>NC_141471.1:21559605-24059605 GCF_009769465.1 Tauraco erythrolophus | reverse complement strand
TTGTAGCTTTAATTGAGTGTCTTACGTTGTATCGGGGTAATATCACCCTGGAAGTATGAGATTCTCCTCCCCCCCCCTTTAGTCACAAAGCATCAGTATGGATTCACATGGGCTCTAGCATAAAGCAGCACTAAGTTGGGAAAAAGAAATAGAAACACATGGAATTCACTGGTTATGGGTAAATACATCTGATTCAACACCTGGTCAGTTTTTAGGGTATTTTAACTACCTCTGGAACCCTACTTAACTTAATACAGATAAAAAAGATATAAAGTAGGTCAGCTCTCCATTTTAATGCTAAGCATATTTGTGTTTTTAGAAAGGATAATTTTTAATAGTATTGAAGGCACTATCACAGACTAAAGGATGAATTGCCTTGAGCTACCAGAACGAGAGAAAAAATTTCTAAGTGGTATAGATTTTAAAAAATTCCTAAGTGATATAAGATTTAAAAATCTAATATTAAAATCCACTTTTTCTGAGAAATTTGGAAATTTGTAAGAACTCCTGATAATAGTATGCAAACATCATGAAAACTGCAGGAAAAAAAAAGACCAGAAGCCAGTGATGCTTAATGAGAGGCCTCAATAGATTGTTAAAAAGTCTTGAACAAGGAAGTACACACACTCATACATGAAATTCACATGCCTTCTATCTGCCAGCAAGGGTTTATTTCAAATCTATGGCCATGAACAAGAAAGAACAAACACATCTGTATATGTTTGCAAGTCACAGCTGTTTTGAACAAAGCAAGTGAGCAGAAAAGACGACGTATCTTCTGGTATTACTGAAAGAGCCACAGCAATCCAAGGACAAAATTGAAGCCAAGTATCCTGGATAACACATTAATTTCATAGAATAATGACCATTTATAAAGGACAATCACTGTAAGTTGTTCAAAATACAGAATACCATGCCATGAACACATAACTTAAAATGGTGGAAAATGCATTACAGTTTTACTACTGTGAGGTAAGCTTTGATTCATACCATATGGCCTTGCAAGACAAGCATGTGTGCACAAACGCTGAGGTCTCCAACCCGCAATTGTATCCATCCCAGTTTTCTAGCAGAAGTAAAGAGAAGACAGGAGGATTCCAGTAAACACTAAATTCATTGTTTTTCAGAGTCATTCAGGAAAGCTAACCATGCTGACCACTATTTTTGTCTCAGAAACCTGGTAATTAACATAAACTGAGATAAACTAAGGTGTGAAGATAATACCTAACATCACTGTAATACCTAGTTATGTTTGTACTTGTTCTCCTCTTTACAAGGCTTAAAAGAAACCCACTAAACCCAACCCCTAAAACCCACAAAACTAATCACACTAGTATCTAAATAATGCATGACAAGGAAAGGGATCAATGGACATATCATTAGTTCTTTTCTTCTCTTCTCCCCTACTCTGTTTAACACAGTATAAATCACATAATATTTTTATTTCCCCCTCAGGCAAAGAGGTCCAAGGAATGCAATACATGGCTACCTCATAAAATCATGGGTCATCAGTCTGGGTTTAAAATTAAAAAAAGCTAAACCAAATATTACACTAGGAGCACAGAGAGCATTATTTACAAGTTCCTTTATTTATCGTCAAACTTCTCCAAAATCAACATTTATCTGCATTGCTTCACTCTTTGAATTGCAATAATTCCTTCTTATGGTATTTTCCGCATTGTAACTACAAACAAGTAATTATTTTTTAACAGCACCTTGGATTTGAAGTGTTTCATCCTCCTGCTGCTTAAGAACATGAAATGAGATTCTGATGTTACTAGCAACATCAGGCTTGCGAGTATGTTTGAAATACAGATTTGTTTACATGACTACTTTGAAAAATGTAGGTTGTCTTCTGACAGACTGAAATAAAGTTAAAAACTAAGCTCAACTCAATAGGGAAGGGAAAGTGAGGGAAAGAGCAAGAAGAAAAGGAAGAAGCTTCTTAGTACTTGTAGCTGGAACCCATTCAAACTTCATTTCCTATATGGGAACTTTAACCTACCATCTTTATGCTTTTTCTTTTTGACCTCCCCCCCCCCCCCCCCCCCCCCCCCGCCCTCTTATTTTCATTACGGGTTTTTTTTTATTTTTTTTTTTTTTCTTCAGAAAACAAGCTTGCTTTGGGGACAAATGGCTGTGTATCTACTTACAAAAAAATATCCTCAAATTTGAACATCAGTGTAGCAGGTGGGGGCTGTCTGCCTTCCCGGGAGGCTGAAAGGCAAGCTCAGACTGCTGACGCACCACGGCACTGCCCACTGCCAGGCAGCTTTCTGGCTTTACCCTTTATACTCATGCAAGCATGACAAAGAAAAGCACGGAATAGCAAGAAAAGAATGAGTAAATCTGAAAATTATTTCGCAAGGGTCCAAGAAGAAACTGCCATGACTGAGTATCGGTAAATTTGTTAAAAGCTCCCTAATCATTAAAGTAAAAATGGTGGGAATTACGACCTGACTCTTGTGCAGCCTTGGTTTACTTCCCAGCCCTGATCTAGACAGTGTGCCATCTTCATCACGGCACTTTCTATTGACTACTGACCTTATATTCTGCACAATAGAAGTATCTTCCTCATCCTGTGACCTGAGAGTAGGCAACAAGTGCTTCTTCTCCAGGGAGGATATGTCCTTTTATTAATACTAACTTTTTATTATACATTCAAGATGCCATAAGAACAGCTTAGAGATGCAACTCAGCAAGAGAAAGTGCTATTCCTTTTGGCAAACATATGCATCTCCTTCAAAGCCTTTGGGCTGCTAAAAGCTCTTTTGAATTTTAACAAGATTTGGAGTAATGAAGGTGGCACTTTACCATCTCCACAAAGACACATCAGAAAGTAAGCAGTGATCAGCCCTGCAACCTGATACTGTCAGATACTATTTGTTTATAGCCAGCCTCGAGATGTACCAAAGCTCTTTCATGATAGACTATTTAGAGTACATCCTTACTAGCTGTTAATCTGTATAGCAGTAGACAGAATGGCATGAAGTAACAGTGAGGCAATGAAATTTCTGACCCATGTCAGCATCACGGTCAGGAAATATTGCTGTGCAGTTGCTCTTCCTCCAATTCAATATACACCTTCTTGGAAATGCTAAAATCACCACAGTTTTGGCATGCAGACTAAACAATACCCTGACTGAAGAAACACCTGAGAAAGTCTGGCCATAAGAATATGAGCTTTAATATTTTACACCATGCCATTAGGCTAGGGGTAAGGGAATCATAGAATGGTTAGGGTTGGAAGGGACCTTAAAGATCATCTAGTTCCAACCCCCCTGCCATGGGCAGAAGATGACACTTGATCATTTTAAGTGGCTAACTAATGCAAGACTTAATACCCAAATGCATCAGATATTAAAAAGTATGTTTGTTTGTGTGTAATCACCCACGCTAAACAAAGATTCTCTACTGCTCTGAAGGAATCTGTAGGGCTATCATTTATTTATAAGAGTTAGATCTTGAAAGCTTATATATACTTTTCTTGATTTTTCTTCACCACAGAAGAATTTATGAAAGTATGGAGTTTTCACTTAAAAGCATGCATTAACTTGCACATAGGACTAACCATTACCTTTCTAGGACACCACCACAAAACCCATTCTACTCTATTACCTAGACCCCCACCCCTCAAAATGCAAGGATTTTTTCTGTGCAGAAAATTAGCTCATGACATGACACTGCTTCAACCCCCTTTCTAATGGCAACGTCTGCTGAGAGGGCTTACTCAGCTCTTTTGGCAACAATAGCAAATCATGCTTTCAAGGGAAAAAAAAAAAAAAAAGAACGTTAATGAAAGATTAACTACATACTCACAGGTAAAATTACAAATTAAAACAAGAACTCCAGCAAGATTTTGAACATAGCTAAAGAGTGCCAAGTAGTTTTCGCTGAAGTGAAGCTTCACAGAGCAGATAGCTATTCCTATCTGATCTAAAGAAGGAAGTCCTTATCTAATCAAATGTCTGGAAAAACGTAATAGTTTTCAACATGAATTTTAGTACATCGGGTTCTCTTCCTTCAACAACTGATTTTTAAAGTACTTGTTTAATATTCCAAAGCCTGCTGCAATTATAACTCAACAGCTTGCAGCAATAAGTAAACTTGAAATTTATCCCATTGGAAGCTCTTGCTCCTACTGGTTTAGGCTGCTTGAAGCAAGTGTATTTTTAATTTTCACTTAGACTGCTAACAACAATATTTACATCTAATAAGTCTAATGCCATAGTTCCCTCTAAAAAGTGTTAACCAGCAGTATACTAAAGAATGAAATTACTATCCTGTAAGAACAAAGGAAATTTTGAACTTTTGAAGAAAACAAGCTTCTTCATTTCAAAGTTTTAATAGTAGGGAAAAAAGTAACAGTCCTCCCACAAAGGCGCCCTGCAAAACAATGAAAATACTGCTCTCATTTCAAACATCTGTGTTCCTGGCTCCCGTAAATCATACATCATGAACCTAGAGACTGGCTCAAACTTAAGTTATTTGCCAGGACCTCAACTGCAGCACCACACGCTGAAATAAGCTGAGTTGCAAGAATACTCTGGGTACTAGCCGTAAAGCTAAAAAAGCAAGTATAGTGCTGTGCTTCGCTGTGTCTGTCAACATTATTACCACAAGTAGCTTTTCAAACTACCGTAATATTTGTCCAGGTCAGCATGCTACTCAGCAGGTTTCAGAACTTGCCAGGAGCACAATTCAGAGGGAAGCAGAGAGACCAACTGTTGCTCCCATCTTGAGCTGATGCCACCCATTCTGCAAACACAATGTCGTGCCTGGACAAGTCCATCACCCCGCTGCCCAGCGATGTGTTCCCACCCTCATCTGCCTCACCTCCTGCAGACGATCAGTCATGTCTCCAGAGCTCCTGGACCCATTTATTTCCCTAGCAATGCTTGCCCAACTCGAACAGAAACAAGAAACACCCATGAACCCTCCCTAGCAGGCTTTCCTGCCGGTCTGCAGCAAAAGCACTCCAAGCCTTTCAAGATACGAGACGGCCAACACAGGGACAGAAGGAGTAAGGGTAGGATAAGGAGTGAAAACTTCTTATCTCTCCGCAGACACTCTAATCTAGGAGACATCAATGCAGAAGTGCAGTAACTAAGGAAAGCAAGGCAATTATCTGGAGGAAAGTGGGAATTGCTCTGGCTGACAGACAGTTCAGAGAGGAGTGATCAGGCACTATTGGGCGTCATGTGCTAATTACACCAAATAGTACATTCACGGCTAGCTGACAAAAGTTACTCCACCAGAATGCCATGCTGAGCGCCCAGTACTGCCCTCCACTTTTCTTCGGCATTTAAATGGGCCAAAATGCATCATTTCCTCTCCAGTCATCTGGGACATCCGGAGATCAGAGAAAAGATGACTCGGGTACTAACCCATCTGTTACTCTTCAACTGGGAGAAACACTCCGGAGCACTACACCTCACAGCTCACTTGAGCTGAAGCTGTGGATGAAGCTGTTTAAACTACCATGCAGGGTACAAACTGGAGTATCTGAGGCAGGGACAAAAACCTGTCCTGGTAGAGACAGAGACGGCCACAGCTGAAAGAATCTCAAATCAGTACCTAGGTCCAGGTCTGCCAGTATTCACTGCTCTAATGTAGTTTTTCCATCTACTGTAGGCAAATTAGGTTTCAAGAAATTCTTTACGCTTTTTCTTTGAGCAATGGGGTGGTATCACATTTTCAGACAATAGCCATCTCCTTTAAGCAGTAACTTTTAAAAGAGTTAACTTGCTAAATGTTGTGCCCTACATCTTATGTTGTAGCTGTACAAACAATTTAATTCTGCATCAACTGGCGCTGCTGCCATGAAGTCCTTGTTTTCCCTTATCAGCTCCTCTCGGCCCTTTGCTCCGCACCGGCAAGAGCATTCGTCTAATTCCTGATGAATGCAACTGGGGAAATGAGCCAGGTGAAGACTGAACTGGTGCATACAGGAGCTTTCAGTTGGATAACTTCCTTGATCTGGTTTACCACACTGCTACATAATTGCCAGTAAGAGAAAACAGACAAAGGTGAGAGTAACAAAGCAGCTAAATCCAGAATAAATCAACTCTTGGGAATACAAAGCTAATTAAAAACATGGGGAAAAAAAACACGTAGACAAGCCCAAGCAACTCTGCCAGCCTCCTTACCTGCTTCTAAACCTTTCTTCTTGTTTATTTACTCTTGGGAGTGAAACACTTAGACTTGTAAGCATAACGCTACAAAGACAAATGGTTTAGAAATGTAAATAGACAATAACTGTTATTTGAGTCTTGAGAAACTCAAGATAATCCAGCCAGATAATCCAAGAGTATGTGTTCCTTCACATAGCTTATTATGTGGTATATATTCAGTAGCTCTAAGGCTGAGCCAGAGGGCAACACTGTGCTTATGAAACTTCCAGTTACAGCGTCTGAGGGAAGATTCATCTGACTAAATGGCAGTACAAACAGCTCTGTCTAGGCTGCCATGCTAGCCAGTGGAGATCCACACAGCACAATTCATCTGACCAAACATGCTTACTCGAGGTGACAGCAATGACACTCAGTTCCATTAGCTGAAAAGATTAGATCTTCATGTCTGTAAAAGGACCGTGGATGACTAGCTGACATGTCGACACTTGCAGACTGCAGACACCCAAGTCAGGTGAGATGCCTCCTACCCTGGATGAGAATTGCACACCCCCTTGCATGAGAAGTCTTACATTCACATAGGAAGTACAGACTGAGAGACGAGATGTTTGGATCTTAACCTTTCACTTTGCACAACTGTTCACATTATGGTGGAGAGCAAGAGGGCTGGACAAAACTGCTGATACCTTAATTTCCTCCCAACAGCGGTCCAAATACAGCTTTTATCTTAATTTGTTGTTGCTTTACTATCAAGCAAGCCTGACAACAACATCTGAGAAATGTTTGTTGCTGTATCAGTATATGTCCTGGCTTATAAAGGATAAAACCCACCTTTTTCTCAGTAACGGAAATCACAAAGGTGGGATGAAACAAGAGGGAGCTCCCAACACTGTCATCACCTCTGTTAAAGCCTTTCTTCCTTGTGTAGAAGTTAACAAAGCAGGAGTACCTTATGCCTCTACCTCTTATTTATCTCAGCATTTACTGTCAAGGTAAGCTTTCCTTTACTGTTAAATATTGCTATTGTATTACTCACACCTACACAGTCCAGTAGTTCTCAGCACTTTTGCAGCTAGAACTGTAAGAAAACTGGAAGCATTTTGCACCTTATTGGATTCAGCTCTTTTGTTGCCCTCAAGCCAAAAGGATGCTGCTACTTCCTTCCCTTTCACTTCCCTCCATGCCCCATTTCCTCCCTGCTAACTGCAATTGCTGCTGTGTATTCTCAAAGCCTGCTTCCCACAGGGCAGAGAGGTTGAGGGTGGCCCCTCAAGAGTCACCGCAAGTCCAGCAGGGCTTATGTGGGGGGCCCGCTCTACTCTTCTGTGCTCTTGCCTCCCCATCTGAAAAACAACCATTACAGCAGCACAGCAGAGTTTTCCAGGGTGCAGGTTCCTACTCACAGTGACAGGGAGGCTTCACCTCCTGGTATGTGAGGTGTACAGATAATGGATAAAAGACAGGACTTCTCTCCCTAGTATGCATCCACAGCATGGCACTGGCAGTCACAGCTCACAGAAATGCAAAAGCTAAGTGTAGGAACAATTAAAATATAGCTTCAGTGTTGGATTTCCAGGGACTTTTGTGCCCTGACTGCACAGAGACCGCTTCTATTCAAAACATACTTTATACCCACAGCAGTTCTGTTTAAATATAACCAATCCCCCAAGTAGCTAGTGAGGGAGCCAAATTTACAAACTATACTGTACATAATGAATTTTTCTCTCAGATTGTCTCAAGATCTGTTGCTGTTCAAGGTAGCAAAAAGGTGACATGGGTATATCTGAGCCAGAATATTGGCATTATACATGAAATGAAAATGTAGCTCTACATTGAGATATACTTACATGCTACTTCCAAGGGCTCAGACTTGCCATTATGTCAAATATGATCTTGTCTAAATATTTTAAAGTGAAAGATTCAATGCCTTTATTAAAAGCAACAAGAAATTACAGTATGTTCACATTCTTATGGCTCTGTATTAACAGACATATATGTATCTTTCCAGTTTCCAATAAAACTAAAGATGGTGTTTGTAAAAAGCATGTGTATAATGCTTATTACTGATGCACAACAAGCCAGATATTACATTAACGGAAAACTTAATGTAAACCAGCTTACAGGAAAACGTTTCTGGAATTTCTGAAGGAAAAAAAAAAAGCAGCACTCAGTTCTCTTTGGTATTTCTCAAACCAAAATATTTTAGCATATATTATTGGCGTGTATTATATTTAGCATTATGAAACTCATTTGTTCTAGTAAATACAACCCTTTACACAGGCTCCTTGCTTCCCATATTTGTGCTCTCTGACAGGGAAACATCAAAGCCACTGAGACTGGTGGGAGAGGCACAATACCGACAGCGCAGTTCTCTCAGAAGTTGCCTTTCTTCATATCTAAAGGCAGGACTGATACATACTGGAGCAAGGGAAAAATCAATCCTACAAAAAAACGCATCTTGCACAAGGTAATCAGCATACACGGTAACAGAAATACTGAAAGTGCATACTTTGATTTCATGCTGCAGGTATTTTGGAGAGATTATTTAGTTTGCCTTTGGCTGACTGAAAAATAACTATCTCCCTAAATTATAAACTCAAGGTATACAACAATTATATTGATCAAATGTACCAGAGTAACTTGAGATACGTGGAAAAGAAGCATCGTTCCCAACCATAGTGCCATCCAACAGCCAAATTTCAAGCAGGGTTGTTAAGAAATGCCATTAAAGCTGAACCACCAAGCTGGCAGGTACTATGCATATCTATACTGACGCGACCTACGCATCGAGTTTCCTTGCCATGCATTTTCCTCTCAGTTTTCCTCACGCACCGAGACTGCGGCTAGTCATTGTCTACAGGAGACAAGAGTGAAAAAAAAAAAATCAATTTGAAGTTTGTATTAACAAGAGGCAGAGTGACATTTCTGCTTCTCCATGCACCAAAACCATTGGAGATTTCTTCAGTTTTCCAACAAATCTAAAAGCACAATCCTCCTGCCTCCCCAGCACACAAATACATACACTCAGACTTCTGTTAAATTAACAAGCATACAGTAAAACTGCATTTCATTGCTACCAGAAACATCTCCTGTAGAGAGAGGACTGCCATTTGAAACCATTCACTTGGCCAGAAGTTGGCACAGAAAGCAGCCATCCCTAAAAATGTCATGAACCAGGTTCTAGTCCCGAGCAGTAAGAGGTGTCAGTATGAGGTTTAAAGAAAAAAAAAGTCAAAAGAAAAGGAGGAGGGAGAAGGTTGTTTTAACCTTTGTGTTAGGTAACACATGGCAATTAACACCGTCTCAAGACACAAGTAGGCAAACGACCACCAAGGAAAACCAGCAAGTGAATTTGCTCTCACTTGACAAGTGCTTACACACATTATTTAGGGTAAGTTGAATCACTTACTGCAAGGTATTACAAGTCAAAAGGGCAAATAAAGTGCCTAGCAGAAAAAGACTGCAGTTCTAAACCCTCAGCTCACCTAGGTAACTTGTTCATTTGGCCCTGCTGCTGACAGGGAGAAATCGGTTACTAGGCATTTGCAGACATTAGTAGTTCAAGGTAAACATGAGAAAAGAAAAAAAAAAAAAATCTAGTGCTTACCTGGATCTGATAACCAATAAAACCAACGAACACCTCATCCTCGTTAAGATTTTACAATACTATCTAGAATTAAGTAAACAATTTGGTCCTCCACCAAAATAAAACAATATCTTTTGTACTGTTTTAGAGCAATTTCGCTTCTACTCTTATGAGTCCATTTGCGGTTTCAATTAAATAAATGTTTGCATTTGAAGGACATTAGTAATTTGCAACTGATTGAAAAGAGACAGCATGGCAGTGCAAGATGAAAGAGCGAATTACTTTATTTCTGCATCATCTAAACTTTACCATCATGGCTAGAAATGCAAGCTTGGGATAACTGGCTTTAAAAAAAGCCAAGAACTTGAGGGTCTCCTCACAGCGGTTACTGTGCTGTCCAGAAAAGAAGCCTTTACAAAATGTCCAGCTGAAATGGTTGTGAAATTAGCTTGCACAATGGCAAGTAATGTAACGGCTGTTCGCAGGCAGGCAGGCAATTCCAAAGAGCAGCATTCGAGCATCAAGCCTCCTGTCCTCCATGCACACAGGAGAAGATACTGTAGATTCTGACTAAGCAACAACAGCTGAACTTTTATTCACCATCATGCTAAAGAAAAAAAAGTATCTGTCTGATCTAATCCCGGAATTATGAAGGTTGGATATCCTGATTGTTTTAATCTACCAGTAGGCTAGTCCTTGAACTAGGTGTTAAGTATTACTCAAATGTTATTTTATTATTCATAACTTCTTAGTTTTGAACAACTAATGAATACGAAGACCAATGATGACATGCATTAAAACCAATACCCGCTGCAGTAGATGAAAGTCACACAGGAGTTCTGCACTACAACACAATATCTAGGATTTCTCTTAAAAGAGCCTCCCTAGCATCTGCTAATGAATAATCATAATCTTCAATCACGAAGCAAAGTTTACAGGTGACAAAGAAATTTAACTCCCAAATTACACTAATTTTGCTTACATTCTCCTTGGGTTAGTGTTACCTCTTCATGTAACTCTTAAATTCCCATTTGTCAAGGCTCCCCAAGTTTAAAAGGGATCTGTTTGTATGAAAGAGACCTCATTGAGACCTCACCTGGAGTATGAGACCTCACCTGGAGTACTGCGTCCAGTTCTGGAGCCCCCAACATAAGAAGGACATGGACCAGTTAGAGAGGGTCCAGAGGAGGGCCACGAAGATGATAAGAGGGCTGGAGCACCTTTCCTATGAGGACAGGCTGAAAGAGTTGGGGCTCTTCAGCCTGGAGAAGAGGAGGCTCCGGGGTGACCTTATAGCGGTCTTCCAGTACCTCAAGGGGGCCTACAGGAAAGATGGGGAGAGGCTATTCAGGAGGGCCAGTTGTGATAGGACAAGGGGTAATGGTTTTAAAATAGAGGGAGGTAGATTCAGGTTGGATATTAGGAAAAAATTTTTTACCATGAGAGTTGTAGAACACTGGAACAGGTTGCCCAGAGAGGTGGTGGATGCTCCATCCCTGGAGATGTTCAAGTCCAGGTTGGACGAGGCTCTGAGCAACCTGATCTAGTTGGAAATATCCCTGTTCCTTGCAGGGGGGTTGGACTAGATGACCTTTGAAGGTCCCTTCCAGCCCTAACCATTCTATGATTCTATGAAAGGAACTCACTGTGTATTTTGTCTGTACCCATCAGACAAGTCACCAATTCCCAAAAGTAATGCAGCTTAAGGATTGGTTTGGGTGGATTTTTTTGTTGTTGCTTGTGTTTTTGTTTTTGTTTTTTTTTTAAAGCTAAATTTCTACACTCTCATTTCAGCATTAAAACCAATTTAAGTTCTGGAATACCTGATAGAACAAATAAAAAAAAAAAAAACACGAAGTGAAACCAAAAAGCCCCACAACTATAATTCAGTCCTCATCTGAAACACTTGTCAGGTTTTAAGTATTTGAGATAACTTAAATAGGTAAAGCCTTACCAATCCTAAGATGTACCTTCATGGACTTCTAACAACCTCACTGCTGGGGCTCTAAGCATCAACATTGACAAACATTAACAACTCAACTGTGTCAGTTTTACCATATTAAAGAAAATAAGTTACTGAAACTTACAGGGTACCTCTGTGACTTTCAGAGGCCACAACAGATCTGCATAATGAATGAAATAAGGTAACAGCATGCCAAAGTAATCCAATTTTCTAAACAGGGTGCTAAATGCAGAGCTTAATTACCAGTACTTTCCATATTCACGAATTATGTAATCAGTCTGGCACAATTTGAAGCTGGGACCGTCTGAACACAGAGCTGCGAGCAGTGAAAGGGAGAAACACTCGATGCAAAGCATCGCTCCTCATCTCTTCCTTAACCAGAATACTGACCACAAATCACACCTTCAAATAGCTCGAAATCCAAGACCTATCTATTTGGTCTGTTAACACAGGCACGGAATATCTTAACTGAATCTTGTCTAATCTGTCCCACCGTGAGGAGGATTCTCCAATCCAGTCTCTTCTAACCTGTCCAAGAATATTGAAGCTGAAGCAATTACTCCCTGATGGCATCCTCTGGCTTTCTCACCTCCACCTTTATTCCAATTCCTTGGTTTTTCACTAGTCTCTTCCCAGTCTTAACGGGAAGCCAGTCATCTGCAAACAACCCCAAACTTCGGCAATGGCCCTTTGCCTGTAGCTACAACTATCACCACAGTGCTAAAAGGGCAGGAGGGTTTAGGTTTTATAAACATTTAGCACTTATGGTGCTCAGTATACAAACAAGGAATGTGCCTGGTACTAAAACTCTTTCCCTAGAAGATGTTCACACCTGATGATGAGGAGCTTACTCAAGGCCACAAGCTGGCATTGCATAAACTTTCAAAAAAAGATTCATGGCAAGTAGCAGGTAACTGGTGAGCAGAATACATTTCAATATGAGATTAGCTCTACATATCCACTTACTGACGTACATGTCCGAAGAGCAAAGATTGGGCTCCTAATTAGATTTTGAAAACAATGCTATCTATGAAAACTCAGATGTTCTTACATGGAAGATGAAATTAGACCCTTCTATTTAGACAGAAATATTCTCTACTCACTGACATAGCTGCTATTACTTAAATAATCAGCTATCAGGCCTGATATGGATGTAGCAGCTATAGAAACGAGTCTTTCCAGATACTAAGAATTGAGCTTGACAATAGAAGATAAGCTCGACGGGGCAGTTGAAAGGCACTAATTCTGCCAATACCTCACCATTCTGATCACATGTACAAAAGATTTTCCAAGTGATACGGAAATTATGATAGATTTTGATACCTTGGTATCTGAAGTGCTAGCTTCAAGGGATGAATACAGTTCTGTTTTTCTGGCATGCTTATCAATAAACTCAGCATTGTCCCAAGTTTATTGGCCCTTGAGTTATAGTTTACTACTACTTATTCCAACTGCTATAGTTCTGTCATTTAAAAAAGGCAGAATCTGACATTATCTGTCAGATTGCCTAAGTGTGGTAGATTTTGCTGCAAGATATCAATACCTTTTGAATACTCTGTACGAGAGCACAGGCCCACCTATATCTTACTTCATATGATGCAAATAACAACCAAAAATGGTTACTTTTAACGTTTTCCTTCTGGGGCAAGCATCACTTACTGATTCTTCCCAACGTGCAAGACAGGAAAGCTTAGAGGAAACAGGACATAGCGTGTTTTTCGTGTGGTGTGCTTCCATCTCGCTGCAGCAGGAAGGATGCTGCCAACCCACCGCCACAGTCTCATCCCAGATGACACATTTAGCCATTTGACAACACAAGCCACGAGGCTTACACTGACCACGGGGGAGGGTACGTCTCCTCTTAGCACGTTTCACAGCCTAAGGTAGACAAGTTTTCTGCTTCCCTACGTGGCTGTGGCCCAGGCAGGCGTCACGCTGCCACAAGGTCCCTGCCGGAGCCCGGCCAGAGGAGGCCAACAGACAAGGGGCTGCCCTCCACACCGAAAGTACGGCCGAGCAGGGCACAGGGGAGCGTCTCTCCCTGCCATGTTCCCACACGGGGTGAAGGCTGGAGGGCAGGTGCACCTCCCTGCCGAGGGGACACCTCACCCCGGCACCTGTAAGGATGAGGGCAGAGCAGCCCGCGGCAGGACCGCGGCCCGGCCCAGGTGTCGGGGGAGCCGCTGCCCCGCTGCGGCTTCTGCTCCCGCCTGAGCGAGGACAGAGGGGGAGGACGGCCCTGCCGCCGGGGAAGTATCTCTCCCCGGCTGCCGAGGGGCGCAGCGGCCGCCCGGCGCCGTGACAGGCCCCCGCCCGGCCGGCGGGCAGCCCACCGCGCCGAACAAAAGGCCCGGCCGAGGCCCGGAAACGTCCCGGGGCGGCGGGCCGAGCCGTGCTGCCAGCCCGGGGGGCGAACCTGCAGCCCAACGGCCCCACACGGCCGGGGTCAGAGCCTGCAGCCGCCGGTGCCCCTCAGCCCGCCTCTCACCGCCGCGTCGGGCCCTGCAGCGAGCACGGCGGGGGGGAACCAGGGGAGAAGGACGCGATGCAACAGCTCCGGCGTCGCGGAGGGAGGGGGCAGCACAATGAGGCCAGCGGCAGCCCCTGCCCCTTCCGTTAACAAAAGCTCCCCAGCCCCGGGCTTGCCTCCGCCGCGGGGCTTCCCGCACCACCCCGGGCCTGGGTGAGGGTCCGCAGCGGGCGGCGCCCCCGCTGCGACCCGCGGCCGGTGGGAGGCGGGAGGGGTCACGCATCGCCGCCCCCCCATCCACAGCACGGCCTGCCCCCAAGTTTGCTGCCGCCCGCACAATGCAGCCCCCCGCCACCCCGGGGGCCGCCGCACAAAGCGGACCGGTCCCGCCGCCCTTCCCGCACCGACCTTGAGCCGCCTCGGGCGCCCCTAAGGTTTTGGTCACCGCCTTCCACACGTTGCAGCCCAGCAAGCAGAGGAGAAGCGCCGCCGACCTGCTCATTTCCACCCGCCGCCGCCAGCCGCCGCCAGGGAGGGAATCGCCGCCGGAGCCGCTGCCCGGAGGAGGAGGAGGAGGAGAAAGAGCCGCATCAGGGGCTGGCCCGCTCCGCGCCTCCCTCCATGTTGCCGTGCGCTGCCCCTCCTGCTTTCTCCGCCTGCTGCATTGTCGTCCCGCCGCTGCGCCCCGGCCTCCGCGTCCCGCGCCGTCCCCCCGGCCGGGCGGGCGGCGGGAGAAAGGAGAGGCGAGAGGGCTCCGCGGCCCCGGCTACCTGTCTGCGTTTATTTTTAAATTTCCCCCCCACCTCCTCCTCCCCTTTTAATTTTTACCCCGGTCTGGCGGCAGGGGCAGCCAGGCTCCGCCGCCCGCTCGTTAACCCTTTCGGAACGCTCCGTTCGGCGCGGCGGGCCCGGTGGGACAGCGCCCCCTGCCGGCCGCGCCCCGCCCGGCCCTCCCGACCCGCCGCGGGGCGAGGGGCCGCGGCTCCCCGGCGAGCTGCAGGGCTTGCCGGGCGGGCTCGCCGGGCCCCGCCGAGCCTCATCGCTCCGCCAGACCGGCTGCCGCCCGGGGGCAGGCGCGACCCCGGCGGGCAGCTCGTGTGTCCCGTGTCTCCCCCCCCGCCAGGTGCTGCCGCGCTTACCTGCCGCGGGGGGCCGGGGCCGGGTCCTGCCCGGCCGCACCCGCCGCCCCCTCTCTCTCTCTCAACGGCAGCAAAATGGCCTCCTCGGTGGTAGGGTCCCCCGCCGCGGCGGATCGCTCGCCTTCAGCCGCAGCCCAGCGGGAGGGACGAGGGGGGAGATGGACGTGGTGGCTTATAATGTCACGGCTGAGACGTGTCGAGTCACAGGGTCCCCGCGGCACAGCTGCCGCACACGGCCCCCCGACCCCCGCCGCTCATGTATTTAAAGCGTTCGTTTTGTCGTTTTTTTCTTTAAAAAAATAAGGATAACCAAAGAGCAACAGAAAAGGCATCCATCTGCTGTCGTTTACGCAAAATTGTTTAAAATACGCTGTCGCGAACCGCACAAGGAAGGCAAACTGTGAGGTCGGAGCGCTGGCACTGAAGGCCGGGTCAGCCGCGGCTCTGCCGGGGGCTCGCAGAACCCCGGGGACGTGGCAGCCTGGCGGCCCCGGCTGCTGCACCGTACCGGGCGTGACAGAAGCAGCGCCGTGGGAACTGTAGCAAGGGCAGGGGCAGTCTCCCCGGGGGCTTCCTCACTGGTGCGTTTTGCACCATCCGTTAAGAGCATCATCCCTTGGTGTACTTCTCTCCAGGCCAGCGGAGACAGAATACAGGGCCACAGCACTCACTCCTCTCTTCCCCTGCTCTGCTGAGCATTATCCTTCCTAGGGGAGGGAGAACAGGCACTCCTCATGTTTCCTCCAGCCCGGAGACTGCTGCTACAGATGGCTATTACGGCAAGTCTTTACACAGCTGTGCAAAGCAAAGCCTCTGCCCCACCAGCTCACCGATTTCCCACGATCTGCTCCCAAATGCTGCCAATGCTTCAGTTTGTCTGTAAGGCTGAAGTTTGTACACCTAAAAGTTTAATATCTCACAGGAGTGTCTTAAAGCTCCAGGTTTTGTTTGTAACACCCATTTTAAAATTAAAACTGCCATAAAAATGCAATGCGTTATACATTTATTTTTAGAAAGCAGTACAGTTGTTTGCTTTGTCGCTTCAGTATTTGACCACAGTAGCTATACCATAAGCTACAGGTTGTTCCTTTTATGAATTTTATGAAATTCTTGTGCCCTAGAAACATTAAGCCTGATTTTCCAGTTTCTTTTCAGAGACACTTCAATTGATTTACAAACAGCATAGTTTACTCTGGTTTTACTGTTAAGTTATTCAAATACATTTTCTGTCAGTTGATAAATACAGTGTAGACACTGCAACTTCATCTTTTTATCCTGAGAATTTAGAGCATTTATTTGTAAAGCTCGGTCCTGTAAGAACAGTAGGTACAAAAAGGCTATTCAGTTCACAGAGGAGACCAAATGAGCAAATACAGATCATCTGATCTTACTCCTGCTTGTCATGAAACAAAGATTTCAATATTGTAAGCTCATCTCATGTCTAAAGTTATCATGGACCAACCATAATCTGAAGAGCCCAGTGGATTTATAACAAAACTGATCAAAGTTTAGGGCCTGTTAGTGACTGCGAGGCAACTCCTTCGTACAGAAAGAAGGCTGGCCACGTGGTAAATAATCACACATTACATAGCATCTTTTTTGAGATCCCACTTCCCTTTCGCTGGGTGTCCATGGATTTAAATTAGTATAAATAAGATGAGCTCATAGCTAGAAACTGATATAAAATCTATTTCTGTCTATAAGGAAAGGTAGAGCAATTTGTTACACAGAAAAATATACATTTTCCTGACTACAGTTGTATTATTTTCACAGAAAACAGATACCATGGTCTTTCCAACATCAGTGGATAGCATATAATGATTGGAGCTGGAAAAGAAATGAAATATTGCACTGAGTTTTGCCTAGAATTTACATTTAAGAACGCAGAAGGCAGTTTACATAGGCCCTTCCCTTAATCATCTTTTACAAAAATAGAAAATTTTGCTTTACCACTAGTAAATAAATGGTTTGTTTCAAGACTCAGTTTTGGCTGCGTTTGCTCACTTGACCCAATATGCAAGGGATTTACAGTTCAAGCAAAGGATGGTTCCTAATTCATACTACAAGCTACAGGCATATGAAAGGTTAACTTTTCATTGTTGCCTTTTTCCTTCAAAGAAGAAAGAATCCTTCTTAGGGCCTCTCACCATAGGACTTCCCCCTCTCCGGTGGCTGTGCATTGGGAACCGCCACAACTCACTGGAGTTACAGACTGCTTTGGCCTTCCTATACTGTTTTGCTACCTAACTTGAGTAAGCTGCCTTAAAGTTATGAAATTCCACTTTATCAGGTTGATGGTCTCATAGCTTTTAGGTTTTATTTAGCCTGGGAAATATAACTCACCTATATGGATTCCATGACTAAGGGATGTCATCATATAACATCTACCGCTTCACAAAAGCCAATTAAACGTGAAGAAAGGATAAAAGCTTTTCTGGAAGGGTTTATTCACAAATATCTTATTTTTAAATTACGTAGGAGTTAATACCTAGATCTTAATATTACAATATCTTATCTAACAGTAACATGGCAGAGGATGAAAAGAAAATTCATATTTTTTCATCATATTCCCATGAATATTTTGACCTACCAAAGTGAGGTGTGGATACCTGATCCTAAATAGACTATGCAGGTTTTGAAAACACGAGCTATATATAATACCACACACTGCCTACATTAGGCCTCTTTATTTCAGCCCAGATATACTTGTAGACTATACTGGGCACACAGGGCTTGTCTCCTTCCTGAATAAGCTAAATTTACATATGTAATTATGTGGTAGCACTCTCATAAATGCACCCATTCATGTCATGAAACTAAGCTATTCCTCCAAATAGCTTCTCCTGAAATGATCTTTTCTTCCTTGCTTCAGTGAACACTGAAGTATCTAACACTGACATATTGATAATGCCATTGATTCCTGGACGAACACTCCCTGTGACACATGGGATAGCTCATGTCTTAGAGCTCAATTCAAATCCTCTTCAAACTTAAGCAAATATCAGTTATACCCCAGTCACATTTTCATGCTTTGTTTGCTGATACCCATTGGCTAGACACCTTTAAAGAAAAAAAAGAGCCAATTTACTGCAGCCTGAGTAAACACCACAGGAGAGGTGTTGGTGAATAACATTAATACAATAATATGACCTAAGTCAGGCTCTAGTGAGAGCCTAGCTCTGACTCTGGTCATACATGAGACAGTGGTGTGCCCTTGCAGCAAAGAAGGTGAATGGTATCCTGGGCTGCATTAGACAAAGTATCGCCAGCAGGTCGAGGGAGGTGATCCTTCCCCACTACTCAGCGCTGGTGAGGCCACACCTGGAGTGCTGTGTCCAGTTCTGGGCTCCCCTGTACAAGAGACACACAGCTCAAAGAGTGCCTTGAAGAGTATATGGCTTGCTTTGAGGTTTAACTTATAGTTAAAATTTTCAATTTTCTATGACGAGTAGTTTCACAGACACTTTTGAATGGTATGCTGAATATGCTTAAGCAAAAATTTGTGCTAATTAGTTCTTTTCTCTTCTCTCTCACAACTTCTAGTACAGTTTTTCTGGTGGTATTACTTCCATGTACACAAATGTGAATTATGAAAGCAGTGCTCATACAGCCAATGCTAAATCTATAATGGATTAACAGTTAAATATTTTCTATATAGCAAGTGAATGCAGTGAACCAAGAGGTACAAATATTTGTAATAAAGATGTATCTCTAGCAAGCTATTACCTAATCTTTCTGGTTGGTGGGACTAGTTTGTGCATTTGAGAATGGCTTTGAAGCACTTTTATAATTTCTAGCGAGTCCCTGTTTACCAGTGCACAAGTTACTTTACATATGGAAGATCACACAAAACTAAATCTGAAAACGAAAAAGTGAATGTCAGAGTACAAAGCCCTGAAGATTATTTTGCAATGCTCCAGGTAAGCTGAGACAGCTACCGATTGTGTGGTCTTCAACATTTCACATGAAAACTGTAGAAGCTATTTAGTTCTGGATCTTTCAAAGAGAAAAGGAAAGTTTTACGGCTAGAACAACAATAACTTCCTATCCTTACCAGAAATCTAGCAGTGTCTGAGTAGGACTGTTGTTTCAGTGGTAGCCATGCTGAGTGTGGATACCAAAACATAATGCTATCTTTGGCATAAATATCTTTTACCCTGAAGATCTCAGATCATTTCAATATTGACATACCCATGCTGTGCTATTAACATGAAAGTCAACTAGTGCCTATACGTGCTTGTAAGGTAAAGAAATGTTTGCCTGAGCAAGACCTAAGTACTTGTTTACATAGGGAAGTCAGTGTGGAACAGTTACGTGTGAAATACCTCCCCATACTTGACTGCACACTAAATCCCTTGGTAGACAACTGGATGTGGACGAGCTCAAGGCTTCAATAATATTAGAGCCAAAAGTAGGTTTCACTGCCCTGTTTCTACAGTAAATAAAATAATCTTTATCTTGTGGGGGCTACCAGAATAGGACTAGGCTGAGATCAAAAAAAAATCTGCAAACATTGCCTGCCTAAAGGTTGCAGAGGAGAGGCTAGTAGGGAGTCTTGAACTCAAAATGACAGTTTTAGGAGGCTGGGCTCCAGCAGCTGAGAAAGGCCTGGGAGATAGTGGTAGATCTGAAGCAGAAATGAAAGGATGACTGAGGAGTCGATCGGAGAAAGAAGGATGAAGGAAAGGCTGCGTGGGGTCTGCAGAGCTTTGAGAGCTATGGAAGATCATCTGTGAGCTTATGCCTCTCCCTCCAGCATGATCTGTGCAGAAGATGAGCAGGTCCCTGCTGTCTTCCTTCCCAGATAGCTTCTCCCTCTTAGCAGAAAGAGCAGCCTCTGCTTCTGTCGAGGGAGATGACATGTGAAGGTGAAGAGCAGGCTCGGGGCCGAGATTAACGGAAGGCAAGAGCAGCACCAGGGAAGAAGTGAGAGTAGTGACTGCCTCTACCAGTAGACTGCAGACTTCCCTTTGAAGTGGCCACTGTCCCTCCCACCCTGGCCCTTCCCTTAGCAGGAACAGCAGCGAGTCTGGCCCTGTGCGTAGCTACAAATACTGAAGTCCATTTCTGGGCGCAATGAGCTCTGCTTTACCTCATTGGCAGGTGAGTTGTGAGGAAACATCTGTCCCTTACTGGGATGAATGGCAGCTCCTGTAGATTCCTGCCCCAGGCAGCTGCCTACATCAAAAACTAGTTTTCTTTGTTGACACTGTTTGTGCAAAGCCTCCTTAGAATAGCTGAGGCACAGTGTCTGTAATTCCCTGAAGACTGAAACAACTAGCTGAATGATACTCAATCTATCTTGGAAGAAGAAAAGGTCTGGACTGACCCTGAGGACTCTAAGGAGTTGAGGGCAGAGCTTTTAAAAAATGCTCGATATCCTGCTGTTCAGCGTTTCCCAGAGGGGAAAATGTAAGTCCAGAAACACTGTACAATAACCTCTCACTTCTTTGAAGCAACTCATACTTCTGCTGGAAAAACATTTGGTGGAAGCATATAATGAAAAAGGCTTCTGAACATTAGTTTGCCAGCCCACTGTAGAAATGCCAGTCCTGGTACCTAGATATTTCCCAGTGATAATACATGTACCAGCAAGCCAGGCATGGATACTTTCACTTGCTGCCACCGAGTTAGAGCAGAATATATTCAAATTTGCAGCAGCTGGAAGTCTCTCTTTCTAAAACATGGAGAGATGATAAAATCAACACTTGGGGATATGACCAAATAGTTATTTTATAAACTGAGAAGCTTTGTAAGTGCAGAGGACAGGCCAGTGAGGGTATATTGCCTTGTGTAAGCTTGTAAGGACAGCTTACTAACAACAAACTAGCACTAGGCTGAAGGGATTTCATTTAATTGAAAGACAAAATATTAAGATAGTACAAAGTTAGAACACTGACAAGCAAATCAAGGTCTCAGTATCTGATCGCAGATGGTCTAAAACAGAACTGTAGTTGTGATTCATTTTAGCCTCTGCCAGTTCCTGCTCATACAAACATACAAAACTTTAGTCTGGCTTAACGCTGAGAGGCTAAGTATACCCTTGTCTTAAGATTCGTTTCTTATATACCCAAAAACGTAGCACCATGTACAACGCATCAAGTGCACACACACACACACGAGCTGTTTTCCTTACTCTTTACTGCACTAATTTCAGATTTTCAGTATCACTAATACTAACTGTCCCATTAAAAACCAGACACCTCACCTCCTCCCATACCCAAAATGGAATTATTTAGCACATTTTGTGACTGGCAAGAGTTTTTTTTAACCTCTAAGGTAGTTATGTTTTCCAGCTTTTTCCTGAATTTCTGAAAGCTGAATTTAAAACAAACTACAAATATCTGAGTCCCAGATAAGCCCTGACTCTGAGAGCTAAGGATTTAGTAAGAACATCAACATAACAAAATTCCCAATAAATAAGAGAAGGTGACAACATTCATAATAGGGATTGTTATAAGGTTAACACAGACTATAACTAAGAAGAAGTTGTTATTCAGTTCAAAAATCCTTCTTTTCTCTTTTCTGTTATTTACGGCTCCATTTAGCTGAAGAGATGATTCTGTCATTCAGATATGAGCTAGGAGAACTTAAAACTTTCTCTGGAAAAGGCTTGATTTAAACTCTACTGGATACTACTTATGTGACTGTCTGAACTGCCCTAAAACTGTTATGATAAAACAAAAATTATGTCAGATACAAACAAACTCTTTGTGCTACAGCAAAGGATGACAAAAGCATTCCAGCAAAACAGAAGCTTTCTGAAGCGTCATTTTGGTGTTATACCTTACTAAAATCACTGTCTTCCCTAAAGCTCTTAATGACTAAATTTAAGAACTCTCTATTTAATCACTTTGATGAAATACACTCAAATCAGTTTAGATCCAAATTCCTCACCACTGAGTCACACCGTTGTCTCCCCCCAGGCCACCGCAGCAGTACAGCTCTTCTGGAAGTTGGAGATATGAACACCCACCCAGGCACAGCTCTGTTTGAGCAGTTTGTGAGCGCCTCTGCTTCCCTGTGCCTTCTGATGACAGTTCCTTCTGTTCTCTCCCTTTGAGTCAGCAAAAATAAAATGCAAGAGAGTCTTGCTTAATAGCCTTGAGCTGTCATTAAGAAGTTCTGTACAGATTTTAGTCTTTCGGGGGAAAAAAAAAAAGAAACCACTTTATAAATCAATACAAAACTGGCAAACACTGTTCTCAGAAGCCATAATCTTAGTAAGATTTTTAAAACTGGATTTCACTAAAGTTCTGCAGTTAATTGTTTCTTTCTGTGGCTTTCCTTCCTCCCATTTGCCTGTACCTCTGCTCAGACCTCCTCTCACGCAGGATGTTTCACTTTTTCTCACGGTTTCAGCTACTGGATACATTACCAAAATCTCATTTGTCTTTCTGCTCCATTTTTTTCTTACTTCAGCCTTTTAGTTTCAAGTACATCAGTTTTACAATTGGAAATTACAGCCTTCTCCTCAGAAACCTTGTCCTTTCCTTTACCATTTAAAACCTGTTTACTGTTCCCTCTCACTCATACTGCCAAACAGCATTTTTCTTTTTTTTCTTTTTCTTTCATCTGTTTTATCTCATACATTTATCCCAGTTTATCTTTCTAAACCTTGCTTTATCCTAAACATGCCTACTGCTACAGTCTTGTTCAAGCAGTTTTACCTAATCTCTGTTACTACAGGTCCCTCCCCATCCACTCCTAGCTTCCTATTTCAACCTCTTTCCTTCTTTAAATTGAGGAATGGTTGGTTTTGACGGATCAGAATTCATCCTTTATCTTTGTTTGGTGTCAATACACCTGCCAACTCAATGGCAGACAATGCTGCCTCAGTTTGATTCATTGTTTCTTTATAAGAAATTGAGACTTAAAGTTTAACTTAAGTTAAAGCTCAGGGTGTTCTCAAATGCTATTATGCAGCAGTTTAAAAATGATTCACAGTTATTGGTAATTTACAAAGAGAATTATATTGTAATCCTGGAACCTCTGTAAAGTATAACTTTCCAGGCTTTATATAAGCTTGACTTTTAAAATATTCAGGTATTTATTTCACCATATTTTGCCACCAGTCCTTACTGGAAATAATTTTAGGAATATTTTAATTTTATCTACCTAGTTAAAAACAAAATATCAAGGCAATTATTGATATAATTTTTCTCAGATGACTGGTCTGCTGCATCTGATTGCCACACACATCCCATCACGGCTTAGTAATCTCTTAGACAGCTACAGCTGTGCCAGCAAATGCAACTAGTTTCTTAGCTCCCAGGGGCCCAGCTTTGAATTAGCTGGTGCTAAACAGTGTCCCTCCCACCACAATTCATGTGACGCACATTGCAACTTCATTTTTTTTCCTTCTGTCACTAAACTCAAGCTCATGACTAATGTCTTCAAGCTCACAGAGTTTGCTACCAGGTTGTTTCATGTGATGCATATATATTAAATTCTACAATATTAATATGTGGAAACTGCTTGGTTTTTATTTATGCTTATAAATGGTTCTGATGGTTTACTTGCTACTATTCTGAGTCTTAGCCAACCCAGCACCCTTAAGATTTTGCCATTCCCTGCAACCTTTATGCATGGAAGTAAAGAGAGTCACAGTCCTGCTGTTTTCAGCTTGCCCTTGAAGACCTCGAGTACCCTCATAATCTGTGTATAGTGCACAGAGGGAAGAAGCAATGGAAATGAGAGAGTACATGAAGCAAAGTGTCAAAGGTGTGTCCAGTAGGGAAGGAAGGAAGGCAATGTCAGAAACCTGTTGGAGGAGGGCGGCCAAAGGACTGATGAACAATAGAAGTGTTTTTGTCCGCTAGGGGAAGAAGAGATGTCAGTGTTCTCTATGCTAGAGTTTAGGAGATAATTAACTTAGTCCCTGCTTTAGTGTTAAGGAGATACCTGGTCTTTCACTATGCGTTTAAAATACAAATGATAGAATTGAAAATGAAGGGAGTTCACCTTAAGACTAAAAAATTCAAAAGCAATTCATTATTATATTTAAATGCTCTTCCTTTCTTTGTGGTATGCTGCTTTTCTTTTCTGAGTGCACTGACACTGAACATTTTATGGAACCTAGATTTGGCCAAGAAGTTAATTACCATACTAGCAAATATTTATACACTTGTACCAGGACTTTGCTAGGTCAGGTTTTGCATATCTTCCTTTGTATTTCCCTGTATACTTATTAGAAATGCACAGAACTCTGTCAGCACTGTTCTCTCCTTTTCATTTTATCCCTATATTTGTCCAGAGCATGCAGATATGGCTGAATAGTCTGTTCATTTGAACTGCGATACTTTTCACTGTAAGTTTGCTCTATACTTGATATACAATAGATGATATTGACTGAAGCACAAATACAGAACCCCTCACTGACTTCTAATTAAACTTGACATCTGTGCTGTTGATTACTAATGTAACAGAATTGAACATTTGCTGAAATTTTTGTTAAATGACATTAAAAAGATAGGAGAGCAGTTATTGTCTCAGTTGCTATCTGAGAATCAGCTCTTCCCATTCTTTTGGAGAACGGTCTGTCTGAAACAGATGCCACCACAGACATCCAAGGCAGGGGAGCATGAATGAGAGAAGGAGCATCTGCAGGTGGTTTTGCCTGAATTACTCATCGTCTGGAAAAGACAGAGTTTAAGTATCGTGCAAGATAAACAAAAATGCAAAATACTGAAATGACAGGCAGGACTGTATTATTTGTCTCATGAGTGAATAAGACCAGGCATTGTAATTCATCACCAATATAACTGGCTGGGAGGGGCTCGTTTCATGATTGCTTAGGAAAACATTGAGGCTTCTCAAGAGGCACCGGCCTCAGGATAGGGGAGGGAGCGGTGGGGGGCATGCTGTGAGTGAGGTGAAGTGTTATGAAATTGCTTTTGTACCTGACATTCTGAACCCTTTGAAGACCGATGTGGGCAGGAGTGGCTCTGAGAAAGGCAAAGTGGATAGTTGCCTATTGGGGCAGACTCCTGGGAGCAACAAACTGCTGCTGTCACTGAAGCGGCTCCTTCTAGGAAAGGCAGCAAATTTCTGGCTTTCCCAGGCCCTTCCCCTTAGCTCTGCTGACAGCCTCAGTGTAATCTGTTGGTGTTTCCCACCATGCTGACACACCATATGCCTGTTCTGGTTACAGATTACCCAGTTTAATCTTACACCAAACCCTGCGCTGCTTCCTGAGGAACTTTCACAGCCTCTCACTGAGCACTCCTACACCCCATGCTGCTTCAGGAACAGTGCTCCAGCTGAACGTATGCCTTCTGTAAAGGGTCAAAAAAAAAAAAAAAAAAGAGGTGTTTTTATCATCCCCCGAATCCAACACAGACAAAACTGCTGAAGGCAAGACAATTTGCAGCCATGTTTTGGGAAGATAGGGTACAGACTAATAAGAAATCAAAAAATCTCTTCTTTTTCCCTGGGAGGGAAGAAACTTATGGGACTGCTGAGTGTGGAGTTGTGGAATAATGCCCACAGATAGGCATAGATAGCCAGGCTATCCCCGTAGTGCAGGGCTCAAGGACACAAGGACTACTCAGCTTCTCTTACAACCTCTGTATGCTGCAAAAGAATGATACAGGAGACGGGAACTGGGAAAATGTATTGCACTGGCTCATTGACAGAGACGGTACAGCCATTGAACACAGTATTCACAAACTATTGAAAATGGAAATCCAGTAGTACCAGCATGGAAGCTGTACAATTCAAGCATGCTTTTCTTGCATTTTCCCTCCATGAAAAACATTTGTTCATGTTTTTGCAGCATCACTGTGGAATATTGTGCTTTTTCAACCTTTATGTATATATTGTTAACGTATACATAGATATATATCAAGATACATATATACATACATGTATGCATACAATGTATCTGTGCATGACAATGGTAGGGCTATATATATACACAGGAAAAGAATTAGCAGAGTAAAAGGCTTTCATCCCTTGTTCACCTCAAAGTCTGTGGCGTTATCATTTTTAAAAATGACTGTACCGTGTAAAGGTACTCAGCAGAAACATCTTGACAAAACAAAAGCACATTAGTAAAATCTCACAGCTCATGCTCTTACTTTTCCAGTCACTAAGATGTGCTTCAGAACAGAGTCATGACATTAGAGGCAAAGCACAGCGGTGACTGGAGTTCAGGCTAATAAGCCCTGCTGGGATAATTAGCATGACCTCCCTGCTATTGCTGTTAAAAGACATTAAACCAAGGGAGAGCACAAGGAGGAAAACAGAAGTGGAAAGGGCCAGACAGGCAAAGATGAAGTCTAGGGACTGGGAAAGTGGAGAAGGTGGCTGCAGGGAGTTCTGGCTACAAAAATGTTGGAAACAACGGATTCATATTCTGTAACATGATCTAATGGTCCCAGCTGGCCTTAACCCTGATGGAAAGGCTTTGTTTAAGAACTATAAAATCTTCATTTTTCATAAGCTATGAATGTAATCTAGGAAGAGAGAGAATTTGTCTGATCTGAATTATGTAGTCTTTGTTCACATTGTATTCCTTACTGAATCTAGGGAACAATATGAGAGCCCTCCTGTGGCCAGCTGAACACCTGTAAATTCCCTTGGTTGCAGTCAAAGACAAGACAGACCACTAGGTAATGCGTCTGCTTTCTTGTTCAATGGGAGTAAGTTGTTATTATCACATAATTTATTGTATCTACATTGACAGAGGTGTGCATGGCACTCTCAACAGTAAATCAAAGGTGACTGGCCTCAAACATCTATCATTTAAGTTAGTGCACAGATACGGCAAAGCGAAACACAGAGGTAAGCCTTTTACAGAACAAACACAATATTATCTATTGCTGTAAGTTGGCACAACTCCATAAACCCAGACAAAAGAAGGTGAGTGGATTGATGAGGTAGCCGTATGGAGCACTTTGACAAAAGGCAGCAGATTCAAAGTGGAAAGGATGGCTCTGGGCTCTGGTCTGTGTCTTCACACACAATGCACAGACATTACACCAATGTGGAGTAGAGGTGAAACTCTGTGCTCTAACTGGGTAATTTTGACAGATCCTTTTGCAGAAGTGTAGATATTGCACAAACCGTCCAGCAGGATTCTTGTTAATGGTCTCCCACTTCTACACAACTTCGACTTCACTAGGCTAATTCTCATTCACATCGACTTGGTTTACAGTAGTATCAGACAAAAAGGATTCAATAACAGGTTGGATGAGGCTTTGGGCAACCTGGTGTAGTGAAGGATTTCTCAGCCCATGGCAGGGGGTTGGAACTAGATGATCTTTGAGGTCCCTTCCAACTCTAACCATTCTATGATTCTATGATTCTACAAGAAAAGCTGAGAGATCACACTTTCAATATCAGTAACCTTTCCAGTAAAAATTTTCCATTTGCTACACAGGCAGACAAAGATTCTATGCAGTCTCTTAAAAAAGGGAATAGCTAATCTAAGTACATAGAGACCGTGAAATGTTAGATAAAGAACTGATATTATAAAGAATATGAATCAAAATAATCCTTTTTAAGCTAAGAAGTTTGGCATCAATTTAGCCCTTTCATAAGTATGAAAATGCCTTGCCATGAAATAATTTTTAATTTATATAGTCAAATTCAAGCAGACACACTGAGAAGCAACAGCTTAGCTCCTCCTGGCAAATGTGCTCTGAGCTTAGCACAAAGAACCAAGTGTGTGTCCTATGCGACTTAATGCCTTACGTTACTGAGCTCTTCAAATGAGTGCAGATAGCTGAATACCTTGGAAAAGCTGTCAAAGATCATTTATACAACATTTCTGATGATTTTCATTAGCATGAGTAAAAGTGCAGGAAGAGACAGCAATTTTTAATCTTTTCAGTGCAACATTAATCAGTGTTTCCTACACTACAGTCACCAGTTTTTCATGATTTATAAGCCAAAGCAAAATGCTGTTCAAATAACCTGTATCTGTAATTTTTCTAGCAGTAGATAAACATTATCCAAAAAACCTAAATAGTTGTTTCCTGAAATTTTTCAGTTTCATGATTCTTCCAGACTCTTCCATTTAGCTGTCTTTGCTATCCTTTTCAGGCACATGTAACATGACAAACTGGCTCAGCAGAAGTTGTTTAATGTGTGAATTAAAATCTCTGCAAATCCAAATCGAACTGTTGGCAGTACAGCCAGTTGATCAGTAGATGGTGGTGGTGCACTGTCAGCTGATGCGGTTGGCTAAGGACAGTACCTACCTGTTAAATAATTTTCATTTTGGAGCAGACCAGTCTTGGAGATGATTGGGGTTTTAACATATCAAAACATCAAGAAATGAGAAATGCTACATATCTGCCTCTTTTGAATAATGGAAAAGTTGTATTATTTTTTTTTTCCCCAAGAGTTTCAGGAAACTTCTAAACTTCCTTTTATAGCATCCTGTATTTCTATTGTGTGGGAAGAAAGATCTTTAGCTTTTGGTGTTTCCATATACAAATCAAAACGAAAGAAGCAAGAAGAAATATTATAAAGAATGGGGAAGATATCTAATGCGGTTGTCAAACTGCAAAACTCCTGCCAACATGGTTCTGTGTCACTTCCCCTCCCATGTTGATTTTGTCACAGTGGCATCTATCTGGAGGTGAAGAAGGGAGTGAAGGAGCTGGTTTCAGCCTCCTCCTCCCAGACGGGTAGAATGGAGAGGAGGAGCACTGGGGACATCCTTCACCTGTTTTATAGCAGCGAGCTCATGTACGGGATTCTGGCATGCCTTTATCTCAGACGCTTGATCTGTTTTTACTGCTGTAAGTATTTTAGAGCTTCCACCTAGTGATGTGTATGTCATTATGCATCTGAAGCCAGTGCATTTGTCATGATGATGGGTTGTATTGATCTTGGGGCCTCTACTGAGAGTAGAAGTAGGATCTTGGATCAGAACCACAAATGAGTGGATTAGAGCTGCCTTTCTGAGCAGTACAGGCACTGAAGTTTTTTAGCAGGACCCCTGATGAAAGTGACGTGCTGAAAGCGATACCTAAAATATTGTAGATTAGGGGCAGCGTAGCATGGGCAGATCAGATTTCCAGTTAAACATGTTTGCCACCAACTGGCCACGCTGCAGATTTGCCTGTCACTGCAATGGGAATCTGCAGCTTGTAGTTACAATTATTTACATATGATGGATTATGAGTAAGCAGAAAGCATAGTTTAACAGTAGAGTATATCTGAATATTTCTATGCTTTTGATTGTTTACAATATCAATTGTAATGACTCCAGAACTGGGCAGTGATAGGACCATGCTAATACCTTTAATATTGGAGTTCACATATACCATCAAAAGAAATACTTTTTCAATTCCTAGGTCACATTGACTAAGAAGAGGGAGTAAGAGATAGGCTGACTAAATGACAGAGTATGTACATGAACAATTGAAGCTAAAATAGCAATTTAATTTGGGCTGTGCACAAAACCTATTATGGAGGTAAAACCAGGCATAAGTCAAAGTTGAACTAGTAGTTGAAAACAGTGAGGAAACTGATCCAAACTATTCCTTTTTCTCAAGTATCTGGTGTCAGAAGAAGAATCTGGTGTCAGAAAAGAGAATTGAAGAGGGAGGTCCAGAGGACTTAGCTGAACATATCTTCCCACAGTATTTGTTCCTATTCAGAAATTTTCTCGTCAGTCCTGTCCTCAACCAGAAATAGAACTGCATCATGAAGGTGGATGAGTATTTGCGTCATCTCAAAAGCACTAGTGAAAGTTGGACAGTGAAATGGACAAAAAATATGCCCCAAGGCTAGCAGGCAGAAACAAGAAATGACCTTTTCATATTTTCCCACCATGAGTCAGATTATTGGTTTTTTTCCCTTTCCTCCCTCTCTACTTCACTGTAATTTTTCTGTCACCTAGAAAATATAAGAAAAGCTTGTTTAAAGATGAAATATAAAGAGTAATTCTCATGCTGCCCCTTTTAGATTTGAAAGCTGGTAAGAATTTATTGCTTAGTAAGTTAAATTTGATAATATGACATTTCTGAGGGCAATGGCTATGTAAATGCATTCTTACACTGTCTCTGGGGTGCAACTGCAAACGAAAAACACAATCCCCACAGGGTAATGATATCACCTTTATATGGCTGAATACAGAAAATGGAAAACCATAAAAACAATCTTTTATGAACAGTTTCTCCTTTATTAGGTCCTGGAAAATGTGTATTACTTCAAAAGAAGACAAAGCAGTGAAAGAGTGAGAAATTCAAATAATTTTTCATGGTACTTTCAAATATTAAAAAGGGAATACAATAAAATACAAAGGAATTCAGAAACTCATCTCTGATTGCCCAAACATAATTAATTTTGCACTTTGAAGATGTCAGTGCAGAAACATTACCCATGTCAGAAAAAAATCAAGTCTTAAGATAAAATTAATATCTTAAAGAAAAATCATACCACAGCTTGTACTGTAAGGCTTAGTCATTAGTGAAGTTATTTAATATAGCTATTTCATCATGCAGTATAATTAAAACGATAAGTTATCCATAGTCATGACAGTTCTTCCTTGATTAATGTATATTATTCTTATAGTCTGGTGGTTTTCAATCTTAGAGTCATGAACTCTTGGTAAACTGGGCCTAGAACCTCCATATGGAGTCACAAGGTTTTTCATGCAAATGGAAGTTCTAACCCTACAAAGACTGAAGAAAATTAACCTGTCTAAATTTAAATATGTCCAGTAACTGGATGGAGCAAATAGTCTTCTAAAGGAAAAGAAAGTAATGAATATTGCAGAAGCAGAATAAATATATATTTGATGTGTGCATATATATACGACATAGTCTGAACATTAGTTATTACTTCTATCCACTTAACATGATATCCATTTTTCTTGGGCAGATGCATGATGAAGGATTCAGGGACTAGGCACTATCTAAAGAAAAATATAATTGTCCACATTGCAATAAAAACTCTCAAGCTCCCTCTGTTCCCTACCGTGTTACAAGGCACAGTACTGCACTCCCTGTTCCTGTAGATGATGCCTATCTGTAAAGAAAGGCAGACAATAAAAGCCAAAATTTGGTCTTTGACTTGAATTTAGTAATATATTTTGTGCAGACTATTCCCTAACTGAGAATGTTCCAAAGAAAGCAACATTGAGTATTAAAGGTAAGTTTCATACTTTCCAAGACACACTATGGGAGCTTTCCTGTTGCCTGAAGAGCTATTGAATTTTTCAAGACAATACTCCAAAATGGCCACTGAGCTGATTACCTCTTTCTGCTGCAGTTGATAGACTTACGAAAAGTACTAGGAAGACTTCCAGTACTGGGAAGGACTCTGCGACGCTGCTCTCGCCATTCTTCCGCCTTAGGCGACGCTCAGTCTCTGCAGCTCATTCTCAGCCATCCCCAGTGATCTGGACCGTATGTCCCAATTCACTTCCCAGGCCATCCGATTTCAATGCTTCACTGCCCTGCCTGTGCAGAAGGACGTTCTAACATCTAACCTAAATCTCCCCCAGTGACATATTATCCAACATGAACATGGCAAACAGATTACTTACTTCCTCTTTGCAGCAGCAACTTTTTACATGTTTGAAGCTTATTGCTGTCTCTCTCCTCAATCTTCTCTTCTTTCAGCTGTCAATCTTTCCAGACAGCTAATCATTCTTACTGCCCTCCTTTGGACCCCTTCCAGATCATCCACATTTTTCTCAGTCACTGGAGTTGCCAGACATCCCCTATAATATGGGATTTCCCGTGTTTAAGCCTCAAATCTCACATGCCTTATTAAAAACACATGATATATTGCCTGCTCTTGTATTTCCTCTTTATTTTTATAGGGGACATGGGTTTTGAGGTTGAAACATAGAAAAACCTGCAGCTGCTTTCCTGCCCGGTTCTTCAGAGCCACCTTTGGCAGCATAGAGCCATGACTTGGATGTGGCTGTGGCAGAAGTGAAAGCCAGAGCACCCCCAAAGGAGCTGGGGAGGTCTGAAGGGCAATGCACACCCTGAAGCATCAGGAAGGTGTATTGGTGTTTTAAAATTCAGAACCCAGCAACTCTCATATGCTGCCCCACATCACATGCAATCCTCCTGCCAAGGACTCACCAACATAATAAGAGAATAAATATTCCTATGTTTTCTGGCAATGCTTTTGTTTATACAGCTCAGGAGATGACATTTTAGGTCCATGACTTACATTCAACTTGGGATTCTCTATGTTCTCTTCTCTAGAAAATGCAATCCAGCCAGTCACGCTCTGTCCTGCATTTGTTTGGTCGCTTGTACCTGATTACCTAAGTACCTTGTCCTTACTGAACTTCATCTTTTTCTTATCAGAACATTTTTTTAATTTGTCAAGATCATTCTGACTTCTCATCCTGTCCTCCATTACTCTTGCTGTTTCTCTCAGCCTAGTGTCATCTGTGAATTTAATAAGCCTACCCTCCTTCCAAGCATACAAATTATTAAAAAACAATACTACAACCAGACCTTGGACAGACCTTTGAACTGTATCTGATGCATCTTTAATTTCAACAGAGAATCATCTGCTCTGTTATTTGGAGCAAGACAGGAGCAGCACAGACTCTCTGCCACAGACACCATTTCCATGGATACGATGCGACACAGAGGTATGAGTTTACTTCTTCCACTTCCAGATGCATGAAATTACTGTGTTGCTTGTAGAAGCCAGTATCAGCTCTTGTCTCTGGAAGGAAAGACTGGAGAGGCAGCCTGAGTGTCCTCTGGCCTCTCCGCTGAAGCATAAGCTCTTTTTCATAGACGTGAGTGTAGATCTAGCTGGAGCAGAAGATCCCATGAACACAAAGAAAGAACTGTCTCCTCTCAGACCTGAGAATGCCCTAGCACTAAGACTGTCCACTGCAAAATACTTACTGCAACAAGTAGGAACGGTTTGTCTGGGGGTCCCTAGGCACCTTGATAACACAAAAGAGAAATGAGAATTGCCTTTTGCAGCCTCTAAGAGCTGTGACGTACAACTGCAGCAATATCTGAAAATTTAAAGCATTTTTTGCTCTTATTGGCAGACCTCAACTGCATGAGAAGTATTTCCTTCAACATCATGAAAGGCCTGGGATCTCTTACTTTATGAACAGTTTTAGAGGAATGTTTTCATAATTTTCTGTGAGTAGGTATGAATCGTTCTAGTCTGGGGCCTATCAGAGGAGAGGGACTTGGTATTTGGGAAAGATTTGAGCCTAACTCACTTGATTTTTTTTCCCCGGTACTCAAAGACTGCTGACATTTCAGTGTAAAAGGAGGCTTTGCAGCTGGTGCAGCTGTCCTTTCTATTCTTGTCAAGGAGACCTTGCAGGCGGTGGCGAATTCTGCCATTCCACAAGGTGAAAAAGATACTGGTCATCCTTATCCAGTCTGGATGTCTTGGCAGGACCAGGAATACGCTTCTAGGTAATTCAGTCTCAACGCAAAGCTTCCAATGACCAAAGAGGGTGAAAGGGAGGGAAGAAAAGCAACCCAAACTAAGTTTTAGAGTTAATTTCACTCACTTACGCTATTTCCAACTTAATTTCTAACTTTTGAACCAATTGCCGTTATTTGCCAGACCACTTAAAAAAAAAAAATCCTGTTGAAAATGGAGAGGGTGGTTTACACCATCCACTAGCCAATACTGAGAACAGAGGTGGCTGGAAAGATATGAAATGTATAGCCTGTGCTGATAGAACATGGGCTCGCAGGATTTATACGCACTCAGGGACCACTTACAGGACTGTTTTGCGCTTGTGTGGCCAGACACGTGAACGTCACGGGGTAGTTTTTCTTTGCAATGACGCAAGGAGATAATAATTCTCACATTTTTCTCTCAGTGTCAGAGGGAAGGTAGCTTGAAGAGCAGGAAGGCTGAGGATTGGGACCTCTGGTTTCTCTAAGGTGATATTAAAAGATTCTTTAACTCCAGACGCTTTGTATTACTAAGCTCCTAAAAGATTTATGACCTTTATGACGATCATTTTCCCCTGTGAAATTTCCCTTCTACTTAAGTATTTACAGGAAGAAAAAGCTTTCTTTTTTTCCCCCCTCCAGTCGGCCAAGCTTATCCTGTGAGGATTTCTGAATGAAAGGGGAAGATTAGTGTTTCAGGAACATACCTTAACTGACTTTAGACGCATTTACTGGGCTTCCTGCTGTGCCTCCTGTCCAGCTGGCTGGGCAACCACTGCCCTGCCTGCCCCTGTTCAGTGATCTTCGGCTTCATTTTGTGGGAAGGGATTGGGAAAAAAATCCACAAATGAGCTTTGCAGTGCTTTTACATCATAAAATCCCACTTGGGATGTGATTGTTTTTGACTAAAGGAGGGAGCTTCACTTAACAGGATTAAGGAAACTTCCAGCTGTTTAGCCTCCTTTTCTCTGTCTCTCATTGAGAAGGAAACTAGTTTAATCATCGTAATTGTATTGCAGGAGAATGTATCCAGTGGCTATCGACTCAGTGCCCAAAGGTAGCCTTGTGGCTACCACTGCCTGAATTGTACAGAAAGGTGTCAGCTGCCCTCAGGGCTTTTTACCAAGACCTATTTCTCATCAAGAGAGAGAACATTTATTTTGGTCCTTAGATGCACCTTGACATTTTCCTGGAATCAACAGCTTTTTTTTATGAAATGCTGTTCTTCTCGGGATGTTTGGAAAAAAATGCATATTAACTTCTTTTGTTGAACATTAGCTTTCACAGAAAATCACTTCAAACTAATTTCCTTTCCTACTTCTTTTAGTTTTGGAGTACATTTCACTGTGATAGTGATGGATCTGCATAACAGGATCACAAAACTATTTTGTTAGTACAAAGTAAGCTGTAAAAAGAGAGGGAGACATGACAATCCAGTTTAAAAATAATAAAAAAGCCACCACACCACTGCAGAAATTATTTGCATTATGTTTTTGAGATTAGCGCCATATGTTTCACACAGTCAGGCATCTCGACCCTCTCGTCCCACCCTCCAAGTTTACCTGCCTTCATAGCTTTTTTTTCCCTGAAATATTTAAAGGAAGTATTGAAAAGGGTCTATTAGGCTATTTTGAGATTGAGAACTGCATGACCAGTATGCTGTTACTGGGCTTTTTCAGCATAAGTAAGCTGTAGATGTACTTTTGGCATGTATGTTTTGTTAGTGTAATTGTATGTTGCAGTAAGCTCATTGTTAGAAAAACAGCCCTATCCCTAATGGTTTCTAGAATAGAACAGGTCATAGAGAAATGATGTAGTATTTTAAAAAACACATCAGTACTTAAATATGTGCCAATATATGTGGAGTTATTCAAGGTTATTTGCTGTTTAACATCATCACTGAAGTTTTTTGAAGGGAAATTACAGACATTCAGTGCCCTAAGGAGCTTGTGAAAGGTTGCATCAAAAGAAAAAGATGCAAGTATTCATTAGTATGCCTTATTCCTTTTTTTCTTTTTTTCTAGATGGACTTGCAGACAACAGGATAAATTGCACTTTTACTTTACACATTTTTAATGGAAACTTTTATATTTTTAAAGGAAACATAAAACTTCCACAGAAACTATTTTCAATGAAGCGAGGTGTTTTCTTCTAAATAAGTTTTGATTTTTTCCTAAAGAGTCCAAAATGTTTGCCTTAGGAAGATCAAGAAAGTTGAAATTAATATTCTATGATTTTGCTGCAAGACTTGCAGGAAGCCTCAGGGATTTTTATTAGGAGCCCTGGCACCTTAATTGCATCATTTTTACGTAAATGAAGCTCTTGTTAAATGTTAAGTAAGGTTAAATCACTCTGCAGATATTGCTAGCAGCTTGACTTAAAATGGCTCTCTCCTCTTGATTACCTGATTTTCTTATGAATTCATCATTTCATTACCTCTCCAGTTGCCATAGAGCTTCAACAGCTTATTGAAATGAGACAAAATTCCCAAATAAAACAAACTGCAGCAAAGTAGAACAGTAAAGTGAGGAGAAAAAGTACTGACAGGGTAGGTAGAAACATATTTCGCAGCGTATTCTTCAGCGTGTCCCACTCACACATCACTCTGAGTTAATCAATGTCATATGAATGCCAAGAAAAATTAGCCAACTTCCATACTTCTAAAAAAAAGAAATATAAAATATTATGTTATGTTTCACTAATTTCATTAATATCTTACATATCACTGCTGTCTCTTCACTGTTTCACCATTTTCTCTAACTTTCACCTATCAGCCTGCTAGAGGGGTCACAGGACTCCAAACCACAGCTTGAATGTTGCATGAATCACTGTTGGAGACTTAGAGACTTCATCTTCATGCTCCCCTGGTTCCTTGATGCCTACATCACTTAAGCACATTTTCAATTCAAGTATCTCCCAAGTGTTTTGATGAAAGACTTGGAAAAAACCCATTTTTGATTTCTCTGAAGCCCTCCACAGATTTGATGCTTCCCAAAGGACAAGTTTCGTAATTTACTTCTTGCTAACAACTCTTGGTCAACAGGAAAATGTATATCTGACAACCATAGGATCATAGAACCATAGAATTGTTTCAGTTGGAAAAGACCTTTAAGATAATCGAGCCCAACTGTAATCTAACACTGCCAAGTCCACCCCTAAACCACGTTTCTAAGTGCCGCAACTACACGTCTTTTAAATATCTCCTGGGATGGTGACTCAACTGCTCCCCTGGGCAGCCTGTTCCAATGCTTGACAACCCTTTCAGTGAAGAAATTTTTCCTAACCTCCAATGTAAACCTCCCCTGGCACAACTTGAGGCCATTTCCTCTCATCCTATCACTTGTTACCTGGGAAAAGAGACTGACCTCCACTTCGCTATAATCTCCTTTCAGGTAGTTGTAGACAGTGATAAGGTCTCCCCTCAGACTCCTTTTCTCCAGGTTAAACAAGCCCAGTTCCCTCAGCCACTTCTTGTGCTCCAGACCCTTCACCAGCTTTGTTGCCCTTCTCTGGACACGCTCCAGAACATCAATGTCTTTCTTGTAGTGAGAGGCCCAAAATGGAACAGTATTCGAGGTGTGGCCTCAACAGTGTTGAGTACAGAGGGACAATCACTTCCCTAGTTCTGCTGGCCACACACAAGCCAGGATGCTATTGGCCTGCTTGGCCACCTGGGCAAACTGCTGGCTCTTACTCAGTCGTCTGTCAACTGACACCCCCAGGTCCTTTTCCACCGGACAGCTTTCCAGCCACTCTTCCTCAAGCATGGGGTTACTGTGAACCAAGCGCAAGACCCAGCACTTAGCCTTGTTGAACCTCATACAATTGGCCTCAGTCCATCAATCCAGCCTGTCCAGATCCCTCTGTAGAGTCTTCTTTCCCTCAAGCAGATCCACACTCCCTGCCAACTTGGTGTCATCTGCAAACTTACTGAGGGGGCACTCAATCCCCTTGTCCAGATCATTGATAAAGATATTAAACAGAAGTGGCCCCAGTACTGAGCCCTGGAGAACACCACTTGTGACTGGCTGCCAACTGGATTTAACTCCGTTTACCACAACTCTTTGGGCCCAGCCATCCAGCCATTTTTTTACCCAACAAAGAGTACACCCATCGAAGCCATGATCAGACCGTTTCTCCAGGATAATGCTGTGGGCTTTACTGAAGTCCAGGTAGACAACATCCACAGCCTTTTCCTCATTCACTAAGCGGGTCACCTTGTCATAGGAGACTGGGTTAGTCAAGCAGGACCTGCCTTTCATAAACCCATGCTGACTGGGACTGATCACCTGGTTGTCCTGTAAGTGCCATGTGATGGCACTCAAGACGATCTGCTGCATAACCTTTGTCAGCTCCGAGGTCAGACTGACAGGCCTGTAGTTCACCAGATCCTCCTTCTGGCCCTTTTTGTAGATGAGTGTCACATTTGCAAATTTCCAGTCAACTAGGACCTCCTCGGTTAGCCAGGACTGTTGATAAATGATTGAAAGTGGCTTGGTGAGCAATTCCACCAGCTCCCTCAGTTCTCTTGGGTGGATCCCATCTGGCCCCATAGACTTGTGTGTGTCTAAGTGGAGTAGCAAGTCGTTGACCATTTCCCCTTGGATTATGGGGTTTCATTCTGCTTCCTGTCCTTATCTTCTGTCTCAGGGGGCTGGGTACCTGGAGAACAACTGGTCTTTCTATTAAAGACTGAGGCAAAGAAGGCATTAAGTACCTCAGCCTTTTTCTCATCTTTTGTCACTATGTTTCTCCCTGCATCCAATAAAGGATGGACATAGTCCTTAGCCCTCCTTTTGTTGCTAATGTATTTATGGAAACAGTTTTTATTGTCTTTTACAGCAATAGCCAGATTAAGTTCTAGTTGGGCTTTGGCCCTGTTAATTTTCTCCCTGCATAACCTCACAATTGTTGCTCACCAGCCTGGGCTGCGGCACCAAGGACACTGTTGCATCTTCCGCAGCCAGAAGGAAACAGCCTGCCTCTTGTAGGCAGGATCGGTACCTTGAGTTGATTAGTAATTAGTTCATTATCTCAACTCAGTCCAGCTGGGTAATAATGACTGGTTGCCATAATTCCCCCTTTTTGTTTTACCATTTTTTGTTTTCACAAAGGCTTTATGGGTGAGCAGAGACCCAGCCCATTCATCCAACTCCACCATGCTTCCCTCCCGCAAATACCGCATCAGGGCTTGCGGCTTTACCTTATTCTCCAAAGGACTCTTGCTCAGGATCCCAGCTCCAGCTCTTTTGGCTCAGGCTCTCGGCTCCGGCAAGGGAGTCAGGGCATCCCAGGGTCTCATGGATGTATCACATCGGGGTCACCAGTTGTTGCTCACCAGCCTGGGCTGCAGCACCAAGGACACTGTTGCATCTTCCACAGCCAGGAGGAAATGGCCTGCCTCTTGTAGGCAGGGTCGGTACCTTGAGTTGATTAGTAATTAGTTCATTATCTCAACTCAGTCCAGCTGGGTAATAATGACTGGTTGCCATACACAATATCCTTGTAGTCCTCCTGAATTGCCTGCTCCTTCTTCCCAAGGTCATAAACTCTCCTTTTCATTCCTGAGTTGCAGCCAAAGCTCTCTGTTCAGCCAGGCCAGTCTAATTCCCTGTTGACTTGTCTTTTGGCACATGGGGATGGCCTCCTCCTGCGCCTTTAGGATTTCCTTATTGAAAAACGTCCAGCTTTCCTGGACTCCTTTGCCTTTCAGGACTGCCTCCCAAGGGACTCTGTTAACCAGCCACCTAAACAGTTCAAAGTCTGCCCTCCAGAACTCCAAGGTAACAGTTCTGCTGACCCCCTGGTTGCTTCATAGAATCATAGAATGGTTAGGGTTGGAAGGGACCTCAAAGATCATTTAGTTCCAAACTCCCTGCCATGGGCAGGGACACCCTCCACTACAACAGGTTGCCCAAAGCCTCATCCAACCTGGCCTTGAACATTTCCAGGGATGGGGCATCTACAACTTCTCTGGGCAACCTGTTCCACTGCCTCACCACCCTCTGAATGAAAAATTTCTTCCTCAGATCTAATCTAAATCTCCCCTCTTTCAGTTTAAAGCCATTGCCCCTTGACCTATCACTACATGCCCTTGTAAAAAGTCCATCTCCAGCTTTCCTGTAGGCCCCCTTTAAGTACTGAAAAGCTGCAATAAGATCACCCCGGAGCCTTCTCTTCTCCAGGCTCAACAGCCCCAACTCTCTCAGCCTGTCTTCATAGTAGAGGTGCTCCAGCCCTCGGATCATCTTTGTGGCCCTCCTCTGGACCCGCTCCAGCAGCTCCACGTCCTTCTTGTGTTGGGGGCCCCAGAGCTGAACGCAGTATTCCAGGTGGGGTCTCACGAGAGCAGAGTAGAGGGGCAGAATCACCTCCGTCGACCTGCTGGCCACACTTCTTTGGATGCAGCCCAGGATACGGTTGGCTTTCCGGGCTGCCAGCGCACATTGTCGGCTCATGTTGAACTTCTCATCCACCAGCACTCCCAAGTCCTTTTCCTCAGGGCTGCTCTCAATCCATTCTCCGCCCAGCCTGTACTTGTGCTTGGGATTGCCCTGACTCAAGTGCAGGACCTTGCACTTGGTCTCGTTGAACTTCATGAGGTTCGCACAGACCCACCTCTCCAGCCTGTCAAGGTCCTGCTGGATGACATCCCTTCCCTCCAGCGTGTCCACCACACCACACAGCTTGTTGTCGTTAGCAAACTTGCTGAGAGTGCACTCAATCCCATTATCCATTTGCTAACAAAAGTGATAAACAGCACTAGTCCCGATATTGACCCCTAAGAAACACCACTCATCACTGGCCTCCACTTGGACACTGAGCTGTTGACTCTAACTCTTCAAGTGCGACCATCCAGCCAATTCCTTATCCACTGAGTGGTCCATCCCTCAGACCCATGTCTCTCCATTTTAGAGACAATGATGTTGTGTGGGACAGTGTCAAATGCTGCACAAGTCCAGGTAGATGATGTCAGTTGCTCTTCCCTTCTACACCAATGCTGTAACCTCATCATAGAAGGCCACCAAATTAGTCAGACACAATTTGCCCTTAATGAAGCCATGTTGACTGTCACCAATCACCGCCTTATTTTCCATATGCCTTAGCATAGTTTCCAGGAGCATCTGCTCCATGATCTTGCTGAGCAGGCAACATCTATCGGTACAGAGCATGCAATTAGTATCCATTTTGAAGACAGCACTGGAACAGATACAATTCATTCCAGTATATTTAGCACCATGAGTTAAAGGATTTGACTCCTGTTAGCAAACAGGGCAGGGAAGCTCAGCAGGCAGATAACATCTTTTATAGACAGGGATCATATAAATGTCTATTCCACACTTATTTGATCTCGCAAAAGCACTATTAGGGAAGAAAAAAGTTGTTCCTGAAAATCTGCTACGCTATTTGAAAGCATTGAGACATCCACATATGAGTCTGTGTTCAAGAGAGCCCTGAGTGGTCAGGACAGTCTGGCAGACCTGCCAGGACAGTTTGCAACCCTAAGTGCCCTCATGGACAGATGCACATGAGTGTTGCCAAAGGTGTCTGCCTCATCCCTTTGGCTGTGTGTTCAGGTAAGGATGCACCAGCATTCACTCTCTACACCATGACCGGCATGTGGTGTGCACAAGGGGCTGCCTGGAGTGAAGTATGCCAGGTGGGGCAAGAAAAGGGTTGCAGGGCCACACAGGCACTCTGTCCAGGGTTTAAAACTTACAATAAGGCTCTGAAGGAAAAAACACTATAGCGTGTGATTATTGGAGTGTTGTTGCCATCCTCTGGAGATAGCAGCAGCCAGTAGAGTGGGTATGTTCTTGTGAAGATACCTGAAAATGAGACCACTGTATTTGAGGCCAACAGCATTACAACATCTTTCTCTTAATCTCCCAGGTATGCAGCAAGACTAAGCAGAAAACAAGTTATTGGGGAAAACAGCTACGGCTTTGAGATGGAAGTATAATTAAAAAAATCAGAAAAAAGCCCACCCTACCATAACTACAACCCCAACCATTTGAAAGTTCATCTGTGAAAAGATCTAAGAACTGATATACGGATTGACCATCAACTGCTCCAGCTAGGTTGGAGGCCAGATGCTGAAGTCTGAACACTGGGAATACAGCTAGAAAATGTTACAAATAGAGTCTTTACCCAGAGCTCTCTCTGAACCACAGGCTGCATCAGAAAAAGCAGAGCAGGAAATACACCTGCAGATGGAAAGATGTGTTACATTCCTTAAAATATTGGCATCTAGTGCTGGAGCCCTTTTCCTCTAATAAGGCACAGGTGATGAGAACAGCACAGCCATGAGGCCAGTCCCCTGCACTCTCTGCAACACTATTGTCAGGGAAGAACTGAGAAATGTGTAACTGCTGAGACTTTGGTCTAAGACTCAGTAATTCATACTGAGGGTACTGGTAATGTTTGGAGTGGGCAGCAGTACTCTGGTTTTATATAGTCATTTCTTTCATAGCCTGCAGATGGGAAAACTTCAGTTTAAATCTTACTGATAACATAAAATCGATAAAAGCTATTGACTTTATTGATTTTTTAGCATGCAAGATATTTTTACAAATTATTTGGAATCTCTTCTTTACCTTCACTGTTAGCAATATCTCTGTTTTGCTTGTTAAAGAATATAATGTAGGTGTGAAATGTTTGTTAATTCCTCTTTGATACTATTGAATTTTTCTTACTTAAATCTGTAAGGTAAATTGATGATAAGCACCATCAGTTGTGGAATTCTGCAATGTACTTTTTAGTTACTGGAAATACACTAATTGTTCTCCAAATTATTGCAAGTCATGTAAGCGTCCAGGTTAGCTGCTAACCCTGTGTGGATCTGAAACTTGGGCACCGAGGATTTTGTCACAGAGTCTAAGTGTTTGCTAAAAATGACAGAAGGAAACAGGACACGGGAAAAAAAAGTAAATTCAGAAAACTAAAATCTAAATCTAACAGTTGATATTAGTCCCCTGAGACTTTAAAGCCGTTGTTTCATTTAGCAGTTTTCCCAGGACATCAGTTAAAAGTCTGGTTGGGTGTGCACTAACAAAGCACATATCTTGAAACAACATTATATCAGAGTCTCAGCTCCTACCCCAGACAGTGCCAGGGTTAGCATGTTAAATGGTTGTGGCTTTAGAGATGACATTGGGGCCAATTTTCCTGAACCACATCATGAACATTGTTGCTTAATTTGGCCTGAATTTTGGCAAATGTTTAACACTGCTTCCCTAAAGTCACTGTTCATTTGGGGCTATTATAAAACATCACTGCTGGCTTTTTTCATCCCCTGATTACATTCACATGTTCTTCATAGCACAGTTTTCTACAACAATTCAAGAGTCACCATCTTGCTAAACTAGACCGACAATCGAGTACAATTTTTCCCATCCTAATAGCCCGAATTTCTTTCTGCAGGGTTTCACCACCAGTTGTAGCCTTCACAAATCTTATCTAACATTGTCTCATCTAGGCAGTGCTCTAAAATCAGATTCCTGCACATACAATCGAAGTTTTTTGCTTGGCTTTGCTGCAATTTCTGTCCTATAGCAGAGATAGTGTTTATACTTCTGACAGCTCTCAAAAGTTTGTACCTTGTTCAAAAGCTATACATTTCACAGAATCACAGAATCACAGAATCACAGGATGTTAGGGATTGGAAGGGACATCAAAGGATCATCTAGTCCAATCCCCTTGCCGGAGCAGGACCACCTAGATCAGATCACACAAGAACGCGTCCAGGCGGGTTTTGAACATCTCCAGAGAAGGAGACTCCACAACCTCTCTGGGCAGCCTGTTCCAGTGTTCTGTTACCCTTACTGTGAAGAAGTTCTTCCTCATGTTTAAGCGGAACCTCCTATGTTCCAGCTTACATCCATTTCCCCTTGTCCTATCATTGGATGCCACTGAGAAGAGCCTGGCTCCATCCTCATGGCAGTCATCCTTTACTATTTATAAACATTAATGAGGTCCCCCCTCAGTCTCCTCTTCTCCAAGCTAAAGAGACCCAGCTCCCTCAGCCTTTCCTCAGAAGGGAGATGCTCCACTCCTGTATTTTAATGATAGTGTTTGCAATGCCCCTTGTGGCAACAGCAACAGTTAATTTCATCTAATGATACTTTCCTATAACGACACGGATTTTTTATACCCATAGACCAATCTCTACTTATTTGAGTTAATTCTGACAGCACCTCCGGCATATGTACTGCTAAGGTCCAGCTTTTACCCTACTGCTGTAGGAGGCCTGTGTTAATGTGGTTTATTGGAGACTACTTTAGACCATCTGGGTTTGCCCTTACCATTGCTGGTAAATCACAACGATTTTGTCATCAGTCCCAGATTATCCACAGTTACTGTCATTTTGCCACTTCATATCATCCTGCTTGTTTTAGGGGCCCACCTTGAGTTTTAATCTCAAATTCATTGGCAAAGCTTTTTCTACCTTCAGGAGCCCTGTATTAGAACCTAAATGGTTCAATTAATCAGGCAGCTAATACCATGGAGTCTCAAGGTAAGGATGAATAGATGGCACGCCAGTGGGACAGCTGTACAGGAAAGACCACAGCAGAGGCCACAGTGGGCTGGAGAAAGAGCTCCTGGTTGTAAGCTGTCTGCAGCTCCTGGAGCCCTGGCTTGTTGAAGAATTGCAGCTGCTGATACTGTCAATAGGCCAGAAAAAGAAGCAGCTGCAAAAGAGGGAGGAAGGGAGAAAGACTGTGAAGGACCTCCTGACTTGACCCCACACTTCTGTAGTGTAAATTCTTCCCCTCTCTCCCTTGCCATATTTCACCCATAAAAAACTTGATTACTATGATTTCATGCAGGTGAAGTGAGTTTCACTTTTAAGGCTTGAGAGTTGTTTCATTTTCAAACCCTAAGGGTTTACGGTGAGAGGGTGGGAAATGAGCTATGAGAGATCACAGGGGTGATTTTATATGTGTAGGTTTTTTGGGCACTCGGGCTCAGGAGCTGGGTTTTTAACACTGCTGAAAGAGGACCAGACCGAGGATTGCAAACTATCAGGTGAATGCCATTAAAATGACATGCAATCTTTCCAGGAGGTGGTTTGTCTGTGTTAGGTTTCACATCTACCAGTTGTAACAGCATCCCTGTAAATCTAAACAATTCAATGTTCATGTTATTTTGTGTTTAAACACAAAACATTAATTAAAAGCCTATTTTAAAGCCTGTCATTTACTGATTTGTGTCTTACAGAATAAGCTAGGAATCCTCAGCATATAGAGTGACTGAAACAGAAACTGCAATTTCCTATGTAATTAAATTTTTTCCTGAGACTTTATTGCTTATCTAACATAGTTCGGTCATCTAATTATTCCATTTCTAAAATAATGTGTTGTTTCAATAACTGAGCTCTTTATTGGATATTTCTCCTGCAAAGCAATTCAGAGCTTTCCATTTTATTTTTTTTTCCCTGTAACATACAACTGCTTAGATTGGGCATATAATTGGACATGTTCTTTTTATTATTTAAAATATATTAAACCTATTTTGTAGACAACTTTACAGCTGATTTAGAAAGGCCTGTAAAAATACCTGTCGCCTTTCCTGACAGCATTATGTTTTGGGGACCCTGTGGGAGGCTGGGGAACAGGAAGACTCGATTGGCCTAGAGACCATAGGCTGCTGGGACCACAGGGCCAGGCCTTCGTTTTTGTACCGCTCGGACAGACGCTGCTCCCAGCTGGGCCAAAGCTGGTAGCACTGCCAAGTCTGCATGTGAATGGCTCTTCAACGGAAGAAGTCTACCAGCAGTATGAGAAGAGCTTAGTTTTGGTAGCTATTGTATGATCCAAGGCTAGACCAGGAGAGATTGATGTGGGGTTGGGGTATTGATCCCTGACTGTGGAATTGGCTGGCGTGCTTCAACATGGGCATCAGTTTTCCTTCTTAAAAAACATGGTGTATGGCAGGAAAAAGAGGACTGGTAGGGCATACATCCATGGCTCACACTGAGAAGAGACTCACTAGTCTGAATGCAGGAACTTTTTCAAGTCTAATTGTTTAGATGTTGCCTAAGGGCTATAGAACCATGCTGTTTTTTTTTTTTTCAAATTCCTCATTTTCCCCCGCATCAACAAATTTTAATCAGTCCTTGAAAATACATGCTCGAGTCTTTCACCTCAAGCCTTCCTGGCTGCAGCTCACAAGGGACAACCACTGCTTTCTGGCTTACTGATTCCTTACCTAGAGGGAAACTGTACTGAAAGCTCTCTGCTTAATAAAAACATATCATCTATCCCACATCATAAAAATGAAATAGAGAGATGTCACATAGCAAATATAAACACTCCCACAGACCTCCCGCCACTGTAAAATAATTTACGGGGTTGGAGCTACACTGGCATACTGTCCCTGATAATGTTCCCACTGGCACCTATAGTTTCCTTGGCTGTTTGCAGAACAATTCCAGCTCCAGTTCCAGTTCAATAAGTGACTTTATTTGGGCTCACTTTAAGCATTCTGGGGTTTTATAGAATAGTCCCAAAAGAAAAGTCTAACTGCCACTGCCTCATTTTTTCCCTCCTCAAATGTCTCACACAAATTACTGTGAAAGGTCTGGGCCACAAAAATCCTTCTTAGACAAATAAGCCAAACAAGGGCAAGCAAAAATAGGTTATGCACAAAACGTAACATAAACCCCAATACTCTTCCACCCCAAATCCTGTAATTTTGTGAGATCATGTGTGACCCTACCAAAATGTCCATCTTTTTTCCAACAGGTGGCATGTAATAGTACAGTTTTCAGTGGGCGCTATGTTTTTCTTGCCTTATGAGATCTTAATAACATTACAGATTTCCCATTCACAAGAATTTTTGTGTTAACAATGCTAACAATAGGTCCCTAAGAAAGTCAAGTCTAGAGAAGAAAATTTGAACCGAAAGAGCAAAGAAGAGGGTCTTTCATTACTGCAAAAACCTCTTCTGGGGAAAAGCACGGAGTCCAAAAGAGAAAGCCTCAGGCAATAAGTAGGGGAGTGAGTTTGCGTATGCTGAGTTCTATGAAAGATACAGCTAGATGCACTGCCAGAGACATGTCTATTATTTTCATGGAAAAATTGAGGACAAAGAATAAAAGGTAGAAGAATGACACTGAAAGAAGGTGCTGGTGGCAGGCTGGGCCATCAGCAGAAGAATGCTGGTGTTGCAATCAGGGATTCAAAGTCACACAGCAGGATAACCACAAAGTATATCAAATGTTTATGCTGAACTTCCTCTCTGCTGTTTCTCCAGACCATCACTGCAAAAGCATTTGTACTCCCATAGGGATGCAAAAGCCATCAAAGCACGTGAGGGCAAAAGGTCGACAGAAAGTACTTTTATACTTGAGTGAGAAGTGCTTTATGCTAAGGCACAAGTGAAAGGTAGTTCTCTGTAGAGCATAACGCTGGGCTTTTATGAACATAAATCTAATAGATACAGAATGCAATGTTCATTACAATATCTATATCACATGAATGGGCTGCTTTTATTTCAATACTCTTTCCTACTGTCTATTTCTCTTTATTTCACTATTAAAACAAAGCGTGTGGCTGCTCCGAGAAGCCGTAATGCTGAAAGGAATTGCAGTATATATAATACCCACTGCTGTATTGTTGCACATTTTTCCAGCACTATCAGGAGAACACTAGAATAGGAGTCTGAAAGGAATTTTTTTTCCATTATAAACTCATGAACTTAGAAGCTCAATCAGTTCTTCACTCATTGAACTCTGTTGCAAAAAATAGGACTGGATCCAGTGTGCTTTGGACAGAGGGGGAAATGCATTGGAAACATGTCATCGCAGAGAGCGTTTGCTGCACCAGAACAGGCTGAGGTGGAAGGTGAGAGCCACAGTAGGTAAAAGATCTAGGGAGAGCCAAGTATTTTATAGAAGTCATGGAAGTTATGATCAGCAATCTGGATCCAAATCATGAAGGAGCTATCTTCTCAGTAAAACCTCCTGTAATTAAAATCACTTAAGTTCAAAAGGGAAAAAGAATGACTTACTATATTCTTAATGAAAGCCAGGATATTTGAGTGTAGTTACCTGAAAAAAGCAGGCTGAAATTTTGAAAGCCTCTTGTGTTAAATATAAAAGTCAACTTGCAGTGAGCCAAGACCAGACTTTGTTGCTGATAATACAGTTAAACAAAGTAATACTTATTTGATTAAGTGTGGCCTGGATTTTTTTCTGTTTGCATCTCTTGAGTCACATAAAAATACACTGCAAGTTAAAAATCAGAATAATTACAGTAATGGCTTTATTTATAAAAGCTGCCACTTCTTTTGCCAGGTCATTTGGAGCATTCAGCAGCAAAATAAACATATGTTGAAAACATAAACACACTAATATGAAAACAGCTTCTTAACATTTAAACATGGGCTATTTGAGAAAAACACAAAAAATAAAATAAACCATCAGAAAAAGGGAGAAGACAGGATAGAGGCAAAGAACGATAAATCATGGCTCAGACATGACATAACTAAAACATTTCTGACACAGAATGCGAGGACAGCTAGAAATACCCTCTAAGATGCTGTTTTATGACGATGTGTAGGAGGGTGGCAAAGCAGTTACTGTGGTCAATGCAGATGCCATCCAGTGCTAAAACTCATGAGAAAGAAACATCACGAACACCTCCTTGGGGTGTTCAACTTATGCCATTCTGAAAGAAAGAAATGAGAAAAGATGAAGGTTTTCTCCTTTGCAAAGGAAGCTCTGGCATGCGCTCCACCACCAGCCGGCTCTCCAGGGATATGTCGCTGCCACAGCACACGGAGAATCGATCTTCACAGGATGAACCAGCCCCATCTATGCCCCATCTCCAAAGGAAAGAGATACCTCAAGAAAGGTGACACTACCTGAAGGGGACTGTTGTGTCCCTTAGCCCCATCTACTTTGTGTTTCTTTCTCTGCCTTAACCTGTAAGCTGCAAAGCTGGAAGAGGGGTAGTCTGATTCAGAAAATATCCAACAAGAATTCAAGACTACAAGGGATTGGGACCGGATGGCAACAGATCATAGCACCCTCAGCAGGTGTGAAGTCTCCAGAGCTCCTAAGCTGCTGAGGCCCCTCAGGCAAGGGTGAGCTACCAACCTGCTTAGCATTGTACACTGCATGTAGAAAACCTCCTGACAGAGAGCTCCCAGCATCACGGGTCTGCCACCAGTCATGACTGTGCACAGGAGCTACCTCTGAGCTGCTCAAGAATCTGCCTGAAATTTCCAGCTTCAGATGTCAGACTTAAAATGAGAACAGAAAAAAAAAAAAAAATATCCCCAAACATGTATTTTCTCCTCTTACATAATTCTTTGGTTTTTTAATTCATAACTTTAAGTCTTCAAACTTAATCACAGAAAGTTCCTGTCCAGGAATGAGCCCTAAGCTCTTCCATGACACTAAACACTCTCAGCATCACTCATCCACCTTTCTTTCAAAGAGAAACAACTCTTATGTCTCTTCACTAGTTCTGTGAGGCCTGAGGCTCCCACCTTGCAATATATTTAAGCACTTGCTTAACTTGAAGTATTTAAATTCAGACAGGGCTCTGAGCAATAACAGAAAAACGAATGTACAGAGTGAAACGTGGCCCTTTGTGCAACAGAAAAAAACAATGTATTGTTTTGGTAAAAACTCTGGCAAAGAACAAATTTTTAAAAGAAAAGAAGAGAAAGACCAATATTTTGAAATTAAATTAAACCCAAATCTGAAATTGATTCTGTGTTCAGATACACACATAAAACTCTAATGAAGTGAATAAACGTCATTAGTGTGAGTGTAGCACTGAAATTAAAAGACTGTGAGGAAATCATTTAACTGCTTCAGAAGAGAAATAGAGCAAGTGTTTTCCAGTTTTGCTTGTCAATGTGAGCATTGACTAAACACAGGCATAAAGTTATCCTCACCGCCGATAATACCAAAGCACAATAGGGTGTTGAAAGACATATCTGAGCTACACATGGAAAAGCTTGATCAATGATATTTGCATAGAAGCCCTTTGAGTTCTCATTAGAAGGAATGCCAGGTAGTAAGTGTATCAAGTGCAGAATTCCTGGCTTCAGAAATTTAACTCTTCATAAAAAGTTAACAGCACTCTTTTAATTGGCGAGTACCTGAAGGAAACCTTGGGTAGCCTGAGGATACTTTAGAACAGCATGCAGTGTTACAAACATCACTGGGCTTTTAAAAAGCCTTGCTAGTCTGGACACACAAATAAGGTTTTCTTCCATTTATACAATGCCTGAAAGATACGCTATTTAAATTTAACACAGTAAGCTATCAATAAGGAGAATTCTGGGAACATTTGGTGCTCCATAGTCTAGACTGCCCTCATGATAGTTCTGCTTCAAAATCATTTCTACATGTTAATGCCTCTCCTTCTCTTAGGATCACCTATTTGACCTCTCTAACCCTTCTAGATAACTATGGTTACCACTTATGAAGTTAAGAAATACTTTTTATCACACAATCTGAGTGGGCTTTAGCCGTGCTTTAGTCCTGAGGGAGGGATGGGGGGACACAGCTACAGGGCTGTACAGCCTCCTTCCAGCTACATGTCAGCTTCATCTGTCCCTGGCTTATGGTGTACCAGGAAAAGTGCTCTCAGCTGTGGAGCTCTTGGTCACCTGAGAGGTACCTGACATTGAACTGTTTAGTTTTAAATGGATTTAAACTGAAAGAGGGTAGATTTATATTGGATATAAGAAAGAAATTTTTTACTCTGAGAGTAGTGAGGCACTGGAACAGGTTGCCCAGAGAAGTTGTAGATGCCCCATCCCTGGAAGTGTTCAAGGCCAGGTTGGATGAGGCTTTGGGCAACATGGTGTAGTGGAGGTTCCAACATGGCAGGGGGGTTGGAACTAAATGATCTTTGAGGTCCCTTCCAACCCTAACCATTCTATGAGTCTACGATTCTATGAAGAACAGTTAGGTGACTCCAAGAGGTTGTCTATTTCATGGTTTGACACAAATAGTGACATGGACTATAGATGAGTCCCCGCACACAGAGATCCTAAAATCATGGGGCCAAATTTATTCTCAGTGTAGCTGTATTGGCACTAATGAAGATGCATCTGGGATAAATTTGGCCCTTAGCCTGTGAAAATGGAAACCTTATGAAAATCTATTGCTGAGTTAATGACAATGCTGAGCAGTAAGTAATTTTCTAGTAAGGTCCAATACACAGTGGTAATAAATTTCATGAGGAAATAGTTTTCCTTCTTTATTGGCAGCTAGCCCTGTTTAATCAGACTGCTAGAAGGTTAGAAGTGTCCAAAAATCCTAGCTGCTCTTTGCTCCTTGAACACTGTATCCTTTAGGGCCAGAAAATTTGACTGTGTGTGCACCTGTGATGCACCAGAAGAGCAGCCTCCCCTGACAGGTGTGCTTTGCACAACAGCATCCAGCCTTTCCCTCCACTGTTTCCAAAGGACTGGGGTTGGCGCAGGAAGCAAAACTGGTGTCCTGATGGAAGAGTGGAAAGGGATAGCTCCCTAATGCAGTAAGCATTACTTGAACGAGATATCACTGGAGAACAACTCTCAGGAGAGAAAAGGAAAAGTCCATAAGAAGAGAGTTCCACTGAAACATCACCTCTGCCTGAGATGGCAAAGCCTGGCAGAAAACCTCACCTCAGCAAGCAGGACAGGTGGAGAAATGCCTGTACCTGGTGCAGCTCTGTTCTACCCCCGCACTTGAGAGCAACAACAAATGCAGAACTGGCTTTGCAGAAGGGCTGTGTGAGGCACCGGTGTGTTCACCTCCCTGCCCCAAATTCTCAGTTCTGGTTGGAAGGAGACGCATTACTATGTCAGCAGACTTTGCCACTGAAATTAATTTTGCTCAGACTGCAAGATACCAGGATTCATTGTGTTGCTGTAAAAAATACCAAGGGAAGAATAAAATACTGATTTAAAAAATGATTTAATATAATGTTCTAAAATGTTCATGAAAACATAACTTAAAAAGGAGAATGAAAAAAAATCTGTAGAAAAAAAAGATATTCTAATAGCTTTTGGTTTTTAACCTCTTTCCTACCACTAAAAACAGCAGTCTCTGACTAGCACTGAACATTTCTTGCAGCTCCACAGAAACTTCAGATGGAGCACTGAAAAGCTTCACACTAACCATACTCACATTATTATGATACAAATGAATGTACCTAATTCACAGCAGTCACCGTATCTGTTAAGAACTCCAATGGCAGTAGTATCTATAAGACCTCAACAAATATAATGAATTATAAACCGTTCTAGCTTTCCTTAATCAGAATGAACCTTTCCAGGTGTTCTTTAGCCAAATCACTTAAGCAGTGTCCAGGTTTCTCTACAAACAATGTTCCATTTGCTAGTTTATAGTTTCCTGTCCTTTGCCCTCTTTAAAACGTGGGATTCAAATCCGCTACTTTTTAATCTTCAGGAATCTCTTCCTGACCCTTGTGAACTCCTAGAAAATGTCAGTGAAAGGATTGCAGATGTGCCTCTCCTAAATACTTATGGATATACAGTATCTGGAATTTAGGCTCTGTCTGCTTTTAGTGCATCTAGAATTTTTACAGCTGATACTGCTGTTATCTCTAACACATGGGCAGACTCTCACCCTCCCTTTCCTTTCTGCAGACAGCTACAAATGAGCTGTTTAACAAATGTGCTGTTTCCTATCACCCAATATCTATTCCTCGCTATCACTTTTGATTGACCCTATGAGTGTCCTTTGTCTGCTGTGTATATGTACGAGATCATTTAACATTTATCACACTAACCATATATAAATTCCAGAACTGGACAGTTGTAAGAGATTATTTTATGTGGAACCAAAGTCACTTATCTGAATGATTTGCAGATGTGATCTGCGCTGCCTTCTAGTGCAGCAGGAGGAATGGTTACTGTGACCAACAGCCTTCCACTGCATGCTGGAGAGTGACCACTGTTTGTAGTATTAGAGTCAGCCTCGGCCTCAGCTCCTAAGGAGGGCAATAATCAAGTTACACAAAGTGGGCAAAAGGATCTTTTGATGATGTAAACAGGAGCACCTATTTTCAAATCCCTCAGGAAAAACAGAGGAACTAATGCTTATTTGTGGATGGCTATACTCAGAAGTACATGGTGGGTGTGAGAAGCTTCCATTGCTGATGACTCTGTCACTTCACATTGTGGTTCTCCACATGATTTCTGGAGCACTTTCGAAGAGCTGACCATGCCTTAATGCTCAATGGATGACTCGATGTCAGTGGTGATGGGGTTATTGTTTCTTCGCTTTTGAAAAGACCCGACATATTTTACTTTCCTCAACAGCTTCCTGGAATTCCACAGCCTGGATTTCTACACAAAATACAGTGTATTTTGTATTTACTAGTAGCTTTTCTTGTTTATTCTCAACATTTTGCCTATTTTACAACTGTAATAACCTGCAATGTACAATGAGGATGGAGATTGCAAAAAGCCATCTATAAGCCTACTGCCACTTAAAGTTGTTCCTTATCTTGCCTAACAATTCACATATGCTGAAAGCTCCCTAAAAGTTTGCCTATTTTTTTGAAGGTATCTTGAGATATAGGAGATATATTTAGTATACATTATAGGAACTAATTTAAAAATCACGACAAGTAAAATGGTTTCAGTACATTGTGACATCCTTCTTTGTAAGAGCCAGCCCAACAACATCTCCTGTAGTAGAACTGTATAATTCATTACTTTCAGGTAGGAATACGCACCAAAAGCCAACATCTTTGATTTTAATAAATATAATGGATATGTATTTATTACTATACTTTCAGAAATGGATGTGACTTTGTGCAGTAACAAACCAGAGGTTGCCGGTATGAAATGGACCAATTGATGCAGCTGGTGTCCAGCTAAGCAGTAGACACTAAGTAAATCACAGGGGTAATGCTATTCTCCTGAAATGACCGACATTTACAAGGAAAATTTAGCCTTTAAATGTGCGGTAGCAGTAAGGTGGAATGTCATCATGTCTTTTCATTTTCCTATTTTTTTTTTTTTTTCCTGCATGGTTCTCCTCTGAGCTGCCCCTATATTGGGTCTGCATAATAATTACAGAAATGTTACCATCTGATAAGTAACCCGGTTTACAGATTAAGGGAAAGTTTATTTTACAGAGATTAAAAGGTAGTAAAAGTCAACCTATTTTAAAAGAAGTCGGCCCCAAATCTCATGATTTGATTTTCCGCAGCTCATCAAATTTTATATTCATGAAATAAGCCATGACTTTTTCCACAGTAAAGCAGAAACGAGACTAGTCATAACCTACCAGATAAACGTTATTTTCCACCAGAAACACACCGCAGCGACTTTGCTTCAAGATGGCTGTTTTTCCCTAACGAATGTCACGTTAAGTTTTCAGCCTCTCAGAAACCCTCAGTTTATTTATAATGGCGAATACGAACTGTGTTTTATAGCAAACATTTAAGTCAGAATATCCGAAGCTACGCCTCTGGATCAACGGGACACGGACCAGTTGCACCGCAGGGTCGGCACGCTGCTGTTATTTACAGTTACTGAGATACGTTTCGCCTCCGGAGACGGGCGGACGGATACACCGCGGCGCTGGGAGTCTCCCATCCCCGGGTGCCCTCACGCTCGGCACGGCGGAGCTGCGCGGACCGGGCCGGGCCCCGGCCAGGAGCGGGTCCGGCCGACGTGCCGGTCTGGTACCGCTCCCCGGCGGCGCGGCGCTGTGCGCGGGAGGCGGGGCCTGCCCAGCCCCGCGGGGGGCTGCCGGAGGGGCAGTCCTCCGGGGCATCCGCGCCAGAGAACCGCAGAGGTTTATCAAGTACCCGCTACACTGCAGAACTTACAACTCAGAGCAACCGCTCCCACTTCAGCACGCCGCACACAGGCGGCCTGTGAGCGGAGCCGGGGGGCAGCCGCGGGACAACGGCCGCTTCTCCGCAAGGAAAGGCGGAGGCGCGAACCCCACCGACGGGTCGCCGCGGCGCAGCGCTAGATCCCCGGGATCGACCGCCGCGCCGCGCCGCCCCGCCCCGCCGGGGCCCCGCCGCGCCGCGGCCGCCGGGGGGCGCTGCGCCACCGGCTACGGCGTCGCCGCCACCGCCTCCCGAGCGCCGGAGGGCGCCGCGCCCGGCAGCAGCCCCGTCCTCGTTTAAAGAAAAAAATCAAATTCTTCAGTCTCGCCTAATCCATTTAAGAATTATTTTAACTTCTGTGCCGATTTTTTTCCCCTCTTCTTTTTTTATATCTTACTCCAAGCTTTTTGCATTTTTATTCCTACTCTCAAACCGAAAAAGTGCTTTCTTCTAGCTTGTGTGTAAGCGTAAGCACCCTTTACATATCATTCTGAATGTTTTTATTTGCTTTTTACTTCAGCATGTTTCATCTGTGAAAACAAATACTCGAGTATTATGACAGCTCTTCTCAGCTCTGCTGCTGGACCGTGGTTGCACAGCACTGTCCAAAACATCCTTGAGCCAGTGAAGTGGCTTAGAAGTGCTGTTTACAGCCCCTGACTGATGCCCTGCTCCTCCTCCAGCTCCGTCTCCACAACTGATTAAAGCAATCATGGTATAAAGTGGAGGTTGGGATCGTTTGTGCTAGGACATTTTATTCATCCCTGTCAAACTGCATTTGGTCCAGAATTAGGGAATTCTGACTTTCTGGAAACTGTGTTCACCCCTGAGAGTGAGTTGAGAGACCCACCAGTCATGGGCAGCTGGCTACAGCTGTCAGCTTGACTTTTGGCCAAAGCTGTTGTATAGCTTTCTGTTTGAAACATAACATTTGAATTATATATATAAACATTTAATGACTTTTTCCCCCCCTGTGACTTCTTGAAATATCATAAGCAGGTAGAAATGAGACTATGTGTTGATTGGTATTTCTAATCTTTCAGCAGTTCTGCTGAGTCTTTACTTTAAGATGCGCTGAGGAAGCACTGACTGGCACGTCCTACCCGAGGCTGCGCTAACCTTAGCAGAAAGACAGCGTCACCTAAACGGGAGATCTGTAAACTTTCTGTAACTGAGATTATTTTTGGGTGAAATAAAATATCTTTATTCCTATTATCTATCTGCCTTGAATTACACTGTCAAGTGAGGACATACTAAATCAGAGAAAACATTTAGAAATACGAGTTCTGTGGTTCAATTCTGGTTTTTCTCATTCTTCCCACAACAGCCATAGCATATAACAGGGAATCATGAGATCTGTCCCTTGAAGGAAATCTGAAATGTCCTACAGCCACAGAAAGTTTTCTTTTCTACTTGTGTTTTACATTGGAACACCAAGTTATATTTGCTCTCTCTCTATGGGAAGACTGTACAAGTGACTGGAGAGCGAGTAGGACTAAGCCTTGAGGGGCAAGTCAAGAGAAGGTGAGTCAAAAGAATAGCCAAGAAGAGAAGAAAGTTTTATTAAAAATGTTCAGACCTTTTTTCTTTTCCTAATCTAATATTGGCATACAAATAACCCTGTAATGCGTGATGCGCATTTATTTGATGGCCTTTCAAAGAAATTGTACCCATTTCCCTCATTTGACTGGAGTTGTGGGGCCTTAGAGTGTACAAAATGCTGAATAACAGGTCCATGACAAGGACTAAGCACTGAGAGGCGGTGTACGTTAGGTTTGGCACAGTGCCGCCCTAGTGCGATGGTGCAGCTTCCAGATGGGAGCTGGCTCCTCTCCTGCCAGCTCAGAGTACAAGCAGAATGAATGTGTGTCTGCCTGCACCCATCTGCCCTAAGTCTCTTCGTTTTCCCAGAAGGAAGGAAAATGCATTATCGCACAGAACGTACAGATTACCCTATGTGTCCGAATTCACGTTTATGCAAACGGTACTGATTTCCATATATTCCTCATTCATCTTTAAAACAACAAATCTTCAGAGTTTACTAGCTGAAGCTGAGCTTCTAAAATAAACTCTCTTGCTGCTGATATGCTAGAGTTCATGTGCAGCTTCCTTCTCCTTCCCCAGGCCAGGGCCTGGGGAACTGGCACTGAAGTTGATTTGAAGAGGCTATTTAGGAGATGAGCAACACTGCTATGATGATATGAAGCCATTAGTTTCTTTCATGCTGGGTGCTCGGGCAATGCAGCGTATGGGTTATGCCATCTTGTGCAATGCACAGCCACATACTAATTTACACAGAAACAATCTGAACTGGAATTCTAGTTCCCCACAGTCCCATCTGAGAAACACAAATGAAGCCCAACAGAATAGGATTTTGCCCTCCTGACTATACCAATAACCATCCCACATCCTCTAGAGTGTTCTTTCATACTGCGCTTCTGGGATAAAGTTTTCCCACTAAAAATTGCTGCAGGAGCATTCTCTGTTCATCAAAACATGAAACCAAGTGGATGCTGCTTCTTGAAAAAACATGAAGGCATTGTTGTGAACATTGCTCTAGTAAATACAGGGGAGTGGAAAAAACAGCAGCCTTTTAGAGAGGTTTAACTTGAATTCCCATGTGCAGCAGCCTTGCCTCCGGCCTAAAGCCAATACAGTTTTTGATCCTAAGCCTTGCAGTCTGAAGCTATCCTGTGGTTTTGCAGTTGTGTTTGTTTTGGAAGACACACAACAAATAACGAGAGGAAGGATATAGGAGATATCACAGAGCTATAGGGAAAGGGGCTGCAACTCCAAGGAGGGGGGAGTTTTGTGTGTGTGGCCTCTGAAAACTAAAAAAATGTCTGTAGATAATATTTGCTTTTTCTACACTCCCTTGGGCAAACAAAAATAAAGGGCACAGCGAAATGATGAGGTTTTTTTAAGCAATAGCCCTTGGTTACTAAGGATCAGATACTGTTTTAATCAGTTGATCTGCTGAGGAGGGGAGCAGAAAGTTTTAGCCTCAAACTCCTAGAGAAGGTTGTAGAGCAGACAGGAAATCCGCACTGTAAATGGGAATGTGCTGTGTGTTGGTTGAAATGCTGAAGTTCTGTTCTACGAAAAATAAATTAGCCACCTGAATTTGCTTTCATCTCCGGTTGGAATGAAAAGTCAAAATTCATACTTCCCTGTATACCAAGCATTCTCCGAAGCTGAATTTTGGGAATCATAGAATCATAGAATGGTTTGGGTTGGAAGGGACCTCAAAGATCATCTAGTTCCAACCCCCCTGCCATGGGCAGAGAAATCCTCCACTACACCAGGTTGCCCAAAGCCTCATCCAACCTGGCCTTGAAATACCAGTGTGGACTTCTCAGAACATTTCATTTAAGTGAAGTCAGAGCATTTTGTCTTGATAAAGTCAAAGGACTTTGTTTCTGCTTTTGATTTGGAAGCCCTTTGACACAGGAAATGGCGGAAGCCTACTCTCTGGAGGATGTGCTGCTCCCTGAAAAATCTCATGGTTTGTTTTTTCAAGTAAGCTGGGGCAGAAGAAGTTCCTTGGAATCTAACGATGGCCAGCTTTATAGTAATTCAAAAGCCACTAAACCATTATAGTAAGGGGCAGTATTAAGAGTGGCAGCAGCTTGAAAATCCTCAGTACCTGCAAGGATGCTGGAATGTAGCTTTTCTTTGAAGTTCAAAGAAAAAGGTAATCTATCATCTTAGACACTTGTAACAGAGGTAGAGGAGGACAGCTCCTCCATCTGACATGCACTGGGCACTATGTGCAGCCTGTCCAGTCTTCATTAACTTAAGGCAGTAGTATATTAAAAACATTTTGACCATACCAAAAGATATGGCCAGTCAGTACATTCAAATTTTCTTATGTCCTTGGGAAATTGAAAATGTGGTAAAGGCACTGCAAAATACTGAGGATTCCTTGGCTTTTGCATATAGAGATGATTCAGAATCACGTTTTCACATGGGTGTTTGAATAGCCAGCTTATAAAGGTGAGAAAATGACTCATCTTTACTGTGGTTTCTTCTGCTTCAGGAAGTGGAGTACTAACAAGGTTACCTTGGCAATCAATTATAGCCTGATAATTGCACATTACGGTACTAATGAAGCTGGTAATGGCATTTTTTTTATATATTTTTTGCATAATACAAATACAGTAAAATAAAATCTATTGAAAAACTGCTGTAATTTTCAGTAACATTTTAAATGAGTGTAATTAAGAAGACAAGGTCAAAGAAAAGAGTTGTTAGTAACTGGGCAGTTAATTGTGAATGAGTGTTAGTGCTTAGTTGTAACTAGCAGGCTGTGGGGTGAAAATAAATGTGTTACAAGAAAAAATGATGGAAGCATTACAAGTAGATTAAATGTTCATCAGTGGGAATAAGGAAAGAAAGAGCAAGAGAAAACGTTGTTGGCCTCAAGTGAATTATATAGGAAGCAAGCTAAGGAACCTGCAAGCAAGGAAGAGTAGGATTCGGACTAAGAACAAATGAAAACACACATACTGTCTTGACCCGAGAAGTACATCACTGCTGGCTTTCATGAAAACAAAATCAGATGCAGATCCTGATATTCACTAACCATTAAAAAGGTGATTAAAAAAAAAGGTTCTGTGACTAAATTCAAGAGAAATTTCATAGTTGAGTGGATAAGGGAGAGGGGCAGTATGGGTCAGAGCTGACAAAAGGCAAAGTGCACAGAACAAGCAAAAATTGAAAGATGGGGACAATAGCGATTAACTGGGATTCAGCTCTTAATGGGAACACATTAGTTTCAGGTTCTACAAGAGAAAGACATGAAATATGTACTCTATTATCTGATCTGATACTGAGGAGGAGGGCAGTTATTTTAAAGGCGATTCATATGGTTGATAAGGAGGAATAAGGACAAGTTTAAATTAAGACATGGGAAATCAGGGAGGAACAAAACAACAAACACTGTCAAGGAGATGGACTAGATGACCTTGCAGGTCTTCTCTGTCTCATGCTTCTTTGACTCTTTATGGAGACAACAGAGTCTCCGTAGCAGATATTTAGGATATCATGTTAATGGTCAACTTCAGCAAACTTGTCCAGCTACAAAGAGTCCACTTTTCTGCAACCACTTTGTAATTTTAGAATAATGAAGTTACTGAAATGTAGCTCTGAGTTTCATCAAATCATATCTTTAAAATACTGGCAATGAGTAGAGATTCAGCTTTTCTTCTCTTACAGTCCAAGCGTGGTGGTATCTGAGCTGTGAAATATTTTGGTGTTTTTCCAGCTGCTTTGTACTCTGCTGAGAATAACCAGGATATTTGACTATGCTGATCTGCGGTCACTTCACAAAGAAGCGACCCTGTTCATATGCTGGCATGCATCCAGTTTGTGTTTGTGGGTTGTGCTCCGGTAGTTTGCTGTAGCCTCGTACCAGGCCATGTCATTGCACACTATTTTGTAGAATCAGAGAGTCATAGAATGATTTGGGTTGGAAAGGACCTCAAAGATCATCTAGTTCCAACCCCCCTGCCATGGACACGGACACCTTCCATTAGACCAGGTTGCTCAGAGCCCCATCCAACCTGGCCTTGAAAACTTCCAGGGACGGGGCATCCACAACTTCTCTGGGCAACCTGTTCCTGTGCCTGACCACCCACACAGAAAATAATTTCTTCATAATATCTAAACTAAATCTACTCTCTTTCAGTTTAGAATGGTTACCCCTCATGCTATCACTACACTCTCTGATGAAGAGTCTCTCCCCATCTTTCCTGTAGGCCCCCTTTAAGTATTGAAAGGCTGCTATTAGCTGTCCCTAGAGCCTTCTCTTCTCCAGGCTGAACAACCCCAACTCAGTCTGTCTTCATAGGAGAGGTGTTCCAGCCCTTGGATCATTTTCATGGCCCTCCTCTGGACCCACTCCAATAGGTCCATGTCATTTTTGTGTTGGGGACATCAGAGCTGAATGCAGTACTATGGGTGGGATCTCACCAGAGCAGAGTAGAGGGGCAGAATCACCTCCCTCGACCTGCTGGCCACACTTCTTTGGATGCAGCCCAGGATACAGTTGGCTTTCTAGGCTGTCAGTGCACATTGCTGGCTCATGTGGAGCTTCTCATCCACCAACACCCCAAGTCTTTCTCCTCAGGGGTGCTCTCAATCCACTCTTCATCCAGCCTTTATTTGTGCTTGGGATTGCCCTGACCCATGTGCAGGACCAAGTACACTTGGCCTTGTTGAACTTCATGAGGTTCTCACAGGCCCACCTCTCCAGCCTCTCAAAGGTCCCTCTGGACGGCATCCCTTCCCTCCAGTGTGTCCACAAAACCACACAGTTTGGTGTCATCAGCAAACTTGCTGAGGGTGCACTCAATCTCACTATCCATGCTGAAGAACAAAGATATTAAACAGTGCCGGCCCCGATACCGACCCTGAAAGGATACCACTTGTCACTGGTCTCCACTTGGACATTGAGCCGTTAACTGCAACTATTTGAGTGCGACCATCCCGTCAATTTCTTATTCACTGAGTGGTCTATCCGTCAAATCCATGCCTCTCAATTTTGGAGACAAGGATGTTGTGTGGGACTGTGTCGAGTGCTTTGCACAAGTCCAAGTAGATTTGAACTCAGCTGTTCTGGACATCCCAGCTCTGTGTGGAAAAAGAATGAGAAAATACCAGTCTTTGCACCCAGACCCGTGGCAGTGCTGGAGAGAGTTGCTGAGGGAATTGCCAGCCAGTCACAGGAATGCCATGCAGTGTTGAAATAAATCAGAGGGTACTAAGATGAGAAACCCATATTTAGATTAGATCTTAGGAAGAAATTCGTCAGTACGAGGGTGGTAAGACTTTGGAATAAATTGCCCAGAGAAGTTGTGGATGCCCCCTCCCTGGAGGTGTTCCAGGCCAAGTTGGACAGAGTCTTGAGTAGCTTGATCTAGTTGAGAGGTGTCCCTGCCCATGACAGGGAGATTGGATTAGATGATCTCTAAGGTCCCTTCCAGCCTATGCCATTCTATGATTCTATGATTCTATGATTTCCAGTGATGCTTCCATTGTTGTCTGTATTTAGACAAGTTGGACAGGATTTTTACACTGGATACTAATATCTTGGATTTGATTCTTACAGAAGAAGTAACTGAGTACTGTCTGGTACTGGACAGATGTACCTGGGAACCCAGCTGAAAACTAGTGATGCTGGGTCTAGCCAGTCTGGTCAGGTGTCCCTCATCCCCAGCCCTCACCAGTAGTCTCCTCTCTCTGACGACATGCAAGCTAGAAGAAGCACTGCATCAAAGAGAATTCTGTGGCCATCAATCACAGAATTACAGATTATAATACATGTCTGCTGCTCATCTAAGTCCTTGATTTTGGGAAGATGCGAGGTAGTTGCTTTCTGAGTTCTGCTTCCCAGCTAAACAAGAATGATCACAACTGCGGAGATGGTGGTAAGGACATCCACCAGTCACTTCCTTCCTAAGCACTTATTTTTTCCTGCTTTTCTATATTGTTCTTTTTTTTATTTGCAATCATGCTCTGATTGTTAAAAAAGCCAAGCAGCTGCAGAGCAGTGTAACAGACATGATTGCTGGAAAATATCTTCTCCAGAGCTGCACTTCACCCTCTATTTTCCTTCTCTGTTGGGCAACTTTCTTGCTCCTACCTAGCCCCCAGCCCCTGCACAAGAAGCATTTGACAATCCCCCGTCAGGGGTGGTAGATGGCCAGGACCCTTAGCCAACTCTTTCTGGTCATGGGATCTTTTGGGAGTCAAAGACTCTTCTTCCTCCATCCCCGTCCTACATTGTGGTCAGGACATTTCAGCCTCCAAGAGTAACTGTGGCAGCAAATGATTTGTGTGAGCAGAACCAAATGTCAAATGCTTTTCCATTGGAGCATCCCATGTTATTTCTTCCAAGTCTTCTCTGCTCAAAGAACATCTCTGTGTTCCAGGAAAATCACAGAACCTTTTCTTTTTTTCTTTTTTTTTTGTCTTTTATTTTCACACAAAGGCCAAGGTGCTTCAGTACAGTGGGAAGTAATCACAGTCTTATTAAATTTCATGTCCAGCTCTGCACATGTTTGGATTCACCAACAGAAAATGTTTGTTCTCTCTCCTATGCATTAGCACCAGCCAGAGCAATGGGTGATTCCATCTCATTGGACACGGTGTCCCTCCATTTAGAGGGGAAATCAGCTGTTACAAATGGATAGATTGGGCCAAAGGTTTTCTATAGCTCATATAGCCCAACTGAAAGTGCAGCTCTCAGACTGTCTGAAATTCACTGAAGCGTAGAAGTATGCAAAGCAAACCCTGCACTTGTAGGACAATGTACTCAGAAATCCATTCCCTTAGTGGTGTAAGGTCAATGCTAGCACCAAGATATCTCGCACAGTGGTGTAAGGTGAATGCTAGCACCAAGATATCTCGCACAGTGAAAGCATATGTGTGGCATCAGTTGACATCAGCACTGCTGTGTGTTATTAATGATAATGGCACCTATAGTTACTGAAACCATCCGCAGCAATATTCTCTAGTTCTGCCAGCGTCAACATCATCATCGGATAATCAAGTACCATAGATGTCTTTTAATGAAGGAAACCCAGGGAGTGGTTGACCACTGAAGGCCAACAGATCTGTAGTGGCGGTTTCCCACAGGAGCCTGTCTCTATTTTGGTTTAAACAACAGACCTTGATTATATGGAAGTTGTTTTTTTCTGAACCCTTTGGAGAGGAAGGTTGTGTACTAACAAACTCCAGACACAGACTCCAGACAATCTTTACTAGTCCCGAGAAAACTGAGCTTTCATTAGTATGAGGAGCTTCTTTGTGGTGCATCGACTTGCTGCTCAGTGTCTCTGAAAGGTGTGGAGCTGCTACAGCTGCCCCAGGGCAGTGGTGCAGTTGACACCCAGCTCCTCCAGTCTGTCCCTTGCCAGGACAAATCTCAGTAGCAAACTAATTGGAAATGTCAGGATCAAGTATCAGAGAATTTGTGAAAAGGGTGAAGGCTCATGCTAATCAGACTATCTGTTGCAGATAGTTTGTCCACCTTTAGCTTTATGAACAGTACGTAGTCTGCTTCCTACCTCTGCGGTGAGGGCGTGAGAGGCAGTGTGTACAAACACAACTGGAAAAGCTTCTGATACATAGTGCCTTTTAATCCAGTATGTCCTAGAGAGGGAAAAAATGAACATTAGCAAACAATTCTGGCTTTCCCCTAACCTTTGCAATGAAATCATCCTCCAATTTATGGTTTGATTTTTTAAAATGACTTTTTATTGGATGAACAAGCTCATGTGTGCATAAAAGAGTTCATCAGTCAAGAACATATATACACAACTCCTAAAGGCTAGGAAGACTAGGTTCCTTTTTTTTTTCCCCCACAAAAAAAAGAGAGAATCATGAAGAATGTCTTGAGTGTAAGTTGGAATCCAGACAAAAGCAAACAAAATCTGCCCTTTTTGTGTTTTATAGCACTCTACTATCTTTTTAAAGTTATGTTGTCTGTGTCAGCACTCAGCAGATTTAAGGTGAGATAAAGTGTCCGTTCTTTTCTTTTTACTCCTCTTTTTCCACCATAGCATCTGGGATCTTAAAACAAAAAAAAACCCTTGTGATTTATCAGCTCTAATTGTCTCACAGTGGGTTTCAGAGAGGAGATCATTAGCACACCCTGACATAATGCAGAGCTCCAGTGATGACATGTCAGCAGGAGGAGTGTATTTCTCTTTTGCCTCCTCCCTCTTTCTTATTCCTTATCTAATCTCATTCCCCTCAACACATTTGTCATTTATATCGGTGTGATGTTTGTTAGTGGGAGTGAGGGGGAAGGAGCAGCTCTTGCAGCGTGGCAGGGCTGTGCTGCTGGCGGCGGTGAGCACCACTGGGCTGATGTTTCAGCTGCCAGGGCAGACAGATCTCAGAGGCGGGGTGGCCCACGCACCCCTGTGCACTTTGAAGCCAGCTCATTTACTGTGAGGTGTCCTCTGCTGCGCATGGCCCAGGCATATCAGCACACAGAGTAGCATGGATCCCGGATATTAGTAGGATTAGCAGGAGTTAGTAGGACTGCCTTGGATACACAGGCAGCCAAGCGACTGTGTTTGTGTGTCGCACTTGAGAAAACCATCCCATCAACATCACCTGAGTAAAACATCTCAACTGCTGTCCTGGCTTCATGCCCCATTGATGAGGCCCTTTCCATGAGGCTGTTCATTTGCAGGCCACCTGGCTGAAAAAGGCTCACAAACAACTCAGCTTCTGCAGTGCACTTGTTTAAGCAAAGTATTGTTTATGAAGATTTTCCTTTAAAAAATAAATGACCTCTGGCCTGAGGGAAAGCAATAAATGCTCTAAATTATGTTCTCGACCTAGAATTAATCTGGATGACTGGACAAGGGAGTAAAGAAGGGATGAAACAAGAGCTTCCACTTACAAAGAAGTAAGCTCCAGCTGCCTGGCAACCTGTGTTGGGGAGCACAGAACCTAGGGCACCTCTGAGTCTGAAAAGGTAAAGAGTAAAAACTGCAATTATAAATAGAATTTTAAAACATTTTCTTTAAGAAAAAACCCTAAGGAACAGAAAAGCCGAGAAAGATCCCAGATAGCCATCTTGACAAGAAACATTTCCCAAAGAAAAAACAATGGAAGCCCTGCCAAATCAGGATCCTTAGTGCATGGTTATATATAATGTCCTTCTCCTTTTCCTCTCCCTATATTGCATGCAAGATTTATTTTTTTCTTGTCATGGCAAATGATTCCATGGCTGCTTTCTATTTTAGGAGTAAAGGCCAAACTGTTTAAGTATGATTGCACCCATTTTAAGTCTCAGTGTATCTGCATACATAGTTATAACTCTTAACACATTTGCAACAGAAATGTCATACAGAGGCATCGTATCTCCTGCTGTATTTTGTGTGTTTCTAACATGAGTAAGCCAAAAATGAGGCAAGCTAGAATGCTCGTCAACTTCCAGCTTCCAATTTCCCTTTCCTCATTCATTAAGAAAGCCGTGGAAGACTTTGAGAAGAGCTGAGGAGCTCACATCTGCTACTCTCCCACCCCAGCCAAGATATCCACAAAGACGCAATCCCCCTCCTCCTTCCCACTCCCCATCACTCTCCATCTGTAGAGAAGAAGGGAGGTTTTGGTAGCAGCTTTGACTTTGTGATGGCAAAGGGATGTGATTCAGGCTTCAGTGCTCCTGAGTCGTTTATACCTGAGCATTACTATTAAAATTAGTGCCTTCAAACAGGAATTCTCTTCTACAATTGACTAAGTCCAGAATTAACTTTTTGTGGACCAGATGCTCACATGCTTTTCCTGCTCTATCTGCACAGCACACCACTTCCCTGAATTATGCTCCTCAGTATGCACTCAGCATTGGTTTCAGAACAATGCATTTCCCATCTCAACACATTTCTTTAAATCAGAAAAGACACCGACAAACCCAGGACCCAGATATGACCAATTTGGGCACAGGAATCTTCTTCCAGAGAAGGAAAGAGGGTTGTCTTTGTTATGGGGAGTGACTAAAACCACCACTGGTAGTTGTATGTATTTTCTTAGTGTGGGTAGAACATTAATGATTTGTCCCTTCCTTGCTGGATGTCACCTCAGTAGGTCAAGAAAAGATCCTACATTAACTGTTAGGGTTAAATTAGTCCCTCAACAGGAGGTTACCATGAAATATTTCCATCTGGAAAGTCCTGCAGTTTCCTGAGAAACCCTGTGTTCTGCATGGCTAATGGCTCTGGCTTCTAAGCTTGCTGCTGAAGAGCTCATTAGTGTGTTAATAGCACAGTGGAGGTAACAGATTTTTTTGCCAGTCAAGCTGCATTGATGGGAAATCTGTTCCTGTCTACCTATATCTTAAAAAGGAGACTATAAATTTACTTGATAAAAAGCTGCAACACTGACAGAAGACAGACTTCTTTAAACCATTTGATATTGTAGGATACTTTGATTGCAAAGTAGCTTCACTCAGAATCAGCATGGCCCTCATTGAGTGGATTACCAACTAAATAGACAATGTGTGCCAAAGTATAATTTGGAAGCAGGAGAACATTGGCAATGGAGTGTCATCACTGAGCAGGTGTATTTCTAGGAAGAATCCATTTTTGCTCCATTGTTATTTAATGTTTTTATCAATAATCTCATATGAAACATAAGCATTACTATAATATTAACATATATAAAACATTGATATTGATATAACATACTGATAAAAACTCCCCATCCAAAGGACAAGTGTAAGAAGACGTAGAAATTGTGTGCTGAAGTTAAACAAATTTGGACTGCAAATGAGACACGGACTTCCAGCAGTGAGGACAGCTACATAGCTGGAAAATCACCTAATAAGAATATGTCAGATGAATTTAACATATTGTGTAATTAATTTCTGCGTAATTGGATGTTCAGGAGATGGAGATAAGCACTGGAGATAAGCACTCAAGCATGAAGAACGGCAAAATCTGGGGCACAGCACAGTCTTTAGTTTCATGATGATGAACTGTTAGGCTAGTGTTTTCATAGCTGTCATGTTGGGACCAGTGGATCTGTTTCAAGAGTGTCCAAGGAGCTCTCCATGTCTCTACCCTAGTTTTTCCACAGTGTTTTCCACCATTTTTAAACACAATTGCTCCTCCACATCCATTCTGGTGACAAAAATAGCTACCAGGAATAGTTACTGGAGCTGGTGCAGGAACAAGTCAAGCACACATGGGAATGTTTGAAAAGCCATTTGCTAGATGCACTGCAGATGTTGCTCATTTGGAATACTGGTAGCTGTTCTGCTCACAATTATTTCCAAAAATACACTAAACACTGACGTGAATAGCAAATTCTTTTCTTAATCAATACTTTCACTTTGGAATGGTTTTGTTCTATGTTAGACAATTTAGAAAGGAAAGAAAAAGTGACTGCAAATAGAAGCTAGAATATCTCAGACAAAAAAAAAGATCCACAATGGAGAAGGGTGGTTTCCGTTTCCCACTGAATGGCAATTTTAAAAAAAAGTAGAGTTCAATATTTCTTCACAGAGCCTTGTCTTGAGTGTGGCATGCTTGTGGGAAAAGTAAAACAAGAACAGTATGCAACATATTGTATATTACAAATACTCCTGGCATTACAAATGGAAAAAAATTAAAATCTATCACTGTAGATGGTATTGCCTCATAGATTTTTTCTCTTCTATGACTTTCATTATTTTAAAACTAGTTTGTTGATAAACTAACAAACTTATAAACTGTGTGCAAAAAATTCAGAGATAATGGTTTTACAGATATCACATTAATTTAAAATAACTTTGTGACTTTTGCTTAAATAAATATTAAGGGCTCCAAACACTGACCCTTCTTTTCAGAAACTGAGTTGTTTTTAAGCAGTTAAGCATCTGGGCATTTTTCTTCTTTTTAAAGAGGGATTTAAAAATAAAACCAGATGCAGATAAACACTTGAATTTCAGGATCAGAAATCAAGCTTTTGTTTAAAACATTTAATGACAAACTACATCAGCTTGAGAAGTGAGTGCTTTTGAACTGCAAATCATTCACCTTCATGATACAAAAAATCACCCCAACCCTTGAGAATTGTGGTCAGGCAGATATCCTAGACATGCAAGAGATGCAGACTGGATCCTCTGTATGTATATTTCCCCAGCCTTCACATCAGTAATTTACACCAAAGAAAAGTATTTTCATTTCCTGTCACTTCAGCCCATATGCTCCTCAAAATTCAGAGTTGAGCCTGAAAGTGGAAGGTGTCACCTTCCAACATAATATCTGTAAGAGGCGAATGAAGCTGTGATGCTGGGGCAGACTTGATACTGCAGATCTCCAAGTCACCATCAAAACAAAGGGCCTTTTTCTCTGCCAAACACTCCTGACGCCAGCTGACTTCAGTGGGGTCTGCAAGCACTCAGCTTGTCAGAAATACATACCAAAGTATCAGAATTAGCCAATTATAAAATCTGCTGCTACTGTTATGGCTGTGCCTTCTTGTAATTAGCTTCAAGACAGGTAAAGTTTCTGAAGCTGAGATGTGCCTGATGATGTGCTGGGTGGGTAGCACCGATGTAAATCACCACCCTGCTCTCAGCAGGGATGCTGCTGCAGTCCCTCACTGGAATTTGCACTGTGGCTGTGCTCTGTGGACAGCAGCAGTGTGTATCTGTACTTCCCAAGATGAGAAAAATGGCTGCGTGGAAGAAACTTCCGCATTACAGACATTCCAGTTGTTCCTTTGAGCCACAGCCATAACTCTCTCCAGATGTAACCCTTCACTTCTCCCTCTTTATTTTCCTTGTAAGGAAGAAAAACATGGAAAAGATTTTTGGTGGGTGTAAACCAAACTGAGAAGTACTGAATGTAAAGAATGAAGAAGGCTTTATACAACATCTGACTACAGCCAGTGAGCCGAGTCACACACACAAAACCATGGAAGTGCTAAATCCCATCAGGTGCCTCTGTCTAGGTGAAATTCATCTTCTTGCCTAACACTGCATGGGAGAGGAGTATGTGTGTGCTGGTGTGTACACAGGAAGGGAAATCTTTGCCTCAATTTATGGCTTGAGCAAGGAGCTCTGTGGCCTCTGTACCTTCTGCTACAAACTCTGGGCCAGATCGAAGTCTGAAGATGTTGCACACATCCTGCCTGGGAGGTTTTGATCACAGCAAACATGTAAGTACAAGGCTGTGGCAGCTCCACAGCTCTCATCTTTCTCTGTAGATGCTGTCTGGAGCAGGAAGAAGGTACATAGTGAAAGCACTCCATTTTCACACTTCTTAAGTGTTCTTCTGGTGGATGTATGGTGATCATTTTGGATTTCAGTTTAAGTTTTAGGCATAGGCACATGGTCTTCCAGTCTTTGTGTGAAGAAGAATACTTCCCACTTTTCATGGCTGGAGGGTCACTGCAGCTAAACATCTGCCAAGGTCTGACAAAACAGTAAAACATCTTTAGTTCACCAGCCTTGGAGCCCTATCTGACACTATGACTAAGGGCAATGGTGAGGGGACCACAATCAGGTGTGCTATTTTGGCATTCCAGTGAGTAACAGCATCATCGTAAAAGCTGAAGTGTTGACTGAGATATGCTGTCTTTTAACCGAAATCACCAGCCTCTGCTCTCCACCCAGAGGAGCTGTGGATGGACCTGCTCAAGTGCTCTCACAGCTGCGCCATTCACCAGAGAACAAACTGAGCAGAGAGGTGTTGCAAGAAGGAAGTGTAGTCCCCAGAAGAACTTTGGGGTTTTTTTTGACTTTAGTCTACTGTGTGAAGAAAGCAGTCTCAAAATCAGACAGTGTTTTACCACGCCATTGTATTGACCCTGCTGATGCATTGTTGTGCTGTGTGCCCCCACTAATGAAAGAAAAACTGTGGGTTTATTTTCTCTGAACAGGATAAAGTACAGCTTGTCAAGGGACCTTCAGGCAGGTATTTAGTTTTTTCCTCAGGTTGCAGGTAAGTTGAGTCTATCATATTTGTAAATTTAAAAACAAACTCCATGGAAATGACATAGCCGAACGAAGTAATTTCTCCTACCATCAACATCGGGCATCTCCTCAATGTTGCCAAATGTGGCATCATATCATTCACTTTTTCTTCACTAGAAGATCTCCTAAGGCTGTCAGTTTGCAGAGTGAGCCTGAAACCCAGAGATGACCTCTGCCCTCAGGCTGCTGCTCCTTCATCCTTCTGGTAAAATGAGCACTGAAAGGAAGCTTTAGAAGATGTGGACATACTAACTTTAATTCTCTTTTCCAGGAATAGTTACCAGTAGGACAATAGCATAAGAACAGAAAACATTTAAAATCTTTACGAATCAGTGACACCAAACTTCATTTCTGAGAAGGCCCAGGAATATAAGTAAGGACATGGGAGCAAGTGAAGGCCTTCTGCTGAGGCATGATGGGCACTTGAATCGCTACCACAGATCATCTCACTGTGGTGCCTGCCATTTTGGTAGGTGTGAGATACAGTAGTTCTCTTCCAAGGACAGTCTGAAATACTGACTCAATAATTCACGTTTGAAAGAAAAATCTGCATACACAGATGCAATAGGTAGGGATTATTCCATATTTGATGTCAACACATAGATATCCTACAGAGTATTGTTTTTCTTTCTTCCCCCCCCCCTCCCCCCCTTCTCTTTTTCTTTGGTCTGGTTTATGTTTAGATTCTTATTAAAAACACGTGGAAGTATCACAAACATGAATTTAGTTGCCAAAAGTTAGGTCCCTAGAACCACATGTAGGTATCTAGAACGGCTGATCTTCAGCGATGTGGGGCTCAGAGTGTGGCAGAGCAAGGTATTGGTTTAGGTGCCTACACAGAAATACACATGCTTGTTTTGTGCAATCAGATTGGAAAAATTTTGGCCAGCATGTTCAGGAAAGAAACATGAAAATTATGAACTTCTGATCAGCTCACAAGTTAAATGCTTAAATGTTTAGCAGAACATGGAAATGCTGTAAACTTTCCAAGACATTCACTGGGAATCTCAAACAAAATAGCTGGAATTCCAGGCTTCTTCAAGTTCATTTGTTATTGGCAAGAGACCACATTTAGACTGACTGTTAGCCAGCCTAAGGCGGATTTAAGAGAAATGTAGGAGTCTTAGTTCAACAGAGCAATTTGCACCACACTGGTTGGGGCTGCCAGCCCATGGAGGTGTCCAGCCTTAACAGTGCGTCTTCTGCTGCTGCTTTCTCTAGATGCTCACGCTTTACTGCACATACTTAGAAGCGTATCAGCATAAGCATTTCATTGCCAGATTTTTTGCAACTGGTGCAGAATAACTTAAAGTCTGTGGGAGGCCCAAAGCCACTGAGCCTGCTCAGACTGTGGCACACACTGACAGGCTCCAGCAAGGACCAAAGGAGAAAGGGACACTGTGTGTCTAACAGCCTCTTGGCTACCGTACTCAATCACAAAGCAGAGAAAGTGAATGCTAGACTTTATTCAACCTGCCAAGGTCTGAATAATCATTTATTTCTCAGAAGAAGAGTGTAACTGGGTGATGGACATGTCTGGGAAGACAGTGAGCTTCATCCCTCCCACGGCATTAGTGCCATTGGTGCAGAAAAGGATCCTGGACACCTGGGACCCAGAGGAGAGTGAGCATCCTTCTGGCACTCAGTGAGAGAGAGCCACCGTAGAGTGGATAAAATCCCATGCTTCGGGCCTGCTTGTGCATTTTATAACACAAAAGATGTAAACTGCTCACTCCTAGGAGCACAGACCACAACTTTCCAGTCCTAGAAGATCAGTCCAACCGGTTGCAGTCAGACCCTCCCATTCCCTCTCTCTGCAGCTTTACGGTCCCACTGCACCCTGGGCTGCTGTGATCTGCAGTCAGGGAGCGGAGCAGCAACGTGGGGCTGAGATGAGCTCCCGGGCACAGCCTCCGGCTGCTCGCCTCCCCCAGCTTGTGCACCAGTGCTCTTCTGAAGACGTGGCCTTGGGACAGCCCATCCCGATGGCACCCAGTGCCTCAGCCCTCAGCCAGGTGGGGAAAAAAGCCCAAGGTGGTGATTGCTGCTTCCTCCTTGGCACCCGCCTCGAGTGTTGGCAGATGGGCTCAAGGGAGTTGCTGGAGAGCAAACCCACAGCTGTGACTTCCACAGGCTGTATAAGGCATTGGAGTAACTAGGAGACATGCTCCGGATTGTCTTGACGGGCCAGATGACTGCTATTTAGGTATTAAGATGCCCAATTTAGGAATCCAGAATAGGAAGTCTGCTTATGGCCCTGGTGTGCTATGACCATTGCTTATTATGCTGTTTATAATCGTGTCATTGTTTCCGTATGGTTCCTGTTTTATTACATCCATCTGCTGCTCCATATTTTATATTTGAAGTGCAGGCTTTCTGTGCCACAGATTTGCTCTGTGCTTAGCACATAGTACAGGCATGCCAACACCCAAAATCTGCACTTCCCCCGCAGACCCTGGTGGAAGCACTTAACAGTTAAAGGAAACATTTAAGACAGTAGATAGTTCAGAAAAATGCTTCACTTCTACTCAGAGCACCAGCATTTGAGTTGTATGCCTGCTAGTGCCTGCTATCTCCGGTAGCAAAAATTTGAGACTTGGAGAGCAAATTAAGAGAATGATTCTCCTATCAGTCTTTTTAAGCTGTAGACATCATTGTCAGTATGCTGAGAAGAAGAGACAGTTTTAACGAAAGCTTTAGACATCATCTTTACATCTGTGACACAAGAGCCAGTCAAAGCAAGGAAACACAGCGTTAACACACCGGCTCCACCACCACCCTCTCCTACTCATGGTGGTTTCATAGCAGCTTTGGGTGCCAACATGAAGTGTTCCTGTTAGGTTTAACAAAAGACGGTGCCTGGGCCAAGATTTCAAGTGTTACATGTTTCTAACTGCTCAGCTTCAGGCAGGTGTGAGTTTTCAGAGAGCACCCAGGGATTCAATGTGCCAGTCACTTCACCTTCAACCACTACTTATTCGAGACAACATCCCAGCCTGGATGTTGCTCACGGACACGCATTTTCCTTCCTCAAAGTTCTCTTCGATGATCGGATTCGTGGTTGGTTTTGTATCTGTACTCCCATTCCAGGCTGTGCCTCCTGTCAGTTACGGAGACAAAAAAGGCCGCACTCTGGTGTGCAGTGGAGCAAAGGCAAGGCTCTACTTTTCCAACTTGTTGCTGAAAAGTTCCAGAGTAATTTATTGAGAAGCTCTAGAAATTACATGCAATTCCTAGATAATTCTATGTTCAAAAGAAAAGCAATCCTGATCCCTTTGGTGTCCATGTATCCAAAGTTGAAAAGAGAAGTATTTTATATTAATAGGTCTTCCCACCTGAATTGTTCTACACAACAGCCTGGAAAACTTATTTGTATGACATTTCAGTAGCTTTATATGGGACTGGATTGATGATAATGGAATAAGCAGACTTTTTCAGCAGACCTGAAATGAATAAATAGCTTAAATCACAGTACCCACAACTAGTTTCCTCGTCAGTTTGGTTTTACTTTATTTCACCAGTTATAACCGGTGCCCCTAATAGAGCAGGCGTAAGCAGCTCAAAAATAACTCTATATGGTTTCATGGGCCTGTGAGGAAAGAAAGGGAGCAGACACATTCTTCTCCAGTACAGGCACTTGAACTCGCAGTAACAGCTCCCAAGAGGCTGATGTTATCCAGCATTGAGACAGCATGGTAAGTTCGTTCAGCCTTAGAGAAATAGAAGAGACCTGGTTTCCACCTGAAGGGTTTATTATCTGCAAGATGTATCCAGTACTATTCTTTGGTGGCCCCGGTGCAGATGAGGACGCGAGGGATGAAGTGCTTTGCCCAAGATTACATGAAGTTTGTGGCCAAGCCAATGAACAGACAATGGTTGCCCAAATTCAGCCCAGCATCCAAGCACAAGGCCATTCCTTTCCTCCCATGTCCCTGATGTACGCTGGCTACAGCGGCCACCCCAGAGGAAGCTGTAGGGCCTGGGGTGGTAGTGGGGAAGCTCCAAGTGTACATATTACATGGACAGCTTTGGAGATTGGGTCTGCCTTAACAGCCAAGAGAAACAGGCGGAGCTCAGCTAGAGAAAGATCACTGGGAGAGGCTGTTTTGGGGGGTTGTCTGCAAGGAAAGGGCCAAGACATTTTTCTGGGACATGGGGGATGAGCCCAGAAAGAAAAACGGGGCAAGAGAAATTACATGGAGTAACAAGAGAAGACCAGAGAGATGGTTGATCATCGAGAAGTTGTACATGTGCGTAAAACAGCAGGATATAAGTGACTTGGAGGATGGTGTCCCTGATGTGTGCTTGGGTATCTGTAACGACATGGCCATTGCAAGCTACTCCTTATGCAACCACTAGCAGCCCTGTGAGAATCACACAGTTGCTGTATCCTCTCCAACAGGACTGAGCTCTGCCCAAGCCTCCCTGGGGAGGAGGTGGGGTGTAGCCACGGGGTCAGACCAGCCTTTGGGAGACCTGTGGTTCCCAGCTGGGGCCCTATCACATCACAGAGACAGGAAACAACTGGTGAAGTCAGGAGTGGGGGAGAGAACTGGGGAGCTGCTGCTGCTGCTGCTGTGATGTGAGGAGGCTGGAGTGATTTATGTCTGGAAGCACGGGGAGGAGTTGCAAGGTGGCCAGAGGGAGGGCAAGCCACTTGCCTGCAGGAAGGAGTGAGAGCACACAGACCAAGACAGAGGAAGAGAGTGCAGGGAGGAAACAGGGAGGCCAAGTACAAAGTCCCTCAGTCCTCTGGCAGCCAAGGAAGCCCCCTCCACACCAGTCCTGGGGCAATGTCATGCACTGGGGCTGATCTGCATCGCTCTGGGCACTGCTCCTCTTTAGCGGTGCTCACACCCCTCACTGCCACCTCCCCTTCTCCTATGACCTGCGTAGCAGAGCCCTTTGACGGGCAACTGAGGGAATGGTAGTTAAAAGCTTCACCAGCTCTTCTAGAGTGTGCTTGAGAACAGCAACTCACATTTCTTTCCTGCACTTCATTTCCACTCTCCAGAAAAAGCATTTCTGAGATAATAAAACCAGCTAAACATAATCTACATAAGATCAATTTATGCTCGACACAGCAGGGATGACACTGAAGAGTCCACAACACGTTTTGCAGAAAATTTGCTCTTAAAGACATTGCTGTGAGTCAATGTATTGGAAATCGAACGGCTTCACACAGATGTTGTTTGCTTAAAATGGCTGGAGGGTCAAGTTCAGGCTTACTTCGTTCTACTAAACTACAGAACAAAGACTTGGCTGGTTGCTTAGTGAAATAATGTGTAATAGATACCATAGGACTGACTTTTTGTGTATATATGGGCATTAAAAAAGTGGGGTGGAGACTAAACATCCCTTCCCCCCAAAATCAAGCAGAAAGTATTCTCATAAATCATATAGGAATTACTGAAAAGTTGCAGACATGTTCATGAGACAGAAGATACCCTCAGCTTTTTAAACAAGAAGCAGATGGAAAGGAGATGGCATTGAATCTCTGTGATCCAAACCAGTTGAGTGTGGAGGAGCCAATGGAGCATATGATAACATTAAACAAGCAGCAACTAACAGAGCAGAGCAAGATGCTCCAGAAATCTTCAAGGCAAAGGGGATATGGCCAAAGGACTGATAACTATTACAGTGTCAGGATTTTCCCCTCTTGTGAGAGCAACTGATTCTTCCAGAGCATGGAGCATTCCTAGTCAGACACAGCTGCTGTTGGAGCCACCCAAACAAGGGAAGAACATGGTTCTTCCCCTTCGCTCTGTGTTCCTGCCTCATCTATCTGTCAGCAAGTATCTTGTTACATTAAAAACAAATATCACTGTTAGTAATGTCTAAGTGCTTTAGTAGTACCGTAATATATTAAATGTAGAATTAAAGAAATAGTAAACTTGTAAAATAGCAAACAAAACATTCACTAAAGCTGAACTTAAAAATTAAATAGGATCACTGTCATCTCCACTACAGCAATTAATTTTTCAATTCCATTGCAGATTTAGTGGTGCCTTTTTCATCCGTTAGCAAGGAATTACTTTGGTTCAACTACTTAAAACTGTATACAAGGACTGAAGCTATCCATGTACATAGAGAAGCTTTTTAATGTATGTAACAACACTTGATAAATAAAATAGTAATAAAAAACCCCCACTTAAAAACCACTTTGCTCCTGAGGTCTCATGGGTAAGCTAGGCATAGATAGAAAGTTTCCACAAAAGATTTAGTTTTTACTGGTTTGAAAACAATGTCTTTCTACTACCTTTGGATAGCACAGTCTGTACTACTCCAGTGAAAGATGTCGTACAGCTTCAGCAAATACTGAAACAGTCACTTTGAAACAGCAGCGGAGCCAGAAGCTTATAGCAGACATTGGAACAAATTCAAGTCTCATGTCTTTGCCACCTCCTTCCTTCTCTCAAAGTCAATGAAGTGAATACAGCCCTTCATGTAAGAACGAGAGGGATTCACAGATAACTCAATAGTCCTGTCACAGCTGCAGAGATATTTTTTCCTTTCATTATCTAATTACTAGAGAAATGGTCTTCCTCGAACTTTGTATGAGCAATGAATCATTGTGGAAAAAAAACCCATCACTGTAGTAGATGATTAGTCTCGTTATCTTCTAAGGTCACGACTTCTCCTCATCTGCTGCAGCTGAGCCTTACTTCCAATCCATCCATTTTACTAATCAACCTTCTTGTCATTCCTGATCTAATCTGTGGTAACATCTATGTGCTTAAAGATTTGATTTCACCTCTAGAACCTCCTGGCCCTACCTTTTAAATCATTTATGGTTAATATAGTATCCTGTAGCCTCCTTAATTGCTTCATAATAAGCCTCCTGGACCCAGCCACCTTGCGTTTATACTTGTACCTCTTACGCCTGAAGGACTGGGCTTCTGCAGTGTCATGTTCTCCTCTAGAAAAACAAATCTTTCCTGATTTTAGGCACTGAGAAAATTCAGTCTTTGTCCTTCTCCACAGGGAAGGTTTTTTCTGGTGTACTGAGTCAAATTGTGAATGTCTCACCCCACCACCCAGTTTAATGGTGGCTTTTACCCATGCTCTGCCTGTTCTCATATACTGGGCATATAACAGGGGATGATAGACTGTTGGATCTTTAAAAATAAAATCTGATTTTCACGTTAGTTGGCATGGGACTGTTTGTTGTAACAAAGCCTAACACCCTTGGAAGTCTCAGCAGACACGTGAGATATCTCCTGATGCCTCTTCTGTGCCTAAGAATGCAAAAGATAAGTCCAGATCTAAGCCTGGGTCTCCTGTGAGACTTTACTGTCAGTTTAAATGTATTTTCTTTTTCAGCTTTTTCTAAGATGACCCAACTTTTCCTAAATGTTATTAAAATACTAAAAAACAACAAAAATATCGGTAGGTCTATTTGAAGAACCAAAAGCTATCATATATACTTCAAAATGCAAAATTTCTACAAAAGATATGAGATTCATGGAAACTTTTTGCAACTTCGGAGATTATCTTCTGGTACTGCTGGTCTAATGTGATAAATAGGCAGATTGCTTTTGCTTTTTACTTCTCTTGTGAGGTATAAAAGGTGCCCTTCCCTCCCCAGCTTTGCTGTAAGGATTGCTTGGTACTTGGTCTTTACAGTGATGACAAAAGAGGGCACGCCCTGGCCCTCCTTGACAGGAGAAATGGGGAAGCTAAGGTTGACGTTTCGATAATATGCCTGCATATGAATTTGGGCAAACTGGCGAAATATAAGCTAGCCTCTGCAATGTACTGACCATTTCACATAGCATCCTGAACTCTGCTCTGCTGCTGCTATCCTGAGCTTGCTTCTGGAAAAGCAATACTGCCTGACGCAGTCCGGTTTTGGGCAGTTGCTGAAGTCCGCTTTACAAACCATTACTGAAACAAAGAACAACACAAAACCAAATGAAATGTGGTGCATCAGTTAAGTAGATGCAACATAATGAAAACAAATGAAACCATCTGAAAAGCAAGTGGAAAAATTACTTCCATTCTTCTTTTCTAAAAGTCACTGTGTACAGTAGGGTAGCATCTTGAATAGTTAAGTGCCCCTCAAATACAACATACAGGCAAAACAAGAACAGTCCTTCCATATTAAAAGCATTCCTGCTGTGTCACATCATGGTGCCTGCATAAGCTAAATTTGAGACTTTTTATTGTGAAGAGGCACTACCATTACACTACATTGTAATATGGATCTTTGCCAAAAATCATAAATAAAACACTCACTCATAAACAATTCCTAAAGGCAGTGTGTCAGATGGTATTTCATTAAAAAATGTAGCGTAATACCATAGGCCATGGCCACTTGGGACTTTGTCTCCCCTGCATCTCTAGGTGTTTTGTCAGTTCCCAAAAGGTTTTTTAGTTAATGTATGCCATACCTACTAGAAGATCCTTCTTGCTAATGGTTGAAAAAATCGCAGCTAAAAGGGAGAGAAAATCAGTGCTGTTTTTAAGAGATGTCTAATGTAGGAAACCTGTAAAAGCTGTCGGGGCAAAAAAGTGGGAAAATACAGGAAAAATTGTAAATGAGTTACAGAATGGTGACAAGAGAAAATTCTTGTTAACAAGCTGGTGGTTAAATGAAAATTCTATTTGCTAACTACCTTTAAAGACTAAATCCGTAAGTGACAAAATATTCAAATGTACTGATCCCAGTTATGTAAATTCTGAAATTTTCATAAAACAGAAAATGTCACTTGACACTTGATACTCTTTAAAATTCTGTTGTATGGATGAAATAACCGGATGGTCTTTCTCAAACTTGTCAAGAAGCATGTGAAATAAAAGATGAATGTCTCTCTGTTTACTAGACTGCTGTGGTGGTCATAGCAATAAACAGTTTTAAAAGATTTTAATTTATAAAGTAACCTCCTGTTTTTTCTGTTCTCCTAACTGCTCCTGTAGTCTCAGCAATTAGCAGCTCACACATATATTTGGAAGTGTAAGGCTCAATTACTTTTGCAGAAAGCTGCATTTAGTAACTCATTATAAGGTTGACATCAGTGAAACAAAAGTTCAGTCATGTAGGGCTGTGGCAAAGGTTATCACGCAGCACATTACTAATATACTGGGGGGAGAGATTATGTCAACTGCCTGGTAGTGTCCACATCCAGGATGCAATCTCTCCAGGGAATAAACACTCTTGGCAAGCACTGAAGCCCAGAAATCTCCTTTGCAAAGCTGTTTGCAATTTGCAGCCAAAGCTATCCACAAACGCTGGGACCCAAGACTACAGTCCTTGACAGCACACGGCTCCAGACATTTCCACGGGGGAAGTTTAATCTACAAGGATGTAGAAATATAAAACAAAGTATTGCTCAAAGTAACTGTTTGTCAGATCATGTGCCTCTAATTTGGTTTCCAGTGACATTACACAGCTGCAGCCAATGGATCCCAGCCAGGTCCAGCAGTCACTGAGGTTCTTTTTGGTTTAAATTTAGTATCTGAACATGTTTTGCCCATCATTAAAATGGAGAGTAATCACTCAAAAGTGAACCATAGATGTTACAACTGCAAATAACTTATTAGGTCACCTGGTCTGTCCTCAGAGCAACACAGGACTGAAAACACACTGCAAAAAGTACTGAACAGAGTTGTGTTTGTTTTCATTTTTTTTCCTTTTTTTTTCTTTATTGTAATCATTAATCAGTATATTCAAAAATTTAAAAAACACCCACAAATGCCAGTGTAAACATGCTTCAGGTATATAAGTAATATATATTGCACATACAAAAGCCCTATGTTCAGTATCTCCTTATGGTGCTACTTCATCAGCGTAAGAGTTGTGCAGATGATATGACTGTAACGAGCTAGCTGATCTTATTTCAGAAGCTGCTACTCACAACAATTCAGTATTTACAAAATCTAGAAGCTCACTGTCTCTTTCGTGAGAGGATGATTTTGCCTGGAAGGTATGGGATACAGAGATGTGCAAATTCAGACAGGCTTGATTGTGGTGGTATTTATCAGCTGATCTCCCCAACCTACAAAGGGTCAGCTCCAACCCATTTGGGGGAAAGGGTCTGTTAACAGTTTTCTGGGAAGTGGTCAAGCGTCACCAAGAACCTCTGTTTTTCCGAGACATGAGTCTCTGTCTCTCATTAAATCTCATGGGCGCACTGCATCTGATAACCTAAAGACTCCATAAAGGTCTTCTTGCAAATTTGCCTTAAATATGAAGATGGAAAACATCTGTTCAGGTTTCCTAGCTCCTGCTTGGATTTCACAGGTCAGTCTGCAAGAAATGGTAAAACTGTAAAATCTCCTGTCAGACTGACAGAGGTGATGATGTCTCATGGCTAGTCTTGTCCCAAAGTCTTAGGAAGCAGAAGGGTAGTTATCCGAAAGCAGCCAAGTAGTGGCAGAATGGATGAAGCTGTTGGCTGATTAAGAAGCTGAGATGGACTGGAAATAAAAGGAGGTCAGGAGAAGGAAAGTGTGGTGTGTGTTTCAGAAAATGAACGATCCCTTCTGAAGTTTACACAATGTAGCTAATTTCACACTCACAGGCAGCGCTGGAAAACTCAAGTTTTCGGGCACGAATTTGCACAGATCAGAGCTTAGAGCCTCTGCTGAGATAAGGACCATTTGCTGAAAGAACAGAAAGAATGAAGTCTCTCTTCTTCAGAATCCTTGATTCAGAAAAAAAAAAAATCCTAAATGTGTGTTTTTACTCTTTATCTCAAAATAGCTTTCCTTCTTTTTTTCATGCCTGGCTGTTTGGCACTCTATTTTTCTGCATAAACACAAATCCTGCCCACCTTCCCTGCAAGACTTTGCTTAAGAGATAATGATATTCAGCCCTAAGCTTTGCTGAAATCAACACTTTAAATATCCTGACAGCTTGCAGACTGTAAAATAAATAAATAAAAAAAGGGGAAAGATTTCTTTAGGTGAACAGTGTTAGGGTCTATGAAACAAATTAAACAAAAGATACAATGGCAGTAGCCATTCCATTTTAAGAGTCCATTTCAACAAAGTAACAGGGCAATAGCAAAGCAAACTTAGCCTGGCCCAAAACCCCCAAGCCTTTTCAATATCACCAGTGTGGCTGTGATAATTTAAATCAGTGTTTCACAAATGACTTCATCCTGTGTCAGCTGTACAGGTGACACCATCAGCAATGCAAGGAGAAGGTGACTCATCCCCTGCTCTATACTCTGCATGGATTTAGATAGCTGGGTGTGACACTGCCAGCTCAGGATTGAAAGAGATAAAACATGTACTTGTTTATCATATGTCTTATCTTGTAAAATGTTGTGTACATCTTTTGCTTTGCAAAACACTTTGCAGCCAAGAACGATGCGTTCTGTGTGTATGGTGGGTTTACTTTTCTATTTACATGCAAGGTAAGTACATGATTTGTATTCTTTTACTTTCTTCTCTCAAAATCTAAGTTGATTATTTCAGATACTGATATCTTGACAAGGTGGAAAAATAAATAATTATGTCCCATCTATAAAGTTCTTCATAGACTACCTTTGTTTTTCAGAAGTACTTTCACAGTACTGGTATATTGCTTGTCTCCCTGAGCCATAATTCCGTAAAAGTTCTTATTCTTAGGGAGGTGTCAAAGGTATTCTGCATGATACAGTAGCATTCAGAAGTTTTGTCCTGGTCCACCTTCTAGACAATACAGCAATGCAGGTGTTCTCTCCTTGGGAGATTTGGGTTTGTTCTGGAAGCATTTCAGTATACCACACATGTTCAAAAGCATCTGCTGAAATGTAGACTGACTGGAATATGGGATGAACGTTCTGTTCAGTGATGAGTATATTTGTAAGGCCGTGATAAAGCTGCTTTCTTTGGCAAGGATGGCCATCATGTGGCATGTTCTCAGAACATTGCGTAGATCAGATTACACCACCACGTAACTTGCAGGTACAAAGGAAGACTGGTGGAAGGAATCCTTCATTTATTCCTCATTGTGTTTCTAGTCTCAGGCAGGATTCTGGCTTGAACTGTCACTCTCTTCCTCTATGCATCAGTAGTCTTGTTATTTGTCAGTTGTTCCCTGTCAGCCATGTCATCTTGAGGAGGTCTAGCTCTGTCAAAGAAGCCACACTGCAGGAAACAATCAACAGAAACAAAGGTGGTGTGGTAAGACAACCACAGGAAAACTCAGCTGCAGTTTGATTATTCACTCAGTCAACCTGAAAGGTTGGATACAACCTATAACAGGCTGATGGACTGCGAAGTCTTTTTTTTTTTTTTTTAATTTCTATTCATTCCCTATGAAAAATGAAAGTTTTTGGTGCAAGGCATTGAGTTCCAAAGCATAGCTTTAAAAGTTCAAATTATGTGAAAGAAGTCTTTGCAGGAGATGTAAAGTTGGCTTGAATGCTGATACTGACTGACTCTAATGAGAAAACTGCTAATTTCAGTTTAGCAAGACACTCATTCAGAAAAGATATGTAGATTGACAAATAGTAACAAAGGTGGAATATGTGTTGGGAAATGTGCACAGGTCAGTGTTGTGACCTAGACTAAAGATCACTAAAGATGAGATTCCTCTCACCTAGCTTTAACTACCTAAAAGTTACCCTTTTGGTTGAAAGGTTGAAAGTTATGTAGGCTTCGCAAGAGGACATAGGAGAGTACCTCCAAAAGGTAATTCCTCTCATCTTCCCATGTTTTAGATATAGCTTTTTGCTGTTGTTGTTGTTAACTGACTAGGTGAATCTGGAAAGTTAACACAGGCTGGACACCTAAGCCATAACCTTTAAGCAGCTAAAGGCAGATAAGTCATAGCCTAACTTCAGAAATTATTTTAACTTTTTTTTTTAATGGGAACTGAGAGGATGGTCGGAAGCTACATTGGCTTCCTGTAATATAGCACTTTCCAGTAACTTGTGAAGTGAGTGTAACAACCCATGCAGAAACTAGAAAACTTTAAAAACAGAAAATATGACATACTAACATAAAAGGAAATCTTCTAAAAATTAATTCTCAAAGCTGGGAATGTTGTTACATGCTGACAAAAACTGGAAATTCCTGAAGTATTCAGAGAAAACAAAGTTAGAGTCACTTCTTTTTGAACCTAAACATCCTGAAAAGGTAGATCATAGGTCTTGGGAAACAGAGTCAAACTCTGTGTACCCATATATAACCAGATTTTAATAATAAAGGAGGACTTTGAAAACAAGTTCCCTGCATGAAGGTCAGTGACACTAGCACTTCAGAAATGCCAAAACAAAAGACACGTGTATTGTTGCTTTTGCTCCAAACTGTTAAAGATCACGAAATCCCAGCCTTTCTTCTTCTTATCTATTAGTAGCTTCCGGTACCTTTCAGGATTTTTTTTAAGGCAATAGTAACAGTAATAATGCAACATACCTTCCATAAAGCTAGGGTCAACATAGCTAGTACCAGTAGTCCAAGAAGTATTGCTAGTATTATAACCCATAAAGGGATTACAAAAGAGACATTTGGAGTGGACCAAATGACGGATGTTCTGATCTGAAATGAAAAGAATACATCAAACGAACAAAAATTAAGCCAGTAATGCAAATCTGACAGTAGAATACAGAGGTTATAAGCATTCACTTCAATAGTATTTTGCAGATTAGAAATACACATTGCTTTGAATTCTCCCACGTTGGCTTCATTTACTGCAAGTTCCTTTGCACTTGTTCATGATTACTAGAAATGCGATTCGCACATATACAAAAGTCTTGTTGTATCAGACATATGAATCATTTTCACTTAATACAGAGAAGGAAAAAATACCCTTCTAAGCAGATGCTTCAGGAAGATTCAGGGAGCAAAGTTCTACTCATATGTATGCTAGTACAGCCTAGGCCAGTATAACTGACGTATGCTGAATTACTCTGAAACAATGGTTGACTTCACCCCGAACTCTTAATTCAAACCACAATAGATACCAGCTACGTTATTTTTATTTTAATTTCTGCTGACACACCATTATACGTTTTTTTCCTAGGACTTGCATTTCAGTTAAGCACTCCAAAAATGAAACTCAAGCAGAGTGCATTGTCTTTGTGATAAAGCCTAATGCACAGTATGATGTTACGCCTCTTAAAAGAAGCCAAGCATATGGACTATTGCCTAAACAGGAAATAAGCACGAAACACGCTCTCTCATTATCTGAGGCTCTAGAAAGCAGCAGTTGTGTATAACATGAGTTATCAAAGGTTTTAATTGACTTGGCAAACTTCTCTCTTTAGACCTTCATCTTGACAAAGAGTAATAATAACCCTTCTGTATTTCTCCTTCTGGGGCCATCTACATAAGTAACCACGTCCTCGTTCTCTCCTCCGTATCTTGTGCCAAATTTATTCTAAGCTTTCAGACTCTGCTTGGAAGGCTACTTGTCCCTGCTGCTCCCACATGGGAAGGAATGAGACTGAGCTTTCCTTAGCTCCTCAGCCACAAGTATATCCCTTCAGTTTTAGTTTATTTTGTCAAACTTTCCTCTTTATTGTTAGCCAAGGAAGTTATTTCTCTCTGAGGTTTTCTGTTGGATCTCTGTCATTTACTTGCAGTCTCCCTTAAACAGGATAAGTATGTGACAGACGGAAGTTATTCATGACAAGATCAAATTGGTTTGCAAAGCAAACTGATGACACAAACTCTCAAATCATCTTCCTCTTCAGTGCTCAAGGTATAGCTAGGAAATCTACCCTTAGTATGTTTCTTGGCTATTGCCCAGTCCCTCATCTGCATTCATTGCAAATTCTCTTTCTGCTTATTTTTTGCTATTAGCTCATTGGTTGCTGCACCTGAAATTTAGCACAATGCCAATTTGTTCATTCATGGAACATCATCCTAAGTTTGAAGACTGGACACAACTCTAGTCCAGTTCAAAACTAATTCCATTTCTGTGCCTCTCACTTTTCTCCTTGAAGATGGCAAATTTCAGTCTTCCTGCAGCACCTAACCCTTTCCTCTCTCACTCTTTCTCATGATCAGCAAACTTCCCTAGACTTTTCAGTCTGCAAGCAGCAGCAGATCTGTCTCCTGGCTACTGTCATGCTTAATTGGAAGACAATTTGGAATTGTCTTTCCACTTACTTTGTCCGTGTAGCCAACTGTCCTCCACCCTGACACAGCATTTAGAAAGATGGTAGTCTGGAGAGGTCTACTGATGCATATATATTTTATAGGATCTCTCACTGTTATGGGACACAGACCATAGTTGAAATTAGGGATAAACTTTCTATGTGGGATACCACTTCCTTTCTACCAAAGCTTACACTGAGGGTTACACAGAAAATTCCGAGACATTGTTCAGTCCTTCTGGGGTTAGCACTTTAACATTGACCTGTATCTTGAAGATTAAGTGCTTGCAGTGCTGACCATACCATCGTTGATCTGAAAAACACATTCAGCTAAAAACACTACAGGCCTGTCAGTTTGACCTCGGTGACGGGCAAAGTCATGGAACAGGTTATCTTGAGTGCTATTAATGAGCACATACAGGTTAACCGGGTGATCAGGCCCAGTCAACATGGGTTTATGAAAGGCAGGTCTTGCCAATCAAACCTGATCACCTTCTATGACAGGGTGACCCGCCTAGTTGACGAGGGAAGGGCTGTGGATGTAGTTTTCCTGGACCTCAGTAAAGCCTTTGATACAGTTTCTCATAGTGTTCTGGTTGAGAAACTGATAACTGCTGGCCTGGATAGGCACACCCTCCTTTGGGTTAAAAACTGGCTGGATGGCCGAGCCCAAAGAGTGGTGGTAAATGGGGCTAAATCCGGCTGGAGGCCGGTCACCAGTGGGGTTCCCCAGGGCTCAGTGCTGGGTCCAGTTCTGTTTAACATCTTTATCAATGACCTGGATGAGGGAATTGAATGTACCCTCAGTAAATTTGCGGACGACACCAAGCTGGGAGGCTGTGTCGATCTGCTCGAGGGTAGGGAGGCCCTTCAGAGGGACTTGAACAGACTGGATCGTTGGGCCGAGGCCAATGGCATGAGCTTTAATAAGGCCAAGTGCAGAGTCCTTCACTTGGGGTACAAAAACCCCAAGCATCGCTATAGGCTCAGGGAAGAGTGGCTGGAGAGCTGCCTGGCGGAGAAGGACCTGGGGGTGTTGGTTGACTACCGGCTTGATATGAGCCAGCAGTGTGCCCAGGTGGCCAAAAAGGCCAATGGGATACTGGCGTGTATCAAGAATAGTGTGACCAGCAGGAGCAGGGAAGTGATCCTGCCCCTGTACTCGGCACTGGTGAGGCCGCACCTGGAATATTGTGTCCAGTTTTGGGCCCCTCGCTTTAAGAGAGATATTGAGCTCCTGGAGCGAGTCCAAAGAAGGGCGACTAAACTGGTCAAGGGGCTGGAAAATAAAACTTATGAGGAGCGGCTGAGGGAGTTGGGGCTGTTTAGCCTGGAGAAGAGGAGGCTGAGGGGAGACCTGATTACGGCCTATAAATACTTGAGAAAAGATGGTGGGGAGGTAGGGGAAGGACTCTTTACATTAGTGATGGGTGATAGAACAAGAGGAAATGGACATAAGCTTAGTCAGGGGAGATTCAGGTTGGATGTTAGGAAGTATTTCTTCTCTGAAAGGGTTGTCAGCCACTGGAATAGGCTGCCCAGGGAGGTGGTTGAGTCCCCATCCCTGGATGTTTTTAAGAATAGGGTGAATGATCTACTTGAGGATATGGTTTAATGGGGATTAGGGATGGTTGGACTCGATGATCTCTAAGGTCTTTTCCAACCTAGAAATCTATGAATCTATGAATCTATGAATATACTTCTCTGGTGCAGCCATAAACAGTTATTACTCTAAAAGACTACAAAAAGATAGCATATACAAAGAATAAATATATTAGCCAATTAAAGCAAGAAAAAATTATTTCAAGGCAAACAGAATTAGTGATAAACCCCGTGAAATCCCACTCCTGAGTCCCAACAGATATCCTGCTGGTGTGATCAAATGATCAAATATGCCACTGCAGGGATGCCATTCCCTTCGTCAGCCTCCTCTTTGCGTTGCTTCTTAACCACTGCAGAACTTCATAGGCTCTCTGTATCATTAGATTCAGCAAAAGCAGTGGTCATTTAGTAAGGACAAAATGTTTTTGAATGGCTCTCCTTTTGTCTCAGGGTGGTATAGTATCTGGCATTAAAATGCAAGGGCAGAGAAAATGAGAAAAAGGTCATCTGAACTCTCTGCATAGATTCATGCCAGAGAAAAGCCAGTTAAGGAAAAAAATGAATGCAAGTAAAAGGCTTATCTGGCCAGGAAAATCAGAAGGGATACAGTCATGATGAGCTGCATGAAGCCTGCAGCAAGCAATGAGCTCAGTTGTCCAAGGAAGAAAACACCTCCCTTGTACTGCTTGAAAATCCTCATGAATGCTGCCCTGAAGACCTGATCACATATAGCACAAGAGCTGAGAAGTGCTGACAAAAATTCAGTGGGCCTCAAGACAGTAAAAACTGAGGTTGATTAAAAAACCCAACTCATCCACACTGCGTACCTCCTCTGTTGGCAAACTCTGAGGTACCACATGCAAGAAGTTACGATTTTTTTTTTTTAAAATTATTATCTGAAAAGGATCTGACACTATCAACATACAGTGTCCATACCTTACTTATGTAAGGTTCAAGCTTCACTACAGTTTCTGTTCTAAGACTATAACTTTTCTGAGCGTGTTGCTGTGGACCTGGAGGAGTAAAATGATAGATCACTTACCAAAATCATCTTAACAAATATTTGTAAACAACAGAGAAAAGCAAACCCAAGCAGCACTTTCTGTCCTCTCAAGTTTGAAAAAATGACTGACTCCATTTTACAGTAAGATCAAACCTGAGGGAAAACCAATGTGCTTGCAAAATTTTGGTTTAGTCATTTCTGATATCGATAGCTTAAGCCAAATTCCTGGGTGGCATAATGTAACTGAGATAAATGCAACAGGAAATGGAGTCAGCATCACTGCTCTGGGCTGGACTGTACAACATCAGCAAACCAGAACAAAAAGACTCTGGCAAGCTGCTGGCCAGCTATGGATGGATTGGTAGAGGGACAGTCTATTGAAATTGTACATCCTGAATATGGAAATTGTCAGAGTGGGCAAGTACTTCTGGAGGAAGGATTTTTTGTTTACAGATTTCTTAAGCTAGTATTTGACTGAACTACATCTGTCTACTTGGGCACCAAGTCCACTTTCATCCAATCTAGGGTAACTACTTCAGCACCACAGATGCTCTCAGACAGGGGTGAACTAAGCTGCTGCCTGCTGTTGTCTAGGATCTGAGTAGCTCCTAGGGCTGCCTACTAATTGCACAGGAGCACAGCAACTAGGCTCTTAATTAATGTGCTCTAGTTCACTGTTCAAAATTAGGTGGGGTCAATTCAGACCTCAAAGCACGTTTGAGATCCTGCTGAAATCAGTGGAAACAGCTTATATCATCAGAGACGGTGGATTTCATTAGCCTTTGGATAAAGCTAATAGTAGCGTATGCAACTGCAAGTGCCTATGTAGCCATTCCACGTCTCCTTTTATGCACCACTTCCTAGGTGTTTGCTGCATTTGCGTGTTGTGTTTTCTTTCCTCTTAGGCTGTGATAACAATAAGGCAACCTAGCTCTTCTTGTGATTCCTATAGAGTACCTATGAGCACGGATCCAGATGAGGACATCTGGGTCTTCCTGAAGACACGCTGTAACCAATTATGAGTGGTGCAACAGTGCTCAGCCTTGCTTGTACTGCATGGGTTCATAATGCTCTATCCCTTCTTCCTTCTGTCGTTCTGCCTTTATAGACAGTAGAGTGCAATTTACAGTATAATGTCAGTAGTTTAGCTGGAGCCTGGCAAATGTTGAAATATAAACAGGAAACTGTAATCTTACAGAAGTGCAGAGCATCATGTTTATAATCCTTAGATTATCATCAATGAGTAAAACGTACAGCAGAAATTAGGTCTACCCTGTATCAAGCAGAATGCTGCTGCAAAGCTGTCACATCTCTCTTCTCTTGTAGCAGGAATGAGGCCAATGGGTAATGAAATATTTGCCTGCTAAAATCTTAAAACCATCTTGCCACACCCACATCCTTTTCCCATGGATCCTTCTTTGTCTCAGATTTTTAAAAGCAAGAGAAGGGTTGTGCTAAGTGCTTCAGGTTTATTTCCTGAGCAGGGGATTACATGTAGTGGTCAGTCTCACTCCTGCCTGTGTGTATTACCAGCAGAATGTAACGCCCCTGGGCTGCCTCCTTTTATACTCTATACAAAGACTTGCAGGGCTACTAATGCAATTCCTGGTGAACAATTTGACACTGCAAGTCCAGAACACCCACAGAGTTGAGGCAGAAGCTGGAGGGGAAGAAAGAAACAAAGCATCCCTTCAGTTTTGCCTGCCTTGTTTCACCATTTCCACAGAAGACCATCCTTCCTCCACCCCATGCTGTCCACAACAGTTTCACATATGATTTTAATTTCAGACAAGTTTGCATTATTCAGCTTGGATTTCTGTTCTTCTCCATGTGGTAGGTTTAGTACTGCAAGATCAGAGCCAGGGAACATTTTGGGAAGGATTTATCTGTTTTTATCTAAGGTGGCCAATATGAAGAAGTGGATTTTTTTATACAAACGTTGCATGTTGGCACTGTACTTTAGATGCATGAACGCTTTCCTCTCTGTTCAGGCCTAGAAGACTCTTATACTGGACACTGAAAACAGTAGTTGCTTCTCTGCCAGGCTGGTGAAAAGCACACTTTACAGATTTGAGAGGAACCATCTGACTTTTGGCCTTTCGAGGTAGATTCAGACTGGATATTAGGAAAAAATTTTTTACCATGAGAGTTGTGGAACACTGGAACAGGTTGCCCAGAGAGGTGGTGGATGCTCCATCCCTGGAGACGTTCAAGGCCAGGTTGGATGAGGCCCTGAGCAACCTGACCTAGTTGGAGATATCCCTGTTCCTTACAGGGGGGTTGGACTAGATGACCTTTGAAGGTCCCTTCCAGCCCTAACCATTCTATGATTCTATGAATGTCTTATACCTTCTGTATGCAAAGAGATCACAAGGAATGCCATCCGGCTCAAACACTGAAACGAGGGTGAAGCCAACTAGAGAGTTACGGATAGAGCCTTAGTCTGCTATTGGAAATAAAATCCAAGCTGGTCTTAGCACGGATGCTGTCCAACAGCCTGAACTTCAGAATTGCTGTTGTGGTTCCATGAAAATCACCTGTTGCTCATGAAAGTATCTCTATAGAGGTGTTTTTATTTTCCTTTTTTTTTTTTTTAAATGTTCCACAGTTAAGAACATTATAGACAGATAAAAGAAATGTTAGATTTTTTACCGCTGATTTTTGTACAGTTTAGATTTTGCTACTGATCTTGGTGTTACTCAATGTAGCTTCAAAACTGTCTTTGATTCCACTGGAAGGCAGCACGATGCAGGGAGGAGCATACGTGGTAAGCTGCTGGTTCATCAGCAGTCAGTTGTGGATAAACAGGAAATAGGTTTTACTAGTGAAAACAACCAGCATTTACGGTCAAAATTCAGTGCTTGCTAGTGGGATTCTCACAAAGCTATTTTTTTCCCTCTCATCCTTTAAAAGACACACATTAATCTGCTACTTTAAGAAACAGTAGCCAAATTGATTATTATTCTAATGCTACCACTTTTACTGCCTATGATGACCTTCCTCTAATCTTTAGTAATTTTGCTTACAGATACTGAGAAACAGGAACCGTTTAGTACTGCTACATGTTCCCATCCAACCTTTGCAGCATGATGTTCTTGTATGCTCTGCAAAAATGCTCAAAATAGAATGTAAAAGCTCCCTTGAGCTTGGAGTCATAATTAATATCGACATTTATGTTTACATTTTACAAATGTTTATGCAAATATATTTAATAAGGAATATATGCACTCTTAAAATGTAAGTACTATCATCATGTAATAGCTAAAAAAAGTTATAAGCCTTAGTCTTATAACCAATTTTACTCACTGTAGGACACTGGTCAAACAGTTTAGACTAAAGGCATCCCCTCTGAAGATCCTATCAAACATTTATCAAAAGCAATCATATTTTATTAAACTCCAAAACTGACTCAAGAATCATAAATTAAAATTGAACTAATTACTACTTATTCTATCTCTGTACTTTTTATGACAAAAAGTACTTTCACCTTGCACATGAAATTCATCAAGTAGGGTAGTATCATCTCTCATAATAATACTTCTAAGAAAAAATGACAATTTTCTCTTGAATAATACAGCTGTTAGGAAGGAAATCCAACCACTTGTACAATATACAGTTGTAATTCCAAGCCTATCAAAATTAACAGAAATAATTTTATTGATATCAGTGGATTTTAGTTTAAGCTTCACTAAGTTCCAAGCTAATTTTCTGTTTGATATCATTTCATTCTAATGTTTTACTATAAAAGATTCATATTTTCTTACATTTACGTAACCTTTCACACACCTGTGTATCATGACCCTCTGTTCAAGATACAGACCCATATTCCATGATGATGGAAATAAAGACCTCAGTGCTGCAAATATCATTATATGACTGTGTAGGTTGCTGACATGTTTGGGATTATTCATGCCATTACAATTAAATATACATATTAGCCTGCATAATTGGAACCCAGCACTTTGTGAGTTAAATGAAGGACATATGTTCTGTTCTTTTAGAATATATCATCTTCACTATATAAACTGTAAAACACTAGCTGATTATTAAACATATACTTTTGATGATTAATTTTAAAATATTAAAATCTTTATTCCACTTCCACCCTTGCATCATCCGAAAGAAAAGTATAAACTTCCAAATAAACCTCTGGAAACTTTTAAAAAACAACCAGCGATCTTTTTCAGAAGGAGCAAAAACATTAAGCATTGTCCAACTTCAAGCAAATATTTCTTCTTGCAAGTGGAACATCAAAAGAGCTTGTGCATATAACACATCAAGCTGTAGAGCTGGCAAGCATCCACTGCCATGTCCAGATATGAAACAACATAAAAGCGCTATCATTTTTCAAGGTTTTACAGTTGCCATTACAGGCATTTTGCTGTAAATCATCTGCAGCAAATAACAAGCATTATACTGGCTGGAGTAAGAGAATAAAATGCTTATCTGATCATTTGGTAGATCATCAGACACTTGTTGAGAACAGCAGGCTATCACCTGGGGTAAAGCACTTCAGTGCAGATGAAGGCACCGCTATCAACAGAGTTCTACACAACATGTGTTTCTGGTATGGAACACATGCTGCAAGAAAATAAAAAGAGCCTGAGTATATCTGTCAGCTTGGAGCCTTTGAACCGTTCTGGATGAATACTGCGTTAAGCATCAAATCTCTCTGGTGAAATCATTGTTCTCCTGATGTTAGAGGTTGGAGTCACTGAGCATATAGGACCAAGATTTCACCTTGTGTCTTCCCAGAGCAAGTATCAATCAACCATTCTATCTATGCTTGTTCAAAACAAAACTTTATAACCTGTATCCTCTAAAATATGTTCAAAGCTGAAAAACTTATTATTATGTTGGTTTTCTACATAAGAAAATATTCTATTCCCTACTACTATATCTCAACAGACTGATACGATGTATTTGCACCACGATTTAACTTGGAAAAGTTCATACTGAGCTTACCTTTTAAAAGAAAGACTGAAATGAGAAATCTTTATAAAGATAAGAACAATAAGCCTTCAAACTTCAGATTACTCTTATATTAGAACCAAATTTTGCACTCATATTTTACTTATTTCTATCAGTAAAGACAAAATAAAGTGGATTTTAATCACGGTATTAGACATCATAAGAAGCAAATTCCTTTAAATTGTTCCCCAAAGTCAATGCTTTGGCACCAGCAAACAATTAAATCAAACTTACATCTCCAAGATTAATTTTTCATATAATAATTCAGGGCCATAAAAATCTTGCTCTGCAAATAAGGCAAGTACTTTAGTATCTATCTGTCACATCTGTAGGGATTACCAGGTAATTTCATATCTTGCACCTGATGTGCTGTGAGGTTGAAACCCTATAGAGGCACGCAGACCTTTCTGAAAATCAGGGTATCAAAGAACCTTAATACAGATCAGAGAGAAGTTGCCATAGATAATCCATAATCTTGTGTGAGAGAGCTGCTGACTGGGTGAAGAGCAAGATCTCTAAATCTGATAGAAACAAGATTTTGGATTTTGTATAAAAATTTCCTCCAGGTTTTTCTTACTCTAATCAAGGTAGTTAGACACTTGCTTTCACCGTTTTGTTGTTTTCTTCTGGGTGAAAAAATCCATCCTGACTGCAATAAAGCAGTCTGCACATTAATGCAGCACGAAATTATTTATAAGTGGAATTGGTATCATATATCAGCAACTTCCACAGAAAGCAATGAAGGTATTTCCTTTAAGTATTATTTCAGGAATTTACACTAGAAACACCGGAAAGACTGATTTCAATATTTTAATCTATAAAAACTTTCACAGCTGTGATCAGAATGACCAAATACATATGCTTCACACAAAGACATCACTTTCAGTTACTTACTGCTATGCTTCCCTCGGGGAGCTTTGCTGGTTGCACTTTATATGGCATGCTCTTAACTTTGAAGGATACATTGGAAGAAAGAGTATAGAGATCATTCTTTCTCTGAAATTATATAAAAAGAGAAATTATTATAAACCATGTTTATACTCAAAAGCATTATGAGAAATAAGCAGAGAAAAAACACAGAGCACTGATTTCCTAAGGCAAAGATGGTTTATTTTGGTAAAGGGTACAGCAACCCTGGGACCTGTACGTGTCCTCAAGACAAACCCATAACTCAGCATGAAGCCAAAACAGAAAGACTGCATGTTCAAGGGAGGAAGAAGGGTGAGACACGCAGAAAGACACATATGGTTGTTTCTCACATTTCTCTCTGAAATAGGAGACTGGCGAGTTTGAAGCAGGGGGGAGGTTTATGGGGTGTCTATGTTTTAAAACCTTGCTTCTGCTCACTAAGCCCAACAACAAACATGGGTATCTTGAGAAGATTTCCAGGCCTATGTAGAGACCAGGCTGGTAGAGCTTCTTGATGGCATCAAAGCAATGGCTGTGCCTTCCCATCTAAGAACAACAATAGGAACAAACATCTCTGCACTTCACTTAGATTGTGATTGATTTCCTGTTGCAGTAGAGCTCAAAAAACCCAGAACAACTCACCTTGCTTTCTTACTACATTGTGCAACTCCAACAGGAATGTATGGGAGTCATTGTTTAACTGGTTGCCCAGCAAAATATTTATATAGCTCTCATAAAGCACTTCAACAAACTCAAAGATGTGCAGACAAAACAAAATGTATCTCTCTGTCAGTTCTCTGTGTTTCATTTATACTTGCTTGTATTTATTAGGTACTAGATTAGATAACAGATTAGCTATTATCAGATTAGACTAGATTAGAATAGGCATTACCTTCCCTGGTTCAGAGTGACTAAAACCTGTTACATCATATAGCTCATGCTGTGACTTCTAATTAGTGCTTTCACCTCATTTGGAAGCCAGGTAGGCACTGACACACTACGTCTGACCAATTGTGTGTCTCATTGTGCTGATCGACCTTGACAGTAATCTCCCACTCTGTGTAAACTGCCTTGAAATGATAGTTAAGTGCTGGTATGTCCACTGGAAAAATACTTGTCTAAATCTGTTATGAACTGTCATAAGCGTTGGAATGTAAAAGTGCATGTCCCTTAAAGGATGTTAATGGTTGCAACATTTACTACAATGGATAGAAATATTTTCCACACACATATTTTGAATCCTGTTGAGCTCTTGGCATCATCGATATCTAATGAATTAGTTTTGAAGGCTAAGTACATCAGGTATCAAATAAACCTTCCAGTTCACATTGAATTTGAAATGTTTCAATTTTGCTCAATGTTATCTTGTTACAGACAGAAGATGTCTGTACAGAACATTATGTCCTCTTTTTCCTTATTTTTATCTCAAGGAAGGATGGCTGAGTGGTTACTATGCTATTCCAGAAATCAACAAACACGTTTTTAATTCCACTTCTACAACTGATTTTTTGGGTGACACTACATGCACCTTGTATATCCCATCCCATGTAAAGTTGGGGTAATGATATGGATCTCCTTTGATAGTGCTTTGATATGCTCTGAAAAGCATTAAATAGTTAAGTGCTAATATGTCCACTGGAATCCAGAGGGCCAGGAGTTATGAATACCATTATATCCCTTTACATTAGACTCCTTAAGGTAAACAATTTTAATATTTTGTATGAGAATATTTTTGAAGCCCTGAATCATCTTTAATACTTGCCTCAATCCTTTCTGAAATATGACGACCAGAACTCAACACAGCACTTGACTACAGACTTACAGAAAGACAGAGCCTTTCAAGTAAAACAGTCTTTCACTTTGGCACCAGCTTCTTACAGTCCAGAGTATTTGGAATGTCATTGTCACTTCTGCAAAAACTCTTTCTCCTTCCTTCTACTTCTCACACATTTAGGACTTCTGCTCCATTGACAAGAGTTGGTTCCTATGTGATTACTCAACATCTTTTCCTCCCAGCTAGGTGGCTTTTTTCTCTGGAATTTCCTGTTGCATCAAAGGCATAAACCCTCTCTAAGAATTGCTTCTCCCCTTTCAGCTGCTTTGTGGAGCAAAGACTGAGGTAAGAAGACCTCATGATAATTTGGGCTACTATTTCTTTCCTTCACTGATGGAGAAAGGTTTGTTTGTGAAAATGACCTGAAATAAGCATAACCTAAACCTGGGAGCCAACTTGGATGTAGCTGGATGACCATGGCTCAACTCAAAGTTTTTACAGAACTGCTGAGGTTGGAAGGCACCTCTGGAGATTGTCTACTCCAACAACATGCTTGGAGCCGGGTCAACTAGAGCACTATGTTCACGGCCATGTCCAGTTGGGTTTTGAATATCTCCAAGAATGGAGACTCCACAAACTCTAGGAACAACATATTCCAGTGTTTGACTACCTTCACCGTAAAACATTTTTTCTTACATCTAAATGGAATTTCTTGTATTTCAATTTGTGCTTCTTCCCTCTTCTGCTGTTACTGGATATCATTGAGAAGACTCTGTCTCTGTCTTCTTTACTCCCTCCTATCAGACATTTATACACACTGATAAGATCCCACCTGAGCCTTCTCTTCTCCAGACTGAACCGTCCCATCTTTCTCAGCCTCTTCTTGTATATCAGATGTGCCAAACCCTTATCATCGTTGTGGCCCTTGGTTGGACTTGCTCCAGTATGTCCATGTCTCACTTGTCCCAGGGAGCCCAGGACTGGACACAGCACTCCAGATCTTTCTCACCAGTGCTGAGTAGAGAGGAAAAGTCACTTCCCTTGATCTGCTGGCAACGCTCTTCCTAATGCAGCCCAAGAGGCTGTTGACTTTCTTTGCTGCAAGGGCACACACAGTGGACTCACGTTCAACTTGGTGTCCACCAGGACCCTGAGATCCTTTGCTAGAACACTGCCTTCCAGCTGGTTGGCCCCCAGCCTGTACTGGTGGCACAGGACTATTCCTCCTGTGGTATAGGACTTTGCATTTCCCTTTGTCACACTTCACAAAATTCCTGCCAACCCACTTCTCCAGCCTGTCGAGGTCCCTCTGAAGGGCAATACAACCATCTGGTGTATCACCCGCTCCTTCCACTTTTCTGTCACCTGCAAACTTGCTGAAAGTGTACTCTGTCCCATTATCCAAGTCATTAATGATGTTAAACAGTATTGGCTCCAACATTGTCCCTTGGGGCACACCATTAGTGATGGACCCCCAGCTGGACTTCATTCTGCTGATCACTACATTTTAAGCCTGGCAGTTCAGTCAGTTTTGAATCTACCTCTCCGTCAAAAATGAATCTTCATTCATTTTGACAGTGTCAAAAACCTTGCTAAAGTCAAGATAAAAAACAATGACTGCTCTCCCCTCATCCACCAAGACCAAACTCGTTTACCTCATCGCAGAAGGCTATCAGGTTGGTCAAGTGTGATTTCCCTCTTGTAAATCTGCACTGATAACTCCAAATCACATTCTTGTCCTTCAGATGTCAGCAAATGGCTTCCACGTTTCTTTTCTCCATCACCTTCTCAGGGACTGAAATGAGGCTGATTGGCCTGTAATTATCTGGATTCTCCTTCCTGATGATAGCTGTGACATTTGCTTTCTTCCAGTCCTCAGGAACTTCCCTCAATCACCATGACCTTTCAAAGATATTTGAGAGTAGTCTTTCACTGACATTGGCCAGCTCCCTCAGCACTTGCAGGTGTAACCTGTCAGGTCCCTTGGACTTTTGTACATCTGATTTGTTTAAATGTTTCCCTAACCTGATATTCCTCCACTGAAGGAAAATGTTGATTGCTGCAGGTTTTCTGTCTGGCCGCAGAGGCCTCAGATTACTGTATGCAGATTTTACCAGTAAAGACTAAAGTGAAGGACACATTGAGTAACAGCCTTTTCCATGTCCCATTCAGCAGAAGACTCATATTTTCCTCAGCCTTCCTTTTGCTGTTGTTATAATTATAGAGGCCTCTTTGACGCCCTTTAAGTCCCTTGCTAGGCTCAGATCCTGATGGGTTTTTACTTTCCAAACTCTGGTCCTGTATGCTCAGACAATGTCTCTATATTCCCCTCTCAGCCCTTGCACTAGGTCAACTGACTCTGTTTCCACCTCTTTCATGTTTTGTTTCCATGTTTGAATTTTACCTAGAGTGCCTTGTTCATCCATGCTGGCCTCTTGCCACCTTTCCTTGATTTCCTGCATGTCAGGATGGACAGTTATTGAGCTTAAAGAAGGTGATCCTGAAGAATCACTAGTTCTCCTGGATTTCTCTTCTCTCCAGGATCATGTCCCATGGAATTCTTCCAAGCAGATCCCTGAAAAGGCTGAAGGCTGCTCTTCTGAGGTCCAGGGTTGTAGTTCTCATATTTGTCTTGTCCATTCTGTCTTCTTTCGAAAACCACTAGTTTTCTCTTCAAATATGTAAGTGTTTACTGGTGACATGAAGCCAGCACATTTATTGCCTTCTGAAACTCATTTGGCTAAGACATAATTTAGTTCTTTTAAAATATTGAGAGCAGCCAAATGTTTATTATCAGAACATTTAACCTCTCCTTGGAACTTAGACCAGGTACAAGTAATATGAAGAAAACTGCCTCCAATGACTACATAGGGATAGTCAAATCAGCTGCTTAACATAGATGGCATCTAATGAAAGGGAATTACCTTTTCTACCGACAGTGTTTGAAATGAAAAATTAGACTGATTTAATATTAAGCTTGGCAAATAAGTATTTTTTATACACTTTCATGGTGCTGAACATCTATGAAATGGTCTTCAGAAAAATATTTTTTCTTATTGCACTGATTATTTTCCATTTTCAGATTCAAGCCATTCTTCATCTTTTACTCTACAGCACTAGACTTCTCACACAAAGTCTCAGCGTGTTTCTGTAGTTGTGCAATGATTTGCGTTCAGAGAAAAGCCTGAAAAAAAGCCTTGTGTTTTCAATTCTAAGCAATTCATATTAAACAGGATTCTGGATATGATTTATATGATTTCTACAAGTAATCTGTAATGGAGAGACCAGGATATGTTACATTATTAAAGAAGTAGATATTAGACATGCAGCCTGATTGGCTAAGGTACAGTAAAGGCATTAACTCTCTTGAAACATCGTATAAAGGAAACACAGCACTCATGGAAGAATAACTCCTTTCACCTACTATACATGGCTTATTTCATTTTCAGCTTATATCTGCAATAAGAACATCAGAGGAGGGTACTTCCTTGGGGTTAATGCTTGACCGGGGTTAATAACCTTGGGTTGTGCCCACAGCTATCAACCCTCCTCGACCCTTCACTAGGGTCCCAGAAATGCTGCATATCTCCATTGCTTTACAGAAATGGAGAATATAGAAAATGAGACAGTATTTTCCTGCATTCACAGAATTATGTGTTTGTGGCAAAGGGCTATAAAACAATGACTGTGGTCGGCATCAGTTGCAAACAGGATTTTTACTTGTACCAACACCTTGGATATACAGACAGCTGTCTCTCCTACAACCTTGTTTATAATTCTCAAGTCATTTGTGAGAAACAGCATTTCTTTACCATATCATTTTTTAAATAGCATATGTTTAAATATTCAGTGTTTACTGGAAGCAGCAGGACCTGTGGTTTGCAGTTCAAGCTGAAGACTTCATTATGGCTCAAAGGAAGGGGAAGAAAGAATTTGGTATTTGTGCATGTCAGTGCCTAATGACCAACAGTGGAGAGCCCAGCCCCAGCTACATTGGCCTTTTGAGGTTCCCCTTGTGTTAGGGCAAGCAGAGACTGTTATTGTGCGTGTTGCTGAGACAGTAGTTTGCCAATATCCTGTTAAGTAGGCAAAACATGGCCATCCCCTTTGTTACTTGGGTGGTAGATTCCTGCTGGTGTATTTGCTAAGGTTTCTCTCTCTCTCCACACTTTTGTTTTATAAATAGATTTTTGAACTGAAGCCTTTGTTTTCCTTAACAGCTGTGAGACAGAAGTATCCAGAAATGAAGGAAAGTGTTCCCAATAAATATTCAGCGCAGTGTTTCCCTAATTACAATTAAGACAAACAGAAATAATGTGGCAAGTGTTGGAAAATCTTGGACAATTTGAAGGAGAGTTCTCCAGGCTCCAGTGGAATGCTGGTGGTTTCTGCAGGAAGCTTGAGCAAAGACCCCAAGTCTCCCCAAAGTATCTTTAAGGAATATGGAGGCATCCTAGTCAGAGAGAAGACTAAAATGCAGAAAAAATCTGGCCCACAGGGAGCTAGATTGACGGTAGGAGGAACCAAGCCTTTAGCAGCTGAAAGCAGCCTGACAGGTCATTGTTCTTCTGCAGGTTTGAAGAGTTTAACTACTGGAGAGACTCCCCAGAATTACTTTGTTCCACTGCCTCTATGGAGCATTGTTCAACTTCTCTGAAATACTTTTTTTCTGGTTAGATGTAACCCAGTGAAGTCACCCTAACTGAAGGGCACAGACTTTCTCTATTGCACGCTGCATGCTGCAGTGGAATTTTCCCCAAGAACTTATGTCTGTTGCATATGGAGTTCGGTGCTGTTATAACAATATTGGCTCTGCTTGATTAAAACTTGTTTCCCTTCGTGTCTGCTGGAGTCTGGCACATTTTAGAGACAAGAGGGTAAGCAATAAGGTGTTACCTTTTAAATATATGCTTTGGGAATTCATTAGCTTGCTTTCTTTGACCCATACCTCCCAAAACCTGAACTACTGCCAATAAATAGAGTAGCTTACATAAATGCTGAGAGTAGAGGTCATACAACTATTTGTTCTTGTTTTGTTAAAAAACGTGTGTATGACTGTGCATGGTCAAAAAGTACTTGTGCTATTTGTAACAAGAGGATAGTTCCACCCAAATGTATCTGTGACCAAAGACAATACAACTCTGAAAATCAACACATCCTCATCTCATTAACTTCTTACTTCACATATTATATCTTTTACATTCATCTAAACGGGCTATTTTAAATTATAATAGAGGCAGATATTTTGTTGTGATTTCAGAACACTTTAATATTGATTTCTTCATGTACCTAATGTTACCTATACTTTACCACATCTGGCAAGAGTCTCATGTTCTGCTCTTGTTAACATTTTGACATTATTTTAAATAACAGTGAATGAAAACAAAACTAGCCCACACCCAAAAAAACCCTCCAGCTAGTTCAGCTCAGTGCCAAAGTCTCTTCCTTTTTAGCCTTCATTCCACATAAACAATCAAATCCAGGATAATACAGTATTTTTTGCCACGCCAGGGTTTTTCTTACTTATTTTTTCAAATAGCAACAGTTGTTTGATATAAAGGCAAATTTCTTTGATGACTTCCTCCTTTTGCTACTATATGTGGCTTGAAGGGCAGTGCATCAAATTTATGGGTTTAGTTCTCAGTCTGAATCAAAATCATCTACTTAAACTTTCATATATGACTTATATATGGCAATTTGTGAGAGAACAAGATAAGATACGTCTTTCACTAATTCTTCTAGTGTTTCCCCACTTCTATCCATGGATAGGGAATTTAGGCTGGCTGCAGAATTATGCTTTGAAAACATTAAGCAAGCTTCCCTTAACTGAAATGTTTTCCACTGGACTCAGAAAGAAGTCCTGTGGTGGCGGATACTGAGGATAGAAACTATTGCTCCTTGGAGTCATATCCCACTTATAGATGAAATAATTGCTCCCATAGTAAGGAGGAGAGGGAGCAAAGTGGTTAAATAAAGGAGCCTATACAAAAGCTAGATATCTCACCTGTCTTGGACCACTTCCACCAGTTCACCTCTGTTCTGACTTCCAAGCCTCCGCAAACACATGTGCTGCACAGAGGACAGTCTGTGTGGCCTCATTGCCCTGGTTACCCGCATTCTGCCTCCAATGGTCTTTATGTAGCATTATGCAGCCTAGAGAATTTCTAGAATTTCTTAGGTTTTGGATAACAGTCTGGGGCCAGGCACTTAAGCCGTGGGTGTTGTAGCACTCATCATCTTTACTATGTCAAGCACGTATTTCCATTTTTAGGCATCTAAAAAGAAATAGGACTAGTGCATGTTCAGAAACACTGAAATAACAAATATTTAACAGAGAAGCCAAAATATGGCTTTGTGGACTCAGGGAGCAAATAATTACAGTGTGGCTGCCATGTTGCTTTTCAGCTTTCTCAGATTAAAACTAGATTTTTCTCCCTTCTAGCTATTAAAGTTTATGCAGTCAGAGGTGCCAAATTCAAATATCAGGATCTGTCTAAAGGTCAAGAAAGAAACTATACAATTATATTCAATAACATTAAAATAAAATAAAATAAACTTCAAACCTCTTGGGAACTTCGCACAGCCTCTGTGGTTTTTTAACATTACTGCCTCCCCAAGCTCTCCCAGAAGGAGATTTTTATCATTGTGAGGAACTTTGAATATAGGCTGAAATAATAGTCAAGAATGAGCTGAGTTCCACTTCCCACAGTGCTGTAAGTGTCCAAAGAGCTTGAAGCCTGGAAGGATGTTGCAAATGAGGCAGATGGTACAGAATCATCATTTAGAAATACAGTTTCAAACCAGATGTTTTACTAGCCAACTCCTGACTCTTATATTAAAAAGTACTCATCAGAGTTCAAAGAACACTGGGAAAGATCCCCTTGGATCTCCCTCTGATGACTCAGAAATACCATTATTAGACAAATGGGGACATAATAGAGCCCCAAGAGAACACAACGTAACATAACCATGTAAGGTTGTTTCTCTTTTGCACGAATCAGGCTATTATTTGCTCGATCAGCAAGTCTGAATCCAAAAGTCAGCTTTACTTCAGGGTTCATATTTACAGCCAGGCTTTGAAGTTAATCCAAAAAAGTCTGTGATTCTTCTTGATCTTTACACAATGTCTGTCTCTGTCTTTCTTGGCTGGTTGGGAACTTTGGGCTGCTTTATTTACTCAAACATGTCTCATCATTGTACGTCATTTAACTGTTATTTGCTACGGGAGTTCGGGTTTTAAAGTGACAGATTACAACTATCAAGAGGCAAAGAGGTCAGTTGTCAGCTAAACTAAGTGGAAGAGGAAGGAGTCACTCACTATGTGACTGATCTGTTGTGGCAACAAAATATACATGCTGACCCATATAACTTCAATGAAAAACATGAATTATTTCATTCTAGCATTAAGCAATCACTTTCAATCAAATTCTTCTCGGGTTAGCATTAGCATGTCTATCAGAAGAAAATACATAATGACAGAGTGTTTCCAGCTTTAATGAGCACAAACATTTTCTTCTGCAGTTCATATCTTCACTTTGATTATAACACAGTTGAGGAATGTTGTATTTATGTCATTATTATCCTGCTTTCTTTGGCATATGAAAATTTTGTACACTAATCACACTTGCAAAAGAGTTTGGGATGTTTCTGTAGAGACAGTGACTTTTCTTCTAAGTTTCTTTACAAAACCATGACTGTGGGGTTCAGTCCAGCCCTTGAACATTCCTTCCTGGTTCAGAATCACCACATCCTGATCATTTTGATTGTGTTTTAATCTTCAGTTTGAATCTGCAGATTTCAGCCTAGCTAACAGCAGTTGTTTTTTAGGTATACTTTAGTTTACTTCTGGAATAACCTTAGCAATTAGAAGTTTACAGGCTTACTAAGAGCAGATTATGCCCTTTTCAGGAAATGAATTATGCTCCTCAGTCTTTTATGGTGATAATTTTAAAAGGGGCTGTGAAAGCAGAACTGTTTTGAGGTGAGTGGGAGGAAGGCAATCAGATTCCATCACACTATTTCCTCTCTCTTCTCAATACCTAAGTTTGCATTTGAAGCAGGGGTCATGTTATTCTGGCAGCTTCTTAGATATAATTGGGATGATGCAACAGTTCTCTAGGGACTTTTTTTTTTTACTTAAAAAAAAAATCCTTTTACTTTAAGTGGAGTTTTCTGAGCCTTGAAAGGCTTGCAAGTTACTATTCGAAGGAAACAGAGGTGCTTCTTAAGGATATAGATGAAAGGTAAAATCACAGCCCATAAAACCCCTTGTTTAATAGCAAGGGTATGTAAGGACAGTGGAGTATGCAAAAGATGTACTTGTAAGAGTGTTTGCCATGAGGTATCTGCACCCAGGTAGTCTACAGGATGGTTCATCCTTGCCCCTGCCTGCAGGTTGGTGTAAGGTTCCACCTCTGCCTTGAGCTCATTGAGCGAAGGGAGGAGCGGGCATAACAAGCAGGATTTATTAAGAAGCAAGGAGGAGCTAAAGGGGCTGTAGTGCTGGCATTGCCTGGTGTGGTTGCACGCACTTGTGTCCCAAGACACAGCTTTGACCCTTCTCCACCATCCAGATCAGAAGGAGGGCAGAGAAAGTGTTTCAAATCAGCTGGATTTGAAAGCATCCTTTGAAGATAGCTCCCTGACTTGTCACTGGCTATAGAGTTTGGCAATCAGCTCTGGCATTTAACTTTCAGATAACTAAGACTAGGTAAGAGGAGCCCTTTAATGCTCCTGTATTAAACATGCCACTGATTTTCATGCATTTATCCTTGTTCTGAACCTGTCAGGCTAACTAAGCTTATATTCTAGAAAAAGAGTCTGTTTTTATTAAGAGTCACTATGAAAAGGAGATTTCATGTCTTCTCTACTAGCTTGTTCCAATTGTTACACATCCTCTGTCACAACCAAAAACTCAGAGAAACACTCTCTGTTTCTCATTAAATTTGTTTAGCTTTAATCTTTTACAGTTATTTCTTGTTACATAATAAACTGGACCTAGAAAAACTGTTATGAGGCTAATTACCCCTGAAATAGCTGTAAATAGCCTAGAAAATTGGCATCTAAGGATCTGTGCAAGGGGTTTCATTTATGTGTTTGTTTTTTCACAAGACCTTAGTTTTACTCCTTACAGAGTTAATTAGATTTCATCCGCAGAATGATGAACAGAAAGACTTGATTGGTTCTGGAATATGTCGGGTCCAGTTCCCAGTAGGGTAACTAGCCAAGGGAGCTAAGCTTTGTCTTTTGCTTGGTGAAGAAGACGAGGAAGGTTCACTGTGATATTGCTCGCACACTGCAGTGGTCAAAATTATCACAGACTGTTCCAGCCAAGGATGATATCTCTGCCTTCCTGTCTATCTCTATGGGTTAGGAACAATGAACTAGTGCAGTTAAGATCTTAACTGAACTTAACAGAGACTAGCCAGTGCACAACATTAAAACAGTTTCTTACTGGAATTAGAAAGAACAGGAATAAAAGCCCCATCATATTTTCCAATATATATGTTTTCCCTATGAGTGCAGAGATGTCACTTTCTGTGCAAAATTTTGTAAGACCTTTGCAAAAGTTTACCTGAGAAGATGTCCATCTCAGTTATCCAGATTTGGAAGGACAGAAAGACATCCAAGCTGTCAAGCTTCTGGGCTTGAATTTGAACCAGAGCCTGCTCCTTTTTCCTACTAGCAGACGACTCACTGAGCAAACCTAAATGAAGTGTATCTAGTCTAGCCTTTCAAACACATTTGCTAAATACGCTTCCTCTTAAAAAGCATTGTATTTGTGTTAAGGGAACAGAAGAAAGGATATGAAAGTTTCTTGGGATTCACCGTTAATAGAAAGAAAATGTACTGACAAATCAGGAATTAATTCACCTAGTATCTGAAAGGACATCCTCTGATACTGAGCTAGACAGCAATCACTTTCTCTCAAGCAAGACCAGATAGTTCTATGCTCTCTTCAGTCATAATGGTGCTAATAGCTGTTGCAGAAGAAACACAGAACGTGATCTTAAGTCCTGACAGATAGGTGGAACAACCTTTCAAGTCATTCTTTCAGTAACCACTGCCATAGTCCTGTACACCAAAGTATGCACCCATTGTGGATTTGGAGCCATGATGGTTAGCTATTGAGCTGGCATTCAACTTTCTGTAAATACTGTCCCACTTGTTCTCTTCAGGGTTCTTCAAGAAAGCCAGTTAAGCAAGGAAGAACTTATCTACTTTCACATTTGAGGAAAGGGAGAAATTAACTTAAAAGTTGTGAGGAGCTTAATGTAAAGTTCCTGTTGTAAGCTGAAGATCCTCAATTATTCTCTTGCAAGGGTAAAAGGTACTGTGGGGATAAATCATTCTTCTCCTAAAGCTATGCAGAAAAAGGGAAAGTTGAGTTCCAGGTAGAAAGACTGGGAAATTCTAAATTCCTTGAAGAGGGAAGCTGATAATTAATCAGTTTGATCAAGATAGAATCTGCAGTTATTTCCTAGTAACAGCAAACTGAATTATAAATTTCTCTATGTACTGGCCAGTGTAAAATATATGACAACCACATAGTACTACAGACACGTGGCCAGCTGTGAGGTAACAGCTCACAGTGCAATCCTTCTGTCTTATGAAGTGCGAATAAAATTCTGAGAGCACATGAAATTGGAAATGTTAGAATTTGCAAAGAGGATTTCATTTTTTCCATGGTCTGCACTGTCCCTTCTTTTTAGTGGTGAGACACAGATTGTCACTACATGAGTGTTGTATGTCATATGAGCTTGATACATATTACTCTTCCGTAGATTAACAGAGCATGAATATCAATGAATTATTAAGCTGGACACAGTGTACACCATATACTCTTTGGCTCAAAAAAACCCCTTTCATCAGGAAAGATGTGATGAATGCAGAGTGCATCATGGAGACCTAAGAGATTATTGAATTGGACCTGTCCAGGAAAACAGGAACAAAACCAGGAAAGACATTTAAAAGTAATCTTGGAATTTTCAGGTAAGATTCCAGACATGAATTTGAGAGGGAGTGCTAGTGAGAAAAAGAAAAGTAAGCAGCATGCATGCGACCTGAACAGGAACCAATGAGATGCTATCTTCAAAGAAAGTGATAACAAAAAGGATTTGCATTTGGTCCATTTAGTTTCAACATTTGTTTTCTTAAATATCTGGTCAAATAAAAGATGCAGGGGTCCTCGTGTAGAGAAGGAGATTTTTGTGTGCATTACCTCCAGGAATGTCTGGGCCCATAGCCGAGACCTGATTTTTAGCGCTGCACTCTTCCCTCTTTCCAGTTGTCCCACAGTGCAGGAAATTAGGATACACTTCACATTGGTACAGTTCTGTGTACAAAACAAAGTCATACCTAGGCTTTAAAAATTTATAGAATCATTTTCAAATGCTACAAATTAGCAAAACAAATCAACTTTCCCTTAAAGAATTAAGTAGTCTGAAATCAGTAATTTCATCTAATATAAATAAGATACTCCCTGAGTCATTGTGAGAACTATAAACCAAGGGGGACAGTCTTTTTGCACCACCAATGAATACAACCACCTACCTGTAGTAATGAAAATAAAAGTAATAATTTTCAACAATATCTACTCTGAAGAACTCTTAAAATGTCCAGGTACTTATCAATCCATTGAAGTATGTGCTTTGTCTTCATTTATCAGTCATTTGGTGATTTCAACACTTTTTTTTTTTTCTGTTCTCTATGCCTGAAGTCTTTATTTATGTTCCTAAATCTTTCCCCTCTTCTAATTCTCCTGGTTTTTTTACTGATGTTTACATTATAGCAGCCAGAGCATCTGCTGAGATTCATTAGTTGCTCTACTTGAAACTTGTTGTCCATGAAATGTTCCTGATGAGCAGTGATTCTGGCTCATACACAGGGTTGACGACAAAAGCCAAGCAATGCAACTCAAAACTATATACTCTGCTGAAGTCTGCCAGAAGAATGTCACAAAAAAGATTAAAAGCTGACTGGAAGCCACTGAAGGGAATGAGTAGAGTCTCATGAGGTAACCACAGAAATTACGCGGTTGGTTGAGGCATAGAAAGGAAGAAAGATCTCATAGGAAAATGGTTAAAAGTGTGTGTAAAAAAATGTATAGGTTTATATATACAAATGGATTTTACCTGAAAAGTTTTGGTTTGATTCAGGAGGAAGGCTGAGGTTTTAATTGATTTTATATTTTTGTAACAAAGCAGAGAATCCTTCTCTCACAGGTTCTTTACTGAAACTCATCAAAGAAGGTCTTGTGACCTCAAAAGCACAACTAAGTTTTCACAAGTATAGTCCCTTGGAAAAATGAGAATGACTGCACTAACAAAGCCCATACTTCAGAAAATGAGGTGATGATTTACGTAACAGATTTGAAAACATCCTTAAGGAATCCTGTATCTTTATATACACAGATTTCCCCACTAATCTCTATGATAATCACACATTAAGTAGTAGCTGTATGCCTAATCACCATTTTCTAGTTCTGCCTGAAAATGAAACTGTAAACCCCGGAACTTATAACCATAAACCCTTTTTTTTTTTTTAAATGAATATTTCAAAGTATCTGTTTATTTGGTTTTATTATTTAAACATCCTCCAACCAGATTTATTTATCTTTCAGGAAGGAGGAGAGCTGTTTTCATTAATCATAGTGGCCAAAACCACATATTAATAAAGCATTAGTATGCAAAAAAGTCTACTTTTGGCTGACATTTTAGGACCTGAACACATATTTCTATTTTTCTTACTAATGCATTTAGCCTGTAGTGATTCTCAAAACACCATAACATTAGAACTAATGGAAGAGAAACCAAATGTTTAACAGTATAACTAGAATAAGAGGTTCTCAGAACCTCTCTGTGAAAATGCTTTGATGAAAATGAAGATAACTTCAAAATTCTGACAAAAAAAAATTTTAAAATTTTAACAAAGAATTACTTTTGGCCAATCAGTCGCTTTCTAGAGCAACATTCACTTTCCATGTATACTTCCAATGCGTAAAAAAAAAAAAACCCACTTAATTTTTCTGGATCTGTAGTATGCAATGGTGAAGGCACATAGAGCTGGAACACCTTTCTAACTGAACAAATGACATTGCTTTTCTGTGCTCATCCTGGATAAGTCCTGGTTTATATCCAGTGGTAAGCACTGTACCCAATCCTATCCTAATTTGTGCTTATCAGAAGCGTATTTTACTAGAAGACTGCTCATCACAATGCTAATTTTATATTACTAAGTACTCAGCTAAACACCATCTGTCTACACCAAACAGCTGAAAAATCTCTGCTTCATATTTTAAGATGCAGACACAATACATCCTTAAGAACTTTGTTAACCACTTGCAGTTGCTGCAGCAATTTCTATGTTGGCAGCATTCGAGCCTAATCACTGAGAAAGACAACTGATAATTAAGGTATCACTGAAGAATGGATTAAGTGTTCTGTGGTATTGACTGATATGTCTTCGAAAGCCCAGGCGTTTTTCCTTCAGCTCCAGTGGAATCAGATTCTTCCCAGGGTATTAGGTTGATGAAAGAATTACAGAGGAATCAACAGTGATTATTGTTTAGAATGAGTTCATCTGTGATTTTGTATGGTATTCATTACTTTCAGATTCTGTCTTCTTCCTGTTACAAGAATTGCCAAATTAACTTTCAGAAGCAGCATAATTATTGTATTACTCCAGAATACTTAGGTCTGTGAGGTTCTTTTCAAGGAACTCAAGGAACTCAAACATGAGCCTGCAGTAAACAGTTTAATAAAAGACTGGATGGCATGAAAGAAACTCTGCCTAAGGTTCATAAAAATAGGTGGAAAACACTGACTGCATGAATCCCACCACTGATCTCAAGGTCACTGAGTTTTAACATAGTCTCTAGGCAAGGGGAGCTGATACCCACAATGGCAAAGTAAGCTAAAGATGAGACATCGAACGCAGAAATGGAAAAAAAAAATCATCCTTCTGAAAATATGTCCAAGCCCAAATACTCAGGTACTGGGCTGACTAATCAGAACTATTTTCCTGGGAGAGAGATCTTTGCTTTTACCAGCATTGTCTGGAATGTTAAAAATGCAGTGACCTGTCCCATTTGCCTTGCTTGTGGTACAGTAAAGGGAAGAAGTCTTACCTTTCCATGTGTATATCAGTACTTACTAGGGGGAACAAATATACTGTGAAGTATTTGTATGTCAGAACTTTTACTTCACCTGAAAATTTTAAATGTGAGCGACTTTTACAAAAGAGCCAGAATGTTAGGAGTCAAGCCAACAAGGAGCGACCTACCACTCAGAAGTCAGAATCTGAAATTTAATTTGTGGAAGAGGAGCCCATTCTCTAAATCTGTGCTGAAATTCCCTGTGATAGGTATGCCATTGCATGACCACAGAGGTTTATCTGCAAACAGTTAGGAGTAAGACAGCCAGGAATTTGGCACGCATGACCTTTAATGTAAAAATCTGTTGAACAAAATTGCTAACCTATGGCATGGTGACATGTAATAAACAACATTTTAAACTGAGAGATTAAAAGATATTTAAAAGTCTGCCAATAAATTGCAGTCAAACCAACAGCCACCTCGATATATGCATGCATAGTCCCAGTCTATAGTTTTCAGATAGCTCACCAATATTTTTGCAGAGTTTTTCCTGTGAGGTTCTACCACTGTGACATCCCTTCTCCTGATGTAATGAGAAATTGTGGAATTATATAAAAAAGCAGCAAGTTCAGGAGTGTCTTGTGGAATAGTAAACTGCAAAGAGAAAAAATGTGAATGGTAATGACATACTCATACAATGATTCTAACAGATTTGTTCTCTTCTCAGAGGTCTTAAATTTTGGATTAACACTGTTTTTTCAATTTGACAGCACAGTCATGAGAATATAGTCTTCAACAACTGGGAGCATGATGAGTAATAGCACAGCAAGATATCGATGAGTTACAGGAAATACAGTACATAACATTTTTTTAATCCACGTTTTACTGCTGTACTTAATTTTGTTAGAATTTTGGGGCCAGATTCTGATCTCCGTATCAGGATAAATTCAAAGTTGCTGTACGGAAATCTGGTCATTAGTTCAGATCAGAATCTGCCTATTGAAATACAATGATTTTACCAGGTTTAGAAAATAAAATTAAAAAAAAAAACAACAAAAAGAAACCTGAATGCTAGCAACACAACTTGTTATCATTATTTGTTACAGATTTCTTTTGATAACAACACAACGTTGTACAATATTACAAATTAACAGTTTGTTAATTTTTAATCTCATATTAAAATGCATTCTCTTCAGCTTTATCTTCACAGATTTTTCTTCTCTGATTGAAATCTATTTTTATTGTTGGAAGTTTGTCTTTAATTTCTACATAGAACATTTATGTCTTCTTTCAGAAAGCCTCAGAGAACACCTGGGAATCCAATTGCTATGGAGGGAAAGAGAAATTTTAATTCATGACAATCCAATCATGTAAAATCACAGTAAAATATACATGGAAGTTTGCAATAAGATCTCAACAGAAACTCACCTAAGCATAGACAAGACTTTTCCTTAAGGGCCTCAGATGATAAAAAGCTACATCAGATCCATGTTATCAGTTCCTTAAACCTCTGAACACAAAATATCTTAAACAAACTCCTAAAGAAAATGTTTGCATTTGTAAGAAATGCTGAAGCACTGAAGAGAATAGCTATAAACACAAAACCTTCCACACACTAATGCTGTGTAGTACTAGATTTGGAAAATTTGTGTCATTCATCTGATTAAAATTATGAGGCTAAAGAAGGAATTGTTTTGATGTTTTCTGAGATTGTCAGTCAAAAGCATCCTACAAAGTGAAAGATACTATAATTTATTAACTGCTGAAAACCCCTTAAGCAAAAATAAGAATATCTTTTTTTCCTGTTGTTTAATTAGGTTAACATTATCTTTTTGCAATAAGTCAACAGTTAAATAGCTAGTAAATCTCTTCCCTCAATGTGATAACATGTGGGAATTCTCTTTCCAGGATTCTTTCACCAGCACATGTAGGCTTCTTTAATGATGACAAATTAAAAGAACCACAATATAACAACATGCCTTTGAAGAAGCCCTTAATATATGATCACAACCGATACACATGTAGATCCATTTGAATACTAGATGATTTTTATATTTACTTTTTTTTTTCATAGATCCTAGAGTCTTCAGTAGTGAATTATTACAGCAAAGGTTCAAAAACAGCCCTCTCTGATTAAGAGAAAACATGTAAGTCTCCTGCAACAATTTCAAAGCAGAATTTATCCAGTGGCCTAGATGTTCAGGTCAAAGACGCTATGTTATCCTTTTGAGCCAGTAGCATGGAATTGTAAACTCTGTAGCTATTTTATACACCACATATTTAGCCCATCATACCTTATTTTAAATGGATTCTCGCTCCCTCTCTTTAACTACAATGGACTGCCTCAGTTTCCCCATTAGCGAAAACTGGGGAAACATTCTTCTGAGCCTTGTCACCTTTCCAGATTTCCAGATCTCTCTGATTCTTCACTTCTCATTTCAAAATCTGGTTTAGCTTTTCTCTTTCTCTAGACAGCCAATACCCTCTGCTACAATGTGTAACTCCATCAGAAATGTTCTGGAAGACGACTTTGTGTAAAAGCTGTTACACAAGAGATGTCAATGACCATTGAAAAGCAATGCATTGGATGTAATATTTTGTCTTCAGACCAGGACTTACACACAGTAATAACAGCTCTGCAGCATGAAGAGACATTACCTCCAGAAAAGGTTAGCTTCTGCAAGTCATGTTAGTGGATGTACCTTACCCATGTGGTGGATTTTAGCTGCTATTTCACTGCTTCCCCAACAGATGTCTCACTCATGGTACTACAGTGCTCAGCTATTGAGAATGTGCCATGTGTGTCACCCTGTATTGTCTACCACAGTTGGAAACCACTGTCTATACCTCTGGTATTCATAGGCACAGGCTCCATAAAACTACTTTTGCCATCAGTCTGGGGAAAAAAAAAAACCCAACTCGTCAGGAATACTGGCTCAGGCCAAAAGTGCATCTAGCTGAGCCCTCTTCTCATCAACACTGCCTTCAAGCAGATGTGGAAGGAAGAACAGGGCATGCATACACAATGCTCTCTCCTAATAACTTTCAGCTTCCAAACATTTTCAGCTCAGGGACCTCCCGATCTAGATGAAGTTTTTTTTCATTTATTAATCTTCTCTGGACTTCTCTTCTGCAAATTTGTCCAGTTTCCTCTTAAAACCATGTAAACTTTTAACCCTGACTACTTCCTTTGGCAACAAGATCCAGACATCTAATACCTGTCACCATGAACCACCACTTCCTTTTGCTTGTTTTTAATCTGACTCTACAGGCTTCATCTGATGCTCCAATTCCTGTGCAGTGAACACACTGCATTCCTGTGCAGGAACGGGCAGAGAGCAGTCAGTTCCCACCCACGCTCTTCCCGTGACTGAAGCATCCTAGTGTACTGAGTTCTTCTACAAGGGAATCTGTCTCATATCTCTGATCAGTCCTTTTGCTCCTCTTTACACCTTTTGTAAGACTCATAATTTTATTATTCTTTCATGTCCCTCACTGCCTTCAGAGAAAAAATGAAAAAGTCCCTAAATAAGAGTCTTCCCATTTGTGCACAGGTTTGATTTATCTTTGTGGAAGAAACCTTTCTGCAAGACAAGAAATGTAGCAATGGGGAGGAATATACTGCTTTGACAGAACCTGAGCAATCTAAGTAATCTCAAAGGGGAAACGCCCAAGCACCCTAAGAGAGCTAGGTTCTGAAATCTAAGAGGAGCGAGGCATATAATGTCCTTGGCCTTATTTGGAAATTTGAGCCAGGCATCCTGCTGTTTATACAAAACGTGAAGGAAGCTGTCTCTGTATCCTCTTCCCATCTGAAGCAATAGATAAGCACTACATATTTGAAACCTTATTTGTGTAATCATGCTGTTCAGATCTTTGAAAAACTGAAATAAGGAAAGAATGTTTAAACTCCTGCAACAATGATTGTGCATGTAAAGCTACATTCTGCTAAGACAGATGGACTATTATTTCATTATTACAGGAAGACTTCTCGTAAGCCTGACAAGAATTTAGTCTTGTTTATGTAAGAGATGCAATTATTATCAAGTAGGAGAAGGAAGAGCAAAATAAAAAAACCTGCAAGAAAAATCAACAAAAAATACATTGCCTGAAAATGTCATTAAGAGCTGTGGCATTATTCTATTCAGGAGCTCTGCCCTCTTGACAGTAATGGTCCCATCTCAGCTTCTAGAAAGATGTCTCTACTTTCATCCACTGTACCGAACTCAAACCCCTTCTTGTATGCAAAAACTGTATAGCACTTTTAGCATTTGGAACGTCGCTCTCTCCGCAAGATGTTTGACAGGCTGCTGATTGAATTTGAGAAGTGTTGTTTACTCCAGAAGAGTCTGGAATCAGTTATGCTTGATAAATTGGATACCTTGTTTTTTTTTATGGGATAATATGTAGAGCTGTGTTTTGCTAAATCTTCTGACTTTAAGCCAAACCAAGCTCTTTTGGGGGGATCTGCCATCACAAACATAGATCTTAAAACAGGCTTTTAGACACTGGCATATCAACACTTTACTGAGGAGGCTGCTACTAGACTTCCCCTTGTTAGTGTTTCCTCCAAACTCTGAGATCTTCAGCTCTGCTATAAAAGAAGAACCACGTCCATGGACGGGGAAACATTTTGGACAGCAAACAACACCCAGGAGTAACACTTATGAAAAAATTGGCAGGGAAATTTTTTCCTTTTTGCTGATATGATTAAAATAATTACAGAATCAATTCCAAGCAGAAAAATCAAAAAACCTGCCATGTTGCTGGCAAAGTTGTAATTTTTATGAGTTAATATTGATTAAACCACAAAATAATTCTAGACTATATGAATCCTTTTACCAAGTGGCAATACATGAAAACTTCCATTTCTGGAGTACACTCCATGCAGAATTCCAGTTGATAGTTTCACTTTATAGAATATTCAAAGTATGTTCTTTGAAAAATTAAAATCATTAACACTTCAAGACAGGTAAAATATGTATAGGCTTCTAAAGTGACTTTCATTTTACATGTTATAAAGTCTCATACTATGTTGAACTTAACCATAATATAAAATATAGCATATCATATTAAATATTAAAAATATGTATCTTGGTGCAAGGAAATAGCCCCTGGCAACAAAACATGCTGAGGACTGACTGGCTAAGAAGCAGTTCTGCAGAAGAAGACCTGGCTTAAGCAGCACATGAGCCAGCAGTGTGCCCTGTCAGCAGTGAGGGCCAACAGCATCTCAGGCTGTATGAACCGGAGCAAAGGCAATACATTGAGGAAGTGATTGTTCCCTCTGCTCAGCCCTCATTAGACCACACGTAGCTACAACATCCATTTTTGGAGCTGTAGAAGACAGAGATCAACATAGCGGAATGAATTCAGTGGAGGGTCCCCAGGGATGCTTAGGGCTGTAGCACTTGTCCTGCAGGGAAAGGCTGAGGCATCAGTGCTTGTTCAGCCCAAAGAGGAGAAAACTTTGGAGGGAGAAGGTTATCACAAAAATAGAGCCAGGCTTTTCACAGAGGTGCCTGGTAGGATGATGACAAGCAATAGGCATAAGTTGAAACAAGAGAGGTTCAGAATCTATGTAGGGAAAAATCTTTTCCCTGTAAGGACAATCAAGAAGTAGCAAAATTTGCTCACAGAGGTTTTGCAGTCTCTGTGCTTGGCTGTTTTAAAAACCAGACTGGATAAAGCCCTGAACAACCTAGTCCAATCTCACAGCTGACCCTGCTTGAGCAGGATGTTAGATCATAGTACTCCTGAGGTCTCTTCCAGCCTGAGTTAGCTTATGATCCTAAAAAAACAAATCGCCATACAAATTAGCTCTAAGTTTGCAGAGGACACCAAGTTGTGTGGTGTTGTGGACACGCTGGAGGGAAGGGATGCCATCCAGAGGGATCTTGACAGGCTGGAGAGGTGGGCCTGTGAGAACCTCATGAACTTCAACAAGGCCAAGTGCAAGGTCCTACACGTGGGTCGGAGCAATCCCAAGCACAAGTACAGGCTGGGTGGAGAATGGATTGAGAGCAGCCCTGAGGAAAAAGACTTGGGAGTGCTGGTGGATGAGAAGATCAACATGAGCCAGCAATGTGTGCTGGCAGCCCAGAAAGCCAACCGTATCCTGGGCTGTATCAAAAGAAGTGTGGCCAGCAGGTTGAGGGAAGGGATTCTGCCCCTCTACTCTGCTCTTGTGAGACCCCACCTGGAATACTGTGTTCAGCTCTGGAGTCCCCAACACAAGAAGGACATGGAGCTACTGGAGCGAGTCCAGAGGAAGGCCACAAAGATGATCAGAGGGCTGGAGCACCTCTGCTATGATGACAGGCTGAGAGAGTTGGGGCTGTTCAGTCTGGAGAAGAGAAGGCTCCGGGGTGATCTTACAGCAGCTTTCCAGTACCTAAAGGGGGCCTACAGGAAAGCTGGAGAGGGACTTTTTACAAGGACATGTAGTGATAGGACAAGGGGCAATGGCTTTAAACTGAAAGAGGGGAGATTTCGATTAGATATAAGGAAGAAATTTTTCACTCAGATGGTGGTGAGGCACTGGACCAGGTTGCCCAGAGAAGTTGTGGATGCCCCATCCCTGGAAGTGTTCAAGGCCAGATTAGATGAGGCTTTGGGCAACCTGGTGTAGTGGAGGATTTCTCTGCCCATGTCAGGGGGGTTGGAACTAGATGATCTTTAAGGTCCCTTCCAACCCTAACCATTCTATGATTCTATGATTCTATGATTTTTATTGGAATAAAAAATAAAAATTGTGTTACATCCTTTAAAAATACTTAATGCTACAATACCTGGTGTCTGTCTGCTGTCTATTAAATAAACAGCTCCGAGAAATTCATGTCTTTCAATTTAACGATACTGCATTATTGTGCTATAAAGGATTTTCCCCACTGCTAACAGGTTCAGATGTAAGACCTTTTGATAAACAAACCATAGCTAGGTTGTATCAGACTCAACTGAAGAGCTATGTGAATCCCTTGCCATAACGAATGTTTACACCACCTTTGGGACTTCATCTGCTCAGGACTGCTGTACAGATGACTTTCTGAATTACTGTACTCCTTAGGATACAAGAATTTTCACGATCCCACGAGAAGTGAAAAATTTTGTGTCATCTATGCAAAGCCATGTTAAAAATGACACTCAAGGAAAACCCTGCAAATTTCCATTTAAAAAATTGTCTTGTATCTAATGCTACAGTACTATCTCAAAATACAAGTTTCTTCTAATAAGAAAAGTACAGAAACCAAACGCATAACATGCAGGACAGGTGTCACACCATAAACATTATAGATTATCTACATCCTGCTTCTTAAGCAAGAAAATGATCTCAGAGTCATTGTGAAAAATTCCCCAAAAGCTCTATCCCGTTGCAAAGCGTAGGCAGAAAAAAATCAAGCAAAATGCAGACAGGAATGGAAATAAAAGGGGCTGACTCACCTTTATTTGCATTGTATTAATAGGAGAGCTCGTTTGACAGTGCAATGGTCCATGTGTCTGGATATGAAGAATATAAAGAAGAAATTCTTCTCGACTGGACACAGGCCAACTGACATGGAGAACTGTATTGTTGATGGCACTTGGTCCTATATTGTGCAGCTGTCAAACAAATATTGTCAGTACTTTCCAAGGCAGTAAATAACAACAAAAACACAGCAATCATAACTTTCACATCTTCAAATTCTTAGTGTCCACAGTCTTGAAGTACTCTGGGAAAGACGTATAGATTATTAATATCATTTTATTGATGGAGAATCTGTGGTAGGTAGAGCAAAAGGACTTCTCATTAGTCACAAAGCCAGTGACAAATCTGAGCTAACAACTTTTTTGTCTGAGTCTATATTCAAGAAATCCATCACGTTTCCCATCATTTCCTACATATGAAACAGCTGAAATTACCTAAAAATTTATAAAAACTCAAATCAAAACACAGTAGCAAAATACATTACACAAATATATACAATGAACAGAACATACTTGACAGAACATACTTGCAAAGAGTAGCTGAAACTTCAGGACACAAAAGATATAGCAGGGCTTAAAATAGTTTTTGTGGTTAAGAACTTCTCAGTTCAAATTTGCCCAAAAGAAAAAAAGGAACTAGTTTTCCTAAAGTAACATCCCAAGACATTACTCTTTTCTGGGAAAATGAATAAAGATAGAAATAATAGATATTAAAAAATCTGGGCTATAAAATAGTGTTCTTATATGAGTTTACAATTTGAAAATATCTGATGACCACAGGAAATTTGGATATGTGTTAACACTGGGCATGAGAGCTAAAGAAGCAGAACAACATAAAGCTTTACTCAAAGTTTCTGGAGATGTGAGAACCTCCTTTTTTAAATGTGTAGATTTTTTGTGACTGATGAGCTTTACTTAGAACCAAATAAAACCCACTTGCAATCTTACATCTTCTTCAGTAAAGGGGTTTTGGGTGGATGTTTGGCCTTTTTTATGCTTTGCTGATATCAATCAACCATGAAAGCAGTTTCTTTAATCAGTGTAACTAATAACTGTAACTATTTTAATACACTCGAAGTGACATATATATAGTTCCACAAGCAGCTCAAATGTTTTTTCAGTTTAGTGAACTGTGTTAAGATGAGGAATTCACAAATAATATTTTGTATTTTACAGTCTGATTCATGACAGTTTAGTATTACTCATGCAAATTGTAATCTTACACTGCTGATTAAGTTCAGTTGCTTATATTTTCTTGAGTGCTAGTTTGTGAATTATAACCATATGTGAAGCACTCTGTTTTACCCGCTAGAATACAGGTCATCCATCAGAATCCAAAGATGGCCTGTATTCCATGCAGTTCACTCAGTGCACTTTTTTCTAACCTGAACTCTTCTCTTTTAATTGATGAATCATCCATAGAAAAAACCCAACAACAACACAAGGCAGAAACAGAACATTTTCTGAGTAATGAGGTAACAAGTTACGTGTATGTCTTGTTTTTTTTTTCAGTCAGCTAAATGTTAAATATATTTTTTCCTGTGCACAACACTCACAGCTTTTAATGAGAAACTAGTCAAATCACTGAAAATATTTGACATTGATTGTACTGAGCTTTTAAGCACTGTTTCTAACTCTTGTCAAAACTCCAAAATGTTTATAGATCCCTTAAATGTCAAAGACAGACTCCTAGTATAAACTAGTATTTCCTCCACTGACATGAACAGATACTAGGGTTGTGAATTACCAGATTAAATCTGAGTCGTGCTAAAGTCAGAATATTTACACTTGTGGCTTTATCTAGCTGCAGGTCATAGAATCATAGAATCATAGAATGGTTTGGGTTGGAAGGGACCTCAAAGATCATCTAGTTCCAATCCCCCTGCTATGGGTAGGGACACCGTCCACTACACCAGGCTGCTTAACGTCTCACCCAACTTGGCCTTGAACACTTCCAGAGACGGGACATCTACGACTTCTCTGGGCAACATGTTCCAGTGCCTCACCACCCTCAGAGTGAAAAATTTCTTCCTTATATCTAATCTAAATCTACCCTCTTTCAGTTTAAAACCATTAGATAAAGACAATGAACCAAATTCATCGGGATTTTAATGGAAACATCATGAGGTCCTGTGGCAACATATATCATTTTTACCTCATAGATGTGTTCGACTAAAGGACCAAGCTCTTCTTCTTTTGTAGGTTCATCTTTGACTTCCCAGTTGTGAAGTGGCAAAATAATCGTTGGGGGGTGAGACACCCTGTAATATATAAAATAGGTTAAAACAGTAACTGTTATAAGGACCATTATAGAAACCTGACCCCTTAAGGCCATTTTATTTGGGCATACTCATTAGAATTAGGTGAGCTGAACCATCCTCTGATGGATGGTCCTTTCCAGACAAGAGAGTGACTCTCTATTTGGAGAGAGGAATGCAACGTCAGGCGTTCACATCATTCGTACTGATGAGGTATCCACAAAACTAAGCCATGATACGTAAATAAACGTATTTTCTAATTTCCATTTAAAGCCTGTAGATGTTTAATGTTATAAATCTTCTTTCCCTGCAATACATTTTTAGATATTTATTTAACTGCTATGACTGTAAATTCCTTATAACCTCTGTTATTATTCCTTTAAAAAAACTTGCAAAGTAGTCTATCTCATTTTACAGGAGGGAAACTGAGGTACTGTGACTTCCATAAAGTCACAATGGAAACTGGTGTATCAAGAAACTGAATTTGGGACTAGAGGCTGAAATAGCGCTCCAGGCTTGCCATTTGTTTTGCAAACGAAGTGGCAGCTAAGGCATTCCCTGAAACACTGTTGTATCTTGCAACATGTAAATCAAACATAAATGAAGAAAACAGTGACTTATATTCGACATCTTTCTTTCCATCTGCTGTTTTATTTTTCCTTTCCTTCTCTCTCTGACCCGAAGAAAGGACCAAGTAGTCTTCTGTAAATGTTTCTATTCAAATCGCAAACATTTTATTTCTGATAAAAACAGGAAGTTCCTTGGAGGGGCACCATTCAGACTCCAACTTTAGCCTTATTCAGTTGTTGAGAAGTTGGGAAATCAGATACCAAGAATTTCTTTTAGCATTGTAGGTGAGTTCTGGCACAGATATCTGTCATCCGCTAGTAGTGAAAGTAGCTCTTGGTGCTAAAATGGTAAGTATTGCCCTTTCTTTACAAGGGTCAACTCTCACTCAGTTTTGCTGGTTTCCAGAATCTTTAGCTTAAAGAAAAGCCATAAAATGTCAATGCTTGTTCTGCCAAAGCTGCAACTTTGCTGACAGAAAACTGTTAAAAAAGAATTGCTAATAAGTTTTTTTTCAGAATGTAACATTGAACTAAAACGATGGACTTCTCTCCACCGATGTTAATTCACCTTCCCTTGAGTCTAAACAGAGAAAGCACCACTGCAGATTGCCCCTTGAAGAGGAGAACAGAAGACTGGATGCTTTTGTTGCAGATGCTGACATTTTAAAATACTTTAGAAGGAAACAAACCGTTCTTGTTTCCAGCTCTTATGTTATATACAATGAATGAAATGTCTGATAGAAACTTTTCTACAGAACACAGCTTCTCAAAGCAGCAAGAGATCCCAGAGAAGAGCAACATATTACCAGCCAGCTAAAGTACAACTCTTCATGAAATTTAGGGTGCCCTGGAGTATCCTGCTAACTCTAGATAGTTCCCCAGACTTCAAAAGGCCAGCAGTTTGTACTAACCAGTACGCCAGAGGACAAATTTACAAGCCAAACCAAATAATAAGGGAAATGAAACATATTCATTACAAAGTAATTTCAGATGAGGTGCTTAGCCTAACTTTTCATATTTCACAAATGGCCAATAAGATTTTTAATTGTTAATTGCTGTTGGAGAATAAGAACTTCACTGTGTTGTTACAAAAGCCAAGACACAGACACACTTAAGCTACTGCAAAAATCTGCAAACCAGAAACTGTACTTAGACAAAAAGAAATAGACATGAGGTTTCAAAAATGAGTGTTTTCCATTACATTCCCTGTGCAGTGTTCTTCTTATCCACAGAACTACCAAGTGCAAAGTGTAAATGTAGACATTCAATGAAAATTATTCTAAAGTATATAATAACATTCATTTTAACAGATTTTACAGTTATTTTGAGGACTTCTGCTATTGACGTGAAAGTAGCACTCAGGTCAAATTAGATAGAAACTCTCTCTTTTGACTATTTTATTCTGCATTTAACTGAGAATATTTTTAATATTTCAATGCTTTATTAGATGAGAATTTTTCCTAGATTTTCAGGTGACAATGATCACCAGTCAAACAAAAGCACTGAAAAATAAGATAAAGAAATTATGTTCTACAGAAAACGCTTATGTGGGATATACAATAAGAATTCTGCCAGCTGTAAATCCTCCCAGTCCAAATTACTTCCTTCTTGAATCCCTCATTCCTCTAGTGCTCTTTCAGCAGTGGGAAATAACAATTGCAACTATAAATTTCTTACATTTTTATAGAAAAAAAAGTTAAGCAGAATACTCAAATCTCTGTATCAGAGCAACCTCACTCATTGAATGAACTATCTAAGGAGTTATCTCAAATTTGTTTTGAATTGGATATTGAAGATTTTTTCCTTTCTGATAGAGGCAGTATGTGCACGGGTCCACTGTGCAAGTATACATGCATGTATGCATACACACAATTTGACAACATCTTAGTTTTCCTCTGTAAAATGTACAATTATTCCAGTCTCACTTCATGCAACTCTGTGCAGAGCAGTAGGGAAACCAATGTAAGATATTTTCCAGTCCAAATGTGGACACAATCTCTCTTTTATTTTTATCTAGGAAATTGTGAGCAAATAGTTCCCTTGGAGCTATATGCTTTAGCATCTCTGAGTAATTAGCAAAATTTGTCAACAAAGCTTTTGGGAATTTTCCTTTGTACATGCATGCTATAGCTAATAAGAAAATTAAAAGACTTAAGAGGAAAGGAACTGGAATTCATTCAATTAAGTGATTCCTCTGTATTTAATGATCTGTTTCTTAGCACTGCAGGCAGCAATTCAAGCCACTTTTTCCACTTGTGGGCATGCTCTTTTTAAGAACCGAATATGTTTCAGTCATTTTTTGGAATCTATCTATTTACCTGTTACAGAACTTTTCATTAAAAAGAACACACTATGGCACAGAAAGGATATGATAGGGGCAAAAAGTTTCCAAAAAGTTTGCAAAGAATACAAAAAAGTTTGTACGATTTTTCTATGAAAGTGTTGAGCAACCTCACCGAAAGAAACAGAATCCACTGCGCTGGAAGCAGCCCTTACTGCAAAGTCTTGTGTATGTATCCATAACAATTTCATTGACGCACTGAAACTCCAGCCAGTCCTTAAGCTGGGTGTCCACCCATGGCAATGCCTAGCCATTGCTGGCTCCCAACATTTCCTCACACATCTGCAGCCCACCAATAACTCCTTTGATTCTTATTTCCTCAGTCTCTACTCCTCCTTCTGTGTTACCTTCCCCCTCATTCTGTATTTTTCACCTCTCTTCTTACCCAGCTCATTTCCCTAGATCACCATTAGCTACAGAAAATGAAATAATACTCTCATTTCTGTTCTCGTTAAACATATTGTCTTTCAACTGCTCCTTTTCAGAAATATAAGCATTAACGCATATCCACACAGTTTTTGAGTGTCAGTCCTCTTTTTTCCACCTAACTCTAGCCTTAGAGTTAGTCTTCTTAACCTGGAAAACACTTACAAAATGTGATGAAACAGACTGTTAAAATCTCCCAGATTTAGATTGAACATTAGAGCAGAAAACATGATCTCTTTCATCTGCAAAATGATTGGACTCTCTGCTAGCACTAGGTAGTGAAAGTATTGCCTTAGAAGTGGTAACAATAAATGGATTTTTATCAATCCATAAAAGCATAAATAAATGCATTTTTGTTTTACGCCTAAGGCAGCCCTTTGAGGTGTATCATATAAGAGACATTCACCCCTCTTGCATCAGCAAGGTCTCATGGTCTGACTGTGGAAGTTAAACTGGGCCATATACCTCCTTTTCTTCCCCTTCAGTGCTGAGAATGGTTAAGGTCCAGAGCTGTAGTTTGAGAAGAGGAGATGTAGGAAATCTGAGATCCCAGACAAAAAGCATTTTGAGCAATTATTTGCTTTAAAAGAATATTCTGCCAACTTCCTCCAAGATGCCAGGATACGAGCAATTCCAAGATTTTACAGGGTAGTCTAAGATTCTTATCACCTAATTGCACTTTACAGTTTCCAAAACCAAGCTGTATGTGAAAATAGAGATAGAAATAATAATCTTTGATCATATCCTGTGCTTGTTTAGTTTTGGTATCCCTTGTGTCAATGGACAGGCACCTGCTTCGAAATGGAAATGTAAGAATACTACAGTAGTAGCTGGTTGACTTCTTGTCATGGCTCATTACTTATTCATCCTTTCTCCAAAGGCATCACTGTGCCTTCTATTACTATATGCCTTGCCATAATGTGTTTCATCATTCCAGTCATAAAAGCAGCTGATTCTGCTTTGGTATTCAGAATTAAGTGCCTCCGTGGTTGCACTGAAGGTTACGCATATGAACAGGCATTTTGTACTAGTAACATCCATACACAATTTGAATGCCCAAATAAAATGTGTCTCTGACTGGTATTACTACAATGTGGGATTCTACAGTGTGCTGCATTTGCACAGATGCTCAGTAAATTTACTGGAATCCATGTGGGCAGTCTTGCCCTACTTGATCCTGTAAGTCCTTAGTAGCTGCATCCTGCAAGGCTTGCAGGGGTGAGACTCCCTGGGAATTCTCAGGTGTTCTTGGTGGATAAAACATTTGGGATTATAATATGTCAAAAGATTCACTACATGGGATTATTATATGTGGAAAGATTCAATACGAAAATAGTTATCATTATAAATTGAAAGGGTCGAATACTTACCCTCTGATCTGTACTTGAGCCACAGCACTGATGTTGATATGGAGGTTAACTAAATTGCTGATGGGATTAATCTTGTTAGAACTAGAAAAGAAAGGTACAAGGGTTAAAAAAGGTTATTTAGCAGAATTCTAGATTGTTATACATACAGCGCTGAATACCACAAGGCCTACAATTACGAAGCAATGCCATTGGACATACTGCAGCATGGGCTTGCTATTGCCACTCTTCAGCCTTATAGGACACTAGTATTTAAGTCTGATATTATTTGAGTTTATCACATGTTTAATAATACAATCAACTCAAGCTTCCTTTAAAGAATCCTATGTGTGAATATGACGATACAAATTTATTCAGCTCAGAATATCATGTGAACTCCCTTGTTCAACTTGATCATCTGTATGGATAGGATTGTCTTAATAGAATATAAGGGTGTTTTGTGCATTGGAGGAATGTACGAGATAGGTTTTGTTATAATAAAATTTGTTTTTATGAATCTCCAAACTTGTGACTTCTGCATGACAGATCTTTCTTCGAAGAAAAAGAACAAAAATAAGCTGTTTCTTTACTTTTCCTATTTTCTCCCCTCCCTTATCCAGAGTGTGTTTACACTCAATCCCATTTAGCAGTGAAAAGAGATCCCTATGTTTAAAGCTTAGTGCTCTCACTCATTTTATTGTCTTTTCTTATTGCAAATCCTTAGTAATGAAGGTAGCTTCTCACTTCAGAAGGCCATTCCTATGACTATAGTCCATTCATGTAAAGGAAGGTTTGCAGGTTCAAATTCATGAAGACAGTGAAAATAAATAATTGCAGACTTAGAATTTATTTAATTATGGGATTAATGATACTAAATTTGGAAGTTTTCTCAAGAAAGTGTGGAAGTACTCCCTTGCTTCATGGAGACTAAGTTTCTATTACTGTCACAGTTTACTGTTATCACATCTGGGTAGCATCAGTCAAATGGAAACTTTCAGAGGAGGCCAGCATTCCCAGCAACTGACTCCTCAGTGGTAAAGGGCAATACTGCTTTGATCCAGGCTTTCTGGTTACAGATTGCTAAAATTAGGAGCAGCTCTAATTTGTTTGTAAACTAATGCAGATTCCCCTCAAACATCATTTGAACTTTTGATGTAATCCTCTATAGCCATTGCTTTGAGTACAAAAATTGCTTCAAGTATAAATATGACGACACCACTAATTTGTTAGAATAAGCTGCTCTCCGATTCGTATAATGGTACTACTTTCCATAGAACTAAAATACATATTTTGATTGTATATATTTGGTATTCAAATCTTGTTTGTGACTTATGGTATGTTGTAGAGAGGAAAATAGTTAAAATAAAAGTGCCAGGATGTCTCCCTCTCTAAGGGATATATAATCGCCTAGCAAAATCCACATCAGAAAAGGAATCAGATTTCAAGACACTATTCAACCTCTTGATTATTTCCTATGAGTAGTGAACTTCAGTCTTGCAAACAAAAATATTTATTTTCCATTTGATGTTTTGGAGTAAATCAACATTGGAGTTTTGAATAACTCAGACCAGGACACAAATTCAGACAGGTTCTCTGCTTCTCTTTCCTTCCATTTAGGCAATTTCCTCTTTCTGCCTTATGGATTTGTTTCCTTTTTCTTTTAAGATTGTTTTACCTGTTCACTAAGGGCATACAAATGCGCAAACTGTACTGTTGCTTGAGAATGAATGTACCAAACAGTGAGTTTTAACCAAAGGGTACATTTCCTATGCAAGAAGTTGTTGGTTTTTTTTTTTTTTTTTTTTTAAAGTAGCTAGGTGCTCTTCAGCATTTTTGTAACAGTTTGTGGAAACTTTCCTTTTCGGTAGCTCAACAGATTTCCTCTCTTTACATTTTAGTGAGTCACACTCATGGAGGAAGCACGAGATGTTGCTATCTCCTGAAATTCAGACTTATTCCTTGGTAAAGCCCTGTTGCTTTTTCTATGAAAGTGACCTACTCTCAACTCTTATTACCTAGAAAGATCTAGCTACCCCAAAAGCTCTGAACCTCCCCAATTTCACAGCATGAAAAGGATAGTGACCAGAGCCTTTGATACCCGTTTAAAACTGTATTGCTTGCATTAATGACCGTATGGTGAACAGTGCTACGGACAGGGGACTTACAAGCTAGATGTTGTATCTCTCTCAGGAGGAGCCCATGCCCAGGTTTGCACGGTCTCCAGCTCATGAGCCAGATGCCTGGGAGAGGGCTGAAGCCTGCCCAGGCACATCATCTTCTTCTGTGGCATTGCTGTGCCCTTCCCGAGTTTCTGCATGTCCTTTCCTTCACAGGTTACATTATTGAAACATGACTTAAACATTTCAAATGTCTCAGTTATTTATCACAGTGAACATGCTCAAGGTCCTCATTAAAGGCCAGACATTAGCAATTAAGTTTCTCTGTATGGGGCAGAGAGGGCCCCATCAGGAATTCCAGTGTGTATCTGATGTGGACAGATGGGGCAGAAGCCCTACCACCTACTGAAAAAGTCCCAGGTTTGTTCTTGCTGTTATCCTAATCCAATCTGTCCTGTGCTTTTTTGTCCCTGTGGAGGAAATATTGCTCAGCATAAAAGAGAAGATTCTCCAGCAGTGATACTTCGGCCCCACAAATGTGGAGGAAACTAATGGAAAAACAACAAACGTTCACCTGCATCAAACTGAAACAGTTTTCTCTCTTCATGCCAGTAAATCTGTTGAGCAGATTTTGATGGCTCTCCTTCTATTTTATAAATTGTCACGAAGAAGTGGCATGCCTTTTTGTTTTCAGAAGATGACATGTTTTTAAACACAGGACTTTGTTACAAAGTGATCACTGTTCATTAATCCTGAAGTGGAAAATGAAGTGCTAATTTGGCAAATCTACACAAGATCCTTGGATCACTGACCAAAATCACTGACCAGATCTTCAAAACCTGAATTGTAACAAGATAAAATCCTCAGAATAACCCTAAGATTGATTTTGTTAAAAGCTACCAAGGCTCCAGCTCCACAAATCCTCCTGTAAAAAGCTACCATAGAAATGCCCATGAAATAACTACTGACACTGAAGAGTTAGAGTGACCTTCTTATATATTAAACTTCAGATATCAACAGGAATTCAGAACTTAAATAATCATACTCTTGATAACATATCTAACCTTTTTATTTGCAGCTCAAAATGGATGCTGAAATCTGCATTTTCAAAATGCTGAACAGAAAATCGAATGCCTGTAGAGAACTGAGAAAGAAACAAAACAACGTGTTACTAAAAACAGTTGATCTCTCCATACAAAGAGAGCAGTACTGTTCAACACTACATTTCACAGACTTGTATAGGATACTGTTGCTTTTTAAAATTAATATGAAATAATATCATTTAGTTGTTTTCAGGAAAAATACCATCCTGCCTCTGTATGTCACCAGATGGAAAACTTGGCTGGACAGAGGAAAGATCAAGAGGAAGGGAGAAGCACACTCCCAAGAACACAGCGGTGGGCTCTTCTTCATCCAGACAGTCTTTGCTTTACTTTGCCAAGCCCAAAGAAAATAATAGCTGTCTGGCACCTCTCATCCCTGCCTCCATCCATGCATGCCTTTGTTCAGGTCGCCAGGGCTTCCTGCTACTCTCTTTGTCTCTGTAACTGTGACATACGAGCTGCATGCTTTAGGTGTTGCAGGGCTGACTGATCACTTGTTTTTCTTCTAGAGCCTAAGTTAGCAGCAGCTTGGTGTTTTAGTTTGATTTGGTTTGAGTTTTTTCATTAAAGTTTAGTTAAGAAGTTATATTTGCAGTTCAGTTTGCCACAACTTGCAGCGTGTGTCCACAGAAGACAGAGGTAAAACACGCAGTTCACAAAACTGAAGGAGATAAGGGTTTCCACCGGTGCTCCTTTGTGTATGCAGACCTCGTTTCCTCCCTCTGATTTCCATTTGCTTTGCAAGAAGGGCATGAAGTAAAGCAGAACAAATTTATTCGGAAGACAGAATGGAATTGCAGGGCTAACTAAAGAAGAAATATACCACAGCATATGGTGGGGTCTCTGTAACCCTCTTGTTGGACATGTTTACAGCCCCAGTATGTAAGTGGCAGGGGAGCAGAGGGAGATGTCATCTGCCTTCCATGTTAAATTCATAAAACTGTACTGCAGTGTTTAGATTAATGTTCTTAATTGCCTCATTTCAACTGCATGTTTTTTTAAATCTGGTTATTCTTGAAATGTGAATTTTGCATTGTGCCTGACAGCAAAGTCCACAGCCTGTAATCTTGTACAACTTTTCACTCCCCGCTACCTCCTCTATTGCCTGATGGCAGAATTTCCTGCCACATAACTTGCACACGGTGCTTTCATTTTTTTAAAAAGGATGGTTACATATAGCCATATTCTCCATGTGGAGAAACAATCTTCCTGAGAAATTAATCAAAAGGCACTAGGAAATGAGGACATCATTCCTTCATGTCTGCCAATATCTGACTAGATTACAGGGGGAGGGAGGGAAGGGGGGAAGAAGAAGAGTTGTCTCCTTGGCACGCTTTCCTTAACATACTTGGGGTAGCACTGTCAGCAACAGGACAGGACACAACAATGCAGAGTTTTATGTTTGGGACCTAGATTCTACATCATTGAAGAGGAGGCATTTTCCTCTGTGGGTGTCATTTCAGATGTTTAAGCAATTCCTTTTTCCCATGCATTGTTTTTTAAAAAATTTTATTCAGTTCTCTTTCTTTCCTTACTTGCAGTGGTGCATCACTGAATCTTAAAACATCTCCAGAACAAGACTTAGCTAACATGTTTCAATCACTTCTTTCAGTTGTCCTATGTTGAAAGCAATATTGTCATCATAAAAGAAATGGCAAGTTCAAATCTTTGAATTCTGACCATTTTAATGTCATAGTTATAGCTAATCTCTCTTTTTGGAAGTAAAATCTTTAAAATGAAAAGAAAATGCTCATTAAATTAAACAGAAGCTGAATAGCTGACTTGGAATAGAGATGTAAGCAGTTTTTAAGACCGCTTTTTGGAGATGATTTTAACAACTGTATTGATATTTCATTCACCTTTAAAAATATAATGATTTTTTTAATCTCTGAGGGAAAATTTTCCAAATATTCAATTCATAATTTCTCCTACTGTTTTTACTAATCAGTCTGTATAAATTTGTTTCAACTTATAACAGAAAAAAGGTTTGATGAACTGAAGATAAATTTTTCCTCAAATAGAGTAAACGTGAACGGCAGTTTTGATGATCTATTAGACCCCTGAGGATTAATCTCTTATTTAATACTGAAACATACTACTACTGTATGACTCTAATAAGCTGCAGATGTTGCTTTTGTATAGTTGTATGAGTTTGTTATGTCAAGTAGCCCTTGACACTGCTACTAATGATGGGACAAAGATGGTCACATGCCCTTGCTGAAAACCCACTGAGGCCAAAGGAGTTGAATACGCCTGAGCTTGTAACTCAGCAATCACTCAACCTCCTTTTTTATTAGAATAGTTTAATTTTATTTAAAGTTTTCAAAGTGAAGTTAGTTTCATTAAAATTGTATTATTTTCTACGTTAGTAACATCACGTATCTTTGAAATACATGACAATTCTGCCATTACTGATAAGCTTTAACCTGTTATTATGTTTGACAGGATCTAGGAGTATGCTGGCAGACAGAGAGCTAGCTTTTTTGAAGTGTCTTACAGTGCACAGGAAAGATAAAATCTCTGTGCTTTTGAAGAATCAGTTTGGTGCATACCAAGAAATAGGCAAGATCTTCCAAGCCTCCCAGCCTTCTAACCTTATTTCTCTTCATTTTTATTAATTTCCAAATTGTTCTACCAGAATTTATAATAAAACCTGCATCTCACTTGCTAAGGCTGCCGAACAGGCATTAGGAAGCTTGTCAGTCTGATCCATTTCAGTGTCATAAATAAGTACTTCGAGCACTCTTTACCAGTGAGATGGTATCACAGATATTTCGTTTGCATTCTGGGCCATATGGTATTGTGATTTTCCTTCCCATTTCTTTTTATCTTCTTTTTCACCTGTTCATCTTCTTTTAACCACAAAGATATTACTGAAAATGTTGAGTAATTTTTGTGGCCAGTAAATGATTTTAAGGTCATAGATCTTCAAAAAGTCAGAGATACACCAATTTTGATGACAATAATGCATTTCGAAGATGTGAAGCATCAGACAACTCTGTAGCCTGCTGCAGTAATATCCCATGGGTTATATCACAAAATCCTGACATAATTCTCATACTCAGAAGTTGATCTTAAAGAGTTCAGGAATTCTAGGATTTCAGGGTGCTGAAAAGTCATTTAAGTGACTCAATAGTTAAGAGTTTATGGAATGTTTGATTTAAACCTAACCCTCCCTTCCCACTCCCTCACAACTTCCACAAAGAGTCCTTTTCTGATGGAATATTTTGAGAATAACTGATCTCCTGCCAGAGCAGAATTGTTTTACAAAACTGGAAATGGATCAGAGCAACTTTTCGTGATTTATGCAATTTGTACAAAGGGCTGGTATTTCACTTTTGGAAGCACTTTTGCCATCATAAATATGTTTGGACTGAAAAAGCTCAAGCCCTTTCACCTTCACTAAGCTTCCAGGAGAGCTGGTTTCAAAGATAAAGTTAGGCTTTAAGCTTTCACTCACTGTAATCAAACTCTTTTGCCATCTGGCTTTGTAATGCATTATCTTCATATGCCTTAATTTTCAAGGGTCGGATTCTTTTTTTTCATAAACCAGAATATCCTTAAATATGTTATGAACACTGCTGTTTTATTCTGTTACTTCTAAATCTCTCTTTATCAATTATTTTTCTTAGGAATATTTGGTAACAGTGCATTTATGGCAGCCATAGAGCTGATTCTCAAGAAAAACAGGATTAGTTATGCTGTGAGAATTCATAAGGAGACAGGTAGTACTGCTTCAGTGGCCACGAAATAGCATTCCTGAAGTCTTCAAACTGCTAGCATTTTGGGTCAAGGATGATGTGGAAGCAGGGGTTTGGATTCAAAGGGAGGAGTGTGAGAGGCTGTAGTCTAATACCTTCACACTCAGACCTTTCCATTGCTTCTGTTTATGACAATACGCAAACCACGAAGATTTGCTCCTAGCTTGGTACACAACATTACAGTCTCTTGTGTTTAGTCTTCCTTTTCTCTTCCAAACCCATGGGTTTTTCTGCTCTCCTTCCCCACCCCACTGCATCTCCCTCATCCACAAGATTCTTGTCCACTTCTGTCTGTATCTTGGGAATTTGCTTCTGCCATGAGACTAACCATGAAACCACTAAGCAGATATTTAAATTTCCTGGTTTTCTGGTACAAGAGATTACCTGCCTTGAGTTGGGATTTATCTAGTGCTTCAGCCCAGTATTGCCTCCCATCATCCCACTATGAAAACTCCATTCTGCAGAAATGTTTTCAATTACTCTTATTTTCTAGAAGTTTCAATTAACAGAATAAAATAAAAACTATAAAACCTTTTAGCCCTCTTCTCTATATCCTTCCTAGAAAATGTTTATAGTACCCCTTTCAGACTTCTAGTTCACAGCAGTTCTACAGAGAAGGATCCTCACCAGGTGGGTTCCTGCTTGCAGTAGGTCCATCACCTGGAGTTCATTTTTTCAGTGGCTTCCAGCTACTTGTAATCCCAAACAGTGACCCTATGACTGCTCGTGACTATGAAAGCAGATGGCTGCATGAGACATCTGGTCTCACATTCACTTTCAAAAGCTCTGTGACTCATCTGAAGCTAACCCTATGATCCAAACGAGCTTATTCTAGTCCCAGTCTCCTATTGCATGACCCAGTTTGTTCTTTTTTCAAGGGTCAGACAGGAACTCTTTCAAGATCATAAGAGGCCAGGAAAACACCTCTCCATAGAGAGTCTGAAGAGTGAAATATTGATATTCGATAGGAAAAACCTTAATAGGAATTTTGAAAATACTAAGAAGATTTGCTCTGGTTTCTTTGCAAAGCTGCAGGTCCAATATGAAATTCAAATAGTGATAGTTTTCAATTAAAAGCTGTTGTTTATTCCTCATGTGTGTTCATGCTATTAACTGCTTCATTTTATTAGGACAGCTTTTAACCTAGGTATAAAAGCTTGGTTTGTTTGGTTTTAGTTAAATATTCACAGCATTTATGAATTTATGACCAGTGCTAGAATTCCTCTGCAATGGCCAAATATTCCTGGGGTTGCCTGGAACTGTTTTGTCATGAAATAGGGATAAGTGATGACAATCGTGGAACGGGTGGCACTTTTTTTATCTCTAAACCTATGTTTAATCCTTATCTGCTGTCTATTGTCAGGCATCATTCAATTCCACTTTTGTCTGTAAACAAGATTACCAATGTTCCATCTAATGTGTACTGTGATTTATGAATAGCTGTTTTAGAATGACATTGATAACTTGAAGGAAAACTTGATTCCAACAACATTTTTACGAAGATAAATCATGATATAAACTGATAAGACAACCCTTATGCACTCAAGATGAGAATCAAATTAAAGAAGCTGTCATTAACTATGCATATCTTAAGTAGAAAGAATACTAAAGGAGAAATAAACAGATCATGTTATGGATTAGGATTCTCGTCTCATTATACTGGTGCAACTTCTGTTACTTAAACTGACTCACTCATTTTCTTTACAGTAAGTGAAAAAAAACACAGGCTCTAGCATCATTAATCTTTTAGAACAACAAATTGACAGTTTTTCAGAAGCACAGTTCTGCCTCTTATTACACTAACAATTTCCTCTTCAAGTAAACAATTTGGCTTACGTGCTGCTTATTGGGACACATTCTGCTAATTGAATAGATTTCCATTTGCTCCCCTTTAAAATTCAATTAGATAAAAATCAGCAAATGCATCTGATTTTCTCTTACGTTTGCGCCAGCCGCCATGGGGTTCCCAAGATCACAAACCACCATTCTAGTTTCATTTTCCATCTTGTAATCACAGCTCAATACACGCAGTGCCTGTAACAAAAGGACACCAATATGGAGGTCAGAGATCACAGTGAAATGTATCCAGTTGGGAAAGTGACGCCCTTTTGGCTGTGAATTTCTTTTGATTTCAGACACCTGCTCGGTGCACTATCAAAACATTTAATTGCTTATTGTCAGACAATGGGGGAAAACTGATGCCAAGGAAAAACAAACAGGAAAGTTTCCTGGTACCTTAAGAGCCGTGATGAGATCACTATTTCTAGTTGTAACATACTGCTTTATTATTGTGAATCATTCCTATAGCCATAATGACTCAACGGAGGAAAAAAAGAGTAGGCAAAACTCAGTGAGGACAATAGGCCTCACATTAATTGCAATAGCTGTATTATCCATCGCTAGAAGTCTAGATAGTGAATTCCTGGCACTGGCAGAACTTTATTATGGACCAAGTCTAGCACTTTATTTTCCAAACTATGGTAAAGTATTTAGAACATTAAATACTTTTGTAAAAACATAAACTGTTGCCTGTCTTTATAATGTAGCAACAAAGGAGACAGATAGATTTTCACATTATCAGAAATTAAGGTTTTCGTTGTTTATAGCAGTAAGTAAAATTTAACTTTTTCCAGCAACTATTGATTCAAAGTCCAGTTTGTACCTAACATTACTCAAGCAGTTTTGTTTGAAAACTTTGAGGATACACTCATATAATTTTCCTCTAAAGCTCTTAATGTAAAATGTATCCTACATTTTGGGATTTTTTTTTTGACCCTTTAGTCTTTATCACTAGTTGTTACCATCTTTAAGCAAAACAGATTATATAACAGGAGGAACAGCTATAGAATAGTGGAAGTTAGAAGATACAGATTAAAACAAAGCAACAGAATGTGTTTTGTTTTTTTTTTCTGTTTTCCTCTCTGGCATATTCAATAGAAGAAACTGCTTCCATTATGTACGGAAGTAAACCAGCTTTGTAAAAGCAGGATGCAGCTAGTTGTTGCTATAAGGCTCTCCCGCTGCCTTTCCTCTCATTTGCTGTTCTCACAGATTAAGCAACACGTGCAAGGTCATGTTCTTTATATAAAAATACTTTGGAAATCTCCAGATGACTGACTACCAATTTATTCCTACCTGTAAAAGCCAGCACGGACATGCTGACCTTACCATTTACTGAGATTAAAAGAAAAGATATGGCATGTCCTAAAAGGAGCCCATGTGAAGCATGCCCTCAGTACACACCTCATCGTATACCAACACTTTTATAATTTGCTAGGAGAAATAAAATTTGTTACACAACATGTCCAGTGCACTAATAGCCTTTCCAATCCTCCATAGCTTTGGGAGTGGGAGATTTTTACACTCTTTCCAGTTGTTTAATTAGAGGTGGGAAGCAACACATGGGAGAGGATGTCAACACAGTTGAAACCAAACTTGTCTGGAAAACTGTTCATTTTATCTTGTTGTGTGGGTTTGTAATTTTGGTTTTGTTTTCGGAGGGCGTGTTGAAATTGAGGTCTAAATGTTAGCAAATTAATATTTATCTATATATGATATTTGGCAGTTTCTTTATTAATGCTCTCTCATAGACCAGCACAGAATAAATCAGCCCTTATCACACATTTTTTCTCCCTCAAAGGCTGAGCAAATAAAGGAGTCTTGTGAGTAGGTTTTCTGCAATTTGGAGGCTATGCTCTTAGACTGAAAATGATTAATGGCACAGAATTTGTATGACCAGCAGCACAAAAGCTAATTTGTGCAGCATAAAGATATGACAAAGGGTCAGCTGTGGTAGAATTTCTTCAATACTGAGATTTATTGCCTTTTTTTTTTTACTGATCACCTATTTGAGGTAGTTAACTACAAAACAGGAAAATTAAAACCAGGCGGGACACAAGCAAGAGCAGAGACTTACACACCCAGTATTGTCAGTATCATTGAGTTCATATGTAACTCAGCCAGATGGAAGGCTCTGCCACGAAACCCTTCTACCTGGCACTGGCAGCAATTTATATTTTTATAGCAACACATGGTCCTTTTGGCAGTCTTGAGCAGAAGCAAAACCCCAACAATTAACACATGTACTCCCAGGGTGCATTTTAACTAGAAAATGTTTGGATGCTTTAAGTAATCCAGGCAGCCTACAAACTTGAAACTCTTTCTGGTGGTCTTAGTGATGAATTAGCAATCGATGCCAGAATAGCTAAGCACAACAGACTGCAGAGTAAAACATCTCCTCTCTTTCCTTGATCAACACCTTCCAATTTTATTTCTGAGGAAGAGTGGATGGATTAGTGCCAGAATCCAGCTTCTCATCTAGCTGATGCATGAAGAACTAGTGTTTGTCCTCACAAGGCTCAAATAACATCTCATCTAGCCAGCCACCATGTACTTATTCTAACAATTTTCAGGTAAGACAAGAAGGTTTCAGGTCTTTTTCCTTATTTAAGAGAGTGTCATACTTTAGTTCAGAAAGGCATGAGGATAACGGCTCAGAGCTGATCCATTGCAATATAAATCTGGTTGTGATCTGCAACAACTTTGCATTTTCCAGCCTGAGCAGAGACAGTTAAGCCAAAATACACAACAAATACCTATTAGGGCTTTGTATTTCCCTGATTTACTTCTACTAATTATTCCATAAGAATTTGGGTTCCAGCCATTGCTACCAAGGCAGGATTGAACTGTTCAATATGGGGAACTCTTTCACTGGGCAAAGAATTAGCACACAGTATTCAGGCAATGGCTTGGGGTTCAAACACACAATGATGCTATTGTGCTGTAAGAATCTACCATGCACAAGTATATACTGTCTCTGGATCTACTGCTGGTCATGGAAATCTGAGGTAACTATAGCATGGTTACACTTTTTTCATTGCAGCTAATTCCAGTAACTCCACACCTAATGTACATGGGCAGTTATTACATGCCAGTGGGTTTCCAGTAACTAGTAAAGCTGTAGTAATTTACTCATTTATCTGGTCTCTGGACCTTCTAAGTGTTTCCACAATGCAACTAATGAATAACAATAATTTGTTTTCAAAAGAAAAAGAACATTAACACTCTTTCCCAACTCATTCTAGCTTCTCCTTATTCTTCCAAAGCACCATAATCTCCCACCTCTTTTTTTCATTCCCCTCCCCATGAGTCTACCCTGCTGGCACTACAAAATCCAATTTCTCCTAAAATAGTGAAAAGCCCTGAATGATTTCTGTCCAGTCCAAATCATAGATACGTGCTACTACATGCTGTGAGTTTTAGAGTAAGTGCCTCTCCTGACATCCTCAATAATGGTCAAAAGAACAGCCAAAGATTCCTAAAGAGTAACAAAGGAAAAACATAACCATGTCTAGTATATTAAAGAGAACTTAAGTTTTGTGGATCACAGTACGAAAAACCAGAGGTTTTGCTAAGAGAATAAAAGAAACAGACAATAGAAAGAAGCTGTTGTCTTTACTTTTTTGTTTTGTGTACAAAGATATGCTTCTGAGAAGAGAGGTTCCACATTCCAATCTTCGGTGACATCATTAATTCTTGTCATTTTTTTCAAATCGGGTTAAAAGCTCATTAATAAAGACACTGACAGAAAGAGAGTAAGGAAATACCTTGTAAGTTACTTTCAACTTCCTTAAAAACATTTGCCTTTAGAAAGGAAATTAACTTGCTTTCTCCCACTCTCACCCTTGAGGCCCTTCTGAACATTTCAAGCACTGACAGAAAAAAGCAAGCTCATGTAGCAACAGCTTGGGAGATTTATGTGCAGATGAGACGATTCAGACTTGCTGTCCAACAGAGAATACATGAACACTCTGCTTGTTTGCAGGATAGTGTTTCATCTTTGCTCTTAAAAAACAAACAGACCCAAAAAGGAAACACTGTATGTTCAGTGCAGCTCAGCAGGACTTCAGTCAACATCTGGCCTTCTGTGAACACTGGCACATTTTACATTATAACTGCTTTTTTGACTTATCCGCAAGATAAAATGATTGACTACAAAAGAAATCAACTTTGTCAAGTTTATACTGGAGTTAATGTTCAACTATTCAGATATCAGAGACTGGGATACCCTTAATAATGGTAAAACACTGGTGTTCTGGGAGCATGAAACAGAGGTGTCCAACTCTGGGGTTCAGCAGGGCTCATCAACTCTGACTGAGTGCTGATACCACAGTATCTAAGGCTGGAAGCACTCGGGATTCTGCACTATTACTTCCTGCTACTGGTAGGGTTTACCGGTTCAAAATCTGAATGACGTGAATACCTCTAGCCGTGGGAGAAATGTGACAATATCTGTGTGGTATTATAACTATGTTAATAGCAAGGAGTTGGACCTGAGCTGGCTCTGAACAGAATGGTCCTGTCCTTCTCATCTTCTGATGACAAGGCTAATCTTTAGTCTGCATTGTGTGAACAAGGATAGCTGAGAGTCGATGGAATCTCCCTTCCTAAGAGGCACCTCTCTACTTGCTGCTTTCAGCTGGTATAGCCTATGTAGGTTAACCTTTCTCTCAGTTCTTCTGCTTTATTATTGCTAATGTTTTGATTTTCATTTACCTTGTTGTTGCGTTCAACCCCAGTGTAATCTGCTTCAGGTGGAATCTTTATATGTAGCTCAGCTTCATAGGCTCCTTCCCCATCATTCCTTGGATTTATTATGAGCATGACATAGTTTTCTTCTCCAATTATTAGCTGATCTTTATCTCTGTATAGAACATACTACTTGTCAGGAGTTAAAACGTGCACAATTACAATTTACATATGAATAGAGTGGAAGGACATTTTGCTGTCATAGCATCTGTTCTGGAAAACATTCTGTGAACATAGAATAAAAGATTGCCCATAAAAAATGACCCCATGAAAAAGTATGGCAGCACCTGGGTAGGAAAGAGGTCAAGAGAAAACACTATCATGGACAATCAAAGTAGAGCACCACAGAACCTGAAAGTTACTGGTATAAAATTTCAGAGCCTGACTACTTTCTAACCAGAAAGAAGTATCTACTGGATAAATTACTTGCCACAGTGGTCCCATCAGCATTGTTTTCTGGAGGGTACAAAGGTGGTGGGATTCCAGTTTTCCCCTCACGCCCATTGTAAAACTAATGATGACAGAAGATCTCCTGAGACCTGCAATGGCACTGTGCCCTTTCGTTTCACAGCTATGTACTGATTTTGATGGCACAGAATCAGACAACCATCAGAGGTTTCCTACTTGTCCTGCTTGGCATATTTCTCCCTCCACAGGAGGAACTGTTGCCATGTTTTGAAATGCTTTATTCTGAGATTCGTTTACTTCACTGTATACTGACTTCAGGAGAATTGTGTCCCAAGTTCAAAGCCACTGACACACTGAAATAAACAAATTTAAAATATCCTTTGAACAACAATTTGTATTATTTCTTGGCATTCGGAGAACTTGAATCACTCTGAGCAATCACTTGCAAACTATTTTCTATGGTAACCATTAAACATCATGAATATGTCTGACAAAGATACATTTTCAAGTGTATGTTTCTCCATTTTTTTGTTTTTTGGATGAAATGGATACGCAAATTAAAATCTGGAAATCAGGTAAGAAAGAGTACCTATAGCAAACAACAGAACTGTGTTCTACGTATTTCGTTCTGTTAAAGCAGTTAGAAGTGTCTGGATTTCGTTATATATAACATCATATATTTTATTTAACTTACGGCATAGCAGAAAGCTGCAAGTCAGGAATGCACAAGTTGTCCTCACCACAGTCAACCAGAATATAAGCCTGTATTGTTGCAAAATAAAAAAAAAATAAAAGTTAATGCATGCTTTAAGGTCCAAATCACTTCATTAGATATTACGGATCAAAACGTCTTAAATATCACTAGCACTGCCCAAGTGGATTAATCTCTTTCTTCTTGCTATAAGTTCCTTTTCACGTGAGTAGTTGGAGACTATTTAGACTGTCAACTATGTCTTTAGCAGAACGATATCATCTTTCAGGACCTTTCCCACACTAACTTGGCTTACATATTCTAGAATGCAATCAAAACTGTGATCACAACAAAGCTTTGGAAATGCTTTAAAGGCCTGCCTGGTTCTATATTTATATTCAACTTACATTTTGAATTAATTACATCCTTGTTATGTAATTTCTAGGCATGATAGTCTGTTTTAAGGAAGATGACACACATAGTATTTGTAAATGCTTTCATGTTGATATACAGAAAATGTGGCATGCAAAATTCATACCTGTTCTGTTACTGAGCTTTTCTGGTAATAGTTCAGTATTGGCTTCACTGTCAAGCTATCTTCAAAATTGAATTCATCCAAACTATAATTCAAGTTTATATTGATGGGAGATAATTTATCTCTAAATTCTGTTTCATCCTGTGAGTGACAGACACAAAATAAAAACCAATGGTTTAATATAATTATTGCAGATTAGTATGGTATGGCAACTGATTCAGACTTCAGTCTTTATTGAAGGTAAAGATATGGTTCTTTGACAGCTGCTGGCCAAATTCTGGCCGTATGTAATGTCATTAGGAAAGCAAAGGGACTCAACCAGAAACTGGAATGCCCAGAACACATTGCCTCCACAGCCCCACATCTGGAAGAAGCTGAATGAGCTGAGTAGACTCAGAATTTTTTCAAAGCATTACTCTAAAATAAAGCTGTTTAAAAGAGACACCCAGAACCAACTCCTATCAGCTACTGCCCGCCTGTCTTTTGGAATGGAGGTAGGGCATGTGTGGATTTGTGGAGGTAATATTGCTGGCTTGTTCTATAACTAAGAATTTATATGGATTAGCAATGGTAAAACTCCACCACCTTTATTGCCTAGATACTTCCTTACATACTGCTTGAGACTCCTCCTCCCACTGCATTTCTACAATCAGCCTTGGAATCTACTTCAATTCCGTAAGGTAATTCCAGCTGCAAGTGAATGACCCTTTCTCCTTCACTACTTCAGCTTCATAGTTTTAATTTTTCTAAAAGCATTTTAAGATATCTTTAAAATATTTTTTTAAAATATATGAATTTTAGGCCAATATTGCTGGTGATAGTCCTTTAAAATATCGGTTGAAACTGAATTAGCATGACATTCAACATGTTTAGTTGATTATCTCACTGTGAATACGAGAGGGAGAGCAATCTTGCATTTTTGTATAAGGAGACACAGTATTTAATCAGAATTTGCAGAAGAACATGGAATTAATGTATTTGTACACAGAGGAACTAACTGTACATTCTTCAAAGTAATTATTTCTTTTATACTTACATTAACAAAAGATGAGCCAAAGATTTACATAGAAAATTTCGCTCAGATAGAAGAATGTTCTGGAGACTCAGATCATAGAATGATAGAATCACAGAATCATTTCGGTTGGAAAAGACCTTTAAGATCACCAAGTCCAACTGTTAACCTAGCACTGCCAAGTTCATCCCTAAACCACGTCCCTAAGTGCCACATCTATATGTCTTTTAAATACCTCCAGGGAAAGTGACTCAATCACTTCTCTGGCAGCCTGTTCCAATGCTTGACCAACCTTCTCGTGAATAAATTTTTCATCATATCCAGTCTAAACCTCCCCTGGCAAAACTTGAGGCCATTTCCTCTTGTCCTATTGCTTGTTACTTGGGAAGAGACACCAACACCCACCTTGCTACAACGTCCTTTCAGGTAGTTGTAGAGAGCAATAAGGTCTCCCCTGAGCCTCCTTTTCTCCAGATTAAACAACCCCAGTTCCCTCAGCCACTCTTCAAAAGACTTGCACTCTAGACACTTCTAGACCCTAGATGAGGCCTTACTTATCTCAGGTTTCTGTAATTGTGGGATCTAAGAACAATGGAAATCGTTCTTTCGTCCCAGTGTCTTCTTTCTTTATCTTTAAATCCCTGATACTACTCAAATGATGATGACAGTCCAAGATATTTTAAACAACTTACTCTGAGATAAGTAAGAAAGTCCTGGCAATGGGGTTGTTTCTGTCTTTCCATCACAATGGAGAAGTGATGATGTGACTGATGGTAATCAAAGAAGAGGGTCCTTTTAACAGCTCCTTTCTGTTTCAATGAATCCAACTGCAATTCACCTTTCAGCACTAAAGGATACAAGTATATCAAATATTTATTTATTTAACATGGAAACAAAAAATAGTAAACAATTAATTATGTATTATAGTTAATTACTCTAACAAAGGCTTCCAAACAAACCTAATCCATGCTTTAAGTGCTTGTCTAACAGCACACTAGTTTTTGATCCTAAGTATGGAATATGTGTAATTTAAGCTTTCTAATTTCATTTATAGTCATACGTGTACAGGACTTCCATCTCTTTAAATTTTTATTATTTTTTTTTCCCAAAACAGAACATTTTCCCACATGGTACATTCTTGATTTTATTTGAAAAATGGCTTAAACTGAATAAAAAATCTTTCAAGTGAATAACGGAAGCTTTGTGTTTTTTATATATATATTTAACTGTATTTTCTTGCCTTAAGAGATCTCACTACTATTGTCTTTCAAGGTGTAAGAAAAAAAATACATCTGAAATTGAGTGGACACAAGTAAATTATAGGAATATAAAACATTTCTTACCTATTTCATGTGAAATACTCTGACCTTCAAAGTCCGTGCAGACTCTTACAGTAAAGCTACGTATAAAAAAGTAGAAGTAATTGTTAGCAGAAAGAGAGCTGATCAGTTCCCATGTCATACCTTTTAAGCTTTCTTTTCCTTTTCTTAAAAATATGTTGAGATCTGTATTTAGCTGTCTACAGTACTCCCTAAGTTAGTAAGTCCCCTAGGCTCCACTAATAATCAAAGAAGACACGGTCTGAATATCTTCCTGGGAAAGGTATGGAGAAGAGTCTCTGTTTCCACTAATTCTTGAGATAGCCTACAGAGATCACTCTTCCAATACTATTCACAAAGTTGGGTTCCTGATGTTGAGCTTCAGCAAAGCACCTTTGTATGAGGCTGTCTCCATAAGCGCCTTCTGGTTCGTCATGGTCAAATAGAGAAAAATCCTTGAGCATGTAGTCAACACTCAAGTTGTTTTCTAGCAAATAAAAACGCACAGAATGTCAATTTGTTCCATTAGCATCACTGAAAGATTTTCATGATTTCAAGAGGCTATAATTAATTCCAAATAAACTGAATTGTTCAATTTTTGTGGCACAAGACTAACCAGAATGTATCGTATTCAATTTGCTAAGTTTTGCAGAAGTTGGCAGGTAGATGATGTAAACCAAAGCATAGAGAAACTAGTTACTCATGTTCATTATTCAGTATGCCAATGCAACACATTCTACATAATGCAACACATTATAAACTAATTGGTTTCATTTGCCTGTTCACAGTGTACAGCCAGCTGTTTTGAGGCTAGCAATATTCACATCACAATTATAACTGTACTATACGAACATCACCTCAGCCGTAACAAGTTATTTCTCGTAATAAACTTTCATTTCCATTTCTTTGTAAGAGAGGCAATAGGTTTGCAGTTATAAACAACTGACAGAAGCCTTCTATTGTTTGATTGCTCATACCATCTCACAAGACTCACTATAAAAATTAATTCAAAAACCTAAAACTTATAAATGATTATAGAAAAGTTTCACTTCACAAGGAATCTATGTAAGTTATATAAATATGTAATTGAACCACATTTTTAAAAAGCTTTCACAAATTACTCTGGATGGCTATGGAAACAGTTATAATGATGCTTGTTGATGTTATTAGTAGGACGTACTTCCCTGATGAGTGACAAAACAAGAAATCTGTCCCTGGAAAGATGCTCTTGACTTTTGATATTTGCGGTCACACTCCGCAAAGACTTAGTTCTCCACACCAGTATTCCCAAAGAAGTCCTGTACAATGTAACAAAATTGCTCAGGTGAAAGATTTGGGACTTCCTAAAACTTCCAAGTGTTCCTGGTTACCAACCATTTGTAAAGAATGTTTTCATGGCTTCAGAAAGTGTTTTGTTTTGTATATGGAAGACTCAGCTAAACATGGATTGTAGGTCAGCACTGGAGGACATGAAATCAGCTTGGGTTAAATAAAAACATTTTTGAATTAGCCATTCCTCTTAATCTCCTCACTACTGTTATACTATATACTGACTTCTCCACGGAGTGGATTCAAAACCAGTAACATAACCTTTAAAATAACCCGTAATCACATTCTAATTGCATGTTTGCCTCCTTTGACAAATGTAATGAAACTGTGCCACATCTGGAATTCATGTCACTCTCATCACCTTATTAAACACTTTCCTCTTGGGAAAAAAAATTGCTTTATGCCATTAAAATCTACTTAACTGTAGCCTTCAAATGACATTACGGTCCATGCAGAAATTGCAAATTCAGTAGTTTTCCTATTTCTTTACAATTATGAGTTAACATATGAAGAACCAATTATTTCCTAATACACAAGGACAAGAACAACAAAAATGAGAAAAGCTTGTGTAATTGCATAAAGGCAATTTAGACATCAGGCTTTACAGAATAGTGTCACATGTCATAGCATAAGAATGTATTTTCTCAAATGTAAACTCATGAACTGCCATCATGTATTAAGCTTGCTGATCTCGCTTTGGCGGTCTCACATCATTTTTGCACTGTCATGTTTTAAAAAACATTGACTTAAAAATCTAGTTTTACTTGTTAAACAGCACAATTTCAGTGTACGTTTAATTTACTGTAATTAATAGAATAATTCATCATACACATTCGATAACTAAAGTCATGTTCTCAAGCATTAATGTGAGAGCCAAGATTTAATCCTTTCACTCCAGGTAGAGCATATCAAAAAGGGAATGGCAGTGCAAAAAAGCAAAAACTTGCAGTTTATTAGTCTTCCAGTCTCTGGCCACGCAAGAGGCAAAACTATGGGTTTAGCAGAATTCCGCCACACATTTGTGATTTTATGGATATTTAGTTCAGAAATAGTTCTAAAGACATCACAGATTTCACTTACGAACCCAGACAAATTTAGATATGCTCGTCACTTTGACAAGAAGATGATGTGGAGATGTTGAGGGCTGCTTTAGCTGCGAGAAAAAGAAAAGCAGAGGGAAAGACAGACCGCGAAAGAGGACAGGAGTCTAAAGGACTTATGAGATTTAAGATCTGACTCCTAGGCACAGTAAGAAATATAATAGCTGAGCTTTTGATCTTGCTTGTAGGAGCAATCAACCAAACAAGACAATTAACAATCAAAGGAAGAAAACTTCAGCAGATAAGAAACAACTGGGAGTCAGTCGATCATCCTAAAGCATATGAACTTTTATGTGCTATCAATCTCGCCTCTCTGAAGAGATCCCCACATCACATTTATTCTGCAGTGTCTATCATCACTACACGTTTATGGTTTGAAGAGTATTTGACTGTAGCTAGATAATAGAAGAGAAGCCTTAAAACTGAACACTCTAGCCTTTCCTGGTAATTTTGGGACAATAAAGCAGTTTGTTTGAAATAATTTTCAGAAACATTTTAATATTACTAGAACAAGAAGCTTACAAATATTCCTCTTTTTTCAAAACTATTCATGACATAGATGAGGGTAGTCACTTTAGAAGTCAAAGCAAATTACCTAATATTACTCAAAATGGTTAATCCCTGGAAAATCAAAAAAGTCAGTTACTCCCAAATAATGTTTTCTGGACTGCAGTTTGTACGAGAAGGAGTTTATTTAGGTCTGGCTATTCTAGGAGGTGAAAAAAATAGGAAATTTACTTCATGAGGTGAAAAGCAAGGAATTACCAGATCCAACCAGATGTCATTTGTCATTGTTAACAATTTCTTTAGCACACAGGATTGCACATGGAGAGTAAGAATGGATAGCACCTTAGCAGAAAGGCACTTTAAGCTTTGATGCTATGGACTTCGATTCTGTGTGAGGCTGATACCCAGCCTGCAAGGTCTCAGATCTCCACAGAAGAATAGCAGAAGCTGTTTTTTTCTGCTGATGAATGACCTTTAAACCAATTGTTTCCTTTTTGAAGAATAATACATGAAAGCAAGTCAATATACTTCTACTATGATGCTCTGATACTTGGCCTGCTTTTAGATTTTGTTAAGTCTAATCCAGAGACCTACAATGACCAACATGGAGCTGCTGAAATGCTGAAACGCTGAGCATTTTCCTTAATAACTTCAAAGTTGCAGAATTTGTTCCAAATATGTTAGTTTTTGGAACTTGGAAATAGCCACATTATAAACATAGCAGACAAAGAATTACATGTTTTTAGAAGTGCAGGACAATTCTCTTAGGACTACGCATAAAAAGTACTTTTTGTGTATGTTTCCTCCGTGCTTCAGCTTTCCAATTTATATCATGGCAAAAATAATATTTTCCTAATACTTGAAAATGTACAATAATCCACATTAGTCATACACACACACTTTCCGAAACTTTTCTGGTAGGATGTTTCCTTTCCTTCCAGTTTTGCAGTGTCAGTCAGTAGACATTTTATACAAGTTGCACAGCTGGCTAAGAGATACAGAAATCTATCTCATGGGACTGAGGAATTCTTTGCCTGTTGGAGTTTCCCTACTAATTGTTTTCATATGTACAATACAAGGTTATATCAACTAAGGAGAAAAATTACGGTATGGAAAATAGCAGCTGCTCTTCAGTTGTTTTGTAACATGAACTAAATCTTTAGGGAAGAGTATTTTAGAATAAAGCAGACAGAAATTAAATTAAAACTCTTGTAGATATGAACCAAACATCTTCTGACTTACTGTAACACAAAAATGAAAAGTAAATAAAAAACTACATGTTAAATGAGCATACTTTGTTTTTTTTTTTACAATATCTCACAGCAGGAATACTGTTTTAACAGCTATGTTTTTATTTCTCCTGTGTACCTTTTCTCTTTCAGTACACGGTCAGTAAATGTTATACTTCTGAAATCTTTTCCATTACAGCATAATCATTCTTAAAAAGTCTTAAAAACTGAATTTCTGAAAAATCATAACTTGGATCTATGAGCATGCTTCAGCCCAATGTCCATATTTTAAATTCTCTATTACATCAACTATTAAAACAAAAGGTTCTTGAATCAAAAAATCAGGATGGATCTTGATCTGGATCCTATTCCAGAAAGGCCAAAGCTTTTTTAAAGTTCTAGGACTGGATAGTTCTACCAAGTGACTACTGCATTGCTCTGTAGATGGTTGATTTTCTACAAAGGATCTAGAATTGAGGAACATTATGACAAATATGAGAAGTCCCATAAAGTGTAAAAGAATAGAGCAAAAGTGAAAATTTCTTTACAGTCCCATTCCAGATGCATTGAAGGCCCCTATATTTAGTAGTTTAAGTGTATCAGAATTGAGTTCCTTTATGACTGCTTCTGGTCATGATTATTTTTTACGGTTCATATTTATCAGCTAACCTCTTTTCCTGACTTTTACATTTGAGATTATTTTTAGAACTCATCTCTTATAAAGGATGTCTCCAGTGTGAGGAAATCCTCTGGCCACCTCTGATTTAAAAGCAGTGCAAAATTCCTGCAGTCACTTTATCTTCTGGAGCCCTCTTTTACACCTTGATATGCTTTTCATCCAGCCCACATCTTGGCAGGCTTTCTGCTTCTAATATGTTTAAATAAAATGATATGACTAGTTTTTATGTCTTAGAAATCTGTTCCTCACAGTCTCACTGGCAGGACTTACTGGTATTTTATACTCAACTTGCATGTGTTTATGCTCTGTTTTGGTTTTAGTTTCCTCATTTGTTATGATTTCTACTTTTAAACAGTATCTTACGTATTTGTAAAAGCCTCTTTTATCAACTGTTCCTGGGGTCCTTTCCAAGTGATTTTTTTTTTAGTGCAGTAAACGTGCCTTTATGGGAGATTATGTGCTATTAGATAGCCTCCAACTGTCGTGCAAACACGTTATATTTGATAACTGATCTTAAATTGTTTTAATTAGCTTCAAGTTTTTGAATGTACATTGTCTTTTCAAAGTTAAATGCTACTGTGATGAAGGGTTTGTCTTTTAAAAATACATGCAACATTGTTCTGTACGATGCACTAAAAAAAGCTTTCCTCTGACCAATGACAAACAATATCCTGCGAGCTGCTCTCAGGATGGCCAGCCAGATATCTCCTCTCTTCCACAAAGGACTGAGATTGCTCTTTCTCTAACAGAAAATAGTGTGCCCAACATCTCTTTGTCTCACTTTCACTGTTTTAATTTTCTCAACAAAGATGTGTGTTTTGACAGATCAATGTTTCTGTGTTTTGTCTGTCTTAGCTGCTTCATGTTTCATTCATCTAAACATTGCATATGAATTTGCAGCTTGATCCTAGAAGACACTAGAGCATCCTCCTATACAGAAGGAAATCCAGTGCATCAACTTTTAGCTACTTCATTCTAAGAATGTGAAGTACTGGAAGATATCAAAAAGAATTCTGTTCTAGATAGATAGGGTGTTTTTTTGTTGCACAGATAGCATGTTTGAACTTTTTTTTTTTTTAACTTTGAACATGTTCAACAAAAAGTTGCAAGAAAATTTAGAAATAGGAAGTTACTTGAGAAAGAGCATGAAGTGTTTTTTGTCTAATCATGAACTTACCAGGCCACCAAAAGCTGAGAGCCAGGGAGCTGACAAGTTTTATTGTCCGGATTCACAATGGTGGGGTTCAGAATAAGCTGAGCATTCACTGTCACAACAGGTCTGGCTCTGAGGAACAGAAATAAGGTTCACTGCATACAGAAGCAGCACATTAGTACCTAAGTTGCAGCAGAGAAAACAACGGAGATAGCCACAAAGAAGCAGGAAATGTCAGGTTACTTGGCAGAAAACACTTTTATAATGCTGCTCCTACTCAAAAAAACTTTTTTTTTTTTTGGTCAGAAACTGTGATACCTCCTACTATGACATTTTGAAAGTTCTTCACAAAAAAATCACAGGTCAACAGCATCACTGAAACAGCATCCTATAGTTAAGCTACCGGTGTGTCCTGGGTCTAAGGCACATGTTTCATCACATTGGGATCTCACAGAGACAGAGTCTGCCTTTTGAGATTTACAGCAGTCCTTTGGCCATGATTTTATACTGTTGGATTTGTTTGATGCTGTCACTGTTAACAGTTTCATATTCAGACTCGTTACCTCTGCTTCAGATTTTTAAAAAATAAACATAATTTGGTTAATGTAGAAGATGATCTAGAATATCTTGAGCTAATAAAAAAGCAAACTCTGTTAAAATGTCTTGAGATAATTGACTTTGGAAACCAGGAATAATCATCACAAAATTCTGCTGAGTATGTGAATATATAGTTGTGGTGATGGCAATCATTCCTCTGAATAACAGTCTGTTATTAAGTAATGAGATAATCTATAACTGAGAGCAATTTAGAAGAGAAATGAAAACAAGAAAGGGTCTAAATTCTAGGATTTTTTTTTTAAGACAGCAGTACTATTTCACAGTAACTTATATAATTCTGGCAAAACCAGCTTATTATGAAATTACTTTTCTCATATTTTAATCTGCAGCTGAGCTTTTATGATTACTTCTCTGTATTACTTCAGCAAGACATCAAAACCTAAAATTACTTTCTTCATTTTTGTGCAACAAGAAAAACCTTTTTAGTAGCAAATTTCAGTTAATAAAAACCTCCAATGTGACAAGTTGCATATATGATACACTCTGGCCACACTTTCTTAAATTAAACAGAACGCTTTTTAAGTGCTATCTAAAATACACATTGGATCTAATTCTCTAATGTTCCACATCCTGTGCAATCATTCATGCCACCGCAAAGTGGTGCACTGCAAAGTATCTGCATGATTCTTTAAAAGGGCAGTAGCAAAATCAGCTCTACTCACTGTACCTACAGCATAAGCTAAAAATGAACATTGCTATTTTACAAAATTCTAATGCTTTGACAAACATTCGTTGGGAACCAGAACACACCCTCTCTCAGTCAAGTACTGTTAGGAAGACAGACAACAAGCAGACAGACAGGAATTAAGAAATATGACTGCATTGTTGCAGCAATGGATGGTGAATATTTAAATGCAAAGAACTATCGGCACGGCTGAACTAAGAGGGCAGCAGCAGATTTTTGTTTATGTATTTGGTAGTTTTAATTTATACCTCTAATCAAACAGGGCATTTAGTGAAAATCTATAGTCAGGAACAACTTTGTGATTTGTTTAATGGGATCTTGTATGTTTTTTCTAAACTGTGGCTAAAAGCAGCAGTCTTTATTTTCAATAAACTGTTCACATCTTAATGTACACGACCTTCTGTACTTCTAAGAACTTCTTCACAGTAAGGGTAACAGAACACTGGAACAGGCTGCCTAGAGAGGTTGTGGAGTCTCCCTCTCTGGAGATGTTCAAAACCCGCCTGGACGTGTTCTTGTGTGATCTGATCTAGGTGGTCCTGCTCCGGCAGGGGGATTGGACTAGATGATCCTTTGAGGTTCCTTCCAATCCCTAACATTCTGTGATTCTGTGTGACCTATGAGGAATCAGAGTCACTTGAAAATTTCTTCCTAGCACCATTCCTCCAGGAAAGAAGTTACTTTCCAATGTGATGCTTTATCAATTTCTTATTTAAAATTAACTGAGGAGCCAAACATTCCCGAAGAAGTTTCTTGAGATACGACTAAGCATGGAAATTTTCACTGAAAATGACAAGTTTTGAGCATGTGAAAAAGGCACTTGTTTCTCACAAGATGCTAAATTTATCATCTATAATGAGCATCTTTTACACATTATGCCAGGGAAACACAGGAATGTGAAATTCATTTATTTACAGATCTCCCACCAAAGCTGTAAAATAAAAAGTCTATTGTATTTACCACGTACCTGTAAACAACTGCTTTTCCAGCTCCAAATGCACCTACAATTAAATCTGGAAAAACAGAACAGCTTCAGAAGAACTATATAGAAGCCTTATACTTTTATTTTGAGCCTAAATTAGACTATTTACATTAAAAATGCAGTAACATAAAACAAACATGATAATTCCTTTCCAACTAATTTTTCAAAAGTTTACCTGAAGAATACATTTTGCCTTGTCAGAGATGGCCTCATAAATGTCTTGGCTGTACCCAGTAAATGCCAACCTATTTAACACAATGTCACCCATGCCACAATCTGGCTTCTCTCCAACTTGTATTCAAGGGGAAAAAGGATGCCATTAACCCTTATACATTTTATTTCAAACCATTAATTGCCTATTACACAAGGAGATGCAAATCACTTTGTTGTTACTCTCATATGGGTCATATTGAAAATTTATAGTGTTCCTTCCTGACAATCCTTCCCATCCTGTTTTTTGTTTAAAGTAATTTGTTCATTCCTTAAGGCACTTGCATTTCTGTGTATATAAATACAATGCACAGGCCAGCGGAGGGCTGATTTCATAGTTTCTAAGTATTTCAACATTGTAGCAGCGTGTGCTAATGCTTACAGGAGTTACCCATCTAAAGCCATCTTTTTCCCCTGTCAGTCACCCTTCGAAACCCATGGAGTCAGCAACACCAGCGCTACACTGGGCCTTGGGCACATCTTTATTACTGGACATCAGCCTGCACTGGCAATCTAGAGGCCCACATGGTTCCTCGTTTTGCCTGCAGTCCACACACAGGGCTCTCTGGAAAGATCCAGACTGGCTTGCTGGACTACTCAGGCCTGCTGCAGAAAAGCTGGGGCCAAGCAGTGAGGAAGGAGGATCCTGGCTGGAGGACAGATCAAGAAAAGGCAAGAGCTTTGTTTCATTATCAAAGCCCCTAGGGTCCATCTGGGCACACCTCTCGCTCCACTGTTGTTATCATGTGATTTACACATGTCCAATTCAGTAGACAGAATCTTACCACAGACCTCACAGTGGTACAGTCTAGCAACCTAAATTGTCTTAAATGAGTTAATTAAACCAGTACACTAGGTTGTAAACAAACCCTCACTTGCTGCTTCCATAGTTTGAGCACTGGCTTGCTTAAGAAGCTCTGAAGTCATCGAGCATGATGCTTTGATGCTAATTAGCTGGGTGGGTTTGGGCCAGGTCTGGCAGCAAGTTTTTCACTGCACTGTCCGCCTTTCAGATGGCCAGGATTTCACAAGTTTAAACAAGTACTCTACAGGGACAACAGCCTGTCCTACAATGAATTCCACTGAATAATGTTCTAATAGGAGCAGGCATGGACAGTTTATGGGTCTGATCCTCTTTTTCTACAACATTTACATTTTTCTACTTCCATTGGCCTTAGACAAATATGCTTCAGGGTCAGGAAATCTTTAAATAGCAGACGAAAATGAGTGTTGTTTCTATCTCCTTTTTGGGACATTTATGAGTCCTTTTCATTAGCAGCTTCTATAGACAACTTGCACACAGTACCAAGCCCTAAAGATATTTTCCTCTTAAATAAACAACTGATTGAGACATAGCCATCACCATAAGGGCTACACAACGCACATGGCAGAATACTGATAGCAGCACCCATGGTAACCTCAAAAAGATTTAATATTCTGTTTGGGTTTTTTTGTTTGGTCGTTTGGTTGTGGTTTTTGTTTGTTTGTTTGTTTTCTTTTAAGGAAAAGGAAACATTATGTTATGAAGAGAAAGGGAAAGACAAGGAAGGGGTTTCTGTTCTGTTGTTCCCAGCTGGATGGTCTTTATGAATTCTGCAACAGATTTAACTTAGGGTATGTACTGTTTCATACTAGACTTGATAACTCAAAAGGTTTCAGTACAAGGCTATGTTATGGCAGAGACAAAACAGGTAGATATCCAAGAGTTACCCAGATCCTAGTCTTGCGATGATTTTGTAATCTGGTCTTTCATTAAAAAATAAAGCACCCCAATTCTTTATGGGCACAAGGAAAAGCTTGAATATGTAACTTGAGCAAGCTTAATAAAACATAGCCTGTTTGAATCTGAAGGTAAAAAGAATGAGCCTGTCGGATACACTCTGCCTCACTAGTACGAGTGAACTCTTCATTTCTGTACCTACAGCTGTGCAGACTTAGTTCCCCACTGTCTCGACACCCTCACTTTAATATTTGAGGGGATTTTGTACATCTGCTGAACAGTTAAATCCTGGCTTCTTCGTGACAGAGCCCAGCTTATTTGAAGACAGAGGGTAACAGGTCTAGAGGAGCAATGATAGGTCCCAGCCACCAAAAGACTGGTTTTCCATGAGCAGTCTTTCTGCATTGCCACCTCAGCTGAGTTTGGAGACACAGTAAAAACGATGAGGACATTCAATCATGGCACCATCACAAAGGCCGTATTTGAGCATACTCTAAGGTCAGGCAGGACTGTGTTCATCTTGCTTTCATTTGGAAGCTCTTATTTTTTCCATGGCATATCCTTTATCCTCTGGTCTAAGTCATGCTTATTCTTGAACCAAAGAGCTTGAATGAGTGAAACTACTCAGTAGGAAAAGTGCACTTAAGAATGAATATGCAAACAATAATACATACTTATACCCAGCAGTGACATCTATGATATAATAGAACAACCAAGTCATTATATATTCAAACAAAGTATTCACTGAAAGATCCATTAGGGATTTTGCTTTGCTTCTACTGTTCTATTACAGAGCAATAGTTTTATTCTTCTTTCTTTCATTGCCTTGTGGGGTTCAACTCCTACACCTATCATTGGAAAAAAACATTTTTGACATTGATATGAATCCATGAGATTTGAATACCTGTGAAATCAAGAGTACTTTTATAAGCAGAAGGTTTGAATTTGTTGTGTGCTCTGCAGAAGAAAAGTTATTAATAATTTCTATGAAAAAATGCATGAGATGTCTAAATTATCTGAAGTTTGGCAACTTTTCCCTCCTAAAAATAGAGAGAAGTTGTCTTTATTCATCTCTTGTTAAAGTTACACACGCAATGTCACTAGCTGAAATGTCACTGACGCAAAGGTCACTAGCTGAAAAATAAGAGTTTAACAAGCAATTTGGAATTATGTAGCAAAAAAAGCCATCATAACTACTTATAATCCTTCCAAACAGAGCCTGAAGAAAAGTATATGAAAACCTGTACTCTTTTGCATTTGTGAGGGGGCATTCAAGCCCAGACTAAAATGTGCATAAACAAAGAGAGAAAGAAAGAGAGAGAAGTATCAGGATCACAAAACCTCCTTTGCTCCTTCTTTTCTCATGTTTCATGTTTTCAGGAGGATGAAGGATCTCACAATTTAAGCAGATGACCACTTTGTCTATGTCATCTCCTTGAGAAGATCCTTTATCGGCTGCTACCATTCAGAGAAGCAGAGATCTGTAAGGAGGGGCTGGTGGCAGCAGCCGTGCGCTTCTGCCCCATTGCTGTTGTGGAATAAATGAGCTGTGGGGTCACAACCATATCGCAAAAACTAAGAAAACAAGCACGGAGTGACTCCGAAGGAATTTCCAGCTTGCATTTCAACACAGCTTGAGGGCTGTATGCACTAAAATCCCAACCGGTGGAGTTCACAGAGCTTAATCCTGAAACAAGTGTCTTTGGCACGTGCATAACTGAAGTCAAGGGACACTACGCAAAGCTAAACAATCCTAATGTTTATTTCAAATTTTATTTTGCTCTGAAGGGACAGCTTGCAAGTTGTTGTCTGGTGAAGAAAATCCGTTTTCTGAGATAAAATTACCACAAAAACTTAAGGAAAGAGTATTAACAGATGGCACTGAAAGGCACACTGAATTTTGTAAGCTGGTCTGTTTACCTGCACCTTCTGCCATGTGGCTGTGCTAGACCTGAAACACCATGTGATAAAGGGCAGAAACTTGCCATGATGCTGACTAAGCCTTTAATCAACTCGATGAAGTAGGAAGATCAACGAAGTCCTACCTCCAGTCTCAACAAGATATATTGATTTATTAACTTGAGCAAATTCTTTAATCCCCTGGTATTTTTAAAGGACATCTCCATCCCTTGTGAGAGATGCAGCCCCAGGGAGCCTGACCAGGGAGGAACATATAGAGTGCTCAGTACTCCACTCTTGGTTGGAGTCTGTCCAGCAATCCCAAGACAAATTACCAAGACATGGTATTTCATCTTGCTTCACAGGGGACAGTGGCCAAGAACAACAGCCAATGAAAGACTACATAATTAGCAAACACTCACTTGTGAGAAATCCAAAAATGGAACAATAGATAGCTCAGTCATCTCCCTGCTGCAACTCTACCAGGATATGAGCAGGAAAGTGTTGACTTTTTGGACTCAGAACGGTTTGCTGACAGCTTTAAACATCACTTTGTGTAGTCTGTCAATTTAATTGCATAGTATGAATAGGAACTGGAAAACAATTGGAATCTTATCTGAGTACAGGTGCTAATGGAAATTTCATAAAAGAGAGTGAGAAAACTGCATAACTGGAAATTCTGCTAAAAAATCTGTGACCCTTTTTGGTTTTTTAGTTTCCTCAGATAATTAGGTGCCAAAAAGGCCCACGATCAGGTTTCTGTTTGTTTTCTGGAATTTCAGAGAGCACTACACTCCCAAATCTCAATAGGAAACGTCCAGAATAAAATTTCCTTTAAATGATCACGATTTCAGGCTTGACCATAATAAAGGATACAGGATTGCCTAGTTCAGCCAAATTTACTCAAGAATTTTACTCAAATACCACAAAAAACCACCACCCAAAATAGAGTCTCTTTCTTCCAATCCTACCATTCTCAACTGCCTTAATCCTTCTCTGATTTTCAGCCATTGTGGTAGTAGGTCTGTTAAGGATAACACTCAAGGCTAATTCATTTCAGTAATGAGTCCCTTTCATAATACAATGTTATTATTCACTTCATTGTACTACAGACAAATCCAAAAGAGGGCAGTTGTTAACGTTCTATCACATTAGTAAATCCCTACTTACTGGGATTAATTGTTCTATTCTTATATTCCATTGGGCACAATATTGTGATTTCATGAAATATCTCAAAGAATTTTAGAAAAGCATATCTGTAAATATTACGCAGATAATAATTTGCCATGAAATAAACATATTGTAGGAGATTCTTGGCTCTTCACTACTTTTTTGATTAATTATTCATGTGAAAACATAATTAGCTGGTAGAAACACTTCAGTTTTTCTACATTTGCTGGCAGAATCCATGCCCTTGTTCTGGCTCCCACGCTCAGCAGTCCTCTCTTACCAGAGCAGATGCAGCTTCTCATTGATTTAATTTGTTTGTCTTCCACAAATCTCCTGGACCAACTTTATAATTTAATCATCACTAGATTACGATTTGTGATATTGTTGGCAAAATGCCTATTATTCTCAAAAAAATTATGAATCCTGAAGAATGCTTGCCTCTCAGAAATAAATTTGAGGGTTTTCTTCCTGCTGTTTGAGTTAACGTACTTAGCAGATGGAGCTGTTAAACACTCCTGTTTTAATAACATTAGACTGGATTACTGAAGTTCTGAGGAAATTTACACTTGTTTCCTTCTTAAGATGTTTCTAGAGTCATTTCTTTATATTAACTACGTGCTCTTCTTCAGATAATAACTGATTCCAAAATAACAAGGCATGAAACTGTCTTTATACGTTTCCCTATGCTGACAAGGGCTTGACTAAAAAGAGTAACCAAAAAAACAGGCCAACAGCCGTGTTTGTATAAAAGCAGGATACCTTGAGCAAGAAGGTTCAGTGGCACTGACTCCAGGGTGACTCTCTAAGTTAGTAAGGAAGACTTATGCAAGTGTCTAAACAGGCAGGAGGCAGAAGCAACAGTGCATAATTTATTTGAGCAATTAACTAATTAACTACTCAACAGTCTTTGAATAGTGAATTCATCTAGAACACTGCTCTGAATCCACTCACAATGTTAAAAGAAACTAGTTAAATCATCTTTGTTCTCAAACATGTTTGAAGAAACCACAGTCTGCTGGAGGATATGCCACAAGAAGAAAGCAAGCTTAATGAGTAAGTTATTCATTATAAATTATTTGCTCAGCTGTAATCAGCCATCAAGCAACTGAACATATGTTGAAATGTGAGGGTGGAGACCTTACAGCCTCCACATGCCTGAGCCCGGCACCGACTGATGAACCAGCTGGAAGTGTGGCACCATCACCTAGATAATCACAGACTCCAAGCACTCAGTGGGGACCAGCTTTGAATGGATGCCCAGAAGTCAAAAGAAACAGTTTTCTTTTCCATTGAACAGATTTATGGATTTCTTTTGCTTTTATGAAAATTGAACTATGCTAATAAAAAAAGACAAATAGTATTATAAATAAAATATGCTACAATTCAAAATACATGCCTAAGATGAGGCTTCATTCTCTGCTCCAGGCCTTGATGACACAAATAAAGCTCAGGATGGAGCAAAGGGGCCCTAAAGGGCCCAGATTTACTGGCAAGTGGAGTGGAAGTTATGTTGAGAATTATCATGTTGCTCAGATATTCCAGTGTAGAAGACAGCCAGGAAGGTTGTGCTGAGGCAGGGATTTCAGAATATCTTGGACAAACCTTGAAGAGCTCTTATTACAGAGAATCTCATGGCTACACAAACTGTGTTGTGGGCCTTGTCAGTAGGGCCTCAGATACAGCACGGTGCTGCTTTGCTGTGTCCTAACCTCAGCACTGAAAAGTGCAGCACAGAACACAATTCCTTCCAACTACCACCGTACTTGCACTTAAACCGATGAAAAAAGCACACCTTTTACACTTTTTCACTCCATTCACTGCTCCTCCCCTTTATTACTTCACTTTCCTTGTTTTTCCACATGACTGTCAATGCAAGGTAACAGCGTTAAGTCAGTATTTACTATCGCAGCATAAGTGAGATCAGATCCTCTCCTTAGAACGTGACTTTAGGACATGAGTTGTCAGAAAACTGTGAAATGGATCGTCTGGTGAAAGATGTCACAGTTATGTCAGTGTTGGTAAATTAGTGCCAGAGAACATGCACGTTTGCTGTACCTGCACTGTCTGCAGTAGTATCATCAGAATTGCCCTAAAGCAGCTGGCCCAAGCCAATTATTAGTCTCCAAAAAACAGCATGCAGCAACCCTGCTTGATAGTATGGACAACGATTGTTCAGTGACAGTTCAGAACCAAAGAACAGTGTATTTATAGTGTAGATGTAGCTTAGGAGGATTAATAGGTCTTTTCCTTCAAATACTGGGTAAATATTGTACACTGGAGGATTCTGAGTATCTCAAGTAAGTATGGTACAAAGCTTACCAGTGTCATGCCTGGAAGACTGGGAAAGCTGCACATTGTTCCCCTGAACAGTCACATCAAAAAGCACAGAGTTGGCTTGGTACATTCAATCTATCTGAATGACATGCTTCATCTGCCTTGCTCTTACTGCTTCCCTCTCACTAGCTTATCCAACTATAAAGTTTAGTTAGGTTCTGCCTAACTCTGTATGACTACAGAGAAAGGGGCCTCCATCCATTCATTACCACCATCACCACTGTTTGGCCTTGCAATTCTTCTGCTAGGTGAGGAACAGCTCTCTGTTTGGGGCTGAAGGTGATGAACACCACCACAGAGAGAGAGCAGCCGCGTGTCTTTACAGTGATGCAGCTGTTAGGATGATCAGCTCAGTTTTCTGCCTCTGCTGCTTCCCCAGGGTTGAAAGTTTCCCACTACCTCCGAGCCTGAAAAGCAGGGACTATCATATTACCACCCCTGTCTGTGTTGACAAAGGAATAGTTCTGTGTATATAACATCTGGAGCATCTGCAAGTATGACACAATTTACAGAAGTCTTTCCCTAGAAAGCTGTGGAGATGTAAACCAAAGGCTGTGCTTAATTAGAAAAACTGAATCTTGCTTGTTGAAAGGTTAGAAAAATCCCTGTATTTTCACAATGTTGAGAACAGAGGTCTGTTACTGTTACAGTGATAACATCTATGCCAGGGCAGCTGAAAACAGATGGTCACTACACTGATAGGACTGCTAATGCCCTGTCTGTATGCTTAGCCTGCTAGACAAAGTTTCATTTTTAGGTATGATGTTGACTAGGTGGCCATTCAGCTTTCTGTATTCTGTGCTTTCTGCAGTGAGTGGCTACACAACTGAAATAAATACTGTCAGGGCATGAGCTTGAGCACTGTGTTGGTACTGTTCAGATTTTTCTATTTTTAGTGCAGTCTTCACTCTGATTTTAGTGTGTGCAAGTTCGTGCTCTCCCAGATGGTGGTGAGGAATGGTCTGGGGAATTGCCTGGTCCAGGGACCTTTCCCAAAAGACAGTTTGGATATGGTCATTCTGCTTCAGTGGGCAGGAGGGTTTCATATGACGATGGTGAGTTGTGCTGTATCATGTTGCCTCAAGACCAGATCACAGTTTCTGGCTCACTTTATTTTCTTGCACAAACATAATCACTGTTACCAATGAAAAAAGATTTGAGATTATTGTTTTGTGAAGTACTAATTCTGATTTTCTTCTCGGTAGGGAAGATACAGCTTTTTTTATGTTGGATAAGTTCAAAATCCAGGTCAATGGTAAAATCTTTGTTAGAAGCAATGATGTAGCCAGACATAAGTCACATTTTACACACAGTTTTTACATAAAAATATAAGAAGAAGAAGCAGCAGTGATGGCAAATTGAACCATCATCTGGTACAGAAGGACTGGTGTGCCATTTGCCTCTGCGCAAGGAACAAATAAGTAAATAAGGGTTTCTTTCACAGGATTGCTAACACATATGGCTGAGGGAGGGAATATGACAGAGATGTGTAAAATAAGAGTGGAATAAAGAAGACCTGTTTATTTTCTCTTCAGTATAAGAACTAGGGCACATCCAAAGAAACTATCCAGTGGAATGTTCAGGAGTTGAATGGGATGCAGTGAAAATCATTACTTTTTCAGAAAACATGCAGTTAGGCTGTGGGGCCCCTTGCCACAGGTTGTTGTGGGTGTCAGAAGTTCACAGAAGTTCTACAACTGATTGGTCAAATTCATGGAAGTCTATCAAGGGCTACTAAATTTTATGATGCCACCTTTGACTCAGGGACATCTTGATCTTCCAGTTGGTTAGAGCTGGGTGAATATTCTGGGAAATATCACAACTGTACAATTTTCTTGATATCTGTTGTTGGCCACTGCTGGAGATGGGCTATGGTGCTAGACAGATCTCTCATCTGTATCAATATGGCTGTATTATGTTCTTCCCTAACTGCTCTGCTACTCCACTATGAAATCTGTCCGTGATCAGTTTTCTCCGATATTTATTATGCAACTGGGGTGCTGGAGGACAAGAGTCTTCCTCTGCCTTTCCTACATAAGACCAGGAAGCAGGTGGTGGTCTCTCTCCTTTTGCTGGCCAAGAGTTGCAGGAAGAGGAGAAAGGAGAAACCACTCCTCCATCTACATGAAAGCTGAGGGATTTGAACAGCATTGAGTATTAGGCAGCCTTTGTATGCTCCCTATTTGCTTCTCTCTTCCTGATCTTATACTGGCATTTGGATGAAGAGAGGAAGACATCACTTCGTGTACCAAATGTCTGCTCTTTCCCAAAAGGCTAATAGGTAGATGTCAGCCTGAACTGAACTCCCAACCAAGAGAGTATGTAACCTTTGCCCAATAGGAGAAAAATTTAACTGTGATTCAACCTCACTTTTTAGAAACTGTATTCCTCAACTTGTAACTCAGTTTCTAAGAGCACTGGTTTCTGGGCTCAATACGGTGAGCCCAGGATAAAGGTCAGTGGTCTGTGATAAAAAGCCACACAAGCAGGTGGTTTCTTCTGGTCTCCAGGTCTGTGACCTGCTCAAAGAACATTAATACATGGTCTGATTTAAAGAAGAATGTCTGAAACTCTAAAAGCTCTAAAAATGCTACACAGTGCATTAAAAATTAAATGGCAGAGCAACTCACATTTCGCAGCCTCTCGTTTCCTGCCTCAGGATATGCCTGCCTCAGGAATAGTGTTAGGCACAAGGGCTTGAGTAAATCCTACAAGCACAGCTATAGTTACATGAGTCCTCACAGACTGGTGTCAGCCCAGAACTTCTTGCAAGCCTGATCCCTTTTTGAGCTCATTTGTCTTCACATCGCACTTGAACTCTAGCTATGGAAGAGTTAATTGATTGGAGAATCTCACCTTAGACGGTAGCAGTACATGTTTATACCTGCAACCAGACACTGCAGCTGGCTCTCATTTCCCAGTCTATGGGAAATAAACTTCTGAGAGTCATGGGTCAGTATAATTTGGTTTTACTACTTTTTCTTTTAATAAAATGCTTGATTTTATAACATACCCATTAAAAAGCTTAAAAGAAAATTTTTGAGATTTTTTTCTAATCTTTCACAACCTGCTTTGAATCACAGTCATGACCAGTAGTTTGGGAAGCACTGAATTAAAAGCTAGTTTCCTAGACCTTCTGCAGTCAGTAAATACTCTGTCTCTCAGCTGACATCTAAAATAAAACTTCCTTCTTGTTCCTTCCATGTTCAATTCCTCGTTTCCTCCTTGTACAAGGGCTGCCCTTCAGTGCTTCCGTCAGGAGGTGAAGAAGAAAAGCTCTTTGACACAAGACGGATTACTTACTTCGTTAACTAGTGTGTTTGTCCTGCACTTGCATTTCCCCATATTATTTCCTTTCTTTTTGTTTTCCTTTTTCCCATAGGAAGGCATTCTGTTCTTGTGCTAATACTGTGCCATGGTTGTGCTATTTTTACAGCTTTGTTTTGGTGCTTCATGTCTTTGTGAATTAAGGAAGAGGCGGTTGACTGACAGTAAAGTTTCCTTCTGTCATTTTCTGACAGATTCTAACCAGTACTCTGGACTGTTCATCCAGATTCAATTGAGGGATGGAGGGAAAAGACAGTTACAGTAAATGTAAGGGGTGTTTTTAGCCAAAATAAATAATTCATGTAATAAACTCAAACCATCTAACACATAGTGAGCTGATATTACAATGTGAAATTCTGCAAGTAGGATGCACAATGGAGCCAACAAGGACAAATAGAGCAACTCCAAGAAATCTCACAACTTCTTCAGTACGCATTTAGAAAGATCAAGACCCGTCACCCAAACTTTTAACAAATTAGCTTAAAAGATGCTCCACATGAAGTATGCTAATACACTAGTTAGACTTCTACTCTTCTTTCTTCCCCAAGAGACTCAAAGGAGACCTGAAAGAATCTCTCCCTTCCCTCTCTCTATCTTTTCAATCTTAGAAATGTCAGGAATGCAATTTCCTGTTTTCTTTGGTTTTGCTGGGGGGTCTTGTGGGTGGGAAATGTTTAAATGCTGAAACATTAATAAAGAGCTCCGTTGTCCAAAAGAACCTCATTAGTCATGGACAATGAAAGACTATTAATAGCAACATCAACAATACGCAAACAAAAAGTCAGAACAGTATTTAAAAGACCTTTCTTTTCTCAAATGCTAAAGATCCTCCCACTTCAGCCTTGTGATAGCCTCACTTTATTACTCTGGAGTCAGCTTTTCTGTTTGTAAAACTGTAATTTCTATTGTAAACACCACTTCACAGAAACTCTCTTCCGCTTTTAAAAAATACATCCCTTTCAAGATTTTTACAATCCATCACAAAAATGTAAAAGAGATCCCATTTTTGCCTCTTGGAAAATCACAGTTTTCACTTTTGAACACAAATTTTAAGAACATTAGCCTTGAAATAACCCAGGCTAACTAAAGAGATTTCACAGTAAGTTTGGAAAGTAAAGACTATTAGCATTTTACTGTGGATGAACCTTTCACAATAACAAAATACAATGTTTTACTGCACACCTTTGCTAAGGTTTCTGAATTGTGATGAAAGATTTGCTTCTAGAGGAGAGACAGTAAATACAAGCACATTTAAATTAGCTCCAACATTCAGACTACTTTTGTTGCTACAAACATGCCTCTTAAAAAAATAAATACCTCCCCAGCAAAATTCAACTAATGTTACGAATTTGATAAATTTGAATGCATATCAAGTAAACTAATAAGGAAGAATCAAAGCTAACCTAAAAACGAAAAGTCCATATAGCAGAATGAAAACATAAAAAGGATGGGAAGGCCCAATTGAAATATCTGCCTTTAAGCAATGTCTTTGTGCTCTCTCTGCTTTTTTGTAATACCATCAAAGTCATCAAGAATTTATATACAGCTCAGTGTCTCTTCAGACAGCAAAAACCAGCTCAGCGACACAACCAAGTCAATCCCTTCTTCTACAGCACAACATGTTTTTAATTAAGAAAGAATGCCAGGATGAGGAGACTTCACAAGTTCAATAAGCTGAGAGCATTCGATTTTTGGAAATGAGGGAAAGGGTTAAGGTTTTTATTATAAACTTCACATGTTTTATGTTAATGTAACTATTTAAGCCCTTTCTTGCTTTTCTGATCATGTCTTTTGACAGGAAAGGGAGTATTTGTTTCATCTGATTTTAACTCTCAGGAAAGCAAGCTAGAACTATCCAAAAATGTATATTCTTTATTCTGACCTCTGCCTTCCAAAGGGAGCGGTTTAGGCATGATGCATTTTCCAGAGAATGGAAGTATGAAATTCCCTTTCTAATGGAAAAAAATCTTACCTGGGTAATCATTCTTATCTACATCTGAGTCTCCTCTAAGAGTGAAGCCAAATCCTGAAGGCATGGACTGTGAGGCCCAGGCTCCATTGAGAACCTGGGAAGGGTTAGCATTTAACCCGTTACTGTATCCATTGTAAATGAGCACTTTCCCTCTTCTGTCTTCTCCTGCAAATGGTGCACCAATAGCAATGTCTGCAGTTCAATAAAAGAATAAAAAGAATAGGCACAATTAAAATAAAGCAAAAATTGAGTCCCTGAAGGAAAACAGACATAAATGGCTTGTGCTACATACATGTAAGAATTTAAACCTTCTGTACTTCTGTATGGATTCTAGTTTTAAGGCAAACATACAAAGATGTTTGTAGTGCCTTTTCTGCGTCAAACTTTCATGACAAAAGCTTATAAAATCATCTTATGAAGGGATAATTGCATTATACTAAGTAGCCAGTCCACACTGATTCCTCTACCATATTCGGCAGGGCATTTCACAAGCTTTAATAAAGCAAGATCTAATTAATACCTGCTTCTACTTCCATATTTTTAAACAGACACAAATTTTCCTTGATTTCCTCTATCACCTAATTAATAAGAAGCAGCTATTAGAATTTTTTTTTTCTCCAGGTAAAATATTCAACATAGACCAAAAAAAACCACTCCCCTCAAACATCCAGTGTTTTAGTATGGTAAAGAGAACAACGGAATATAGCATTTTCATCTATGTCGAGCCAACATCTCATTGAGAGGTAGAAATAGTACTGAGTCAGAAATTTAAGAGGAGGCCCTGGGCATTATGCAATTAAGCACTGAAATCCTTAAAAAATGAGGTGCTGTATCCAAGAAGTGGAACTCACAATGCTCTTCTCAGTTCCTACCCATGGGACATGGAGATAATTGTGTGTCTAGATTGAGATTCAAAAGCCACACTAGCTGAGCTAGCCAATAGGAAACACTAGAGTAGGATATGTATCTACAGTTCTTGTTTTCAGGTTCTCCTCTAGGAGCTGATGCTGGACTTCCTTTATTAAACTTGACTTCAGCACCTGAAATTTGTACCTTCACTCTAAAGGCAAGAGCGCACCAAAGTTCTATAACTCACATCTTCAGTTATGAAGCAGAAGACTTTGGCTCCAGATTATTCTTAGCCTTCTCTATACAGTGAGAGAGAAAAGCAGGAATGTCTCCTCCCTTCCTTACCAGAACGCTGGAGAGCAGGGATACCAACCTTCCCTGCCGAGAGAAGCTGAGGGCATCTGCTATTGTTCATAGGTAGAAAACAGGAAGTCTCCACTATAGAGTCGAGCTGGGCTGAACTCCATGGTGGAATTCCAGGAGAACCCAGTGAGGGTATTCTCAGCAGACACAATCCAGTGGCTTCTTCCCAAAGGATGAAATTCAGATTTTGTGCTCCCTGAAGCCCACTATGGCTCCTACACATGACTTATCCCTTGCACAGGAGCCACACATTGGCAACGCTGCCCTAGAGTCTAGTGGCTAGAGTACTGTGAAAAACAGCCCTCAAGTTAAGGAGGAGCTAAGTCCATTAATTTTTGCTTAGTGGGCCAACAATCTTTAAGTTTACTGTGCAAAATATCTCCCCCAAGAAAAACCCCTTGGAGTTTTAGATGCAGAGATGCCTGCTTTGCAGATCCCTAACATCCTGAAAATAAGAAGTAAGTAAATGCACGCAGTGAAAATCAGGGTGGTAGTGACTATGACTAGGAGGCTAACTCTAGGAGCTCAAGGCAGCCAGGCTATCTCAAATAATTAAGCAAGTTAGTTTACTTGAACTGTTTTCTTGAATTTAGGCTCCCAGTTAACTTACACGAACATTTTGTTGTGTGTATATGCTATAGGCATTTGAAAAAGGTCCCATTATGCACCTGATTTTTTCAGTGCCTAAGTACTAATGGAAGTCTGATTCTAAAATAGGACGTTTGTTCTTGTCCAGTTCTTCTATTGTGGGCAAAATGCTCCATTTATTGAATCTCATTCAATTCTCAAACTCATCCAAGCATTTGAGGACAGAAGGAGAACTCTGCTTTTAAACAAATGCAACATCTTCACTAAACATTTAAATGAAATTACAGTCATAAAACAACAGACAACATTTTTATTCAAATGAGCAAGCTAATATTTAGTAAAAAACAGCACTGTAATCAATATGACTGCCCTCTTATAGTTAAGCTCTCCATTTCAGTTTCATTAGGATTAGTGTAAAATCTCGAGACTTTCAAAGGCAGTTACATGTTAAAAAGCTTTTTTCAGCCACTGCACAGACACTTCGAAATTCACTGCTTAGCCATTTTTAATTACAATGTTATACAGAGATATATATTACTACATTACATATAATTTACCATTATATCCATCTTGATTAAGATCTCCAAGGTGGGTGATTGCACTGCCAAATCTACCGAACACTTCAGTGCCTGTCAGAATTTGCGCATCTCGGAAGAGGAAAGCACTTTCTTGCAGGTACAGATAAACTTGCCCAACTTCTTTAGGCTTGCTCTCAAATTCTCGTTCCATAAAAAGAGGGGCGCCAACTAAGATATCATCTAAACTGGAACAGTCAAACAAAAAACAGCGTTACTGAGAGATTTAGTGTAATCAACACAGTTCATGCATTTATTAAAAAGGAAGCTGATAATTATCACAGAGTCATTGACTAACTGAGATAAGAAAGCACTTTTGGAGTCCATCTAGTCCAAACACTTGGTCAAAGCACAGTCAACTACAGAAGGCTGTCCAGGGCCATGACCACTCCAGTTTTGAATATCTCCATGGATGGAGATTTCACAACCTCTCTGGGCAATCGCTTCCAGTGTTTGATCACCCTCATAGCAAAAACGTTTCTTCCTAGGTTTAAGCAGAGTTTCTTGCACTTCAATTTAAGCCCACAATAGACACTGAAAAGCTATACTTTGCAGTCAATGATGCAGGTCAGGAATTTAACTCAGAGGGGATCCATGTGATTAGAACGAATTCTGTAGATCTATCCTGCTAACAGTGCTAGTGAGAGACAAATTTTAGTACAAAATCTAGCCTTTAAAAATTATACACCAGTAAGTGAATGACAGAACGAAAATTGCCACTTTCTGGCAGATTTTTGAAGTAATATACAAGAAACATGGGTAGTGCATCAACTAATAGGGAATGTCTCACCGCTAATTCACGGAAGCTGGGAGACAAAGCCAAAGCTTTATTTCTGAAAACGCTTCTGTTGAATATTAGGTACATGAGATGAGTAGTTGCAGTGCTCACATAATTTGCTGTGTTAAGTATTAAAGAGAAAGGATATAATAAAATCACAAAAATATGAAGCTTGGAGGGAAAAGTCCTTCTGCTCATTTTGGTACTTGAAGAAGAATCAGTAAAAGAAGACAGACTAATCAAAGGATATTTTACATGTTGTTTTTCTAAATGAGAGCATTTCGAAACTTGTTATAAATATTTATTTAGCAGGGACCCTTTACTAGACAGTAAAAAATAAAATCAAGCAAGACTGATAGACACATAACAAGCAGAAATATTTTTAACAGATTATTCTGAGATATGAAATGATAGTATCAGATTAATTTCTGAAGGTTGCTCAAGCCCATATAAACTAACAGGACAATTCCTGTTATCTTCAGTGGATATTGGTCATCCATATTAAGGAAATCTGTTACTGCAAATAACTAGTACTACTTGATCCTAGAATTTTTAATTTGGAAAACATATTATCTTTCTCTAATATGAAACTTTTTTGAAACTTTGTAACACTTGTAGAAAATTTGTAGAAAACTTTCTGCTCTCATCATATTCTCAATAGTGATGTTTTCACAAAGGCTTTATCCATTAGTAAACCAATTAGTAAAATTGCACTACATCATTTTTCCCAATCCTGATAGAAAAATCCTTGTATGATTTAGGAGTAACTCAGATACTACTTTGCCATAGATATATACTATGGTTCTAAGATATATGCCATAAATTCAGTACAGAGTATCTCATCTAGAAGCCTTTTAATCACATTGTAGAACTTAACACATTCTATAAATTGTGACAAAGTACTTCTAGAAATGTCGTTTTTCTATTAAGTTTTATAGCATGTTTCCATAAAGGAAACCGTAATTCAAAACGCTGGGTCACTTTGGTACAGTTGTTCTATTCTTTATATGTCAGATTTTACCCCATGGCAAGAATAACTAAAAAAGGAAGGAAGCAGACGCTGACTTGTCATCAAAGGTGGGATTCTCCTTTCACATTAAACATCAAAAGTTCTCCTCTACTAATGGTTAAGATGTTCATGGTTGGGACAGAATGTCAGCTGAAATAGTTGCCATGAAACGATAGCAACAACACAAACAGACCATGAACGCTATTTTTTTTTACAATTTATTTTATGTATGCCATGTACTGAAAGCATTACACAGTAGCACTATCTTCGATTATTATTTTATTACATTGCAGTCCAGATATTCCCAGTAAGATTGGGACCTCATGGTGTTATGTGTTTTATAAACCATTAAGTAAAAGATGAGCTTGACTCCAACGAATATTTTGTAAATGAAGGATTGTACGACTAAGAGAAGATTTTTTTAGAGGTGCTAAGGAACCAAAAGATTCAGAGCCAGAAAGCTCCCAGTACATCAATGTAAAATAAGTAGATATTTAGACACCTTTGAAACTATGGTCCATAGAGCAATATCCAGAGTGTATAAATGGTGAAAGGAGAGAGGCAACCAGACAGGAGCTGGAGTCTCTTGCGCAGGAATCACAGCATCTCGGCTGGAAGTGCACAGTGTTGGGTTATTTTTCTAGAAAAATTTCTACTTTGTTAGAATAAATTACAATGATTGTACAAAATGCATGAATAGTCCAGGGAGCAGGGACCAGAACTCAGTAGCTAAGATGGCTCATCTTCTGATGTGCTGAGGGAAAGGTGGGAGGAAGGCAGTCATCCAAATTACATTGACCTATTTCTAAACTGGTTACAGGCAGCAGAGCTACCTGAAACACCTGCAGCACTTAGTTCAGCTTCCCTTCAGGTCTTGGCATGTCCCATCCACATCAAAGCTGTCCTTTCCTTGCCCTCTTGTCATTCCCCCTTCTCTGTCAGTGCTGAGCTCTGTAGGTCGAGGCAAGCTGCTTAAGAAAGTCCTCTGAAAGAAGGAATGCTCCCTCAGGCAATTCTAGGGTTTAGGGTTTGGGTTTTTTTTTTTACAGTCACAGCAGTGTACCCAGAGAGCAAGGATTCTTCAGCTATCCTGCTCTCTCTGATCCTTCTGTACTTATTCCTGGTTTCTCTCCAAGTGGGTAATAAGCAAGCAATTGCCACTTACCATGCTTTATAGTAAATTTTACTTTCTTGCTCGTACAGTTTAAGTATTTAGACATCAAGCAGTCAAGGGGGGTCATTTGTTGGGTTTTAAGTACCTATGTGATTAGAGTTATGCATTTTTGCTGGTGAAGGAGGATGTTTCAACTGGCTTTTAAATTGTAGGAGTTTATATTTATGAAATCTGAGTTCTAAGCCAAATTCAGGTTGATGTGATCCCCTTTAAAAGGCCATAAGAGCAAAGCGAAAGCAAAAGTCACTGGACAGTAATATTAAACTATAAAGCATAGTCCACTTTGCAGTGATATTTTGAATTGGTTCATTAGATTTATTTCATTACTGCACTAAGATGTCGCGGTTAACATAAATGATATATTTATTTTCATTCCAGCACAGAAAGATAACCAGCCAGTATTACTTCCCTTCCAATAAAAAAAATATGTAAAAATCACAAGCTGACCACCTGCTGAGACTGTATTCAGTTTCTTTGTATCCTGCTGAGTAATAAAAAGCAAGAGTATAGGAAATGTCAAGAGGTCAAAGTGTAACTATGGGAAGCTTTGATACAGGCCAAGTAAAAGACCAGTAAACAGTTTATTCCACTATTTTTATTGGACTGTTTCAGTCTAAGTTGAAAGCATTCTCTTTTATCCTCTTTACTAGGAATGTAGTCTACAAGTTGATGGCAAAGCTTGATTTGTGAAGTTTCATTGTGGATTTCTTATTATTAGCAGTGGGCAACTAAACGGTAGTTCAAACAATATCCTCAATATCCCTGTTCTGCCTATAATCCTGATGAGGTGCAGATAAAACTGCAAGAGTCAACCTGGAACACCTGCAGAACTGCTGGAGCAGAAGGTCTACAGATCTTTTTTCCTAGGATAAGCCTAATCTTTGAGCCATGTCTTCAGCCTTATTTCAGCAAAGCATCATTCCTAGTAACCTTTTCAGCATATAACCTAATCAGGTTTCTTGTACTGACAAGGTCGTCACTACCTCCTTTATCCTTAGCTGCACAAAAAGCCAAGTGAATTTGAAGTGGTCATTTCCCTTTTGTTTTTTTTTTTTTCTCTCTGTTTTACTTTCCCTTTCAGATAAATATTTCTATTGACTATGTGTGCAGACTACATATCTAATCAGACATGTTTATCAAGTAGAGCTTTTTGTGTTTTGTTTTCTGTGGGATGTTTGGATCTCAGAGAGAGTAATTAGATGTCTTTCAAGATACAGACCGAGAGACCACACAGGCCTCAACAGCAGTTTGATTATAGTATTGACATAAACTGTGGTCTTAGAGGTACACATATAAGATATGAGACCTGCCAAGTAACCCTGTGGTTCACAGGAAATAACCTGCACAGGAAATAGTTTGGTTCAGTGAGAAGTTAAATAGCAAGCTCCTCAAAAGCCTAATGAGTGTTTGCCGTAACTTAGATTAATGTTTCTCCACCCTTTCACATTAGTAATGCATTATGGTAAGACTAAATTAATCCTGACTATCTCATAAAAATAAGAATTTTCAAAATCTATGGTACTATGAGAAAATTTGAACTCAGAAACTTGGAAAGATTTGAGTACTATGAAGCCACCACAGAAGCTTTTGAAGATTTTGTTTGTTTGTTTTGCAACTGCAATAACATGTTATCATCTTGTTATTTTTGTCTTTTCTTGTATCCCTCACTCTTGAAAGTGTCACTAGTCACTGACAGGAAGCAATAATTTAGCCCAGAAAAATTATTTACTGCACTAAACCTAAGTACCTAATAAGAAATAACCACAAGAAAAGAATATGAAGTAGACACATCTGAGACATTTTGCAACAGGCAAGAGTACACCACAGTTCTAAATATAATCCTGGCTCACTTTTGTGTAGGTTTCTAAGGCTTTAAGCTTCAGGGATCTTTATCTCCTTTCTAGAAAGCTAGTATCAACATTCACTTACTAAAGTCCTGATATTCTAAACATTTAATTAGACTTTACGTGACTTCAAAGTTAGCAAGCGTTTTGTTCTACAGTGCCTGAAATCCCCGAGTGTCTTGGGCATGGCCCTGGGAGCTGAGCAGCATTCTCCCTCAGACAAGCACAACGGCTGTCATAACAACTAGGGGCCATAAACACTTTTTGGTCCTCTGGATGATGAAGATGGATGGTCAACCAGCACGTGCTGGAATGAGGAGCTGATGATATTGGAAAGCTTTCAAAACTGAGAAGTGAAGCTATGGACGGTCCACAAGTAAGAAGATTTACCAGCACTTGAGAATGGGAGAATGAACTTTTGACTTTCACCTATCTCTTCCCAGCAGTAGCTAGCACTGTTTATTCACTGTCCTTCTACCCGGATCTGTTTTCTAAGACTTTGGACATTCCCACTCTGCTATGCTGAATAAATATTCAGGAAGATAAACTCACCCAAACTAAGCCTTGTGTTTTGTTTGTGTTTGCACAAAAATAAGCCTACATGAAAAACTAAAAATAGAAAAGCAGAGAAGCCAAGAAAAGTATTTTGAGGTATGAAGCACCTGAAAACCTATGTTTATTAATAAATATCAGGCACTGCTTTTATGAATGTTCAGTGAAGCTGAATATATTTGGTAACATACCCATCATTGTTAACATCAGATACTGCAACAGTGTACCCAAAATAAGACGCCATCTGGAAATAAAAAACAACAGATAGGCTTTCATATCAGATGTCAATTCTTAAAAATTTTTTACTCACAATCCTCTTTGTTTCTATGGTCATTAATTCAGAAATATGTTTTATATATTCTTGAAACTAAGTTAATTAAAGTATATCCTCTAGAGTATTTCATCATGTAGTTGTTTGCCATTACCTGTTCACCAGTGAAGTTCTGGATAAATGTCAAGTCTGAGGAATTAATAATTGAGACCTGGTAACAGAAAAACATGGAAAGTTTCAAGCACACATGAAGATCTTACAGTGTAACATCACTGCAAACTAATTTGACACATGGAAGGATGGCTCAAGCGGCCAAAAAACCCAATTCTTTTGTTTCACCACGGTTTTCGTGTATGATCTTGAACAAATCAATAAGATTTTACGAGTTTCATGTTCTCTATGAATAAAACGGGGAAAAAAATTATTTTCCTTCCTTAGTGGACACTGTGAACAGCAGCAAACCAAAGACTATCAGCTAATCAGTGAGTATATTAGTATGCATGAAAACATGAACTTCAAACATAAATACATACTTACAGAGATATATATATACATACACATACACATCTTTCCTCTGAAAAATGCTATTAATAAGTTCCAGAGACACAAGGAGTTTTAGGTCCACAAAAGTGGAGAACGTGTCTGTGGCTGGGATCTCTGTTTCCCAATCAAGTTAGTTCTGAAACTTTCTTTTGTGTTAAAAGATATATCCACATACACACATTGTCTTCTAACTTCATTTCTAACTGCATATCATGACTCTTTGCATCTGGTATTCAGTGTATACGCTTAAGAGCATTGAAAATAAACACCGAGTATGAATAATCTGAACCTGGACTTCTTTCCACTGTGGACACAGCATAGCACATGAAATATGCACATAAAATGCACACGTGAATAAGCTTAGGTCTGATAACGCTCAGCAGGTATAGGGATGCTAGTAATACTCAAAGCACGCTTGTAGCTGGCTATTGAAAACAAACTACAGAAAGGACTAAGTGCCTAATATTCAAAGCCCAAATCAGTAAGGCATTTCATCCCAGCCAGGTAAGCCTGAGGGTGAAAGTCAGTGGCAGTTTTCTTTCATTAGGAAGTTTAGGATCAAAGAGACAGAAAATATAATGTAGACTTTAATCTTCCAAATGGCCTAACTGCATTCTCACTGTAGAAAGGATAAAATGTCCAGTACATACATAGCCAAAGTTCTGTGCTCCCCTTGGGACTCCAGCAACCAGCTCTGAAAAGATAAATGATCAACAGTGAGCTACTTATGCTATCTCAGTGGTGCATGCAACATGCCTCACATGCCACTTAAATTCTTCCTTGATATATAACTCTTAGGATTTTGGTTTGTTGTCTGTATCAGAAACACCTGCAAATCACTTCAAGATATTAATTCATAAGATTTTAATATTTATTCAGTGCATCTAGTTGCATGAAATATTACATCTTAACCGTGGAATACACTCATCCAGAGATCTCTTTCTGCCTCGCATTATCTAGTGTAGCACAGTTTAATAAAGTTCTTAGCACAATTCAGCTGGTTACCTGACAGCTGTGGATTGATGGAATCAGAAATGACTGTCGCATCACACACTGGAGTATACAAGTTAAACATAACTGTCCTTACAAATACCCTTTTTCTTTCTGGCTGCACAACAGTTTGTGCCTCTAAGCCTGGGTTTTAATAAAAGAAATTCAATTCTTCTGTCTCTTGCCATTAAATATAAGGCTTGGGGTAGGAGCAAAAGCACAGGGAACTTGTTCTTACTGCATTATGGCTGTGTATGAAAAGAGTCAGCTAACGATCTGCCCCAGGCACTCCATCCTTAAGGCATATGAACTGAAACTAGGGAAGCTTTTATAGAGCCAAGAGCTGCTTTCACCAACAAGAGCTACCATGCCAGTGCAGGCCCATGTCTTTGTCCAGAGCAGCTGAATGTTATCTCCTAGCCTAGGCTGTGATGTTTGTGTGGCAGTCAGAAGTGTGCTTTCAGCACATACAGACATTTCCAAGCCACGTTGCAGCCAGATGCTAAGGTCCAGCAGCCTCTATGCAGGCGAGTATGGACCGAAAGACTGTACAAGACTGCACTGTTGGCTCTGCTTGTTACTACTGATCACCAAACTGCCTAAATTAAGTGAGCCTGGATGGCTTCACCTACCATGCTGTTGCAGCTCTAACTACTGAACAGATGCATGGGCATGATACCATAACGACAGATTCGGACTTTTTGGGTTACTTAAATTCTGCTCTGCTATGCCATACCTTCTAAGGAAATATTTGCCTCTGACAATGCTGGGTGCAGATAGCTTAAGTCTCACCAGCGTTTCAAATGTATAAAAGGTATGTTCCTGTGTAGACATCCAAAATGAGGAATTTAATAGGTGCACGGCCATATGGTTTCCATTTGAGTATATAGCTTCTTACCTTGCTCAGAATCTCCAGTAAATTCCCCAGCAGCCACTGAGTATCCTGTTTAAAGGTAAATTACAAGTAAAATACTTAATAAACCATTTCTTTCAAAAAATATGCAAGGACAATCAGATTTGTCTGTTCATCTGATCATCAGAATGCAAATTTTCTAACATTACCGTACTAAAACTGTGCGGAAAAAAGGAAAATTGTTTATTGCATTATTATGACTAAATTAACTGTAGGTCTGAATGGATAACAAATCTACCCCTTTTCTCAAAAAAGGAGCTTCTAAATCATTAATACTTAACAATTTATCTGAAAAAAACAGCAGGTACTATGGTGGTTTGCCCTAACAGGTATTGACCCAATTTAGGTCTTCATTACTCTACTATACTGTACTCTACTTCACTACTCTACTATAATGTGAGAGTATCCTGTTTTAGCTCTATACAGAAGACAAATATCCAATGCCGGAGTTAAGTAACTCCTGAAGCTTTAGTAAACCTGTGAGACAATTGCTATTGGCACAGTAAAGACTTTTGGATTGTATCAGGGACTGTAATTTCACATCTATGGGCAGAGATGAAAGGATGCATCTTCACCTTCAAATTCCACTGCATCTTTTCCATAATTCTATGAAGAAAAACTGGTCTTACATGCAGATATATGTGAATATCATGCAAATTCCTAGAGATCAGTACTAATAAAAGGTACATAAAGAATCTTTTTCCTATTTATGATAAAATATCTTAAAACTGACTTTTGTTATTGCTTACTTTGATCGTATCTTAAATACCACTAGAGAATAAATTGAGTATTTGTACAGTACTGTATAAAAAACTGCAGAACGGAATTTTCTTTTATCTATTCAATATTGAAATAGTCTTTAATTACTTTAAACTCAATCCATCATCTTGGAATGAAAAAAGGTATAAACGGGAAAATTTTGTATTTCCGCTTAATTGTTTAAAATTAATTAAAAAGAACCCTAATGAGCCGTTTAAGATCTCAACTCTCAAACCCTGTTGCTGTTCATAATTTTAAGAATGTTAATAATCCCATTGAAGTGACCAGCAAACTACAGATATGCTGTTGTGCTTAAGGCAAAACACGTTCAAACCCTCTCACGTTAGTTTAGGGCTCATTTTCACATTTATATAAGCCCAACGCTTTTAGAACATATTGCTAACTGATAGAGAGCTTAGCTTACCCATGTAAGTGTCGTCATATGACGGTGGCGCCACTCCTGTTTGCTTCTCTCGTGCCAGTTTCCTCAGAATATCCTTGAAGGAATAATTTGCAATGATATCCGCAATACTTGCAGTGATTACCTGACCTGGATTCAAACAACTTCATAAATAAAAGGGACACAAAAGAGAGCCAGTTTCTACAAAATAGGGCTAGCAGAACGTCAGAATAGAGCTGAAGGGATAATATAGCACAGATGCAAAGAGCAGACATCTTCTCTCAATCTTTCCCCATTATTACCCTGAAAGTCTCAAGAGTACACATACATCGATACAAAAGGCATTGAGACTTTATTGAACAAAAACATCTCCAGACCTATTTCAAGGTGCTGATTCAAACTCAAGTCAAACATTTTCAGCTCTTTTGATGCTGTACTGTACAAATGTAGTAGATCAACAGAAGCAATTTCTCTATGGAGAATCCAAAGCTATGAATTCCCTACAATCATAATCAACTAGATCTTCCTCCTTTAATGGCAATGCAAAAACACACATCAATGAGGCTGACAACAGGCAAGTTGGTAGGCAGAGTCTGGGAGTCAGCTATATCATAAATGTCAAAACAGGTTAAAGCAAAAATACCTTGTTAACTCTTTACCAAAACCGCTTCACGTTTTATCTACATGAGAAACTACATCTTGGAATCTACACTGATGCCACAAATGAGCTAAAAATATATGCAGATAGCAATAAAGGGTTGTGTTCACAAATAAACAGTGACAGAAACTTTGAAAATATTACATTTGCTGTACAAATATTAGTTATTTTTAAAATTGCAATATTTCTGGAGAAGTCAGCTTATTAATTACATGACAAATGTGCTAAAATGCCAACATAAAAATACTTATTTCTATTTGTTTCATTTCCTATACAACTTACATCCTGAATTTTCCCTGACTTATTTTTATACTCAGTGGCGTGTTAAGCAATTCTTCTGATCTATATTTGTTGAAAATAAGACTAGAGACTGGTTATCTTAAACTGAGAAAACAATGGAAATCTAGAACAACATTTTCCACAATATTTTCTGCTTCACTTCTTAGATCAAGTTAACCAGCCAGATGAACATACCTTGCCAATAAAAACTACCAGGCCCGCCTACTATCAGGTCTCCATTCTACAAAAAGCAGAATTGAATAAAATTACACAACAAAAGAACACAACGAAATTAAACATGCATGGGAAAAACAATTTAAATGACCAAAAGAATATCAGAATCATGATAACGGAGAATAGCACTGTTCAAGGAAAGGATGTAGGTGCATGGACGTGCAAGAAAATCCAGAGTTAAATAAAGTTAAGATCACCCTATGCATCTTCACTTGAATGAAAGCCCCAGTTTTTTCAGCACTAGCATAGCATTCTAAAAAGTGCTGGGTATTTGTAACAAAACAAAGCCAGAGTAAAAGAGGGTCTTCACACTCAATGAAGCAACAGTAATGCTTTATAGAGAAGTATACTTTTGTCTACCCTACAATGAAGTCGTTACTCCTCAGCTGTTAATAACGTGAATAACAATGTAGTTGCAGAACACTGAAAATAATGGCAATGAACAAAGTTATGTGAGGTCCTAGTGCTGTAATAATGGCACAGATAATAACAACAGTTGCAAAGTTTCTGCTTTGCCCTACAATATTGTTTCTAGACCCTCCTGGCATCTAAGAACAACTAGCTATTTCCCTTAAGCACTTTCACCTCCACAAGAGAATGGTCTTACGCAATGACTAGTCTGCCTCCAAACCATCCTTATACAAGCTGTTTTAACTTTCAAAAACTAGCTGGTGCCTGCCCGTTTCTTCCTGAAAGTCAAGTCTCTGGAAAGCATCACAAGCGTGACACACTGAGATAGAAGCACATACAATTTTTTGCCTAATTATTTATTAAGACAGACTGAGTAGAGTGCGGTTGGAGTGCTGCAAAGAGATAAACAGGTGCTTATTGCAGTATTTCTTTTACTAATGAAACCAGAAAGTTTGAAGATTGCAAAGGAGGAAAGAACTTGCAACAAATTCACAAAACTTTCCATATGTAACAGCATGGGGATAAACTCTTGATCATCAAGACAGTGCCTGAACACTGGGGATATATTAGAATTACATTTGGTCAAAGTATTTCAGAAGCAGAATCTCACCTTGTAAAAATCTAAGCTGAAACCTGCTTGACAAAAGCCTTGTCCTTCAGGATCTGCATTGCCTGCAATTATGAAGGTAGAAGCATTTTATTGATTTTATAGTGCATGTGGAAGACAGCTTACACACCTCTGGAGCTGTAAGGCTGTAAACGCAAAACTACCAAAATATGTTAAAAGATGTGTATTCTTTTTTAGAAGATGCAGAGTAAATCAAGGCCTTCTACAGGAACCTAAACACGCAGCCCCCTTGTGAAGAATTTGAAAAATAGGACCAGTTAATTGGGACTTTCTCCTCTCACTGCCAAGGAAGGACCCTTGCAACAGCTACCAAGGATTCGGTTTGAATTTGGCTGGAGATACAAAAATAAACAACTTAACTAGAAATCCTCGAATGGTCACCACAGTCTGCTCTCCCATAAACACAAAACCAAGTGTTTACTAGGGCATTCTCAAAAAATGTTGACAAAGTGGATGGGTCAGCATGGGTCAATGTTCAGACAACATCCTCATCATCCTCATTATCTGTACTATGCCAAGGGAAAGGGGCACATGTCCTTCATGAGGGCCAGCCCTTCAATTGATACACATTTGCTCAATGAGGACTGAAGTGTAATATAATTTTGGATGCACATTTGTACATGAAAAAACATCCTTCCTGCTTCTGTCCATTTTTATTTCTAGTCTCCAAATCCTTATATAATTGTACAAAGCGAGTTGGCATGCATTTTGGGGCTTTCCTATGAGAGCTGGAGTGTTGGAAGTCAGCAGGACTGGGAAATTGAGAGCAGAAACTTGAACTCTCTCTTCAAATGATGTGAGCCTTTGGCAAAGCCCCAGTGAGACATCAGAAGTACATGAAGCAGATCTTACGGTTACCATTTCATACAGATTCTGTTTTTTTCTGTACCTATTCATCCAGGGACAAGGATTAGGCTTTAAAAGAAAGACATAGCACAACTCAGTTTAGAGCTATCCAACAATGTCAGAAAAGGAAAGCCACAAAGCAACGCTGAATGTACATGCAAATATCTCATATCGCTATAGGCGTGCAGATTTTCTGGTAGACCATGAAAAGCATTATCACTCATTTGTCAGACGTCAGGAAAATCTAGCTACATGATATGATGCTGTCTCTAGATCTTCACAGGAAAGAGACCTTTAAATTATGTGAAGTGCGTGCCTAGTTTTTCTGTAAAATGCCTGTTACTTTCTCGGCAAAATAACACATGAGAAACTCGAAGGTAGGAGCACAGTTTGCAGTAGACGAACAGTTAAAAGGTGTGTTTTGAAATCAGCCTGTGTGCACATGGCAAGAATGCTAGCTGCTATTGCAGGGGCTCTGTACAAGGGGTACTGTGACAAGGAACTACATTCAGACTTCTGGTGTTATCAGCTAGCACATGCAACTTGAAACAGCTACACCTATCTCAGCTAAACTGAACAATCACAGCTTTGCTGTGAGGGTTTCCCCTGGCAGGATAGGTGAGGCCATCCTACTTGCTACCTCACACAAATCAACTTCAGAAAAGTAACTGAAAGAACAGTTCTTTGATCTGTGAGTGCAGAAACTGTTGTAGATCTAGCCCAGTCCAAAGTTCAGTAAAGTCACTGGATACTTCGTATTAATTTTAATAATTTGAAGCACTGAGGTAATAAGGGTATTAATAATCATAAACACTTAGATACAGGATGTCTAAGGACAGGATGAATGACTGATATAATCTCATGTGTGGCATTTTCTGCAGACTTCTAGGTAACTGAACTTGGCTCTAAATGCACATGCAGTTTTTTCCCTATTCCCCAACAAGTAAGGCCCAGAGATGGCTACCACATCCTCAGAACAGCACAGAGAAGGGTGTGAAACAGCAGTGCATGTGCATGGCTTTCTTCCATGCTGGAAGCCATTCATAAATGAGCTATTGTGGATGATACTGGCATGAATGGTGATACAGGCGTGTGTGTTTCTGTGCAGGGTCTGGTCTTCAGATGGTGATCCTGTGATGAGTGATTTATACTCAGCAGAAGCATGAATAATTGGTTTAAAATGCTGTCTGGTTCTTATCTAGGTCTGTTTGCTACATTTTAAAGCCATTTACATTAAATCAATTAGATCACTATAACTACATAAGCTTAATTTACTTAATTTCTCCTCTTTCAATTATACAATAAAGCATCCAATTGCAGGCATATAATTTAATGTCGATTTCTCTTTAAACTCTCATCAATGCAATAATGTCACACAGTAATGTCCATTCAACCAAGACTGTGTGAAGACTGAAAGAACGAAAACATTGAGGGCAATATCAATTCCTCCAACACAGGATTGTTCCTATTAATACTTACTGTTGCGACAAGGTGAATATTCAGCATAGGCACTGAAGTTCTGAACCGCTACATAGCAGGTGCCAACAGGGTCCTTCTCAGGGCTATCTTTAAGGGTTCTCCAATGATATAAGGGGGCACAAGCCTATCAAAACAGAAATGATGTCACATACTTTTCACAAACTCACGTATCTGGTAAATGTAGGTTTTTAATAAACAAAGTACAAGGATTCTCTCTGGTATTGTATCATTCATATAGCAATGATCATAATGTATTGACAGAAGAAAATGCAGGACCACTGCTTATAATTTCATTATAACCTGAAAAGCACAGTCTGATCTTTCACTTACAGCCCTTAGCAGGTGAAATGTCACATTTAAGCATATGTTACAAATATCCTCTAACTCTACTTGACAAGTAATATGTTTGCTCTATTACTGCTCATTACACAGGACTTGATCCCATAGTTTAAGATGTAGGTTACATACACGTTGCTGAAGACATTCCTACTTCTGTCCTGGTATGTTTTAAGATAACGGCCATTGCAGCAGAACTGCTATGATTCTACTCAGCAGAAGGAGATTTGTCAGGGTGTTGTCTCATATTGTCTATCACAATCATCAGATTGTCTGCCTTCTTATAAACTCCTGGTTAAAATCTCTGGAGAGATGATACAGCTATAATGCATTCAGCAGCCTCTGAGTAAACAGGTTTTTGGTAAGCAAGTTTTGGCCAGTGAACTAATGTTTAATCTTCCGTGTTACAGTAGTGGTGTTACAAACATGACAGCATAAGAATAAAAGATATACAAGTTGTGTAGAGAGAGACATTATCTTTTTTGAAAGTAATTCAAATAATTGGAAACATAAAAAAGAAAAGCTGTCAGGTATGCAAGTCATTCCTCAGGAGTTCCTGTGCCCTAAAACTTTTCAATTGGAGAGGGCAGGAGGGAAAGACACTACTTTTTCCTACAACCTTGCCTCCGTAAGATACAAACAAGTCCTTCATTCATGTCCTATCTTGTCTTACTTTTCCAATTAGAAATCTGTCTACCTCTGGCAAAGCATTGTTATTACCCACATTACTGTGTAAGGCTTCGTTCTGCAATCAGTTCCGGCTGGATGAACCACTGTGCTCCTCAGAGCTTAACAAAAAAGTCAGAGCTTCTGGAACACTGGTTTAAGGAACAGGGACACTTAAAATGCCCCTGCCTAGAAGATCTCACAGATTAAAACTGAGAGCAAACCAATGTACAGCAAAGAGGAATATGTGTCCTGTGAGAGTGATTTTAGGTACATTTGACATCAAGCAAAGCAGATTGAAACAAGAACTCAATATAATCATAAACGTTGACCTAATGCAATTTACTATCACATTTGTAGTTTTAAAAAAGTTTCTGACAATTTGATGACATTTTTTTTTCTTTCCTTTCAGTTTACAAAGCTTCAAAGAGAAAGTTTTCTACCTTCGCTGTTCAAATTTTCACCTGAAGAGTGCTGACTATATCTCTGATTCACAAAGCCTGAGAAGAGTTATCAAAAGCAAAACAAAGTTTGGTCACTACAGACACAGAACATCAGTTAGTGATGAGGTTTTCTGCTCACTCAATTAAGATTCAGCAAATGGTGGTAAAGAACTATTTTATTTCAGTTTGTGAGCTGTTGTTTAGTAGAGTACACAAAAGGAAAAATCTTCATCTATTTTTAGATTTTAAAAAAATTTTTACATTTACTTAGCTCTGTAACAGAACAGGGTGATGTTTTATTCATTACCTGTTTCATGTCAAAATCCTTCCCTAAGTTAACCACAAGGCCATATTACACAAGGGAAAGCATTTCCTTTAGATACTTCTTCCCTTATGGCTACTTCTTAAGTGATAATTGGAAGTTTTAAGCAAATCCCAAGACACAAATTGTTGCTTTGCAATTGTAAAAATTATTAAAACTAATGACCAAACTAATAATCCTTAAGACAATTAGGTCAGTGACATTTTCAATGTAAACCTTAGTGCAAAAATTTTAAGTATAAAATATCTGTGTATAAGCAGCATCACCACTACTTTACTAAGGAATAAAAGTACTTGCCCCCTGCTGGGGTCCTCTGTCAATACAAGTAAAATGTTCAGTGAAACTGGAAAACAGACATAGCACTTTGACAGCAATCTTGATTTGGATCTTTTTTATCATTACTTTTTTGCAGCTGTTTTACCATGACTGTGACATAATTGTTCAAAACAATGTAAATGTGACAAAAGAGGTCAGTGCTTTCTCTTACTAACTGATCTTCAGCACAGGTTCTTGGCTTCCATTACATTCTGCATTTAATATTCCAAATAAAGCTTCATCATACAAAATATTTATAGCATATAGCTATCAGTTACCGTGTATCTCAAAAATACATCCATCATCTCTTAAAAAAAAAAATCATTCACTTCCATAAAAATATGACATGCTGCTATTTCCACATGGCAGTGGGATCATCTTCACTTGATCAGTTCAACCTGATTTTATAGACTGCTTTCATTTTCTGAATTATATACATCATCTGTTTTAGAATTCATGCATAATCATAGAGTTCTTTCCATAATCTACACATAGAGAGCTATTAACGATACACATTTGAGAAAAATAAACATTACCTCCAAATGAATACCAAATGCATATGACTTACCACAACTTTTTCTTTATGAGCTTTGACTGTTGCCCCAAACCACTGATTTGTCTTAAACTCAATAGGTTCCTTGGTACCATTGACTTTAATTTTCCTGTTGTCTGACACAGAAAGAAGCAGTATGTTGACAGCTTATTTTAAAAATTACCCTGTGAATTACAGATACAAGTGAACAGACTAATGGATATATTACATTGCATTCACTGTCATTGTCCTACAAGCTTAGTAGGAAATGGATGTTCTAGTATCATTTAAGTTTTTTACTGGTCAGTGGAAAACAGCTTAAATTCACATGCGAAAATTCAAAATAATTACACTTAAACTTCAGAAAAAATACAAAGGACTGGAAGAAGAAACCTTGTGTTTCGCTCTGGGGAAAACAAAAATTTACCTGGAATGATGAAGAATGAACGAGAACCTACAAAAATAGGTGAAAAGCCCTAAGAAGGTTTCTTATACATGGTAGAAACATTCCATGTAAAAAGTATGTTCCATAATTAGCTTTTGTCAAACAAATGACATTTCTCAGCATGCCTATTGAAAGACCAGCACTACAGATAGCAAAGAACTTAGTTTTTAACAGAACTACATGTGTACACACTGTCACAAGAGACAGCTTCTTAATGTTGCTTTATATGTACTCTTGCAGATGTCAGCGTAAGAGAAGCCATCTGGGCAAAGACTCAGGCCAATTATAATGCACTTCAGGTTTTAATAAAAAGCAGACATCCCTTCCTTTCACCCTCAGTTCTCTGAAGTAAACTGATTTCCCATATGTTCATGAGCTATACTCTTCCCTTACCAGTCATTCCTAATGAACTTCTCCATTTATACACAAGCAGGGCATTACTCCTTCCCCCTTGTATCTGCATTCCCTTACGTTTGTTTCTGGTTCCTATCAGGAGGGATTTCAGAAGAATCAATCCTTTTTATTCACTCTAAGTGAAAATAAAACCATATACTCTCTACTTTGGAATGTAGAAAAAAAAAGGTAATGTCAGATTGTATCACACAGATTTACACATATTTTTTAAAAAACTGACAAAAAATGCAGCTGATATAACTGTCACCTTAAAAAAGCTAACACTTCCTGAGATTAGCCCGACAAGAATAAAGGAGATATCTGAATGCTCTTTTAGGATGTTGGATCACCAGTTACCTCAGCTCATGGTAACCTCATAAATGTTAGAGATATAAACTGAATTAGAAAGAAAAATGCATTGTATTTGGAGAACAAGAGTACTCTATCTCTGTATTTTTCTAATAAACATGAAGCAAAGTGGAATGAGAATGAATTTGCGAAAGTTTGAAAGTCTCAGAAAACGTCTTCCTTCTTACAAAAATTTGTTTCTGTGCTGCACCACACAGTTAGTATGGAAATTCATGCATAGAGAGAGAAAAAAGAAAAATTTCAGGAGTATTTAAATCTTAAAAATTCAGGAAGAATAATTTAAAATCATTCTAAAAATACGCATTTTAAAAATACGTTTTATTTAAGTTAGGCCTAAACTTTAAGAGCGTGGGAGACAGTGACTTTGACACACGGCACTGTAGGAGCTGCCAGTTTCTACCTAGTTGTTGGCAACACCACTCTTGATTATTGCTTCCAGTGAAGTCAGACCCTTTCAAACTTTAAAGGTTTCTTTTTTCTTTTTTTAATGCTCCAGCAGATCTGAACATGATCAATGTCCACAGATGAGGTCTTAACAAAAACAAAGCTTTTGAAACTTGAAAATCAGTCATGGTCAGCTTACAGCAGCCAATGCTAGCCTGGCTCTGAGAATACTCATGACCACTATTCTAACTTAAAAAGAGTTTCAATCAAAACAGAACGCTTGTCTACTGGTAAAGTATACTAAATTTTGAAAAGAAGTTAGGTTTTAAAACTAGGCCAACAGTTCACAAGACTTATAAAAACCATAGCTGAATTTATCAGTAAATCTGCAAGAACTGTAAATACACACCCACCCCACTTAGTGGCATATGGTGTAGTATGAAAACATCATTATGTGGCATGGGATTTTCATTATATAGTAACTAGCAAAATATCACAGAGACACAAATTAATAAACGCTTTTTTTTCCCCTAGAAAAATCTCTTTTGACAGAAATTCTCTAATCAACTTTGTTCAAGATCCTTGCTGGAGCTATGGAGTCATATTCCCAGTTTCTGAGGTTGTGTCTTAAACCACAGTTTAGTCTTTTGTATATAACAACCATTCAGTATTTCAGGTTGCTGTGAACCAGCTACTGCTTCTGCTATAACCTTATCAAAATGAAGCTATAAACACAGTTAACTTCTCTGAATACATGTGGACTGCCATTACTGTGCCCTGGTGGTATTCAGTTAGACAACAAGGCTATGAATGAAGCCACTGTAAGTGTCTACTTCTGAGCTAGTCATCCACTTACAACCAAGGACATGATCTAGGGCACAGCTCTTCTACTTGTAAAGCAAACATCTGAGAAGGTCAGAAGAACCACAGCCAAAAAATACAGATTTTTTTTTTTTTACCAACTTTAGATAGCCATGGATGACCAACTTAGACAAGACTCAGATAAAAACTATTCGTTTATCCAGATAAATCTAGTTCAGTTTAAAAAAAAAAAAAAAGAAAGTTGTTATTTCTGTCTTTGGTATATCCCTCAAAACTGTTAACTATGTGTTTCAAAAAATAACATGTCTGTATCCTGACAACACTCTTATGACAGGGAAACATCTCTCCTTGCATTGTTTATGGGGATCTGAGGCCCACAAGCTATGTCTATTCTGTACCTTACCCACAGGCTAAGCTATATTTCTGTAAGCAGTAAAAACCTGGCTTGAATTCAGGTTGCTTTCAAATGTCATCTTCTCTTCCGGGAGAGAATGTCTGGCCCCTTTTAGGAAGGAGTCCAGGCTATCTTGTATCACAATACGTGACACTAGTGCAAGGATAGCCAGAATACAAGGCAGCAGCTGGGCTGGGCACACAACGCCTGAGCCTGTCCACAGTGAGGTCCAGGCAGTGCCTGAGTACCAGCTGGATCGCTTCAGAGCCAGCCCAGGAGCTGTTCCAGATGGTCAACAGTCTCCATGACTCGCAAATTTGGCTTGAAAATCAGCCCTGGAGTCACTCTTAACTGTACTGGCTAAGACTGTATTGCAGAGTAAGGCCCAGACAACCAGGAGTACGCAAAGCGCAGAGAGATGTGTAAGTATAAATTTAGGTGCAAAGATATCTTTAAACTGCATTTCAGCAACCCAGAAGCATCTCATTTTCTACTGCAGGAGCCAAGACTCCTATACATCACTACTGCTCCACAATCCAGCTTCAGAAGCAGCCCTGGAGGTGGCGAAACATGATTCTCAAAATCAGTGTTCCTTCACCCAGTCTTTTAGGCTTGAGGTACCTCAGGGCTACCAAAGGGAAAGAGGCCCCTTAAATTGCCAAAGTAGTAGCTGGATAAGTAGAAAAATTTGAATCCAGACATTAAAATGTAAACTTATGTAAGAACAACAGCGCAGAGATTCATTTTTAGGAACTAAAGCCTGAACCTAGAGCAAGTCTTGATGCAAATCCATTATTTGCACACATTAGACTAAATTTGGCATTTTCTACAGGGATTGGTCTTCTCTCAGTCACTGATTCAGCACATTATAAACTGTTTAACAAGCATGAATCAAACATTACTCTTAGAAATATTTCTTTGTTGTAGTAATCAGGATCTGCATAAAAAACAGATGTATTTGCAAACACTAATAGTGGCTCATTGTGATTCATTCAGCTCTTGAAAACTAGAAGTAAAAAATGCAGCATCTATTATAACTTGAAAATACTCAAAGAACAAAAGCAAATAAAAATATTTTAATCAAACTTAACACAGGAAAACAATGCTTCTAATCAAAGCAACAAATCCGCTACGTAACACACCTGCAACTCTTTCAGGTAAGTTCTTACCCTTCAGGAACTTTGAAAAGTATTATCGTTACTTGCTCCATGTGTGTTTGTCTGTATGTGCTGGATAAACACATATGGCCATTAGCCAGGCATCTGCAGCAGGCTCAGTTACACTCTGCCCTCTAATCTCTACCTACTCAGGCTACATCCAGGATGTCAAATTCGTTTCGAATACCTGTTTTGATATATGTGTGTGTGTGAATGCATCTATGCACATCTACACGTATAAGTCAATATAATCAATATAAAATGTAATATATGTATTTCATATATTTATAACGATATATACAGAGAGTAGAGGTGAATAATCACCTCAATCTAATCATATTTCTATAAAATGGGAACACAAACATATAAACCCAACAAATATCTATATCCATATCTAAATCTACATATACATATATATATATTTAGATTTAGATTTAGATTTAGATTTAGATAAATACACACAGGTCAAGGAAACTGAATATCCCCCTCACATGGAGACAACACCTGGAATGCTATGTCCAGTTCTGAGACATCAGCACAAGACTTGCAGGTGTTTGGCCCAAAGAAGAGAAAGCAAAGGAAGATCTATTTGCACTTGATCCAGTGTTCAACAGGTAGAGAGAAGAGAGAGACAAACTCCTGTTTGAGGTATGCAGCAAAAGGAGAATAGGCAAAAGACACAAGTTAGAGCAAGGGAATTTCTGATTAGATAGAAAGAAAACACTCTGCACAGTGAGGGTAATTAAGCACTGGAACAGATTCCCAGAGAGGCTGTGGCACCTCCATCCTTGAACAGTTTCAGAACTTGGCTACACAAGGCTCTGAGCAATCTATTTTAACTTTGAAATCAGTCCTGCTGCATCATTAGGGTCCTACCTTACAGGAGGGAAGAGAGAGGGAAGGGTTCATACTGGCATATGTGGTCTCATATTCTAGAAGTGAGGGAAGAGATGGGGTCTTGTCAACCCTATCACCACGGCAGAGTGACATTTTTCTGGTATCACTACCAGGAAAGATTCCAATCATCCCATCCATTACTGAGCAAAGATAAGTCAGTAACATTCACAGGATCATTGATATTAGACCCTCAACAGAGAGACAGAATACCAATGCAAAGCAAAAGACTATGATCTAGGGAATTCAGCCAAGCAATTGCCTTCAACATTAATGCTGGGATAAAAAAAGGACTCCATAGTGTTTAGAGAAAGTAAGGACATGCAAAACTCTTGCATGATGAGAACAGTTGCTTCTATTTTTAGATTTATCTGATTCTGCAAACATCTATTTAATTTCTGGTTTTTATTGTGCCTTAGATGCTATTCATACGAGTTATTTTAATTTAGTAGATTGTATCTAGAGACCTTTATTTGGACTTTCATTCCATGAATCAAGAAAAAAAGAATCATCAAACTCAATAGGATTTTTTCCCTAAGTACAATCTGATCAAAAACAAATTAAGACCTCAGGGCTTGAACTAACATAGCTAAGGGTATTTTTTCCCTTCTTTAGATAAGGCTGAGGCTTATAAAAGAAATCCATGAGGGTCTATTATAAATCAGAATGCTACAAGTGAACCATAAGGCTCTAGATAAGGTCTTACTGGCATAGGGGACTGAAATGTGTCAAAATTTAAAAATACAACAAAGATCTCCCTCAGCACTTTCTCCTGAGATGCAAATTCTGTTTTATAAGAGGATTCTAAGTTGTCCCCAGGATCTGACCATCTTTACAGCTAATGATTTTTTTCATGTAGCTAAACCTCCCAAGTCCCACTACACATCCTTTCCTTACACAGTACCTGGGTTCTGTTACAATCAGCTCAACTGCTGGCCAGATTAGCTCATGTTTTCCATCAACCGCATGCTTGGCCAGGACTATCTACATCTGCCTCCCCTGTTCGTCTTCAGAGGCTGTCCAAATTTTCTCCAGCTAGTTTAGACAATTTAACCTATTTTACTAAAACTAGTAAAGTTAACTGATAGCAAAGACGAGACTGCAATGAGTTCTGGAAACTTAGAGGAAGTGGTATATAAAGTTCTGCCTTTAGGAACTAATTTAAAACATAAGAACTTGTTGCAGTTTGTTAAGTATTACAATTAAAAGTGACCATTATAATGAGTTTCTGAAGTATGAACTAATAGCTTTTTACCAGATTTCAAATGCAACACTGCACTTCAGGGGGCAGTTAAATTTTCTTCTGGCTGCAAGATGCTTTCAGTGGTTTGGAAGTTCCCCAGTTAACCAAGTGGGGAGAAAGTTTTCTTCGTATTGCTCTCCTGCTACCTCTCCTGGCAGCTGTATGGAAGAGCATCCAGCTTAAACACAAGGACTTGGTAATTCTACCTGAATGCTAAAGCAGAAGTAGTCATCGTAAACCTCATTTCATAATGGAGAATCTGAAAAGGAGAAGTTAGCTTTGTGTAGGTAAGAGAGGACGGGCAGATCACAGATCTTTAATATAACGCCAATGCTTGTTCCCCTGTCTTCTCAATAGGTTCCAAAGTGTCACAGCCTTACACTGCAATGCAACAGGACAGCTTTGCAGAGCAGGGAAACAAGGGAGAAGAGTCTCTGACCTTCAGTCCGTATCTCCTGGAGCAAAGGGATACTAAAAGCCCTTCCCTTATACTTTATCTCCGTTCCCTGCTGCAATGGAGCAGGTTAAAGCACCAGTTGTGCTCTCAGGGGCAGTGTTTTCAGCTTCTTCCCAGATCCTGGCCCCAGTGCCCAGATTTATGGAGCTTTAAAGAACTGCAAACATGGGACTGCAGAGTCAGTGCTGTATCAACAGCAGGAAACACAGAGAGTTCCTGTTAAAGCTCCTTCTTGGCTGGAGTCCATATCACTGGCCAATCCATATGGGAATACCCAGTTACATGACTTGCTTATGGATGGGTCAGCACAAATCCTATAGCATGTCAAAATTTCATCCTCCTCCCCTCTTCTGCCCTCCTGTCCCTTGTCAGGAACAATATTTCATCAATAGGATAAATTAGTGATGTCAGTTTGCAAGTAAATCACCTCATTGCTTTGGACATCTCTGGATGAGCTACTTCAAAAAACAGAGACAGGTAACCTGAGAAATTAGTGACAATCTGGGAGAATTACCTGTAGAACGATTTCAGTTAGGTGGCATGACTTTCAGGAATGGACTGCAGATACTGCTGCATATCTATTAACTCTTAACTAAGCCACCTTCTCAGCAGAGCAGTTTAGCCCACACACATGTCCACATGAACACAGTTAAGCAGCTTCTTATAGCACTCAGACCATCTTGGACATTCTACATATGTCGCAGTGCCACAGTGATGATTTCAGGAGTAGCCTTGGTTTTGAGTATCAGTGCTAGTAGTAAGAAACCCAGTCTGTGTTTGACAGCTAGAACATGGCACTCAGAAGTAATGACACATTTTTTAAAGATGTTTTCATATCTTTCACTAGGAATTGAGTGAATACTGAGCGTTCCTGTTGGGTATACATTAGTAACCAATGCAATATCTACTCATGTGATCTCAGTTTCTGAGAAAAAAGAAGCAAGAGAGATTCACAAACCATAAGGATTTGTCTTTTGTTGTTTAAAGCTTACATGACACAAAGAATAGAGTTTAGTCCTGAGCGTCACAGCCTGTGTGGTTGTAAGCAGGTTAGCTGCACCTTGCCAGTGACTCTGGGTGCAACCCTTGCAGCATCAGATCTCTGATCCACTGGGGAACATCACAGTTGTCTTACACCAGTGTCAGGATGTCAGGTCCAGTTAGGCTTAGCATTTGTATTCTCCCTTCAGGACTCTCTGGCACGCAGGATACAGAATAACTTTCTTCAAATTAAAACTTCAGTTATTTTAAGAATAGAAAGATACTATTCACAGAGAAAAACAAAACTCTTCAACAAAACAGCCTTTACAGGACCAAAGACCATCCTATCTCAGCACTTCCCACCATAATGTTAGCCTAAGCAAGCCTAAGTTTTTCACTAAGGCATCTATCACTTGTTTCCCTCAAACCACTTTCTGAAAAAACGTCCCCTCTATCTAAGGTATATATACTGCACAAACTCCACATATTCTTTTTTTCTTCCTTCCCTTCTCTGACTCATGAGCATGTTCTTGTTCATCGCTGCCTCTTAACAAGCCTTAAATGCTTGTGTAGACAGGTTTTGTTACTTTTTAGTTTGTTACACTTTACAGCCCCATAACAAGGCATATCTATCCATTCATTCAGTAAAAATCTCAATATCTGTAAAGTACAGGAAAACTACAAATTAGTACAAAGCAACTCCACATCTGTAACACCATGATATTTAGAACATGTCCAGAATCTTGACTGAAGCCATCACAGAATACTAATCAATGTCCTCACTGGTTTCATTAAGTAGGACTGAGACAGTAATAGTGTTAATACAAATAACATCAAAGCATTTGCAAAGGAAGGAACCCTTCTTGAAAGTAGATCTACTGGTCTTGTGGAAACAGTGAAATAATTTGTGCAGTTATATATGAGTCTTACCAGTTAGGTGCCCTCTTACACACTTATTTGTGGCAGTGAAAGTCTAAATGACATCCAAGCGTGCTGCATGTTCCCTCCTCAACGTCAGAACACAACTTGCGTTGAATGCAGTACACCTGAGCTTCATTTGTGTACCCAGCCCTCAGAAATGGAAGACAGGAGGCCTCATGCTCATATGTAATTTAATCCAGTGGTTTTCAACCACTTGGATTTGTTGATCTCTTGAATTTTTACGTTACAGTGGAAATTTCACAGTTTCTGTGACCTGCAGCAATTTCACATATCTACTTTGGGATACAGTATATGTGAATCTGCTTTTCTTTTACAAATTCTTTAGAATACGGAAGTCCTACATTGAACTCTCATGGTTGAAAAATGTTGATTTAGTAAATTCTTTATCTATTTGTTTGGTTACTCTGCCTTTTAAGTATTATATGATACTCTCCCCCTCTTTCTAGTTCCACTCAATTTTTACTTCTGATCTTAATTAAAAATGTTTTCAATTACTCAGCAGCTTTGTTTCTTTTACTGTGCTTGGTGAATCTAACTGAAAGAGCTGATATTATTCGGTTAGAGTAAAGAAAACGTACTTAAAAAGGAAGCTTTGTACAAAAATTTATCAAAATGAAACCTTCCAGCTCTGAAGCAGCCTCTGTAGTTTTTCTGGTTTGTTTCAGAAAACATTCCCAAAATCTTCTATGAGGCATGAAGCATCAATCTTTAAAATTAAAGCTGCTAGAGATAAATTTCCAGTCTTCTAACAATTACTGAGTGGTTTTGTTTTGGGAGAAAGAATAATCTGGTGGTTGAGGCACTGGAGGAAGAAGAAAAAATCCCGAGTCAGTTCCCAGTATCATCACCAACTTCCTGTATGATCCTTAACAACCCAGACTGACTTTTTTCTTTATCGGAATAAATATAAAAACAGAAATATAAACATAAAATGGGAATAGCAGCATTTCTAAGTGATGTTGTAGGGAGAAGGCATAGTGAGTACAAGGTACCTGTACAAAAAATAGTCATAAACTGAAAATATCCCTCATATTTACTAGGGACTATGTAAGTCCCACTAGGCATACAGTGGTCAAAGGCTTCAAAAGGAACTGTGCGTAACAGACTATTTGAAATAGTATCATCTAGTCTAGAGCTCATGTGGACTGCTCTATTTGGAGGGATACTGGAAAAGATGGAAAACTCAATCTTGTAAGTAGCGGTGTTTTGGAGAGAAAAAACGGACATGAAATATACATCCATACTTCAGCGAAAAGAGTCATCTAAGGCATCTTGGAGATGGCTTTTATGTTGCTGGCAATGAAGAATGGGTGCTGGTACAAGCTATTCAAACCTTCCTGGGGTCCCCGTCCGTGAGGGCAGCTGGCCATTGCTGAACTGTCCAAAATGACACCTTCACTGCCCTCAGTGCTGGAATCAGACAACTACTGATGACGCTGCTAAAACTGCCCACACTAGGGTCCCCCCTCCAAGTAGAGTGCATTTATACCTACACAATGGGCTCTCTCTGGCTTCACTTCAGCTGCCTACAAGTCAGGCATCTATCCAGCGGACACAAACAACCGTCTCAGGTGGACTGAATGAACCACACTTTGGAGATTCCAAGCTGAATAGTTGTGTGAAACAGTCCAAAGCCCTGTTGATACACTTAGTTATCAGCCTGTGTTCATGCCTTTATTCGAAACACAGTATCTGCAAAAGGTCTTATCTACCAAGACGATGGAGTTGTCTTGAGTCTCTTTAGTTAACTTTTCTGGAGTTTCTCACAGGAAAGCGAGATGCCCTTCTAGGTTTCATCACCAGGTCTTCATTAATTTTTAAAAATGTCCCTTTAAAATATGATAGAATTTTCATTTGGTCTGTAAGTTTCCTATTCAGACCTGCAATTAATTTCTATAGATAATATATTCCACTTCTGTTACATGTACTATCTAATGATAAGATGGAAATACAGGAATATTTCCTAAAGTGGTGTTACTTTAAAGATGTACACTCAGAGCATATTACAATAAAAATATTGTATGCATACTGTGTATGTCTGTCTATTTACATTTATGTAAAAACATATGCTGTACGTAATATTACACGCATAAGCAGCCACACACACATACAGGAACTACCTCTTACTCTGTTCTGAAGAATGCCCAGCATGATGGAAGAGTCATCCTGAGCAGAGTTCCTAGACACTAACATAGCAACGGGATGTGTGGGTGGCTGGAGCTGGAAGGGGTAGAGAACTGCAATGCTTACTTGCTACATTTAAGTAAGCTCTTCTAATTTTATTCGTGCTCTCAGAAAAAAAACCCAAAAACTTAATTGTTTTGTGTTCACATTTAAATAAACAACAAATGTTAAGATTAAATACAACCTAAAGAATTGTAACTTTTGCTTAAAGATTAAACTGTCAAAGTCTACATAAATAAAGCCAATTAGTTTTAAAGTCCCTGCAAACACTAAGCTTAAATTATTTTCAAGACCTATAAAGAGACAAAAGAAAACATAAACAGCCTGAATTGTTTAAAACGTGTGTTCCCTCTAATTAAATAAGAAACATCTGTCTTGGGATTTTGGAAGTGGATATAATCTATCCACATTGTGCTTAAATCAGTTTGCATCTAGCTTTCAATCTTCAGAAATAAAATTTTTGCTTTCTGAAAAGAATCAAATAAGTGTGCCACATGAGGTACTTCATTCATCTGAACAGGCAGAAAACCCCTTGCTGCAAACGACAGCGAAGACTAGCAGTCTTGTAATTTCCAGGATTTTGCTTTCTGAGCACTCAAAAAAAAAACCAACCCACCAAAAAAGCAGCAATTGTTATGATGGACTGCACAGATCCTGAAGGTCATACTCCCGATATTTCTCTGGGGACCACCGAAGCCTTCCCCGCGAGCGCACACGCACGCGGGCTGCCAGGAGCGCGATTTCCCTGGCGGAGCGCTGACACCCGGATCGCAGCGACACAAGCGAAGCGGCCCTGGACGAGCCTCGTGCCGAGGGGGCCCTGAACGGCGGAGCGGAGCCACACTCGCCGCGCCACCCGGCGAGCCACTTACTGGTGTTGTCGAAGGGGATCTGCCGGCAGCGGGCGGCGGGCCAGGCGCAGCGGTACACCGCCCCGCCTTCCACGATGTCCGGCTGCGTGGTGTTGGCTTTGGGAGCTCCCACCAGAACGCTGACCCTGCCGAACACACCGGGGAGTCAGCGGGGCGATGGGACCGACAGGCGGCGGCCCCGGCACGACGGCCCGGGGGCTGTCAGCGCGGCCACCGGCCCGAAGGCGCCGGGCAAACCGGGACGCCGCCGTCTGCCCACCGCCTTCCCCACCGCCTCCCCCGAGCCCGGCGGCGCCCTCAGCCCCGGCCGGCCAGGAGGGGCGGCCCGGCGGCGCTCGCTGGGGCACCGCCCGGACTCCGCCGCCCGCGGCACCCCGGAGGGGAGCGGAGCGGTCCGCGCAGCCCGCCCGGCGGCGGCGGCACTCACGTGCTGGGGTCGGGGACGTAGAAGTCCACCGAGTACCCGAAGTAGCTGCCCGGCGGCCCGCTGTACACCGTCAGCTTCTCCTCGTCCAGGTTGAAGGCCACCAGCGCCGGCGCCCAGAGCAGCGCTGACAGGAGCACCAGCGGGCACGGCCGCTGCCAGCGGCGGGCGCGGCCGGCCCCGCGCCCGCGGCTGAGGCGCAGCATCCTCGCCGCCTCCGCGGCCGGCTCCGGGCTGGCAGGGAGTGGCGCCGGGGCGCGGAGCGGAGCCGAGCGGAGCGGAGCAGACCCGTGCGGTGCCGAGCGGTGCCGCGGCGGTCTGGCTGCCGCCGTGCGCGGGCGGCGGGGCGGGGGGCGGGCGAGGGGCGCGCGGCCCCCGCGCACCTCGCGGCCGCGAGCCGCGCTCGGGCGCCCCCTGGCGGCCCGCGGCTGTCGTCGGCCCCCGGCGCGGCGCCGCGGTGAGGCCGCGCCGGGAGCGCGGCGGCTCGGCCGGGCAGGGAGCCCGTCGTCCTCCGCAAGGCCGCGACGGAGCCCGAGGGACCGAGTGCCACCAGCCGTGCCTGCGCCCGGCTGCCGCGGGGCAGGGCGGGGCGCTGGCGGTCGGTGCGGGGCCGCCTCGCCCGCGCTCCGTCGCTGGGGGAGAAGCCCCGCTGAGGGAGGCGCGGTCCCGCCGTCGCCTCCGACGGTGCGTACGGGAGAGGACGGTGCTCGCGGCGCCGTGGCTGCCGTGTGGCCGTCGGGGACCCGGAGCGGCCCTTGTCCCCCAGCGCGGGGAGCGACACCGCGTCCGGGGCCCGGGCAAGGTTTCCCCGTTTGCTCGGGGTGGTTTTACTGCTGGAACCAGCTGCACCTGGGGAAACCAATGGACGAAAATCCACCGGTGGAGCCGAGAGAAACGTGTGCTCAGCAGGACGCCGCCTTAACTCTGCCCAGCGGGGTTAGCCAGTGGCCACATTTGGACAGTCATGTTCACAAGGGAAAATGGCAGAGTGGAGGCTGGTGGTTTCTAATTGCATTTCTCTCGACTTCCAGCATTTTCAAGAGTTTGAACTGAAGAATCTGGTACTTGAAAATGCCTTTTAGGAAACTATGGTGCTTGGAAAAAAAAATAGACCTTCATCAGATTGCTAAGTGACTGCCAGCATGGCTATTAAAAAAAAATCCCAACAACCAAATCCCCCTTCTAACCACAGGAAAGATGCAAACCCAGCCACGCAGTTACAAACACATTAGGAAATGCATTCCTCTTTAAGTTTCTCTGTTAGTGCTTTCCTGGGTACATAAAGTTTTAATATGCTGAAGGGAGCGCCTTACGCTTGCGCAGAGGAAAGCATTGCTTTATACCTTCATCACAGCTCCAGGCAGGGGCAGGTGTCATGCCTCTTTTCCCACAGAAATGACCACTACTGCTTTAGTGCATGTGACATTGAATGGAGCTTTTAGAAAGCTCCTCTTACAACTTCTTCATAAAATAAATTAAAAATGATGAGGCTGTATAACTCCTGTCTTGAATCGCTTTGCTCCTGCAAGTCTCACAAGAGTGTCGTAGCTGTTTTTGTTAAGACTATATAAAAACTGACTTCCTGAAATCCTCCCTTCCCCTACAAAGCTAAATGGGGCATCGCATCTTGAAAGGACAATATTCTTTTTTTTTTTTCCTAGACTCAAAGGTAGGAAGAACAGGAGAAACATTTTATTTTCTATTTAATCAACTTCGTTAAGAGGGAGAAAGGATTGTTTTTCAGAATTTATAATACATATGTGTTCAAAATCATATCAGAGAAAGATTAGAAGAATAGAGAACCCATTTATAAACACGCTACAGCAGAGCACAGCTATGAAAGCAGCTGAGAGTAGTTTGTTTTGTTCTGAGGTTCTGGTTTCTTTACTTTTGTGTTTGTTTTATTTTAAGTGCTTTATGGCAAGATTATTCTGATAAGACTGACATTCCTGTTCACAAAAATAGAACAGTGTGTTTATTTCCAGCATTGACTGTGTGACCCTTAGCTGTCCTCACAGGCTTGTAATATTCCTTAATTCTGCTCACCTTACAATTACACCGACTTTACTCTTGCTATTAGAGTGAAACGTCACCATTGACATAATTTCGTTACTTTACATGGAACGAGTATGTCTTAGAGATCTAAGCACCAGCAATAAATTCAGAAATACCTCAATGACTTGTAAGGTTAGCACCTACTCGTAAAAGTCCTACATTTTTAAGGCAACCAAACAGATCTGAAAGTTGTGTTGCCTTATGCTAAATAATAATAATGCCTTGCTCTTAGCACAAGAACAGTCAGTTGTCTTTCAGTTTGAAATGTATGCCACCTAACCTGGTTTGTTTGAACTAAATTTAAAAAGGAAAAAAGTGCTTCAAATGGCTATCAGTGCTAAAACCTGTATGGAGAGCAGGGCAGAATGAAAAGAATATCTTTCAAGATCTTCCTACTTCCAAGGTGTTAACATACAGCAGTTCCCCTTCCCCTACCTTTTTTTTCCCTCCATATAAAGAAGAGAGACATGAATGTAGGGTATTCCAAATCAATTCAAACAGATAAATGAAAAGAACAAGGGTCTGCAGTGTTTCCCTAAATAACCTGGATCTGTTCTGATAACTGGAAGCTTACTCCACATCTTGGTTTCCTCAGACTTTGGACTGGATGTTGTGGTCTGCACTGCTCAAGAGGTAAGCAGCTGCCCCAGTTGTTGGTTAGACATACCTGTGGCCTGATTAACTACTTGGAATATTGAACTAAAAAGTCTTACTAGGCTCTAGAACCTGACATGGAGCCAGGACGGAGAGCTTTTGTAAGAACATTTAGCCAAGGGTCCAAAGAATCATATGGAATTTTAACATAAATCTTGTCAAAATTAATCACAATTTTACTGTTAAAACTTTCCAAAACATGGCAGTACAGAGGCCAAAGTGTTCAATTCCCATAAGGAAGCTTACCTTTTCTCTTAGTTATTAATTGGTTTTGTTTCTGCAGACAAGACGCCTTCTCCTGAACTGTAATTGGAGCTGCTACATAGACAGCATTGTGTATTGATTATCCTGTCATAGAATCATAGAATTCATGGAATAGAATCACAGAATCATAGAATTCATGGAATAGAATCACAGAATCATAGAATTCATGGAATAGAATCACAGAATCATAGAATTCATAGAATAGAATCATAGAATCATAGAATTCATGGAATAGAATCACAGAATCATAGAATTCATGGAATAGAATCACAGAATCATAGAATTCTATGATTCTATGACAGGATAATCAATACACAATGCTGTCTATGTAGCAGCTCCAATTACAGTTCAGGAGAAGGCGTCTTGTCTGCAGAAACAAAACCAGTTAATAACTAAGAGAAAAGGTAAGCTTCCATATGCAAAGCAAGAGGATAAAATGAGGATGTGACCACAGTCTACAAAGAGCATGAGTTTCTTATCAGCCTTGTTAATGCCAGCTTCTGAATCTGAGCACCTACTTGTCCATGATAACTGAAAAGGAGGGATTTTAGCCAATATACAAGTCTGAGAGCAATGAAGTGGCCTAGTTCGTTATGGGGCTCGTTTCTGTGCTTTTCGCCTATGTACTGATGCCCTCCTGCGTTTGGGACTAAAAACCCTGACAATTTTTTCTGGTGTACAATTCAATTAAGAATTAGCAAACTCATTAATCTGTACTTTAAGGTTCGCTAGGTTCCCTCAGACTAATAACTTTACTACAAGACCTTGTTTCTTCTTTCCCCAAATGTCAGTTGGTGGGATGTGAATTCAGGATGACATGTCAACAAAGGATGTTCAGCATTCAGTTTTGAACCATAGCTCTGTGAACGCTATCCAAGTTAAAAACATTAGCAGAAGTAATTAATACATGAAAAACACTAAAGCTAATTGGAGAGTGAGCAGACTAAGTCTTTTAGCAACCTAAACTTATAGCCTGTGGAAAAAAAAAAATGTTTCTTTTCAAGAAATGTCACGGAAACACTATTTTTTCTTTGTAAGTATCAACTAGTTTAGTCACCTGAAATCAATGTAAACCAGAATCTAATGAGCCAATTTAGCACCTTCATGAAAGCACAAACTGGCTGCTTCGTGCATGAGACCCCAAAGGGTGGATCAGTAGGGATGTTGCAGGGGAGACTGTGAATGCACTCAGTGTTCACACTGCACCTCCCAAGCTATTGCGGTCAGCAGACTTGCAGCACAACACTCAGCAAACCCACAGCGGAGTCTGAAGGTGCTCTCCAGTCTGAAGGTGCTCTCCATGATGCTGTATGCCAAGCCATCAGGAGTATGCAGAGTAACCGTCCACAGACTGTGCAGACAGTCGTCTAGTTGGAAAGCAAATGCACCACGGTATGCATTGCACTAATGGAGGTTCTTGTTTCTGCTCATGAAGTCTTGTGTAGACACAGTCATTTCACTACCCTAATGGATTTTACTCCCACATCAGTTGCCTGCTCCATCCAGGCCCATCTTGGACTCCTTTGCCCTTAATTTATCCTCACAAAGAAGAGAAGAGAGAACAAAAAAGCATACAGGTGGATCAGATAAGCAGAAGTTATAATGGAAAGATAAAGCCAAGAACTTCAACAAGGATTATAACAAGGATATTTACATTTGGATTCATACTGGCTGCTTACCTTGAACAGTTTAGGCTTTAACAAAGCAAAAATATATTTGTTAGCCTTAAGTCTTCAAATACAACTCACCTGGGCTAATATGGGGCACTGGAAGCAGTCTTGCTATTATTTATTTAGGTAATTTATTTAGAGGATCTAACTGCAAACTTCAGTATACATCAAAGTGGAAATAATTTCTTTTTTACCATTCAACCAGTAGCTGATCCCAGGACCTCTTTTTCTCCTCATCTCTTTGTTATGAAAGTGAATTTAGAGAAAAGAGACACTGACATGTAGCTGAACAAAGGGCTTCGAGACATGGGAAGGAGAACCCAGTTTTCCAGACTGACTATCCGATGGCCCGTTGACTGTACCACGTTGCCAGCTAGGACACTAGTTGTCTCCCAGAAGATACTGACCTTTCCTTGGCAATTAAAACTGAACCACTGTGCAATATGTAAAAAATCGTTCACCTAGAGTATTAATGAAAACACCATTTAATTGCATACTTAGTTCACATGATTTCTTACAGTTAGCACTATCAATTTGCTCTGGTTAGTTAAAGTAAGTATTTAATTTTCTGGAGTGCTCTGGTATTACTTATTGACTAAGCCTCAATTTGCAAACTGCAATATATACATATACATGTGTGTGTATAGCCTATATGTTTGGCACTTAGAGCAGAACAACCTGTGAAAATTAGATAGGTTTCTGCTCATTTTTCTATGCAAGCAAATCCAAAGTACCAGACATTAACACCCCATGTATTATAAATCTGCCTTCTAAATAACCACACTATTTTAGAGGCAAAAGGTAAATTTCCATAAAGTCAGAATCTCTCCCATCTTGTCCATCAGGGAGGAAAGGACAGAAAGGTTCGCTTGGCTGAGGCTCTAAGATGAGCTGGCTGAGTTCCATTAAGCACTCTTAGCCTCTGCAGTCCAAAAATATGTGAAATAAACCAGAAGCCAGGCCTCGAACAACTGGGCAGTACAAAGCAAAAACAAAGATGCAAAAACAAGGGTTCTTATACCACGCTGAGCATCAGCTAAATTTCTCTAGAGTATGGCAGAAGTTTTGATCCACACCGATGCTTATATACAGATCTCACATCAGCTGGGCTTCTAAATTTTTCTATGAGACAGAACATAAATTGTATCTGACAGCGGACTAGGAAAAGGCTGTTTATCCGAACAGATCCAAGCTACGATTCAGTGCAAGCTCTGCTGTGAGATACTCCAGTACAAGCCAAGACAGACACCAGAATCCAAGAGAAAGGGCAAGAAAAGTGAATTGTCACCTTCCAAGACGTCCGGTGCAAGTCTGCCTAAAGACATTTATCTTAAACGTGCAAAACCAGCTAAAGCAAATACCTATTAAGCCTGAGTATTTTAGGAAAAGTAAAGTTACAGACTTGCCAGGCCGTCCGGATTAAAGCAGATTCTCCTAATTATCTGTATACTTTTGAGTGGCAATACTACTGTTGCACAAGTCTTTTAGCATCAGGCCCACACAGCAAGACAGAATACCTGTGTTCTAAGTAAACCAGTCAGATAAGATGAACTAAGGAATCTTTTTAAATTATTGTCCTCCACAAAGGAATTATTTTTTCAGAAAAAGAAATCTCAGGAGGTAAGATACACTGCTGTCAGTTCTAATTAAGGAATGGTCATGGTAATTTCAGAAGTTAGGTTTTCAAAAAAGTCCTGACTGAACTTGTTTGGTAGCTGGAGGGTGGAGGGGATGTACAGGAGGCTGCAGCAAGTGGCCTCTGTGAGAAGAAGTAAGCAGGAGCTATCTCCATATTGCACAGAGCCAGTTCCAGCTGGCTCCATGATGGACCTGCTGTGGGTCAAGGCAAAGCCTGTCAGAAAAGCTGGTGGTATCTCAGTGATAACATTTAAGAAAGGGTAAAAAATGCTGTGTGGAAGCTGGGAGACAGGAGTGAGAAAATGTGAGGGAAACAGCCTTGTAGCAAGGACAGTTAAGAAGGAAGAGGAGGAGGTGCTCCAGGCACTGAGGCAGAGATTCCCTTGCAGCTTGTGGAGAAGACCATGGTGACGCAGGTTGTTCCCCTGCAGCCCACAGACGACCACAGTGAAGCAGATATCCACACTGCAGTCCCTCGAAGACCCCACTCTAGAGCAGGTGGCTGTGCCCTGAAACCAGTGGAGAGCACATGCCAGAGCAGGCTCCTGGCAGGACCTGCAGCCTGAGGGGAAGAGCTCACACTGGAGCAGGTTTTCTGGCAGGACCTGTGGTGTCTGTAGGGGACACACGCTGAAGCCATCCATTCCTGAAGGACTGCACCCCATGGAAAGGACTTGTGGTGCAGCAGTTCGTGAAGAACTACAGCCCCTGGGAAAGACTCCTGTTGGAGTAGTTTGTGAAGGACTGTCTCCTGTGGGTAAGATCCCACACTGGAGCAAGGGAACAGTGTGAGGAGGAAGAAGTGGCAGAGATTAAGTGTTATGAACTGATCACAACCTCCACTCGGTGGGGAGGAGGTAGAGGAGCTAGGATTGAAGTTGAGCCTGGGAAAAAGAGAGGTGGGGGAGAAAGTGTTTTTAGTTTTGTCTTTGTTTCGCACTATCACTATTTGTAATTGGCAATAAATTAAATTAAATTAGAGTCTGTTTTGCCTGTGACAATAACTGGTGAGCAATCTCCCTGTCCTGATTTCAATGAGATAAGGAGCTTTTTCATCTGTTTTTTCCCCCTGCCTTGCTGAGAAGGGGGAGTGGCTGGGTGGGCACCTGGCAGCCAGCCAAGGCCAACCCATCACAGAACTATACTGTTCATCCATTTCCAGATGTAAATCTAACAGATACATGGTACAGTCTTGCAGAGGACACATCTGCGAGTGTCATGCAAAGGATGGTCTCTTTCTACCACCGCTATATGCTTTACAGTGCAAATTCCCCAACAAGGGTTTCTTCCTCACACTACGTACCTCGTTTTCAATCAAATCAGTTTGTTTTCCTGCATGATGATCATTCTAGACTCATATTGTTATTTACACATGAAAATATATTTTTTAAAAGCAAATAATTCTGAATGCGAAATTCAGTCCTGCTGGCAATATCAAAGGCCCTACAATCATGGTTAAGAAGCAATAAATTATCTTTTGTGTTTGTTTTTTTTTCCCCGAGATGTGTTGAACTTGAAACCTGACATTTCTAAACCCACAGTCTCTTTTCATCATCATCAGTAAAGAGGTTCAGTTAACCCCAAATTTCATACATTATGATTCAAGGAAAAGATTTTATTTTAGAGCTAACAAGTTGATAATAAATAAAGGAATATAATAATGTAATAACAGATGTTCTCATGCACTTAACACATCAATAACGCTGGCTTACACTGCTGTTTGGACAAATTGAGAAGAGGTATTTGGCAATATTATAAGTTTGAATAGTTTAGAGATTAGTTCTTACATTTCTTTTATACAAATTCAAATAAATATTAATACATCTATTTTTCCTCAGATTTTCTGTTCACTTTTAACATGCCTTATAACTAAGCCACAGTAATATACAACTGCCAAGAAATAGTACTTACGAATTATACTTATTAATGTTCCTAAAAACGTATCATATTTATGTCACATTGTGCAAGCTCTTTAGGTAAAATTAGATTTTAGGAAAAATTGCAGGAAATTTAAACTCATTAAAACATATCCAGTGCAAAGGCCAGTCTAGTCCACACATTATGATACTGTAATGTAAGCCAATATAATAAAAATAATAAAACATGCCTATATGATTCAGAGGAAGTTGAATATGTTTTATGTTTGAAAGATTTGATATCTAATATGCAGATTCTGCAATATCAGACATTTTTGAAATCTTCATGAGATGGCAAAATAATGTCAAAACTTTATAAGTAGGCTTTTTTTTTTTTTTAGGCTAACTCACATTAACAGTACTACAGCGGCCAAAAAAGACAAACTATTGTAATAGAAATCAATCTGATTAAAAAATTAAATATTCAAATTAACACTGAAAAAGTGTTTGTAATCATTATTTACAGTTCATCAATGATACCAGTGTATAACGTCACGCAGCGGGAGTACACCACTTTCCGAGTAAACGCCAATCCTCGTCTCCCCGTTCGCGCAGCTGACAGGGTGCTGCTTGCGCACGACGTTGTCAGTTTAAAGAAGGAGACCGATCTGTGGCCCAGAGCAATTCTATATACGGCCATTTGGTTTGCAAGCAGCGCTTTACAGGAGTGTCGTCGGTCTGTAGCACTGGTTCTTCAAAACCCATAACAACTGCTGTGCCTTCTACATACATGACCTGTCAGAATAAAACCACTTATGTCAGCCTATGTTTGTTTACAAACTCTAAGATGAGACTATTATTTTCACTGGGTTAGGAGAGGATTTGTTATGATACATTTTTTTTTTTACTACAAAAATGAAATCCATTAAGTTTTATATACTTTTTTTTTTAAAAAAAGTATATAATACAGTTTATTCTTTTTTTAAAAAAAAATATAAATAGCTTTTTTAAAAAAAAGTATATTCTTTTTTTAAAAAAAGAAATGAGGTATGAAATGAAAAGAAAGTAATCTCAGAAATGCAACACAAACATTCTGTGACAACAGATCTTCTACTACTGTTGTAGTTGCAAAGTTTGATAGTGTTATTTTTATAAGGACAGTGTTCCTTAGACTTAACTTTATGTAATTAATCGTTCATAAAATGGAACTTCTGTTGCAAATCAGCTCTATTCATAAAAGAGTATTTAAAATGTTATAAGCAGAATGCTCTGAAAATGAAACACTGTTTAGATTTTCTTGATTATGTGTATAACGTTCAATACTAAAGACAAATGAATCTTTGAATGCTTTTGCCTGCGTGTTGCAGTCTGAAACTGCTGCAGTCTGAAGTTAAAGTATTTTGCTTGTTACTATCATCAGTTTTACAATTTAATGCAGGGATTCAGTTTTGCATACTAATTGTTACTAGAGCTAGATTTATGTTTGTTAAATCTTACCTTTTCATTATAGTTAGACTGCTTCAGACCATTGTAATGGTACACAGTGAATGACTCCGAAACCCTAGAGTCCTAGCAGAAAGAAGACAGTTAATTTCGTGCAACATAACACACTGTGTGCCTTTACAGTCTCTTCTCTTTACAATGAGACAGATGCATTTAAAAGGAAGGCTCAAGGAAACTGTAAGAAAGTACAGCTTGGTTTAGGTGACATCATCTTGAAGATTTTGTTCATTTTACCTTTCTCATCAGAAATAATAAAAAGATGTCAGTAAATTAATAGGTAACACCCCCAAGAGTAAGTCATGATATTCTGTGTTCATTTGGACACTTTAAGCTACAACTTCAGCACTAAGCACATAGAAACTGTGTTCATTTTTCAAGTCAGACATCTTACGTAGCAGCCACATTGACACGTATTTATGACTGTTTGGATGCTACCAAGTTAAATACCTACTAAGGACCAGATCCAACCTCCAGCCCTCCATTTGAGACCTAAAAAGTAATCTACACCCACGCCTGCCTGGCTGTAAACTAGCTGTGAAGACACCTGTTCAGCTCAGGCCTAACTGCAGATGTACTGCAGTGGTCAGCCTTTACTATTCCAGGTTTTCAAATGCTTTAGTCCTAAAAGGACTGAAAAGCTTTACATTTCACTGAACCAGGAAACACAAATCAGATGTAATATCATCTCTTTTGTGCCTGCAGGACCAGGCTCCAAACAAAAGCTTATCCCTTTTTTAAGTACTTGGAGGTAAAGGCTGGAATGAGAAGAAATCTGCTCAGGTTACAGTACATCCATCAGATTACAAAAAGCCCTCATTCATTTTTCTCCTCTTAAATGATTCAAAAATCTTATCTCTGTATGGGTCTCTTCACAGCAATCCAGGCTATTCAGTGAAAAGGAAGGTAACAGGTAACTCACAGAAGTTGCTTCACAGAGATAAATAAAAATCAAGCTTTGCTGGGAAGGAAAGAGGACACACATTCTTTTCCCTCAGGAAGGTATGTTCAACCTGAAGGAAAAGAAGTGCTGCTTTCCAGTTCCTGTCCCATGGATGTTAAAGATTTTGTGCAGTAATTGTTTCCCAAAAGAAGGGCTACTGAGGAATTCAGAAACCCCTCTCCAGGTGACTGCCCTAAGCACTAAAGAGTCAGGCTGGCTCTCTCAGACTGAATGATCTTTGAATATTTTTATTCTAAGCCAACAGCTTTGAAAAGGAAAGCTGAGATCCTTTCCTGCTTTTGAGGTGGAGTTTAGTACTTGCTAGGAGAGTAAGAATGGGGTTTCGAATATTCTCAGCAAAGAAGGAATCGAATCTGGATCTCCTAAGCGCTAGCTATGTGTTCAAATATTGTATAAATGGGAACATCGACCATTCCAGCCATCACTGGCATCTGCTATTTCCTCAGAGTATTTTAAAGAAAGACATTCCTCATTTCTGCGGAATTTCACTTTCAGAAAGAATTCTGAACGAGGTGTCAGTATGGGTAAGGGCTCCTGCTACCTGATCCACAGAGGACAGACAAATTGGACAACGCATCCATGCCCTCTGCATTCATTCAGTTCTGATACCTGGCAGCTCTCAGTCCAAAACGCCCTGATTGTTCCAACTGTACCCTTAAGGCACTAACATCTTCCATGTTTGCTGCTGTAGCCAGCGAAGGTTCAACAGCACAGGCAAAACTGAGTGGTGGGGAATCACATGCAGCAGGGAATCAGCACTTGATGGACAGGCAGCAACTCCAGGGCTCCAACTTTACAGCAGGGAAAAAATTCCTCCACCAACTCTCTAGGTGATTAAGGCAGAGATCTGCCCATGATTCCACTGTGCTCCCTCCATTCTCTAGCTGTCCTCCTTCAGTAAGTGATGCCCCTCAGCAATAAGCAAGAGGCAGCAGTCCTATATAATGGCTGTTTTCTCCTCCAGCTACTGATGGCCTGCAGTACTGGACAGTTTAGGCACAGTCATTATGGAGGATGTGCTTTTGCTTTCTGAACTTCATTCTAAGCATCTGGGGCCTAAAATTAAGCACTGAAGTCTTCCAGATTTGCAAGTGTAATATAATTCTAAGAAATAAGATTATATTCAATTATAAAGGGTCTGCTGGGTCCAGTTCTGTTTAACATCTTTATCAATGACCTGGATGAGGGAATTGAATGTACCCTCAGTAAATTTGCGGACGACACCAAGCTGGGAGGCTGTGTCGATCTGCTCAAGGGTAGGGAGGCCCTTCAGAGGGATTTGGACAGACTGGATCGTTGGGCTGAGGCCAATGGCATAAGCTTTAATAAGGCCAAGTGCAGAGTCCTTCACTTGGGGTATAAAAACCCCAAGCATCGCTATAGGCTCGGGGAAGAGTGGCTGGAGAGCTGCCTGGCGAAGGACCTGGGGGTCTTGGTTGACTACCGGCTTGATATGAGCCAGCAGTGTGTCCAGGTGGCCAAAAAGGCCAATGGGATACTGGCGTGTATCAAGAATAGTGTGACCAGCAGGAGCAGGGAAGTGATCCTGCCCCTGTACTCGGCACTGGTGAGGCCGCACCTGGAATATTGTGTCCAGTTTTGGGCCCCTCGCTTTAAGAGAGATATTGAGCTCCTGGAGCGAGTCCAAAGAAGGGCGACTAAACTGGTCAAGGGGCTGGAAAATAAAACTTATGAAGAGAGGCTGAGGGAGTTGGGGCTGTTTAGCCTGGAGAAGAGGAGGCTGAGGGGAGACCTGATTACAGCCTATAAATACTTGAGAAAAGATGGTGGGGAGGTAGGGGAAGGACTCTTTACATTAGTGATGGGTGATAGAACAAGAGGAAATGGGTATAAGCTTAGTCGGGGGAGATTCAGGTTGGATGTTAGGAAGTATTTCTTCTCTGAAAGGGTTGTCAGCCACTGGAATAGGCTGCCCAGGGAGGTGGTTGAGTCCCCATCCCTGGATGTGTTTAAGAATAGGGTGGATGATCTACTTGAGGATATGGTTTAATGGGGATTAGGGATGGTTGGACTCGATGATCTCTAAGGTCTTTTCCAACCTAGAAATCTATGAATCTATGAAAGACATTTCCACTTCTGGGTATACAAATGAAAGAAGAAATAGTTGGCAAATACACAATGCAGATGTAATTCCGTAAATCCGGAAAAAATGAACAGTCTAACTCCTTTTTCCTGTAGATGATGAATCATCTCTTAATGACGTATTCAGTCCCTACCATCTTTGGCAGTGCAGTTCTAGTGTCTTCTGAATGATCGGATTGTTTCAGAGTACAGACTACTACATCCAAACAGCGCTGCACAACCCTTAACAAAGAGTCTTGCTGAAGGAATTTTAAAATATTAGTTTCACTTTTCCTGGGTTGTAAAAAAATTAAGCCATATAGTTTCAATGACATGCTAAGCCGCAAAAGCCTCTAAAGAAGTACTCCTCTCAGCCCTTTTCTCGCCTCAGCAGCCTTTTTGTCACTGGGGAAACCCTCTCTCTTCTGCCAAGACAAGCATTTGCATGGCCACGGAACGAGCCTCCATAAACCTGCAAAGAGAGCTCTCATCTGGACCAGCTCCCCGTTCCGGTTTACCACACACCTGTACAAAGCGGTTCCTGGTGGCAGGAGGGAAGCAGCGTGAGGGCAAGAAAATGTGACCCAGGGCAAAGGGAGAAGAGGACAGCAGCGCTAGGTTAACACATGCTTCTCAGTGGTGGTGCTATCTTAATGAATATATGGAACAGATTGAAAGTTTGAAAATAATTTTCCATTACCCTGGCAGATACTGACTTCCACATACGCTAAACATAACTCTATCATGACTTTTTGTTAAACTGTTAAAAATTTTATATTATTAGAGATATACATAAAATAGTGTTAAATATGTTTGTAACCTTTTCCCATTTGCTAGCAGCAGACATTTGTAATATTGATGAAAAACAGTACGGTCATTTGTTCTCAGAAAAAAATAACTCAGATGAATTTTCTGAGTAGGGAACTAGCTCAATTTCAAAATTGCAAAATGGAAGTCTACAGTTTGTTGTGTAATACAATAAGTTATTTGCTGGTCAGCTATGTCACATGAATGCAATTGTTATTATTCAAAATAGCTCTGTGCTATTGATGGAAGTGTTTAATGAATCTCAAAGACAAGCAGAATAGACAATGGTCTGCACCAACAAAGCTATATTGATTACCTGCTCAGGGAAAAATTCTTGCAGAAAGGGACCAAGTAATATGATGCCCAATCCTTCTGGGTCTAATTTGGTCTTCATGAGGTTTACACTATGACAAAAACATTGAATATAAACGTATGAGTAAGACATTTTTATTCTTGCATGACTAAGTTATGCTGTGCTACCACAATACTGGCTGCCAAGTATAGCAATACTATTCTATTTTTAATTGTAAGTGACAACGGCACCAGAATGGCATGCAAATTGCCAAAACAAGGTTATTTTTAAATAAAAGTAATCTGTTATTTTAAATTAAGTAAGTGATAATTCCGAAAGACGACCATATTTGGTAAAATAATTTGAAACCCGTATAATCTAAAACGAGGTTTACAGCCCAAAAGGCGTTTTGCTGGCTTGTAAGCATTCTTGAACTTAGATACATAAACCAGTCATCTTTTAAATACAGCTCTGTAACTGCCAACCAACCTGGTTTTAAATGGAGATTTGAAAAGCCTCCAAGATTTTCTGAGTACACTGAAATTAAATTAAGTTTAACAGATACATTTCTTGCTTACATCACGTCCTTGACATCAAAATAAGCCAAAAGACATAAATAATGAAAACATTGACAATACTAATCTGAAAGCCTTAGTGCACGAACCTGGTATCATTTCAGGTCACTACAAATGAACATCAATTATAACTTTATATTTCTATATAAGCAATATATTTCTACAGGCCTCAGATCGCTTAAGCATTTATTTGCCTCTACTTATCCTTTTCCCTAAGTTACAAGTTGTACCGCACACAAGAACGTCCTCATCGGGTCAAACCAACAGAGCATCTTGCCCAGTATCCTGTCTCTGACATTGGTCAGTAGTGGATGCTTACAATAGAGTACAACAGGGCAAAGACGCAGTGATATCCTCAGTTTACCCTCCCCACTTGCAGCAGTCTGCTGCTCGAAGACATCTTCACTGAGAGGCAGTTATCTAAACCATATATGCCCATATACACTTGTGGCATTTAATAAACTCCCCTCAAAAAAGTAAAATTTAACTATGGATTCTGGGAATAAGTATCTCCTTCTGTTTTGAACCTGTCACCTAATAATTCATTTTAATGACATCTCATTTTTGTATTGTGAGAAGCAATTAACAATCATTCCTTATTTATTATGAAACTCCTGATTTTAGAAATCTCTCTTACATGCCAATGGTTGTGTCTCTTTTTGAGGTCAAACAGACCTAGTTCTTCCTTGTACTAATTCAATTTTCTACCTTCACTTAGCCTTGTTGCCTTCCTGATACCTCCCTACAATGTTCTTTTTTAAGATGGAGTGAAATGTCGTGCATTTATACAACGGCAAAATTCCTAGAATCCCACTCCATATGTCTGTCTATCACTGAGTATCAGTTTAAATCTAAGATCTGTTTCCTGAATGGTAGTATCTAGTTAACAGCCAAACAATGTGAATGTAAAATCAGGATTGTTTTATCCCATATGCAATCAATTTATGCCTACTGTACTACAACTTCTCTGTTACCCTATCTTCCAAACGCTTCTGCTGCTCTTCCATATCATTTTTTAATATTACGAATTCTTTTGTATCAGCAGCAACCTATCATATTAATCCCTACCTTCAAATCCTCACCTGTGCCATGACAAACTTCATAGACCTAATAAGAAGTCCTGTAAAATTCCTCTAACAAACTTCCTCCATTAAGAAAAAATGTCATTTTTATCCTTCGATCAGTTTTTTATCTACAAGAAAACCTTCCTTCTTATCCCTTGTTTACACAGAAAATATTTACATGTGAATTTTCCTCAGACTGGCCTTCAAATCCTTTTCTAAGCACTGTTGTTCATTTGTCACCGCTTCATTCTGGTACTGCCTGGTACCAGGACAGTTTACAGTGGTATGTAACTAAAATAGCTTTGCAATTTCATTCTGATGCTTCTTCAGAATTTTGGAGTTTTTACTTATCTTGACATTTCAGACTCTGAGTTACTCTGACCATCGATAAAAAGGCTTAAGCACGGAAACCTCTCTGTAATCTTCCCCATTGAAGATGTGAACTACTCCCTATAGTCTTCCCCAGTGAATATGAAAGGGAATTCACTATGCTTTTCTTACTGACTTTGAACACTTTTTAATATTGAGGATCACCTATCAGAACTAAAGATCTCTTGCAAGTCTCCTGGTTCTGATGGGCTTAAAAAATTAATACTATTAGCTTTTATTTTACAACTTTGCAGATTAGTCTTCAGAAGATTCTAACTCTGCTTTATTTTGTATTTACATTTAATATCCCATAAATGTAGATTCCTCCCTATTTTTTTAATGTAGACACTACATTTTCCTTTCAGAAGACACAGTCTTAGCTTCTCATAACTGCCTCTTTTACCCACTAGGCCTTTAACCACCTAGGTCTCTTGCTGGGGCGTGTGGGCAGAAGGTACCTTTCTAACCTCTTTTTGATTATTGTTGCATGTAAGCATTTTATCCTTTTGGATACTGCTCATGTGCCTGCATTTTTAAGTAGCTTCCTTTCTTGGTCATAGCACAGTACCAGTAGTAAATTATTTGGCTTCTTTTTGTTTCTGCCTCAATACACACAGGATACATATTGCAATTCTTAAGAAAGTGACTCTTTCAAGGCCCTTGGAAGAGGAATTCTGAAATTCATAAAACTGAATGCGATATCCTATAAACTATGTTGAAATTCATAAAACTGAATGCGATATCCTATAAACTATGTTAATGTCCAAAAAAAAATTATTACCCAAGTGAATCTAGCACTGATGATTTGCAAGATACTGGACTTTAATCCTATTGCTCACTCTTACTGCTCTCAAAGTACAAAATTCTAAGATATTTCTGTAGCTGTCCAAAACCTGTACAAATTCTTGAAATGCTGTAACAGATTTCTAAAAATACTGTATTTGTAAACAGAACCAAGGCAGGTTTAAGTAAAGATAATGTAGAAAATGCACTTAATATTATGTAATAATATTAAAGCAAGCTATACAGTCACTAATTAAATATAAGAACTGTTTAAAAATGCAGAGCCATACTAAGTTTTTAAGTATGGGCAGTGTACAAAATTAAATCAATTAATCAGAAGGGGAGATTTAATAAAATTTGGTTGCCGTACGTTTCAACTGAGGCTTTTTCATTCAGCAAATAGCTAATGCCATTCAGTGTTACCGGTATTACAGCAGAGCTACCAAAACAAGTGTGCCTACGTGCTTCAGTCACTTCAGTGCAAAGTCTAGCGTCTCAATTCAAGAGGTTATGTTGGGGTGACGATACTGATGGCCTCTGTACTGTTATGGTTGAGAAACAGTCCTCAGCTTTTGGGGACAAAAGCCTCCAGCACTGGTCAAACAGACGGATAGGATAGAATGTTTTAAACCAGCTAAACCTAGATCGACAGATGTACTCAAATCAGTGCCCTAAAGAGTATCAGATGGTTTTAGAAACAAATGGACAAAACAAAAAAAGGAAGTCAAGTTCTCAGATGTATTTACTAACAGACAAGAAAATTTTACTAAAATCACATACAATGGCATTCAGTACTGGAATGGCTAGTCCACCTTGTTAACGCATCTGTTCTGCAAAGTTTTTCCCTCTATAATTCCTAAACTCGAAGCAAGTCTGACCGTTACTCATTTTGAGATTCTGAGAAGCTTGAAGCCTTGGATTAGATGATCACAAAGAATTTCCATTTAGTTCTTAAAAACTGTAAATAGTACACTTCGAAGCAATGACTTCAATTTTACTTAAAACCAAACAGACAGACAACCAGAAAAGCCTGTATGGAATTTGAAATGTATTATTTATAGTTGTGTTCCACGTTAAATAGACAGGATATATACAACCAAAACAGAGTAGGTCCTCAAGACGGTAATATTAGAAGACGTTTTTATCTAAGAGCAGATGTTTCGAGACTGAATAAGCCATATGATCATGGCTTTTCAATATAGCAGGCATTCTGACTGGCTCTTCCGACATCAATTCATACTCGATGTGCTAAGCGCAATAAAACAGGCCATGGCTACGCCACAAAGGCCCTGAAGGCCAAACAGCCAAATAGAAAAACCGCTGAAATACACAAAAAGGATTTTTGCAGATTTATTGAGGCAGTACAAAAAAAAAAGTCAAAAGAAAGCTTCTCCAACCTATTAAACTAAGGCTTTTTTCTTTCCCTCCCATTAGAAAAATCTTTGGCAGATTTCACCACGTGTGACATAATACCAACACTAGCCTTTTTGTCTTGTGTTTTCTTCGGTTTCAGTTTCCTGGGTGTCTTCTGATTTCAATTTTCACTCCTATTCTTCACAGAGAACAGCTCACTAAACTTTGTTGTACTTTGTAACATTTGAAAGGACAGAAAATGGCATCAATCAAATTTCAGATGGCTGTGGTAAGTAAACTTGCAGTCTCCACGGCCATTCTACAGGAACAACTGATTTAGACCCCAGTAAACTAGACCATATGCATACGACAGAGCAGAACCATCTTTTGGAGACATAAAAAAGTTCAAGCACATAGCTCTTCTTTCTGGGTTAAGCATTTAGCAGCAAAACATGGTAAGCTTTGAGACCGAAGGTTAACTGCTGCCACCAAATATTAGTCCTGTCTGTCCACATAAGATCTAAACTAAACTACCTTTTTCATTTGATGTTTTTAACTCTAATCCTAGGAATCAAGGTGCCATTTCTGGAAACAAATGACAATTATAAACACTACAAGGTACTGAGTGTTGGTGGAAACAAAAACGTAACTGAAGCAGTTTCAACTTCAAACTCTGTAGCAGGATCCAGTGGTAATCCAATGCTAATCTGCCTCTGAATACCTTGATTGTTTGGCTCTTTTGTCACACAGTTTCACCCTCATTAACATACAGAAATATATTCACTATGTTCAGTTCAGTAGGTTGGAAGGTTTCTTTGGCTTCTGGTTATTGCTACCAAAGTCAGAGACACTTCAATTTGAATTCCTCCCGTTTAATCTGAAGCTGACTTAAACATTTCAAAATAACATTCTGTGCCCAGAATGCAAGCTAGAAAAAATATCCAGAAAAAAACCTAAATTATAATTGATAAGTGGTTAATTGAATCCAGAAAAAAAAATCCTAAATTATAATTAGTATGTGGTTAATTGATACTTCTGTAGTATTTAATTTTTTTATACTTACTATTCAGTATCTGAAACAAGGTCCAGAGCCTTCATTACATCTTCTAGCAGAGTGTCAGGTATAAAACCATTATCTGAAGAAGCAGCAAAGCTTCTCATTAGGGAAAGAAACAAAATGCTTTCCAGGAGTACACATTTTACTAAAAAATACAAATACTGCATATCTTTATCTCTAAAATTTGCAAACAAATGGTGGGGTTCTAGACAGAACAGTTTTCAAACACTTATCTCCCACGTCAAAAAAAAAAAAAAAAAGAGGAGTGCAATACAGAAACTGCAGGTTTATCATTCATACACTTGGAAGCTTAACACTTGCTAAGAATTCAATCTCTTTATAGCAATCTCCACTAGATACCTGAGGATAATAACTGTACATTTTTTCCCTTTTGATAAGCTAAAATAGTACCTGAATGTAAGACATCCTCTATTTTCCAAAACTTAAGAAAATTTTCTGTATACGCCACATACATCAAGAACAAAATGTCATGGAGAACGCGATTGTAGCAGATCAGTTATTTTATGAAAAAGTAATATAAGAGAAATCAAATTATATTTAAGCTTTATGTTAATTACAAAGAACATTACAAGGCTGGAAAGCTTATGCTCTAAGAACTCTACTTCCTATAGCACAATGTTGTCCTCAACTTCCCTCACTACAGAATTCTCAGAAAATTTCTTCATGTCACTTTTAGACTGACTATTGTATCGAAAATTTCTTCTCTTAAGTACTAAGTATTTTGTTCCTCTCTTAGTCAGCTCAGGTATAAACAGCGTATTACCCTGGCATGAAAAGGACAATGGTTTTGAAAGTGCAGTATTTGGAACAAATTTTAGAAAATAACAGTCCTATTTTTGAAGAGATACCTTACACAATGCAGTATTCATTACTATTTGGAATTTGTCTCTACTGAATGAGTACATTACAATAAAAAAAATTAAAAAAAATCTTATTTCAGCAAAAAGTACAGCCCTTACCCTCGGGGTCATATGTCTGGAAAACCCTTCTAGCTTGTTCTGAAGGTGCTTCAGGAGCAACAAGGGCCATATCCTTGGGGAAAAAGAAAAAAAATAATTTTCAGAATACTCTTAATTCAGATACAGATTACTAAGGAAATACTTAGCCATACTACACAGGTTTGGACCTTAAATTAATGAAAATCTAAATACAATACAAGAAAAATTAAGGGAATCTGACAATATTGCTGATAGTGACGTAAAACAATCAAGAAATATGTTAAAAGATTATTCCACAAACTTTTAGCAAATTTTATGTAAGTCTTTTCTTGCAGATGTTGTGGCACAAATGCTAATTGGAGATTTCATGTGGAGATTTAGATTCATAGTATCATTCTTTATATCTGAAAACATACATACCTGTACCACTGAAATTTACTGAGTATATTATGCATACATTGAAACAAAAATTATTTAGATAGAAAGCTGTGAGAGAGCATTTTGAAGTCCATTTCACAGATCAGCAGAACACAAATTTCTTAGCTGCATGAAAAAGTATGACTTAAAACAGTAGCCATTGCAATGCTTTTATTTATCTGTGACTTTTTTCATCTCAAACACAACCATGCTTTCCAAAACATATGTAGAGGCGCATATGTCTATCTCCTATTGCAAAACCAGCAAAAAACAAAGTCCTCTGGTTTTATGCCAAAAGAATTATTATAAAAAAAGTAAAATTGAGAAGTTATTCATGAGAAATGAAAGGTGACATAAGGGTAAGAAATGCACCTATTCAAGACACCCTTTAGTTGAAAAAGATACAAAGACTTGATGATCAAACAGACCATGAAACTCCAAAATAGAGCTCCAAAAACTTCTCACTAGGAGTACTTAAAATCCTACCTCTCCTCTTGCAAATTTACAATCACCGATGTTGTTTTTCACATAGAACAGAAAATGAAAAACTTGCTCAGAGGGAAACACTGCCTTTGACAATACCCCCTCTATAGTTCTTCCTGTCAAAGTGTAAATGTAATGTTACCTGCTACGCTATGAACAGTAAACACAAAACCCCAGAAATAGCAGCGTTGGCATTACTCTGAATAACATTAAACCCTGGGAAACTTGCTTTTATTCATATTGTATTACATAAATTGATTCACTACAAATCAAAAAGTTACATTAAACTGTTTTATAAAGTATACGTAATCTTTTTTTATTTCCAGTTCAGCTCAACTTTGCTCTCTGAAGATGACTTAGATTTTCTTGAAAGAGAAAATCATGACAACATCCTCTCACTGTGCTAACAGTGAACTTTGGTCTAAACGGTACAAGTTTGTAGTACTTCACTTGAAGGAACACACAGAAAAGAAACCAGAAAATGTAGAATTAAAAAATGCATAATGGCCTACTGTTATTTTAACAGATTAAGAGAACTGTTTCTGGGAAAGAAGAGAAGCAGATCATGCATTTGACCAGGATTCCACTCTTACGCAGTCTCTCCTAATAGCTGACTCCAAAGCAGTCAAGAATTTTAAGTACACACCTAATGGCATCCAGCATATACTCAAAAACTTTTCTGAATGAAAGCCAGTTGCCTAGGACACATCAACAGGGGTAACATGGAACACAACACACACTTAAAAATATCAGACAACAGTTTTACTTTGAATAGATGAATGATACAGCTGTTATTGGCATAAGGTGCATACAATGGGAGTTACAGAGATCCCCTCGTTTCCATGTACAGGGGAGACAAATATTTGGTACTATACAGGATTATATTAGACAAAAAGTTAGAAGACATCTGTCCAAGGCTCTGGATCACAGCCCATTATACACTTTCACTCCTAAGGGTTACTCCATTGCCACCCGAGCACAATCCAAACATCTACCTTAGCAAGAGATGAAGCGCATGGAGGGAAGGATCAGGATTCAATTTGCTGTGATGTATTAAGGGGTATCCACATCGCATCTTTACTGACAATGAAGTTTGTGCCAAACGTCAGTCCTAGAAGCACCGCTACGCAGAAGCAGAGCCAGTTGCTGGAAGCCCTTGTGTCCACACTGCAGGTGAGGCACTCCGAAAGGCCTCCTGGTGTGCAACTTCAAGTGTTGGCTCCACCAAGAGAGAAACAGCTTTCAGCACATCTGTATGACACTTAATTGCATGCAGCAGGATTCCAAGTCTAGATGCTACGCAAATTGGCACCAAAAAGCTGCTCTCCAATATGCTAAATCACTAATGTAGATGGATCTGGCAAATCATGTCTTCTGGAATTCTCCTAGTTCCCGAGACGTGCTTTATGAGGACTAAATTACTTCCGGCTCCAGCCTACTGCCTCTCTTGCAGCACAAGTGCCACCTTTCACTGTGACTGGACTGCACAGCCCATCTTTAGGTCAGAAGAAGCCTAACCTGCAGATAAACTCCTGTACTATGTGACTTCTCGAATCATCCGGTACCTGAGCGCTCCAAGTGAGAAAGCGTGTAGAAGAAAAATCTGGGAGAAATCCCTTTGTAGGATTGTAGATTTTTATATTAATTCAGTATCATAATATTGGAAATATAAACCCTAGATTTTTATATTAATTCAGTATCATAATATTGGAAATATAAAACCCTAGATTTTTACATTAATTCAGTATCATAATAATGTAATTTTAAAGATCCATAAATACAACTAATTTGGAACAAACCCACTATTTAATAAAAAATATTCCAATGATTTTTATAAATGAATGATAACTAAACACTCACAGAAAATCAAAACTTTAACAGTGTATCTTCATGTTTACATATGTTCTAAACTTTTTTTTTTTTTTTTAAAGTATTTTGCAGATAAAGAGACCATACTGCTTGAATAACATCTACGGCTCAACACAATTAGTTTCTTAATGCCAAACGACGTATGCAGTTGTGCAATCGTTGAGCATATACTCTATGATAATGGGTAACACCGTGATTATATAAGATACGCATATAGGCTGTAAAATCTGATAATATGTGACCAACTCTTAAATAATCTGCAATACTCTAGAACTGGAAAAGTTTCATTTTGAGGGCTCAGTATTACAAAACATACTAAGTAGGAGTAGATTTCACTATCAGTGAATTACAGTAAACTATTGCAGTTAGTTCTCAGTTTAAATATATGATGTCATAGCATATAGAGCTTTTCAACAACAAAATGATCAGTGATTTCAATATTCAAGATTTAAGTTTAAAGATGGGATGTTTTTATGGTAGGTTCTTATTAACGCATTAGTAGCTCATGGAGCCAGCATAACAAGGGAGAACTCTTAAAATTTCCATGGTATGGAAGGATATAACCAAAGTAACGTCCAACTGCACAGACATATTATTTCAAATGCAAACTACATGTTCTACTTTGGTTTATGAGTATGCAGTTCTTTCCACAAAATTTCAATGTAATCCAAGAATAAAGACTATCATTTGTGTTGTCCTCCCTCCCCACAAATTATCTTGTTAATGTACTACTTTCCACAGCTTCGTGTGACACAAACCAGGTTTTTTTAAAGTAAGTCTCCTGCAACTACCAGCAAATATTTTTTTTTGATAGTCCAATTGCAAATAGTGTGCATTTCTGTTGGCATTTTAATTTTCCAGGTCCTTAGTTATTTCGGTGCATGTGTTCATGAAAAGATCTTGGAGAATAAGTCACTGAATGCATTACTCAATACTGAAAATTCTCCATGTCTTTCAACTGAACTTTTAAATAAAGTAAAGCCTCTCAATTACTACATATTAGCACTTTTTATTCATTAAATGTGATTTACCAATGCTCTGAGCAGGTCATTTCAGGAGAACACTTAGAAAAGTTACCTGCATTGGAGAGATGACCAAAAAACCCACCCCTCATCTTCAAAATAATTTTAATTTTTCACTGAGACTGTTGTTCTATAAACAGTTAAAAATGCAAGATTTCAATCCTGTATATACAAATCCCATGCATCCTCTAACTTAGCATGTCATTCATTTCCAGTATCCAGAAAACTTTAGAAGTTCAAATAGTCCATGTATTTGTATCTAGGGAAAAAAAAGTAACATACCTCCTTCAGGCAGCAAAGCTGAAAACGTGACAAACATCTAACAAAAACATACTTCAGCTGCCCAAGCTGATATTTCATCATACGTGCCAAAATATATCCCTCACCCCAGCCTTATGAATTGTATTTTGATGTATACCATGCATAGAAAGTTCCTTATAAGGGAATCCCATCAACAGTTAATTATAATAATTATTTCCAATACTAAGCACAACATGTCCCCAAAATCATGTTTCACTCTTTGGCTCTTGTGACACACAAACAAGTCACTTTACATTACTTTGAAAAGTTTTTCTCATCAGTAGTACCAGATATTTTAAGATCCTATGTTTATACCCTCAGAGGCAAAAAATACCCTTCCTAAGTTTTAATGAAAACATTCCAGAAGTTTTCATTCTACAAATCAAAAGCAGAACATACTGGCTAAGCTACAGTGACATCCTGGCTATGAATTTTTACAAAGATCCAGCCCTGAAAGACCTGTTGCCCTTGAAAATGAAATCTGTTTGCATATGGACTGCTTCACAGTTCTACACTACTACTGTTGAGTGATAGGTGGAAGAATTACATATTTTAGTACTAACTTCCTTCTCGAAAAATTGCCTAAAGACAATACAGAAACACTGATCATTTATCAACTATTTAACTCGCCATAATTTACTCAGATCTGCAAGAATGAAGATTATTTAATACGTTCTTATATTACAGGGAAAAGCGCGTATTTTTCCATGCTATAATCAGTGGCTTTCACGCCAACAACTTTTCCAAAATGTTTTGGTAAGAAAACAAGGTTGATTGTTGAAATCGATTCCCATTTCTCTATAGTCGACTTCTGAATCCATTGCCCAATTTCAATTTTATTTGACAGAGGGGATGAAGTCTCACAACCAGTTGCTGAAACTGGAAGCCAGGAAGGGAGAAAATGCACAGGTTTGTGTGCCTACGGAAGGGGAAGGCAGAAAACTCTGCTGTGAATCGCTGTGTTTGGCAGTAGGTAGACAACCATTCAAACACCACAGGCACAAGCCCAGACTTGTGAGAAGACACTTGCCTGGCTCTTCTCAAGTGGACCATCGTAGGAGACAAGTGGTAGGTTACTACAGCAGGTATTTGCATGTGTGGGAGAGGGAGAAAGAGAGGTGCAAGACAGAGATGGAAAGAGAGTAAAAAACACATTTAAGAAAGGGTCTAGGAGACAAGCTGCTGGAAGACAGGCTTCAGATGGTCTGCTCTTCATAACTTCAAAGCGCTTCCATATGTAGTATTAAATTAACACGACTTGAAGTAGTTGCACTGTTTCACTATCAACCCAGAGAAGCAACCCTAGATTTCTTCAAGGAACATTGCTTTATTAAGGTTCACATCAGTCTTGGAGGTTTCACAGATGGCAAAACATTTGGTGAAGGTACAGACAGTTCTGATAGATGTTGGGGAGGGAGGTGGCAGGAAGAGACCAGACCAGAAATCCAAACACCATTTGGTAAAAGCATAGGACCAGTAAAAGTAGAAGAATGGGCTGATGTAGTACAGACTTTCGCTTTCTCTTTACTCAACTGAAGCGGATATTTGAAAATAATTGCAGTTGATGTGGAAGGAGGAGATTGCTGGGCAAACTAAGATGACATTTTTGATCCACTTAGGAGGGTGGAAAAAGAGTCTATTACACATTCCTATCATTTATGCTGGAGAGGAACAGAAGTCCCCATCCAATGACAGCCATTCGCAATCCAGTGTTGTGACGATTTTTGAGTCTGGAGGGATCAGACAGTTTAATCACTGTTCCTGGTCCTGATGGAATGGTGCGGACTCTGGTCAACTTACTGATGTCCTGATAACAAAACTGCCCCAACCATGCCAAAGCCACTGTGGTTCGGTTTACTCTGACTGGGACTCAAGGGATGAGTTAAACTGGGTGAAATACAACATCAGTCTCTTGAACCATACATGCCATCAGAAACACAACTAGAAAGAAGTGGCAGTTTTTAACAGTATGGGAAGGAAAAAGATAAAACTCGTATCAATCCTAATACTGTGAGACTACCCAAGCATCACCTGATGCATAGTGTAGAGGCAAGAATGTCATTCACTTAATCTCACTGTGGAGATGGTTTAAAAGAAATTTGATTTTAAATGTCAGTAAGGTTCTTTTGAGGTTTATCTTTGGAAAGAGAAAAGGCGCTTCATACAATCCTACTGATGTACTATGTAACTGTTTCATTATCATTTGGATGCATAGATCTTTCATACATGACCAGAATGCATCTTCAAACTGGATAGTGCTCTAAAATAACAATGTGAAGATTCAGTTCCTCCTGCTGCTGCAATTCATTTGCAATGAATCTCCAGATCTGTAAGAGCTACATCCAATGCCAGTAGCCTGAAGGACAGAGAGACACAGAGGTTTCTTCTTCAAATGGTGAAGGAATCCTGCTACCAAAGCCAGAACTGATGAAATGCTCTTTACAGCCTGAGAAAACAACCCACTTAATTGAAGGAGAAAAGAATGAACGAAGCTTTATTTGGAGGCACGAGCAGAAGTGTCATATGTAGCACCACATATACAAATGAGGTTACGTGTCCTAAAAGTGTCAGATACTTTTTTACTTGCAGAGACTGGCTAAGAAGTGAACCGAAGAATAAAATTTAACATAGACTGGTATCAGTTCACAAGTAGGAAGGCTATCATCACTACAGAAGTAAAAATAGGTTCTAAGTCTTGCAGTGATATAAAATTTTGTTGTTGATTCTCACTGAAATTGAGATGATTAAACAGAACCTGGGCGTTGCTTAAAATAAAATACCAGCTTTCTTGTAGGTCTTCTCAGAGCCAATTGTCAAATCAAGGAAAGAAGGAGAGTCCTTCAGATCTGAAATGAGAGGCCATTATTACAGTCATACAAAGAACTGAACAGGTATGGAAAGGCCATAGATCTTGTTTCCTCTTAGGCACCACTAAATAGATGTTGAGATTGCTGAGGTGTTCAGTTACCGGTTCTAAAAATGTTCACCAACACAGCATCTAATGTCAATTTAAGCAGACTATTGTGAAGGGTCCCTAAAAAGGGACAGAGTTGGACAATTATGCTGAGGCAACAAAGTAAAGTCCATACTAAAGCATTTGATGTTATTTGACATAAATGTAGTTTGAAAGACTACCAGTCTGGCTCTGAACAGAGAGATGGCCAATGAAGACTAGTTCGAGACTTCCATGTGTGCTCCGGGACATCATCTGCACCAATAGTTTAGAAGGGCCACTGCCCACAGTTGTTGCAGTGATGGAAGTATCCTCTACAGAGTGCCTACAATGCTTTTCTTCTGCTGGCTAGTGGAATACAAGATTGCTCTGCAGCATATTTTCTTCTATGAGAGAAGGCATTAAAAAACATCAAACAACTGGCAAATACCCACTGAATACTTGAAGGAGTAAGAGATTTTCCTGCTTGAGAGCTGTATATGGAAGAACTGAAGGAAAGGTCCTTGACTTCGCTGTCCCTATACAAGAACAGCTCTGCAGCCACAACTGTTTCCACTTCAGAATGGCAGGTGTCAAAGATCATATGATGTATCCTCCTCAGCCTTGAAGAGGGGCTTTGGGTCTATCTGAGATTCAGAAAAAGCCAAAAGAAAATCCTTTCCTTTAATGAGGGAGGGAAAGGACACAAAAGGAAGCATGCTAACCCCAAGGCAGCAGAGTTCTTATCACGGGTCAGAAAATAAAATTCAGGCCTTGCAATTCAGAACAGCAAAAGATGACACAGTTTATCTGAGTCTTCATCAAGGGGTAGAGGTGGTGGTGGAGGAGAAACATTCATGGTAAGTAGTATGTTTCAACGAGGTGGTTGAAAGGAAGTAAACTGGCTCTAGTCGCACTCTGCCTTGTGAAGAAGAGCGAAAGGATTGCATTTACTCTGTAGTACCTGCAGTACCTTGCTCGTACTGCAAAAGAAGGGCAGAATGAAAAGCTACAAACAGACTACTCATTCAAATCTGTTTTCACTGTCATCCATACTACCCAGACAGAAAAGGGAGCCTACTTGATCCAAGGGTAGGATGAAGCTGTGGAGGGAAAAACAAACACAAACCAAAGAGCAAGAATTAATAACAGAAATCTACAGTGAGCACACTGTCAGTCTATCCATCTGGAAAGCAGGGCTTTTAACATGCACTCAACTAAGTTATGGAAACTACAATATATGCTCCATTCCTGTGGGAAAGGATGGTTTACTGAGATAGCCAACAAAAAAAGCCACAGCATTGCAGTTTTTCAAAAATAAGAGAAACTCAGACTACAGTGAACATATGTTTAACAGTTACACTGCCACGGATGTTGGTGCTTTAGTTCAAAACATTACAAGGTGGCAACAATTCACTTGTTGACATGTAAAAAACCAAGAGCTTCTTCACCATGTTCCCTGCTTTGAAGGGCAGATTACAAGAGATTACTGTAAAACAATAAAGATTAGGTATGTGGTCTTTTTTTTTTTAAATCACAGTTACTAACTTGCTTTGCTCATCATCACAGAAAAAAGTCTTTGTTTTGAAACCAAAAATACATTATCAGAATTACAGACCAGAAGCCAGCAAATTCAAGTTTACTGGAATTATTATCTAATTACTAGATTACATATTACCCTCCAGTCACACTTTCAATCCAAAAGGGCAGCTTTTCAAATTACCTCTTGTCTGCCATAGTTGGATATCAATTTTTTTTGAGGACAGAATACAGTGCTGTACAAATGCCAAACTTTATTCGTAAGAGGAATCAACCTGGAAATGGGCAAATTTCGTGGTTTATGACTTCCAAAAGCTTCACAATATAATTCACTCAAGATGAATGGTAGCTTCTATTATTATGTAACCTTTTTCTACTTAAAAAATTAATATCTGTATTAAATATTGTTTATATATGTAATACTATTTCAGCCTACAGACATGAAGTGTTTGCTATACAACCTGTGGTAAGCATTAACATACTAACTCTATTTGGCAGTTGCAAAAAGGAGGTGGGAAATGAACAAGTATGACAGGAACATTTGATAGAATAGTGCAAAGCCAGTGAAGATGAACTGCAGAAATTCAAATCTTCCTAAATGCAGTTCTCAGCACTGAAAGCTGCACTTAATGTTGGAAACCAGCTTCAAGTGTTCAGTTTCCCACTTAAAACATATAATTCTCCCTTGGGATGATGAAAACCCTCTGGTTTGGTTCAATCCAGAATGATGAAATGTTTTTGAAAATGGACCAGGTTAATTATTTTATAATATTTCTAAAGAATAATTATTAGCCTGGTTAATTATTTAACAGTAATATCTTATGGCTTTACATGTGAAATGTATGAGCTCTATGAAGTAATTAAGAAAACAATATATTAATAATGCCATACAGTCCACTGTTATTTTGTACTGTTCAGTAGTATTTTAGGGAATCTTTATATGCACGTGTTGATACATGTATGGAGAAAATAATAAATATTCACAAACTTTACACATATTATAAAAGCAGTGTTGCCTTTTATATTCATATTTGAATTTAGTATTTCAGGTAGCTAATTCCAGTAGTAGCAGAATACAGCAATTAGTCTCTATGAAAAACAGTATGTTCGTTCCTTTAATTAATACATAACTTCTGAAGTTTTTCTCCTTACAGCTGTGTTATACAATTAAGCCAAACTCACATCACACCAATTACATTAGTTCTCTTAACTATGCATAGACGATCACTGAACTTTTTTTTCAAGTACATCCACACTGTCTCAGTATTTCCACACCAAAGTGTCTTTAACTTATTCAAGTCTTAGACTGGCAACTTTGGCATCCCTCTGTAACACAAAGCAGTAACTGTAAAGTACATATATAGATGTATATGCATATAAAGATTCCCTAAACTATCAATCAGTATACGAGAATGGCATTGGACTGTCTATAACACAAATGAAAATGAGAAAATATATTAATATATTAATATATTTCATACCCTTCTTATGTAAGCCAAACTGGAAAAAGTGCACTTAAATACTGAAATGAGGTTACTCCAGTTTTAGAAACAAACAAATATACTATTCAGCTAATCAAACACAACTTCTGATGTTATATAGGGAAGAAATAAAGACAGAAAATCAAGGTAATATCTCAAATATCACTAAGTGTGCTTCCCTTCTGCTAGGAAGAGTTAAAAGCTTCCTCCACCATAGACAGTCGTCCCCCCTCCCCTCTTTTTTTGTATTTTTTTCCTCCTTCCACATTTAGACTTTCGATTCATTCATTCACATATCCTAACCCGAAAGTAGAGTTGCCTTATCAGAAGAGGTCAAAGGTGTTACTCTGTACACAACAAAGTTGCTACCAGTATGAAAGAAGACAATAAAGGGATGAAAAACTAATTTTTGAATGCTTCTCAGAAAGCAATTAGAATTGGATTGCTAAGGATAATTGTGATTGTACTTGTAAAGAATGAAATTAGACAGTGTATATGGATTCTAGTGTTCCCAGGGATTCAACAGCTGCTACATGCATTAAGGTTCTGTGGATCAAACAACAGCTAAAACCCACACTGCTGTCAACCAGGTTCCAACCATTTATAAAATTGTGTAAAGTCTCCTGGAAACATACGGATTCTATACGCAGGTTCAGTCTGTCATGTCACACGTCTATTAGGCATTTGGGGAGTTTTGCAAAAAGCAGAGTTTGGTCTAAAGTTTCAGAACAAGATTACAACCGTCACTGTTTTAAAGAATATTTTTATTATTGAAGCATATGTTGACAGTCTCGTTTAGTGTTTTTAGCTCCCTGAATTTATCCTAGCAGGGTTTGGGAACATGGGAATAAAGCAGGCTGAACAGAGAATAAAAAAAAAAAGTCATCTTCCACTTCCCAAGAAGACGTGAAAGATATATGGTACCCTGCTCAGAAAAAACATCTGGTCTTCAGACATTTTCAGGGAAAAAATGTAGAGACACAGAAAATGGCCACAAAATAACTTCCTTGTTGTTTAGCCGAATAACACTTCACTTTAAAATATCTTTAACAGACACTCAGTAACTATATTTAAAATTCTCTATTTCATAAGTTCTGTAATACATTTATGACTTCAGGACATTTTTCTTTTTCAGGAAAAAAAAAACTAAGGGCAAGAAAGAATCTGAGGAATCAGTCTAGAACATGTATTTTTAACAGGCAAGCACAGATGAACAGCCATTCATATAGATTCATTTTCTCAAACAGAAGACATAATGGGCATACCATCAGAGCATATGCTAATTCTGGAACTGCCATTCCATCACATAGCAAATACTAGATTTCCAATTCTAAGCCTCACTAAATATGGGTAAAATAATATTCCCAATATCTGGTAAACAATTTGTGCAGTTAGTAGGTTGTAATTAGAAGATATAATACAAAGGAAAGTGGCTTGTAGAGCAAAGAATGGATGGCGTGAGCCTGGCACTATCACAGTTTATGATTTCTACCTATTATCTCATATAAGGATACATGGGATATGGGGAGAACTTGTTCATTTTACTTTACCTGTCATGTCTTATCATTGTGATACCACATGCATATTAAATTCCATATTTTAGAAAACAGTGGATTAGATTTTGGGACTCAAAAAAAATATCTGTGTGAAAATGACTCAAAAAAACTTGTATTTTAAAATTCCATTTCTCAAATGATTCCATGAAGATAACTCCTGACTATGAATATACTATTTGCTGTCCTAAATCGGTTTATTTCCTGACCTGCATTGGTTTAGAAACTTTGACAATCGTGCATATACACTTGTTGAAGTGAAGTGTTGAAAAAGTACGGAAACTAAACTCAGCTTTTCTTCTCCCCTCCACGTGCCGAGGCTGCATGCTATGGCTAAAAAAAATCATCTTTTACCTGTGCCTTATCTCTTTCATAAATACACATTCATGCCAAAGCCTGATGTGAACACTGGAGCATACCATTGGATTTATGTACTTTCTGGAAAGGAGTACTCTACTGCATGAAACTAACGCCCTTCTTTTCATTCTCCACTTGATACCAGATTAACTATTAAGAAAGGTAATATTTATTTCCTAATTGTTCGCATACTATTCAATGCTCTGTAAACCAGCAGTAAATGAAAGTGCACTGAATTTATCAAAGTCAAAGCTTTTGGGCTAAGACTTTACAATGTCTTTAAGGTAACGTGTGAGACGTTTATGCATCTCTGCTCCATCCCCTCACAAATACTGAATTAACTACAAATTGATTAGAGTGTAATAATACCTGCTCCACTATCAAGTGTGCTCTAATAAAAATAGTAGTATTATTTTGGAGAAACTTGAAAAATATCCAAATACATGCAGAAAGTTGAAGTGTAAAATAATTTTGAACATTGAAAAGTCAAGGTACAAACATTCAAATGAGAAAAGGGCTTTTGAAGCAGACTTGTATTTTTCAGGCCAAGATCTACTGTGAGCTAAACATTAACATATACACAACTTGGAATCCATCAGACACTGGAAGGATTCTAAGTTGTGCTGTATAATTTTCAGTAGCAATGACCCAACAGAAGGAAGGGGTCTGTAAATCAATTACACAAAGACATGTACATAAACAATACCTAATTTCAGAACATTACTAGCAGACTGGAATAGCTGCAAACGTAGCATGTGCCAAATGCAGAATCAAGACAGCAACTGGTAAATGTTAATGAATCGAGTGAGGTGGATATGCTTTGTGACCAGCAGGAAAAAAAAAAAGTAATGCAACATAGGAGGGCACATTATATTAAAAAACCTTCGGGTCAGTACTCACTGGATTGCTGTATTCCAATGCTTTGCTGGCTAATATATATAGCATAAACAATACTTTGCTATTTAATACAGCTGAAAATGGAACTAATGTGGTAACTGTGGCAGAACTGAGTAGGACTTGTACCTGGAAAGGCCAGGGCACCTGACTAGTGGAAGAAGCAAATGATGGAGGAAAAGGCCATCAGCATTTTGTTTTTCACTTGATTTGGAATTACGAATAACATTTTTTTATGCAACACATTTCTGCAAAGATAAATTTGATTGATATTTAAAAACTGCAATACTATTAAAACTGCTAACAATTTATTCATCATATTTTAATAATGAGCCAGGATGCCTATTCCTCCAAATTTGAAAAACATAATATCTACCCGTCAGGTGATGACTCAGGCCCAGCGTCTTCACTATTGTATCAAATATAGCTGGAACCAACAATGGTTTCACACCTAAAAGGGATACAGAATGATACAATGATGTTCTCAGCCTTTGTTTCTATGCAGTATGTCGACTTTTAGTATTTACTTGCTACAGTGACTATAGATTACAAAAATGCATTTAGCCATGTCTTTGATGCACATACTACTTGCAAGCCACTCTGCATATACTATTACAAAAAAAAAAAAAAAAACAACCCAATAAAAAAACCACCAAAACACAATCCAGCCCTAAAATGTGTTTCTTTAAAAATCAGCCTTTCATTTGACAGGCTAACATACATACAAACTAGATGTTGCTCATAGCCTCCTTCCTGAAACAGGAGGCTATAAATCCCTCTAGATGCTAATAAGTACTCTTATGGGTTAGGACCCAATTCATTACCTTCCAGTCTCCAATTTCAGTTTACATATGAAAGTCATTCATTCTAATATGAGGAAAAGGAAAAAATACTCCTCAGGATTGCTCTGCCTACAAATGCAAAGTAAATAAATGAACCACGATTTCTGTACTGCTCTGTGCATTTTTCACGAGTGCTTTACACATCCACCACTACAATCTATTCCACTAAAAATATAGCTAAGTAACTTTCAGAAACAATGTATAATTTAAATTCTAGTCAAAATACTGTTTCATGGAGATGACTGCACACACATCTCAAGTATGTTCCCATAGCCTACTGCTAATCTTTAAAAATCAGACAAAAGTTTGATCCTTAACCAACTGAAATGCAAACCCAGCAAACGGAAAGTAAACAGAGTATACGCTTTAAAGGGAACTAGGAAGTTGGAAAACTGAATAAATAGATGACTATTACAATAACTTTTATCCCTAATTGTACTTAAAATCGACTTTAAATGATTAAGGAATACAATTTTTCTAAAAATGGCTAATGTGATACTCATGGTCACTACTTAGCATATTTTCTTTGTAAATTTTCCAATTTGGAAGTGCTCCTACAATGTACTAAATTGAGAGCTTAGCAGTTCATGGGAAATTCCCTCAGTTTTCATTTGTGGATCTAGAAAATGTTCTCTTCATTGCACTGGCTTTCTCTCCTTCCTTCTTTCATCCCTTTCTCACTTTTGTTTAAAAGGGCATCTCACGCAACAAGTGGTAGTCTTTTATTTTGAATTTTTAGATCTAAATTTTGTTGGCTCAAAAATTCCTATTGGAACTGCTAGGACTAACCCCCATCCCATTTTAGAAATTTTCATCTAGGCTTGGTAACTGTGCAAGGAGTCAGGATAAAGTCATTCTCTCACCTACTTCAGCACAAACCAATATCAAACCATGTAGCATTTCAGGAGAAAGAATTCAGTGACACAAAAATTGGAAAAACTCAAACATAAACACATGAAAAGTGATATCATCTAAGCAGCCCTACTCTCAACTACTTCATATATAAAAACTAAACCTCCCCCTCTGAAAGAAAACAGATGGATAAGAAGTCTTTTCCCAAAAGGAAGTAATTTGCTTATTTGCTTAGGGGCATATACAATTACATTTCATGGTCTGCATCAGCCAACCATGAACAACGTCCTTAAATGATCATTGTGAAAGCTGTCTGTAATAGGATGAACATTAAAAACTTTCTAAAACTTTAGAGAACATATAGATATGACTAAATGGCTGAGATTAGTCAGAGAATCAGGGTAAATATAGTGAATACAATTCTTTTAGGATGGTAAATCCAAAATGATTATTAGATTAACATTGAGAGTGTTATGTGTCTCAGTTTAATGATCTCTACATCACAATTTCTATGTCTCAAGTCTAAGAAGAAATAATGCAAGTCCTCATAACTGAATTATCTCTTTATGATATGAGTAGTAAGTCCTCAATTGCTACTCGTTATTATAGGATGCACAGCACTTCTGACAAGAGCAATGCAAGTAGTACAGGACCTTGACCTAATTCCTAAACATTCTCACTTCAGAGTTTCTGCCACAAATTGTCAAAATGCCTACAATTGCCCAAAAATTCATTTCTCCAGCATTCAAAGACATCAACTTCTTCACCACTCAGCCTCAGGAAGACCACCACACAGCTCTTTAATAATTTTTGCATGCAATTTCCTCAATGGGAAATGAGGTGTATCTACTATACTAGATAAAAAAAAGTAAAATCTGTATAGGTGGATCTCCACTTCAAGGCCTCTTTATAACTGTGTAGCAGGGAATCGGATCACACTCCATCCTTTAATAATACTTGAAAGACCCAAAAATCCTGAATAACTAGAGGCCTACCTGACTCTGGAAGATGGAGTGACAATCCTGTATCACTAACCCTAAAACCAGAAAATCCAAGCCAGGCCCACCAAAATCCTGAGAACTTTAGTACAGTCTCTTGACTCTCTTTGATTTAGGATGTAACAACGTATGTCGTAATCACAGTGTTTCCCGTCTTCTGCATTAGAATATGATTTGGCCTGTGTAACATGTTACTGGATTTCTCACGGCACAATAATCTATCAACCCTAACCTTCTAGATCAGCCCTACCTGCCTACCACAGACACGTACACCTCAATCTTCCCACTCAACCTTTCTGCTGTCCTCTGCATATCTCTGCTCTTCTTGGAAGTCCAGAATTCTCCAAGACACTCTGTAGGTCTGAAAGGATATCAGGAAGGTGGCAAAACCAGAACCAGTTCTTCAGCTCTTGGATTGGAGAGGGTTCTCCAATCTTCTTCACAACCTTTTCTTCTTTCTCAAATCTTGTGAAAGACACAAAAAAGAACATGTCCTGTAGAAATCTGGTATAGCCACTTCGAGGAGCCTTGGTTTCTCTACTATTTAAAAATTCTTTAAGTACAGTTGAAGTAATGACCATCAAAAACTAGGAGACAGAGATCTGATTTTTCCTTGCAGCTATCACAGTTGGCTGCTCATTCCAACAATGTAGGAAAACAAAAGGAGATATAAACCCTTCTCCTGAGCAAAGTCAAAAACCATATGATGGCTAACGTTTCTCATGAAAACTACCTCCACTTAAAGCTAAAACTACATTTCTAATGACAAAATTGAGAAATAGAAATACAGAGACTTCATAAATGATGGTGCTTCAGATTTGTTATCTTTAGAGAAAATAAAGCCACCATGACTTTGGGTAAATTCATGTCATGAACTTGTTTCATTAAAAACAAACACGCCACCATACACTATTGCATCACATATAGTCTCTTTAACGACAATGAAAAGTTTAGACAAAATCTAGAAGTTACTTTGATAAATGCTGGTGTGAAAATCACTTACATGAATGAAAAAGCACAAGCTTAGCCATAGGAAACCTCCCAAATAAACAAAGAAAATACCCAGAAGTGCCTGTTCATAGAAACACACATATGTACTAGGCACAAATTCAGCCCTGATTAAAACTAGAGTGCACCCACAAAAAGTAGAATAAAGTTTCACAGTTGCGCTCTATGAGCTTGCAAAGCTAGATTAGGGTAGATATCTCACAGAAGTACCTTGCAGAAGTATTTTATTTCTAGGTGCCCCCTGCCAACTATGAGATCATTATTCTAAAGAGACTTGGCCTTCCTGCTAGAAAACTTATTTGGACAGGGCAACCCCTACGAACTACTGCATTATTCAGAACAATTTAAATTCAGTTGGCAATGGCATTTACACTATTAAGCTTAAACCAACCAGTTGAGTAACTTCAAGTCTCTCTGGGGATCCATAGATCCCACAGGAAACACCCTGCTGTAACATTCATTTTAAAAAGGGGTCTCCTCCTGCAGAAAAGAGCTCTTAAATTAACAGCTAATAGAAATATTTGAAGATTCACTGCTGATTTAGGCAAGTCAGAGCTATTGTCAAGAACAGAGCAGATATGTCTCCCTGCTCTTAATCAGCACACGGAAAATTTAAACCCTACTTTATCCCAGAAATTACTTCTGCAGTTGACTCACATCCATACTCTTTCTACTAGATATCCAGTGTTCCAACCAGATCTAATTCCACTTACTCATGAAAACTAAAGACTCTGAAACCACACACTCTATAACCATTTCCTGAAGTGTAATTCTTCAAAATCTGATTTTGATTTCTTCTCTGATGAAGAAAGACTTTTTCAAAATCTGATTACCTGCATTCATGGGTCGTGGGAACAAAAAACAAAAGGAAGAGACTAGAAATTTTTCACTACCTTCCTAAAGTAGAAGAGATCGTAAGTTAAAGGGTAAGTAATGTATTTGGATATACATAGGTTACTTTTGCAGAGACCAGAGTTGTTAACACATACTAGTAATGGCTGAATTTTTACACATGCATCATACTTTCTTTCATGGCCATTGACATTCTCTGTTGGTGTTCAGAAATTAAATGCTGTACCCAGTAACACTCCCCCTTAGCCCAGTTCTAGTAAACACCACTGACCCAAATTCAAGATCTCCTATAGCAGTGTCAGTGTTTGCTCAGGTGTCCCTCGGTTGAACTTTGATCAAAATGATTGTTTAGGAAGAGAAGTGAATGTTCTTTCTTCCTAGAGACAATACTATGAAGGGTGCTAAAGAAAAGCCCTGAGAATATGTAGAACAGGTTACAGTGATCAAAGTTAGAAAAAAAAAAACCAACGTAATCTGAAACCATAACTGAAGTCCTAACACAGCAAAACAGGCACGCTTTCCTTGAAAAGCAGTAATTTGTAACTTATTCAGATGTCTGAGCCAGGGGTTTCCTCTGCTTATCTGATTCTTCAAGTCTAGATATGCTACAATGCTGTAACTGAAAATGGATAGCCGATTCTGTTGTGGCCTGTGTGCTCCAAGACCTGGGAACAGACCAAGGGAATTTTTGAAAAACTTACACAGCTCCAAAATGTCCCCATGGACAGTTTCAATCACCTGAAGTCACCAGACAGACACTTATTCCATGCTGTCTTTTCACTTTCAGAGAGTCTTGAATTCAAACTTCCAGACTACATGAGTGTGCATGTCAGCAGACAGTTATTTAGAAAGTAGCTATTAATCTGCTGCCGTTCTTTGTATTGTTTGCACTGAAACATTTTCTTGTTACATTTCACGTAATATTTCAAGCTGTTGATATTCTTTTATACAGTGCTTGACCACACTCTGACATTCCTAAAAGTTCTGAACAGTCTCAGCTTGTCATAACTTCCTATGTTATGAGTATCATAAAAATAATCAAGAACTGATCATACAGCATTTGATCCAGAGCATCACAGCCTTATCCCTACATTAAGTAATTTAGAGCTGCCCTACTTCTCACTCTCTTTTCCCTACAATATAAAAAAAAAAAAAAAAGACTAACTTTAAAGTTGATTGTTAGAGGAATTTACAATGCTTTCTATTTGCATTAGCACATTTACAATGCTGTCTATTTGTGTTAGCACCATCTGACAGACCATGCAGGGATACTTGGTGTGTCAGATGAAAGCTTCCTTGTTTATTTTTGTTGGCCTGAGGCCATTTGAAAGTTTTCTTATTCACTGAAAGGAAGGGAGGCTATGGAGAGGCAGAAATGATGGCTGCTCAGATTTAGTTGCTTATGAAGAACCCACAATAAGACATAAGAGACTATCCACTGCATTTCAACTTGTGTCTGTGTGGCTGCCCCCTCGTAAATGACTGTCTGGCTAGTGACAGGCCAGCTAAGTCTGAGGAAAAAAATCTACCAATATTTTCTTCAATAAAATATACTTCCATCAAAATTGCTGTTTTAAAGAAGAAATTATTTCTGAAGTAATTTCTTTCTACCTCAAATTCCCTGCAGTAAAATGAGGCTAACAATATTTCCATACATACCGAATGAGTTTTGACAATCAAGATGTGGAGATGAAGACAATGCAGACAGAATAAAATCTCTATAATAAATTAAATCTCTATAAATAAAATTTAAGTAATGGGGGAAACTGCTGATGCACTGGTAGACTTCTGTTAAAACCAGGAATTGACTCAGCTGTCCCTGTTTAAGGCTATTTCATGCAGCAGCAGTTCCAAGAGAAGTTAAGCCCAATTACACACTTTAGTTAATTTTTTAATTTTCACTTTAAGCTGTAAGTGTGACCTTCAGCCCAAAGATGCTGTGCTGCATTTTGCTTATTCATTAAAATCCATTGAAAATGTAGAAAGTTTTAGAATGGCAGCTATGGACAGATTTATTTATTTTTGAAAGTATGACTGAAAAACATTTCCTTAATATTTTTCTGCTACAGCAGAACGGTCCACATTTAGAGTAATACAAATATATTCTGGCAGGCAGCAACAGATGTCTATAGCATTTAATTCAAAATGTTCTGACATAGAAAGCAAGGTGGATGATCTTTCATGGTGGACGAGAAGCTCAATATGAGCCGGCAATGTGCTCTTGCAGCCCAGAAGGCCAACCGCATCCTGGGCTGCATCAAGAGGAGCGTGGCCAGCAGGTCGAGGGAGGTGATTCTCCCCCTCTACCCTGCCCTCGTGAGACCTCACTTGGAGTATTGCGTCCAGTTCTGGAGTCCCCAACATAAGAAGGACACGGACCAGTTGGAGAGGGTCCAGAGGAGGGCCACGAAGATGATAAGAGGGCTGGAGCACCTTTCCTATGAGGACAGGCTGAAAGAGTTGAGGCTGTTCAGCCTGGAGAAGAGGAGGCTCCGGGGTGACCTCATAGCGGTCTTCCAGTACCTCAAGGGGGCCTACAAGAAAGATGGGGAGAGGCTGTTCAGGAGGGCCAGTTGTGATAGGACAAGGGGTAATGGTTTTAAAATAGAGGGAGGTAGATTCAGGTTGGATATTAGGAAAAAATTTTTTACCATAAGAGTTGTAGAACACTGGAACAGGTTGCTCAGAGAGGTGGTGGATGCTCCATCCCTGGAGACGTTCAAGGCCAGGTTGGACGAGGCCCTGAGCAACCTGATCTAGTTGGAGATATCCCTGTTCCTTGCAGGGGGGTTGGACTAGATGACCTTTGAAGGTCCCTTCCAGCCCTAACGATTCTATGATTCTATGATTCCACAGTTAAGAGGACACGTTTATTGCTGTACTCCACATCAAATGTAAAAATCTGAGTGAAGCACCTGAGTGCTAAAGAACAGAAGCCAACTTTCTTTGAGTAGGGTGGCATGCAGAATTTGAGTAAGGTATTTTGCTTGTTGAACTTGCATGCTCAATAAAAGTCCCTGAGATCACAATGAAGATTCTGTCCCGTTCCTTAATTCCCGCATACTACTTGCCCGTTGTGACAGTAACCTAGGAAGATTGCTTTTTTCCAGGTTTCCAGGCCCAATTACTCAGCTAATGACAAAAGTGACTACTTTTCTGCTTAACAATTGCCTAATGTTCTTCTATTTAAGGGTTTAGACTCCTGTAAATCATGTGCATCTTGAAAGAATTAAAGCTGTACTTGTTTTTTTTCAAACTTAATCTGCACTGCTTTTGGCTCCATGCTCCGTTTTCCTCTTTCCATTCTGAAGATGTCTTTCTCATGTAATCAAACTCACCATGAAGCTAGAAGTTATATCCTCAGTATCAAGAACCATCTACACAACTACATACACTACTTTAACAACTTGCTCACTAACCATTAGCAATGAATGCAAGTTTCTTCCTGTAGTTTTTGGTATGTAGCTTCAACTGACAAAATAACGGATTGCTGACACGATTCAAATTTCCACTGTAGCTGACATCTCTGCTCCACCTGAAATGCCTACCAACCTTTACTTTAGAAAGGATGAGGTCAGACGAGCAAAGCACATATTCAAGGACTCTGGGAACTTTTATACACATTCAGCTCCTACTACTTTTCACCAAAATAATTTATGAGAAATTCTTTTCCAAGCCCATGTTGCTTCCTTTTCAAGCTTTTCAGTTTCAAAGACATTAATCACAAACTGAAGCCTTCCACAGAGGAGTTCAGTGAAGAAAGAGTAACCAAGCTATATTGGAGGCACCAGATGCTGACACTCAGTTACTTTAAAACCAGCAAGGAGTCCTCAACATCCTAAAAGAAAGAGCATCAGAAAAGGATATCTACCTGGAAATGGTCACCATAGACACAAAATTTTAGAAGGTGTAATAACATTCTGGACAGGTACACTTCACTTGTGTAAGAGAGTGATTATGCCTATTTGCATCAGACTGCTACCTATGCGACAAGGTACTGACATCAATGGTATAACTCAGAAAAAATGTGGATAAAATTTCAAAATTGAAATTAAAAAACTTTTCTATGAAAGACTTTTTGGGGAGAGAATAGGTAGAAAACAAACATCCAAAGGAGGATAAATATTTTTCTATTACCATGGAGTAGGGAAGAAAGAACATTTATCAGACACAAGGAATTCAGGGAAGTTCTGGTATAGCATTTGCATCAGAATATGCAAAAAAATATTCGATGCACAACATAGCATAATTAATTTACAGGGTTTTTTCATTTAAATTTAAAGGTAAAGAATTACTGCTACGCATAAACTTCCAATGTATTGTGGGGGTTCATTTGTTTGTTTCTGTAAGAAAAATCTCTTACTTTTTTGTGTCTTTTTAAAGATTAGGCCAAACTTTTCCTTATGGAAATTAAACAGCTAAAGAAATCAGGGCTTTAACTTTGTCATATCTTCTAGCACTTATTTTCAAGATTTGTATCTAAAATATTCATTCATTTGTAAGATACTAAGTACAGGAAAGTTCATTCCTAATAAGTACCAATAAATATACTAGTAAGTACCATTTAAAGTTTCAATAAATATTTTTTAATCAGAAACAGTATTGTATAGAAATAAAAAAAATGTAAGGAAAACAACTTACAAATTTCAACTAAAGAAACAGAAATTGTCTCCTCATAAAATTTGGTCTAAGATTTTAAACTGAGAATCCATCTCAAAAGCATTTTATATGTTTCACAGATTACAGTACATAGCTGACAGAATAAATACAAGGAATTATCATAACAGTCTTGTTATCTATTTTTAATCTAGAACAAAAAACTGTGGTTACAGATTAAAAATTGTGAATGTACTGTTAGGAGATTAAACTACTAACAGGCACCTGCACGTAACAATTTCCTTTTGTATCGCTCTTGCTCTATGGAAAGTAAAGACAGTACTTATTCCAATTATGGTGTCTAAAGTGTACCCTTCCTCAGCCCAATAAATTAAGATAGAACTGAAAGACTTCACTAAAATTTATGAGATATTCAACCATTTGAACAACTTTGCCTTCAAGGTAAGGCTTAATTAAAAGGTTTGACGACCATATTTTCACATTAAAGCCACATGAAACTCACATTGTAGCAAGATCCGAACTTTGAATTTATCTGGTTTTTATCTGCCTAAGGTTACCAAAAATCACATATAACATACCTTGGCAAAAAAGACCGTGAGGTGTGTTTCACTGCCAAGTATCCAAATGGGAAATTTTGGAGATTTCAAATAGGAGCCAACCTAAAAAAGGACAACAAAATCAGAAACACAAAGCAAATCCAGAAAACTCATCTAATCAGTGATCAAGCTAATGACAATTCAGTTAGTGAAATCCCAACTGCTCTGAAAACTAATATAAAACATTCAATAAAATGACAAAACAGTATAAAATACTTAGGTTCTGATTTTGATCACTGATTCCTGTTTGACTTGGAAAATAATATAGCTTATGATAATTAACTGAAATAAGACATCAGTGAGAAGGCAGTATCAGCAAAATTCCTTATTTCATCCTTGGAGACATGCTTTGAACACTGCACACGAATGAGTACTCCTATGCTTAATAATACTATAATCAGATGCTAAATGAGGTCAAAGTCCACTTGACTTATTAGCTGGTTTTGGATGAATCAATTCAGAATTGATACTTATTTAATAAATGAAGGGACAGTTATTTACAATCAATATACCAACATTTTGCAAACTATATAATCCTCTTTAACCCTGAGCTAAGTTAAAGGAATTCAACAGAAATTGAAAAGGAAGCAAAGAACAACCAAAAAGCGTTTTGAAATTAAGAGTATTAAAGCTGTTACAAAAGCAGTATTTGTAAAGAACAAAATTTCTTAAATAAAAACCTTAAATCAAGAAATTCTGTGTCACAACAGGAGAAACAGTATGGACTGGGCTGCACTTTAGTTACTTGCAGATGTTCACAGATGAATACATAAAGTAACTTTTAGGTCTTGAATATATTATATTCAGAATACCTTTACTTAATAACAGTTTTCCCATTTTTACTTACAGCTATTTATTTTAAATGGAAGACAGTGATAGCATAAAAAGTGAACAATAAAACTGCAACATTCAAAATAGCAAGCCATTTTGGGACTTGACAGCTTTATAAATCTACATAACTTGCATTAAACATTATTTTAGTAAAAAAAGCTTCTAACTGGCTGTATTAAATTGGTGCAATAAAGTTCTAATTTAAATAGCATCAAACAACATTTATTCAATAAGATGCATTTAACAATTTTATTATAATCTCTTTTAATACAGTATTATTCTCAGTTTTAATTTGAAGTTGAATATACTTTGAAAGTTCTTTAATATCTCCAACCGTATACAGTGAAGCTTTTAGTAATACTGTCAAAAAAGCCCACAATACCTTAATGAAAGAAAAAATTTAATTGATGCGGAAAACAGCTTACCTTACAATATCTCAGAGATTCCATCAATGTCAAAAAGCCTATTGTTGCCTGTTTATGTATACCAAGAAGTTCTGTTCAAAATAAAACACAAAATTTATTCAAGAAAAATCTGCAAAGCTTCTTTTAAGCCATTTTTTCTTACTTTCAAAATTGGTCAATTAACAATTTCAAAAGTTATGCAGCTTCAGCAACAATGGCAATTACTATTATCAATATCAAGTTATAGTCAAAAAACTACAAAGGTTTAATAATTTCCCTCTGTATAAAGGAAAAGCCAAATGGATGGTTTTAAAAGTTCACTGTCGATAGCCTCTTTTCAAAAGCTGTTAGTTTTATTAGGAGATGAACTTCTTGGAACTTACATCCAAATTATCCTCAGAAAAATTTATGAAAAGCAGCTATCTTGAAGGGGACAAAAACATATACAGGCATATATGTTTGGTTTATTTTTTTTACTTCCTTTCTTTTTGTTTAAGAGTTCCCTGGTTATATTTATCTTTACCATTTCACATTCTGAATAATAAAACATAATTTTGCAAATAATACTTGTTTCAGTAGGAAAGAAAGCACTCACTCAATTTGATTTTCTGTACTGACCTCCACTTTATGTATCATACAGCTCTCAAACACACAAAGCTGTCAGCAATAGTTGAAATATTTACGTACTACTGATTGGTAGAGCACTTAAGAGTCCCATTTGAGGACCTCTAATAAAGAATGAGAAAGCACTTCAACATTCAGATTTAGAAACAACTTATAATCATAAGGATTTGAAGAAGCTCTGGGCTTACGTATATATCATCTCAACAGTGCAAGTACTGTCTACTTGAAACAGCTCTGTTAGGTCCCTCGACATTGTCTACACAAAGAGCAGCACATACCCGATCCTGCAAATACACATGGGGATAGACATCACGATCAATTTAGCAAGATCTGTATTTCCTTTTTTCAGAGAACATTGACTTTCATATTTGAAAGTTCCTTCTAAAACACTAATTCTTAACTATATTTTAAAATATTGATCATTCATGTACAACAGCACAAAACTATGATGTCTTTATCCACGGGCTAAAACCTCAGGACCACAGCAAGTGAAAAACTGTTCTAAATTTAAGAGATTTCTGCACTTCCAGAAATCAACTTCACATTTCATTGTTACTCACTGCACTAGGCATGGCAAACCATGCTTTTTTCACCAACTTACCTCTGAATTTTTGCAGCAGTGCAGAACAGCTATTATAGTAATGGTTTAACATTTTCCTCTACTGTTAAGCAAAAAAACCCCAACAAAACCCTTCAAAAACGAAACAAAACCAAACCTCTTAAAAGTACTAGCTTCTTTACTACCTTTGTGACCTGTAAGTACAACTCCCTCCTTAGAGTTGTCAGCTATATGTATTAAAAGACTCTCTTTGCAGCACAGAATTCTTTGATCCCAAACAAAGGATTATCTTCAAACTTGCTTGGAATTAAAGCATTCAGGGATGCATAGATAATAAATCACAGAACTCTATTACTTCACTGACTTATAGCTGTCTTGCTGTAAATTGCTATACGCCAATACAATTCATCCTTTCTTTGAGTTGAGGGCAAGAGAGCTAGCCCAATCAAAACACTAGTGAAGAATCCTTCAAACTCAGCAATAGCTATTGCTCAGAAATAGCACATTTATATGTGTAATGAAGAGAAATGAACGGCAGAAATAAGCAAGAGCACATTAAAGAAATAATTTTAACACATTACATGCATTTCTTAAAAATCATTAACAAATATCAATGTAAAGTTCAGTCTGCTAAACAAGGGCTTCAGATTTAGGAGCTGATGCTTGAAACAGAACAGCAAAGTCACATATAAATAATATTTACTATTCAGACAACGATTCAGGAAAAAAATAGTCAGATTATTAAGTAGTTTGCTCCCCTGACAGATAACTAGATGAGAACTCCGACTGATAACTAGAGAGAGCTGGGATCCTGGCTATGACAGTAGCTGCAGAGTGTGAATAACCTGAATAGCTAGTAGTCACACTACATAGTGTATCTGAAAGCTATTAGGTTAACTTTAACCTAGTCATTAATGTCACTGGTTTACTCATGCCTCCTTCAGAATTAGTCAACAGAAAAGACAGATGCAAAAGCAAAAATCACTCTCAAATGACTTACAAGGAAATAAAGGGAGGCTAGCTGCCCTAAATAAAGTTCATGTCTGTGAATATCCTCACCCCACAGAAAGAAAAGATACCTCAGGAAGAGATCTGGTAACACCAAAGATCATCTAAGATAATGAATACGTATGCCTCTTATCAGAAAGTTAGTTCCTCCTTTTTTTAAAGCACTTTTACAAAGTACTCACATTTCTAAAAAGGGAGAAAACTGGAGCCTTTAAAAAAAAGTAAGGCCCAAACTAATGATGAGTTTAAACACAATGATATTGTTACCAACCGTATCAGAATATCGCCACCTAGTGATACCACAAAACAACACAAATTCTTGGCACTACTTGGAAAAAACAGTTACAGCATTATTTGTATTCATATTAAATAGTTACAATTCACATAAGAATGAGAGTCTTTAAAAAAGGATTAAAAAAAAAAATCTATCTCCCTATATCTTCCCACCGTGGATAAATGTGGAAGAGATTAGAATAAGACGAAAACTTTAATGGGGAATATATAGATAGTCAAAGAAAAGGAATCATTTCACTGGTATTTCTAGCAGTGGTAGCCAAGAACAATTCCAGTTAATAACTCCTACCCTATTTGGAAAATACACAATACTATTAGAGGCAGAGCTCAGAGTACAATCTGCAAACTACCTGGTAATTCCTCAAGTTTGTAATTCAGTATGTTCTTTATCACTCATAAAATTACTGACAGTAACTTTAAAATGGCTTAAGAATAATTTAAAATATGTACTTATTAACTAAAAATTGCTTATGTAAACAGCTGAACAAGAGGTAAAGTGGCTTTACATAACCTCTGAATAAAAATGGAAGTGGCATTTTGAAAATTCAGTTTGGTAAACGTGTTTACTTAGGATAACAGCATCACCTATCTAGCATTCTTTCTGTTCCTGCATTACGGCTGCATCTTCTCACTGCTGCTTCATTGCTGCCTCTGCAAATATACCACAAACCACATCACATCCCTTGCTTCCTGCAGTTCCTTAGCACCACCCTTCCCCCATGCCCAGGGACACCTTTCCTGTCCCTCAGTTTCAGAAGTTCACCTACCGATTACATCTAATCACAGAAGTACCCGAAATCTCTTTCCATTACGTTTACATACGGTAAAAATCAAGCAGCGCTGGCAATCAACTCTGTACAACACTAATGTCAAACCTTCCAACTTGCAGTCACTTTACCAGAGGAATTTAAAGGCAAGTGACCAGTAACCCAACCAGAAAAACATACATAAAGGCAAGTGCAGAAAATAGTCAGCACACACATTCAGTTCTGGTTATTCTGACACCTGTGACCCTTCTACATGAGAAACTCATAGTATTGGGAGAAAGGAAGCTGAAGACTACAGTCAAAGAGAGTCAAAATACAGGAGAAATCACTGAAGGAGAAAAGATAAGATGACAAAAAGGACTGACAGATAAAGGAAATGTGACAATGTATCCGAAATTCAGTCTTGCCTAAGAAGTCATGAATAGTACAGGCTGTTCTTTGTCCTTCTTGATAGAATACACAAATCACTTTGTAATAGATACTGATTATAGACTTAGGACAGTGAATAAGCTAGTTTTGACTATAATTATCCCAAGGACTTGAAGAAAATGGAGGGCTCCCAACAGGAGTTAAATCCAGTCACTTGACTGGTGAAAAACTAACAGGGCACATAATCAGATTCTTAAGATTTATTAAAGATTATTTTCTGCTCCTCCTCTCCCCACAAAAAGAGACATGTTTCTACGAGAGTTCCGGATTTTTAGGGCAAAACTGACTGAGAATCTAAATGTGGAATATTACTGTGTGCAAAGAGAGTTCAGTATTCTCAGAAATGAAAAAAACTTGGATAACTAATGAATAAGGTCTACCAGAAAGATAATCTGAAAGACAAATGAGGGAATGAACTGCAAGATTTAAAAAAAAAGATATATTAAATTGCAGAATGGGAAACTTTCCCAATGTAAAGGAAAGTTGCAAGAACAATTCAGAATGATTGATCATAATCTAACAACATAGACTGATAAATCATAATCTAAAAATCAAAAAGAGAAAATTAAAAATACTGAAGAGAACATATGGATAAAGCCAGGAAGGCTAATTACAACAAATTTCAGTTAGGAAGTGGGGAGATAAATGACAACAATGCTCTATACATGCAGCATGAATCAGGGTAGGAATTGACTGATAAAACACAAAAGACACAAAGAAAATACAAGTATTCAAAGCCATCTTTCCTTTAATTCAGAAAAAAGTAAAGGATGTACGCTCGAGAACATTAACAATGAAATAATGGTGTCAGCCACAGAAAAAGAACAAAATTGGCTAAAAAACTGTAAATAAGACAGATGTATTCGATCTTTCAGATCCTAATGAAATTTACTACATAATGCTTAAGTAGCTAGACCAAATAAGTCTCTGAACCATTAATGATTACCTTACGTATCAAAGATAAAGAAGGTGTCAGGAGACTAGAAAAGGTAAAACAGGATACTTAACTCTAACAAAAACAACAAAAAAAGTTAGAGGAAAAAACCAGGAGAAAGGAAGACTTCAACCTCCAAAGAGTCTTGAAGCAAATTAGTAATCAATTTGCACACACAAGGAAGGACAAAAAAAAAACCAAACCAAACACGAAACCAAAAAACTCAAAAAAGCGGCCAGCACAGGCTCATCAGTAACAGACCACAATAATCCAATCTAAATGTCCTGATGAGAAGTCTACCAAATAGGGGTGAGAAGAGTTAGATATAATACCCAAATGACATTCTGGAAAGTGCGATGCTCAAGTACAGCCTGTATGGAATTATGATCAAGTGGGAGTCTAAAAAGTCTCAAAAGAGATTATACTATTTGTTTATTGTCATTTTGACTCAGATTGTGGATGGATCTGTCTTGAACCTCAGTTCAAGTCAGTATTTTCAGTGATGACTTAGATGGAAAATCCTTGTAAGAAACATGCTGAGGAACCTGAGATGGACTCTGTAGTAGGGGAGAAAGGATGTGAATGCTTTCAGAATCCAAAATGTTCCTGCTTTGAGATCATCTTCTCTGTTTCTAAGATGAAATGCAAAAGACGCAGAAGCCCCCGCATCATCTTGGCTCATTCCACTACGTCAATGTATTTCCTGTACCAGGGAGCCCAAAACTGGATACACCACTCCAGCTGTGGTCCCATAAGTGTCAGACAGAGGTAAGGAACTTGCTGGCTATCCTCCTCCTCCTAACGTCACCCAAGATGCATCTGGCCTTCCCTGCCAGAAGGGCACACTGATGACTGAAGTGCCACTCACTGTTCGCAAGGACCTCGGGTCCTTTTCTACAAAGGTGTTCCCTAGCCAGCCAGTGCTGCCCTGTGCTGTTGCAGGGGCTTATTCCATCCCTGATGCAGAACTTTGGTGAATTTCATGAGGTTCCTGTCATTCCATTTCTCTAGCCTGACGTGGCTGCTCTGAATAGGTACCTTATAATTTCGACCTGTAGCTGACAATCCTGTACTCACTGATATTAACACGAGATATTTTTTGCAAGTATGTTTTCTTTCCATTTGACGCCTGCTTAAATCAAAAGACAGTAAATAAAGAGACTACCAAAACAGGAATACAGCACGTTCCAAATCTATAGGTCAACATCTCATAGTACGTAAAAATTATGAACAAGAATAAACCAGAATCAACTTACTCATTCCTGAACATTCTCTGTCTCCATCCCACACATTAGAAACAGCATGCCCCGTCAATAGGAGATTAATCAAACTTTGGCTATATAACAGAAAGAAAGCCTATTAAAAGAGACATACAATTTATTTTGGAAAAAGTGGTTATCTCTAACAAACAAAAAATTATTGTATTATCTGGACAGCTAAGCAGACATTCTCTAACAATATACTTTTAATTAGCAGGTATTTATAATTCAGCGACCCTAATATGATCTCCACTTTTTCAATCAACAACTTGATATAAAAATGTAGCCCTGAATTTGAGAATTCTTCCTCTGAAAACGCAATAACAGAAGCATTTCCTCAGAACTGATGAAGTGAAAAAGGCATGCTATGTTAAGTGTTGCTTTTAGCTATTAAAAAATTATAATTGAATCTTTGTCATAATATCAATAATTTCCTAAAGGAATGATCAGTTACAGACATATAAAAATTAGCCCACTAACCTATTTTAAGTGGTAGCAACCATATTTTGCATCTTACCTTCCATGACCGTAAACAGGATCTATCAATGGCTCAGTTGCATCTTCAATTTCATTTTTTATATTTTCAATACCCTGTAGAAAAATTACAAACATTTTGCTCTTTTAAGGAAGGAATTGCAACATTTACAACAACAGAAAGCAACAGTAAAACATTAGGAGACTGATGTTCTTGTATGAATTCATACCTAAACATACATCTTTCTTTCGATAAAAGATGTTATGGATATACTAGGAAGGATGTTTCCGAAATCCACAATTCTCCCAGATCAGAAAAAAAAAAAAAGGAAAAAAAAAGATTGAGCTTTTCAAACTTTTATACTAGAAATGTATTGTAACATGAATGAAGACACTACTTCAGCCATTTATCTAGATTTGACTTAGTTTAGCAACACTGAGTTTAGTGTTCACCTTTTACAGAAACAGAGTTACATTATCAAACTTCTCTTAAAGAAACAAAACAAATGCACACAGAAAAAAACAATCAAACAACCCACAAACCTTTGTCAGTATCACCGAATACAGAAAGAGCAATACTCCAAATCTGTTTGTCCACACTGAATATTGATCCCAAACTGCATCCTTCAGTTCAGGAAAGCTTTTGAATGCTCGTTTGCTAAAGACAAAAAAGACAACAGAAAAGGAGAACGTGTTTAGATGAAGCACTAGAATTGCGTCACAAAGCACAAGCAAGAACTACTAATACCTAACATGAAAATGTCCAAGTAAAAGCAGAGTAAAACTGATGTACAGAATGACATAGCAGCCGTTCTGGAGTTACTATAACTGCCATAGAGTCATTAGTATTTATTCATCAGAAGAAGATAAATAATTCTGGAGCAATGTGCAAAAATGAACATAGTGTTTATATGCAAACACTAACCATAAAGTTACATACACTCGTGAGAGTTGAGTGGCTTGAACCAGTAATTCTACAAAACATTCTTACTGAAGTTGTAAATAGACTGTATGTCACCAAAATAACGTTTTCATTACATAGTGTTCTGAAAGACACTCAGTCCATAAATAGTGGAGGAAAAAAAACCTTCCACTTAAACAGGTAAGACTATATTTCAGGCTTTTGGGGTAATTATTACATTTCCCATGAGAATTTGACTTTGTTAGACTCCGGCTTTGGAAAAAGCAAAATGTTCAAAACCCTGAGTGGTACACTAACTATCTGGGAAACTATCTGGTTGTACACAGGGGTGCTGCCTGGATGATAAGGTAACACCGGGTGATCATATGTTTAAAAATAAAAAAAGTAAAATAAAAACAGAGGAAAGGAAGAAATCCATCAAGATTTCAGTGTAGTAATACACTTTTTATTTCTTGGGATATATAGAGCTAAATACTGCTTTTCAGAACACAAACATTAGTTTTTATAGAGTAATTCAAACTAGATCATACTCTCTGCTTATCTTACACAAACTTATGGATATTATTTTCTTTTTAGTTTTTTGCACAATTTTATTAAAACTTGTTTAAAAAAGGAACAAGTATCTGCAAAAACATATCTTTAGCTGGGTTTACTCTGGCTAACGCTTGAGATTTTTAAACTACCTTTCATTATCAATGGAGTATACAAAGCATACAAGGCAAAGTCAGTTCTGAAATCCATCACTCAGCTTGCTCTAAAGGCTAAAGAGCATTCATTTCCAGTGAGAAAGAATGAGAAAAACTGAAGGGAGTACTACAAGACCAAAGACTGAGGGGGTGAGTGGGAAGGAGGAGGAAGGCAGGAAATTAGTGTTTTGATCAGATAAGGTTACAGAAATTTTATATTCTCCTCCTCCTTTCCTCACGTGACAACAGGTTTAAAGAACAAACTGTAATTACCACTAATACGAGAAGCAGTAGTTATTTCAGTTCTAATTAGCAACATTTTCTGTCTCAAGTGTTTTTCGAAATTCTGTTGCTTTTTATTTCCTCTTTGGGGATTTGTTTGTATAATGATTACAATCGTTCACTGTTAGGCTGTTACCTTTAAAGATAAACTCACTAGAACTGTAAGATCTGTATTTACATCCCAAAAAGAGCACAGTGTTTAAGTATGAAACAAAAATCAGTCTTGTATACGAAACATTTTCAAAAATGTTTTTTACGTTGTCTCAAATCAGGAAGAATAGTAGATCACAACTTTTTTCAGTATATATATGACAAGTATTTCAGATACAATCATCTGTGAAGACTGCATATCAAAAATTGAGGATTAACATCTTTAACTTAAATGTGAATCTTAATTAGCAATTAGCTGTGTTCATATATTTGAAATGCACAAGTTATTTGGCCAATTCCACACATTACACTGCTCCAGTTTTACTTTAAAGCCTAGTGCTTATGCTCAAAATAATATTCAATTTTAAATGGTAAAACGCAAAGAAAAACCATCAAAACCCCCAAACCAAAACTTGAAACCCAAGTTTAACCTGATGTGTAACACACAAAAAGTTCCTCAACATACTCCTTTCAGGGCTGTGAATATTAGTGTAACTTCAAAATATTGTATTTTAAATGTTCCAACATATTACTTACTGAATTAATGCATGAAATCGCTCAAAGCCAAGCTCTTCGACAGCCAAGGCAGCTATACACAAGAGACACTTTTCAGCACTACACATGGCAAAAAAATGACACAAGATACACACAGCAAGCTAGTATACTTTCAAGCTTTAATTATATTTTTAATCCTCCCTTGACATTTAATTTTTTTAACTGATTAGTAGAAACTAATTTACCGCAACATTAACATTCCACCATACAAATTAGTAAGAACATTTCTATTGGGACTAATCACTTTGTTAAAAGCACAAAGCCACTGGAGTGTGTAGACTTGAAAATATTTGTCAAATACTAAGCTGTTGATTTTGTACAAACCATGGCTGTCACAAAGTCATCAAGCATATGCATACTATAGATATAATTTTGCAGGTCAACAAGAAATATTATTTCCTAGAAAAGCAAGCATGATTATTTGGATTATTTTATCAATGTAAGTGAGCTGTATTTTTTCTTCAAATATACATTGCTGTTACTGAATTTTTGGGTTTTTTTCCCTATTTTTTAATGCTTATTTATTATAAACAAATGAGTAGAATTATTCTACACAGTGTTACACATCCTGTTTTTAAATAAATTCTCATTGTTTTCATTTAATAATGAATAAATAGTCTTTCGAATAAGTGTCACGTTCAAGGCAGAAAAAAAATACAGCATTAGTGTCTTCCCAAGTTCAACACAGGCTTTATACCTTTGCTCCCCTCACAACATTTCCAAACCAAGGAGATGAAATGAACTTATAAAATCAAATTTTCTTTTACCAACAGTAGTTCTATTCGCCAGTTGTGTAATATCAAATTATACAGGCATTCAAATATTAAGACTGTAGCAGTCTTTAGTGCCCTCTATGTCCATAAAGACTTTATCTTCCTGCTAGTGGAATAATATACAAAACAGATAGATCTGCTTTCTGATAAAGGTCACTTAATGCTGAATATTTAAATAAGATCTGATTATCTACCTACTGAATTTGACTGCATACAACTCGTTAAAGACCTGAAGCCATTAGGGCTAATACTACTGATCAATTCTTCCCACAAGAATTCCAGAAAGGGTTTTTTATGTCCTTTCTGATTGTATTTTGAAAGATGCATTTGATTTGCCTACATGCAAATACAACAGATTCTCCAGCAATAGAATACTTTCATTTTCTACTTCAGAAATAAGGCAGCAGTAGCCTAAAGAGTGTTAGCTTTTGTCTTTCGAAAAATACAAGGAATTGCTAAAATTAGGCTACCAAGAGCAAAACCAGACTTAAGAAAATGTATTTTTAAGGCATTTTTAAAAAATATGAAACAATGAATCTAAATTGCAGAAAATGTTACAGGAACTAACCCTGCTCCAAGAACATACATCTTTGTAAGCAGGAGGTTAGAGGGATTAAGTCATATAAAGCAATCTTTGAACCTGGGAATTTGCACTACTACAGCCAACACATGGCCAACAAGAAGTCACTGGTATACACCACAAAAGCAGATGAAAAGTGCTACTGCATTCGGTTAAGTGTGCTCGAATCCACCTTTTGTTCACACAGCAGGATGATAAGCAGTTTCATTCTGTTACTACAGAACAGAGTGAAATGGTAAGAGAACTACTCTTTGAAATAAAGGGAAAGAAGTAGAAATCCTAAAGAGAAGCGTTCCTATACATATCCCAAACAAGGCTAAATAAAGACAGTGCTTAGTGGAGAGGAAAAGAACAAACAGCAATACAACATGAGCTGTATTAGAAACACAATTGTATAGAAACTCTTTTAAAATGATACTCTATCATGCTGTGTCTAATCATATTTCATGGTTTTATTATGAATATATTCCCATATTCAATTCCCAAACAGCAATAGTCTGCCTTGTGGAATTGTATCTGTAATACTCCCTCACGCACTTAACTCATCTCTTCAGTCCTACCAACTATGACCATGCCTGTTTCTATTTTTACTGCTTACATCAACCAAGCAAGAAATACATGTATTCCTTTGCATTAGCAGTAACAGAACTCTGTTATTAACAATACCTTCTTCTCCACATCTTTGTCCCAAGTCTAACCAGGCAAGAAGCTGGTCTATAGTTAAATAGCAGGACAGAAAAGAAAAAAAAAAAAAACACCACCCTAACAAATAAATCAGGAAGTGTATTAGATTATACATATCAGGAAAACACTTTTTGAACTGTAGACTACATACAAGAGGTACATTCAGTGTCTACCAGAGAACACAGAATACGAACAATGAAAGAGATTAACGTTGTTCATCACAAAAGCACACTGTTCATGGCAAATGTATCCTGCTTTTCCTAAGCACATTCCATGGTGTTAAGGACAAGTCAGGCAGACCTTGTAGACTTGTACAGAAATGAGAAAAATGTAGATATGTAATAGAATGGATTAGTTCACTAAGTGTCACTGTTGAGAGTAATTATTAATTGAGTGTGTGCTTAGAAAGACTTTCTGCTGAACATTTCCTACAGTTAAAAGTTCTTTAGAATAAAGCAATATATTAATAAACAGGACAGAAAAAGCCTATTGACAACTAGGCTGTGCTTCACTTTTTCCTCAAAGGAAGCTTCATAGTACCAGCAAAAGCTTCAGAGACAAGTGGAAAATCCACACAAATTAGGAATTTTGAAGTTACTGCCTCATTACTATCTTGCAAAGGAAGACTTTTTGTTTTTAAATAGAAGTTGTAGATGTAACTTTCTTTATGATACTTTTTCTTAATTAAAAAACCGCTCACTTTGGAACTCTCATGTTTTTTCAATTAAGTAATATTTTAATTATTATTGTTTGAGCCTTCTAAAGCACATGGAGCATTTGATAGAAGCAGATGAAGATGACTTGTAACATAAAGAGCTCCAGCACTACTAATTGCTATAGCTAGCTGCGCACGTATAAATCTACTTGTACAATTCTTACTTTGTAGTTATGCCACAAACTGCCGAATAACATACTCCTTCCATCAAAAGATGGCACCTTTATAAGCATGTTCTCATGTGAAGAGTTTTTCATACTTCTTAAGGGACACATTGGGAACAAAAACTAAAAGAAAAAGAAGCTTATCTTTTAACACATTCGATATCTCCTATTAAAAGACTAATAAATACACATCTCAACGATCATGCGTGCACAGATAAACTTTCCACGTCACTGGCTCCACAGCAGTTAGATATGACTGGATGCCGTATCTTAGTACAACAGACGGTGTTCACCAGATCCTTAATGTCAGTACCTAACGAAGGAATCAAGACACTTGCAAAAAGCTGGTAACTGAAAAATTCTAACCTACAAAAAAATTCTGTTAATCTACTAGAAAGTGATTTGATTAAGCTATTTCGGTACTGCATAGAACCAAACAAAGGGGAAAAAGTCTACTTCTCTGTAAAAGGGGATCCAGAATATTTTAGAACAGACAAAGCTTTGCAGAATTTCCTACAAAAGCTCTTCTGAAATAAAGCAACAAGCGACAAGTTAAAATATTCCTCCAGTCTTAGGAAGCATGTAGATTTTTCCAAATTAAAGACATATCAGGTCCCAATAAATTACAAAACAAAATTGAAAAGATTATGGAAATCACTCAAATTCAAGACAAACACGTATGTTAGAACTCCAGTGATGGACAGTACATTCCTTTCAAGAAAAAGGATCAATGCCTCTAATTATGACAGAGCAAAATCCATCTATTGCTAATGGAATCACAAAGGCAAAAATCCTATCTATGTAATAACAAAAAGCAGTGGCACCTCAAAACCAACATAATACCTCCCTAAGTGACTGGTAATTTAGTATAGAAATACATCTTACAAGGTTGTTCCTCTTGACGACTAGACTCTGCAGGACTTTCAGAAATACTAGCAGTTTCTTCAGTTGTTTTTCCTCTTATCCACGTTGCCAGAGAGTACGACTCAGAATTATCAGAGCAAGCCATTTCCAAAATATCACATAATGTATGACAGAGAAGGTTCTTCTGCTCCTCTTCTGAAAGATCAGAAACCTAGATGAGTTCAATTGCTGCTAATCAGTATCTCATACTAGCTACTAGTATCCACAAAATAATTGAGTTTATTACTTGTTAATTATTAATGTTAACTGCTGTTTGACTATATTGGACCAAAGAATTATAAAGCTGTCTTTAGAAAATGTGTTTTAATATGACTTCTAATCCATTTCCTTTCCTAGTAGCAGATTTCAATCAAATATTTACAAAACACAGAAGTACTCTGAAGAGGCATAGACCTCACAAATGGGAGATGAGACACATGTAGTATACATACTGTAGGCCTCAAAATGTCATGTGAGCACACTTAAACAAAAAGGAAGTGTAAAATATTTTAAATTTTTTGTACTAGGATATGTTTACAAATAATTAAAAATGAAAAAATAAAGGGGGAAAAAAAAAAAAGAGGTCTCAGTACCTGGGCAGTCTCTCCAAGTAGACTTTTCGCTGGTAAAAAGCCTCTTCAAAAGGAATGCCTGTGTTATCAAAGCATAAAATAATATTAAAATACAAGACAACACCAACTTCTACATTATTTCACAAGCTCTACACCAAAGCATTTTTGCATGTTATTAGAAGAGGTTTCAAGCTGCTCATCATTCACTAAAGCCACCCTGAGCCTGCACTGTTTACTGATTTTTCCCCTTCAAACTAACTAAAACAGTGGCCTCACACCTACGTTTAACATTACTGAGTTCCAACTTCAGCATGCTTCAAATACAGAGTGCATATTTACACAAACATCTCCAGACTCACAGGACTGCAGTAACAGAGGCACAAACATTTTGCAATGTAACTGATGAGCAGTCTCATCTCAACTTTAGTCACTCAGACAAACCCCTTTAGCAGTTAAAAAGCCCATCTTAAGAAAGATTAAAGAAAACCTATGCATCTCCATATCCCTGCTTTGTTTTCCATCAACACTAATGTTGCAATTAAAACAAAAAAATTTGCTCTGAGTTACAGAGAAAGAACTAACGGATCCAGCCTATAGGTCATATATCTACACAGCAGTCAATTGCCCCAGAAACAGCATTTCAAACAGCATGCACACAGCCTACAAGATAAGACAGAGTAAGAAAACAAAAATCATAATCACAATTGGTTGAGTGTATCTGAAGCACAAGTGGAATCCTAAACACATACCCAGAATAAAATATATTCACCCAACATACTTCAATTATTCTGCTAACTAGGACTTTGACAGTATAACATTTCTCCTTTTCTTACATAGCAAATCTTGTTAGTTTTGAAAATCGATTACTTAAAGTATTTCTAACACAGTTTGCTAAAGCAGCCATTGCGACACAGACATTACCCTTCTTAAGGACATGGAATTTGAGAGATGAGAAAGGATTAGAATTATGCTTGTATCTTATCTTTTACTTCTCTCCTTTATCCTGCATTCCCCACTTTAAAATTATCTCTGCTTGGATCAACCTGCTGCACTTCCTCACACAAATCCACTTCTGCAAAATTATAGTTCAAAATCAGCCCATCTCTGCCTTTTTACTGACTTTTTTGTCTCTTCCACACTATAATTATGAAATTAAAATACAACTGATCTGCAATTTTTTAAATATTTATTTTAGTTCCACATATATAGAGAAAAGAATAAATTTTGGGCTTACTAATTTTAAATCATTCCTATAATAAATGTGTCTTACCTGTACAGGTGCAATCACTGCACAAGGGCCACCTTCGAATTGTTCTAATGCAGTTGATTCAGATTCACTAAAGACAAATCCTGTCAAATGAAAAAAGACTATATTTATTGAAATACGTAAACAAGCACATTTATGTATACCCCTTCCCTAACAGAAACGACACCTGATTTATTCACCTTTAAAGATTAGATCAGTTTTCAAGACTTTTCCCCCCCTCTGTGTCCTGGCTTCAGCTGGGATAGAGTTAGTTTTTCTTTTTAGTAGCTAGAAGAGCTCTGTGTTTCAGATTTAGTACGGGTTTGTTATGAGAAAAACGTTGATAATGCACTAGTGTTTATAGTTGGTGCTGAGACATCAAGGACCTTTCAGCTTCCCATGTTTTGCCAGCGTGCAGAAGCACAACAGGCTGAAGGGGAGCAGAGCTGGGACAAACAGCCCACAACTTCTAGATAATGATTTGAATTTAGACTTAGGATTGACGACCAAATTGGCCATTGGAATATTCCATATCATGCAATGTCATGCCTAGTATACAGAGGAGGGTTGACTGGGAAGTTCTGTTTCTTCTGGGGAGACTCTTTGGTCTCCTGTCAAACTCTCGTCTCTTGGAGTTCATTCTCTCTCTCTGTTTTCAGGCCTCTCACTCTTCCGGGATTGCGGTGTTGAGACTTATCTGTTTTGGGATCACTTGTAGGGATGGGACAGGCACATGATACTGTGCATCACTTGTCTGTATGTATTATTATCAATATATATATTCATATATTATTACTATATCATTATTACTTTTAATTTTATTGTAGTAGTATTATTTAAACTGTTCTTATCTCAATCCACAAGTCTCCTTCCCCTTTCCCCTTTAATTTTCTTCCCATCCCCCAAGTGAGCAAGCGGCTGCGTGGTGTTTAGTTGCCACCTAGGTTAAACCACGAGAGAGACCCTGATAACGCAACAGAATGTGGTTAAACTATCTGAAGAAAAAAAGTGATGAATATAGGTGAGAGCACAGAAATTAATTATTTATCTCAGCAACGAAATCATGACCACAAAGAGCCAACAACTAGGGTTTTAAACAAAAGGATTTTTAACACTAAAATTGTCACTACAGCACATATGACTGGACACTTAAACCGTAGTTTGTATTTTATTATGGTTTATTTCTTATAAATCTATTATTTGTTTGTAAGTGATAATATCTTGTCTCACATAGGTAAAAAAAAAAATAATCTTTGGACCTTCACTGAACATGCATAATACATTTCCATTCCCCATGAAGGGCACAGCACACCTCCCACCAATCTACTTTTTGGCTTATCGATGCTTGCTGTTAAGACTGAGTAACTCAAATATTCACTGAAGCAAGCCTCTTAATGGTGTTCTTTCACAGAAGATACACCATATCTACTGAGATGCAAGATCACCTATTTTCCCCCTCCACCTTTAACGTATTTGTATTTCAGAATTATCTTACAGTCACGTAATAGAGCAAACGCTAGAGTAATTCCTGCAAAATTGTTTGTTCCCACCTTGCCCTTAAACTTGTCTTCAAGATGTGGTGATTCACAGCTTGCATTTCTCATAGATAAATGCATCGTATACATGGACAATTACCTCGATGAAGCTGATACACAGCCAACTTACTCCCAATGAGTGATATTTTGCATTATTCCTCCAAGTGCTGGTAAGATTGTGCTGGAGTGACTCTAGTTCAGTGTAACCTAGAAACCTTGCAACTGTCGTCAGCAACTAACCAGCAAGCACAAGGAAGTGGTGCCACAAGAAAAGGGATACACAGGCATATTTTCTCAGCAGTGTCATTCTCAGCAGAAAGAATATTCAATGCTTCTTTCCCACAATTTCTCCTTTTCCCAATTCCATATCATTACATGCTGCCATATCAAAAGCATCCCTCATCTCTGGATATGAATTTGAACTGGGGAAATGCATCCTTCCAGCACAGATTTCCACACTACTGCATGACAGGTACACCATGCCAAGCAGCACAAGAGAGGAGTATGGCATGTTTTGTAGGCCATATTTCATCACAGAAATGACTGTTGTTCAACAACGTGATTTTTTTTTTTTTTTAAGATGGATCAGTGTAGCCATAGTTTTTAAAAAAATGGGGAAAAACAGGGTTTCCCCTGTATCTGACAGAAGGCTCCAGGGTTTTTCTTAACCAAAAGTGCAAACGTCCATTACAAAGATGTATTTTACATTCAAAACCCAGATGAATGTCAAGCCTACATACTTAGATTTGGCATCGTCTAATGTAGGAATTGAGCCCCATTAATCCATGCTTCAGCCAAAGTTTGCACTAGTGTCATTTGACTCCCCTGGTAACATGCCCTAATAAGAAATATCCCCAGTCCTTTAAACTTTCTGAATTAGTTTGTGCAGGCTTATCACATTAAAAGGTAAGTATTCCTCTACTTTGAAGTGTTACTGCATGCCATCTAAGCCCACTGCAACAACAGGTTTTTTTAGTTGTTTTAACGATTTAGCCACTGCAGAAGAACAACATACTTGGATGCGGTACCATTAAACCACACTTTAGAAATCTTGAACTTGTTTCACATTCTTCTGGCTTCTTACAGAAAGCATGAACTGTCTTAGCTTAACTCTGACCTATTTTTCAAAACTGCTTCCTAAAAATAAAAAAAATCAAGTGTGATCCACTAGAGTGAATACAAAGTTGAGATACACAATGCGAAACTGATTATTACACAGAATTTAACAGAACACAACCACAGGGAAAACCCCATATATAATACCTAAAGGAATAATTCATTTCCTTTTACCTAAATGCTGCCAAATACTTAATAAACATCAAGGTTCTGAAAGGTGCTAAGCAAAAAAATGGGCTTTGAGGATTTTGGTCTTGCTCTCTTTTTTGAAACTTCTACAAAATCTGAGTCTGCTCAGGCAGAATTTCAGAAACCAGCAGTATGAAGTCCAGCTGGGTTCAAGTCTACCTCACCCTGTAATCACACCTAATTACCTTCTTTGCCCTCCACAATAATCATGTCTTGGGCAATCTCTATAAACACCCATCGAACTCACGTTCCTCCTTACAATTCATAAGAATGGCCTGCCACTCTTTAAGCTACCAACTAAGAGTAGTAACTCTGATCCAGACTAATTTCTACTTGCTCTCATTCTTAACCAGTCCTATCTATCCTATAGCTCTTCCCACTCAAGACAAAATGTAAAGAGCAAAACAGATGTACTGCAGCCAAAATAATGAGGGTTTTTTTATTGAGCTGCCTGCCTTTTATCCATGAGTATAATTATCATCATTTACTTATAGGAAACATAAAAATAGTATAATTGTAATTCCTCTTCCTTGTAATTTATAACCCTATTAAATGCTCAATTGACCTCATTTTTTCAACATCACTATTTGCTCTACTCCTCTAACCTTTCTGTCTGAGGGGGGGGGAGGAGTAGATCTAGATTCCTGTTGGTAATCAGTGTATTGCCCAATATTTTGAGTTATGGTTATTATGGTATTCCCAGATCTGTTTTTATATCCTTTGTTCACTATTAATCACACAAAATGAAGTTTTATTGTCCTTATTTCCCCAAAACTTAGCATTTACCAAGGCCATGTTTCTTTGCTTACACCTAATTCTTAGCTCCACTACACGGAGTGTGCCAAAATGAATGTATGACTTAGTCACCTGCTCTTGTCTCTCATTCTTCTATTCATTCTTCTATTATGACCATTCATCCTTCTATTATGACCACTTTTTATGACCACTTTACCACTTTCCTACATCTTTTTATTATTTATTTCTAAAAAATATCTTTTTTTTTTTTACATCCAAGACACAAGTACCACTGTCATATTACACAGGATGCTTTATACCTTCAGTGTTTTCACTCTGTGCAAGAATCAATTCTAGCTGAACGAAGGAGACAAGGGGAGTAGCTAAAGAGCACACAACATTAACCACATCAGAAAAAGACTTTGCTCTATCTCTGGTCCAATCTAGCTACAAAGATGCTGCGCTATTCTTTTTTGTCCTGCTCTCTGCTGAGCTGGTCTCTCACTGTGGAACTGTATTTCTTGTTCTCATTTGGGATACAAGAACTGCCTGACAGAAACACCAGCATAATCCATTAAGGTTTACAACACGCCTTAATTTTTCATCCTTTCTCTAGAGCTGGATGTAGAATCATGAGACATTTTGCATATGGCTTTGGGTTTTTAAAGTGTATTTTTATAGTAAAATGAAACTTCTGAAATTTTCTGTGGGGAAAAAAACAACCAAACAAACAAAACAATTTTTTCCCACACACAAAAAGAAAGGAGTGTTTACTACAGCAACACCACAGCAAAATTCCACTTAATGGGTTGTGGATAAAGAGCCTGGAAAGGTTTGAGGAAAGTATCTAAATTACCTGGTAGGCTACCACTAAACTGGGCAACAAGTTACCAGAAAATACGGTAAGATTCCAACATGTCTGCCTTTTTTCACATTTTTGTAAAAACAAACCAAAACAGCTCCATGAAATTTCCAAATTTTGACTGAAATTTCTGAATCTGTACCCTCAAAACAGTCTTCTATATGAGAACTCCTCAAGACCTTTTATTTTCTTGAAGTCTGTCAGCCTTATCCAGAGTAAAGAATGGACTCAACAGCACCTGTCAGCCTTATCCAGAGTAAAGAATGGACTCAATAGCACCATATCCTTTCTTAAAGGAAGGACAATGTCTTTTCAGATATTCCTTTTTGGGCCTAGGCAGCTGCAAAGAATTTTAGGTTTCACTAATTATTTAGATAACTGTGTTACAGGACATTTCAAATTCTCACTGCTTTATGTATATTCCAACTATATTATCCACCATGCCCATTAGACAGAAAATACAATCTTCTTATCAACTTAACTTACATGTTCACACCTCATTTTTTCACAGTGAATGGTATCTTCCATTCTCCCTCCAGTTTAACAGTGCTGAAAGGGCTGTTACTTACACATAATGACACAGACAGTCCCTCAAAAAAACCTGTATTTCGGCCCCAAAGTCTTAAGTTTTCATTCAGCAAGCTTCACAAGAGGTTTTGAGTTCTTCAGAATGAGTTCATTATTTTAAGACAACTCTGCATTACAGAAGTACATGAAATAAACATTTAAATCTCATATACGACAGAAAGGGATTTGACTGTCTAAAACAGCAAGATATAGTTATTTTGTCTGTAAAGACAGTACCACTGCTTCAATACCAGTACGCCACTCCCAGGGAAGAAAGAAGAAAAAAAGTCTCCCTGTATAAAATTGAGAACAGAAATTCTTCCTTAGAAAAAGCTGCTGGGTAGCTCTTCTCAGCAGCACATCCCTGCTGGTTTTCCAAAAGCTACTGTTGTCTCACAGTTAATCATTTAATAGTAGTACAGATTGCGTTAGCAAGAAAAACCACTTCTTACTGGCAGAATTATCAACATCTACTTAAACCAAAGCAACATCTTTCACTTAAACCGAAGCAACATCTTCCACTTAAACAGAAGCTCTAAGTTGGTAGTCATCAGTACTTTTTTGTTTGAAGACCTCAATATTTATTCCACACAACATGCAAATTCCTGGCAGCAGGTTTGGCTTCTAACTTAATTTTTACAGATGCCTTAAAAGCAGTCCACAGACCATGACCTGAAGATCACTCACCAAGGTTTACTTTTCTAAGTGTGACTGGCATCAGGAAAGTAGAAGCTTCTAAAGCAGTTCCACCAGAAGATTTGAAGAGGCAATACTTAGAGCAGACAAGCAGCAACAAGTGGGCAGAGGTGGGCCAATAGGTGGAACTTCCTCCAGCTGTTTGCACAATCTACACTTGTCTATACCCTAACTGTGAATATTAAATAAAAACTGCCTTTCTTTTCTTCCTGATTAACTGTTAGCACAGAATAATACAGAACTCAAAGAGATGGAAAGCAGACAAACGTAAACATTCTATAAATCATGATCATCGAAATGTAAAAAAAAAAAAATAAAATACATTGATACCAATGATTATTTCTTTCCCATCACCCAAATGAATTAAACATTATTAAATTAAACTCGGACAAACACTTTTCAAATTGCTACTTCTATTTAAGACTTTGAAGAGTGGCAAGTGTATTCCTTTTGCTCAAAATCTATCTCCTCGTCTGGTAAAAATATAATTTCCTAGTAATCCTGACTTGATCATGGTCTAACAATATTACAGCTCCAATGACTTGAAAATAATATTATAGGATCTACCTTCTCAACCAAGGATGTAACAAACCACAATCTGGTGATGATTAAATGTACTAGACCAGAAACAGAGTTCCAGGCATGTAAAAAAATAGGAAATTTGGAATGAATAGGGGAGAAAGAAAAGAACAGTTGTCAATATACTCACCCAGCTTTCAACCTGGAAGCTGGAAGAGGATTCAGATAGAACTGACCTTTTTACATTGTACATTACACATATATACACAAACTGTAGTATTAATATCCTTACACTACACTTTTGAAGCTAAACAGCTGTTTTGAAAAGATTGTCCCGTATCTTTCTTTCCAAAGACCAGTGACAAAACAATCTGGGTAATTCTGAAAGGATGCTGCTCTCAAACCTGCCAGATATTCATAGTTGTGTAGTCTTGATGCTGCCTGCCTTAGGGCGGATCTGAAGAGCAGCTTTATGAATGGAATTTGTCTCTTGGATCAATGAAGAAAATGACTCCTAACATGAGTATGTTTCTTTAGGGTTCAGTCCTCCTCCTAACTGCTTCCCAAGCCATCATATCTATGCCAGGAAACAGCCAAGTGCAGACCGAGCCTTTGACTACATTCCTCTGTGTCCACTTTGAGGATTCTGCTAAATGGGATTCACGTGGTTCAAACTGCAAATTCTGCTGCAATTATAAGCAAAAAAACCTATAAAACCAACACAAAAACAAAAACCCACAACAACTGCAACAACAGCTTTGCAGCCATGCCTTTGTTAAGTCAGGAACCAAAACAATACATTTAAAGTTGCCAATGCAGCAAACGGAGGGAATTAGGGTCACTAACTTCAAAGAGCATATCCACATTAGTGAGGTCAGTTCTGTTAACTGCCCCCAGATCAGTCTGTCTTCAGCTCTGACCAAGCAAATACGATGGCTGACGGTTTGGTGCATGATGAGGATTCCTGGAACATTGCTATCTTTACTCAGAAACTGACTGGTTCAAGTCTTACATTCCTCAACACTCTCCCTACTCTCTACTTTTCTTCCTAAATGTAAATTACAGTTCTCAACTTCCAAAGGGTTTGAGAAAGGATCAAACAAAATTCAGAAAGTATCTGAAATAATTACCAGTGTTAGCACTACACTACAAAAAACTCAAACCAAACTACAAATAAACCCCAGCACCAAACCAGTCGTTTAAGTGTCATTTATACTTTGAAACTTTCTGCACATATGACGTGAAACAAGGGTCTATCTTCTAAACTTTGAAGTCTTTGGAAATAATAAAGCTTGATTTTTATGTATGTCTGTTTTTTAATCTTGATGAGTCAGCGTTGACGAAACTCCTCTGCAGTAGGTAAATGGTGCAGAACTTTTTCAACAAAATAGAAACTGAAAGTTGGGTAAATGTTGCTACACTACATAAGCGATAGAGACTGACTTTCTTCATTAGCAGCACAAGACCTCTGAACAGCACACTAAGTTGTTGCCATGTGTTTTTACTACACAAAATCGATTGTATTAAAGAGGATATAGAGAGGGAACAGATATACTGCATGGTATAGTTACAGGGCTTTCCCTAAAGACAGATAGGAAATAATAGCTCTTTTCCAGGAGCCACCAAGAACACAAGAGGCCTTTTCCATTAACTTTTCACAGGATCACAGGCATGGAGCACTACGACATGCATTTCAATAAATTTTAAACCAGCTAAAACTTCATACACAAACAAACAATCTTGAAAATGCCAATTTTGGTAATCTAACATTACCAGTCAGAAACAACTAAGCTTTTTAACACCAACTATTTTTTCTTACTTTGCAAAAACCTTGTACTGAAACAGCAGCACTCTATCAAAATTTAAGAGGTATTTCAGAAAGTAAATATATTTCAATAAAAATCATCAATTCACTAGGAAAAGTAGCAGCTTTACTAAGCCTGCTTAAATTCTCGAACTTAGAAAAAATTTTGTATTTTTTCCCAAATATTTCTGACTGAATTACTTGAAAACAGATTAACCTAGGGAAAAAGATATGAGAGTCTGGTAACACACTCTGTGTTCTGTGACAGAGGATAAGCTGAGCAGCTCCCAAATCAACATCACACACGCATCTAGTGAAACTACACAGATGACAAAACTCATGTTAAAAAAAGGAAGAGCACGGAACAGAGAACACTAAGAACATCCTTTTGTTTCAGTCAACTTTACCACGAGACCTGAGTACGTTAGATTTTTCCATTACTGTTTGTTAATTTTCTTCAGGAATTAGGGGTGTTTTCATCATGATCTTCATAATCACTACTAGAATTCTTCAAAACCCACAGTAAGTTGTAGAGAAGGCTATTATTCCCTTCCTTCAGCCAGGACCGGTACACAAACTCATTTCTTGCACGCAATTTCTATCAGTAAGTTTCTGTACTACACCTTGCAATTACAGTTTTGAAAGAACACCAGAAAGTCTCCATCAAGAAGAAACTACGTGTGGGTTGCATAATTTACACATGGAAAAAACATCTTACAAACACCCCGGGTTCCATGGTTATCGTTGCTTTATCTCTTGGCACATCCTAAAGATTGCATATGACTGCTTCAATCGCCAAAGAGAACCGGTACAAAAGAAATCTGTGGGTCTCTGTCCCAAGACTGTCCCTGCTTTTGAGAAGCCTATGTGTGACTCTCGTGTTCTTGGCAAAAAAAAAGACCTTATGTTGATGTTTCCACGAGCTATGTAAAATAACGGCACAAGACGCCAATATATTGAAGAAACACATTTCCTTTCCTACTCCTTTGAGTTCCTTTGAAGATTTGTGGCGGAAGACGACCAAGCTGCAAAAAATAATATTTAGCGAGTGAAAGTGCTGCATCATTTTTCCCGCGGGCCACACGCCGGGCTGCCCGCGATACGGGCACACGAACGCCAACAACTGCCGCCGCGCGGGGCGGCCCGGGCCGCAGGGAGCGGCGCTCCCTCCCCGCGCAGGCACACGCACACGGACAGGGACAGGGACACGGACAGACAGGCGCCGCGGAGCCCCGCGGGGGCGGCGGGGACCGCCGCGGGTGCGCCCGGACAGGTGGGCAGAGGACGGTGGGGCGCGCCGGGCCGGGGCAGGGAAGGGCCGCCGGGGGAGAAGGCCGGGCGGGCAGCGAGGCGGGGGAAGGGAAGGGAAGGGCCGGGCGGGGGGGGGGGCCGGGGCACGGCGCACGCAGGTACCTTGCGCCCAACGGCAGAAGATGGTGTCGGCCAGCCCGCGGGGCCCGGCCTTCTTGCCCCACACCAGGTGGACAAGCTCCTGGCCCGCCTCGGACATGACGGGACGGCGGCGGCCCTGAGGCCGGGCGGGCGGCGCGTCTCCCGGCGGCGGAGGAGCCGCTGCCCCTGCGCAGGGGAGGGGCGGGGTCGCGCGCGCCGCGCCGCGCCGCGCGGGAGGGCGGGGCCGGGCGGGGCGGGGCGGGGCGCTCGCGCCGGGGGCGGGGCGCTGCCTCGACGCTGCGCATGCGTGGCGGCGCCTCTTCCGCTTCCCCATCAGGCCTCGCCGGGAGGGGTGTGATGAACGTGGCAGGTGGGCGGGCGGCGGTGGTGCTGGTCCGCTGCTGGTTGCTCCCTGAGGAGACCTTGGCTGAAGGCGGAGCGGTGGCTGGTGCTGGTTCTCTCCGCGCTGCCCTGCCTCGCCGCGCCTCGGTAGCGGTGGGCCGGGCGGTACCGAGGCCGCAGCCTGGCAGCGACGGCCGCTGGCCTCACAGTGCGTGTGCTTGAAGGGGCGGCTCAGTGGGCGTAGCAGTGAACCCGAGCAGTAGCCGGCGTTGTCAGCCGCCTGGGCGTGAGGCCAGTGCCTGGAGCTAGCAGCAGCTCCCCTTGCCGTCCCCTTGCCCTCTGACAGTTTGCGCTGCCTTTTGGGTTCTGCTCAGTACGGGCTGCCCCCGACACAAAGTTGAGCAGAACGAAGTGATATCGGTGAGCTCGTGGTGTTAGAGCAGACTGCTTCACGTTAAGCCTTAAAAAGCCGACAGTAGTTGGTGTAAAGACTCTTAGTCTTGTATATGGGCTGGTTGTACCAAGAGATCTCAGAAATTTATAATCACAGCGGTATTTAGAGAGCTTCCTTTATGTATTTGTTGTATAGTGTCTCATGGAGGTGCTAATCTAATATATAGGTTAAATGTAGTGCTTGCATCTATACACCAAATACGTTTACTATTTTAGAAACAGCTCTCTTACTTGCCAGTACCTATATTCACATAATAATACGCAATCCCAAGTACAAGTACATGCTGGGCAGAGAATGGACTGAGAGCAGCCCTGAGGAGAAGGACTTGGGAGTGCTGGTGGATGAGAAGATCAACATGAGCCAGCAACGTGCGCTGGCAGCCCAGAAAGCCAACCATGTCCTGGGCTGCATCCAAAGAAGCGTGGCCAGCAGGTCGAGGGAGGTGATTCTGCCCCTCTACTCTGCTCTCGTGAGACCCCACTTGGAATACTGCATTCAACTCTGGAGTCCCCAACACAAGAAGGACATGGAGCTGCTGGAGCAAGTCCAGAGGAGGGCCACGAAGATGATCAGAGGGCTGGAGCACCTCTCCTATGATGACAGGCTGAGAGAGTTGGGGCTGTTGAGCCTGGAGAAGAGAAGGCTCCGGGGTGATCTTATAGCAGCCTTCCAGTACTTAAAGGGGGCCTACAGGAAAGCTGGGGAGGGTCTTTTTACAAGGGCATGTAGTGATAGGACAAGGGGCAATGGACTTAAAGAGGATAGATTTAGATTAGATCTAAGGAAGAAATTTTTCACTGTGAGGGTGGTGAGGCAGTGTTGCCCAGGGAAGTTGTGACTGCCGCCTCCCTGGAAGTGTTCAAGGCCAGGTTGGATGAGGCTTTGGGCAACCTGTTGTAGCGGAGGGTTTCCCTGCCCATGGCAGGGGGTTTGGAACTAGATGATCTTTGAGGTCCCTTCTGACCCTAACCATTCTGTGATTCTATGAAATTAAGAAGTAAAGGTAGCCATATGGTTTCCTTAAACTATTTAGGAGTGGTGTTAGACATCCCGTGAACTTAAGATTCAGATTTGAAAAATAAGTTTGTCAGATTTAGTAATGATTTTTTCCAGTAGAGATTCTTGAAATAAAGACTGGGTATTTTTATAAAAGATAATTGCTTTTCAAATGAGAATTCTTCATGGAGGTTTTGTGGTTAGTGGTGTGCACCAGATTAACATAGACTTTATTAAGCAAAATGCTTCATTAGCACTGACAAAACTGGAGTAAGAATATTATCTTAGAAAAAAAGCATTTCAATCCAAAAGTTTTCTAGATGAAACTGTATTGCATATGCCACTTGGAATTCTTCATGTGACGTACAGATGAATTTGGGCTGTAATATTGTGCCCACCCACTTCGTCATCCACTTACTATTGTGGAGATTGAGCACATATTGAAATTGTCACGTGCAGTCATTCCAAACTAAGTGTGGAAGTAGCCAATATCAGGGTGTTTGTAAGCTTTCTGACATGTCATACCACAAATTGATCGGAAGATGGTGTGGTTGTACTTCCGATTTTTAAACATTTTCAAATACTTGAACAATTAAGCGTTTCTGAATAATTACTGACAACCCAGGAATTTCCGTCGGTATTGATTAACAGAATGGATTCTGGATTTGCATAAGTAATGCTTATAATAAACTCTTTTTGATTTGTAGTATAAAGAATAACTCCCAAAAAGTGGAAATAATTTAGTTAAAATTACAGGCATCATAACAACAAAATCGTGTTCTGTACATACTATAATAAAGGCCATAATGTTGTCAGGTTTGTCATGTTTTGAATCAATCGTGCAGTAAAATGCAAATTTTCTTGTAGATGTAGTATTTTGAGTTTAGTACTAGATATAGCAGGCTTGAAATTGTAAACATCCCATGAGCAGGAGCAAAATGTCAAAGTATATTTATTTTAAAGTGTTTTTAATACACATTTGAGATATTTGAAATGTTTCAGAGAAGTATATATATCAAAATGGTGCAATGGTGCAAGCATAAATCATCTAGGTCAACAAAGTTCAGGCTATCCGCTGATAGGAAGGATTTACAAGGAGGTGGAAAGAACCAGAAGTTTTAGCCCATCTCTTCAAGCTGCAGGGCTTGTTCCGAGGATGCAAACTTACGTTTTCATTGATGCTCGGGATGCTATCAGAGAAACTGAATTCAGTGAACAGGTGGAGAACTGAGGGGAGGAGGCACTGTTGAACAAGGATGCTGAGCCTACAACTGGATGATGGCCACTGCCGTATGGTGGAGGAGTTGGATGGCACCATGAAGGGCTGGAAAAGCTTCTCCTCCACTTTCCTCTCTGGTGCATTAAACCACTATTTGCATGTTGTTGAGAGGAAGTTAATTAGAATGAGAGTGCCCTTTGATTTCATGGGTGCAAACAGGTGTTCACACTGATACAGTTACAAGGAAAGGTTCAGCCGCAACCTCAGGAGTTGTGAGCTGGAAGAGGTGCTGCAGTTTAATGTGCTCTAAATAAGTGCAGCAGGTTTACTTTCTCGTCATAGGGCGGAAGAATGTTTATCAGCTGCACGTCTGTGATTATAGATAGACCCACAGGTGAGTGAGAAGCTGATGCTCCTGCAAGGTCACAATATCGGGCGAAATTGAATCTGTATTTCTCACCTGTGTTAGAATGACAAATAGCCACATTTTGGTGCAGTAGCAGTTTTGTTGTGTGGGAGTGACAGTGAGGTTTCAGGCTGGTGCCCTGTGTGGTGTAAAAGTGATTTCACCTTTGGAATGTCTCACCAGCTACTGACTGGTGTATGCCTGTGGTACTGCTAATTTTCTCCATATAATTTCAGCGCCGATATGAGAAAACACGTCTTCAGGGTTACTCGCTATACTGACAAAGCGAAGACGACAATGAGACACACCGGCTGTAAGGCAATTTGACCCATCGTGATTTGGCTGGCATACAGCACATGGAGTTCAATATGGACAAATAAAAATTAGTGGATCTAGGAACAAGGGAACAATTCTCGGCATATGTGCCAACTGGAGCAATCTGTCGTGCTGGTTAGGAAAAGCATTAGGAAATTATTTTGGAAATACCTCTGAATGCGTTAGCCTCACTAATAAAAGTGGTAAAAGGCAAACCATATAGTCAGCTGTAGCAAAGAACAGTGAACCCAAGCGAATGAGACTGTGGATGTCTTCAGTTACAACTTGTGATCTCTCACTGATCATCTTCTAAGTTTTGGGCATTCATGAGCTAGTGAATATGAATTGGAAATTGGACTGGAGATAGGTGTGTGAATTTATGTAGGTAGTTGAGTAGTGAGAGGGAAACTAATAAGGAGGATCAGTAGAAAAGCATACAAGAAAACTGGTATTTTGGAATTAGGAATGTACTGGGACTTCTGGATTTTCAGGTTGTTGGTTTTGTTCACTAAGGGAGAAACTAAGAGCTCAGTCAGGTCTGGTATCAGGTTGACATATATACTGTACATCGGAAACAGAATATATGTGGATTGAAGTCTGACATCTGAATGAAGAGCGCAAATCAGCACACTAATCCATGAAAATAGTATTGTCTAAAATTATGAAACAATAGTGTTTAAGTCTTGTTTCTGTGGACTCTGGGATGTGTGAACTGTACTACAAAGTCAGGGTTTCATGAAAGGTAAATAAAACAGCAGACTTCTCTGCATATCGGGTCTTTACCTCCTTGAAATGTTTAGAGGTACGCAAATCAAGAAAGATTAAAAATCTGTACTGCTCTACAGCATTGCTTGGATGTATACTGAGTAGTATGCACAGATTTGAACTACTTTTTCAAATAGTTTCTGTTAAATGCACGTTTTTCGGTTTTCTTTTAATGTTGGAGTGCCATCATGTGGTTGGTTTCGTGACTTCCTGTGCACTTTTAAAAAATATCTGCAAGTTTTCTTTTTTTCCTCTTAAATAAATGCACTGTTCACTCCCCGCGCCCCCCCCCCGCCCCCCGCTCTTTGTGAAATGCTGTTAATTCCCTCTGCAGACTGGTTTGGTGGTTTTGGTTTTTTAGGAAAACATGGCAACTACCTTTCTCTCGTCTCTGATCCAAATTCACTTGGTGTAGCTTGGTTCTGTTGATTTCACATCTTAGAATAGTTCTCCACTACACAAAAGGAGAAAGTAAAGAACATCAGCATAAACTCTACATGTCTGCAACCCTTTTTGGTTTACTTAATGTATTTTTTAAGGATGAAGCCTATTCATGAAAGTTTTTTTGATTCTATTGAGTTTATGGACTTACTGCTATGAGCTGTTGACAGACAGCAATACAAGTTACAGATATTGTATGTTTTTGCCAGACAAATCTCAATGAAGTTCACCCACACTGAGATAGCTTTGTTTTACTTGTCTTTAAAAATGCATTATCTGGCTTGAGTGGTAGGAAAAACAAGTGTATTAATAAATACCAAGCTCCAAAGGGAATCAAAGTGGTGGTGTGTAACTGAATTGTTCTGTCATTAGTGAGGAGGTAGAACTGAATATTACAAATAATTCCCCTTTTCTGTTTGCTCCCTTCTTTTAATTACCTCAACCCTGCTCCCCGCTAAAACAAAAATCACATGCATAGAAATTTTTTCTATGTAGAAAAAATGTTATTATGAAGTTGAAATGTTGTGCTGGGCTAGAAAAGGCCGCTGAACCAAATCACAGAAGTGTTTAGTTGTCTACCTGTTGTTTGGATCCCTAACTTCCTACTGATGCGAATGTATCTGCACTTTGTAGCGCAACACCAGGTGTTATGTACCTCTTTGCTCTCGGGATGATTTCTGAGAAGGAATTTTGATCTCAAAAATCCTACTCAAAATTCCATTTGTGTGTACGTTGTTTCTGGGAAATAATGAATGTTGCAAGTTTACAAAATGCTGGTTACTTCCTCCGTTGCAGCAGAGGTAAGCTCTGGACTGTGGCTGACATCAATTCTTCCAACTCGTTCTCAATTAAGAGGTGAAGATAATTGTAGTAGCAGTGATGATAAAGTGGTGAAGGAGAGAGACACTGGTCCCTGCTTTTTGTTTAGGTCAGCCAGTGAGACACTAGATGGAAGAGACAAGAACACAATGTCATGCTCATCTGCTCAGTGTCCACATCCTGCATTGGTGTGGTCCTGCAGGGTTTGTTGCCTGGCGAAGGAAAAAGCCCACAATGCAGGGAATGGGCAGAGTAAGTTGCTTTCTGCCAGCAGGAAGATGGGAAGGGAAATGGGGGCACAATAATGAAATTCTTCAGGTGCCAAGGGACATACTATGATCCTGAGACTTGCATGGTTCATTTTTTCCTCTCTTTAGGCCTCCTTATTTTGAGAAGAGACTAAAACTTATATTTTGACCTGTGCGTCAGCACTGGGTTCTCTGAGAAGGTAAACTGAGTCTAAGAAACAGAAAGCTGTGATGTCTCTTATTTTCTCGTTTTGAATGATGAATTAGTGCTGGATTTGAAAAAGTTTGTAGAAGTCTGACTCCTAAAGAAATTATAGAAAAGAGAAAATGGGCAATTTCTTGGTAGATATTTGCCCTCAGAATCTGTCAATGAGACAAAACAAGCTAATGGTTGTCCTGAGCATGTTAATGTTTGGGATTGACATCCTTGTGGAATGGGAAGTAATTCTTGGAGAACCACAACTTTCTGTGATAGCCAATATAGCTAGTTAAAAAGGAGATCGGTCTTGTGTATCTGCCATGTATATGGTATCTTAATGCTATAGACAATTATTTAGTTTTAGGCGAGCTGTTTAAAACTGCTGGAGCTGTAATTCCATCATTTGCAGAAGCACCAATAAGTGAATACCCCTGTAAGCAAGGTCCTGCACATGGGTTGGGGCAATGCCAAGCCTAAATACAGGCTGGGCAGAGAATGGATTGAGAGCAGCCCTGAGGAAAAGGACTTGGGAGTGCTGGTGGATGAGAAGCTCAACATGAGCCGGCAATGTGCACTGGCAGCCCAGAAAGCCAACCGTGTCCTGCACTACACGCAAAGAAGTGTGGCCAGCAGGTTGAGGGAGGTGATTCTACTCCTCTGCTCTGCTCTCATGAGACCCCACCTGGAATACTGCGTTCAGATCTGGGGTGCCCAACACAAGAAGGACGTGGAGCTGTTGGAACAAGTCCAGAGGAGGGCCACAAAGATGATCAGAGGGCTGGAGCACCTCTCCTATGAAGACAGACTGAGAGAGTTGGGGTGGTTGAGCCTGGAGAAAAGAAGACTCTGGCAAGACCTAGCAGCCTTCCAGTACCTGAAGGGGGCCTACAGGAAAGCTGGAGAGGGACTTTTTACAAGGGCATGTAGTGATAGGACAAGGGGTAATGGGTTTAAACTGACAGAGTGTAGATTTAGATTAGATCTAAGGAAGAAATTTTTCACTGTGAGGGTGGTGAGGCACTGGAACAGGTTGCCCAGAGAGGTTATGGATGCCCCATTACTGGAAGTGTTCAACGCCAGACTGGATGAGGCTTTAAGCAACCTAATCAAGTAGAAAGTGTCCCTGCCCATCGCAGGGGGCTTGGAACTAGATGATTTTTAAGGTTCCTTCCAAGCTGAACCATTCTATGATTCTGTGATATTCATAGTACAAGCTACATCAGAACATGATTCTACTCACTGTTGCATTTCATTTAAGATTCATAAGTGTAAGTGTAGAAAAAAGTATGACAGAAAATGGACTATTTTAGAAACAGTCATTTATTCACTTTTTGCAAGTTACCATGGCATTTTCACATTGTTTAAAGACAAGAGTCTTTTTTCCCTCCCAAAGCATACTGAGGTTTTCTATTATTTTCAAATACAATGATCTTACGGAGACAGGTAAAATTTAAACATCCATTATGCTCGTATGGTCACTCAGTGTATGGCTCATAGCAAACACCTTTGGATTATGGGATGCAATTTTTTTGGAGAAAAAGAGAAAAATTTGGCGTTGTAACTGGCAAAAAAAAAAAGTGTAATTATTAAGACTATTAGAGATATAATTAAGAATGTCAAGTACCAACACAGTGATGCTAATACTGTATCTCTGGCATTATTAGTTACAAGTGGCTCAGACAAGCTTCGTGCGACACGAATGGGCTAATACGTGCTGTGCAGTCACTGCCCTCTGGCTAATTACAGAGTTTACCTGGCAGTGACAATGCACAGAAGAAAAGGTAAAAAGAGCTAGTAATGCAGGTAAATTTTTAAAAGGCATATAGAGTCATCAATTTTAGTAATGTGAGCTACATTTCAAACTGAAAAGTTATTTGAAACAAAAGACTGAATTGTTTGATTTCAGTAAAGCTGAATTCAAATATATTAATTGTATTGAAATGTTAAAAGAATTCAGTACACATAATTTAGGTAAAACTGGACGGGAAAGTTCCAGTTTTGCAAAAGGAGTGGTTTCCTGCAGAAAATTCCGTCAAAGTATTTAGACCAGCTTTACTTTTTATCTCGGAGAGACTAGGGAAAAGTTAGTTTCACTGGGGAAGTTTTGATTTGAAGCAGGCAATGTGTTGGGAGAATGCAGAACAAAGAGGTTGTTCAGTTACTCAGAAAGTGGTCTGTATGAAAGGGACAGGAACCTCGTTCTCCAAGTGTGGCAATTGAAACCATTTGCCCATTTAAGTGTCTTACTCTCTAAATTCTTTTTCTTACTTTCTCAGGTTTTCTGTTTCAGATTCCTCTTTTCGAAAAGCCTGGCACAGTGGTTCTCCTCTCTCTATGTTCTCATAGTACTTTTCACCTACAGTACTTATGTTTAATGACACTTGCCTTTTGTTGAATTTTCCATCACCGTTGTTTTGTCTCCTTAACTTTTAATATAAATGTTATTGCTTTTTTATTCTTGGAGTGATCTATTTCTTCCTATATGACATTTTGTCCTTCAGATCTGTTACGAAAATTCATTATTTCATCTCTTTTCACAGAGGTAGCTGAAAATCCCATCTGCTTTCATATTGATACCCTTTCAGCAAGAGTCTGTGAGTTCCTTGGGCCTGTGACACATTTGTGTCTGCAATGCAAGAGTGTCACATACTCGTGACATTTTAAGAATAAATAGGGAAGAATACAAGGACAAGAGATTCACAGGGAGCAGCCATGTAGTGAACAATGATTTGTTCAGAGGGATGCTGGGTGGTACTGAGAAAAGCACCCATCAGACGGGCGGGAAAGGGAGGTCATGAGTAAGTTACTGTAACTTCAGAATTGATTTGAGATGGATCTTTTCTTTCGTCAGAAGATGAATTCCTACTTCTTCTTTACAGAATGTCATCATAACACCAAAATAAATCATAGGATTTTTTACATCATTATAGCTTATTGTATAGATTGTATACATCTGAGTCATGCACTCAGGCTCGATGTTTTGAAGAATGCAACCAGTGGTTGCTTCAGATCATTGAAATTAACTGGTTTACCATATTTGAATAAAAATTCTTTGCCCACTAGGGGGTATTGTAGTTCTTAGAATAGCTAGAATGGCGCTACTTAGTTTAAATTCGGTACAAAAAATCCTCGGTGCAATCCTGTAGTTCAGAAATTAAGGGTCAGGGAGCTTTGCTGATTTATAGCAGCTGAACATCTGCTTTGGAACACACTAAGTGAAGGATTTCAAATTTATGGTTTCCCACAACCGCCATGACTTGTCCCTGTTTTACTTACTGTTGGCATTTTTACTGACAACTTTTATTCTTCAACATATAAACCACTTTATTCTTTTTTATGTGTGTGTGCTTTAAAATTTCTCCACGTACAAAATTATGCTGACATTTTTTGTTTGCTTCTCATTTTCTTACTTTCTTTATAGCAAAAGATTAAAGACTAATAAAATCTAATGGCCTTTCTCCTGTCATTCTAAGTAGCAACCGATAGGCATCAAAGCTTCAAGAGATGATTGTGATCTAGAACTGTCTAGATGAATTGGGAACATATCCTCAATACCACATTCCTCTCTCAGTTAAAAACTCTGCAGATGGATAGGAGCATTTCCTCAATACTACATTCCTCTGTTAATTAAAACAATCTATTTGTGAGATAAAATACTTTGAATGATTCATGGTCCTTATGAACTATAGACCATAACTGCAAGTACTAGAAAGGATTTTCTTTGAAATTTTGCCATTAGATAGAAAGAAGTTTCCCTGTTTTGTACAAATTCAGTATTCTCTAGGTTTTGTGAAACTATCAATTCCAGAAATGTCTCAGCCTATTAAAAATTGGTCTTTTTTCTCTTCTTACTTTTCTTCTGTCCCTTTGAAATATACTAAATAGCTTTAGGTATTACATGCTTTTAGGAAAAACTCTTAGTGAGATCCTACCTTTGATTTGCTATGGAAGCTATCTGCATTTCAGTGTGTGCCCATCCGTCAGACTTTGATGATTTGTTTAGTCTTCTCAGTTGACTCTCTCTTACGCCATTCTTCCTGCCTTTTGCGCAGCTGTCCTGCAAGTCCTATGTGCTCACTCTCCTGTGAATCTTTCCATAACCTCGTGCTTTCATTCAGCACTCCATAGCTTCTTGACGATAATCTTTCACCACAATCATCATCATCACAATCATCATCGTATTTCCAGCACCACGTGATCACTCTGATCCTCACATCACGTTGGCTATTACAGTTTAGTATGGCTCTTACATAGTCCTCCACTCTTGCTGTGTTTGTATCTGCTGTCCATCTTTAATGTCCAATACATGGCATTCCTTGTTTTTAATAATAAGGAGATATATATCCCTGAAGCTGCATTTCTTTATTTGTATACAGTATGTTTTCAATTGCTAAATCCATCTTTCAGATGAGAAGAAACTAATGGCTTGCAATCATTCAAGCAGAAAGTTTATGTGACTGTGCTTGCATTTTTTTCTCTAATTTGGGCATGTAGTCAGAGCAATCACAATTACAGTGACTGTGTGAGAGGACAGTAATTGCCTATGCAAATTAGGTACACAATTGTGACCATTTTGTTCTGAATATTTGTGCTTAAAATAATTTAGTCCTTTTCATAAAATTAAAGGTGATGACAGTCCTCTAGCAAAATTCCAAAGTATTCAGTGATACACCACTTACCTATTTCTCAACTGTAGATTCGACTAAATATATTATGCTCTTTATCTCCTGCTCCAAACTGCTGCTTGTGTTTGTTACTTTGTAGTGGTGGTTATATTTCACTGTAGTGCCAACCAATCTATTTCTAATACATATACGTATCTGAAATATATGTACACATATACTTCTTCAAATGACTTTCTGTGAGATTTAAATTGCATTTATGAAGTGTAGTAAAATCCTTAAATAAAGAAAAATAAATAAAGCACTTAACAAGAACATATTTAATCACTGCAAAAATATGTTCTTCCGGTTAAATCATTTCCACTATTCGATTGTTAATGATTATAGGTCCAAAACATTTGAAAGGATCACATCGACTGTGAATTCTGCTTATTCTGCCTCACAGCAAAGCGAAGTTTTGCCAGACATTTAAAATGTCATTACTGCAAAGCTGTCCAAAAGTAGGGGAAATTTTAGCCTAGTTTTCTTTTAAAAATATATGAACTCCTGAAAAGTAAGGCTAAGAAGAAAACTGCTCGTTCAGCACAACAATGGGACTGCTGCTAACACTGCTTTTAAAAAATAATCGACAGATAAATCTAGAGTATTATGGCAACCCTCATCTTAAGATGGCTGGCTGTGGAGAACAGAGGAGACAGTCTGATATTCAAGCATCTTGTTGAGTCACTAGAAATGGTTGAAGTTGAAATGCTTGTTGTTAAATTGTATGAAACTGGTAGTGTCAGAGCCTGTTCTGCAATTTGACATATGGTACATCCTTGTATAGTGTTCTACAAAACCTAGCATTACATGAAGCACATATGGATGAGTTTCAAAATCCATTTGTCTCTACTATGACCTCACTGTTGTTTTTTTTTGTTTTTGTTTTAAAAATCATCATAAGCAGTTAGCATTAGTACACTTTCAACAGCATCACCTATGAACAGAGAAATCCTGGGGCAGCTTTCCTCTCCTCTTTCTTTGATGGCTTCATTCTGGAGCAGTGCAACTGAAAGCAAAACTCAAGAGCTTGTCAGGAGCTGTGAATGTAAGTTTGTGCTATGATGAATCACACGATGACAGAGGAACATTTTTGGCTTGGCACCTTTTTTACATGACACTGGAAAAAAAAATCGATGTGCAGCTTAACGTGGCAAAAATTTCAACAAGCTTTGTGTATTTCAGTGAAGAAATCTGTTCATTTCAGGCAATTAGTGATGAGGATGTGTGCCCTAAATCTTGCACCTCTGAGCTTCCAGTGTTGTTGCATTTGCATGAGAAGTTGCTGTGTGACAGAGCAAGTGTAAATCCTGACTCCTTTTTTTCTGAATTTCAGAGGGCATCGTGTTTGCAATGAGCAGAAGCCCTGGGGATAGAGAAGTTTCCTCACAAAATTTCAGAAGAAAATGCAAGGCCAGCAGGGAGCTGGTTATGGCTTCCCAGATTTCTGGATATTTTTTTATTTTTTTTTTTGAAACAGTTGCCGAGCAACTGGTTCCTTGTACTCTAGCCGTTCCTTGTTCTCTAGCCATTCCTTATCTGTGACAAGCTTTCTTTAGGTTACCTATATATCCTCTGAGGCCGTGTGGTCTGGGAAGGACACCTGCATTCTATTCTGGGATGAGAGGACTAGCTGAGCAGATAAGGGGAGGGCAGTGGATGTTGTATACCTTGAATTTAGTATGGCCTTTAACATTCTGCCTTGTGTTCCTACAGCCAAACTGGTGAGCTATGGACTGGATAAGGAGACAGTAAGTTGGCTGGAAAATTATCTCAACCATTGAGCTCTAAGGGTGGTGATCACTGGTACAAAGCTCACGTGGCAGCTGGTTATGAGTGGTTTGCCTCAGGGATTGATGCCAACCATGCTTGTCTTCAGTAGGAACTTGGATGACTGGATAGAGTCCATCCTTTGCAAGTCTGAATATTATATGAATTGGGAAGAGTGGTCAGTACTCTGGAGGGCAGGGCTGCTGTTTGAGGGACTTTGTCAGGCTCTAGAAATGGACTGTCAGGAACCTCATGAAATTTACCAAAGGCAAATGCAAAGTCCTGTATCTGGGATGGAATAAACCCCTGCAACAGCACAGGGCAGCACTGGTTGGCTAGGGAACAGCTTTGTAGAAAAGAACTCGAGGTCCCTGTGGACAGTGAGTTGCACATGAGTCATCAGTGTGCCCTTCTGGCAAAGAAGGCCAGATGCATCTTGGCTCCTGCATTAGGACAAAGGTAGCCAGCAGGTGGAGGGAAGTTGTGGTTCTTTCCTTCTCTATGGCACTTGTGGGACCACATCTCTAGTGCTGTGTCCAGTTTTGGGCTCCCCAGCACAGAAAAGACACTGATATAGTGGAGCAAGTCCATCAGAGGGCCATTGAGATGCTTAGGGGGCTGGAGCACATGATGTACAAGGAGAGGCTGAGATGTGTTTGTTCTATCTTGAGAAAGCTAATGCAATGGAGAGAATTTTATTGCTGTCTATGACTACCTCAACAGGAGGATGTTGAGCAGACAGAGCTAGACTCTTCTCAGAGGAGCACAGTGGAAGGACAAGAGGCTGTGATCCAGAAGTTAGAATGTGAGAAACACCATCCTAGTGCCAGAGGAAAACCTTTTGTCCTGAGAATGGTCAAATGCTGCAAGAGGTTGCCTGGCTGGGTTGTGGAATCTCCATACATGGAGACACTTGAAACTTGGCAGGCCACTGCCTTCAGCCGCTGGATCTAAATGGACCTACAGTGGGCAGGGTCTTGGTGTAAATGTTCTTCAGTGGTTCCTTCCAACCTAAACGATTCTGTCTAAGGGGTTCACTACATGGTAGTCATTGAATGTGTATGGGCTAGCACCAGTAAGAGAGATTGATTTCTCTTTATTCATATTTTTAAAAGAGAAGGTACAGGTCAATGAAGTGGTTTTGCAGGGGACAATAAAAAGATCAAACAACTAAAATGAAAGAAGAACAAATGGGTTATGAATTTTCATTTGTATAGTATGTTACTTGAATCTTAAAAGTGCATGAACAGTATTATATGTATTCCATCTTCTCTGTGTCTTCTTGATATTTCAGTTGATATCTTCTTTTCTCTCATAAAAACTTGCTAGGAATCGCATTTGCTTTCTTGTTGCAGATAATCACGTCATGTAATTGTTTGCACACACCAGCTATGATCCATCTGAAACCAAGACTTTTTGGCCCAATCTAACTAGGGGGCTTTTCCGTAACTTCTGATTTCCAGGCTATTATTATTATTATTATTATTATTATTATTACTATTATGATGGTTCTCTGTACTCCGACTGCTGATAGAAGTTCACTAGTATTTTTTGAAGGCTCATCTTCAGTGGAGAGGTGAAGTCATTTTACTGAAGCTAAATTGTCTTGAGTCAGCAACTGTGTACAGAGATAGTATAAGCCATATATCGAGTGCTTTGATTAACAGCTTAGCAGCGTCCTACTTAAGTTGAAGTCTCTTGGTGCCTTCCCACCCCATTACTAGCTAGAAAATTAACAGGCTTTGAGATTTCCCCCTCTGACAGTCCAATATTTAAAAGCTTAAAAAAAAAAAGTTTATATGTAGGTAGTAATCGGTTATGGGATCATCTTTGGTCCCTCAGGCTGATGCTCCAGAAAGGAAAAGGACCAAGACAAAAACTGTGTGCAATGTATACTCAAGTCTGAAGTCTGATTTCAGATAGGTTGATTGTTGCACATTGGTAATCGATCTGCTTCTAGCCTTTCTGGGTTTTCTATCTTGTAATGTTTTTTTCCCCCAAAAGTTATATGTTTCTTGTATCAAATAATTTTATTCAGAAATAAATGGTAGTTATAGAGACATTATAACTTCACTGTGGGATTAAATACAGACAGTTCTGGGTGAAGATGTATAAATCATAACAGTGTACTCCATCAACTTCCATTTTTATACCCATAAGATGAGGCATTAAGCACAGTTTTTACCATGTAAAATGAAGAAAGGGAAACAATAAGAATTTATTGCACCCAATAAACAAAAGGAAACAAAGGGAATAGAATTTAAGAAATAATGTGCCAACTCAAAACAATCCAGAGATGAATATTAAATATATACGCTATATATCTAAAGTCATTCAGTAATAAATAACATGGAAAAAACACTGTAAATCATAGCGCCTAGTTTAGTTTCTACACATTGTTGTTTTACGTAAGGTCAACCAAGCCTTGTAGGAAACCACAGAGCCAGAACCTTCTCTTTTGCAATGTACTCCTTTGAAATGGGTTTGTGTAGGTAAAGACTATGAAGTAATGATGTGCTAAATGTTTCCCATGTTACCAAATGTTACAGCTACCTTGCTGTTTGCCTATAGATCTTGCTATAGCTGGGTCTTTTGCTCTCTTTGAGCTTCTTAATAGGCACAATCTGCAGTATTTTATTTCCCTATTTGACTCTATGGTTTTTTATGTCAGAATTAATATTTTAGATTACTGAACAGATTTAGGATTCAGAGCGAAAAATTGTTATTGACTTGTTGGAAACTAGGTCATATCTGGAAGCATCATCTCCTGCAGCTCGTTTTTAGAGTATTTTTCAAGTAAAATTTAAAATAAATTTTTTAAAAGTGTTTTAATAAACTAGATCTTTTGCCAGTAAGGTTTTCATAAGCATGAAAAGTGTATTATCCTTTTATTTCTAACAGTGCTTGGTAAAGAAATACAGTAGTGCCGACATACGTAAGCAGAATCTTAAGTCCAAAGAGGCCCAAAGTTTGATGGATTTTCAACAAATGGTTTTGAAGAGCTGCCATTTTTCTGTACTTGCCTATGACTTGTCAACAAAACTTTGTGTTATAGAGCATTTTTCAAGAACCGAAGTGAAACAGCTTTCACAGTGGAAAGTTTTTTAAATTAGGCACGTGTCCTATAGTCACTTTTTGTAGCAGTCACCCAAATACCAGTAGCATTTCCCTAGATAGAAGAAGGTCTCTTTCCTGTTTCAGAATAAATGATATCAAAAGCTTGATTAGAATGAAGTGGGAATGTTTTGATGTTGGATGCCAAGTACATTATAAAAGTTGTCTTCAATGCCTGCCCAGATTTCTGTTCGTGTGAAATTTGGCATGAATGCTAATGTCAGCTTAAGGATCTGGCAGAGATTTGCCAGATGCTCTTCCCGCAGCTCACCTGGAACACTGAAGGCAATAGAAACTCTACTTTGTCTTTTGAAATATAAATCCCTTTCCCAGTATCTCAGTATGGATTCCCAGTATCAAATGCTGTCTTCATCTATGGAGGCTTTGGATACAAATGCTTCTTCAGGATTATCAACAGTCAAACAATGGGAGAGAGATCTGCTCTACTTCACATCTGAAGCTAACCGAGCAGCTTTACCGACATAATCGCCTGCATGATATATTCAGCTCCAACTAGAGTGTTCGAAAGCTTCTCAAAGCCATGCTGTTATGGTATGCCTAAAAGCAAAATCTTGAAGATCGGTCACCCGAGACACATAATCACCTTAAAGCGATTAATAACTGCCAATATCTGGTTTCAAGCCAGAGAAAGCAACAAGCTATACAGCACTAGCTTCTTTAGATATTTGTATTATGTAGGTTTCTAATGCAAAAACTGATAAAGAGCATAAGGTCCACTGAAAAATACATTCCTTGTTACACCTCATTTTTCTAAGTTCCTTACTGGATATAAGAGAAACAGTTACATAACTGTGAAAGAGATATAACTTTATTCTAATTCAAAGGTAGTGAAATTGTTTCATATTGAAGAGGAAAATAGAATTAAGTTGGTCAAAGGAGACCGATTTCATCAAAGAAGATAATAACTGTAAGACTTAAGATACCTCCAAAAGTAGGGAAAGAAATGCACGAAACTTGGAAACCTTATTAGCATCTTGTTAGCTGGAAAATATCTTACTAGTGTAAAGGTAAACTTATTGTAAGTAAAGTAATAATAATGTCAGTGTATTCTGTAAATGTTTTCAATTATTTGATCTGTTCTGAAGGTCATGTGTTTTTGCAATTTATGTCAACCAGGGTTAAGTGTGATTTAAGGTTAACAAGGCATTCCTCACCCAGCCTGTAAAGAAGAAGCTATGAAGCAGGGCCATTTGACATCTTAACAAGTGCCCGAGATGCCCAGCACATCCTCCACACTGTCTAAAGTTTGCAGACTTGTTCCCTTTGCTCCCTCTGAAATAAATAGGCCGAGAACAAGTACCACAAATGTCAGGGGAAGCAGGGCTCTTTTCCAGTGACTGTTGGTGACACTGAAGGATCTCTAACTTGCAATAAGGCACCACTGTGTTGATGACACTGAAGGATCTCTGACTTGCAATAAGGCACCACTGTGCAAGCCAAAGGGTAAAGATCATAGGTGTCTCTTTTTACTGCTTTTGTTTAATTTGAATTTCTAAAGAAACAAAACATACACAATTACTCTTTTGGTTTGTCTGTACATCTTTCCCTCCAACTATCCCTAAAAACTTTTGAATCCTAGAAACTAATTTCAAAAAATGTGGGCAGAGTGGATCTGAGATCTTAAAGGCAATGGATTTTGAGAAGTTTTGTGAAAATTGGTGTTTGAATAAAAATATTTCCTTCTCTGAGGAAAAGACAAAGAGAACTTCTATGCATAAGTGCACGTGGAACCGCTACGTGTGCTGAAACAGAACTGGCTGGTCAGTCGCCATGTGTGTGATACCAGCCAACTATTGCACATTTTGTCCAAACAGCTGGGATAAAAGCAGGAGCTGTGGCAGGCTCTGTGAGGGATGTAATATGTAACTTTCTAAGAGAAAAGGGCTCATTAATTCTGTTGTTCATGAAAAAATGTTCATGTTGTATAATTCTTGTTATATTTCAGTGTAAAATATTTATGATCACAGTTGGAAGTACTAATAGAAACAAACTGATAGATTTGTTGCTTGTTTTATAGTTAAGTTTAACTGCTATGTTGTAATGATACATATATTTTTAATTTAAATAATTTTTAAAAAATACGTTGTTCATAGTGGGGTCCTGGCCTAGTCAACTAAGCTCTTTCAGTAAAATAGAAAGAAAACTGTTGTTTTTTTCTTATTCACAAGTCATATGAAATCTTCCCTAAGAAAGTCATATGATTTTTTAAAAGTGCCTCTTTGATCTGGAAAAAATTGATCTTTTTTTTTCCTAATCACTGCAAACAATGGCACTTATTTCAAACATGACTACAATTCTCTCTGTATTTTATATAAAGATAATTTCAGCAGCAACTTCCTAAATCAGGAGAAGATACATGATTTAGTTCTGTCATTTGCGGTACTATGAACCATGTAATGTTACCGTCTAGAACTTTGGTAGAAATACAATACAGACTTTAGGGTCAGTTTGCACAATGTATTTGTCTAGAATAAAGTTAAACTATGGAAAACGTAGTGCAATCTGTTTATAAGTTTTCTTACTATTAAAAAAAAAAGAAAAAACCAAGATGTTCTGCTATTGTGATTAAAGTGATTAAGCAATTTACACCACAAAGATCCATTTCCAAACTTAAGCCCTCAAACAAAACTATTGTTTTTCAACACTGGGAGAATATGTACAGCTCCTGGCTTCATTCTATTTTGATGAAACGTGTCATTGATAAAAGAGAGTTCAAGCTTCCCTAAACCAATTAAAATGTTTTTGCCTCAGGTGGTAAATAAAAGCACATGATAGAACTAAAGCAGACTGGGAGAGTGGTAATCAGTACAGTAGTTCAGTATTGAACTATATTGAACACTGTAACAATAACACATAATAAATCATTTTGAAAGCTACATTGGATATCTTTTTTTTTCAAGGACAAATAAAAGTATACTCACAAGGATCAAAAGGACGCCTTAGTTATTTTTATGTTCTATTTTAGAAATTGTTGGTAGTTCCTTTTTAAAGTAGCTTTAGCTTGCTTGACAGCAAAATATTTGTGACAATAGTTTTGAATATGGATCAGTTAGATGTAAATATGTTTTATTGGAAGCTTTTTTCTTGGAAACATTACGCAACTTTAATGTTTCAGTTTTAAGAACGATATCTTGATTTTTATACCTTAAATAACTTGATCTTATAAATGCGAGATGTAGTCAACCCACTTATGTTTATATCATGCAAGCCAATGATAGAGTTGTTGCTGTACCATCTTTTCCTTTATTCAACTAATTCAATAAAAGAAAAATTCTTTGCATATATTTTAGGAGAAAATTTTACTAAATCCATGACCGTATTCCTGGCAATTCCAGCAGACTCAGTATTTCACTCAGAAACATCAACACGAATCCAGACTGTTCTTTCCATTTTTTCAGTAGGATCCTATGTGAGAAGTCAGTTCGATGCAGATCATTCACTCAAGTCTGTGAAAGATAACAAATAGAATGGCAAAGTATGCTGAAAAACAAGTAGTATATGTTTAGAATAGAAATTATTTAAACAATGAGACAAAGTAAAATTTACAGTATGACTTTTGTGTTCTGACCTTCTTGAAATCAAACTTTTTTCATTTTGATTAAATTACTTTTTTATTTACATCATTCAAATATAACTTCCTTTAACTAGATTATGTCCTAATTAGGAATGATTATTGTCTTGTTATTGTTTTCAATAAGAACTCATCCATTTTTGAGAAATATTTACATCTGCTGGCAAGGTATACCATGAGCACAAGTCTTTACAGAGCCTGGCTTTACTCAAGTCTCCACAGTGGGACTGAACTCTCCTGTTTTAAGCAAATAAATATTTTACTTCTGTTGCTTGCCAAATGACTAAAACCGTGCTTTGCTTCCTTGTAACCACTTCTGGAAGTTCTGCCATTGTATCTCTTCCCCACAGATTGTGGTTTTTTTTGAGATAAGATATTTTTACTGCGATAAACCCAGGCTGACATTATCTTCTAGATTTTGTGTGTCAGTAAATAATTTTTTGAACTATAAAATTCTAAAATGTGCAGAAAACATTTTAAGCATCTTCCTGTAAAATGGCAGTTCCTGGGCATATAAGAGTTAATGAATGATTGGAATATTGTAGGATTTTACTTCCAGCTTTTTATGAGATACATTTTTTCCCCTTTGCCAGAGAATTTTGAGCTGAGTTACAGGTGCCAAGGAGGTAATCAAGGTCCCCAAATCAAAACTGAGTAACAAGAAAAAGTCTTGCTATTGTATTTGTATAAAATGGCCACTATTCATTAGATGCCAGCTTCTAGCTCTGCAGTGACATTATGCTTGACAAAGGGGTTCGCACTTTCTGCATCCTGTCAGCCTAAGATGAACAAAAAAGAAAAAAGAATAAATATCAAGATCAATAGGACTACTGGTTAATCTTTCCAACTTGTTGTGGTTGAAGAAAACCTCAATGGTTGCAAAAATCATGCTGTGTAATTACCAACTTCTGTTTACCAGTCTTGATCTTTTATTCCAGCAGGTAGTGTAAATATGTGTTTAAAATATTATTTACGTTTGAAACCAAAGCCAGTTTGAAAGACAATATCAGATTGTTTAAACAGAAACATTTGGATAATGAGATTTTTAAGTAAAAAGTAAAATATCACATTGCAGTCAATTCAAAGTCCTTTCATCGTAGTGATTTATAGTCATGACCCAATAGGACCATCACTGCAAACATTAGTTAGTGGTGGAGGCTTACCCAGCTGCAGTTAATGGAAAAGCTCGTGAAAGTCACCAAGTAAAGGATGAAAATAAGAGTGAAATTTTAGGCTGGAGCAAGGAGAGAGCTGAGCTGTAGTTGCCACCCCCAGGAAAATCAATGATCAATGAACATCCTGATATTGTCTTCTGTAGACTGTTCTGTACCAAAGCTTGTATTTGGCAGGTCTCAAATAATTCATTTATGAACGAATCGTGATATGTAAAAGATATATTACATAGGTCATTACATCATCGGAAGTTCAGTGTTTGCTCCTGAGAGATCACATTACTATGAATATGAAATCTAACACAGTCTTAAATTATACCTAAACATTTGATTACATTCTTATACTAAGAGAAAAGATTGACTGCAAACTGACAACTGATAGTTTGAGCAGGCTGCCTCATTTAACATCAGAGGTGTAATCAGTTGAAATATTTAGTTTTATCTGAATTTTTGACCACTACTGTGTTACTTTTTTTCTGGAACTGATATTGGTTGAGGTAGATAAAGTTATATTGCTTTGTGATTGAGAACTAAAGAGCATCACAACTTAAATTATTATGTAGACCTTAATAAGAATTATTGAGTCATTTAATAGTATTTAATCAACTTGTGGATTCAAACAATGTGAAAAGTTAATGCTAATTCATTTTTTAAAAATATATTCATCCTGCTTTAATTTTATTCTTTAGCTGAATTACCAAAAATATAGACTTTTGGAAACATGGTTTGGATATTTTTTTTCCACACACTAGCTTTATAACTGTGTTAGAACAGGTGGTCTTCTTCATGATAGTGATCTCAGTATCCTCTTCCTCAAGAGGTGAAAAGTGGAGTGGAATAGATGATAAAAGCTCAGCCAAAGGGTATTTTATTAGCAGAATTCAATAGCACTGGACATTAGTGACTGTCTACCAAGTAGAAAACAGTTTACACCTTATCACAAGTGCCATTAGTTGCTTCTTAGAATGCTTTTTCCTAGCACATCTGAGGATATCCTCCAGAGGTCTCTGAGACTGTGTTTTGAAGTCAGATTTTATTGAGGTTTAATGTGTCCGAAATATTGTCCATATGTGTTCATTCATAATGTCACTGTTGAACTATAAACAGTGCTATACATAGTGTTTCTATTCAAGAAGAAGCTAGAATAGGTTAAAAAAAAACCTCTTTCCTTTTGGAAAATTACCCTTAAGGCCAAATGAATTTGACATTTCTTTACTGTCAAAAATTTACCACAAAATGCCAAGCTTTCCAAGTCAAAATGTAACTGGAATTCTGAAGGTAAATTCTGGAGGAACACAGATTAGCTAAAAATTTGTTGAAGTTGAGTTGGAACTACTTACTGTGTCAGCATATCCAGAGATCCTGTGGGAAATGTCTTGGAGCTGGGTTAAGCTCTCAGCAGGCAGCAGTCTTCATCAGAAAGCAACACATACGCTGGCAATGGAAGTGAAAGTGAGTTTGATTAGCTTTTGCTACTGCTTAGGAAAGTTAAGACCAAATTTTTTCTCTTTCCCAAAGGACATTCAAGGTCAGTAAATATCCTTTTAGAAGGGTGTTTGAAGGCATTCTTGGTGCAGCACTGTAGCATGTGGGATACCTTGCTTCTATTATGCGTTAGTTGACCTCTCAAGATAAATATTTGCCTTCACAGGAAGAAAAGAGCAGCAACAAAAATACAATACACATCATTCGCAGCTTTAAAAAGTGCAAGATAATATCCTTTTTTTTTTTCAATCCCTGAAAAAAAGAACAAAGTTTCAGCTTTCTGTGTGCTATATTAACAAATATAAAAGACAATAATTGTCCTAGAGAGCTTACCAGAAAATTGCTACATCAAGCAAAATATGGCAAATGATAGCAAATGTGATAGAAGAAACAGTAAAGTGAGAAAATTTTTGCATGCCGAAAAAATTTAAATTTTTAAATTTATTAAATGATATCTATATTTTAGCATAAGCCTTGGTGCCTTCTGTGTGTCCTTTTTCTTTTTGCATCTCTTTTCTCTATTGACAATGTAGAAATTGATCAAGTGATGAAAGAGAACCCCCAAATTATAGAAAATAAAGGTCTTGTTCCATCATTCATATTCTCCAGTGTTTTGCTGGGTCTCATTTTAAAAGAATTCCATGACAACAAAGCCATTACTGCCATCCTGTGTCTATTCCAGACTCTTCAGAGCATTAAGGGATTTCTTATATTGGTTCCATATTTTTCCAGACTTTAAAGATCAGACCAATATTCTTTGTTCTAGATTATCCTGAGAAACTTCTCTTTATATTCTTCAAATGTTTATGGCCACCCTCCATAGCTTCATGCAAGGTTTGATTTTTCAGGCCACTACTAGTGGCCACCAAGCATGTGCACAGGGTGTTCCTGTGGGTCCTCTCCGGTGAAGCATGAGAAAAAAATGTTTCTGTTTTCTGAGCAATTGCACAAATGTGCAGTCCTAAAAAGATATAAAGTAAAACTTACGTGAGACTTATTTTACTGTGTCATATTTAATGTACATTTATTTCAGTAGCAGTCCTATCTTCTTTGTTGCCAGTGCTTACTTCAAGCCATTTGCTCTGTCACGTGCCTTCCCCACCACTATGCCGATGGGTCTGGGAGTGGGGACCCCACTGATAAGCCAGGTCAGGAAACTAATAAAGTCTGCAGGTTTAAATTTCTTTTTTTTTTTTAGGTTATTTTTAGATGTGGTGGGTTGGCCCTGGCTGGACACCAGGTGCCCACCAAAGCTGCTCTGTCACTCGCCTGCTCAGCTGGACAGGGGAGAGAAAATATAACGAAAGGCTCGTGGGTCGAGATAAGGACAGGAGAGATCACTCAGCGATTACCATCATGGGCAAAACAGACTCGACTTGGGGAAATTAGTTTAATTTATTGCCAATCAGATTAGAGTAAGATAATGAAAAATAAAACCAAATCTTAAAAACACCTTCCCCCGCCTCTCCCTTATTCTCAGGCTTAACTTTATGCCTGCATTCCCTCCCAGTGGTGCAGGGGAACGGGAATGGGGGCTGCGGCCAGTTCATCACCTGTTGTCTCTGCCACTCCTTCCCCCTCGGGGGGGGACTTCTCACTCTCTTCCCCTGCTCCAGCGTTGAGTTTCTCCCACAGCAGGCAGCTCTCCACCAACTTCTCCAACGTCAGCCCTTCACACAGGCTGCAGCTCTTCACAAGCTGCTCCAGCGTGAGTCCCTCTCACGGGGTGCAGTCCTTCCGGAGCAGGCTGCTGCTGCTTGGGTCTGTCACAGGGTCATCAGTCCTGCCAGCACACCTGCTCCAGTGTGGGCTCTTCTTTCCACGGGTCCAGAGGCCTTGCTGGGAGCCTGCTCTGGCATGGACTTCCCACAGGGTGACAGCCTCCTTTGGGCACCCATCTGCTCTGGCATGAGGTTCCCCACTGGCCGCGGGTGGGTCTCTGCTCCACTGTTTCTCCCATGGGTGGCAGAGGGGCCGCTACCGTCTCACCACGGGCTGCGGTGGAATATCTGCTCCGGCACCTCCTCCCACTCCATCTTCACTGACCTGGTGTTTGCGTAGTTCTTTCTCTCACATATTTTCACTCCTCTCTCTGACTGCAGCTGCACAGTAGTAACTTTTCCCCCTTCTTAAATATGTTATCCCAGAGGTGCTGCCACCATTGCCAATGGGCGCAGCCTTGGCCAGCAGTGGGCTCATCTTGGAGTCAGCTGGCATTGGCTCCATTGAACAGAGAGGAAGCTTCCAGCAGATTCCCACTGAAGCTGCCCCTGTAGCCCCCCACTACCAAATCTTTGCCACACAAACCCGATACATTAGGCCATCATCTGCCTCTATAGCACCAGCAGGTGATTTGCTATTTCAGATGCTATTCTGGTCTTCCACAAACCATTTTGCACAATGTGGTTTCTTGCAGCTCACTTCTGCTGTATTTTGTTTACTAAAAACTGGAGAGATAAACAACTTGAATCTTAAAGATTCGCAAGTAAAGTGCCAAATATATGTACACATTAAAGATACTTAGTGTGACTTCCTTCAGTGCTTTGTAGTGTAGCTGTTCTCATTTAAGGGTTGTGGTCTTAATTGTGCTGTGTTTGTCATTTTTCTTTGTTCTCACTTGTGCTCTCGGAAGACTGAAGAAATATTACTGCTCTTACCATAATATACACACTTGAGAAAACACTGAAAAGGCATGTTTGTTAAGCACTGCAAGCAATAACCGAGCAATGATGCAGATGCTTTGGCCACATGCTTACTGATTTTGCATCAAAAGGTAGGAAACAGAAAGTTAATCCCAAAGTGGTATTAAAAGTACATCCTAGTGAATCCACTCCGGGCAGAAATAAAATGTGTAACCATAGCTCTCTACCTCCAGACCTTGTTGCTCAGAGAGCCATCCCACATAACTAAGCCTTGGATTCTTCCTCTTTCATCAAGCTCTCCAACAGCTTCATTGCTTTGTTGTTCACTTGATTGCCATGTTTTACAGAGCAGGATTTTTTACCCCCAAAATTCTCGGATGGGAACAGGGTGACTCGCTGCCATCGTTCTGTTTCCTCTCTCTTTCTGTGTATGTCAAATCTGTAGCAATTTTAAAGCAGCTTAGTCCTTTTGTGTGTTTAACTTCTGAAGAAACCTGTTTCCGACCTGAAATATCTAAAACATGCTTAGTAAAGAATGGAAAACTGCAATACTGGCTTCATGCTACATAAAGTTTCACAGGTTTTTGGAATCCCTCTGCTGTAATCTTTAACAAAACCTACTTAAGAGCAATCCAGATTGCATTTTGCCTGTTCTTCACTGCTTTATGTGATTGTTATGGTGCTGACACCTTCACTGATCTTGCTACTCCCTGGTCATGATGCTGCATTTGTTTTTGCACTGGCCAGGCCCTCTGGCTGGACCACTTACTTGGCATATAGGTGAAGAAGACATATGAACAGTAGTGGAAAGAATACTTCTATATCTCCTTTTCGACTTGAGCAATTGGTCAATGAGATATTTGTTTTAAGAGGAGTTACTGAGGGAGTCAGGTGTCTTGATATCATCCTTCTTATTTACAAGAGTGCACAAAATGACAGGAATTATAGGCCTCTTTCAGGTGGCACTTGTCATAACTCTTGCTGGGCTTTCTTTTGGGCTATACTTACAATGTTGTTCAGGACATATTGTTGATTTATTGGTTCTTTCTCTTCATGTCTTTGGTCTTTTTGCCTCAATTGCACAAAATGATATTCTGCAAAAATCCCTTCACCCACATAATTGACGTGCCTTTGTTTGTCATATGTGCGTCCTCCTAATTTGATGCAATAATTGTTTCAAGTTATGTTGTTTCATAAAGCAGTTCAATGGCATCTTACAACTTTCTCCTTCTGCCTACTAAGAAAACACTCAAGTGATCAAAGTGGAGCCCTTCTTAGAATGGATATTAATCTAAATTTGTAGTGCACAGTAAGGTGCATGATTGGTCTGATGGGTTTAAATGTTTTAGAGTAACCCAATTTTAACAGAAACATCTGATACAAAATTGGTAGGGTGCTACAGTTGGAGTAAACATGAATTAATGGACAAATCATGTTTGAGAGAAAAAATAACATAGCTTGCTTTTTTTTTTTAATTTTAGGTAAAAGACAAAGAGAATAAACAAAGGGAAGCGTCCTGTGTCCTTAGGAGATCCTAGTGGATATTAATCCATGTCTACTGAATGGAGAGATGAGACACTTGGGGTGAAGTGACCTGAAAAGAATCTCACACACACAAATTTGTAACTAGAGTGTTATGCTCCTGTATCTTATCTTAATCCAACTGAGAGGGAAATAAGTGAAAAATCAAGTTTATACAATTCATCAGCTGCTAAACCAATAGTAGTAGTAGTAGTAGTAGTAGTAGTAGTAGTAGTAGTAGTAGTAGTAGTAGTAGTGTAGTACTACTGTATCATGTGGGTTCCAGGCTTTGTCATGCAAAACTAATTTTTGTTAATTTTGAGCATTTTGAAGCCATGTGTCTTTGCCATCACCTCTAATCATATTTGCTGTTGCTGTTTAGTTTGGAATTATATTTTTCAACAATTCACCAGGCAAGTGTCCTTAAATGGCTGAACTGACTGTGTTGCTAAGTGCAAGGGAATGTATGCTTAGAAGCTTTTCTAATGTCTTTCAAAAGTAAGTATATCACCTGGGAAAACATAACTACTCAAATATTATTTCATGATGGGGTCTTTCTCCCTCAAGTCTTACTCTCTTGAAAGAAATAACCTGAATTAACTCTGCAATGAAGGCTAATAGCCTGCTTGAATAGAACCTTTGGCCCTTGAATTTTATTACAGAGCTTTTACTCCTAGACTTTTCTGCCTCACTTTTTTTCATAGAGTAATATTATTTTTCAGGTGGAGGAAAACGAGTAGAAAAATACTAAATATTGTTAGGATGCTTTCTCCATTCACTTTTAATTCCATTCTCAACAATACCAAGGAACAATAGAAGTATCACTGTGGCTTTAACTAGTAATTTTTGATCTAAATCCAGCTGTCATTAACATAAGCACAACTCTTTTATGCCTCTGAAGGAAAATTAATGAGCCTAGCACTGGACTCACGTATGACATACAAGCTCAGTTTATAGAAATGTACTGTAGCTTGAACACAAACAATAGCAACAAAACCACCTAGAAGAAACGGGAGAAATGTGGCTATGCCATCCTCCAAAATTAACAGAAATTGACTTTATTTTTCCCCAGGAATTACCAGGAATGCCAGGAATATTAAATACAATGAGATTTTAGGAACAAAGAAAATGGATGAAATAATCGCATGTTTGGTAACAATAGTAACACAGAACTGTGCTGTTGTCAATTAATAGTGGAGCAATCCTGAAATATATTTCATTAATACACAGGTAAAGGGGCTTCACTGCTAATTAGAATAAATTGCAGCATTCAACACAGACCTGCCACAGGCCTTTAAATTGCTTTTGCCTTGCTGTATGGATGTAGCTGAACATAGCTTAATACATTTTTTACATGATGTAATTTTATCTGGCTCATACAATGTCAGGATAATAATAATGATATTCTAATATTAATGCAAGCACAAGATATACATATTGATGAATAATGGTCATATGTTTTTGGATCTCCTTGCCAAGTCATATTAAAATGACAAATAATTGCCATTGCTTCAGAGAAATGGTACGGGCTCTGTAGTCAAAAAGCACATTAGGGACCCACAGCGTCCATTTGTTATCCTTTGTCAGGAAAACATGGTTCTTTAATGAAAGTGAATGAAAGGACACTGATTGAGGACAGTGACACTAAACCTCTTTCTCAACAGGAGCCATGACATGAGTATTAATAAGCAGATTGAAAGGTTAAGACTCAGCTTTGAAACTCTGGAAGCACAGTAGAATCTGAAATAACTCCCTCCTCATAATATGGGGGAAATCACAGTGTAAAATGCATTGTATAAGCCTTCTGGCCACAGGAGGATAGAGTGGATGGAAATTGGTTCCCAGACAATTCAGGCAAATGCCATTTAAAATCTTAACCCACATATATTTTTGTTAAAGTCTTGCTTTTAATTCTCTGTCTTGATAAACGATCCCTTTCCTTCTCATTATCCCCTCCCTCTTTGCTCTTAGTACTATAAAAATGCTTACAAAATCAGCTCGAGCATTTCCAAAGCATTAGTGAGAGCAGCTGGGAAAGCAAGGGCACAAAAATGCAGCCCCAGAAAGTATGAAACAGTAACCTAGAGCGATGTGTTTAGTGAGAATTCAACATGTGTGTTACTTGAGAGAATGAAAAATGTCTTAGTGTAAGAAAAAGATATTTGAGTGCATAATGCATTATGGTGATCACTTATTAATTACTGAGAACCTAGGGGAGCCATTCAGGATCACAGAAGAGTCTGAAACAGGTGGTCCCAGATCCTGCTGAGCTTTATACATATGCGAGGTCCCACTGGGGTCAGTGGAGGGGGCAATGCAAATGTGCGTGTCTCTGCAGGATAGTGACTGGAGCTGCCGTTTGCTCCTGGTAAGGTTTTGCTGCTCTGAAACTCCCTATGATCGGCAGAAACTCGCTATGATCGCAATCTCTGGCCACCTTTGCAGATTTATGTTCTTTTTATATTCTCACTTTTCTATGCACAGAAAACATCTTCCAGGAATTTGGTGATTTAAGTGTTACAGGAAAACACCCTCTAATACTAAAATATAATTTTCTGCATGCCAGTAGCAAAGGTAGGCAAAATGCCCAAAGTTTAGAGGTGTTTGAGTGCAGACACTGGTTGGTTCTGTTCATCACAGAGATAAAGTGAGTTGCAATGTTCACAGTCAGATTTCAGTATATTCAAACAAGGTTAGAAGACTCACTGAATTTCCCACTGCCTAAAGATCTGACAAAATTGCAAAGTGTTGCACACATTGAAGAAATTCATACAATTACAGGTTTTAAAGTATTTAAATGGTTGTAATAATTTCAAATTAGTTTGAAGTATTGGGTTTATCTTTAGGCAAGGCTAATAATGATGTGGGCCGAGTCTACACCAGCAAATTAAGAAGGCCTGGGACTATTTTCTGATGTTGAAACAAACAGCGTGGCACGTCCTATGTCCATATTATGAAATGCTTTTAGTCTTCAAACTGTTTGCCTCCATGCCAATTGAGAATATTTGCCAACTTGTACTTTTCCAATAATTGCATGATAGAGAAGTTCCGTTGCTCGCTGGTGCTATTTGTTTTAGTGGTGTATCTGTAGGTAACTGACTGGTAACAGACTGATTTCTTCAATAAACAGTCATTGAATCAGTACAAGTTGATGTTATTTTATATTCAATTTAGGGAAATAGTGAAGATTTTAAGGATGAAATAGCCACAAAAAATAATCTAAGATGTGACTGTGAGATGATTAATTTTAAATTGAATACAAAGAAAATGTAAAAGTAATTTGCATTGATCTGATCAATGGAGAGCAACAGCAACCTTTCCTGTCAAGCAAGTGGCCATGATCTGTTGCAGGTAACAGAGGGGAAAAAGAAGATTCAGGTGAATCTGGCATGCTGCAATCCAGTTTCCCTTTTATTCTGGGCACCTTAATTGGAAAACCACAGGAGAATCAGTATTAATTCTTAGGGCCACAGAGGTATCGTGCAGGCACCACAGGGGACCCAGACCAAGTGCTGTGCAGTTTGGACATGGTTGACACTCCATAGAAAAAGGACTACATGTCCCAGGCTGCACGGGCATGAGTAATTCTGCACCATTTGTCACTGTGTCCTCTGCTGTTAACCTGCAGTAGGTGCCTCAAGCACTGTGGACACAGCCTTAGTCTGCCAAAGGCTGACTCTGAAATCGGTTGGATGCAGGACTGTGAAAAGTAAGCAGTCTTAGGATGTATTAGGTGAAATGTTTCTCAGAGGGAAGGAAATGTGAATGCCGTTTTATAAGGCCCTGGTGAGATCTCATCTGGAGTACCGCTAAAATTCTGCTCCCTTATCTACAATCAAGCTGAAATCAAGTAGAAACAATTGCAAAGAAAAGTTCCCTGGATGATCAAGGAACTGGAGATCACAGCAGGGTTGTATTAGCCTTGCAAAAAATAAGCTGGAAGAGGATGCGCTTGCTTTAATTACACCAGGAAGGTGGACACGAGGGATTGAGAATTGCCTAAACTCAAGAGCGTTATTGACTCAAAACAAATGAATGTACATAAGTAAACATATGAGTAAATAAATTTAGGCCAAAATCTAAAGAAGCAAGCTTTAGGAGAAAGGTCTTGTTAGAATCTTGCATGTGAGCTGTAGAGACAAGACACATAGTTTTTCAGATGGAGCTTGATGAATGCAGGAAAGGAATTCTATGACTTGGTTGTTTAGGTTACTACACGGCTGATGGTCCAGAGATCTTTGCATGACTATAGTTCATCTATCCCAAATACTGTAGAAATCTTGCTCATATAAAGCATTCCAGTGTTATAGTTTGTTAGCGGCTCTTTTAACCTGTAAGATTTTAAAATATTTTTATTCTTGAAATGATTTACTATTTTTACGTTGAACAAAGTGCCTATATGATTTCAATGTCTAGCTGTACCAAGTACAAGTTAAAATACAGATACCTGTACCTTAAATGAGAAACTGGACGCACACATTCAGAAATGCCTCTCTGACCTAGGTATGCATTGTGTATTTTCATGTAAAAATTGTGTCAAGCAATTTGAACTTTGCAAATTTTGAAAATATAGCCCTTGATTTGTGGCTTTTTTGAATGGAGTATCTGCTGCCTGAGGTTTTTTAAGTTTTTCTTTTGTTTTACTTCATTTCTGATACGCGATGAGGCTTGTTCTGGCAATGACAGGAGGGACAAATTGTTCATAGATCTTGTGTGCCATTCCTGATACAGTATATTTTCAGTACTGTAGTTCTCATGTGCAGTGTTAGAAGTAGTTGAATGAAGAGACAGAACGCCAATATCTTGGTAAATAATGGACTTATTTTTCTTGCTGATAGTCTGATCTTTCTGAGCTCCCTCCCAGAATCCCAGGCCCTAATCAGACTGGCCTCCACAATCCAGTAATGGGCTTGCATTGTGACTAGCTATATTTTTTCATGGAGGCAGTCAGTTTTGAGGAAATTTAAGAAATCAAAGTGGAGCATCTGAGGCTGGTTATATTGCACTAGAATTCACTGCTCAACACATTTTGCATTATCTTATACTATACTACTATATACTTTTACAATTTTCCTTTAAAAATCAAGAGTTATCTTCATGGATGTGAGGTGAACTCATTCAATGGTGAATTCAATTCAAGAAACATTCTCAGTCCTCAAATAGACTACAACAGTCGCTAAAGATGTTCACAATACTGGTTTCATATCAGTTTTGTGTTTAGAGGAATAATAGACATGCAAAATGTGTATTTAAATGTGTTCTAAAATATAATGTTATAGCAAACAGCATCAAGAATTACTGTCATTGAAAGAAATTAGATAGAAATGTATCCATGATTCCTCATTCGTACTTGAAGTATAAAGAATACTCTTTTCCCTTGTTAGGCAATCAGTTAGGTTTTTAACCAGTGTTTAACAATACCAACAGTTCCCCTTTGTCCTTATGAACCTTCGTGTAGTCAGTGCTTGCTATTATATTTAACTTACATAGCAGCCTCACTTGTGGTAGTTGTATTCAGCCATTTATTATTCACAGCTTATTAGAGTGGGAGTTAAAGACAGATTGCTGTAGTTTTCCATTTTTCATGGAGGTTAGGCAAAAATATTTCCTAGTGTAACCAACAGAGAGTCCCACTACAGGAGATGCCATCACCTTGTACACTGTGAGTCCTGTAACCAGACAGCCCCTTTACTTCATCACAGCTTGGGAAATTCTCCATTAGCTGAAGAGATAACAGCATATGCATACCCATACACTGTTTATCATCTTGGATAGCATCTCCAGTGATGACTGTAAAAGTTTTTTACCCCTGAAAAGAAGGAACAGAAAAGCTATGGGCGGAGCCTGTCCTTGACTAAGCACTGCTACCTTCCATTGAATTTTGTGAATGGGCTGTGTTTTGGCCCCAAGGCACCATCTTTATGGACTTTATAACAAATTAGTAACATGTGTATTCAGCACCTCTGTGTTACTCCCACAGCAGAGAGATAATGAACTTTCCTGTATGAATAGACTTGGAAAGTTTCAATTTGTAAATAAGCAAATGATTCATACTTCCCCAAACTATTTTTCCAATGTTATTTTAATGGCTTAATTTCTGCACTAAGTACACAATCTATTTTCAAATTCATATAAAGGTAGGGGTTTTTAATGCAAAAAATGCCAAGTGTCAAAATCAAGACTCAATATAATTGAATAAAGAATTATATTATTTTTCTAATAAGATTTTCTACTCAAATTAATCATAGAATCATACAATGGTTTGGGTTGGAAGGGACTTCAAAGATCATCTAGTTCCAACCCTCCTGCCACAGGCAGAGACACCTGCCATTAGATCAGGTTGTTCAAAGCCTCATCCAACCTGTCCTTGAACACATCCAGGGATGGGGCATCTACAAATCCTCTGGGCAACCTGTTCCAGTGCCTCACCACCCTCACTGTAAAAAATTTCTTCCTTAGATCTAATCTAAATCTAACCTCTTTCAGTTTGAATCCCTTGCCCCTTGTCCTATCACTACATGCCCTTGTAAAATGTCCCTCTCCAGCTTTCTTGCAGGCCCCCTTTAAGTACTGGAAGACTGCTATAAGATCACCAAATAAATCACATAAATTCTCATAATTACAATCACATGAATTCATTCATTCTGGAGTATCTCTCTTATGAAGACAGGCTGAGAGACCTGGGGTTGTTCAGCCTGGAGAAGAGAAGGCTCTGGGGAAACCTTAGAGCAGCCTTCCAGTACCTAAAGGGCACCCACAGGAAAGCTGGAGAGGGACTTCTTACCAGGGGGTGTAGCGGTAGGACAAGGAGTAATGGCTTTAAACTGAAAGAGGGGAGATTTTGATTAGATCTAAGGAAGAAATTCTTCACTCTGAGGGTGATGAGGCACTGGACCAGGTTGCCCAGAGAAGTTGTGGATGCCCCATCCCTGGAAGAGTTCAAGGCCAGGTTGGATAAGGCTTTGAGCAACCTGATCTAGTGGAAGGTGTCCCTGCCTGTGGCAGGAGGGTTGGAACTAGATGATCTTTGAGGTCCTCTCCAACCCAAACCATTCTATGGTTCTATGATTCTATGAAAATATCATTTTATTTCAGCTCTATTTATTGGAGAAGTCCAGTTCCACAGTTCCTGAGTAATGTCCAGCTTCTCAGAGAGATTAAGACACTTAAATAGCTTTGTAGATTTGGGAGCAAATACCTTAGTTTAAATGTGGAACGAACCGAACAAATTTAATTTTGCCCATGTTTACCTCCATCAGCTTTAATTTTGCCATGTCTGAAATGAGACTGCTTATGTGTGTAAAGCCTGTACCTAGATTATATTCTTTCTTGAATCAAGATCAATATCTTTATTTTTTTATCTGAAGTCAAATGCTTTCAATATCCCATCTTGTTCCTACCTAAGATATTTTTTTTCTTTTGTTTTCAGAAAGAATAGAATCAAACGCAAATATTCTTCATTCCCTTGAAATAGTTTATACAAAAAAACATTAATTCAAGTCCATAACTGAGACAAACACAATGATTTTTTGGGTAGATTTGGAGTGTATGGAGAAGTTAACAACTATCTCTACTTGCCATTGAAAACCGAATCCCTTAAGCTTGTCTACAGAACCTGCTCCCGTACACACAGTCTTCACTCCAAGTCAGAGGGTACTCTGCATGGGAGGGTAATGAAGATGCTGGCCAGGCTGGATGGAACTGAATAATTAAAAAAGCTTTTAATTTATGTTGCCATCAAATCTGGGAGGATATGGTCCTGCTGCAAGAAAAGAACTGGCTCTCACGTATCTGAGGCATTTCTCAGACAATATTAAGGATGAATATTGGATGCATAATTAGGTTTTGATGAAAGTATGTTAGTAGACTAGAGGTATATCATGAAATAATTTTTATTATCCCACATTATCTATGCTTTGATAGAGCAGTTGTATCACTGTTTATATTTCTGCATCTCTAGTTGATATTTTTCTGGAATAAATGTATTTTAGAATATGGAAGATTATAGTTGCTCTCTGCATGCATCATGCCTTTTTCTTCTTCTTGCTCTTTATTTTATTCTCTTTACATATTTCCTTTCCCCCTTTAATTTAACGGGAACCACACACAGAAGCCAGGCAGATAAATGTACTGAAACCCTGTTAGCATTTAATCTCTTTTTAGATAAATGCAAATATTGCTGTTGATGGTACAGGAGCCTTGTCCAGCAGTCATCTGAGGAACTTGCTCATCCATTTTCACAGTGTGTCCATTACTATCAGTCGCTGAAGATTGTGATCCAGAATATTCGTTCTTGACGAAAACAATAGAATTAAGCCACAGGGCTTCAGAAAATTGCTTTCATATTCAAGCAGTGCTACACATATACAGACACCTTGTTGATGATTTTCCTGCCCTGAAGAAAATATATTGCTGCTGCCACAAACCTGTCTTTTGGCACTTTGTCACTTACAAGTGATGATAAAATTGCAACAAAGAGACTTCTTTTTAATCTCATAGGTCATAGTTTGTACTCTGGACAGTCCTCCCTTTGTCCTCTCATTTAGTTTAGATAAGGTGGAAAAATCCTTTTAGTTGCCTCTAAACTTCTCTTAAACATACAAAATCCAAAAAGTCAGCCTCAATGTACCCTCAATTTTTAACATGACAACTTTTTTCTTCATGTTTTTCATTTGGATCAAAAGCTTTGTGTACATTTTAAATATATATATTTTTCGGCAGCTGAATTGCAGGTAGCCTTTTTGATTTACAGATTCACATCATATTGTAAACCTTAAGAGAGACATTTAATCCCCTTAATTTCCTGAGAACTCCAGAATCATGTCATAATTATACTACTGAATTTCTGAGCATTATTATATCCATTTGTAACTGCTAAACACTTAACATAGTTTTTAAAATTCAGTTATCTGGTCTAGCTATACAAAGTTGCAAGAAACTTGTGACGGATAGAAAGACAGAGAAATTCTGAATAAATCCATGTATATGTTGAATATTTTGAAGATAGACTTTCACACTATTTGTACAAACAGCAATTTATCTGGCTACATTTTTTTGTTTGTTTGTTTGTTTTTCTACATTTGCAGAGAGATTTTTCTCATCTTTGTCAGCTCCTTCTTCAGCTTTATATCTCAATGAAATCCCAAACCTGTCTGTGACCTAAAAAGTCTGCCGCCATGGGATTTTGGTGCAGCACATGCAGTATTTTGTCTCCTGTCTGCTCTCTTCCAGTCTAATTCTCTTTCAGTTGGAGGTATGGAAAGAGCAAAGAAGAAAAAGAGGCTTAAAATCTCCTGAAAAGGGCGGCGGGAGAAGAAGGTGCCCTTGCATCGTGCTTTCCTCTGTTCACGTTGTACATCAGGCTTCTCTGCACCTCTCCTGTACATCTGACAATTGGTATTCAGGAACAAGACCAGGTAAGTACAAGGTGGAACCAGAGCTGGTGTCATGCTTTTTATGTGAGGGTTAACACACCGTTTAAAAAAAAAAAAAAGGGGGTCCTATCAATACCTAGGGCAGATTCTCCACCTTTTCTCTTTTATTTTGGTCCCCCTGATTACTGCCAAACAGAGGCTGTAGAGGCATCAGACGTTCCCTAGAACAAGGGAGGAATCAGCTCCTGCAATCCCCATTGCACACAAGGACTTAAAGAACATTTCCAAAGGAAGAGAGAGACAGACTCAGAAATTTTACTGATATGAGTGCAACCTCCAGAAGCCTAGGATGTTCATGGTTCCTCCTATGAGAAAGCCAAACATTAAGAAATACAGAAATGGAGACTTAGGTTCCTAAATAACCATTAAAGGCCAAATCTTTTGTAAGTGCCCAGAGGAAACAAGCCTCATCACTCCAGAGGAAGGGATCTTTGTATTCAAACCAATCACTACTGAGGATAATAGGCAGATTACCTGAATTAGGCGCCTACAAACAGAAATGTCGTGAGCCTCCTGCCAGTGTCACCTTTCCTCGTCTCCTAAAATCACTGCAGATTCACCAGTATAAACTGGCAAAAGCAGAATTAGCCACAATGAACATTCTTGCTTCTTTGTGAGACTCTTCACAATGTGGACTGAACTCGAAGATAATGAACCAACATTATCTAGTTTGATTATACTGCTTGAAAACCTTCACAATAAATAAAGATGCATGCCTAAATAGCTAAGTCCAGAAAATTATTTTTTTTCACTAGGTAAACTGCCCTTTTAGAGTTACTAATTATTCTTTTTCATTCTTATATTTGCTTTATTAATTTCAATTTTCTACTGGGTGTTTATAGAATAAATACACCCAAACATCCTTTCCTTGTTCAGGACTTACCCTATAGTAATCTTCAAAACTGGCAGCTTCAAAAAGAAATGGTCTAGAATAGAAACAGATTTCTATGATATTCTGAGTAACTGCAATGCCTGAGAATGCTAATGCAGAAGTGCCCAACCTAAGTGTCACAGCCAAAGAAACAGACTACAGTGGAGAACAATATTTTGCAGAAATTATTAGGCCTGAGATGTTTGGACTTAAGATACAAAAAGCAATTCCTCAAAAAAAAAAGGGTAAACATTGTGGTTCAAAGTAATTTCTTAGTATAATACTGTATAGCAAATAATTATATAAATGATGGAACATTACTTTTAAGACAAGTTTTTTCTCAAATTCTTTTATTACCTAAGTCACCTCTTCCTGACCTTATGCTGATCACATAAGATTTTGCAAGGGTATCATAAAAACATATGTGCTTCCATGTAAAACAATAAATTAAAAAAGGCAAGAGCAAGAGGATTTGCTTAACTATAGACTGTAAAATAGAAACAGAAAATTAAGGAAAAAAAAAACCCAGAGTGATGAAAAACACAAGCAGTTTTAAGACTCCAATTGATGGAATTTTCTCAAAATTTTAGGAGGCTTCTGAAGTGTTACTGCATTTCACAGCAACCACTGGTAGTTTCTGAACTCATATTTTAAGGCTGTATTTATGACAGGGACTCAATTCTGAACTTGGATACAAATGTATGTAATAAAATTAGTCACGCTCTTGCACAACTCAGCAGCACGGCTTCATGCCTGTGCTCTGATGTTCAGCCCTGGTTACCCTATCGCACACAGACCTGCTGTGCCAAAAAGGGACAACACACAGCAGCTGTCCTGATTCAAACAGTGTCTTATACTCAAACATTGAATTAACCTGTAGCCCAGTTAAAATACTCCTGGATGAGACCTGTCATGGTCAAATGCAGGAGAAGTTGTGCTGAACCAGCATTGGTGGCTGAAGCTGGGGCTTCCAGGAACAAGACACATCTGTCTTCAAGTAGTATAGCTGGGATAAATGTGAGCATACCATCAGAGTGGTAAAGGGTATAAAAGAGACAGAAATGTTAATGTAATTGTGTTGTGCCACAATGCCACAAATTCCCCCTATGTTTATAAAACACTTTTTAAATCAGCAGGTAATTCAGGATTTAGCAATAATTTTGCCAGCTCTGGCATTTTGCCTGTAATTGTAGTTGTTAATGTTTTTATCCAGTTTTATTTATTTCTGCAGCAATCCTCTAGTATTTAATCATCTCTCTCTATTTCTTTTTTTGTGTTTTGTTTTATTTTTGTTTAGTGAAGCAAAGCTTCTCTGTTATAGTCCTGAATCTCCACACTTGGAAACCCTTCGGTAACCCTAGCAACCTCGTTAGCAGGGTGAGCTACAGCTTCAGCACCTCCGGCTGCACAAAGTGGGGTCCGTTCCTCCCCAGCCCGCAGCGGAGCCACAGCGAGCCACCGCCTGAGCTGGAGTGCGTCACCACTGCTGAAATTCCACCTGGGCTTTTGGTGTTGAGGCTGCAAGGCTGATGCCTACATGCAGTTATGCATTTGGTTTTGCATGATTGCATAGTCTCCTTTTTTTTAAAAAAAAACTGTTTAGATTAACGTCTTGAGAGGGCCTTAAGGTGCTCTTAAGGCACATAGTTCTTCATCAAGATAGGTGGCAGGGCTGAACCCAAACATGCTTTGTCGGCTTTTGAGATTTTTTTATTGTTACTCGTACTGGAAACTATAAGGCAAGCTCTTTTAAATTCTTTTTTAAACCATTAATTGAGTAAACAATTGTGTTTGCTATAGACAAAATTTTTTTAAAGAAGAAGGTATTTTCTATCCTATTCTACAGCGTTTTCAAGCACTCACTCTGTTAGCATAATCCATAACCTATTAGCATAATCTATATTACATTCTCCAGTATCATCTATTAAATTACACCTCCATAAATACATGTAAAATAAGTATGCACCATACAAATCCTACCTGACTTTTTTTTTGTACAGGTATTTCCCAAGACTCTTTCTTCCCATTTCATATATGTATACTTAAAAAACATTATTAGGAAGGAAGTTTTGAACTGATGGACATAAAATATGGGCTGTCCCTCTCTTGAGAGATATTGTCAGTTGCTGTGGCTTCAAGAGGGAGCACTCTACATGGTTAAAATTCCTTCAAACTGAACTGTAAATCTTTAAATCATAAATTCTCACTGCAGTTTTCTGGTTCAGGCAATCCTGCTAAGTGTTCCATGACTTCTCTCCAATATCTTTCCAGTTTATAGGTTGTGTGAGTTTTGTTGCTTTCCAGGGTGCTAACTTTAGTATGTTCACATTTCTGAGAGCCAATATAGTTACCTTTTTTCTCTAGATCTAGTATTTCTCAAAAGAATTCCTCCTAGAAGATTCCAAAACCTACCGAACATTCAGAAGAATAAATGTTGGTTGAAGAGTGTCTTAGACTTTTGAAACAGAACACTTTATTTCTATGTATGTTATTGACTTACTTTACCCTTCATTAAAATCCCAGGGACAAAAGTTTGCTTTTACTCTTCAAAATTCAGCATGTGCAATACATTGATTTATTGATATTAGTTTAACCAAGCCAAGAACTTGCTCAAGTATTGGGGCTTTCTGTGACAATTGAATTGAAATTGATTTATGACATAAGATTAATGAATAATTTCTTCTTGATCTGTTGCTGTGGATGGGAAAGCCTGAAGTGATAGACTTTCTGTTCAAATTTCTATGCCATACAAGCCTAAGACAAAACTGGAATGGAAAAGGGACAAGAAGGATTAGATTCAAGGTTATAGGTTGAATTAAGGTTGAGATTGAGACCAAGAACTGAGTTGATGGTTTTATTCCTTGATCCTCCAAGACCTTGTCCTTGTTGGTTTAAGAGCTAGGTGAGCACTACTTGTATAGCAGTATCTATAGGGTTGTGGGTAGTGTTAAGGTTTGTTATATTTGCTTAATGTTTGGATTCTGCTTATCTCCTACAGTGAGGATGAGGGCTGGGACCCACAGGGTCTTACACTTTATGTGCTTGTTTGGTATGGCTTTTTGTCATAATGTAATGTTAAAGATAGAGTTGGATGTAGGTTGGTAATGGAAAGGAGTTGGAGCTTAGTTTATTTGGCCATGTAGAGTATACAAGTCTGGCATGCTTCCTCGTTTCTGTAGATTTTTTTACCGTTAGTCACTAATTCATTCTGTACCAAGAGTAAACAGGCTGCTGTTTAAACTGTCTGGACTCCAGGTGAATTTGGAGACCATGCTACCAGTGGCCTTGAAGGGACCCTTCCAGGAAGGTCTGCAAAGGAGCCTCAGCCATAGATGCCTCCTTAAGTTTATGATTAGGCATAAGGCTGAAAAGACAGTGGACGGCTCATGGCCGTGTTGGGCTACGTGAAGACCAAATCTGATTGAGGCTGGGTGTGGATTTTATTTTTACGCAAAAGAGGACTTCAGTTTTGTGTGAACTATTAGATAAGTTGCTTGACATTGATATTGATACTGTGCACAGGTCTAGTTGATAACCAATGAGAGAACTGTGAAATAATTTCTATTCTGTTCCAAGACAGATAAAAGCGGCCAAGTAGAGTTAGTTCACATGAGGACAGAGGTCCAGCACCTGGACCTGGAGGTCCTCATGTCTACCATAAACACTCTTTTCCAACTATAAAAATGACTGCTGGATCGTTGTAGCTGAGGTGACTTCACTGGCTAACTTATGGGTTTGGTGAGATAGGTAAATAAACTGAGCACTTCAGCCACTGCTCTCTGTGATCCTTTTTGCCAGCCTTTGTCCTGATGTTAACAATAATCCTTAATAGTAGTTTAGACACCTCTCTCCTGGCCAAAATCAAACATAACTGTTTTCATTTCACATTCATTGTCATCCTATTTCTTCAGGTATTAAGTTCCATGCAGTAATAATAATACTAAAAAAGTCAGTTCCTGATGTCTGTGGCGCTAATCAAACTGCAGCTTTAGAGCTAATAGCAGCAAAGGGTGAAAAAAGTACTCTTCTCTTTGGCCCAAGTCCTCGTTCTGAGTCCTTGTTCTTTCAGGATCATGTAGTAAAAGTAATAATTCATCTTCTACATTTTGTAAATCTAATCAGAGCCCTTACTAGAGCTAATCATTATCCAGGCACAGTTAATGGGAACAGAAATATTAACAAATCATATGCTTGTTGCTCTACTGCAATTGATTTGGACATCAAGCCATAAAATTGGCACGTTTCTGTAACCCTGATTCCAACTCAGTCCTAACCCTGAACTTGAAAACAGTTTGGGAGACCTCCACTGACAAGAGCACAAAACATAAACTGTTTTTTTTTTTTTAACTCCAAGCATCAGCTTTCACTTCAGCTTCTTCTTTTATAATCATAGCCCCAACCCCAACCCTAATTGTAGCAACTCCACCTTTACTATTCAAATAAAATGCAGATCAAAGCAGCCTCTGCACCTTTAATGAACTCTCAGGCACTGATTGTCATGCTTTAGTGGGACTGCATTTAAAATACGGGGTTGTTTTCTGTGTTTTATTTGCTTCTAGGCCTTACTTCTCAAATATTGTATAGTGAGAGGCTTGGGTGGGGCTTTGCTTCACATTATTCAGGAGCTTTGAATATACAAGTATTTATAACCAACGCATACTTACATGATTTTAGGTAATGTTACATGTAGTACTACAATAGCCTTCCCAGAGACAATGGTAGGATTACAGATAAATGTCATCAAGGAATGTTTAAACTGTAAAATGCCTCACAGTTAGAAACTTCTGGAAACAAAACACTGACAGGGTGAAGCATAAAATAATACACTCCAGATATTAATAACATTCTACTATTACCAACTTCATATTGATGACATCTAATAATATTTGTATTCCATTCTAATGTTTATAATGAGGAGAGCTATCTTTGCAGACCGTTGAGCTGACAATTAGTGGCTCTGCGAATGCAATGGGATGTGGATGACTGCAGTTAGCTCCACACTCACCAGCTCCTTAGTGGTGTAACCAAAACAGCCCAGAGATCAGGAAACCAAATACATCAGAAGCCAGAACACACAATCAGTTATTAGATGTGTTAACATAAAAATCATATGACTTTACTGACAATAATATAAAAAAGTTTAGACTAGGCCATTTTGTGTTTCACTGCTCCAGTGTGTTTGCTTTCTTTGCCAGGCTTTGCAGCACGGGCTTTGTTCCAGAGTAAGTAATTTAAGCCTGGCTCAAACATGCAGTTTTCCTACTGCTTCTTTTCCGTTGGATACTTAGCTTTTCAGGAAACCCTCAACACTCACCATTTCAGTATGTCAATAGAAAAGTTCATCTGAACAGTCCTACTCCTATAAAACTGTAGTATTACTGATTCTTACAATAGGTTTAGTGTTTTCCTGACAAAGATGACAATCATTTAATCTCCAATCATTGGAGTATTAGGACACTTTAGTATTAAGAGAGAAACTCCCTGTGGTAATCTATTTACAGATAATTTCTTTATTTCCTTAATAGCCTCTTGAAAATTTGGTGACGAGATTTGATGACAGATTGTCATTCAGAGCACAATATACCACCTATAGCTTGCCGGTTTCTACAAACACCAAGGTGGAGAGATCCATTATACCAGTACATCACAAGGTCTTTCGAAACGACAGTGCAAAACACACCATTCCAGATACATCCATTCTCTCATTGTAAAAGCCTGCAGGATAGTCAGCTGTGGAAAAAAGTGGCAGAATCTTAGATCTGTGCGTATCAATGTGTAGAGAGTTCGTCACGAGGTGATGCTTTTGGAACACAAACTGTGATATACAGTCATTGCTTTGAAATGTTAGAGAATAAGTTGGGAAGAAAAATATAAATATCTGCTGTCTTGGGGTGCCAGAAGGCATGAAAAATCACCACCTAATAAATCTTGTTGGGTTAAAAAATGAGTTCGTGGCACCTCTAGGACTGAATACACAGGATTACCTGATTTATGGGAGTTATGAAGTTACATGGTGCCACTTGAGAAGCCCAAGGCAGGGAGCTGTGAAGGTGGAAGGATAAATAGCGATTATATTTGATTTTCAATACTGGGATAGAACGGAAGAAAAAGTTCCATCAAGCCTTGATCACTCTTAGAGACCCTGTTCTGAAAATATCTTTCTACCAGATACAACTGCATTTGGGCAGTTTCCAGTACCACATCAGGTTGGTCCTTTACCAAAAAAGAGTAACAACCAAAAACTAAATGCTTAGTGGAGATGTGGTTTTCAAACAGGCAAATTAGGGGAAGCTTTTTCTTCTGCAAGATTAAGATGTTTAGATCCTGATGTAAGTGGAGGAGGGTTATTTGAAACCACAATTGGGCAGCTGAACAAGGGAAGAATTAGTTTTTAGATTTCAAATGTGTGTACATATGATTGGACTTCTTCAGATTTGGCCAAATCCTGCTTGTATTTCTCTTGAAAATAATTCTAGTATCTATTTAATGGAATAGTGGAGAAATGGTAGTCAACATAAATAACTTAATTATCAAAACTACTGTGCAAAAGAGTAAGCACTTTTCTTATTTCCTGTTTGTTTATTGGGACAATTTCCCCACTTTCCTTTAAGATGCCATTAGCATAAAGCAGCAAGTTCATCTGTCGGAGGTGGCCTAGGTGTAGGTGTTGCTGCCTTGAGGCAGGGAATGGAGTAGAGGACCTCTGAAGGTCTTGTTTTCAGTGGTTACCAGAGCACTGGAAGTACAGCGTGGGTCTGTAGATTCTATCAGTCTCTTTACCAAGCAGATATGTCTGGTGAATCACACTAACTGAGAGAAAAACTTTGAAAGGATTAAGGCTGATTTACTGGAAAAAACCAACAGCATAGTCTTCTGCTTGAACTTAGGCACTTAAACAAAAAACTGAGTTACAGGAGGTGCTGAGTGCCTGAAGCTTTCCCTAACTCCAGTGGGAATACTGGAAACTAAGCAGTAAGGGAAAACCCAGTTTTGTTTAGATTCGTAGCTTTAGGTAACAGGATATGTTCTTTTCCTTTTCCATTTTCCCGTCTTTCAGAACTGAAATTGTTAAGAGCCTTTGATTGAAAACATGAATCATTTAGGCAAAGCTAATGATAGTAACTGTACTTCAGGTTCTTTCTCATCAGTATGAACATCTGGTTTCAATTGCTTGTGAAACTCCAGTTCTTTGTCAGATATAAATTGCATATGTAATAATTTCCTGCAAAACCCTTTCTTTCTTTCTTTCTTTCTTTTCCTTCCTTCCTTCCTTCCTTCCTTCCTTCCTTCCTTCCTTCCTTCCTTCCTTCCTTCCTTCCCTCCTTCCTTCCCTCCTTCCTTCCTTCCTTCCTTCCTTCCTTCCTTCCTTCCTTCCTTCCTTCCTTCCTTCCTTCCCTCCTTCCTTCCCTCCTTCCTTCCTTCCTTCCTTCCGTCCTTCCTTCCTTCCTTCCTTCCTTCCTTCCTTCCTTCCTTCCTTCCTTCCTTCCTTCCCTCCTTCCTTCCTTCCTTCCTTCCTTCCTTCCTTCCCTCCTTCCTTCCTTCCTTCCTTCCTTCCTTCCTTCCTTCCTTCCTTCCTTCCTTCCTTCTTTCCTTCCTTCCTTCCTTCCTTCCTTCGTTCCTTCCTTCCTTCCTTCCTTCCTTCCTTCCCTCCTTCCTTCCCTCCTTCCTTCCTTCCTTCCTTCCTTCCTTCCTTCCTTCCTTCCTTCCTTCCTTCCTTCCTTCCTTCCTTCCTTCCTTCCTTCCTTCCTTCCTTCCTCCCTTTCTCTATCCCATTTGTATCTCTCTGCTTTCCTTCCTTCTTTCCTCCCTTTTCAATAAAAATATTTCAGTTACTTCTGAGAACAATAATAGGAATAAAAAAATTGTTGCCCAAAATTTAAAAAGCTTATATTTTTGACTGTAATCCTTCAGTAAGAACTTGAAATGTAAAGGTTTACCATGTGTCCACATGGGCCAGTTATTTCGAGCAAAGCTTCAAAAACAATAGTTGATTAAATTTTAACTCTGCAAGATGATTTTTTTAAGGACACCAGCAACACTTTCTGTGAAAATTCTACTTTAATGGGGCACGCTGAGTGGCTGCACAACTCCTGTGCACTGAGCAAATAACATCCCCTCCCCGCCACCCAACTAAATGACTGATCTTATGCTGTTCAATGCTGTTGCCACTGAGAAGGATTTCCCCTGCAATAGTTCCTTTCCATGGTGGGGCATCAGCTTGACAGCAAATGTAAGTTTTTGAGAAATGAGTGTTTCCACTGCTGTTGCTTACACAAAATGTAGATTAATGAAGTGAACTGAGGTTTGCAAAGAGCATGGACTGAATAGGCTGAGACTGATCAGAGTAGTGTTAGGACAAGGGGCAATGGATTTAAACTTAAAGAGGGGAGATTTAGATTGGATATAAGGAAGAAATTTTTCACTCAGAGGGTGGTGAGGCACTGGAGCAGGTTGCCCAGAGAAGTTGTAGATGTCCCATCCCTGGAGGTGTTCAAGGCCAGGTTGGATGAGGCTTTGGGCAACCTGGTGTAGTGGAGGGTGTCCCTGACCATGGCAGGGGAGTTGGAACTAGGTGATCTTTGAGGTCCTTTCCAACCCAAACCATTCTGTGATTCTATGATTCTAAGATGGGGAAAAGTGGATAGAAACCATAGGGCAGATGCAGAAAGATGTTTAACTTCACTCTCCTTTCTAAATCCTGAGGCTGAGCGAAAAGCTTGTTTCAACACTCCATTGGCAGAATAATTTGCTCTTTTTTTTCTGTGTTAGATGTCCACAGAAGAGTTTGCAATTAATACATGTGCTCAACTAGGAAAAATCTGGGCTGTGAATATGAAATTCTCCTTGCTGAGGAACTCTCTGGGGCCAGTATGATTCTCTGACAGAACTCCCATTCTTCCAGGTTGCATTAAAAGAATGTGAATATGAAGAAATCACATAAAAAAAGAAAATTAAAGTGGAAATTGTAGTTGCAAAATGAAAAGCATACTTTATTATGCATTCTTTCACTGTGTTTTCACATACAATTTTGTTCTACAAAATTCTGGATTATTCTGGCTGTGGTATACACTTAGGTACATTTAGTTGGTTAGCTGATATATTGTTTTTTCAAACCAAGTATTCTAAGCAGAACTAAATTTTCCTACTAAGCAGAATTAAATTTTCCTTTCAAAAGGAATTAATTTGCTTCGGTTCTCGAAAAATACACCTCAGGAACCAGCCCTTAGTCAAAATAAAGCTTGACGAAAAATGAAAAATCTCTGTTATTCCTGCAATTTTATTATCAAATTTAATACTAAACTTTATTAAGCAATGTTTTGCTTTTATAATTTAATAGACTAGTAACTTTGAAGTGTGCTATACTTCCAGAAGTGGTTAAGAAATCGGCTTGTGCTTCCGTAAATAATTCTGGCAGGTAAGAGTCAAACTGCTGCTCTTTCTATGGGCACCTATGTATAATTGTGTAGTGGACTTCCACAGGAACAACATGGCATTATTGAAGATTTGAGATTTGTCTTGAAAGATTTATCTTACTCTGTTAAAACAAGTCATTAGATTTATTTCTTTCAGTATCATAGGTCTTCATTGAGTCAAATAAACCATATTTTGTTTACCACCCTGGAAAGATATAAATGCTAAATACTCTTTAACTTTATTTTATGAGAGTGAATATTACATTCCTCTTCCCAGTGACCTTTTATTGCCTTGTGAATAAAAAAATAATTTACCAGACAGAAATAACAGCCAGAGGAAGGTGGGATTTATGAGCATGCCAACTCCACTAAAACCAAAGGATAAACATAATAGTCTCAGAATAAAAATGGTGAATTATCTAGTGCTCTATTCTCAAAACTTTAAAATAACTTTTCTCAGAAAATTAGAGCTTTACTCATGTCATCATTGCAGAAGTAAAAGAGTACAGGTTCTGTTCTTTCCTTTTTTCTGTTCCTTGAATCCTAATGAATCTGAGAAATTATTAGATATATTCTATTTGTAAGAGAGGAGAATATGAAGAGCTGTCCATCCAGTCTATAATGTGTCATTAAACACATGAGCTGCAGAACATTGCTGAATTCTGAACACAGCAGATTTTTATCCTATCCTAGCAGTGTTAAGTATTTCTTTGTTGCAAATTGCATGAAGTCTACAACTTTTCAACATAAGGACAGCATCAAGCTTCCATGCTGGAATTTGTTTGTTCTATAGGAACTCTGGTTTTGAACTGCAGTTTGCTTTGACAAGTAACTGCAAAATGGAAACTTTGTTTTCCTGAGATCAGCTCTCAGAAATATTGTTTAGGTGGCATCATGCTAAATTCCTTACTGAAATCCAGAAAGACTAGTTCTTCTACACTTTAGGAAACAGTTATCTTTTAAAATATGTGATTAGTACCATAGTCTCACTTTGCAGTTTAACCCACTGCCCATTTATAGTGGAATCTGATTTTTCTTTCATTTGAAACCCTCACTGAAGTCATGCACACAAAGAGACCAGACTCACAGGTATATAGGTGATTTTGTAATTTCAAATCTTCCCTCTTTTCTTAAATGTAAGAGGCTTGCAAGTATTAGTTTTACTATTTTTTCAGTCATACAATGCTGCGCCTGCATTGACAGATCAGTACAAATGCTTGGCATTTATGTCATGTATTTGTTGTTGAAGATTTCTAGGATAGGAAACAGCTTGTTTTCCCAGCTTAGTTACATTTTGCACTTTGATTCTCCTTCCAACTGGTATTTAGTAGTTTCCAATTCTCTACCCCCTCCAATTAGCCCGTGGGATCCTTTGGAGAGGGAGAAGAGTGGGAAAAGGCAGAAAGGTGGGGGACAGCAAGGCACCCCTTTGCAAGGTGCCAGCAAACCCCCTCTATCAGGACCCCTCAAATTACAGATGAGACATGAGGGGGAAGAGCAAAATGATGGGGAGAAAGGAACCCGTGCAAATTTGAGGAAGAGAAATAGTTTCAGGGGAGTCGGGAGAACAAGAGAAAGTAGAGTACGGTCTGTCTACGCTAGATCAGGGCAGGGAGCAATGGTCAAGTCATAGATTCATAGATTCATAGATTCAAGTCCTTTGTTAAATGAGGTTCAGGATGATCTGCTGGATAAGGATGAGAAGGCTGCTTCCTCCCAGGGAGAGGATTTTTGAAAGGAAGCACGTAGCAAAGCTCTCTTTGTACCTTCCATATTCCCAGTCAAGTTGCACTGTCCAGGTTCCCATCTGTCTCCTGTGGAAGTGCTTGGGATGGGGTAGAGGGGCATCGCATGATACTACAGTGGGTCAAGTGAGGACTTTTACCCTTTTTCTCTAAGGTTTTTAATTTACATTAATTTTATTCTTATTTAAATTTATTTCCTTAAATTGTATTTCAGATAGTTTTTCTTAGTATTATCAAACTAATGCTTACTGATGAAATTTCACAGTTGCATGTATTTCCTAAGCAACATGTTCTTCTGTAAAATAAAAAAATTAACTCGTTTTTAGCTATGTCTAGTCTGGAGACTGTGCTTAACCATAACTGACTGAGGAGTAAGCAAGCAAGGTTGCTGGAGTGGGTGGCCTTCATTCCCTGATACTTTCAAGGCATCTTGTGAGGACTCCCATCATTATCTCCCTCGTGGAAGACTGAAGTGAAGGATCAACTTTGCAAATTACTTTTCTCAAAACCAGTCACATGCACCTCTCAGCACTGTACAGAATTTGCTAGCTTTTCAGCTGCCAAAAATAACAAAGTCAAAACCTGAAGTGAATTATGATTTGTCTTCTTGTTCATAAGATGAAATGATTATTCTACTGTCTTAAGATTTCATATATTTTTATGCTAAATTAATGACAAAAATATTTGTGAAGAAAATGTCCATTTTGCACCTGTAACAGAATTTTCTTGCAGCACCAGCAGCTGTGTCTGTTCTATGTAGATGACAGGCTGACAAATGGAAAGATTATTTCTGTTCCTTCTTTCATTTGAGAGTCATAAATCTGAAAAATGCGGAATAGATTTTTTTTGTGCATCTTATAAGATTTTATAGGAAGATCTAAGATGGCAGAGAGGGCACCGTTCCAGAATATAAATTAAGATCTGTACTGGTACCACCAGCAGTCACTCAACGTGATTTGACAGTATCTTTGTCGAATCAATATACAATGCTTTGTTGAACTAGTAGAGTAAGTGGATATGTCTGATGAAATAAACAATGTGTTGTCCATGCCACTGACATGAATGCTTATTTAATAAGATCTTTTGATTCAAAATCAGTTTTCATGTGTACACTATTGCAAATCCTGCAGAAGTAGTTGTGTCAGCCATCTGTACAACCTCATATTCCATTGAGATGCAAATGTGTATGTAGTGCTACGTATCAATAGTAAATACTATGATAATTTATATTCACCCTGCATAGGCAGACACAAGGCTTTATCCTTTCTCAGCGATGATACAAAAGCCAAACAAACTGAATGTGGAGTTATTGGTCAGCTCAGGTCCTCTTCGTCATGAGATGTTTTGCTCTGTGCTGCTCTGGAGCCCGCTGATTTGAGGGCAGTGATTACACCACAGACCTACAGCTCCGCAGGATTTTTTTCTTGATTTTCAATGCAGCAGTTCCAATACCAAATTTTTCCTCAGACACAGAGCTGCTAAATTTAAGAAAAATATAGCTCCATCCATACGTATCTGTGGCAATTCAAAGGCAGTGGATTAAGTTGTATTTGTGCTGGTGAGCAGCTAAAGCCAGGGAAAATGTCACCCTGGACCACACTGCAAGGTATCTTCAGGGGACAGTGGTGTTGGGAGAAACTGATCTCTCAGATTGCTGACACAATTAAATTGCAAAATCCTTTCTAAGCCTTAAATGACATAGCTCATACGTAATTTTATTTAATGTTCTGATGACTGCCTAAATAATTTCTTAATGATAAACCTTTTTTTTCTCTCCTTTTATTCTTCTTTTTATTCCTATACGTATATACAAGCACAGGTACTCTTTATTCAGTTGAAGTATTAAGATTATATAATCAGAGGGGACTTTAATGTCATCTTTTAGTGCATGAAAGGTCATAGTACAATAAGGATTTATGCCTGGTTATTCTGAGAAAGTCCTTTTATTCATCGTGTAAAAATGAAAACCAGGTGGTGACAGGTTCTCTTCTTTAACTGTGTGATGACTTCTCCATCACTATAAGCCCTTTTTATCTCTGGTAGTGTAAGAAATACTGGTTGGTGCTTGAGCATGGGTGAGCCAAATTATTTTTTTTATGGAATAGCTGGATATAGCAAGTCTGATCTATCTTTCTTTCTCACTGGTACTGCTTCCACAGAGACAAGCATAACCCCTTTCTACCTCAAATATCCTGAAACCTTTACATTTTCTTCATCTTCATAGGCAATGAAAATCTTCTTTTATAGGAGATCTGTATAAAGATTGACCCCTCCATCTGAGGCCTTGAGTGGAATCCAGGGTTTGTGCTTGTGTTTTGCCTGCAGAGCGAGCCACAGTGTGTTTGAAATTATAATTGTTTTTTCTTTGTTTGAAATTATAAAGCTATAAAATAACTATTTTAACTTGAGTGTAGAAGGCCTGATATAGTATAGCTCCCTGGTCTTCCTTAATATATGAACGAACAGCCTAAAGCAGAGAGGGCAAGCCTGCGCATGTGGGCTGGTGTCTTCAAATGTGGCGAGTGGGAGGTATGAAGCTCCCCATGTACCTCCCCTCTGCCTCCTACTCCCTGTGTTCAACATCCATCTCCAGATGGAGTGAAACAGGGAAGATGCAGAAAGGTTGCTCCGTTCCTCCTCCATAGCGTGGCCGCCTTCACAGGATGATTCAGGAAATTATCCTTTTTCATGCATTCCACCCTCTGGCAAGCATCTTCCCCACAGAGGATGCGAGAAGCATCTCTACCTCCAGGAGGAAGGAGATAAAATTGTAAATAACATTTAAGAGTTAACTATTTTTGGCTATGTTGCATAGGCTGAAAGTCCTATTTTCTCCTTCAGAAATTTGTTTCGTGTGATGTGACTGAGCCAAGTCAGGGAGTGAACACAGAAGATGTTTCTACAATTACAAGGGCCACAGACCAGAGATCAGCAGAACAAGTGAGATTCAGATATAATGAAAATGGGAAATCATAAAAGCAGAGTTCCTGCCACAGCCATGGGGCAGGACTCCCACAGGTGCTGCAGCTTCTGTAACACCAAGCAAACCTGTCCTGCAATTCGGACATGTCCCATGGCATGAACCCTACCCCTCCACTGGCTGGCATCACACCAAACCGAGTTGTGACAAAGTCTTCGGAGCAAGGCAGCACCATTTCTATCCTTCTCTGCGGGCAAATGTGCTGAAGAAAGACAGCTATCTGATTATGTATGGTCTCCTACAACCTGGTGTCTCTCTGAAAAGACACTGGTGGGTTGTGGATGGGCTCCAGCACTAGTCCTAGGTTCTTCTCAGTTAAAGCATTTTGAGCCATGGCTATTCATGGTTCTCATCTTTGCATTTTCCCAAATCTGGATACTACATTGTTTGTTGTTTTTTTTTTTTTAAATAAATGCATCTCTGCCAGCATCCTCCCCTTTCACAGGCTCCAGTTGCTCCTAGCCTGTTCTCTCCAGTTACGTCTAGCCTGCCAGGTAGCAACACTGCACCGACGTCTGGACTTGCACCATGCTACCTCCTCTGTCCTTGGAAAAAAATCCTAGACACACAAACCAGTAAGGAACAGATTTTTTTGTACCTAATCTAAACTGAAGGCTATGCTTAATTTGTAGTCTAAACACAACCTCTGAATTGCTCGTTGTGCTCCCAGGGTCTTATTTTTGAAGGAAGAATATAGCAGACAATGAAGGTTAAGAAGATCTTAGAACGCTTTTGCTCATTCATAACCATTTTTAAGAGAGCACTTCACTATACTTCTGTTTACAAAACAGTAAACAGCACTAAGGAATTTCCCTCCTCCACCAAGGGGGATGCAAAGAGTCTTGTCTCTTGGTGCTTCCTCTTGAGACTGTGGGTTTGATAGATAATGCCAAATGATTTAACTGTCTATGTTGATACAGCACAGGGGTTTGATCAGTAAAATACACCAGCGCAACACATACACATATAGGAATGCAGCCCACATCAAATGCGTTTACTATCAGTTAAATATTTAAGTGTCATGAATTGTAATTATAAAAAGAAAATAATAATAAAGCTATTCTAGTTCTAGTAGTGGTTATACAAAATATAATTCTTGACCCTGTGCTGTCTAGCACTTTCATTATTAACAATTATCTGGGGAAAAAAATCCTAGCAAAGTTTGCAAATATCCCCAAAATCATGAGAGAAAACAACAAACAAATTTGCTGGCATTCAAACAGGTATTTCAATTCAGGCCTAAATGTCAGGGGTAAAGACTACTACATTTCTCTAGAAACACAAATTCTGAAAAACTTCTTGGGATTTGGAGCAGAAGATCTGCTGCTCAGTGCTGGGGCAAGAAGAGCTAATGTAGATAAACAGGATGATCTCAAGTAAGGAGTTTGTACTCAGGAATATTTTTTCATTGTCTCTTGTGATATGAAACCCATAAGACAGGATAGGAAAACAGAGTGTGGCAGATTCAAAACAAACAAAGAGATTATTCTTTTAAAATCTTTTATTGAAACTGCTAAACTCATTGGCATATAATACTATGGATACCAAAGCTCACTCTAATGAGACAAGTTCTTGTTAAGTACCTTCCACAGGGCACTCTTGAACACAGAGGTGTTTGTATTTGTCCTAAAGCTGGAGGCTGGAAGAGGAGTCCAGAAAATTTCACTCACTTCTTACTTCATTCCTTTCTTAAACTTTCCCCAAGTCATTCGCTATGCACCACTGTGAAAAACAAGCCATTTGTCTAGATAGACCTTGGGTCTGCCCTAGTACAGCTAGTCATATGTTGTCGTTCCTACTACTGCTATATTTACCATACTGATAAATGATCAGCTCTCTAATATTGTGTCCAGTTCTGATGTTCACAGTCCAAGAAGGAAACTAAAAATTTGAAGACTGTAAGAATGGTTTAAAGTATTAGGAACTGAGTCAAATACTAAGAGATCCTATTCTATTTCCCTTAATAAGGGCAGGGCTAAGGGATAGTTTGCTTGTAGTCCAAAAGTATCTAACCGGGAAAGGCCAAACTCTTCAGCAGAAAAAGGTCATGCATTATTGTAGGATTCATCTGGCTAAATATAGATGTCTATAACTGAGCTGGTCCATCTAGAAGCTGTGTGTCAATACAGATCTAAGCAATCCTCTCAGTGGATTGTAAAGCACAATTCATCTCAGTCTAAAGTAGATGTCTAAAATGGGTTAGATGAATCACTCCCTTAAAGTTTCTATTTGCTCCACTGTCTGTGAAAGGCACCTAGTGTGACTAGTGCAGCTGCAGACCTCTACTGACGGTGCCCAATGTTGGCTGAATATTACTCTTAATGTCTATGAACTGATTAGCAGAAATTAGTAAGAATAGTAGAGTGCAGATTACCGCTCAGTGTTATTAGCAATTAGAACACATTCTGAAAGGACTGAGATGGCTTTTCTTTCAAAGGCTTTTTAAAAATTAAAGTTACACTTTATTTCCTAGAAAATATGCCCTAGTTGAAAGACAGCTGTTGGCCTTGTGCCACAGGACTCCTCTGGCCCACGTTGCACCAGAGGTCAGACTATCAAAACATAAAGATTCTTCCTGGCCTTAAAAAACTGTGCCTTCAATCACTGCTAATGAGTAGTGGCATGTTTTCAATGCTTTATTAAGTGGCTCTTGATCAATACAGATGTGCCATTTACCTGCAGGGTTTTTCCCACAATTGTTAGCTGCTGCTGCTGTGTTTGTTTCAAAGAATGTAATGTTACAAATGAGCTTACGAATCTCAGACATGCTGAAGTTTTCCATCAGTACCAAAGGGCAGATTTAGCAGTGGCTCAGAAGGTGGTAGACTTCCCCCTTAGCACTCCTCTCCATGCTGTGCAGCCAGAAGAGAAGCTGTAGTGTAGTACAGCCCTTTCTATCCTAGAATCATAGAATCATAGAGTGGTTTGCGTTGGAAGGGGCCTTAAAGATCATCTAGTTCCAAGCTCCCTGCCATGGGCAGGGAGACTTTCCACTAGACCAGGTTGCTCAAAGTCTCATCCAACCTGGCCTTGAACACCTCCAGGGATGGGGCATCCACAGCTCCTCTGAGCAACCTGTTCCAGTGTCTCACCACCCTCATTGTAAAAAATTTCTTCTTTATATCAATATCATGGCAGCATCCAGCACCATGTGGATCACTTATTTTGTGGTGAAAATAGCTCAATTTAAAGCTTGGCATCTAAGGAGAGTCTTTCCTGATTCAGTCTTCCCTGTCACTGGCAGGTTTATCTGTAATATAGGTTGTCTTTATATCCATCACTGTCATACATGAAGAAAAGACAATGATGTGTGCATGGGTATGCCATAAGTGTGTTGCATACTACCCTTGTTTTCATTAAGTATAATGGCAAGTAAACACATTAAACTTAGTGTTCGCAAATACAGTGTTACTTTGTATTGCTGCCATTTAGGATGACTAACCAGGACGTGCACACAGTAGCTGTGTTCTTGAGGTAGCTGGTATGAAATCACATTGTGAGTCAATACAATAACAAAAACACTTATGACTAGTCCAAATACCTCACCAACTAAAAATTTTTCTGCTAATTTTGTCAAATCTATGACATGCATAGTAGTTCCTGACACTGTCCCTTCATTATTACTGATATTATTAGAAATCCTGCAAGTTTATTTTATTAAAGGATTGATCAAGGATGGCATGGGGGAAGGGGACATTGAAGAATATTATAAAATCGGAAAAATCTGTTTCCCATGGGCTGAACAGTGATCAGTATCACTGGTAATAATCACTGTGTCATCCCATTTGTTTTCATCTCATAAATGAGCATGGCTGAGAAAGCTATACCTGAAAGGCTTAAATACCTGCTTCTTAAAGCTGGATCTCCAGCTGCAGGTGCTCAGGCATCTCTAAGGTACTATCATCAAGCCCAGTCATAAATCACAGACACTTGCTGTTTACCACTATGACTGATCTCCAAAAACAGGATCAATGCAGCTCATTCCTGAAACCTGAAAACAAGTGTATATATGAGAGAAAGTGTCAAGAAAGACAATATTAAAAAGAAGGTCAAACTCTAATTCACCTTGGTTCCCAGAAATGTTCCTTAAAGCCTCTTGATGAGAATAATTTCACAGCCTGTGTGGATTGCATTACGCCTACCCTTAAAGCGAGTCCTTTAAAGATAGTTACTGACTCATTTTATTCTAAAAAATCTTTACTGCAGTGACATCCCTTCTTATCAAATAAGGCAAATACAGGTGAATTAAATGGAGTTTTCGATGGTATTTTTGCTGCTACGAGGCTCACTCCGGGTTTTGCCCCAATTTTGGGTGATGGAGGGACATCTTTTTGCACTGTTCCAGGAGAGGCTTGGAGAAAAGTGAGCACTTTGAGGCAGTGATGCATAGAGCAGTCTATATTCTCCAGCACAGGGAACTGCCTTGTTGTGGGGAGCAGGCAAAATCAAAGCTCCTGCCAATCTAATTCCTTTCTCCTTACACAGAGTAAAGTCATTACTCCGCAAAGAAAGATTGCTCTCCCTCTCACAATCTGGTCTTTAACTCCAGCATCCAGCACTGAGACACAGGAGGAATTCTCCCAGCCTTTGGCACCTCTCTGCTGTGTGCCAGCTGAACCACAATTTGTTCCTTCCTGAATGCTTCCTGCAACTGAAGGAGCAGACTGTGCTATCACTGTACTTGTACAAGGTGAAAGCAAAGATCCTTCCAGCCTAGTATCCTGTTTCTGAGAGTGGACAGCAGCAGATGTGCTGGGAAGAGTGTAAGAAAAAAAGGCTTTCTGCCCCACCATTCAACTCCACAGGCAGAAGTGGGGCCACTGCCGTCTTCCCCCAGCAGGTGTCCAGAAGCGGGTGCTTCAGAGCTTTCCCAGCCGCTGCGGCCATCTCCAGTTGGGCAGCAGTGGCCCAGCGTGGGCGGACTCCCACCTCTCTTCAGTGTAGGTCCAGCCACGGTTTGGGCTCCTTTGTCCCTGTCTTAAATAGGGCATTCTTCATCTTAAATGGAGCATTCGCAGAGGTGCTGATTGCTTCGGCCCTGGCCTGAGGGGATGGGGAGTCTGACCTGGCCAGAGGTGGTCCGATCAGTTTTGGAGCCGGGGAAGCTTTTCACAGCTACTTACAGGGGCCATTTCCACAACCCCTCCCGTGCTACCAAAACCACATCACGTAAACCCAGCACAATCTGTTACAGTTTTAGAGTAGGTCTGTGCAGGCATGGCTGGGGAGATGGGCAAAGGAAATGTTCACACCATATTCTGGTGCCAACTTAGCACTTAAGAAGTCTTCTGTAGCCAAGATAAAGAGAAGGCATGTACCTCAGCTCTACAATTATCCTACAGAGATCAGCTTCCTCATATAGTTTCTAAATTTGGAGCTAAAATTCAGGCAAATGAACACCCTTCCCATTACTCCAACATTTTCCAGTTACCAGTTTTGATTTAAAAATAAAACTAAGTTACTAGATCTCTGACAATCTGCAGTAGCCCAGCATCTTGCCCTGCAGCAGTTTCAACTCCGGGAACAACAACAGAACTTTTAGGAATAAAAACTCTGACTGATTTTCTAGTTAACTTAATTTATTGTAATTAGCTTTACTTAATTATACATACAGCTGTTCTGCACCCTCAACATAGCTCAGGGGACTGTTTAAACTGCTGAAGTCTAAATGTCATGTTTTAGCACAGTATAGAGCACAATATTCTTCTCAGGATCTGGTGGGAGGGAAGGGCATCCAGCAGCCCATCTTTCTTTCCTTTCACTCTCTCCACACACTTTCAGCACATCCTCCTCTCTATTCCTTTTCTTCTTGGCCGAGAAAGAGATATCTGTTCCTCTGCTAAACCTGACACTCACTCAGTGAACGGAAGGGCTGTGGATATCACCACCTTCACCCCTCCACAGGTCATGCACTTGCTGTCTCCAACTAGTCTCACCTGGTCTAGCCAGAGGAGGAATATGCCTCAAAGATGATCTTAACCTTGACTTTTCTGCTGCCTTTACACCACTGGGATATAGAGGTGTTCTTCTTTCCTTATCACAGATAAAGTGTGGAAATATTTATGATATTGAATCCCATGTTACAAATCTCATAAGGACACCTTCTTTAAAGTAAAGCTTCATAAGGACTTTTTTCCACCCTGTTCACAAAGCATTCCTGTGCTCCTAAAACTGGTTAATAAATTCTCTAAATCACCTCAGTGCAAAAGGCAGCACAATTTCAGCAAATCAAGCACTTACTCACATAATCACCTGGACTCTTCCACTAGGTTTGTATTGTTTATTAAAAGCAGGTAATGACAATATTTGAAATAGATTGGAATTTTAATCTGCCTTTTTATCAGATGAGACTGTGCAAGGTCACCTTTGCTGCAGTTCAGACGCTCCTGTGTGCACACTCTGTACACAGATAACCAGCACTGTCTGATTTTGATTGTATTGTCATTTCACTTAAAATAGTTTATATTATTTTCCCTTTATTAATCCATTACAGTTCTGATATCCTTATCTTTACCAAGTCTTTCTTGTTTTGTCAAATTTTTGCAAGCAAGATGTAGAAGGTGCCAGAACATCTCGGGGATAATTACTCTTCAACTCATTTGAAGCAGTAATGATGATATTCTAGATTTTTATGGAGCAAATGTTTTATGTTTTATTAATTGCACTTGTTCCTTTCTTTGGTATTTTTCCTGATGTCTAATAGCTTTCCAGGTTTACTGTCAAAACTACTCCTATGCTGCACATCTTGTACCCCAAAAGAAAGCCTTTATGATAGCACTCTAAAGCCCAGATGCTGCCCTTTGGAGAAGGAAGGTATTTATGAAGAAAACTTTAGTCAGAAACATGTTCATTACTTGTGATGGGGAATGTCTGGCAGATTTTGCCCTTTTACAAACCCGGGTCTCAATGTATGGATTCTGTTTGTCTAACACAATCATGATTTGTATCACCATCCTAGCCAGGTACCTCAGAAAATCTAACAGGTATAATAAACAAAAATCCTTGTACCTCTCCTCCATACCCATCTGCCTCTTCCTTCTCCCTTTCCTTACGTTTTTCCCCCACTGCCATGAGCATAAGAGATTTGACCAAACCATAGGGTAATTTTATTTTTTGTTGGGAACGTTACATCAAAGGTTTGAGGCAGTCAGGGTGATCTGGTCGTGAGCTGAGTAGTGTCGTAGGGACTGTTGTGGGGTAGCATGAGGATGGAACCATGACAGAGTTGGTATCTCCCTGGGAAGGAAGCTGCTCACTCTAAACTCCTGCAAATCCTTATAGGATTTTGCTGATAAGGACTGGGGACCATATAAGATGGAGGCAGCAAAGTTTGACTATGAAATGATGAGAAATTTTTGTAAAAATCATTGAATATCTATGTACCACTTAAAGCACCTTAATCTGCCTTTCCAAACCTTCAAACCGATCTTCAAAGGGGAACTTGTTGCTGAATAATCTACCTCCGTATCCTGTTTTTTTAGAAACTGTCCTTATCCTCCATACACTGCAAGGCCCAGAATACTGCAGAGAGCCTTGTTCTCACGTCTCTCCTGTAGCTCAGAGAAGCACCATTTAAGAGAACGGCATAAAACATAGAGCCTGTGGCTTCCATGTGACCCTTCAGGATGTTTGTGGCAGTGTAGGGACATGATGTCAGGCTCTGGATATTCCTTTGACTATTTTCTCTGCTCAGTACTGCTGGCTGGTAAGGCTGAGGACATCAAGCTATAGCATCTTAGGCAGGCTAAACCATATTTTGAAGTGAAGGTCAAATTATTCTTTTCTAATGAAGTGCTGGTTGTTTCTTGTATACCTTGCAGAAAAAAAACAGCTCCACACAACAGATGGAGGCCTGGCTGTCCTGCTGTGCCCCTCCGAGTCCCACATTTCGCAAGTGAACGAAACACAGAGGCAGATATATGCCTGACCTCTCTTCAGGACATTTTCCTACCTATTTAGAGAGGCTAAGAGGATGCAGGTTATGCGCTTTTCCATGAGTTTGCTTGATGTTTTGTCACAGACAAGAGTCCCGAAGTCAAGTAAAAACAGCCTCAGCTGCCAGAGGGTTTTGCAGCACAGAAACGGTCGGTGGGGCTGCGTGACTGTTGTGGTGGGGGACAGGAATAGTTACAGACCTCTTACTTTAAGGCCACTTTTGAATTCCTTTTTTAAAAAGCTGTCGAAAATTGCTTTTAAATATTATCATTGAATATGATTTTTTTCCCTGTCTGTCTTTGCTGCCCAAAGAAAGTCAGAGGTTTGTGAAGCTAAAGGGGTGGCATGTGTCTCATGAAGTAGCGTTTGCTCTTCCGCAGTTCTCAAAGCCTCCAGCTAAGCCTATCAGCGTTCCTGTCATTGTTTCGGTTGAGGCTAAACCAGAGCACAGAGAGGTCTTTAACTGTAGGAATTATCAAGTGGTCAACTGGCAGCCTGAAAATGACACCCAGAAGGACCCTGTCCATCTCCTATAAAGGAGGGCCAAGTGAAAAGTTTTAGAGAAGAACTGTTAGAAGTCTCATAGAAGTCAGAGTCTTCTTCCTCCAAGTGTAATAGCTCAAATACTGAGAGATGAGTGATATCCCTGTTGTTTTACTGGAAATTGTTCTAGACCCTCAAACATACAGTTTTGTTGGTGTCCTTACCAGCCCTCAGGGTCAGATCTGCTCCTTTTCAATATCAAATGTCCAGATGCCCAGGACTGGGGCATGAGAAGGCAGTCACATGAAAAAACAGAAATAGCAGAGGAATTTGTCACTGAAAGTAAGAGCAACTCATTAGTGATGTACCGACTCACACTTGTAAAGTTATCTCTGACATTTGACTGTCACCTTGTCCTCCTGGGCACCATTTCTGTATTTGTTCAGCATATTGCGTCCTCTGATACTTAAAGAGTAATGCTTAGATTCACGAAGGGGTTGAGATACAGGTGCTAGTACAACAGAAAGTTGCTATTTCCTAAGAAGTCAGGGTCCAGCAAGGCAATTCCCAGAACAAACTGGATGTTAAGCACTCTAGGGTTACAATTCCTGATGCCCAATATGTCCAGCTGGTCAGCAGGGAGTGATGCAGAAACCCTGAGAGAGCTGCTTTGGGATTTACAGTCCAAGAGCCCTCCCTGAATTTAAGTATCCACAACTAAGTTGTCCCTTGGATATACGTATCTATCATCTCAGCCTTTTCTTTGGAAAGATGGCAGCAGAGGAAGGAGATGTGTGAGTGGTAGTCAGTCTTATTGCCTATAGTGACTTGTTACACCTAAGCAGGCTGTGCAACACATGAGGCTAATTTTGTGATTTTATTTCATGTTTAGCCTTCTGTGCCCCACATCTTTGCTGAGGATTCCCAATGCTTCCAAAATTAAAAAAATCCACCCAAACAATGCAATCCCCAATCCCCCCAAAACCCCAACCCAAACAGTAAGGTACACAGCAATATTCCTCGGTAGATTTTCAAATTGACTGTCGTTCCGGACAGAAGTGTGTTGTCCTGAAATTGGAAATAAAATATTCATATGATATTGCTACACTCTTTTTGAGCTTAAATGCATAAATTTTGCTGGCTTCCTGTAACAATAAAAAAAATAAATTTGTTTTTAAATCACAAAGTAGGCAGATACTGGAGGAAAACTCTAGAGCCAATACATAAATATTTAGCAACTCTTTGCTTTTAATGGACTTTACAAAACCTGTTGGGCAAACACAATGCTAACTAAATAATGCTGATTGTACTTCTTCCCAAGAAGAAATAATTGAAAGGAATCAAATGATAAATGAAATGAATGGTGCCCCATCAAAACAAATGGTGATAAATAGAAACACCTTGGTGTTGCTAACGCTCACTAATGCGAACTGGTCAGTATAATTTATAATTATTTTTTTTTAACTTTTACAGGCTGGTTCTTTGTGCTAAATCTTATGTTAAAGTGATAAATTAGGAAGAGGAAGGTTGTCTAATGAGCAGGTAAGCAGCAATATATCAAAAAACCCAAACAAATCTTGGCTGTTACTAATCTGTGGGGTTCTTTTGGTTTTCCTTTGAGGGTGGAATAGCACATTTGGTCTGAAGATGCAGCCAAAAATATATAAATATTTTATGTTACTTTCCATAGATATGCATGATAAGCACACATATATGCATATCATCTTCAAATACGTGTAAAAGTCTGCAAGACTAGAAGGACATCTTTACACATAATCGATGGGACAGTTTGCAGTTACTTGCCTATGCATGTTTAAACATGCAACTATACAACTACATTTCTGAAAGTGAAGCCCTTCATGTTGTGCATGATATATAACCCACTAAAATCAATGGGGAAATACTCATTGAATTCAATGAATATTCGATCAAATGCTTAGTTTTCTTACTTTTAAGGTAGGATGCAGTTCCTCTAGGGAATATATTTAATCACAAGTGAAGTACCTCTAATTGTCCTCATCATTCTGTTCAAGAAGACTTAATGAAAAGAGAGAGACTCATATTTTGTCCTACAAAGATTGAGAAATGGTGAAAATTTAAACCACACAAATATCAGGAATCAAAATATTGAGAATTTTCATGAATAATGTAGGTGAAATTGTCATTTCTATGCTTTCAAATATTTCATTTTGCTTCTGATTTCTGTGTTTTAAGTGACTCAAATGTCAGTATAGAAGTAATTTTGAACTGAAAATTCAGCATGTCCTTTTCTGGAATAGTAACACTGGAATCTTTATGCTGTTTATGTAAATATTTTTTTTCTTTTTGAAAGCTAAAATACAGATCTTTTCCCATATTTTGAGTTAAACATTTTTCAGCAAGAAAACTGTTTATAAAAAAATTCACTACTTATTCTGTTGCAAATTCTGTAGTCCTTACAACCAGCAAAACTAGAAGCCTTTTCCCTTTTTTTTCTGCTATACATGGGTGAATTTCCTTAAAGTTCCTCTAATATTTAAGGATATATTGCATACAAATCTGTCCATAACTCTCACTGCCAGTTGTTTGCTGAAAATGCCCAGCATGGACAAGCTGATGAAGATGATGGTTTGCCCCAGTGCTTTCAGCTCAACATTTTGCTCACTATCAGAAAGATTTGATCCAGAGGTTTGATGTCTAGATTTTTCAATCGTCTATGAATATCTATATGAAAATCATGACAAGAAGAAAAAAATATCGCATATTAAACTCTGACTCCCTGGGCTAGTAATGTTGCTCAGAAGCAAAGCCTGTCCTTGCTATGATTTTTCAAATTTGTATTTAGATTTGTTGCTTTTCTTCACGTGGTCCCATATTTTCCTGACTTTTTTGCTCTGTTTACTTATTATGGGAGAACCCAGTTCCTTTTCTGTTTTCAATCTCATCCTAGAGGACATGTACACCAGACAAAACTTCCTCAAGCCAACTGCAAGGCTTTTCTTTGCCGTCCCCTCAGTCTAGTGCAAGGGCACGATTTGGTAGAGCTGGAGAGTGATTCTGACAGATAATACCCTAGCAGACAGCTGTGTAGGTAAACTTATTATGAAAACTTCAGAGAAATGGAAGATAACCTCCTGTGGCTGCAACGTACCTTCTCATATATCTCACGGGCTAAAAATAGGCTTTTGTGTTTATCTACAATTTGTATTTTTTATTTTCTGTGAGTTTCCTATTAATAATGGACAATAAGCTAATTAAAAAAAACCCTCTCTGTGTGCTTTGGCTCTCTTATAGCTGAGTTAGCAACTCTGGCTACATGCTGAGATGACTGGTAGAGCTGCAGGCCCTTATTGCCAAGGTCTGCAATATATTTTTCCCTCACTGGCAATGAGCAGCTTTTTCTTCTTTTAAAGCTTCTAGGTAATAGTCTTATTATTCCAAACTTACAGAAAGACACCCACATAGGCACCAGATGAAAGCCTCGGCAAGTCCTGCATTTAAAAAAATCCTGAATTTTTTCTTTTTACTTAAAAAAATTCCCTTTACCAACATCTTTATTCTTCTTAAAACTTTAGTTACCACATCCATATTTCACCTTTACCTTCCAGCTCACATTTTGTGCTTCCCTCCAGTTACCACTAGAGCTGAGAGCCTTGCAAGACCCCCGGGAGTTTGAGAAATACTGCCATTTTATCCATAGAAGCCTAAGTCCCATGCATTAAAGGTTTTACCTGCCTTTGAAATCAGCTACTTAAGTTCCCTTTGATATTTTCCATGGTCATACAGGAAACCTTTGGAGAAGCAGAGACCTAAACCTGGAGCACCTGCTATTAAGTGGTCTTGTGCATGGTTGAGTGCAGCTTATTTTCTGCCCAGATGATATCAGATCTTCTTAAAGATCAGCAAATCTTTTAAGACTTTTTGCGGTTTTGGGAGGAGAGGGACCAAGAATATGGACTTACTCGTATCTGGAAGGGGAATGTGCATCCTACACTTTGGATAGCATGAGAGCAAGCTACTATAAAGCAAAGACTGGGGAACATCCATGGAGTGAAATCAGGGAGCATTTGCAGAGGTAATGAATCATGCACTAAGTAATAGATGGGATTTATTTACGTGGAGACGGTTTTCTTACTTTTGCAGACGTAAATCCTGTCAGAAAACACACATTAATGTTCTAGCTGACCTGTAGTTTTCAGTTGTAGTAAGAAAGTAATGAGCTTTTTGATTTCTCAGGTACCATGTATTGGTTTTTGCCATTGGGGTACTGCAGCCTTAGATACAGTGGGTCTGAAGACTAAGTATTAAATGTTTTTCGGTGTCTGAGAGAAATAATACAGCAGATAAGTGGTTCAGGAATGTATATTAATCAGCCTCCCCTATTGCAAACATTTCATCATACTTACAGTTTGCTCTATGTAAATCTAGCTTATTCACATGATTCTCATTAGGATTTCCTGTCTTCAAGAATCCACATGTAAAACGATTTCCTTTTCTCCAGCTGCACCAGAGCAGAAGTTTGCATTCAATTACTGCTAGATTTTTGCCACTTAAAACTAAAGTGCTCTGTTTTGCTGAGTTGACTCATCAGTAAAGGGTATGCAACATCCATCTTGCAACCAACCCTAGTCAGACCCTTTAATTAATGGCTTGGGATTCTGCTTTGTCTTTTAAAAGGATAAAATCTAATTGCGGTTCAGATTAGGCTGTCTAATGAACACGACCACAGAGCAATTGATCAAAACTAATAGGGGGAATAGTTATGCCTAAGTTAAGTAAACCTCTTGTTTGTTTTGCATAGGTAACCTAAGGAAACATTGCAAACATTATTGATGCACTCTTTACTTCACTGGAATTTAAGCAAAATACTTTGCTGTTGTTCAAAGACAGAAACTCTAAGTTATATTATCTTAGTACTAGGAATATTGCTTATTCATCTTCCATTTAGTATGATACTAAAAAGATGCTGTTTTGAGAGTTTTTTGACACAGAAAATCTAATTTTAATTTAGCTTTAACATTTTGCAGGCGTATTCTACAGGTTTAACTTCACACACAAAACCAAAACAAAACACAACTTTCTCCTATGGAATGTTTTCTTTTTATAATTGAAAACAAGCTTTATGTCCTTATTAGGCAGACTGAGAGATCAAAAGATAAACTTTCTATTTTTCAGTAGGTTCATGGTGTACTTGTAGGCAAGAATTAGGTCAGAGTATGAAATCCATGCTCCAAATGCACAGTAAATATATTCCACATTTACACAATAATAATATATCCCCAAAGTTCATTCTTCTCAGTCTTTAACTACAGAAAATTTCTATCACCTGAGCAAGGGTTTCAAGTTAAAGCCCTGTACAAAGATCTTATAAGATTAACTTGTATGGTGCAATTATTCAAATACAAGACTCTCACAGTTAGATATATTCAGATTTGCAAACAAAAGTCCAGACTCCTTTTATGTATTTTTTTCTGACGTGAGGCAAATTTCTTAAATAATAGACAAATTTTTCAGGTTCATTATTTATGCAAATTTGTATGGGAAAATTGAGTTTAAGATAATCATAAAAATCCTTGAACTGAGAACAATTTCTTCAACTGTTATGCTAGAGATGTGACACATTCCTTAAGATTTAGGAAAAGCTATAAAAAGAAACAAAAGAAGATATAAGAAAGTTTTCTAGACTAAGTGTAGATGCCATGAGTTTCACAGAGTCACAGAGCAGTGGGAAGACACCTCTGGAGATTGCCTAGTCCAACCTCCTGCTCCAAGCAGGGTCAGCTACAGCAGGTTGCTCAGGGCCATGTTCAGTTGGGTTTTGAATATCTCCAAGGATGGAAATGCCACAACCTCTCTGGGCAGCCTGTGCCAGTGTTTGACCATTTGCAGAAAAGCTTTTTTTTCTTATGTTCAAGCAGAATGTCTTGTATTCCAGTTTGTGCCCATTTCACCTGGGCAATCCTTGGACAATTATACCCTTACACCTTTTGCCCCTGCCCTTCACACATTCTTCATGCACTCTTTGGTCCAATGGTGATTTCTGGTCTGGGGTCTTCTAACACTTTATTGGATTCTTTCTCTGTCTTTCAGGCAGGCACTATGCTAACAGTTCTTACCTTGCCGAGTTGCAGCTTCTGCTGAAGGTGGTAACCTCCTTGTCTTCTGCTACATACTTCTTGAGTACCTGACACCAGCTGAATATGGAAACACTGAAAAAGCTCTAGACTCAGGATAAACACTACTCAGCAACTGCCAAAATATCAGTATGTTATCAACATTATTCTCATGCTAAATCCAAAACACAGCACTGTACCAGCTATGAAGAAGAAGATTAACTCTATCCCAGCTGAAAGCACATCTAAATAAAAGTTCACAGCTTGTGGCCTAGAGCTCCAGACATTCTAGCTACTCATTAATGTAGCGAAGTTAGTAATGTTAAACACACAGTATATTCTGTAAACCCTACATTCTAATGCTAGATATTTGACATTCATTCTGTTTAAAACTTGCTGATTTAAGCTAAACAACTAATATTTCTTAACAACTGCATGCCTAAGAAAATGTTTTATGTGACCATTTCTGTAGCTGTAGGAATGATTTCTACTGACTATTTCCAAGTGTCTTATCTATGTACTTGTTGATCAGTTCTACAGCAGAAAACAGTCTGGGCATCTCTAGGACACTCCAGCCAGGATGCTAGTCAACACATTTGAGCATACAAATTGTTGCCTGGGGACAATCTCCAGAAATGCCTGAAATTCCCAGCTGGAGAGTTCCTGGCACTATAAATCACCTTGCTGTGGAAGAGCTACTTTGAACACCCATTTCAAACCAGTCCACTGACAAACCAACCCATTGTCTTACCAAGGTAAATTACTAGCTGCAGGGTTCTTGACTACCCAGGGAATTAATGTCTCAAGTGTCCGTAGAGGCACAGCCCTGATGTGTCCGTAGAGGCACAGCCCTGATACCCATCTGCACCACCATTATAGCCACAGAACAAACTAGATTTTCATGCTTGTAGCTCATTTATACCTTAAATTCTACAATTCTTGCCGCGTTACCCACCGATGAAAAGACTGTCTCATGACTTGTCCACACTAAATGTACTAGTCATCCTTAGAGCAAGTGCCATGGCCCAGGATTTCTTTTCTCAAGGATGTGTCCTGATTTCCTCCCTGGGGCGTGTGTTTTCTGGAGCACGGTGACTCACTCTTGTAGGAGCAACAGGACAGTTCCCATCGCACCTGCTTCACAGCTTGCTTTCAGAGCACTCTTCTGCAGTATCTAGATTTGAGTGTTACTAAATACCACAGACTACAAATGTAAGATACAAATCCATGGGAAATAACCTTTATTAGTCCAATTACTTTATGAGAAAATTTTTCTTTAATTCTACAATATTTCCCAGCCAGCTTTCCATCTTAATGTCTCCTTCACCCATTTAGGCAGAAATGTGTTGCTCTGAAATGCAGAAATTTCCACAGGAATGCCAGAAATAGATACACACCATGAAAAGCTCCACATAGCTTACATCTACAGCTCCAACAATGAGAGAAATCAAAATATTTCTCAAAATATTTCTATGGCAAAAAAGGCAGGCTTCCTTTTCATTCTGTGTACAAACCAATGTGGAAGTATTATTTTTTTAATTACATAAAAGCTGCAAGGAAATTGCAAAGGAAGCCAGGAAAGGAATTGTAGAAATTAATGTTTTCTAAGAATTTTAAGGCTGTTCACTTTCATAAACAACTATTTCAAAATATGAAGCCAAATTTGTTCATTAACGAAAGGGAAAAAATAATGTAAAGCATTAGACTGCTGTAAGGAGAAGAAGATAAGAGGGATGATAAAGATTTTTTTTCCATATATGTCCAAAACGCAGGTTTTATTAAGATCACTGCAGAAAGCCAACCCATACAAAGGGAATCAGAAAATAACTCATTTTCCTTTTGCACATAAACCTGCTAGTCTTTAATATATGAGATCCCAAAATAAAAGCAATGAATCAGCACAATAAGAAATAAAGAGGTAAGTGTCAAGATCCCTTCAACATATAAAAATACAGCCATAGTGAAGAGATACTCTGACAAATTGGGATTTCCAGAGAGATGTGTCTGTCACACTCAGTTTTGGTAAAGAATTTCTTTAAAATTATATTCATTTGTGTAAGCTGTCAGTTGTCTGTGAGAAGAGGGAGAAAGAAGACATAATGGCTTTTTTTCTCTTTTATTTACAGCATCATCTTTCAGTAAGGCAGAAATTTCACTGAACAGATGTGGGAGATCCAGACTTTGCAGAATTAGCAAAGAAGCTGCATGAAAACAAAAACAGGAATTTGCCTCCCGTCTACAAACAGCTGAATATGCTTGAAACGACGTGTTGGGGAGCGCATGGCACGTTATCCTAGAGATACAGCCCTGCAGGAAATGTATCGGTCAAGGGAGAAGAGCTTTACTTTCTGTTACTGAGAAAGACATTTTGAGCACCAGTTCTGGTTCCAATCAGCAAGGCTTGATGAGCTCGGCCCGAGCGCTCAGGGTGGCTCTGTATAGACAGCATCTATTTGCCATGGGCGCGATGCAGTTGCTCTGGCTGCTGGAACACACTGATCGCCTGAAATAGTCAATTAGATGCAGCGCTGATTAGGCTGGCTCTCTCCCACCAGGGACAATATTTTCACACTTTTGTGAATACCTTCAAATACACCAGCTGGCCTCCATTCTGACACAAATGTTACTGTGTATCGAGTTTAAAATTTTTGTCACTAGAAGGACGTGCCTCAGTGACCCCAGATGAGAGTCAGTACTATTACCTTTAGGTACCCACATTTGAATTGAACTTCCTTTCAGACTCCCTTGCAGAATGAGATGTGCTAGCATCACAAACAGCTTGAGAGACAGATAACGTATTAAATGAATAGTTTTGAACTCAGTAGGTGGTATGTTTATTTCAAAGTGTCTTAAGCCTAAATATTAAGCTCCACAATTAAAAAATTATTCGTGTATTCCAAATAACATGCCAAATAACATTTTTAAACTTACTTTCAAGAAAACTCCAGATATTTTTTGAGCTTTTATATGTTTTAAAAGTTCCTGTAGAGTAGTCTGCAAATACATACAACTAATTTACAACTAATTTCACTGCCCAATACAGGCAAATGGCATGGCATGATCGAGCTGCACGAGTGCCTAGGACTGGGGGTTTGGAGAAGATAAAATCAGGATAGAATGCGTCATTTAGGGACAAGAGTTTCTCAAGTGGAGAGGACTGTTCAAGTTGGGGTGGAGTCTGTCTGACGGATAATATACCGCTTTTCCCTCCCCAATTCCCAGCGTCAAGAGGCATAATAAAAGAACTCTTATAACTTCATAACAAAGACGGGTCTGGCACTCTGCTAGCTAGTGAGGTCTCCCCAGGACGCTATGAGAACATCAGTCTCTGACTAATAATTTGCTGCTGTGACATCTATGCACCTGGGAACACGTTGCTGAGTTTTCATAATTGTGAAATACATTCTTGTTTTGTGTATGGATCAGCGTGCTCAACATAGCAACAATTCAGACTTTCAACACTCCCTGATCACTATTGCCTGCTTTTTATTCTGTCCCTATCTCATGTTAATAATTATGTAGATATTAAAAAAATACATTGTTGCATCTTTCAGCGAATGATCAATGTCAGGACAAATCATTTTGCTGACAAAAAGTGATATTGCTTATATGAGGCTCTCAGATACTTGAAGGTGGAGTAAGAAGAATAAGATTAGGATCTAACAGAGATTTGATCGCTGTCATCTCAACAACAAGATGTTGACAGCTAGAATAAATAACTTCTCAGGAGCAACTTGTTTAAACTGGGTTAAAAGAGGATCTGTGATGATGTGGTCCGCTCTAATACCTCCTGCCAATCAGATTATATTTTATTACTCAGCTGAACTATGCAGCATGATTCAGTTTGTGCTAAACTGAAGGGGGTCACAAGATACAAACACTCATATTTCCTGAAAGCATTTTTGCAGAAAATGTGGATAAGAACAAGAGCATGCTGGTGTCAGGAGAAAAGGCAAAAGGCTTCATGAGAGTTATTTAGGGCTAGCAGAGTGCTGGTCTAAGACCAAGTGAAGTGGCCACTCTTTACCATCTAAAAAATGATCTCTGTGCTTCTGTGACACATGTCAGGAAAACCTCCGGAAGTATTATGCGTACATCAGCTCATACTACCAACAAACATCCTTGAGAGTAAGGTATGGAGCACCATCAGCCATTTCAAGCAAGCAAAAGTCCTTCCTGAAAAACTTTGAGTGTAAAAACTTGCAACTACTAAATCAAACCCACCCAAATGGCCAACAAGATATGGAGAGTGTTGGTCAGAAAAGGGTTGAAGAGCCAGAACAGGTGTGCTAATTTCATAGCAATACTAGTTCTAGTGTCCTGAACATATACTGTATCTTGTAGATTAGAACTTTATACCTACTTTTAGAAACTGACAGAGCATATAGATAAGAGGAGATATAGCTCTTAAGCAATCTTTTAATATGCAGCAGCCTCTATTTTTAAAGATATATTTACACATTGTATTCAGAGTACTTTACTTTCCTTGTGGTAGCTGGATCCAAAGATGTCCTGCAAGTGTTTTCTCCAGCTTTCAAATTGCTGTATCATTCCTCTCTGCATTCCCTTTCAAACCAACTCATAAGTACCGTTGATAGCAGAACTGAATGCAGACTTCCATGATATTCTTACTGATATTAGGTTCAAACCAAACCAACACTGTCCTCTTAGTCAATGTACCTCTTTAATTGGAGGTGTTTGCCCTTTCTGACTCAGCATCCTTTCTGACTTCGGACCCAAAAAAAAGCCCCACAAGTGAAAGCTGGAGGAGAAGGTACCTTCCACAACAATCTGATGCTCAGACATTTCCACTGGCAGCCAAAAGATTAACTTCTGATCAGTGTGGTATGTTCAAATCGATTTTTTAATTTTTTCGAGAAACTGCCTCTTCTGACCATAGTCTAATATGAGACAGCGGGCCTCAGAAACTGTGCTATTGTGTTGCAAAAAACAAACTGGAAGGTACAGAAGAGTGCTTGGACAACAGAGCCTGTCTCAGTGTGGCACATTACATCCTTACCAGGAAGTCTTAAGTTCCATCTCTCCTTCAACATAGCTGTGTGTATTTTTTCGTTAGTTAAAATACCTGGCTGTCCTGTCTCATTGCTATTTACGATTCCACTGGCATTTATGTCAATGCCAGTGTTTTAGCAATGATTTTGTGTGTAATCATGGATGACATCATTAAGTAGTAGGCAAGCAGTGATCCGTGAGAAAGTTCTTATAGAAGCACAAGCCAGTCACCACTGTTAATAATCGATGCACAAGCATTTTAAGAGATCAATCCTTGAAACTATTTAATATGTGTTCTACTACTAGAGTACTGTTTTAACCTTTCTCCTGTGAACATTTCTTTTTTTCTCTGCATTTTTGGCTCTGTGGGTCCATCTGAAATATCTGCCTGCTGAAACAGCACAAGGAAACTTAAAGTCTCAGAGTAAGTCTGTGTAGCTTAATGAGGATCCATCAGTATCATTTGAAGCTGCTGGTGATTGCATTGCTGGGGCAGAATAAAGGACACAGAACTTGATGAGATTTTTGCAGCTACCGTACAGACAAATCTTTACCAAACTTGATAGTACTGAGTCACGTGCCCTTGTCAGCTATTTTCTTTTGGTTGCATTTTATATCTTTCTTTCCCTTATCTAATCCATTCATGTCAGAAATGACGTCTTAGACTCTCAGCAAAGGGCATCATGTGTTGGAAGTAAATTGCAAATGAAAAATACTTCTAGTTCCATCTTTCTTGCTGTTCTGCTGTGAGTTGAAGGAAAAGCAAGGTGAGACGCAAAAGGAAATTATGTTTCTAGTGCCTATTGTTTCTCTTAGATCACAAAATAATGGTGGGTTAGGGAATGGATGAAGGATTTAAATGTTGAGAGGTAAGCACAGAAAGGATTTTCTCCTATAAACCTGCACGCGATGTCTTTGAAATCTTTCCGTTTGCTTTAGCTTGGAAAGACAGCAGATTCATAGTTGAGCTTATCCCGTGTTAACAGGCATGCTGGTATTAACTTGGGGAAGGAAAGACTGAGAATTGTCCTCTGTCTCAGGCAAGTTGTTAAGATTCACAGTCAATCTTTGCAGGAAAGGAAAGCAACTGTGAACAGCAGAGCTGAGTTTGCCGAAGGACTCTGGGCTGCGGCGGTGGCTGGGGGCAGCACGTTCGGGGCGGACGTGCTTGTCTGTCACAGTCAGTGTCCTGAGGGACTCTCAGGGAGCAAATTTAGGACCAGGAGGTGGAAAGAAAAAACCTGTTTACTTAGGGAGGCCATGCCAGAATAAAGCAATCAGCCTTTGCTATCCAGCTCCGGGTTCTCTACAGAGCTGCCCTAAACCTATTTTCTGTGATGCCCTGCAGCTTTCCAAAGCTCCCAGTCCACCCGGCCTCAGACTGCTAGCAGCTGCTCGTAAACATGTGAAACCAAAAGGAAAGGACAAGTAACTTCCAAGGACTTAGCACTGAATTTCTAAAGGTTTGCACCCTGCTTTGATCTTCCCCATGAAAGGTTGGAGGGATACCCCTTTTAAGAGAACATTTTGGTCAAGTGGTCCTTGCAGAACTGAAGGGTAATACAGAGTTGTGATGAGTCTGGGCAAAGCCAGAGTAGTTCCGACTTTAGTGACCTTACACAGGTAATCTAGACTTTATGACAGTCTGGGTTTTGTAAAAAGTTTTCTTCTTTAAATTAGAGTTAAATCCTCTAACCTATTCCTGCGAACTAGTCAAATTCCTGCTACCTTTTCTAGAGCTAAGATATTATCCTTCATTGCTTTCCCATTGTATTTCAATAGAGGATTAATTAATGGGCCTTTATTGACAAATCGATTCTTTTTGCTTACTATTGTGCACATGAAACCCAACTATATGTGGTACTTACCCTCTTGTATTAAAAAAGCCCCCCTTCCTGTGATTATTGATGTGGTCTTTCTCAGGCCCTTATCATGAGCGGGCCAACTTCCACGCTCATTTTACAGAGTCAGCTGAGGAAATTTGACCAGGTCAAAGGCAATGCAGGAATTGCATAAAAGGCCCTCCAGAGCCAGGCTACTGCTCAGGTTGTCCTTCCTTTCCATCTCATACAAATCTAAACCAGGAGGCACAGGAGCTCCCTATCCTGTGTATCTATGTGCACCCTCTAGCCATATCCAGGCAGAACACTCAGTGGGAAACTCACACAAGCAGGAAGGAGGAAGTCACTTGAGCTCCAGTAACTTCTTTGGTCTGGATACCAAGGATTGGGTCTGCAGGCCACAATTTGGAGGATGCTTGCGCAGCTCTGTCTAAGGAGTCTTAGCACTGAATCTTGGAGATATCAGGCTGTTACAGTTAATTGCTAATTTGCAAGTCACAGCCTACATTTGGAATACGTTAAGTATCAAAGGTGCAAATCCCATTGCTATCCAGTAGCCTAAAGGAGATGAATGGTGGCCAGATGAATTTTTCATCATAATTTTATGTGGAAAGGCCTTGGACTGTTTATAAGAACTCTCAGAATTATTTAGGCATTATGTTGTTCTCATCCTGTTTGCTATTAGAAATGAAAATGTTTGATCAATCCACAAAGCGAATGCTGATCCATGTAGAAACGGGAGAAAGAATTGGAAGTGTTGTCCTTGATTATATTAAGTTCCTTTTGCTGCTGTCTCAGGCAGTCATATCATGTAATCCTTTTCATAAATGGTCTCATTTCATCTTAGGTTTTTTTCTTCCTGCTGCTTCTGCAGGAAGGAAATTCAAGAACATAATTTTTCTGATGGCAGGACACCCCACTAGTGTCCAGTCTAAGTTTATCCTCAGCTCAATATTATTTGTAGACTAATAATGTCTGTTAAACAGCTCTTTTTTTCCTGATTTCTTCCTTCCATGTTGCAGCCGTAGAGAGTGATCACATTCCATCTCAGCCTGCACAGTGCAAGACTGCAAATCACATGCTTCAGGTCTCTGGCTTTTACTTCCTAGCTGTCTCCCAGTAGCATTATGTTCTGTCATTGCTCCTGCACAGAAGTCGCCAGCACCCATCATAACATTCCAGCCTAATGTCTTGCCAGTGCCTGGATGGACATTCGTGACTCCCTGATTCTTCTCAATACGTTTTAAGCCATTCATCCCTTTCCCCACATAACCCTCGCCTGCAGACACTTCTATAGAAGCTGTGGTCGTTTTCAATACTCACACCTTCCTCTTCCTCAATGATTTCCAAATCCACTATACTTTCCACGTTTTTCAAAACTTAACTTCTGGGGAGGGGGAGGGGGGTGGGTTGGGGGGTGGGAAGTTTTAATTTATCTATGCTTGATTTTTCCATTTATATGATTAATATCATGACAGTTCTTAAACTCCAGTCTTCAAGGTCGTCATGACACTCCCTGCCTTAACAATTTTTTTAAATTCCATGTCATTCAGAAATGTCATCAGCATACTCTTGTTTTTCATATCAGGGTCATTAAGAAAATATTAAGCAAGATCCATGCTGCAGATGATGCTAAAGATCCCTCCAGTATCATACTTCTTCCTTCAGATTCACTTTGCATTCTCCTATTTGGTTCATTCCTACGTTCCTTAAAGTCCTGCTGTAACCTGCACTGCTCTGTGCAATTGTTTCTGTGGTGCTTACTGAAGATCAGACAAATAAGACTGCCTACATGTCATTTGCAAGGAAAAATAAGTGTTAAGGGAAGATGCTGGGTTATTCTGATGGTATCTACTTTCAGGATATCAGAAAAACAATGGGAATCTCATGCTGAATTTTATCCTGTCTTCCTTCTATGGGACTGGAAACAGTGGTGCTCTGGATGGTGCATTTGTACAGCACAGAAGAGCCCTTCCACCACTGCCCACTGTCCACTGTCCTTCCAAGCAACTGCATCACCTGTGTAACACCAGCCACTGCTGCTGGGAGGGAAGACACAGTACTCTTCTATTTCTCTCTCCTGGAATGATAAATCCTCAGTGTTTATCTCTGAGACTTTTGTAACACCATTCTCACACTTTGTTCTCAAAACCTCCAGACGTCCAGTGTTTCAGGATGATCATGAAGCATAGTGTAGTTGCTGGAATGTTTTCTTCTGCTCTTCATTTCCTAAAAATAGATACTATATGTGTTGTTCTCCAGTCCTCTGGTACAATCCCTGATTATGAGCTTATCAAAGTCTTTTTCTACAGTTTATTTTTGAGGACTTGTATCATCTGTCTTTAGGCCATACCCAGTCTATCTTTAATCGTTCTCTTCTACTCTCAATGCATTGCAGCCAAATTGTTTATTTTTTATATATATGACTTCTTTGCTGTCTTTTCATCCCCCCATTTTCTTTTGCAGGTCTATCTCGATTTCACTTTTTGGAGAGTCTCATACTATTTCAGTACTTTCTAACACCTTAGTTCTCTTACTGATCAATTCTTCTATGAAGACAGGTTGAGAGAGTTGGGGCTGTTCAGCCTGGAGAAGAGAAGGCTCCAGGGTGATCTTATAGCAGCTTTCCAGTACCTAAAGGGGGCTTACAGGAAAGCTGGAGAGGGACTTTTTACAAGGACGTGTAGTGATAGGACAAGGGGCAATGGATTTAAACTGAAAGAGGGGAGATTTCCCATTAGATATAAGGAAGAAATTTTTTACATTGAGGGTGGTGAGGTACTGTAACAGGTTGCCCAGAAAAGTTGTGGATGCCCCATCCCTGGAAGTGTTCAAGGCCAGGTTGGATGAGGCTTTGGGCACCTGATGTAGTGGAGGATTTCCCTGCCCATGGCCGGGGGGTTGGAACTAGATGATCTTTGAAGTCCCTTCCAACCCTAACCATTCTATGGTTCTGTGATTCTATGATTCTTTCTTCTTTTGCTTATAGTCATATTGCTTAGCCCTAGTACTTCCTTTCAGGTCCTGCAGCCGTTCATTCCAAGTTTGTTACCTCTAGGCTGATAGGCATGTTTCAGACATTTCTGCGTTCTGATATGCAGAGGAATCTGAATCCCCCTTTACATGCTATTTCTGATACTTTTCAGTATTTGACATCCTTAACAAGTTTCCTCAGTTAAAATAATTCCTTTTGAAATGGAGAATCTTAAATACCAACCTTTTTCATCACTGATACCATTAAACTGGGATGCTGGACACGAGATATCCCACTAAATGCTGTTTGTTTGGGAGGGAATATTAATTGGCTGCCAGCTCCCCATGGGAAGAAAACGTAAAGTTACTGCAGCACTCCGACTCACCTCTATTACTGTCCACCCCGAATTCTCCTGTTGCTTTCACACAAGAGGCAGCAAACTGTTTGAACAATGAGGGATGTTTTTGTAGCAGACACTACATTTGTTAATGGTTTTCTTCTTGACTCACCCTGTAGGAGCAAGGTAAATCACGATACCAATTTTAAGGAAATGAGGCATTTAGAGGACAAGCAACTTGCTTCAGGGAAAGAATTCAGTCTACTCTGGTGTTAGACATAGCCCAGATCTCCTGAGGCAAAAGCCCTGACTGAACTAGCCTCACCACTGTGCCTTGCACTTCAAATAAACGCATCCCTGAGATGAACAAGTTCAAGCTAATGTTAGACATGGAGCACAAGTTGAGTGTCAAGGATGATCAAGCTCTAGAAAATGTGATGTATGAGGAAAGAACAAATGAACAAGGATTGTCTAACCCAGACAAAGAGGGAATAGATTATAACAGTCGTCAACACAACTGCAGTGAAGGAGAAATCTAGGCAGGAGTAAATAGGAAAAGAAATAATGAATTGCTGCAAGAAAGTTTTTATCACGTTAAAAAATGTATCTCATCGGTGCAGACATTAAAATGGGTTAGAATAGATTAGCAAGGAAACCTGCAACACCTCCTATACTGAAGGTCTCTAAGAACAGATTAAACTAGACTTTCTCTGGAAGGGCATAGTTATTGCTGATTTTGCCTTGGAGATGATGCACAGAGTATCTGAGCCCTAGGGAACGTTCCAGCCCTATGATGCTGCGGTGAAGACTGAGAGGCTTAGGAAAGGTCTGGCCTCTCTTGCATTCGCTCATCTGTCCTTTCTCTATCTACAGACTCTGCACCAAGAAAGTATGTAAATTACTGAAATAAATTCAGCTTTAATAAATGTAGTAGTCTACGTCTTGAATTTGACATCTCCTGCTTTGATGAGGAAACATAGGTTGGCGAAGGCCAAAACAAAATTGCATGAGCGACTCTTTATTGTACATGGTGGCATAAATAGCCCTTTTCCACTTATGTGCACCAGCTGGAGCTCATTTTGTTTCCTAAAACCTGTAGGATTTATCTCTACCTTGGCAGTTACCATTTTGATACGCTACTTGCTGCCCCTCCCTCAGTATTATTCAGATGAAAGACATGACTTTTTTTTCCTGATAAATTCCCCATCAGTGCCTCTATTCTTCCTCTCTCAATTCGTTTTCTGAGTAATTTTAGCTGGCCTTTCTAAAATGGCCTTCATTACCATTAATCTTTGTCTTCTGCAATATCTAATTACGTAAGGCTATCATACACATGAGTTTGTGTGGAAGCCTTTTATATTTAAACTCTATAACCCAACTCTATAATTAGAGCCAGCAGATTGTTTTTTATCTCTGTCTGCCATTATTTTTACTGTTACCAGGTCACCAACTTGCAGCAATTGCTGTGGCTGCTCCCTCTCCTTTCTTTCTTTCTTCTGCATTTTGGTTTTGTTTTTTTTTTTTTTTTTAACGAAATGATAAACATTCCAGTTTACTTTAAATTAGTTTTGGTTTGGACTTGGAATTGTGAACAAGTTGAAAAAATCTGTCATGGATACTCTGGTAACTGGGAAGAGCCCGAAAAATGATTGAGGATAATCCAGGATAAAGGAACAAGAATGAAAAGAAACTTAGAATATTTGAGCTTGTTGTATATAAGACATCCTTTTAATACACAGAAAACGACATTTAGGGTAGGGAAACATTAACGATCTTACAATACACAAAATGGATGCTAAAGGGAATAAGTAATCAATTGTTCAGCATGGGGAAGGATAAGATGACATTGGCTTAATTTGGAGCACAGAATATTTAGGTTTGACTTTAGGAAAACTTTGCTAATTACAACAATAGAAAATTACTGTTACAGGCTGCTCAGAGAGGTAGCAGAATTACCAATGGAAAGTTTGAGAACATATTTCCAGAATGGCCTGCCTCAGTATGTTTAGTTCTACCCCTTTATGGAAAGATAACTTGATCCGGTGTTTTGTTTCCCCGAACTACCTTGCCTGCATAGTTTCAAGGATAGAGAAAGGGAACCTGAGAAAATCTTTCTCAAATTTTAGTTTCAGGTCAAACTGAAATTGTTCATATTTTTCTGTTTTAAAGTAAAAATATTGGAAATTTTTTGTGAAAAACAGATGTTTTGTGGTTTTTGGTTTTGTTTTTGGTTTTTTTTTTTTTTTCAGAAGTTTTAATGGTGATTTTCTTCAAAACCTTTAGTTCTTGAATTTATTCCCAGGGGGAGAAAAAAAACACCTCTTAAAATTTCAGCTTGAGAGCCATTTTACGCAGGCTGTAAACCAATATGAACTTCTCTTTCTGGGTTTTACTGTCATGTGAGCCTGGGAATGTGCCACACATTTTGATCTGATCAGCATGACAAAGTGCTTTTCTTATTCCTAAGACTTATACTGCAGGAAGAAAGTCTCTAGCAAATTGGATGTAGACGGCAGCATCTCTTCCAACTTGGCATCACCTCAGCCGATTCAGAAGAGATGGTAAAATCCATCAGCACAAGAAAAAAGCAATTAGCTGGCCACCTAAAACAAACGGAGAGCTACCTCCTTCACAGCTGGAGGCACACGCCACCGTTATTTTGGAGACGATTTCGGGTACCGTAGCGGGGAAGGTGAGAAAAATCAAACAAAATTAGATCAATTCATGGTTTCTTTTACTCTCTGCAGAATAATTCCTGGGAATTGTAAGCAGCTGCCCCAGAGTGCAGGTTTTCAGATGCTGCATGTGTTGCATCTTGGCACGCGGTGCGTGTATTCTTCCTCCCGGTTCCTGCTGACAGGTCTGGCCCTGCTACCATCTGGCTTGTGAATTAATGAGACCAAATGAAACGGAGCTCGAAGAAATTAGCATTCTTTCCTTAATCTATTAATAACTGAAAAGTGTTGATTTTGGTGACAGCTAGATACTTTATTGTGAAGCAGATTGGTTAATTAGAAGCATCGTAATGAAGGTTATATTGGATATGTGTATCCCTTCAGAAACACACATACTTTTAATAAGCAGAGTTTGGTTTTTCTCACACACTGAAACAGTCACGGAAAACGCTATGTGTGAAAAAGTCAACAAAATGAAAGAAAAAAGATAATTTTCTCCAACTCTCTGTTACTGTTTTTTTACTATACAAACACTCTGTCTATTTTGAATATGGCTACCAGCTAAAAGCTGTCAGCCCAAGAAAGGAGGCATCAGGCACGTGCAGATCTCTACACTACTACCCCTTCACCTCATTTTCAGGGTTCTGAGGACCATCTTCCCAGTCCAAATAAGCACATGGATGGCCACCTTACTTAATAAGATAAAACATTTCCATTTACCTGACACAACTTTGGTCACGAACGTCTCAAAGGTTCATCTGTGTGCTTCTGCCACTGGCAGATGCAAGACCCAGCGGACTCGCAGGCATTTCTTAATTGTATTTAAAGCAGGTTCATATGGATTCAAATCAATTCAGCTTAAGTCTATAGAACCTTTGGATAAACTGGAAGAAATAGAGGTTTTGCTTGATTTAATTAAATATATTTTAAACTGATCTACAGCTACACTGGTGCAATTTTGAATTTAGCCATCGCCTTCTGGTAACTTGTTATTCTAGGAGTAGCTTGTTTGCATGTCAAGGCTTTCAGATTGAGGAGCTGGCTGTTAAAAATACCTTCCCTTTTCCTGGCACGGTTATTAACTGGTACAAGTTGATGCTTGTAAAAGTGGTGGTTGTTATTTTAAATATCAGCCTTTAAGTAAATGTCTTCTCATTACCACTTTCCAAACGAGTAAGGTACTGTGAATGCGGGCACAACTGAGCAGTTCCAGCGTCTGCTGCGGACCCCTGGCATTGCCACTTCTGACATTTTCCTTCCCCCTCCATCTTTGAACACCATGTGACAATGTCAGCTGTTGGGGTTAACTTATTAACTGTGCCAAATGACGTATTTTTCACTCTTGATTCTTAAGTTCATGCTCCTGTAGTAATTAAAATGCCTCATTAAGATTTGCTGTTGTTCACCACGAAAGACATGCAGACATTCAGATGGCTCCTTGTTTCTTCTCCATCTCTCCATGCTCCACTGTGATGCTTCACTCCCTCGCACCCCACCTCTGTATTGACTTTGCTCCGATTTCTGCTCTCGTTGATGCTCCCCTGCAATCTGCTACCTGCAGTCATTACTTTCTTTCCATCTCTCACTTCTTCCCCTTCTCCTTCCAACCACTCCTCAGATTTTCACTCCCCCATCCTGTAAGCCTTGTAAAAAAGCCTGAGGATGTTTTGGGGGGCTGTAGCAGCCCCTGCCAAACTCCATGGGGGAACCAGACACTCTCTCTTGGTTAGTCTGCAGTCACCATCCCATCTGCATCAAGTTCAGCCCCGGTGCCTGGTTCCTCACCTTTCATTCCTGGCACCAAATGGGTCCAGCAGTACTAATCAGAGGAATATATTTGCACAGCTCTTGTTGCCTGCTCAGACAAGGTTCAAGCATCTCTGGTGTCTCTGCACTGGGTTGGCAGGCAGGTCCCAAAGAGGCAGTATGGCCTGGGTCTGTCAAAGGCAGCTTCTCCTCGGTGGTCCCTTCACCCTTGTACCATCACAGGCTGCGTCGCCCTCGGAAGGGTCCAGCCAGCACCCAGCTCCCTGGCACTCACTGCCACCAGCACCGACATGCTGCAATAGCATCTTCCTGCTTGACAAAAGCTGAGCACTTGTGTTGTTAAATGGTAGTCTGCATTTAAGTAGGAGAAGTTCAGCTTTTGGTTACTAAATTCCATCAGAGAACAACTTGGAGGTTTTTATGCCATTTACCATACAATCACCTGTCTCTTTTCCCAAATGACTGTTTGCATCAATAAGTTCAGATTTTGTGTTCTTAAAAATACTATTCTGTTTAGGAGGGAGACAAAGTGCTTTTAAGGTTTGCAACCGTAAGTCTGCTGACTTGTGCAAAATGGCTGTAGTTTTCCTTGGGGTTCTTTTTCCCCAGGGCCACTAATAGCTGAGTTGTACGGCCTTGTGGCACAAGGGCTCTCTGTCGAGGTTAGGGGTCTCTTTTCCTGGGGAACAGAAAACAAAGTGTGTATCTGCTATAGTGCTGATATCAATGGGTAGGAAAAGGAAAAGAAAAATATGTATTTATCTTTCCCGTCCTCTTGAGTATCTCCGTTTAATCCTCCACATCTCTTCAACTTCAGGGGGAAAGTTAGGGCCCTTTTTAAGTTTTTAAGTATCTAAATAAAAGTATTGGCCTGATTTCCAGGAAGGCTCAAACCCACTTAATTTTAACTCTGCACTCCTGGAAATCATGTATCTCATTTAGATATCTAAAAATGGATTTAGTTGTTTAATACATTTGTGTTTAAATACATTGAACCAGGAATGTCTGGCTTAGATATTAGACACACTACCATTGCACTATCTAAATAATAGCAACAGAATAAAAATCCCAGAGTATTTTAAAGTGGAGAGGGTGTTCAGGGATTGTACCAGTAGGGTACAGTATTGGAAGTGAAAAGCAGATTTTCAGGAGAGCGTGTGTAGAAATGGACAGCTGAACTGTTTGGCAGAACAAACTCAAGACAGAACCTGCATGTATTTGTTACTGTTCAGGAGACATTATAGCGCCCGTCAGTGACCTAGGAAGAAGGATACCTCTTTCTCCATAGGTGGAATTCATTTCTGTTTGAAGAGAACACTTTATTTTTGAACAGAAGTGGGTGAGAACCTGAGGAAATGGAACTGGAGAAGCTAGCAAGTACTGATGAAAGAAATCAGGGAAAGCTAATCAGTTTACAATTCTATCCTGGCTTCCTTTGTGTACTATGGTCTCCAGGAGACATAGTGTTGCCAGAAAAGGTCAGTGGGAAGAATCATCCATTTCCAACCTTCCTTTTTTTTTTTTTTTTTCCCCCAGAGCTATAGTTAAAATACTATGAAACTGCCATTTGTTTTGGAGAGTTTTGGAATTACACCACCAGTATCTTGGTAGAAGATGGTCCTTGTGATTTACAGTAGGGTCGAAACTAAGCAAAGCCTACCGCAGGATCTCAGAGCATAGTTCCAGAGAGTTTACTCTGAGCTTTGCAGTGACTGTACAATTCGTGTAATGTTGTTGTCGTGGGTTAGGCCGATCCGGCAACTAAACTCCATGCAGCTCTCCCACTCCAGTAAAATGGAGAGGAGAAAAATATAGCAAAAGAGCTGAGGGTTGAGACAGGAATAGAGGAGCATCCACCAATCATGGACGGTCCCGGGCAAAAGAGGCTGTTTTCTTAAAGCAAAACAGTCTATTAACAGCTACCTAAAAAGAGAAAAGCAAACAAAAACAGTTACTTGAGAGGATAACAAGAAAACAAGGCCAGATCTTAAAAAAACAACACCACTCCCCCCCTTTGCCTCTTCTTCCCGGCTCTACCTCCTCCCCCCAGCGGCGCAGGGAAATGGGGGAGTGCAGGTCAGTTCATTCCCATGTTGTAACGGCCCAGCTTCTCTAAAGGAAAAGAAGTCCTACACCATTGTCCCTTGCTCCAGTGGATCCCCCTACTCCCGGGGAAAAGCATGAGTCATGACCCGCAGGAGGCAAATCCTTACCCCATCGGGATTGCCCCAAGTGGCGTGCTTTACCAGTCTCGGACTTTTAAGGAGCTGTAGCCACTCGCTCTGGCGTGGGTCCATCATACAGACTTTAATGCGCTCTGGCGTGGGTCGTCATATCGACCTTAAATGCGTCTCCATACAGACTTAGATGCATAAATGCATAAAATGGGCCTCGACCTGTGCCCATGATTCACAATAGTCTCGGGCTCAGGCTCCTCCTTAACAAAACACCTCCTCTTCAGCGGGGGGTTGTCCATGGACTCTAGATGTCGTACACGTACTCAGGCTCTTGGCTTCCTTCCTGCGATGTGGATCTTCCAAGGCTGCAAGTGGTCTCTGCTGCTCCACCGAGGACTGGTTGCAAAGGGGCCACTTGCAGGGGGACTCAGCGCGGCACACGTAGTCCTGTTCCATCTTCACTGACCTAGTGTCGATGTGGCTGTTTCTCTCAGATCTCAGTCTTTTCTGGGTGAACTCGGCCCGGTGGGCACCCCGGGAGCGGAGCTCTCCCCAACTTCCCCAAGTGGCTCCATCGCGGCCATCCAGCAGATTGGCCACAGCCTGGCATGGGCCGCCACCCAGCCAGGCGCCGGGGGATGTGGGTGCAGCGCCCCCTCCCTGCTCCTTGCTCCTGGGCAAAGGCACACCTTTCTGGTTCCTTGTAAATAGGGCAATTCGTAGAGGCGGCCGATTGGCTCAAGCCCGAGGGGGATGGATCTGGTGGGCACCTCCTGCCACCCGGACCTCCCCCCCCACACATCAAACCATGACAGTTGTGCACGTAATACCTAACCCTGCAAGTGATACTCAAGGAAATAGTACTGCTGACAACAAGCATCTAAGTTTAGCACCAGATTTGAAGACTGGCACACAGTCAATACTACAGCCCAAAACTGCTGCCCAGCACTCCTACAATAATGACAGCCACAGCTGAAGACTATCGCGCACCCACCAGACATTCTACAATAACATGCCTGGGAGGTGTTCCTGCAATATTCTTGATAGTCAGTGAAAAAGTAGAGAGGAAAAAAAAAAGCAGCTTCCAGATATAAAAAAATTTGAGACTCCATTCAAGCTATTATAGCTGTGCTAAAACTGGCCTTGAAAATTTTAGATATGCTACTCATGGGCATGAAAAAACATTGTATCACATACTAAATAGAGTATTGTTGATGCATTCACAAATAGCCCTGAAAAATTACATAATTTAATGCAAAAAAAATTAGTGAGCATTGTTAAAGAATGACATGCTATGCCATCTGTTGGCTCTCTTGTTCTACTTGCATTGAATCTTTGCACATTCGTTGAAGGTTACCGTTACTGTCTGAGTTGCATAAACCCAGCATGAGTAAACAGAAATGATTTATTTTGTGAATTTCCAAGTTCAGAACTTGTGAACTGCAGCATTTAGCCTTGTCACTGATTAAGCTGTTTTATAAAGCATTTCATTAATCTTACTTCGTTGTATAAGTTATTAATATTAAAGGATTTGTTGCTATGTGTTTTCATAGTTCAATAAAGAATGAACAAGTTGAAGTGGAAAAGGATATGGAGCAGAAGGCCTGTGCCTTTAGGGACTGACACCAGTTATTAGACACATATCTTAAGGAATCTGAAATTCCTCCTGGCAGGTGTATCATAAACAGGGAGCTGCAACTTATGCTCTGACAGTGCTGAGATCCTTGGCTATTATAATTAAACTTACATTAAAAAAACACCCTCCTACTGTTCCCCTCTCCTTCTGGAAAGGCTAGCAGCTTTCTTCAAACAATTATGACAGTATTTCTAACACCTCTGCGTTAGTTTTCAGGATATAAAACATCACATGCTCCTTTACAAACCTAGAGGAGGGAGCAGAGGGCACAGGAACAGGGAACAGTGAGCAGTGTTCCCCATGAGATATAGGGATTGCTGGGAAGAGCAAGACAACAGCAGGAGTGATTGCTTCTTCTAGTTCTACTTTTAAGATAAAGTGAAATAGCTACACAACTGTCTTGGTAAAAGGAAAAAAATCCAAAGAAGAAAACTATGTAAGTACTACAAGGCCATTACTTTCCTGGGATGGCCAAAGATGTGCATGCCATTGCTATGCTGTATACTTAACTCGTGTCATGGAGATGACAAAGTTAAAAATGAAGTTTTCCCAGGAAGTGTGACTGCTTTGGTCTCTTCCCGCAGACAATCCCAGTCTCCAGTTTCAGGCTCTCTCCCAAGCTGATGTCCTCCCTTGGAGTTCAGTCTCCCACAGTCTTGCTGACTCTGGATCTTTTCGCAGCCTGGTTCATAACCTCCTCAGTAAATTGCACCCTTTCCCACTCAGTCCCATTTTTGTTCTTTCACCTCTTCTTTTCCTCTCAGTTTTCACCCACCTGCAGGCTTCCGGTTTACTCACATATGCCAAAGTATGCATATGATAATTTAAATTGTCAGAGCATTTAGAAACTACATTTTAATAAACCTCTACTGATCCTATGCCAAGTGAATTTTCAAATTGCTATTTGGGCAAAAAATTGACATATATGAACGGAGATTTCTGGCTCCTCCATGCTCCTGCTTGGGGCACCAAGTTTTGAGCCCCTCAAATGCATTAACTTGTGTGAGAAAGCCAGCTTTTCTGCAAACAGTTTTTGGCTGAATTCTCCAAACCCAAATTTATTCTCCAAATAGAAACTCACAGACAGAACACTTACAGCTTTGCAAAGTTATAAGCAACCAAAAAGAGGGGCTAAAATGGGAGTCAATACCAAATCTTAGTTACAGCCAATGCTGGGATCTTGTTTGTAATAGGAACACATGTCTGAGTAGTATCTATAGAGCATCCTGTCCACCTGCTGCTTCAAGAGGTATTCAGGCTATGTCAGAAAATGCCAGCACTTTCAATTCTTCTCCAGCCGAGCCTTCCAACTGTAAATTCCCAAAGTGCACAGAAATATTTATAACTAGCATTCATATTGCTAATTGAAATATTAGTAGGAGATACCAGCTGCTTCATATATCAAAATACTGATATTCATTATTATTGGTTGGCAGAGACTTTGGGATTTTTTTAAAATTTTTGTATAATTTTGGTGCTTATGAAAGCATACTAGTGGAGTCAAGAACGTAGAGAAACAGAGGTCTAAGCATGGACTTTAACCTATGCTCTACCCCTGCCTTTCTAAGAGCTTTAACTGCAGAGCCAAAGCCTGGACTTGGTTCTCTGGAAAGGAAAGGACTAGCATAATAATTTGCTTTTTTCCAAATTCTCTTTCTTCACTGTGAAGGAAGAGCAGGCCAGATATTTGAAAAGGTTTATGTTACCCAAATGACTAGGTGTACAGCAAGAAGACAGAAATGGAAAAAGAAAATCTTGGGCAGCCTTAAAAGATATTGCTTTAAGGAGGCTTAACTCAGTCACTTCAGAGTGAAGACATATTTTATCTTATACATTGCCAATTTGAAGTTACACACCACTTTCTTAATTGCACATTCAAATGATTAAGAAGCACTGCTGCTAGTGTTATGATCACAAGTGAAATTAATGTAGGGTCTCACTGCTTTTGGAATGATTTGGAATGTTATTACATGTGTAACATTACATGTGTATTAAGTAAGAAAATAATGGCCATTTTTGATATTTTACATAATATAGGAATTGCAGGCGCAATTTCATTATTCTCCTTGTGCAACCTGATAAGAATTATAAGCCTCCTTCTTGCGAAGACTGACTATATAATTGTTATCAATCTTGCAGTAGCAGTCTTGCATAACTAGGAGGACTCATAACAATTTAGATGTCCCTGTCCTAGGCGTTGTACAAACAGAAGGAAAATGTGGATCCACGGCAAACAGAAATGACAACCTTAGTCTAAGACAAAAGTCAGTAGGTGGCAAGATAAAGAAAAAATATCATTTTCCTTATAGTGTATATTAGAAGCTGAATTGCTCATTGCCATGGCTACCATGCTGTGATTTCAGGATTGATCTTGCCTTAGCAGTTTGTTAACTTTTCATTTTATCAGTCCAGACATTTATGCTATGTACTCATCATAGTGGTGCCCAAGAGAGTTGAAGGCTCATCGTAGTCTCAGTAGCCTGCCTTTGGATACGCACGTGGAGAAGCACTGCACAATCAAAAAGCAGAGACTTCATTCTCCACATCCTATTAATACAACTTAAATGGTGATGGTCTTTCACTCAAGTGTGACATTAGAGGGGGTGTAAGACACTCATGGCTCAGCATCCCTTAGAAACAGGTGGAGGATTACCGATTAATTCTCCTTTACTGGTTAAATAGTAAAATCCAGTAGAGTACATAAAATAAACTAGTTATTTGGTGTCTTTGACAGTAGGATTATCTCCTTCATTGTATCAGAACAAGGCGCACACTAGACAGGTTACTCTGATCCTGAGTTTCCTCCTGTTTAGCTGCATTAGATCTTTGCACTTTGTTTTTTTGGCTTTACTTCCAATGAAATAACACACGTCAGAAAGCAAAGAGGTCCCAAAACTCTAGTGACACTGGAGTGAACTCTGCTGGTAGTAGGACTCCCCACTTAGGTTCCTCTCCAGAGATCTGCGTAGGTGGGCTCTGTTGCACACCAGCTGAGTGCTAGAGCTGGTTGGAATGTTTCAGCCGTTCAGTTTGGTCTGAAAACTCACATTTGTCAAAAATAGCACTTAGAGGGAAAGCATATAGTTTCACTGAGGGACATTCAGCTTTTCAATAAGTAGAATTTTTAACTGCAAAGGAAGCTTTTCTCCCCAGAACTGGTCATTCAAGGCATAGAAAACGTGGTTTCCATCTCTGGTCTACCTGAAATACATGGGATATTTCAGCCTGTGCTTCCCGCTGCCTTTCTTAGCACCCTAAGTGCTAGTAACTTGTTATTTCAGGCTGGATCAGTTTATTATTCTTCAGTATTTTGGGTGTTACTTGTTTCACCCTGCCGTGAATAGGGGTGCCTTTTTTTTCAGCCAGAGCATCTATCAGCTGCCCAGACTTACTGAGACCCTCAAAACTCTACCACCAGATTTTATCCTCACAGCACATCTGTGGGAATTAGGAAGAAAAATTGTGGGGTTTTTTTTAAGGGGCAGATGGCACACAGCATTGGTAGTAACATCTGTTCAAGGCTACAGAGGAATTCTGGAATTAACATAATATGTCCTATTTTCCCTTACTATGAGGCCATTGTAAGCCACAAATCTTAGGCAGAGATTTATAAAGATCTATAGCAACTTTAGATCCATTGGTTTCAAATGAGCTAAATATCTCAGTAGCCTTGGCCCAAACGCTTGAACTGGACAACCGACTGTTGAACATAAATGGCTTGCATGCATTTGAAATCAACACCAACACTTTATCTCCAGTTGCAAAGACTTCTGCAAGTAGTTCCTGAAGCTATGAAGGCAATATGACCGTTCTCTCTAAAAACACAGCAGCTTTGGTTGTCTAGTTACTTTATTTCCTCTCATCTTTTCCAGTTACCCTTAAGTTAATTAAAACCAATGAATTGAAGATTAGAGCCAAAATTAATAATCTTTTCATTGCTGTTTGAAACATCTGCATAGGCATTTCCACTTTCACTTACGCTGTTTTCATTTTCAATAAAATCTTGCCTGGAGAGTGAGGTTAGCAGACACTTTGTTAGCAAAATAGCGGCCTAACAGCTGGGGCAGGCAGATCATCAGCTGCCCTGTTGCTATAGAGTCTGTCTCTGGCTGTTTCACTGTTCAAGTACCATGCCTTCATATTATGCCTTTTAGGAATATTTCTAAGACAAGTTTGCATCACATTGGATTAAATCAACTCCTGGCAGTTTTTTCTTACTATATGTAACAGCATATTATTAATTAACTATAAGGTATGAGAGCTGTGACAGCTCCTGAAATGGGAGAAAGCAAGTTCCTTAGGGCTAGAGGCTAAGGGTTTCGTTCTGCAAAGAAATTCACGTCAGTGTAGTGCTGTGCTTTTGTACTTTTTGTTTCATTTTGCAATATCAAACTCTGCATCTCAATTCTATAATCCAATTCATGTTAACTGGACACTGCTTGAGTTTAAATGCAGTATATAGTTGAGAATTACATACAAAATGGAAACAAAATGTTGAACACATAACAAGGAAATAACTTATAGTTATAGAAAAAGAAGACTAGGAGCAGTCTTGAGATACGACCTGCTCCCTTACTTCTGACCCGCACAGGATCTGCTCTGCCTTTGCTGTTCACAGGAGCTGGGCTCAGAGCTCCCCAGCTCCGGAGATGCCCTGGCCTGCATCCGCTGCTTCCCATTGTCTCGCTGGGTCATTGACATTAAGAAATTTAACCTACTGTGTTGTCGTGGTTTTAGGCTGATCCAGCAACTAAAACTCACACAGTTTCTCCTTCTCCAGTAAAGTGGAGAGGAGAAAAATATAATAAAGGGACTGAGGGATGAGACAAGAACAGAGGGAGCACCCACCAACCATGGTCCTGGGCAAAACAGACTGGGATTTCTTAAAAGCAAAACAATTTATTGACTGTTACTTAAAAGAACAAAGGGAAACAAAACTGGTTACGTGAGAGGGTAAAAAGAAATAAAGCCAGATCTTAAAAACCAACACTTTCCTCTCCCCCCTCCCCCCCCTCCCAGTGGCGCAGGGAGCAGGGACTGGAGGAGTGCAAGTCAGTTCATTCCGTGCTGTTACTGCTGCTTCTCTCTTAAAGGAGGAGGAGTCCTTATGCCCTTTTCCTCTGCTCCAGTGGATCCCCTACCCACGAGGAAATATCCACAAACTTCTCCAACGTGAGTCCAGCCCACAGGAAGCAATCCTTCCCCACAGATTGCCCCAGTGTGGGCTTTACCACAGTCTCGGGTACTTAGGGAGATGTAGCCACTCGCTCCAGCGTGGGTCGTCACGCAGACTCCAGATGCCTCTCTGCCTTGTCGTGCATCCCAACACGACCATCCTCAGGCTCAGGCATCTCCTCTCCACAGGCTGCGAGTGGGTCTTTACTCCACCGAGGCCGTCCTGGCTGCAGGGGGCAGCCTGCTATCTCACCATCAGCCGCAGGGGAAACTCGGCTCCGGCACACCTCCTCCCGCTCCATCCTCACTGACCTGCTATCGATGCGGCTGTTTCTCTCAGATCTCAGTCCTCACCAGGTGAACTCAGCCCAGTGGGCACCCCGGGAGTGGGGTGCCCCCCAGTTCCCCAGCTGGCTCCGCCGCCGCCATTCTCTGTGGGCGGCGCTGGCCCGACGCAGGCAGCTGCCCGGCTGGGAGCCAGGGAGCGGGGGCAGTGCCCTCCTCCCTTCTCTCCTCGCTCCTGGGCAAAGCACCTTTTCCAGTTCCTTGGTCCCAACTTAAATAGGGCAATTCGCAGAGGCGCTGATTGGCTCAAGCCTGAGGGGGATGGCAGTCTGATCTGGTGGCTAGAACCAGGTCTGACCCGGTTCCAAAACCAGGGAGGTCACAGGGAGCAAAGCCCCTCTCCTGCCACCAGAACCCCCACCCCCTCCACATCAAACCATGACCTGTGTCTCCTGAGCTTTTTGTGCTACAAGTTAAACTCATTTCTTTTTGCTTCTTTGGACAATAATCAACTCCCGTGTGATGTTTCACTTACCCCAGGAAGAAATTCTCAGAAATCAAAGAAATCTGAGTTTTATAACTTATCAGTCCGGACTCATGGAGCCTATAGCTCTAACATGTGATTGCATATTCTGTCGCAGGTTAGCCAGGAATGCTGCTTTTGCTAGGTTTGCAGTGGCTCTTGTAGCAGCATCAGTACTTGGTAGACACTACCAGTGCTGTGTTTTGCATCACGTGTCATTATTTTCAAACACATCACTCCAACATTGAGAGTGCATCACCAATTAGTCTGAATGGCAGCTCACACTCCCAGCTGCACTGACTCAGTACTGTACCACTGTACGTTTCAGAATAATGTGATTTTTTGCTTTTTCCTTTATTCTGTGTTCTTTTTCATCCAGGCAGTTCTCCATAGACCAGTTGCTGCAATAGAAGCTTTCGTTCAGATTGTGGCGATTTCAACCACTAACAAAAAATCTTTAAAAAAAAAAATCTATAGGGCTCATACATCTCCAATGGGGTGATACGGGTCTTGAAAGACCAAAGGAAATCTTTATGTTAAGAAGGCATGTTATAAGATTTGTTTCAAGAACATTAGCGTTATACATCTTGAACATGCTTTAAAATGCCACACTCACTGAACTCTTAATTACACTTGAACATGTAATGATGATGCCAATATTTTGTAAGTTATTATAAAAATACATTTCTTCAAAGATCTACAGAGTAACCATTGACAACCAAACTTTCATTCTGTTGAGTTCACTGTGTTGATTTGAGAAGAAAATTCTTCCAGGCAACCATGTCTCAAATGCACTGTCTAATTAATCTATTAATATTAAAGGCAAACAGTTGCCAATCTTGTAGTGCAATTTCACCCCTTATGTCTTCTCTCCATAGCAGATCCATTATTCCAATGCAATTAAACTCTTTGAGTTTTTGCAATGATTTATTAATAGTAATTTGTAATGCAGCCATATGGGTTGGTGCCCCAATGAACTATACATGTACCAAGGATATTGCTAGATTTCAGAGCTTTTATTCTAAGATTAATGAAAGGGAGAGGTTGTGGGAGACAGAGCCAGGATGCTGTAAACATATCTTTTTAGTTGCACCTTTTAAAATAGTGTGCTCAAGATACAGATGATTTGTGAGAGGAGCAGCATTGAAGTTTGTATATGTGTGACTTCATGCACCTGAATATAGCCAGTAGTCTTTTAAACATACTTCTGTCAAAGACAGGAACCCTAGATGTTCATATTACATACCATGTTTAAAAATTATTTATAAATGTTTAGATAATGTAGAACATAAAAGAAATTAATCGAGTTCTTCTTCAATAAATACACAGAGAAGGGAGTTTCCATTTGGTACAGCCCAGTGGCTCCCACTTCAGAGAACTGATGGTGCATATGGCTGCTTTTGATGAATTGTTGAGACTTTTTTGAACTTTTCTCTCTAAAGATGAGGGGATGGGGGGGCGGGGGGGGGGGGCGGGGCGGTGTGTAGAAAGAGGCAGAAGGTCTACCTGCTTCACCTATATACTTATACCGCTGACTCTGTGAAAGTCCTGTATTGTAACTCCACAATAAGAAGCTATTCTGAATGTATTTTTCTTGCTGGTCTTTACTAAGTTGTATTACTGATGCATCTGCCACAGGTATATGCTTCTTGTAACCACATATTCATAGGCAAAACTAGAATTATGTATTTTGTAATTGAATTTGGAAGAAGTAAATTTCACATAACTAGTTGAGGGTAGTGATAAGAAATTTCTCACTTCCATACTGATGGTATATGAGACTGCCAATACCTGGGTTTTGTTACAGTTCCCCTCCCAATGAGTGGTGTTCCTTGTTGTCATTATTGGCCCTCTTTGCCATCCCAGTACAGTTTATTTTAAAGGCTAAGTTCCGCAGTGTATCTCCATGTGTCAATGCTTTTTAAAAAGTGTCAGAGCTTGAACATGATATAAAATAACTTAAATAATTTATTTAAAACTAAGTTAAATAGCTTTATTTAAAATAACTTAAAATAACTTAGAAGCTTAGAAATCTATTTAGCTAGATCTAAAATATCAGATAAGAAGCCATAACAAGCAACATAAAACTCATAAAAAAATCATTAATCTTTACTTCTTTCTAATAAACTTCACTGTTGATAGTTGCTACGATTACATGTAAATGCCATAAATTTCATTACTAGACCGAAATACTCAAATGAAATGAACACCAAAATACACTGAGCTTTTTAGACCTTTTTAAATTTTGTTTGAAACTTACTTTCCCCCAGTATTTCTATATAATTATATGCAATAGAATTAAAGACAAAGTAGAATTTTCTTGTGATGATATTCTGAACTGAAGCTTTAGAGAACACTATGTATTACAGGGTACATGAAAAAGATACGATACTTGGCAACACGGGTTCTGTTTCATTACCATCACATCCAAATGCAGGGAAGCTGCTCCCAGCACTGCTAACATTTACTCCTCTGGAAGTCACCCAGTCCACCATCCTTCTCTAGGCTGCAAAGGAAGAAGATGGTATCTGGAAGCAGCGATGAAAGCTGGCTGTTAAAAAGCGTGCTCCGAGCAGAGATTTGTTTTGAGTCAGGTGGCAAAATATCTGTCTGCAAAGGAGACAGGCTTCTGACGAGTCTGTGGGCAGACCTCGCTCAGGTGGTGGCAGGTTGCAGATTCTTCACCAGCTGGTCTGGAGGCTCTCCCAGCACCGGTGGAGGAGAGCAAGCAGCTCCTCCTCTTCAACCAACTCCTAGTAGCTTTCAGTTTCACACAGGAATGAATAGGAAGAGCACAACCATTGCTTCTCTGCACAGAATAGGAGAAACCTCTTCTTTTCCTGGCTTAGAAAAAACAAGTCTCTCCTGACTCTCACACTTCTCCATAGTGTGTGGCAAAGATCTTCCTCTTAATCTATTGTCATGCTGTGGTGTAATGTTACTATTGTCTAGTGGTTTGTCTGGCCCTCTAAGCTGCACAGTACATACACAAGATGCCCTTGTAAAAGACAACCATTGAACATATCCACCTCAGGCCTGTAGGCTGGCTTGAAGATGCAAACACCTCCTTTATCACACGCCTTAGTGCAGGATGTAATACACAGCAGTGGTATTCCCTAGCAACAAAGTCCAAGGAAAAATCTTATTTGGAGTTTAGAATTGGAAAACACAGGGAGCAAAAATCTATGAACAGATTGTGAAATAAATCTTCACGATGAAATTAAATGCAATTTATTTTTTTTTAACTTTTGTCTGTTTATAGCCCGCTCACAATTTTGGAGAGGTAGCTGGAGGCAGTAGCAGTTGGGGTTTACTCCTGCAGTACTGATAACTGGACTGTGTATGAGTCTATTTCAGGGGCTACGCACTGTGTTTAGCAGAGTTTCAGGTTCCCTAGGGAGTAATCAGTGGTGAGGGTGTATATGAGTGTGATTATGGGGACCTCAAAATACCATATGTTCTACAGGCTCAATGTATGGGAAAATGATTTCCTAATTGGTAACACATATCTGAAACAGCTGCTGTTTTAGAAGAAGCAAATCCATCACTTAGGACTCCCAAGAGGAGTCAAATCATCACTTGATACGTCAAAGTGTTGGATTAACTTTTCCCCGTGAGGCAGAGTATAGCTGCTGCTGTATTTGATCCACATACCTGACTGTCTTTGTAAATTGAACAAAGTCTCTGCATGCCAAAATTAAATGGTGATTCAGTTTAAAGCAAATAAGGCTTTCCAACTTGAGGGAGATATTGTGAAAGATAGAAATCTTTCAAGAAGGCATACCCCGTATTGTCTGGGTAGTTGGGGCACGCAAATTAATTGCCAAGATTGAAAGAAAGCTTTCTTGAAATAAGAATACAAGAACTGTCACTGTCAACTGAGGAAACCACTACTATTCATAGAATATTGAAATGCCTACAGAAGATTGCCTCTGGCTTAGTTTTTCTTAAGCCATTCAAGACCAAACCTGTGTTGATCAGAAAAAGAGCCACCTCTTCAACGTGTTCCCCAGATTTTATTTTTGTCTTCCATGGCATTCAGTCTTCAATGGTGAACAGTGTTTATCTTCAGACTTCGGTCAGACCCTGTGAAACTCAGATAGGAAAGTAACGAGGAGCAAGTTTTCAGAACATCCTTTTTCCCCCTTCACTCTCTAGGAAACTTTGTCCTCTCCAAATTGAAGACCAGGCCAAAGTAATTGATACACCTGTATATGGAATTACAATACCTAAAGCTGAAATTAAGATCAGCCTATAAGACATCACAACATCTTTATTTCTTAAGACAGTGATAAACTCAAGGTTGCTTTTGCATGCTCAGTCAAGAGAATCTAATTTTGGAGCTGTAGACTCTTTAATATCCCTGAAAAAGTTGTCTTTGCCAAAGAGGAATCTTGCCATTCAAAGAACTTTTTCACTTTCAAGCTCCATTCCAAAAAAGACACAAATTAAAGAAAACCTAGATAATATTCTGGTTGAAGAGGTTCCTAACTTTACTGGGAAATTTGCTATAGGTTTATACAAAAGGTGTTCCTATATGATAGTGACAATATCATTTAAAACCAATAGAATACAAAGCTAGGAAGGAACTCTGAAGAAGGGGAGCCTAGGCATCAAGATATGAAAACCATTCTTCTCTTAGGACAGTTATCTTGTTTTCTGAGATTTGGATGGCTAGATGTCAAACAAACTTGCAACTGTCGCAAAAAGGAGAGAACTAGACAGGATAGCCAACTCTCTCAACTGCCAGCACTCTGGATTTAAGAAAGCTTTGAAGTACCTGGGGGATATTGGACAGACAGATATAAAGGAGAGCAACTGGAAGAAGGAAGAAAGTCAGACTTGAGGGTCTGAGGCTCACAGTTATAGATACAGATATGTATCTATATAATATACCTATAGATATCAATAGCCAAATGACATGAGCCAGAATTGAGGTGCTGGAGGAAAAGGAAAAAGATTTGAAGATTTAGAGTCTTACAGCAACTGGAAAGGAAAGAGGGAACAGGGAGCCCATACAGCCCAGAATATTGATTGATCAAGTACCAGGGAGATTAACCAGAAGAACAGAAAGCCCCAGTGGCAAAATCTTTCTGGAATTAAAGAAGAAAGATAATTATTGGTCCAGAACAAAGAAGGAGGTCCAAGGGGCTGCAAATAACAGCTCTGAGACAGGTTCAGACATAGGTTTCTGGAAGCAAGAGAGGAAAGACCCATGCACACGAATTAAAAGAGAGCAAACCAGCGATGAAAAGCAGATCTCAGAGTAAATTAATTTTAAGGATTTCAAGAAGCTTAGAGACAAAGTGGAAAAGGGAGGTGAAAAGACGCTTGGGAAAAGCTTGCTTTGTGTTTACTGGGAGCACTAGTGCTAAAAGCTGAACTGACAGGCAGGAGGTGAGGGACAGAACAGAAGGAAGTGATTTTATGGCTTACAGGAACAACTAGCCAGAGGGAAAAATAAGTCTTAATTGATGCAAGGTCTTCTAGTTTATTCAGAAAAAAAATACAATATTTTTCCTGTTAATTACTAGGGACAGTTCTTGAAATGCAACAGCTTGTTTTAAAGAGCATATGGTAGGGGGTGCTAGGCAAATGCAGCAGACAATGTGTTACTAAAAGAAGAAGATCTCTTTTACATAAGGAGACATATGTAATCCAAATTTATCCACATCGTAGCATCAAAATGGGTATTTTAAATCACGCCATCTAGAATATTAATATTCAGACTACAATTACTCAGTAAGGTATGGACAATCAGTCCTTTCAGACATTACATTAAAGGGGCAGCTTGAATCCTAGATGTACAGAAAAAGACAGAGGAAGGATAAGCAGGAGAAAAGTGCTATGGTAAGTGCTGTGCTAACCTGGCTGTGATAAGTGATGTGCTAACCCAGCCCAAACACACACTGAGGCCAATAAATTGTCCTGTTGTCTGGAAGTTTCTCAAAACTCTGCAACCATAGGACTTACTCCTTTTACAGAAATATCCCTTTTTTTCCTGCTTTCCTCAAGCTCTCTTTGTGTATGTGCTCATAATTTAAATTTATTTTTCAGTAATGCTATTTTTATGGCATTAGGATTTTATATCTCTGCAACAACATAGTTCTCTCACTGTCTCATTGCCACCTTTTGTCAGCTGCCTCCCAGTTTCATATTCTCTGGCACAGTGTGAAGAAGTTTCTGATCTACCCTCTCTTATCTCCACCCAGATCCTTTAGTAGATGAGCCATAGGGGAGAAACCTGGCAGCACTCTGCACTTCGCTCATAAAATTATTTCTGTTTAAAATAAAACTTTGTGGTTTTTTAATAAAGTCACAAATGAACCGTGTCACAGAATGGATGAACAGATTTTATTAAAATCAAAAACTAATTATGAATGCCCATCTTTACAGCATCCTTGAGCGGGAGGGAGAGATGAAGGAGGATACAAAGGGGGCAGTGCCTGGCAGCAGAAATTATGTGGGAGGAAAAGGTCCCAAAGTGCGTATGACCTCAGCTCTTTGTGTAGGTTGCAAAGGTGAAGTTGAGATGAAGAGCACAGTCCCATCTGCATGCTTTAGTTTTGCCGGGGAGATGAAAACCCATGAGACATTGCTCTGCAGCTGGCTGGGAAGCCAGCCCACAGGTTGCATGGCAAAGATGGTACCATGCACTTAAACCTAAGGTAGATTTGGGATGAGTATTTAGATGCTGGAGATTGAGAATGGATAACTAATATTTCCTGTTTTAAAAATAAAATCGAAACAGAGGTAATGGCAACTTCAAAATAACAGTAAAACCTATGTAATCAAAAGAAAAATATCCCCTTCCGAGTTTTGAAGGTCTTGTTGCTTCAGTAATAGCAGATACTATGATGCTTCTAATGAGCAGAGTGAGCACTAATGTTGCCAACATTACCATTCAGTCATCATCTTTCTGTAGACTTGGACCCCTTGGCTCCTTTTTCATGTGCCTGACACCTCCTCCTCCTCCTGATTGCACTGTTTCTGCCAAAGGAGCTAACGATACATACAGCTGCTTGTAAAGAAGAACAGACCCAAAGGTTCAAAACTTTCATGAATATGCGAAACGTTCATGACGGTGAAATATATGTGTCATATCAAGGTAGCACTTCAGTATCTACCCACTCTTAGCTGAGAAAGTGGTTCAAACAGCCCTTTATTCCACACAAAGACTAATTTGTATAGCAGTATCTACCAAGAGACTATGTGCAACTCTGAAGAGGTCATACCCAACAAACAGAAAATCATTCACAACATTCCCTCTTTTTCTCTCTCCCAACGCATCTCCTTTCTTCAGGATCTTGTCGTACAAAGTACTTTTCTTTTGTGAGTGGCAGTTTCCATACCAGCCTTGCTTTCTTAAGCACACTTACAAAGAGCTGAGATAAAAAGGCTGAGATTGAACCCAGCAGCGACTGAGCCCTGTACTCGCTATGATTGTGGGTTTGCTGCTCCTGCTCCTGCACATGGAGGTGTTCACCAGAGAGGATTACATCAGGAGCGTAGCTCCTCCATAAACTGTCAGTGCCAGGTTAGGTGTCCACATAATGTACAGGGAGAGCTAGATATGGAGTAATGGAAATCAGTACTGAATGAGGGGACACCTTATAATAGTCAACAGCAAGTGTTAAAGGGGGTAGAATGTTTCTTCCAGACTTAGACAGCTGTTCCTTCTCTGGCCCCAGACTCGAAAAACGTATGTGAGATTCACAGACCAACACTCTGTCACTTAAATCATCCCATTGGGTACAGAAGACCAGCTCCGTTCATTTCTGTAAAAAACATAGTCAGTAGCAACATCATTTTATCAGCTAGACTGGTAGTCAGATCTAGGTCCTTTTCAGCATGAGGCGGATCAAGCTCATTTCCCAGCAGACAAGGCATACGAGGATCAGCCTCCTGCCTGGTACATGCTCCCTACTGTGCAAAAACAGTGGGAAGGTTTTTAGGGTTAGAAGGAGAGACCGTAGGAGAAGCATGATGTTGTAAAAACCTGCAAAGATAATATTCAGCTCGGAAGGCCTTATTTCAAGCCTTGCCAAAACACAGGAGTAAAAACACATGCATTAACAGCATTGAAGAGTCATCATGCAGTCACATAGCATAAAAGAAACAATACGGTATCAAGAATTAAGGCCAGGAACCTGCATGAAAAGCAAATGTTATAAACATTTAGCACCTCTGCATCTCTGTTTCTGAGCAGAAGACCTCTCATGGAAGCCTTTTCTCCTATTCTAGCTGCTATTTCTATCTCCTGCTTCTGACCATGCCTTGCATCAAAGCCGTCTTTGAAGCTTTCCCTTTGGGATCTCATTTCTAGCCTCCCTCCAGCTGGAGCTCTAGGCTTTGCCTGTCTTTCAACCCTACCTTTCATCCATTTTTAGATCCTTAAACTCCTTTATGGAGGTTATGCACCTTCACATTTCCAGTGGTAGATACTTTAAATAGAATGATACTTAGGTAGAATTTTAGCTTTGGCATCATGACTCTGAAAAGATGTTTTCTCACTGTTTTACTGCTAATTAAAGCCAGCTCACTGAAGGCTCTGATCCGGAGTCCCAGGTGGCTCCTGTCCCTTTCATTTGGTACACAGTTATTTTCCAGGTGATTGGTTAGGATATTTTTCAATAGTTTTCAAAAGCAATGTTTGCTAGTTATGGCGTGTTAAATCCACTCATCAAAACCATACTCATTATATTTTTAAAAGAAAGTAATTATTAATCATGCTAGTTAAATTATTCATTGTAATTTTGAATTGGTCTGCCCCTTTGAAAATAAACAGCTTGTTTTGTCCTTTACATAGGTTTTAGAACTGCATTACTTAACACTCAGCTGTAAGCCTGAGTAAAAATCAAAGAAACAGAAATCTGTATGCAGATGTTGCATTTCAACATCAATTCCCATATCCATCTCTGAAATCCTTGTATGCAGAATTCACTTTCCTTGAGATGATTTGGTTCATAACCAATGACTCAGCATCAGCAATTATCCCGGGGCAGGTCGGCAGAGTACATGTGTCCTTCGAACTGACTCCATGGATACTTGATCCCAAAAAATCACTCACCGAAGGCAACTGGTGGGTAGATAGTATTACAGGAATAGGTTTATGATTCAATCCTTAAATAAAACATTACGAAGAAAAGACTATTGCAAAAGATCCGCAAGATTATCCCGCAGGCTTGTGGCGTGCATCTAACTCTGGATATAAAATATGCATGGTACAAATGCCTTGGGAGTCTGGTTCTTGTCATCAGGATTGTGTCACACGGGAGCAGCAACCCAAAGCAAATGGAAGGATGTCTGTGAACAGCATGTTTACACGGATATGTGACTAAGCATTAATGCTGAGTTTATTCACTTTATGCCTGCTAAAAAGCTAAATTTTCATCTATACTTGACATTTAGCACAGGCTGAATCTTTTAATATATTTACATTAATTTTATATTTCCAGCCAACTCAGGTCTCACTGACTATCTAGGCTCTCCTATGGCCAGCAGGTCGAGGGAGGTGATTCTGCCCCTCTACTCTGCTCTGGTGAGACCCCACCTGGAATACTGCATTCAGCTCTGGAGTCCTCAACACAAGAAGGACATGGAGCTGCTGGAGCGAGTCCAAAGGAGGGCCACGAAGATGATCTGAGGGCTGAAGCATCTCTCCTATGAAGACAGGCTGAGAGAGTTGGTGACGTTCAGTGTGGAGAAGAGAAGGCTCCGGGGTGATCTTATAGCAGTCTTCTAGTACCTAAAGAGGCCCTACAAGAAAGCTGGAGATGGACTTTTTACAAGGGCATGTAGTGATAGGACAAGGGGCAACGGCTTTAAACTGAAAGAGGGTGGATTTAGATTAGATATAAGGAAGAAATTCTTTACTCAGAGGGTGGCAAGGCACTGGAACAGGTTGCCCAGAGAAGTTATGGATGCCCCATTCCTGGAAGTGTTCAAGGCCAAGTTGGATGAGGCTTTGGGCAACCCGATGTAGTGGAGGGTTTTCCTGTCCATGGCACAGGGGTTGGAACTGGATGATCTTTGAGGTACCTTCCAGCCCAAACCGTTCTATGATTCTATGATTTAAAGCTGATTCTGCACTGAAAGGAAAACCTGTACAGTCAGGGATGACTGTGAGGCGACTTTAGAACCTGTCACCTCCAGTTGAGCTGGGCTCACAAGGCTGTGCGATATTGAAGCCCATCTGGGTTTGGCTCAGGAGCGTCGGGAAGCACTCCAGTGACGTGATTACCCAACCGGCTCTTTGGATGCAGCACAGAGGATCTGCAGAAATTGTCTTACAGCTGCAACACCTGGGCTGGCATCTCTTTCAGCATCCCAAAGGCCAAGGTAAACACTGAGGCTTAGCTCTGGTGTGCTTTCCTCAGGAGTCTGCTAGCCCGGACACAAGTGCAATGTCCTGTGCAAGGCTGCACAGCTCACTAAGGTAGAAAGAAGCTCCCCACACCATCGCTGTAGCTCACCTCCCGTTGTATCAGGAATCACAGGTTGCCATGGTTGTGGAAATGATTCCCTCATCTCGGTGGCCCCACTTGCAACAATATTTTGGGAATGGTAACGACTGATAAAAATATGCGCTATAATCTATGCCAAGACAGTGGTAAATTTGCTATAGCAACATAGTATGTCTGATGGTTATGTTATTCTGAAGCCTCAGCTGTGGGCCAGGACTCCTTCACACTAGATTACTGTACAGCCCAGACTGAAAACTGTCACTGCGAATTTGCTGTTTAAGTAAGCGATTTGATGAATGATGATAGCCTCGGTTGTGAAAAGTACTGCTTTTAGAGTATAAATCTTGCTATTTTTATTTTCAGTTGTTTGCTAAACAACCAGGTAAACTTAGAAGTTCCAGAGCAATATTCTTTATCATAAAAAATTTTGAATAATTTCTGACTTTCCTTATGTCTCTGCTCTAGAGATGCCCTAACATAGTCCTAACAAAGAAGAACTTTAGGAGGTTGCAGAAAGTCTCGGTCCTTGCAGAAGATTGGTAATTGCAAAATGTCTCACCATGGAATAAAATACATTCACATTTAGTATAGAATAGTAAAATCATAGAATCATTTAGGTTGGAAAAGACCTTTAAGATCACCGAGCCCAACCGTAAACCTGACACAAAGCCAAGTCCACCACTAAACCATGTCACTACGCACCACATCTACACGTCTTTTAAATACCTTCAAGGATGGTGACTCCACCACTTCCCTGGGCAGCCTATTCCAATGCTTGACAACTCTTTCAGGGAAGAAATTGTTCCTAATACCTGATCTAGACCTCCCCTGGTGCAACTTGAGGATGTTTCCCCTCATCCTATCACTTGTTACTTGGGAAAAGAGACCGACACCCACCTGGGCACACTGCTGGCTCATATTCAGCCAGCTGTTGACCCATACCCCCTTTTCCTTGAGGAGCTCTCCAAGCTTGTAACATTACATGGGGTTTTTGTGACTCAAGTGCAGGACCCAGCACTTAGCCTTGTTGAATCCTGTCCAGATCCCTCTGTAGAGCCTTTCTACCCTCCAGCAGATCCACACTCCCTCCCAACTTGGTGTCATCTGCAAACTTACTGAGGGGGCACTCGATCTCCTCATCCAGATCATGATAAAGATATTAACAGAACTGTTTAATGGAACTCAGTCTCCAATACTGAGCCCTGGGGAACACGACCTGTGATCGGCTGCCGACTGGATTTAACTCCATTCACAACTCTTTGGGCCTAGCCATCCAGCCAGTTTTTCATCCAGTGAAGAGGTATCCAAGCCGTGAGCAGCCAGTTTTTACAGGAGAATGCTGTGGGAAACAGTGTCAGAGGCTTTACTAAAGTCTAGGTAGACAACATCCACAGCCTTTCCCTCATCCTGTTAGTGGGTCACCTTGTCATAGAAGGAGATCAGGTTAGTCAAGCAGGACCTGTCTTTCATAAACCCATGCTGACTGGGCCTGATCGTGTGGTTGTCCTGCACATGCTGCATGATGGACATGTCCTGTACATGCTAGATGATCTGCTCCATAATATTGAATCTAAACCTTCCCTGGCACAACTCGAGGCCATTTCAGCTGGTCTCATCACTTGTTACTTGGAAGAAGAGACTGACATCGACCTTGCTACAATCTCCTTTCATTTAATTGTAGAGAGTGAGCCTTCTTTTCTCCAGGCTAAACAACCCCAGTTCCCTCAATCACTCCTCATAAAACTTGTGCTCTAGAATCTTCACCAGCTACATTGCCCTTCTTTCGACACACTCCAGTGCCTCAATGTCTTTCTTATAGTGAGGGGCTCAAAACTGAACACAGTAGTTGAGGTGCAGCCTCACCAGTGCCAAGTCCAGGAGGACAATCGCTTCCTTAGTCCTGAAGGCCACACTGTTTCTGATACAAGCCTTCTTGGCCACCTGGGCACACTGCTGACACATATTCAGCCGGCTGTTGACCAATACTTCGAGGTCTTTTTCCAGCGGGCAGCTTTCCAGCCACTCTTCCCCAAGCCTATAGCATTGCACGGGGTTGTTGTGACCCAACTGCTGGATCTGATGCCATGTATTTGTTATTTCCAACCTATTCACACATGACAATATGCTTTCGTTCCTATAGTGAAAGAGCCAAAACATAAGATCACGTAAGAGCATATAGGTTAAGGATGACAGAAAAAGTGCAATGAGAAACAAGGGGATGCAGAGCAGCCCCACAGGGACTGCAACTGCCTCCTGCTGTAATGAAATGTCTCCAAAGACATCAAAAGAAATTGTTTAATAAATGAGTCCTCCTGGAATACGAAAACCTAGTGGCATCCCAATGGCATAAGAAGCAGGTCATTCCAAAGAAAGGGTTGTTTCCATAAGATCTGGTTAAACCATGTTGTGTATTCTGTTTATTAATGCTTTAAATAGTTTTCTTATTTAGCTTACTTATTTTAGGTTAAATCCTCTTTCCAGCTGGCAGTGTGAGTAAACAGCTGTAAGCTGAGATTTTCTTCCAGGTGATGGGAAGAAGGAAGAACTCCGGATTTAACAGCGTGAAGCTTCTATCTGCTGTAGAGAAGATAGGGCCCCCAGCTCTATTTTGCGTGCTTGAAAAAAAATATCAAATATCAAATTAATCCTGGTTATGTTACTTTAATATTTATGGTCACCTAATGAACCTGAACATGATATGTGCATTTTAGTCAGCTATTTACACACACTGAATTTTGTCTTTAAAAGGCCTGGTAATGTGAAAAAAGATTGTTACAACAAATTTTCATCAAATTTGATAAATATATCTCTCTGTATCAATCCTATAACGATCTTAGACATAAGGTAATGGCTATATAAATAAATGTACCCAGTTCCAATGGAATTTATCTCATTGCATTCACATGTTTTGTTTAGCATTTTTATGAAACCATATGAAAAATGAATGAATGCTCAGACTAGTTTACATCACTCCTTAGTGATTAATTATAGCATAAACATCGTGATTCTTCTATACTGAACAGAAAAAAAAATACCTCGGAGACATGTTTAATCATTTGGATCTAGTAGTGCTGTGTTTATTCGTTCCTTTTTGGTCCATTAGAGAGTAAATTAGATTTGATTCACTTACTCTGGTTCGCTTAATTGTACCAGTTACAGATGAAGTACAAATAAAACTGTAATAAATCCAGCAGATGTTTAACCTGCTCAACCAAGATCTTTAACAGTCAATTCCAATCGCAATTTACACTCAGCAATTTAACAAGAACCTTGGGAAGTGGATCTGTTTTTTCTAAAAACCAGACATTATTTTTGTGTTGCCGAAACAAGACCAGTGAGCCATGTTTTCAGGTCCAGATTCTTTTACAAACATTTTTTGTCATCTCACTTTTTTCTGTGTCAGGCTGTCAGGGAACAGCATCCCTGCCATGGCCGGGAGAGTATAGGAGCCGGTGTAAATGTAAATCGCACAGCTTCTGCCCAAGGTAAAAGCACTAAAAGCCACTAGTACAGGAAACAGCAATTCCAAAATAAAATTGGAAAATAATAGCTTTTAATGTCTCTGACTTGAAAATCTGAAAATACTTACATATAATGCATAGTGCACTAAACTGCAAGGTTCATCGGATCACAATTTAAATTGCTATGACCTTTAAAGCACTATTTAATATGCGCATGAGAAATTCTAATACTAAATACTGTATCTTAGTCAAATTGATCTTTCATGTGGTATTGAGAAACCATCTGTATCTATAGAACTAAAAAGACAATATACATTAGCAAATCAGTCCATGCTGGAGTTCGTTATGCCCCAACAAGTCCGCCAGAAATAAAGTACCTTATTAGCATAGAAAAATGTCAGTTATTTTAATTATAACAAGAGGCAAGAGGAATCCTCTCTGAGTGTGAAATTACTGCAAAGTCATCCATTGATCCCTCCGTTTAATCAGTCTCTTGAGAGTGCCAGGAAGATGGAAGAATATCTGATTAGTGTGGAAGTGTCGGCATGGGATTAACGTCATGCATCAGGGCTTTATACTGAGGGATTTCCCCCCTCCACGGCCAAACCTGGGATAAAGCCCACTGACATGGGTCAAGGAGAGGTCCTTCCTTCCCCAGCTAGCCCAGGCAAACCAAGGGCTGACTGCCCGCAGGGATGTGAGACTCCTTTTGGAGTGTATGTGTAAAACTCATGAGATGTTTTAAGGGGATTGAGTGTGAAACTGGCCTATGGGACATATAGGGGAAAGACCAAAGTGAGGAAAGGGAGGGATTCAGGTGGCTCGAGAGTACAGGTGAACCAGGGAAGCGACCCACCAATACCAGCTGTCTCCATCAGCTCTCTGCAAGAAAATGACAGCTTGACCTCACAGGCAGAGCCTGCTCGCTGTTCATACAGGTGCTTATCAACATGAGAAAGTTTGATTTCTCTTTTCTGTGTTGCAAGATCTTTTGCTCCTCCAAGCAGCAGCAGAGGATGATACTCAGCAAACAGTTGAATACATACCCGTACTGAAACAAATAATTTGCAAACAAGACGTAGCCTGGAATATGTTCTGACTATTTTGAATAGTGAACAAATCTGTCAAATCAAATTCTGTTCACAGATAATTTGTGAATAGCAGAAAAAGCTAAAACTGCAAATAAATGTTTGATCTGCATCATTTATGTTGTACTGTCAGCATCTGAATTATCAAGCAGAAATCCTTCTTAGATTCTTAAATGTCAGATCCAAATTTACTTGACCGTAAGACAAGTCTGGTCTGTTCAGAGGAGGCTGAGGTGAGCTGGTTGGTGCCAGGCGTGTGTATGCTTTGCGTTAGCACTATACTGGGCACCTCTAACCCAAATCTGCCTTGCCTATAAACCAGTTTTCTGTTTTAAACCAAACAAAATAATGCAACATGTCTGATTTTTCTTATTTTTGTGCATATGTGTTATATTATGCTAGATTATTGTGAAGTCAGAATTTTCAAAGCATTTGAATTATTCACCATCTACATTATTTTGTGTTTTATTCAGCCTGCCATGAAAATTGCCTGCGGATTTAAACACACTCTCTAATAATATTTACTTCTTATTATTGTACAAATATGATAATTTTAGTAAAATTGGTTCAAAGAGATATGTTTCAAAACCAGGAAAATTAAACCCTTTAGTTTTTATCAAAGATTTTTAAAACCTTCTAAAAATACATTTCTAGATGATCAAAAAGCACATTTCTGTAAAATTTTTTGAAGTATTTTATATGTATTTTTAAAATGTTTAAGTGAAATTTCTGAGCTTTTAAAAGACCAATAGTTTTGAAAAAAATAAGTGGAATGAGAATTCTTTCTTATATTGACTTTTAAAAAGTGTTTGCAAATAAAATCTATAGTTAGAATGTAAAACTTCATAGAGCCTTGAATCTGTTAATGTCGAGTTAGAGATCTTACTCTCAAAGTCCATCCTTGCTGCAAACCATACCACTTTAAAAAGAAGGAGCCCTTTATTAAAACAGTATTCTTACACCAGCGGAGCAATATGGGAAGCTGTGATCGGAGCTGACAGTTGGTTTACTCTTACCATTTGATCACAAAATTTCAGTACCATCTGTGGGAAGCCACACAGGCAAATGTGTCATCACATCTAATAATGAAAAGAAGAAACAGACAGAACGTGCTGTAGAAACAGACTGCTTTAATTACCCTCTGTATTTTGTTGCTTTACAAAATTTACAGAGAAAAGTCCGGTGCAGACAGGTTGCTTCTGCAAAGGAGAGTGCCATGACAACGGCAAAACAGGGTTTGACCTTGAGTATTGTACCCGAGCAACATCCAAACTGTAGATTCATTAAGAAAAACCTTTTCAGCACAGGATTAGGGTATTGCACGCCTTGCAGACCTCCAAATTTAAATAAGCCAGGCAATGCTGGTAGCTTAGGAGCTAAAAAGGCTATGGTTGCTTTTTTTTTCTGAATGGAGATCTCCAGCTGCACATGAGATGAAGGGAAATAGGTGCACACAAACATCCCCCAGTGTCAGCAGGGATGAGATGTGGTGTAAGGACAGTATCTGGGGGGCTCAAAGCACTCTGTTGGGATGAAATCCCAGGTTATGGGGCCATTCAGGCAGGTGAAACCTGCTCTGAAGGATTGTCCTGTGCTGATGGGCAGAATACAGGCTCAGTTTTGGAGAACAGGTTGCTCCTGCACAGGTCAAGATGATCCTATGTAGTTTGTACCTTAGCAAACTGATGATACTATGGTGTTTTTATCCTGACTGCATGCCCTGCTTCCTGGATATTCTGGGCTGCCCGCAAAGGTGATGGTTTGCCAAGGTGGTTCAAAGAGCTGCTGCGGGATGGAGGAGAGTAAAAATCTCATTTTTGAGAGGGGCTGGGCACAAGGACACAATTTCAGTGTGATCTATGCCAAATGCCACCCGACAAACAGATGGGAGGGAAACGCCACAGTGGTGGGACAGGTGCAGTGGGGCCGCTTGGACAGCATCCTGGATGGTGGCTATTCCTTTGGGCTGGGGAAAACAAGTCATATGTCATCCTACTCACCTGCAAGCCAGAACCCTGTCCCAGCACCTGCCCAAGGTCCAGACTGTCCCTCGGCCTTTCCAGGTGATTTTGTTTCTTCCTCATTCACATGTAGTCTCAAGTCCCGCTGCACTAATATTTGCAAGAGAGAAAGTGGTGACACTGCTATTACTTTCTTTATGTTCTTCAAACACTTTATTTTTTCTCTGCCTCTGGCAGGCTCGTTGTCCTCCTCAGGGGAAGGACCTACGTGTGATCGAACGCAGAGCCATCCAATGGACCCTCACAGATAGTCTAGGTGCTGGGTCATCAGGATTTGGTCTCCTCCAGGAAATAAAGTTTCTTTGGATTTTATTTACAGTCAAAACTTATCTGCAAGAGCATAGCCAGGGTCAGCTATGGGCACTTTAGGGAGGCACCCACAAGTTGTCCACCCAGTGTCAGCTCAGCACAGCACTGCTGGTGACATCCAGGTTTGGCAGCTGGAGCCTCCAGTCTGCAGAGATCTTCCCCTCTGAGAGACAGGCTGCAGGCAGAGGGTATGTCAGCACCGCTAACGCGGCTCCTGCTGTGTCCCGATCCTGGAGCTCAGCTCATGCCATCGCCCAGGACCCCAAGTTACCCAGCCCATTGGCCAATTCAGCACCTAAAGTTAGAAGAGGAGGGAGGGTCTGTAGCCTGGTGCAAAAGTCAGTGGAGAAAGGCAGCTGACAGCTCCCGGTAACCACGGTGGGGCAAGCACATTTCCCGTTCTGGCAAGCCTGTCCCACTGAGAGTGACACTGTAACACTCACAGCTTATGAAAAATTAGCACATTCATAACATTCCTGTGCGACCAAGTGTGACAGCATTATACGTGTGTGCAAAATCAGAGTAATTTGCTATCCTTGAATGCCACCTATAGGTTACTGTTTTCTGAAATGATCTTGATGCAAAACCATGGAAGACAGAGGGCAAAATGCAGTTTTGGATTAAAGCTGCCAAATTTTTGTGTGCTTACTTTGATTTTTGTAAAGTCACTAGTTACCATGTTGTCTTCACAACAGTTACATCCATTGCCTGTAGATCACAATTCCTCTCTATCTGATTTCCCAAATCTTCTTCACTCATGGTCGTAATGGTTCATTTATGAAACTATCATTCGAAGGCTACTCTTCTGCGGGAACACAACCCTATGGATTTATCCCTTATCATAACAAAACCTTTAGTTACTGCGCAATATTGCCACACAGCATCCTTTTGAAACGTGTCACAGGGCACTTTGCAACAAACGAGTTTCAGATCATTAACAAGGAAGTCAGTGATTTACAGCAGCTGTGATTCTGATACGAGGCTTGTGAACACCATACATCTGACCCTTCACTTTACACTGTGCCCTTTCTATTTATTAATATTTTCCTAATTAGAGCAGAAACTTACCATTTCTCAACTCTGTAATAACACAAGATTCCTTTGGGAACTGGTTTATTTGGGAAGTTTTCAATAAAATACATGAAACCATTCATCAGTTCATTTCAAAGAGAATTTATCCTGCAAGTTGCTGAGCATGACCTGCACTGTCCTCATGGCCTTCTCCCTACACTCCACCTTTCAAGGAGGCACTGCAAGACCACATTGCCTTACGTCAGCTCTGGTGATTCAGGTACAATAATTGAAGACCATATTCTATCTCATTCCTAGTACATGTCAACACATATTGGGGAGCATATTTGGAGAATGTTTTTATCTTAGCATTATGAAACATCTTAATGTGACTTCTATTACTGTAACTTCCCTCAAAAACTTGGGAAAAGAGGAATACAGATTGATATTTGTGAGAGAGCTTCTAAAGGATGCGGATGAATAAGGTATTACTACAAATATTTTCTTTCTGTGCTCTTCATACCTGCATACACAGAGTGCATGGGAGTAGCTGTAGAATTTAACAAAGAATGTTTATTTTATTCCATTGTAATGTCTTCAGGACACTTACAATGAGATCAGTGTGGAAAGTGTTTGATTTGAGCCATTGCATCTCCAGCATCTGATCAACTTAAAATGGTGATGTAATAATGGAAGTATAGTGCATATTAAGAAATTCAGTTGATACAAGAGGTCCTCCAAAATGCCCAGGGACCTAAGATGTCTTCTAAAAATGTTTCCTAAAGTACATCATCACTCATTACAACACTGAACTTCATTGATATGTGTAACAGCAGTAAAAACCAGCCTCCTTATATGATGTCAATTTTTTTTCCGAAAGTTTAATGCTCAATGAATTACTGCAACCCTTCCTCAAATCATTAGGTGATTTCTTAGAGAATATCTGAAAATGAGTATGCGAACAGCTTGAGATCTCTTTGTTGCACACTCTAATGAACAGTTAAATGTATGAGCAAAGGTGCATAATCCTGTTGCCTGCACCTTTGTTGCTAAACTAAACACTCAATGGATCATTGCAAACACATCCTTATCATGTAGGCTGATAGGTTTCCTAAAGTCCCTGTTGCTTCCAAATCTTCCTGAAAAGTCTTGGAAAGATCTTTGATATTTACGTAAGTTTTGGATCTAAGGGTAAATTATGTGTAACTCATATAATACAGTAACAAAGGCAGAGGTAACTGGCTGAAACCAGAAGGAGTAAGTTCTCCTAAGATCAACATAGCCTGATACTACTTGTATTATTATTACCGCTTTATTATTTCTCAACTGAAACTATTTGCCTATCACTTCCAAACGTCTTTTAACTGCGGTATAATAATTAACAAATCTTTGTTTGAACAGCAGTTTGAGCTATTGAATCACTGCAGTCTTTCATTTTTTATCACATATGCTAAAGACGCTGTTCAAGCCTCTGCCCACATTACCAGGCTCAGCTGCACATTTGCTCTCACAGAGTCAAGAGAAGGCAGTATTTTCCTGACAGAATTCCCAGAGCCATCTAATTGTTTTTCCTCTGTTAAGAGTCTCTCCCAGGAGTTATAAACAAGTTGCAGAGAAGAAAAAATAGCACTTGAAGCACCTTCCAAGATGACAAGGCATAAAAAGTTAGGAGAGACATGACTTTTCCTCTTTTTTCTAATTTCAGTATTTGCAGTGTTATTTAGTAGGACCTCAGCACCAATGAGTCAGAAAACAAAACTCTTTAAATAATCCAGAAATTTTCAGAAGAAATTAACGTTTTGCAAAATCACAGGCTGTGCCATCTCCAAAAATTTCTCTAATTACTGTTATACTGGAAAGGAGAGCAATGCTTTCCTTCGGCCTCATTTGTGAAAATATTGCCCTAAAAAACTCCTATCCTCAGCAACAGAGAGTTTGGGCAGGTCTGGCCTCTCCTGCTCCCGATGGTGCATCTCTCACCTGATGGGCTTTTTGGGGTGGCAGTCCCTTTATCCGGAGAGGACTTCATTGAGGGCTCTCAGATAGGGCTGGTGATCAGCCATGCTAGCAGTGGTTGCTGCAGTTTCCAGATATCATCTCCTTGACACCAGATTCCTTCCAAAGAGGGATGAAGAGGAGAAAAAAGTGATACCATAGAGGAGGTTCCCTGCAAGGGCTTCCTATTGTCATGGGAGAGAGTAGTCATATACTGCATTTCCAAAGACATACACATAGAGGAGCTTCTCCTGTGCCAAGAACAAGCTTGGCTTTGTGATCTCTGCAGGATCAGGGATGTGATTAGGACTTTGCCAGTGTGTGACCTGGTAAACTGGATACTGAGATAAGATGATGTGCTCTCATCCATTTCTGTCAACGAAGGCAGGTTTTGGCATGGCTAATGACAAAATTCTTCCCTCTGAACAAACCAGTGCATTTTTATGATTCTGATGCTGGCTGTCGTTCAGCTTTTCTTTATTTCAGTTGCCAGCGGCTTCTTCAGATGAATCAGTTTCTGTTCCCTAAACCGAGGCAGACAGATGTTAACAAAATGTCTGTGCGGCGCTTAATTCCAAATACTATAAAGAGAACTTTCTTGGATTTATATTCTGTGAAGAGGACTGGTTGAGACTGTGCAAAAAAAAATGTCTTGGAAACAAAAGGAGCAAAAGACATCCCCTTGTTCCAGCTCAGACAGACGTCTTTGGGACACTCACGTAAACCATATTTCACACGCTCTTAGGTATCTGTGAGATTACAATACTTATTTTTGTTTCTGCCTGATTCAGAAAACATTAACCAAGATTCCGAATGATCTTTGCACAGAAAACTCTAGCACTGCCTTTTGGCCAGAAAGTGATGAAAGAGCCTTTTGATTCATTTCTAGCACGCAGACAAATAGTAAACAAAGCTTATTCAGCACCAAGCATCCATCTAGGTTGACAGATTTTGCAAGCATCCCACCAAGAGTGGAATCCTACCAGAATAAGACTGTGCCAAGTTAACCGAGTACGTCGCAGAGGCCAGCATCTGCAAGTCCTCTTCCTATTATTGTCAGATACAAAAAACCTTGGTGTTAGGTATTACATTTGGAAAAGCGTCTTGGCTTTTCCCCATAAAACGTACTGCTTTGGCACAGATAGCTCAACCAAAGAAGAAAATACACACTGACAATTTTTTGATTAACCTTCCAGGGAATCATTCGTAAGAGAGCATAAACAATACTATAGGGGAAACCTGAAGAATTTGGCAGCAGTATTAAATTGCACTCTATCTTAATAGTTTCTCTTCTCAGCCATTAGCCTGAAATGGAAACAGCCTGGAAATGATTACCTGATCCCCTGGATTTTCTTTTAATGATGAAAAGAGCTCAAGCCCAACAGAAAAGCAATACAATTTTTAGGAATATGAAAATATATGAACAATAACATTTGCTGTATATATCAAACACATTTATAACAATAAGCCAGAAATGTATAAATACCACTTTATGTGCCCTTAAAAAGAGTTCAGTAAATATCAAGAAAGCTATTATTGTTCCTAAAATACTTTAAAGGCACAAGGGCAACTAGCCGGATGATTCCAAGCAAGGTAGCCAAGAAGATCCTGCAGTACAGCTGGTGTTTGCAAAGCAACCACCTTCAGCTGAACTGCTCACCCCAGCTGCCCCGTCGGGTCAGTGGAGAGGAAAGCATGACCTCCAAAGCACATTTATGGCATGACTGGCCCGACCTCTTTTACCGTCAAAATAACCAACACTATTTTAGGGAAAAAAAAAAATCGCTCTACATCTCATCAGAATTTCTGTTGCTGCAATGTGGGAAGGTTTCCTTTCATCGCTCACCTCTGGGAGGATTGTGACTGTTCTTCCTCCAACCCCATCAGGTACCTGAAGACAGCAATTTCCTCCCCATTCGTATCTCTCCCCCAGCTGAAGGAGCCCAGCTCTCAGACACCTGTATCAGGACAGGTGCAGCTCCAGCTCTGCTCCCCAGCTGGCACCACCTACATCTCTTGGAGCAGGGTGAGAAGCTCAGACGCAGGTAGTGACAGGTAGCAGGTTTAACGGTGTCGCGTGTCAACTATACATGTGTAGCTAAAGCTAAACTCGTGCCTAACCCTGACTGATGAGCAGAGCAGCCTCTCCTCCGGCATGGGCTGCTCTAGGGACGCGCAGCAGCAGCGAGCGCTGTGCTTAGGTACAGCCGACTTAGCATCCTTAGTCAGACACTAGGCAGGTATCACTGACGGTCGCAAAAATACCCAGCCACTGAACTGACATTTTGAAAACATCCAAAAGTTCATGAATAGGGAGAAGTTTCAGAGAGAAAAAGGCAAGCGAGGGGCAATGGCACAAGACCATTGCTAGTGCGACTTGAGTCAAACCGCAGCTGTCATTGCCGACAGTATGACTACGATCACAAGGTAGGTAGTTTCAAAAATAAAAAGATTCTACCAGAACAGATAAGTGTTGTTTCAAAAATGGCAGATACTATTTTAGCATTCGTATGAGAAACATTATAAATAGGTAGCTTTGAATATAAAGCATGCAAGCCACAAGAGAAGACAGACTCTGCTTACGCTGTTGCTGCCAGGATTATCTGTGCTGCGGCTTTGCCCCAGGAGGAATTAGCCTTATCAAGTTTCTTTAACCTCAACGAAGGACAGAAAAGGTGTTGAAGATGATATCGGGATTGTCCATGGCACTGGTCCTCTCAGGTTCTCTTTGAAATTGTAATGGATTATTCCTCTCTTTTTTTGTGTTTATTACATCATGTTTTATACAAAAGCTGTAGGTGGACATGGAATAGGACATGAAGGGAGAGAGACACACGCCAGAACAGACCAGAATGCCATCCTGCAGCTGGGCCAGTGTTATTTCCTTGGATGGGATAGAAAGATCAAGATAGGTAGAGCTGTTTCTAAACCTTTGTACTTTCACTCTGTCTAAAAAGTTTTTGGTTTTAAATGTTTCATTTTTAACATTACAGATTCCTTGGGATTCTCACTTCAAGGAATCTAATCTCAAAGCCTTGGTCCATTTGGGGCACGTCACAGGAGCAGTATCTCCGTGATGCCATGTGAAAGAGTTCATTGATTAGCCTGTACATGGAACTGGGCTAGATATTTTAGTAAAAGTATATGAAAATTTATACAGTATGAAAACGATCTCAGGAAAGATGGCGTATGCTGGGCATCTCATCAGGGATTTCACTTTACCAAGCAATTTTATTTTATTTCTTTTTTCATTTGAGAATTGCAAGAAAGATGAGTGCCAGGGGTAAAATTAAATGAAAGAAGACAGCACTCTGGGACATGGAGGACAAGAGGCGTTGCGTACGGGAAAACACATGATGAGAGATCCATGGTGTGCTGGAGCTTTGCAAAGGTTTGCAGGCACAGCCAAGAAAACTCAAATGAGAAGGAATGGGCAAAAGGGAGTCAGTGGCATGAATCACACGGGTGTAATGAGAAAAAGGTCAGGAGCTGGGATCATGTTAACCAGCTGGGTAGGCTGAATGGGAACAAAGCAAATCTCAGGGAGGCCAGATTCAATGACAACACAATGTGAGTTGATGATTTGTAATTTTAATAATGCAAAATTCAGTAAATAAAATGTTAAAATAAGCAACTTTAATAATTCATTGCAACGTTTACTATTTTAGGACTGTTATTTTATAGCATATTTGATTCAATTGCTCAGTGTCATTGTGCGTCCTTTCCTTGTAACCATGCCACAACTTAGACGCTACAGTGTTTCATAAATGGCCAGCTACTTGTAAGGTATTTCTGGGTTTTTCAATAAACCGCAACCCTGTCTGTCACACTAGAACATCAGCTTTGAACTAGAGTTACACTCTTGCTCACTGAGGTTTTATATCACCTCAGGTGGTCCATATTTCTGGTGCTTCTACTAAACCAGTAACTTTATGTAGGTTTGAATACCATTCAGGACTTCAATAGTTTGTATCTTCAAAGCACTCTGTAAATATTAACAAATGTATACATACCTGAACTTCACTGAGCCATGGTTGTGTTGTCTGCGGGAGTTAAGAGCCAGAGGCTACATCAAAATTTAGAGGTTATGCTGTGTTTATCTTCTGTAAAAGAAGTAGAGCTGAGATTTTTGCATGCAGAAATAGATAACCTTCACCAAGATGTATCTTTTCCATGGTAGTACTCTGTTTGATGCTGTACAACAACAGATGCTTGCATATGAACAGGTAAAGTGCTAATGGTGGACAAGAGCTCCAAAAACTAAAAGGTTTTACATGGCTGACTGCAGGCTTGTTAGCTTAACATTGATTCTGAGCAAAGTCATAGGAAAGATTGAGCAAAACAAACAAACGTTATTGTTAAAGAGTGGTTTACATGTAATGTAAGAAGCAAGTATAAGGAAGACTGAAAACACACTTTAATGAAAGAATAGCATCCCTGTTACATGTAAATTTTTAAATGTTAGTATTTAATACTGAAATATTGCTAGCATTTTTGACAAGATTAGTTAATAAAAAGTGATGCCTGACATAATACACTTAGATTTCTGCAGGTTCTTTTATTTGATACAGTATGACATCCTGATTAAAAACATTTAACTGAACCACTGAAGCACATACTAAAAAAGATTAAAAACTGGCTAACTGATGAATCTCAGAAAGAAATCATTGATGAGGTCTCTTTTCTAGGCTTAAATATGTTCAGTCTCTTTACTGAGGAGTAAATGCCATCAGATTGCTCTTACAGCTCAGCAAGGCCAAGGCATAGAAGACCAGCTAGCTCAACTTCTCAGTAGCACAGAAAGGGTCTCATACCTGCCCTCACCTTTGTAGCCACATGCTCACATCCACTCTCTTGTTTTTCTTACTCTGGCTTTCTTTAACCTGACAGATTCAGATTTCAAAGTGTTCAGGGCAAAAGTCTTCACTGCTGAGTTGGAACCAAATCTTGTTTTAGCCAGTATCAGGCATTCTGTTAAGTTCAGTGGACTTTGGCTAAGGTCCCTAGTGCAATATTCAAATAATCAAAATTCCACCAATTCCTTGTGCCTAAACAGTGGTGAGAGCCAGAATCCCCAGATGCCCCTGAGGATCTCTTCAAAGAAAAATGCTAGGCACAGATATTTGGGTGAAAACAAGCCCCTGTGAATTACTAGTGCTTGAGGACAGCTTTCAACTGTAATAAACAGCAGGTAGAAAAACAGTAGAACAAATACATACACCTTGCCCTGCACAGCAAAATGTCCTGCAAACTTTGGGTGAAAACAGAATTTTGGCATTGCTATAAGTATAAAATTGTGCAGACCCAGGCCTTGTGCAAACCTGAGCAAACCGCTCTCCAGAGCCATGCTGACAGGGTTAATAGTCTCATAGCTACAGCAAGAGCACAAACGGAGATGACAGATACAATGGACACAGAGAATTAAAATGCAATTCACATCATACCTATGATACATTTTTACATTAATTGCCAATCTGATTGTTGCACTATATAATCCACCAAAAAAAAAAAAAAAAATGAGGGAGCCTGAGCATAAATAGAAATTTCATATGGGCACCAGTAGGCATGAAAAATAAATCAGAAAAGCAATGGCGATCGCACAATGCTCTCTGAGCCTGTGGCACAGAAGCAAGAGGTTTGCAATTTATCATGCAGTTAAGAAGGCAGCAGGAACCCTACAATTCCTATTGTGAAGCTGCAAAATTGTCCTGCAGTCAGCAGTTTAGTCTGAACCATTTTATCAAAACACCTTTTTGTACTTTGCAACGTAACTTCTGTTCGAGACAATAGGTTCGAATTTAGGAAGGGAAAGAGCATAGAGTGAGGAGAGTCTCCAGACTGCGGTGGAGAGCTCTGCAGGCTCAAGAAGACAGAGAGATATTAGCTCTCCAGCAGCTCCTCACTGTGGGTAATCATACCATAATATGCTTTCTTCTTCTGTAGAGGCTGATAAATATATATATATATGCATAAAAAGTGGATCCAAGATGCATATTTCTACCATTTTTAAATCCTGGTTTCTTTCTGTGGCAATAACTTGTTTTTTCGTTTGACATAGGCAAGTAAAAAATTGCTAGAACATGGGCATCTTTCCCAGTGTCTTTAAACATACTGCCTTTATAGGAGGGACGAGGCTTTAGCTTCTCCCACTACAAACAGCATAAGGAGCTCGTTCTGTCCTTTGTTGTACCAAGCTTGTTGTGGCTTTCATTTGACGGGATTTCATATATGCAAACCTCAGATAACACAAATTGTTTTAGCTTGATCTAGCATTTATAGCACGACTCTATCTTGTTGGTTTGGAGTGAGGTGAAAAAGAATCATACAAATGGATGTTCCTTTTCAAAATTTCTGTACATGTCACAGATTTTTTGGGGAATAATCCTGGGGAAACTGTGAGGTTCCTATTAAACTGTTACCAAGTCTTTGAAAATACCTTAAGATTTCAACAAAGATTGAATAAATACACTGTGGTCCAGACCTGTAACTTTTTATGACATAAAATATCATTCCAGTGAACAATCAAGTCAAGAGACGGGTCTCAGAAGAGGTCCTTCAGCCCTTTGTCTTTCTCAGTTGTTATGGACCTTCACAGTAATTTTGAGATCCTATCCAATAATGCAGTATAACATAAGAATGCAAGACTGGTGTTGCTGAGGCAGACCACAGGTTTGTTGAGCACTGTATCCTCTCCCTGACTGTGGTCAACAACAGATGAATACTAAAGCGAGGGAAACAGGCAGTGGTTTGCCCTGAGTTCTCTCTCTGACTCCAAAAAACTGTAGCTCAGAGACTTTCTAAACAAGATGTGTTGCCTTTGCATTTAATGGATTCTGGTGGGTTCTTTTCAATGAATTTGCCTAGTTGCATTTTTGACCCTGTGTAAATTCTTAAAATTCACAGCATTCAGGTTCAAGAGGTTACACAGATTATCTGCATAGTGTGTAAAACCCACTCCCTTTGTTTTGAACTTTGTGCCTGCTGGTGTAATTATATGTCTCTTGGATCTTGTAACTGGAAGTGTCAGAACCATCGTTCATTACCCACTAACCCTTTCTGAGCTGTTCCTTATTTTATAGATCTCTTATGCCCTGAAACTATTGTTTCTTGAGGTATATAGATCTTTTTTGAAATACACTTAGGTTGTAAACAGAAAACAATGTAAGCTTTAGCTTCTTAGCAAGATAGGAAGACATCACTATCTTCAGACATCACAACAAAATGGCCATTGGCCATAAAACACTTCAGCAATTTTCCTGTCTCACTTCAAGACAAAACTTTCCTTCCTAACTCTCATATTCTAAGTGTTACAACATTTTCCTTCTTTCAAATTGTGTTCTGCTATTGTATGCAAACAGGCTAGTCGTCAGAGAGCTTCCTCCCATCTTCAGTATCCTGTGCACAAATTCCGGAAAGTGACTGGTGTATATTATCATAGTAAGGAATTGCATAGCATGCTTTTCACATTGGGGCAGTGCTTTAAAGGTTTTTCTCAGGCTGTGCTTGCATAAATAGGTAGTATTTGTTTGGATGGTGGAATAATAGCCACATTTCACATGGGAGCAAGTAGTATGGGGAGCTCCAACCTGAAAAAAAAGCCTTAAATCATAAAAATCTTCAATTCATACTGACTCAGCATTATCTTCCATTTCCATCATTTACAGGAAATGGACAATTATGAGGTTTCGAAGTGTGTTTAATTATCTTGGGCCCATTTCAAAACTGATTGCTGCCTTTTCAAGCCTCTCTCATTTGAGTAGCACAGAATTGGGATGTTCCGTAATCAAGTACACCTTGAGAACAAATCAGTAAAGCGCTGAGTGCCTTAGCTCAGGAGTTTCTCTCCCAACTATCTGCAATGCCTTCAACCACAAATCTTTGCTCTCTTCCTGACCACAGCAACATCAGAGATGGATCTCCAGCTTCAGGCAGGAGGTGGAGTCATGAGGCTTCGGCATGGCCCAGCCTAACCCATAGCCCACTAGCCTCTTCAGATGATCAGTCTACTAGAGATGTATATTCTGAAAATAAAAAAGGGAATCCCATGAAGTTTTTATGGATCAGAAAGTTCATAAAGCCACTGAGTCAGCACATGCTTCTGAATTTGCTGCACAGACATATTTCTTGTGGTTAGCAGAAGCCAGTACTTCTTGGGGGAAAACAGTGTTGGAGAAATGGTGCAGGGAAAGGAAAACGATACGAAATTGTCTGCAGCCAGCCCTCCTCAGACAATATGGATCTGAATTTCAATTCACTGTAAACAAGCAGCTTGTCTCTGAGCGTGTCAGCAGTTTTAATGTCATGTCATCCAATCAACGCAGGTTGTGTTCTGGGAATCAGAAAACACTTCTGCATTCATGGAAGAGAAGAAGACGTTTTGTCTTATTTCACTAATTCCTTCTACTAAATGGTACCTCACTTAACATCCTGCTGATAATAAAGACCAGCGTTCACTTTCTGGCATTGGTGAATACTTCTTCCAACAGCACAGCCAGTTCACACGTGCTTCCATACTGCTATACAGAAAGAAGTAGAAAATCACTCTACGGAGAGTGGTATTTCTTCTGTGATGAAGTCCCAGTGTATCACCGGTGAGCACACTTTCTAAGGTGAACTGTCTATCGGAAATCACAGTTTGCTTGAAAATACTGAGCTAGTTCTTCAGCTGCTGAAGATTGGCAGAGATCCATTTAATTCAATGGAGACGTGCTAATTTGAACTAAAGAGCTGACCCTCTGTGCCTACCCCTATTAAATTATTATTATATTAGACAGATTGCAGATAATTATAATCCTGCCTGTTTCTGTTTGTTGACACTGTGCCTCTGAGAGCGCTCTCTTAAAGGAATTTAGCCAGTCATCTGCCATTCACTTCAATTACAGAAACACATGCACAGGCTCCCAAAGTAAAATGGAAAAAAACCCAACCCAGAAATAAAAGACTATACAACCACAGCAACTGGCAGAGAAATTATAGGCTGGTCTAATATTTGATCTGCTTTCAACTCTTTGTAAAAACATTGTCTACCAAGCTGGCAAGATTTGAATTACTTTTTAAAAGGCAATTCCTAATCCTTGTCATGCTACATCAGTTGGCACACAGAAGCCCTGTCCCATTCAGTTCTGGAGCAGGGCTGCTCTTGGCACTCTTCGGACCATAAGATTTCTTCTTATTTTAATTTCTCAAGAACAGATGTCTCCTGCCTGACAGTGTATCACTGCCTTTGATTTGTTTGCTCTGGGAGGAGGAGGTGGAAAGCCACAGACTTGCCTCCTGCCACTCACAGCCCAGAGTCTCCCCAGCACAGCATCAGGGCACGTCATGTCACAGAGATGCTGCCCCACCGCTATGATGATGAGGATGACTCACTGCTGCCTTGTGCCCTGTCCTGCTTCATGACAGAGACTAAACAGAGGTAATGTTACCTCTTGTCTGGATGTTCCCATGAAAATTGGAAGGGAAGGAGGCTTTGTAGTCCATGTAATCCCTCCTTTTGGTTTGCTTTTTTTCCCTTTTGTGTTCATTTCACCAGTAAAAGACTGTGAACCTGGTTTAACAGATAAGTCTAAACCCTCTGCATGTTGTAGTGAGTCCTTGTCTGTCTTAATAAAAGAGCGTTTCATTTCATCCTGTTTTGTTAAATAGAAAGTTGTGAACTACACTGCACATCTTATCATGTATGGTAAGACAGGTACTACAGCCACCTTAGCATACGATTTACACAAACAAATTTAACCACACCAAATTTTACTCAAAAGGCAGACTATCCCATTTCTGGCACCTGAGCTAGCTCACGTATCACTATATTGCCAAACATCTGGGATGAAATAACCCGCTGCAACAGCATGGGCTGGGGCCAGCCGTTGATGGTGGTGGAGAGAAGGCTGAGCGTGAGTCTGCACTGAGCTCTGATACTGACAAACTGGAGATTTCACAGGAGGGACATAGAAAAGATTACAGGGTGAGAGCACAAATCAGGACTGTAAATATGTAAAGAGACTGGAAGAATGGGATTTGTTCAGTTTGAAGATCAGAAGGCTAAAAGAAGTTCTTATTGTCATCTTCATCTACCTCATGGGAGGATAGAGAGAAGATGGAGTCAGACTCTTCTCAGAGATGAGACAATGGACAGAACTTGCAGCAAAAGAAATTTGACAAGATGTAAAGAAAAATATCTTCACAGTGAAATTAAACAAATTCTGGAACAAGGTACCCAAAGAGTTTCTAGCATTTCCATCCTTGGAGATTCTCAAAACACAACTGAGCAGTCAAGCAACCTGGTCTAGCTTTGAAGTGAGCCCTGCTTTGAGCCAGGCACTGGACGATGTGACCTCCAGGGTCCCCTCCAACCTGAACTATTCTGTGATGCTGTATGGCATGATAGTGGAAGAAATAGATTTTTTTGAGGGAATATTAGGTGGTGCAAGTCTCTAGAAGGCCAATGGGCTCATAAGGTCTAGATGCTACTTCTGAACCTGCCCTCAACATCCCATGTGACCAACCACTCTGAGGCAGCTTACGAATTTTTGACTCCCAGTTAACCTGGAGACAACAGAAATGCTTGTATTGTGAGCGCAATTACCCACTGCCAACAGCAAGTCCTTGAACCTCACCTAAGATCACTCCATCATCTTTCCCAGCTGAAAAATAGGGATACATATAGTGAGAAAGATTAACTGCATCTGAAGGATATCTGCTCTACAGCTACGGAGGCCATCAGACAGGAAAAGAAAGCTTCTGTGAATAACAGATACTAACATCCAATACTGCAGAAACCCATCCATTTTTTCTGCCAACTTATCTGGAATGGAAATCAGCCGGGAGGGATTGTAGTTAAGTGGGGAATCTGAAAACATGATTTTAAATGTTTGGTAAGTACTTTCAAGGCAATATTAACATTAATAATTCCTGCTGGCATTTGGACCTCCGTTGTCACCCACTCACTTTGGCATCATATCACACATGAAAACTTTTGCCATTTAAGCTAGTTAGTAACATCCTCCAACATTCCCACTAGCACTTAACTTTCAGTTTGTCATCATTTAGCATTCCCAGTTCATCTGTTTGTACAATTTTTAAACAACTTCCATATATGGGTAATGCCATGTGTTGAAGAAGGCAATATCCAGAATCATTTACAGCCTGCAGAGGTCCAAATTTTGTTAGACAGCTCTCTCTGTGAATCTGATTCATGAACTATAGTATCACCTCTGTCCAGTCTTGTATCTAGGAGCACTTTGTCTTTTAAAATCAGGAGCCACCCACTGCCCTTTGCATGCATTGAAACTGCTGCTGAAGTTAACAGACCTGTGTGCACAGGAGGGATCATAAGACTATGGTCTAACCATGGTCATCCTATGGTACATTATCATGGCTTAGTGGACATATGTCACAGTGCCACATAAAGGTACCCAACTCAGCTGAAATACTGATACATTATTTCAGTGATACATCAAGGTGATTTATCTATCTTTCACCTTTAACAACAGGCTATATAGTTGCTACAATATCTTCTTGCAATCATGAGAGAGGTACCTCCAGATGCTGATTACCTTGATCTTGGCAAGAAAAATTGCTAGCAGGCAGTTCAGCAAGGACAGACTGACTTCCAACACACTTGAGGTGCCTTGGCATGAGAGAAGTCTTTGGGGGATCGCTGGCCAATATAAGGAACATGGTGAAGCAGCTGTATGAAATGTAGCAGTAGTAATATTTCCAATAAGCACCCAGTTTTTCATAGCTGCAAGATTTTGGGTTTATTTTCTCGTAAGAACTCCAGTGTAACTCTAGGTCAGGAGTGGCCAGCTCTCTACAGAGCCAGAATTAAGAATTAAAATGCACACTAGTGAATAGCCATAAGGTTTTAAAAAGCACTGGGTTTCACGTTTTGCTGATATTTTACCATTATCTTTATTACAAGAAAATTACACAAAACCAGAAGTATGACTGGCCTGTCTTTATCGCATGTTTAATTTTGATACCTACCTAAATAAATGCATTTTCAGTATACAGGGAGGGTTGAGGGCAACACGCTTGATGGTGAGGCACGTGCCTTTTGAAGTAACTGGGGTTCAAGAGGTGTTGCCTTGCACTGAGACATTACTCCATGTTGTCTCTCCACATGGTATGTTTCCCCATGGCCAGGAAGCACAGAAGCGCAGGTGGCCATGGAGGCCAGCTACTTACTGCCTGTTCTCCTCCAGGGATGCCTCGAGGGGTGGGCAGCCCCTGGGGGTCAGTGCATCGCTCTGAGAGCTGAACCACAAAAGACAACCATCCAGCTACAGAGACCAGCAGGCCTGCTGAGCTCTGTACTTTTAACCAGGGCCATGGGCAAACCTGAAGCAGGGTGTCCTAGTTTCGGCTGGGACAGAGTTAGTTCTTCTTTTTAGCAGCTAGAAGAGCTCTGTGTTTTGCTTTTAGTCTGGGATTCGCTATGAGAAGAATGTTGATAGCACTCTGATGTTCATAGCTGGTGCTGAAACATCAAGGACCTTCCAGCTTCCTGTGTTTTGCCAGTGTGCAGGAGCACAACAGGCTGGGGGGGAGCATGGCTGGGACAAAGGGTCCACAACTCCCCTTATGGTTTGAATTTAGGATTGAGGGCCAAATTGGCCAATGGAGTATTCCATATCACGCAACATCACGGCCAGTATATAGGTGAGGGTTGACCAGGAAAAAGCTGTTTTGCTCTTCCGAGGCCTGATCTCTCTGACTCTCAGAGTTCTATCTCTTGCTCTCACTCTCTTTTCCGCCTCTCGCTTTCCCAGGATTGCAGTGTCAGGACTTATCTGCTTCGGGATCATTAACCGGGAAAGGACAGGCCTTGGTCACTGGGAGGTGGGCAGTTACACTGTGCATCACTTACTTGTATATATTATTATAATTATACATGTATATATATTCACATATTAGTAGTGAATTAGTATTAAATTGTTCTTATCTCAACCCACGAGTCTATTTCCCTTTTCCCCTTTAATTCTCTTCCCCATCCCCTTGGGGTGGGAGAGGGCGAGCGAGCGGCTGTGTGGCATTTAGTTCCCATTCAGGCGAAACCACAACACAGGAGAAAGGTAGAGCAGAGGGATGTGGTAGTCTGATCCTGGGCAGATTTTTTTTCCAAATATTTTTTCTTGCTGGCTGCCTTTTGTATGTAAATGTGTGGGTTTTCTTATTGGAGAGGGAATTCTTGTGTTGTTATGCGCAGGGAGCATCCTGTGCAATTCTTACCATAACAGATAATCTACAAATTTGTACTAGCTCTCTTAGTTCCTTATGAATGACACAAAAGTATATAACAGATGCAAGTTAAAAATATATATATTTATTAAGGTTATACAATCAGTGAGAAGCTACAATTTAAGGCCTAAAGTAGAGTGGCAACCAGCACAGTCTGCAAAGGTTGAAGGGCTTTATCAGCGGTCTGATCTCACGGCCCAGCTCACAGCAAATACAGAAGGGCTGAGTCTCAATGTTAGCAACAAGACAGCCATGGACAGAAAACAGTTACAGAAAATACCGGTCATTAGAACAAAAGAAAACTCTCTTTTAGTCCCACCCCCACAAAGACTATATTCAACTCAAAACTAAAAAACATGAAAAAAATAAAAAGAGGTGATTATTTCAAACAAAATAAAATGCTCAGCTCTAGACCTAAAAAAAGACAGTAATGATATGGGCACACAGAAGATGCCACTTTTCAGGGAAGCATTTGCCTTGCTAACACCCTGTCTATCTGTGAGACAAAAATTACACAAACATATGAAGATGACAAAATGGGGTTATCCACAGGGGTACGCACATTCACAAGAGGGGGAGGCTGAAAGTCTGCATTTGCCAGTTACCCAGCACACTACTACATGGTGTCTCTGAACGGACAGCCTCTACTCCTCTTCTCAAGCTCTCATTGCTGCTGGGCTTGCTTTTCTCTGCCAAGCCCCTGCCTGGTTGCACCTCACCCAGGTGTGCATGGGCCTGGGATGTCTCCTGCTGTTTGCCGACTCGGCATCTCTCCCACTTACTAGGCAGTCCCACCTGTGCGTGTTGAATTCACACTTCCTTTGGTCAGTCCTTCAGGCTTCTGTAATCACTAATTGATAATTAATACTCATCTCCTTGCAAAGCTCTTGGAGCTGCTGCTTGTTTAAAGTCTCATCTTGAATGAGGAATGTTTTCATGCACTCCTCTTGACAAGGAAAATGAAGAATGCACATAAACAGATCTCTTCTTTTTTCAGTGTCGTCGTCTTTGTCAATTTTGAGGTTTACTGCAGCGTGTGACAAACAAGGTCCTCTTCTCAGTTTGACCTCTTGTACTTCCTTCCTGTGTAACTTACTGCTCCACAGTAAGCTCCTTGCCAGAACCTTCTGGGGATGAGCTCTCACTTAGTTTTTCAAGCAGCTCCTCCAGAAACATTTTTGCCCTTTCTGTGCTTGTCTCATGAGCAAAGACATTTATTTTCCCAGTCTCTGAGTACAAATCACAGTCTAGATCCCAAGAATGACGAAGCCTCAGGCCAAAAAACATCTTAAGTGACAACAAAGCACATCTAAACTCTGCTCAGCTTCATGTGCATTGGCCATAGGGGAGTAATAAGCCTACAAGATATGCTGTAACCCCTAAAATACAGTCAGTTAGATAGGTGGGAGCATTGCGCCCGGAGTTTGTGTGTACCCTGGGGTGCTCTGGGTCACTGGTGCAATCGCTGCAGGTGTAGGTACATTTGCATGAGCTTTGGTCTGTACAATGCAAAGGCTGTAGCAGCCTGGACCACTGCACAAGCTGTAAAATCCTGTATGGACTTTATTTAGATCTTCAGGCAGCCAACTCCCTGTGAAGTTTGCACTGCACCGGCTCTAGAACTGTGGTTATGTGGAAGGCTGATTTCAAGTCAGCTTGAACACATCTCAAGCAGCATTTTTTCCCAAGTAAATGCATGCATGCTGCACGGTTCCCACTTCTGCTCATACCAGAGGTGGGAATTTTCAGAGACAAAAAGATTATGGTATACACAGTTGGTATCAAGTACAGGCACTTGCTTGCTTAATTAAGAATTATGTTTCCATGTCCCATCATCTGGTCCTCGTTGATGCAGCAGCTCCACTCGGCCGCACAGGTCCTGCAATCCCACAGCTCGCTGCCCTGGTCGGTGCTGTCGGTGATACAAAGGCAGGTTTGATAGCAAGTATGATTTTCTGACAGAGTGTATCCAGCTCAGCACAGTCATTGCACAGTAATTAATGATGTCTTTCTATTACACTGAAGCTCACCTTTAAGTCTTTTTGTGCCTAACAACAGACCTCAGAAGTCAAAGAATTTATCTTGCAGCTCCCCCACGTGACTCTAGTTTACACTAAATACTACTTGTAACATGCATTCGCTGCATCAGTTATTCCCTCCTAAATCACTTAAAGATCACATTTTTTTTCATAAAGCTCTTGAAGAAAGAATTAAATTTTTAATGGAATTATTAACCGTTATTATCTCTGATAAGCATTAGAGCCATTGAGAAGAAAACGACTATGTGAGAGATGCATGAGGGGTAGACCACTTTTTATTATTAAATTACTTGTTTGTTTTATAGCAAGATTTAGAGTTCCCAGGAGAGCCACCATGTATAAAGTAATGTAGATGTAGACAATAAAAAGCACACTAAGATTTTCATCTAAATAAGACAGGTGAAAAAGACCTAAGGAAGTCTCACTACTATACCAAAATCTTTAGCAGAACACAAAGGAAAAGAAAAATTATTTGATTTTGTTCATGACTAGAGCAGAAATCTACGGTAGTATTGAACAGTTATCCACTCCTCATTAAGCTCATTTGCTTCACCACAGATCTCTCATCTAGTGTGATGTAAATTGAAATCGACTAGCCCTTCACCTGGCCTCAAAGGGTCTTCCTGGAAAATCCTCATGATCCAGCCTTTGTGTCAAAGCAGGCAGTGGGACTATAAGTTCAACCCCACGGAAATGGTTGCATCAGTACCATCAGTACCACTCAAGCAAAGTGAAAACAACCCAGTGTAGGAAGGTAGCTGTGAAACACTTCACAGCCTATATGGTACATAAAATAAAACCCTTTGGGCCATTAGGAAATGGAGGCTTCTTCCTCTCATCAGCCTACAAACCAGTTCTCTTACCAGAAATTCCAGCTATGGAAGATTTTTAGAAACAGACACCAACGAGCTCATCTCCAGCTGGAGCAGGGCTCTCTGGTTTGTTGCTAACCACTCGTCTTCTTTAAAGTCGTATGTTGACTTGTTTGTATCTTTATAGAACTCTGTTCGGAACTGCCAAAATTAATTCTTAAGGGATATGCTTAGGAAATTTTGTCCCAGTCGGCTCTGCTCTCATACAGCTTCTACAAGATTATTTCAGTCAACTGAATAAAGTTTTCCATCCTTTTCAATTATTCATTTTTTTTTCTGAGATTTTATTTATACAGCAGTGTACACAGTGCTTTGCAGTAAGTAGGTATGTCAGACAAAGAACAATGTCCTCTCGACAGCTTTTGCAGTCCAAAGAAATGAAAAAGGTACAGAACAAAACAGTAAGGGTAAGGAGGCAAAGTCACTGCAGTTCAAATATTTCATGGAACAAAAGCAATAGTAAGAATGTTTGAAAAAGAAAAAATATTTGTCACATTGAGTAGGGTTTGTTCACTTAACTGTACACATCTATAATGCAAGGATCTCTGTCTGAGCTAGTCATTGGAGCCTTCTTTCTGGTGAGAAACAAGCATTTTCAGTGCTGAGATTCATTTAATTTGGACATCTCTAGGAAGAAAGGAATCATGCTTTATGCTCTACTTATCATATCGACCGGCTCTCCACTGACTACAACATGGCCAAGCTGACCAACATTTAGTTAGATGATTCCAACCTACTAGTCTAGCCACAAGACGATATCTCTTTTAAGATCTTTGTAAATGAAATTTCTGCCTGACAAAGCTTCAAGCAGTGATTCCCCATTCTTTTCCACTGGGGGGTAGCTTTTTTTACATCCCCCATTCACAAACACATTTTTGCTGGAGATAATTGCTAGATTAGCTCAACTCAATCAGCTGTCTCGTAGGCTGCACTCTAAACCAGATTTGGTTATAGGAGCCTGGTTTTTAAAGGCTGTCTCCAGATTATTTTTTTTTCTTTCTGTTGTAAATAGATTCCTGCATACGCGCGGTTTACAGTCCTGCGATGTAAAAGGCTGAGTCAGAGCAAACTGGAGTTGACCTGACTTAACCTTTTACATGGCGGATTGCAAATTGGGATGGGGTAACTATGGGGAGGCAGAAACCTTCTAACCATGTCTGTAGCCTGTGGACCACTCCACAGCACCATGTCCTCAACCTCCGTTGCTCCCGCTCCTGTGGCAGGAACGGCATGGGCAGACACCCAACTGGGTTTTGCCTAATGCCCTGTGACTGCCATCAGCCCCAGCCTGAAGCTCTCACCTTTGAGGAGGAGAGTGAAATGCAGCCCAGAGAGTACAACTGCACCACGTGCTGGGCCCCTCCAGGTGCCTGCACCAGCAAGGAAAGCTGAGGATGCTCCACACTTGGTCTTGTGCTTGAATCTATGAACATTGTCGCTAGAGAAAATACCTCTTCTTTTCTCCCACAGGGACTGTGCTGGGAGTATTAGGCCACTTTTGCTCCAGCGCTAAGCAGTGATGAGATTGCAACGATTTGGTGGCAGTTGTTACTAAAGCCCATTGATGTGGAATCAAAAGTCCTGCCTCCCATTAACGCTGCTAAAACTGAATCAGTTAGTCTCCTGTACGAGACACCCTTTGTTTTTCTGTTTAATAATTTCAGTAACTCTGCAATATGAAACTTTCACAATCCAGTCCTTGTGTGTGGGAGGGTGTGCATGTTTCCAGCTCATAGTAATGAATGCTTTGGCACAGGCAATTGCAGCAGGCATAGGACTGCTAGCACCGCTTCCCAAGCCCAGCTCCAATGTGCTTCTCGCTGTACCCCAGTGCTAATGCAATTAGCTTCGCTTTGTGCGTGTGCCAAGGTGAGACGGCACAGGCAGAGTGACAGAACAGTACTCAAAAGACCCTGACATTTATCTGTGCTTTGTAACACACTAAAAACTAATTACATTCCTTACGTTAGGCTCATCAGTCTGAAAAAGGCACTGAGACACCCCTGACAACACAACATGCCTCTGCTCCGCTTTGGTGGCACAGACGTTTGTACCCGGATCAGCCCAAAACTGTTTCCCCCTGACAGGACACGAGGCAGAAGGAGGCAGGTATGGATGCTGCCTACTCTCTTTCCCAGAAAACAAAATCTCTCTCAGATGCATTCAGGAGGAGTTTGAATTCTCTGTCTGTTTTCAACATACACATTGCCTTCCTTTTCAGTTCTGAAGCCAGGCTCCAGTGGAGACCTGGAGCAGAGCAGACAGTATAAAACACTCCTGCTTTGCCTCTTCTGTGACTACCCCATGAATGCATTAACATTTTAGCTGCATTATGGCAACACAGAAGTGTTGATGCCATTTAAAACTGGTCTCAAGTAACTAATGAAGTTATTATATGTTGCCATGGTATGCAAATTAGACTTGCAGTACAAAACCTGTATATTTAGCCAATAATATTATTTCTTCTAAAATGAAGCCATATATTTCAAACTTTAAATAAATAGAATGAAAAATGTAAGTTAAGGGGAGAAAAAGCAAAATACCACCTAATGAAACAAGCAAATACTAGTTTATTTTGCATGATTTAATTATGAAAAGCACATTCTTCTAAACAATACAGAATATACTAAAACCCAATAGATATAGATGTTAATTGTCTTCTCCATTACAAAGATAGAGCTAATGCCAGGGATTTGAGACAAATAGCACTTAACCTCCTGAACCCTAGATGAAGAGGGAGATAGATGTTTGCTTTTTATCGTTCTGGTCTTTTCATGATCTGAATCAATAAGTACCCCTTATAGCTTTGAGTCATGTTTCTAATTAGTCAGCCTCTTGGGCTTGGTTTACAAAATAAAGTATAAATCAACGTACATTTGCAAATTCCAACAAGCATTCTGGGCCAATGCCATCTCAATAAAATAATTAAAATGCCATCAGCCAGTTAACTTGCTCTCATCTCTGCCAAAATATATATACTGTCAAATGCCAACTCATATTTGGAGTGGTAAGGAAAAAGGTATTTTGAAGATAATATTTTAGCTGCAATAAATATAAGATACAAAATTCATAAGTCTTAATATAACCAATTAAAGCTTCACTTTTCTTTGTTAGTGCAAGGTATTCCAGACAGAGAACTGATAAGGAATGTTGTTGACTATGAAGTTGCATATGATCCAGAAAACACTCAATGTAGCTCACAGTTAGCTTCTCTAAGTCAAATGCAGCACGTAAACTCCACATTACACAGCAAAATACATACAGTGACACATTGGGGCCTGAATTTTACAAAGATAACAGCCTGTGTGGGACCCTCTTATTGGGGACCATCCAGGAGACAAACTGTCCATTAGCAATATGATTAATTTTCCCTATTTTCACTTACTGTTATGCCTCGTGTATACTAGGACAAATGTGTAAGGACAAATTATCAAAAACAGCCTCTGAAATCCCATCTGCCCCTCTCCACATTCCCTGCTTTGTGTACATGCTGTCGCTTGCTACTTCCAACAAAAGGCCAGATTTGGGTCTCGTTGACATCAGCAAAGGATGGGTGATGATAGAAATGAGCTCATTGAAAGTGGAAGCCAAATCCCTTCAGCTCCGCATACGCAAAAAAGAAGGGACTGGAATATCCTCATAAAGGATTTTTACTGAACTGGTCAAGTGAGACATGTGCCACACAAAAGATCAGTTAATGGAATATCTATACATTTGAGGAAGTGATAAAACCAACCAGGCCCATCAACAGCATGCAAGACTTGAGAAATAATCCTTAAAGAAAGAAAAGTGAAAGATATAGAAACAGATAGGAAATAAGACAAAAATACATTCTTTTTGCCAGAATAGGTAATGACAAACTATCCTGATATTTTGGGGTTTTGTATGGCAATTGCTGATATTCAAGGCAAATGATATGTCCTAGATTTCACTTCACTCAATTTAAGATAATCTACATATGGTGCCATACGAGAAACTGTTAAGCTGGAAGAAATCGGCATTAGTGTAAGAATCATAAATTTGCTCAGAAACTGACTGGGATGGTAATGAGAAAAGAAAAGTTACTGATGGAACTCCCAAAGCACAAGTCTTAGGATGGAGCACGCTTAAATTTTTGGCTAATGACACTAACTCAAAAATAAGGATGCACGAAATGAACCGAGTGCTTCTGACACCGGCATCATGATGGGGATTAAAAACAGCACAAAAAAAAAAAAAAACAAGTTAAAGAACTGAAGGAGAGGAACAGAATAGTAACACAAGTGGCACAAAAGGTTTATTAGGATTTAGCAAGAGGAGGGACAAAAAATTTTCTCTTTTGGCTACTCCAAGCTAACAGTCTTAATTCCATAGTGAAATTTTAGCAATCATCACCCACAATTTATCCCAGCACTATTAATTTTTAAATCAGAGTGAGATAAAGTGCTCAGCAGAGATCTCTTGTTCTGTGCCCATGTTTCATCAGGATCAGAAGCTAACTCCCCTGTTTTAAGGCCAGGCTGCTGGAGTCCAGAAACCTGGGAGGGGGACAGATGCTCCCACGGCAAGCAGGTCTGTGTGGGCTACTGAGCCGCTTCCAGCAAGAACCGAAGGTGACGCTTCTAATGCACACCCCAAACGTTCAGTGAGCTTTCTTTTTGGCAGACTTTCCTTTTTCTTCTAGGCAAACCATTCTGCTCTCTGCAGTAATGCCGCAGCTTTGATCCGAAAGCCCCGGGGCCCCAGAGCTGGGAGCACTGGAAGGATTCAAGCCCCACTAACGTCAAAATCCCCTCCCCTCTCAGAGCACCTTCAGTGCTGGTCCCGAACGGGATTTACTGGGTCACCTCACAAACACATGCAGCAATGAGGAATGAAGGGGATGAAGAGGGACATGGTCTTGCTGGAGGTCACGCTCGTTTTGACAGTAGTCTGTGTAATTCTGCACAGAGGCTCACAAAGGACTTTAGTCAGATGTCAGTTTGCAAACAGTTTTAAAAAATAATTGCAGTATTGTCTACCGATGAAATCAAGCAGCTTTACACTGAAAGAAGAAGGCTGGGGAGTTGGGACAGAAGCTCTGATTTTGTCCATGCTGATGACCAGGGAATCAGACTGTGTGGCTACATTTTGTCACCCTGGCATAAAGGCTCATGGGGAGCGGCGTAACACTCACTATTTGGAAGACAGGCAGGTGAGGATGTGCTTGAAAAGTAGCATCCCTTATTTGGACAACCCCAACCTGAGCAAAATCCCTCTGTTAATATTTTATGTATATCAACTTAGTTTACTCACCTTAATTCCCATGTCCTTCCACATTAAGCTGAAGAATTTTTAACTATATATTTGTTTGCAGAAAACAATGTTTTGTAAGCACACTAAGAGCAAAAGTACAGTAATGGGTTTGTAGGTCCTCGGCCTTTCGTGGACTGTGTTGTGACAAGAACAGTCCTGCTCAATACCCAGGAAGTGATGATACAATCATCTCTATGGATAATAAAAAGCACTAATTCTTTGTTTCATTGTTCTCCTGCTCTGAACTTAGGGAAAGACACAGAGGAGCAGAGGAATGCAAAGTACATCTGTTTCCAACTCTGTGGCCTTACTACTTCATAAACAGGCAAAGCAGAGATGTCACCCACTCATTACAGAAAAGTGAAGGCAGTGTATTGCTTAATGGCTAAGGACTAGGTGAAAGAGGGTAACAGAGAGCATAGAAGGATTTTGCCTCTCTCATCCTTTACTCATCTACCAGAGTGATGCTTTGATCTTGCTTTTATTATTTTTAAATTACTAGGATAGGATTTTAAAGGCTCCTAATTTCATCTGCTGCAATTTTCTGCACATATGAATGATTGTATATATTTGTTAATTATCATTGTGTGCAACAATCATTTAAAAGACTAATTGCTCTTATGCATCCACAAATTCAGTTTCAAAAGCTAGAGGCCGCTGACGTTATATGAAAATGACAGAAACAAAAATTAGAAGCCCCTCAGTCTATTTATTTCCAATTCTACTTGTGGGCTATCTCAACCAGCACCAATGGACACCCTGCTGATTCCTCGAGGACAAGGAGTTGTCAGCAACAACTAGAAGACAAAAGTGTCATCTGAGCAGTACCTCTCATTTGTAAGATTGGTAAAGTGGCTTAGACCATCTGTCACAGGGCAGTGATAACTGCTAGGTTGAAAACAAACAAGGGATCATGTAGAACTGACAAGAGAATAAACTATTTACAGAAGAAGGATGAGTTATGAAACATTTTACGTCAATGTTGTGCTAAACATTTTCAGTCAGAAGAAATAGAGAAATTAGGCACTGAAGCTAAACTTATATTTATTTTTATGCTGGTGATAAACACAGATTTAAATAAATATCAAATACTGGCTATACCCAAAGCAATCGGATATCTTCTTGAGGGTAGGCCATGTTCTCGTCTTTTGCCTTATGGAGGATGCTCGGCAGAGACTGTAGGCCACTTCTGCATGGTGGAATATCATTAACCACCAAATTCTAAAAATCACAGACCTTCTAATGAGTGCAAAATCTTTATTCCATGGCTGTAGTTGCATATGCAGTTTTCTCTCTCTGCAGGCACAAAATTAGCAGTATGGTTGCGTGTGTCTTTTGTACCTTATTCGTAAAGATAGCTCCGTCTAGCCTGAAGCTAAGCTTTTTTGGAACAGTAAAATCACATCCTATTAAACAAATGTGTTTTTAAGCTGTGATTAAGCTGTATAACAACAAGCAAGCAATAATCTGATGTAAATACAAATATACTAAGTGTAAAATACTCAAAAAGTATGTATATACCTTAGGATCTTAAGAATTTTTTGTGGGTTTTTTTGTTGTTGTTTTTTAAGTGCCTTAGGGGCCCCAGTCTCTGGAAAATTACACCTAGCTACTGAATTTTTTGTAATGTTTAGGAATGAAGCACAGAGCAGTGAGACAAAAGGGAAGAGTTTGGATACTCAGGTGGTGATAGCATTGTAAATACTTGGAAAGATTTCTTATATGTTAATAAAAGTTTTGCTGACCAGCTACCAGATTACTCCTGTCACACACCAGGAGCATCCGCAGCCCTGCGAGGGCATAGCGAGCGTATGGGAATTGCACATTAAGTCAGGCACTTCTGCGTATGTGCACCCAGACATGACCATAACCCTGCTGCTCTTCAGGGTACGAGAGCTGGTGGCTGGGATCCTCAGGAAAAGGAGAGCACTTGTACCTTGAAGCTCAGCCTCTCATCGGCTCCCCTTTCGCCTGGCTGCAACAAGCCTGAAGCCCCTTCTTCTCATCACACAGGGAGGCCCCAAGACATCGAGGCCAATGTCAGCGGTCGCTACAGGACCTGGTCCTACAACGCTTTCCCTTGGCACCAGCCTTGTACATTTTCTTATAAATGCTTCTATTCCTAGAGGCTTAACTTCCACCATTTGCCTCGGACTGAATAGCAAAGCTGCGGCATATCGTAAGATACATGTCCCATTCTTCAGCAGATGCAGATAATGGCACAGATTTCTCAGATTAGGCTGAAGAAATTCTTCGATACTTTAAAATAATTAAAATGGTCTGGCATGCAAATGTCAACATGGAAGAAATTTAGCAGAAAATGGAGGAGAAATGGCCAGATCTTCTTATTATCACTTGCTGTACATCTCAAAAGACAGCTGATTCCCGGCTCTGTATGGGTTCCAGCATCCAGTGATTTATTGGGTAATTCAGCATTTGCCAGTATGTCTTGTGCTAATTAAATGCATCGCACTCTATTCAGAAATGTCACAATTGATTTGTCTTCTGCAAGCACTGACTTTATTTCAATCTTCTAAAAAAGATTTTATGAGCCCCAGATAACTTATCCTGGCACATTCATCTCCCAGGGCAGCTTCTGCATCTGAGGGCAGTATGGGAAGAAACCAACAGTGAACATCCAATACAAATGTCTTCTTTGGACAGCTTATTTATCTGATATGTGCTGTATATCCAGGAGTGGGTAGCCTATATGGTGAAATTACAAGCTGCTCCATTAATGTATAAAAACACTCGAACATGACAGAAGTTCATATACAATATTGGCAGATTTTATTGGTTGATAGACTGAGCCAAAAAGCCGTGAGGATGGAGAACACTGTAATCTGTAACAAGGTGTTTATTTACAAGTGGTTTTGTGACTGAATTCGGCTATTAACTAAATTGCATCAAGAGGAAATGAGCATGAAATAGCTCACTCTAAATATAAGATGCCAAAGCATGCTCAGTATAATATTCAGCGTCTGAGGACTATTCTGTCATTTAAATTCAGTGCTTTTCCCCCACACGTTATGCATAACCGAATGCTGAGGGTGAATTGCAGCGTTTTGCTACTCAGTCATGGAGAATACAGCTACAGTATACAGTAGAAGACTGCTTTGTTCTCAGAAAGTACAATTCCTGACACAAAATTGTGGTTGAAGCTTAATCAGGATTGAGAATCTGTGATGCAAGACAAGGAGTGCTTTTCATGTGACAGGAAGAAAACAATTACCTGTTTTAAGGCAGCGAATGATTATTCAAAGAGGTAGAAGGAGGGTCAACAGCACAAATATTTTGAGATTTTATTAGAAAACAATAATTTTCTATTACTATTACTTCTGTCCCGGATCCTTTACTGCTTAGACTTTTCTGCAACAGAAATTGCTGCAGCGAGGAAACTTGCTGCCTTCAGGAGAAACTTTCCAGAACAGGCTCGAATCAGTTCAGCACTGTTTGAATTTGTCATTTGTCACATTAGCAACTGAATGTTGCATTTGTAGCAGTTTGGTGTGTAGAGCAGAGGGAGGACTCTATGACTATTTTTGCTGCACAAGCTTCTGCTGCTGGGCCCTAACCAAGGATACCTACTATAAGCTGCCATCTGAGATACTGCAGCAAAGATGACATTTAACTGGAAGACGGTGATTCACACAGTTTACTCCCTGGTGTCAGACGGTGACTCTTTACACTTTTCTGAAGAAAAGCCATTGCAGTGGCCATGAACGCGGTCATTTGGTCATGGCCGCTCATCTCGCCAAACATGCACGAGCGGTGAGTAAACTGGACTGTTGGTTCAAGGTTCCTGTCCGTTTGCAAGTCTTTGTTGTCTCCTCTTTACTGGCTTATGTAGGAAAGTGAGGAAACACAGTGTATGAACCAGAATAGGAAGGAAAGTCTTGGGTCCTTCATTCTGCAACTCCAGACAGTCGTACTATACACTTCTCATAAACTCATTTAGCTCAGACTGCTGAAACTACCTCTTGCATGAGGCTGTTCCAGAATCTCACCAACAATTAGGAATAATGTTTTTCTGCTAATTTCCATCTTAAAATATGTATTTATTTGCTCTGTGCTTATTTGATTCTTTTGCTTAAATAGCTCTTCTATATTCCGACTACATACGTCCTTTATGCATTTATAGAGCACAATCACATGCTCTCCCAGTTTCTAACCAGTCAGCCTGCTAAACTGTACCAACTAAATGTTTTAATCTCCATTCCTCTGGTCATCCTTGCTCCCTACATCAATTCTAATTTTAATTCATCTTTCTAGCACATAGATAGTCAGAGCTATTTCAAATAATCTATATTGTACAGTGATTTTTATACTTTTCTCTTTTTTTCTGAAAATGCTTCGTATCCTACACTAGCATCAAAATTGAGTTTTTCATAATTGCATGATAATTATTGCTCACAGCCACTGTGTCATTGAGTAACACACCTCAGTTTTCTTCTCCTTTTTCATGTCAAACCAATGAATTCTGTTTACCTGAAAAGATCATGTTAGTCTCCCCTAAGTGTAATTACAATTTACCCAGTTTTCTAGTACCTAATCTATATTAGTCCTCTGGCTGCTCAGTTCTTCATGATATTCTGATTTGTTTCACTACACTATTTGCTGGTGCAACAACGGTCTCACTTTTTAGGATGATGTCATACATAATAAGAAAAGCTACAAGCTAGGAATATTGCCTACTTATTAACATTAAGCCATTTGTTAGTGCAGAAAGCAAGTTCTACCGAGGGATTCCTTTTTCTATACTCAGAATGTATTTCATACAAAAACCAGAAATATGCCTTTTACATGAAAGAAGGGGAAATTACATACCAAAAGACATCTTTGCTGCAACCATATTTTAGTATTGCTTTATTTTCCCATAAATTTTCTCATTTTTTTGCTGATAAGGAAGGGGGTCATTTAAGTAACTGTCCATTTACTACTAAAAGAAGTATTTGCTTCTGAAATAAAGAGCAAACATTTGTCTCTAGAAGTATTTTGGGATATCATTACTGCCAAAGGTTGAGCTTGCTCACAGAAAGGCAATATTTTCAAAACCACAGTTTTTCATAACTGACTGTTGGAAAGTAAGAATCAGTAGTTTGGCAAAGGCTTAAAAGCTGGTATTTTAGAAAACTGAGATGAAGGAACAAATCTGGTTAATGAAGAGAATCACATCACATATGGAAATTTAGCTGATTAGTAGAGTCGTGGAATACACTTCTACTTCATCAGGAAAACTGTCAGTTATGGCGTTATGTTGATCCAGAAAGCTCAAACCTAACACAGTATCTGGTGTTCTAATAAGTTTTGCTTTCATCTGCAACTGCCAAGTCACTCTTTCGAGTGACCAGTTTTAGGTCACATAGGGAATCCATGCTCTGGAGTAACTTCCAGAGCACTCACTGCTCTTTTGCCAACCCAAGAAATCATGGACTATTCCTGCTTACACTACTGTATCTTTCAACACAAACATTTACCACCAGGGAATACATTTTCACAAGGGCCTCTGAATTTCCAAATTGAGTTTAATGTCCCACCTGTTGTGTTTGGTAAGTCTTCTGCTTTCACAAACTGGGTAATGACAAAGATGTGGTTGAGTGAGATGCCTGAGGGTTGATATCGCCCATCTACTGTATGTGCCATAGTAAAGGTCATGTTTAAATGTGACCTCCTTGCATGTCTAGCTGGAGACACTGACAACGGTGTCACTTCTTGGTCTGCCTATGGCACAGGTCAGCACTTGCAGGGGACTGCTGGTGTCTCAGTCTCTGAAGACAGAACATCCTCATACACTCTATTGTATGAGACTTCTCTCATTTCTTTTAACCTCTTGCTTGAGCCTATTACATTGCATACAGGGGGAGAAAATGTGGCTTAGTCCAATTAAACATTCTTATCAGAAGTTAGAGGGAAAAGGTATGGTTAATGCCAGGAAGACAGAAGCAATGAATCTTGATTTCCCTGAGTACCTTCTAATGGGACAGTTGCTAATGTAGCTGCTTTTTCTTCTATGAATGCAAAGCTGATGCACTTCTTTACAAATATTTCCCATTCTCTTTCCTGCCAATTAATTCCCATTGGTGTCATTGGCAAAACTGCCATTGATCACACAGGCAGCGTGATCAATGCTTCCTGTACCTGGATGTTTGTCTTTCTTTCTAGGAGATATTTGGCCGAGTTTCCTCTTACTAGCACAATTGTTCTGCCTACCTGAAGGGGTTCCCTTCATGGCACTGTCACAAATGAGGATGATCATTTAACTGAAGTGAGCAAAACCCTGCCTCTGAGTTTTTGCAGGTGGTAAGTCTAGAGAAAGAGATAGCTAGACAGGTGATAGCGTGCATATCAACTGGCATTGACATTAAAAACTATGTAGAAAGATCTTGGTAGGGAGGAAAGCCTAGTTGCTGACTTGCAGGCCACATGCATCAAGGAAAGGTCTTTTCTTAGACCCATAGGATACACATGCACCACAGAGGAGCTATATGTTAGAGCACTATAGAGCTCCACACACACAGCACTGCTAGCTCAAGTCCTGGGAGAAGTCCTTCCTTCGTTCCGGGCTATGGGATTGGTCTCCTCGGGCTTGGAGAGGTCGTAGCATGCTATTGCAGACAGTACAGATATGTTTCTCTTCTCTTCCTTCCCAGATCATATCCTTCTCAGCCAGAAAAAAAATGAACTACCTTTTCTGCATTTCTGCAGCTTCTTTTTGTATTCCCTCTCTCTTTGCCATGTCCCAGTAGCTCCAGTCCTGAATGTAGTTCCCCAGGGCACATTGCGGTGCGTCATCCACAGCACGTTTCTTTCCCAGAGCATAAATTTTCACTGGGTGAGAGGCAAACACTGAAGGCAGAGAAGGATTCTCAGTAGGACTATGTAGGACGGTTCTGCCCTTATTTTAATTTGGAACTGTGTCAAATAACAGCAAGCGTTTGCTGTCTGCGCTGGGTCCTCTCACTATGGCAACAAACGCAGAGTTTAGAGATCTGGACCACCTGGAAGGGAAAACAGGTTACTGAGAAATCCCGTGCTCAGGACAGTGACCCTGAGCCAGCATTCGACAACTTCTCGATGCTCCTGGCTCAGAGGAGCCGCGGCAGGACCCCGTGTGGTGCGGTGCTCTCCCAGCCTCCTCCCCACCCACCCGTGCAGCCGCGACGTCCGTGCCAGCAGCCTCCCGTGCCCACAGCCTCCCACGCCTGCAGCCTCCCATGCCAGCATCCTCTCATGCCAGCAGTCTCCCGCGCCACCTGACTCAGCACGCCCGCCACCCCACCGACAAGCCCCTTCGCCCCGGATGCCGCTGAGCTCCTCTGTGCTCCCGGTCATCCCCAGCGTTTCTGAGCAGAAAGGCTAAAGAGTCTTCTCTGATCATTCTTGGAAGGCAGGAGTTCATCTCACAGAAGCAAAAAGTCTATGTTTTTTTCATTTACAATTAAAATGTGGTTCTTAAGCACCACGTGTTAATGCAGAAGTAAAATAAACAATAAATCAACAAAAGCATAGTTTGTTAGTCAAGATAAAACTGCTAAATTCTGCCTTTGCTCCTCATGCTTTGGAATATGACAGAATCCAGCCAGTCCCTGGGTGCTAAGAATTCAAATAAAAAATATATACATAAAAACAGACAGTTACTTCAGCAGAAAGCCAGGATTCGTGCATGATAGACTCTAGAATAGATATTACTCAGTAGCTGCATCTGCTGAAAGTCTGGATCTTTCCCTGTAATCTGTCATCTTACCTTCAAGCCACAAGCTGAACCAAGGGGTTTCTTTGGGACGATGAGCTTGTATCTGCTGTGAGAGTAAAGGTGACCACAGGTGCTCAGGACAGCTGAGACAGCCGTGTGCAACTAAAACACTGAAAAAAAATACTAGCCCTATGGCCAGAAAACTGCCAGCAATAGAATAATTTGTGATTCTGGCATACGGATGACCTGCTTCACTGAGTTTGTTTAAATTGGCTGTATACATCGAAACGCACTGCACTTGGCTGCGTCCGGCTTCCCAATCAGTTTGCAGCATGAGAAATTACATATGGAAAACTGCAAGCGGGTGGCTTGTCCTTGGCAAGGGCCAGGGTTTTTGCAAGTGGCCTCAAAAAGCATTGAGGAAATTTGCTGAACCCTCCACGTTTCCCCATTCAGTTCTTCCTCTGTTTGTCGTTCCTTTGTTGGTGCAAATGCTCCATACCGGATTTCTACACCTCTTACTCTCATAAAACATCAGAAATACCTTCCCTTGGTGTGAGCATGACTATGCACAGTGACGAGTCTGCAGAGTCTCAACCCTTGAGAAGACACCCACTGTAATTGATAGATGAGGTGATTACCACCAGAAGCACTACCCCAAGGAAGGGAAAAGAGCAGCTAAGCGGTGATGACATCCTGCAGTCAGGTGGCAACCGAGTCACAGAACATCAGTCTTACTTGTTAATTGCTGTGATTTGACTCTGAGACAGCTGGAGATCAGCAAGAAAGCAATTTGTTTTGTTCGGTGGAAAATAAAAGCGCTTCTGGGGTGTAATCCAGAAAATTCTTTTGAGTACTCACCTGGGCAAGGTCAGGCCCTAAACCGCATTGTTTTATTTGCAAAAGAGTTTTAATGAAGGAAGAATGCTGTGGTGAATGTGAAAAAAATCCCTCTTCAGAGTTGCCTGTGACTGAAGTTTGAATGAGAATTAATCCTTGCAGTTTGGACAGCAGAAAGTGGAAAATGCATTGGCAGGCGAGACGTTTTTTTCTCTCTGACTTACTGTGCCAACCCCAGTAGGGAGTACGGTGACGAGCAGGAAGGACAGAAGAGATGGTCAGATGTTGCCTAGAAATAAAAACAAAATGCTTTTTTCAGGAAGTACAGAGAAATGAGTCAAACGGAATTAAGAGGAAGATTCAGAAAACAGATCACACACAAACAAAAAGAATAAAAACCAAAAGCCACCAACGCTGAAGAAGGAAGACGGGAAAAACAAACAAGGAGGGAAAAGGACCTACAAATTAACTGTCGTCCAAGACAAGAAAATAACTGGCCTTTTAGTAGAAACCGATCACTCAAACCGCCCATAGGTAGAAGTGGTTGTAAGACAGGTCTGTATATCTTGCCACATCCTCAGCTGCCTTCAGGAAATCGGTACGTGTCAACTGAAATGACACCAGTGGAGTTTCTGTCCCAAAGATTTCAAATGGTTGCGATTAGCTGGCTGTCGATAGCAGATGTGAGCTTGAAGTAAAATCCTTTCTAAAGGGAAGCTGTGAATGTATCATCAAAAACAAATGACAATGAAACCCAAAAGGCGGAGGAATCATCCACATTGACTCAGTGATGTTTGAGAGATCCAGCTCAGACCTGGAGTCCTGTTTTTCAAATTAGGAAGACAAATATTTAGACCCAGAACCCAGGAAGCCTCATAGCTTTGGCTGTGAGCAACACTTTCGTGAAGCTGGGCCAGCTGATCACATCCCACTTGAATGGTGGAATTACAGTGATAAATAGTCACATCAGCGAAGTACCTTGTTTTTTGTATCATGGTGCTCTCACTAAGCATGCTCAAATGCCTTTCAGCAATTAAATTGCAACTTTACATTTGAATTGCCTTGTTAGAAGGAAATGAAGATGCCATGTGGGAGGTCAACCAACATATCCAGCAAAGGAAACCTCCTGCTCTCATTGTAAAGCAAATGGTAAAATATGACAAAAAGCAAGGAAGCTGCAGCAAGCAAGGTGAGGGTCGATCAAGCACACTGATTTTGGGGACACTTAGAAAGAAATCTGATCACCATGCCAAGCTCCTGTAAAGAGTCTGCCAAAGCTGAGTCATTAAAGGTGACTTCAGCATCATTCTTTGCTGCCTAGAATGACCCTAGTGAAGATGGCTACTCCAGTTTGGGCTTCCAGAGCACAGCAGCATCAAATTCACTCCGCCTTGTATCGCTCAGTCAGTATTCCTCACAGTGTTAGCAATGAATACTTTTCCTCAATATAGGAAATCTAACAAAAGTCTGCTAATGACAACGACAAGAGAAAATTTCTTCTCTCATTGCTAGTCCACTCCTCTTGGACAGCAGATGGACCTACATGTCAGTGAGAATATGGGTTAGCAGGCAGACTGTGTCACATGGGAACTTCATGCAATCAGCTCTGCATGGAAAAATGGTTCCGTACAGGACTCTGAAAAGTTTAACAAGAATTTCAGTGAACCTAAGCACCAAGCAAATGAAATAAAAGTTGGAAATAATTGTTCTTTTCTATTTTGTCATCCTTTTACTTTGCGTGTTATGAAATCCTTCCTACTCCTTTAAACAGTCTTGCTTTAGAGTATTTGCAATAGCTTCAGACCAGATGGAGTCATTCATTGACAGGCAATACTGTATAATAAGTGTCCAATAATTAATAATTAACTTGCCATTTCATAATTTGTTATAAAAATCATCATATACTAATTTACTGCAATTATGAATCCAACAGGCAATTCCAGATGTCTGCTATAGCTTGGCATCACCTCATGTTCTTAACATACTTATGGTACAGCATTTTCGTTTTAAAAAAGAGCTCTAGCAAAACTTTACAATCAAAATACACAGAAAAAAAATCATCAGTTCTCTTCCCCACACTCAAATGCATTATAGCTTTCCTGCGTCAGTAGAAAGTGTAGATCTTCTCTTGTGAAAGGTGACTGTAGTTTTGTGCCTTTCTGATGGAAACATTGCCACCACTTCCCGAGCCATGAAAATTTTTCTATGCAACATCAGTAGGCTCAAGTTTCACTGTCTTTAAGGTAAATTAGAATTTCTGGTCTATCGCCTAATAAGAAAAGCCTCCTAAGGGATATTAGTAATCAAGTACAAAGCTTTTGAGCTACATTACACAGAATGTACAAATATGGGTTTTTTTCAGCATATTTGGTGGGACTCTGATGTCACAGTAGAAACTCTTTTGAGAGGAACAATAAGAAATCTGTTCACGTAACTACCATGTGACCTTCATATGATTTTAGTATGATATTATTTCACAGGCTTTTTTGTAAATCAACATATGAAACCACATTTGCACCATGTACATGACCCCTCTTGACCCTAGAAGTAGGATCAGAGCAAAATGACAAAGGTAGTCAGCACATTTCTGCAAATCAAGTGGCCAGGGCCTCTTTCCCTTAGCTCCAGTTTGTCACAGGAGCATATCTAAGGGAGTTTCTGAGACACAGGGGAGTTCCAATTGTTTCTGACCACAATTCCCACATTATGGCACAATGTGGTAGTGCTGGGATGAATCCTGGGTTTGATCTTTCCAAAACGATCTTGCATCAGATTAATTCAGAGCTCAGGACAAGTAGTCAGAGAAGCTGAATGTCTTATTCACCTACAGATCATACCATTTTCCCTAACCTAGGGTAACTTCATTTTGGCTTATGATCTAACAGTATCTATCATCGCAGTAAAGTATCTTAGAATTTTTCAGACATGAAGGAAAGCAATATCTAAAATTACGCCTGTGATTTTCCATGACAGATTTTTGCATGTTTCAGATACGTCTGTGTACACTGATTAGATATAGTTAACTATACAGTTCATGAAGAAAAAGTCTATATGGGCATATAGATGTGGAGTGTAATTGCACCGGAGCTCCAGAAGAGCTCTGAGAGCACACAGCAGGGTTGGTTAGAGTATCAAGACATTGGCTTTCCCTTTTCTAGAGAGATTCTGCACAAACGTCTCTGCCATACCACCACTCCAGGCTCCCCTGCAACAGAAGCAGTGGAGAATTGGTGTCCAGGCCACATCTAATACACAGTTTTGCTGTTGAAATATGATGAGCCCTTTGCAATATTTGATGACACTTCTTAAAGCTTCATCTCCTTGAGTTAAATAGCTTCATCTAAAAATGTTCAATGTTGGTTTAAAAAGCAGAACAAACCAGCACCTTTCTCCCTCCCCAACATCTCTAACCCTAAGGGAACCTGCCGAGAAAACCCTATGAACATGGTCCAAGTGCTTGCAAAGACCGAGAAGCTAAATGAGAGCTCAAGCTGCATGACTACTTCTCACAAAACACCGCGCTCCTGGGATAGGAGGACCCCTTCCCCATGCCGCTGGAGGAACCCTCCCCACGCCCCAGGGGAGCATGCAGCCCTCAGGCTGCGCAGAAAACCTCCTTGCTGCAGAGCAAATCCTTCGCTTACCCAGTAACTCTGTGGGCAGGAGCATCCATCCCAGCAGCTCCCTGGCTGCTCCCACCCCTGCTTTGATGCTTTTACTAAAAGGAGCTCCCTGAGACAGAAACGTCTCAAATTTTTTTTTCATGTCTTGTTTGTAGCCCTGGAAGCGCCTTTTTAAATAAGCCCAGTTTCAGTGTATTCTGTCAGTTCAGACAAGCTCTGCAGACTTTAGATTCCAGCTTTTTCTTAGCCTACAGGCAAATTAGAAATACATGCACATTTTAGGAGACTAGAAATCTCAAAGGGACACCTAAAGGGAACTGGAACGCTTTCACAGCTAAGTCACACCGAGGGATGTTACCTTTATTCAAATAACCTTTACATAAGTGATCATTTGTACTGCCTGTGAGATGTCAAAGCAGTCGAGACAATCAGCAAAATGTCAATTCTCCTGCTTTCAACAGCCTTTGCTACAGAACCCAGCAGAATCCTCTGCCCCTCTGGGAACAGAGTTGTCATGCTGCAGGATTCAGAAGTGAAGGTGGGGTAGTTAATATCCCGAGCAAGGCACCTACATTGATCTCCAGTCTCCTCCTGTTCATATTTCTCTCGGTGGGATTAGATGCAGAACAGCCTCCCCAAAGACCACTTAGCAGGCAGGCTGTGATTTGAACCACTTCAGGGCTTCTCGATCGGGTTGTTACCGAAGACTAACAACCAACATTTCTCAGCCTGCTCTGCCCTTTTGCTTAAGGTTGCTTCGTGCCTGCTAACCAAACTGATATCTCAATCATGGCAGATTAATGTCACTTTGCTATACCCTGAGAAAAAGGGAAAAAAAAAGTGTGTTTCTTCTTTCATAAAGGCCACCACGCAAGAAGTGACCAAGATGAAGTTGCGCTATCTGTTTGCCAATCTGCTCCATACCCTGTCAGTCAGGTGCTATATTTAATTCCTCTTTAGTGAGGGAGAGTCTATCCTGCGTAGTGAGAGACACTGGGTAATACAGTTATAAACACCATAAAGCCTATAGAGGGGCAGTGAGAGATAAATAATTTACTTTTATCAGAACTACTGAATCTTGTTACAAGTTCAGCAATTGCATGTCCTTCTAGTCCACGATCATGCCAGAAAAGGGGAATAATTTCAATAGTCTTTTGGTTAAATATATCAAACTGCTGCACAAGCCCTGAACTTACCACTCTTTTACCTTTTGTTCTTTGAAGGGTGACGAGGCTGCTGCTATGGTGGGGCCCGCAAAACACAAAATGGAAAACATTTCAATTTGATTTTTGGAGAAGATTTTGTCATAAATCAATGACAAACTGTCCCTGGAGGATATATCCTCACCTTCTTTTCAACCCGCCTACAAGGCTTATTGTATTTTATGTGATCAGAAATATGTGAAACTGCTCTGACTGTTTCCCATCTCCCTCCCCACTATTAGTGTCTGTGTATATAAAAATATGTGTGGCCATGAAGGAAATCAGGGGAGGGGGCCTTCATCAGCCCTGCAGTCTGGTTCAGAAGTGGCAGCTGAAAGGCCCACTGTGACAAACTAAACAGAAAAAACCTCTTCTAACACTTCAGGACTGCCAAAAGACCTGGGGAAAGGGGATGCACTGAAACTTCCACTCCGGATTTTCATAACCAAAAGTGACAACAGCAACAAAGAAACCTCTCCCATCTCTTCTCTTCTTCAAAAAGCTGGAATTTTTTTTTTTTTTTGCATGTTGATTCTCATCTTGATTCCAGGAAAGAAACAGCTTGAGAAGGCACACGCCTCCTTGTGAAATAACCAAAAACTCCAAACCGCTTCTCGCTGTCTGTTCCGTTCCTGGCCTTCTGATCTATGATAATTGCTAAACTTTGAGTATGCACTTGAAATTTTATGTGGGCAATGTGACTCTCTTCAAATAAAAATAGATGCCAGAAATTCTTTTCTAACTGAAATACAGAGAATGACATTTAATGTAAGTGTTTAATCATTATTAATTGCTTTGGTATTCATTGAAATTATGACGGGTTCATTTGAATGTACAGCATCATTTCTGAGAATATTCTGAATGAATTCTGAATTACTCAGATCAGAGTAAAAAAGCACAGTGAAGAATTCTAGGAATGTTATTTAATCCATAGAAGTGTACGTATATTAAGGAATAAATCCCCACTATTTTGCTCTTCAAAAGTTTTGTTGAAAACCTGAAACTTAAAAAAAAAGTTAAAGCAAAACAATTAAAATTATTAATGTAAAAAAAACATTTTTTTTTTATTTTTTAAATAAATTGTTCTTAATTAGTTTTGTGATAAAGCTATGTTATGCATTTTGTTTTAAAAGTCAACCAAAAAAAGAAAGCATCCAGCTGCAGCCCACGTAGAGAGGCACCTAGTTGTCAGGCAAATTACACAAGACCTGTCAGGGAATACGGCATCCCACAGCCTTTCCAAAAAGGTCACTACAGGGCTCTCTCTTGCAAGTCCAGGGAATATTGTGAGCTATCCTGCCAGCTTAGGGGCACAGAGCCTCCAGGGTATACTAAGAGCACAATTTTCAGTTGTGACCCTTTCTCTATTAAGATATCTCACTCCAACAAGTCAGGAGTCTCTCTCACCTCTTAACACCAAGGTCTGGTGCAAATTTCTCCACTTTTCTCTTCTCTGAAAAACCTTATTAAGACTTTCAACAGCTTTACAACATCAGAAATACAGTGACAAGAACTGACAGATGCAGTAAGCAGAGCAATGGTGCAATATGCAGCCATTGGTTTACAAGTACACACACACAGGTGCCATATGATTTAGTTTCAGAAGAAAACAAGTTTAAAACGTTATTATTTCTTCCTCTTCTCTCACAACTAACTGTTTCTTCCAATTTCCTACCCATTACATACACCATTTTTCATGTTTCAGCCATGAATCCCTTAGCTGAACAAGGTCAAACTTTTCAATATTAGACACCAAAGCTGGCTATCGAGCCAGTCAATGGCATTGTAATTTTACTCAATTTTCAGTGCTGAGAATGGCCTGGTCTGATAAGGGGCACCAAACAGAAGAGGGAAAGAGAGCTTGGGTGAAGGGAAGCAAAACAGTTGTTCTACTGGAAAAACCTATCTTGATTGGGAAGCACAATTAGTTTTCTTTTTTAAGTTATGTTCCTGAGCAGAGCAGGGTTTTATGAACTGCATGAATCTAGAGCAATGGATGCTAAGAAATCATGACATAAAAATAAATGTTTCTGAGAGATAACAAAACTATTTATATGACCATTTCTATTCCCATTGCAGAAGGTGAGCACACAGATGAAGACATGCAGTAGTGAACGTTTGGATATTTATCCCTGTGTTGTACCTGGGCTACCCAGCCTGTCACCCCTCCCGCACCCAAATATGATACCACAGTAATGCATTTCTCTATCATATTAGTAATTGTACCTTGGCTCTCAAATTCTACATTTACAGTTGGGAAAGCTGAAACAGAAAGAGTCATCTGGCCTTTTACATACAAAAGTTGTTATTTTATCTTAATGCAACAGAATAGTTATGCTACTTAATCACATATAAAGATTATTTTGAACCAGGCAGAAAGACTCAAATAGCAAAGTTTATATATTCTTTCACAAGATACGGAAATGTTTCGCTCTGCTGGCTTAGAGCAGCTGAAGGAACAAGCATAATGACATTTTCAAGTAAGAAGAAATCTGGCTTATTTGTAGAAGCAAGGCAAAAGGCAATGGGAGATGTGAACTCTCTTTCTCAAATTAGAGAAAACATTTGAAAATACATGTCTTAAACTCTCTGCTTTTACATTTGCTGATGGAATTCCTGACAGAATTGGAGTCCTGCTACTAGCCTCCAAAAGATCAATATTGGAGTTGGTAGGAATTTTTCTGGTAAAATAGCCTTCTGTCACAAATATGTCAACTGCTCAAAACCAAAAGTTTGTGCAAAAAATAGATGTGCTTCAATCAGATGACTATGCTAGGGGGAAAAAAAATGTAAAAAAAGAAAAAAGAGATTCAGAGCTAATATTTGTATCCAGCCTTTTTCTCTCAGTTAAGTGGCCAAAATATTGTGTTTTCAGTCATTCTGAGGTGAGCAAGACCATAACCAGAATTGTAAGGGAAGGATAGGCTGTGCCCCTCTTATTTTACCTGATGTGACTTGTGCTTTGAAACCTGAGAGAGGGAATAAGGTTCCCTTTTCATGCTCTTTTTGACATAACATTTATGTCTGGCCTGAATGAGAACCGATCTATCTGATTTTCTCATTTTTCTAGTTTGAAAATAGGTGAACATACTTGGATTCATCCCCATATGGAACAGGCAATCAATAAAAATTTTCTAAGGAGGCTGAAAAACATTTCTTATTTGAACTTATGTAATATTACTAGTGGCTAAAGAGCATTTTCAGAGTCTAAAAAAAGGTGTTTAAAAAAATGTCTTTTCACAGCTAAGTGAAAAAAAGTTTGACAGCAAGATAGCTACCTTTGCAATTAAAAACATCAGCAAAACTGTAGCTAAAAGTGTTTCAAATTCAGTTCTATCAAATGATAAACTGCAAACTATACGAATACATCTTTAATAGCCAACAGCTTGCTATCTAACTGCATACCTTCTGGCACATTGAGGCATATACTGAAAACAAGGCATTTTAAGGTATTTCATGCAATTTTTTCAAGTCATCAATGAAATGTAATTCTCTTCTACAAGTGGAACTTTCCACAGTGGTAATACCAGCAGTCGTGTGGTCTTCGCAGACTTTAACAATGTGAACAATTGTTACTGAGAGAATGATTGAAAATGCAATTGTAAACCAACAAACACATGTGAAGCCTTTTAATGCTGTTACAGGTGACACTGAGAAACAAATTTCTAGGTGTTAAAGATGGAGGTACAAGTTGGATGATTTAGGCACAGAAACTAAGGAATATTAAATTATGGCTCTGTTCAAAAGTCAGAAAAATGAGCTGTGATGTGTACCATCACGTTAAGTATAGAGGAGAAAGAAAAATTCCCCAAATTCTTACCAGGTTTCCTCATTTTAAAATTAGCCTTTTAAAGCTATATTATTTTTTAAGAAAATATCCTCTGTCCAGCAATACTATGTGGATTTGCAATTGTCCATCAAGCTGCTGTCAGAGGCTCTGGGCTCTCAGGGAAAGCCAACAGGAGAAGACATTGGGGAGCTACTTAAGAGGACAGAAAAAAAATAAGAAAGTAGGAGGCTGTGTATACATAAATGTGTGTATATATATAAAAAATAAATAACAAATATGTAGGACTGAAAAATCTTTATAGACTTGGACTGATAGAAAAGGTATGTGGCAATGTAAATATCTTGGGTTTGAATATCAGAAACATCTGCAGATCATTTTTTGGTGTCTAAACCTCTAATAGTAGAGAAAAAAAAAGGTTGCAAACTTTTCTAATGGTTTTGTTTGTACTATGTTCTTGTTAGCAAAACTAAGGATCTAACTGAGCAGGTTGGAAAGGTGGTGGGAGGAGAAGGTACAAAAAAATGAAACAAGTAGCTCACCATACACATGGACCCTGAGTTTCTAGAGCCCTGAGTAGTACCTAGGACTAGATGCATTGCCATCTTTTAGAGATCCGCTGCCTCACTGACATATTTAAGAGTCGTTAGCAAAAGGTACTAGAGAAGCGCAAATGTTGTTGCTGAAGCAGAGCAACCGGAAGCAATTAATGGATTTGAAGAGCAAGAGCCTTATGAAGCAGAGAATTTTGTCTCAACATTTCAACATCACAATCACAAGTTTGGGTCGAATGACTGTGGATCATGTATAAATGCATCCTTTGATTTAAAACCAAGATGCGGATGCTTTGCACTCTCCCTTACTAAATTGTTCCAGTGACTGATTACTCTTACTTGTTGAAAGACAGAGTATTATTTCTAATCTGAGTTTGTCCAGCTCAGGTTCATTGTTTTCACCTTTTCAGATGAAGAGCCATAGTCAACCAGCTACCTCTTCTTAATGTATAAGGATCATATTTTTAATCTTATCCTTGTCAAACAATATTTGAAAACAAATGTTTTCCTTGACTCTTTCTTGCAACCCTTCCCAGAGCCTTTTTTGTGTTTTTCAGTACCCTTTGTGAAGAGACAAGGATGGGAAGGAACAGTGAAATAATACTTGAGTCACTGTCACTATAGATTTAAGGTAATTCCATCTTCTTATTTCTTTTTGATATTGGCAGGTGTAAGCATGCAGGAATTGCACTGCTGTCTTGCATACGGCATCAGATTGGGGACTCAGATTCTTTTGATTATCTGCTGTGATTACTATGTTATTTTCAGAACTACTGAATCACACCTTCACCTTATCAGTACTTTCTCTGAGTCTAGATATAAGTCTTCATATGGGGATGAACTTAAAAAATAAGTTCTTTAGGTAAGCATAGCATACATAATGTATCTTGTTGGAATTTTTGTATCTATCTGTAGATTTTAGCATAATGATTCCAAAATAATCAGTAAGACAATTGAACAGCAGTGTGCCAAGAACAGATATCTTGCTCATGCCAGATAATTATTTTCTCATTTAATATTATTCCATGAGATTTACTAAATAGCCAAGTTCTAGGTAATACAGGAAATGTCAATCTCACACTCTGCAGTTTATTTTTCAAGTATAAAGTTGCATTTACAGAAATAGCTATGAGAAGTGGTAAATTGTAAATGTTGATGTTTTTATGTCTTGTGTGAAAAGTAAAGTTTTCCTTCTTAAAAACAAAATTTTAAGAAGAAAAATAATTACTCTGAAAAACTTGTGATTTTCTGTGGTGACTGTAGCAAACTCAGAGACACTCCCTTTTTTGAAAAATGTAACTATAGAATATTCATCTTGTTTTGGAAATGTTCAGCCTATTCAAGGTCTACAGCTATTGAACAATATCTCAATATCGCAAACCAGCATCATCCATAACTTTGACTATAACTTTGTTCAGACAGCAATTATAAAGTCTGTATGTCTATGGCCTAAACAGACTCATGTTAATGTGTACATAGCATTATTTCAGCATGAAATTATCACTAATTATTTAATATCTCCTCGTTACAAGCTGCACTTGGAAGCATGATGACTAAGGCTTCAGAAATATAAACTAATTTTGTATAATGAATGTTGCATATGAGATGATTTTCTGGAGCTTTCTTGATTCAAAAATTCTTATGTGATAAAAGGGTTTTTGTGTTGTTTTTTTTTTCTGCTTAAATACCTTTAAGAGGATATTACATGATGGAAAAAATTTTATACATATTCAAGGACAAGAGATTTAGAAAAGGTACACACTGTGTTCAGTGTATTATGAGGACAGGAATTAAACCTTTGGTCTAATGTATCTAGGAAATCGTCTCTGTCAGCACTCACTGATTCTCAGACATCTGAAATGCAGACATTTTATACAAAGAGATTTGAAATGAGAGTATTCTGAGGGGATGAGGAAACGGAATTGTGATGAAAAATCACATGAGAATGAGCTGGATCACATCCAAAATGCCAATTTGTTTTCAGGAGAGGAAGTTTCTTGAGATATTTCATATTTTAGCTACTATTAGTTGAATGTGTCTGCATTTTTCTATACCACATATGAAAGCATTTGCTTGTTTTTGCTCCCCCAGTTATAGAAGACATCCCTGTTGTAATACTCTGGCATGGAAAGACACCAGGAGCGTAGGCGTAACCTAAACGAAGCACCTTTCCCACAGTGCAATGCCAAGTTGATTTACATGCTTTTGCACTACATGCCTAACTGCAAAACAAAGACAGCTCTAATCTGAAACCCAGAAACAGTGCACATCGATGCTAAACCATACTCCAAGGCTTGAAGGTGAGAATGGTTTATCCAAATCCATTACCAGGAATTTTGGAACAGCATGACACATACCTAGCACATTTTATAACACCCTCAAAACCTGTAGGACTACAAGCAGCCTGAGATCTTTTCTTTAAGTTAGCTACACCAAAGCAAGCTCCCATGAACATATGAAACTGAACCAATTATTTTATGCTGCTGTAATGTGGGTCTGATACATTCTGTTGGTTTACATCAGTTCAGTTTCCCAGTGAGAGAAGACACATTCCCTGGTGCTTCAGTACACCAAGACTCAATGTTGACAGACTGATGGCCTGACAAAAATGATGTCTTCCCTGATGCAACACTTATATACTGAAAGATTAAATGGCAGAGCTCTGAGCTCTGCTTTGTCTTCCCTCCTCTCTGTTCTTGTCCCATGTGTTCACTGACTTACAAGTCAGCTGGTAGAGGAGTTAGCAGTGCCTTCACTAGCACATCTGTACCAAAAAACCTCTGTAAGCCTCATCTGGCTCTTATTAGGTCAACTAATTATAGGAGCAAATTGTATCACTAGGCTGGGAATCTAACTCTCAAATCCTGAGAAAAACCTATCATGAGTCTACTGCTAATGTTACAATGTCGTAATTACTTCCTGGGTATTTCACTGAAATGGTAGTTTTAAACATCTGCTTTTGCAGATGTTTAAAGAAAAGCTAGAAAAATCCTCCTGCGGCCCCCTTTCCAAACCCTACTGCATACGTAAAAAAAAAAAAAAAAAAAAAAAAAGTTTTAATTAAGAAACAAAATCTTGAGGCTTTCAAGTGCACTGAAAAACAGTTTTCTTTCTGTATCTGCAAAACCAAATGCAGGTGCATTTGGGAATATTTGTACTGCTGACTGACTGGCATCTTCAAATAAATTGTTCATGGTCCAAGTCCTCAGGTGTAAAGTTTACACAATTGAATTCTAAGTGGAAGAAACAAGCAAAGCTTGACATCTGCTATGTCATGCTTTCAAAAATATATCTTTTTGACCTGAAGTCCTGCCTGCACTAGGAACAACATTTGCTTATCAGTCAGGATGCTAGCTCCTAAGTCAGTAAAACACACATGAAAATATCCTATACCTTCAGATGTCTGCATGCTTTGGTACATAAAATAGAATTAAATTAAAGCTAGTGGCCCATCATCTTCTGCAGGACCACATTTAACTGCTTTTTTTGAACTCATGTCTACATATCCACCGATGTTCAGCACTTTTACCCAAACCTTGCAAAACAATTTCCCATAGCAAGCAATGGGCCTGGAAACACTGTGTGAGGAAAGGCCAGCGACGTGTTATGGAGACATGGCAGACAGGAGCGAATTTATGATTTTAGCTCTGAACGCCGCACAGCACTGCAGTGCCTCCTTGTGAAGCTGGGTGAGCAGGACAGGCAAAGACCCAACCCACAGGAGTCTGAACTACTTTCTCCTTTGGTTCGGGTGGTCAACTAAGTGTCACATTGCTGGGGCAGCATAGCAAACACTGAACTCTCACTGCTGATACTCTGAACATCCTCTGGAAAATAAAGTCTCCAGGGCTGTTAATTTGGTATCTTTCTATGAACACTAAATTCACACAAAAAAATAAGACGGGAAAAGTCACGAATTCAGTTTAGTAGAATGACACAAGTTGTACTGAGTTGCAACAAACCACTAAAAGTGTGGAGTTACTCTATTTTCAAAGCATTCGAAAAAGTATGAAGCACTAAGCATAACTAATTTATTCTGGTAGTGTCCTCAGGCTGCCAAATGCATTTTAAAAAGAACCTCATTTAAAATGCATCCTTATAGTGAAACGCACAAGTATTGTCTAATTGGACAACAAAAGGAGCGGACCACTGTCTCCTTTTCAAGCAAGAATGGTGCAAGAAAAGAATATTTCTGTTGCAGCACAATAACAAAGCTGTAGGTGACAATTGCATTTTCCTATCAGTTACAGCCTTAATAGGTCAGTACAATCACTATCGCACTAAGCTGCAGCTTGCTGTATCAAAAAAATTAGAACAGACAGGCATCACTTTAAGGCAGTTGGTACAATTTACCTTGACTTAATAGGGTCTTTCTGTGGGAGGATGGCTAGGAGTATAAACAGTCCTACAGATATTTTCACACCTTTCTTCAGTGCTTCATAATATTGGCCACTTTCATGATATCGGTCACAGAGATATTTAGCTTGCTCAGAACAGTTGCATAGATCTCTTTTTGAATATAATATCCCAGTCTTCATTCTATTTAATATTAGCAGATTATTTTTTTTTACAGATATTGATCAGGTTCAGATACGGTTTTTCATGGTTGTTTGCTCTCCACTCTATTTTATGTGCAGACACATTTTGCAGCTGACCTACTGTGTGTTGCATCTGCTGTGCTCCCAACAGAAAGGCCGCTGGCCATGCAGCAGACAGTCTCTGAGTACCTTCTTTTCTAGACAAAATAGCTATTTAAGGCAACTTAGACAAATTAGCAACAAATGTCCTGTTGTTTTACAGAAATCATGTTTTCCAGTAATTTAAGGGACATTTTAATATCAGTGTAAAGATGTTCTTGTTGAAAGACATCTACTTCTCAGGGTCCCTGAGGTAGGTTATATGACTGAAAGGAAGCTATGACCAGGATCCTCATCATCTGGATAGCATTTTGAGGGCCACTGGCTGGAAAATCAGTATACATCAAGCACTGAGCATTGAGTCTGCCTGAGGCCAAAACTCTGGTACGTAACATCATTTCTGAGTTGTAAGCATTCTCCCTAATTTGAGGAAGCCACAATTTGATACAACACAAGTAGCTGGATCTGGCTCTGCATATTTCTAGCAAACTGACACCCATGTTACAGACAATTAATTATATTACATATTCATACCAAGTTAACATTTCTCAACTGATAGCTTTTCAAACAGGAAACAAAAACATACCTCAAATTTGTAAAATGTGCCTATTATCTCTGATTAATTTGTCCCATCTGTTTAGCTCAGAAAATGATCTCTCTGTAAACACGGGCTTCCATGTATGATTATTGTCACTGGTACAAACAAGAGGAGGAATTTCAGCAAGTACAATTTTCACACTCCTTTGCACAGGAGTAACTGATTATACAATCTGCATGACAATATAGGAACTTGGACTTAAAGCTTCTGCAAGGCAATCAAATGGGCAGGTACAGTGTCCCAAGTGCAGTGCCTGAGATAATTAATATAATATTCAGAAGAGCAAACTGTAGCTTTGTCTCCTAAAATGCAAGCTCTTCTGATTTATCTATCACTGACAGAGGAGAAAAAAACACTCCTGTTCGTAATAGGAATATTGTGACATGAGACTTGGTATGTTGTCCAACATAAGCAAGGCAATAAATCAAAGAACACAGCAGCCAAATTTTTAAAGAAAGAATGTTTTCAGCTGAAAGATAACTGTCCTTGACTTTCTTCATCTGGATGTAAAACTAAGATTCAACAGCAAATATGAATAGAAATAAAAATGTACATATAAAATAACTGTAGCTCCATCCTCAGAAATCAAAACATGGGGAAAATGAGAAATCTCTCCCTGTGAGATTTTGCAATTGAAGAATGCTGTTTCAGGATACAAGGGGATACTGTCAGCTCATAATTTAGACAACAAAAAAATTAATCAGAATAGCTTCTTTTGATGCCTGCTCCTGCCTTTGTGCATGTATACTTCTGCGTGCATGTGTATGAGGATGCATGTGCAGCTCTCAGTTCTTTGCTACCTTTTATCTTCCTTGTTTTGCCTGGAAGATCAACACAAACAAGGGAAGACTGACTAATGCACCTCACGCTGAAAGTTTCTCTCCAGGGGGAAATGCCTTTGCCCACACAGCACACCATTAAAAATGGTGAGACTCCACATGGGAGCACAGGGCTTCCCACATGCAACAGCCTGCAGGATCAGGGGAATTAATGATGCAAAACGTTGTCTAGAGGAGGCACTTGACTAAAGAGAAAAAAAATATAGATCTAAAAACTCGAGCAGCTTCTCGTAACAGCAAAATGGAAAACATTTTTTCTTTGTCCTGTCCTTCTCCCACGAACATTCAATATCAGAAAATCCCTTTTGTTTGCCTGATCTCCAGTTGGCTATTCTCAAGGAGCTGTCAGTTCTCGCCTTTCCCCATGGCTACATCAATTCCTGCACGGTGTGCATAAGGCAGAAGGAAAACATTTTTACTTTCAGAGCTGGATTCTTGTCCCTGTTAGAAATTTTGCAACTGAGGAATTATGCAGGAAAAAGGTAAATCCAGGTCACCTTCACTCCAGCAATCCCCAGCTGCTGCGATAGTCCCTGGAAGTGACAGTAGTCAGCCTTGAAATTTCTGCAGCTATGTAATATGGCTGGAAGCAATACCATCTAGTATACAGTTGGTATCATACACATTAATACAGTGTCAATTCTGCTACTTTGCTGCTCACCCCAGTAGCTCTTTCTCTCCCTTTCAGAAAAGTAACTGTGCTGATCAATAACCAGAAAATCTGTTAGAAGCAGAGAAAATTGTTTGCCTTCTGAAAACCAGTTCTCTCCTGTAAACATTTGCTTTTAAATAGCACAGAGTGCAGCTGCATCCTAGATTGAGGAAGCCAGCAGAAATTGCTCACCCTAGTTTGACTTGAAAGGGGCAGTCGTTTCTGCTTCTATCAATCAGCCTCAAACTTGACCCCTCTCCCACCCAACTTATGGTCCACGCCAAGGGACTGCAGGATCAGGATCATTAAGCAGCGCTGAATGGACAAGTCCTAAAGCGAAGCAGAGGGACAGTCAATTGTAGGCGGAATTCAGCAGATTTATATCCACTAGGTGAAAGAAAAATGACTCCTAAATGGGCTGGAGCAGCTGTGAAACTAGTCTGCCACAAGCGAGGATGAAGCATGGGAATCTCAGAGAAGAGCCTCTTTGCTATCCAGCTCTAAAAGCAATTACCATAGATAAAAGCAAGTTCCTGGCAGGGCAGGCAAACTGACAGGGCTCAATTCTTAAATAGCAATCTGATCCCAGGGGAGCTTCCAGGTCACTTACAGACCTACCATCACAGCAGCGTCTACTGACTGAAAATATGACAGCAGCGTAGGAGTGGGACAGACTGTCCCTCCAAATGTACTGATGTTGTCCAGAAAGAGAGGCATTAAAGCAAGGATTCCGCGCGGAAATTACTGTTCTTGATGCAAGTGTTGGGGGAATGCAATATAGTCAGGGTTGGCAAGAGTGAGCTTCAGCTTTACAAATCAGAAGTAAAACTCGCAGGCATTTAAATTTTTAATTGAATCCCCTTTTAGAGTGCTAAATCTGATCAAGATTATTTTTTGATAGTTAATTTCATGGATCAGAACAATTGTTGCATAATCTCCCAAACACAATTCTGTAAGGCCTAAAGCTGAATTACGTTTCTGCTGTGAATACAAACGAATATTATTTTTTTAATAAGATAAGAAATAATAATATATTACATTGTATGAGGAGGCATGTATTTGGTCTAGTGTTATGCACTGGTTTATATCAAAATAAAAACAAATCAGAGAAAAGATGAAGGTTAAAGTGAAGAATTAGAGGAAGACTGGAGAAAATGCAATATCTTTCATTTCTCTAAAAGAAAGTTTTGCAGTGTGTGCCTCATGAGCCATGACAGGGAGCAAAAACTGAGAAGACAGAGCAGAGCAAGAAGCGGGACACTGAAGCATGGAAAGATACATGCTTAGTGTTAGTTAGAGAGACAGGTGAAAACAACGGTTAAGTGAACAAGTGAGAATAAAAGATCGAGAAGATGCAGTTAAAGCTGAAGTGGTAGCAGATGGCCATACCGCAAGAAGGGAAAATAAAGAAACTTTACTTGTGAAAAAATATAGACCAATAATATAAGTTTAAAAAAAGAAGCCATTACAAATAAAACTTTCAGGATGTGGATGGCTGGAGACAGATCTATCAAAGTTTTACTCAACAGGGAAATGGTTAAAGGCATTGTGTGATAACTCCTTTGCTATCTGTGTAGCACTTTGGATCAGGCTAGCTTAGTGCAAAGTACAGGCAAGCTAAGGCATGCATGGGTGCATCGTGATCACTAGAGGTAACCTAGATAGCATTAATAAGCACAAATACTTGAGCTTTCCTTGATCTAGCATTAACCAATTTCAGAGCCATCTGTTCCATTTTGGATAGCAGCCTGGATGTTTCATGTTAACTTCATATGGTTCTAAATTGCCATCAGTTGTATCTTCTATTAAATAATGTTCATAATTCAACAACCGTCTGGACAGAACAAGGGCTGTGTTGTCCTCACTAATTTCAAAAAGACTACTTAGACGACAGAGCACAGAAGACCTGATCCCATGCCCCTAAATTCACTCCTAGATTTAAAGAGCACTACTTAACCGCATCTTTCTGTGCCCAAATTAGCAGAAACACATTTAAACAAAATTAAAATGTGCTTTTAGCAAACAAGCCAAAGGCTTGTAAGCCAAATTTTATCTTTTCTTAAACGTAAGCAATCTCATGACCTTCACAGGCCTTTTCCTAAGCAATGGAAATTCGAGGCTATAAAGGACAAATCTTGTTTGCAATATAGAAATGGGAGCTAGGGAATTGATTTAAGGAGATAGGATTTGATCCAGCGAGTTGGCGGGAAAGTAAGTGTCTAGCCTCCCTCTAAGGTTTAGTTTGAGCCTGCAGAGCCATCTCCATTTCAATTCCCCTCATTAAGGAGTTTTCTCATTCCCAGTTTCTCTCATTAAAGACATAAAGTTTAAAAGGTGGCAAGAAATTGTGTTTGTACAGTGAATTGAAATCTAACGGCCTCGAGTTTTGCCCTCAATTACATCCACAGGAAGATATTTGTAACTTTGGTACTAATTGCAAGTACAGATGGTATCAGAAGTCATTTCTCTGCAGCTCTTGGGATTTATCAAAAGAATGAAAGTAAAGCGGCAGGCTGAAGTGACCACTCTTGGTTTACTCATGTGTGTTATCACTCATCACTGACAGAAATAAGCTTGAATTTTGTGCTACTGAATGAAGGCATCCTAGCACTGAGCTAGAAACAAAGCAGCAGAAGTTTCCAAAATTCCTCTGCATAGTACTATAAAATGATGTTGAAGTCCATAATAGTGAGTGGAACAGTAAAAGTCACTCTACTATTTTTTTGTTGTATCTGTGAAAAAAATCTTTATTTCTTGAAAAGAGATGGAAATGTTTATTTGGGAGCATTTTGCTCTCAACCAGAAACCCATTATAAATTATGCAAATTGCCCCATCGTCCCATCTTCCATTCTGGCAGCACAACCAGGGATTTTATTCCTCTCCTTCTTCTGTTCCTCTACGGTGTAATCATCAACAGTAAGACACCTGCAGTTTAAGATTATATGTGACTAGTAAACCTGTCATTTTCTAAAAAAAATGCCTGCGTAGAAACTTGTCATCTAGAACGAGTAGATTTATGTACATGTCTTTGAAAAAATTCCTCTTAACTCAGAAAGCGAACATGTGCTTTTTGCTGAAAATACCTCAGAAGCTTACAGGCTCTCAGGAATACTTGCCTGCATACTCTTCTCTGGGAAGAAAAAAAAAAAAAAAGAAGGAAAAAGATATTTTTCAGATCAAACAAAAGTTTGAAAATACTTACCCTCCTAAAATATTAATCAACAAGGTAACAGGAGAGGTAACATCATAGAACCTCCTTAGAGTTTCTAGCCTAGTCAGACAAAGAAGAAACAGATGAAGGTGCTTAGAGAATTATATTCGATGGCTGGAAAGCTATGGCTTGTTCTAGAGATGCTTGGTCCTCCAATCTCTCTCAGTTATAACAAGCAATTAATTTTATTCTTCATTATTTCCATGTATTTTAAGCAGACATTAATTCCAAATATAAGGAGAGAAATCACATTCTGAAATAACATTAAAGCTGAATTCTGCAAACTTTCTTAATGATCAGCCTAGCTTGGCTATTTCTAAACACCCTCCACTAGCTCAAATAATAACTAAGAATGTAAGATTAAGTAAGTCTTTAGTCAAAGTCAACATTGTGCTGCCTTTTTGCCTCCAGAAAACAGTAACTTAATATTCTTCAGAGACATATTTACTTTTGCTGTTAATGAATAGCTTTGTGTCATTTCCAGTTAAGTGTTATGTATTGCCTACATCTTCCAAATGTTATTTGTTCCTTAGAGCACCTACAATTTAACAGTCAGACTGGTACCTACATCTGCAGCACACCAGAATTTTTCAAGAACAGCCATTGTCATCTTTGAATAACACTGCTAACCAAAAAAAAAACCCTAAAAAAAAAGACACCTGAAGCCCCTTCCAAACAGTCATGGTTGATTTTAAAACCCTACTCAGTACACAGTTAATCTCCTGCATGAACTGAAGGACTCCTGTCTGTTGTTTGGTCATTTAAGGGCAACAGGAGTATGCCAGACTGACAAGCAAATTATTCTTTCTGACCCTCTCAATTTATGGAATCACTTTAGAAGCTGGGGGGGAAAGGGAGGTCTTTTTATCATGACGGATAAAGGGTTTCCCCGAAGGCTTAAATTTTGCATATTTTACCCTTGCTGGATGAATTTTCTCTGCAGTGTTTTCTTTGTTCTGGGGTTCCTATTTATTCATGCTACCAACTTGTAAATTGTGGATTATATTGCATATGTGCAGAAGTGATGCTCCCATTTCCCATTTCTCAACGGTATGTGCAAATGCTTGTGTTTGCAACGGCCCTTGCACAAGTGCTGCTTGAAATTACATTTTGCCTCTTTTTCCTGTCCTTGTTTATTATCTTTCTGAAGAAAGAATAACAGTAATCTGTGGTCTTCAGTCACTAATTTTTATTAAAGCAAACTGGAGTTCTCTTGTCTTCAAGTCATACTAGAAGAAAAAGTCATACACAGCATCATATTGGAAAAGTGCTTGTTTGTGCCTGAATTTTGTCTGTTTTTCCAGTTACATTAGTTGGCCTAGTGAATGCTATATTTCACTGTTACTGCAGCCCCCCAAAAGGGGCTTGATTCAAAGAAGAAAAATACTGCATTTAAGCTACTGTACACGTAATTGATTGCTCTCTGAGTAAACCAAAACATGGGGTTTTTTTATAATGTTTTTTATATCTTCTGTAACACTCAAGTAATGGAGCCCTGAGCAGAAGATTTCAGGCTGGAGGAGGAACACTCGGTACCCGGTACCAGTGCAGCAGCTCAGCTGTTTCCAAAGCTACCTGGGCTGCAGCGGCTGTCACAGCTTCTCTATCCTGGGAAATCCCACCCAGATGTGGGTGCCCCTGTGCACCCTCTGGGTATGGCCCCTTTACGGCACTTCCCTCTAGGTCACCCTGAAGAGTACTCCCTTGCATCAGGTTTGGCGTTGTATCTACTAGTCCGCTCTCTTCTTCCTCTGTCCCTAGAAAGAGAAGAGATGCTACTGAAGCTCATGCACTGCAAGTATCTGGTCCTTATTTTGTGTCTACTGTCACATAGAGGGTTAAGTTTACAACAGTGTCCCGAATGGGAAAAGGATCAGTCATTGACTTCAATGTCCCTTTCGGTCACTGCGTGACAGAGGTGGACAAAAGCACAGACATTATTTAGCCCTGAGTAGACTGTAACTTGTACAAAAGCTATTAACACCAAGTTTTTCTTCAGTGCAGACTGGGCAAAATAAAGAATGTCTCTTTTTTTTAATAGTAAACTGTGGCTCCTTGTTTCTGAACCATGCAATATGGATATTCCAGTTTGCGATGTTACTGACAGTTGCCACTCCTGTTTGTATGACAACATAGCTGAGGGGTTTTTTGGGGGTTTTATTTCCCCCAATTTCGTGAGCCACTTAATGTGGTAACCAATTCAATATCTCTAGGAAGCCCACAACCTGGTTTTTGGACTTGGGAAAGGGGATACAAATGTCCGATACATTACATAAGGTTGTACATCACCTAAATTGTGAATACAGTGTCATACGTATAGACTCTGCCAGCTGCTGACTTGACTTCACTGTTCACTACACATTTGGTCTGAACAAGACAGTCTCATTACTTTACGTTTACAAGCCTCTGTTTTGTAGCAGGTTGAAGTCAAGGACATAAAAAATAAAAATATAGTCACTTACTTTGATTTGGACATACTGAAGATTGCTTTAAAGAGCAGTTCATTCTATGTGTGTAAAAATGCAGATTGAATATGGTTTTACTTTATATCTACCCAAGTTTTAATACTGCTTTTATATTTTAAAACACAAAAGAGATGTAGAAGTGCAGGGCTTATGTAAAATTCATCACAAATCTTCAAAACAGGTTTGATATGGCCAGTGACAAATGATGTCCCATAAAGCATTGCATGACTATTTTTAACTTAGCTCTCATACATAATTTCTCCTGCATTGATTGCCCAGCAATATGAACGTGTTGAAATACAAGGCATTACAAATGACGGGCTTTCATATCTCCACTTAATCTTTGCAGTACCCATACTCACTTGACTTCGTATGAGAAGCAAATAAAAACAAGTGACACTGACAACTGGAATCATCCCAGCAGCTTAAGCCTAGCCTTCTATCTGTATTCATCACTGCTGCATATACGTAATGACTGGCTGCTAATGGGAAAGATCCCAAACATTTCACTTGCTTCACCTTCTTCACCCTTACTTTCCCCTTACCAGGCAGTAACTTCCCTTTCAGCTGAGATTCTAAAGGTCCGTCTCTCCCCACACCAATATGTCTAGTCACTGTGGTCTCTAACCTGCAGGTTTACTCTTTTTACAAGGCTTTTCTTCTTTTCTTTTTTTAATTCAAAATTCCATCACTTTTATAAAAGCTCAACTTTCTCTTACCTCCTACCTCTCTAAAGTTGTTTACTTCTGCACACTCCTCATTTTTCATCCACTACCTCCACTTTTGTCCTTCACTATAAGATAGATGATAAAAGGCCTGAGCATCAGCACCCATTGGCTTTCATTCCTAGTTTTGCCCACTCACTTTCTGCATCACAGGATTATCTGGGATCTGAACAAAAGCTGGCATCCAGCTCCCCCAGGCAATGAATAGCCATATTCAAGACAGGCACACCAGAATCCATTTGCAGGCACTGTGCTGCAGCGCTGAGTGCAGGTTGAGGCTCTGCACAGCGGGATGCAGGGCCATTGCTGGCCCCAACCTGGTACAAATGGGGACAGGGAAGTAGAGTCAAGTAGAACGGGTAGCAATGAGAACAGCAAGTACTTCTCCCAGAGAAGCTCGAGATCCCCTTCCCGGGTTCAGGTAATGTGTCCGTAGAGAGCACAGAGTGGCTTTGCTGCAGCTTTGGCTGCGTGCGAGGGCTGGGGGAGTTCACCGGCCTTTGTGCCTTTGCTAGTCCTGTTGCCAGCATCTGTTTACCCTTCCATAAAATGGAATAGTACCATACAGGATGCTGTGAGCCTTAGGGAAATAAGACACTTTTGAGATCCTGGGCAGAACGTGTAAGAACTTGGTGTCAGCCCTGGTTTAATTTCCTACTTTGCACCTGCATTTTTTTACAGAATCACTGTCATTGTCATCCTGTTCGTGGATACTGGGAAGCGCCTCTTCAACCTTCCCTGTTATTTGCATTGCAAGGGCAAATTAGAAAACATTGTCTTTTGCAAGCCCGAGCACTCAGCGCGATCTCCCAACCTCCCAAAATGACTCAGTGGCTCCACGCACCCTCCCTGGTGTGTAAACAGGGGGTACGAGCAAGGGCAGGCAGGATGCTCACCTCCACCGACTGCCGCTTGTACTTGGAACCGACATCGGCACAAGACTGACGCACCACGCTCCGAGGGGGAACGACCATGGGGAGCACGAACCATGCCTGGCGGGGAGGGAGCCCGGCGCGGGCACCGAACCCGGCGACTCCCGCCGGGAGCCAGCGCGGCAGCGCCCTCCTGCCCTACCGATCGACGCGCCCGCCGCCACCCTCGCACCCGGCCCGCTCCCCCGCCTCCCCCGCCCGGAGCGTCCCCGGGGCCGGGCCGCGGCGGGGAAGTCCCGCCCCGCTCGGGGCGGGAGCGCCGCGCTCCCTGCCGGGGAGGCCCTGCGGCGGGCGGCGCGGCTGCCGTGCTGCCGGCGGAGAGCCCTGTCCACGGGGTGAGCGAGCGAGCGGGTGGCAGCGGTGGGGCCTCGGGGCGGGTCTGCTCAGCCCGGCGAGCCGCTCCGCGGCCTCTCGCGGCCCTGAGCCGTCCCGGGCTCGCCCTCGATGCCCTGGGCTCGAGAGGAGCCCGCGCCGGGAAACTTCGCCGGAGTTGAGGCCCGAGAGCAGCTTCCGCCGCCTCCGCCGCCCGCCCGACTCGCTTCCCCCGGCCCGGGAGGGCCTGAGGCGGGGAGGGCCGGGAGCGGCGGCCGCGGCTCACGGCCGCCCGTCGCCGTCCTGCGGGACTGGGGCCACGCCGGGAGGCGGCGGCCCGAGGCAGGCGGGCTGCCGGGCCAGCGCAGGTCTGTGTGCCGGGGCTTGGGGGCCGCCGCTTCACCTGGGTAGGGACGCTGAGCCGGGGCTCGGCCCGCCCGGCTGCAGCCGCGGCGGAGAGGGGCAGCGGCGGCTGGAGGCGGGAGGACGCCGTGGCCGGGTCGGCAGCGCCGGGGCGGGCGGGGCTCCTTCAGGGAGACCTGCAGCCGGCCCGGGGCTTGAGGTGAGGAACACCTCCTTCTTCCTGGAGAAGCGTTTCACGGGATCGGAGGAGTTATCGGCAGAGTAACCCCCGAGCTCAGGCGGGCCTCACTGTAGGAGTGCAGCTACGCTGCTATTATTAGTGCTGGTATTGAATATTTGTACAGTCATAACAAGTTAAATATTGGAACTATGTCCCCTCCAGTACTCCTCTCCCGTCAGTCCCAGAGGGTGTCTCCGTGAAGGAACAAATGCCTCAATCCAAATCTGGGACCGTCAAAGCCTGCCTTCAGCTTCCTCTCCATCTGGAAGCACCCACAGCCCTCTGCCAGATGCTTCCAGAGTTGCTTAAGCTTGACAAGGCTCAAGAGCAAAGCTCCAGACTTGCCTGTGAGCCGTGTTGTGATCCAGACGCCACGTATCTTCTCTGTGGCCTGAGGCGTGCTGCCCTTTATGGAACGCAGTTGTAGCAGACGCCCTGCTTTCTCCTCCCTGTGCACCAGTTTGGTGAGCTGTGGAGAGGAGTACTGGTTCTGAGGGGGGGAGGTTCAACACTGTCACCGAGCCACTGCCCAACAGAGGCCTTGGGCGTTTGGTAGCCCCTCTGCAGCAGGTCTTGTTTTGTGGTGAACCTGGTCCCGAGCTGAAGCATGCAAATCCTGTTGGTGAGGAACTCAGACAAGCATCTTTTGGCCTAGCAAGTACATGAATATATATGATCTCTAAGAAACTTGTAGATATAATTCATTTTTTTTAGGCATGCCTGTTGTTAAGGATGGTCTTCTGCAACTAGAGGCTGGTGATAACTCTTGAATGAAACAAATTTTTAGCTGTAGGTCACTTGCTTTTGTAAAATTGTATTTTGCTTGTCTGGAATTCCCCTGTGCTTTATACTGGATACATTATTTGACGTCCTCTGTAGTAATATGTTCTGTAGTGTTTAAAGGTTGTTGCCTTCTTTCTGCTGAGGGCTGTGTTTCAGTGATGGGTGAAGCGATGCTTATAATAGGTAGTTTTGTATTGTTTTGTCAGGTACTTTGGGATTGTTATATGGAAGACTACATTAGGTGTCATTTACTATTATAAACGCCGCTCATGTTTGGGAATTTAACAGACATAATATTTACCATCATGTCACCATCATCACATTCATTTTTGTTGTTATAATCAAAAGTGGCAACGTGGCATTCAGATGCTTAATTACATTTCATATAGGTGACCAGTGCTAACTTATTAAATTAATGTGTGGTGGTGCAGGAACAAGTGTCACTGCTTCCCTCTGTGGTTAGGGAGCCATCAGCTTGCTCCTCACATATCAAATCAGTATATAGTGAAGCGGATGACACAGAGAGTTCTGTGTTTATTAAAGGACTGTTTCTCTAAACATTCTGTAGATTTTATTTCTTATTTCACTTAATGTAGATCTAAAATATTTTTTCCGTCCGTCTTTCAAAACTTGAAATATTGAACAAGGTTAATTTTTTAATAAGCAGAAACCAAGATTGTCCAGGTTTCATGAAAACAGAGAAAGGCAGGCTTTTGCTTGCATTGCACTGGCCACCTCTCTGGTAGGAGGAGGATTAGAAATCCATCTAGGTTGTGGGAACCTAAGGCTCAAGTCCTTGGTTTGATTCAGAGCAGTTTTGAACTTAGGTCTTCTGTGTTTCTGGAACGGCCTCCAATTCCTGACACAGTCATAGAGAACAGTCTCAGTGGAAACTGTGAAGGCTTTTCTCAGGGTATTTTTTTTCCAGTGGGTCTTCAGATTGGTTGCAAGTTTTGAGATACAGTTACAGTAGTGAGAGAGTGTGTTTAATTCTGTGCGCCTAAACCCATCGCTCACTTTTAAAGAAAGTGGTTTTCTGGAAGTCCATGTTTATTCTGGTTGCTGCAGTCTGCGATCTTAAGTGAGGCACCGAATCCCATCTCCACACTGTTCTCCATTGTGTGTGGCTTCACGGGCCTCAGTGGATCAGTGACAGGTACGTTCTGCCACAAAGCTGTGAATTTTCTAGCGAGTATTGTCCTGTCTGGACCAGGAGGTGATAAGGAACATCGCACTCCCGTTGCATAGATGTGTGTGATGAGAAGGATGATGCCTGTTCTTTTGTGTCATAGACCTCCATCCCTTTTCGCTTTATTTCTGCATGTAAAGATCCGTAGAGTGATTTGGTGTGGCTCTTGGTGATCGTGCTGCACAAGTGAGTAATAATGCTCCGTCCAGCATGCTTACTGAAACGGTTAAGCTCATGTGAAAATATTTAAGCATATGTGACCTTAAGGAGAGAGTAAACCAATTAAAGTCAATGAGAAAAATGGTAAGAGTGGAGTTAGATGTGTGCTTAAGTTTCAAATTTGAAATTTAGAGGGAATGAGGACTGGACATGCATTCCTGAAAAGAATTTTTTCATATATCATATTGTCCCAGCAAGAAAGAGTGTGTGTGTGTGTAGTCCAGCACCCATGAGAAGCAAATACGATTCTGTTTAGGCTTAAGAATACAAATGTATGTATCGACATGCAGGACTCTCAGCCCATATTTGCATATAGCATAATGTGACTTCAGTCCTAATTTTTGGCCTAAGAACACTATGTGTGCATGTAAAATATAATTAATGTAATGTTAGACCGTAGGGGAGAATTTTTATGTGACCTTTTATCAGGAGAAATTTTGGAAGCTGCCCAAAATGTAAAATCCCCTGAAGTTCTTCTAAAGGAGATGTTGATGAAAAACCACTTACAGGGATGTTGGTCTCGGATCTCTCTGAGGAAGAGAAACTTCAATGTGACTTCGCTCGAAGAAGCCTAGGTTTTGAAACTGCTATCTGCATAGAAATAAGGTAAAATAGAAGTCTGACTCTATTGGGCTTACAACAACTGGACTTTAACCATATTGAAAAAAAAATTGTGCAGAGCATTACACACTAAGTGGCTTAAACTCCACCTCTGGGGCGAACCACTGTATGTGCACATAAGTGGTCATGTGCAGATGACACGTGCTTGCTTTGATCCCAAAGGTACAGCCATACTGTGAAATCAATATGAGAGGCTGCACTTGGTTCTGGTGTGGCTGTTCAGCTGTAAGGAAGAAACCTGTTGTAGGTATGTCTGGCTCACAGCCTACCTAGAGCAAGAATGTGACCCTCCAGCCGTGAGAAGCTGGAAGGTATGTCCATCTGCCACTAGCTGAGCAACGGAGGGAGTACGCGGTGAAAATTTTCATTTACCCTTTTGGATGAACATTTAAAATTTTGCCTTACTTCTTACTTGCTCAGTTCCTTTCCCCAAAATGTGCTTTTTGAAGGTTCTGAGGGCAGCAAATCAATGTATTGGCCTTTCATGTACGTGTAATAGTGTTTAAATTTCTTTTACAATTTAGGTGATTGCTTTTAGGTTGTATAACATTGCCAGTGTCACTCAAGCAGATTAACTGCTGTGGTGTGAGTACATGCATATTTTGCTGGAACTTCTTATTGTTGTAGGAATACATAAGGCTTGGCCAAAGTTCTCCTAACTTTTTTAATGGCATGTATTGTTACTTAATATAAAGTCTTACTTCCAATATCCCTTCTTACTTCCAATATCCCTTCTCACTTCCGTAGTGTAAAAACTTTTTGGGTGCTCAAAGCATATATAGAAAATCTAGTGAAAAACAATGTTTAGCATTTCTTTTAGCTTGGCTTCTTAGGGAAATTTATGACTTTGAATGGTTTTGGGTCCAGAGGTAGGTCATTGAAGGCCACTACATTGACCCACAATTCTGAGTATCTCTAGAACAGTATGTTTCAGGAAAAACTGTGGCAAGGTAGGGATACGTGATGCTTTTCAAATATTTCCCCCAGGAGTTCTCTAGGTTTTGAATCTGATGGCCAATTTCTACTGAGAGATTATACATATCTGCAATCGTGAGGTTCTTACTTGCTCCGTGGAAGTATAGCCACCCAAAGATGGGAAACTGCAGGTGCCCCATTAAGGGAAGCACTGCAAAATATGCTAATGTGGGGTTAGACAGGAGTTCTTGTAGGAGAGACGCCTTGTAAGTGTTCCCTTCCTCTATGAGAAGAGCTTTAGACAAGGCATGAAAAATCTCCTGTGTGACATTCATCCTTAGGGCACAAAGCCTTGCTCAGTGTTGATGCTGATGGAAGTACTAGTGTGCCATCCTGCTGCAGGTAGACTGAGAACCAGGAAGAAGGCCAGCACGGTACAGCCAGTGTCCTTGTCCCCTTAGTACGCTTCTGCACTAGGCAAGGGGCCATACTATGAAAAACTGTCGTGATACTTGTTGGCTTTTTTTAAAAAAAAATAAGAGTCTGAAGGCAGTGAAAAAATTGGAATAGATAAGATTATTTTCCTTGGCTCATTTTTCTGATTTAGCTTGAAATTCAGCAAATCATGATAATCTCATAGCTCCAGTTTGAGAGAGGAGAAAGACCAATGTCCCTTCTGACCAATGTCAATCCTGAAGACAGGGAAGCATAATTCTGACTTTAGTGGGAATAATCTGTGTCACCTTCAGAGAAGTACTTCTGCCATTGCTGCAGAAGAGACAGGAGTTTGCCCAGAAACTTAAATTTTTCATAGTACTTTTACCCCATTTCCAAATTCTGTTTCTTGTGCAAAATAGCTCCAAAGCAGTACGGGATGTGCAGTTAGCTTGTGTAACACAGAGACAACTAGCAGTGCTGTGAGAGTGCCCGTGTAGGAATACGGCATCGTAGGCTGTCAGACACCTTTACAGCCTTTGGCACAGAGGGAATTGCAGGGCTAAATGACAGGGAAGCCTGTATCTGTCCTTCTGGAGCAAGTTCACTCCTCCTGCTGCTCTCACCCAGGCAGTTGTGGTGAACTCTGCTCCATAGCCCTTGTAGCTGCACTTCTGTGACACTGCAGGAGAAAAAAAAAGCCATGTTTGTTGTGTGAAAGTGTATGAGAGAGCGCTGCTTTTCTGGCATGTTTGTCCTGTAATTAGCACATCTGAATAGATTTTTGAAGAAGGTAAAGTAGATCTGGCAACCGTCTGTCTTAGAAGAAGTTAGAAAACTCGTTTGTCTTTCAGGGAAGAGGAAGAACCATGCTGAGTTCTATCCACGCTGTAAACGTCTACAGAGTTGGCAGAAGCATGGGGGAAGAGGGGAAAAGTTTGGTTTTTAAGTTCTTCCTGAAATAGTCTACACCTGCTCTCTTAACCTCTGCCTCTCCTCTTCCTTTGTCTTGCTCAAAATGTTTGCATATGGGGAATGGTGAGATAACACAGCATGTACTAGCTAATGGTAATTTACTACAGATGCGTTGTGTATTTCTAATTCGGGGCTTTTCCATGCTCTGTAGTGGTTGCTCACAGTGGAATTGAATGCTCAAAGCATTTCCTCTATCTGTAAATATATGCTGAACCTGTGCTATGTCACGTTTCCTAGAACTGCATGGTTCTAGAGGAAAGGCTCACTTACAATGCTCTTGATGCAGCCAGGGCAGCCCTTGTTTCTAAATGGCAGCTGTGTTTAACTTTTTCTGAATATAATAAATATTTATGGAGCTATTCTTTTTGCTTTTTTTTGTAAATTTTGTGTCACAGCAATCTGGATTTAGTGTTGCTGTAATCTCACTTTGTAATGTAATAGAAATAAAATGATTCCCATACAAGTCTAGAGAGAATCTGTGCTAATACCGTTAAAATGTGCTTACTGAATCAAAACAAATGCAGCGTTAGCATGTGGAAACTGTGTTTATGCGATTATAATGTTTCAGCAATATGAGGTTACTGTAGGAAGCAACTAATCCAAACCTAGGGAGACTTCCCGTTACAGGACCATTAAAATGACACAATGACTGAAGTGCAAGTTTCAGATGGGAAAAGTGAAAACACAGATCTTGTCATCAGTATTCAGGCAAAACATCTATTGAACTCAGTGGAGTTTTTACCAGATTCAGGAATGCAGTACCATGACCTTTTTAGCAGCAAGTCTCTTTTTTCTTAACAATACCTTTAGGAAAAATATTTACTTCACCAGTATTTAATATTTGCTAATGGTGAGAGTCGTATTTTATGCAGCATACATAAAGATTTGTCCAGAATTTATTACAGAAATGTTAAGGTGATGTTTCAAGGCTGTTGTGAAATAATACAAGTTTTGTTTATATCTTAAAGCAATTCTCATTTTCTTTTCATCTGAATACGTAATTTTCAGGAAGTACCATTTATTTCTCTGTTTATACAGCACCTAGAGCAGGGAAGCCTTGTTCTATGCAGGCACACCTTGGTGATACCACAGCATAAATTAGTGATTTCCAAAACCAAAATACCTGTTATTGCCAGGTAAGAGCCTGCCTGTTCATCTTTTGTCATAGGAATCGGCACCTTCCTCCCTCCCCTCAGAGTGGGTTAAGATTCAGGAAATATCATTCACACATCTTATGTAGGACCATCTAAAATACACTTGTCTTGTCCAGGATTGTTTCTTGGCTCCCTCTGTAGTCCATAAAAGGGAGGCTGATATTACAGAAAGTGACCTGTCCCGTTCTATTACAGACATTAAAATAGGCTGGATGAGTTGCCAATGGATATCTCCATCTCCTCTATGAAAATGGTCTATATGATTATTCTGTAGAAGACATGCATCGTTTTAGATGACTAAATGAGGTGATATGAATTCAGTCCTTGGTGTATGAAAGAAGAAATTTTCTCAGAAGAAAAGTCTGTGTAAAACATGGCATGCAAGTCATTTGTAAGGCATGCGAACATCGATTTCTGTAGTAATGTATACATGCCTAAATTAAGTCCTTATTCCATTTAAAAGCTGTTTGCACTTAAAATCAGTTTTAAAGACAATAATTAAATTCTGGTTCCATCAAGTGAATCTTATTAAGAATAATGTACCATTATAGCATAATCAGGGCATGCTGTCTGTGTAAATGACAGTAAGGAAGATACCAGGACAGTGGTTTTAAAAACAATTCCAGTCACAGGTTGTTGACTCTATTTATTTTTCATAATTTTTTCATTAAAAACAGTGAGTTTCTAAAACTGTGTTAGTAAGCAGGCACAGATATTAATATTAATCGTATTTTTCACGCAGATAAAATTAGGCCTACTTTAAATGCTCTTCGTGTCAGTTTCTGTTTTTGTGATGCTGCTTGTATTTATAAAAGTCCTTGGCCTCAATCAAAAGGTTCAATAGTAGGTATTGGTTCTGTAAACTCTGTATGTAAGCTATAATCTGAAATCTAGAGTCTAAAAATCAGCAGCTTAGTATGTGCTACAAGAGAAACCTGGCACTGGAACTGGTAATTTTAGATATTTCCCACTGTTATAGATCAGAAGACAGCAGCCTCAGGCTGTAAGATGATCTCACACATGCAACCATAGGTCTTCACAGTGGTCAGGCCAGATTAATTGAGGGTAATCTAAATTAACTGTGTTGGAAAGGAATTAGTGGGAACAAATGTTGAAAATCAACTTTTTATCAAAGTAGTAATCTGAAAGTGAGCAAAAATTCACGTTTAATTAGAGTGGCCTTTTTGAGTAACTGCATGGTTAAATAACTAAAGAACTGAAGTGCAAACTTGTTAAGGAAACAGACTGTAAACGCTTTGTGTCAAGTTTTATCCAAAGACCTTCAATACTTAAATATTCAATTATATAACAAAATATTTATATAGGTTTGTTTTCCTAACTTAATAAATGGATTTGAAAATTGTCAATGAAGATGGGGAAAGAAAAATGTGTCTCTAAGGCAGAGAGTAGTAATGACTCTTTATGCTGTCAGGGGTTTACTGAATACCAGAGTGGAGATATTTAAGGAGGGGGGGGGGGGGCGGGGAGAGGCAAAGGTAATGTAATTATCTTAGTCTCTTTGCTGTGCGTATAAGAATGACTCAAATCATTGAACTTTGTCCAAAATAGTGGGTTGCTCTATAGAGCCCCAGCTTTGTTCAAGGATGGAATTAATGACTGGGTTGGACAATTTATTTGAATTGCAGCTAGCAGCAGTTTCTGACTAAGACAGGTATTTTGCTTTTAATTATTTACTCAAGAATAATATTTTCTGAAATCATGCGCTTCTTAATTTATTTGGCAAAAAATAGATCTATATATTAATCAGCCAGCAGTCTGTTCTGTGAGAGTAATTATTCTTCTGCCTTCTCAAACAAGTCAACACACTAGTCTAGAAATGAAGTTCATAAAAGAACAGTTCTTCCTAAGTCTGCTTTTACACACGGCAAGCAAACATAGTCAGTCCTTTCTCTTTCTTGTGGATGGCCAAGTTTTCATTTTAAAATAACTGCCAGCACTACAGACTTCACTAGGCAGGTGATACCTGCCTTGGCAGGGGCTGGGTCACTTTCGTACATTGGTACTCCGACAATGACTGCTTCTCATGAGATGAAAGTATCCCCAAAGAGACCTCGACATTCTTGTGCCCTTTGATATGTAGAGCTCCGTGCCCTTCAGATTTCAGTTTTTCTGTCATCATTTTCTGTCAGGTAGATTAACTTTAGCAGTTAAAAGGAAAGTGTCCTCTGAGGGCTTCACCAGTAACAAACCCGTGTTTATGATATTATTCACTAAAAGGGAGAAAGAAATGGGAAAGACCTCTCTCTTTAATCAATAATGCATGCTCTAGTTAGTCCTGTCCTCTGGACATGATTAAACATGTATTTTGTTTCATAACTGATGATTTTGTTTGAGTAGGGATTATAACTATATATCCTCAAGCCTTTGCAACTAGCATCAGGAAGATCTAACAAGAATTGGGTAGTCAGCTATGTTTAATGTTAATATGGCACATAAATGAAAAAGACAACCCCCACCCCCAAAAGAAAAAGATACCCCAAAATCCCAATGGGGAGAGCTGCAGCTCATTCTGACCTGTAGCGAGCCAAGGCAAACTTGCACAGGGCAGATGCCTTTGACATGAACCAAATGCAAACAGTAGCCTCAGTGTGTATCTTTGTCACCACTCATTTGAAGTTTTGACAAATAACATGTTTCGTTCATGTTCAAGAAAAAAAGTCTCTTAAAATCTGAGCCATAAAAATTGTTAAGGTCTGTTCTTAACTGGTAAAATATTTGGACAATGAAGCTGATGTCTTCTGCCCCGCTGGTTAGGGACCATGCGGTGTCTTTAGCAGCTGTTGCTGGCTTTGGGGGAGTTGTCCTGGGCTGTTCCAGGCCCCCACAGCACAGCTGGTGGGAGCGCCTGAGCCTTTGTTAAAGCCAAAGGAGCAGGTGATCACCCCCATCCCGGTGTTCCTCATAAAGAGGGGCAGACAAGGTGCCCAAACACAGACAGCTTCCTCAGCATGTGAGGGGGACAGTGAGTCTTGGAGGACACAGTTAAATAAACTGAATGTATCAGCAAGGAATATTCAGCCTTAATGCCAAGTATTTTCATCTGGTGGCTCAAGCTGACAAAATTTGACAGCTGCTCAAGAGCAGAGAATCCTAAATGAACATACAGTGGTTGTTGTTAAATAGGAAATATTTATCTTAATGTGATATTGACTATAGCACAATAAACGATGACAATTTCCTTGTACTAGAATGTGGTACTGTACAAGCGCAGTTGGGCGAAATAAATGCTTTGTTTTTCACATGGACCACTCTACTGGAAACAGCATTTGAAAACTGTCCAGTGCACACACAGCATGTAGGTATGTGTGCACGTGAGAGGAGGGAATTCAGAAATTTTGTAAGAAACGTTTGCTTCTTCTGAAATGTTTTTGTTTCTTGTCTTCTTCCCAGGCTCTTTTTTTTTTTTTTTTTTTTTTTTTTCCTTTTGCTGAAGAAAAATGCCTTCTTTGGGAGGGAAGGTGCAGACTGTCTTGGGCCCTGTGGATCCAGACCACCTTGGCTATACGTTGACTCATGAACACTTGACTATGAACTACAGCAGCTGTTTTTGTCCACCATCTTCAGGTGAAGAGCCTCTGTCTGATGGGCCAATTGAGATGAAGAACTTGTTTTGGATTAAGCAGAATCCCTACAGCCATAAAGAAAACCTTCTTTTGTATCAAGAAACAGATGCTGTGAAGGAGGAGCTGTTGCATTTTAAAGCAGCAGGTGGTGGGACGATCGTGGAAAACACAACCACAGGAATTGATCGGGATGTGAATACTTTGAAGAAACTTGCTGAGGAAACTGGAGTCCATATTATTGCTGGGGCTGGGTTTTACGTGGGTTCTACTCATTCTTCTCAAACACAGGCCATGACAGTGGAGCAGGTAAGTCTTAACCATTGCCTTCAGAGTCTCTTTCCTATGAATTACCCCTGGATGAGTCAAAGTTGGAGAGCAGTTCCAGCAAAATAGATGAAATCTAGAAGTTCTAAACGTGAAAAACTCGGGAACAGCTTTACAGCTTGTGTGTACAGCTAGACCAACACTACTTGTGTGTGCTGAGATTATCTGTCAGCATTTCCAATTCTTAAGCTCCGTTTTCTCTCAGGGATTTGTTATAATGCAACAGTAAAAGGAAAATAAAGTACTTAATGTGCGGGCATCTGGTACAACACCAATTATCCTGTTCTTTTTACAATTTTTAAGGAAGAAGCAAATCCCTTCTGCCTCTTTTGTCTCTTTTTCTGGCTAATTGCTTCCCAATGAGATCACCCAGAATTCTTGTAAAAAACATAAATAATTGCCATATTTATAGGACAGTTGTAAATCATTGCTCTGCTCAGGCTGGCTGTTAAATCTCTCTTCTCTACCATTTGTCCAGACTCTTCAGGACAGAATCTACGTCAGATTGTTTGTATGGTGCCTAAGACAATGTGTTAATAATGGCTGAGGTCCCCAGATATTCCTCTAATAATAAATATTCACTCATCTTTTATTAAGAAAATGTGATGATAGGGAGAAGAGGGAAGGGAACTCTCCAAGGCAGGAGGCTGTGAATGCCTTGATACAGAGCTGAAAAAATTTTTTAAAAATCTCTCACAGTTTACAAATGAGTAAAATTCATTTTAAAAATCAATGGTCAAAACTTGAGCAGTGCTGCTGACCACACTGGACTCAAGCTGTCCCGAGCTGTATGGAACAGTACTACTTTTCCTAAATATTCTTCTGTTGCTTGAAATTTGATACAAATAGATTTCTGGGGGCAAAAGTTTCTCTTCTGCATTTGGTGGACTGCTGCAGACCCACCCCACAGACGTCCTGTACTCAGCAGGGAATCAATACTTAATCCAGTCCAGAAGGCAGTTACTTAGAAAGGGTTGTGCAGTGACTGATCCGTGATAACTGGAGCTTCCTCATTTGCCAGTGAATTTGACATTATGTTTTCTGATTAGGCAAAGACAATTTGAATATTTTGAAAGATGTTCTTCAGGAAAGGAGTGAATTCTGAATCTGGTAGTCTACAGAAATGGTTGGTAGAGTGGTTATACATGAAGCAGAAGGTGTATGATCGTAGGATAAAATGTTGGGCAGGCTGTGAATCATAATAGCTTGGACAGACATTTGCGTGTAGATAGAGTGTTTATCATTATGTTGTTTGGGGCTATTGAAGAGATAAGGTGTGGAGTAAGGATGACTTAGAGATTTATTTGAAAATTGGTTTGGGGTTCTTCAGTTTTCTGGATTCGCATGCAAACCTTCCTTCTTCCTTTGTTCACTTTATTCTTCCTTAAAACTGTGATTCCTTAACGTTTAGGGCCGAAGAGTTAGAAGGTCATCATCAGTGCCATTTTGTGCTCTCGATTCTGACTGTATTCTTTAAGATATATGGCCTATTCTGGAAAAGAAAAACTAAAGCTGTTACAACAAACTGCTTTTATTAGCAGATTCTGATGTCTGTTTTGCCTGTGAATATTGTAAAAGCAAGCTAATTATGACCCTGTAAGTTTGTCAGCTGAGCTTTGTTCTTGTAGTTCTGAGTCAGCGGAGCTCCTGTCATTTTACGTTGGCATTCCCACGAGCAGGATTTGCCTTAGACTTGTCTTTTCAGGATCCTTGCCAGAGTTTCTCCCTTCCCTGTCTGAATGACAAGGTTTCAATATTCTCTGAGCCCTTGTGTTGCAAGAAATTACATTGAATTGTTTATGGAGCCAATTCAGGAGTGCGAGGCACAGATTTCGTGATGAAATAACTTTTTTTTTTTTAAAGAAAATTTAGTCTCAGCCTAAATCAGTGCTCGAATTATGTATAGACCAGCTTTCCCAGCAAACCTGGGCAATTGTGTGAGTGGATACTGTTAAAGAGATTTACTTCTGTGTTTATTTTAGCCGTAGTGTATGGCTAGAATAATATTAGTTGTCAGAAACCAGATTTTAACTGCAATGTTTTCACACGCTCAACTGTTAATTAAATAAGTTCAGAAGGACCTCGGGAGTATTACTAGCATAGTGTCCGTAGGCCAAATTTGGTGCTATTGAACACAAATAGTATTAATAACCAAAAATCTCATTTTTCTGTTCTCTAGCTTACAGGCATTATTGTTGATGAAATACTCAATGGAGCGGATGGGACTAACATCAAGTGTGGTGTGGTGGGAGAAATAGGTTGCTCCTGGCCTTTGACTCAGAGCGAACACAGAGTGCTTCTGGCAACAGCACAGGCTCAGTCACAGCTCGGGTGCCCCATTATCATCCATCCTGGCAGGAACAGCAATGCTCCTTTCCAAATTATCCGCATTCTGCAGGAAGCTGGGGCTGATGCTTCAAAGACAGTCATGTCTCACCTGGACAGGTAAGCAGACTTATTCTGCTGTCCTTCTGACAGTGTTGCCACAACCCACTGCAAATAGCTAGGTTTCGGTTGTCTTCTGGGATCATAATGTGAATAATTATCTTCAAGTTGACTGACTTAAAAATATGGAACTGCTTATATAGGGCTTGATCAGCTTCCAGCACTTCAGTCAGGATCAGCTTTTCAGTTCACATTGATAGAGATTTGGGGATTTTAAATGCTCTCTTTGAAGTTCTGGGGGCGAGATTAGGAATAACCATAGCCATGTTTTTAAAAAATGGGGATTCCCTTAATTTATATCTGCACAAATCACTGCATTTACAAAGCACTGGAAATTGAGCAGCTCTCACCAAATTGGTGGGAAGCTGCTGGGCTTCCAGCATTTTTGAAAACTGAGCCACTCTTAAGGGCCTGACCAAAATCTCTCAGATATTAATGGAGAACTCCTTGATTTGTCTGGATTCCAGATCAAAGCAGAAGCCAGATATTTTCAGTTCTGCTACCAGACAGAAGAAATATGGCTTAAAAAGAAAATAGATCAGAGACCTAACTTTTAGTATCCTTGAGAGCAAAACCCAAGAGCCCCAAATTGGACATGGAGAGGAATCGGAATGCTTTTCTCTCTCCAGTTTAGAAGCACAGCCTCAGTTTTGTGTGACCTTGTGCTGTTCATGGTGTGCTGGAAAATGTTCAAGCATTGATTGGTTTGGCCAGTTGCTGAATAACGGAGACTGTTTGTGTCATATGATTCTCAGCAATTGGATTGTTTGCCCTCAGTGAGTGTAATACAGGCAAGAGCACGGAGCTTCAAATTTCTAACAGTTGCATGCTCTAAAAGCTTGCAAATCAAGCTACAGGTGTTTTGTATTCACACAGAGCTCAATGTTTTACTTGGGGATTTTAGGAGCATAAAATTCAGTGCCACAAAATTTTATTTATATTTGATTATATCTAAATGATACAGGCTTTCTTTATGTATTTACCTGCATTCCATTGTATCTATAGCTATATTTTTCTCTCATTTTTAAGAAAAACTGATTACTGAAATCTTTGTATGAAAGAGGCTGAGCAAGCTGCAGGTGTCATTACTTAGTAGCCATTTTGATACTACATAAACATCCAGTTCTGGTTTTTTGCCTTTATACATTGTTGTAAATAATTAATTCAGTGATTTATTGGTGGTAAATAAGCAATATAAGTAGGAAAATAATCAAGACAGAGGTGCAGTTTCACTAACAGCCGCTGATGCACAATATGACATTTCCTTCTACTCCTTCTGTCATTACTTTCACACATGTGGGTTGGCACTTGCTGTAACATAGACTGTAAACTACTGTGAAGATTGACTTTGCAGTGTGCACTTAACATTTTAAGTCTCCTCCAGTGAGAAGAAGCTACGTGGGAGCGTCCCAGCCCCTTAAATGTGGGATAAATTTGTATATAGCTCCATATTTCCTGTCTGCTTTTGACATAGACAGAATGGTAGTTTTCGGGTGGATTTACAGTCAAATGATGAAACTAAAACGCTGGCTACCATGCATCTTAGAAGAAAAGATAGCAAGTGTCTGTAGTGAAACTATGGTGTAGATGAAGGCTGGGAAGCAAAAGGGATTGAGTCTTGGCTTTGACTGTTGTTACAAATTGAGGTTAAAAAGGTGTCTTGGTAGACATCAACATTCATTCACTTGAGTAGCTTTTGTTAGAAGGCTCATAGCAACTGTTATGAATGCCTGTTTGAGAATGGCTTGGTGAATGTCCCTGTGAGGATTTATGGGTGAGGTCCAAACTACAGGACACCTCCCTGTGTCCTGTCTGCTTTTCTGTGTGTTCCGGGCTGCTCAGGGACAATCGTTGCCCAAACACCTAATTCCAGCACAGAGATTAGCAATTCGAGCTGCCGCCGCATCCACGTGGCTTACAAGGGGACCCAGTGGCTGATGAAATTAAGCTCGCCTGCTCTTCGTTGGGACAGAGCACCCAAAAGCACAACACTAACAATAGTTTTAAAAGGAAATTGTTCTGGCTGTCATTTTGAAATGTACAGTTCAGTCGTTTGTGCCACCTGCACAGCATCGAGTACTCTTGGCTACTGTCTCCTTGTGAACTGAGCAGGGCTAGATCTGAAATAACCCGTTCTCTTGCTCTGCACTTTGAAAACTCATTTGGTGATAAATGTTCAATCTGTGTAAACTGTAACATTTATTTAAAAATAATATTTTTTTATTAATTACAGTTGGCAAGTCTTACACTCCTGCTGATGGCAGGCTTGTTTGAACAAGGGGTTTCTCTCTCGCAACCCATCTGTTCCTCCTACTTGATCCTGTTGTTAAGTCATAGTATTGAAATTGTGAAATCAGTCATTTCCATAGCAACAGACTATGATGTAATTTTATAGGGTAAAATAAGTGACATCAGTATCTGCAATAATTAAAAAAATTAAACTACTGCCCTTTTGGTGAACTGTGCTGTTCTTGTGGTAACTTGTTTTTTCCGTAGATGAAAAAACTGTGTTGTGGCTATAAAGATAAAATTACAATGTATCATTAAAGTGTTTTTGTTTTCCTTTGGATAGTTTATATTTTTGGTAAAAGTGTTTCAAAGGAAAAAAAATATTCCAGAGAGCTCTTATTTCAGTTGCCGTTCTTTTCCAGATGAGTGATGGGTTTTAGTAGCTTCGTTCCTTCACTTTTCCAATCTGCTGCAAAGCCCATGTCCCAGGTACTCACAGTGCCATTATATATTTTGGTGAGAGCGTTTCCTTAAGGCGTTCTGGCCAGATCCCAGTGCAAACAATGATATATTGCTGTTCTAATGACAATCCAGAAACATCACTGTACAGAATAGAAACTAAAGACAAAGTTGTGTATTACCGGGGTGTGATGGATGAAACAAGCCCTGGATGTAGCCGTCTCCTGTAACTCTTGGCAAAGTAAATCTGTCTTGTGTAAGTAATCTGTTGTCTTTTTTTTAAATGTCACTATGAATTAACCACCTCCTTAAATGTCCTTCCTTGTTAGGTTGTCTATTGAGAGGGTTAGTGATATCAAAAGTAAGTAATTTTCCTGTTTCCATTTAAAGATTCTTGTAAATGCTTTTAATATTTCCTGGGGGAAGACTTGGGTTCGTTTTGTTTTTTTTAATGCATGAAGTCTCTGATGAATGTGTGAAAGACAATGCTGTGTATCAGCTTAAGGTGCATGTGTCAAACAGGAGTCCTGTTTTTCAAAAGGGTGAATTAAATCTTAGATTATATTTTTTGTTCCTTGCAAGTAGGAAGTCACAAAATAACCTTTCCTTGTACGATGAGCTTTTTTTTCTTCCTGTTACAATGCTGATTTTGTGTTACATATGTTCTGCAGGACTATATTTGATACAAAGGAACTTCTGGAATTTGCTAAACTAGGATGCTATCTAGAATATGACCTATTTGGTACAGAATTTCTTCATTACCAGTTCCATCCTGATATCGACATGCCTAGTGACAACGAAAGAATTGCAAGGTATCTTCTTCCGTGCTGTTTAAGCTATAGTGTTACCATTGACAAATGAGTACTATTGGTACTTGTTTTAAGGGCATCATAGAGTAATTCTGCTTGCTGTTCAAAATTGTCTTTTTTATACTAAAATAATGGCTTTTTTTTTCTTTTTTGCTGCTGTCACTTCTTTAGGGCAGCATGTATCATTTCTTCTATCTGCAAAGGAAGATGTAAGATACTGGATTTACGTTAGGGTCTGGTGTTTGTTTGAAGCATAGTCTTGGAAACTTAGTGTTGCTACTAAGCATCGTCTGAGCCTGTTACATCTCCTCATGAATGCACTAATTGAGCAAAACTCATTGGTTGTCTTGGGTGGATTTGATCCTGTGCTTCTGTCCTGAAAACCAGACTTCTGTTCTTCCAAGCACTTTGTCACCTCTCCTCCCCGTCTCCTTTTGCCCTTTCTGTCTTTTGACGGATGAGATTTCTGTCTCGTCAGAGCTCCCATGCTCCTCACACTCACAATGAGAAAATATTGGCCCCACTGGTAGGATACCTCTTCCCCGCTTCTCATCAGCTCACCTGCAGTCTCAGCTCAGCTGCACAGCAGATCTGTTGTGCTGTGCTAACCCCAGGTATTGCCAAGGAGATGCATTCCTTGCAGAAACTGAGAGAGGTAGGATCAGCTGGGCATGGGCTTCTAACTCGTCTGCTCTGTCTGGAGATGAGATCCTCCTGTGCTGTTTGTCCACAGTGTTCACGTGCAGTGAAGTGGCAGGTTTCTGAGGGATGGGGTGCTGTCCTGCATGTGTCTTTTTTACTTCCAGAGTCAGAAAAAATTTTTCCCTTCTCTCTGGTGAGAAAGATTCTATGATCCCTGATCACTAATGAAGTAACTTTCTAGCTTTCGCTTATATTTCAGGCATAGCTTCCCTGCCCCTTATTGTCAGATTAGCCTCGACGAAACCTTTGTTTGTTTTGAGGCTGTTCTCTTCTTTAGGTGCCATGGCTATTATTCTGCTTACTGCCAAGTGTTTGCTGCTGCTTTTCACACTAGAAATCGTTTCTCTCTCTTAACAGGACTCTCAGTCTTGCACTCAGTATTTTAAAGTGTTGCAATGAATCTGCAGTTTTCACATCTAGAATGGGTAAAGTTGCTCCCCTTCCCTGTGCCCCCTCCCCTCTCCTGTGCCACGGAAGGTCAGCACGTACAGAAGCACCATGAGGAATGGACTGTGCCTTGGTTAACAAGTGTTTGTTCAACCGTGGCAGTTTTCATTCCATCCATGATACTTGCTCAGCCACCGATGTCTCTTCTAAACTCTCTGGCATTTGAGTTTTTCTTGCAGCAGGCTGTCTGTAGGAAGAAAATATGAAAATTTTGTCTTCTCATGGTATAGTGCCATTAAATGGGTTTTGTTGGGCTTTTGATGCATCCACACTGGACATAGGATGGGAGTGGCAATCTCCTTGGGGTTATTTTTCTGTCAAACAGCACTAGAGAATTGGAAATCGAATTGACCTTTAAATGTGTTGATGAAAATACTAAATGGAAAATATATGTTCAGGTCTTGTCTATTCAAAACATAGACTTCTGTAGTCATGCCGTTCCTGCTTAAACACAGTTTAGCTGCGTGTGTGCTTAAGCATTTTTGCTGCAACCTACTGCCAACGCAAGTGAAAAACTGAATCTTCTCAGGGGCAGTTTTTCTGTGAGGCAGAAGCAAATTTAGATGAATGAGCAAAAAGCAGCAATGAATAGGGAATATAAAGGACGATACGCCTCCCCAACCTGTGAAATTAGTCCAAATATAAAAGGAGATGATTCTAAGACGATATTTGGTTAGCAAAGAACTTAGTCCCTCGGGTGTCTTTGCTCTTACTTTCTGATTAGGTTGTGTCCTCTCTATTTCAGGCTGGAGAAGATACTTGTGATGTTGTAATACTACGGTATACATGGTGGTTTGCACTATATGACACTATTTATGGTGTTCTGTTGAAAGATGCTAACTTTTTACCAAGTTCCATCTTGCTTGCATTCTTCCTGCTGCCCATGTTGATTTCAACCTGCTACATGCATCTCCTCATAACTAATTGTAATAAAAACTGACAGTAAGGTCTTTCAGATATAGTGTGGTCACTTATGAAACTAGTATTTGCATTCTTTCTGGTCAAAGCATAGTCAAGAAGGTAAAAATCAGAATTCACAGTGCTGGCAAATGATGGAATTGGGTGCCTTCATGAGGAACAAGCATTTTCCAGGTCTGGTCTCTCTGTCTCTGCCACTTTAATGCTGCAGTCTACTGCCAAACTAGACCGAAGCTTAGTGGGAAACTTTACAGTCATGCAATACAGACACCCACCAAATAAATTCTAAAAAGTGAGCTGAGGGAAGGATTAAGGTTCCCAGAGTGAAACGTGAACAGAAGGCCTTGTTGTAGCAGACTGGTTACAAGGGAGTGACCAGAAGGATTACTTCTTTTTCCAAGCTGACGACTTGTCGTTTTGCCAAGTCTGCTTAGTTGAGCTGCCATATTAACTCCTCTTGTTTCTTGGCATGTGCTAGCACTGTGCAATGCCTCTCTTATTTATCTTCTTCTTTAATGAACGTCTTTAAAATGTGTTCGGATGATAGCTGTCTATATGGAATATGATGCTGACAACTTAAAATTGTTATTAACCTGGTTTGCTAAATGGCAAGTAACTAAAGATGTGAAAGTATTTGTGTAAATGAGACAAGCTTCTTACAGGACCTGTCACACACAGAGAGAGCCTGCTCCTTAACAAACATAGTGGGACCAGTTTTGTGTCAGTAGCAAGAACTAATCCCATGAATCGATCGTGCTGAGGAGGAGTTTATGCAGGAGATTATTACTTATGTATATAAAACCAGTGTCCCATGCTTAGTGATGCTAAGATCTTTAATTCCTCTGTGGACTTAGTGGGAATGAGAATGCAAAGTCAAGTGCCAGCTGGGAAGAGTTTTTCCTTCTCTGCTTTGAGATGGGTGATGGTATGTTTTTTGGGGTGTTTTTTTCATTCAATAAAATATGTGTTTTAATTTCAATTAAATATAAGGAATATGTCTTCTGAGTACCTAAAAATAATTGTTTTCAGTAATAATACAGTCTAGCAATACAGTAATGTAAGAACTGTAAATCCTGCTCAGTTCTGTGCTGTTGCAGAGTGAGAACCTTTCACTGACGGGTGTGCGTTTTACTTTTGCAGGATTCGTACGCTGATCGATGAAGGCTATGAAGACAGAATTCTGATGGCTCATGATGTGCACACTAAGAATAGGTTGATGAAATATGGAGGTCATGGATATTCACATATCCTTAAAAATATAGTTCCTAAAATGCTAATTAGAGGCATATCCCAAGATAAAATTGATAAAATACTTCTAGAAAATCCAAAGCGGTGGTTGACTTTTAAATAGGAATAATGAATAAATATTCTTATTTTGTAAGGAGGCTTGATAAAATTCAGATTTGTTTCAGGAGGGCAGTGATTTTAAAATTTGGTTCTTTTCAGAGAAACTGGAAGTTATTAACTAGATATGAACAAACTGATTCTTTTATTTTTAATTAGAACAACAAAATTATGTATTCTCTCTGCATTTTCTCCCTTCTAAAAGTCGGTTCATGAATGATTTACTGCTATGAGCCTACCTGCAAAATCTTTTCAAGTGAAATGTTAAAATAGTTGTTTCTAGAGAGTAATATAATACTATTAATAAAAGTTACCCAAAAATATTTTTGAAGATGCATCATCTGGACTTTGAAGGAAATTATGGTTTTCAATTAAATTCCCCTTCTCCAGGGGGTTATTTTAATCCTTGTAATATTGACAATCTTCTAAATGTCCTTATATTCTTTAAATAGTGCTTGATAAAAGATCTGGGACTTTTATATAGCTTCCATAGACAACAGAAGGCAAAAGAAATCTCAAATAATTGTAAAAAGATACTGTTTCTTTCTAGTTAAACAATTTCCGTATTTTTAACTGAAAATGTAAAAAAATACATGGAAAAGTATATTTTTGAATAAAGCAATTTGATTACCTCTTAAACTATGTGCAGTATGTCTTCTTTTAATTGCATTAATTTTTTTATCCTGAACCTTTGGAATCCCACAGCAATCATGTGGAACTTCCTGCAAACCAGCTTCTTTTTGTAAGGATGCAACACCAAAAGTCAAAATATATTACATAATACAGTTTTAATGAGTTGCAATAGTTATAACAAAGGTTGTGATATAAGTCTTTACAAATCAGCGTATCAAGATATGATGAAAAAGGAAGAAATGTTTGCCTTATATGTGTTTTTCGCATAAAGTGTATTCTTTGCTCTTGTCTAACTTTAACCAGGGCAGGTGACTTATCCAAAAAAATGGTCTTATTCAGTAGCAGTGGCAGCCTGATTTCAAAAGCTTCTTCAAATTTGACCATATACGTCTTGTAGCATTGAGCTTTTCCAATAAATACCTTGGTAAATACACATTCCTAGTGGTACACGATCCCTACCTTGGTATAATAGTGCCTGATACTACGTAGAAAGTCTCTAGCTACACTGCCGTTGCGAGCACGCTGACCAATAAAAGCGATAGTGGAATGAACAGACATGAAGTCAGTTACACATCTGTTATTAAAATACATTACCTCATAGAAAAAACAAAAACAAAAACAAAACAGGAGTAATCACTACAATGTAGGGATATAGGTTGGCACTTTGTCATAAAGTAAAAGCCTTAACCGTTCTGGTGAGATAATACACAAGCAACTGGCAGCACAATGTCCCTTTCTCAATCCTAGATGAGTTAGACTGGTGATTATCTCAGTCTAGACCAACTCGGCATTTGTTTTGAATCGGACGACTCAAAACAGAAAAGGTAATGTATTCTGCTTAAGAAAAGCTTCACTCGTTCAAATAAGAGATTTTTGAGAGATATTCATAAAATCTTCATCAGACTTTTACTGAGCAGCCAGCACTGAAGAGCCTTTTTGTCACAGTGGCAGACACTTTCGACATTTTAGTACAGATAAATCTGAGTTTGTACCCTTAGTACATTAGACAAGGTTGCTTGTGGGAAATTACATGAAACAGAAATGCTATGGGTAGCCTCTGTAACTCTTTAACAATTTATAGAAATGATACCTTGATTTTGCCAAAATATTAAAAATAAATTACATAACCAACTGTGCTAAGGAGCTAGTTAATTAGCTAGCTAAAATTTAGGCTCAGAATGAAATCTGCAAGTTTTAACCTGAGAGAATTAGACAATCTCCCCTCCCAAAAACAAAGCAAATGATAAATCCATTTCTGAATAAAAATACTCTGTGGATACTACTGGTATGACTGATTTTAAAGCGTTTTTATAACTATGTAACTCATAGTACCTGTGTTTAATTTACTTCTCCAAGCCATTAATCCTTTATATGGATTAAACTTCTTTGAGACTTTTTATATATATATCTATATATATATATATGAATGAGAAAAATAGGTTTTAATACACACTTTTTTTTTGCATGTAAATATCTGCTTCTTTCTTTGCATATGTGTTATCATTTTTGGTAATATGCTTATCTGTGTCCATTCCATAGGCACACCTTACTACAGACTGGTAACTAGCTACCATGGAAAAAGTCTGTGTGACAACATCTTCTCACGTGTCGGATCTCCTACTCTCCCTTTGTGGGAATAACCCCACTAACTGCAGTGAGACAAGACACCTAAAACAAATATGGTTTTGACCCATTATATTCCTACGAAATTCTAATTGAACATCTGCAGTATGTTAAGTCGTAACTATTTTATTAAAAATAATACCCAAGTACAGACTAAGTGCTAAAAGACGAATGAAGACTAATTGCTGCAAAGAAAACACTCTACCTTAGTCTGAGGATGTGGATGCCAGGCTTGCTAAATATTTACACAACTAACCGTCAGGAATGGGCCTGTGGTATCATCTAAATATATATTTACACATGTTTACAGATTAAAAGCCAAATCCTTTTTCCACTAACATCAGTGGGAGTTTTGCCATTGGCTTTGGTGGAGCCAGGGATTTGATCCAATAGAATAGTTTGTCAACCGTTACGTTTTCCAGAAAAAAAAAAAAAAGTGTTTCTTCTACCCTTTTTTCCTTTTTCTTTTAGAACACAGCTAAGGGGAAGACAAAATTTAAACAACTCCACTGCATTGATTTTATGTTAAAAGTCTAATGTAAACCTACAAAGCAGGAACACTGAGTTAAGGCTTGAAGCTGATTAGATTCTAGTGTTAAGTGGAAGGATAAGAAAAGTACAAGGCAAACAATTCCTTTGGAGAGAGAAAGTATATTTTGATTACCTCTTCCTTTTATTGTAAAATCATTCCTCACCACACTATGAGAGGACTCCAAGCGTCATTGTTAGCGAGTAAGTCACAAGAACCAAAGCTGAAGTATGGATAAAGCAGCAAGATCATAACACATCAAAGTATCATATACACTGAAGAAACAACTCAGTGTCCTTAGGTGTGGGGTTGTTTTCCTATAAAAATTCGATCTATGCAGGACTTCATTCACAGGGACACTAACGATGAGGAAGTATTTGCTTTGGCGGTAGAGGATCGCACATCTGTTTAACTTGTTTTGTAGCTTTTTAACATAAGGTTTCTCTGTGTTGTACAGATGTGATTCAGGTAGCATTCGACTTTTTTCCCCCGCTACTGAGGTGTTGAGTGGTCGCTCTCTGCTGGGGTGCTTGTTTCATTGACTTCTGCCACGCAAATCCATTGCCTAGAAGAGCAAGCTTCATTTTTGGACTGGCTTGGTGGGTCTTTTTACTCATTATCAGTCAGCATAAATAATAAATCCAGAAAATGTGCTGTATTTGTTGTTGTTGCCTCCATGTGCTTTTCCTCCATCTAATTTAATATAAACTTCGTCTCCTGGCTCCAAATGAAGAACCACGCTGTTACTGGCATAGTCGTAGTTCTGATCAGCATCCTGAGCAATCGCACTAGCTCGAACCTACATAAAATACATAATGAGTGGTTAAGAAAACTCAGATAATTTTTTTACCACACGGTGAAATTAAAGCATATCCTTAGTGTTTCATTCAACACGCGTCAGTTGCCACTCTAAATGCCTGGCAACATATACTGTAGTTTTTTCCTATGGTTATTGCTTATTTTCTCCTACAATACAACATTTGAAACTAAAGGAATAACCTGCTCCTTTCTCAGTCGCCTGATTAATACACAACTGTTTGCACTCCTGTAAATGTTTGGAGCCTTTTTAAATACGTGCATGATAATAGCTGAAGTTTGGAGAACCGAACCTGGTGGTGTGCCAGCTCTACATTGGTGTAACTTTTATGTCAGCAGAATGTTTGATTGACATTGGCGAGGCTCCACAGTGAGGCCCTATTGATACCAGGCTGGACTTTTTCCAGAGGTGATGTATTGTCATACTACTGCTAGGATCATGCCGTAAAAAGAATACAAAAAGTACACACCCATGCGCATGCCAGCGCCCGTGAGCAGGTAAGGATCCTAGTCGGGGTTTGGAAAAACTGTTATTGCCACATTTCAGTAATCAAACATTAAATTTCTGTGTGTTGCAAGAGGTGCACATTTGAAAAATCACAGGCGAGTTGCTATTTGCTTTAAGAGGTTTTGGAATTTACAATTGAGGACTTTGCAACTTTCACTTCAACATACATTTTTTTCTCATTTCTCCTTTGCTATTCCACTAGTGATTAAATCGGACATTACTAGCAAACTGGAAGTAATCTGTAATTTCAAGATGTATGTTGGTTTCCAGCAGTGAATAGTCTGCGGCATTGTAAGTCTCCAAATCATTTATATATAATTTGACCCTGTTTGGTAAAATATTTGAACTTAGTTGTGTGTGATTGATTTCAGTGTAACACATCATCTGCTTGTTGCTTGTCTTTGTTCTAGCATAGTTACAGAGCAGTAAGTGATTTAGTGCTATTGCAAACCTGAACTAAGTAATAATGCATGACTTGGCCTGCTATATGTGGGATTTTATCTGTTCTGAATTGAAAAAATAGGCTATAAGTCACAATTTTCCATGGATTCCTTTCAAAGTTTAAATGATAAATTTCCAAATTAAATTTTCATGTGATATGATTTCACATTAATATGGAAATGTTAAAAAAGGAGGGGGTTCTTTTACCATGCAGGATCTTATGGCATTATGCAGCTTAAAAAATCACAGTAGGTGGAAATTCTTTATACATCCTTTAAGTAGAGGGAGAGAGGCTTAAAAGGCTTGCAGTGGTGTGACAGTCTGCAAATTTAAGCCCATACTGCCATGATGATAAACCCCACCTATTTCAGAACCTCTTGATCCTGAATTGCCCGATATTGTTTACGGAGACGGTCTATTTTGCTTCTGTTTAAGCAATAATTATTCTAAGCACTGGGTATTTCCTCTGGATTAATGACTGGCAGGGTGGGGTTGAAGGCTCTGGGCGGCTAACCCTGGAAATACCCTCCAAAGGAAATGGAATGGAAAGGGCAAATGGGAAGCAATAAAACGGCTATAGGTGAAGTAGAAAAACTTTCATAGAGAACTGATATCTTGCATGCTGAGAAACTAAATGCTTTAAATTACTTTCCAAATTTCCGTTTACATTATAATGAAATGCTACTTGTGGATAGTAAAGGAGAATTCGAATCATATTAGTGACTATCATAAAGGAGTCAGCATATGGACACTGACTAGAACAGCAATGGATATTTCATTTTTAAAATTCTACATAGTACATCCTGGCTGAAGAAAAAAAGTTTCTGGCTATTGAAAGTCTAGAAACCAAAGTGTAGACCTTACTGCCCTATACATAGCGACAAATGTCCTGTATGCTCCAGTGTGCTATTCTTAGAGGTTTTACCTCCTTGTTTGGTTAGCCAGAGCAATTTCTTCTTGAAGCCTGGGAGAAGAGTCTCAAATGAATTCTCAGTGTCCTGCAGCAAGAGGGTAAATGTATCTCAAAATTAAACCATTAATGAACTATATATTTCATAAGTTGCACGACTGCTCACCCCATATTTCATGAAGTTACACTCTCAGGTTGCACACACGTACCAGCTAAGCTATATGATCTCAGCACTTCCCTGTTAAAGCTTTATAACCATTGAAGAAGGCAATGTGTTCACAGCGGAGACCTTGAGATTGCTCCTGTGCATTGCTTAGGAAGGTGTTTTGTTTTTTTTTTTTTCTGTAAGTCATACACTTTCCAAGTGTTTGGGTTTTTTCATTGTTAGAAAACACTGAATTTATAATGTTTTCTTTGCCAGAAACCATTTGAAGATACACTTCCAAAATTTCTGAGCTTTCTTACAAATAATACACAAGGTTAACCTTTGTCACATCACATCAGCGTTTAGTGTTTCAAGTATAAATCATCATCAAAAGGAGACACTGCTGCATTAAAACTGCGCATCAATTTTAAATAGTTTCCATGCAGGTATTTACCTAAATACTTATCTTTGCACAAATACATACAAATATATACATAGAACTCCTGCCTTTTTTTTTTTGTTTTCCTTTGAATCACTGCGAGTTTAATTTATCTCATTTCTGGTAGTGGGAGTAGCTATATTTGGGACCAGTTCGAATTCAGGTTCAATTTAATATTTATAATTGGTTACTTTTTAAAATGTACTGGTATGTATTTATTTTTCATGGTTTGGGGAAATAAACGCTTTAAAACATTACGAATAGGGTTCAGAAATAGATTAATGTTTTAATTGCAAGTGAAATGGTATTCTCGCGGTGGACAATATTGCCTTTGTATGAAGAAATCGAAGTAAATATATTACAATGTACTTTTTTATTTAGTCCTGGTTTATCTGCTGAGGTAGTATTTATGGTAGGCATTTTCTAGTTTAATTAATTGCTGCCGATGTCCTCATTATTCTGTTTTCACAGCACTTCTGAGGAGCCAGAAACAAAAGGTTAAGTGGCAAATCAGACTAATTTACCGGCCGCCGCCGCTCCCGGCTGCGCAGAGCACAAAGGGCGGCGGAGCGGCCCCGGCCCCGGCCCCGGCCCCCGCCCCGGCCCCCCCGGGCCGGCGGCGCTTGGCGGGGGAGGAGGCAGCGAACGAACGAGCCCCTCCGCGACCTGCGGGGCACGGCGGGGACCGCGCTCCCGTTTTCAGCCCTGCGGACACCGCGTAGCGCGGGTCAGCCCCCCTCAGCCCACCCCGCCGGAGGGCGGAAAGCCCGGGGAGAGCGGCAGCGCCGGGCGGCGGGCCCCCCGCGCCTGGGAAGGCGGCAGCCCGGCCCGGTAGCCCCCTGCGTGCCGGGGCAGCTCAGGCAGCGAACGACCTGTTGAGCAGCCGGTGCGCGGCGGGTCCCTCGCCCTCCCGCCGCACAGGGTGGGCCGGGAGACCCGCGGGAGCACCGCCGAGCTCCCGGGGACACGGGAAAGCCCGGGCACGCCGCGCTCCTCCCCGGGCACCCAGAGCAGGAGGGATGGCGGATACCCCGGCGGTATCGCTAAGCGCTGTCATAATTACAGTCAAGGTGTCCGTGTCTGTTAACTGCGTACGAAAGAAGCGCAAAATCGGGACGAACGGCTCCCCGGGGGCATTGTTACGGGCACAGCCTCTGCGAGCGCGGTGGCAACGTTTATTCTAATTAAAATTGATGATTCCTCTGTCTTTCAGACGGTAGCATCGCAAGATCTTCAATTATTTGGAACGTTTCCATCCTCCCGCGGTGGGTGCCCTGCGCGGTCCGTCAGCCGGCGCCTTCCCCGGCGCTGGCTCGCCGAGGGGCGAGGTCTGCGGACGCTCAGCTCACACGACTACCGGCTTTCCCTGGCGGAGGGAAATCTCGCTCCTCGCCGGGGGCCGAGAGTGTCAAAACCGGCTCCCGTTGCCGTGGAAGCCCCGTCCCGTGTCGCGGCTGCTTTCCTCCCCCACATCTCACCTTTCCTCCCCCACATCTCACCTTTCCTCACGCAGGCCCATCCTCTCCTGAGCTCACCCGCCGCCCCCGGCTCCCCTTCCTTCCCGGGGAGTTTCCCCTCCCTGGGGGCGCGCCCGGCCCCTGCCCGGGCTTCGCTCGCCCCCGTGGGGGCAGCGCTACCTGCGCGATCGCTCCGACCGCTTCCCCGCTCCCGTCCCGGCCGGGCCGAGGGCACCGTTCCGCTGCCGCGGGCTGGCGCCCGGCTTAAACACCGGCCGTGACGGCAGCCGGGTGCCGGCCAGGTGCCGCTCCACCCGCGGGCCGGCCTGGGCGGCGGGCTGGGAGCGGGCGACAGCGGCGTGACTCTCGGGGAAAAGACTGCGCTGAGTCCGCGTTCGCCCGGGGCGGCCTCGGCTCCGCGCGGAACTCCCAGCCCCTCAGCGGCCCTCGGGCACCCGAGGCGGAGCGGGGCGGCGCACCGCCCCTCCGCCTCGGCGCTGTTCGCAGGATCCCCGCCGGCTGCGGAGCGGCAGGTGCCGGTTCCCCTCGGCTCCCCCGCCCGCGCCCGCGCCGCCTCCAGCGGCCGCCCGGCTCCCTCCCTCCGCCTGCTGCCCGCTTCCCGCGCCGCTCCGCTCCGCCCGCTCCCCTCGGGGAGTCCGGCTCCGCCCGGACGTTCACTATCCTCATGGCACCTGCTCCCTCAGGGAACCTAGCTCACCCGGGCGCCCGCCCCGCTCACGGAGCCCGCTCCCCTCAAGAAGCCCGAGTCCCGTCGGGCAACTGCTGCCCTCAGGCAGCCCTACTCCCACCAGGCGCCCGTTCCACGGTACCCGGCTCCCCTCGGGAAGCCCGGCTCCCCCCGGGCAGCCCGGCTCCCCCCGGGCGCTCGCTGCCCGTGTCCTCGGCTCCCCTCCGTCGCCCAGCGCAGCGCCCACCTGGTTGTTCTTGCAGAGGTCGGCCCACATACTGGTGCCGTCGCCGCCCCGCATGAGCACATGGTAGGTGAAGAAGTAGATGCCGGGGATGGAGCAGGTGAACTTGCCAGTGGTGGGGTCGTAGTGGTTGCCCAAGTTGGTGACTACGTCGTCGAACTTGAGCACCTCGTAGCCCTCGTGCTGCCGCTTGAGGCCGGCGTAGAAGGCGATCTTGGGGACGGTGCTGTAGGTGGCGGCGCTGATGGCCCCCGCCGCGTTCAGCCCCGGCGCCCCGGGGGGGCCCGGCAGGCCCTGCCGCCCCGGCTCGCCCTTCTCACCCGGCGGCCCCACCGGGCCGGGCGGCCCCGGCTCCCCCCGGGGGGCCGCGGGGCCCCGCTTTGCCCGGCCGGCCGGCCTCCCCCTTGGGCCCCTGGATGAAGGTGGGCAGGGACTGCATGAGGCCGCGGTCGGGCGTGGCCGCCGTGCTGGGCGCCTTGGTGCCGCCGTAGGGGTCGCAGACCATGCGGCAGGTGCCCAGCATCTCGTAGTGCGCCGAGGTGCCGGCCGAGCTGACCAGCACCGGGATGAGGATGACCAGCAGCAGCACCATCACCACCCCCAGCGCGCCGGCCGCGATCAGCCGCCGCCTGCTGCCCACCAGCCGGCTCAGCGCAGGGCGATCCTCTTGCCTGCTTTTGGACAAAATCTTGATGGTTGGTCGGGGACCTCCTCAGAGCCGAAAAAAACGCCGAGCCCGCTCGAGCTCGGCTCCCCTGGGGCTTCGCCGCCCTCCCGCTGCCGGTGGCGGCGGGGACTCCCGCGGGTCGCTGCGCTCCGCTGCGGCCGCTGCAGCCGCCGGGCGGGCGGGAGAGAGGGAGAGGGAGAGCTGCCGCCGCGCCCCGGCCGCCCGCACTTTTATGCTCCCGCTGGCGATCGACTTTTTTTTTTTGCAGGCTGTGCCAGTCCGAGTCAACTTTCCCTGGAACTTGCCTTTCCTCTCGCGATCGCCCCGCTCGCCGCCTCGCTCGCTCGCTCTCCTCTTTTCTTTTCTTTTTTTTTTTTTTTTTTCGCAGAGACGACAGTCCTCAGCGGGGACGCGCCTCTCGGCCGCCCCGCGGCCGCCCCGGTACCCGCCGCCGAGAGCCCGCGCCGCCGCGCCGCGCCGGAGCCGAAGCCGGAGCCGGAGGGAGAGCGGGATCCTGCCCGGGTGCCACCTGCCAGGAGAGGAGGAGGCTGACGAGCGCGCTGGAGCAATTTATAGGCACCCAAAAGCGCAGGGGAAAGGGGAGCTGCTTTGGCATCTCATTCCAGCATCTGCTCTGCTCTTCCCACTCACAGAGAGTTTGGCATTACTCTGGCAGTGTGGGAAATATATATTTTTTTTCCCTCTCTCCCTCCCTCCCCCACCCCTCCCGCGAAAGGATGAACAGCGAAATCGTGAGCCTCACTCACTAGCTGCATCTTGCGATGACAGCTCTTTCCGGAGCAGACCAAAAGGAAGAGATGTTCTTAGCAGCCTCTGGGTACCCTTCAGGTCACCGATCGAGAATTAAAAGGTCAATCCACCTCCTGCTTAACGCTTCCCTGAGGCCACCCTGCCATATTAGCGTTTTCTGGGAAATACCGCTTTAAATGTAGGGATGCTTTACAGTTACCGATTGTCCAAGGGCAAGTTATTTGAAAATATACCTCCCACCTCGAACAGTAATAGAGATTAGCGTCTCTCGCAATTTCAGGTCTCCGTCTTTTCCCCCTCCCTAACTGCAAGCGTAAAGGCAGAGAAGGAAACAGTTCTTTCTGTGAATTAGAATTGTCTTACTCCTCACCGGCTGCAGTGTTTCCCGGTGTTAAAGCCAGCCGCCGCTTTGCTAGCGAACTGACAGCGGTGAAAAGAGTTCCCTTTTGTTTAGAAGCCAAAGGAAAGTGCAGAGCGTATGAAGATCAACAGATGCCTGGACCTGAGAAAAAGGTTTCTCTGGCTTAACTCGGGGACAGCTAAGCGTTTTGTTAAGTCTCGTGGTTTTTTTTTTTTTTTTTTTTTTTTTTTTTTTTTTTTTTTTTTTTGTGTGTGAAAGGTTTCTCTTCCCCCAAGGGCTGGTGGGCACCTCTGTGACTGAGTGGGAAGGTGAATGTGTAATATTAGTGGCATTTCTGCTGGGAAAATATTAAGGAACTTGTCCTGCTTACAGATATACAAGGTACACAAAGAGCTGTTTAAATAAACAAACAGAATTGATTCCTAAATCATACTTCTGTATTCAGGAGCAATGGACGTCAATCAAACGTGGGTGACATTTGCCTGTCAATACAGGGATGATGGCTGGAAAGAGTGTGTGACTTATTACAGCAAGGCAAGAATGGGAAATGAGCAACAGCAGCAAATAGGACAACAACCAAATAATAGCATCTCCAGCGATGATCAGAGGGCTGTGATCTTGTCTTGGATTTTATTAGCACGAACCTGCTCTCCCCTCACACGTTCTCTTTTCTTTCTTTTCTATTCTGCAACACAATAAGGTCAAACACGAAGGCGGTGGGAAACCAAGATTCATTGATTCTTCCTTTTAAGCAGAAATGTCAGCAGCGCCTTTCGCTCTTTCCTGAGAGACTCAAAGACAGTGAGTGTGTCCACACTGTGTAGAGATGGTCCAGCCCAGCTCCTTATCTCCCCAGAAAACTTCCGATAAAGCTCCCATTTCCCGCACTTGTAAATATCCCTCCCTACCCCCCCCGATTTTTTTTTTCCTTCTTTTTTCTTTTCTCTGCTCTATCTTAAAAAAAAAATCTTTATCTGGCACTGACACAAGCTAGCCAGTTCCCTCAGCTAAGGGCTTCCCCTCAAGACCCAGGAAGGCAGTTGGGCACACTTGGAGGTTCATGTTTGTGTCTCATCGCTCTCTTCACCCCATAGGAAAGGGCTTTTAGCACTCCTCTTTTGTCTGGGCAGGAAAAAAAGAAGTTGTGCCAAGAGTGACAGGTCTGTCCCAGCCCGTAGCTGGGCCCTTGAGGTCTTGTATTTAGTCATCCCTAACCCGGGCAGTTTTCATGACTTTGGGATGTGCATAAACCTCCATTGCCACGGGCGTGTTACACTTTGGGAAAACGGTGAATCTCTTACCTTCCAATAGACACAAACCTGTGGTGGTCTGTCAAGGCACAGTGACTTACTGGGTGACTTACTGGCATCAAGCACACTCAGTTCCTTACTCCAGCTATGCTAAGTCGGATTTTTAAAGAGAAGTCCTACCATACCAACCACCTTTACCTTCTTAATACACGGTTTTATGCTCATACATATTGCCAAGAACGCTCATTCACTCTAAACTCTTGAAGACTTTCTCCCAAAGAAGACAGCCACTAAAATCACAACCTGAGTCAGCAGAATAGAGAGAACAGGGCAAGTACTCGTGCTGGGTTGTCACTGGAGCTTCCCAGCTGGAATACTGTGTCCCACCTGGAATACTGTGTTCAGCTCTGGAGTCCCCAACACAAGAAGGACATGGAGCTACTGGAACGAGTCCAGAGGAGGGCCACAAAGATGATCAGAGGCCTGGAGCACCTCTGCTATGAAGACAGGCTGAGGGAGGTGGGGCTGTTCAGCCTGGAGAAGAGAAGGCTCCGGGGTGATCTTATAGCAGCTTTCCAGTACCTAAAGGGGGCCTACAGGAAAGCTGGAGAGGGACTTTTAACAAGGGCGTATAGTGATAGGACAAGGGGCAATGGATTTAAACTGAAAGAGGGCAGATTTAGGTTAGATATAAGAAAGAAATTCTTTACATTGAGAGTGGTGAGGTACTGGAACAGGTTGCCCAGAGAAGTTATGGATGCCCCATCCCTGGAGGTGTTCAAGGCCAGGCTGGATGAGGCTTTGGGCAACCTGGTGTAGTGGAGGATTTCCCTGCCCATGGCAGGGGGGTTGGAACTGGGTGATCTTTGAGGTCGCTTCCAACCCTAACCATTCTATGATTCTATGATTCTTCTATCTTAACTGGAAACATAACCTGGGACCTTGAATGCCAGACCAACCTTTTAGTTACCAGGTTATCCTCAGTCCCCAAGGGAAAAATATGTTTTCCAAGGAAACTTAGAACAGGAAACTGAAGTGCTCAGAAGTTATGAACTGGAGGTCTCAGCAGTCTGGAGCAAAGTTAGAGGAAATCTGAAAACATCTTTTTACCGTGGGACCTTTGTTTTCCTGAAGTAGTATGTCAAAGCATTGATTCTTTGTAATTAAGGCTTGGGTAGCATTTATGTTATAATATAATCTCCTCTCCATGCTAAAGGCTAACAGTCGAGATCGACAGTCCATTCTTAATAGAACCATTGTACCTATGTGGGCTGCTGCCAGTCTTAACGTGTTCAATTTCTTTTGAAGCCCTCTTGCAGGCTTGGTCCAGCCTTTCAGAAAGCTTGTTTGCTTCCCTCCTCGTTCTCTGGGCCTTTACGCATTCAGACCCGCAGTCGGTGTTCGAGCTGTATCCCCTGCAGCTTCTGCCATTTGAAACAGCCTTCTCACAGCTCTTTTCCTTACCGGCTAATTAGTTAATATCCATACAGAGCCTTAAAGATGTACAGCATAGCATGCATGTCCATTTTACGTGTATGCTGTTGCCTCAGCGCTAAGATAGGGAAAAACTGGAGAAAACCACGGAAGAACATACCCGCTGGCACATAGAGGAACACGTTCTGCATTTGCCAGGCACAAAATGGCTCCTTACGCCTGCACTGCTAAATTCAAAGGGTTAGCCCAGGAAAAAATACTCTGTGAGAAAGGGCAACCCCTTTACCAGCTACAGTGAGAAGGAGTAACGTGGAAAAAGGCATATGCTGAACAAAGGAGTGTTTGAACGCTGTGCCAAGTTCTGTACTGCTTCTGCTCACTCCTATCTGCATCTGCTTTGCTCTTGCTTATATTTTAACTCTTTTTTATTATTATTTTAAGGAAGTGTTTTGAATTTCAGTCAGCTTGAAAACTAAGCCTTTGCTACACTTTACAAACACTAGTTTAACTCTATGTGTCAAGGCTAGCGTTTCAACCTGGACACCGGTGGTATGGTCAAGGAACAATATGCACTCACTCCAACAGGTAAGTGGGTTCAATGCTACAAAATAGAATATATCATAAAAAGGGGAAAAATATTCACATCGGTGTAGAAGACTCAAAGGTACGATGGTGACATGGTGGTGACACCTTTGCTGCTATCCTACACCATTCCTGGTATCCTGTTTTAGTTCTGTTCACCCGGTTTGCTAAAATCTCAGGGCTGGCACATGTGTCGTGTAGTAGGTCCTGGAAAGGATCTCATTCTGCATCAATTTTGGTAGAAGCTTGTATGGGCAGCGTTAACTAAGCTCTCCCAGAAACTTGTTTTGGTCAGCATTACTGAAGACCATCGGTGTTATACTGATGTAAGTTGCCCACCGGATTCTTTCATAAAATTAAGATTTTCATGCTCATGAAAGGAAAATCAGCTTCAGTGCACAAGAGAAAAAAATTGTTTTGCTGATTTTTTTTAAAATTTTACCTGTCCTTTGGAATGTAGGAAGTCCTTCTGCAGGCTATTCTTTGCTATTCAGGGATTTAAGCCATCATTGTGTGTGTGTGCAATCGGAAATATTCTAGATTAAGTTTTATCACAAATGCCCTTTGAAGATCAGCCTCTGAATGCAAAGACAAACAGGAAAATGATCCAAAGAAAATGCGTCTGGCCTTGAAAGGGTTACAACCACTTTTCGAATCTGAATTAGAGGGGAATTCAGGGAGCGCTGTCACTAAAGTGACAGGGCTCAACAAGGAAAATTTGCAAATAAATTCCACATATCTCATCCTTTTTAGTTTTTAATCTGAAAAGATCAGTCAAACATGACTGGTTATTTGGGGGGAGAAATTAAAGTGGAGAGATTGGTACCCAAGTCATGTATCTCATGTTTTGACTGGTGAATTACCGCAGATATAAAAACATAACTGTATGTAAAAATAAGTCTTAAACACATAAGAAGCTAAAGATTATACATTCAACTGACCAAGTTTAAGGGTATAATATAATCATATATGACATTGATAATTACCAACATAAATAGCAGTAATTAACCATAACAGAGACTTGTAATTGCAAGTGTCCTTGTTTATTCCGAAGATTAAACCACTAGTTGCAAGCATAAAAGATTGTTCTTGCAGGTTTCTCTTGCCCTTTCCCATGTGTCTGCAAGCCTGCTTCTCTCCTTGTCTCCTCTCTCCTCCTTCCCTCCCCATGATCTAAGGTGGCGAACACAAAGCTGCAGTGATGCGTGCAAAAGTGTACAGTCAGCCCTGGGAGTATTTTTTTAATAGTGATGCCAGTACTTGTCCAGCCCCAGTGGTGCCTGACCACTTGATTGCTCTTGCACTGGTGATGGTATGGAATCACAAGAGCTGTGCCTAGTGTCAGCTTCACGGTCTCTGGGGAAAGCTGCACCCGCTGAGATCCTTTTTCTGATCTGTCATCCCTTCCAAGTAGCAGGCTCATGCTTTCCTTTGCAGGAGGAGCTGTGATTCGGACAGTTTCTAGCAAGGTCACTAAGAGCCATGCTGCTGTGAAGGTGCAATTGAGCAATGCTTGCACCAGCCAGTAAACGTTTCCTCTATAAATAGCCCCAATTTGCTGATAAATCCACTCAATTTCAGGAACCGCGTTTCAGACAATGAGTTTTACTTATGCAGCACTTCTACCAGTTCTCTTTACAGGAGCCTGGACATCCAGTGCCCCCACAGACCACGATAGTGTCTGCTTGCAGCAGGGTCCAGCTCACAGTCTGGGTCAGCTGTACTTGCTGAGAACACTCTTTTTCTCCACACGCTCCACCTCTCCCTTCCTGTAGGATGGACATTTTAACTCATCACCCTCTTTTGATGTAGAAGTCTTGACCTATGTAACCACATCAGCGGTTGCAGTATTTTTTTATGGAGGCTTTCTGCTTGACATCCCTTAACTCCCTTCTAATCAAAATCCATAGCAGATAACCTGTCGTAAGTAGGCACACAGAAGAACTTGCAATGTTCATTAATAAACCCCAAAATATAGAGGTATTCATGAGCACTATTAAATCAAGGAGTATTGCTAATAGTGAAGGCTACAGTGTCGGCATTCTTATGAAGATGTAAATAGTCAATACAAAGGGGTGGAAGATAAATGCCTCTAACATGGGAGTAAGATTAAACAACCACTTTGTCCCCGCTTAAAACTATACCAATGAGCAAAGGCATAAATCATGTTGCACTCCTATTAAAAATTATGTCAGTTGTTAGACTCAATCAGGAGGAGATTTCCAGGTGATTTGCCCATGAGTATGATTTTGGTTACCTTTGAAATGGTTATTAGACTGCCAATGCTATTAAAAAGAGATGTTAGGGAAAAAAGCAAGAGCAGAGACAAGCTTTTCTAAACTGTCATCTGCAATTTACCCTTCCTTCTCCAAACCTGGAAGACCCCCTTTCCATTGTTCTACCAACCCAGCCATCTTCAGGCGCTTCATACCGGAGTCCTTTATATTCATCAGGAGGTTGATGGATGGGCAATAAGAATGGATAGCTGGGAGTGGAAAATGCAAAATTAAAATCCCCAGAGTGGCAAGATGCCCAAGAGATTTATTTTTCCTTCTGTCATCCCCTCAACTGATTTTCTTTTTGTGCCTGATTATTGATTTCTGGAGTAGTTAATGGTGCAATTTACTTTGCAAATTGCAATTACTTTTGATCATTCATTTTTCCTCCTATCTTTCATTAAAGCAGGAGACTCTTTGATCCCAAACAATCTTTTTTACAACAAAACGGCATATAGTGGACTTTGGTGTGATCTTGCAAGATGCTGAGCCTTTGATTATTATGGTAGGCAACTGCGCTTAGAATTTGGTGAAATTTGGCCTTGCATCATTAAAAAAAAGCGTGTTGCAGTATTGATCTGCAGGCCTGGTCCATCACAAATTAGGAAGAGCTCCACTGAATTAAATTGTGAACTAAGAAGTTAACTAACGCATGTGAGATCAGAATTGGGTCCGCTATTTGCATCACATTCAGAGAGCTGCAAAGCACAGGGAGATCCAATGAGTGCCCTCATCCCCAAAAGGAACTGGTTATGCCTGCATAATGACAAAGGGAGCAGGATGCTTCCTCTCAGCATTGTATAGATACGAGCCATGCAGAGGAACCATTGCGTATGTTTCCCAGCATAACATGTTGCCAGTGCCACCAATAACAGGCTTTCCTGTACTGGACGTGACTTTGGGTTTGGTATTTGTGAATTTAACTCACATTTGTGCATTTAGCAGTAACAACAAAAATAGGAGGCAGGTTGGAGAGAAACATCAAAGTTTTTATCACCTTCTGAGATATGCAGAATGTTCTTACACAATATGTTCTTACACAATACATACATTTTCAACTAGACTGTTGGTATTCTTTCTATATGGCAATAAGACTTCAGTGTGCACAATTAGTGCACAAATCCAAAAAGCATCAGGTGAGAAGAGGAACGCAACTGGCTAGAGAGCGTGGCTATCATCTGGGAACTGAGATTTTCTACTCTCCAGGAAGATAAAATCTCAGCTGAAATTTTCCTTTCATGTAGTGAGGCATTGTACATGTGTTTATAATGTGCAGAGACACACACATGTCCATGTGTGCACACAAGCGTAAAATAGAAATGGGTATATTTTTCTGGAATCAGAACAGGACACTAAAACCTGTGGTTATAACAATTCAGCAACCTGCTATTTTGTATTTTATTGTTTAACCGTAATCCAAAAGAGCAGGATAATATACACAATATTCCATGAAAATATTCTCAATCACTGCCGCGCACATGGAGTTACTCCACTGAGTTAATTGATAGAATGGCAAACGCTGTTTGCACGTAACACATGAGCGACTCCCTTGGCCTGAAAGGAGCCCTCGCTCCTGCGTTACTGTGCGGCGAAGCTCACATGTCAGAGCTTCACTGCTAGTTGTGAGAACGGAATTTAGCCTGGAATCTTCTGTTTAATTAACTTTAAATCGCTAATGTCAGTCTTTAAATATCTAAAAGAGGCAAGAATCTTTTATGGAGTTTAATGTCTGGGAGAGAGAATGAAATGGGAAGAATTTGCACTGAGTATCGTGACAAATGTCACTTCTCTCTGCAGTGCTGGGAGGAATCAGAAGAGGCTATCTGAGGAGAGGGCAGTGCCTCTGAGCAGAGTACGACCATCTGACCGGGAGACTGTTGTGGACCTGGGTTACAAAGGGAATGTCGTTTCTGGAGAGCAGCATTTCTAGCCATAATGTTGCAGTGATCATATGTTGAGATAAACATATTCAGGCGTTACTTTGAGAATTCATTTTGAAACAGGCACAACGCAGTGCAGAGAGTATGTCTGCAGGAGGAATCTTTGTACTTCGAGGCGCTGAGCAGCACTGCAGAGAAGGCGAACGGAGGCAACTTCAAGGCAGCTTTGACCAAATTCTTCCTCCAGACGACTTGTCTGGTAACTGCTCCTCCGACATTTGTCTCCCACCAGGTAGGGATATTAACAGCTTTAAGCACAAACTAATTTGCTGCTGAATTTGTCACTCAGGTTCCTTTATTCAGGAAGTATGGCAAGCGGAAAGCAATATGCCATTGTGCTGCCAAGCATGGACGCCCTGGGATCCAGCCATCAGAGAGCCCAAGCCTAAAGACTTTGAGTCAGAGTTCTCTCTTTATGTATTTAATCATCTCCTTAGGGATTATAGCCCAGATTTTTTTTTTTTTTTTGCACTGGTCAGGCATCTATTTGGCATTTAACATATATCTTTTAATAGGTTTCTGTTCTTAATTACGCCATTATCACACCTCCTCACTCATTCTATTACACCTTTCTTCATTTTAAAGTGCTAATAAGTAGCTAGTCTGAACCAGTAAGTAGGTATCATAGTGACAGCATCACATCTGGGCTTCCCTTCCTCCTCCTATGCTCAGTGGACAGGTAAAAATAGTTGGGGTTTTTATTATTTTCTAGTGAAAATAAACTGGTTCACCACTATGACTTCAGTATGTCACGTTAGAATAGTGTCCTTCATCTGCCCAACTTCCTTCATCCGCACCCTTCACACGAGTGGCACAAAGGATAGACTGACCCGCCCTCACTACTTCCTCTCATTTGTAGAGAGGAGAGATCTCAGTGCAGAGGATGCTGCTGCTCGAGGACTGCGAGGGGATGGCAAATGCAAAACCGTTCCCAGCACTCCAGTCACTCGGAGGATTCTCTTGCCTCCACTCCGGACTATCGCGCCTGCAGTGTTCCTGTTTATACAGCTGTTTGTGCCAGGTTTCCAGAGTCTCCTCACATGAACACTTCGAATGCCTGTGGACCCACAGACACTGTCCTGGAGTCAGGTCTTTATTCCTTACACATTTATTCTCCTTGCTCTGGTTTATCTTCAGTTGCATAAAAACATAAATGAACTAATTTTCACTTGCTTCAGGTCAGACAGGCTGTAGAAGAGTGAAAAATACAGAGAAAATCTGATTTTTTGTTACCCTGCAGACGAGTCTGCTGGTTGGCCCCATGGTCTCTTCCCCCAGACACCAGCTCAGGGCAGAAGGTGCAGCACTCGCTTACCTGGGTGCTAGGCAGAAACACCCACCATGCCAGCAGAGAGCAACAGGGAAAGAAGAAAAAGTGTTTGCCATGCAGAGGACACTCGCTACCAGGTGATGGCAATTTTCAGGTGAGCTAGACACTGCAGTTGAGGTACTTGATTCTGCAAAAAAGCGTCTGCTTGCCTGGCTCCACGGCAGAACTGTGGAAAGCGGAATAGAGAGCAAAAGTCTGTGGCTGATCTTGCTGAATGGGACAGATGGCAACCCTTGCCAAAAATAGCTTTGCTAGAAGTAGAACACATGGTAAATTGCATTAATTTTAATAATTGCTTTTTATGCTTTGATAAAAACTGGCAAAGACCTAAAGGATCCTCTACCAAGATAATTAGCATTGCTCTCCTTGACTGCTCCCCTTTAAAGGGAATGCTGTTTTGAGGCTCTTATGGCTCACAAAATTGAGAAGGATGAGGCTGCCCACTTGTGCCAGGAAAGCAGAGTGCTCGGCTGTATGCGGGACCTACAGAGGTAACAGCTTAGCTGCTGAGGGATCAAGTAGCTTGAGGCCACCAAAGCAACACTGAGTTTGGTCTACGAGGGGCATGCTGGTTTGCAGCCCAGCAGCATCCAACGTGTCTGGCCAAAGAATCTTGCAGAGTCACATTCTGAAGGCGAGCAGATCCAAAGTCTTAAAAAAAAAATAGCAAGAGCCTTTTTCCAAAAAGAAAAGTATATTTTAAGATTTTTTTTTTTTCAGTAGATACACACATTTTCCTAGCTGCTGTAAGGGAGACGGAACAGGCAGCTCCTTTGACCACTGCAAAGGGGATTTTTGCCTACCATGGTGCCAGGTACTACTGTTTGTTCCTTTGCCATGTGAAAAGGGATAACGGGAAGTGCATGCCTCAGCTGGGCTAAGGGGCACCATAGCCAGTAAAACATGCATTCACTACTGCTTCTTACAACGGCCTTCAGTCAGGAATTAGGGATGTTCAACTTGGAAAGGAATCCTCATATCAAAGTGAACTCCCCCAGCAATGGTGCCCAGCACAATGATGTCAGGCAACACCAGCACCTCGTTTACACCAGCCATCTCACTGTCCAACTCAGTGGGTTTAGTCTTCTGTCCAACTGCAGCTCAATCAAAACACAGTACTTCCGGCGGCTGGCAGCGTCCATGCAAGGGGCTGTGCCAGTGACACCAAGTCGGTTTCTAATGGATGCAGTTAATTCAGGGCATCCGTTGTTCAACTGGGTCTAAAAAGGCGTTTAATTACCTGGGGGATTTTGGAGAGCCAGCCACACCTGCATTTCTTTCCAGTTCTTGGGAATACACAATGCACTTCCTACTCACCGTGTTACATGTTTTTTATATGAATTTTTTTTTTTTTTACAGCTAAAAAGTGTACCTGTCAGTCCAGATCAGAGTCATTCAGGGACACAGTCGCAAACCTGTCAGAGCCAGGTAGGCAAGAGGCCAATGTCTAGGAGTGGTATTTGCCCCTGTTACATTAGGGAAACTCACTGGAACTGCAAATTTGTCCCCAAAAGAGAACTGTGTGACTGCAGCTGAACGGGGTTGATTTTCTTCTCCCTGCCAGGGACAACCTCAGGCAAACAGGCAGGATTTGTGCCGCCTAGCAGCATCCTGGGCAGCTCTGAGAATGTGATAGAAATGTAGAAATTACAGAAATATAAATGTGTCTGCATGCAACGAATGCCCCAAAAGGACACCTGAGCTGAACATTGTGGGTTGCTTTGCAGGTGTGATTTGGATGCATTAAATGCTGATCGTTCAAAGTGCTTGGGAAGATAGCTTGAAAAAATCCTGCTAATTCAGGTCTTCTCCAGCCACAGTGATTATAGAAGTAGCAAACTCTTCCCTGCATGAGTGCCCTGCTCCTCTTAAGTGTGGCGCGGTTTGGTTTTGCCATCCCCAAGAACTGAAGCCAGTAGGCAGGAACTCAGCAGGGCCACGGGATGCTCTTGCCCCAGGAGGGGACCGCTGCTAGCGGAAACTAGAGCCACTATGCCCCAAAAAGACCCCTCCCCTTCCCACGCCATCCCTCAGCACCCCAAGGATCCCGTCCTTGTGTACGTCTGTAGATTAAGCTACTGATGTTATATTTGTATCTGGTAATTTTTTAAAGCTCAGTGATTTAGATTGACAAATGTATTCTGATTTCCTAATATGTTTTCTTCGCATCTTTGCTGTGTTTTTCCATAAGAATTATTCTGTTCAGCAGCTCAGGAAAAAACAATCAACAGCTAGAGGGTATATTCCACTTCAGATTTTTGCACAGAATTACAATGCCTCTTCTTTTTTTCCTTTTTTTTTTTTTCCCTCTGAAAAATGTATTTGTCTCTTTGTTTTCCCCACTGGCACTGTCCTGTAGCTCTATGTTTAACTTCATATTTCCGTACCACTCGTGGTTTTGTTGACGTGTTTCCGTGAGGTGTACCAGGTCGGTCAGCCATGCTGGCCTTACTTTTGCTCCCCCTTTTTTCCTACCGCTGTACTGCTGTTTAATAGCCTCTTCACAGAGCACTGCGAAGGCTCTTGATGTTTGTATTGCTGCAAGTGCATAGTGAAGCCCTCTTCAAACACAGCCATTAGCTGAGAAACGCCGCGGGAGGAGCAAAGAACTAGGGAGAAGTGGACATACTTGAGCAAACACTGCAAAAGGGCTGAGATATTCTGGAGCTGCTGGGTTGGAACATTTGACTGCATGACAGGCAGCAGATGAGGACAAATTTTTGACTTTTCTGCAAACCTGTGAGTTTTCATCGTAACTGAAGTTGGATGTCTCAGTGTGTTGGGAGATGAGAAATCTTAGAAACATCAACAGAATACCAAAAACATTGCAAGGAAACAGAGCTGATTCCATTTCTTGCCTTACTTAGTAATCAAAGAAGTCGCTTTTGATAGCTTGCTAGTGAAACAGGCTTTGTCTTCCTCCCAGAAATTAGCAGCTTTATTTGAATTACTGTGAAGATACAAAAATAATGCAGGCGGTGGGACAACTGCACAAATAAACTGCATTTTAGGACTGATTGGGGGTGACCAAGCACCCAGCTCTGGCACGTATCAATCAGAGCCACCAATCTGTGCCCGTAGGTCCCTTAAATGCAGAAACCCAGATAGGCACTGGTGGGATTCCTGAAAAGTGATCCAAAGAGTGCTATTACATCTACACCAGTTGAGTTGAGTGGATTTGTTTGATGACAGACAAGTCATTCTTCAGTGAGTAATTAAAAAGATCGGGTATTGGTATGATGAGTGAGCTTTGCTATCTGGCAGCTATTTCCATCATGATGGATACAAAGTTATTTGAGCACACTAGGCAGAAAATTCCTTTTTTAATCCAACATTGGCAAGTTTTTGCCCTGATATTATGGAGAGGCCAGACTATTTCTAGAGACAAAGTGTAGGTTTCTGTTTAGAGCCAAGTTTCTGAACTCTACAAAGGGGCAGATTTGCCCTGCAAGCTCAGGGTGGACGTAGGCTTTCTGTTTTAGAGGGGAGATGTGAAACAGGGTGCTGCTCCACACTGAACCTGGTTCAAAGATTCAGTCATCCAAGTCTTGTGGCTGGCTCCAAAGGAGAAGAGAGCAAAGAAAAGACACCGAGACCTGTCCCGCAGAAGGCTCTCTGCTCACTGCTGGGGCTCGGCTGTGAAGGGAAAGCCTGCTCATTACCAGTATAAAAAAGTTACCAGGATTTTCTTCTGGACTCAAGTGCTGACACTCCAGTGCTTAACAGCCATGGGAGCACAAAGTTCTCCATATGCGGTAAATTGTGATTCATGATGTGTTTATCCAGTTTTCCCCAAAATTTTATACACCGGTCAAGCAAAAGTCTTGCTGCAGAGTTATGGCTATTGCAATTGTGGCTATTGCCCAGATTGCCCAGCTGGATTGAATAGATAGAATTTCCTAATTAAGGTTTAGACCCTGCCTACAAAAGGCAGGCCATTTCTTCCTGGCTGTGGGAGATGCAAGGACATCCTTGGACCTGCAGCCTGGGCTGGTGAACAACAACTGGTGACCCTGATGTGATACGTCTCAGAGACCCTGAACATCATGACTTCCTTGCTGGAGCCAGAGTAGCCAGAGCTAGAGTAGCCAGAGCTGGAGCAGCCAGAGCCGGAGCCAGGGCTGGAGTGAGAGTCCTTTGGTAAAGAAGGTAAAGCTGCAAGCCCAAAAGAGGGAAGTGTGCTGGAGTTGGAATGAATGGACTGGGTCTCTGCTCACTGTAAAGCCTTCATCTTCCTTTGAAAACAAAAACTGGTAAAACAAAAAGGGGGAATTATGGCTACTGCAACTGTGGCTATTGCCCAGATTGCCCAGCTGGATTTAATTGATTGAATTGTCTAATTAAGGTTTAGGCCCTGCCTACAAAAGGTGGGCCATTTCCTCCTGGCTGTGGGAGATGCAATGGCATCCTTGGAGCTGCAGCCTGGGCTAGTGAGCAACAGCAGAGAACTAAGAAAATCCAGATCCAAGCCTTCCTTGTCTCGAACACTCTAATCTTGCTGGTCTGAGCTCTGATCCTAGGTTTATGTGCTAATCTCTGTGCTAGATCCACTCTGCAGAATTATTCATATTCTTTCTGAACTGCTCCCAGACACCTTGTTTACTGGGTACACCTGAAAAGTAACCCTGAAATGTAATGGTGAGTCTTATCTGACTTTACGTATGATGTGTTTGCATTTTCTGTAGCCTACCTGCACATGCAGAAGAGGCAGTCCCTTCACAGGCTGCCTGAAAGGGGAGTTGTGCCTGATGGAAACAAGAATATGAGATGTGTACTGGAACACCAAACGTCAGCTTAAAGCATTTGTCTTGGTTTGAAGTGGGGGGGGAGGTCCGGGTGGCAGAAGCCGCCCATCAGACCGGACTCCCATCCCCCTCGGGGCTTGAGCCAATTGGTGCCTCTGCGAATTACCCTATTTACGTCGGGACAAAGGAACCGGAAAGGCGTGCCTTTGCCCAGGAGCAAGGAGAAGGGAGGAGGGCAGGGAGGAGGGCACGGTCCCCTGCTCCCGGGGCCCGGCCAGGCTGGCGGCCCAGGCCGGTGCCCACCCCGTCGAGGATAGCGGTGGCGGAGCAGCTTGGGGAACTCGGGGAGAGCCCTGTTCCTGGGGTGCCCACCGGGCCGAGTTCAGCCAGTAAAGACTGAGATCTGAGAGAAATCAGACAGATAAGAGGTCAATGAAGATGGAACGGAACAGCGTGTGCCGTGGCTGAGTCCCCCTTGAGAGCGGCCCCTTTGTAACCAGTCCTCGGTGGAGCAAGCAGAGACCCACTTGCAGCCCGTGGAGGATCCATGTCGAGAAGAGATGCCAGAGCCTGAGTACGGTACGCATCTAGAGTCCGTGGGATGACCCCCGCCGATGGGGAGGTGCCTTGTTAAAGGAGATGCCTGAGCCTGAGACTGTTGTGAATCATGGGCACAGGTCGAGGTGCATTTACGCATCTAAGTCTGTACAGAGACGCATTTAAGGTCGACATGACGACCCAACGCCAGAGCGCATTTAAAGTCTGTATGATGACCCACGCCAGAGCGAGTGGCTACAGCTCCGTAAAAGCCCAGGACTGGTAAAGCCTGCACTTGGGGCAAATCCGATGGGGTAAGGATTTGCCTCCTAGCGGGCAGGATTCACGCTTTCGCCGTGAGTAGGGGATCCACTGGAGCAAGGGACAATGGTGTAAGGACTCCTTTTCCTTTAAGAGAAGCGGCAGTAACAACTTGGAATGAACTGACCTGCACTCCCCCATTCCCTGCGCCCGCTGGGAGGAGGAGGTAGAGCCGGGAAGAGATGGCAAAGTGGGGGAGTGGTGTTGTTTTAAGACCTGGCCTTGTTTTCTTGTTATCCTCTCCATTTTACTGGGGTGGGAGAGCTGTGTGGGGTTAGTTGCCGGATCAGCCTATCCCATGACAGCATTTCACACTGCTCAGAAGCAGTTACCATCCTTTGTTCAGAAGGAAAGTTTACGGGAACTCCGTTAACTTTTTGATCTACCTGTCTTGTCTGAAATTGTGAGAGACACACTCTCTGAAATATGGGTAGAGGATTCCCGCTGTGGCGCCATTAGCCCTCCTCAGACACGCACGTAAGAGATCTGGCTTTTACAATGGTGGAAATAACTGCTTTTTGCCACAAACCCTGGGTATGGAGGAGATTTATTTCAAGGAGCCCTCAGCCCCTGGTCCTTGCAGCAGGGCAAGTGGTGAGAGGTGGCAGCAGGCAGGGCACCCACTGGTGCAGGCAGAAGGTTTATTCCTCTTCCTAATGTCCTGTAACTCCGCTCAGGAGTTTGCACTTTCCTTTGTCCACTCCATTAAGAAGTTTGACCCTTTGCCCTCGGTTTCCTATGCCCTTTCTTTTCAGAGTGTTACCACTCAGCTCCCAGCAGCCAGACTGAAGACCAGCCTTTAATCCAGAGCTCCCAGCAGTGTGGTGACATTGCACAAGTACAACCTCGAAGGCAGCCAAGCCTCCTCTGCCAGCTGGTAACCCTGAAACGGAAAACACTGACCCAATGAAGGTTATTCCAAACATGACATGCACCTTTCCTCCTCAATCACGCTTTATTTTTTCAGCATCAGTGCTATAGACAACAAATAAAGCCTTCCGTCCTGCTGGCATGGCCACCAGACAACCTGGGAGGCAGAAGGAAGGTAGGACGCCCTGTCAGATAAAAAACTAAGGCATGAGGCAGAGCAAATGTGCTTCGGGCTTTGACAGTTTTGCACCCAAAATGGGTCTGAAGGCTGATATCTGGGCAATGGTCTTACAGGTGCCATCAGTCATTCTTCAGCCTAAATTCTGGGTAACTCTTACTACCAGAGCGAGCTGCTGTTCCCGGCTGCTGACGGCTGCCTCCCTCTCTTCTAGTGCCACATCATGCTCAAGCAAATGGAGGTGCTGTAAGACCTTGGAGACAGGAATTGTGATCCTTCTGAAATTGTTTCAGAATTTGATCTGAATTTTATTTGCCTTCCTGGTAGACAATGTCTGCCATGGCACCTGTAAGCGAGAGAGGAGGCTCGAGTGACAAATGACATTTGTTTTCTTCTTTTAAAGGGTGACTAAAAGGAAAAAGACATTAAGTAAAGGCAAGGTGGAAAAATGGCTGATTTGAGAAGTGTAATAGACGTGTGATTTTCTTAATAATCCCACAGAAACTGATTATCTCAGTTTACAACTAGTTTAAGGCAAAACTCAAGGAAACGACGAGGCTGCAGTCATAACCATCACTTTAGAGAGGGATTATTCATATTATATTATAATATATGAAGCGGTGAATTACTAAAAAGACTTCTTGTCTGCATTGCTGCAATTACTCCCAATTACTGTCACTCACTCTCGTAAGGGATTTCTTGCTGCTGTGTTTGTGCTGGTGGCCCCCCTTCACGGGGATGGAGCGGTCTGCAGCTGCCATGGACGGGTGGTGGGGACACCACCACCACCTCAGCCGCACCAGCCAGGCAGAGCTCCTGATGTGATGCCCACTGCTGCCCTGGGATTGCTGTTTTTTGGAGCAGGGCTTAGCTGGACCACTGGGCAGGCTTTGCCCAGACAGGGATGCGTGAAGAGGGGTCGACCGCATCTCCTCTCACTGCATCCAGCCTCTCCTTGGCAAGACGCTTGACCTCAGCCCCTCCACAGGGCTGCCCCACACCGGGGGCCTCGTGGAGGGTGGGGAGGCAGGAGAATGGTGGGCAGCGCCGAGGCATCCATTATGTGTGCTAGCACATTATCCCTGGCCAGAAACGACTTGTCCACCCCAGGTCAGCCCCTGCAGTTGTCAGAAGGTGCCGGCTCTGCAGCAGCTCCCTCATCTCGGGCTGGGCTCCCCCTCTTTTCGTCACTGCTTTTTCCTCCCCTTCCCCTGTTGCTGGTTTGAGGAAATCCTATTAACCTGCCTGATTTCAAGACCATCAAAACAATTGTATTAAGACTCGTCCAATTATTCACCCTGTTGTATCTCTTCTGGCGTGGGGAAGGAGCAGCTGGAGGACTCAGACCAGCTTTCCTCTGCGATGGTTACAACTCGCCTCTCGAAAGACCCGAGCTCACAGGGGAATGAAGCTTTTTATATCTTGCAATACCCCACAAATAGCTCCTGCTGCCAAGCCCTCCCACCCGCTGCACCAAGCCCAGGGGCTGTGCCCCAGTGATGGCAGTGGCCCCGGCCGCCCACCGTCTTCGCGGCTCTCCCGCCATGGCAGAGGCATGTGCCCTCTTGCAGACACAGCCCCGTGCCCGGTTCCAGGGCACCCGTATCCCCTCCCCATCTGCCAGCAATGGACGGCAGCCCCCGATGCATGCTGGTGACATCCCGGTGCCTCACCTTGTCTGGGCAAGGTGTCTCGGGAACTAGGAATGATGCACCACGTAACTGCAAATAATTACTGTGGAAATGCAACTTTTGTGGTTGTTGTTTTCATCTGTATCTGCCGTACCATGACTGAAAACAGACTCACGCCTTTGGAAAGGAAACAAACCTCATTCCTTCTTCATTTTTTGTCTTTTTCTTTGAAATCCCAGATCCTAATTTCCTGAACACCTTCCTTTGGTTTTGGGAAGATCTGGGCATGAATAGGACAGAAGCAGCTCGGCTCATCCTTCCCTCCCAGATTCAGACTTTTATCAAGAGCCTCTTATGAATGGCAATAAACCACCAGAACCCAAGCACTTGCCTTTACTGGGGGATTTTTTTTTGCACTTACTAATGTGGTTGCCCTGGTAAGGACTGTTACTAAGAAATATGTGGCACTGATGTGTTTTACCTAGATGTTCCTGCTGCTGCTATTTGCTTTTCTATGCTCGGATGCTGGAGTCTTGTTTTTGAGGTTTGTCCAGGGATAGAGGACAGGAGGGAGCCCTCTAGTTTGGCAAAGTTCGGTCTGCAGCGCACACAGCAAACAGCCCACACTGCGCTGCCACCGGACCTGGCCACTCTCTCTCCTGAGAGGATGCATTAGAAATGGCTGTTCAGCCAGACAGGTTTGAGCGGGACAAGCACAAGGAAAGGCTGGGTCACAGCTGGCCATAGAGCCAATAGCTTGACTCAGTGGAGAGACTCACTGGCCGGTCCTGAGGACCTAGGAGCGGCACCTTCCTGCTGGTTAAATTGGTTTCTCCCATGCCTTTATTGAAGGCAGGAGATATTGTCCTGTCAGCAAAACCACTGCACGAACCAGGTGGTGTCGTGTTGATCTCATGAACATCAGCTCAAAAAGTGTGAAATCCTGTTGTATCCAGGCATCGTCTTCCTCTTGGTGCCCGGATGCTCCTGGGGACTGAAACCAAACCCCACACAAGCCTTGGCAGGGAGCTGAGCTCGACCAGACCCCAGGGACTGTATGCACAATGTTAAATCCTCCTTCCCAAGGGGCTGAGCACCAGCTCTCACCAACACCATTTATGGGGACACTTTACCTGTCATAGCTCTGATTTGCGCTGTTGAAGTCCCGGAGGGAACACCAAAGCTTGGCTCTGGCTCCGGCCCATCTGTTCCAGATGGCTTTATGTGAGGAGTGACTGAAAGGCAATGTGGCATGGGGACACCCCTCCAAACCCACATGTACGCAGCGCCGACCATCATTACATGGCAGAGAGGAGCTCTTGCCCTCACCTGCACCCTTTTGAGAGGAGCTGGGTTCAATGCTGCTCACCTCCTGGTGTACATTTTTGCAGGATTTGTCTTTTACCTTTCATTTCCCAGGAGGTCTTGTAAGATTCAAGAGCATCCAGTGAATCTTGGAGTCCTTCTCCCTCCAGTCCCTACTTCAAATCAAACCTTTCTCTGTCTCTACTCATCACCCCAAAAAGTCCGTACCACCTGATAAGCTTTCCCCTACCTCTAACCCCCTACACCTGCAGTGTTATCCCACTCTTGCTTTCTCCAGGGTCCCTTGGGTACCCTTCTGCCTTGCAAGCTCCCAGGCTGTTGAGTGAAAAGATGGGAGAGCCAGGCTGGGGTTTTTGGAGGCGCTCGATTTCCAGCGACACCTCATAGGTATTCAGGCTGCCCTCCTCCCTGCTGACGAGCCTCGTCTACAGAGTTTTCCTGCATAAAAAACTGCACATGTCAGAGAGGAAAGACAAATGACGATAGCAATAACGTGGAAGAACATCCTCTGAACATCTGAGAGGGCTGAATTCATGAACCACTTTTATCAAGGCGTACAAGAGGCACTTAAATATTAGCAGCTGCTTATAAATAATATTGGTATGTTAAATACACACATATTTTCACAGTTTTATAAAGTGGGTGATCTCTGTTTGCTTTCAACTGGAAACCATAAAGTAAAAATCAATGAGCTTATATCAAGCTTATATTATAGTCCTTGAAGAGTCAACTGACTCTATAAAAATGACTGTTTTCTAACGAAGATATCATTAATTGGATTGAGTTGGCAAAGTTTAAGTGCCTTGTCATATTTTGATTGCTATGCAGTGCTAGAGCTTATTGATTTTATAGAACAGCCTGTAGATAAATGTAATGATTAATTTCATTTGGTTTACAAGAACAGAAAACTTCTATGTAGAACTGGATGCACTACTTTATTTTTTATAACCACGTGTACCTCGCAGGAACGTGGATCCTGGCTGTGCAGCTATGCCAGGTGGCCGAGCCTTCTCTGGTTTCTTATTTTCTCAAAAGAAATCTCATTCTCCTTCCAAACTCATGTGAGTTTTTTTTCCCCTCTTTCATTTCAAGGCAGGATTTAGAGAGATTATTTTTCAATCTTTGTTTCTTGGGTGGGGTGGGTGTTTCTGTTTTCTTGCTGAAAAAAAGGGATGGTTGTTAAGTTTTATTCCGTGTTATTCTGTTTGCGAAGCCATCAGCTGCAGGTCCAAAACTCAGGCCTAGCTCGTGGACCCACTTCTAGGTCAGCGTTTGCCTCGGGATTGGAGAAGTTGGCTCCAGGCTCCCAGTGCAGAGCCCTGCACGTCCTGGGGGACCCCGTGCACGTCCATGCTCTGCCTCAATGCCCCCAGCCCCATGGCAGCTGGGGGGCGCTCCCAGAGGAAGGTGCAGAGGAGCATCGCTGCCAGAGACTGCCCTTGCAGCCTTCCCCGCACCCGCAGATCCATGCCTGGGGAGACAGCCAGGCTGGCTGCCAGGGGTCTGGCCGCCCCCAAAACAGGGCAAGCCTGGGCTGTGATCCTCTTCGCGCACATCGCAACGGGGCTCTGCTCGGTGCGGAGCCCAGGAGCTGTTTTTCTGAGGATTCGGGACTATTTTTAGCCCTTGCTACAGCACTTGGTGCCGCATGGCTGCCTCTGAATTATTTGGTTTCTTAATTGGAAGAGTTGATGTAAAAGCAAAGTGAGGGGAAAGGAAATACCAGCAGCCTCCCAGGGGACACCCTGCCAAGCCTGGGGGTGACAGTCGTGCTCGCAGGGAACTGTCTCGGCACGTTTTTGTAACAGCAACACAAGGAATTAAAAGGATTTCAGGCCTTAATTTTTGTTGAGGTCTGGCGTTGTCCTTCCTCGCTGCTCTAACTGTATTATTGCACCCACTGCTGGCAAAGGTGGAAAACTGCATTTCGAGATGCTGCTGGTCATCGTTTCTATTTGCACGAGCAGCTGAGAGCTTCTGCCAATTAACCTCCAAACCTACACATTATCTCAAAAGCATCTGAATTTAAATCAAAGTTTTGATTTTTACGTTTGCCCTCAGAACGGATTAGTATTGAATTCCTGAGCTACAAGGTGTTTAACGTGTCTCTGGATATCACCAGTGGAGCAGAAATCTTTGAGTAGCTTAAGTTGACCTGAAACGAAGACAGGAAAGTCACTTTGTACAGTCTGGATGGTAACTGTTAAAAATCATATCCCGATAAGTACCTGCACACCTCGTTCCTCTGAATCAGCGGTCTCTGCTGCTCCAAACACAGATGCTCATTTCTGTGTGATCTCGGGAAATCACATATGGCAGGCGTGTTTGAGTAGCTACCTAAAATAAAATACTTGAATCAATATGAGAACAAATAAGAGGTGGCTGAGGATGCTCAAAACAGGCCACCAACAGTCCGGTTTCCAAAACCAACTCCTCTGAGGGGGCAGTCGACACAATCACCAGTTCTCCATGTCTCTGCTGTGATGTTACATCCTAAACCACATGGCCAGAGGAAAACAACACCCAGTACTCAGCTAAAATCCACTCTCTCGCTGAGAGCCGGAGCCACCCACAGCCCAGCACACATCAGGGCCTTGGCAGCACTGCCCTTCCTCCAGCGGTGCCCAAGTTGCAGGGCTGAGCCTCAGCTGAGCCCTTTGTCTCTGCTCCCCTCCGTCTCTGCTCCCCTCCGGCTGCTCCTCAGCGAGGTGCCGCCATGCCCAGCCCCAGCGGGCAGGTTCTTACGAGCAACTTTTGCCCTGGAGCTTTGTCCCTGGGGAGCACAGCTGACTGAGCTCGGAGTGGCACCAGCGGGCGTGAGGTTGGCACATGAGGATGACGAGGGTCATGGCCTGGACTGGAGGCGTCCGTGCTCCTCAAGCTCTGCCCAGCAATAGTTCTGTGCTGCAGGGAGCCCCTCTGCCAGCCAGACTGTACATGGCAGCAAAGCAAAGATCAGCAACACCACGAGCAGCACAGCATCGTCCAGGCTCAGGCAGAGGGTGAGCCTCCGCCGAGGGTCCGTGGGATGCCAGCCCTTGCAGAGGGCACCCCGTTTAAATGGTTATTGAAACAGTGCGGGTATTTTGTCCAGTGCTTGAACGTCGCCATGCGCAGGCACAAATCACTCCAGGCTGGAGGGTGCAGCTCAGCGCCAGGCTCATCCCTCTGCTACCACCTGTCTGGCCACGGCCACATTCCCTGCTCCTTCTTGCACTGGCGGCTGCCCCAGTGCCCAGCCATTGGAAGCATTACCCTGAATAACCGGGATGTCAGGAGAACTGTGAAGCTGAGCATGACCTGGGGCACATCACCGCTTGGCTGGGCACCAGCTGTGCACTCAGGGCTGCCGGCGGCACAGGAGCGGGGCCGAGCGGGCAGAGAGGCTCTCTCCTGCAGCAAGGGAGCCAAGATGAGGACTGAGTGCCCTGGCAAAGCTGCCTTCCCGGGTGCTTTGCCCTCGATCGCACCTGTCACTAAAGCTGCCTCCGAACGCGTCTATCAAGCTGCAGGGGTGACTGCTGTTGCTGGCACTCGCACGATTACCGTGCTCCTTGATCCAAAAATACGGTTAAAATTTTGCTCTTGAGATATATTGTAAAAACGTCAATTTTAAGGGCTTTTTCACAATATGGAAACAGTTCCTGGTGAGCTGTAATTCAGCTCCTGCTCCGAGGGGGACGGGGAGCAGCGGTGCCTGAATGCGGCACTCACAGGTGAGCTGGAAGGGGAGGCGGGAGCTCAGTTGTGCCAAAGGCAACCAACCACGGATAGTTATAAATCACTGTGCTTTACAGGCAAATTACTTCTCCTTACATCAGAGGAACCAAAGCACCCAGGAGGGGAAGAAAATCGAACTTTTGGGAGGTTATCATGGTTTCATCCCAGAACATCTGCCAGCCCCAGTGTCAGCGTGAGGCAACAAACACATGGCACGAATCCGGGAGTATAAAAGATGTGTCATTGCAAGAAGGAGTAGGAGGAAAATAAAGCAAGTTGACAGCTCACATCCTGTGCCATAATCCTAGAAATTGTTAATATTTACAAAATTAACAACTAATATAACCGGTGACAATCTTACTCCTCCTGGTTGTCATGAGGATATTAACAGTTACCACCCGCTCCGAACTGGAAACATTACCCGTCTCCAGAGCTCCTGCTGCCTAGCATGCCTGGAGACGGCACACACTGGTCCTCCCAGCTTTCATACCAGCACCAAGCTGTGAACCAGCGCGGAGCACCCAAGCATTGCCAGGGCTGGAAATGCCTCCTGGCCTTACTCTGCACCCTGGGAGGGAGCAGGGGGGCTGGCAGAGCAGGACGAAGTCTTTTCCCTCTTCTCAGCTCCTCCAGGAGCTCAGCACCCAGCCCTGTGCACTGCAGCGTGGTGGGGAGAGCCCAGAGGAGGAGAATGGAGAAGATACTGGGTGCCGGAGGAAGGAGAGGTGAGGGCTGTGCTGGCTCAGATCATACCTCCAAACAATCTGCCATTTCAGGAGAAATGCCCATGCTGCTGGTGTGATTTGCCAGCTATAAGGCTGGCAGCTAATTGATGAACAGATGCTGCATTGTCATTTCCTTAATAGGAGAGACCTGGCTAAAACCAAAATAAAGACGCTTGAAAACCAGCGACTCCATGGGAAGCATTTCCAGACTAACAATCATAAAAAGGTGAAACTTTAGAACCACGGTGTTGTCACCCACATCTTTTTTTAAATCAGAAAGAGAATAACAGCAGTGCCCAAGTTCTCAGAGCTGAGATTTTTTTGATTGTGTTTTGTTTTTTTCCGTAACAGTTATCTGTCCATCGGGAGGACTGCAGGAGGCCATACAAGGTTAACAGACACTGTAAGTACAAGAAAGCAGTGGATGGTGCCTGCACATGTGGGATTTCTGGTTTCATTTTACCCTGTCTTTAGCAATGAGCATTAATTCCCCAGGCCACTCTTTGCACAGGCAGAGCATATTGCTCTTACAGTAATTTCAAGAAGTTTTCTTTGTCAGGGTGCATTGTATGCAAAAATATCACCAAACTCTTTCCAGTTCACCGTATGCAAAATCGAAACAGAGAATTATCTGCATAGTTGTCTTCAAAGAGCTCCCAGGTGCTGGCAAGCTGTAAAAAGCAAATTTCCTTCTCACAGGAATCATTTTCTCCCCTTGAAGTGGCATGTTGCTGGCTGTATGAGAGATTGGCCCCAAGAGGCAACCGTGTATGAATGAGTGACCGTGAATGAATGGATGGCAAAACAGTCCTTTTCAAAGCACCCTGAGATCAGGGATCTCATTGCCAACCAGGGCAGTAAAACTACATTGACCAGAGGAGCAAAGAGTTGCCTTTATAGACCCCCACACTCCAGGTGGCACAACACAATTGCTCACCTCGGGGCAGCACCCAAGGGCTCACTGGAAGGGGCCTCAGTTGGATGGATCCTCTGGAGAAGTGACCACAGGGACTGTCAGAGGGACCCTCACAAGCAGCAATGCTCATTAATTGGTTCACCACAGTAGGACACAGCAGTTCCTTTCCTTGAGTACAGTGAGGAAATAGATGTGACCCAGTAAAATGAAACAAGTTGTTTTTAAATAGTAAAAAAGCAGTGACTCTGGAGAACAGATACATAGCATCATCAAACTCACATTAAAACTGTTGTGTAGTTTGCTCTAAGAAGCTGGTACCTTTTTAAAAACACTAAAACATTAGCATCTTACACCCCAGATGGTTTGCTTTCCTTCCCCATGTCTTTTATTCCACCCTGAGCCTCTGAAGAGCACTCCTTTTCCTCCCATTTTGTTTTCTGTTTGTAAAGCTTTATACATTTCAGTTTTTCATCGTCTTCTCAGATCATTATCCTGTTTTTTCATCTTTCTTCTTTTCAAGAAACTTCTTTTATCCCTATCTGCCACCATCTTCAGTATAACACTTCTCCCTTTAGGATTTCTTTTATCATCTTTATGCCTTTCACTTCTTCTTCCCCAGACCCTTCTTTCTTGCTTTTGCTTGTCAAAAGTGTGTTTCTTCCTCCTTCATGGGGGAAGAAGTGGGAAGGTTGAGTGGATTTTTTTGCTACGAACACCCAGGAATACTCCAATCAATACTTGGAAACCCTGCAGAGGAGAGCTTGCACGAGTCTTTCAACACTTTGAAAATTTGCAACAGCCGTTAATGGCAGTCTGACTAATGCCAGAGAATCAGCAGCTTATTTTAAAGCGGTGCAGTAGCCTCCTACCAATAACATTAACAGGCCTTCCCCAGCAAGCTTTTCTTTTTACATCAGAGACTCCACACTTTGAAACACTTGTAGCCACATAGCAACTTCTCTCTTTCTGCACGACACAGAGCAGTGTCGAATGCAGTCCCAGACACCACCCGGGTGCCTTTAGCTCAGGCTGGATTTCTGTTCAAATCAAAGGAGAGCCATGTCACTACCCTGCTCACAGAAAACCATGTCCCGGTGTACCCGGGGAGATTTCAGAGGAGCAGCAAACCCAGTTTAGCTGAAGTCAGCACACATGAATTGTCTTCAAGCCTGAAAGCAGGGGTCTAGCCACGGCTGCAGGCATCTGTCAGGAGAGCAGCAGCTCAGCCCGTGGGCATTGCCACCCCCAAGGGCTGGGACAGTGTTCGGTGCCAGGCAAAGATACTAGAGGAAGGATCTAGAGCTTCTTCACCCCTTCCCAATAGATGTGCCCTTGCTATTTATTTTGTTCCAAAAGGAATTTGCAATAGTAGTTTGGGGATCTTCTGACATTTCACTGACATTTCTTCAGGGCTTTTTGTAGCATGATCATTATTGTCATTAGGTACCCTCCCGTGTTAATGCTGACACTAGATTTAATTGTGTGCACTCCAGACAGGGACCAGTTTTTGCTGTGAATTCTGAACAGGCACCCACCCTAGCACCCCTATGGGCCTGTTTCAGTTGGACCTGTTCCCCATGACAGATCAGTTAAGAGGTCTGGAAAATCCTCTGCAGAGCTTGCAGCATATAGAATCGACTGTTCCTGACAAGTCTACCATTTTTACTGTTTTCCATCTGCCTTCCAAGACTGCCTCATCCTTCTGAAGTACCAAAGACCACTTAAAATGTGTCTAAAGCTTGATGCCAACTTCCTAGCCCTGCTTGCCAATTCAAAAAATCTGTTGCAAAATATATGTCAATACATTTATTCCCAGACTAAGGCAACCATGTATTCCTTAAACGCTGGGGTAATCCTAAATGCAGTCGAGAGGCTGGTGCTGACGAATCTTCAGATACAAAACGGCTTTTGTAGAAAGTATCATTCCTAGCGTGAGATATTTAAAACCTTTTCTTCTCTCATTGAACACAACAGGGCTGTTTTGGCAGTCTGGGCATGTTTCCTGGCTTGTGGTGTGGACAGCAGCTGAAACTCAGCAATGGGTTGCTCAGGTATGAAATTCATGAAATCGGAAATCAAGGGCAGGAAGGTCCTGACACGAGCAATCTAGGTATGAATACCTGTTCTTGCTCCTTGAGTTTCCTGTTAGCTTTCACTCTGCTAAGACTAAAATTGTTTGGAAACCACTGTCTGTAGATTTTAGGTTTTTCTTCCCCACTGGCAAGACCTGAAGCTATTCGAGATGTTAAACAATTTGCGGCTTCTGAGTTTGGTTGTGGTGCCGGCTTTGTACAGATAAATATAGAACCTGTGGCATTTTCAAAAGCCATTTGGATCAGCTCTTCAATACAAGCACTTTCAGCAGAGATTAAATGCATTATTTGGGTTTTCTGCCTAAAAAAAAAAAATCACTTAAAAAATTGGCAGAAATACCATTTTCTTCAAATCAGAAAGTTCTCTTCCCCCAAATCGAGGCTGGCAATTGGCAGCTCTTTACAAAGACAATTTTTTTTCCTTCCTCTCTCCCTTCCCCTACTCCTTGATTTCAAAATAACCTTCAAGGCATAAAAGCAGGACATAGCAATGTAAAAAAGAAAGAGAAACTGATTAAAATTTTTCACTCCTTGAACATAATGCTTTACATTTTAACTAACTTGTATCAGATGAAATACTATCACATTCCCATATAAGAAATTAACACATTGCAGGAAACTGGTCACATATGTTCCTCAAAGAATTCGTTATTCAGAAGTCCTACCGAAGAAACTGAAACACAATACAAATAAAGACCTTTATTAAAATCACTTGGAATATGATATGAAATTTAGTATCATATAATATAGGTGCAAATCCCTTGATATTAACAGGACGTGATACATGTGAAGAGAGGACATTAATATACATATAAATAGAAAAGTTAAAATGTGTTTGACAGTGATATATTAAATTGCTACACAAATAATTAGGAGAATATGTAATTTTGTATTCCTTAAGCAGTATCTTCTAAAGCAGTATACATAGTAGATTGCTTTTAACTCTAGTGTCTGCTTTCTCATGAGTAACAAGAGATGCATAGGAATATTATAGGCACATGCAAAAGCAATGTAAAAGATATAAAAACAGAGCCAGAAACCAGGGACTTATTTGTTCTTGGCTGTCAGAGGCTTACGGCTGATCTTCTTCGACTTGTCATTGTTCTTCTTCGGAGGTTCAGGATTCGCCTGCATGTGTCTGCCATAAAGACTGTAAGGAAATGAGACAAAGAACACTTGTGATACAACCATTAAACACAGGCTTTTACTCTGCAGCATGTGAAACAAAGCATCTAGTTACTAGCAATCAAAAAGGAAGGTCATTGTATTTAATTTATCTCAACACACTGAATTTGCTATTAGATCTCATGCTGCGGTCCATAATGGTAGTTTTTTTGGTGACTTATCAGGAGAGTAACATCGGGAAAAGGAGGCCTTTGGAGCAGTGAAGGAACAATCAGTTTTGCCTTCAGAAACTAGCAACCTTTATTCTGCAGTTATGGGATTAAGGCTCGGAAAGCTTACAAGGATGTGTATTCAAGTCGACAATGACAAAAATTGGGTTTAACTGGAGAGATAGAGTGCCCACTTAGAGCAAAGTGAGCATCATCCCTAACCAGAAAACCCAAGGGCTTGATAATGTGACAGAGAGCAATGGTGTCACAGCCGCCTTTCCTGCTCACACATGATTGATAGCACTGGGACAGCTACCAACACATCAATGACACATTAGTAAGTACCACTGATTAAATGTTGACAAAGTATCCTACAATTAAGATGGCTAGCATTCACAGTGAAGCTAAATAGACTACATGGCTGAGAGGATCTTGCTAAATATCACATAGTAATTAATAGATAATTTATGAGTAATCCTGATTAAACTAAATTAAAAACCTACCCAAAATAAACACAGATCAAATTTAACTTCCCTTATTGACATAAAGTGCTTTTTGAAGACATACTTTGCGGGGGTGTCAGCGCATCTAGAAGGGAACAGAGATGAGCTTTGTTTCTGCTCATTCAGCTGTATAAACACTGGCAATGTTGACACCAATACTGAAATCCCTCTGGAAGGTGTCCCCCCACTAATACTTCAGCCTGATGCTGACGAGTGTCCGCCCCTATCCCGTACTAGGTTGTTGCCAGTCAAGTTGGACACTAACTTCTACCACTTGATAGGAATTCTGCTACTGAAGAAGATTAACGGCACCAGTTCCCACAACAGCCTTCCTTGTGTCACTGCACCTCCACCTTTTGGTGGACTTTGTCAAGGAACAGGACAAATTCAGCAGCTTGGGGTCAAGAAACTCTGAGTATTCCTAGAATTGCCTTTTGATGTGTGAAGATCTGGATGGGTGGCTGTCAGCACTGTTGCCACAGAACCCGAGTCCTGCATTTTCATGTGTCTAAGGCATGCGGAAGGTCCCATCTGCCACAGGTGAGCAGCACTGGTCTATCACACACACCCTCCTCACATGCACTCTCGCCTGCGGCAGTCCCTGTATGTAGCTTGAGTGTCTGCTCAGACCTCGCTGCAAACAAGGACCACGTACAGATCCTTTTGCTACTTTTGCTTAGTCATGTCGGGACGAACTTACTGTTAACTCATGACACGTTGTGCTTATTCAGAGAGCATGACCAGTTCATGCATGAAAAAAGTTCAGAAAGTTCATTCAGAAAGCATGACCATGAGATTTCATTCAGAAAGCATGCACAGTTCTGCAGTAGATATTAGCTTGAGTGGGTATCTCAGACATAAAGTGACTCTTTACTTACAGTGAAGACTGAAACTAATTTCAGCAGAGGACAGAGCCTCCTTCTTCTACAGGGCCTGGTGGACTATGCAATCAACTGTATGTAAAAGACATTGAACAAGGATCCAAACAGACGGAAATACTCTTGAATTACTGTGCTATAAGGCATGGTCATAGAGAGGCTACTTCTGTCAGATCCGGAGATTTTAGTTATGGCATACATCGCTCTCTGCAGCTTCCTGAGGAGGGGAAGTGGAGAGGAAGGTGCTGATGTCTTCTCCCTGGTATCCAGTGACAGGACGTGTAGGAGTTGTTCAAAGCTGCACTAGGAGAGGTTTAGACTGGACATTAGGAAGCATTTCTTTACTGAGAGGGTGGTCAGACACTGGAACAGGCCTGCTAGAGAAGTGGTCACTGCCCCAAGCCTGTCAGTGTTCAAGAGGCATTTGGACAATGCCCTTAATAACATGCTTTAATTTTTGGTCAGCCCTGAATTGGTCAGGCAGTTGGACTAGATGGTCGTTGGAGGTCCCTTCCAACTGAAATGAAATATTCTATTCTATTCTATTCTATTCTATTCTATTCTATTCTATTCTATTCTATTCTATTCTATTCTATTCTATTCTATTCCATTCCATTCCATTCCATTCCATGTCAGGAGGTTAAAAGCTATGACCTGCTCTGAGTTTTATTTTGCTGTGTCTGGATGATACTTCACCCCTGAGGTTCCTGGACTGCAGAATGGGATCAGAGCTTCTTGTGGGTGGGGTGGAGGGGGAGTGCTCATTTTCACCTTCTCAGCAGCTGCAGTTTTACATCACGCTGCTAAACAGGCTGCTGTCAAGGTGCACTGTACCCAGAACAGCCTTACTCAAGGAAAATACAACTGTAAACTACAACATTACTTCACCTTACTGAAATTTTATGTGTGTCATCACCTACTGTCAACAAGGGTTCAGATGCCATTTCCTGATGAAAGCAGAGAGCCCTGACCCTCCATGATAACTGTATGCTTACTATTAGCTACAATACACATATTTTTCTTTTCATAAGAGATACAGCCCCTTCAGCACAAGGCTATACTTCATCCAAGTACACAGTATGCATACTAATCAAACATCCATCCTAAATAACTGTCCTGTTTTGGAAGGCGTTAAGTGAGGTGAGGGAGGGAAGATATGGAAGGGGATGTTTTGGTATCCGGAAATACGATCATTGTGGAAGAGCACAGAGAGTCATTCAAGGAGGTTGTTCCATCAGAAACCAATCCAGGGTAGAAAAAGTCAAGGAACAACCAGCATCTTGTCCTCAATGACATGCAGTACAGCGTTTGAACCACTGTCTGCAATAATTTTGTAACTCTTCAGAAGTTAGCAACAGAAAAGTGGAAATGCATGCTCAAATCTGTGAACACTAATAGTTAAATACTAAATTAACATTCAAATTGTTTTCTGGCTCTAGAGAAATAATGCTATGTTGGAGTAGAATGTGAGGGTTTTTTTCATATAATAAGAAAGTCCCCATTTGGGACTTTAAGCACTGAATTAACAGAGAATCCACTGATCCACTGTATCTGAGCACCAAAAAATTTTGCAGATCAGAAAAGAAGTCCCCTGTCACTGTATTACACCTCCTGCTGCCCCACAGCTCCTTTGCCCTGTTAATGCCAGCCCAGAGAAGACTTGAATGGCTTTAGTGGTTTTCAGGTGTCAACATATTCTTTTTTTGCTCGGGTTTGTTCAGGTTCTACTTTTTGCTTTGGAAACTTCATATGAATTTCCCTCTCCGACGACACTTTTGGCATTCGTTCTGTCTCGTTTCCTGCTTTCTCAGTGCAAATGTTCAAGTTTGTGAACTGACCAAGCCCAGATTAGTGGACTTTTTCTGAAGTAAAAGAGCGTTGTGGGAATTCTACTAACTACACAGATGCTTTGAAAGTGCAGAAGCTGAATATCGACAATTTTGAATGAACTTGAGTTCTGGTAAAGTCTACTTGGGCAACGCCTTTTGAATGCAAAATGAGGTCCAGCGGCCACTGCATGCATTGAGCAGTAAAAATCCCAATTGACCTGTAAGTATTCCTGTTATCAGTTTTTCTTTGATATTTGCTCCTTCTGATCTTCAGTGCTATTGCTGCTCTAGCAATTCCCTCCACCCCATGCAAATACCATGTTAGTAGCAGTAGATGTGCATGAGTCGCAGGCATCTGCAGCACTTTTACATTCTTTTTACTTATTCTCATGTCCAACCACCTGCATCGGCACATGCACCAAGACTTCATCCAGGAAAGCAATTATTTGGTTTTAAATAAGCAAATCAAATATATCTACTTAGGTTTCCCTGGCAAAATTTCAAGGAAGTTTCAGCTGCATGTTGCTATCTCAGCTGAAGATAAGTGCTGTACAATCTATTGCAGTAGTCTGCTACGCAAAGAGCAAGGATCAGACATATTTGGATTATATAAGCCTTAGCAGACAGGGACTCTCTCTTGTGTTTGCACACATCAAATACGAGGAGACATATGGTGTCACAACAACATTTAAATACAATAATGACTGCGATAATGCCTCTGGGACAGAATTTGCCTTCTGTTACACTAGGGAAAAGAGAATTCACAATTTTCAATGAACTTCTGGTACAATAACAGACACCACTTTTGCAGCTTCCAAGGAAAAAAAAAACCAAGGAAAAAAAAACAAGAAAAAACCCTAATGGAGCGGATCCACAGCGAGAAACAAACATCTGAATTACATGAAAACCTATAATCCTTTGGCTGTAATAGATGTGGAGTTTACATATACAGTCCTTAATGATTTTGATACCTACTGCAAGGATACGGCCACAGAAACCATAGCTTGCACATCACCGTCTGTCAGCCAAGCTGTAGTAACTAACTGTGTACATGCTCTTGCTCTGGCATCACTGCGAAGTCAAACGTGTTAGGTAGAGACACTCACACACCACCCTTGGCAGCGGAGGTCATTAAGACATGCACACAGACAGTTATGCAGCTCAGCTGATGGATGGTAATGTACTAGGAGATGGCACCTTGACATATCTGTATGCATGACTAGACCCGTAGCAGGGGCAGACAGTCTCCATGAACAGACAAAGGAATATTGAGGCAGACTGTGGCTCCTGTTTCAAGGCAGATTTGTGAGATAAGTGCTGATAATGGCAACACCTTCATACTTGATATTTTGGAACGTCACCTGCTTATGGGGCTGGTATAGCTTTGAGCAGAGAGCTTGCAGCCCACAGCCTTGGCTGAAGAATAAAATCTGGAGTGCAAACAAATATTTGAGATGCTTGTGGTTTGCAGTGACAAACTAGTTATTATAACCACAGTTCACAAAACTGCTGAACCTTTGTAGACTTAGCAGCTACAGTATTGCGTGCAGCTTTCTCATTACATTAAAGTGAAAGGGGAGATTAAATGCAAGACTGAAAATGCAGAAAGCCCTCAGATAGAGATTTCCAGTTGCGTTCTCTCCTTGTATAAATTTTTCAAAGCAAGTATCTCTCATGAACACAAATGTTTCTTTGTATGCAAATATAAAAATAAACAAAATCTCCCTGCGTTCTCATCTGCCCCACTGGAAGTAACAAATGAGAGCACTATGGCTGCTACAGCAAAACTAACAATATCAAGTGAGAAAGACGCTCATTAAACTTCATCATTCTGTCTACTTTAATGATGCTTTTACTTAATAAAAATTCCCCGAGCAGTTGCAAGGATATTAGGCAAGGTCTTTGGTTATGTATCAGGGGTCTAAGCTGTCACTAGCAAGCCTGCAGTTCAGGAGGGGCATTCCCAAGAGGAAAGAGTGAATACAGCTTTCTTGTAATAAATTCAGAGAGAATCAATAACCACAGCCTGCCACATTACTTAAGCATTTAGGAAAGTAGGTGATCCTTCTAAATTAAACTACAAATTGCAAAATGTTGCAATTTACAGAATAAGCTCAGGCATGGAGCCTTGCAACTTGAAAGCATACAGTCTTGCTACCAAAATCTCTGAATTTTTTAAAAAAGAACTGTACTTAAAATTCATAAAGTTTAGAAGTGCCATTTTCAAAAATCACCTTCAGCACAATTACCTCCCATTTTTCTCTCTTGTACAACACAACACTCGCTAGCTGAAGGCTACATGGCCCCAGAGATTAAAAGACTGAACTTTTGTAAACTAGTGAACTGAAGTGTTTGATGCACACATTGGTTTTCTTGAGTCTAAGTATTTTGAAAGAGGATTTCCAAAATTAGTCATAAGAAATACACTGCTATCACTTTATGTCTGTAATAGGCCTACAGGGTGAGTATGCAGAATGAGAAAGATACGCACAGTTGAATACGATCCTGGAGAGATGCTACCTCCAGGTACGTACCGTAACCTGACAAACAAAGGTGAAACATTCCAGAGCTGCTCGCTTTTCCAAAAGCTTGAGCCCAGGTTCAGGCACATACTTTATGCTCAGGCGCAGCTTCAGATGTGAGTATTTACAGTGACCACAACAGGACGGTCCTCAGCCCCAGCTGCTGAAGCAGGACAGGGGAAAGGCTGCATCAGTGGTGATATCACTAGAGACACAAAGCTGAAAGAAGTGCTTGCAAGACCAATACGTGCTGGCTAGCCAGTATTAGTTACCATTCTCAAGTACTTACTATAAGATGCTTTTGCCCTGGCAGGTTTTGTGCAGCTTATTACTGCTTCTGGTATCCCTTCTGAGTGACTGAGACTGGCCTTTCCTCCTGTGGGAGCTGCTAAAACATCACCTCCTCAAACCACATCTTCTACCAGGAAGGGGACAGATACTGGGGTTTAATTTGCCAGTAATGTACCAGTGAGAGAAAACTGGGGGGGGGGGGGCGGGGGCACGTGGGGTGTATGGTGTGTTAAAATTACTTTGCAAGGATCATATTATTTTGGTAGTTTACAAATAATTTATTTTTATTCTCTGTGACATAAGTCAGATGATTTAAATTAAGAGGAACATCGCATGGGCAAGTGAAACGAGTATCTGGTTTCCTTGCACACTCGATGGCAAGCTGCAGTTTTAGGATTCTTAATAAGGAAGAACAGACAAGGGTGACTCACTTTATTCAGCTAATTTTTTGCCCCTTGTTTGCCAGTGCTCTGAGAGCAGATGGCAACAGTGTCAGAGATGTTAATCATCCGAAGCTCTCCGCAAGCGTCTTCAAAAAAACTCAGCTTTGGTCTGTCATCTCTCTGCACACCAGCTCACTCCTGCTCCAACACTGACTGGCTGCAAGGGGCAGGCGCTGGCAGTGCTCTGTGCCCGCTACGTTGCACGAGCCTCTGGGCTACTAAACCTACAGCTCTTAACGTGTTGTAAAACTACTCCAGTTATTTTTAGGTCTGTAAAAGTTTGTCTTTCTCTATTGCCCACTCACACTCTGGTATGCCTATTACTTCCACACTCCAGAGCCCAGCCCCAAGATGCTCTGAAGTGTAACAATCTCTGATAATTTTCCGTTCCCTCCACCTGCCCCAATAATCTTCACAACCCAACGTACTTGCAGATCTTGCCCTGGCATCATCCCCCCTAATCTCCCCTAAATCCTGCACTTTGCCTTTCAAAGAGACTTTCTGCATCACCAGAAATCCCTAATCCCCTCAGGTGCTTTCTTCGGTCTTCACCCCTAGAGGCATTCTACAGGGGAACTGATCACCTCTTCCCATCTTGGTTTAGCTCTTTTTTTGTAGCTAGTTTCATTTTTTTGGAGCCCAAACCAGAGAAGAAGGAGAGGATTCAGTATAGGTGGAGAGCTAGGTATCCAAGGCCATGTTTGCAGTCAGTGAAGATCTGACTAATGAAGCCAGTGGAGCAGAGAGCTTTCTGGCTGACCAAATGTAAGTGTGTGCTGTGAGATACTCAGTTGCTATACTCCGTTACACACTTCCACTGACTACAGTAGACAGTGGGCAGCTAGCTGACATGTAGACACTCACATTTAGGTATTTTAAAATGCTAGATGAAGTCCATCCAGAGCAACCACTCCCCTCTGTTCCCACTTTGCAGGCTCTCACAAGCTGTTAGCTACCTTACATTAGCGACTACACTGAGTCACACACTCCAGTGTCAACTTGCTGTGAATTCCTACCTAAAACCATTCCAAATCTCAATAAGCAGAAAAAGATATTCTGCTGAAACTGTCCTAGAGCTCACTGTCTCAGTGACTGTGTATAATGTGCATCCTTCAAAATAAGTTTATTCTTCCCATATGTCTCCCACTGGCCACTTCTCCATTCAATTCCCCACAGGGCTCCCTTCTGCCGGATCCCTCAACCCCAGTCTTTCCCTTTTACATTTCCTGTGCCATATACCTAAAGAAGAGACAGACTCAATCTCTACATGCTTGTTTCCCACCCTCTTTCCCTATAGGTTACTGTCAGAGATGGACCCTGACTAGATGGACCTCTGGCCTGAGCTCAGGAGCTCCCTGTGCTGCTCCTCACAACAGCATCACCAGTCCAGCCGTGACGACTCAGCAGCCCAAACACAGCAGCTGTAAAGGGAATACACTCCAATCGGACGTAAAAGGAGACACCTCATGGAAGACGTGTCTATGTGGGGACATTTGAACCAAGGTAACTGTGATTTACAAACACCTGCTCTCCTATAGGACTGGCAATGGCTGGGTAGTTTTAATGCTGCCAGACACGTCTGCTCTTAAACTGGTTGAGTTAATCTGTGCTTCTTTGAACTCATCATCTTGCATGTTATGGAGAACTATTTTTTCTTTTTTTCCAGAAAAGAATTGCAAGTAGGGGTAAGGCATTTCTTTAATTAACATACAGTAATAAAAGAAAGCCTTCTCCTTATATTCTCTGAGGCTAGCAGCCTTTTGAAGCAAGCACTTTAAATGAGAGGCTTGTTAAGGGAGCACAGCTGGAGGCTCATAGAAACCTAGCAAAACCCCCTCTTTTTTAAAGGAAAATGTACAGGCCAGGATTTGCCAAACGGGTTAATGACTTTGCATACCAAACTTGAAAGACCTAGGAAATGTGGCTTTTGGCAGAGAGAGTTTTGAAAGCACATGAACACTGGCATCTGCTTTCTGAAAGTCAGACCTATCTAACACCCAGGGAGCCCAGCACTGAAAATCCCAGCCGTGATACAAAGCCAGAGACACACAAGGAGGATGCTCCATGGAACTGTCATGAAGATAGAAAGGAGAGGATGTGCTTATGCTTATTTCTTTAAAAACAGAGACAAACATGAATTAAGATTTCATCTAGAGAATCTATTATGCTGATAAAACAACCTCTAGCTAGCCCAGTATAATGAATCAGCAGCCTGAGAGGACCAGGAAGAGAAGGATTTGTTTCTGCACCTGGATAGAGTCCTATCAGGCTATCTCAATTACAAGAAGATTCTCACTGGGACTCCCATCTTCAAGCGTATCCGGGAGGGCTGATCTCCCTTCTTACGCTCCATTTTGAATGGATCAGTGAGTAGTTCAGCCTACATGTGCAGATCAATCCCTGGATCCACCCCAGGTGTGGAGAAACTTCATAGGCCAGAACCTGAAGTCGTCATGGATGAGAATTCCAAAAGATTGCAGTGGAATATTTTTCCCCTTGTTGTTTTTTGGTGGTTTTTTTTTTTTTTTTTCACAGATGAAGTGGTGCTTTCCCACTTACATATGCCCAGAAAAAAAAAATTTAGTTCCAGATACGGGCATCAGCTGCAAACCCTGAGGGCTGAGAGATCCACTAGAGCAAATTATATCCTCCACCTTATGAATCCAAAGGAATTAAGAGCCACGGATTCTGCATGAGCAGGCTCAGCTTCTTTGGCAGAAGCCAGCACAGGTGGCTGCAGAGAAAAACGCACCAGAAAGAAAGAAAAAGACTACTGAAGTGAGGAAGAAGTGTGTTCTGTTTAGTGAAGTCATCTGTATCATCACAACCCTTGTCTTCATCTATTTGTAATTCCATGAGTATGCAGTAGATAAATGAACACGCTGCTCCATTTCACCAAACCATGTTGTTGGGACCTTATTCAGGGCCACCTGCCTGCTTTCAGACGAACTCTGCCCAGGCACTGAACACGGTGCAGAAAACATACTGGCATGCAGCACAGACAACTTTCTGAGCCAGCCGGACAGAGTCTTCCTCATTCTTATGTTATTTTAATGTTGTTGTCCACATGGAGTCCTTTGGGCTTAAGTTAAACCAGTTCTCATTTTCCTTTTTGAATGCTACACTAAGGGGCCTACTGTTCAGATAAATCCCCTTACATAATCTTTATTATTGATGTACTACATGCATTTTGCTGTGCACCTAATTAACATTAAAAAAAAAGGAAAACAGAGGGTAAAAATAGCTAAGTGCAAGCCAAGGAACTTTCTTGGAGTTATTCTATGTCTAGCAGGTATGTATTTCTTTCCCAGTAAGTAGACAAAGTGTACTAATAAAATGTACAGAAGGGACTCTGGGGAAATACTGATATGCAGTCTTTTTCTTCTTTTTCCTTTTTTTTTTTTTTAAAGCAAAACTGAAGTGTCTTAGTCAATCTGAGCCTGCTTTGCTGCACACTGAGGATGAATGATCCCACTGGCAGTAGCAAGGAGAACATTCAGAGGACCACAATTCTCCACAGTCAGGGTTTATATAGCTGCCCTGCCCTGCTGGCCTGGCTCACATGCCTCTCCCAAGGTGTCTGTCTTCGTCACCCCTGCTGGCTGCCTAATGGCTCCTTCAAACAGACAAAAAGATTGAACAATGACGAGGGACATGGTGGGGAACTCAACTAACCAAACCTGAATCACCACTCCTGAGACACTCAAAGGTGAAGGACTAAGCCCTCGTCCCACTGCACAACCCGGCTGGGTAACCCAACACAAGAAACTCTTTCTGGAAGGCTGTACAAGGTACAAGCTCTGGGGACCACTGTGTAAAGGAGGCATAGGACTTACTGTGGGATGCTTGGGGGGGGTCTTGGGATTGAACAAAAGTATTTAAGGATTACACAGGATTTATGAGATGTTTAGGGGAAGGACCAAGAGAGCGGAAGGGAGGGATCAAGGTGGATGGCAGAGAACAAGTGCACGAAAATGGGGAATAAACGAGGCCAATAGTGTGCAAGCAGGAGGGTGGAGGGCACACTTGTTTGATTAAGCTCTGCACCAAATCACCTCCACTTTGTCCTACCTAAACCCTGTTTCTAACTGTTTTCTGTGTGAGTGTGCTCTCTGTTCTGACAGCATGCATCCATGACCCATCAGCAAAGCTCAAGCCAGACCAGCTGGTCATTAGGATAGATTGAGTCCTGGATATTGGAGAGACCAAGGGTCAGGGACCAGCTCCCAGGGAGGCTGAGGAGTTGTAGGGTGTTAAGACTGGGCCTGGAGGCCTGATACTTGAAACATCAAGATTTGGGAGCCAAGTACTAGAGGGATCCCTGATATAGAATTTTTTTGTGTGTGTGTATGTCAACGTTCTGAATTCGTGGTTAGCCTTGCTATCGTCAGGACAAGGGAACAGGGATATGGAGCTGCTGCTCACAGCCATTGGTGGAGGAATCCCCTGGCTCCTCCAGCCTACTGGACTTAGGTGCTCAAAAGCACTACCAGGTGAAGAAAGGAGGAAACTCACTTCACCTTTTTGACACAAAGGACCACATCTGAAGTGCTACACATCACAGACAATGCAATTTCACCCAGTCACCTAAGTCAGCTTTGTTTGACTCATGTAGGATATACTTTCCAGAAAAGTTGTTCCAGGGGAACTTCTTGGATTGAATTTTTGAACATGCATAATGAGTCAATGCAAATATTGCATTTTGCCATCTTCCTCATGAAATCTCTTTCCGGTTCCCAAATACAGTCCTTTCAACTACCCTCGGCCAACACTGGCACAAACATGCCAATGATGTTGATATTCCAGCCACTCTGATGAGTTGTGCTCAGACAGGTCCACATATATGCAAAGGAGCACAGAGATCCAAAGCCGGTTTCAAAATCATTGTCACCCTTCATGTTAAAAGTTGGAATTCTGAAAGCCAGAGATCAAGTACTTCATTATTGAAGCAAAAAATATCAATACAATGGTTTTCCAGTGATATGCATCTACTGTGGAAGATCAAAGATGGTCACGCAGATACCATCTAATAAAATGATACAGACTATTCACCCCATTTTCCATCCAGTCTTGAACAAAGCATCACACCATTAATAGTTGGCAAACAATTACTGGGTTTGCAAAACTCCAACAAAGCAAATCTTTGGCATTCTTCCATGGCTTTTACTGTGCCAACAAAGCTGTTCCAGAATCTTTTCAGGAGGGACCTATGTTATGTGGCAGCCAATAATCTTTATGGTAATACTGCGATGTAAATGTCGCTTACTGTAATGAGCAGAGATCATAAGTTAAGCCCCCAGCTACCTTTCCATTATTTTTCATTACAGTCTTTCTGGGTTTGTTACGCTTCAAGAGTACTCAGGGAATTACACCAAACTAGGCTCGCTAGTCAGCTCTTCATTACTCAGATCACACTGAAACTGAGGAATCAGCAAACTGAACCAGCTCCTGAGGTAACACAAGAAACTAACATTTGTTTGAACATTCACCATTTCTTTTTTAGCTTGTCCTCTTTCTTAAAGCTCTGTTCTGTAAACCAAACTTGCCTATAGTTGGAAGCAGTTCTGAAACAAGAGGAAAATCCCATAATATTTTTTCATGCCATTAAGACCCTGAGCGAAGGGTTGGGCTTCCTTTCGTCTACCAGAAACAAACTGTGATGTTCTCATGTTTTCCTGACAGCAGTTTTTTTTCCTAGATTTGTGTTCCATAGTGCTGGATGAGCTGGGTGAGATAAAAAGACTCACTTGCTATGTGAATGCTTGTCCCTGCTCCATTGCAGATTTTTACATTGGCTTCCTTCTCTCTTGCAAAGAAGCTGACCACCCCTTTGGAAAACAGCAATTACACTGACATCAGTAGGTTCTGATGTAATGCAACCCGCACGACTTCCCAAGTTGCTTTCAGTGTCTTTCAAGGCCCAGAGTGTGAAGAACATAGAGCCTTTTGAAAGGCTTTCTTCTCCCCTGCTGTCTGTCAAGATGAAATGGCAACATACTGTCAGCCTGATTTTGACTCCAACAAAATCAATACAAGTTTTGCTTCTGATATCAGTGGCTGCAAGGTTTGCCCCTATCCTGGTTTCAGCTGGGGCACAGTTAGTTCTTTTTAGCAGCTAGAAGAGATCAGTGTTTCGGTTTTAGTCTGAGATTCATTATGAGAAGAATGTTGATAGCACACTGATGTTTATAGTTGGCACTGAGACATCAAGGACTTTTCAGCTTCTCATGTTTTGCCAGTGTGCAGGTGCACGGCAGGCTGGGGGAGAGCACAGCCGGGACAAAAGGTCCACAATTCCCCTTTTGATTTGAACTTAGACTTAGGATTGAGGGCTAAATTGGCCAATGGAGTATTCCATATCATGGAACATTATGTCCAGTATAAAGATGAGAGTTAACTGGAAGGAAGGGCTTTTGCTCTTCCTGGGACTCTCTCTCTTGGAGTGCTCTCTCTGTCTCCATCCTTTTTCAGGCCTCTTGCTCGTCTGGGATTGTGGTGTTGGGAATTACCTGGTTTGGGATTGTTAGTCTGGGATGTGATGGGTCTTGTTCACCAGGTGGTGAGCAATTACACTGCGCATCACTTGTTTGTATATATTATTATCATTATACATATATATATATTAATATATTAGTAATAGTATTACTAAATTGTTCGTATCTCAACCCACGGGTCTCTTTCCCTTTTCCCCTTTAATTCTCTTCCCCGTCCCCTGGGGGTGGAGGAGGGTGAGCAAGAGGCTGTGTGGCCTTTAGTTGCTGGCTGGCCTAAACCACGACAGGCCCTTAATACCATACAATCTCTTCCCGACAACTGAAAATTCACTAGTGCGCATCACGCAGCATGGGCTACCCTATGAGACAGGTCTCATCACAGTCCTCTTGGAAATCACCCACATCTCTTATTTTAGCTCTCTCCTGAGCAGAGTGACTTGGGAAGTACAAAGAACTCTGGATTACTTAAGAATCACAACAGAGGTTTCATAATAACTTGTGTTGTAAAAAGTGTTAGCAACTGAGGCGTATCTTGGAAACTGCAAAACCAAACATGGCTTTATGATGTCAATCAAACAGCGCATTCTTTGTTATCTAAATCATCTACACATGGCCATTACTATCCATGCAAGCAAACAGGCAAACTGCACTTTGCAGTACTCCTCACAAGCCCCAAACTATACCGCAACATATGAACAACATCTAGCCTGGCTATGAACACTGGAGTGAAAATTATGTCTTCTCATCAAGTGCTAGTAATAGCTAGGGCACATGAGTCACTCTGTAAACTTCTTAATGCACGCATTAACCAAAATAGTTTCTCTTCAAGGGAGGTGGGATTATGTATACTGATACATAATGCTTTTGCTGAACATCTTTTTGCTGTAGGTAGGCAGCACTCATCCTAAATTGTTGGTGCTTATGTACACTCATGAGTTAGAGGAACAAATATGGAACTTTTACTTAAAAGGACAGGAACTAGATTACTTGATCATCAAGCCTTTGCAAAAGGCACCCACGGGAGCATTCAGAAGTAGATGGAAAATAAACCAGTGGTTCCACCTGCTTAAGGGCAAGAGGAAAGGAAAATGGAGTTGAAACCACTTGCACTGAATCAGGCTAAGTGTCACAGTAGCAACTAAGACAGAAAGAACGCAACAACGGGGAGTCAAACCCCAAGCCACAATCTTGGAGGATAAACTGGAGGGCATGTACTCTGCATCTTCTTAGAAACATGTTAGAAAACATGTGCAGGAAGGGCAAACATGGTCCTTTGACTACTGTCCTTACTTTCTGGTTCTTCAACACATAGCCTACCAAACACATTTGCCAAATCTCAATCTATGCACACACCGTTGCAAACAGGCACCCCCTTACTTGTGAAACCGTCCTAGTGTTCCCCAAGCTTGCGGCATGGAGCGAATTTATGAGAAATGCAGGAATGGGAAAAGCAAAGTGGCAAAAGATTTGTCAACAGCTCTCTGTCACTGAGAAAGCACTTCATTAGCCTGTCAATTGCAGAGTGTTTAGGAGATACATTTATTGACAACTCACTGTCAATTGATCCAACATCTATATAAAGCTCTTCTTATGCAATGAGCTTGCTGACTCACATGATCATGAGACCTATAGAGAACTAATAGCTGTACTAAGCCCCAAATTACTCTCGTTTCTAAACAAACTGAAACGAGAAGTGACAAAATCCCACCAACATCTCAGCAGCTAGACCATATTCACTACTTACAGCACAACATTTTAAAATGAGATTAATTTTTGACACACTTCAAAGGTGGGGTATGACCTTAACAGTGAATAAAAATCCTTACAGAAAACAGTTTTTCACTTCTATGGCCATTCGTGCTTATGGGATTACTTTTGAAATACAGGGAGTCTGCATTTTCTATTCCCTCAACTTAGCATGGAAGGACCCAGTGATGTTCGATTCTGTACACCAACAAGCTGCTCTCTGCGGTCGGGTCCCTCAGCCTCTCATGGGGTTAGGATAATGCTGTGAATGGCTAATTGATCCTGCAGTGCCTGTAAACTGTTAGTCACTTCACAGAGTCAGCAGCATTCCTGCAGCGCACACTCTCCTAACCCTTGCTTGCTTTGCTTTGTCCTACCTGTTTTATCACTTCATGATAAGGCAGCGTCAAAGACAGTAGGAGTAACCTGTTCTGGCATCTCCATCTGGCACTATATATCAGACTTGTGCTGCTCTGGTGGATTAGGTTCAGATCTCTGTTGGCAGATCAAAGGCAGCAATAATAACCACAAATCAATCCCTCTTTAAGGCCTAAAACATCTTCTCCCTCACATAGGATGCCTCATTTCTTCACCACCTCAGAGCCCTTATAAATACTAACCTTGCCTAAACACAACAGTTGTATGCAGATACTCGGGCCCTGGAGAATTTGGCACTATGTTTTCAGTTGTCTTTTCCTAGTCACTGACAACAAAATGAGAAGCATCAGTACAGAGGGGCTCATGTAGATTAAACACTTGAGTCCCTGAAAGTCAGATTGCTGCTTGGTGCCAAAATGAGGGCATACAGAGAAGTCTCATCTCAGGAAATACATCTTCCAGCACCCATCAGTGAGACAGTGCTGTATTTTCACTGAAGCACCCAGCTACCATCAGCTCACTGATGAGCCCTAAGCTGACCAACGGATGTTTTCAGAGCGTGTGTTCAGACACAGCATAGACGTATCCCCAGTTGAACAACTCCACTGAGGACAGGTTGCTTTCTAACCTGTTTCTGTTTCCAGACAGCTTACCCACTTGATTAGCACATGCTCTACAAATTAGGACTCAGAAGACTAAGGGGATTCATGAGGTTCGAGATTCAGACGGCTGATCCAATATAAGAGAAATATCTGGTCCTTTTTGCAATGACTGTGCTTGTATTCTTGAGATCACACTTGATTTCTTGATGCTTACCTATTAGGTCTTAGCTATGGCAGCAGGAGTTAAAATATGACTCAAAGGCTAAGTATCAGCTCTCTGCCTGGCTAGGCTTTACTGTCAAAATGAGATTTTTACTGCAAGGGAAGTAGCTTTTGTTTGCTCCCTCTCCATAACACCTTCACAGTGACAAAGCTGTTATTTACCATGATGTAGCCAGGTAGTTCCCTAGGACTCAACTCACCCAGAGATATTGTAGCAAAAAAAATAAATAACCCGTGCCTTGGATTTTACAGAAGAACAGCTATTATCTTGTAAAAGATACAGCTGCATGGGCAGTGAAGACATAAACTCTTCCTCTTAAGTCCTTCAGTCTTGTAACTTGCAGCTTGAACCACATCTCCCAAGAGACTGCAACATCAGCTAAAACAGCAACAGTACAACATACCTACATTCTTCCTAAAACGAAACCCAGAGAAAAATAGTGAAAATGATAGCTGCTTCAAGATCTTCCAAAATTCTTAAGAAAAAATGTATCCATTAAAGGAAAACAGCCATAAATCCTCTGGTGCCAATACTGTGTATTAGCACAGTTTGCAAAGGCTGGAAAGAGCTACTATTTCAAGGTTACCACATAAGGACCCGGAGAGCATTTTGTCCTAAAATTCTTTTGATTATAAGTATAAAGTACTCTGATCTTGATTTACTCAGTATTCAATTAAGATATGGTTCTCCTCAATTGACTGTTTATCACTGATAATTTTATTACTATACACATAAATCTAGAACATTTTCTCAACATATGGGAAAATGTGGATAGTACATATTGCTCATAGCTGCATATAATTTTAAGAACTGTAACTGTACTATTTCTAGATAATTTTTCAACTATGACAAAGATGCATGCTATTGAAGAAAAATGGCAAGCCTATAAAAAGCCACATGTGTTTGACTCAATCAAGTATAAAGAGTATAACTTTTTTCTTATAGTATGATTCTTATACATGCTAATGCAAGTAGGAAGTCAGAAAGATTAACCAAAGATCAAGCATAAAGACCATCCTCTTCCTCCTCCCTCCCACTACTGTGCTTAGAAATAAATCCTAAAAAGGCAAAAAAAAATTACACTGGCAGCTCCTAAGACGGCTTAATAAACCTTGGGGAAGGCCTTAGTGTTGAATTTGCCTTCCTGGTAGTACCCAAAGCACTGCTACCAAAGCAATACAATAAAGTTTATGAACTTGTCTTTACTGCTGCATAATTTATCTTTGAGAAATGATACCATGGTGAACAACTGCTCTCTATGAATCTCTCTGGGGTTTCAGTGGACTGCAGTTTTTATCACAGCAAGTAAACTAGATCAAGATTGAACTCCAAACCAGAATATATGTCACATTTTTTTATGAATGAAAAATACTTAATTCAAAAGTTAAACACTACTATACTCAAGTGTTTTCTTATCCTTTATGTCAACTTCCCAACTGAAGTGTTTTTGAGATACTTTACACTGAAAATCAAAAGAAACAAAATCCATAACCTCTCATATTTCTTTCTTTCTATTCAAGTAACTTTCACTTTTCTTTTTTATTAGTTTCCTGCCTAACAAACCCCAAATATATCCTTTTTAAAAAAAAACCACAAACAAAATCCTTCAAACAAACAAAAAATCCCCTAAACCCAACAAAACCACAATGCAAATTCAAACCAAACATAACTGAAACCCAGCAATCAAAGCCAAAGGTACACTGACTTCACTTCTTCACCTGGTCTAGTGCTCAGGGTATAGTTTGCTCAGACCACTTTCCAGCACTACAGTTACATCGCTCTAGAAAATGTTTATTTTCAGGGTGCATGCCTTCCGCCAGGTTGGCAAGTTAACATGACTACGCAGCTGTTTGGTTACCAGATTTAATAGCCTGGGAAACCCTAGCCAGAGGAAAGAGGTAAAGGATAGAAAATAGATCAATCCATTTTTTAAATTAAAAAACCCAAACAAATTAGATAGTACAAATCAGAAGGTGTAACTACACAGAGGGACATGCATACATGTTGTGAAGAAAACTGTCTTGTCACTCAAACCTCACAAGTCCATGCAAAGCTGACACAAAGAGCAGTGAGGAACCAGCACCACAGAAGGGAGACCCACAGAATAAGGGGCAGGCAGGATCTCCTGCCAAGGAGGTATTAGATCAGTCTGTAGAAGAGCTTAGTAAGAAAACTGGCAGACATTCAGTGTAGCCTAGAAAAAAACAACTGTGCGGAGGGACTGATGACCTAAGCGCACACTAGGGCAGTGTTCATCCCTGGCTGTTATGATTGTTGGCCGAGTGGCATTTCTCCATGTGTTTGTCTGTAACACGATAATTTCAGGACGCTGGATCATTTGATGAATTCCAACATTTCAGAGAATGTTCTAAGCAATGGGCAATGTCATATTGATTTTGGTGAAAACAAGAAAATGAAAGGGGAAAGATATATATGCATAGTGTTTGAGATCTCTTGCAGTTAAATTGGCAAATGCAGCTGTTGCAGCCACCCAAATCTGTGGATAATGGCCTATAGATTAATGAGCCAGGGGATGGCTGCCATCTTCTTTGCCAGGGTTAAGGATCCTCCTTTTCCTCCCATATCCTTGCAGCACTTGCTCCCAATACGGTTCAGAAATGCTGACACCCAGAAAAAATTGCCTGAGAGATGGGACGAAAGTAAGAGCTAGGGAAAGGATGGAAGAGAGGAAGGAAGAGCTATGAGAACAAAAGAGGGATGAAGAGACACACAAAGCTTCATCTATGGAGAAGCAGCTGACCTTGGCATGGAAAAAAGAGGATGACCCCAGTATACCACAAGAAACACACAGGCAACTCCCTTTGGTGAAGAAAGGGAGCACAGACTGAATGAAGGAGTAGATGAGCGTTCAGACTATGTGAATTCATGGAGCCCTTACGGTATAGAACAGAAAAACACGGGGGCTCTTGACTGATGCAAGGAGCATATTCCCCAAATGCTGTGCAAGTTCTCCTTAGTCTATGTTTTTCAGTACCATTAATTCAAGACTAAGCACGTTCAGCATGAGTACAGACTGCAGCAGGCCCTTCCCCATTAAAACATACATGGTGCTTGTCACTTCTTCACATTCATCTTTCGGTCACATTAGCTCCGCTAATGAAAAAATAAATGTTGCAAAAGGGAAGTATTAACATAGCCAATACCAAGGACATTAATTTTAAAAATGCTATTTACTTTGTATCAGAGTGGTCATATATCTTGATCTTGAGCAGTTCTTAGCCTTGTCAAGATTCTGATTCCATGCTATGGAGACAAACTCTGTCCTGACTCTCCTTCCTGCCTATGATTCATTCACTTGACATCTTCAGTACTGTACCCACTTGATGGGCTCCATGTATTTAGTAAAAGACAATAATTCTTATTTAAGCAAAAATGAGTTTTTTAGTGCAAATCCTGGATAGTGACTTACAGTGAAGTACAAATGCAATACAGCTCAAACTATCTGCTTGAAGAGAGAAGTCACCTGGCTCCAAACACAACAGCTGGCCTCATACTTTGTGAGAAATTTGCAGCTCCATGAAGGGAGTGGATGGGTCCCCACTCGTGGAATAAACACTAGGTCCAGTAAGCTGCATACACGTATCAGATACTGGCTTTGAAGATACATGTCACATCCTAACAGCGCAGATGAAGGACTCTAGTGAAGAGACTTGTGCAGCTAACTTGTCTTCCTAATCTGTTCCCCTAGCACAAACCAACCACAGATGTCAACTGCATTTTCCCAGAATCAAGAGAAAAAAACACAGAGAGCACAAAACTACTGCCAAAGCACGAGGAAAAGGTCAGCCCATAGCTACCCTTCACAGGTTTTTTGATTTGCCAAGAGAACCAGGCAGTCAGCATGGGAGAGCCCATGCAGCCTCTGGGACACAAGAGTGGTGCTGTTGAGGTATGGAGGACCTAGGAATTCTCTTCATAGCGGTCACTGTTAGAATTAAACCCAGTATCTTCAGGAACAGGAGAGGAAAGAGAAGCAATTACCTTGACAGGAAAAATGCCAATAGATAACTTGGGAATAACCTGCACATGTGAACACAAGGTGAGTTTTTTTTCCACCACCTCCCCATCTGTCCGAGCCATGACTTCAGTCCCTCACCAGCGGATGCTGGGTGACCTGGGTGCTCTCATACCACGTTACTGCCCATTTGCCAACAGGGCCCTCTGGCAGACCTCACATGCTAAGTTAGCATTACAGAAGCCCCAGCTGATACTCTCTTCAGAACTCACTCCTCTGTTATCCCCCCTGCACCTTCTCGGTCACTATGGCAACGCCGATCATCCTGCAAACAGCACCAGCCGACTCAGGGCTCACTCTGCACTCATTCAGCTGTGCTGTTTTAAGAATTGTCTCTAAAAATGTTCTAAATGTTCTAGTGACTGAGTTTTGCTCCCTGCTGAAGGTCTCGCATCTCTGACACAGTTCCACTGCCCCGTGTTGCAAACCCATGGCTGCCCCAAACGCAGTCCCGCTCCGGACTAGGTGAAAGAGCCAAAATCAAAACTAAACACAGAGCACGTTGTGGGAGCACCTCTGAGTAGACTCAGGGCAGACTGAGGACCTTCTCTTGGAAATCCTGGTTCTTGTGAGCAGCTTTCCCTTTCAAAAGCTGTCCCTGCTAAGTAAAGGCATTGAAGATCAGCTGTAGACAGCCAAAATAAAAACAGTGAGAAAAGGATAAAATAGCAGAGCTTTCCTTTGACCTAGATTTTTTTTTTTTTTTCCCAGGATATATCTTCCTTACTTGCTATTCTGTTTAATTGGGCTGTGACTCTATGTTATTATTCCTCACGTTACATCCATTCTGTATTTACGTTAATCCTGGCCTGGGAGAAAAAAGATTTCATTTAACTTGATTCTCTTCTTATTGATTTTTTTTTTTACTATAGTCTTGGAATTTGACTTCAACTGCAACTTTAGATCAGATATTCTCACAGACTTCCTGAACATATTTTTTTTTTTAATTATTTTTAGTAAGGAGGGGGATACACTTGTGGTGTATGTTTTAATTCTTCCAGAACAATGAAGAACAGGCCAGGGGTTCACAGCTTCAAGATAAAATAGTCAGCAAATAAAATAAAAATAGTTTGAAGGAGGAAAGAAACTTTTTTGAAGGAGTCTTCCATAATTTTTGCAAAAATTAGTTTAATAGTACTGCTGTTTACGTGTATGGGAATAAAAACTAGACATGCTACAATGGGAGATCTGTAACTTCTCTCAAAACCAACATTTTCTTTCAGAAGGAAGAAGTCATTTTCGTTGAGGCAATATATAATTTTCCACACACAAATGTGTTCATCCAAATCCAACCTACATGTCTCTGTACCTTATGCTCAAATTTTCTCTCACTGAATTCAATAGATTAAGTGCTGCCTAACTCCCACCTCCTGAATTCAGAAAAAAAATAATTTTTTCCTTTAAAAAAAACCACTCTTTGAAATAGAATGCATTCTTATTGTTATAGCCTACAAGGTAGAGGCTGAAAACAGCTATTAGTTAACACAACCTACCCATTACCCTGTAAAGCGTTAACAACGCAGGAACCACTGCTGTAAGGAAATTGCCCAAAGAAAAGGGCAGGCACACTCCCTGATCCACTCTCTTTCGGAGAATGAAAATGTACCGGGGGTTTACCACTCCAAAAGCCTTGCTCTTTTATCCTCCCATGCTGGCTAACCATTGCTAGCTGGCAAATGAAAGTCCACAGCACGGCCAAGGGTTTAGCATCCCTGTACACGCTCATGCGTCTAGGTCAGCACCTAGATCTTGGAAGCTCTGTACCTCTTCTGGAGCAACCCCACCACACTATGGACAAGGAGATGCTTGAGATTACACACCGCTGTACTTGGCACACTGAAGGCTGTGCAACCCTTATATGCTTGAGTTACCATGCCAAAGCGTTTGCTAGTTACTGTATTAAAAGAGAGCAGGAGATGTATTGAAACTTGCATTTTTCTAGTAGCACAAGGAAAAGAGATGATCCAAAATTGCTCAAAGCCTCTTAGCTGAAGCTCTGATACCAAAATAAGATGACTCAAATAATTCAAAGTAGTCACAGAGTTTAGCAATACAGTGCTATTAAAGGAAGTATGGTCGACCCAAAGTAAACATGGTGAACCAAAATCACACAAAGGAAATTCAGAGACCTGAAAATACAAGTTGGTTGTGCCTTTGCATTTGTCCTTCATCTCTTTCTCCTACCTACTGATTGGTAATCAGACAAAAAGGAAGCCTATATCCTTTTATATCCTATCCTTTGATTATCTGGAGTCCTTGATTTCTGCTTTTACTAAATTCTCCATTTTTCTGCTATTGCTGCACTTCCTCCTGTCTCTCCCCTTTGCCTAACCAGCTGATTCTCCTCATTTGTCTTGCCTGTCGAGAATCTTGGCTCTTCCCATTTCTCTTCCCTTTCCAGCTCGTCAGGCTTTGCCTTCTTACTGGTCTTCCTCCTGTACCACTTTTATGCTTTCTTCCTTCCTTTCCTTGTTTCTGATTCTTTTGTTGCCTTTTTTTTGTTTTATATAGGATACTCATCTGTGCTCCACCTGTGCTCTCTCTTTGTCTCTCAGGTGGCTGGATTTGAATAGGAGTAACTCTGTTTTGAGACATTTAAGTAGGAAAATGAACTACTTTTTTACTATTCTCCTCAGCAGATGGACACATGCTACACAGAGGGGATCTGCTACAATGTGTTTTAACATACTTCCCTTCATCCCATATCATCACTCAAGAAATATTTTAAAAGTACGCAAAAAGGATTTCATATGAAACATTTCATATAAATCTTTATGGGAATTACAGTAAGTTTCTTTTTTTTTTCCTTAAAAAGTAGGTATGAAATAAAAGTTATTACTGACATCTGTCATATTTTAAATTCCTTTATAAAATTTAGTAGTGGCAGCAACAGATGTAGCGTAAAACACTGTGAAACGATCTCCTTAATAGAGCATCCTTTAAGGCAAGCAGCTTCATCATTGACAGTCATTTAGTAACACAGGAGGCAGCTTCCCAGAAGATATTTGCTGCTGTTATATTAGAGGTAATTAAACTATAAGGTAATTTATTTCTTTGCAGCCATGCGATTGAACTTTCTAAAGCCATTAATGATACCTTATGAAAGTACCAGCAGATAACGGAACATGATTATCCCCAGCAAAACTGCGTTTACAACACAGAGAGCCACAACAGTTCAACAAAATGCCACTTACTGGCAAAACATTAATATATTAAGCCACAAAGGACAGTACACTGAGAGCAGAAACACTGTCACCAAATCTCCGTCCCTCCTTCAGCTTTCCCCCAGCTCTCGCTTTCCTATGATTGACAGTGATTTTCTGACAGTAAGCATTATCTCCAGGCAAGAAAATCTGTATACATAAAAAATAGTTTTATATTAGTCCTATTGCAGCACTATTGATTACCAAAGGAACCTGTAGGCAACAAAATATTTTTTTTTTTTTTTAAAGCGTATCTAAGAGTGGAAAAACACTCCCTATGCATAGAAATTCAAAGGAGTATCAATGTCTCACATATTTTCCCCACCATATTAACTAATCCAGCAAAAAAGATCCTTGATATGTCATTTACTGATTGATGAGCACAGAGAGCTGAGACCCGAGCACGGAATTTTATTGCTGAAGACATTTTCATCTGCAGCCAAATCACCAGGGAAACACTTTGTCAAACAACTTCATTCTGCAGGGAGACTTTGTGACAATATTGGCAACTTAGGAATTTGTTCTGTTTTTTTCCTATAGCATCTACCTGTCCGTGTTAGAAATATTTACAGTAGCACTGCAATTCATACAGATGCCCAGCTTAAGACCCAGGAACAAGCAATACACGTTTCACTGCAACAATATGTAAAAAATACATGCTCACAAACTCTGTTTTTTTTAGTATCTATCTATCTATAAATGATCCAACATATTTTTGGCAGAGTTTAATACCAAACCCCTGTACTCTCATAATAACAACTGATCGAGCATTTGCAGGGCTACAAATTGTTACTTATTTTCAAGAGCTCAAGTAGTTCTTTTATCCTCCCCCCCCCCGCCCTTTTTTTTTTTTTTTTGGCAAGTGTAGGGACTGAATCTAACAAAAGGTTGCATTTTTACTATCAGGTTAGTCAAGATATTAGGCTTCCAGTAGGACACCATGGGTTAATATATCCGCACTCTTATCCTCTTGCTCCTCCTGAAATTGCTAAGGAATCTGAGTCATGTTGATTGTCTTGAAGCTTCTAATTATTTTCCGTGTTGAAGGAAATTCCCAAGTTTCACAACTTTTTACTGCGGTGGCAGCAAAAGTGACCTACTACGAAATTTTCTCAGGTGAGTAATAGTCATTCAGTGTTCTCGATGGCTCTGCTGTCCACAATGGGCTAAACCCGATGAATCCAGAAACAGGTAGCCCCAATCAGGATTTATGTATAAAATTGTACATACAATTCCTTTGACCACAGATCAGCATAAGAAAAGAAGTGAATGGCCAAACAAGATGGTTAAGACTACCTGGTATGTGATGGAGTTGGGGAAGCGAAGAGCACCACTATTTCTCTGCAGATAAAGGCGTCCTTTCAATGCAGCGGAAGAACAGCAATAAAATCCCAGCTTCAATTCAAGCTAATGGTAAAACTCCAGTCCCTCGCATTCCACAGGGTTAGCGTTTCTCCTTGGGATTTTAGGGTAAAATCCTCTAAGCCTCACTGATAATTCTGCACTTGAGAATGGAGGGTTAAGCTGAATAATTGTAATTTTTCCCAGAGAAGTTTCCCTAGGTACTGTGATGCCATTTTACCTGGGCAATCTGCCAATGGCATTGTTCCACTGACTAATTTAAAGGACAAGGGATCAAGTGTTTAATACTAGCTGCCAGTCAGCTTGCAAATAAAAGGGCTTTCATCGAGCACTGAGCATCCATTTCCACCATTCCTATCACCACAGGATCCACTCAAACCCCCGCTGCTGCCCATCTTCCTGATGCTGGCCCGCAGAAACACACACACAGAATTATGCTTTAAAAAAGACCATGCCATGCCACGCATACACTAAGCAAAAACAACATATGGAAACATGCTCTGAGCAAGTTACCACCAACTTCATTACATTTTTCAAAGCTATGAACACATTTTAACAGCTAGCTCTTATGAAACACATTTCTGTGTCACCTACTCTTATGTGAAACCCTCAGATCAAGTCCCACCTCAGACAAATCATCCCCTTTGTTTCTAGATAAATTCTGGCAGGGATGAAGGCTGAACGATTTGGTGTGAGATTTTAAAATTGCAACTGTTCATATCTGCTGTTTCATTTGCTCTTTTTTCATAAAAGCTGAATTAAAAAAACTCCAACACATTCTTTCCTACACCACGAGCAGCTCAGTAAAAACAAGTGGGTGAGTCTTTTACTGGCTAAATTACTTTATGAGTAGAGCCACACACCTAACACTCTCATCTGAGACCATCTACATGTCTTTCTAAATGGCAGCTGTGCTCTTCTTACACGGGACAAGTACCCAGCAGTAAGTTGCTTTTACAGTGGCTGGTGAGGGGAGCACCCAGCGAGCGCCCTGTTCACTTGTCCTCGGTGTGACAGGTAGAAGCGACTCCTCTGAATTGGGTATTCTCGGTCTGACACTGCAGATCTTCTCCTGGCAGATCTCTTTTAAAGATTTTTTTTTTCCTAGATCTCTGCTATGTGATCTTTGGCTTGCTAGTCTGTGGCTGGTTGCCACAGCTTGAAAGTTCAAACGGCACACAAATAAATACAATCCAGACAGCAATGTAGTAGTTCTTACGCTCCAGAGAACAGAGAGCATGAGGACAAGTTGACTGGACACCTTGCCTCACAGCTGGAAGCGGAAGAGCTGGAAGAGGAAGCGCTTCTCCCTTTCTACCAGAGGGTAAGAACACAGCTTGTTACAGGCACTACTGAGTTAACACGACAGGTTTACAATGCCTTGGCTTGCTTGGCAGTAATGATCTTTCAACGTCTCAGATCAACGCACAACTTTCCTCAGGACCCACTTACTCGAACACTGGGCAGGAGGGAATGTAACTTTGCAAAACAGCGTGCAAACCAGACAGCTCTACCAGGAACTGCTGCGGTGAGAGACATGGGGCAGTTTGCAAAGTAGTTGGATTCAATGTGCTGGAAGGATGTATCCGTCACCCTTCACAGACCGTGCTGCAGCAACACCTTTTCCTTGTGTTACCTATAATCGTTGAGGATTTTGACCGAATGATCTAGATTTGCTGCAAGTCCTTTCCCACCACCGGGCTGTAATTTTTGGCGAATGTCTCACCCCATCTGGTCTTTGCCTCTGGCAAAGAGGAGACAGTGGGAGGCAGTTAAAGTATCGTCCTGAACATACTTTGACAAACTGCAAATGTAAAGAAATCATGCGACATCTCATTACCACAAAAATATGCTGTTTTTTACTCTCTCCTAAACATAAGCGTAGCTATGTGTAGTTTGATCATGAAGACCTGTTAAAAACAGAAACAAAACAAAACACCCAAGAAACGACAGCTCAGCTATTACTGTTGGGTGATGAGTCATTTCTTACAGAGCCCATATAGCAACTTCATCTGAGACAAAAAAGTGTTTGAGTGGTGGGGGCAAACAAGAAGGGTTTTGATCTTCTCTCTCTTTTTTTTTTTTTTTTAAAACACTTCACTGTTACAATCTAACCTCGTGAAAATACATTTCAATAACAATATAGATGGCCTTTTTCTTTTATATTTAAGCCATTAATCCTCTTGCTCTATTAGAGAGCAATAGCAGTGAACAGCATTGCTATTAGTCCAAAGGGAGTTCAGAAGGTAATTATTCAGTTACCTTAATAATAGATGCAAAACATATAAATAAGAAATAATTTATTACTTTGAAAGTATTATTTTTTGGATAGTGGAAAGTCTATCCCACCATTTGGAAGTTGTTTCTCAAGGAATTTCACTTTTGCAGCTCAGAATTGCTAATGTGAAAACATCTTTACAAAAGTCAAACACCAGGCACTAACACTGCCAGGTGTCCGAGTCTTGAACGTGGCTTCACTGAAGTGACACTGCCTCCTTCAAACCCACTTTCTCTCAGAGGAAAGATATTAATACCTGACCAAACCATGCTAACATTGCTCCACCTCAGGAAGCTGAAACCCAGCATCTTAAAGAGATGTCAGAAGACCGCTACTACGGACTTCTTACCTAACAATAAGCTTTAGGGCACAAATGTTAGTTTCGCCTAAAATGCATCATTTTAGTCGTAAAACAAGGCAGCTTTACAGTAACTCAACAGGAATGAATGTCACCATTCAGTGCACACAATCTCTTAATAATAATTTATCCTACTGGTCTGTTCTGAAAGAAAGCGAAAAGCAGAGTGCTGGATGGCAAGAGCAGCCAACACCAGGAGGAAAATGAACAAAGCTGGTGCAGCCTCCTTGACAGGGTCCCATCACTGGGGGCAGTTACACAGTTAAGTTCATAATGGAGCAACTGCAAACGCTACATTTTCAATCCTGCTTCAAAACTATTATTTAATCCTTAATATATTGCTGTCTCCATCTGAACACCAGAAATAGTATCAAATTAAGACTCAGTACTTATTCATGAGATCAAATTCAAGCAATTCTTCTTTTCAGGATTACAGGCTTGATTCCCTTCTCATTTGCTCACACACAGAAAAGGCGTAATGCTGCTGAGGTCAATGTCAGTGCAAGAAAGGGACGAGTCATTCCTTAACTGCAGGTCTATACTGAAAGGGAAGAAACGACTCCCAGCCAAGGTAGCACAGACAACAGCAAGCAGTGAAGAAGCCGAGATATGAGTTTCAGCTGCACAAGACTGCTGAGCCTTATGTTGTTGTGTCTTTACTGTTGTTATTCCTCATTACAGCCAGCTCAAATATGTTCTGGCATGCTGAGGATCAGACTTCTCTGAGGAACTGACAAAAGCAGTGTTTGAAGTGTGCCCTGTTTACATGCCATGAGGCTCATCCTTGCTAGGTGTAAGCTGGAACAGCACAATGGAGCTTTGACCTTTTATGTCAGTGGACAACCTCTCTCTATGATTTTAAGAAGTTAAGAGACAGTGAATTTACAGTATATACATTTTCACGTTTTAGCCTTTTACATTCCAGGGTAAAAGACCTAGCCTTTGGTATCAACTGTCAAGACTATACTCAAGAATTCGATGGGTGGACTGGTTATAGTGACAAACAAACAAGTTCACAGATGATCTGGAAATGTTACCTGCAGAATCAAGTCACAATGGGAACACATATAGTGCACAAAGATATCAGCAGATTAGATTAAAATCCACTGAAACGACTGCAAGGAGGTTTAAATTCAATTAACAGGATACAAGATTCAGATGGACAGACATGAACAAAACCAGACAGAATTAAATGAAACCCTGAAGGTCCCTCCTTTCCACTGCAGAAAAGAACTGGGAAAAAAAAAACCCACATGGATATTTTACAGGTGTAAGTATTAATAACGGTTTCTATATTCCTTTTACTTCCCTGTGAGGGAACACTTTCTTCTGTTCTGACAGTGACAACTTCTTTGACAGACAAGAATACTCTTTAACTCCATAAGGTACCAACTTAAACTGCCTCTTTGGAAGGCTCAAACACCGACGAATACCACACTGTTTGGGGAGTGCTAAACCTGAAAACTCCTATCAAAATCTTGACATGACCACCACAGCCTCAAACCTATTGGAAATCTGCCAGACCAATGAAGGAACCACTATGTTTGCAAGAAATTTTATCCACAAGTACAAAGCCAGGATGAGAGTAGAAAGAAACCTGTCAAGCCAGACAGATAACACATTTCAGAGTCAGAAGAGTGACACAGCAGACAAGTCACATCGAGCAGCACAGCAAACATCAGCAGTTGAACGGCCAGGACCACCACCGGGCATCTGCAAGTGAAATAACACGTAGGTCACAACTCTTTGCCATACCTGCTCTCACTCTCCTCTGGGAATGACTGATTTTTATCTTGATGGGATCTGAAGAAATCCCACCAGAACAGAATAAACTTGTTTTGCAAAGTTTAAAACCCATTCCAGCTTTAAGGAAATGAAAGCATGAGGAGGCCTCATACATTAACAAAAAACAGAATGGAGAACTCAGTTTTACCAGCCTCTATTCAGGAAGAATTAGTAACTTTGTCTTGTAAAACGTTATGATCAAATAAGTTCTGACCTCAGAGGACACGGCTGACCTTGAGTATTACATCTATCACTAATGCAGTCATGAAGATAGGCAACTCTTTTTAATTAGCCATGCATCCCCAGAATACTGGAAGTCACTCACCAACCGTAAGCCACAAAAAAGTGGGATACAGAAGGCCACACGATTCATCACTGGAAAGATCCCTTTGGGACTGGATCTATATAGTATGAAGTAGTATGCTGGTTCATCAATACAACTATTAGATTTAAGTGGCCTGTGAGTGCCGAAGGATGTGAAGTGAGGTTCTCTTCTGCATTGCACCTGTGTAGAGAACTGTTGAGGCTTTAAAACAACGTCTCTCTCCTCTGCCTGCCCGGCCAGCCTGATGCTCCCCAAAACATCCCAGTAACTCCACTAAAGCCAGTTTCCCCTCAAGTTCTTACCTTCTCTAATTTGCCAAGTCTATGGCATTATGCGAAAGGACTTCAAAGGTTAAAAATGCAGCTTCTAAATTATCTGGATCACGCCTTTGCTGCTTGAAAATAAGCATCTTTTATTCCTTGAGAATTACTTTTCTCCTTTGCTTGTCTGCTACCAGCACATAATAACCATCAGGAACACTTGTTGGGGAAACTAGCAACTGCCCCTCAAAAATGCAGTGAAATTACCACTCTTCCATAAAGAGGATTTTCTAAAAGCTGGCCATTTGGGCAGCTTCCAGCCTGCACGAATGCTCTTCTCCAGCAGCAAATGCAAGAATTTTTCTATATCAGGATCTCATCTGTTTCTCTGAAATTCCCCAACCAGTACTTAAGAATGAGGTAATTTTTTAATCAAAAGCCTATTCTGTGAGCTGTCTGCCCTCAGGTCCATCTCATTCATCTCTCTGGACATGGGTTTCAGTTTTCTCCTCCAAAGAGGTTAACAGATTGCTGTAATTGGATGGCTCCAAGAAAAGAGCTTCAAGCACCAGAGCAGCTAGTAACAGAACCCCGCCCATACGCTGAGCACTGAAAGATTTCTCCGTTATTAAATACTGCTAACAATGTGTTTCAAGTAGTTCAGCGGAAACCATTATCTAAAGAGTTAATTCACTTGTATCTTGCTATGAAGGTCTTCCCTGGCATTCAGGCTAAAACTGTCCATATCGCACTTGTAATAAGCTAAAAAAAAAAAAAAAAAAAAAATCACTCTGACTAGTGTATTTGTCTTTTAAACATCTGTAGACGGTTATGATCCTGTAATCAACTTCCTCCCCTTACTGCATTACCAGCAACTGCTACTGCCACAGAAGCACAGCTCCTCATGTGTCTTATGCTTTATTTGCAAGCCTATCTCCTCAATTATTTTCTAAAATTACTTTATGAAAATGCACAAATGAGAAAAGATGTCTTTACTGACCTCTAACCTTGTGAAATCTGTACTGTATTTTTCATCATTAAAAAAGCACACCTGGTTCTGCGTTCTTTGTGTTTTGTTTTGGCTTTTTTCAGGAAGACTGTAACAAGGTCACAAGGTATGTTACTGTAATTACAACAGGCAGAAAACAAAACAACTTTCAACTAATCCTTCATAGTCAGTTAAAATGGACATCTTAACGACATGCAAAGCTATGTGAAGCATAATTTTTAAGAAGCATATTTAAGTGAAAACCTCATCAAGTGTCACATACTCCCACCACAATTCAGATTTCTTGAAGTTTCAATCTGAATGTGCCTTATGCCTTTTAATTCTCAAAAGAGTTGAAATATCCACAATTTGGTGAATATTTATTGAGAGTTAGCATAACACTGAATAACCAAACGAGGGTAGAGATGTATGTGCAAACCTCTGTGGTGGCTGTGAAAAAGAAACTATGTGAAAACCTCTAACTACCAAATCAGATTAGACTTTTCAGTATCATAAGCTGAATTGAAGCCTTCTCCATTTTAGCAAAACTGAATATATAAACTCCGCACTGACAAAAACTCAGCTGTTATCTGTTGACACCACTCACAGATAAAAACGGTCCCTGGGATGGCCCAGCATCACACAACAGCAACCTACAGTATGTGGAGTACGGGGAGTAAGTCCCGCAGTACCCAACACACTGAATCGAAGATGATACATTTGGACAATACCAGTTAAATCCATAAATACAACGACTCACTGGAAGGATAATAAGATATCATCTCTTATTGAATTGGGATGTGCAATGATGGATACCCTAATGAATGATGGATATGCTTCAGTTAGAGGAAGAATTTCTGCTAGACATGGGGATATCAGAGGCAGAGCTGAAAAAAAATATTTACAGCCTTCAGATGAAACACAAATATTATATCAAAAGCATTTGCTATATCACTTAACCCAGGCAAAGATATAAACCCACTTTTAACATGTCATCTTTTATAAGTTGGTCTTCCAGAAAAATCTAGTTATCCAAAATATTTCTTCTATTTCCTGATGCTAGAATTTTGAAGCAATGTATTAATCAATTTTTTTTTTTCCAAGAACTAGGGTTTTTCTTTTTCCTTTTTCTTTTTAGGGTTGAGATAGAGTAGTGAGGTGAAAAGGACAACAGACCCACTCATTGAATTACACACACATACATATTCTTTTACATACAGACTGTCAAGAAAGTAAAAAAAGATCACCATACCCAAGTGCGAATAAAAAAATATCATTATATTGAGAGTCCCTGTTTAAAGGCACCAGAATTATCTGTCACACCACAGCACTGTTCTGAGGGACAACTTTGAAAGGCATTTGTCACTGAACCAACTCACCAGAGCTACTGAATCAATCCACACAGGAAAACCACTTAAAACTGGCAGCACCTACATACAATTGGACTGAAAGAAAAAAAACATTTGCTCAAAGTTTGAAGTGTGTAAGACATGGGGACAGAAGATGGCAAAAAAGCTTTCTTAAAAATATTAGAGCAATCAGCGAGAACTGTTATATCCAGCACAGGGGAGAGCTCTCTGGGAGCAGAAGCACCAGGGAAGCATTTGTCCCACATTAAGCCCCACTCCCACTGACGTTTGTGTGCTGTTATTTACACGCCGAGAAATTCTTGCAGTGCGCTGAACTACGGGTGCTTGCTTGGGAAGAAAGACTTAATGACAAATGTTATTTCTGCAAGAACACATCCTCCTTAAAAGTGCTGTCTTTAAATTTAACTACAGATCGAATATATTTACTAGAAACTCCACTTGAAAATCTGTGATTTCCTAAAGCCTTGCTTTACGATTGCTCTTCTCAGACATTTTTCAGCAGGTTCTAAACCAGCCTGGCGGCTTCCAACTAAACGTATCTCCCAAAGCATCAACAAATATAACCAATAGATAAAAGCACTTTATCTGACTTTTAAAAATACTGTTGTTGGAGTTACAAATCTAGTAAAACATAAATAAGAACTGAGGCCACTAGGTGTTGTTAAAAGAAAACTATTTCATATCGTTATACGGTTGCTTTGAAGCTTCTATAACTCTGTCAAAATGGAGAAGAGAGATTTTCTGGGTACGAGACCAATATTTCTTAAGTTCTAGGTGTTTCCAAACTTGCCTAAAAAACCATATGCATGCTGAACATATGTAAGGTGCAGACCACAGTTCCCACCAGTACGTGATTTGATGGTATGCTGGGCTGTGGATTTACAAGTCCTGAGCTGTTCCCGCAGAAGCTGCCCGCACATGTTCTCCAGCCACGCAGCCAATGGCAGGTGGCTTTCACTGGAGGGGTAAAGCACATTTGCCTCAGAATACAAGGGTGCGGTTTTGGCAGGTCGCAGGGAGCAGCTGGTATGCTGGAAGGTGGTGCGACCGTGCATTTCACCCTTGCTCTAAGACTCAGCACTGAAGAAAGGGCAGGGAAACAAACTTGTAGCAGCTGAGGTCTTAAAAATAGCTTCCAGCCCCAAAAGCTGAACTGGTCCTGAATTAATCGTAGCGTTTCAGGCAACGTAGCAGTTACAGAGTGACCCTATGTAGACCACGGGTCAGCAACCTTGCACAAGTGACATGTCAGACTGCATGTATTAATCTCAAATCAGCAGAAACCCAACAGGTACCATAAGATGCAGCATCTCAGAGGAAAACAGGGCTCTCCTTTTACCAGCAGCATCTATCCTCTGCAGAGGAATCCGCTCTTCTGAGATGACAACTTGATGGGGAACAAGTGCCAGACACAGTACTTCTCTGGGACACCTCTCAGCACTCTACAACCGCTGGCTCCTCTCCTGCTAAATCCCACTTGAATTATATGGCTCTTTTTGCAATATACTTTTACATGGACTATGTCAAACAGATGGCTGGTGTAACATGAAGGTGCATGGACAAGGGAGAAAAATCCATACAAAGGGGCATTTTCTCAGCCCATCTGAGAATCAACTCTTTGGTATGTGTCACTCCGTCCTCCTGTCACCCACAGGTGACTTCTGCACAACTTTCTTCTAACTCACATCTTCTCTATACCACTAAATAATAACCTTTTTTTTCTGCCCACAGAGCTTTAGGTGGATCCATCTCCAATAACCTGAATATTATGCATTTATCCAGAACATGAGTACTCTGGCTGGATGCGAAGAACCTCCAGGACACTGAAATGCAGCTCCTTCCCAAAGGCAAAAATTGTGCCTTGGGGATAATGGTGTAGCCAGATACAGTGCCTGGGTCAGGTGATGGCATGCGTTACGGACTAGTGATCCTACATACACAGCAGATTTGTGTCAGTACAGAGGCTGTTTATGAACTGCTCTGCGGATAGATATCATGATATGCCACCATTATCCAAATCAATGTGCCTGTTCCTGTCTGATCCATGCGCCCCAATTTCTTTTCCATGGAGATAATGGTGAAGGGGTTATGAAGAGGAGTGGTCTTGCCTTGAGACAGCAGCAGAGTGAAGCTGGGATGCATACCTGGACAGGGAACTTGAAGGCTCAGATACAACATCCAGCACTTTCTCTGGAACCCTGGTCTGCTTATGTTCACACTGCTGCCATGGGAATTAAGCCATAGAGAAGATTCTTCACAAGCTAAGTGTTTGACTAGCTGCACATTAAGCATCCAGCCTTAATACACATATTTCTTAATGACCGTAGAAGTAGTATGAGCAGGATGTCACACGAAAAATTTCTTTGTACCTGTTCTTTTACTGTATCTTTTTGTCAGCACTGTGTACTACGGACTGCAGGACTGGATGAGCCTTTTTGACCCAGCACAACCATTCATTTCTGTGGCAGATTTCTTCTCTTCCAGCAATTCATTTTAGAGAATTCCTGAACTAGGGTCACACCTAATGTATTTTAACATGACTTTCTTCCATCGGTTTGTCTAACTGCTTCTGGAACAAGTTTACATTATCCATCTGTACAATTGAATGACGCGATAAAAACCAAACCACCTCACTCCTTCCTTCTGTTTGTTTTACCTCTATCCCAAAGTTCCTTATTCATCTGTATCATGTCATTTATTATATTACAGCTCTCTAACACACCCTGGTTGATAATTTCCTTTCCAAGATGGACAGTTCAAGTCTCTTCTTGCACATTTGTATTTCTTGCCTTACATTTTTCCACTGAATACACAGTGTTGCAATAGTTGTCTTAATTTAAACATCTTACCTTCCTAACTGGGTAAAGCCACTGAAAGCCTGTAAGCTCTGAATCTGCAGCCCTTCTACTATTTCTGCTAAAAATCTGATCCAAAATTGTAAATTTTGTTTTATCACCCAAAGGACTAAATTTTCACTCTTCTCTTCTACATGATTCCAGGCTGAAGAGATTTTGTTACAATTTTACAGATGTAAATCTATAATAATTTTTAGATACAGGTATGCGTAAACTTAACCTAATATTTGAAAGGTACGGAATAAGAGAAATTGTTCTATGGGCTTCAATTGGCACAATTTCTAAGACAAAAGTATTATTTTTATCATGATTGCTCACCTAGAATACAATTTCTGCCCAACAAAATCCAGCAGAAAAAAAAAAAGAGAATGACGAATTCTGTTTTTTTTCTTTCTCTAAATTAAACAAATCCTTATGTGTCACGATCTCCCTGCTGGGCCCTTCTAGGTCATGCTGCCCTTTCACTCAGGAACAGACTCAAACCTTTGCTGTGAAATAAACAAACAAAAAGTATTTCCCAGAGGAATAATTTTATTCCTTTTCCAGGTGAGGCTGCCCCTCGCCTTTACATACCCATATTACTCCTGAAAGACACTGACAGCAGACTGAAGGCTCTGTCACATAAAAATTACATCTGCAGAGGACAGGAATTCAATCTTGCAACACTTCTTTCTGACTGGATAAAATTTTTGTAGACCCTCTCCTAAAACAGAAAGTGTTTTTCTAATCAGTTTCATCTTTTGGCAAAACGAGTCTCACAATTTCGAAGAAGGACTGTGAACAAGATGGTTAATCGAAGACAAAAGTGATAGCTATCAGCTTTCTGAGTGCCAGAAAAAAGGAACACAATTAAAACATCAGCCATCCTCTACTGAACAGAAAGACTACAGGAGATAGGTATTTACTAGAATATCTGCTAAGACTAAACCCATAACTCTACCTTGTTTTACAAGTTTTACAAGTAAAATGAGAGAAAAGTGAGTCTGAAAGGGAAACTGCATTAGGTGGAAAACAGTGGTTTAGGCGGGATATAACACACTTCTGATTCTAGAACTGAACCGTCCCAGTGCAAGTGTAACACTTCAGCTAAGGACAAGCAGAAATCCTGCCACGGCTGCCCCCAAATAGTCCTGTTCTGTAACAAGAGATCGCCCACAATACAAAACATTTGTACTTCAGAGTTACTCTGAACATGCTTCACTAACCAATAAAAACACTGAAGAAAAGTTGATAACTAATTAGCCTTTTTTTTTTCCCTTAGGAAAGAGAAACACTACTGAGCAATAAAGACAACCTGAAACAAAGCCAACCCCAAGATAATTGCCAAAAGAACATCTCCCTCAGTAACACTGAAAAATAAGAGCAACAAAACATGCAGTTTTTCTATAGATATTATATGTAAACTTTTTTTTTTTTATATATACTCATTTTACCAAGCACGTTTCCAGGTTAAATAAAATAACACTATTTGAAACAGTTTACATTTGAAATGTCCTTTTTTACTGTAAAACACCCTGACGTGACAGTCAAGTTTTACAAGATGATAAAAATATGTCTGTTATTGAGTAGAACTACTCTTCAGAGCATTTCTACAACTTCATCTTTGTGTTCAACAATGCACCTAATTCTGAAGTCTGACAAACAATACCTATTTGGCCATCTCTTACTATGTAAGGGGTTTAATAGTATTTTGTGTAAATAACTACATTACATACAAATACTTTGTCACTTATTTTGGTGGTGACATATATAGAGCTTACTGCTAGCCACAGTAAATGCAAATTGGTTTTTTTTCAAGGAAAACTACAATTGCTTATTCTTGAAGCCTGTATCTTACACCTTTTTGAGCATAAGCAGATAAATTTTCGGTGTCACTGTTGCTGAGATTTCCTGCTATTTTTATTTTCTACTGACAGAATATTCAAAGCTGACAAATGTTGTAGAACAGACATAGTTATTAAAAGCTTCAATTTACAGCAAATAGTGACAGTTTGCTTTTGCTGCTCATAAACCAAAAATCTAAGAGGTGTAAATAGAGGGAAGGTGGCAACAAAACACTTAGATAGTTCTTTAAATAATTCTACAAGTAACGGTGATGGAGAGTAACACACTTCCTTTCATTGTGTGCATCCAGCATCATCACGTTTACGGATCTTGAAATAGCCCTTGTATATTCGGCTTATACAAAAAAAACCAGGTACCATACACCTAAGAGAACAAAGAGGTAAAGTGTACAGTATATTTAAACACACCTCTCTGAACTGCTGGGCTTTGCTGTTAAATACCACTGCTGCTCTTCACAGAGGCAGTGCTTATGTTTGATGCAGTGGTGTCTCTCACCTCTCTAGCTTCAGTCCCTAAAGTCATTATTTCTCCTTCCTCACTCCCCTCTCTTTCCTCATCATAAAATTTGGGTAGCAATTACTACTAAAGTTTTTCAACACTCAAAAAGTTTATATTTATCTTTCCAGTAAGCATACCAAATACTTTATTTCAGCACAAGGGTCTCTGAATCAGATTAATTTTAAGCCCTTTTGTACAACAGTGAGGTAGTTGTCTGAGATGATGAGGGTCCCTGAAAGCATGTCACTCTCTCTGCTTAGAGATGGCTATTCAGATACAGAAAACATTCCTGGCATTAAATACTGAATTGCTGGCTGTATATCCTGTAATATAGTAGTATTATAAGGCAGAGTATAAAGGATAAAGAAGGAAAGCATACCTGTCACTTCATGGTAAAGACTAACAGAACTCTGCTATGTCAAGGAGAGCTGTAACACTTTGTTTCTTGGATGTTCTGCCATTACTGCACGAGCCAGTGCACATGCTCTGCCCAACCTCCACACCTGCATGAAGGCTGAGGCAGTCAGAACATGTCAGAGCTCATCTCACAAAGGACCTAGAGCAAGTCTGTGGATGGGCAGCACACCCTGTGTGACAGAGTTTAAAGTGTTCGATCTCCCCAGTAGCAAAGAGTACAGGCTCAAGAAAAGGTAATTTAGTGAGTGGCAGAAATGAAATATACAAGACTAAATCATCTTACCCAACCTGAGATCCTAAATGAACATGTTGAGTGACTACTCGGAGACGGCAGCATCCAACAACTCTGACCTGGCTAGTGTGCACTCTGATGGTACACTTAGCTTATTTCTTTCCCCTAAAACCTCTTTTGCAGAGAAACTTTCTTGCTACATATTCAACTCTAACTCAAAAAAGGCTTCCCTGTGCTTGAAAAATCTGCATTAGTAAATCTGCATTTTGCACAATTGACACTAAGCAGTTTTGCACAATTCTTCCTTTCACTGCACTGAAAAGTCTAACACAAACAAAATACAGCACACACTGCTTTGCTCTCCAATAAGTTAAAAATTCCTAATACTACTCATTTTCAGAACATCAGGCTTGCAGGAAAATATTTTTACTTCAGGTACAATATGTACAGTAATTGCTGTGAAAATGGAAACAATAGGTGTTTTAAACAAAACACCAAATCAGTTGTTGATTTCACTAGGCAAACTAATTTAAACACAGGTATGGGTTCTGACCAACGCAAGTTGCAGCATGTTTCAATAACTGGCCATACACCACCTGTTTACCACGGGATGAATAAAAAAGGAATAATTAATACTTACCTTAATAAGAACAGCAATCTTAAAGTCAGAGTTTTGATGCATCAATTTTATTTCTTACTTTCTCCTAGTTATCTTCTCAGCTCAAAAAAAAAAAAGGCAATGTGCACTAACAAATCAGTGATATTTATTTATTTCATCATTTCAGACTGAAATTTTTAAAAATGACCTACAGAAGACTACATTTCAGGCTTCATTGCTGTTTCCAAAAAATCCCCAAAGGAAAAATCTTTTGAAAGCCACACTTGACAAGAGCAGAAACAACCTCATAAGGTAGCAAACACAGTGTGGCACATTTCTCTACTTTAAATACTTAGTTGTGCTTACTAAGAAACTTGAATGTTTTCTGTTCACATTCTTTCCTGACAAAGTTGTGTATCAGCTACATGAGGATATTGTAGAAGTTCTTAACTTTTGTTTTAAAGTAAATAAATTTTTCTCCTTCTATGTTAAAGTTTTCAGGGTTGGGACAAAAAAAATTTTTTTAAAAATATCAGAAAATCTACTATAATGTCTTATGCATGGTTCACACCTACCTCTAGTAAAACATACGCTATAAAGCAACATGATGGATCTGAAATAAGAGGACTACAGTTCCATGACAGAGTTTAAAATGATAGAGGTATTGGCTTACAATGAACTCTGTCCACTGAGAAAGTTGGAAGCAAACTGAACCTGTGATCCAGATTTCATGTGGGCTTTAGAAACAATTGCTGACCAAAATTACAATCTGTCTGCAGAAATCCTCCCCACCTCCCCAGTCTTTCCCCCCACCCCCCATCGGGTCTCTTTTTACCCTTTGGGATCTGATGTCACTATTTTAATCTTTTTTTATTTGAATATTACTTATTTACATAATACTTATGCACACAAAGCAGCACGGACAGACCTGAAGATCATTCAATACTATATAGTTACAAAGAGAGTTCTAGTTAATTATCACTTCAGTAGCTTTTTAGGGAGAAGGAAGGTACAAGATACTTTTTCTTCTTTCTTTTTTTTTGGAGCAGGGGAAGGGTGAAGAAAAATCAGATTTTCAGAATACAGTAAGAGTCAGAAAAATAAGGCTGACAGGACACTGAGAACTCATCTGGTTCAATCTTCTGCCTCATAACAGGATTAACTCTAGTTTGTCTTGAGATCTTTAAGAAGGACTCCAGTGATGACAGAAGTCAATTTGAGTCCAATTTTTTGTATTATTCTCACTCAAGACAACACTTTTTTCCCCTTTCTCTTCTTCAACGACTTGTAAAATGCTTGAAAACATTTCAACATTTACTTCTTCAGGTACACCCCTTGAGTTTGTCCATTTTCCTCACAGGTCAACTTTTCTAGCCTTTGACTTTACCTGTTCCTCTGCTCAGGACTTTCTTTAATTGGCTCCCATTTTTCTTGCAGCTGGGATACGTGCCTTAAAATAAGGGTGACAGAACTGAGTACAGCGAGTGCATTACTTCTCCCACGTCACATATCTTCCCCAGTGATATGGTGGCATTTGCTGACCCTCTGTGGTTCCAGAGCTCATTCTGCAGACCTAATGCTCAGCAGTAATTCTCAACCATGTCCTCCTGCAGCCAGTACTCACACTTAGCTCTGCTGAACTGCAGGCTGTTCTTCTCAGGACACAGTAGTGACAGTACTACTTAATAGTTCAAATGTTATTTTATTTCCTAAAATCATCGACGGTAGATTTTTTTTTTACTGTAACTCTGTCTCCTTTACTGCTATCTTCTCTTCAACTCTGCTAATCATGCTGTCATGTCTACAGAAAAAAATACTTGTCTGCTGTTCTTAAACACTCAAGTTCCAAATTTTTCAGAGGAATACTTTCTTATACAAATAAACTATATGACTAAATAGTCAGTAGACGAGTAGTACAGTCAGTAGAAGAAAGAGAAACAATGTCTGACAGAAACAATGATATACCTTCTCCCTGTTATTCATGGTATCATATATCTCTATTTTTTTTTCCTTTATTCTTAGCTAGCAACTGCTTATATTGCAACCTCAGGACCAAGCAGTAGAAGGGAAGGTGCTTTAACTTTTTGAACAGTAGAGCGACAACTTCTCCCAAACAAGCAGGAGTGGAGGAAAGAGGATCTGACTTGCAGGATAAGATAGGGTTAAAATCAGCATCTAGGAAACCTCTGCTTCAGAGATCTGCTGAAATGTCTGATTTCTCTGACAGCAATAACGGCCATTCTAGGAAAAACAGCCACTGCCTTCCTATAAGTTGTCTTTACTCAGATTTAGCTCTACAAAGAGGCTGAAGACTTGAAAATGTTCTCAAGCATTTCTAGTCATTCTGAAGAGTCATTTTCTAATGCACGTACTTACACACTGATCGAGTAAAGTGCTAAGACTAATGCCCAGCAGGTGTAGGCATCTATAAAGGAATATACAGCTATTAAATGAATTATGTAACACCTCTGACTCAGGTGCCCCATGCAACAAGCATAGTAATGACAAAGGGAGTCAGAGCTCTAGAAGGTGTAAAACTCATGAAACAAAACATAGGTTGGCTAACATGAATAAAGTCTTGGGACAATTAAGTTTTGTTGCAAAGCCTTGAAAATTCTTCTACCAGAAACCAAACAAGTTTTGGAGCAATCAGGATTTGGATCCTGATGCTATTTCCTTCACAACACTTTGAAGATCTGGCCATTTCCCACTGCCCAGATAGCAAATAGCATCTTTTCCTTCTGCATATGTCACTCCTCTCCAGTCCATACCAGAAGTTACAAAAAAATAGTTTCTTCACTGCATTGTGCTCAATTTTCCATTTCTCTTTAGTTGGTTCTGCCCAACTTCAACTGATACAAAAGTGTCACCTGTTTTTTTCCCCTGTCAATCCCATTTCCAAGCCCAATCAATGACACTAGTTTTATTGTTTCATTTACCCATTTCCCACATAGCAAATTCCTGATGTTCTTCTACCAACCCATGTAAGGACAAATCTCTCCAGATATGCTATGGCAAGGAATTACCCCCTTACATCTCCACATTTTCAATAAGGTCCCATTTATATTGGGAAGCATCTAAACAGTTATAAAAAATAATCATGAAATTATAAAGCACTTGGGAAATGTTTATTCCCTTTGACATTGTTTTGCCTTTCAGATTCCTCAGTTCTTAAGATCAGGAACTGTCTTGTATTTGAGTATCATCCAGGACATTTTGGTAGCAGCCAAAATCTAATAATCACAGCAGCAATAAAACCAGTAACACATTTCAGATGCTGTCCTTAGAGATTTCACGTTCCAAAGATTTCAGCCAATTAATGGAAAAATCAATGTTGCCAGTAATTGCTTTTAGAGTTAGTTGGCTCAAGCCCTTTCAATATGATGGTTGTATCTCCACCCACTGGGCAAACAACCATGATAGAAAGCTCATTTGCATGATTTTTAGAACACACCAGCACAAACTGAAGTGATCTGCATGACTTGCAAGGCCTACGACATGATTTTTTTTCTCTGTGTGTGCCAACATTAAAAAACTCTCAGTCGGGGAGCAGGGTATTAGGAAAAAACCCCTAATAGAATCCTGTCTTTTTAGCTGTAACACATTTTGAACTTCTTGCACCACTTAGTCAACAAAATCAGCAATCAGTGGAAATCCTAAAGCAAGACGGATGGTTTAGTTACTGTCAGTAACATATTTCAGAGGTCTGTAACACATAGCAGCATCAAATGAATAAATAATGTTCAAAGTCTAACAGCCGGCTTCCCTAACAGTGTGAAAATATGTAAATGTTACATCGCTTTACTCTTCAAACTGGCTCTCCTTTCATTCCTCAGAGACTCTTCTGTCAGAATAACAAGCTAAAAACAAAATATGAATGACAAGTGCACATACTTAGCTGATTAAGAACATAGAGTCGAACAGTAACCATATTAATCTCGTCTCTCAAAGAGGCTGTGTGAATTCCAGGCAGAAATATTGATTTTGATCTAGTCTACTGCAGCGTAGATCGATAATTGGTGTTCAAAATCTGTGTGGGAGCGCTTTCCTCCAAAATGGCAATCTTCAGCGCTTTTCTTAGTTCAATTAGGACACCTAGAATTTTACACTTAAAACCCATTAAAACTGTCAAAATCCTCTGCTATCTCTATACATCCTTGACAAACATCTGACTCCTGCACCTATAGTATATACATAATCATAGCCTAAAGACATAAGAAAACTGTAAATGTTATCACTGACTTTACTCTTGGTATGGATTGTTTCAGTGAAGCAAGTATTCAACATGTTGAACAAATTCTTTCTTTAGTGCACTACTGGCATACCAACTTGCCTGACTGTAATACTGCAGTGACATTATTAGCCCTTGTTTGTCCTCAGTACAGCCTAACAGTGTCACATCACCCTCACTGTTCCCTTCTGTATACTGTGCACCTGCCGTCATGCTACAAGATTCTAAACTCATTCTCAATAATTAATCATTCCCTTTCCTGTATCCACCCCCCCTCCAACTCACAAACCACCTCACCAGACCAATTCTCCTGAGGCTGCTGTCTAGCACTTACAGGAGTACGATGTAGCGCATTACTTGGTACACAGTGGCTCACTTCAGTATCAAACAGTGGCTCTCAGCTCCCATTGCTGTTCATTTCTGCATGATGGTGCCTCATCTGAAAACCTATGGCTAGTCCAGCCACAATGGAGGTTCTCTGCCACTGTCTCTACCTGTGTATTAGCAGAACAAATTCATCTCAAGTATAATAAATCCCATTCCCACATTTGGCCCTCAATGAATCAAGAAGATCAGTTCAAACAGAAAACAGACCAAGCAGTCAGTGAACTTCCAGAACTTGCTGGTACAGGAGACTGTGCTGACAGACAGTCTGAGGAGCGTCAAAAAAGAATGAGACAAATTTGCTGACAACAAATCTGTAAATACACGCTAAAAGGAACAGTCAGGGATGTACTCTTCATCACTCCTAATACGACGACGCTGAGAGAGAACAAGGGGAAGGGAATGCAGGTAGCTCCTAGTCTTGTGTGTTCTCCCTGAACAGTATCTCCTACTGTGCCTCTCCGAAGGAAGCTGCTGGGCTCCACAGGTCACGGGTCTAACACAGAAAGTCTTTTCTTATGTCCTTGGGATGTCCATTGTAGAACCCAGGTGCTGAAGCAGTCAAACCACAGGTAAGGCTAGCCACAAATGAATTATGCTGTGAAGGCTTTATTCAGAAAAGAACTCCAATATATTTGTCCTGAAAGGTCAAGAATCATTATTTTATATCTAGCTATGAAAAACTCTTAAGCTACTAAATGAAAACTGAAACATTTCATTCAGTAGTTTCACGGTGAGAGGTTAGAGAAGCAGTTGCCTGAACTCCAATTAGTGCCGTATCCCATGATTTTCACACACTAATTCACAAAGGCCCATTTTAATTAAAGGAAAAATGCCAGGTCACTTTCATTGGCATCAACAGGCGAAAAAAAACCCAACATCCAACAAACCAAGAGCAACAAAAGCCCCAGCAGGCACAAGAAGCTGTTTACCACTCTAATGCCATAAATAACCATTACATTAAATTAGACTTCAGGAACAAGGCCCAAAGTTTGAGCTAGCATTAGTCTTTTCTGACTCAAAAAGTTTCTGAGACTGTAATGGCAACAGCATTAAGCATCTTCCCTCAATGGCGGAGGTTCACAGGAAAGCAAAGGGTATAATAAAATTGATGACAGTATCTCATTGGCTGCTGTAACAGAAGGACTGACCAAGCGTAGTTATTGGCACAAATTGTCTATTATGTTGGTTTAAAAAAAGCCTGAAAAACTTTCAGCTTTCCCTGGTACAATGGATGTCATGTTGTTCTGAGAGGGAAAAGGGCTGTCTGCTCTCTGAAGGGGAAACAAAAGGTTAAGCTTTCCAAATGGTTCATCTTTCACCCCCAAAACAATTGTGCTGACAGTAAACCTTGAGCCTGTCACCGCCCTGAAACCCACAGCTAGTAGGAAGCGTCACCGCTTGCAGAGACTTAGCAGAGACATTAATACCACTGGCTCGCTATTAGCCTGTAAGCGCAAACCTGTCCTGGTCTCTCAGGAGCTTCCAACCAGTCTGCCTCCTTCTGTGCTGCATACCCAGACAGAAACTTCTTCCAATTACAAAACTCCCCAAAAGTCCATCAAATAACTTTTATCTACACGGCCTGTGCTGTCAGAACAGATGAGTGAGGCTGTTTGGACAACTGTGTCCTTCTAAAACTGTGCCCAACTGGAGGTGTAAAACATTGGACTGCACACAGAGAAAATCCCTTTGCTAACTGTAGCGCAAATACATTTTCACAGAGGGTTTAGAGGCATGTCACCATGTACTGCTCAGTTGCCTGGCTGGGTCACCCCTCTCGAATCAGCACGTGGTTTGACATTTGCTGCTACCGGGCTGTAAGGTTTTGGAATCCAGCCACTTCAGGTATTTGTCTTGTCCACTTGCTATAGCAAAAACTTCTAGTTATCACCACCTGGGAATTGATTTCTGTTATCACATCACTTCAGAGAAGCACACCTGGATGTACAGACCATTATGAGACAAGACCCTTAGGTTGGGAAGAGGCATGGGGGTAATTTACGAGAGGAGTTTTTGTTCTGTCCAAGACATAATGAAGTTAAATAGCACACATTTTCACTGTGATCCTACTGGCTTGAACCAAAGTATCATACTTTCTGCAGAGGAAAAAGACTTTTCACACATTATTCTGCTGAAAAGCTAATACAGAGAAGGCAGCCTCCAAAACCTGGTACAGGAGTCTCAAACATTTGAGCACAGGAATTACATGAAATATCACTACAGAAAGATATTTTACCTAATTTATGTAAGGGTGAGCTCAGACACAGAGTGGAAATAAGGTGGCTAAAAAAAAAAACCAACAAAAAAATATTCCTCAGATTTCTCCTTATGAATACTTACACTTGGACAGCAAATCCAGGTAGAAACCTCCCCAGAGAGGTAAGGTAGAACACATGCAGTTGTATTTTCTTTCTTCTAGCTTTCCCTATTTCTCATTTTTTCCCATTTTATTTGCAGCATTATGCCTATCTGGAAGACCTTAATCTTGCAGCAGGATTTCCTACACCACTTGGAGTCCAAATAATTTTGGTGCTTTACAAAATCCTTTGATAAACAGAGACACACAGCATCCTTTTGGGAGCAGGGAGCGCACAGCTGGGACCACGTCTTTTGTTTGAATGTAAAGCAATTGCCATACTGCAGGTATTCTATAGGCAAACCATGGTCACGGCAGCAGCGGTCATAAAGCAATCTGTCATGAAGATTTGTCGTTGTTAGTTTCTGAATTAACATGTTTTTTCTCTTAAACTGTTTTCTGTTTAATTATAAAACAGGAATCTGGGTGTATTTCAGAAAGACATTAAATAATAATGTATAAAAAGGGACTATTCCTTTATTCTTCACCCAGACATATTTAATCAAATGGAAAGTGTCCATCTTCTGGTTTGTGCAGAATTTCATCAGCCTCTAATTGCTTTTGACCACTACTGGAAATAATGTTGCATTACCATGCAAATGGCAACAAAGTAATCCATTTCTAAGGTGTTCACCATAAAGCAAAACATTCCAGCTAAAGTATCAGACTCCTCTTGCTTTACACAACAAGCCCCAACCAACTCATAACTGTTCCAAACTCCTAATATGGAAAGGCTTGAAGTTTATTTTTTCTTTTTGAAAACTAAGCTTTTTCTTCTTGTCCTGTTGCAAATTACTTGAAAAAAAGAAAATACATGGTTGACAAAAGATACACAAGATGTACCACCCTGGGCTCTTTCTGAGCATTGGTACAGGCAGACTTTTTTGTTTGAATTCTATTGGAAAGAAAGATATCTTACCTGTGCACATGAATTAGCCAATAGTTTGTAGAACAGCCACCAGATAAGGTAACTGTGACTATCTTATAGTCACTGTAATGGCATATCAAGTTGGTGGAAAGCCTTCCCATCCTGTTGTGGCTTTTTTTTTTTTTTCTCAGCAAGAGAGTCCTGTTGCCCTGACAAATCACGGGAGGGACAAATCACAGGGGTGCTGTGAGGCACCTCACCCTCAGTAGGTATGTAATTTTTATAACTTTGCTGGGACATCTGTGGGAAAGGTTATAAAACTGCATTTCGAATATGTTTCACCATCCTATGACATCTTTAAAAGAGGCAATTTATAGTTGTAAGCTGGAGAATGGATAAGCACGTAAACTTTAATTAAATGCATATTCTAAATTTCTAAATTTTTTCACTGCGCATGCCTTTTTCATCTAAATAAAACTTTTTTTTTTAAAGCAGCAAATAATTATATGTAGAAAATACGTATTGTTACTAAATCCTTTGAAAGTATTCTTAAATGCAAACTGCAAATACATGTTTTTAAGAGATGCTGATAGGGGTTTTGGAAAATGCTCCATGGATCATTCTAAAATTTAGACAAATTTCCATTATAATGTCATGATAAAATGGCTCACATAATGTATTGAAGCAAGACATAAGAATAGAGCAGTTCATCTAGGCAGCAACCAGTTATGAATAATTTCAATAAATATGCAAAGACTACATTCTGCCACATAAAACAGCTAGTCAGTTGTAAACCTGCAATACATTTTAGGCTATAGTATGTGTATATCTAGAATTAAATAATTAATTATGATCCCCATGAATTTAATAATTTGGATTCTGCAGTATCTGCATTTTGCATCAGTTCCTCCCATGATTCATTCTGGTCATCTCTGTATTTTAGCTATGAATATTATTTTTACAAATTTATTTTTAACACCATTTGTGTTTTTATATCGTGCCAACAGAATTCTACACTGCAATGCCTACTGTTTTCTAAATCTATCCTTCTTCCTAGAAAAGTATAACACAGAACTGAGTTAATGGATGCATCTACTGAACAATACATAATTTCAGCACTAAACTAAATATATACAGGAATGTGGGAGAATATTTATGGATAGATGTGTGTGCAGAGACATATACACCACCAACATATAAACTCGCAACTTATCAGAAGTCCACCTCTCTCCTTCTAGCAAAAACACGGAGGGTGTTTTAGTTTATCTTAGTCCAGACTCCTCACCTCTGCAACATGTATACTCATTAGCGCTCAGGCGTGTATTCCCATGCCAACGTAGAAACACCTGAGTGAAAGTCGCCCTTCCAATTCCCAACTCCCCTGTCTGTGAAACTTGTTTGTAGAAAGAAAGATTTTGTGTGAAATACGTCCTAGTATTACCTAATATTACAAATCAGTCTTTCACAGGGAAACAGAACCAACCTTCACCCTTGTTATGAGGGTCTCATTTGCTTACACGTAAATGTTAATACTTTTTCCAGCGAGGAAGCAATGAAAGCAACTCACATGGCTTCGTGAACATAGGTAAACCTGGCTTTGGTAAACCAAGTTTCAGAGGATAAAAACTAAACAAAAAATATAATTAAGCAATGAAACAAAGTTTATGAATAATTATCTAGACTAGTGGATACATGAGCTGCCAAGCAGATGGAATATAAAGTTTTAATTACCATTCATAACACCATAAGCCACAGAATACCAGGCATTTACATGTCCGTAGGTAAATATTACTGAAAAAAATAATAACCAAGCAATGCAATACTTGTAAAATTAAATCTTCAGAAAAAGGAGTAAGCATCAGTACTGCCATAATCCAATGGGAATCCAACACACCACTAGTATGTAAAAGGAAGATGTTTATCTTCGCAAACTGAAGTGTCAAACATTCGTGAGTGCTCAGGTTACTCTCACTAGTCCAATAAAATGCATCTGTGGTTTTCAAGTTGGTCCATAAGAACCTTTACCTGCAAACTCTCCTCCATAAAACAATATGGGATGTGCAGATTATTGCAATTCTCAAACATGTACTTGCCACCTCCAAAGCTATGAATCTGTGCAGTGAATCACTTGGAACTGATACACGACTATCAGCCAGATTTTGATCACAGGCACTGCTGAATCTCTACGGCAATCTAGCTGGTACTATGTTATCGTATGAACAGGACTGTACCCAAGAGGAAAGCAAGACAAACCAACTTTTCCAGAAGAGATTAAAATCTCATTTCGGCATGTGTCTGCGGAACAGTTTCAAAACTGAAGCAAAGAGTAAACAAATTAATCAAAATCTACATTGTGAAACGCCGGACTGAATTTTCAACAATTTCACTCGAGAAAGAAACTATTTTGTTTCAATTTCCAGAGTAAAATTGAAAATTAAAGCCAATCAGAAACAAAGGAAAAGGGGTCAATACTACTAATTAAAAAAATGCAAAATGGCTTGGTGGTGAAATCTATAGACAATATAGCATGATTTGATGTATATGTGTGTAAAATTGATTTTGAACCGTCTCTCTCAGTTATATCAAAAGTTATCACACTGAAGACCACCTCAGATGCATCAGATCAGGAACAGTAAGTATCCAAATACAGTGAACAGAATTCATCCTCACTAGCTTCTAACAAAAATAAATGGTGCAAGAGACAACCTCATAAAAAAGAAAACATCAGCTGTCCCTCAAGTTCTCCGTGGTACTGATTAGAGCAGCTCTTGACCCTTACCATCAGTGGTAGTTGTAGAGAGTGATAAGATCTCCCCTGAGCCTCCTTTTCTCCAGTCTTAACAACCCCAGTTCCCTCAGCCGCTCCTTGTAAGATTCATGCTCCAGACCCTTCACCAGCTTTGTTGCCCTTCTCTGGACGGCTCCAGCACCTCAATGTCCTTCTTGTAGCAAGGGGCTCAAAACTGAACACAGTATTCGAGGTGCAGCCTCACCAGTGGCCAGGCAGGTTTTACACTAGGAATGAAGTGAACGGAGTTCCCAGTGAATGGAGCAAACAGAAACCATGTGCTCTCATGTCGGTTTGCTATTGACTGGCTGATTTCTTATCAGATATCTAAACTGCATGTTCTCCATGATTAAATGGAGACACGGTTTTCAGTTTTTGTTTACTGTATATGCATTCAGCAGCCTGGTATGACCTTTAGGAGCTCATGGGCCCTAAGCTAAAGTTACCTCGTGTTGAGATGCTTGAGAAGAAGTCACTGTATAGAAGGCACTAAAGCTATACATGAAATCTATGACAAACACAGGACTAGGATTCTAACTTAGACCTTGTCAGCTTCCTGATACCACTTCCTGATATCAATTTATAAAAAGACTTGGATCTCAAACTCTCACTTCACTATTCATCCAATGGATGCTCCCAAACTTATTCTGGGAGTACTCTAGAATACATATGTATTTCAAGTAAGCCTCCTGAGCCACTGTCCAAATCACAGCCTTTAAGCCACAGTATTTAATAATTCTATTAACTGTAGTTTTATATATTCCACCACAAAGCTGCCCTAAACCTGAACCAGTCCAAACTCCAGTCTGCCTTAAAATCTACACCAGAGAGGATTAGTCCTTTCTATTCTGAATGCAAATGCTACTGAGCAACAGCCATATAAAAGGTACACAGAGATGATTATTTTGCCATGTTAATGACAAATACACCAGCTTGGAACTTTCAAGTCTTGTTATAGATTTGTCTCAAAAATAAAAAGACAAAAACCTACTCTTGAAGTAAGAGTCACAGAGATGAAACTGTTAAGTAGGCTGGTAAAGAGAGTTAAAGAAAATGTGCAGCTGCAGTCAGATTTTAGTATTGATTAATGGATGTTATCATTAGTTTTAAAACCACAACACCTTTACAGCTTTATTAATAAGAGATATCAGAGAACTGTACCTAGTTGTCTTACACCTTACATACACCACTAAGAGAGCAACCCACAGCAACCATTTTCAGCCATAACTCACTTGAATTGGAATCAGATCCAGGAGATAAACTTTAAGAGCTACAAGACAACAGTGTTTCTGTAAGCCATTCATCCCATAGACAGCCCTATTTTCAGTCGTACTTAGGACTACAAACACAGAAAAAGGCAATGCTGAAGTTAAATGCATTTCTCCTGTAAAAGCATGCATTGGGTGGAAGAGAGAACACTAGGGTTTCTTTTGTCTATCGTTCACAGTTCCACATTGCTTGGCAGCCACCCAGAAACATATTTTTCTGGTTATTAACACTGAATAAATTCAATCTCCCTTCAGTTATTTTTTTTATTAGGCAAAACATATGAAAGCTAGCTGCAAGAACTCCACTAATGAGACTTACGTATTCGCAGCATCACCAGATTCATCAGAAATATGCGGGCTGTCAGGGCTTTTCCCTCCCCACGTTTTCAGCACATAGACAAATCCAAACTTTCCATTAGCTCACCAATGTTGAAGAATTTTTACCTGTAAGTTCTTAACAGCAATTGTTTTGACTTCATAGGAGGTTTGCTTCATTTGGTGCATGCAGTGAAAAATGCATGTAAAGACCCAAGTTCTCTTCCTCGTGCCTTTGGACGCGCAGCCAAGGGGCTGATGTAACCAGCCTTCACAACAATCTTATCCTACTGGGACTGCCTCTCCGTGGCTGTGCATCTGCCCTCCTGGTTAGTGCTGGCAGTCAGACACTGAAGACAAGGAGGTAATTCAGACTAAAACTGCCAACACAGGTGATGAGTTTCCAGCTGTACCATCTCCCTGAACCGCCTTGCTACATGGTCACACAAGAGCCATTGCTGGCCTGGTTGCATGAGTGGGAATGCACAGCCAGGGTGGACGCATGGGGCTGGCATCACTTGATTACTCCAGCTGCGTAGCACTCATGGGGAGTGGTGGCCAAGGGCCCAGCCTCCCACTCCACGCCTCCAGAGCGTGCCTCAGTTTTTTTGAGAACTGTCTTGGCCCCCAAGATGCCACCTTGACTATAGGGACAACCTCAGGTGACTCTTTCGTCCTTCTTGAAACTCCTTGATGTGCCTAATTTTGAGTACTGATATGAAGCCGAGCTCCATAAAACAACGGTACTTTTTTTCACCGTTCCCCAAACACCTGCCCTCCTCCAAGGACAAGGCTACCAGCTTGCACGTGGATTTTCCCACTGACACGCTCACGCCAGGCAGCCAACAGCAGTTAGCGGAAGGTGAAGCCACCAGCCACATTCTCAGTGCTGTCACCAGTATGTTCTTACCACACACCTGTGGCTACGTCCCCTTGCAGTCAAACAGGCCAGCCAAGCCCATTGCTCATGCACAGAGTGAGGAGGAGACTCAGCCAACTCAAACGTTAAATGCAAGACTGTTTGGTAAGATGAGTGTTTTGCTTTACAAAAAGGCAGTTTTGGGAAGTATTCAGCTCTGGTTTTACTTGGTTACAACAATAGCCACAAGAAGTGCGGCCGGGAAATTCTTCTTAAAATACCAAACAAGAAACATGTAGTCTTTTCAGAAAGCAGAAAGGTTATTGTATCAAATAAGACACTAGAGGTTTAACTGGAACAAATATCAGAGCTCCTTATGCAACCAGACTGGAGACTGAAGAATACTCAGAGCACGCCAGTACTACTCGCAATGTACTTCTATCCCACCCTACTCGTGAAGCACACGTGATCTACCACAACTAACTACAAAAGTTTCAGATTTTAATTAAAGTTCTATATTGCATTTTACATAGAAGTTGCATGCTTTACCAGAATGGTGCTAACAGGAAACATGCATACATAGATAGAAAAAATTGAAGTAAGAAAGGTCTAGCACAAAAGGAAGCAATTGTGTGACTGCGATGACTATTTTAATGAAAGTGCAAACAAAACCTCTGACCCTAGCAGTAAATGCAATACACAAGTGTCAAAAACATGTAGTCTTGAATGATCTTTTACATGGCACTTTGTTCACCCTATTAAGATGCTAGTTGTTTCTTTGATTTATCTGATAATAAATTTTTGATGACTAGTGAGTCTCATAAAAATTGCTCTGGTGCTGACTACATTGATTAATAAGCCCAAAGAATCGAAACTGTCAGAAATTCATGTGCAAGAGTAAATTACTGCCAAACATACATTAGATATTCCATAAAATATAGAATAAAAAAGGTTGATTTGGTAATTTTATCTCGCATCAATTTGCTTGATATAATTTATATTCAGGATCATCACTGTCAGTCCTTGCATACCTTTCCTTTTTTTAAAGTCAACATTAGAGTAAATCTAAATTTGGGACAGCCAAGAAATGAACAGGAGCCAGAATATCAAATGGAATAATTGAAACGAACTTTCAGAATTTAGCTTGGAAATTAGATCCTAGATCCAGTTGAAAGGTGACCAAAACCCGTCTTCTCAGAGTTGCAGCTTCTGTAAGTAAAATTCACTTGTATTTTAGGAGTCAAAACTGGCCCACACATATCCATGCCTAATTTCCATTCTTCCAAAACTGTGATATCTCCTTATTGAGGCCTTCGCATGTAGCAGGTTCTTGCAACGCATCTGAACTAACGTCTTTGAAGAGTCCTGGACTTTGTGGTCCCACTCTCTTTCCTTGGATGACTCCCAAAAAACAATGTGCAGAAAGTCCCACAAAACTAGACACTAGAGCAGACCAGCAGTAGAAATCTGGGTATACATATGAACAGGGAACAAATTTCTCCTTTTCCTGTCAAGGAGAACCATACTTACAGCACTGGGTTTAGGATTTGCTCCATTTACTTCTGCATATATTTACCACCATGTGACAGCATTTTGTTGCAAGATATATGACCGTAGGATTGAAAACCTATCTGATTATAAATTTATAAGCAGGCTTTATGGATAACAAAAAGGATTCATGGAATCACTGTTCCCCATTCAGTGAAATAAACGCTGCTGTTTACATCTAGCACTGGAGCCAGCTTCCTAAAATATCTGGCAAAACTATGAAGAGGGCTAATATTCTTGCATTTATTATTATTGCTTTGGTGAAGCTGGAGCAATTGAGATGGTCAGTATCCTAAGTAACTCTATTTACTGTTTATGCTCCTGCATACTTCACTTTAGACTATAATTTCTTTCCCCAATTTCCCAGCTAAGTGTAATAAAGATGAAAAACTACAGGATATTTTTTCCTGGGATATTTGATACTAACTGATTTTCAGTATATCAGATTTTTAGGGTTAAATTATTAATGTGGTTGGGTACAGAATTGAAAAAAAAGCTGTTGCAAAGCTGTAGCCAAAAGGATTTGCCTAAATAGGACTTAAATCTGACTATCTCCAGCGTTAACAGTAGGACATTCCTTGCATGGACAGAGAAATCATTGAAATGCAGGACTGAGAAATCCTGTGTCATACACAGTAGAAGCTCCTGATTTTCAGGTTATACTTTTTAAGAAAAAGTTACTTGTAATAAGAAGAATTTAAAATGAAATCTGATCATAACCATTTTCAACACTGTGGCTTAGGTATAAGGGGCTGAAAAAGTGCATATAAACCAAGGGCAGTAATATCTGCTAAAATAAAATCATGGCTTTTAAAACAGTTTATCAGAGCTTGCACTGGGAGCGGCTCCAGCAAATTACACCAGTATCATTCCCACCTCAGCCTTCCACTGGATAAACAGTTGACAAAGGCAGTCATGAAATTAGGGACACTTCTTTAACTGATAGACCTCACCAGAAGGGTAAAAAAAAAAAAAATGGTGAAGATCACACAAAACCCTCAAATAATGTGAGACAAACAAGAAACTGCAGTTCAATAAAAGCCAGCATGTAGTAAAACAGATATGACTGCGTAGAGAATAGAAATTGCAGACAGTTCTGCTTGATTATAAAAGCGCCACTTTTTAATTTATCTCTCAAATAAAACCAGCAAATGTGTGCAGTAACTCTTCTTGTTTGGTTGTAAAGAACCAATCTGAAGAAGGAAACAAGAAAGCAAATTGACTCAATTTTGAAGATTAGAAAGGGTTAACAGGCTTACCACTACTTACTATTAGCTACACAAGTTTACCAGAAAAGCCTTATTGCTACCAACAGGTTTTCCACGTTAGTTCTCCATTACTATTGTTTTGTCTGCCATTTCCTATTTATTCTTCACCCTGCTGCAGTCTCAAGGATTTTCTTTAAAATGCTTGATCCTTTTCGCTACCTACTGTAAAGTCCAAATTATGTTCTTCACAATATCCTCACCCCCTCAAAAAAAAAAAAACAGTTTAGGTGAGCTACCTTCAGAGAACATGAGTCAAGTTTCTCAATTGCATGCATTTTGGACACACCGCCTTTGGTTAGCAACAGCACTATCCAGAAATGTTGAGAAAACCCCCTGAATCCACTGGAGATGAGCTGGAGCCACCATGCCCACAGCAGCTAGAGCAGTGGAGCACACTACTGAATGTGCAGTCTTAAAATTGCAGCAGTTCTGGTAAAGTCTAAAATCAGGCAATATATCATCATTTTTGTACACTAGGCATAATGTATTAAAAGCCATCATGGTTCATATGGTTAACTTTCACACCAAGATGTTGCTCTAAAACACGTTTTCCCAGAAAGTATCCTGAAGCAATTAGAGGACAATAAGAGAAAATGAATCTGCTACTTTCCCTGGCAGCTTGCCCTAATAAGCATCCTTTTACAAGGTTGGAACTTACTTGCTTTTCTTAATCTGCCTGACTTCTGCTCTCAAATAATTTGAGGTGTCTGTATCTAAACACATTTTTCACATCCCTTTAAAACTACTGACATCAGAACTGAATTCAGTATCAGCCTCAGCTGATGTTGGAAGAAGATCCTGCTCCTGTACTCACCAACCCAAGACTTCTTTTAGGCCTTTCAGATATAGCATTGAACTGTGAGCTGACTGTGCGCTTCAGTTACGTTATGTCTCTTAAAACATTTTTCAGAGCCAACTGCTTTCTGGAAAACAGTATTCACTCCTTTTTATCTCTTCCCATAACCATAACAAGCGGTATATTCTGCATACCCTATTCACAGATATGCAATCCTTCTTTGAGCTGCTTTAAAATACAGTATGCACAGGCACAGTTCATTAAGCGATCCAGGGCTGCCCACATTTTCACTGTTGTCTTTCACCAATTTCCAGGTCATCTACCATTTTTCATCAGAAATGACTGCATATATGCTTCCAGCTCCCGGTCGTCACTGATGGTCAAATCAAGTGAACCAGAGCCATGGACAAGTCTATGTGGGAGAAGACAAAACATCTCTCATCAAGTTGCTCTCAGCTGCTCTCTCTGTTACGACCAAAAGCAGCAAGCTTGGATGTTTTGGTCTCAATGGCTTTCTCCAACACACAAGGAAGGAATAAGTGAAATAATTTTTTCTTCAATGCAGAAGATAGTATACCATCTTGGAGGACATTGTCCCTGCCTATGGCAGGGGGTTTGGAACTAAATGATCTTTAAGGTCCCTTCCAATCCAAACCATTGTGTGATCCTATGAAATACTTAAGGAGAACATCGAACAGCTCCAGCTGAGACCTCTGTGGAGCTCACCAGAAACATCCTTGTTGGTAATTATCTCCCAAGACCTATCAGACAGTTGTTAATTCTTCTTGGTGTTTTATTGAAATTACACAGTGCTCATTTTCTAATGACCATGTGTTGTGCAGCTGTACAAGCTAAATGCTTCACAAAATTCTGCGTAGTTAAAAGAGTTGTCTTGACCAACCAAAATTACAGTGTCTTTAGGACATAGTTTTCAAGCATATTCATGCCTTAATTGTACGAATTATATTCATACTACAGTCATATTCTTTAAATTTTCACTAGTAGAACCCTATGTCTCTTCACTATTTAACCCCAAATCGACATCAGAGCAAATTAGGTCACAATCACCCAGCTCGGTCTATTTGCCTTCCTTGATGTTTAAAGGATACTAACATTTCAGTCACTTTTTGGCACTTCCCTGACACCACAATTTAATTAAAACTGAACTTTGGTGAGTCCAGACTGTCAGTCAAGTCTCCTAAACCTTTTGGGTGCATGTCCACAGGCCTGGAGGTTTAAAACCACTACTCACAACAAAATGTTGGTTAGGCTTCTACTTAGTGAACCGAGAAATAACTCATCTTCCCTAAAAGATCATCCTGATTGCACTGAACATAGAACAGAAGCATAACAGAACATGACTCTCTTTCCTTCATCATTATTATTTCCTGGCTATCACAATTCAGAAAAGGGCCCATTTAATTTCTAGAATTTATCATAATCAGATAGCCGTAACTAGTCTCTCTGGTGACTAAGAGCCTAACAAGACAGATCCCACTTTGAACTGGCCCTTTCCCACTGCATATACTTTATTCAATCTCACTTAGCATTTTTCCTGCTCAGGTTGCCACTTGCCTGCAGCTGCACATCTTACTTTGCTTGCTTGCTTAGATCCCAACCCGTCTAAGGTCAGGTCCTCAACTCTGTTTCTTACCAGTTTCTTTGACACATCCCTATCTGTTTCTCATTTCGGATGTTACCATAATTACCACTGATTTTTAACTCAGTTACTGATCTTGCCTTGCCCTGTAGTTAGATGCAAACTTGTCTTGTTTCCCTACTCAAATCCTGTACCATCCTGCCACTGTTTCCCCACTTCAGTTTCATCAAGTCCTCAGCTTCAGCATTTTCCTCACTTCCTCATTCCAATTCCATTTGTAACACAGCCCTAGACATCTGCCCCAGTGACTTAAGCCCTGGATTACCACCTTTGACATGGTAAATGGATTACTGCATAATATTCTAAACTTTATATGGAAGCTCATATTAAAGGGAATGGTAATATCAGCAGTTAGACCAGTATTTATATGTGCAGTATCTATATCTGTCAGATACATCAGTGATAGCTTTGTTTTTATTACATATCCATCTTAGCAATATATAAACACAAATACACTGAGATACTGTTTTTCTTGTTTATCTTTCAACATAGGTTCCAGTTTGTTCTTCTTTAGGGAAGAGTTAGAGATTTGCATGTAAATGTTGTCTAAATATGTCAGGACTCTGAGTCATCTATTGTCTCTGCTGGAAGTAATGTACTAATATATTTATCAATTTTTAAAATACAGCCAATAAATACAACATTTGGTTGGAATACGAATCAGTATTTTCATATAAAATATACAGTACCATGCCTTTGATACAACAGAACCAAATGTGAATGACATTTTTATGTTTTCCCACATCAGGCTGATAAAAGATTTTTTTTATTGGTTAATTAATTTTTTATTGGGACGTGATCACAATGTGTGAACCAGGATTGTTAATATTTGTTTATTTCTTAGTTGTGATGGATCTTGCCTCCTGTCTTTCTTTGAGGGAAGTTTAACTTGCCATGAGTTCATCTTCACATGAGATGCAGCATCTCAGAAAATCTTACTTAAGGTAGATCAGTGAGGTCATCTCTTTTCTACTATATTTACCCAGTCTTTAAAACCACCCTAAAATACAGGAGGTCACATCTACCACAGGCACAGATGGTACCTCCATGTCAGGGGCCAAATGGTAAAGATGCCAGGCTAGAAAGTCACTGAAATACAGAAGTGAGCTCCAGCAATGGACTGTTAGCACCATCTTACTTCTTGTACAGGGCCCAGGACAACCACACTGTGCAAACAAGAAGGGAAAAGAGGTACTTACTAAAGGTTAATCCTATGAGCACATGCACAAGACTAATCCTGTTCTAGAAGCGTAAGTTTTTGCAGAGCTAAGTCTAAGAGAAAACTAATGCACGAAGCCTTCTATTCCACAACTACCAAAGAATACTAGTGACACAGAAAAACAAAGAAGGAAAATAGCATTTATTAGGGCCCATTTTTCTCTGCAAGGCAGGGTAGAATCAAGCTATCCAAGTTCTTTAAATCTTCATTGACCTCTGTGAGTCAAACAAACAGCTGAGGCATCTAACCATACTCCTTTGAATCAAAACTACATCAGATGTTTAAACCAGTTCATTTGCGTTCCTTTCTATGGGCTCTGTTTCCCCAAGTCTCCAGAATACTCATGTTCTACTCTCACCATTAGAAACTACTCCTGATATCACACTTGTGCTCAATTCAGTTCTTTTTGATATTGTTACAAGATGAGATAATGACTGGATAATACAAGAAACATTCTTTCTATGTATCTTGTCAATGTAAGTGGAGAAAGAAATGTTATGAAGATTTTTATAATCCCAAATGAATTTTTCCTAATGAATCTATGATTTACAGAATAACACGTCATTATTAGGATACTAAAAAAATTTAGTCATATTAAATTACTACACAAAACTGCCATACATGTTTATTTAAACAAGTTACTAAATGCAGGAATATGCAAAACAATCTTTTGCCTTATTTAGCAGACAATAGAGCTTTGCTCCCCTTAACTTCACAGTGCAATTGCCATTAAGCTATCTTAACGCATAGCGGGGGTTCATCCAGATTTTTCACTCAAAAACAAATACAGGAGCACAAAGATCTGCCTGCATCACAGACATGCCATCCTCTGCCACAAGAAATCATGTCATCTGCTCCTGGTCAAACTCATCAGTGCTCACTGAAACAAACAAGATTCTGGCCTTGATTTCTTCTGTCAGAAGGCAATTCCTATCAGAAGGTTATCACCCTGCTCCCTGAATAATTAGAGACCTTCCTTTCATTATACACCTGACCAGCTTATTTATATTTGTCCTTATGTCCACCCTTTCTTTTTTTAATGCCTTAAATGAAATCTCTTCCTCCCTGCTTCCCTGCCAATAACATCAATGATCTGTTATCAGACTTTGCTTTGCTAAATAAACAAAATACCTTTTAAATCTCCTCTTGCTCTTCATTCCTTTTATCGTCCTATTATCCTTCCTCACTTTGCCTGTTCCTTCCTCAGTTCATCTTTCATGAACATGACGACTAGAACTGCATAATATTTCCTTTTCTGTACTGGAAAATTCCTATTCTCTTAACCCAGCTCTGGAGATCATGCTTCTCTTCTTCTTCCTCTCAGTCCAGCATATCACACTGGTGGCTCACAAAACACCTGTACTTAATACACCCAAGTATTCCTCTTCATTTGCCAGTTGTGCTGCTAGCTTTGTGTCACCAGCAAACACCACTTAACTACTCCTGCTCTTTGTGCTAAAAAATGAAATTCTTGCAGGTCCAAGATTGTGCTGCACAAGTAACACCATTCCAGGACAATCTCTCCTCCTATCAGTTCAACCTGCTGATGCCTCCATATCATCTGCCGGCAATTCCCACTTTGTCAGCATGCTTCCCAACCTCTAACACATGGATTTTTTACTTGTTTGACCTCTTTTCCACTCCATGATAGGTGGTTTTACTGATCATCATCTTTACCTCTTGGACAGCACCAATCACACAGCTAAAACTAAATAAGCTTAACAACTGTGGAATAAGAACAGAAGTTATTTCAGGATACCATTTGTATTCTAGTGCGTTACTCTGAGTGTCTTGCCACTCTCCTCTAGCTGTTAAAAATAAATGCTGAAATAATCTTCATTAATATAACCCAGAAGAAGAATCTCTTACTTCATGAACTGTGTCTGCTGCCCTGGAAGCACCTGCTACATAACAGCGAGGGTCCAGTACAACAATTCATTCTCAAGAAAAAAGCAGGGGCGATTATCTCTAAATAGAGGACTGGATCAAGAGTGGATTTTTCCAGACTGTCACTGCTGGTAAAACGAGGTTTTCAATTACAATGCTTAGCACAAAGTAGCCTGCCCAGGGAAACCTATGTTATAATGCTGCCAAGCAATACATGCTCAGCATAGCATTTACCAAACCATTTCTTCTGCTAAGAGTTAATGTGTCAGTCTTTAAAATGCCTTGCTCCTCTATCACCTTTCCTGATGGAAATGTGAAAAGTGCAACTTATTTCCTTTCACAAAACATCTTGTCGATGCTCTTGACTCCAAACTGACTGCCTTGTAGGGAAAACCTGCTCTCTAGAAACTTAACAAACGGTGACTGCTCTATCATAATTCTGCCTTACTGGAATAAGGAGGTCCAACAGGGAGACATCATTAAATAAAGTGTTAAAAGGTGATTGCTGGGTTCAACAGCAGCTTAAAAATGCTAGAAGTCTGAATGCTATCCTAAGCACTCAGAACCTAGCAAATTATTTTGTTTTAGGCAAGATTACACTACCAGGTGATGATGACTGCAATAGACTCTGCTGTGATAAAAGCAAAATCACTACCCTTTCTGTTACAAGAACAAACAGGCAAAGACTAAGTTTCACATGAAGATTGATCAAGAGCACATGATTAATGCCAGAAATGTACTCAAAAAGCAGCTTTCTGGATTAACTTTGCTGTAAATGTCAGCAACTAAACCCACCCACTGGTACCAATTACACATCTCAGCTTTACCTCACCTTAATCAAATCACTAATTATCTTACACCAATCCTGACGAGCATCACAGGATTTCTGTTCTTCATAGGAGCTTAATTCACTGTTTTCTTTCAAACATTTATGTCTGTCTGCACTTGTCTAAGTACATTGTAACCACTAAATCACACAATCCATCACCTCTTTGTCAGTGCCCTAGACAGAGAAGATCCTTTGAGAATATGCTTACAACATAAAGGTCACTTTGAATGTTGACTAAAGGCATGAATAAAAAATAAAACATTTAGTTAAGCCCTTTGAGGAGATGAGGTTGCCATTACCCTTTACTGTTTAAGCAAGGTCTTCAACTGCTTTTCAACACTATCGTGACACCACACAGGGAGCTTAATGGCACCTTCTGAGTATGAACACAATCAAAGCCAAAATTCAGCCTACTAACTTCACTTTCAGAAAGTTAGTACGACAGTCAGATTAAGAATCATTATATACTTGGCAAACTGACCTATTTCCGAATGATGCTGTCATGGGATGATATGCGCAGTGGGTGTATTTTAGCCAACAAAAGCTAGCAAAGCGCCAAGAGCTGCTGAATTTCCTGTTCAGAATTAAGAGCCTCTCCACACACATTTTCTGCCACAATATACGGCCCATCTTTTTGTCAGCACAAGTCTTCCTTGAGAAATGAGGGTTGAAAAAACTCACCTGGTATCATTTCTCATGAAAGGTAAGGAAATTAAAGGAAATGAAACAAGCTACAAAGTAAGAAGAGCTGATCTGAGGGTCCTACTGGCTAACACGCTTCTGAAGTGAAGTGCAATTCCAGTTTATACTTGGTGCTTCAGTATCATGTAAAACAGGAATGTGAAAATGTAGAAGTATGTGAGACAAATGACATTTTATCTTTAGACATAATCATCCCTCATAGTGTCATCTCTACTTACCAATTAATCACTAGAGCATGAATATCCTAAGACAAAGCTAAAAATGGGATGTAATTTTTCACTAAATATGCTTGAAACAGCCAGTACATTTCACAAAGGGAAGAGGAGGATTGTCATCTATTTGGTAGCTGCTTCACAAGTGCAACCTCACAGAATCTGAAAGGAAAACTCCAGTATTGACTGCAGCGTACAGTTATGGCTCATGACAGCCATCCATAGTAACCTCAAGGTTTAGTAACGTGACATTGCCAAGACTGAGTTACCACTTTCTGGCTGAGATAAAAGCAACTAAGTAAATAGGATGTTCCAGTCACTGCAAACGAAATAAACTGTACTAGCACAAACCCACTTAGTGAAATGCAACTTGCTGAGCCCCTGAAACTCGGCACTTGTGATTGTTATGAGCATACCCTCTCTGTCTTAGCTAGTATAGACAATGTTAGACTTGTAAACAAAGTAAAATCAATATTTCCAATCAGCCAGCAAAAACAATGGGTATAGGGAGACAATTACTATCTCTGGAGCGCAAAATCTATCTACCATACAGATGCATAGTTCCTGGTTTATGGAAGTACCTGAAAGTAAAGTTACTGATCTGATTGTCAGCTGCTAACATATGTGAACTGGTCTCTCTTCTCAGTGTTGCAAGTGAGGTTATCTAAACACCATTTTATCCATCATCCATTTAACTGTACTGCTTTGACTCAAAGTAGAAGTTAAGCTGTCTGGGTCTATCAAAGGTCACAAGTTAATTTTTAAATTTTTCTTTTGGCTGAATGATCCAAAATAACCACCCAAGAGCTCAATTTTGCTTAGTTCGATACCTACAGAGGAAATTATTACACTATCTCAACCTTGTGATTTGCTTAACAGAAAAAAAAGACACACTACCTGGACATAGGCTCTGAAAGAAAAAGGAAGTTGAAGACGGTGTATAGTTGTTAGCAGGAAAAGATCAAAATTTCATCATAAAAAGTTTTCATTTCTTCTGTGTTCACAGATTATTTGCTTTTGTGCACAATAACACTACTAGACCTGCTACCTAGATTATACCATTGCTTATTAGTTTTAACACCTAAAATCAAACGCAAACAGAAAAATGTCTGCAGCAGGTAACATTCAAGTAATTCTCAGATCACATATTTGAAGGAAACTGGAAACAAAAAGGACAATCTTTTTCAGCAGGAAGATCCACAAGCTCTCTTTATAGCATGTGAAACAAGTACAATCAAGAATCAAAAGAAGTTGCTACTGGGATTCTAACAAAATTATACAGATATTTTTCATTTATGGTTTAAATATAAAATATTTATAAGCTGAAAATTAAAAAATTACATCTAATTATTAACATCTGCATGCATTTGGTTTTCATCACTAATCTATGAAAATAATGACATTTTAACTGAATAAGCTTCTAAGATAAAAGTAGAAGCCATGAATGAGCCATGGAAAGATTCTTCGATTTTGTTTTTTCCCCCTGTATTAATGACTAGAGTCTGAGTTTGCTTACACTGTTAACTACACAGGCTTCAAATATTTACTGTGGACAAAATCAAAATAAGCCCATTAGCCAACGAAACACTGTTACACCTCAGCAAAGAACAAGATAGCAAACATAATACAGCTAATTTCGAACAAAGTGCAATAACTGAGGCAAGTGATTAATTACAGAACCTTTTATGTCAATTTTGACTGCACAAGGAAAGTTGCCAGAGCAGTTTAATATAGCCACAGTTATAAAATAATTCTTTTTTTTTTTATTATAACAACATAACAACAGCTCCCCACCCCAAACTGAATATCGGTCAAATACTCAAAACTGCACTTCAGTCCTTGAAACTTTGCTGTCTCGATGATGCCCAGAGCGGTCTGCATGAGAAGTGCATGAGAATCCCCAATCTACACTGCACAGCAAACAGAAATATAAAATCGACGACAACAAAAACTACAAAGCCTTATCAAGAAACCTAGATGCAGATACGCAATGGACTGTGGGGAAGGGATGGTCTAAGGAGACAGACAGCTGCTTCCCTACACTATGTCTGTAGTACAGAGTACTACTGGGAGAAGGGCGTTGCATGCAGCCTACTTAAATCTATGAATAAATCTATCTTGAGAACACATATTACAGCATAAATACCAGGACACTTCTGAGACATACAATTTTGTAACCACTCTCCCATCTGTGATACTTTTCGCTTAAATTCTGCAAACGAAGAATAGCCTACAAAAGCCATCGCTGGACCATTTAGTTTCATATAGAAATTTACATCTCAGTTACTTAATTGGAATTCCAAAACCTTCACTCGTGAATACTTTCCTTTGCTGATTGAGTTCAGAAAGCTACTACATACAAAAAATTGTCAGAAATGCTTCTAAATTATTAAAATATATTTTTTAAATAAAAGGGAAATGCAAAAACTAACTTTCCAATCTAGAGGTTGTACTGTGTGTTGTACTACCTACGGCTTCTAGAAAGACGGCATCAAGCTTGTTGTCAGACACATAAAAATAACTTCCCATCTAAAGTTTTACTGCATGCTGGTAACATGGAAATTTTTACTGAAAAGAAATATTTTTAATCGTTCAATTCAAATCGTTGAATTGAGACATTATTTCTTAAACAAATGCTTAGCATTGTACATAGAATTTTGAAATAAAATGGAGAAGTCCTAGTATGAGGCTTATTTTTTTTCCAGTTTTACTCCTCAAGAAAGTACTAGTACTTGTATTTGAATTACAGTCTTCAGTTTGAATTCTGGACATGTCTTTCAAAACATAACCTCCTGCATCCAAAAACATTAACAAATATCTATTTTAATTTATAAAACCTTAATATACATCCTTAAAATTAGTACTTCTCAAAGGCTTGTAATGCTTGCTCTTTTACATTTCTCATGTTACTTAATAGCTCTTAGAAATGAACAACAAATGCAGGACAACATTAGTCTTTGTGCTTTCCTAACTTATCTAAATCATATTTATTTACCTTCTTATCAGCAAAATTCCTTAATATACATTGACAGGTTTTCATATTTGACCTGAATACCAAGCTACTGCATGGATTATGCAAGAAGGGTGTAGCAGGTAACACTTTACCAAACACACTACAGAAAAAAAGTCAAAAGACAAACACAGTCCAGTTAAAATATATTAATACTTACTATTTATATGTTTCTGAACGAATGTATTCAAAAACATGAGATACTCCCAGCTGGAACTGGTCAGCAATAGGGGTAACCCAAGGATTGTTCTCTGCTTTGAAGACTTGCTTTTGACCAGTCAAATCCAAATTACCTGAAAGGGATTAAACAAAACAGCATATGAGAAAATTTTGAAATACAAAATATTTGAAAGAAATATTTTGCTGTGAATATAAAACTTTTTATTTGTTTCAGAGTAGTTGAACATAGTAGTTCCCACCATGATGGATGCAGTTCCACCCTATTCATTTCCATGCTACTACACTTTGCACAGCAGGACTGAACTCGGCCCACCGCACATAATATTCGTTCACCAAATTCCTTTTAAGCAGGGCTTAATAGTGCCTAGGTGTTGGGCCCTCTCCACCACAGCTTGCAAGAATGAAAGGAGAATGACGCTGTGGTAGGAGTTTGCTCTGGTGAAGCTTCGCGTTGCAAAGCATTTCTCAGTCACGGCTCTGAGCATAATGCCTTCCCAGTGCCCAACGTGTTGTTTGCACCGAGATCCTACCACTGATCTGTGGCTGTAGTTCTCTACACTGAGAAGAGCAAACAAAAAGCATCACTCCTGCAACATGCCTATTTTAGCTGTTCTGTTGACAGGAAGACTTAAGAGACCGATTAGGTGTTTCTGCTTGGGTTTTTTTTGTTTGTTCGTTTTGCAAATGTTTACCACTCAAAACCGAAACAGTACATGCTCTACCGAAGCTCCTCATGACTATGGATACAAGAGGCTGAATTCCAGGACAATCGAGCCATTGAAATATTTTGTGTTCCTTAAGTTAAAATAAGAAATCCATGCTACATTTTACACTTATTTTTGTGAATTTTATGATGAAGAGAGGCCTACCCACCCCCCAGAAATCTAAAATTAAAACAAAAAATTATCTTTAACTATGAGAAACAAAATAAAATTACCAGGTTTCGAAGACTGACTGAGCCAAGCTGTCAAGAGAAGTCTGAAATCAAGCTGACGTGCTAGCTTTTCAAAACTAAAGGCACTCGTGTACGCTGCATGAACACAGGTGCACGCTGCGGGAGCCGCTGCGAGCTGCGCGCCCGCCGGCCATTTCGGCTGCGCGTTCCATGTGACGGCTAATCCTCGACGCGTTCCTCTCCGCAAAAAGGGTTGAGGCAATTAGAGTAAGGACAGGCCGTTACACCGTGCGAAAAGGTGTCAGGCGTCTCCCATCGGCTATCAACACGCCACCACTGCCTCAGCGCCCATCTGCCGCTGCCCGGGGCTGCTCCTTTGACTCAGCGGCAGCGGGGGGCGCCGCGCCCCTCCACCAGGCGGGCGGCCATCACCCCCGCTGCCTCACGCTTGGGCGCACCTCGCTAGGGCCGCCCGCCCGTCTCCTTTATTAAGGGGCTGGCAGCCCTGCTCTAACAAGGATCAGGAAGCAGGATTAAGTACTGTGACAAAGAGCACCTAATAAGCTAGAAAGCGGCGTGTCTAAATCTCTGCTGGCTGCCGGCTGTTCACTGCTTGGGCACGGGCCGCCGGGGAAGCGCGCCAGCTGTCATTAGCCATAACCCCCTGACCAGCGCTGCTTTGAAGATCATGTATCACTCAGGGGCTTGCTTTGCAGTTGCAAATTGGATTTTCCATTTTATTACCTGCAAAAAACCCCACACGCATTGCTCTCCTACCAACACTGTAAGCGCTCACTTGTAATTACAGCTCTGCAAGAACTGCATCAAGGCAAAGTGATCAATCTGTGTACAACTTGAGGAGGCAAGCTTGGCCCTGCCATGGGTCAAATTCAGTGTTGCTTGCGGGAATAAGTCACGCATTCCCAAAAATCTCAATAGCCACAGTCTCAGATTAATCTTCTCATCCCAAGCTGTGTTGGAAATTTACCGTCCAGGGAACACTGCTGTTATGTTTCCATCCCTGCAGCGCAGCGTGCCCACTTCCATGTCAAATACCACATGGCCCATTTAAAAGCAATTAATTGTAATAAATACTATTCTACTAAAGCCAAAGAAATGTTACAGCAAAAAGAGGACTGCTCAAACAAAGTGCACTGTACGTCCCCATGCCAAAGTAAACATTTTCCTCCATCTTCTGCTTTTCCCAAAACACACTGGAGGTGGGTACAGATATCACTTTTTACTTTCAGAGGGAAGAGGTAGGCAGAGGCCCTAAGCGTAAAATCGGTTTAATTACAGAGGAAATTGGGGCATCCAAAAGTCCAGCATCCGCACTGAAATCCACCCCGTCCCTGCACAGGACATCCCTCTGGGAGCCCTCTAGCAGCAGCTGGTCTGGCAGCCCATCCCACCGGCCACCTACAGCTGGAGCAAGAGGTCAGCTGCCATCTCACAGCTGCCCAGGGCTTTAACTGAAGAATTTAATCCAGTGTTGCAGTGTGAAAAGTAACAACCCATCTGTCTCATCATGGCAAGCACCAGGCAGAGAGGGTGCTCCTCCACAAAGGAGTAAAGGAGAGCTACCTCACAGCACGCAGGACGGACAGGGCACCTGACACTTCAAACTCCTCCCTGTTCGATACCAAAATTTCCATCTGGAAACAAAGGACAGAAATGAGCAGAAAATTAAGCAGGATAAGAAGTCACGGAGAGCCTGCCCCACCTTATCAGTGTTAGGGAGGAAACAGAGTCTTAACACTCCTGCCAGGAGGCAAGGCCTGGAGAACAAAGAAGCTATATAATTAAAACTAAGACTGAACGGAAACGTGTCACTCTTGCATCACCGCACTTTGCTTCAGGCCATATCCTGGTGCCCTTTCTGTGCTTACAGCTAAACCATCCACAAATTGAGGGCTTAGCTAACACTGCTCTGGCTGCAGGACATCCAGGAGTCCCAAGCACAAGGCCAAAGCCTTAGTAACATCTCAGGAACAGTACCATATTAGAGTAACCAAACACACGGGAGCCCTGCCTGAACCCTTCCACCCCAGTGCACCGAGACGAACCCAGCAGTGTGGAAGAGATGATCAAATAAGCCTGAAGCAATGGCTCTGGTACCAGGCTCACCGCAGGAGTGCTATGCAACTGGACACCTTACAGATGCGTCCCTGTCCCCCCCCATCCCCAACAGTCTCCTTGCCGAGACGTTTTACTACGCAGCGCTGTGCTAAGAAATGCTGTTATTCCATCCCTGCAGCACTTGAGCCACGGGCTAGGGAGAAAGCCATGGCAGATGTGCCTTCACGCGTATTGTTAATGGCAACATCAGCAGAACACTATCCCCAGGCCTTTAGGAAATTTATATACTGTTCTGCTACACAGATCACATCAAATCCCTTGCATATTTTTAGTAAGCAAAAATATTAAACTGCCTCTAGTAAAAATCCAGTACTGAAGATCCAATCACAAAATATATTAGAGTTGAAGATTGCATTGGTCATTGCTGGTTTGTTCTTTCCATGCACATCAGCCTATTAAAAAAATATTTGTTTATAATCTCTAAAATTTGGAATAACTAGTAGACTAAAATTGCATTTCTTCATAATGAATTTAAAGTTCTTGCTATTTTGCCATACTGAAAGAGATCAACTCCACTGAAATGCATTACAGTCACATGCCTCTGGCAAGAGAGGAGAAAAAGGCTGTTTCTAAAACTAGTGAGCATAGCGCCTTTCCTAGATCACCGAAGTGTTTTTCAAGTTATTTTTGAGCGCTTCTAAAATTATCCTTATAAATAATGAAACTCATACATCCTAGAACCCAGGTCTAACATGCTTAAAGAACCTTCTAATTTCCAAGCCTGAAGGATACTTTTTTTAAGCTTTCTATCTTGAATAGACATAGATTTCCAAGTAGTAAGAATGCAAAGTGGACATATGTGGCTACCAGTGAGCAGACACTGCAAAGAGAATAGAGCCTGGAAAAGAGAAGAGCAGAGATAAAGGTCTAACAGCTGACTGCTATGGATGGCCTGCACAGAATGACCAAAAGCCTTCTAAAAGGAGTCAGATGTGTGATCTTCGAATTACCTGATCTTGGCCTCAGCACTCATTGTATCTGAAGATGATCCTGAACCATTAAGTTTGATTGGATCAGTGTGACTGAACTTCTGTGTTTCACCCTCCTTAAAAACAAATTGTTCCTATGCCCGACTAGTAAGCTGTGCAGGCCTGAAAACCGTCTGCTGCCCAAGTCTCTTGTTAGCTGCCACCTGGAAGCTACAGTAAATAGATCTACACCAAAACAAGGACAAAAATCAAAGTATGCATGTTTTTTATATTAGTGTATTCTCATTTATGCCTTCCATTGACTAAAAACACCATTTATCACCACTTAAATTCAGGGGTCGCACAGCCATGGGTGGACATAAGGGACACAGCGTACGACAGTGGGCACACCCCATCCTGTGTTAAGTTATGAGTGATGTTAAAGGGAAAAGGCAGCTACACCTGCACCTCCCCTCAATAAATCTATCCTGCATTTGATCTGAAACATGATTGTCGGGGAAGTTTCCTGGCTGCTACATGAGAAGCACCTGTGCCTCATCAAGACAGGTGCTGAGTCACGTTGATTGGCTGGAGATCACGTGACCTATGGAGGCTTAAAGGTGGGGCACTCCCAAGAGGGAGTGGGCAGTTCCCTCCTGGAGGTTGGAGTGATAGGAGCCCCTGGAGAGCAGTGAGTCGGAGCTCTCTGTTGGAGATTAGAAGAGCCTTCTGATTGTGGAATACGTTGTGGTCGCAACAGCCGTTTGGTTGCGACCCATTGGAAGAAGACACAGGCAGTCCGCGACACATGATAATTAATGGTTTTTGTTATTGCCTTCAGTGCTGTTGAAATAAAAAGTGGTTTGGTGTAAGCATCCATATTTTGCTCAATTGCCTGCAAAGTTCAGGAAAGAGCTCATAAGAGCAAATAAGATGCTGCCTCCCACAGTCAGGTTTACAGAAAGTAAGTGTCAGAGCCAGTGATAACACCACCTGCACTTTGACCAAGGGTGTCTCCAGACTTCCCAGGCTCCTCCTGTCCATTAGATCTAGCCTCCAAGCACCTCTTATATGCAACTATAAGCCCTTCATCATCTTGTGATGTAGGATATTCAGAGCATATGGCATTTACCCAAGGCATGTATACTTAAGGTATGACTAGCGCACATTGGCATTACTGCAATACAAACAAAAGAAAACAGAACGAACACAAACCTGACTTGTCCTTTCCACTCGAACACCCCTTGGCAACACTTTAAATACTTCTAAAAATTAAAAGGTGAAATAAAGTAATTAAACAACTTTGACATTTGAGAAGTGAACATTGGCATTCAGCATAAGAAACACGATCCTAGCTGTAAAATGCCAGATCAACGCTTCTTTGTAATGGTTTAAATTCATCCCTAGTGGAGCTTCATTAAAATCTATGGAAATAATTTTTAGTCTGTATACTGCTCAGTTTCAATCTGCGTCCTGTTGATACTCTGACTCACCTTCCAACCTACACTCTACTGCACTGACCTCAAGGAGTGTCCTCAGGCTGTAACATGTCCCTTTTTGTGATTCCTCTTAGACTGAAATTTAAACATTCTCTGCCTTTACAACACGAAGGTCTTAGTCTCTCATGTCATACATAAGGACTGGAGGAATGAAACTAGCTTTATTTCTTTATTTACATATAAATACCCTTGATTCTTGTTTTATTAAATGCTAAGTACTACACTAAATTTAAACTTAGGTTATATGTAAAAATATGTCTGTCCTGGCTTGTTATAGATTTGCTTTACACTACAGGGCTTATAAATTTTATTACTTTTGTGGCATGTGCTTTTTCTCCATAGAGAGAGAGATCAGTTTAAGTGTGGAGGTAGAAGAAATATCATGACTATTATGTCATAAAATGATACCAAGGCAATTGTGAATGATGTCTTAAAATCTATGTAAAAAAATGAAAATGTACACTGATTTCTATGCCACAAAGTGTTATGAAAAGCAAATGATTTTTACACCAATCTTAAACATATGTAAGCTGTGCATCAGTAACTCATATCATTCCTATAAACAAGATCATCTCTTCTTTGAAGACCTCTATCACTTTTGAAGGACTAGTAGCAGAAGAAAGTAGATTTAAACAGTAGTTATAACGGAGCAGTAAGACAACAGAGAACAAAGACTTGTTGTACGTGAGCGAAGTGTGACTCAATCCTTTTGGAACCAGCAGAAATATTCATAGAAATACTCAGTACGATAAACAAATCTACAGCTCCATAGCATATGTCGAAAATATACATTTGCTTATTGATTAGTTCTATGCGCTAAAAGAAAACCACGACTAAATCTAAACCTAGACTGAAACGCCTCCAAAAAAAACCCCACAATCCCAGCAACACTTTTGCCCTCTCACCCTTATGTTCTTGTACTCGAGAAGGTCTAACAGTATCACTTGGAGTCACCAGCACTTCAGAGAACCCTGAAACAGCATCTGTGGTGGTTTTACGTAACAGCGGAAAAGATTCAAGTCTCAAATCACAAGAAGTCAGATACAGTACATACAAATAAACCAAACAGATACTCTGGAGCATCCATTGGACAGAAGCAGTCTGGAAATCTTCCTCTGACTGCTTTCCTGATCACACAGGCAGGAATGTCTGCAGCCTCACCTGTGAGTGTTAGACGGGAAGCCCCAGGGTAAGAGAAGGCTAAAGAAGCAAACTGAAAGCCAAACACTGAAGCCTAAAAGCCCATCCAAAGTTTTATAACTATTTTCAGGGACAGAAAACAGGAGCGCAGATAATGTAACGTCACACATTCCCTGGCAATTTTTACCATCACTCCACATAACAAACCTGACCTTAGCAAGACACTTAGTAGGAAAAGTAAATAATATTAACATTCACAGATGAAAGCCACAAAACAGGAACTTAGTCAATGCAGCACACAAGGCACTCCTAGCCAAACAACACCCGCTAATGGCTTGTACTTCCACATGACAAATCATGCTGTTTCAACAGCCAAACTCCACCACACATGGCCTTCAGGTACCAAGGCAACCAGCCTGGCTGATGCTGTTGTGTGGGTAGCTAAGGCAAATGGCAGAAGAAACAGCATTTTGACAAAAATCCAATGAAGTACTTCAAAATGTTTCCTATATTATTTCTAAAGTTATTTCAAATTACTTACCACTCAATTAAATTAATTTCTACCACATTACTAATGTAAGAGAGAGACCATTTACTACAAGACCTACAAGTATTGCTAAGTTTCACCGATTTCTTTCTTAGAAAGGCGACATGTTGCGCTGGAAATACCATTTCCTTCACTGCTCTGGGGAACAAATGACTGGCGCTGACCAGGATCTCGAGGGGCAAACCAACAGTCACTGCTAAGTGAAGAAAATTAAGAAACACACTACATGGCAGATGGTTTTTGGAATAAAAGGAATTAACGTGATGTCAAAATAGTTTAACATCGAAGACATTTTAATGGCACAGGAAGTATTACAAGCTTAGAGGATCAGCATCCCGACTTATTTTGAAATATATTGCACATTTTTGCAACCTCAGAAACTCCCCTGGGATTCTCAATTACACAGAAATTCAACAGAGCATTCTCTCTCTGAAGGGTCCCTATCAGACCAAAATCTAGTTAATTTAGAAATATGAGTTCAAAAAGGATTCACTGTAGTGCTCTTGCCTCTCACCTTTGAAACTCCCATTCAAACCACTTTCAAGTACTATGAAACATGTAAAATGAACCAAATTTAACAGCAAATACAACATTTGCTTAGATTGGCTCTAATTACGGTACTCTTACCTACCACAGCTCCAACAGATGAAATATTTGCTGACAGAAACATCATTATTATGCTGATGGTATTCAGAGTACAGTCAACATCAGGAAAGCCTACACACACGCACATGCTGTAGTTACCTGAGAAGCGACAGTAGGACTTGCATATTTTAAAAACTAATGTAAGATCAAATCTGAATCTTGGGAAGTCTGGCAAGAATTACAGCAGTGTAAGGAAATGAATGCCTGTGGTGCAAATTTAAATGATGGGCTACAGAAAACACCTTTCTGTATATAATGAAACTGCAGAGTTGTCATCTCTTCCCATACACCTTAACTCCCTTCAAGTACTCTGTGGAATCAGTCTGGTTTTACATAAAGTGGTGGGGTTTGGTGGTGGGGGGTTTTTTTTTGGTTTTGACTTAAAATAAGCGTAAAATGAGAAACACAATTAGAATATTCACAAATTTTCAGAGATGCTTTTCTTACATAAATAATCTGTCCGTGACCTATCTTGTCATGTACATTTTTCTATTACTCCTTAGCTAGTAACTGCTACATCAGTAGTCCTAGAAAGTGAGTTATTTTGTTTATCCACTGGGAAGTTTAGTAAAGCTCCTTATTTTCTTACATCACCTTTGCCTTAGTTCCAAAAGTAGAAAAAGGTAATTTTTTTTAAATGGCAAGGTATCAATAAGTTGTTCCAGTGGTCAGAGCTGGTGTCTACAGAGCCTCAGGATGTTCAGGCACTACAGACCCGTATTTGCAGGTGTGAGCAACACTGTTGTGACACAGGCAGAGTGTAGTGACAGTTTATACTGAAATAAGAAAAGTTTGGCGTTTGTGAAATACTGATTCTTATGTTTGCACGTTCCTGTTATAATTACTTAAGTAAACTGCCATTTCGATTAATATATTAACTTGAACAAACAACTGCAGTAACTACTTTGCATAATATAATATTCATTCACAAATTCTAGAGTCATTTCAAAAGCCTAAATTTTAAAACGTCTTCCTGTGATGGAAATACTGAGACTTTTGGGAGGATTCCCTGAACTTTCTATTTAAAGTCAATCTTTTATCCACAGAAGATAATTTAGCTGTTCAAAACCACAAAATGATGAAAGAATTACTTAGCCATTCACATACATAGATTTAATTTACAAAGTGTTTCACTCTCCTTAAAAAGGAACATGGCTACTTACTCCACCAAGGGTGGGGTTTTTTTTCCTTTTTTAAAGAACTTGAGTTTTCCATTTTTCAAGTATGTACTTAACTTCACAGTTTTGATAGCGTCTCCCTTTACCTGACAAAATTATTTGATAAACTAGAAGAGCATTGAATAGTATACTTAAAAGTCACTGATGCCAACATTCAGTTCTGGGAAAAGAGGATGGTAATTAAAAATGCGTCCTTAGAAATCCCTGTTCTTCCCATATGCATAACCATGAGCGAACTCCGTGTACGTGTGCGCACATGTGTTGGCGGCAGAGCAGCGAACACAGTCAACATGAGAATCCATATTTTAAAAATCGTGCCATTTGTTTTCACACCAAAAACGCAAACCTACAGACAAGCTAGTTACATTCCCTGGGTGGCTATTTACATTTAGCTACCACTTTGTGAATATTCTGTACTGTATACTACTCTTCCACTCCTGACTCCACGAAGAAAGTATTTTACGTGGCACAAATGGGTCCATCCAGCTGACCATACAATGAACTTTAAACACCATCACGGATCTTACTAATCACATCTGCCACTTTACGTGGTTCTTGTTTCTACTTGGCTTTCTTTCCAGCCACCGTTCCAATTGTTAAATGGTCAGAATACACAAAGTGACAGATTTAGTGCTTCCTTGGCAATTTATATAACTGACTGCAACTCTGTTGTTGCAGTGAATCATGATTTATTTGTCTCGCAATGCAGCACGTAACCTTTTAAATGCTAGGGAAAAAAACGCCAGCGCTTCTTTAAAGTTTATATATGACTGCCCACCACCATGCCTCATGAATGGGATTTTGAGAGACAAATGATAAAAACAAGCTGCAAATTCCACCCACCTACTCCCGGCCATCTCCTGCGTTCATCACTCACACATACTGTATTTACAGACTAGCACCCTCACCCAGAGCACCAGTGCACTCTTCTAGATCCCTCTTTTCCTCCTAGGTAAGAATAATTTTTCTTAAGTTAGCGATAGGTATACTCTGCTAAACACAGAGGAGGACAACACTGATCTCCCCCAGCCTTTTTACCGGTGCATGCCACGCTCAATCACATCAGGTGAAATTAAGAGCAGAATGCAGGGTTTTATTTATTGGTATCTCTTTCCATTCCAAAATTGTGATCCCAATGCCTGTCTGTGGCCGTTTCTCATACCCTACTTTCCATGTCTTCCTCTGTGCTTATTTCCATTACCTTTAAAAAGCAGTTTAATATACTCCTCCTCTTCTTCTCATTCAAATACACTGCTTTATTCTGGTGTTTATATTGTGCCCACCTCCCTGGTAAATGAACATCTAATGACTAACTGCTGTCCACCAGTGCCCAAACTAAGCCAGTCAAAAGCCTTCAGCACCTTTAATTATGAAAGCAATAATGAGAGAGGAAAGATTGTTTACTTTAAATAGAACAGCAGTACCTCCAATTAATGCAAATAAGATCTGCTCATTCAAAAGTTATTTTTCCAACATGCACAGAACAAAGTATTTGGATAGTCCTCCTTACATTATAATTCAATTTTAAAAATTTAGGAGAGAGAACTCAGAAAGCAGATAAAATTGTTTTTCCCTCAGACAGTGACTATGAAATTAGCAGTCTGTTCATCAGGGTGTAACACTCACACACCACCATTCATCGGCGGACTTTAAAACTGTCTGCAAAGGTGTGCTACTCTAAATTGCCCTAGTTCACAAAAAGGAAAACAGGGCTGTGGAGATTAAGTGACTTTTTCTAATCATTGAGCAGATTCTTGCTTGTCTGTGGCCTGCTCCGACCTGATCTCAAATAAGCCCTCCAAAGCCCAGCCTTGAGCTTCATTTACTAAAATCCTAGATGTTTAATAAGCAAGCAAGAACATTGCTTTGCACAGTAAATATGCTTGCAAGTTGCACAAGTTACAAATCTTCAGTGTAATGTTCTCCGGAAACATACCCCAAAATCTAGGCTATTTTAAATATTTGAGATAGTTCTAGGACTACACATGGCATAGATTGCAATAGAATTATGCCAACTGATCACAAATGAGGATTTTTGCTAAGACTCATAAAATGAAACACTGGTAAATTAATACATGAAAAGTATAATTTATTGAATAGCATTTGTGTAATAAAGAATGGAGGTGATAAGGACTTAAGCTGTGTCACTGCACCTCATCCTGATCAGGTGGGGCAAAATTGCAAGTCCTTTTTCTACCAGACTGTGATATTGTTCTTTAATGCAAACAAACATTAAAAGGAAAAATGCTTCTCTTAGCCATCCTGAGTTTTGCAGATCCATGTAAAATAAACATCAAGAATTTTGTTTCAAACATTTCCATTTTGTTTGGACAACAATGGTAAAATCATTTAAAGGGAATTTGCTGTTATGCTTGTAAGGCAGTGGTGTGTTTAGAGCATTTAATTAGCCACGGAAGGTGGTTAGACTCAGTGTAGCATTTAACTTCCACTTTCTGAAAAAAAACCAAGGCTATAATTTAGGAAGCTACATAAAAATACATTTACAGATACTACATGCTTCTGAAATGTTATTGCTATTGAAAGAGATTTTATAATTAAATAAGACTTTGACAAAAAGCTAAAGAAAGTATACCTATGTCAAGGAATAAACATATGCAATTAAAGTGACAAGAGCAACTTTAATCAACCAGTGGTGAGGAAGAAAACAAAAAAAACCCTAAGAAAACTCAGCATCCTATAGTCTGCTAGATTGATAAAGGCAAAAAACCCATAGTGGGTAAACAAATAAGAGTCAAAACAAACATCTTCCTCCACCTCATAGAAAAAAGGCAGACACTTTCCTTTGCTGTATAAAACAAAAAGCATAAATTGCAGACTGTCACATTTAAACACACAGCTGCCACATTCTCTAATGGGTTGAAGTTCTCATGACAACAAATAATTTTGCTCTATCATGCTAACTTCAGTCACTATCTTTGAGTTTTGGGAACTATTCTTTGGAAGGTATCAGTAGAAATAAAGAAACTTCCCTATATAACCATCCACAATAACAAGAAAAAAGGAATAAGCTCTGTGTAACAGGTGTTTCAACAACAGGTAATTGATGCAGTTATATTATTCCCAACAGAAATATTTTATGACAATCTTTAAAAAGATCTGAAACTAAATTCTGGCTTGGGGCAAAGAGGCACAACTTCTATTAAAGCTGATGCCCCTCACATAAAACAGAATACCACAATATGAATTCAGCAAAATCAATACTTAAGTTTCAAAAAACCCTCTACATTATAGGATGAAAGAAGCCACTTGCAATCATATTTAAAAGGCCAATATCACAAATTCAAAGTACATCAATCAGCTCCGCTGCTTTAAGTGGGAGCTGTCAACTCACTAAGAAAGTTAGGCTACTGAAACAGAAAACCACAAAATTCCTCTAGTTTAGCTATATTTTACTCCAGTTGATCAAACTTCCATTTTTACAGGAACAGTCACAAAAAAAGCCACTTATACTGCCGTAATTTCTGATTAATATAATTTTGGCTGATCCAAACAGAGTTTTCAAAATCCAGCCAGAGACAAGAATAGCTTTGCAGATATGTTACATAAAGCAAGATGCTATATACAAATTGGCAGTCAGGTGTACCAATACACAAGGAACACTTTTTACACAAGTGAAAAACAAACAAAACCAAACACTTATCATCTTCTGGCCCCTCCTGCATATCCAGTAGGAGTGAAAAAGTGAGTGTTTCTCAGGGGAAAGAAAATAAGCAGCAATGACAACTTCAGCATAATCATTTCCTAGAGTTTAACAACTGGTTTCATTTCAGAAGAAACACAGTGCATCATTATCATTATTATTTAAATAAATAAATGATAATCCATAATCTTACCTAGTTCTGGGGGTAGCACAGTAAGACGATTTCCCTGGATATGAAGTTCCTTAAGCTGAGTGAGCTCGCCAATTTCTTTAGGCAGTGATATCAGGTCGTTGTCTCTGAGACTCAGCTAGGAGCGAATATAAAGTACTCAGAACAATTTTCAGTTACCATAAAGCAGCCTAAAACAGAACTCTACTCCCTCTGCCCCCACCTTGCTCCTAAAAGCTCAATTCTTTCAATTTATTTACAAGTGTCCGCTGGTAAACAAGAAACAGTTCCAGGTGTAGTGGTCTATTCCTCCAGACATACCCTACTACTCCTCAAATTGACTAGATTCTATTCCTACAAGCGTTGCAAAAGTGAATTGATTTTCCAAGAATTTAGATAAATTACTTACTATCTGCAACTTTGTGAGCTTCCCAATATCTGGCGGCAGGATTTCAAAATCGTTGTCACTTAGATAGAGTGCACGCAGGGTGGCTGCAAATTAAATAGCAATATATAAACAGGGTGGCATATAACCCAACCATTTGAGGTCTAATCAATAAAAGGGAGTCAGGTTTGATTAATAATCCTGACTTGGTGAAAAGCCTTTGACATACCCAGGGCTCACAATAATAACAAGCAGGTCAAACTTAGATTTACTGGGTTATTGTATTGTTGGTGAGTTCAGGAAAACATCTATATTCAAAAGGACTGGCACAATTAACAATTCCTACAATAGTAGATTCTGGCAAGTTCCGGCATAGAGTCTCAGTGCTCAGCTGTCAGAATAACGTCGTTACTCTTTATTATCCTCAATTCTTATTCATTACATCAATTTGCATCCTAAACAAACATTAAAACAAAAGTCTGGGTGTTTTTTACCGAAACACATCTATGTTAAGCTCTATAGAAAGCACAGCCTAACACCAGGAAAGAGACCTTAAAATAGAGAGCAATATTGGTGTAATGGGCAATATTGGTGTAATGGGCAACCTGGTATAGTGGAGGATTTCCCTGCCCATGGCACGGGGGTTGGAACTAGATGATCTTTGAGGTCCCTTCCAACCCTAACCATTCTATGATTCTACGATTCTATAATATAGAAGACTCAAATTGTGTAATTTATAATTTCCATGCTTAGTCTCCACGAAATTCACAGAAAAAGAGATGACTCAGCACAACCATGTAGCTTGCTATTATTGAACAAGCACACATGACAGCTCAAAAAAAACCCCAAAACAACGGAGACTCGCAAAGAACTGTTGGGTGCAGCGGGAAGGAATGTGGTCAGCTTAGCAAAACCTCTCCTCCCTACCGAAGAGGAGATCCCATTTGTCCTATGCAGTTTAGTCCTCCTCCTCACTTCATTAAATGTGACCATTTTTAATAATGCTGACTTAAAAATTTTCCAGGTTACCAGGTTACAATCACGAAGTCTCTCAGACAGCGGCACTCCTTCCTCTCCCCTCGCCTGTCACTTTTGCTGCTAAATGCACTGATCCTGAAGTCCCCTCAGCACACTACACTGAAAAGACCAGTAAGGTAGCAGAATCACTGAAATCCACAAAGTGCCAGAATTCAAGTTGCTCAGGCAACCATAGTGCAGTCCTTTTTCACATATGCATTACGACACCTTTATTTTCACTCTGAGTGTGTATTTTTAGAATGTGCAAAGGTCAGCTTAGCTCTACCAATCTTATGCCAAGCTTTGTAACTGTCGCATATTTTTTAACATACTGGACACTTCAACATTCACATGCTGCTAAAAAAATATTTCAGTAATGAACCATCAGAAACACAATTCTTCCCAGAATCAACACAACAACAGTTGTAACAACAGTTACCTTGCAAAACAGTTCACTTTCCCTTGAGGCATCCAAGCTTTCATGAAGTTTTAAGTTTTAACTGAGTATGGCACCCAAGGAAATATCACTCAGAAGAAAACTGATATACTATTACTAACCAAGTCTTCTTGTGTCCCATGGTGTCAGGTGACTGTATATCAGTGATAAATACTGCTGAGCTATGTAGAAATATTCAAGAGATACTCACAGAAAAACATAAATATCAGAAAAACTGTCGGAGTTTGGTCTCCATCAAATAAATTTCAACTACAGAAAGCAAAGCGCCATATCACAAAGATTTGTAGAGTTTTTAGAAAAGTTTCTTACTCAGATAGAAGAAGTTTCCTGGTAAAGAATTTTCATTTAAGTTGTTGTAAGTCAAATCAAGAACTTCCAGAGCTGGTAAAGAGCCAAATCCCCTTGGCAAAGTGTTTAACCTGTTCATGCTGTAAGTAAAGAGGAAAAAAACAGAACATGGCATCAGAATTCACTTCATCTCGTCTGTTGTTAATCAACAGCCACACCTGAAATGTGAAGCACAAGGGAGAGAGGCATCATAGTGCTATGCTCAGCTTAAACACCGTGCCACAGAGAAAGCTGGTCCTTAGTAGATGACCTGTCTTCTAGCTAAACTAGAAATTACCCTTTTGCACATTGTCTTGACCATCTGCCATTCCACTGTACCACATAGTTCTTCACCATGGTACCAAATACAAAGAGGAATATCTCAACTGCATAGTATTTATGTTCATTGATAATTGCTGCTCAAACCTCTTGTTAAGAACAGCAAATTTGTGTCACTAGATAACTATTGATAGAGCATGAAGTGAATAAAACGTCAGTCCTCTGATTGATGAGGCTTATTCTAAACATAAGTCATTCATCAGTCTTAGAGGGTTTAGGATAGCGTTTCCCACGGGCAATAACCAGAACATCATGGGGAAAGCTAACAGAAGGAAAAGGTTTCTCTGAAAAGCTGGAGCAGACAAGCTACCAAACCCAGTAACTTTTCTCTGACCTCAAAGGGCTTGAACAAGGTGATCCAGATAATCACTAGAGGTGCCACAATGAGGACAAAAGGCAAGGAGCTGGAGGCTATACTTACAGAAATTTAGTGTTTGTGCACAAGCTAGAGCTCTGGCTGCTTATCATATGAACAGAAAAGAACCACCAGATTATTATTCATACTGTCCCTATTGCATATACACCAAACATGTAGCTTGCATGTACAGTTCTTGCTTTGGTTGTCACCTGAGTTGGAAAGTGGAACAGAGAAGACGGGCGTCTTCAGGAAGAGCATGTAAAGGTCAGCTTAGCTCTACAAGTAGCTACTTTGAAGAACTGGATTTTATTCTAATGTGATGATTGGAAACAATCATGACCTTTCACATGTTATCTCTAAATATATTCTGAATTTGACTCTCCTGATGCAAAAGTGATAAATACCAACAGCCACAACTGAAGTCAGGAGGAAACAATGTGAATGTATGAAGCACGATGTAACACAACAAACTATGAAAACTCAAGCTGAAGTATTGACAAATTTGGGTACCCAAAAATAACAGACTCTTGGCTCTAATGTCCAGGGCCTTCTGTCCCCCATGCAATGTTTACCAAACACTGTGCTATACTATGTGATAAATACTATGAAATACATCTATAGGACAGTTAATAAGCCCATCTTCTAAAACTACTTTGGACGCTGAATTGAACCCAAGAGCAGCTGCACCTCCAGACTAAGCATGATGACTACACATCCATGTGAGCAAAGGCAGGAGAAGCACATAGAACATTTCTTTTACAGACTCAGATACTAACCTCACCTTTCCTCTCCCACTTTTGCATAAGCTAGCCCCACTGGAAGAAGAACCTGTAAAGATCAGCTCTCTGTAGCTAAACTCCACATGAAGTTGTCTTCTTCCTCATCCCCCATAAGTATGAAGTCCTACCAGGGACGTGCACCTAGTACTACTGTTGTAGTAGTAGCTATTGAAATATTTACCTGTTCTCATTGCTGAGAGCAGTCACTTTGGACTCTTCAGAAAATTACTACCAGTATTGCAAGATATTTTGACTAACAAAGGCCATTGCAGAGAGAGACAAGGACAACAAACGCTCCATCACTACAGTCTACCGCAAACTTGTCAGTGTTTTTAAAATGGCTCTTTGTATCAAATAGGACTAAAGAAAGCAGCTCCTTTTTCACTAGTAAAAAGAGTAAGTGGCCCTGACAGCCTTCCCTTTTGTTAGCAAGGAACAGGAAGAGAAAGGGAATTCTCCCTAGTGAAAACAGGCAGAATAGTGTCTGGTGTTTGGCATGGAAAAAGGACGTGCTGAAAGTCTCTGTCCAGCACTATTTGGCCCTGCAGAAGTTCAAACATTAAGCTTGTGGCCACAGAAATCATGCCACATCTGCCTTCCACCTTTTTTTTTTTTTTTTTGAACTTTCAGTGCAGCAATACACCTTCCCGCTTTCCACTCCACTGCTTGATCCTTCTGGACCAAAATCCTCCCAGAAATAATCTATGCTTTTATTCAAGCTTCCCCTTTCCCCCAGGGGGCTGTTTCGATGCCCTGTGTGTACACACAAGGGCTGCAGATGACAAGAGGGTTTCGGGGCTGTCCCCCAACAAACTACAAGGACAGAAGAGTTTCCTCTTCACTGACTCCAAGGACCTCTGAAGCAGAACCCATGTGACACAGCTAAGACTAGGCTGTAAATCCTGTGCCTAGAAGATTATAGGTAAGAAGGGGATTAAGAAGGAAAAGCATTTAATCTACGAGACCTTGGGCCACACGACACATGAAGTTGGCAACTGTGGTTCCAGGCTTAAATGTCTGCTGGTCTTAATCCCAAGTGGACTTCTGCACTACGGTTTTTTTTTTCCATTAATGAAGACCAGTATTTGAACTACACTAACACTTACCACTGCTTTAATCTATGGGAAGAACCCAACTACTTCCTTCCTCCATATACTGCAACACTTCCATATGCCATTCCAAAAATATGGATTTAACCCCCAAGACATATAGAATCCTGATCATGAATTAATATTTACTCTGAAAAGCAATGCCAGATTCAGACAGATATTAAGGCATGCTAGATATCTAAAGTGACCAAATAAAAACAAGAGAAGACAGATCATCATGAAAACATTTATTGGCATTCCAACAGTTCAAAAAACAATTCAATTATCAGCACTTTACAAAAGTATCTAAAGCAGGATACAGAGCCTAGCCAAAATCAGTTAGTATTTAAAACAACAAAAGAATCCTCAGTTTAAGGTGTTCAGAAGCTTGAATTTATAAAATGCATTATTTCCGAGAAGCTTATAAAGCTATAGCTTACCCCTACCAGTGCTTTCCTAAGTAACTTTAATATGCCCAGTTAAGTTTTAAGAAGTTTGTTTCACGTTTATTTTCTTAATTCAAGAAAGCCTTCTGTAGTTTATAAAGTATCACTAACTCTACCAGAATATAGTATCTGAACACTTAACAGGAATGCCTCTGGCTCCAATTCAGTCAATGCTAGCTCTTTGAATTACATGCACACCACATTTAAAGATTTGCTGCTTCTTTTACAGGTTTAATAGAAATTGAAATTTCTTTAATCCCAAATTTGGGACTTTGGAATTAAAGTCCTAAATTAACATGGAAAAATTAGCATTCAGGTTTATCTGAACAGAAAATTGAGCCTGGCTCTTACACAGCAACCACAGAATTAAGAGACAGTTGCTAGGAAAGTAAAATTCAGTAATTGTTAAGTCTGACTTCAGTATTAGATGAATGTGAGCTGCTGTTGGCCTTAAATGTTTATCAGTACCCCAGAGTAAGCGCTTGATCACTTTTAAGTACCTGATTATTGAGGACACTAGCTAAACTCTCTGAAGCCATAATTGCCAAGTTATCTTCACAAACACTTTCAAAAAGAAACTTTAATAGCAAAAAATAAGAAGCTCCAGGTTCAGTTGCAACAGTTTGACAGTACCTCTATTACAGAAAAGTTTGCATTAAGATACGCACCCAAGATTGAGGTGTTTGAGCTTCTGCAGACTGCTAATCTGTGTAGGCAGCTCTTCAATCTGGTTGTTGAAAAAGTTGAGCACTTCTATGTTTCTCAGGTCTGCGATGTTTGCTGGCACAGCTGTGGGAAAGTTTTCACAGTGAGAGACTGCCATCAGACCGAGCTACCTAGACTACAGATACTCTACTACCACCCATCTTTTGCTCTGTTTGTACAGTAGCTGACAGTAGAAACAGTATCTAAAAGCTATTGCAGTAATGGCAAAGTTTATATCAAAAAGCCTCCTACCTTGAATCTGTTCTCATTGCTGAGAGCAGTCACTTTGTACTCTTCAGAAAACTACTACCAGTATTGCAAGATATTTTGACTAACAAAGACCATTGCAGAGAGAGACAAGGACAACAAACACTCTCATAGACTAACAAAGAGAAGCAGGTGTTCCTCTGAGTTTCTGCATCACACACAGGTCTCAAAACAGTAGAGCTTAAGAGACTCAGGTCATTTCACTATTTTGAGTTGAAAAAACGAATGATACAAGTAGTTACATCAAGACAACAGTTTTATTAAAGGTCTTTAACAGCAAACATGAAATAAAAATTCATTTTTAGCAATGGCTTATTCTGCTTACCGCTTAAATAATCTAGTATCCAAGTTCCTGCCCATTTAGGATAAAACAAAATTTACAAAATATTAAATTAAGCCCTAAAAGATGAACTATTTAGCCAAGCCCATTACCTCCCATGCGTGAATGAGTAGCTAATCAATACACATACATGGCTGCATTGGATTACCAACAAATCAGTATCTGGTTATCATCTAGAAACATGAAAAACAAGGTGGAACCACAATTTGAATATAGCTGTGCAGATGAGGTTAAAAAGCTCTTCAGATTTGCAGCTTTTCCCCCTTGAACTTAGTGAGATTTAAGCAGACAGCTGAGGTTTACCTAAAAGGAGGTTGGCAAATCACCCGCACTGAAGCTTGCACCTGTGTTCAATATTCACCTTGGTTCAGTCTCAACTTTGACTGCATCAGGAGCCCATAGAGTGCACATCTAAATGATCAGAAGTTTTTATGAGGCCATGATTTTCTTTTATTTGTTGGCATGAGGCAATCTCAGTCTTAAAATGGAGCCAGTAATGTTTACAAAGCAGAACATTATAGTATGTCACATTTACTAGATTATAAGCCTAATTACATTGTGAACAATAACGGGATCCCTAGAAAATGCTCTAATTACGCTACATAAATATTACTGTTGAGGGTCATAGTCATTGCAGGAGATGTGTAGCAGACTTTTTTTTTATAAAGTCATTAAGGCAAATCCGAACATTTAAAAGCCCTCCCTTTAAGGTATTTTCCAACTGGTCTATGCATATCTGTCACTCAATGATAGCAAGAATTATGTGCTTTCAGAAAGTAAAGGGTAATGTACTACTACTGTTGTTTTAAATTATTCCCTAACAGAAGTTAACTGAGGATTTTAATTGACACAATTCAGCTGTTTCCAGCCTCAATATTTCACCAGAACAGTAATTACCAGTATTAAAATGTTCTCCTTTCAGATACTAGACTTTATAATTTGACTTTGATGAGATGCAGTGAACTGGCAAACCACGCTTCTGCTCTTCTCAAACAAATACTATGTTTATGCAAGACAAGGAATCAGAAGTACTAGCAAATACAGGTTTTAGTTCAGTCAAAGCCTAAACAATATAGAGACCAAAGAAAATTCTTCTAAAAATTTGGTATGAAGGTTTTGGCCTTTTTGACAGCGTAAGAGACTATGCTCTCCTAGAAAAAACAGCGCAACTCAACATTACGAGTTATGCTAAATGCAACGCTGAGCTCTGTTGCAGGAACACTGAAACAAAAGTGCCTGACCTTCAGGAGACCAGACTTACCAAACCTGCAGTCGGCTTGGCTGCCTATGTGTCAGTTCTGTATTTCAAATATTCAGGTTGAACACCATCACAAGATGATAAAGAAATTAAGAAGCTGTCATCCAAGACACTGAAATTTCTCAAAATCAACTAAAAAAGTACATCTTAAACCACGGACAATACTATCACTACAAAGACAGGAAGCTCATGAAGCTTTTTTTGATCTTGCTGTGAGGCCAGACTACAGAAACTGTCAGACTATGGAGACAATTTGTTAGTGCTACCCTCATGCAAGGAAAGCCAGCAATGCCTGACGTATGTTTCAGTTGAATCAGCATTGCTTAAGAGGCACCTTACATTTAAGTCAGTCCTATTCACAGTGGATTTAGTAACCTAACAACCTCTTGCATCATGGAATTGCAGCAAATATGTTCTCCATCTGTGAACAGACCACAAGATAAGGACAACTACCATCCAAGCACTCTGACATGAGTCCAAACAATATGTGACATCAAAGCAAAAAGCTGGACCCTGTTACTGAGCTACCTTGAACTAGCAACACTGATTTAGTGGATGTGTCCTTTCAAATATCTATCCAAACCAGCTTGTTTCCTCCCTTAAGAACAAATGAATTCTTAATCTTATATCTCACCTGACTTAAGCTAGGAGACTGTGGAGAGAACAAGAATCATTTCAAGCAAGAATAGTCATCTTAATTTAAAAAAACAAACAAACAAACAAAACCACAACAATCAGAAAACCCCACAAAACGATCAAAAAAACCCTATGAAACTACCTGGAAAAAGATGACACCTAGACATCAAGACAGGAAGAAAATGGCTTCCAGAGATTTCTTTATGAAGATTACACTGGCACTGAAGATCACAGCATCAAAGAGAACCCTAGTTTCAACGGGTTACTACACAGTTGAAGAGTCTCAAATTCTACCTGCTCATCCCACTTGCAAACACAGGGCAAAAACTCAACTTTCATTGGCTAGTTTATCAAAGGTTTTTAATTTGGTTTTCTTTTCTCCAGGCACAGGTGTGAGTAAGTGTCCCTAGTGAGCAATAGGAGCTATGTCCTTGCGCACTGTCCACTGAGTTCCTGATATATCTGTGTAATTCCCACATACTGTACTTCATGTTGTGAATCACACTTAGGATACTTTGTATCATTTTCTTCAAGCCATACTAAAAGCTGCATGGGTAATCAGGCTAAGATGAGAAAAAGCCTAAAAATTTAGCAAAGGATTTGGATGAGATACTTTTGTGTCTCACACTGTTAAATCAAAAGAAAAAACCCCAATCCACAAGGGTATTTTTTGGTTTGGATGGAGGGGCTGGAGGTATTCCATGAGAAGGAAGAACAGAAGAGTAGGTCAAGACTAGGCTTGTGGTAAGGGAGAGAGGACTTCCTGTAACAGCTTATTTTCTGATTCAACAATTCAGATTCACTTGTAATATGAATGAATGTCCTCTTGGACTCTAAGGAAAACAGAAGACCGAAATCAACTCCTGTACTGGTCTTGCAGCTCAACTGTACAGGCTCAGTACCTTCAAGTCTAAAGATCAGCAGTGGTGAAGCAAGGTTGACTAGGCATATAGTGTTCTCTGTTCTGAACTTTACATGACCAAATGTGTCCCGACTACCATCTCACTTATGTTGCAAAATTCTTCCCAGATATATAGCAGACTGCCAAATACCAAGAAATTCATGTTCTGGCAAAACCAAATTCCACTCGAGTCACCTTCTCATTATGAGCTGTGAGAGTGAACTGTCAGCATCCTGGTTCCATTCACCCACATATTTACAGTACAATCCACAGTGTCTTAACAAGTCTTCTAAGACCATCTGCTGCCCAGTGTCATTAACAGCTAAACTCCCCCTCAGCAAATGCTAGTAAAATTTGGCAGCCCAATGCCTTTGCAGTCTCCTGTGAAGCTTCAGTCACATTGTGAAGCCCCATTCATATTAAGTCTCACTTCACAGGACCAGAAACAGCTTTCTTTTCCTTGTTCAATACTGGGAATTGCATACAGTGATTCACTATGACAGCTATAGACTTCATCTTAATTTCAAGAGCTTGGCTGAGAGTGAAAGAGAGGGTCTACAGGCTGCACACCAAGGAAGGAGGACTTTGTTCATGTTCCTGAAAATAAGGATTGGCAACTTGTTATATTTCAAAGTATTTAAAAACAAATATGCTCTTTTCTGCCCTGAAGTCAGTGGCAATTCTTTAAGAACTAAAATATATTCTCATCAGAGCAGCCTTTCACTTGAGGCAAGTTATTACATTTTATTCCTACATAAGCAGCAGCTGTTCAAAAGTTCTGCTATGATTTCCGAAAAATACACAAGAAGGATCAATGCTACTATTCAATGCCTATGTAGCTCCACACCTAAGTATCCTGGATCTGGACCTTAGTTCTCTCTCCACATCAAGAACTAGAAGCCAACACTAGTCATTTGTCTTTCCTTGAGGCCTGATGTTACCCTCTGTTAGAGAACAGATACTGAGTTAGAAAGACCTTTTTATCCGAGACAACTATCACAAAGAGCAGCATGCTAAGAACATTTAAATCCTTAGAGCAGCTTGGAGTTAAGTGTCTCAGAAGTAACCCCTTCCTCTACAGCAGGGAGTCAAGTAGTTCTCATACCACTAACTAGAACTGACACCCAGATCCAGCTCCTTTTGTATACCCAACCTCTGACGAAGGAGGAAGAACACAGAAAATGGAAGAGGAGAAAAGGAGGTGCATTTCCCCCTCCAGTTCTCCTCTGCCACTCTTTAGTCATTCATCTAGGTTTCAATACAATTCCTCTTGTGGTGGCAGGGCCCTTCAATGTAGCTGAAAATGCACAGGCTTCAGAAAGCCTCTACTTCCGCAAACGATCTCCAGGATTATTTATCTTAAGGCTTCTATCCGGTGAGGCACTGGAACAGGTTGTCCAGAGAGGCTGTAGATGACCCATCCCTGGAAGTGTTCAAGGCCAGGTTGGATGAGGCTTTGGGCAACCTAGTGTAGTGGAGGGTTTCCCTGCCCATGGCAGGGGGGTTGGAACTAGATGATCTTTGAGGTCCCTTCCAACCCTAACCATTCTATGATTCTGTGAAGCATTGGAAAAACAGGAATCCTCACAAATTTAAAAGTTAACAAACTCAGGCGTTTGCAAGATTAGGTCTCCATTTGCTTTTCATCTAAAAGATGAAATCTAGTCTGTTTTTTTTGTACTTCGTAGGGATCGACATTAAATCAAACATTTCTGAAGACAGCCTTATTAAGAGAGACCTATATCAAAATTTCCTTTACAATTTAAAACTAAAACATAAAACACTTTAGACAAGGAAGCTTAGATTAAAAATGTGACAAGAGTCAATAAACCACCCAACTGGACAAGTGAAATGATGAGTAAAAATGTAAGTCTCCATGAAAGGAACACATGGTATGTAAACTGAGCTAAGCATTTGAGTTCACTTATACCTTAACACTGAATGTTCATAATAAACACTGTTCCACTGCTGCTTGGAAAACGGAATCTGTAATACCTGCCTATTCATAAGCTTACAATCTCAATATGATTCAAAGACTACAGAAAACCTCCTGTTGAATTCAATGGGTTTTGAATCAGACATCAAGTGAAATAAGAATTTTAATTATTTAAAATAGGATTAGTTTCTTTGACATTCACATCTTTAGAAACTTCAAGCTGCAGAATGTCTTTTCAGAATGCTTCTTTAGTTAATGAAGTAATTTCGCAGTACCTAGGAACATGCCGTTCAGTAGTACTCCAAACCTTTGCAGGTTCTAAGGGAATATTTATCCAGAAGAGCTATTAAAATAGCACTACTTGTCAGACAAGAGATTTAAGACTATGCCAGTTTCTCATTAAACTGTTCCACTCAAAAGCTGGTCAAGAGTCATATAGAGTAAAGAGAACTCAGTACAGACCTTTGAGAGTCCTGTTAGTCCATTGCAGACACCAGGTAAGGTTTCTTGCAAAGAGCAAGAATCTACTTCTTAAGGTTAAAACAAAACCTGTAGGCTATACAATATAATAAACTCAGTTCTTCAAACTGTTGCGAATTCTAGTTAGCATCAACAGGAACTTTTCGTAAGTAAGGATCGCTTAGAGTAAAGGTCATAAAGACATGAAATGTTACTCACATTTCATGGAGAAGGAAGAATTTAGAATACTAAATATATAATGCACTCTGTGCATCCAATATAACTGTACTCATAGACCTAGAGTCATGTTTAGATTAATTTGACAAGGGTTCTGTTATACCGAGAGAGAAGCAATCAGCTTCTCCAAAATGAAAGAGGAATTAGCAGAGGGAGAACACAACAGTTTTCGTTTTAAATATTCATAAGCATGCTGATATCATACTTGGCAGTTAACCGGAGAGAATCTTGATCCCAAGTGAAGCATACAGTACTTAATTTACACATTATGTAGTTCAAGTTTCCCCTTTTGCTCTCCCTCCACCCTCTTTCCAAAGATGGATACTAACCTTCCTCACACTGAAAACGTTAAAAACAAACTTGTCTCCTTAATCTTCAGCTCTTTGCAGAAACCAGCAGAGTTCTTTTTTGCAATTATCCACAGAAGCACTGCAGCTATGAAAATGTTCTTATGAACATGTTTAAATTATACTATAGCTCACTGATGTGCTACTGTGCTAACAAAGCAATTTATCAATAAATAGTTTTAATTTAGAAGCAAGAGACTAAGGAAAAGTGCTGTGAGCACAAGAAAGGCTGAGCAGAGACTGGGAATCAAGTGACATCTAGTGAAGACAAAGGACAAATCTGTTCTCCTCTGAGAAGAAAGCTTAAGACGCACTTCAGAGTTTGCAGAGAAATACTAGAAACCAGGGGATGAGGTTAGGAAGGGATTACTACTTTGAAAATAAGTCACCTAACAGCGAAGAACTGAAATCCCACCAAAATAGCTCACAAAAATCTCATGTTTGTTAGCTTTTATACAGCAGCAAGGAACAGTACTGTTCAAGTGAGGATGGGTATAAAAAAACCCACAGATATAAACATGCCTCTTCATTTCTACAAATAACTTTGAAGAAAATGGAGTATTAGCCAATCTTTTTGAATTAGCGTGACACGCAAGTACTGCAGTGGACCACAACATCTTCAGCTTCAACAGTTGTTTTGTGAGGAGCGCACAGTTCAGCCAAGATGCCTTGCTACCCTACCTTCACGTCAGGAGAAAACAACCCATGTGGTACACCATGCAAAAAGTTGAACAGAGGCTACATTCCCTTGTTACAGGTCAGATCATCTGTATGCGTTGATACTTCAGAAGCAGGGAATGGTTAAGAAAAGTAACTTCTGCAGGACTAAAGAACTTTAGCTGATAGTGTTAAATTGAGATTAATTATTAGCCTTCCACCAAATGCAACTGCAAATGGTCTCACTAAATCTTAGTGAGTCTCCTTCAGGTGTTGAAGTTGTTTAAGCATGATCTTTCCAGAGTTTCACACTACTGCACAGCGGCCACCTTCAGTTAAATCAAACCAGCTGAAGTGCAGTATGTTCATCTTCCCCTCCCTCAATATTCTCGTTACTTCACCCTATTGAACATACTTTCAGCAGTTTTTAAGAGGGACTAACCAAAGAAGCCCTGAACAGCAGGTCTTGAACAGACACTATAGGTTACCCCTCACAGGTCAAGGTCACTTCAGACTTTTACTCAGGAATACCAATCTACTCAGTGCTTGTTCATGAAATCCTGCTTTCACTGTGAGGATCTAACAAATAGTCTATAATTTCTGTTCATTTTATTGGACAGTATTAGTAGTTTACACTTTTTATACCACTGAAATATTTTAAGAACTCTCGTAGGACTATTTTTCACTGCTACTTGGATCAACGGACTCTCCCGTCACTCAGCACCACCAACAGCCGCACGGACGCTGTTTATCGGGGACACCAGCCTGTCCTCTGAACACAGACACAGGAAGATGCTGCAGTGAAAAGCTCACTGCTCAAAAGCAAAGTCAGCACATGTGTTTACACAAGATGTTCTTGTTCCAGCCCCAGAGCTGGGAATAAACCAACCTCCCTCCTAGTTTGGGCTCCCTACACCCCGCACTCAAAGCCATTTTTTTGTGTCTGTATGGTACAGAGTCCTCCCTGCACCTCTACATTAGCTGATCCCAGGCTTCAGCTGACTATACATTTCATTTCCAGCTACAGCAGATACTCCTCCTAAACAACAGAAATCACATTACCACAATCGCCCATCCTTGGATACAGACCAGGAAATTATTTCACCCTAAGGGTTATTCCACTCTACAGTATTTTTGAGACAGGGCACCAGTGGAAAGAGCAAGAGACCAGATGGGTGAGTGGCCTGGAAGGAAATGCTGTGCTGTTATCCACCTCAAACCAACACATCTGGTTAATAGGAGAACAAGAACATCACACAGAAAATAGAGTACAAAACCAAGAGCATAAAACTAAATTCAGTCTCCCCTCAACCTAGACCAAATCTACCTTATCACTTCTGTCCTTCAGTATTAGAAACAACAACAAAAAAATCTGTTCGGCTTGTTAGACAGTAAATTCTTTAAGATGAAACAAAATTAAGCTCTTCAATGAAGTGAGTTCACTTGCGCAACATTCACTAGATTTGAAAATGCCAACTTCAAAACAGTCTGTATCTGGCAAGAAGATTTCCAACAATTTTACATTACAACCTGCACATACACATGGGGAAAGATCATTTATATGGGGCTTCCACAAAAAAAGATCACAGCTATTTTAAGCCACTGAGAGATAAGTAAAGACACAAGAAATTTGTACTAAAACATGGCAGAACACACTGAGACTTACAAAAAAGGAATTAACATGTTTGTACCTGCTTCTTAATAAGAGAACAACAACATAGTTTTTCAGAAGCTGTTGAAGACCAGTGATTTGTGTCTAGTGCTGTATTTAGTATTTATGCTTACTTATGATACAAAACTGACTTTGCTGCCATACAGCACAAACTTTGACAACTTAATTTATGCATAAATTGGCATAGTTTCAGCATGTACTCTTTATACCATTACAGCACAAAACTCTTTCATAAATTATTCTGCTTCTGCTTCTTAAAACAAAAATTTATATTATTTAAAGCTAAAATGCTCTATCATCTGTACTTTCTCAGAACCAAAGGTTTGAGGTTTTTTAGGAAGAAAAAAGCTAACAAGGTATTTAATCTAAACATTTGTGCAGAACTCAGATGTCACAAAACTAGTAAGGCATATGTATAGAGATCTCCTTTTCCCTCCTTCTCACATCCTCCTGTGCACTGCATTCACAAAGATATTTCCCTTTAGAGATCCCTGCATCAGAAAAAGGAAATAAAACCAAACTGAAATATGTAACAAAAATGAAAGGCTTACAATTAATTTAAAGCACCACTCCCAAGCACAGCTGAGAGGCCACTGTCAGGCAGAGGTCTGATGCTTTGGACACAACCTTAATTTCACAACGCAGATAGCTTACTTGCACCATTTGGGTACATCATGTCAGTACAACAGCGTGGAATGACTTACCAGAAGGAAGCAGAGGCAGAAGCAAAGTAGAGGAGAAGCCACAAAGAGTAAAGCATATACAGGCATCTAGTTCCCTCCAGAAGTCAGCAAGTTTGCTACATAAATAACCTGACACCAGGCAAAATGCAAAGTGTCAGACAATACCAGTGGGAGACACCATAACACATTTCAGCAGTCTGGAGAAGACAAAGCAGCCAGACTGAGAAGGAATTCAGGACAGACAGATATAGTGTTGCTAACTGTCTTTGGACTACCTCCAATACATCTAGGTATACAATACAGCCAGAAAGGTGACTTATAAAGGAGATGCCCTAATATAAAAATGACACCAAGGGATTTTAGCAGCTTGTTAAATAAGATCAATGACACAGTCAAGAGAGTTAACAGCAAAGAAGGGACAAGCTTTGTACTGGTCACAGACAGAGAGCAAGGCAATGTAGAAGGAGATGGTAGAGTAAAGAAGCAGTAAGTTGTGTGAGTAGGGGGGAAAAACAAAAAAAGGAGAAAAGTTGAGAACTGCCCTGCTGGAAGAAAGCAAAATGCCCAAGGATGATACAGGGTGCCCACGTAGCTGTCAAAAGAACATGGTCAATGAGACACAGCTATTCTGACAGAATCAGAAAGTGAACTCAAACAAAATTCAGGTGTGGAAATGGGAACCAGCAGCAAAAAATTAATGGACCACCTCACAAAAAGGAAAGGACTAAAGACAAGTAAAGGATTACACTTGTGAATCAAGGACGAAGCAGTGGAAAGAACAGAAGACAGTATAGGACAGGAGGTCAGAGGAAAGAGAAACAGACAGAGAACATGAGATCAGGTAATACAGGGGAGGTTTGAGAAAAAAATAGTTGTTCCCGATCTCTCAACATTCAGACATTTGATGATACTGGGCAAGGAACCAGAGCACGAGGAAAAAAGGATAGAAAAATCATCAGGAGTGAGCTATGAATAGCAGACACCTTTTGAGAACATTTAAAGGCAGCACAAGAATACGGTGAAGCTGGTGAGCACAAGATCACCTGAGGTTAAGGAGACTGAGGAGAACAGCAAAAACTAAGCTGCTGTCCACCACTACCTACCAGGCAGGCGGAATTGCTCCCAGGAGCACAAGCTTCTCCCCAGGAAAGAAACTGCTAAAGATACTTCAACAGTGACCTCTAATGGACAAATCATACAATACCGGTATTTCCTCTGACAGCAGAAAATCTCATGGACTCCAGGTACGACCAGATCACGACACAAAAGCCAGAATCTCTGAATAGGTTCTTGAAATTATTACAACACCTCTTAATCGTCTCAGGTAGGTAAGTCAAATAACTTACAGAAGTTAGAAGTCATCAAAAACTTGGAGCATATCCCCAAAATAAGCAAAAATAAAACATGCCAAGTTGGCAGTGTAACAGTTGCGCGCACACTGATGACCAGCACTCGTACCTGTTGTCAGTGCTGAAGTAACCTTTAACATCCCAGCCTGCTTCCCAGTCACGTCTTCCCCTCTATGCCCTGCTGTGTTGGACTACAGCTAACCTGAGCTTCTGGAAGCTCTTCAAGCACACTTCCTATTCACAAGGTACTACAGGGATCTTAATTGTCAAACTACATCAGCATACCGAGTAAGGATATTGTGACTATACTAAGATGTGAAATTTTGTATACACTCAAACTACATCAGCATACCGAGTAAGGATATTGTGACTATACTAAGATGTGAAATTTTGTATACACTAAGTAGCAGGAGAATACCTTGAGTTAGCCCAGCTATCTAAAGTCTAGAAGTTTCAGTACCACTTCACACTTAATGGTAAAATAGTTCACAAAAGCTGCTCTGCAAGGGTAAAAGAGTCGGGTAAGGCATAAGCCCCAATATATATGCCCAAACAGCCTCCTTTAAGAATGGGAGTTTCTCTATTGCTAATTCTACTCCAATTATTGCTCACTTACAAATCCAGCAGCACAAGGGAACCAAAAGCGGAAGCCTAAACTACCCTGCTGACTTCGGTCTAAGCCTGCAAAGGTACTTCTTTTCCAGTTAAAGGCAGCCATTTGGCATTCTAGTGCAATCAACTTAGGAAAAAAGCTAAGCCCTCAACACAACGTGATGCACAAATCTTACACCCAGACGGAAACCGGCCCCCCCCACCACACGCACACTCACTCATCTATTTTACACTGTCTCAGAGCTCCAAATCATTCTGCTTGAAATGACACAGGACAAGTCTCAGAGTAGAAAAGACAGCCAAGCTTGGCAATATGCCTTTCCTCTCCCTCACTTCCCTGGACATCCCAGTATTCTGTAATTCCCAGCCTGTCCCCCAGAACCATTATGAAGCCACAAACGTTAGCTGAAGAAGTGTGAACAGAGTAGGACAAAGTTTGATTTCAAGAACAGCTATGACAAATTCCTTAACACAAAATTTCAGAAGCCTCATGACAGTCCACACTGTTGGAAACCAAGCACAGCATAAGATGTGACTGGTACGGCCACCTCAGCATCAACCATGGAGCAGCGACATAAGAGGAATCACGTTGGCTGGCCTTGCAAAACATGCAGATCTACACCAACTCCCTAAGTTCACGTTCATCCCACACAGGGGTGTCAGAAAGAACAAGTGGCCAAGATTGCTGCAGACTTAAGAGAAGTTAAAATTCCACTTGAACTTGAGTGAAGCAGTCCTAAGCAGAAGTGCACAAAACAGTAGAATGATACCCATAAAAATGATCACTGTTGCACAGAGGATGCGTAAACAATATTTGTGATTGACCAAACTAATCAAGCATGTATATCCTGTAGCTCCAGTTCCCTCCAAACCTCTCCAGCACAGCTAATCTTAATTCCCTACCACTATTCATGTCCTATTAACAATCCCACTGAGCAGGAGGTAAGTGTCACCTGCATGTTCTCCAGCTACCATCAAGTGACATGGAACAAAGACAACTTGGTCACATCTACCCAGATTAATCCATCACACTGAAGAGCAGATCTCTATCATTCAGCCACTCTTTTCCACAAATTTGAGGAATATTTGTCAGGACTTTATTCCATTTATTTTGGTATTAGCCCATGGGTTCAAAAGACACCTGGGTCAGGACCAGAAAACCTATTCAGGCTAACAGCGTAAGTGTAACTGTCCTTAATTTCGCTTCTCAGCAGTATACTGGATAGAAGGCTTTAAATCACTAAATAATTGAATTAAAAACTCCCAGTGCATATTATGGAGACACTGGCCCGTATCTCCATATAAAGTTAAGAAAACACACACTCACTTTCTCCCATTGCTTTCAACTGGATTGTCACAGGAGATCCCAAAGTGGAATCATCCCAGGTTTCTCACTTACACAGCAACTGGTCCAACAAGACTGCAGAATCGCACCTATTTAGCTTCCCCTAAAGTTTTGCTTCTGATTTTGAAGCACAGAAAGTTCTCATCAAGCAGCAAAGGACAGACTCAACTGTTTCAGAAGTTACCTAGAGCAGAGGCAGCCAGTTCAAGACTCCTATCAGCACAGCACTGGACAGTTGAAAAAAATCCAGCCTAATAATTTTCTCCAGAAAAATCAATGTGCATTTTGAGTACTTCTGATATTGAATGAAGTAGATATGCAAACGCAAAGCACCAGCAGTACGAATGGCATTCTAAAAATATTAACAAAAACCATGCCACAAAAATACTCTAAGTGGTATGATGGATTTAATAGTGAAGTCCTCATACTTGCTAATGAAACTTTACTTATTTTAATAGTTTGCTGGCAAAAATATGAACTATGGTTACATAAAAATATGCATATCCAGCTTGTACATGTATTTATTCTTCCAGATAGACATATTTACTCTAAACAGCAGGAAAAAAAGCAAGCAGAACACTCATTTAAATGGCAGAAAACTAGTAGAAGATGCTAATATGACCTTAGTGTAGCATGTCAAGTATCACTGCCACCAGCTTCCTAGTCATTTTAAGAACAATCTGCTAAGACAATTAATTACATAGCTTAAAAGATTAGGTCAACAGTGTCAAATACGAGAATATGAACTTGAAATTTAGCCTTTTTAAAATGTGTGCTGTCTATTTAAATGTCTACATCAATTTCTGAAGGACTAGTAAGTTTCAGACTTGATGAGCTACTTCTCAGGAGAAGGAGTGGGTTTACCTCCCATAAAAGAAACCCAAACATAGCAATCAAAGGCTGACAGAATTCCTTGGCTGAGAGAACAGATATACTTGCAGCCTGCTGATCTAAGGGCTACTTTAGAAGAAAGTAGTAATTAAAAGTTGATATTTAATATAACACAATTTTGAAGTAGTTGCAATCCTTAAACTGGTATTTTGAAACCTAAAGCTGCTTTAAACTAATAGCATACTCTGAATTTTTCTTGAATAGTCAACCTGAACACAACCTTCTTGGACACCTCTTATTACCTGATCTTTTTCCTTCCCCAGTCAGGTCTACAGCTAAGACTCATAGCTCTGACATAGGTTAGTGGGCTTTCAATTCCAGTGCTCATGCTGAAGCATGTCACCCTCCCCAGGCTCAGTTCTCAGACAGCCGAGTTTACCACGACTCAAGTCTCCTTGCAGGAGTTTCAGTCTGTTTTCTCTTCCTCAGAGTAAGGCAGGTATCTGCTACCTGCCCAGCCAGTTGTGTGAACTCACCCTTTGGCTACATTTGAGACGCGAGGTCTCATCTGGAAGAGATGATTAAGTCCTTGGAAGTCTGTTAGCTTTCAAAAGTTGTAGGATTTTTACAAATCCCAGAGAAAGAATAGTCAAGTTTACCAAGAGTAATGCTTACAACTCATTTCATCCTTGTGCCAGGTAAGCAGCCATTCAGACAGAAGACACCAGAGCAAGTAACCAGCACCAGAGAGGAGTTCTGCCTGGCAGCAGTAGGTACCCAACTTCGGATGAGTTGTCTGACACAAGCATTAGATAGAGACATGCAGAATGAACTGGTGTCTCAAGGTGCCCGCAAGCCTCCAAAAGCCGCAAGGAAAACTGAAGTGGCTGGATACAACTAACTGCCTAGCTTTGAAGCAGCTCAAGTTCAGACAGGCATCTCCTTGCAGTGACCTGAAGGAACACGAAAGCCACCAGCTGAGTGGCCCTGTAGCCCAGCTCTATCAGTGGCTGATAACAGATACCAGGCAGCAATATGCCCAAAGCAAAGTTTACCACAATGCTTTCCCAAAACATTCTCTCAGCTTCCAGCTATTGATAATTTCATGATCTTCTAAACCAGGGGTAGAGTTGTGTGTTTCATAGCGATGTTTATCATTTTCCCTGCCTGAAATTGCCCATGAATTTACTTATTGGTCATCATTTACATGTTAGATGGCTGGAAATTGCTGGTCATATTTATAATTGAGATTCCTTTAGAAGCTACAATAGGGACAAAAACAAATAGCAAGATACCAGTCTAGAGGACACCATACAATCAGAATGAGTGCCTAGAATAACTATTTCATACTTCTCACAGCCACTCGCATGGTGCCCATAGTTTTATCTATTTCCTACAAATCCCTTAAACTACACATTAGTAACCAATAAACTGCATCCAGAGAACAAGTGTTTATGTAGTAGAATCTAAGAATATCTTCATTTTTTCCTCATGCTTAACCCTCTGCAAATGCTCAGAGCCTTAAGTGAGATTTTTACATTCATATGTCCGTTTCAAATAACACATACTATCTTACAGCTCACGCAGCAAGTAGTTTAGAGTTCAGTAGGTTGGGTTTTACTGGTTTGTTTGTTTGGGGTTGGTTTGTTTGGTTTTGTTTTAAACCTATCTCAATTTGTAAGGCTTTCCTTGGCTATAGCCTGGTATATGGCAAAGCACCTACCCTTTGTTTGTTTGGGGTTGGTTTGTTTGGGTTTTTTTTAAACCTATCTCAATTTGTAAGGCTTTCCTTGGCTATAGCCTGGTATATGGCAAAGCACCTACCCAGTTATCTCCTCAACACTCAACTCCTTTGGTGGTTCCAGTCCCCTCTCCATTTCATACACTCCTAAAAAAATTCAGTTCCAAAACCTTAAAGGAGTGGTCGAGATAGAAATCCACTGGCACATGCAGAGAGCAGACAAGGATAAGCAAAACACCAACAAAACCAACACTTTTCTTCTCTTTAGAAGACGCAAAGTAACAGGGATCAGATAAAACTCACTGTCTGTATTTCAACAACCAAGAAGCAAGAATGCTTGCACAAGACTCTGATGGGTAAGCCTGAAGCATTCTCTTCCAAAAAAGAAATTCTTTTATGCCTTGCAAAAGTCAGTCTGGTATCTGCCTCCACGAAGTTAAGTTTCATGTTTATGTTGCTCTCATGACATGCTATTCATGAGCTTCTTTACTATGGGAAGTAGGATCCACAAGGTATTAACTGAAGGTGGTGTGTGCAGTACAAGCAAGAGAACTTACGCTCAGAAGATGTTTTTGACAGAAGTAGACTGCTTGACTTTCATGTCTGAAGCTCACATTCAGCTGGTCTTGCTCACGTATGTTTGGTTAATAGATATAATGCAGTTGAGTTGCAAGTTATTTTCACTTGCTTCAGTCAAACTAATTATCCATCCACCAAAACGCAAACTGCATCATTTCTGATACAGTTAAAAATTTCAAAAGTCCTCACCTAAACGTAAGGATTTCAGAGCCACAGTAGGGAATGGATTTCTGGCTGAACTGGTAACAAGATTGAGAACTACAGATCTTCCAGTACATGGCAGATATGTATTGAAGTTGGAAAAGCATGTCGAACATGGCTGCTAAGTCACATCCTCAGTCTCTTTATTTTTAATAAAGTGCTTCACCAAGAAGCACTCTTAACAGTGACATTGAACTCTATTAAAAAAAAAAAATTCCAAGTAGCAGTGTCAGCTTTTCAATACTGCTCAACTGCCTGTAATGAAGTCCGAAAACAGGAGTATACTTACTTGTAAGTTTGTTGTGACTCAGAACCAGCTGTGTGATGTGAGACAACGTAACTGCAAATGAAGAGAGAGAGAAAGAATTTAGTTAATGGACATGGCAATAAGATCTTGTATCTATTTCAGCTAAAAAAGAGGTAAGTTATTATCTTCGCTCCAGTAACTTCACATTCACGTACACTGTCACAATAAACAAGACAAGCTCAAGACTTAAGGACATACCCAGCCACTCCTCTGCCCCTTTACTTCACGTTTCTGTTACTGCATCAAACATGACTTGAGCAGTAAGTACCGGTGCCTCCCAGGAAAGCTCTAGTTCTGGGCACACAAACGCCTTTATTATTCCCACCCTTTGAATCCTTCCCAAGGCAGAACTGATACATCTATCCCAATAGAAAACATGCTACACAAGGAATTACATTTCCATGTTTCCAATTCATTATCAAGTCACTGCTAGATTTAAGTCTGCAGTATCAGTCGCTGCATTTACAACCTCGCATCCATGAAGCACCGTAGCAGACCAGCATTGCTGCTGCGTGGCAAACGGCCATGTGACCACATACAATATTTACTCAAATTAACCGAATGATCTGATTGATTGAAGCCCCTCAGATTACACCTTATTGAGCAAATGAGCGTGGGGCACAGGGCAGCTACAGACATTGGCACTCTCCCTACAATTCTTCATCCTTCCCATTTCTTCTTGCCTACTTCCACCCTCCACATCATCATCGCTTTCCCTAGAAGCTCCATAGCCCACAATTGACAACAGCATCTGGTCAGAAAAATATGCTAAATGGCCAGAGGAGTAACTCACGCTTTGAAACACATCTCTCAAACATCTTCCCTCTCCCCATAAAAAGTTTGATGTATTTTATCAGAACCAGAAAAACAGAGAGATTTTCCTCCTCTACACCTTTTCTTTACTTCCAGTGTACCTTCTTAGAACAGCTCTAGAAACTGCCTGGCTGCCCCTCCTAGGCAGCTGGGAACTCTTCCTGCCTGAGGGACAGCTGTAGTGCTACGACTTTCATCTCTCAGAGCTTTCCTCAAGCAAACATCACTAACGTTAGCCCAGAGACAGCCCAGGGGTCCTGCTGCCTTAGGGAACGAAGATATCCTCATGAGTGTGCCTGAAAATTGGCCATGCTAATCAGTACTTACTAAACTACAAGCTGGAGGGAAGCTTGGAGAGCTTTTACTTACTGATGAAGCAACCTCTTTCAGCTAACCCTTGAAGGCCCATGACTTAGCACAGGCAAACATAACCTGTCAGCAGAATGAAAGCAGTCACTCAAAGGCAGAAACAGATCAGAAAGTTCGGTGTAAAAAAAAAAAACAAAAAAACAAGCCAAAACCAAAAACCATCACCACAGTTCCCTGTGCAATTGATGGCTGCGGAGGAATGAAAGACAGGGAGGAGAAAGGAAGAAACAGTGCACCCACTCTAAATTTCTCCAAAAACATGAGCGGTCTAAGTACTGCCTGCACCACCTCACAAAGCAGAACACCAGGACAGAAAAAGAAGCCCACAGAAAGACTCTAAGTGTGTTGTGGAAAAAAAACAGCACTGAAGGGCAGACACAAAGAGCTCTAAGCTTTAAAACAGAAAAGGCTTATCAGCATCTGAACCATAAGCAATCATTTAACACTATTGGTTACTGACACATACAGCTAAATATAGAAATGCAATTTACGCAAAAAGAGATGCTGGAGATAAGTTACAAGCTTGTGAACAAATGCCTAAGTACTCCTTACATATTTGTTGCTTTTGGTTTAGATATTTAATAGCTGTGACAATCAGCAAAAGTCAACACTTCATGGGCCCAGAGAAGCTGTGTATGTCCCAACCCTGGAAGTGTTCAAGGCCAGGCTGGATGAGGCTTTGAGCAACCTAGTGTAGTGGAGGGTTTCCCTGCCCATGGCAGGGGGTTTGGAACTAGATGATCTTTGAGGTCCCTTCCAACCCTAACCATTCTATGATTCTATACTATTTAAAAGAAAAAGCATACCCAATATGGTCTTCCTGCAAGAAGCCAGCTTATGAGGACACATCCCTTGCATACAACTTATTTACGCCACAGAAGTATAAAATTACAGAGCTGCACTAAGTGCGAGATAGCAGCACACATGCAAGTACCTGCTCTGGATCACTTATAAACTGAACTAAGAAACAAAAGAGTAAGAAAAGGAAGTGTCTTACTAGTAGAGAATCAACAGACGCTGATCTAATCCATGTGTACACATATAGTGAACCTTTCCTGCCGCAACTTCAACATTTCCATACATGGGAAGCGAGGATGCTTACTCAAGGGCAATTAAGCACTGGGGCTGCAAACTTGGGTCTTCTGAACATCAGACTCCTGCTGAATTTAAATAGCACTAAAAGTTCTGCGCATATTTAGTTTTTAAAGGTAAGCTTGTTCACTAAACCATCAAGCCATGTGTACTGCTGGCCTTTAACAACACAAGCTTAAAAACATTATTCTCACTATTCCCCCTCCATATTTGCCACATCACTGTCTTCTTCAACTGAGTCTATTTTCAGAAGGGTTTCTTCTCACGTGTCTATACAGAAGAGAACAAAGTCCCAACGTAAAAAATTTCAAGGCCAAAATCCCTAGACAAAAGACATTTCAATCTGGAATTTACTGTCCGAATTCAACTGAAGCCTAGACATCTTCTCTGAAACACCAGTGTGTCAGTCCATCCTGATGCATGACAAAGAATCACATCACATCTTTGACCCACAAAGCAGGCTGACATCCCCCAAAATAACATAAAATAATATCACGATGTTGTCTTTTTAAGAGCAGCAAAGGTTTAGGCATCTGTGTTCTGGACAACTTCCAGCAGTATTTTAGCCATATCCAGACAAAAAGATTTTCAGTCTTGAAAGGACCACAGCTACTACCAGCTCAGAGACAGATTTGCAAGCATTTTAAGAAAGGGAGCCTAGATATAAAGTGTTACTTGGTCATTCCTTAGAAGGAGGGGAATTTGCTCACTTACATTAAACTGACCTGTGTGAAACAACCTGCCCTGGAAATACCAAGTTTTTCAGTACACCACCACTTGCTTACTCCTGTGAAAAGGACAGTGCTGTGGGAACAGCTGACTGAAGTTTTCCTCATCGTATATATAAAGTCAATTCTGCAGCACAACTAAACTATCAGCTCTTCTGACAAAGACATCTGTCTTGCCAACTAATTCACATCGCCAGGTAACACCTAGAAGGCTGAAGAGAGCCTGGCGTAGCTAGCAGGACTTGCTGAGGACCACTCCACAGGTCAGACGATCCAGCCTGAGATCCAAAAGGCACCGCAGCTCCCACAGAGGAATTACTGTAACCTCTCTATGATGCCACCGGACAAGCTCCTAGACACTAGGAAGCAGCTCCTTGAGGACTGCAGACCTCGGATGCCTTGTTAACATTACAATAATTACCATACAGGCGATAAGTTATTTTGATTTCAAGAATGCACCAAATATCCACACAGAAGTTGGAGGGTCAGGATACTACCGTTTGCCAGAGCAATTTACTTGCATAGTAAATAAAAACTCTCATTATGGTCCCAGTCCCACTATTGCTTCAAAACTGAGTGAGTCAAGGGAAGAATATTTAAGCTCTTCCCTTTTGGCCTTACTATAGAGCTTATTCACATATCACTGCCATGCAATGCAAGCTAGTTTTACATAAAATATTTATATGACAAGACTTGACAATTTTTTTTTAAAGGGGAGGAAGGGGACCCAACAAAAACAAATAAACAAAAAAAACCCACCACGAACACAGAAAAGGAAGACTCCAGAGACCTTGCTGAACCAAGATAAGACATTGTCTGTCCCATTGGAGGAAATTAATGCAGGATGAGCATTACAGTATCGCACAAAACAACTTACAAGTAGCCTGCCCCTCCATCTTCTGTGCTTTGGTTATTTTAGGAGAAGACAATTATACCAACACTAACTTTCTGATAAGAAATTCTAGGCATGTTAATTCCTACCACACAAGCATGTACTTCATGTAAAATATGAATAGCTTACAGATGGAATGATAATGAGAGCAAATTAACACTTACAAAGTAAATAGGATTTCATCCAATATTCCTTCTCTGACAACAAGACTACAGAACAGCAGATGTCTCAAGTTATTTGGGAAAAATAATTATTTAATTTATAGCTTCCCCATCTCGATCACTTAAAGACATAAATGAGAGATTAGCAACTGCTCCCTACTACAAGAACAATTCCCTAATTATTGATGGCTCTTTAAAGTCCTACCAATAAACAGCATAACCATCAGGCCAGGGAAAAGGCACATCATGCCCTACTTGCTAAACCCAACTGTTCACCCTACAGGACGCCTATTAATGCTCTCTACCATTACCTATCCATATTGGTGCTTTGTAAACAAATAGGATTTATTTATTTCACAATATGGAATAAAAAACCTACATTAGAATATTTCCACAGGGTAAGACTTTTTTTTTAAAACCAGTCCTGTATGGACAGGCAGATATAGTATAGATGTGCTCACAAATGGTATAACATTTGTTTTATCACATGCCTGAATAATAAGAAAAGCCTTTAAAGTTTAATACTGTTTCACGTGGTCTTTGCATTGCTATGATGAGTTAAAGCACAGAACACCTAGACCAAGGTGTACTTTAAATCTCAAATGAAATCTCTTTTCTACAGAACATCTTTGAAAAGAGTTTTCTCATATTACTTTTCTGAAAGCCTCAAAAATTCCGAAGCTCTGAAGGACTGTAGCATAACTCTAGTTCGTACTTTAAGTCATTACGACAAAACACAGAGGTGCCTGGATTTGAGGAATATTCCAAAAATAGAACTCAAGTTCTCATGACATTAATGAACTCCTGAGCGAGCAGTGGTTCAGGGACTAGTGAACTTTCCTTTGTGAATCTGAACACCACATTATAAACAAGCTGCTAACTCCACTCTCCCTTTACTGAACACAAAAACAGGAAGAGATGTAGAGGTTGCCAAGCTCTAGGCCTGAGCTAGTTTAAGACAGTTTCCAATACGGAGTGTCAATCTCCATCCAGATAGGAAAAGTATTTAATCTTGATTTAGAAAGAGAAACTGGTATTTGACAGAGGCCGGTTTGGTCTGTTTTGTCTCTCCCACAGCTGCTACAGAGGGTGGAAGTCACGGCAAAAGAAAATATGAGTGGCTGCCCCATATTGTAGCAAGTCATTCACTAGACTGGAAAGAGAAGCCAGAAGAGAATCCAATCCAATCCAGGGCATATATTCCCCTTCTCCTTTTCTCCTCTCCGTCCCCATATAACACCAGCTTTCTAAGATCATTTACGATTTTTGGTGGGTTTTTAAACATGACAAGAATAGGTCTGCACCTGAAGGAAAAGGATTGGCACACCGAGCAGAAGCTACACAGTGCACTGCTTCCAAATCCTTGAGTCTGCATTAACTCTACGTGAATTAAGAAAGCTTAAACAGGAGCCACTGCAGCAAGTACTCAAATATGCAGAGGGATAAGGCTTGGTCTTTTTCTTGAAGGATAACAAAGACTATAGGGAGTAGCTGACTTGAAGAGTTACTGGCCACTGTGGGAGAGGCATTCACAACCATTAAATAATTACATGAGACAAAATATCAATCAGGGGCTACTGAACACAGTAACTTAGGAGTATCCTCCAACCTAGTAAGTCCTTAAACCTCCAATGGCTGAAAATGGGAAAAACATCACCAAAATGTTCCCTCCAATCATAACCTAAACTTACCCTTATCTCTGAGCATCTACTAGTGGCCCTCATTAAAGACAAGATGCTGTGAAAAAACAGTCACTGAGTGTGAATCACAATGTCTGTTTTTAACAAAGGTCTTTATTTTATGGAAAACACAAACTTCCTGAAAAGGCAAGCTTTAACACTGCACTGCATTGGAAAGAGACCCAACACATCTAGAAGGGAAGGCATGAGGTCAGACCCACTTAGCTTCCCTGGCAGTTCTGAGAACCAGAGAAACCCAAAACACCCAATCTGTACTAGAAAAGATCATCCATTAGGAGTCAGATGACAGGGTAAGAGAACAAGCAAGTTTAACATTTTCTCAAACCATTACATGAAATTCAGAGGTAATACCTATTCATTACTTTTTTAAAGGCATATTCAGAGGAACTTATTCCTTCTCCAGATGGAAAGTGGCAAATATCTTGATGATAAACCCACAAAACCAAAAACCAAAATGAACACCCAGCTTATAATGCCTTCTCTGCCAGAGTACAGAGCAACTGAAAAAGCAAGATGATCTCAATTAACTGAACAGAAACCAGCCATCATTTCCCCCTCCTCAAACTTCCATCTCAAATTGGAAAAGGCCCCAAATCCCCACACTAAATCAAGTCACACGCTTGTACACCAAAAGTATCTGCACACAGACTTCTCTGATGCAGTGTAAGTAGGGTACCACAAGCATGCACTTCATGTAGGGAACTCCGGGCCAAACAAGCTTCAGATGCTTAATTAGCAACTTGGTTATCAGGGACCACTTGTGTCGCACACTGTGGTCCCTGACCCTCCCTGCACAACAAACCCAAAACAGTCTTTGTACAAGAAAAGCTTTTTTTACTTTAGCATTACTGATGTGCTTCAGCGTCACTTCTTTTCCCCCTATCAGAAAGATCAAAGCTGGCTAATTAATTATGTGTTTTAGTGTTGATAATAGGAACCAAGTCCACCTAATAAAAGTAACAGTGCTTTGTTCCTGCCCCATACTCCTAATGTGTTAGTTTATCTGACAGGGATAAGTATTATTCTGAAAACACTACTTTGTCTCAAACAACTGTTTATCCACTAGAAATACAGCAAAGCTTTCTATTTAGCATGAATTCATATATTTGGGCTTTACAATGTAATCTTCCTGAAATCCCACACACAACTCAGAAGCGGGAAAAGAACCAGTAAAGGATGAAGACTAGATGAAGACTAGGTACAGAACCTAGTTCTGCAGAACTGTACTTAAGTCTTCATCCTTTAGTGATGTGCCTGAAGATACTTTGGTCTGCTCCCAACTCTGCAGACAATGGTGAGTTGGTAGTGAGCCATACATCTCCCTGAACTCACTTCCATCACGTAAGAAGAGCTACATATACTTCCTCCTGGTTGCTATCAAGTTTAACAACCACAGTAGACAGCTCAACCAGGATACAGTTGATGTTTCAAGTATGCTGGTTGTTTTAGATTTTGCTTTTTTCTCATTACCTCATACATTCAGGAAAATTTCAGCCTGTGGCACACTACAGCCAGTCACAACTTTAAATCACTGCATACCAACTGTACCATAACATCGTACGCACTCTGAGCCAAAGCAAAAGCAAGGCGAAGTTACCTGCCTTGCTCTTCATTCTTGTTCTCCAGAACTGTGACGGTATGTTGTTATTGGTATGTTGGTAAATTAACTACATCAAATGCAATGTAATAATAACAACAAACTGCCACAATTCCGGAGGCACATGCAACCATGTAATAACCAAAGTATGTCACTGCTGTGTCTGTAATACAGTTATTACCCTACTCCCCTTCAGAGACCAGCCACGCGTAGCTCCAGGCTAACGTCACCCTATCCCTTTCAAATACCCCTGGAGATGCTACTTGGCTGGTGTTTTAGCTTTGGCAGCAGGGAGAGGCAAGGATGGACAAGAAGCAAAGTCTACCCATCACTCAAGTGCCAGAATGACAGCAGCGAGAGACAGGGGACGTTTAGGGTTGCAGAGGGTGACAGGAGACCTGGGAAGGAGTGCCAGCTCCCCACGCCGCCCTCTCCGGCGCAGCGGAGCAGGGGCTCTCCTGCACACACTCACGGCTCGTTACGGTGCTGCCGGGAGCAGGAAGCGGTGTCTGCCCCTGCCCACGAACCCCCCCAAGCCCAACGCTTCAGGACACCGCGGGCCCAGGAGAGGCTCGGGCAGCCCCGCCACCGCCGAGGGGCCGGGGCAGCAGCCGGGAGGGGGCCCACCCAGACCGCCCCCCCGGGCCCGGGGCCGGCTCGTCCCGGGACAAATAAGGAAGTTTCCGCGCTCTCCCCGCCCGCCGCCGGCGGTACCTACAGAGGCCGGGCACGTCCAGCATGTTGGAGATGCCGCGGTCGCACATGTCCACCTCGGGCTGGTTCTTCTCCCTGCTCTCCTCCACGATCTTCTTCAGCGACTTGGACATGGCCTGGGCGGAGCAGAAACGGACACCGTGAGGCGGGCGGGGGGTGTTGGGGGAGGCAACCGGCCGGAGACCTCTGCCGGGACAGCGCGGGGAGAGATGCCGCTGAGGCGGCCGAGGGCAGCGAGCCCGCCCGCTCCGCTGCGCTGCGCGCCACCGGGGGATCCTGTCCCGTCCGTCCCGTCCCAGCCCAGCCCAGCGGAGCCTTGATCGGGATGCCAGCCACCCTCCGGACCCTGGGCGGAGGGACAGACCCGCCAGCGCCCCCAGGGCGACTTACTGCGCGGTACTGCGGTGGGACACGGCTGGATACTGCGGGACGCCCGAGATCGGCCCGGCGGGAGGTTCCCGGCTGCCACCCGCGCCCGCCCCGCCCGGCCACGCCCCATCCCGCCACCTCCCCCGCCCTCGCGCGCAGACGCGCCGCAGCCCTTTCCCGGGAAGGGAGGGCGCTCCCCGCGCCTCCTAAGGCAGCCCGCCCTTCCACCCACAGCTGGGGGGTGTCGGACCAATCAGCGCGCCTTCTCGACACAGCCCCGCTGGCCATTGGCTGGAGGCGCCGATGGAAGGTTCGCTGGCCAATAAGGACGCCCCGTAGGCGTGAGCGGGTTTCAGGCCGCAAGCCGCCGGAATTCCGCTGCGCGAGTGCGGCTGTGGCGCATGCGCAGCAGTGGCGGGCGGCCGCCGTAGCGTGGCGCGGCGCCGCGCCCCGAGCCCCGAGCATCCTGCCCGCCGCAGGCTGGGTCGGGCCGGGCCGGGCCCGGCGTGCCCGGGAGCGCTGTCTCGCTGCTGAGCCCACTCTGTGCGCTTGTCCGTCTGGATAGGTGGGGGAACTCGGGTTAACGCCATGCCTGAGGTTAACCGGACATTTCGTGTTGCGAGCCTCATGCGGTCACACCGCTGCCTTTTAAATACCCACTGCTAACAGCCGTTATCTCCTCTTCAGCACTTGGAAAGCCCTTTGCAAGCATAAACCCGAGAAGATGGGTTGTGGCGGACATGGCACCGTTTTGCACAGAGGAGAAACGTGCTTTCGGGTGCCCTGTTCCGCGGAGCGCTCTTAGCGGCAGCGGCTCCTCGTGCCCTCGCAGGGGTCTGGAAACCAGCAGGGCTGTGCTCAGGGCGGGTGGTCAGCTGCGTGTCCCAGGTGGTCAGCAACAGGAGAAAGGAGAAGCTGCAGAACCATGGAGCTGGAAAGCTCGGGCTCCCAAGGAACTGACCCAAATAGGGTTTCAGAGCACTCTGAAGTTTGGGAAAGGCTACCTAAGGCAAAAGACGTTATCGCCAAAAAAAAAAAAAAAAGGGTTTATTGAATCAGTTTTCCATTTCTTCAGATGTCTTTATGGATTTTCTGGTCAGCTCTAGTTGCAAAACTAGTCACAAGGCTCGGCCCATGTCTGAGCACTGTTAATTGACCTTGTCACTGTGATGCTGGAGTACAGCCTTACTGCTTGGAGTGTATTTATGTGTATAACACCTTTTATAGGAGTTAAGAAGCTCCTGCTTATTCAACAGATATGGAGGCTTACAGCAATCAATGACTACATCTATAAAATGACCCAAGGCCAGGCCACACATTGAGAACCACAGCCTTGAATTTTGCATGTGTGCACCCTTCCAACCCAAACCATTTTATTATTCTATGCACTGCAAGGTGTTGCTTAAAAGCCTAAAAATAATATCCACGGAAAATAAGATGATGAATGAGAAAGTGCCAAAGCCAGCAAATGAGAAACACTGGTGGAGGTGCAATGTTAGCTTTTCCTCTTTCGGAAATGGAAGGATTTAATTCTGGGTTGCAAAATTGTAGCATGTTTATCCTTAAATGGCATTTACTACCTTGAGTCTTTTCCTAAAGTTACATACATGCTGCTTTCAGGTCTTTCTTGCTAAACACAACTGGAAGAACTTCCTTTTGTCTAGATTGCTCAGCAGAACACACAGTCGCTCAAATGTACAAGATAACCATGCACAGTTCCTTTTTGTCTGCAGGAACATGAATCCAGATCCCTTTCCTGTCTAAGAAAATGACCTGATTACGACCAGCCAGTTGTCCCAAAGACCTAGGTACTAGCATGTCTACTGTTCTTGTTTCATAGAGAATGATTGCAGGCTTCATTTAGTAGCAAAGGCTTAGGCAGATTTATTGTCTGTAAAATATGGTCCTAACTTGCTTGTTCCACGAAATAGATAAAGCACACGTGACTGTGACAAGATGCTCACAAACCAGTGTCTTCCTGGCTAATGAGAAGCTTGTCTGGCTTCTCACTGCCCCATTTATGCAGTGATCAAAACAATAGTGTATTACGTTGCACGTGGCCTGGATGTCCACATTCTGCCCCTACTGTAGAAGTATTTAATTACTCCCCACTTAATAAGCACATTGCCATTACTCCCTTTTGTCAGGATTGGGTGTTTTTTTGCCATCCATCCAATTTCATTATCCTCTTGTTGTGTAAATAGTTCATCTATCACTTGCACCTTCTGTGCGATCTACTTTGCTTCCTGCTTTAGCAAACCTTTCACCTGAGTAAATGTGCTAATCAATACCCTAGTCAGGTCTGCATAGGATTTGGCAAGGAGGAGTTGCTGTCAAGCCTTCCTTTTAAAGCTTCTCAGCTCCTCGTGAAGCACTAAATATCAACTGGATGAGAAGGAGTGGGAAAGTAAGTACACATGCCACACTGTCCAAGGCTCAGGTCATTCCTCGGTCTTGAAAACTTAATTTTCAGGTTGTTCCATTAGCAGTCACACTCATGAAGAATAATTTCCTGAGGCCCTATGCCACTGCAGTAACCCCATCTCCCCTCTCTTATCCCCTTCCACCTCTTCCTAGTACATCTTCCGTAACCCCTTTGACCCCAAATATCCTCAGCTCCTTCTACATCTCCTGCTAGAGGCTGGTCAGCCTGTGTCTGAGGACTGGCCGGTGGAGCCCTCCCCACATGCACGGCGGCTAAGCTCACAGTGTACCGGCTTCTGCAATTTAGGTCTCACTGTGCTATCCAGCTGCTGATTTTTTGCTTATGAAACAACTATAAAATGTCTTTGATATCTGTCAGATTTGTTCTAAATTTGTCACTTGGCTTAACTGTTTGTAGAGAAAATGCCTGAATTCTTTGCAAAGGCTGGCATAAACCTTCTCTCCTTAGAACACCAGGCTAAAGTAGGGGAATATGAGGTAGATGTATGGCCAGGACTGTATGGCAGAGCTGCAGCTGCCGTGTGGTGGTAAGAGGAGGGAGAAGTTGCTCCCTGCACTGGTTCCCCCCCCACTGCTGCAGCCGGGCAGGGAGCGCTGGCTCCTCTCACTGTGCTGGGCAGCAGTGAGGGGACAAGCGGCTTGGATGCTGCTCTTGCTCTGGCTGTCCTAGGTAGTTCTTCTAACCAAGGAAATAAGGTTTTACATTATTATTCTATTTTTATGGTTTTTATCTCCCCTCCAAGAAAAGCTATCCTAACGCTCAACATTAATGCAGGGTTAGCGTATCATCAAAAAGATACAACAGCAACATGCACCTGCAAAAACAGTCATGTACTGCTAGGTACTGCTGCTAAAAATGTATCCATCCACATCACAGTAATTATGTGTGATAACTGGCACACTAGATGTATTTTGCTGATCTTTGCCTTATAAAAGCAAACTTCTAGAATTTGGCCTCTATTTTTATTATCAGCTAATAAACATTTTAGACATTTATTTGTTAGTAATCCTGTATTGTTTCTGTTGTTATTATCAACAGTAGTCAATGCTATGAATTTTTGTTACATTTCATTTTAATCAGGACTGCAGAATAATTCTGTGGCTTTAGTTTAGCAGCTGACAAACAATAATGACACTAAATGTGTAAATTCTGGTGCCTAGGACACTTATCGTGAGTTACTGTGGGAAACAGACACCTCCTCCTTTGCTTTATGAGCCAAGTGAAAATTGTTTTTCAGTCAAAATTGCTTTGTAAGTTTAACTGAAATTAGCTAATGTTTTAATTTGACCAGCACCATGAGTTCTAGCATTTTAGCTGTATATCTTCTTTCTCATTTACTTCGAGTAACTATAGCCCAGATGATCTCATTGCTTATAAAGAATAGCCCCGCCACATAAGAAGGGCAGTTAAAAAATACTTTTAGAGACCTTTTAGTGCTTAGTCTTCAAATCTTAGTCTTCGGAGTGCTTACCATTCATATATAACTGTCTCATAAAATATACCTTTATATAAGAATAAATATGTATGGTAACATGCAGAAGAAGATTTAAACGTAAGTTAAAAACATGCAAACTCTAGGAAGTGAAAACATTCACGTTCATTATCCGTGCTTTCTCACTGACAGGGGGGAGGTTGTTTGTGGTCATGCAGGTATCATAATACAGACGTGCAGCATTCACAACTACAACATTATCTATAGAATAGACAGCAATGTGCACAGACATAAAAGCAAAAATATTCTTGGCAGTATTGTGAGATGAAGCCCTAAATCTTATTAAACACAGATTTTGTCTTTTGAATTGTACACTGCAAAAAACACATAGAAATCTCATTAAATAATTATTTTTAAATTATCTGTTTAGTTGTTACTGTTTGCTTTTGCAGTGCATTCATTTTAAAGTAAGTGTTCTAAATGGCTCCTTACCTTCCAAGACAGAAACATGGCTTAGCACCAGCTCTCTCCTCTAAGGACCTCCACTTTAATACTTCTGCAGTGGTATTTCTGTTGTGGTTCCTCATATATAATGTTAGAGGACACCAGTGGGTTACTTTGTTCCTGTTTTTTTAAAGAATGGGTTTGATAATTTACTCTAATTTTAGACTTTGACTATTTTTATCGAGAGTCAGTTGGGCTAGATCAATTGAACCTTGTACCAGCAGCTTCATTCAACAGTCTTCATGAGCACAAATTCTCTGCTGCACTTTCATTTTTCACTAAAGAACCTCATGCATTTTACTCATTTGTACGTAAAATTATGCACAGGTATGGAATATTTGTAACATTTAAAGATGCACCAAGCATTAGTTATTATTAGATTAAAAAAACCCACCTTACAAATTTCTCTCCCTCCCATTTGTAGTGCTCTTTAGTCTTTTCTTCTGCAGAAGTTCAATGATTCCAGAAAATTTGTTTGACATTGCAACAGAAAGTCATGCCAAGAGCAAGTATTTATCGTATTAAAAAATGTCTGAAAACATTTAGTGTGCTTTAAAGTGAAACATGCTTTTTCTCTTAGTGAAGTCAATCTTTTTGAAGTGCAGATTTCAGCAAACTTACCAGTTTACCAGCATTTCCTCTCTAGAGCTTAAGGCCAAAGGTCGTGCTACCAGAATGGCCTCATGCACGTCACAGGTCACCAGATGACATCTGCATACTGTTCATGGAGTCAACAGCCTCAGTGCAGCGAGCGCAGGGACGGGGTGTCCTCGGGGAACTCAAGTCTGTGTCCATTAACTGTATGACCTATGGCTGGTTTCAGTCTCAAAAAGCCACTAATGAACTTCATTCATTAAAACCCTGGAAGTGTTCAAGGCCAGGTTGGATGAGGCTTTGGGCAACCTGGTCTAGTGGAGGGTGCCCGTGCCCATGGCAGGGGGGTTGGAACTAGATGATCTTTGAGGTCCCTCCCAACCCTGACCATTCTATGATTCTATGTACATGTTTCTGTCGTTTGTCAGTTTATGCTCTGTTTATGCTCAGTTTATCGTCTATGGGGGCATGATCCACTTTTAACAAGAGAAATGAACATACCGCAGAGCACTGCCTGCAGTGGCAGGCAGCAGTTTGAGGTAGCTGTGCCCTTCCCTTTCAGCTGTGGCTTCCAGCTGAGCTGTGCTCCAGGCTCATGAAATGCAGAAAATGGCAACGTTCTTGCCAAGCCGATTCTTGCCTAAAATCTGATGTTTCTGTGACCAGCCACCTAGCAGCAAGAGACAGCCACCAGATCTTGGTTGCACTGCACCAACTCTACCAAATCCACGGTGATTCATAGGAAGGTGAAAACCACAACAGATGTTCACAAAGGCCCATGATTCAGCCATCCACAAGGAAGAAATAAAGTCCTCCTCATTTCTGCAGCCGAACAGCTGAAGCCATGCTTGATGGTACTTGCAGTGTCTTACACGCTGCTATCTTTAGAGCTTATTTTGTAGCTTTATCTCCAGGCAGTTCAGATGTTTGTTTTTTTCTTTACTGCTTGCTATCCCGTTTATGTGGGTTTTAATAAACTTTTGACAAAGATTGCATCATCCCTTGATTACAAATATGAAATCAGTTTGGTGTGGACTCTCAGCAAGTTTTCTGGGCCACTAATCTGAAAATGTTTAATTTGACTAATTTATGTCTTCCCCTATTAGAAGAGCTTTCTGTTCTGCTCAGTAGGACATAGATGTCTCCTAGTTCGATCCAAATACAGATATTTCTCCTTTTTGTCTGTTTTGTGTTTTCTACGTTTTATTTTAACCAGGGTGGCTTCTCAGCCACTGTAAAGTACGTTTGTGGAATGATGGCTTTTTCAGCATTCACTGGGAAATCTTCAGAGTTCCTAGATTTTTTTTAGAACTACCATTAACACTTTAATGTCATTTTATAATTAATTATTGCAATGATCATGTTAAGGAATTACTTTCACTGTGAGTGACTCTGTAATAGTTATGAAGTGAGACTTCTGATGAGGCCTGTCTTCCTTTGCTGCGGTGTGAATTCCTCTTGCATGTCCATCACAGCTGACAGGCATTTGTTCTGGGTTGTGACAAAAAATGTTTCATGGTGGGAATCAGTGTCCTCTGTATACCCTGTCAACAACATTTTTTATGTATGAAGTGTGTTAGCCTGAAGAAGGGAGAAACTAATTCTAGTCAAAGGTCAATTGGTATTTTTATGTCTGCCCTGTTCTAAAGTTCTATCATCTGTTTTATAGATATCTAGGAAGTTGCCTACAAGTTGACTAGGAAGGTGACATTGTTACTAAAAGTCTCCCAAGTTTTTTATATTTAGTTGTAAAATAGATTTTGAAGCTTGAAGATACAACTCAGTAAATATAATCACAGGTATTTGTGTATATTGAACATAGAGCTCTGATCTTGACGTTACTTCCCGATGTGTTTAAGATTTAGTACCACAGCACATCCTTTCTGTGTTAAACTTCAGTGAATGCTTGAGTAGTTCTTCAGCCGGGTTCTTACACCCAATGTGCAGTATTTACAGAAAGTTCTTCAGCAAAGCTATCTGGGTAAGTGGTTGTGGGACAGGTTGTGGGACAATATTTTAGCAATTTCTGATTTTATTCTAATTTGAATAAAACTGAAGCTAATGTTTTCAAAGATGCTTAGGACAAAACCAGATAATTCTATAGAACTAATTAAAGACAACTTCATAGCTTAGGTCCTCTTATCAACTGCATGTTTAATATTCTGTGTTTAAGTTTTATCCTGGCTAACTCACTTTTTGTAGCATTAAATATAAAACTTTGAAACTATGTAGAAGAATATAAAAATGCATTTCAAAAACTAGCAAAAACTCGTTTTCCCAGTTGGGTAGATAATAGTTTATTTTCAGTACAATGGGAGATCACTGTTTTTTGACAGAACTCTAAATTCATAACAGATGTACTTATAGTAATTTTTAAAAGGCCTTACTTCAGCTGCAATTACCATAACTGGATTTTGGATTTACTTTGTGATCTAAAGTCTTTTCAGTATAGCAAGGTAATGTATAGCAAGTAATGTTTTTCTTATAAACTGTGTTCTAGCTCGTCCAGCTCAACTGGAATCCTGAAGGTAAAGTCACATATTCAGCATGAAATTTTACGTAGACTTGATGAGATGTAGCAGTAAATGGAGCGATGTTTGTATCCTAAAATTAAAGATAAGAAAAAATTAAAGGCTTTGTAGAACATCAAGATCCTTTGGAAAAGCCAGTCAGAGGGTTAAATCTGAGGCACAAATTGAATCATAGATTGGAAGTGACCTCAGGTCTGTGCAAGATACTGCTGTTGCATTTCTCTGTCAGGATATTACAAATGTTTAAACCACAGATACAGCTAAATACAGAGCAAAATATCTGGATACCTCCCACTAGATGTCACTGTAAGGTTTGCATTGGAGGGCTCCTGAGGTGCCATACAGCCTAACGCCTTTCCTTCCACTCGTCTGTGTGGAATTCATGCCAGAATTGGGGAAACAGTCTTGAATATGAGACAGTAAAGATTCATTTTAACCACTTGCAGGGTCACAGACAGTAGGCAATACATACCATCCCGCAGTACGGCCCGGCCTGGGGATAGCTGGCACCTGGCCCGTTGTAAAGGATCAGATAGTTGCTACTGCAATCCCCTGGGTCATCGATGCTGATGAAATCAAAGTTCACGGTGACAATTCGTCCCTTGGGCACAGTAATGGCCCACTCACAATGAGTGTTGTTGTGGTAAGTTGCCGGGTAGTTGGGACTAGCAAAGGAGCCAGTGCTGCCGTATAGTGTTCCTCCACATCCTGGAAACAGACACTGCTAATTAGCTTAGAAGGCTTAGTTTCACAAGGTACTGCACGATTTAGTACGTTAGTACAGTATTAGTAGTAGCACTGAAAAACAGAGATACTGGGAGCTGCAACAATGAATGTGGATATTCATTCCAGCATAATTTCAATAAGAGACAAAACTGAGGCTCTGGCTTCAGCAGCCTGAGAAGAATATGCAATGGGCATCAGACCATCACTCAGTGTCAAATATCAAAACCCCCAAAACTCTTTGAAACAAGAACTAAAGTCTTAAGTCTGTGCCTTGGTTCAGTTCGGTTCCCAACTAGACACAAATTCTCTTTGGCTGTTCTTTGGAATGAAAAGTAGGGAATCCTCATCTGATAGAAAAATATAGAGAACAACGCAGAGAAAATAGTCATATTAAGTAAACTAAAGGCCATTTATACCAAAATTTAATCTCCAACAGTGGGAAGAAGCAGATGCCCTGGGAGAAATGTGAGTTTATAGAGTAAGAGTAGGCATGTGCAGATCATGCCCCAGATTACTCTTAACAGTCTCCAAGAATTTTCAGCTCACAGCTCCCAGAGATGACATCTTTGTATTTAATAGTCTTTATCAGATGTCTTCCATGAACTTGTTCGGGTAGCCCTCAAATCCATGTAAATTTGTAGCATACTATGGGAAGGAGCTCTACAGCTTAATTGCATACCGTGTGAAGAACTGGTTTGGTTGGTTTGTTTTGAACCTACCACCTCCTGGCTTTATCTGATGGCCTCTAGTTTTCCTATGGGAAAAGTCAATGAACAGTTGATCGCTATTTTATCACCCACTATTACCCAGTTTTATAAACCTCTGTATTTTCTTAACCAGATTAAAAAGTCTCAGCATACCTCATACAGAAGCCATTTTTAATGTTGAGCCCTTAGTTATACTGGATTCTTTACAAGAGGGAGAGACCAGAACTGTGCACATAATAATTTAATTTGTGTGTGAACTATGGATTTATACCGTGGCTGTCTATTTGTTCTCTCTTCCTTTCCCGACAATTCCTAGCGTTGTGCTAGCCTACTTGACTATTAATAAGCAGTGAGCTCTTCTTTTAATGGAACTATTTTACCCCCAAGATCTTGTTGCTCAGTGCTAAAAGTCAACTCAGAGCCCATATTTTTGTAAGTAAAGTTAGGATTGTCTTTTTTTGCCCATGTTCTTCATCACACTTTTCTACACTGAACTTTATCTGTCTTTTCATCACCAAGCCACTCAGTACTGTCAGGTTATTCTGCAGTGTTTTTCAGCTGGCCACGAGCTTTCCTACCTCCAGTAATTTAGTGTCAGGAACAAACTATTACCCAGCTATTCACTGCCATTTCATAAGCCATTTGTGAATGTGTCTATGATACAGTCATTACATAGCATTACAGTGAGATTATTTTCTTGGGGCAAATTTCACTCCTCTTCAGGCTTAGCAGTGCCTAGATCTCAGGGCATATCACAACTGGACTATGATGGAGTAGACTGAACCACCACCACTCTGTGGATCCCAAGATAGATGTTCCTGATATTTTCTGACCTCTCAATGAAGGAAGTAGATCTTCATCTTAAGTGAACTACATCCTCTGAAGTTGCTAAATTCAACATTAGAGAGAGGGAATTGCTTCCATCACATAAAATAGATCTCTGGTCTTGAGGAACAGCTACTTCTCTCCTGTGACTGAATAGGGTCAACTATGAGTGCCTGGGAATGTCTTAAATGTTGATGAGGCAGAGCCCAAACTGAGCAGGCTGAATTCCACATTTTTGTATTTTCCTTCTGTGTACAACTGCTGAGTGGAATTAGTTTGTAATCACAGCCTTACCACTTGATGATGAAGTCCAAGTGATTTCATATCCATCATGAGCCCCTGAAAAATCACTCTTGAAACGAAGGTAGACAACATGATTTTTGGGGAAGATGGGACTGGGCATAGTGTTTCCACAAAACCTGCCAAGTAGTGGTGATAGCACATCGCTCCCATTTCTGACCTTCAAGGGACACAAAAATATTGTCAATGTTAAATCCCTATGCCAGTTATACACCAGTACAATTATGCAGAGATACAAGCACAGCACAAACTATGTAGTGACTTGCATGCATACCATAATTGTCATTTTAATGCTGTTATTTTTCCTACTATATATTCTTGTATAGAACGAAAAAGAGACCATTAACTAGTCTGAGTTTTCTAAGTAACTGCATAAAACAAGTATCATCAGAAATGGGTAGCTAAATTTTACGGTGTGGTACATCTCCTGACTGAAAAAATTATTTGACTAGTAGCTAAGATGTGCTTTTGGAATTCAAGCCCATGGTTTACTTTTCATAAGAAGTGTTAATATTCCAGATGAAAAGATTAATTCTTTACGCTGCAGACCACTCTTTTCCCTGATCACATTAAGACACAGATCATTTCACATAGCTCAGATTTAATCTGATTTTTTCCTGAGCTCAAATAGTGCTGGTGCTCAGATCCATTTCTTGAGTCAGTAAAGAGGATATGAAAGTAGAAATAAATAATGGTTCTGCCACAGACATCTGATTTTTGTTATCTAACCAGTGCATAGCGAAACCTTCAACAAGTGTGAAAGGACAGAGTAAGGATTGTGGAGGAGGACATGCCTTTTATTGACACAAAGTACCTTTTCAAGTATCCTACACTTGTCACTAGAGCTCCTTTCTTTTTTTTTTTTTTTATTAAGAAAAAATTATTTTTTAGAATAAAAAATTCTTTTTAAAGAAAAATAATAAGCAAATGAAATCTACGGCTGGGATGAAAGCACTCAGATCTATGGCTTTCTGTTCGTTGCACAGATGTAAATAACAGGTGAAAACTACCCCTGCTTACTCTCTTAACTGGGTAACATCAACAAGAGCTGAGTAAAGTGGAGTTATCTGATAATTAAACTATTTATTCATTGGTTTTGGACTTACTATGGTGTGTATTGTTTAGTCTCTTTCTATAACATCCGGGTACCTTTCACCATAAAACTGTAGCAATGAATTAGTCCCTAATGCCAGTTCAGCTCAGACTTGATCCAAGCTTATTAGTATCCTTTGAATTCAGACAATTTTGACACAGGCCCACAAAATATGTGTACTTGCATGATACCTCTAGGAAATCACGTGAACACTGGATGCTGTCTTCCAAACTGAAAGCATGGAAAAAGAGAGAAATCGTGTGATTCAGGGGAGCTCGTAGAATGATAGAACAGTCCATATTATCGAGGTGACGACTAGGCCAGCCAGGGCTCTTCAGGTAACCAAATGACTGGTTATACTCTCTGCTGCAACCTTGAGATGGAAAAACAGAAACATGTAAGCATTTCAGATCTCTGCGTTGCTTTTCACTGTATGGAATAAAAAAAGAGAATGGTAGGTAGATTTTTTAGACATTTCTTCAAGCTTACCTGTAGATTGATAGGTAAATCTGACTCCATTATTAATCATATATTCATCTGATTTGAAAGTCACGATGGCAGTGCGATCATAAGAATAAAATTCAGGGACTGAAAAAGTTTCAGTGCCACAGAATCTATGGACTGATCCTTGGTTGTGCTGGAATTCAATACATGTCACGAGTTACTTAATCATATAATTCAGTTTACTACTTACTGCATTTGAGGTGAATCTCTCAATACTTTCTATAACAGTTATGCAATCACAATTTAAATTTCTCAAGAAAATCACTTAATAATGTCTCAACATTTTATGTTCAATTTTTATGAGAAACAAATAAAATGTAACAGGTATCTTCATTCCAAAATAAGAAACAATGAAAGATGGAGGTTTACAATAATGTAATACAAGGGACATAAACACATTTTTTTCCTCATTCTTTTTACAAACACTTTTCTTGGCATGAATATTCATTTTTTTAATGGTTCTTGGATGGGAGGAAGTACAATTAGTTTATGAAAACCTGCTGTTTGTCAGTATTTTCTGTGTGATAAGTTTAGCATCTCTGTTACTTGGTGAAACTGTGAAAAATTGTCTAACACTTACCAGGTGTAATTCAATGTGTGTGCGTAGTGTGCTTCCATGAGGTCTGTGTACCAGTTAACACACCTTAAGTGGGGCAGAGCGCGTAATGCTTTGTATGTGCCCCTCACACAGAATCATCAATTTATCTATTACCAGATGGTGGGGTTCTCCTCTCTTTACAAAGAGTGAAGGGTGCTGAATGTGAATGAAGAATGCTATCAACTGTAAATTTCTTACTGTTGGTGAATCCTGGAGCTGTAGGTAGTTCTGAGCGCAGTCCTGGCTGGAGTGGAGGTGGAAGGCCTCTACCACCACCCTGACTTGCTGTTGCGGAGGGGCGTCAATGACCCAAGTGCAGAGGGTAAATGGTGGGTATTCATTCGGAAAGTTCGGAGACGTTGCAGTCAGGGATGTAGAAGTTGCATTATATATTCCTCCACATAGTCCTGTGTAAAACAGTAATAAATGCATCATAAAGTGAAAACCTTTCCAACTGGGGAAAAGTATTTATTAAGCAAAAATACACTGGACAATATACTTTTGTATTTACCTGTGAGTCTCTAGAAGAAAAAAATTTAAGTGAAACACATGCTAATGCTGTGTCAATGTATGTCATAAACTCCAGTAAGTGTTTGCTCCCTATAATATCAGTGAATTTGTTAACAATCTGCCAGTGTTCCTGTTTTGCATTCCAGACTGACAGCCACCCTGCAACCAGCCAAGACCGAAGAGAATTGCCCAGGGTCTAGCAGAGTTGCTTTTAGCCTGCTTATAGATGCTGTGCTAAAGACTGCCTTTGCATGTTCCTAAGCCCTCTATCTGGAACAAGTTTTGATGATTTATTATTTAAATACTTTTTTCCATAAAAGAGTCACAGCAATGTATATGCATACATATATACTTACGATCCACTGTAGCGTAGGTCACATTGAAACCCTCCCTTTCCACAGAATTGTCTGTGGTAAATTTCACAGTCAAGGAATTACGGGTAGAAAGAAAAGGAGCTGGCACTGTAGATCCACAGAACGTGCCAGCTAAATTGGCATTTTCATTATCTCCATCATAAAGCTGAAAGAAGAAAAGGGTATAACCTTAGGCACAATAAACAAATAAACAGAAATAAAATTCTCTGTTCCCTCCTGACATTACGAGTTCTTTGACTTGAAAGCACAGTAGATGCTCTTGTGCTTTAACAGGATGTTCTTATGACAATGATTATTCACTGCCATACTAACTAATTCTCTTGGACAGCGTAAATCTCATTATGGAACATTCTGGTCCTATCTCAGCAAATCTATCAAAAATTTGTTTTAATTTTAATTTAGCATTCTGATTTCTTTTTTATATGTAATCTCAAAGTGCTTTTCAATGAGAAAAGATTTTATTCACCAAAACGTAGAATTAATTCCTAGTTTCATTGAGCATCTCTAATGCTCAGCAGGATCTATAACACTCCTTGATGAATCTTGTTTAGCAGGATTCTGCTATCCTATGCTCATCTCCAAGAAAATAGCTTTCACAAGTGAGCATTGAGCATCAAGACTCATTTATTTAAAATTTCATAAATTAAAGTCCTTTCAAGCAATTGTGTATGATAATGCATCTGCAAGTTTACTTTCAAAGTGCTTGAGTTTTGTTTTGTTTCTATTCTGCGAAATAAATTCTTCTTTATATAGGCAGTCTGAGACCAGAAGCATATTCCCATAACAATGTTAAAACTCGTATTGGTTCCCAAAAAGATAGGACATAATCTGAAGTAGTAATCTAACCCAACAAAAAAAAATTAATTCTATTAAGCAATTTAATCTTTTCATAAAACCATTTTCTATCAATTAAGTTTGAGCCTTATGGAGAGGATAACCGATTGTGTCTCACTGATACTTTCTTGTTAAAATACACAGCTATCTTACTTTGACATAATCATATCGGCAGGTTTGACCAGACCGTGCTTCAAGTGTGAATGAAGTGAAGGTGAGGTTGATCAGTTTGTTTACAGGTGCAGTTATGATCCATACACAGTCCAGATTTTTCTCATATCTTCTGGTCACGTTGGAGACTGGAGAGCCAAAGCTATAAGCTGGATTTGTCAAGTAACCACCACAGCCATTCTGAGGTCCTGTTGAAGAAGCAGAAGCTTTTTAAATGCAATTCCTGGAATTTAATTAATCTTCAACTCTTTAATGTCAAGCCAGCAGCTTTTTTCTGTGCTACAGAAGTTTACTGTCCTGTCTTACAAGGGCTATCTGAATGATTAAAAGGTTTTCAAAACAAACAGCGCTAGATAGATACAAAGCACAATTAGATTTGGTAGAGTGAATTAAGAAAGGCTCATGTCTTCTGTTGAATATGAAATCAATATCCACTTTGAAAATGTAGCAACAGAGTTTTTTAAAGGGACTGTAAGAAGAGAGAGGACAGAAATTAAATAGAAGAATAGCGGTTAGAAGGGCTTTTAATGTAATTCTTACCTGCTAGTAAGAGTAGGTGGACAGTAGGGGGCAGTGGGTTATTGACTTTGAAAACCTGGTTGAAAATTAAGTTGATTATTTTGGCAATATGACCTCGTTCCAGGGAGACTGAATTTGGCAGCCTGACGCTGGGACCCAGATTCGTATTCAGGAATCTACCTAAAAGGGACTTACTTCTGGCAGCATTTTGCTTGGTGGGAACTTAGAACCCCTCTGAAAAGCAGGCTGCTTTTCATTTGGATCCCACAGGCAGAGCTAAGTCCCTTACTGCACTTACTTGCTGTGAAAATTTGAACCCTATAATATTTTCAGTCACATTGAAATAAATTACTTTTAAAGAAAAGCAGTTATTAGAAGATCAGAACACTTCTATTGCATGTAATTACAAACAAAAAATACAGACTATTGGAAAGGGGTTTTTTTACTTCTCTCTCTTTTTTTTTTTTCTGTAGTTTGATTTCCAGAGGTTGGACTGGACTAGTAAATCTGATCTGTTTGTTTACTTTATGCTTCCTTACCCAGAGTTTATGGGGTCTCCTGGCCACTTATTTAACTCAGGAATTCAAATAAAGTATGGTTCATACTTTTGCTTTTGTGTCCGAGAGTTTTTGTAAACTGCACAGAGTAAAGCAGCAACTGCAAGCAGCCTGTTATCTCCCACAGCGAATCCTTTTAAGAGGATGAGATGATGAAAGCAGCTACAGCTGTGGCTAAGCAACATAAGCAGAGTTTCAGAATTTCATCTACGTGTGTAAAATGTTCCTGTCTGGCTGATATACAGTGACTAAACCTTGACACACTGATATATTTCCAGTCGTATAAGACTGCACTCTACTTGAATACTACAAAAGATCACTCTGGTGAAAAATCAGCACCCAAGTGTCAGGATTGCATCAGTAACCCGGGGTTGGAGACAGCCCCATCTTGCAAGACTGTAATGGTTAAACCAGAGTGACTAAGGCTAAATGTCATCCTGCTCTACTAACCAATGCCGGAAAAACCCCACCCTAAAAAGAAGTTTGCTTAAAACCAAAATCTTAATAACATGAGATTTAAGCTTTTGCTATAACTAAAAATGAGCAGAAGAAACTCATTACAAAGTTAAAAAGTCAGGATTTAATGGACTCTAGTCCAGTTTTGTGGGCGGTTAATGAAGTCAGAAACTTGGAAAAGTGTTAGCGTTCATTCCAGTGCCGCTGCAGAAGCCGAGAACAACAGTGGGATAAATGCGAGCAATAGATCATGTTCTTACAAATAGTTTGGGAAAGAGGAAAATGTCAGACAGGAGGATGCCTGGGCCCTAAGAGCACAGTTTCACTATACTTTTCTCTGGGTTCACTCTTCTGCATGATTTATTCAGTCCCCCTGAAACAATGTCATTGGAGCTGTTTCCTGCTCAGCGTTTTGGACACTGTCTACTAAGCATAACATTAAGCATATAATCATTAGGCATAGATCATAGTCTGACCATACAGCCCTGTCATATTGAGTCTGTAGTGATATACGGGTCAGACATCTCACAAAGCTCCCCTTCACCCTTTTCAGGGTTAGGGTTGCAGAGACGTCAGTCAGGCTATTGCAACAGGAGTCAGGGAATTGCCACAGAGCGATGCAACAGGAAGGCTCTCAGTGCTGTGAGATTGTCCTTTTTTCAGGTATCAAATGTCTGGACCTTTGCAATGGTGCACTTCACTGCTAGCTGTGCAGCTATAAAGACAACTCCAATGATAAAAAATACAAATGTGGGAAACCTGTGTGTGTATAGCACATAAAATGGACCTGACAGAGAGAGAAACAGGCCAAATCGTCATTATCAGAAAACTAATTCTAGACAGTATAGCTAGTCATAGTATCTAAGGGGAGATAAATAACTAAAAGTATGATTTACAGTTAATAAAGACGAAGTGTCATCATTAGCTTTCACAATGCTTGGCCTGCTCAGCCAGGGTTGAGTCAAATGCTTACAGGAAAGTACGTTATAAATAATGGCTAGACTGGAAGCCAAACAGATATCGGGTGGCCCTGCACCAAGCCAAATGAAGAGCAGCCCTTGTTGAAAAATCTGTCTATCTTGCTGTTCCTCAGTACTAATCAACATGACGTCTGATTGCAGCCACTAAAAATTACAGAATAGTGAAGCTGTGTAGATCTAGGGAACACCTACAAGTAAATGAAGAACCAACTGCTTAACAGGAGGGAACTCACACTAGGAGAACACTATTGCACTGCATTTTAGCCAGGACACAACTCATTGTTTTAAAAATCAGCACCACTTCTGAATAGAAGGCCAAATAGTAGCCATCCAGCCTGCTAGTGATCATTGGTGGAATGATATTCATTGCTGGCTAACACAGTCAGAAAAAATTGTAGCTAAAATTCAGGCAAAACCTGAGACTGATAAGTCTGTAAATTTGTAGAATACACTTTTAGATATTAAAAGCTAAACTTTATAAAAATAACAAGAAATGTACCTTATAGAACAATTTGTGCGTGGGCAGAAGAATTGACTACATGTTTCAGTCTCTGGTTTCTTATTTAAAATAAAAATCATAAGGTCATCATAAATCAGATTGCAGTCTTGTCCTCCTCATAAACAGCTTGCCAGAGAACACAAATTATCAGAAGAACTAGGGCACACACTGTCATCACTAATTGCTTTTGGTGGGAAGCATTAATGAAACTAAAAGGCTGAAGGACCATTCAGAAAAGAAAGAATTGAAGGTTCCCTATGGCAAATAAAAATGATTACAGCAGAGACCAAGCACATGTTTCTCTGTTAAGAGTAACATCCTCTAGACACAGAACGAAGATGAGGATGTACCTTTGAAGCTGCCTGCCTTTGAAGCACAGCCAGGGTAAGGTGCATTTATAAAGACATGGATGCAATGAAAGGGAGCCTACTCAGTAGTTTTAAACCTACCAGAAACAACTAAACCAATGACATTTCAAAACACAACAAACTAATTTTGCTGCCCTTCCCTTCTTACTAAATGAGCACAACAAATGTCTACTAGAAGGCAGCAAAGTTCAAAGAATTCTTCTAATTCTGCTTGAACAGTAATGAAAATCCTCTCCCAGATTTCTGAATCACATTTGGTCTCACCTAGAAGCATCCCTGGGAGCTCTAGGCTTCTCTCTGATCTGAACTAAAAATCAGGATAAGCAAAGATTAACTCTGCCAAGACTAATGCTTCCTTCCTGGTGGGTCTTATTTCCAGTGCAGAGGAGTGGCTGGACTAATTGTGGTTTTAATAATTATCTCATAGCTTGTTTGGATCATGGCTTCAAATAGTATGGCTCAGAAGGAGCTGGAGAGAGGAACTGTAGTGTCGTACTTTTTTCTCATGGCTCATACCGAAGGTTGGTAAACCTTGGCAAGCTGAGCTGAGCTGTTCCTGTGTTTGGCAATCACTGTACAGACATTGTGACTTTGCGTGGCAGCAGGACCCTGGCAGCAGTGCCAGCCTGGACCACAGTGCCTGCAACATTTCAGGAGGACATTTCTGAAAGCACGGGACTCTTTTTTAGTCCTTAGCTTAGCCTTTACACAGAAAGAGTTTTTGACTGGTTTGATGGTCTGGCAATGGTTCCAGCAGTGACAGTGAGGACTGAAAAGCCCCAGTCCCCTGCTTTAGTGGGATTTTGCAAATGCAGTCAGAAGAATTTCATACTCTTAAGTTTTTAGACTATTGGCTGATCCCAAATATTACAGTCCAGACATGCTCTGTGCCAAGCCTGCCCTACTCCTGCAAAACTGTAATGTATGTATACTCCTATCCATCTGCTCAATGCTTGTCTGGGAGATCAGAGGCAGACGTGCAGTCTGCCCTCATTCTAACACTTTCTAATACTGCATTAGCGTACTTGTTGGTATCACAGGCACTCAGGCCTTTGCAAGTCTCTCTTGCAATGTGCATCAGAAATGTCTCCTCACCTTTTGTTTGCATGCATCGGAGCACAGAGTTTCAGCTGAAGCGGTCGTTGACTTTAGTGAAGCTAAGACAATTCATGCTGGCAGAGTTTGCCCACAGTTGTGTGAAGTGCCTTTGTTCTGAATATTCTATCACCTTTTAACTATTTAGTCACCTACAAAGTTATGTTTAGTCACTGTGTCTGAAAATTACTTTTTTGCTTCTTTTTTTTTTCCATATCAGTCAGAAATTTCTTATTTAAAAGTCTACTTCTTTTCTTTTCTACCCAGTTTGAGTATGCAAATCACTTCTATTTATTTTGCTTTGGGAGAAGACGTGTCACAGACATTAAATAACTGACACTTCTGAGAGGCATTTGTAGACTATCGCTTAGTTTGACAGTTGTATTATTTTCAGAGATATTGAAGAGATGTATTTCAACACTGCGAGTTCTAAATTTAGTCAGATTTCAAGCTGATGCATATTTTTATACTTAAGTTTGTACTTAACTGTACAGTTTTTTATACTGAGTTTGTTATGGATGTTCTTATTTTCATAGACTATAATAAGATCAAGAAAAGATTTTATTAGCCATGACTTATTGTTTTAATAGAGTAAGCTAATCATAGTTTAGCCATGACAATGTAATGAATCTGAAATGTGTAACATTAATGTGTAATATATTTGGTAAAAAATTGTGTGAACCAGAAGACCCAAGAAATTTTTGCAAGAAGATTTGTGAGTTTCAAGAAATTTGCTTCTCAGCTAGATCCTCTGCAGCACCAGTCTCTAAGTCAGGTTGGATATCCTGAGATACACTCCTGGCAACGAGTCCTAATGGCTTGTGAAATCTCTGCCAGGCACTGCTGCCTTTCTAAAGGCATGAGAAGATGCAACAGCATTCACATGCCATAGTCAAGGACACATTCGTCTAAGATTTTTTTTTGTTGGAGGGAGAAAAATTTGCAAGAAACCCGAGATTCAGCTATGCTGAGTCCTTTCCCACCTAACAGGCCATAAGTGATGTTGTCTGTACAGGTGCCTGGTGCCACCTACAGCAGGTGCTAATGTTATTTACATAAATCAGTGCAATGAATTACTTCTAGTCGTGTAAGAATTTAGAAATGACTCACAAAATAACACCTAACCCTGACCTATGCAATAGAATAACCAAACCAATATTTTACAACTTCTATTGCCCATTCAGAACTGGGTGGTTTTTTTTCAGCAATTCTGAACAATCAAGAAAAACCTCCACAGCAACTGCGCATGCTGAGCACTGCTGAAAATCCGCACCTGGAAACTGAATACAGAGTGTGCCAAGCTTTCAGTTTGCACGGCAAAACTGGACTTACAGCTATATTAAGCAATATTTTTTTGTTGATAAAACGAACTAGCATAAAAACACTATGAAAATTCTACTGGATCCATTTTTTAAAAGCACACTTTAATTTCATTAGGGGAGAGCATAACAGTAAACCCATTAGTGACAGACACTTAGTGTATTGCTTTCCAAACAGGAAACAAGTAATTCAATACACAGCTAATAGAATAAGGGAAGACAAATACCTCCGGGTGATTTATCAGGTAAGTTACAGATCATTTTGTCAGGATGAAAAGCATATAGATTATCATCTGTTTCTATAATATGCATGCTAGGTTATTTATGGAAATTACCTATACATGCATTTTTTTTGCATATCAGAGAAGATTCCTTTTTCCAACTATTTTTCTTCTAAACTTTATTCACGATTTTTTCCTATGTAAAATGATTAATATTCATTCAATAGAAATGTTCATATGAATAAAAAGGACGAAGGGATCCTTGAGGGAAAAACTGCGCAAACTGAGGACAATGCAAGGGACAGGGTGTTTTAAGGACTTCACATTCCAACAGCCTAATGGTTGCCAAAGGTTTTGGAGGCATTTCTTCTCCCTTAGAGCCTACAACACTACTTTTCTCATTGTTGCCACCCTATTCTTCTTGCCTGTCTATATCCATCTGGTTTTCCTCGTCTTATGATTAAGTCATAATCTCTTTGTGATAGCAGATTGTTGCTTTATTCTGCCTGTACAGTGCCTGGCACAGTGAAATCGCAGCCTGAGCTCCTAAGCCCCAAGGTAATGCAAACAAGGTGTGACATTGGTATTAATGCAGTACATCATACTGCTCTTTCACAAAGTATAAATGTGAATTTGTCCTGCGTGCTCACAAAAGATAGTATAAAAAAGGGGAGGGGAAAAGAGCTGGCTACAGCTTGAAATCTAGCAGGATTTAGGGCTGTAGAGAAAAATCAGGCAATCTTCCTGCCCTCCTCCATCCCACCTTCCCCAGTGTTCAAAATTCATTTCAGTTTTGCCTGTATTGTGTGAAGAAAGTTCAGGAGAAGCTTTCTGACTCAAGCCACTTATCTAACAATGTGTAACACTTTGCTTGTAAATTCATGTGGTTTCCTCAGAGAGCCCCCATGAGCAGACCTGCCTTTCAGAAAAGCCCTAGATCCTTCTCCAATGGTTTAGAATGTGATATGTTTTTCATTACTGAGACAATGGAGCAATATACATGAGCAGAGAGCTGCCAAGGAGAAATGATGTGCTGTTAATAAGGTCATAGCTACATCTCCTGACAGGGGTTGCTGACTCTTTAAAAACAAGGAAAAAACCCAAACCCTTATATGTTTTCTCAGCCTTTATATCATAAGCCTCAGAGGGATCACAAATAGGGGTGAGAGGGTCACCCCACTCCTGGATGGCAATAGGCAGAAGCTCCATTTATTGCCGAAGTACAAAGTCCCTTCTATCACAGCAGGGATGGCAGAGGTATGTGCAGGCTCCATCCCTGCCAGCCAAGGTCAGCTGAAAAGCTCAGGTCTCCCCTTAGAGCTGGAGAGATAATCAGGAGATCTTTGGCTGAGTCACAAGCTCAGTACACGCAGACCTCGTTCTTTGGGGAGAGATCTTAGCTTTCCTTCCTTCACAGAGACATCTCATGTAACCAAATGCCTTAAGCTGGTATTGATTTATCTCTTCTCATCCTTTTATTGATTGTCTAGAAGAGCACATGCTCGCTGTGGATAGGAGGTATAATTCTCATTTTACAGACTGAAAACAAAGGCAGAAAAAAGGTCAGTGGTAACTGCAGTAAGAGGAGTCTGTCTTTCCACAAATCTAACACTTGGAGCAGGCTGGGATCTTCCAGTCCGCCCACTTCACCAGCTCAGCCAAAGTTTCCAAACTTAGCAGCAGAGATAGTGAAATTATAAACTCTCTGAATTGCACCCACAAGGTTCCCCTGCCTCAAATGCACCGTATCACAGAGCTGGTTATGACAAAGAATGCTGTCGGTGAAATATGCACCCAACAATGTATTGCATAGCATATGAAGTAGCATGGTGAAAGAAAAGACATTTGACAAAAAAGGTGACATATTGCTGTACTGTCAAATTAATGCTATTTCATACTCTCAGTCTCCCTTTCCTGTCAATATTCTAATAGGTGCAGGATCAGTGATGCAAACAGATTGTTTTAATTAAAACAAAACACATTTTTCTACAGAAATTTCAGGGTTTAACTCTTTGAATGCCTGGTTACTGTCAATCTTGCTAGGCCTCTGTGAGTTTCCTACTTCATCTTCTCTCTTCCTTCCCACCACAATGGTTATCAGATGGGCTCCCTACTAATAAAATTCACAAGAGACAAAGAATAGATAACCGTGGATTTTGGCAGTACCCTTGAGAGAATCCTGATCAGGGAAGAAATGGGAAGAGCTTTTGAGGAAAGGAAATAGTTTAGTTTGCTGCAAATGAGTGTACTGTTTCTGCTTGCTTCTTTCCAATACAGAATCAAGGTCACTCACAACATTAAATAAAGAGCAATAATTACGTTATCCAGTTGTGCTTCCCTAGGGTAACTACAGAATAATGTGCTCATTGCCATCCAACTGAGAATGAGGCTTCTTGTTTCTCTACAGATACCATCTTCTTTATCCAAGAGATTTATCATCATTAATTGTCATCTGGTTGCATTTGTACTCTTATGAAACCACATGGGTTTTATCTTTTGACAGACATGAGGGAGCTTCTGTAAAGCACCATTTAGAATAACAGGCTTTAAGATCTTCATGGTTTTATTCTCTTTCATTTGAAGCAGAATCTCAGACCTCATAGTACAAAGATGTGTCACAGATTTTCCTGGCTCCGTTTTTCAGACAAGGAAACGTTTATAGGACTGTGACTCATGTTTTCCTTTTATAATATATTTTTCTACTTTTTGGCCATTCTGTACAAGCATGGGTCTCTCAGGATCCTTCCTAACGGCTGTGTGGTTTAGTCCCTGTGGCTTGTTTCCCACAGCAGAGAAAGAAGACCTACCATTAAGCATCTCACCACCATGGGCTCTTCGTCACACAACCCACATCTCCACATGGCCATCTTTTCCAACTATCAGCTCCATTGCTCTTCACTAACTCCTGCAACATCACAACCTCCCTTTCCTTGGGAGCCTGCAGAAATATCCCTCCAAAAATTATCCTAATAGATGTCAAAGTTTATTCATAAAAGACTTCTCCTCACTCTAGGAAATAGTTGGGCATGGTACTGACTTGCAGAGCTTTGCTCGTGTTCTGTCGTGTTGTTAAGCAGAATCTCTGGCAAGTTGCACAAATAAATCTAAAGTCAGTGGCTAAAAAAATTGACTGTATACCAACAGAAAGAGCAAGACCTTGGAGATTTCCTGATGATCTCACCCTGGCAACACAAACCTGGGCTGCAGGGGTTCTCTGACAACTGATACCTAACGGTTCAGAGACAACAACACATGAAGCAACATTATGCTACTTGAAATAACAGTCTCCACAAGAGTAGTATAAAAATATTCCTCTAGCAGTGACTTAGAATGGAGCAAATAAAGAGTTAATAACAGTAATGACCATGAGGTTTTGTGGGAATATTTTTCTTGGCAAAGCCTGAAGAACCAGTTATTTTCCTTATCTGTAAATACTTTTTCAGACTGTATCAAATGAGAAAGTCGCTGGCTAGGTTTTGGGAAGAGATTCAATGACTCAGCAGAAGACTATGTTGGTTCTGCCACAAAGGCATTTCATTCTGATCTGTTTGAGGGCCAGCTTTGTTAACTGGACAATTTCTTCTTTCTAGATCACAAAAACATTGAGTTAATTACACAAGAAACTAATAGTGATGACGTGAAATCATTTACATGCAATAATCACTTATTTCTTATAATCTCTAAACAATTCAGATGTTACAAGAAGGTAAAAAATTCCTTTTACACCTTGATCTCAAAAATAGACTAATGGGCTTAAACCCTTTTTAAAAGAAACAATGAAGCTTTGTCCCTGACTATTGTGTCCATCAAAAGATTTAACATCCAGTGCCTTCTAACTATTATCTTCATTTATGTTATGGCCAGCTAACCAGATTGATCCCCAAAATCAGTAAAGATCAGCACAGTAGTGCCTTAGGGGGAACCCCAATCTTAACTGAAATTAACACTTTTGTTTTTAAAAAGGTGTGAGGTGAACTGCAAGGAAATGGAAATTGAGGGTAGATGGAAAGGAGGTATCTTTAGCACACCACCAACCTTTGACTATAGAAGAATGAGAGTTCTCAAGTATTGCCAGATTTCCTCCAAAAGAGAGACCTTTGGGTGCTGCTAAGCCTTCAGTCACCCAAGAACTGTCTATGCCTTCAGACAGGCAGGAAAATGTTAGCAAAAAATAAAAGAATCAGTTCAGAACCGGGGCTGGAATACAGGGATCTCATAAGCTAGTATTTAGCTTAGTTCACTCAATTTTTACAACATCAGAAACATTCTTCTGCTTCCAGCACCCCTAGTGAGTGAGACCATAACCGCTCATCCCCAAAGGAAATTACTTACCAGCAGATTCTTGGGGTTACGAGTCTGATAATACTCTTACCTAAGGTCTCCCTGAAAGATGCTTTCCATCCCCTGTCTGCTCCAAAGAAGTCAGTGTTAAATATCAGGAACAAGTTATTACTGGAGCTCTTAATATTCGGAGGCAGTTCTGAGCCACAGAATTTCCCAAGGAGAGGAGCATAGGTGTCTGAGCCATCATATACAGCCACATAATCTTTGTAGCAGGAGGGAGAGATTTCAAGCTGGAAGCTGTTGAATCTGTAAAATACACTTGGAGCTTTAGATATCATATTTTAATTTCTATTCCTATGTGACACGTGTTTTAGTGCTTGAGGAAAGGTCCAAGTAATAGCAATAGCCAAAGCCATACACAATGTCTTATAACTCCTCAAAGGCTGACAGAATTTAACTAAAAGCATGAGCTGGATTTTATGATTTCTTAGCCTTCTTGCTAACTAAAGTGGGAAGTCACAGTTGTGGTGATATTATGCACATAACAAGTTACAGAGAAAGATGTAAGAGAGCCTAAATTTGATAAAGGGGGCTACAGTAGTCATTTCACCTCTTAGTTCAGCTTTCCTCTTGGAAAAGGAAAGACAGAGAGAAAATGATGACTAGCTGAACTTGAATTACATACTTGAGGGCCACTACTTTGCCGTCTCCAACTGTGATGTAGTATGAGCAGTTCATGTTGTTGTGATAATCCAGAACTGAATGGGCTGGACTGCTGATAACACCGACAGAGCCATTGAAAATGCCACCGCAAGCTGTAGGAGAAACAGAAAGAATAGTGATTACTGTCTGAATACCAGCTTGGTCCTAGTCTCATATTTCTTGCAGGAGCTTGTGTTAGTCCTCTTTTAGCCATAAGGAAAGAAAAGTCCTTGATAAATTAGGAGCAGTCTTCTCTGTCATGCCTAGAACTGTTAAATGTGGAGATGTCTATCAAGTTGTGCTCTGCAGTGGAAGACTAGAGTCGATATTGAAGTAACAGGTTGCTAGTAGTTCATACCAAAGGGCAATGACTCCGTGTTTGTGCAGTAAAAGATTGGGTCTGATTTCAAGTGCACTGCAGTCGGACTAGCGGGATAGGGTGAGTGCCCCGTGCAGACTCGTGTCGAGTGTGTCTGGATGAGTTCTGCATGCCTTCTAGCTTGCCAAGAGAAACCTGGGCAAAGAAATTTCTTCATCCATGGAAGCCCCTGAAAGTTTGGCACTGACACAAAAGCAGCCACAACTGGATGCATAGCCCTGTGCTTGACTTTTCTGGAATAACAGTACGCAGAGCCTCATCATCTCTCCACCTCCTGGCAGGGCTGGGGCATTTTGTTCTGTGCAGAGAGGCAGAGTAGTCCCCAGGTGTCACTAAACCTTGTGCTGGGACTCGCCAGCAGTGGGGTGTCGTTGAGAGGGAGGACTGCATACTTGCTCTCTGGCTGAGCAGCAAGTTAAACTCTGCAGCTGTGAACCTAAGGCACTGCTTGGCTTCTCGGGGTTTCATATCATGGATGCTGATGAGGCCAGGATGTGGGTAATGTTTGTTCCCAGCTTCAGTGCTTGAGGGAACAAAAATTATTATAAAACCAACTCTAACCTCCATTGTTTGCTTCAGCCTTTATTTCATAATCTTAACTTGGCAAAAAACATTTCCCTGTGTCCTGTTGATAAATAGCTTAAAGCCACACACAGCTTTTCACGTTGTAAAGGACATACCATTGCCCAGGCCACCACTTTAACAAAGGCAGTCCCATACAGGGTGCTGCTGGATAGAGGCCCTGGCTTCTCAGCTGGCGGCCTGGAGCACCGGCAGATAAACGACAGGAGCTGGGAGGATAAAGAATCAGCATTATTCTACACTAGGAGGAGAAAGACTTTTTCATTTTTTTTCAGCAAACAATACAACTAGAGGGAAGAGGAATGTTAATTGCCAGAATCTGCTTCGTATACAGCAACAGGCTACTAAGGCTGCAGTCATTTTTTCAAATGTCAGAAGTCACAAGTCAGATAGCAGCAACTGACTTGAGTTATGAAGGTCTTTTCCATGAGTAACTGCACATTGTCATTTCTCAGTGCCATTCCTTCTGTCTTATCTGTATCAGGCCATTCATTTTATTTAAAGAATTTAGCCTTATGCTTTTTGCTGTGGCTTTGAACATGAGGAATGTATTAACGGAAATACCAAAGTTAAGAACTCACACTTTTCTCTGCAGTTAGAAAATGAAATAGCTTTCAAAGGTCAGACTACTGTCTCTGCTAATTAAACCTAGAAAATATTAAAATTTGTTTTGAAAATAAAATTAATCTTTTGGGATATTTATAGTTATGCAGATGTAAAGTCTAAACTCAGTTGGAAACTTCTTTTTCTAATACATATTTCCTCTTTAAAACAAAAGAGATCTCATGTGAATGACAAAACGTTTTGATGAAAATACCTATTAAAAAATAAAAATGTATCTAGATCCCATTTTTTATTTACTTTAATACTGGTGACTGCAGAAGAGTTATCAAATGGAGGCATATATATGGGTCCATTTAAAGATCTTGTTCTAGTTCCCATGTTGTATAATGTAGTTTTAGTATAACAGAATCAGACCACTCTCCTGTTTGTGACAAAATCATCTAAATTAACTCAGTTAAGTAAACTTGTGATATTTCTCCTTAAACATTGTAAAAAAAACCAACCAACCAAACAAACAAACCCAAACCAAAACGAAAAAAAAACCTGCCAAAATGGGTTGCATTTCTTTCCTACAGCAAAGGAAAAGTGCTTCAGTTCCTGACTTGGTCCCATGTAGTGCCTTGAAAGGAGGACTGTGAGATAACATGTCAGTCAGTGACAACACACACCAAACAGTCGGATGTCCTGGTCCTGAGAGCTCTTCTGGGCAAGCGCAGAGGGAATATGAACCATCTACATCCATTTAATGTATTCCCAATGTGAGGTACAACATTTCATACACTGAACCTTTATCCAGCCAGAATATTTCCACCGCCTAAAACACAGGACAGTGGCTACTCACCAATTTCTCTGTATCTTGCCTGGAATCCAAAGCCTGTAATGTGAGAGTCGGTGTAGAAGTTGAGCAGCATAGGTCCAAAGACACTGACTGGGGCAGGGAGCTCATTACCACAGAGCGTGATGAGAGGATGTGGAGTAATCTTGGTCCCACTGAAGATGCTCACTCCATCATAAAGACAAATTCCACTCAAGAGTGCTGGCTCTGCATGGATACATAATGCAGAAGCGTTAGCAGCATATTTTCCACGTGATTGCTGAGCTGCAAGTATATAGACCTCACACAAGATAAGAATTAATTCTGTATTACTTTCCATTCCAGGATCTCAGGGTCTTATTTGCTTGCTGAGGAAGCGAATGTCAGTTTTTAATATGCAGAAAAACTCAGGCAGGTAAAGGCAAAGAGACCTTGTATATAAGACATCAGACTGATCTCATTCAACACATCCTATCCTCTGGAAAAGGCTCCAGACCCCTTGAGTTCTTGGGAGTTCATAGTTGAGTGAATGCCTTCTGTGAGGAGATGAGAGGACTTGACAAAAGCGTGGATCTCCGCTGCAGATCAAAGCAATGCACCTTCTGTTACAGGCAACCAACTACCTGGTATTTCTTTCCCCTAAGGTAGAAGTCAGCACTCAGGGCAGGTAATTTTAAATCATTAAGAGTGAGAATTTGGGAAAATGCAAAAATAGTCCATACACTAACATGTTTCAGAGCTGACTTCTTTCTCTCTGAACTTTCTCAAACTTTGTAGTACTAAAACCAAGTTTTTCAGCTTGACTCAGAAGACAAAAAAAAATGTAAATTTAATCTTGCAGTTTGCCAGTGAAAGTCTGTAACTGGCAGTCAGTAGAGATTTGGAGTTGACTGAGCAATAGGAAAAGAAACAATGATTTTCAGGAGCAATCTGCTTTAGGGGGCAAATTGGTACAGGTATTAGGGTGAGTGAAAAGCTGCCCATTCAGAAGCACTAAGAAACACAGAAATGGGGAATGTGGCATTCTACATTTTTTTCCCCATTCGTGTGTAGTTTCTCATTTGCAGTTAGCTTTCTGGAGGAATAAGCCCTCCTCTGTGACTCCCTGACCTACCTTCCTGACTTTCTAGCCACCTCACCGTTTGCAAACAGATTCGACTGAGACAAGAGATCTCAGATGAATTAAGTTCATGTAAGTTTCATGAGGGTCAGTGGCTGTGTTAGAGTGCCAGAGGAGTGTCCCCAAAGAAGGACAAGCTGTGCTTTCAGCATAAGATCTGTGAGCTCGGGCAGAGATCTGCCGAGTACCCTGGGAGCTCAGAGCCAGCTGGGAGCCACGGCCATAGGGAGAAGTTAGTGGTACCCAAGGTGGTACTACCAAGGGATGTAAGGTGGGAACTAGAGAGGTTGGGTATCACGTGGGAGCAAGAAGGGAGCCACATGGGTTATGCAAGGAAGCTGGATTAATGCTCTCAGTGGAAAATGCATCTACTGAAAAGCAAGCTTCGTTAGTTGTTAGGCTTATAGAACAACTTGTCCTTTCTCTTTTTCTTCATCGTTTACAAGCATAACGGAAGCTGAGGTGCCATATGTTTGTTGAGGTTAAGTTGTCATGTTTAGCAATCTACTAGCAGCAATGGAGCAGTTACTTAAACTGCAAAGGATTAATCGGGAATTGTCTAAATTTAACAAGAGAGAGACACTGAGCCTAGAATTGCAGAGGAGTGATTCCTGCAGATTGTCCAGTCAAAACAAGCTGCTTCCTAGTGTTGTAGGAAACAGGATGACTCATACTGAACAGGATGACAAATAGGAATGGAGTGATAATTCTGTTTCACAGGAACAACAAAGTCTTCCCTGCAGCCAGATATATTTTAGAACCTCTCTGGAGTTTTAATTTAAAAATTCTTTCTCTCTCAATGAAGACAATGTAATCTAACATGTTTTACAAGTGTGCCAATAGGGAAATATGGTGCTTGTCTGACTCTGGTAAGAGTAACTAAGCTGAAAACTGCCAGCCACATAAGATAACCGATTACACTGTTAATTATAAAACAATTACTTAAAAATATACTTCATGTCCTACTCTGAGAATACTTGATAATGTGATACAATTAAAAAACATAATCAATTTTAAAATACAAAGAAATGGGAAAAAATGAAACGGAGACAAATACAATTTCAGAATGGAAAATATTTGAGAAAGCAACTTGGGTCCCTTTCTGGAAACACTTCGGAAAAAGGCATGAAGTGAAACAGATTTCTCAGCAAAACAAAGGTCCACAGTACCCGTCACAAGTTGTTTCAAGCTGCTGCACTGGAGAGAATAAGGTGATTGGTGTAGGATTGAGAGCAAAAGGCTTCATTTCTAGCTTTGAAACCTCATTGTTTCGGCCAATGTCACTTATGACCCATGAATCTTGGCAGGACTGATGATTTTTTAATCTCTATCCTGTAACTCATTCTCTTGTTTACACTTCTCCTTAATTTCTCACCATATCAAAATGCATTATTCTGTAAATAATCCCCGGCCTCATATTGCTGAATCCTATTTCCTCATGTCATACTTCCAGTCTCTACACATACTCAGCACATCATCAGCAATTCTTCTCTGTGGTTTATTTTCTCTAATTCTATAATCTTTGATCTTTTCTAGACCAATTTCTGTCCCTTGCGCTACAATGGAACAGCTTTCACAAGTCTCCAGAGATCTTTTCGTAGCCAGATGTCAGACCCACATCCTCCTTGAGCTGACGTGCACTTTCCACATAGCTAGCACTGTTTTTCTTCATAAAACCTTGTCTACTAAGAGCTTTTGCTTATCCTTCTGGCATTACTGTATTCTCTCTTCTGACTCATCCATGAGGATTCAATGAGACCTCTCCTGTCTTTGTTTCTTTATCTCCACATTAGCCCTGTATAATCTCATTTCCAAGGACAGATGCAATGACTATCTCTATGCTGATGACCCCATAAGTCTACTTCCCTCCTCCAGGCCTCTTTCTGTTCAGACTAAAACCTTATTGCTGTCTCTCATCAAAACCATTCAATAGGAGAGCTTTCGCCCTCCTCTCAAGTCTTCCCTTACATCTTCTTTCTTTACAGCCTCATCATTTTGCCTGCCCTCATTAGGTCCATATCTATGATTTGGATCTCTCTAGGTTTTCACATCAAGGCTAGATGTAAATATTGTGAACTGTTTCCAGTTATTATCTTTAAGATAAACTCCTATCTTTCCATATAGCTGTGACTCTCACCCAAGAAATAGTGATTTTTCCAACATGGATACTGTATCATTCGTTCCTTTAGCCTTGACAATATTTCTTCTAAATGCTGCTGGAGAGATCAATTATTTGGCCTCACGTTATGAACACATCCCTCTTTCTCTGAATTGCTGCGTGTATTTGCTTTCAAGGCCTTTTGTTATCTATCCACACTCTATTCATCATCTCTTGGTACCGCTCAGTATTGATGCATTGACTCCTGCCTCCAAAGTTCACATGATAAGAGCTTCAGTTGTCCTTACATTACATTTTGAAATATGCTTTTGAGTTGTCTCCTTTCCACTTAGCAGACATTTCTGTCCTGTCTCATTATTCTCTATAAAATAATTTATTTGATATGATGCCTGCACAAAAAGCTTGACCAAATTTTGGCCCCTAACTATCTGATCACAAATAACAGTGTCCTCTTTTCATCTCTCTGTCTATAGCCATAGATTCTGTTTCATTTTATATTGAGGCAGAACCTGTTTTTTTGTTTAAAGTTTGTCAAAAACCCCGAGGTTTTAGTTCACAACTGTAGCTTCTGGTATAAACGGTAATACAATTAGGAATTACTAGTGTAGGAGAAGTATTATGTGGCTATATACTCCTGCGCAATATATTAACCATCTCCTTAGCACAAGTTACTATTTTGAAAGCAAGGAATTACAAGTCTTTCATATATATATATATATATATATATATCTCCTCTTTCAAAATAACATATTGCAAAACTTTTCTATTGCCTAGTAACAACGGAGAAAGCAGATAGAGAAGACTTCAAAATGAAGCTGTGACTCTATCTCAGACTGCAAAATTACAGTTGCATGTTTAAAAAAAAAGAAAAAAGATAAATAAACAAGTTAATAAAACATTTTTTAGGTCGATATGATATAAACACAATGCAGTTGTTTCATATGGATGGAGTATAAATATTACAGAATTCAAAAAGCAGATATTGCAGGAGGCCGACATCCATTTCCCTTAATTTTCCGCAATTTGGAACTCAGGCTTTACTGGATGTTATACTCATACTCTAAGAGTATTACAGCCATTTAATAATACACTACTGTAGCTGTCCTAGAGTTGTATTTGTAGGGACGTTCATCTGAATAAAGCTTATGAACAAAAGATGGATGTGATTAATTATTTCTTAGATAGTGAGTCTACTAAGACAGATAAGTTTTTTTACTAATTCTAGCATGTTAGATTTGGGTAGACTTTTGCTCCAAGGAGGGAGGACAGATGGAAGACGGTATTTGTCACTGTTGCAGAAGTGGGGCTGAGAAAACATACTCACTGCCATTTGTTTGGTTCTTTATGAAATAACCAAGCACAACAATGCAAGTGGTACTACAAAAAGCAATTGGCAGCCTATGCAACTTCATGAAACAGGCAAATCAAAAGAGAGGCTGTGTAACCATATTCAGTTTGGCATGGGAAGAGGCATTCTTCAGGCTGCAAGGAAATCACATAGACTAAGCCAAACTCCTTTCATAGAATGAATCTTGCCTGTGTTTTGCTGCTTAAATCTTAAGTATCTTGTGTAAGCTGTTGTCTATGGCTTCCTGTAATAGTCAACGGGTAAAGAGAGTGAGATGAGGGTGGTGAAACACTGGAAAGAGGTTGCCCCAAGAAGTTGTAGATGCCACATCCCTGGAGGTGTTCAAGGCCAGGCTGGATGAAGCTTTGAGCAACCTGATCTAGTGGAAAGTGTCCCTGCCCATGGCAGGGGGGTTGGAACTAGATGATCTTCAAGGTCCCTTCCAACCCAAACCATTCTATGATTCTATGACAATCTAAATCAGATATCTATTTTCAGGGGCTCAAATTCAGATAAAACCAATTTTTCTACCTACTAGGAAGCAGCAAATTTAGATTTAATTTTGATCACAAAATCAACACATGCGGTTTCCTCCAGTTCTGTCTTGCTCTGTCACTTGCTATATTTACTGCTTATTACACATCTAATATTTAGTACCTGCATGTCATGTTCATTTAGTTCCAGATGCTGACATTGTATCACTGCTATGTGTTAACTGCCTCATTTAGAGTCATTCTTTATATCAGAATAGGCATCTCATCATAATTGAAAACATAGCTACTCTACAGCAGAGATCTGTGACTAACCCATGAAGTTATTCAATTTTGTACCAATGTGTCACTGCACTATAGCCTATTCTCTTCTGCCTTCTAATTTTCTGAAAAAGATATCTCAACCAGCTAAAGTCAATGAGATATGTATGCCTTACAGGCATTATTTCAGATACTTCATTTCATTACTAAACGACCATGAAAAAAACAATTGGATTTCTTTTGAGATGTCAAATAGGTGGTAAATTATTTTAATTGGACATGTAGCTAACCTTTAAAAACCCAATCCAGAATATCTGTACTAGTATGGTTAAGATTTTAAAGGCCACACTCAGCAACAATCTAAGCAGGTCCAATGCTTCCTTGCATATGGAATAGCTAGAAATATTTTTAACAGATGCTGCCAAACGTTGTCCTGCCTTTGCAAAAGAACTAAGGGAGTTCGTGCTGGAAATCCTTAGGCACATGTGCTAAACATATTCAGTGAAACTGCTGACTAAGTTTTCACTTCAGCATGATAGTTTGCAATATGATGGTTTCAATCTTCTTTCCAGTTTAAACCCAGGCAATTTCTTTTTGCTACAGGGTTGCATTTTAAGATTTTGTGAAAAATATTGATAGTCAACTACTGGAGAGTGTCATACTTCCTCTTTTATAACCAGATGTCCTTTAGCTCATATCCAAAATTCTTTTTCATGTGACTAAGGACTTTTAGTTTGTGTAGCCTAAGGAAGCCTGAAACAATAAAGGAGCAAGTTACCCTGCAAGAAGTAGAATATTTTTAGTATTTATTTAGGTGTATGTTTATTATTATGTCTGTATCACGTCTTTGCTTAAACAATCTTGATAATAAAAGCTTGAATCCATTCATAAATTAACTGAGTGCAGAGACAGAATACAGATCAGTAATGTACTCATAGAGATGTCATATGATTCAGCCTAAGTTTAGTGTATCTGCTGAATAATAATCTTCTACATGAAGAAATTATGTAATTTCTGTGGTTTACAGTATTTAAAAAAAAGAAAAAAATCTTAAAGTAGTAGTTTGTATTAGCGGATGAAAAAAATGTTTCAGATAAAATCATAGTCAAATCAAATCTTTATCTCAGACCTAAATTAAGTTTGGACCAGAATACTTCTCAATTCAAAACAATTTGAAAGCTTAAAAAGAACATTAAAGAAGCTTATTTTCTAACTTATTATGTGTTCTGGACAAAAATTCAAATCATGCACTCCATCTTAGTAACAAATTACTCAAAAATCTCATCTTGACGATTTCAGGTGAACCAAATTAAGATGGTCTCAAAATATGTGATGCCACCCAAGTAGCTTGGTCATACTGATTCCTCTGTGCTATCATGACATCTTCACCCATAAAAATTTGATGCTGTCAAAGTTGGGAAAGTTTTACCATTCACACCGATGAGACCAGGATATTATACCTGTTATTTTCTGGCTAAAATCTGCCAAGTTTGAAAATCTCAAGAGGGACATTTGTTCACGGGTGTATACACGGTAACAACTTTTATAGTAGTCTTTCACCTGGTTTCACATTTAAATGTTCATACGCCCTTGTATAGCACCTGAGTATATATATATTCATTTTATCAGTTATGGAAACAGAAGCACTGAAAAGCAAAACAGCTGGCCTAAGATCAAAAAGATCATAAGATTCATTGACAAAAAAACAAAGGCAGGAACAAACACCCAAACTGGCTACAGTCACTCTTACGCTCCAACTAGCTGGTAAATTCCCAACTTAATTGCTGCAAGCTATTCAACAAGTGAGATCTGTCTTCACTGTTCCGGAAGACTTCAGTGATGTAAAACTGAACCCTGGAAACTATCTGTGTAAATGTTTGTCTGTAAATGATTTTCAGAATGAGCCAGTAAATTAAACTATCAACCATTTTTCATGATAGAAGACTTGTGTGTTTTCAAGTAAGAAGTTAGACTTCATAGTATATACTGAAATTATAAAGAACCAGTTACCTTCCAAGTGGAAAGTCTCAAACTCTAGGATCACCAGTGATTGTGGTCCCCGATCTATGATATAACTGCAGTTCAAGTTGTTATCGTATTGACCAGGGTAGTTAGGAGAGACGATGTGACCTGCAGGGCTGGTGAAATTTACTCCGCATCCTGCAAATGTAAATAAATACGACACAGTTATAATCCAGGCGATAACTTTCTTCTGATTTTGCAGTGAGAAAACCAATAATACACACAAGACCCTCATCTCTCCTTAAAAGGCTGGTCAAAAAAACAGGGACAGTAGCATATATCATGATGGCAAAAGTAGGTCTTACACACACACAGAGCAGTGTTTTTGGGAAACACAGGGCCTTCCCACCTACAGCCTCACATGGTATCTTGGAGTGTCTCGGATAAGATTAGGCCGTAGCCCCGCAACCCACTGACCAGAAGGACGCAGCACTGCTGTCCTTATGGGTTTGGAGGCAGCACGTTTCAAAATCCCTTAATACATACACATGTAGCTGAACTGGATGGAGATTATTGGGGGACATCAGGAGTTTAGCCTCATTTGAAAATACCCATGTTAGCCCAAGTGGTACCATTTCTGCTTCATGCCTGATAGCCAGGAGGATGCAGTTTGCTGTAGGGCTATCTCTGGGTTGCTTTGCTGTATGCAGAGGCAGGAGAGGTTTACAACACAGAACTTCTCAAGCACACAGAAGCGTTCATTTCCATGGAAGTCCTTCTGATCCTAATGACTTGCATGGCCTTGGGGTTTCTCTTTATCTTAAGCTACAGGCTTAAAGGACTGCAGTGGATAGTGAAATGCTGGTATAAGATTAGGAACAGGCATATGAAGCCTGTGATTTTCTCCATGAAGAGGTTGTTAGTTGTTACTGAAAACATTAGTGCAGACATTACAAAAACAAAAGCAGTTTCAGTTCAGAATTCTGTATACTTCAATAGGGTCTTTTTCTAAGCACTGCATTTCTCACTGAATCCAGTGGAGGGAAAGGGGTTTCCTTTGGCAGCATCCTACAAAAAAACCAATCGACAACAATTGAGCACTGCCTCCTACACTTCTGATGCGTTTGACCATCACAAGCACATGCCATAGTGAAAGAAATGTAGAGGACCACCCAAGAAGGGCCACTTGAGCTACGTGAAATGCAAATACAAAGCAAAGCAAAAGCCAGAGCAGGTGCTGAGAAGTAATTTCTTCTAAAAGGAGTTTCTGTGAAGGGCATGGGGCTACATCATATACACGAGAAATTACCACAGTTTCAGCATGTGCTTTGAAAAGAAGAACAGAGATAAAAATTCTAAAGGAGGAGTAGATCCTTTTTTCCTTTTTAAGAAAACCATAGCTTTAGCTTCCAAGCAGTTTAACTAAAAAGAAATAAATTCTTAAAATTTAAAGCCTATTTATTTCTTTTCAGCACACTGAAAAGGCAAAGGTGGCTAAGAATAACTACAAAGTTATCACTGCCTGGAGGATCTCTGGCAAGTCCAACACTGGAGCACACAGTAGCTCCATTGCGCTCAGTAAGGAAACTGTTGGTTTCAAAAGCTAGGCAGAGGCTTTAATGCCTTGTTGGCCTGAGGTCTGAATTGCTACACGCAGATCAAACTAATTCAAGATGGACTAACAGAGCAGCCATCTGGCTTTAATGTTACTTACTGCTTATGAAAGATGCAGAGAAACCTGGCCCAGGAGCATCCTGAGACTGAAATACTGTAGTTATCACATTGTTTGGAGCAACAACAGGATCAGGAGCTGAACTTCCACATCCGGTGGTTAACAAAGCTACTTCTTCTTCATCGTTTCCTCTCCACACCTGACAAGCCCAGATTGGAAACGGTTTAGTGCTTTCAAAGTCCACATAGGTTGTGGCAACCCACCAGGAATTGCATATGCAATTGTTCTTCCCATAGACTTAGGGTAGGATTCATCTCACGCTGAATCTCAAGAGATCTAAATTGGAGCTAGTCACTCTACATTCACTCTACAGTCAGTGGAGACGAAATGACTTCCCCAAAGAGTGAATCACAGAACAACTTAGGTTGCCAGGGACCTCTGAAGGGCATCTGGAGGTCATTCGCTTGAAACTCTGCTGCTGGCAGAACCAACATAGATCAAGTCCAGGGAACCAGAGAAAAGTATTTTATGCACATCATTACCTACCTCCATTTTGTCTCTGCTAACTTATCTCCATACACCCTATGAATAGGAATATCTGTGTATACAATGAATTATTGAATGCAATCCTGATATTATTCATAAGTCAATAGGTAATACAGAGGCATCAAACTGAAAGATCTGGATATTTAACATCTAATCTAAAAATCTAAAAATTATTCCCATTTGTGTTGTGTTGCATTCACTTGTTCAATGACAAGTATCAAATCATGTAGAGAGTTAAAAGGATGTAATTCACAAAAAAACATAATAAATAAAAATATATAATTAAAAAAAAATATTACTTCAACTGTACCAATAGCCGATTTAAATTCAAACAAATCATGCATTCAAGAAGCACATGCAGGTTTGGGTAGGTATTTAACCGAAATCCTCTCAGGGTAATTACTTAAAAATGTACTCAAGGCTCACAGTTTAAGCACCAAATTTCAACACATATATAAAAAGAAACATAGGCATAAATGTTTGATGTTTCTGAGTACTTAAATAATTTCCTGAATCAGGATGTTTATTGCCAAGGATTTCAAAAGTCTCCTTAAGAAAAAAATATTTATTCTAATTACAAATTTATTTTTCATCAATGTATTTGAAAAGTTTTTTTACTGGTACTTTATATGAAAAATATATTAAAACCAAATAATATTTGGTTTTTAAAATAATGTGTTTGAAAGAAGTCTAGTGGAACTAGAACAACCACATGAAATTGTGATTGCTCTAAGCAACCATCCTAGAAAGGGTTAGCCAAGGGTTAGTCTATAAGTGCAGACATATGAATAACCTCATTCGTCTGGCCAGGTGTATGAGGCAATGGATGCTCAAAGGATTCATATAAACAGTCCATGGGCTGGCCAAGAATCTGCAAAGTCACTATTGATTTTGGATTTGTCTTTTTTGGCTGCTCAGCTTGGAATGAATGGAAGAAACTTACACCTATTCCGCACTTTTTCATATCCAGACACCTCCATACCAATCTCAAATTGGACATTCAAAAATGGAGATGGACATCATCAAAAAGTTCAGATTTTTCTCTATAAAGAAAATCTCCAGTTGACGTAGTTTTGACCATGTTATTCAGGACACTTTAGAAATTTGAAATTAAAGCACCTTTATTGGGTAGCATTAAGACTTTCATATTTGTGAAATTTAGTGTAACATATTACATCAATTAATCAGTGGAGCAGGCTATGAAAAGACAAATCTAATAGTATCTTTTTCCAGACCCTTAAAAAATGAGTGCAACTGTCCTTTGTAAGTTAGTGGGTACAGATCAGATGTACAGCTGCTCAAGTCTTCCTACATGTTGTCAAATTATGTTTGCCCTTTATTTCAAGTGGGAGTTGTATTGCTGAGGAGAAAATGAGCACAAAACCATTGAACGTATGCCAAATGCCTGAGAAAAAAATGACACTGTGAAAAATTCAAAGCATGTCCACTCCATTCTATTGCTTTGACAACAAGTGGCTCTTGACAATCTATGAAAGATAAGAATGCTATCTTTGTTTTTTGAGATTAAAAAAAGAATGATTAGTGCAACTTTGACAGTTTATACACTTATAAAGAAGTTTCCTAGAATTATAGTGTCACATTCTTGTTTTTTCATTCACTGGAGTAATTGCAATGGTCTTTTCATTACACTGCATTTTCTCATTATTTCCTGGTTCTGAAATCATATGTATTTTCTTCATATTTTTCATTTTGGGGGCAGCATGTAGGGTGATAGGACCCTGCTGGAGATGGAACTTCAAGAATTCATAAAAATTAAAAACATATACCAGCCCATTCTCAAGGCATATAGAAAATTGACTGTATTGGTACAAGGACTTCAGTTTATATTTCTTGAATTTTGTGCCTTGATAGTCCTAACCATGACATGATTGCAAAACAGGATTCTGGCATCATGACTTCTTAAAGCACTGCTCTGCTGATCTAATGTCAACAGTTATTTTACCTTCACATAACTGCTCTGACAACTTCCATTGCTGTCTGGGATCTGGAAGTTACTGTGGAAGTTCATCTCCAAGTGTTTGCTTTCATGTGTAATGATGGTCCATGTGCATCTGGTGTTCACAGGAAAGTTTTGAGGCCAATGAGGAGACTTGATCATGCCGCTATCCGAATGAATGATTCCACCACATCCTGGAAGAAATAGCAACAGGTGGGTGAAATGTTCAAATATTTCCTGTTGGTGTCAGCTTTGAAGGGCTGCTTGCTTCTGGGACTGCAAGAGTGAGAGACGAAAGTCCTGACATCCATTCAAATTTCATTTACCCCTCTTTCGCTTAATTTTCCTTCTCCCACTCCTGCAGCAAGGAGGTAGTTACACTCTAGAGAAGGTCTGTCTTTATACTTCACTTTCTCTTCTTCACAAGCTCCTTCTCCTTGCCAGTTCATACCCTTTTGCTCTGGCCCATCTATATGCTGCTGACAATTAGCACTATTGCTCACATAGAGAATATGGGTCAGAAATGCATTAATGAGGTGCTTCTCCTAAGACTGTACAGGTTCTTTCCCACACTCCACAGCACGCACATCACGACTGACAGCTATTCAGAGAAGTACCCTGGGAAAAAAAGAAAAACACCAGCTCCTAGCTGAATCCTTGTTTTTCTCACTCTGCAACATGTTAATAATGCAGTTCCACATGTGAATCTACTCAAGCTACATCCGTTTACCCAGGGCAAAATGGTGACTTCTCCTCCAGCCCAGGCAGCCCTGTGGGTCTCAGTGGGATTATGGAGAGGGATGAAAAACATGTCTTTAAAAATTGTTAACAGATTCATTTATAAAGGAGAATAGCTGGTCATTGCTCTGTGTCAGCTCATGCTATTACACATAGTAAGTTTAGTTAATTTGAAACATACTTGTAAATACCATGCCAAGAATGATTTACTAGGACTATCCATACAGTACTAGCAACCTATTATTATTTCAGTGACGATGTAGTAAAAGGATGAATAAAAAGCAAAAAAAAAAAGCTTTATAACATTCTACTTTTTTCCTCTTAATTAAAAAATACATATTAGCTTTAAAAGGAAGGTTTTATTTTTCATTCTTCTATGTTAGATAACGGCAATTATGTTTAGAAGGATATAAGGCCAAGTTTTGTTCACACATATAGAATACAAACTCAGAGATTCTCAGTGGATAAATGAGAAGAAAGCCGAGGAAAAGACACTAGGTATATTAAAAAAGAAGTTTCCTTTCACAGAGAGAATATCAACTGTGCACATTGCATGTGTATGCTAGTCTGTTACATCACTGAAGAGTGGCCTTCCCTGCACATGAGATTTGAGTGACAATAGGGAAAAGAGTCAAAAACCTGCTTAAGTGAAAGTGTATAATCATGCAAGCACAGACTATTGGTATGTTTTGTTTAATAAGACACTCCCATGAACTAACTGTGTGAATACTGCTAGATCATTAGCTGATCAGCATCAGCCAGAAGGTCTGCAGCTGGAGGTGACACTAAGGAACACATTGCCAGCTCTGTACTAAGGTAGGAAGGCACAATGAATGGTGCCCTGCCACCAGTCAGCACATCTACATTTGCCTTTAGTCCTGTCCTAGAGGACAGTGTGCAAATGGTGAGCTACCTTTTCTTTTTTATTTTAATCTGAAGAGACGATAATTTCAACAGAGGGAAGGTAGCTTTTTAAAATGTATCGATTCAGTCCTGCATGTGTTCCACACTCAAAAGTGTACCAACATCTCCACTAAAATGGAAGAGTTTTAGGCTGTTGACACATGTGATTTTTGAAAAGTTCTATCTGCCTCTCTGTTTTGAAACTGATCTCTTTCTAGTTTTAAGTATTTAAACCAAATCAAACTGCGAAACAATTGTTATTCAATAAATGAAATGTCTCATAGTCACTGACAATAGATACCACTGCTGGGAGGATAATGGGCACGGTATCAATTTACAGACATCAAGAAACTGCTAATGGGAGGCTTAAAAATTATAAAATCAGTCCGAATTTTATTTCATTGCGTGAAATCAGACAATACTGGTGTAATACTTGACTTTTTAGTGCTGGCTTCTCTCAGGAATGCTGAAGATGTTGGCATGTGTTTCTTTTGGTCTTTAATGAAGACTTAATTAAAGAGGAGGAATCCTATTTCATTCTGTGGTTGAAAAGTGCTATATAGGCATGATGTACTGCTATGTTAGACCTGACAAAACCAGTATGTTTTCTCTTACCCAGAGATTCTGCAGTCCATGTTGCATAAAAGCCACCTCCTTGAATTGAGTGATCAGAATTAAAGATGACAACTAGCTTGCTGGAACCAGACCGAATAGTCCCAGGGGATGTGTTTCCACAATACTTTCCTATGACAGGAGACCCAGGAGAGCCGCCATTCAGGACAGTAACAGAGTCCCACTTACAAAGTGAATGATTTTCAACGTGAAAGGCTGTAAAAGTAAGCTGCAATACACAAAAACAACATTCAGGAGCTAACATCAGCCACAGCAATGGAGAAGTTAGAGCAATTCCAGCCAGATCCTATAGCCATCCTAGCACAATGATTTCTGGGTGTGCTCAGCAATCCAACCCTCACTTCACCTTGATGCTTTCCGGCAAGTATTGCTTGGAGTCTTGCCACTATAAGTAACAGCAGCTACTTAGCATGAAGACAGAAATGGAAGAGGAACGCATAGGTTCAGTTCAAAACTGGCATTATTTGGACTTAACCATATGTTTGAACCTAAGTATATGCTTCAAAGTGGTCTTGAATATGCATAGATGTTGAACCACTTTCCTGCTCTCAAAGCTTCTGATTATGAAATCTGAAGTTGCATATTCAAATGTAAGTAGCTATGTACGCAGAAAGCCTTGGATTTTGTTTCTTCCTATTATTTTGAATTAGAATACTTAACAATTTAACAGTTGCTAAAAATAGTCCTAGTTTCCATTAAATCTGAGAGAAACAGTTGCATGGTTCAGTGGTCCTGGATGCATGACATAAATAAATTGGGCTGGGCAGGCAGCTTCTGACCCTGTCTCCCTCCCACACTGATGCCATTTGTCCTCAGCGAGATATGCACACAGGTGGGATTTCCAGTTCAAAGATTTAGATTGCTGATCCAGTACACTCCTAGAATCATTGATGCTGAAATATTGATATACGCTTATGACTGCCTGGTCCTCTTCCAATTAGGGTTTTTTTTTTGCCAGTTCCAGGATTGGGATCTTTGTAGAAAAGCTTAGCAAATACATAGTACTTCTTCCTGTGACTTTTGTGTGTATTCATTTCCAAAAGAACTCTGCCTGAGGCAAAGACCAAATACAAATATAGCTCAAATGGTTTAAGTTCGGAACTTTACCAGCAACTGAAACTGGCAGCTTTTACTGGAAAAGGTTAGTCTTCCTTCACTGAGAGGGCTGCTACTCAGTCCTTTTAAAATAGAAATTTACTTCCATCTGATTGAGATTAGTTCTGCTTTAGACAAGTTTGCGGATTAAATAGAAACTTTGTGTTCTACTAAAATAATCCTGTATTCCCTGAAGTAAGTAGCCAGGCACTGGTCAGAACATCACGCAGTGGAATAATTAGGACTATAGGTTTACATTTTCAAGAAATACCTTTGTAGTTGTAAATAAGGAAGACATGATAGGGAAATTAGTGAAAGACATCGCATATGAAAATCTGCACTGTGCTTTTACAAAATTGCTTTCCGGATATATTTCTGGCCTGAATCTCAAATGTCATTGATTGGATCTGTTCTCCAAAGCATCAGTCAAATAATTCAGTGAGTGAAGTTTAGCACTGCCTCATCATAAAGGTGCTTAAATTCATTTCTCAACAGTTTGGCTCAAGAAAGTAGCACTTCAGGCAGCCCGTTAATAGTTATTGGGAAATAAGAGTAGCATCTCATTGATGTAATTTCTATCAGCAATGATATTATCTTCCAGACTAACCACTGAGACACGAAAGTAACCTTCTAGTGGCTTGTAACTTTCCATCAGAGACGAAAAAACTTCAGCCTCATGTTTATTCTCATGATAGTGAGAATACACATGCACATCTAATAATATGAGTTATTTTAGTTTCCTAAACATTGAAAGTCATTGTTTAAAGGAGAAGTTGGCGCTGTGTTTTGAGGTCAAGTTAGACTTGACCTTCTAGGATCTTTCTGCTTTTCAAAAGGCACAATCTAGTTCGGTTGTTATCTTTGTTTCCCCCTCTTCCTTAGGAAAGGCTGATGGGGAGTATTTCATTACTCCAAATTTCTGTTTTTCCAAATTGTCTCAAACTTGTTCCTTAAAATTCAGAGGGTGCTTCTCGCACTGCCAGCTGCACACACAATCATGGCATTGTGTTACTCACAGTGATAGTTTGACCTTCAGGGGCTTCCAACAACCAGGAGCAGCGATTCAGGTTGCTGTAAGGCTCTGGGTAGTTAGGACTTGAGATAACTCCTCTTTCACCTGACTGTATACCACCACAGGCTGAAGAACAAAAGTAACATTTCAATACATTTTAGGAACTGAGCACCATAAGCAAATGACTGGAAGATTGTTCAGCTTGTAATAGTACTAAAATGTATTCAGGCTGGACAGATATATGTAAGGATGAACAATTTGTCTGTCAAAATCCAAGTTTTAAAATCTTAATCATTGAATAGTGAGTAAACAGATGCAATGACCTTGAAACTGCGTTTATTCTGATACTTAATATAGCTCTGCAAAACCTTTGCCAGCTGACACTTGCAGCTGCCGCTTCCACCTTATCTTCCATTTATTTATCTCAGTCCTAAGCAAACCAGTGCCGTTCTTGGACCAACACAATCAAGACAAAAACTTGCTGATGTGTCTGGATAAGCACGAAGGCTAAATTCAGCTGTGACAGGAAGAATAGTTGTGCTGGCATGTAAATGGCAAAGTGGTGTAATTTGCACTGATATGGCTTTAAGTGGATTTCAAAATGAGTGCAAAGGTTCAAGCAGCAGAACGTGTTTCAGCCACGCTAGCACTCTGGAGGCCTATTTGAAGTAGGTCAAACTTGGCTGTTGTTACCTGTTACATCCCTATTCCCAAGAGCAACCAGCTGTTCTGAGTGTTGCACTGCATTGCAAAAACACAAATATGGTTCAGGGAATGGGAATAGTGAGGCAGAAAATAAATCTGAAAGTTCAATTGCTAGCATATGTTTGCTTTAGACGGATATAAATAGTGGCAGGCACTGTGTAACTTTTGAGGACCTCTTTGAGAGTTTAGCCCATAGTGTGTGTTCTCCGCATCACCAAATGAATGGCAACATTCTCCAGAAGCGCCTCGGTCAGCAAGGGCAACAGTCTATCAAACCAGTTACCTTCAAAAGTGTAATGGGCCAAGAATCCTTTATCTTCTGTGTTTTCATCACTTAGAAAGTGTACCCAGATCTGGGGAGCCGCTACGACTAGTGGCACAGCTGGTGCAGCCTGACCACAAAGTCTCGCTATTAGCTCTCCATCAGCATCACCTTAGTAAAGAAAGAAAAAAAATTACACTTTTTGAATCCTAAAAGAGCTAAAGTAACGTAAAGGAATACATATGGTAAACATGCATGTCATTCTGTTTTGACTAGAAAACAAAGAAAAGTACATATCACACTCAATAACTGATTATTTGCTATGGGTATAGGTGGAGTTCATTGCTGGGATCTAAATCTCGACAATGAGGAAGTTCTCTCCAAAGCTGTATTAATGATCCTTTTAATATCTTGGGCTCCTTCTCTCCCCTCCCTGCCATCCTGCACACTTTCAATTTGTATGACCCATCAGACCTGAAAACACGGAAAGTGCCCCAAAACTGCAGATATTTTGAGACAGAAGAGTGGGAAGAGACGGCCCAAGGACCTGATCACATGGAAGCCTATTGAGTCTATGTGTTTGTGACATCCTCATTAAAGTCAACAGGGATTTTGAGTTTTCTACCACAGAGGGACATGCTTCACCCATGAGCATGCCGTCACTGCTGTATTAATAGTGGGTGTCTCTTTCCTAGGGAGCTCAACATACTGTTCTCTGTATGGCAGAGAAATGCCAGCATTTGCTGAAATCATTGAAACCTAAAAGGAAAGCACAACACAGGCAGTTGCACTTCTGTGAAACTGAATGTTTGCTTATGTTGATGTAAGCTCTTATCCATCACACTGGTATTCTAAGGTGAAGGAAAATAGGTGTAATACTGCTCCTCACAACATCCAGGCAATGCCATTGCTAGGTTTGCTTCTCTAACAGCAGGCTGCTGGTCTTAAAAGTCTCCAATCAAAAGCAACTTCTAGCTTCGTGCAGAGTAGGCTGTTCTTGCAAAGAAGACAGTAGAGCAGGAGTGAGAAACTTTGGGTGCTCTTCAAAGCCCTTTCACAGTTATTTCAAGCAATGTGGCTAACTTCATCTTTCTGTCATATGCAGTGACACAGCCATCATTTGAAATGTCTTGAAGCACAGGGATAAAAGGTGATATATAATAAAATTCTGTTCATGTATATTACACAGAGAAATGTTAAAACCTGTCCTGTTAACATGCACTAAAAATGATACTGAGCTGTACAAACTGAAGATGTTCATGATATATTATGGTTTGGGAAAAAATAGTAATAACTACTTTAGCATTAAAATGTGAAGTCAGAACCTCACGCAGAGGAATAATTAGGTACTTTTTCTGTTTTGCACTTCTTACAAGGTGATTGACTATGTGACAGATGTCACCCAGGTTATTCAGTCTCTACAGTGTGAAAAGTGACACCAATAACTGCTTTTATGAATGGCCAGCTGGCCAGAGATCTAGACTGTTGAACAGAAAATGTAAACAGAAAGATTGTGCTGTGAGATTTGGTTCAAACTGAAGAGCATGGTCTGAAGGACAAAATCAAGAGACTTCCACAAAAGTCAAAAGTTAGGAGTGTATTTCACTGCAGCAATATGCTCAGATGTACTAACATGCACATGCCTGATAATTTAATATCTTAATATAAACACTTATCCTAAGAAATTTGAAATATTTATTTAATTTATTTAGATTAAATACTTCTCAGTGAATACATAAAGTCAATTCTGCTTTTTTTTTTTTTTTTCATTCTGTACCATCAAGTATGTTGTATGGGTAACTCAAAAGAATTTTACACATCTCAGCTTCATTTGAGGTCTCTTGGGTAACTTACTGTTGAATTGAACCTTTCCCCAAATTCACCTCTGCTGTATTGCGAGTCTTAAACCACACTTGCTTGAGTTAGCGATATTCTGCACAGTTTGCATCTAAGTGCTCATTAAATGTTACTTGTCAGCAAACACAGATGGATTAGAGCATTCTGCCTTTGATATGAGATTAGTTGTGAAACTGAAGACCCATCAGTACGGCCAAAATGAACACTACTATTTACATGACAAAACTATGTAGAGTGAAACAAGACTACATTTTTTCCTCTTTCCTTTGATTATATTGCCTGGAGGCCTGAGGTTCACAATAAAGTGAGACTAGTGGGAACTGATGAATAACAGATCAGATATATTTTATTATTTCTTTTTCTGAGTTCTCTTTCTATTATTTCCCAGCTCCAGCACATACATGGGAGGGACTGCTAGTCTACGCAGCTATGCATGTTTTGGCTCTACAGAGGACAAACTGATGCAATACAACCAAGAGTTCCCATTCAAATGAATGCAAATAAGGATGTAAAAGATTCCTGCTCTCAACTGCACACAAACACACACACACACACTCCCCCACCTTTCAGAAACAATTTTCTGGTAAATTAGAACCTGCTCTCTCTGGGACTCACAGATACAGCCTCTCAGTGCAGAAGACAGCTGGAGCTTTCAGACTACACTTGGCATTAACTGAGCGACTTTCATATGACATTTCCAGTTGCTTGTTCTTGCGGATAGTTGAAGATGCTCAAATATGCAGAGATATTTCTGGTGCATTAATCCTGTGATTGTTTTCCTTTAAAATGCTTTAGTCTATATTTCGTGATGCAGTCTCACAGGAAATATGGATTTGGTTTTGGAGAATCATCTTATAGAGTACAAAAGTGGGGTATGAAGTGGATATGCAGCCCAGAGGCTATGCATAATTAAAGCATTCTTTACTCCTCTCGTGCTGTCCCTGGAGATATTGCAGGAGCAGGGAAAGAATAGGCTGTGGACCAAATAAATTGTTTTGATGACTCCAGCTTCTCCTGACTGCCCTCTTTCAAGGGACATGAAGTAAGATTTGTATTGTCCCTTGTAAAGAGAGAGTCAGGTGTGTATTGCAACCACCAAAACAATTTATTGCCCCAAGATACCCATCCAGTTTTCCATTTTCTCCCTTGAAAGAAAGGGTGACCAAATCCATGCATCCATTGCCCTCATAGCGAAATCTCATTCCTGGTCTAGGAGGCAACATGGAAGGCATGCATGTGAACACTCTATCAAATGTACAGATCCTACAACAGGCACTCTCTGCAAATATATATGAACAAGGTTTGGCACAAACGCAGTTTCATAACCAGAGTCTCGACAGGTATTAGCCATTCTTCTGATGAATATACAAACCTATTCTTAACTCTAGGTAGTCGTACTGGCAGTCCTGGTGATGTTCCAAGTGGAAATCCTCAAAAGACATATATATGGATGAATTATAGTAAGAGGGGTTTTCGATGGTCCATTCACAGTTCAGGTTACTTGTGTAATTTTTGACACCGTCATAATCAGGAGAAGAGAAATTCCCACCTCCATATCCCATCAGGGTTCCACCACAAACTGCAGAAAAAAATATAATTTATTTTAAAAAATTAATAATTCCTGTATGAAGAGAAATCTTGCCCCTGTTTATTCAGATATGCTCCTGTCAGCAAGTATATGTGCTGATTAGATCAAAACTTTTTCCATCTTTTTTTTTTTATAATTTGCTGCTGTGTACAAGGGACTTCTTGCCTAGTGCCCTGAAATTTATTGGCGAATCTTTAAAAACATATATGTAAAGCAAAGTCACAATTATGCATGGTATCAAATAAAATATTTCAGCAGTGCCATCAATACAAGAAGCATTATTTAACATTTTGATAAAATCCCACTGCAGCTCCAGTTCAGTATTTCTCAGCCCTACCCATTACCTAATTCTAGACTCAAGAGAAGATTTTTATGGAACATACCCTCAAGATCTGTAAACTCGTGCTACAGTAGTATGCTTGAGGCGCAGTTGGAAAATCAAGTTGAAAAGACTAAATTTTGTAGTAGTAAGGCTCTGCCAGCTGCCTCCTCTCTGGAGGCTAAACTTGCAAAAGTATGTTAGTTGCACTCTTTCACAAGCTACAATAAATTAATTACCCCCCTGAGGAATAAGGAAGCACTTGAATTATTCAGTTTGTCTATGGCACTATGTTTTTTTGATATTTTCATGGAACAAGGCCACTTCAGACCATCTCTTACTCAAGACTAAGCACAAAACAATAAATCACTAGTGAGAGTAAGGACTGCGATCCATAACAGTGATTGTTCTTTCCATTCGAAGTTTGACATAATAGGCACATGAAGTCCATAATTCCCAGATTTCCCATCTTTTCAAGTTCTTTCTACTAAACGAAGAAATGCATCTACTCTCCTCCAGAGATGTAACAGAGAAAAAGGGGTATCAGAGATACCTGATGTAACCAGAGGTATCTGTTTAGGTCATTTTTTTGATGTGTGCCAGTACTTTAGGTATGAAATGACTCACCAAAGATCAATCACTTAATTCAAAAACACACACTACCTGCGTCTTCACTGGATGTGTATGAGACACTGAAGCCTCTGGTTGCAAGGGACATATCTGTCACCAAAATTACTTTCATTGTGTTTCCAGAGGATTTCACCTCAGTGCCTGGATTTACTTCACCACACAGCTTGGCCAGCTGGGGAGAGTTCTGTCTGAGGCCATTGTAAACCTGTCGAATCAAAATAAACTCTTATGAGATCAAAATTCAGTCGTACAAGCACCTCCTGTACCATTTAACAGTGCTTCACATCTTTAACACAAGGTTCATTGACATAGGTTAGTTCCCAAATCTACTCAAAACCTTGGAACAAACTTCCATTGCCTTGAGTGGATGAGGCTCTGGAGTAAAACATAAAAAATACCTTTCTTATTTTGGTGAAACACAAACATATTCCTTGTCTCTCACTCTTTTTTTTTTTTTTAAAAAGAACCACAATGAAAACCAGAAATTGAAACAGTTTTATTGGGAAAAATACTGAGGTTTAACTCAATATTTATCTCTTCAATCACTTAAATGCCACCTACTGATCGTATTCATTCCATTGTAAATTATCTTTGTATTCTTGTTAAAGCCAACAGCTTTATCAAAATCTTCTCCAACATATTGAGTGCTGGTTGGTGTTTTTGATTAATTCAAACATTTCACTTTTTGATGATCCAGAGATATTTTGCTCAGTTTATTTCATACAGCCTTCAGCCTAGAATCTTTCTACTACTATCTCAGCAGTGCAAGTGAGACAGAAATGATGTTTCCCACTGAGATTTGGAATATGTTAGTGTGTTGAAGCCACAAAAGCTAGCAGGACAGATCTTCCTTTAAGAGATCATTACTTCATTAATTGATAAAAAGCCAGCTCCCCATGGTCTGTCTAAAGCATCTGTGAAGGAAAACAAGGGAAACATCATCTACGAATCACAGGGAGAGCTACTTCACTCCCTCACCCTTGTGCATGGGCTAGCTTCTGATCATACTAAAGCTGATTCCTGTGTTGTCACTGTTAATCTGAACAAACGGGAAACTAAACTAGACCTCCCATCCCTGCAATTTCATAGAGGAATCATATTTTTGAGGCATTTGTACATCTGACCAGGTCTAGTTTTATGTGCCTGGTTTGATTTTTTTTTTGGCACTAAATAACTAAAAATGTAAAATAACCTATATCTATCTTTTTGGAGATGTGGGATGATAAAGAGGTAGAATTTGCTGGAGTTTCCCTGTCTTTCTTTCAGAGTATGCAAGGTCCAACCCAGCAGTAGCCATTTATTGCAACCTCTGTCTTTTTCCTTTTTTTTCTTTTTTTAAATTTATTTTTCAATTGACAACAATAAGTAACAAAAGCAGTAACAACCTCCAAAGTCAAAAGAGACCTGGAACTGACTGATGGACTTTGTGTCCACAGAAAAGAGACATTGAAAGCTTTGAAAAACCCCAGAGCTTTTTTCCATAATTTCTAAAGAATCGATTCCAATGATTTCTTTAACTCTTCCCCTCTGTCTAGACTACAATTTCAAAATTTCCATACTCTAAAACAAGTGGATGAGTTTAGACACCCTACAGAGCTTATTTTCTCTCATTTATCTGTTTTCCCCAGATTAAATTATGATTTATCTTAAAACCAGATGTAGACCTATAAATGACATTTCACCTCTATTACACCCATTAACACTTCATAAAAGGATTAGGAAGAGCATTTTCTGCCTTCATGGCCAATACTCACAGCCACATAATCTGATGAGCACCTCCAGTGTTCTTCAGTTTTCATGTCATTAAAGGTTAGAGTCACACGTCGGCCTTCTTCCACTGTGATCCTCCATTCACAAACTCGATTATGTGGGTATAGGTTGGGATAGTTGGGTGAAGTAAATGTTCCAACAGGGGCAGTGAAATCCCCACCACATTCTGAAATGCACAAATAATGGGACAGTTCTTAGAGTAAAGCATTGTTCTAGCAAAAAACCCCATTAATAATGCAAGAAAATGAGATCCTGAGAGGTTGATTTAATGTCCCTATCCTGTCCATATGTTTGTCTAAACAGCTATGTTCCTGCCAGTCTTTATCACTCAGCCATAAATGCAGTTGAATATTAATTGACCATAGCAGCTCCTTTTAGTCTAATTACTAATATTCTCTTCTCTGAAGGGCTCGTGCCAGGCTTCAGAAGCCTGAGTGACCCACAGGCTTTAATGTCAAGTGATATAAGCCTCTCACTGTGGCAGGACTGAGATATTTCTGCCTTTCAGATGAGGCAGAGCTACACAGAATGAGCAGGGTCTTAGAGTGGGTAATGATGAAGGATGTGTTTTCCCTCTGCAGGTTAACAGATGTAGAGAAAAAGCTTTCAGGGATTTTAAGCAACACTTTTTCAGTACAGTTATGTTGTGGTTTTCCTATCTTTGTTATGAATATCAAATTGTGCTCTGAGGAAAGAGCACTAAAGGTCTTGGGTATAGAGTGCATTTTTCTTCTGAAACAAATAGTATAATTTTACATTTAGTTTCCTTTTAAAATAAAGAGATATAGTTTAACGGAGTGCAGTGGGAGGTTTAGTCCTTTTTGTCACCCTCACAGACTCCTACAGAATAGTCTAATCTGTGTATCCACCTGCATTAAACTTTTGCTAATACAGTTTCTCTTCTATGGTTGCATAATAGGGTCCTGGGAATGGAAAAACATTCTTTTCGAGTTTGTGTGCCCCTTACTTATCTTATTGCAGAAGCAAACACAAAGAATAAGGAAGCTTTCAGTTGAGCTTTTAAATGAGATGGAAGGAGTTAAGAAGGGCTAGCAGGATATTTTTCAAGACCACTACCTCAAAGAATTTCTTAAAAAGTAGCCATATTTTGGCAGGACAAGCATTGAATGGGCACTAAAGAATGTGAAAGAGAAGTGTGAAGCGGGGATAGGTTTATGTCCTTAGTCCTAATCAGAGCAGCTCTTTGAAGTCATTGTGCTCAGGACAAGAGGCAATGGGTATAAACTGAAACACATGAAATTCCATCTGAACATATGAAAAAGCTTTTCACTGTGAGGGTTATTGAACACTGGAATAGGTTGTCCAGAGAGGTTTTGGAGTTTCTATCCCGGACACTTTCAAAATCTGACTGGCCACAGTCCTGGCAACTCCCTCTGGCTGACTTTGCTTGAGCAGGAGGGTTAGACTACCTCCTTTACAGAGGTCCTTTCCAACCTCAATGGCTCTGCAGTTCTGTGATGCTGCTTAGAATCTATTGGTTAAAAACTATCAGTTTTAGGGAGATTTAAGAATACCACTCACCTCAGAGGGATAGAATAACATAAAGGATAATCACAGCACTACTTTACCTTCCTCCACCTCAAGAGGGATGTGGGGAGGGTATGTTAGAATATGCCTGGACTGATTGCTGGAGAGGTGTCTAAGAGTATGCTTCATTGTGTGAGACCTACCAGTGATGGCAACATCCATTATAGCAGGAGACTGCTTGCCTCTCAAAGTTTCAGCTCAGCTAAGTAGTGATCAGAGCATTCTATTCATACTTCCCCCAGAGTTTAAATTTAAGAGCAAATACACACCACTCCAAGAGTAAGTGATCCACAATATATGTTGTGTTAGTGCAATTATAGTCTGTGGTGTATGTTGCTTCCCTGAAAGTAACTTGCAACCTTACAAATCCAACCTTCACTACTGGAATCAAAGCGCAATCTGAATCCTTGGGCGTTGACTGATCCATCAGTGACAAACTTGACATAAGCAGAACTGTCAGAGGTGTCCACAGCACCAGGGAGAGTATTACCGCAGTATCTGCCCAACAAATTTCCTGCAAAAATAAAATATAGAAAGACAATTTAATATCAATATATTATTTATATTTATATTGAAGAATCACTTTCCAATTTAACTGGACAGGCAGGAGTAAACTAGTAAAGTCAAGTTATTGCTGGGAAATAGAAGGGGTTGGTTTGCCTTACTTCGCTTCAGCAAGCAAGGCAGACAGAATCAAATACTATACACTGAAAAGGCTCACTTTGTACCCAAAGGGAAATGCTTTCAGGAACCTCTCCTGAGGTTTTGTAGCAGTACTAGAGAAGGGAAAACAAACACTGAAATAATTCTCAGACCAGAAGCGTTGTATTCTCGGATCTCCACAAAGTCATTTGTGCAGTCAGAGGAGTTTTGAATATCTAGGCCTTCCAGTCTGATGGTAAGATAGTGGCCCCTGGGACCCTGCAGAAACCATTCACACAGAAGGTTGTCTTGATAATGAAGCTCAGGATACCCCGTGCTTTCAACGATGCCAGTTTGTCCTATCACTGTCCCGCCACAGGGAGCTGCAAAAGGAAGAACATTGCTTGGTTGACTGAAGGACCTCAGAGAGATGACCTTTCTCCTAAGTAAAATTTAAAGCTAAGGCACAACTGACTTGCTCTCTAACTGTGGTAATAAAATTGAAATTGCCTTTCAGTTAAAGGTCTTCCACATTCTTCTAATTCAACCAGTCCTAGTTTGTTGTGGTTCTTTTTTTTTTTTTTCACACCTCCTATCCATTGCAAGCATCCCTTCCTCTCTGTCATATCTCTTACTAATTTGAATAAACTCACAGATTTCAAGGTCTATATCTAATCTCTACTCATGCCCATATTTACCAGAATATCTTGGAAAGCTGTATCAGATAATTACAAAGAAATTTAGTTTGCTAAATGTGAATCTAACCTTTTTATGACTGACAAAAGTTGGGTGCTGGTTTGGGCCTACAGCTATCATTCAGACTCCTCTTTCCTGCAGTCTCTTCCTTTTGCATTCCACTCCTTGTGATGACTTGGAATCACTACATAATTATGGAAACAGCTATTTATTTTTAATTTTCTCTCTCTGAGAACTCATTTCCCTGTGGTACCTGCTAACATAAGTTCATAATACTAAGGCTTACAGAAAATAATATTCCCAGGTGGAATTTATTGGATTTTACAATGTATTCTGTGTCTGCTAGTTGCAATCTTTTCATGGCAATAACAGTTCTGTTCATACTGTCTGCTCTTCTGAGTGATTAGTGCTTTGTTCCAGGATGACTGGCATACAGCTGAGATACTGTAAATCTGTTATTGATAAATATAAATTGTGTCTTCATATACTAACAAAGTTTTCTTGCAAGTTGCTTCAGTTTTCACATTCAGAAATATAATAGCACACTACAGTGGTTTTAAGCGTTTGAGATCTAACATCATCAGTAAAATTCTGTGTAAAGCAATATAGTCCACCACTTTGCCTTTGAGAAATTAAGTTCTAGACATTCCTATATGAGTGATACTAACATAATAGCTACTCTTCTTTAAAGATTGTTAACACTATCAAAATCAAAAAAGTAGCATATTTCTGAATCTCACTCAAGACTATTTTTTTATTTAATTTTAAAATTTTGCTAGTGCTTTCTAATCCTGTTTTTGCAAATAATTGAGAACAAATAATTCTAAAGTATTTCTTTTCCCAGCTGACAAACAATGATTCTTACTGTTCATTCTTTTTTCAGTCCATTGTTGTGCTGCCCCTGTTTGTCTAGCAGTATTGTTATTATAGATTGATTTAGATTTACATAGAGAAGCTTCTAATTGGTTCTTCTCCTGACAACTCTCAGCTGATCTTTGCATTTCTCTTCAGAATCCTGATCATGAAAGTAACACTAATTTTGCATGCTGAAAATCAAATCATGTTACATGACTTTATCCACGTCGACCTTTTTTTCCACTGCCCCTTTGATAATTGCCTGTGACAAGAGGTTATCCAGTGCTGCAGATCTATGAGCACTTTCCTATTACTATTTCCATAATTTTCACCTTTTGCTAGGTTCACAACATGCTGATGTTAACCCATATGATGATCCTGATGCCTTAGTTCTAACACTAATTGAAAAAGGAATGTATCTGTCAGTCCACCTCATAGGCATAATTTAAGCTCTGTTACAAAAGCCTGACACTTGAGACCAAAATCATCTCTAAAATCAGAGAAAGTGATAAATGTATGCATTACCGATGGAGTATTTAGCATTGAATCCCACGTGCGTGGCACTGCTGTCAGACCTGAACCTCAGGTACATGACAGCTCCTGAGGATCTCTGTGAGCCTGGCATCAAACTTCCACACAACTTGGCAATGATGGGGGCAGTGGAGTCAGCGCCATTGCGTAGCTCTAGGTAACTGGAAGTGCAGCTAGGAGAGGAGAGAATTTTCTGTTCAATGTATAGCAGTAAAATGGTTTGAAATCATTTCAGTATGTGCACAAAGCCATGAAGCTGGAGTGAATTAGATCAGTTTCCATGTAGTGTGACCAGGACAGAATCAACAAGTTCATAATCAATGATGTAATATTTGGATCAAAAGCAGTGCTAGAAACATGGAGAAATATTAATCTCAAGCCCAGCCTATGATAGATCAGATATGACAGAAGCAAGTCCTGGTGAGGGGTATGAACAGTACTGATAAAGTAGTTGTGACCATCTTGAATTTTGAACATATTTTTTTTGGCAGCATTCAGATTCAATAGATATTCCCTATTAAGTCTCATTGATGACTGTTGAATTAAGGAACAGATATAAGACAGATGAAGGGAATACAAATTAAAATCTGGGGGCTTACTTAGGTGGGCATAGAAAGACCCAAAATATCTTAACTAACAGCTTTGCCTTCAGAATCATGCAGTGTCCTCGGAAGCCAGAGACAGGATACCTTTGGGATTCTCCATCCTGCACTGTATTTTCTGGACATGATCTCACAGGTGAGTCTTAATTTTGCCATATAGTGGTCCAGCCCCAAATCAATGAAATTACATCAGCTGGAAACTAGGCCTTATTTTATGCATGAGGCAGGGGGTGCAAAACGTAGACCCATTGCAAACTAGCAGACAGACAATGGAGAAGGGAGACAAGTTGTTGTGGTGGTAATTCACTGGATTTAAAAGTGCCTGAGAGTCAAAATGACTGATAATCTGAATATTAAAGGACTAGAGGGCACAGATTTTACAGAAAACACCTTTCTACTGTGGATGCTTCCTCTCTGCTATACTGATTTCTGTCAGGTACTGCAAGTCCTAGGAATGTATACCAGTGGCCTGATAGCTTCAGCAATCTCTCTCAAAAATTTCCCAACCATTTTCGATTGTAAGTTTGGAAGTGTGCTCTGTGAGGAATTAGAGAAAGTAGCAGGGAAAGAAGAATCAGAATGGAGTCTCTGAAGAAACAGAGGTAAAACAATGTGGATGTATACTTTGGTGAAGGTTCAATGTAAAACTGATCTTCAAATTGCAGCTCTACTGCATGTCCATTAGGAGCAGTTATGGTCCAGACACAGTCAGCATGTGGAGGATAATTGCTCGGATAGTTGGGGGAAGATGTATATCCACTGGGGTTGAAATCATTGATATAAATATTCCCTCCACAAGCTAGGAAAGAAAAGATTGCCAATAAAAACCAACATGTTAAGGAAATGGGTGCGGCATCAAAAATATGAGTTATCACTATATTCCAACACAATTTCCTTTCAATGTCATATAGTTACATCAAAACCAAATGCATTTTACTGCTTACTGTGGAAAAACATTTTAATGCAGTAGAATTCTATGTTCCGGTGCTCCTGCTCACCTAGCCCTCCTCATTTCATTCAGAGCCCTGAGTTAAACTGTTAGTTCTTCCTTGGATTGCTTCTGAACCAAGCAAGAAACATATTTCTTGCATTGTTCCTATCCCAACTCCCAAGAGCCAGAAAGCCTACAAGTCAGAGCCATCAATGCCTCTGTGAATCATTCCCCACTTCTGATTTCCAAAAATTGAAATGTCTGTTTGAGGCAATAATGAGTGTGTGAGGCATGCCAGTCAGAGCAAACATGAGGATTCGTTCAGGTCCTTTATCCTAGAAAATTATCTTTATTTTGACCAGAATCTTTCTGCCAAAACCCCCCACTACGTTCTACCAATACTGGTTTAATACAGGGTTTTAGTCAAGTTTTATATACTGAAGTGGTAGAAACACTATTGTACAGCTTCACCCATTCCCTTCAGGAATTCCCCACAGTAATGCTAAAAATGATTCTTTGTGGCGGGAAACAAGCACTTAAAAATTTGAGTAGATTGACAAGTTGCCTTAGTTTTGTTTAGTTACACTGTTTACCAGGAGGTGTCCTTGTGTCCCAGGTGGCAGGTGTCATGAATACAGTGCAACAACTGCAAATATCAAGTGCCTGATTTACCCTTGGGACATGAGTCTCCATTTTTTTCATTCTCAAAAAATGTTAGCTCTGGCAGGGAAGGTTATCTTCGTAGCTGATAGTAAAACTTGCAAGAAATGTTATCACCTTTCTAGGCACACTAGCCTAAATCATTCCTGACATCATTTAGCACTTGCACTGAGTACTATATGTTCAAAATAATGTTCTTGTTTCCAGTTTTTTTTTTCCTTTCTTGTATGAATTTGGAACACCTCTTCCAAACTATAGATGCTGCTTCCCTGCCAAAGGGTTTCCCATTATTATTTTTTTTTTTTAATTTAATATCTCCGTGTTCCGTGACCTGAAGCTAGCTCTCTTTAAAAAGGAAAAATTTGAGTTTCAGATCAGAAGTAATGCACTAAAGAAGGAAATAGGACATTTTTGCAGACATCTGATTTTACTAGGATTGGGACTTATAACAAGAACTTACTTTAAGAGGACAAACTCCAAGTTACATCTATTGAGTTGCAGAACTTAAGTTTATTTAATAGACTTACCTAGACTCTTAGCCTCATATTTCAGTTTGAACCCTTGACCTTCATTCCTGCTGTCAGAAATGAAGTGGACAAACAGTTGATTATCTGTGGTGTACATGGTAGAAAAGAGACTGCTTCCACAAAATCGCCCATTCCCTCTTCCGGACACCAAAGGTGGGGCAGCATTATCTAACCCATTCTTCAGCTAGAAGAAGACAAATTGCTAATGTCACTCAAGCAAACAGGCCTGGAATGTAAACTTCAAGCACACACCATCTCAATACTTCCAGCCATGAGAGAAAACAATAACCTAGTGATTAATTAATGCACAGAAATGAGTCAGAGAGAGAGAGAGAGAGAAAAAAAACTTCTGTGGTATTTCTCTTTGGTATTTCCATCCCCTAACAACCTGGGCTGCCTTACTGACACTGAAATCTGTCAGATCCAGTAGCTTCAATAGCTTTGAGGATTTGGTGACCTAGCCAATAACCTCACCTCTACATAATCTCCAAGGTTGCAGGAAGCATCCTCACTCTTAACCTGGAAAGGTTGTTCAAAATGGACAGCAATGATAAATCCAGAGGTTACCACTACGTGCCAGGAACAATTCAGATTAGGAGCATAGCCTTGAGGGTAGTTGGGGGATGTTATCACACCACTGCCTGTGTGCAAATAGCCTCCACAACCTGAGAAAAAGGAGTTGAAGCAAAGAAAAAATATTAGCATCAACTATTCACATATTCATTTAGAGGAAAACCCTGTGTCTGAAAAGGACGATGTGACAGGTAAAAGCAAATGTTGAAGCCAGCGTATGAAGAGTTGAGAGGCGCAGAGCAATGCATACAAGGAATGATCTCCCAAACACAAGCTAGTAGATTGCAAGATGACATACACCAAACATCTTGGCAGTGAGACTCAGTTCTCAGACTTAACAGACGAGTAAACAGGCAGCTATGCCAAGGACTTCACATGGCACGAGCATATTGTTACACTGTCTGAGAACATTGCTTCTAGTCATGGACCAAACCACTGTCATCTACTCAAGCTGGCAGTCAGAAAAACTTCCCCTGGCTGCCCGCTGTTATCATAACACCTTCATTGGCGCCTCAGCCCATTCAGGAATCTGTTATCACCCCTCGATGCATGTGGGATGAGTGCCACTGGAAATTGCTGACATTCCTGCTGGAACTTACACAGCTTTTTGCATCTATCTCTCTCTGTTTTGTGTCTATGCTTTGAGTCATTTATTTCCCTCTCTTAGCTGGGCATTCTTTCACCCTTCGGCTGAGCTTTTATAAACTTAGGCATACACTTCTATTACTTCTGAAAAGTGACTGATCTGGCTGAATCATGTTTTGTGGTGCTATATCACTGGGAAAATAGCTAATTTTACCTTTGCAGAATCAGACATTTTTTAATGTATGTTCATGAGTGGTGAATAATTGGTCTGTGTGATTAATTAGACTGTAGACAGCTGTTAAAAATGCCTAAGTCTTTTCTTTCCTCACCTCATTGTTAGCAGGAAAGCAGACGTTTATCTGGGGCAGAAGAGAAACAAATCTTACTTTTGTGATAAGAGGCATTAAAGCCAGCTGCAGTGACACTTGCATCTGAGATGAAGTGGATGAACATTGCCTCTCCAGTTGATCTTATTGGCCCAGGAGGTTCTCGTCCACAGAGAGTAGCCAGCACTGGAGAAAGACTAGTGTCTCCTGAGATCAAAAGAAAAAATGTTAATATTAAAACCAAAACAGTTCACATCTGCCTGTTGGTTGCTGTGCCTCACGCTTTCAGGCAGGTGCTTTTCAAGATCTTTAACCCCTTACAGATTTAGAAGTATTTTTATAGACCACCAAATACTTTCTTAGATTTTGCCAGTTTTATTTTAATTAGCAGAATGTCTCATCATAGAGGAAGAATAGTGATTTAGAGCATGTTCCCGTTGCTATCTAGATTTCTTAAGCTAAATGGACATGAGAATTCCAGGTACTGGGGCCCTGGCTATCTATCGCATCCTGTTGAGGTAGGGCAAGATTGGCTTCTCACCGTCTTGGATAATAAGTTTGTCATAGTTGCATGAGCTGTGAGATTCTATGTCTAGGGCCAGGATATTGAGCTCCACAGTAGATCCAGGAGCCCTGATAAGCCACACACAGTCAGCAAAATTTCTATAATACATGGGCCAGCCAGGTGAGAAGAGGAATGAAGGTGTTTCTTCAGTTGTTACAATCCCTCCGCATGCACCTGTCACATAGAAGAAGACAAAAATGAAGGCATCCTCTTTTTAAACTGAACACTCCTCTCATATAATTTGACAGTCCTATAATTAAGCACAATGGGCGCACAGTGGTGATGTGTGTAGCCACAGGAATGCATGCTTCAAGCATTGCTTCAGTTTGGACTGGGAGTACAAAACATGAAAATCCTGACCTATAAGGATGCTCCTGTGCTACCTGGTGCAGCACTGATGTGGCCTATTTTACCATGAGGATTATCTAGCAAAAGAACTAAGAACATCTACCACAATTTTACAACGGTTGCATATCAGAAAGGAATGGCGCATACATAACCAATAATACACAAACGGTTTAGACTCTCTTGAAATCGAAGTACTTTTCTTTCTCCACTCCTAATGTCTCAGCTATAAGCTTAGATCAAGATGGAGTCCTTGCTGGGATACCTAGTAGCTCAGTGCTCTCCCAGCACATAAACCCATTACATACCGCCAGTATCTTGCAGAGCCCCAGGGATCCTAAGTCACTCTGTCCCCAGAACTCTGCCTTCAGATTTAGAAAGAAGACATTGCGTTATATCCTAGTTAGTCTTAACTTTCTCTTGTTGAACTTCCTCAGAGAAGATCAATGGTGCTCCTTCCAGGAGCTATTTGTCAGAGGTACATGATCATACTGAGCATATTCTCTTTATTTATGGATATGAGGTTCATTATAGTTAAAGGTTTCATATCACAATGGCCAGTGATTTAAGAATGGTATTTCAAGAGGGATACTTTTTCATGAAAGCAAATAAAATGTTTAGCTTTCATTAAATACCTGTGTAAAGAAAAACATTCCTCTATCAACTTGCTTATTTTTTAAACACTGTAAAACGGTGTATCTGAGAGTCCCTGGAAATTGTTCTAAAAAGCTATTAAAATGATTAATGAAAATGTCAATAAAAGCTTTCCCTCTGCTAACAGGGCTTTCTCTTGTGAGGAAGTTGGTTTGGAGCTTTTTAAGTAGAGTTCAGTATATCACTGGCTGTATCACTTTTAACCATGCAACCCACCTCTAGCAATGGTGTGTGTAACAGCAGAAGCATCTACTGCATACCACTCCAAAAGAAAGCCTTTTCCAGTCACAGATGGATCTGACTGGAACTGGATTGTTATCGAACTGCCAGAGGATGCAAAAGAAGCAAGGTCTGCACCACAGTATGTTGCAATAGGACGAGAATGAATGGTGGGCCCATCATAAACCTGCAGAGAGAAGGAGAATGGTGCCGTTCCTCACATAGGCCGATTTTAATCTGCCCCACACTCAGCAAGTTTCCAAGGAGAAAATTACCCTCTTTAAATGAGTAAGGGATCTTTCAGTAAATCTCAGTTAGAGAGAAATCTCTCGTACAAAACCTGGAACAAAATCTCCCTTTCCATTATATACTATTAATTGTGAAGCTTTCTCAGAAGAAGGATCTGAATGGAAGTCACCAAATTCAGCTCATTCCCCATCACAGGGCTGCTCTTTGAGGGTATGGACTGGCCTCCCATGTTAGAAAAGTTAACTGGTACAATCTCGTTCCTTGCTGAGGAAAAAACCAACATGATTGGCAGGTATAAAAGGCATCCTTTTTCATTTGTGTGTGTGTGTTTTTTTTTTTCCTTTTTCCCTCTGAGGGAACACATATTTTAAATTATATCAATAAATATGCAATAATATTTTTTTTAATTTTATGTATTTATAAGCCAAAATCTTGGCTGGTTAAAAGATGCTTCTCTTTTGTCTCTTTTTGAACCTATTTGTGTTCTTGTCCTCTTCCCTCCAGCAAAAAATGTCCAGTAGAGAAAGCTAGGAAATATTAAATACACATTAACATTATGTTAAAGGTCTGATCCTTGAGTCAGGTTAAAGGTCAGGCTGATTCACATCCACTGAATGTCTAGCTGATTTAAGAAACTCATTTTGCTTTCAGAGGGGCAGACAAAGACAGGCAGGCTGAGTTAGAAGAAAGTAGATGCTGTTAAAATCTGACATGAGATGAAGGAAAAAGTTATATTTCCTTTTTGAACAAATGTTAACTTTGGATATCAGTGAATTAATAATGATTTGAATATACTGAATATATTGAACGAGTAATTAACTTTCTTTTTCCCAAAGATGAAAGAAAAAGTTAATTATTGAATCAACTAGTTAAAAAAAAAAAGGCAAAAAAACCCCAACCAAACCAGACAAGAAGAGATTTACTTTATTTAACTAAATAGTTATGTTCAGAAAGGCGTTATTGTTTCTAATGCTCCATTTTGCTTAGCACCATGAGTACTGTATTTTTCAGCCTGGTAAAAGGCTAGACTGTGTTACAGGAGGGTACAGAAAAACAATCAAATGGGAAGGAGATACCTTCCTACTGCCAACAGCAGGTTATTGATCCAGAGAGCAAAGAAGGTGCACGTAAAGGATTGTTCCTTGTAGGATTTTAAAATCACCCTATTTTTAGAGGCACTGAGATATTATTGTCACTGTTGTCCTCAACTGAACCAGCTCAGACCAAAGTTCAATTTGTTATCTGACCTGAAATTCTTGGATTTGAAAATTCAGATTATATCATTGTGGACTTATTTTTAACAAACTTCAAACTTGCAGCTTGGAAATATCTGTTAGGCAGCCAAAAAGTATGTAACCCTTCCTATAGCTAATAATTATTGAAAAGACGACATAGCAAAAACAATAAGCTACCTCAGATCCTTGGAAATTTTTCCCATTCTTCCTGAAGGTTTCTCTATTCATCATTTTTATCAAAGTTAATTGAAATAAAATAACTTCTCACAATGAAATCACCTTTAGCTTGTCATAATGGCATCTGCCATGATTTTCGATATCCATCTGCAGGATATGGCCATGGATGACTTGTGAAGCATTGACGCTTATCCGCCACTGGTAATTGGAATTGTGAGGGTAACTTCTGGGCCACCGTGGTGAAGCTATTTGTCCTCTGTTTCCGACAATGTCATTTCCATACACTGAAAAACAAGAGAGAAACAACTAATGCCTCTAATTCACACAGATTAAAAGAAGCATTGGAGCCCTGCCTGGAATATAGCTTTCATTTCAGCCCCTCTGACTTAATTTACTTAGGACTAGGCAGCACTGTGAGGCATAGACTTGTGTCTCAGACAGTCCTAGGATGCATATCTAATTATTTTCTCGTTGTAAGGGATGCAGTGTGCCCTTATCTGAAGGAAATTACCCATTCAAGACGTGCAGCTCTACATGTAGAAGAGGTGGGAAGATGGCACATCTAAATTCCTCCCTGACTCTACCTACTTCATGTTCATTTCTTCCTAAGAAGCATTAAATAATAAAATGATTTTTTTAAAAATACCTTTGTGTATGGTTTCGATTTCATTGAGCTCTGACTTATTGAAAATTCCTTTTGAAAATGAGTAGTAAAAGTCTCAAAGTAAGGAAAATTATTAGAAATTAATCTTGCATAATCAGAATGGCTGTGGATGTTTAGCTTCAACAGTCTGTTCATGCAGCAAGTTGGATTGATGTTTGCAACAGCCTCTTGCAATTTTGCATCTATAAGCTGGCATAATTTCCTTTTCTTCTAATTCTGCTCCCTGGTTGACGGCATCTAGATCCAAACTGGAAGATGGACACTGTCGTACTCAAAAAGCAAAATGGAAAGCTGGGAAATAAATTATTTTTTCTTAATTTGTCAATTGCCTAATAAATGGCAACCTAAACATTAAATACCATTGCTCACTCTCAGGTAGCAAAGACATATGGTCAGGTATTTTTAACTCTAACGGGCTACTGGTAAACTTGGACTGCCATAAAAATTTTTAGTATATAGCTTTTGTTTGTATCTTCACAGCTCAGTACTCCCAAAGGAAGAATCTGAAAACCAGGTGATAAACTGTTAGAAAACAGTCAATGAAATAGAGAATACTTTATTTTCTGTAATCCATTAAGTTTTTGTTTCTGGGAGGATAATAAGATAAATTTGAAAAAGTATTGTCTGTTATGATAATAATTCTTCTGATTTTATTACATATACATGAGTTCTGTTCTGACATGTTTTAGAGCATCCCTTTATATTCAGCAGATACTTTATGAAATATTTTTTCAGTGAATTCACAACCTTGCTGACATCAACCAGCATTTTCTAATAGACTTTACAGGGCCAAACGTTCACTTCTTTGAATCATTTTGGAAATGTTATGAAAGAATATGTTTTTAATTAAATATAATTTACTTACAGTGAGAGAATGTGGCTCTGAAGCCAACATCAGTGCCTGAGCCATCTGACACAAATTTGACCCACAGGATATGTCCAACAGAAGATGTATAATTTGAAGGCAAGGATTTCCCGCAGAATCGTCCTGCTAGTGTGCCTGTATCATTCCCTTCACGAATCTCCAGGTAATCTTTGGTGCAGCTGCTACTATTTTCCATCTGAAACGCTCTGTTTCAATAGCAGCAGAAAAGCATTAGCAGGCATATGACTGACACATAATTCAGGGTTTCCTCTGCCAGGCCACAAATCCACCTACAGCTGGTATCCTACTGTAACAGTCAAGGAGAGGGCAGCAACAAAACCCTCCAGAACCCAGAAGTCATTGCTCATTACCTGGCAGTGCTACTGATACAGGGTACTCTCCTTTCTGCCCCCTTATTTTCAGCAGAGCTTTGGTTTGCAAAGTCATAATTTTTAAAGAGTTCTCAAACCCTTGTAATATTTGTTGGTTCTTTAACAACCATGAAACATGGAAAACCCCTGATGCACAAGACAGATTTTTAATATAAGCCCAGGTCAGGCTATTTACTGGTTGCACATCTATTGGGTGCAGAGAATACTTTTAGCCTCACAAATCAGTTTGCAGATGCTTCATAGGTGTCGTTCCAGTACACTCTGGTGAGAAAACAATTTCCAGAGGCCTAGATTCATTTGTAGTTAACACCTCAGAGCTCAGCCATCTGTTAGCAGTTTCTCCAGAATTTGAAAATACTGCTGTTTCTCTGGCCTCTCTGAGTTTCACATAGCTGAATTTGCAAAATAACAACAAGGATTGCTATGAACTCTTCTAAACAAATTTTTACCTTAGAAAAGGAATGGTATTCAGTAATCAAATTATAAATACTAAATTATTGCATCAAGCTGAATGCTAAATATATTCTAAAAATCACTATGTTATTCTAAGCGAAGTGCTTTCATTCAGTCCAATACCCTTTTCAGAAGCAGGCTATGAATATATCGTAAAGATTTCAGAGACTGCCTCTTATAACCAATGCCCCAAGCATTCGTGCTTTCTGATTTTCTTTTAACAGCTCCTCCCTTTCAGTCCTGAATATAGCCATATGTATTCAGTGTACACATGCTGTGAAATGGTTCCAACCACTCATCTGGATATACTTCAGACTAATTTAAAGCTAACCCTCAAACTGCAAGATGAGCTTTTCTGTTCAGTCTGAGCTGAAGAAAATGAATGCCTCATGCCAACAAAATTTTATGAACCCCTAATATTAAATTAAAGAAAATAAATACTGCTTTCTAACACAATTACTCCACGCTTTCCAGTATTTTCAGCTTGCCTTTCAGCTATGTGTAACTGAAGAAAAAGAGTTTACATCTACTCAGTGTCACTTTATATAACTGAATGTATGTTCCGCTGCTTCACATCAGATTTCTGTTTTGGTTCTGAAAAGTTGTTATTCATTACTTTGTAGCAAATATTTTGGAAAATGTCTTCAGGCTGTAGCACCTTTTCTCTGCTTTAGTGAGTAAAGGAGGGACAGAATGTCCTTTTTATTGAGTAGGTGAATCAGTACACGCCTAACAAATTGCGTCTTATGCAGTGAGCATGTTACTGGGCAAATTTTCCTTTTGTCCTGATTAGCTGTAAATGCAGGTTTCAGAATTACTTTTCTTTTCCTGCTGATTCTTGATAAGCTTTGCAATGGGTTAGTGTTCTCCTTCTTGGCAGCAGTCACTGTTTGATGCCGGGAAACGGAGAGGCTCAGAAATTCACATCATGGGTAAAGAAAAACCTAACGACCTGGTAAAGGACTCCACATTGTTCTGTGGATCATGCATGACTTTCCTGTCAGAAGTGTTCAAAGGAAAGTTACTTTGCTGAAGGAAAAACAAAATTCCTTCAGATATTCTCCTGGCCCCTGTTGTACCTCCACTGCTATAATTGTTGAAGAAATTTTGAAGACTTTAATACTAATTCTAACCTTACAATCTGTGGAGTATCTGGGCCCTTTATATTACTCAGTTATATAATAAATACTACAATGAACCTGGGAGAAAGGAAATAGTAAGAACTTCCTTTGTAAAGAGAAGGCAGAGCAATGCTAAATTTCCTCTTCTTCTGACTGAGTGAGAACTGGCTTCTTCAGCATCCCGTGTTGCTCAAACAATAAGCCACCTACTTATATAATGCTGTATATGCCTTAATATAAGCAATGACTAAGACAGGAGAGTACTGATTGCAAGCTGCCACTAACCACTGCTGTGTTCTCTTTCCAAGTCAGTCTAAAAACATGTTTCAGCTTTATCATCTGGCAATTACATTTCCTAATAAACACAGAGCATCCTTCCTTCGGGTCTGTTAAAGGGCTGAATAATAACCCCTGGCAATGCATTTACATGAAGGACAGCTGGAGCCGGTTGCCAGGGGAGCTGAGAATCGTCCAGACACACTCTGTGTTGAGCGGATATGGCTCAGGATAGCCAGGGCTGTTGAAAGCTCCTCTGTCCATGTGGAAAGTACCCCCACAGGCTGCAACAAGAAGGAGACAAGAGGCTTGAGAAGGGTGACATTAAAAAAATACCTTGACAGAGCCAAAGCATTCACTAATGAAGAAAGCATTTCTCCTTGTCTGCTTGTTCTTTAGCTTGTTGATATACTTTCTGAGACCTCGGCCAAAAAAGATGAAGGGCAATAGGGGATTTTTAAAGAGGGAATGTCAGAGAGCAAAGAGATACAGGATCTGTTCTTTTTCTTTAAAGTTAGAGGCATAAGGTAGCAACACCTGTCATATGGACTTACGTGATGCTGATGCAGCATAGATGGCATGGAAGCCCCTGGCTGTAATGTTGTTGTTGGAGATGAAGTTCACCACCAAGGCACTACCAAAAGAAGTGATAGGATGTGGTAAAGTAGTGCCACAGTAACGGCCTGAAAGAGAGCAAGCCAGAGGAAAAAAAAGGCATGTTAAGCATGTAATTACTATTGCTAATTTAACATTTGTGATTAATGTCTGACAGCAACCAGGAGTAACATTCATTGCTTACAATTGCATTTGTCAGTTCAATCTACATAAAAATGAAATACTCTATTTCATTAGCACAGAGCTCAACTCTGGTAGCAACTTTTTTAACAGAGGAAGGACCTCCTGCACTCCAGGGGCCCCAGTCACTGACTATTTTGTCATTGAGCTCCTTTGTGTTTGCTCTATCCAGAAACTACAGCCTAACTGAAAAAAAAAAACCTATCAAATACCTCTGACAGCAGTTTCCATTTCACTCAATTGGTTTCTGATGAAAAAAACAAGTTACAAATAACAGACTAGTTCTCCTGTAATGGATTGCAACATGGGGATTAGGAACATGAATTATGATCTAGCAGAAAGACATTTGACAGAAAAAAAAAAGCAAGATAGGAGCTAGCATCCTGTCCTCTTGCCAAGTGAAAGCCAAGGGTAGGAGACCAAAAAAATGAACTCTGCTCTTAGTTGCAAACTATTTAAATTGAGTGCTGCCCCACTCCTGCTAAGGGAGCATATTCAAAAGTAGAGTAAGGAACAGCATAATCAGGCACAGGTATTCCAAATTTTCGAGGAAGGAATTTGAGGCAACCCTGGGGATGTGAGGGGAGTCAGGATCACCCTGTGGCCAGGGGTCTGTCATGGCCTCCTGGCAGTATAAGCACTGAATGTTGCTGCTCCAGACTGCTCCTGCCACTTGAAGGTGATGGCTTTGGACCAAGACACTGGGAGAAAGCTGTAGAAAATTCAGGAACAAGCAGAAAATCAGGCTTTCTGAGGCTTGAGGAAAATCCATTTTCCACTCCTAGAAATCTGCAGCTTTCTTCACCTCTGTTTAGTATAGACCGTGCTTATGAGTGTGGATAATGTTATGGTTTTGTACAGTTAACTGGGAATTCAGTGGAAACTGAATTGTTTGATTTCAAATATACTTCAGTTAAGGAGGGAAGAAAAGGCAACTGGAGTCAACTCCAAACTGCAGGTTAGGAGGAATACAGTCAGAGCCTGGGAGGACTGTGCCATTCAAACTGAAGACTTATGTACTATCCTTGGTCTTCTCTGGCCAGAGTGGCCAAGGAGCTTCCTTTATCAGAGAAAATCCATGAAATAGGAGGACACTCACAGAAAACCTTATCTTGCACACCTTGGGTGTAGTTCTATATATGAAATAAACAAGGTAAAGGTACGATACCTCGAAGAGGAGCCTCGTAGTTATCCCCATCCAAAATCTCCACAAAATCCGTTGTACAGTTTTGTCTATTGTTTTCAATATCAAAGTCAGTGAATGAGAGCGTGACGTGGTTGACTGGCAATAGCAAAGAGTAAAAACTTTAAAAGAATTTTGGCATTTCACAGAGAAATAATTACATGTAAATGAACATACCATCTATTCTTTCTCCCCTGAAGTCAATCAGTCCCTATAAAGCATAACATCCAAAGTTTAATGCCTGATATATGGAATGAATTTGATGGAAGTGCATTAATCCTTACTGCAAAGGTCCTGGTAAATCTCTTCATACTTCAGTACTTTCTAGTACGATCGACAACAGAAGTGTAGGATTTAACACATAAATTATGATTCTAAATTTCCTAATATTGGAACAGCTTCATCATATACTGAAACTGTCAGCAAATGCAAGATGGAAAATTTACACACATTCAGAAACAAAACTTATTTTTACACATCCGTGACCTTCTGTCCCTTTGCGATCTATACCATAGATCCAGACAAAATGTGAATTGATGCTGCCCTGCTCCAGGCTTAGAAAGAGCTGGTTCTTTCATCATTTTGGAACGTTCCACATACATCAATTGGACTAGTTAAAGGATCATTAACTACCCTCAGCTATATTTGTACAGAATTGGATTTTCCACACCCTTGGACTGCAGGCTACGTCCTGAAAAGGAGGATTTCTGACTCAGGGTATTTTTGACTCTCATGCTGCTCTTGCTTTTCCAATATGAACAAAGGTGAAGTCACAGCTGGAAAAGAGGCTGTCCTCAACAGCAGTCTGTGACAGTAGTTATTCCTGGCCTTAGAGCTCCTATGCAGTTCGAGCTGGTCAGAAAGGGTCTCATGATTTAGATGATAACTAAGTTTTCTCCCACATTGACCAAGCCTGAATTTGACACAAATATTCGCTTCTCCCTGAGCTACAATTAATGAGCTAGAATAAGCTGAAATGACAGACATGGACCCAGGCGCTGCATTCAGCAGGGTGCCACTGACTGACATTCATCTGCATGGTCTGTGTGTTCCACACTCTTTTGTGTCCTGTCTGGTCAATCAATTACAGCTATCAATGCAGGTCCTCAGGATACAAAGCAAAAAGGAAAAACACAGTGGGTGGCAAGAGCAGGAGACTTGTTGGCCTTCTCAGTAAAAGCAGAGCAGGGACTCTGCTGTGGTTGCCATTGGCTAAATTTATTGTCCATGGTTATGCCCAGTAATGCTGTGCGACTGGCACAATGAAGCCACGTGTACCTGTAACGTGTAGTATGTGGTGGTCCTGGCCATAAGTGGAGGAAGATGCTACATACATAGGCTACTTTTTATACATTTTTCTGGTCTCTTATACTGATGTAAATCAGGAGTATGAGTTTTCAGCCTGGACCCAGGAAAAGACTGCCTTTAGAAATAAATGTTGTGTAGGTGAGGAATAGCTTTGCTGACGTCCTTTTCTTGTATTTGTATAAGAATCTATGCTAAAAAAAGTATTGCCTATCTCCCAATCTTTGGCGTTTTCTTTGTCAAATTGACTTTCATTTTATAACTTAGCAAAATAAACTTATAAATGTGGTTGGAACATTCTATGATCTTAACAACAATGGCTAAATATCAGATGAAGAACTGAAGTTCAGTAGTTGCTGTCAAAAACAAACATTTACTTTAAATGACGTTACCAGGATACTATTACCCAACTGTAAATATTTTTTAGGGATCTTAAAAAATGTAAAGGTAATAATGAGTATTAAAGGGAACACCAGTATCTGATGGAAAATATTTGGTGTTCTATGATCAATCATAAATCTGTCTAAAATTAGACAGGAACATCTGAGGGTAGGTCTAGGTGCATAAACCCAGTTTATTTATATTATTTTTTATTTGTATTTTAAATTGAAATTCCTCTGTACTTTTCTCATTATTTAATTAAAATTTAATTTTCTTATGTTAACAGCATAGACTCGATCTAACACAACTCTAGCTTGAAAAATCCAGACCAAACTAAGGTCAACTAAATACAAGTGCTTTAATTATATATAAGCCCTTAGATGTGAATCCAACTTCACATAGTATTCAACACCTCATTTATAATTGCAACACTGGGGTCACAATAAATCAGCTAAGATGACAAAGTTGTAAACTGTTTTCCTCACTATGCACTAAATCTACAGTAAAATCAGACTTAGGACTGATTAGGAGAGCCACATTCTCCAACTACCAGGATGCAGAACTTCCTAGAGGAATAAAGGAGGAATTTTGTATTGTTATTACAGAAAGGAAGATGAGGATGTTAGTCATCCCAGCTAGCTATAAAAGATGTTTTTACTTACATGGTTCCTGAGCCTCAATAATCCAGCTGCAGCTCTGATTGTTTGGGTATTTGGCAGGATACAGAGGAGAGGAAATTGCTGCCCCAACTGAATCCGACTCTATGAAACTTCCGCATGCTTTAGAATGAAACACATATACACTGAGATATTTATATATACAAAACACATATCTTAGACTCCATAGTGAAAATGAACGCATAAAATGTAACATGCTACATCAATGTAAAATGAGGCTAAAATTCATGACAGTAATTTATCAGAAAAAGAGACTTAAGGACTATCTCCCAGCACTGGGATCCACAGGCCATGTTGCACCTGGCTGACCATCTGAGAGAAGCCAGAGTGACCTGGGAACAGACCTCATCTTTGTCAGCTCCTCGTAGCCTGGAAGAGCAATCTTGGGACCAAAATAACTTGGTTTCAGGGTAGTGCAATCATGTACCCAATTCTCTGAATGGTACATTTCTATGTTGGCAACTAGGAAGGAAAAAAATCATAAGAAACTCCCCAGAACCTTCCAATGCCCAAGGACAGCATCACATTGCATTGGCATGATCTTCCTGTGAGCTACATCAACAAAACTGCAATTGTGTGAAATGTTGCACATGTGCAAGCTCTTGGCTGACTGCAGAACTTTGGCTAACAGTGCTGAGTGCTGCCATGCCTTATTCCTAAGCACACTGACTCATCATAAACCCCCCAGTTTATGAGTTTAACACACAACTGCTTTAAACAGCCGGGTGGGGAGTTAGGTACCAAAGACTGAATTTGTTTATCGTGCTGTGCTGCCTAAATCATCCAGCAGGAGATGGGACTTGCAGGGTTTTCTCCGGAAGAGGGAAGCTGGGTTGCCTACATCCTACGTAGGGAGCACTTGCTCACCAGACATGTTTTGTGCAGGGCCCAATCCAGTAAATGTGCTGTGAGAATGTATAACAGATTAGGCTTTCATAGCTGTTAGTCAGAAATGCCTAATTAGGTAACTAACTAGTACCTCAATAACTGGGGTTCCTGAGATTTTTTGCTGATGCAAATTCATTCTTTTCTTTATAATTTTTTCACAATGTTTTCAAAGAAAAAATTTCTGGGAAAAGTACTGATTTATAGAGAAAAGAATCATAAGAGGAAATGGAGAGAAAGAGATTTTCTTTTCAGAAGCTAAATGGCTGTATCTTGGGAAAAAAAATGTTTCCAAAGTTATTGTGAAAAAATGAAAGAAAGTCAACAATTCTCAAATAGTATGTGATCTCGTGAAACACCCTGCCCAGTTCGTGTCATTTTTCATTAAAAAGGAAACCATGTAAAACACCAATTAGTCCTCCACAAATTGGATAGTTGATGTTTGGCAGCGTTTGCAGGCCTGAATCCATGGACGTCATCAACAGCACCACACAGAATTCTTTTATGGCTTTTCAGATTCATGCGCATGGATAGACATATAAAATGTTATTTTGTCACTAGGTCTGTGGAAACTGCCAGCTGCACGTTTTTCTCAGGACAGTTATGGGTAGCTAACCCTCTAGGGAGCAGGAATAAGACGCAACTGATGTGTGCTAGATGCCTTGCTATAAAAAGTATGTTTTCCTCCCCGATCAAAGAATCTAAGATTATCCTCAGATTTTAAATTCTTTCATCTCTAATTTGCAAAAATTCAGTCCCGTTAAATACACACACTGATACGCTGCGTGCAGAGAAACAACACTTCCGGTTATCAGCTATGTTAAAAGATTGTGTCTAACACAAACAAACTGGTGATTAGATAAATACACATTAATGTAAATTACAAAATTACCTTCAGTAAAGCGAGCGCTGAAGCCCCTGTGCTGGATGGTTGCATCAGAGCGCAGTCGGATGTACATCAGATTCTTGGAGGATGTGATAGGAGGAGGATGCTGTGTTCCACAGAGTCGTCTGAGAAGTGGTGCTTCGTTGCTAGGACCATCAAATACCTGTTACGAAAAGATCAAATGAAGTATTTGGTTACAATAGCAGTATTGAGAAGACTTTTATTTCATTCCCAGTCGTATGTTTCATACATTTTGATCCTGATACAGCACTAGTATGGGCAGCACAAACTAGCTATGCATTGCCTATCTTAATTCTGTGGCCATTTCAAAAAAACACATGTATTTCAGGCTGAAGCTACTGTAGCCTTTATAACAAAATTGCGTCAAGCAACCATCTTCCTCTGTGTGTATTTGGTATGGAAGCAACTCTCCTTTAACAATCCAGATGTTTCTATACATTTATTGTTTTCTATTAAAGGCTAACATGCGTTCCCATGTAGCTTTTATTCAGTTAAACAGGCTAACATGAGTTCCCATGTAGCTTTTATTCAGTTAAACCCTGCATCTTGCCTCAGTAAAGACTTCTAAATTGTCCCTAACATGCAACTAGTGCACCAGTGGGTGCTATGACTGTGCATAAAAAGGGAAGACACTAGGATTATGCTTTTTAGATATATGTACCCGGCACCAAGGATCAGAGTCCATATATCTATGCCTTATAATAGCTTTAGGGTGCTGAATTACACATGTACACATAAAGAGCAATTTAAGCAGAGGGTAAAGAAAAGTAAAAAAAAAAAAAAGAGGAAGAAAGCAAAGATGGTTTTACAAAACTTCACTTTTAATTTTACCACAAATGCCTGCCTTCTCTTTTTTCCCCTTACAGCGGATAACTTAGTTTCCTTCCTCTCTGTTTCACAATCAGGAAGAGAAGGATAGTGAAGTTAAAACCAATGAGTTTCTAGCTTAAGCGACATCAAAATTATAACAAGAGAAACTACAGACAGGGGAAAATGGCCACAGTCTCCGAGTGTCCCACTAATCTTCCCTAGCATGCTGGTAGATGTGATTTGTTGCTGCTGTGTTTGGAGCCATAAGCCAGTCTCAGAACCCTTGTGCCTGGTTTCAGAAGTGATGAGCACTGGAGCCATCACCAGTTGCATGACTCCCAGAGGAAGAACCTTTTGGCTACTGGGCAGCAACGAGAGTTATGTTCAGTTCCTGTTTCAGCATTAACGTCCTGCATTACCATAGGCATGTCATTTAATATAACCTATGACTCAGCTTCCTGTAGCAAAATGGACAAAAATATGGATTAAAGATATGGATAGGAGGACTGGAAGATATTCAGATGCTAGGATGTTAAAAGCCCACTTTGAGCAAAATAATGCCATTGGGTTAGAAGAGATGTACTTCATATCAAGATTGTCTTCTTTTACTTCAGAACACCTCAAATTCCAGCAAGTCTGTGCAAGGCAGCACCAATGAATTAAAAGTTTCTAACTAGACTGTGTAACACAATGCAATGTTTCTGTCTCCAGTATGAAAGGTCTTTGAGCACACTAGTGAAAAATATATATAAAAAGAATAGCCGAGAGAAAGGTGATCTGTCTCAAATAAACCTCAGAACTGAGAAACAAAGGACAAAACTCCTGCTTGATTCACTGACATACCCTACATAGCCTATGCCGTGTTCATGAATTAAACATTTGCCCTTGGGCCTATGACACTAGTTAGCTGTGTGGAACCTTGTGACAGCATTAAGTGTACTGCAATGTCTGTAAAAATGAGTAACTGGTAAAGGGATCCAAAATATCCATCCATTTAACCTTTTCTTCTCTCTTGGCACGCAGCCACAATCAGCCCTTTAATACATAGTGTGTAGTGTTTATTCTTCCTCTGCACATGTATTCTGTATATAAATCAGACTGCCTGGAGTTAAAAACTACAAACCATCAAATATGAAAAAAAAGTAATGACTAACAAAATAACCCTTAGGAATTAAGGTACTGTCTTTCCCTAGACAGCAGTGAGAGGATTTGATCTGAGTGCTAGAACAGAATAAGCATTGCATTGACAGAGCACAGAGAGAGGACCTGACTACAGTTCACATAAACTGCTGGTTTTGATGGATCTGTCCCACTCTACACAGCTGAAGATATGACCATTGACACATGGACTGTTGTAAGACTCTAGTGGTTGAGCTTTCTCACTTGGGAAGATATTAAGGATGAGTAACATAAGAGACTAAGTAGGCATTTCATTCCAAGAGCTTTCTGGAATAAAGAAGTCTTTCTGTGGTAATACTGGGAGAACAGTATGAAGTCAGAGGAATGTTTTGTAAATGAAGTGTATTTGCTGTCTCTGGGCAGCTTGCTTGAAGAATAGTACTGTCTCCTCTTTCAGAAACCCATAAATTATTCCTAGCCTTTACACTTGCTAAAAATCTGATTCAAGCAATAGTTCAGCATAAGCACTAGTGAGATACAGCAGCAACTCTTAGGAGTTATGGCAGCTACAAGTTAAGTAGGAACCCTAACACATGGATATTGTATGGCTGCATCTCTTTTGCTCACCTGCTATTTATTAGCTTAAACTATTTTATAGGGAGGATTTCAGTCTTGAATCTAGATCAGAAACCACAATATTCACACACCAGTTCAGGAAAGAGTTTTGTCTCTCTGCAGCTTCTAATAGTTATTTTGAAAACATCTGAAAAATGCATTTCTGTGGCTGCATGAGCAAAGGAAAATGATGTGTCTGCTTACTTAAAAGCCAGGTTTTCATTTGCACTGTGCATAGCAGCAGTTTGCTCTTCCCTTCCCTTTCCACAATGAACATAACTGAGCGACTCATTGCCTTCTTGTTCAAATGTGCCCTGCATTTTGCAAAAGCACATAACAAAAAGAAGATAATTTTCATCTTCTAAGCCATAAAACCTCCACATATTTCTAGCTGTCCTCTCTTGGAAGATCCTCTCTGCCAGCACCTGGAATAAATGCAGTCATATCTCCTCTCTAGCTCCCAGAGGCTTACATTTCTACATTCCTGTATACTACTTGTTATATTGCAACAGGAAAGAAGAATAACATTTACTTAATAAAAGCCACTGAAAAGAACAAACTATTTTTCCCTCCCCTTTTCAGTGCTTTGTGTTGCAAGCACTGCCTTCCAAGGCATGTTGCTCTTGAGTTTCCAGATACTTGAAACTCTTACTGACCTGCACTCCTGCTGTAGTGTCAGATACAACACTGTTTAAACACATGGGCAAAAAAAAACCCCAGGAAATAGTGCATTCACTATTTCTTTCCCTCTCTTTTCCTCCAAAGAAGCAAATTTTTTTGTTGCAAGACACACTCTCCAGATAGAAATGGACTGGTACACAGAGAAATTAAAAAATCTATTCCATATGTACGATGCCAGTGACATCAAAAAGTCTTCTCAAAAAAACCTATGCTTTCTACAAAAAATAACTGAATTATATTTGAGAACAGAGAAAGTAAAGGCTATACATCTCCATTTAGCAGATGAAGAGAACAGATAAGGTACAGAACTGAGGCGCAGAAATTGAGGAATCAACTAAATGTAGACAGCTAGGTGAATGAAGAACGTGCTTTCTGGTGGCCTGGACTACTTTTTGCGTACTCCATCCATTGACTCTAGAGGGAGCTCAGGGCAGTGACACTGTGGGTTACCGTACGGGCTTAGAATTAATTTGGCTGAACCTAGATCTGTCCTCAGATTTGTATGTGAAATCATTTTTGGAACTGCAGCGTAGCCAAGAAGCAGCAGACATGAGTATTTTCCTTCCCTCCATTTTGCTCACATAACAAATGTGCATGGAAAACATGACAGGAAAAAAATACATTTTCATGTGTTCTCCATAGAAAGGAATATACGGTAGAAATATTAAAAAAAAAAATCTCGAGTCATAACACAGGGAAAAATGACTGGGTCTAGCGGAGGAAGGATGAAGGAAAAGGTCATTTGTACGCTCAAGGGTGGAGGGGAGCCCCAAGAGAACTCACAGAGCAAATAAAACCCACAAAGATAAGTAAAAATTTAAGAAATAGAAAAGGGTGGAACCACTGTGTTACTCATGCACAGAAGTTGTTTCTATATTAGAGGGAGAAAAACAACACACCAGCTTCCTTAGCTGCCCATAGTTTCCATTTACACAGATTTTGGAATGCAATTTCTAAACCATTCACAGTCAGACATCTACTTACATATTTCCAGGCACTCTCTGTCCCCTCACCCCGTTCTCCTATCACTGTGTGAGGCATATAGCAAGCCTTGGAATGAGATGAACACAAATCACATCCAAGTATTGGTAACAAGTTTCTGCTTATTGGCGTACCAGGTAAAGAAGCCCCATCCCCTTGCTTCTTGTCCTGCTGGTCCCTCTACATTAGCACTGAAGAGCTCTTCTCCACCTTAAATATCAGAGCCTCAGAGCCCTTCATTATCTCTTGGCTTCAAATCAGCATTCTCCCTCACTCATTTTTAAACCACTCTCCACTTGGTGGGCAGGGATTGATGCCTGCATGGAATTTAAATCTCCCTCCGTGCTCCTATTGCTGCTTCAGTTGTATTTGTACAGCTGGGGCTGACGGGCAACTTCCACCTACACCCTCCCCCAACCCCCGCCCCTCACACCCCCCCCCCCAAAAAAGAAACCACCCCAAAACCAGAAGCAAACAACAGATACTCGTATGGCGATAGAGGCAAAGGGGTGCCACTGCACTGCAATGCTCTGCGAACCCTGCGCATGCAAAGAGCTCTGCCGCAGCTGCCTCCTCTGCCAGCTGAAGGACTGACGCCTTTCAGTGATTAAAAACCCAGTGCCTCTATCTGCCCTATGAAGGTAATGGGAGTTGTGCCTCTAACTGCAAGGAGCTCATGGAGCTGAGTACGCTACAAAGTGTTTAGACAGGTACATATATCTATTGGCATTAGGTTTAAAAGAGAAACTTGTATATCAGGTCTTTTCAGAATTTAGCCCTTAATTTGTAAAATTTCTTTGGTATTTTTACCAGTACTGATGTTTAAGACGGTCCGTGTTTCTGTCAGGCAACCTGTTTTTCTACTCCTATGTGATATCACAGAAGACTTGGAAATTTTTCCAATAGATTTTCCTTTTCGGTGATCCCCCTGATATAGTTAAACAATTTAAATAGAAAGACATAACCATATTTCCCTATGCTTCAGAACCAGAAACAAACAAACAAACAAAAGTCATTGTACAAAGATGCTTTGTGGCCAAATGAAATCTTCAGTTCTGCTCAGCAAAACGGGGACATGTTTCATTTTTTCTGGTTCAGTACAAAAAGGCTTTACGAAGCAACATTGTTAAAACTGATGCTGTTTTCAAAAGAGTCTCAGTTCATGCCAAATTGAGTTCTCTGTGAATGACATTTTATCAAGGAGAGGAAAGCTGGATTTTGGGCTACAGCCACTGTGCTTTATCCAACTGGTACTGATCACGCATGCCTTTGTACCGAGTGAAGTGCAATCTGACATCAAAGGCCAGGATTTCATGTCCCTGCTGCCAAAAGGCCAAGTGGAGATGTGGAGGCTTCTTCGTTGTCATGCACTGATAGAGCAGCAACTTGAATTTCTGTGACATCAACAAAAGCTCACAAACCAACAGCTGAGGAGCACGTGAATACACAGTGCATACACAAAGAAAACCAGCCAGCCACAATTCCCTCTGGATGTAGAAGTCTCTCTCCCCTGAGTTTGTGACAGAGTGTGGGTAATCTCTTATACATGTGTGCAGTTCATCCTACGGCTTGGAGTAAGCTGTGGTAAACTGCACTGAAAATGGGAAAGGGTGTCATAATAACAGCCATAAACGTATGAGGTTATTCCTGCAGTACTAACTACAACTCACACCACCGAAAGGAAAAACATGATGCCAGGATAAAGCATGCACTACTTTCAAGAAAAGATCCTTCCAAATAGAAGTGGGAACTTGGAAGAATGCAGAAATGCAGTTGTGAAGCCTTCTTCGTTGGTGAAGCAGAGGGAACTAGATTATAACAATTTAGCTGTAAATTTAAGACTTAGCTCACCAGTGAATAAATATGACTATGCAACTACCAGTCTGAAACACACTGCAGCCTAGGTTGCACAGTAAGCTTCCTTTGTTGCAAACATTTCACCAGACTCATTAAGGAAACTTTTGAAATGTCTATTGTTACTTACTGCAACATTGTCATAGTTACACGAATGGTGATTTTCAATGTCAAAATCCGTGAAATTCAATAGGACTCTGTGGCTGTAGTCAACTTGGATAACCCAAGAACAATCTGTGTTGTTATTATAAGGTTGCGGGTAGTTTGGAGAATGGATTTCCCCACTGTTAGCTTGGAAAATACCACCACAGCCTGAAAAAGACATAATCACTTTTAATGACAAGCTCTTTTATGCTTAGTGAGATTACACCCCTATTTTTAAATTAAGGGACGAACACCTCCATCTTTATATGTTCTACATTAAACTGTTGTAAGATGGGTGCTCCAGCTGTTGAAGTGTCCTGTCTGCAACAACAATCAAGGGAAATGACTATCAGGAAACTATAACATTATCATTATTGATGAATATGCAACAAAAATGCTTGTGAGTAATGTTTCTTTCATAGGCCCAGGCTAGTAGTAGATGTTGTAAAGGCTGAAGCGTTAGTGCTGGTATTCCTTTCTCCTAGATATTGTAAAAGCAATCAAAAGTTCTGTTCATACGAATGCTGCAGACTTAGCAAACTGAGAAGGCAATGACTAAGCCTTACTGATGGCCACAAGGGTGAGAAAACCATTTCTGAAAATAGCAGGACAGTTAGGAGCTCCGCTTTCCCCATGAGCAGTGCAACAATTGCAAGCCTGAAGTTTCTACTTCTCTACCCATGCAGGGCTCCCTGAGGACTCCACCTTCAGGTATTTCTGACCAGAGCAGCTCCAGTGCTCACGAATATCTAAATAGCCTGGAATGATGGATCCTGTGCGGCAAGTGTCAGGGCTTTCAATAGGACTAACACAAACAAATAGACTTTTATATGTTGTAAAAGGACGGAGGAGGGTGAGAGAAAGACACTGGGATTGCTGTAGATGGAGGCAGCTGGCTGGAAGGATAAAAACTACACTGCTATTGCGTTCTGGTGAGGGGGAATTTTAGATGCTAGAGTGAGGTTGGAGTACAACAGGCAAGATGCTATAAAGGGATGAGAAAGCTTCAGGGGGCCTAAGTAGAAAAAATAAGCTGCCAGATCTTGGAAGGGGATTAATTCAAAGGACTATTGTAGACTTCTTTTATTTTAAAAAAATCTTGTGCCTTTCTCATAAAACTTGTGAGAATGGAGAAGTATAAACCTAACAAACTAATGAATCAGTGTGCTTAATCAAGCAATACCGCAAGAATTAAAATCTGACTCTCCTCACTTTTCATCGTGATTACTTTCTGATAATTGGCCTTTTCACAAGAACTCCCATATAGGGACATGTGATTGGGTCTTTTAAGCATGTCTCTTCTATTACTGATTATCAGTAAGGCTTTGAACAAATAATCACATGGGGGATGGATCAACCTTTTAGAGTTCAAGCATTTACTAATCACTCCAAATATTTTTGGAGTTCTCCAAGTTAAGCCACATTCTCAGATATTTTACACTTTACAGCTTAAAATCAAAAGCATCATTCAGCTAATAAAGGACTCTGTGTGGGTGAGAGGGTGTGGAGAGCTGCTAGCATGTAAAAGTTCTTTTCTGATTACAGGAATGTATTGATTAATTACGTAGAGGAGAAACCCCAACAAGGTAGACTGTTACGAAATACATTAATAGGCCTAGATATCAGCTCGTCAGACAATTTTTTCCTCTATATATTTTTCAGCATCTTTTAGTGTTACCAAATCCAGTAACACCCAAATTCTCCTTCAGTTTTCAGTCCATGCTGTTTGACTACTTTAAATGCTTGCATGGCTGACCCATGTTTCTCAGACTTTCTGAATTTCTCCTGGTATTATTCAGTATACTCACCACCCGGATTTTCTTGCCAGGAGGCATTAAAACCTTTCCCTGTCACTGCTGCATCTGTCTTGAAATGGACAATGGCTGAATTGCCAGTAGTAGAGACTCGCAGTGGGTTATGTGCTGGTCTTGAAACACACAGCTGGGCTAGTCTAGGTGAGAGGAAATCAGGGCCACCATAGACCTAGAAATGGAAGAAACACTGTCAAAATTTTTCAAAGAGCTCATTTGCCACACAGAATACATGAGAACTGTTTAGCTAGGAGGAAAAAAACGTGTAAGTATTGAAAGTGAGTCGACATTTTGAAATGTAAAGTAGTTAATAAAGTTATTTTCTCTGCAGGTTTACTTGGTATTTGAACCACCTGGTGCAAGTATGAAATTCTGGATGATTTCAAAACAGCCTTGCATTAAATAAGAATTTTCTGCTTTGAGGACTTTGTCACATTCTTCTTCCTCCACCCCTCCAGGGTTAGTGCCTTGTTTCTGTGGGGATATAAAAAGAGATTTTTTTGTGTGCCTGTGCAAACAAACTGTATCTCTGTGCAGGAAATTGTGCTGATATTTTGTACTCTTTATGTTTAAAGGTACAGTTAAGACTGATTTTTCAGTTGGGGCTAGATTTCATCACTCTTTCTGATAAAACAAAACACATTGCAATTTTATTGACTTTGATGGCAGAATCAACATCCAAACTATGGAATTTTGGTCAAGTAAACTACATTTTAATAATACTTTTTGGATTCTAGGATATATATCATATGTATTTCCCACAGAAGACAGGTTTTGACTTTTAATAGTAATTATTTCCTACTCAGAAGAGTGTGCCTCAGGCAGTTAGAAACCAGAAAACCACCACTCTCTTAAATGTCGTCAGCAGTATTGTGTACTTTATAACGCATTTTTAAACCAACTCAAGTGAATTAGATGGCAGTGCTAAAGCCTTGTTATTCCTGTTTCTTGTTTTCTAGAAGGGATGTGGGATTTTAGTTTGCTTAGTCTTCCCTCTCAAAGCTGAAGGAAACACACATGCTCAGTGCAATTTTCAAAACCAGATACATGATTTTGGTGCCTAGTGCCTTCAATGATTGAACTTGCTTGGCTTCTTGCATGCTAATGAAATGCCAACTGATATTAAGGGTCTCCTGCGTTCCATCGGTGTGCACCTGGTAGGATAGCAGCTGCAAAAGTCAGCTTGACAGTAAATTCAAATATGAAAACTGTTAAAGAGATACACCAAATAAAGAGTATGCTATTGCCTTTCAGCAACTGAGCTAGCAATAGATAGATTCTCATTGTATCAGCATATATTGTGTACAAATCCTAAAACTAAGCTAGAGAATGGCAAGTTCTAACAACAGAATCAGGGAAGAGGAAGATAACAAATCCCATCAGGATTTTTCCACCAGTAGCATCTCAAGTCTGCTCCAATATTTTATTAGTCTGGTAAACATCACAAAGGTCAAAAAAAGCAATCCATCAATTTCTTTCAGAAAGTGGCAGTACTATAAGAACCAGCCTTCTATATGGCCCTTTTGCCTCTGGTCTCTTCTAAATGAGGAGAAACTCAGTATTTTAATAAACTCTGCTGGATACTTTTTAATCTCAGAAGACATTTGGGTTCTGTCCAAGTTAAATATCTGAGCAAGTCTTACAAATAGCTGAGCTAGTCCCACCACCTCCAGGGCTAAGTGTAGTGCATTGCTGCATAATTAGATTGACCGTGTGCTCACTCACTGCTCACTGTGCCTGACACCCCTCTGCCGTTAGAACTTTAAGGGAAAGAACTTTTTTTTTTAACTGGAAAAAATATTCAGTGACTTCACGGTAATGTGAGACCTCAGAAGCTGAAGCTTACATCCCTGGAAGAAACGGGTGGACGAGAAGCTCGATATGAAGCTCGATATGAGCCGGCAATGTGCTCTTGCGGCCCAGAAGGCCAACCACGTCCTGGGCTGCATCAAGAGGAGCGTGGCCAGCAGGTCGAGGGAGGTGATTCTCCCCCTCTACTCTGCCCTCGTGAGACCTCACTTGGAGTACTGCGTCCAGTTCTGGAGTCCCCAACATAAGAAGGACATGGACCAGTTGGAGAGGGTCCAGAGGAGGGCCATGAAGATGATAAGAGGGCTGGAGCACCTTTCCTATGAGGACAGGCTGAAAGAGTTGGGGCTGTTCAGCCTGGAGAAGAGGAGGCTCCGGGGTGACCTTATAGCGGTCTTCCAGTACCTCAAGGGGGCCTACAGGAAAGATGGGGAGAGGCTGTTCAGGAGGGCCAGTTATGATAGGACAAGGGGTAATGGTTTTAAAATAGAGGGAGGTAGGTTCAGGTTGGATATTAGGAAAAAATTTTTTACTATGAGAGTGGTAGAACACTGGAACAGGTTGCCCAGAGAGGTGGTGGATGCTCCATCCCTGGAGATGTTCAAGGCCAGGTTGGACAAGGCCCTGAGCAACGTGATCTAGTTGGAGATATCCCTGTTCCTTGCAGGGGGGTTGGACTAGATGACCTTTGAAGGTCCCTTCCAGCCCTAACCATTCTATGATTCTATGATTCTAAACAAGGAATTTTTTTTTTTTTTATAAACATCATAGTCTGTTAGATGTTCAGAAGATTGTGTTTTGGTTTAGTGGCTGATTATACCAGCTTAATAGCTTACACATTTCAATTTTGACTGAGACAGCACCTTTTGCATTCTGCAGGGAGGCTGCATGACTTGAATGGATAATGGTTCCCCTGTCCAATTGATCGTCTCAAGGCATTCAAGAGAAGTCAGAATGGATGAAATCACAGCTCAGATTAAGAATCTTTAATGAAGCAGTCACAGTCTGAGGAAGAGGCATGTTAGTCCGCTGGAAGCTCAGTATCTTCAGCAAAATCTTACTGCTTGGCTGCTTGTGAAGCCCAATGACAGCTGCATTTGTCAGAAGTCTGTTCAAAATTTGAATTTTAAAATGTGTTCGTGGTATTCTCCCTGAGTCAGAGCCACAGCATGAGATCTAGCAAGAACACATGCTCTTAATCATCTAAACCAGCCCAGAGAAGCTATGTGGCAGAGGAAACAGCAGGAGTTTCTAATATGCATCTAATACACATCATAGACCATCCTCTCACATCATCCCTGGTGATCCCTGGGGCCATCTGCACACCAAGGGCAAGGGGACCAAACCCAGCTCTGACATAAACCCTGCTGATTTCTGTAGTATTACCTCAGAAATTAACTTGGCCCAAGCCAAACACTTATAGTTGACCTGTTGGAAGAGAATTAAGGATGAGTGAAAAATATTAATGGAAATCTGAGGTTTGTGGGTCTCTTTCACACCGTTAACTGCTTGGCAACAGCCTTCTGCACAGTTTCAAAATAAAAAGCATAGTTAAAGGCATGCTTTTTACAGTTAGGAGTGTATTTTCTTTTCTCCTTTATGCCAGTTCAATTAATCAGATGCTTTCACAAGGGCTGGAACAAAAACAAGTTAGAGTGTTTCCATGACAAAAACCAATAAAATGTTACTTTTGGCTACAAAGAGGAAAACCAATAGTTACCACATGAAAAAAAGAAGAGGGAAAAGAGAATGGATGGAAAGAATTAATTCCAGGGTGTGGTTCACAAAGAGTCACAGGATGTCTGAGCTGCAAACAGATAAAAATAAAAATAAAAACATTTAGTCTGACCAGAACACCTGATCCAGAGATAAAATGATGTTGGATGGCATAGCGGGGATGCAGGACACTACCATAAAGCCCATGGTTTTAATTTGTTCTTATCATTTGCTTCTGCCCCGTTAGTTCCATTTATTGTTAACAGTCAGCATTCCAGAGTTATGAGCAACAGAAAGCTGTTTTTATGTTGTTGGTCACCCTCATGACACAGATTTTCTGGGAATAAAACTGATCCCTGTTCAGATATAACTGCCAGCAAAAGGAGAGCCTGGCTTCGACAGAGAATTAAGAATTACAGTAATCCTAGATGTTTCTTTATATTTAAATGAGAAGACTAGAGCATCTAATAAAGACTTGGAAGTGCAATAGATTGATATGGTTCCTTCCTTTTCAGCTCAGAGCTACATCTTGCTGTGGTAGAATATATTTCTAGTTTACAAAAATCTGGTCCATGTTAAAGAAAATATGTCATAATTTAACAAAGCAGGCACAGTAATTTTTCTCTATGTATGTATTTTAAATAGAAGCCATGTAAAAAAAATATTTTTAACTCTTTCATTGTGTCCAAAATGATGGCTTCTATTTACATGAAACACTTCTAGAAAACATCTTTAAGAACAACTTAAGATTTCCTTCTAGATGTTTGTAAAGGGAATGGAATCTGATGGGGAAGAGAGAAAGACAAAGTGCAACAGTGTCATAAAAGAAACAAGGAGGAGGAGGATTAAAGGAGAATGTCAAACACTTGAGCTTGCAGAAGCCACGGAGAGAACTTGAGGATTTCACACAGAAAATTTTTACGTAACTATTATTACACAGTCTTGGTGAAACATATGTCAGGGTACGGACACTGACATGGAAGGGACAGCTTGTTTAGGAGGCATTGTCAAAGGAAAAGGGAGAGAGTTGCTGCATTTTACAAGAACAAATATGGTTCAGAAAAATATGCGAGAGAGCAATACTCAAGAAACTATGGTATAAAAATGAAGTTAGCAGCAAAAGTACTGTGATGGGAAAGATCTCTTAGAATTTTCCTACAATTCTCTGCCAGGTCAAAGGAGTGAGGATGTTTCTAAGCAAAAGCTAAATGCATCCAGGTGAGCAAGCTTTGTGATTACTGGGGAATTTTTATTACAAGGTAATATATTGTGGAAAAGCAACAGAAAAGAACACAATTTATTGCAACATTCCAAAGACAGTTATTTCAGAGAGTGGAGAGAGTTAATGGGACAGGAATGGACAGCAGGGTGCAGAGTTACGTTAGTACTGATTTTGATTTCAAGAAAGAAAAGAAATTTCAAAATAAATTTGCTTGAAAGAAAACAGGAAGTAGTAGAACTCACTACTCAGAGATAAGGAAAAAGTGAAACCAGGAGAAAAACCATGAGAAAAAGCAGACTTCAAAACCCAAAATATTTGTAGACAGGTTACTCTTGGGAAGATAACATGAGAGTGAAAGAAGTTTTGAACCTTAGTGATCACTGAAACACACTGTGTCAAAGGCACACCAGGAAACTCTTTTTTTGCAATACTTTTCAAACTTGTGTGTGTGTAGTTTTCAGCCTAGACATATGTAGACAACTACAGGAAAGAAGATGACAAATCAGAGCAGCTCCTGAAAATGCTTAACGACGTTCTTTTTTCTGACTGCTGAAACTAGGTCATAATTTGTTCTTTGCAGACTATATAAATCATGCTGTGAATGTGTAATTTTATGACAAAAGCAAGAAAATATGTATGTCGAAAGGTACATAGAGCTCCACCAAATGCCTGCAGTTTAGCAGGGGAAGCTGTTTGCTGCCAGCCAGAACCTTTGATCTTGCCCTAAGACAAGAACAAGTTTTCCCCAATAAGTTGATTCATGTAAGGCTCTCTGTCAGCAGATCAGAGACAGGTGTTCAGAACTGGACGAGCCAAGGTCAGGAAACAAGTAACTCAGAGGCATGCCAATTCTGAGGGCAGGATACCAGGGAAGTTCAAACAGCAAGGTGGGCATCTGTGCTGTCAAATGAGTAAGACTGAAAAGAAGTAAAGCATAGCACCTAAGTTTGAAGTGGTAAAGGAAGAAAACCCAAAACCTAAGGTGAATACCTTGCTCAGGGACACAGAGCAGCAAACTGTAGGATCCTCTTAAACAATTTGTGCCCAGCAACTCACTCGTTGGTTTTAGGCTAGCCCCACCACTAGTCAAAAAGTCGGCAAGCAAACAGTTGCCAGACATTCGTACTCTTACTGGATTGTGATAGCTCCCTGGTGACCACCTGCAGATGCAGGCATTGTCCTTACACTGTTCTAGAAATGGTCAGCCAGAGCAGGCTTAGATTTGGTGGCTGTTTAATAGACCCTTCTGGGCAACAGAGGCATAACTGAAGTTTACAGGCAGATTAGCTTCAATCTAGTCATTTTAGGCACAAACAACAATGAAGCTGCAATACAATAGACTTCATCAATACACAAACCAGCCAACACAGGTCAGCTGTCAGCTACTCACAGGCATTGATGTCAGCGATGTGACATCCAGTCATACTTGCCAATGCTACTGGTGGAGAATTCATGGTACAGCTTCCTTACACCCAAATGCCACAGAAGTCCCATAGCCAATATGATACTCAAAGCACAGTGTCCATTTTGTCCAGACTTTCACTTCACTGCTAAGCTAGGGAAGCCTATTTCAGAGCCAGAAACCTGGACTTAAGTGACACATCTTTTCTACTCATACGCATGGTTAGCAATCATCTACCAGGCAACCGTATATTTAGGACCTGCTTCAGGATGTGGGTTAAGACTTTCAGGAATATTGCTGATGAGTGTGCACTAAGGACCATAGGCTGGAGAAATCAAAGCTACGAAGGTGAGAATAGGCAGCAGTGAGTATTCGTAGGTGCTGGACAGAAAGCTGTCTAGCTGTATACCAGTCACGCATAACATTACCTAGGGGAAGAGGAGAAGAAAGGCCCCGGTGGAGTGGTACAAGATCTCTTAATCAATCTTGTGGGTTTACTACAAAAACATTCAAATGTCACCCAGGTATTAACATTGAAAGACCCAACAACTGTATCTCCATTAGTGATCTCAAATGTCTCTAGTGAGAATGATCTAGAAAGTCTATACTTCTAAAGAATTTCTTCCTGAAATTATTTCCTATCCTTTCTTCCTGCACTGGAAGTCTATTCAAATCTGTTAGCTGGGATTGGTCACCTGGCTGCTTCCCAACACAAGCACAAAGGTGTCGTATATAACAGGACCATCCAGACTTTGTCTTAAAGGTCAGTAAACCCTTAGAGATGTCCCTTTTCTCCTTGTTCCACAACCCTAATCTGACCAGGACACTGTTGCTTCTTTTATTCTTTTTCTGAGTAAAAAGATTCTTCATAGTTTTCAGTGCTCAGTGTTATAGACCTCCCCACTTCCTTGGAAGGTCCTACACAAGGTCTCACCCTTTAGTTATCTCCCCAGTGATCCATTATTTTCCTTTACATTAGGAAATTTTATCTCCATGGTACAGCATCCTACACGTAGTTCTTTGTAAAAGGCAGACTTTTTAACACCGAGTTTTTCAAAGCCGTTTTATCTCTTGTTAGGAAGTGTGCAGGGCCTAGGATCATTATTGGTTAAGGTATACAGATGCCAAAGGTCTAAAAGCAAAAAATAACATAACAAAATAGCGTTGTTGCTTCTGCGACATCTGTAACCACAGCAGAAATGGAGAATTGGAGTAGAATGGTTTGTTCTGTTCCTGCAGTTCTTGGGATTATCTGGTCAGACAGAAAAGCATATAGCTTGTGTATTTTTGAGGAGTAAATCTAATCTTCTTACCTCCAAAACATCGTAGTTGCAGTTTGGGTGATATTCAATGTCGAATTCCTGAATGGTGAGTTGAATGCTGCTACCAGGTGCTGTGTGAATGTACCAGATGCATTCCCTGTTGCTTGGGTATCTGTTGGGGTAGCCAGGGCTGTGAAATGAACCAGAAGGGCCAGAGAGTTCTCCTCCACAACCTGATGACACAGCAAAGCAGCCTGTCAGTGATGGGCTCTGGAAAACTCACCGACAGCTCTGCAATGAAGACAGCACCCCTTTCATGCACAAATGTGTATACTGAGGTTGAGGGTCTGTTCTATCACAGGGAACTGAGGTCTAGCAGTGAAGAGAAACTCAGGAGCAGCAGACTGGACCTGCTCACACTGCCAGCACTGTCTGCTCAGTAAGTTCTTCACCTCTTATTTTGGCATATATCTCATCACACCTCAGCATCTGCTTTGACAGCTGAAGAAACTGAGACAGAGCAAAAAAGTGACATTTTTTGTATTGGCTTCTAACTTTGACCAGGTCTAGAAAGCTGAATCAGATCCATTCTCAGCTGTTACTGACTTCAACTAATACACAAACTAAGGTATCATGGGGAGGGCTTCCTATTGTTGTAAAAATGCCATTTCTCACTGCTTCAGAAATCATAAAATTAAAGACAATGCAATTTCCCTCAGCCCACTGAGCATGATTACAAGCTGCCAAGTCACAGTGGATAAACTGGCTTTCTGACATTTGGTGGGTTTAATGTTCTTTTTTATTGAATTGTAACTGTGCAATTGTAAGACATGCCATGTTTGAAAAGTTATTTATTTTCTTTTCAGATAAGAAATTAGTGCCCTAACCTCACTCCCCAGCCCCTTGGGTGATTAAGTTCTTGCATATTATGAGCTAGATTTATTAAAAAAGAAATAAAAGATGCAAAACGATGGATCAAAGGCAGGCCCTGATTTGACAGCACCAAGCAGCTGGACACCTGAGACTGCAGTTTTATCATTGCTTTGTGGAGATGTGGCAACTGCTGTGCTGGGTTCCTTTGCTGAGTTCCCGGGAAGACACTCTCCCTGACCCAGTCCCCAGGTGCAGGTGTCAGCAGTGTGGGAAGGTCAACAGCCCTTCCCAGTGTCAGGGCAGATTTAGGTCAGCTACATTCATGGTGAAACCTCACCTTAAGAGAAGCCAGCAGGGTGGCTGTGTATCTGTCACATGCAGAAAGCAAAGGAATTGTGTGTTTGATCTGATTTTAGTTTAGTTGATCTGATTTAGGGTCTTTCAGTTCCTCACTGAAAACTTGAGTTTGGCTTTGACACAGTTGGCTCTAGGACATCTAGGGCTGCAAAATACAAATCTATGAGAGGAAAGAGCAGCAGGTCTGAAAGGGAGTAAAGCAATAAGAAGCTATTTCAAACTAAAAAAGAGCCATCTAAGTGCAGATGTGACAAAGATGTCTTCAGCCATGCCACAGTGTAACACAGATCTCTGCTAGTCCATCGCCCAGTACTGAATGGAAAACCACCTTTTAAACAGAAGAATTCCCCCAATTGAACAATAGTTAGCTTTAACCCAGGAAAGCCTTTACATAGCTGAGGTTGACCTCACAGGTGAATTGGCATGGGCTTAGTTCTCCCTTTTTCCCCACCTTGCTGCACACCATGCTCCATAGCCCTGAGGTGGTTTGCCCTGCAGACACAAAGCTACATTGTCAAGCTACCCGATGCCTCAGTCAACGAGTGAAAGAAGATTTTAAGTGTATTTGAAACCAATCCTGCCTTCAGTCCCTCTGGAGAGACAAACATTAAAAGGTAGTGCACTTCCCCCAGGCCTGCCAGCAAAGGCGGGTCCCTGAAACTTTGATACCCATGAACATTTTAGCAGAGAGACAGAGAGGAGAAAAGCTTCAGTGTAACCCACCACCCAGTTTTTTCCCCCAGTGCCATCCAAAGACGGCCTAATTTTCCTCAGAAGAAACCAGATCGCTGGGTTTTTACAACTGGAGAAAAGAAAAGAAGTGTCGGCGGGGGAGTTGAGCCTTACAGCTGAATGTGCACACCGAGTTCCTCCCTTTCTTTTCCCTCAGCAGCCGGAATGACACGGTGGCTGAGGACAGACTTTAGGAAGGGAAAGCTTGAGAAACAGAAAGATTTCTCAACAAACAGACTCGATGGCTGAGCTCCTGAGGGGGTGGGAACGGGGAGGCAGGGGAGTTCCAGCAGGAGAGAACAAAGCCAATTGCTATTTATCTCCGCCTGAAGAAAGCTGGGAACATTTTAAAACTAAACAGGCAGTTATGACTCAGCTTCTCCTACTAAGAATTTCCTGATAGCCACAAAGACATGGTTTTTATTTAAACCCGAAATGGCTCAGCTGAGCAGAAAGCTTGTGTGCTGGGCTTTGAGGTACAGACCTTTCTGTCTATGCCACCCTCGCAGGTTGCATTCAGATTGCTCACGCTCGCTCTCTGGAGTGCTTTATATTTTCTCTGAGCTCAATCGATATTCTCTGGATGAGGTACGTGAAGCACATGAATAAGAACGTCAAACGGTTGTTAATGTGCCATTTCTTTTCTTCCGACTACAAATGTTCCCAGAAAAGTCTTTTTGTTAATAGAGAAGTGATTCTTCTTAAGCATTCCAGTAAAATGGAGGTAAAGTTTAGATCTCGGTGATTCATTTCTTACAATGATTGCACTGAACTCATGTTACCAATAATTTATTAATTGTTTACAAAAAGATCAGAAATTGCTTGAGTTTATGCCCAAATATTCACTAATAGCTGAAAAAAGGACTCTCTGATCTTTGCAAATAGGTGAACTTCACACCTCAACTATTTTGACTGACCTGCATATGCAAGAAGTAACCTCCATATCAGAGCAGAAACATAATCTCTGAACTCTCTGGCCAGCTAGCAGAAAGGCTATATATTACATTTCTGCTCTTATATGGATGAGGTAAGAATCAGTTCTGTTGAGCTTTTTTGAAAATGTAGAAACTAGATGATTTTAACAAAATATTTACAGAAATACTTAAGAGATTAAAACAAATGTTCCTGCCTTTAAAACTCACTTGCCACATCCATAGAACACTAAAATGAGAAAAACTCAAATAACCACCGAAAAATTTTTTGAAATGCTTATAAACGTTGTATGTGAAAGATTTGCCCAGCCTTAGAACCTAAAAAGAAAAAAAAAAAAAGAAAAAGAATTGTCCAGGAATACTGTTTCAAAATGAGAAGTAAACTTTGATTCACTGACTTTGAAGCTTAAATTTCAGTTTCTGGAATGTCATAGGTCCTCACAGTCACAACCTTTTTGTCTTGAATATTTTCAAAAGCTGAATTTAGAATTTGATCCTTGAATTATTCACTATTTGTTTTCATTAGCCACAAAATTCTTGTAGCACTATCCCTTTCTTTGATTGGATCACAGATACAAACTATCAAAGAAAATTAAACTGCAAGTATTTTTCGCATTATCAGAAAAGATATCAAACAAATTACATTCATAAGAATGATGTTCAGGCTGAAAATGTAGATGTAGGTGCAGGTGCATATTTATTTACATACATATATTAATATATGTGAATATATCTATGGATTTTGCATTTAAAAGAAAGATTTTAGTAGAAACTGTAGTCCTGTTTTTTTGAAGCATGCATTTGTATGTATCATATTCTTTTCCCATTTTCTTGAGCAAGCTAAGAAATACATTTTGATTTAACCTGGAATGTAATTTCCATATGAAAGTGGCTTGCCTACTTTATTAGATATTGAAATAGGAAAACTTTAAATGATGATGTAATGTAATCATCTCAGCTAATTAAACTTCTTCCATTGTTGGCATCACCATTAAATGAATACAAACCTTCTCCCAATATTTACATTTGTCTGCAAACATCAGATTAGAGTTTGCCTCTATTCAAACAAATGGAATTTGTGCTGTTTATGGCAATAAAGTAAAAAAGATTTGGTCTTTAGGGTAAACAAAAATGCGAAAGCAGAACTTGTAAATTGCTGCATGACTTCAGCTTTCACTGAAGTAATAGTGAATAATCTGAAATTATTCTGTTTCTAAACATCTTTAAAAGTTTTTCTCAGCACACAAATAAACGGTCTTGCTGTAGATGGACAGATATACAGATAGCTGCCCTGTGGAAAAGTTTCTTGCAGCTGAACTGCATACAGCATATGGTGAGTTTGTGCAGACCTCCTTGCAGTCATTTTGGAAACTTCAGTCCTGCAGTTAAACTGAGAAAAAAACCCCAAACCAAACCAAAACAAGCAGGAGGGGAGGTACTCTTTTGGTAGTGTAAAGGTCCTGGAATTCCCTTGAAAAATGCTTAAAACAACTACCTAACCTGGTGTTGCTAGGAAATCAGACAACAAATAGAAAAGTCAGGAAACATATATTTGGTATCTTTGCTTTCCTCTGGCTAAAATCTAAGTCATTGAAGACTGTGTAAGGGATGATTTATAGATCTTTCCATATTACTGCCTGTCTGCTTAGCAGATGGTGTTCATTAACCAAAGAAGAATCCCTATTCTCATAAATAATTATAGCTCAATAGAGAAGTAGTAATCTGTGGAAACCACTACTATTTGCAAGGTTTTCATATTTATTCATGGGTATGTTTTAGCCACATGCTAGAAAAATCTCTTCCATAAAGTTAAAGTGAGCTGGCACTGTCCCTGTAAAATCAGAGTTAGGGAAATGAAAGGTTTCAGAGTTGTTGCATTTGTTGTGCTCATGGTGGAATACTTCAGTAAACGATAGCTGACTAGCTGCAAGGAGCATGTAGTATGAACATTTGCCTGTACTATGCTAATACTTGCATGAAGTATAACTTGGATTTGATTATGAAATCTTTTGCTCTCTTGAGTAGGTTTAGTTCATAGCATATTATCCAATGCAGTAAGCAGGATAATTTTTGTGATGAAGGTTTATGCAAGAGAGCAAAAATGCAAGTGAGAAACTGTTTTATTTTTTTCTTCTTTCTGATTTGTTAATCATTTCTGTAGCTTTGATTATTATAGTTTTATCAGTCTCCTGAATTCTGGTATTTTGTTCAACATGTTCCAATCTGAAGTCAGTAAGATGGGTAATAAAGACAGACTGCTGAGACCCAGAGACATAAAGGCAAATCTAGGCATTTAAACAGGAGCTGAATCCTCCAAGATACTGAATGGACACTGTTCCCATCACAGCTGCCGGTGTTCAATGTTAAAAAAAAGCCATTTTCCAGCTCTCAGACATTGATTGAACTGTTCAGTTACAACCATTTTAAGAAAATTTTGACCCTTATTCTTATATATTAGTTTGGGGAGTGGGGGGAGGTCCAGCTTCCTGAAGAAACAGAAATTAATTCATCCTCAGCATTCATAGAGAATGTGTCTATGTTTTTAATAGCCAGACTGCAATACAAAAAGCCAGCTCTGTAAATGGTGGTATCCACAACTCAGAACGACTGCTCAGGACTTCAAAAGGTCAGACCCTGTGCATCCTTAGACTTAATGTGACAGAAATACACTGAAAAGAAATAGCCATTTTTGAAAACTGAACAAATGGCAATTTGTCAAAGGCTGCAAAAGAAATCAACAACAGAGCTATGATTCAGGCTTAGGAAATTTGGGCCTCAGCTCCCTCACTGACCTGCAATGCAATTTCTCTCCAGCAGTCTTAACGGATGCCTGGCAAATGTCTGCAGAGAATGCCTTCTGCATCCTAATCTAATCTCTGTTTCTGTTATACTTCCCTGAAGAAGTAACAAACTATTTCACTTTTCACCTGAGACGTATACTGAAAACTCCAGTCTTTAGTTATTGTATGCCTTTTAATAATTTTCCTCTTCTGAAAATACAGACTCAGACTAATGAAAACTTCTCTTTTCATGAATCAAGTGGCTTTCTCCACACCCTGCCCATCAATTATTTCTTAGGGAAATCCAACAGAAAGAAGATAGTGGTGAAAGAAAAGAGCAATACAATACTTGGGGGCTACATAATTCTTTTCAATAGTGTGCTTTGCTTCTTTTTTAAATGGAGAATTAAGGTATCAAAGAAAACAGAATAGTGGGCGCAAATTTTGACTGTGCTGAGAAGACACAATTGAATTTGTAAGGGGTATTGACAATCAAGCAGCCAAATGATTAAGCTTCCAGTGAAATGCAGATGTATATATAAAGCAGTCCCCTCCTGCATGGACATTGCTTAATAAGGCAAGTGAGGAGTCTAGGACATATGTGTCTTCTCAGATAGTGACAGTTGTCACTGGTGTAATTTTGCACTGAGAAACCTTTGCCCTTTTGGCCTCCTGATTTATTTTTTTTAAGGAAAGCAATTCAGTTGGCATGCTATCTTTGCAATATCCAGACTGTTACCAAGAGTTTGTTCTTTCTCAAAGGGCCAATATATGCTGCAAAATATATTTGTCTATATTAAGCTTCCTAATAAACAGCAGAAGTGGAATGAGCACCTTGCAGATTCAAGCTTTCCTCTGGTGAATAATCCTCTTGAGGCCTTGGATGCAGAGGAAAACATTAGTGATTCAGCCAAATCAATTCTAAATCCATCCTCATCAATGAAAGTCTCTTAGATGAACAGAGTTATTTCAGAACCACAACCATTTTTACATTGAATTCTTTGCACTACAGCTTTCCATCCAAGTTAAAATTATATAGGATACTTTCAAGCATAAATAACAGCATTCTCCTATGACCAGTTACTAATTCTGTCTTTGGGAAAGCCTAAAGACTGAGTTTCCTTCAGCAACCCAGATCAGCAATGCAGCAACTGAAAAGCAGTGGCTCAGCAACCGGAAAGAACAGATGCAAATGTTTCAAATCAAGACATTTCAAATTTATGTCACGTGTGGCAGCAAGGGCTCCTCACATCACTTATCAATGAGGTAAGCTTTTGTCTTTTTTATGATCACCTCATAACTGTGAGCAAAGCTCCCGGAAAGTGTGTCTGAAGTGAACTGTATCAGGCACATGGTGGCAAATATAAGTGCTACTCTCATTTATCACCAAAGCATGTGAATGTCCTTGATATATATCTCATAGTTATGCTTCACAACTGCCAGTTAAGGAGCACATTGACAGCCTGAGAAATAGTTCACAGCAGCTTGAACTCTAGAGCACACGTTTGTCACTTGAGCAGAAGTAAAAACTCTTCTCTCAGCAATATATATAGCCTTGTTATTTTCTTGTTAGGTGAGATGTTACCAGATCCAGGTTTAGATTCTTTTAGGGATTTCCCCTCAGGTAAGACGCAATCTGAATGCTTCGCTCTGAGGTACCCAGCTCAAAGGCTGCATCTCCTGATGAGTTCCCCTAGACAAGGAGACTTTCTCCAATGAGTTTTTTTTGTGCATTTGAGAGATTTTCGGAAGGGAGAAGCAAATATAGCACCCCAACCACAGAAACATATCTAATTTTATCCAGTCGAGGGTAACGGTATATGCCCAGACCACATAGCCACCAAGGGTAAGAGGAATACCCATATTTGTGCATGACACCAATTGAAAAAAAAAAAGGAAGCTCCTACAATGAACAAAAAGACAACAACTGTGGCCAGCTCTGGAGGAACTTGCACTCATGTTACAGTCTGTCAGGAGTCACAGCTGTGATGTTCGGAGCCAGCAGTAACATTCTCTAGGAGCCAGCCGTATCTGAACCCACAGATCTTGCTCCGCTGCTTAGATACAGCCCCATGTTAACAGTCTGGGCCCTGTGCAGCGTTAGGCTGCAGTTTAGTGTCCAGGAATTAACAGTGAGGAAGTGCTGCCTGACAGAGAAGTGAATGTGTCAGCGCAGAAAGAGTGCAAGGGGGAGGGAGAGGGCTGGAGAGTCCGGCAAATGTTCAGAGGGGGACACGGAGGGAAAGCGCAAGAGTGCTTACCATGCAGGCAGATTCTGGAAAGCTCTGAGAGCTTTAGAAAAGCAAGTTAACCCAGCACCATGGCTACTGTATGGAGCTGATGTCATCTGGCTGTGCATAAAAGCCTCCACTTTTTCTTCTTTTGTGCAGTCCCAGAATGACATCACCTCGAAGCACAAGAACTGTACCTTTGTGCTGCAGCACTTCCCCTGCTGGCTCCTGCCACACATCTCACTCCTCCCACATATGTCCCTCCTTTGCCCAGAAATGCTCCTTGACCTCCGCTGAATGGAAAACACCACTGCCTCATCGAGGAGAGCCCACTGGGAGCCGGCAAACGCCAGCAGTCTGTGGTAGCACAGAGGAGCTCCTATTCAAACGATGTATAGCATGCCGTACACCTCAGCAACCCACCGTGGGGCCTCTGCAGCCGATTTCAGCTGCTTCACAATGCTGTCAAAGCTGAATGGTGTGAACTGATTAGACAGACAGGGCAACTGTGGTGATTTAATTATTTTCAAGGTTGGATCCTCTTTGATGGGATGTACAATGGCACACGATTTAATCTTGTTACAGCCCAGTATTGCTGTTAAATAAGCAGAGTGAAAAAGTTGCATCTGTAGCCTCGCTTACGAAGAAACTGCAAACATAAGTTGCAGTTGTACAGTCATTAACAGATTTGTTTATAATTGGCGTGCACGCTTGCCTATTTAATAAGGCCTCTGACAGTCCTCGTGACATGCAAGAACAAAGGAAAAAACACCCAAAGCACATCCTGGCCGGTGTTATTTCATGCAGAGAAGGGGGCTAGGGGGCAGCTGGAAGTGAACATGCTACCCGAGAAAACAAGCACCATTAAATAAAATGAGAAAGAAACCTGCACAGAAAACACAAGTCTATAGGAATGGGGCATTCTGAGGGCTGAGTGTTTCCCATTAGAAAGCCCAAGTCACCCACGGTTCCCCTGTAATATCATCTATCTCCTCTTCAGTACAGAAATTCTGCAGATGCCACTCATCCCTGTGCCTACTCCTGCAAATGAATGTGTATTTCACTAACAGCTCTCAGTCTCTGTTTAGAAGATCCTCAAAGGTGTGTATATGCAGAAACATCCACTGTTGGGGAATTATGAGGAAATGCAATGGTTTTAGAGCTGTAATGGGTTATTTCTACTTAGCTGACACAGAGTGGCATAAGCTGGGACTCATTACACATACAGGGAAGAAGGAAACATACCTTCCCGGAGGAAACCTGGCTAACTTACCATTAACATGCCACAGCATCTGGAACCCACTTCTAGCGTTCAGTCCATCAGAATAAAACACCACATGAAGGCTGGTCCCTGTAGTGCTTCCTGCCAGTGGAAGAGACTGTCCACAGAAAGTGCCTGTCAGGTTGGATTGTGCATCAGGCCCATCAAAGAGCTGAAATGAAAAAAAAAACATCCCAGTGAGTAAAAAGCAGCTTCCCAATTCTTAATGTTTCATATAGAACGTCAAAGAAAAAGCAGTAAGACTTCTTGCACTGGTCACTTTTGCTCAGCAATATGAGCTCTGGGGAGCATGGAAAGATTTGGATGAAATGGTGAGCAAATATAACTATGATATATCTTTAAACCTGGCTGCACACTGTGAACAGTAGGGAGGTTTTGCTGTTTCTGTTTTGGTGTGTATTGGGGGTTGCTGGGGAAGAAGATAAAGGGCAAATGGCAATGAACTGAAATAGAAAGAAAAAGAGGATGTCACGGTGATGATTTGACCATGTGTCTAACATGCTCAGTGTCTCCAAACCCCTTGGTGACAACTCTGTTTACGTCTTCATTTCTTTAGGACTGCACTCAGGTGATTTCAGGACTGACTGAGCTTGTGATGGAGAAACCCAAGCAGTCAGCATCACCAAGGGCCTCCCAGAGTAGTGAGGACAAACTGAAAACCAAAATCAAAGTAAACCCTCAGAAACCTGTTTTTTTATTGTTCCATGATCTTGTGCTAGTGTCCTGCTTTGGAGAAGTGAGCCATGTCTTCTGAAATTTTGTACTTAGAAACACTTCATGTTTGATCTCCTAGTCATATTCTACATGATGGTATTTTGACAGTTCGTGCTTTGGCAGATGTAGCCAGCCTGAATATCTTTCTGTTTCCCAAACACAGATGAGAAATCCTCCATTCCACTCTTAAAACATCACCATTCTTAAAAAAAAAAAAAAAAAAAAAGAAACAATAAAATGCAAAAGGAATATTCTTGTCTTTAAATCTCGACATCTGAAGTTAGTCATGAGCTCACGTTTAAATGAAAATTAACAGATGTTTTGATGAGGTGACAGTAGATGCTTACAGCTTTTAGGCCTCTTTAGTTATCTCCAAACAGGTTTAAAGGGTCTTTCAAATTCTAGTTTTGTGACTTTTTTCAAATCCAGTAAATCACTGGATATGCATCTATGTTCCTCACCAAATATCTCAATGATTGGTGTCAATTTTCAGGGGTGAGGAATATAATTTTTGCAAAGTTGGTAAAAATGAGACATTTTAGCTAAATTGTCTTTGACTTATGATATCAGATTGCCAGTTGTTGTTAAGGTAGGAGTTGCTTTGTTATTTCTCTTTTTGTTATGATTTTTAAAGTTTAGAAAAACAGCAACCCTTGTACTTTTTTATCACTTTGTCACAGTTGATCCGATCTTCTGTCTCACAGAACACATCTTCCTAACACAACCCAGCAAATTACTGGCACAGAAACCATGTCTGAACAGTCTCATTGTGAATTTTTGGCATGCTTCCTTTCAGAATTTCCACAAAAACTTTTCTCTGTTCTGAAGCCATCACTGTAAAATTCTCTCTGTGCAAAGAATCAAACCTATGATCTCTAGAAAAACAGCCAAAGTTTATTTATCTTTGCTCTCCATTCAAATCTCTTTTCCAAATATCTCTGATTCCACTAAGAATTCTCCTACACTCAACACCCATAGCATGGAATTATGATATTACAGTAAACATTAATTAACCATGCTAGCTACTAATTTCTGTGTACGTTTTCTAGCTCACTTACATATGGGAATGAGTAATTAGACCCCCAGATTTTCTGTTCAAGATGTTGGTCTTGCAGAAGATTCAGAAATCTTGTTGTTGATTTAAGACATAGCTGGGGCCAAGAAATCTACTCAAATGGCTTCAAACCCTCAAGCAGACAGTCTAGCTTGAATGTCTTTTTTAATAAAAAAAAAATTGGATGTAGTTCAGCCAGAAGTTAGGGGCAAATAGCAGGAATAATTCTATGATAATATTCCATGGCATATTTTACGGCTGGTGGCCATGAATCTTTCTGGTTTTCAATCCTCTAATACAATGAAAGGCTCAGAGCATGAGAAGTGTATCGGAACTTGAGAATTATCACTTCATTTGGTATGATTTGTCTACGTTAAACCAGAAAAGCTTGAAAGTTTCTAATTGCAGACCCATTGCTGGTAGTTCTTGCAAAGCCTTGATCAGGTGTGTTCAATAATAGATATGAAATTGTTGTAAAGATTAGATGTTAAGAGGTAAAATATCCATCTGTATTCTTTCCAAACGTAAAGCTGGAGGGACTGCCGGACAGACAGTTGCGCTGTCCCATGCCCAGCATTACAGTTATGACCTTCCTGCAAGCCAGGCTGAGAACTTTATACATTCTTTTATGCTTAAGTTCAGCAAAACAAAATAAAGTCAGATCCAATTCGACTTTTTAGCAGTACTACTTCTTTCAACAGCTTTGTGGCATACATTACTTATATTTCTGTGGCTTCAAGCCACGGAAATCTTACACCAGACAAATATGAACGGCAAAGAATGAATCAATGTGGAGATGGTGAATCTGTGCTCTGAATAGAAGCAAAAACTATGTTAAGATACATGTTAAGCAATCAGCTGTCAGCTTTAGTGAGTACAAATGAAAAACCCTTCTAAAGAACTATGGACTAAATCATACCCAGAAACTTTCAAATCCAAACAAAAAAGCAACCTTCACGAGTCTCCTGCAACTTTGATTCATCAAGGGAGTGTTATTTTTATCTAAGACAGCTAATGTCACATTTCTATGTAATTTCCCCTGAAAACACTCCCTCAGTTTTTCAAGACACAAAGAATGGTTGCTATGGCAATCCCTTCATGCCGTGCTGCCCTGTGGGTCTGTGTTCAGAGTGGAGTTTCGCAGGAAATTTGAGTGCCTGGCCAGCTGTAACTCATTGAGAGAGGCAGAACCGCGACTGCTAGAATTACAGGGGGGGGTTTCGAGCTGTCTTTCATTTCTAAATGAAGGGAACAGCTGTGTGTTTTCACAGAGCATTTTGAACTTCTCAAACCATATTTTGCTCTCACATAAATACGGGCAAGTGAAACTGAAGCTGAACGTAGATCTCATGAGCCACAATTTCTTTTCTGATCTCTGAGATAGTGTTTCTCATCCAAGGGCCTGCTTTGTCAGCTGTACTATTCTAAACTGCTGCAAATTGAGTGGAGGTTCCTCCTTGGGCTATATGAGGCAAGGTACTCTCATGAACTGTTCAAGACGATTGAATTTTGGAGTAGTTTATTAGCCACTCTGGTACCATATCGACTCTAGGAACCGAGGACTTGGCTCCATCCCAGCTCTCCATTGGGAAGAAAGCATTTGCTCCCTTCCTGTGTAGATATTTGTTTTGTAATTTATTTATTTGTTCAGACCTTTTAGCCTCCATCAGAAAAACCAAGGGCTTCATAAAGATTTTGGCAGACAATCCAACAGGCAAAATATGCAAACAGCTGCAGCACATGTTCAGATCCTTAGCCTCCCCTCTTTAACTGAAGCAATTGCCCAGCAGCACCCAGAGAGGTCCATTTCAGCAGCCTGCACCAGGCCCAGGTGGGGATGCAGTACATTCAGACGAATTATTAGTCATGGGCGCAATAACTGTTACAAGAAACTCTTTATCGGGCTGCCTAGGAGCAAGCGTATAGGCTGCCACAAAAGTAAAAATGGGAGGTGCTAGCTCTCTAAGGGATGAATCAAGTTCTGGGACTGCCCTGCAGCCAAGTGACTGCTGAAAACCATCTGCTGTACATTGGAGTGGGACTGGGGCAGCAGGACTAGCCAGGCTGCAGGAAGGGTTTGGCTTGGGTAGCTCTCCCAGGGGAAGACACCATGGTCACCAGTATTACATTTTGGCTTTTCTGACTCTTCAGCCTGGAAATATGTCGCTGACACCAGTAATGATGCTCTGGAGGCCACAGCTGTTTACCTGTCTTTGGAGGGATATTCTTCTAGCTGAGAGCCTTGTCAAGCTTATTCCTTCCTGCAAATTGAGATTGGCAGGACCCTTCCAGGCAGGTAGTGGGGCAGAAAGCTGAACTTTTTTTTAGGGAAAAATTTCAGTTTTCTCTTGGAGAACTTTATTTCTGTGGAAAGGTATATTTTTTCATTAGGAAAACAATTATAAAGGAAAACGCCCAGCCTAACCTGCTATGGAAAAAAGCCACTTACATACATTAGTTAGGCACAACACACAGTCTCAATCCAGATGATGAGTTCTAAAAAAACAAATTTGGAGTTTCATTACGAGGGAAAAATCCACCCTATGAATACTGAAAGTTCTCATTTTTATTGTATTGTAAATAATTCTATTATCAGATGTCATTAATTCATTACATAATTATAACAATAATTGTCTCAATTTGAGTCTTGAAACAAATTGTTTGCAGTCTGAAAGCCTTTTTATAGGGACCAGGAGCAAAAGCCCTGGGCTATATTTGCAGAACTTGGGAAAGGAGGTTGTGCCTTGGATCAGATCAACATAGCTGCAAGTGTCCTACCCATTGTCGAAGCCTCTAGGGCATCCTCAAGAGCTATTCTGACACACACAAGTATCCCTTTCCTCTTAGAATTGGGAAACCTGATAGGGGATTCTTTTGACTGATCTAAACACTGGAGGCAGTGATTACAGGTATCTGAGCAGCTTTTCCTGAACGAGTCAGTTTTTGAACAGGAAATTCTGATGGCATAATATGTTACCAGGAAACAAAATGAAGCAAAACTAGACAATATAATCAACATCCAAGTAACAGAATGCACTCCCAAAGCGAGATCACCGTTAATTGTTAAAGCAAGAATTAATACAAATAAAACCAATTCATTTCCAAGCAAAACATTTCATTCTAGAAGAACTAGAGTGTGAGCTTAAGAACCTGCAGGTCTGTCAGCCAGAGGTAAAAACTAAAAAAAATAAAGCTCCAGGATGTGGCACATTGTGCTAGCTTAGCACCACGGCAACATAATTTTCATAGAAACAAAGGCAGTTTAAGACCTTGACCAATTTACGGTGTGGAGCTTTGTTTTCTGCAGAAACAGGAGAAAAAAACCAAGGTCATGTTTGTGCTTGCATGATAAGAAGTGTTTGCAATTGCCACTAGAAAAAGCCTTCCTTAAGAACTCATTCTAAATAATGTTTTAATATGATTATTTAAATATGTTTATGCCCTAGGTGACCTTTGATAAAACTCCTCGCGTTGGCCACCATAAGCAACTTTCTTGTCTCCACACAATGACACGCTTTCACTAATTAACCATTTTATTCCATAGTGCAATGGAGTTTGACATTGTGCATCACTAGGCATATAGGCATACTGGTTAATCTCCCTGGGATTTATCTAACACATGGAAATGTATAAATGTCTAGTTTTTTAATAGTAATGGTTGTATCTGAGTCTATGTTTTGTCTTGTAACCTGAGCCTGAAATACTAAGAGCCCTTCAAAAGTTTCAAGCAAAGTTAAATTCCATATTGGACTGCTGGACTGATACTTTTAAAAAATATTTTAATCTCTTACATTACCACTTACTTCCTTCTCAAAGAAAACAAGGATTTCTAACTACAGGCAAATCTGCTCATTCCTGTATTTCTAGGAAAAGTTTATTTCTGCAAATGATATAAAATAATCATTATCTTTATCAAGGCTCTGGATTTATTATAAGAATGTAAGAAATGTAGGGTGTATCTTTAGATGAAAATTTAAAATTGTTTTAATATAGGAGTAGGAAACAACTGCTGTTTAAGAAAGGAACGCCTAGGAGACACCCATCTAGTCAGTCAGCCCCGAGATTTGCACTCAAAACCTGATTTGTTCGGCATGATATTTTAAATCCCCAAGTCTGTATTAGGAGAGTACCTCCATCTAATCATCGTGCTGTCTGGATGGAGAAGGTTCCAGCTGCCTGTAATGGAGCAGTCCTGTAGTTTCACTCATGCACAGTGGACAGAGCAGGATGAGTTGAAAGCAAAGCAGCCTAGTGCAGGAGCATCTCCGAAAAGCCTGCCTTGCTGCTAACCACGGTGCGTGCTTTGACCTTGGCTCATGACTCCATTGCCCAGGGCAAACCCAGTCTGCCCTGATATCTTATTCCTGACCCTGTCCCTCTCCCCGAGGTACAGGCAGAGGTTTGCTGTCACGGCCAGCATCCAAACAGGTCTCTGAAATGTCTCTCCTGCCTTTGCCAACCAAGGAGATCCTTGGGGATCCATGCCCCTGTGGCAGTGGGATCACATATGCCTGGTCATGAGGCTGCAGCTATTTTGGTAGAATGCCTGCTTTCCTCAATGCCTCAGAAGCTGGGCAGTTCTTCTTCAGCAAGGAATCACCCATGGTGGAAGGAGCAGGACTGCTTCTGAGCTTGGGACAATAATACTTCCAAAGTTATTCTTCAGCAGAAAGCTGCTACTGTGGGAAAAGCTCCTTACAAAGAGATGGGGCTGTGCAAGGGGACACAGCAATTGAGGAGGATGGAGAAAGTGCTCCTGCACTTTCAGAAAAGCCCGGGTGGGTCTGAGCAGTTTGCAGTGCTGCTGACTCGCATGCAGTGCTAAGTGCTGGTCCTCACACGCTTTGCTAGCCCAGATGAACTGAACTGCCAGTGCAAGCAACATCCCACTGACACCATCAGAGGCCAGAGAGGGCAGGATCCTCTCTGGGAATCCCCCAATCTGAGAAAATTTGCATCATGCATAACTACTGCAACTGAGGGGAGCTGCATCCTGGTCTTGGAAAATGAAGTTGGGAAAAAAGGGAAATACTCCTGTCTCTTAGGCTTTCAGGAAAGCAAACCTGCCTGCTCATGGGAACAACGTGGAGGAGAGGGATATGACCTTCCTCAAAATCTGGTGTGGTTTCCACTGAATCATCTAGGGGCTTCCCTTTGATGAGAGGAAGCTTTGACCAGTTCAGATGGGGTTTCTCCAGCCACCAAGAAATTTTGTATCATAATGACTGCGCTGAGTAGGATAAGACACTTCATTGCACAGACAGTCTTACAGACATTGGCCAGGCTTCTCAGAAAAATTTGGAAGACAGAAGAAGAACAGGGAAAAGAAGAATACAGCTGCAACAAGATGAGTCCTAAATGCCCTTTCCCCAACAAGGGGCTTGCACACTACCATCATATGGTAGTATTTCACAGTCATTTCATTGTATAGTGCTTTTTCCTGAAGGTACAGGCAAAGTCACATTGCTCTGAGCTGGCAGGGTGTGGAAAATGCTGAGTCCAGGAAGGTCTGACTCATTTTGTGAGTCCAAAAGCAGAGTCTGCTGGCTTCACTCGTGCTTCTTGTCATCTGAGGTTTCAGTAGGCACTGCGCAACCCTTTCATCACTGACAAATTTAGCTGTCTTGAGGGGAGGGGACTTTTGGGTACATTTGTAAGTCTGCTTCTAAGTAACCTTTCAAACAGTAAAGCTAAAGTGTACTTCGATTATGGCAATGCAGGCAATTGGAAAAATCTGAGCCCTGACAAAGTCTGGTCTAGTGTGGGCTTTTTGGCCTGACACTCTCCTTCTGAGTATCCAGATCTCTCATTAAAAATCAGTGCAAGGACTAAGATTTCCTTGTATACCAGTGGTGAGGCTTGCCACAGGAACCCAAGCAGAATTGTCATTTTTATCCTTACAGTCTGTCGTGCTTTAACTCGGCCAGCAACTAATGCCACACAGCTGCTTGCTCATACTCCCCCACCCCTAGGGAATGGGGAAAAGAATGAAAGGGGAGAAGGGAAGGAGATTCATTGGTTGAGATAATGATTTAATAAGTGAAATAAAATAAAATTAAAACTAATAATGATATAATAATAATATCTAAATATATACAAAATATGATAATAATATATACAAACAAGTGATGCACAGTGTAATTTCTCTGGTGACAAACACTTGTCCTGTCCCGAAACAGTAAGTCCCAACAGTACAATCCTGGATGAGTGAGAGGCCCAAAAAGAGAGCGAGAGAGAGAAAGAACTCAAAGAGACAGAGAGAGTCTCATAGAAGAGAATTCCAAACTTCCCAGTAAATCTTCATCTATATACTGGGCATGGTGTTGCATGATATGGAATATTCCATTGGCTAATTTGGGCTTCAATATTAAATCTAAGTTCAAATCATAAAAGGAGTTGTGGACACTTTGTCCTGGCTGTGCTCCCCCCCAGCCTGTTGTGCTCCTGCACATTGGCAAAAACACGGGAAGCTGAAAGGTCTGAAAGGTCCTTGATGCCTCAGTACCAACTATAAACATCAGTGCGCTACCAATATTCTTCTCATAACAAATCCCATACTAATTACAAAACACAGAGCTATTCTAGCTGCTCTGCTAAAAACAAAAACTAACTCTGTCCCAACTGAAACCAGGACAGTCTTACACCGAAGAACTTCTTGTGGAGGCCCATAAACCCCTGAAGGAATTCAGGGACGGGCTGGCATGCTGCCAGCTTGCATGGTAATACATTAATGGATACCACTGCAGTCTGGCCATCAGGCTGTAATTTGATGTCTGTGTGCAGAACCTGGATGGGTGTATTTAATATATCATCTGCTTCCCCAGGGTGATGTACTACCGGTGACATTTTTTAAATCAATGCACGGCCATAAGCAAAGCCATTCTCTGTGCTTGGAGAATTCCTGCAGCACTTTAAAAAGACACACTCAAAAATAAAATGCAATTATGTTAATTTCCTAATATGGTATAAGCATATTTACAAATTACAACTACAGAAGAGAGTAAAACTATACACGGTAAGCTTTTTTTTCCCCTATGATAAGCTAATACAAAAAAGATGAACAGCTGAGTGCAAGTGACAATTATCTAATGCAATATTCCCAGATGGAGAAAAAGGATATTATGGCACATCCCTGGAATGCTACTGTGGTTTAAAACAGAAAAAAAAAAAAAAAGACATATCCTGTTACCACCAGAAGGAAATGAAAGAGTTCTCAGGAGCAGATGTGATATTAATTACTGTATTCATTTGATAATATTCATATATAAGGGTGCAATGGTATTTTAACCACCCTGAGCCTAGCTGCTGAAAGAGTCCGGACTACTTAAGTACACTGACAGTAAGCAAACAAGGAAGTGCTTTATTCCAAAGAGGAACTCTCTCCTGCTCTGCAGCAGAAGGAAGGCTGCTGTTGTTATCAGGCAGTCATTTGCCCCCGTAAGATGAAACTTGTCTTGCTGCTTAACACAATTTTACTATCTGCTTATCAGGATGGTGACATCTTGCAAAAGGCTGGGCAAGATCTTCCCTGTACTTATTAAAAGCAAGTGCTAAACAGACTGGACTTCAAAGGGATGGTTGTACTTTCTGAGCAGAAGAACATAGAGGGAGATTGTCACTGAAGGACAGAAAGATTAGTGGCTTTCAAATGATATATTTCCTGGATAAGAAAGGAGTAAATTTCAGTCCTACTACAAGACTCTGATATTCAGGGCAATAACATGACATTCTCCTTACTTATAAAATAGCTTTGCCTCTGTAGAGATTATGTTCTGTCATACTAAATAAGAAGGTAATTCATCATTAAAGATGGGGAGTTAAATATATGCTTGTTCAGCTAATAAACTGGTGAATGCAGAGGAAGGAATGATATTTCTATGTCATTGTCTGCAATATCTCAGTGGCTACAGCCTGATGACTCCTCTAGAAAGACTAATGTTAGGATATTAAGCCAAGCCACAGCACACAACAGAATTTAAAGACCATCCAATCTAATTACAGTTAGTGCAGCCTCATTAGGAAAGAGTCTGCTATTTGGTATGCCTGCATCATATCTTTACCACTTCTGTACATGTCTTTATCACAAGCAATTCATCTCATATTCTTGAAACGTCACTGTAAAACTCCTTCCAAAATGTCATATGTCCTGTAAGCATTACCAGCAATGAGCCAACATCCTCTGACAGGACATGAAACACTGCACACTGCCCATTTGCTGAGGAAGTGTTCATATGAGATTCATGCTAGAGACTGACACTATAAAAAACGCAGTTTTGCCTCTCTCCCACACTGCCCCGTCTCAATTTCTAGCATGTATGCTCAGGAGGAGAAAATTGTCACCAAGTCAGAACAACAGGGCTTTTTCCTTCCTACCTGACACAGGTATAAATATTTTTATGTGCTGAAGCGATGGAGATGCAGGTCCTGCCCAGGCCAGACCAAGTCAGAGTCACTCAAGGATCCCTGCAGAGAAGGAATGCTGCTCACCATGAGTAACACCAGCCAGCTGCTGCAAACTGCGGTCTGGCACACAAGAAGCATCTCATGATCAAAGGAGAAAAGGAAATAGGTAATGCAATACATCGCTGACTTCTCATTGTGCAGCTGTGACTGCATTTAAGTCTGGGACAGCCACGCACTATATTTGCATTTACTCTTTGGATGTCTGACTATTTTTTTCCTTCCCCTGTATTTGAAATATTTATTTGCACTAAGTGATGATAATACCTTTGGTAACTGACAACTACTAGGAACACCTGTGTGTAGGAACTTTTGGTTTTGTCATAATTCCACATATTTAATTTCTGACTCACATGTGGACTAAGCCAGGGAGCAAATAGCAAATTAATATATTCTATGTATATCAGACTGAATTAGTCAAGAAGCAAAATGCTCTTCTTCTTCTTCCATGTGGGTTTGGGTCAGAAGTGTAAATCATAATTAAACATGAAGCTGAAGAATAGGCCCTTTTCCAGTATTGAGACTGGGACCAAAACCACAGTGTCCAGCAGGCCAGGTCCAGCAGTACTCATGAACGCAGTTTGCCCAGTCTAACTGTCCCCACCCCAGCAATCACCATGATTTTCTCCTTCAGAATTCAGAAAGATTTCAAAAAAAATCAGAGCTCTAGTTTAAGACATTTGCAATGTCATAAAAATATGTCCACATGCATTAAATCTCTTTCTCCCACTGACTTTAAAAAGCAGCTCTGTTATTCTGTGGTTTTTGGTTTGTTTGTTTTGTTCGTTTTTTTTTTGCAACTGCCATTTCTTGATTGTACTCTGCTCAGGCAGGTCAGCTCTCCGCTATAACACCTCCGGAACATTTAGTCTTGTCCTTCTCCATCACATGTCACTTTCTTTTACTCCCTCTACCACTACAACTGTGATCATCACCTTATCCAATCTAAAGATAAATCTTGTCCTTCTCATCTTCAGGCTCCCAGTAAGTGGCAGCAAATATTGTCACCAAGCCTGCCATCTGCTAGCTGCCATGGAGCACCAGGCTGCTACTGTCAGGGCTGCCACAGAGCTAAGAAGACAAGTAGGGTGTTGCTGCCTGCTGCAAGGGACTGAGGTGGGAGAGCCACTGCCATCAAACCCAGAAAGAGATGGGAGAAGGGGCAGATAAATCTCCTGCGGAAAAGAGCACTGATCAGCCCAGTGGCCACTCCGGTTTGTGAGTGCAGCTACACGGAAACTGTCTGAGCAAAAGCTCCCTGTTCCCTCCAAGAAAACGGGGAAGGGCTGTGGCACATGATCCACGCACCACTCATTTGGACTACAGTGAACAGGATTATGCCTCTATTTTCCCAGTGTTATACTCAGACAGAGCATAAGAGTTTTCCCCTTTGAGGCCTCTTTGCAATGAAAGAATCTCAAAACTAGCATGTGTCAGAAAAGTAATTTATCTTAGCTGAACAGCTATGAGTCTTTTTTTTCCTTAACCTTTTTTCTAATTTGCAGTGGCGGCAGACTCCACATGGATTTCAGACAGAAAAGTCCTAAATATCTGCAGTCTGCTTAGAAAGTGAACTGCACACTTGTTCCAAATGATTCCCCCTTTCCCCTACATCGCAGAGTACTCACAGCCTTGCCAACATGCTCCCCTTTTGCAAGACGCAGGGTGGGAGCAAACGCTATTCAGTTCCCTCGCTGGTTCAACCTTGTACTCTTTTTTTACACTATGGCACATATTTATGCAGCATGCAACAACCAAATGAGAACATCTTTTCCAAGTGGTATTTCTTAATGGCATTTGGAGAAAGATTTGTAAGTAATGTCACATGAATTGCAAATTAAAGTCTCCTTAACACGCTTCCATGATTCTGTTTTTCCCTTGCATTTTCTTTATACCTCTTTCAGCCTGTATTTTCTTTGATTGGAAGCACAAAAATTATTAAAACAAAGATTGCAAGTACTTTTTTGCTCCCTGTCTCCTCACTCCCTCTGATATGTTTTATTTCTGTTCTTTTAAGTGCTTTGGATCAGGTCCGTGCCTCTGGCACTATTCCTCCAGCTGTCACTGACGTCTAGAATAGCGTCTTCTGGCAAGACTTTTGCTCCTTACTGGCTGGCTACTGTGTGCAGTGCTCCTGCTTTTCATGGATGAAGGGCTTAGGCATCTTGAGACTAGCACTGGCCTCTTTACTTGGCTCCAATGTTTCCTTTTCAGCCTCCTCACAAAAATGAACCAGGGTTTATTAGTTAGTTCTTAATACAGTGCACCCTTGTTTATTTCCTTCTCATGTCTATTCTTTCTTTCCATTCCTGGCCACAAAGAGCAGAAAGCTGGAAGAACACCACTTTTGCCAGTTTATTACCAATTTTGAGCTGTGAAAGCTGGCAGAGTAAGAAGGTAGAGGGAGTGAAGGAGGATATCTAGAGGGAACAGATTAGCCCACCACCAGGCCTCTTGCTGGACGTTCTGCAAGACCTCAGTGTAAGTATGCCCAGAAATGTGGGCACTACTCCTTAGCCTTCTCCTTGGCTGTAAGTAGTCTTCTCTAACACTTCTCTAAATTTAAATACCTCTTGTGCAAAACTTAAGTACAGCACAGGGGCTATGTGCTGATGTCCTGTACAAGGGTGCGATCTGAAGGATGGATTAGTTCAGCAAAACAGCAAAATCGAAGGCACAAGATCATAGCCCTCAGTATAGCTGTGATCATGACTACACTCTACTTCCCAGAGTTTGAAATACAAAGCAGAGAAAATATCTTTTCAGTTGTCCTAGAAACAAAATTTTTGAGGAAATGAAAATAAAGGGTACTTGGCTTTAGATTGACTGGATGGTTTTATTTGGCTAAAACTTTCTCATTTTGTTTTTGGGTAAATTCAGTTTCTTTCCATCCCTTCAAAGAAGCAGATTAATTATGAAAAGGAAAATATAAACAGGAGACATAGCAACTCTCCCTTTAAAAACATAGAAATAACACATTTTAAAGTTTTTGAACATTCTCCACTCTTTGTCAAATAGAAACAAGAGGAAAATAATAGGTCTCATTTCCTTTTTGCGATCAATTTACTAATCTCAGGATTTCTTCTTCTTTACATGAAGCCGAAATAATGACATCTCACTTCACTCATAAAAGTCAGTGCATCTAACCTAAGGTGGTAACTAGACTCTCTGTGGCAATTCCAGGCATCTGCAAAGTGATTCATTTTCCCTATTGCAGACACCTGTCTTAAGGTAGCATGAAGTGCTCTCTGGCAATGCTTCACTCCCTACTAATCATGGAGGAAACAGCGACAAATCATTTGGACTTAACACTTGAGTTTTAATGGCTAAATTTAGATAAGACATATTTCCCCTTGGTCTTTTGCATTCTTACTGTTTTTCTTTATTGAAGAAGACCTGATTTTTCTTGTTTCTAGAATCTGGATACATACCTTCAAGAAGTCACGGTCACAGTCAGGTCCATCTTCTAAATCAAAGGCTGTGAAGCTATAGTTGAGTGTGTTCCCCTTTGTAGTTTGAATAGTCCAGTTGCAGTGCTCATTTAATGGGTAATTATTTGGATAATTTAAACTTTCCAATATGCCATGGCTATGATTAACAGTCAATACTTCATGGCAAACTGAAAAAAAAAGTGATAATAAATTATATTTGTACAGTGCTTATTAACCCAGTATCTCAAAAATTATTAATTGAAGTTCCTGATAGCATTATGAGGTGAGAAATATTTTTATTCACAGATTAGAGAAATCATGAAGAAAGAGAACTGAAGAACATATTGCACATGTAGCAAAAAAAAATCCACTTTCCAAACTTGAATCTTTCAACTCTATTATGTCCTTCTCTTCTGAAACTTGTAGACTCATAGGTATATGTAGTACATTTATTTTTTGGCAATTTTCTTTAATTCTAAACACATGGTTATTCCTGAAACATGTTTTCTTAGGTTTATTTTTTTTTTTTAACTAATAACAGAAATTTGCCCTGTCATTTGAAACTATTTGGGGAGGGTGCTCAACAAAGATTGACTAATGGATTAACGTGGTTTATTTCAGCAAACTGAAAAAAAATATGATCCCTGGCTAAAACAACAAATTGAAAGTATACTGGATGCTCACCTGGAATAATGACAGCTTCCCTTGAAGTGCAGAGAAAATGAAAAAAGAAACTAAACTAGATAAAGAGTGAAATTATAATTATGGCATTAGATCAGTCTCATTTTCCCCCATCCAACTTTCACTAAAGACAGAAAATATAAATGTGGGCAATCTCTTGTCTGGAGACAGCATACAACGTGTATCGGGAGCAGACCAGTGTAATGCACAGAGAAGAAGTGGGCAGAAGGTGGGGAGCAGGACAGGCTGTTTGCTTTGTACAGCAAAACTGCAGTGTCTGAACAGCAGAAACAGCTGTTACACTTGCAAAACTCTTCTGTTGTCTATCACTAGGGATAATACACCTACATCCTGCAAATTTTTTTTTTTTTCTTCTTTCCAGGTGATTTACAGCGCAGCAAGGTCTGTGTTTTTAGGACTTCAAAATACTTAGGGTACAGCTGAAGGTTAGGGTCAGGTGGAGTGAAGCTTGTCTGCAAAGTTAGACTGAAGCATACAACTGTTTGAAAGGACAGGATGAAGAGGACAAAAAGGATTTTGAAGAACACAATATGGGTAAAAGCTGCTACTCTGTGCCATCAGGATTTTATTAGAAACATATCAGACACAAAGGTGCCTTTGAATGTTAACTTGATAGCATGTTTTCCTTTGCAATGCATCATTACGTTTCTTTCATGTACATGTAAATGCACCTGGCATCTAAGCATTCTTATTTTATATCACTACTTCCTACATAATTTTAGCTTTTGGGCAAGCCACTGAAAGCTTCCTCCAATGCCTCTTCGGGAATTAAATATGAATGTAAAGTGTAGACCACATTATCTGATAGCTCAGTTTCTACATCTGAGTGCCTTGAAAGTGCTCTTTCTGTTTAATTAATGAAAGGAAGGAGAGCTCTTTCCTAATATATCATCTTGAATTCACAGTTTGAAAAGTACATGGTAGATGAATCTGTGATAAGGAATGAGGGAGTCGAAGCTCCTTGACTCTTCTAATTGTTGTATATGCCACATGCTATGCCACAAAAGCCATACATGTGCCATAATGGCTTTTTTTGTAATCCATTTACTATCGTCCAAGCCTAGGAAAAGTTAATATCTATAAACCTACAGCAATCTCTTTCAATTGGACATGTCATATTTAGGGTACACAAAGATGCTTGCAAAACATTTTGTATGTGATGAAATTCTGTATTTTCCAATGTGCATTTAACCATATATTCTAGAGTGTATAAGGAGAACAGTAAGCACTGGGATAACATTCAAGCTTATGACTGGGAACGAAATAACTTTAATTAGTCATGTATCTTCTTGGATTTTTCTCCAAATGTCATTATTCTCACATTTCTAGGGCAGAATAATTTCACAAAAAAATGTTTGCAAGAAAAATGTGACCCTTACCATAAGATACAAGAAATGAAACTTTGAAGTGTTCCAGGTAGGCAACATGATTCTAGGCACTCACAATGATCCAGAATGGCTGAGGGTAACTCAGCCTTTGTCATCCTGCCTCACAAGCAGCTAGAAGAGCAGAGAAGCTTCTTGTCTGCCTTCTCTGTTAAAAAAGTCAGAAGACTAGGTGGGCAGAACATGGACAGTCCAATCTACCTTGTTATGGACTTCCAGCACTTGTTATTCTGAGTAAATCTGGAGTGGTAAGTGCCACTGGTGAAGGTAATAGAATCAGAGCCACCTCACAAGCTTTCTTCTGGGGAGGAGATAATCTCCATCACAGGAAGATCGGCAGGTAATTTTTAGCGCTCTGTGTTCTGCAAGTGCAGCAGACTAGAAAATCTGGGTCAATAATATGCTCTATACATTGTCCTCTGCTCATGAATAGGTAAGATCATGGGCTGCAAGAAGCAGTTTCAGGAACAAGCTGAATTGTAGAAACATGTTCTTCTCATCTTCTTTTACTTACTTACCCTGTTTGTATTTAGCCAGAAAACCTCCACCTCGCAGACTGCTATCTGTCCTTAGTTTTACATACACGCTGTCTCCACTGGAATGGATGAGTTGTGGTATCTGATCCCCACAAAATTTACCTAGCTGTTTAGCATGACTGCTGTTGCCATCATATACCTTAAAAAAAATAAATAAAAATTAATAAAGCTGATGGCATTACAAATCCAAGTAACTTCCCCCTGACAAATGTCTGGTTAAGGAACTGTTACTGGGTATACAAGAGGTTAAATTCTATTTCTGCTCCGAGGAAGCCTGGCAGGCATTTCAGAAAAAAAGCAAATCAGTGGAAAAACAGGAAGACAAATACTGGTGGATTTTGAGTAGAGGGGAAAACTGCATTTCAGCTCTATTAAAAATATTCAAATAATTTATGCAACAATTCAAATATAAAATTTGGAATTAACAGTAGGGTTATTGACACTGTTGTGCCATTTTCCCTTGGAATTGGCTAAGAGAGCATACTAAGGCCTTGGTCCAAAACACAGCAAATTTAAAAGATATATATAGAATTTTGTTTCAGTGGCCTTGTTATCTAGACATAAATGCTTTTCTTACCAGCAGCTACACAGACGCCGCTGCCTTACCTCTCACTTCTCTGTGATATGAAGGTAGCATGTCAGCATGAAGCCTTCTTATTATGGATCTGTTCACTTATGAGCATTTGAAGACCAGGGCCATGTGCTTTACCTTACCAGTGCGCTCATCGTACTCAGCTGCCTCCTATGGAGCCAAGTGTCACAGGGTACGTACCGCAAGATAATCGAAGTTGCACTTGGGGTGATATTCTAGATGGAACTGTTCAAACTGGATTTCGAATGGGGATCCTCGATTTCCTCTGAGCAACCAGTAACACTCTGAATTGTGGTAATACGGCATAGGGTAGTTGGGAGACATGAAGATACCAGAAGCTGTCATCAAAGTTCCACCACAACCTGAAAATGGCAAAGAAACCAAATCAACGTTTAACACCTAGAAGAGTAGAGAATTAGACATGGTGTGTGAGACTCACATTACTGACCTCCTTCACACACTCTAAACATCTTCAGTGGTGCCTCAAAAATCTGCATTTAGCCAATGGTGTTGCAAGCAGAAGAGAGCTAGAAATATTAACTATCTAATTTGAAGAGTGCTTCTTATAGTTATTCTTCAAATAGAAACCTCTCCATTAAATTCTTGGTTACATACCAGAAAGCTGATGCTACATTATATCTAGGGAATAGTATATATCCTTCCCTATGGAGAAAAAGAAATCCCAAGGATCAAAAAAGTTGTAACCTTGATCTTAATAACGTAAACATACGTTGCTATATAATTAGCAGACAGATTTTAGAAGCTGGGAAGCAGAAAAGATGTGGGGAAAAAGGTGAAAAATACAAATGAGAGATCAAAAATGAGAGATGTAAAATGGTTTTATACTTGATGCGATCATTTTACCTGCAGATGTACCATCCCACTCAGCTGAAAATCCCCTTCTTGTGCCAAATACATCACTTACAAACTTTATCCACAGCTTGTTACTGTGAGAGATTATAACAGGAGGCAGGTCTGTACCACAGTATTTTCCAAGAGAAGGAGAAGTTTCATAGCCTCCATCCCTAGAATGGTAGAGAAGAAAAACTTTGGGTCAAAGAGGGAAATATGAGAAGTGTTAACAAAGCAAAAATCTTGGGATTCTTTTGGGCCTGGGAAAGACTAATCCTAGGTCTTAATCTTCCGTAGTAATACAGCTACCAAATACTGGAGGACTCCTGCTACTTACAGTAAGAATTCTACCAGAAGCACCTGCTTACTGGGTACATCCAGTCTGTCATCTCAGCAGCCTGTCCAGAGTCTGTCAATACAATGACAGACTCAAAAAGTGTCTCAAGTAGACTTGACCCTGCAGAGGCAGCACCTTCTCTGTATTCTACATCAATCATTGGTGTAACCAAAGGTAATCTTCTAATTTGAAGAAATAACTGTTTGCTTACTTCTCACTGTTTAGCCTGGTACAAAACCAGATGAGATGACCTATTAAAAAAAAGCATGTTTATCTGCCACAACACAAATAGGAACCCATTTCTTGAAACTGAGATGATACATGTTTTGAAATATTTTTTTGAAATATTTTTCTTAGCCTTCAGGGTTGTTTCTACAACCACTTATTTTAAATTAAGTATATATTTCTAGTAATATTTTCTAATACAGTAATCAGGATGCCCATCTAATGTTCTGTTTTGCTGCCTGCACATGTCTCATAGTAATAAAAAAGACAATGACAACCTGCTTATCAATTACTTTCTAACCTTATCTTTAAGCATTTTCATATTACAAATACCCTGCAGGTCATTAGGACAATAATAAATACATTTAGATCTATATGTGGGTGTGATCTTGATAGGATGCTTTTTAAGTGGACAGTAGTATTTTCAATTACATTTTCACAGGTTTTTACCTGCTTTTGAGAGAAATTTCTACTTAGACCTTGCCACACTGTTTCCTTGTCGTCATCCCAGCTTAAACTGCTTGCTGCTGTTTCAGCTTACTAGCAGTTGAAGAGCTGTGCCAGAACCTCCACTCACTTGCATCTCTGCCTCTGTAGCTGCGGTCAGATGACTAACTTTCTTAGTTGACTGAATGCAATTTATCAGACTACACCTCAGGTCAAGAATCCAGAATGTCTCCTCACCCAAGACTTATCCAGCTACCCCATTTAAAGGTATCAGGTTTGATGAGACATCCTGGAAATCCAGTTATGGCAGCAGAAATGCACCAAGTTGCACTTAGCAATGTTCTGGTCATATCTTGAAACCTGTTTAATGCTGCTGAGGTCTTCAGAGTGAGAACAGAGTTAGATTTATGTAATAAATGGATGTTTTCAGTGCTCGAGGTAAAAAAGCAAACAAAACCCAAACCGTTACAATTTGGGTCTACCCCAAATTAAGATCTTAACTGTTAAAATAAATTAGATTAAATTTAATCTCAGATTGTTGTTTTAAAATGAAAAAATGAAGCACTTTATTTTTAGAAAATATTGAAAAAGTCTTTCAATTTTTCATAACTTTCTCCAGTTTGTATGAACAGCTGGAAACAACCTCCTAATTCAGCAGGAATTCAGTCTTAATACTGCAACTTCAGCAAGCAGCTTTTTGTTTGGTTCTTAAAAATAAGACACTACTTACAGAGGAATAACCCATACAGAGTATCTGGTATAATGTTCAGAACGAGTTTTATCATGGTGCTCATTGCAGCCATGGAAACTCACGGCATGAATAAAAAACCACACTAGTGTTCTGCAGACACAGTTCCCCTAGCGAGCTGGCTCATGAGGACAAAAATGGGTGCACTGACAGTGCAAAGTGTAAGTCCCATACAGCAACACAGCAGAAAAGACGTGTACTTGGTGTAGCTGAATTGTAAGCATGCAGCTAACCCTCCAGCAAATATTACTTTCTTCTACTTGTCTCTGTCCTGTAGAATTTACTAGAAATCACCATGCTAATATCCTAAGTTTAATGGTGATGCCAGTATAGACAAATACGGCAGATTATGTACATGTTGCTAGTGCTGCATCACAGAATAGCTGTTTAAAGACTATAAGCATAAAACAGAGTATGTCACAAAACAGGCAGTAAAACTTTGTTTCTGCACTAAGGAAAAGAACCAGAATGCAGTGCATGGGAACACAGTCCACATACTCCATTTGCTCTGAGAACCAGAATTTACCAAATGAGAAAGCCAACAATGGTGCAGGATGGGAGGAAGAAAAGATAGCCTTTAAATTTCTCTAGTAAGTCCTTTTCCTACATTGACAGCACCAGTGTACACTTAAAACTATAGCTTCTGAATGTGCCTAAGTGGATTTGGAAAACTTCCATGGTTATCAGTAACAAGGACAGGAGAAATAATTAGGCTTGCCTGATTTCTACATAATCCTCTGTACAGCGTTTATTCCCTTCCAAGGTGAAGTTGTTGAAGCGCAGAAAAATTTGTCTATTTATTCCCACCGTGATGGTGTATATGCACTCTGTCCGCACAGGGTAGTTATTGGGATAGTTTGGAGATGTTAGCACACCAGTTTCAATACTGTAGTTGTGGGAGCACACTTTAAAAAGAAAAACAAGTATGAATTAATTTAATATACATGCTATATTAACAGGATATTTCTGTTTCCAACAGGCATTATAACTCTTCCTGGACACACCTTACTGATATGCTGAATATCATCACTATAAACTAAAATCAGAACCCAGTTTTTTCATGGGATTTCTTACATTTGAGTTGATTTCTTCAGCTTTTACTAGAACACTGTGTCTGTAATAAAGAGGCAACATAAGAGTAGTTCCAGCTGCCCAAGTTGGTTTTGACCTAAAATCCAGGTGAGCAGAGAAAGGAAGCTGAAAGGGATGTATTGATCAACACAAAAGGTAGGATTCCTGAATTTCTTAAAAGCAGTGGTGGTGGAAACTGAATGCAGTCTTTAGCTATGAGGAGATGCTATATTGTTCTCAGGCATTCCCCATCATCAAATCTGGGAGATGGCGATTTTATACCTAAATTTCTTTTCCCATTTTCTTGGCCATAAGTGATAATCAGTTGGAAAATAGTATAATCCTTTGATTGTGAGTACAAAGCAGTTCTACTTAAGGTCTTATACTAAAATCAGCTACATCAATTCTTCTGTGAGCACTGTAGAAGCATCTTGGTGTTATAAGCTGGAAAGAAGAAAATAGTGAGGACAAATGCTAAGCCAGAACCTGAGCAATAATTTAAAAGAAGCTCTTTCAAAAGCATAGACATAAGGACTAGGAATAAAAATATCATCTGCTGCACAATGGTACTTGAGACTTATTTTGGAAAGAACAATTGTCGTATATTAGTTGATCACAGTCTGAGTAAGGGTTGTGATATGGCTGCAAAAAGGGCAAGAAGAAATGTGATCCATATCAGGTGTTTTCAGTCAAAACAGGGAACCTTGATGCAACTGCACAAGGTAATGGTCATGTCACCCAGAAATATGTGGACAACCATGGTCATTGATATTCTGGAAATCAAATGAGAACAAGACAGAGGACATAGTGTCTTGTGGACATAGTGGGAAAACTAGTAGGCAAGAGACACTAGAACAGCTTAACTTGCTTAGCTTAGCAAATGCAGGAGAAAAAGACAGGGATGAACATTAAGAAGTATGAAAAAAAGAAAAATAGAACACACTCTCAATAATAGTACAAGCTCTGAAGCTGAAAACTGTCCAGGAATACAGATACACAGAAATTAGGAGAAAGTTTCTATCAGGAAGTGAGTTTCTAGAGCAATCATCCAACCAACATAACAGATGCAGAAAGGGGAAGAAAGTCTGCTTTTTTTTAAGATACTGTTTGATTCATTTAATTAAGAAGGGATCAGATGATCCTGGAGGCTCATTTTGGTTCTCCATTCCTCTGTTTCAGGTCCTACAGGTTGCAAATATAAGAAATGAAAATAGATTTCTTAAATAATTTCTATCAAATGGGCAATGTTAGACTAATTATAAAGTGCAACTGAAAGCAAGCAAAATATGACTGACTTTACGCTCATTTAATCTGGTTGCCACAGATCTCTGCAACCTGTTTTCTAACATAGCACAGCTGCAGTGTAGTAATACTTGGGCTTAACACTTCAGTACGTCTAATAATTCAGAGGGAATGGATGAAATTACAGTTCAGGTCCCCCATGTCTAAGGTCGGTCATTTCCACGTCTGTCCTCCGTCCATTCTAACTACTAAAATGCTTTGGCTTTAAATGGAGGCTTTTTTAATGGTGTTTTTTGGCATTCTTGGTCACCTGGAAGGCCTATGTTGGAAATGTTTTCTGTGGGATAAATATCCCCAAAGATAGCTACCAGACTCATGTTCCTCATTCATCACAAGGAGAACAAAGAAACACGACAGAAACAGGCCAGTAATTTCCTGCCATTGGGTTGTACTTTGGAATTGACAAGTCAAAAAGGTTTCATGCATTAGTTTACCTAAAATCATGATCTACTAAAGTCTTTATCTAGAATTTTAGTCATTTGTGTGTTTCATCACAGATATGCTCTAATGTACGCACATAACAATCAGGTTAGTCCTGGTCACCTTAAAAACCTTTATAAATCCTTATAATGCCCTTGCTGTTCTGCCAGCTCCCATGGTGTTCCATGATATGTAGGGTTTTTTATCAATCCCAGATCCTTCAGTCTTACAATTTCTTGAGAACCCTGCCTGCAGGGTTAGAAATCTGACTTAGAAACATGACTAAAGTTTTTCCTAATGGCTCATTTCATAAAAAGCAATTAAAATTCAACATTAAAAAGTGTCTATATTTATTAGCTTGCTTATTTTAAGTAATTATTTCCTCCTGATTTTGGAAGGATAAGTGCCTGACTCATGCACATTTACTAGTTAGAGGAATTGCAATGCTACCATTCCTTATTTGCTAGGAGGCTGAGACCATGAATACTAGCTTTCAGCCTGTAGAATATTAAAATTGATACACTAAATTAAGGCCCATAGGGTAAAATCAGCAACACAGAAGCCAAACATTTTTATCAGCCCTTTTAAGAACAAGTTCCACAGAATTGTCCCAGTTCCTTCCCTCACCAAAGTTTGCTTTCTTGGGAGTAATCCATATAGAAACTCATGTCCCACTGTGTGCTATTTCAAACTGGATGCTGTATACTGCTTTACACTTCACATAATAATCTGCTTTATGAGCTAATGGGGATAAATACAGAAGGTGGAGCAGTGACTGCCTTAGAAATTACAGACTTCTGGCTACACTGAAATAAATCCAAGTGCAGACTGATCATATGCTGCTCTGAGGATAAGGAAAAGCATAAATGAATCCACATTTTTTCACTTCCAACTTTCTTCTGGCAACTGGATTCATTCATTGTGTTCTACTTCCAGCAGGAGAACTGGCACTCCCCTTTCACACTCACCTCACTAACACAGCACTTGGGAGTGTGTTTGGGCAGTTACAGTTCCTTCAGAGAAAACTGTTAGCAAAGTTAGCATGAAAAAAATACTTTGACTCCTTGGCCAAAGTTCAGAATGCAGTCTAACACTATAATGGGACTTTTATATGCCTGGAAAAAATATGAAATCAGTTTAGTTTGAAGACACTTACCGCAACTCATGAAAAACAGAAGAAGGAGGCAACTGTCAAGGACAATCGCACATCTTGCTTTGCCAGTGTGTGAGGTTTTGAAAGCTATTCAATTTGCTTTCTGATTTTGGTACTGAATGTGTTTGCTCTTCTGAAAAAAATGCCATAAATGGCAGTAACCCACTCTAATAGCCAACAGCAGAGAAAAACGCCGGCTTTTGTACCACTCTCTCATGCAATCAGGCATACTGCAGAAAATTATATCCATGCTTTTTCCCATAAAGAGATATTCATCCATTGCCACAATTCTAATTAATCAAAATAAAACTATAGTGTCATGTATAAAATAGGAGTTTTCTTTCAATCTCACTCTGCCAAAGGAAAACTGGGATCCCTAACAATTAGATCTTTATTTAATACCATGCATGTTTGGGAAAAAAGGTAAGGAACTACCACATGAAGTACATGCCTCTCCACAGGCAATGGAAAAGCACATCTGCACTTCAGGGCCTTCTGTTACTGCTGCTGGCAGACGCTAACAGGCTTAATTTTTACCAAGAAGGCACACAAAGGTCCTTTGTAGCATTTGAGAGCCAAGCTCCTTAGAAACACTGGGTACAGCTGTTCAAAAAGAATCTCAAACTCTCTTCTGCTGATTTACACATAAACACATACACTATAGAGTTGTATACACATATATAGGCATATATAAGCAGACTAATACCCTGAGCAAACATAACCAAGTTACAGCGGCCTAACAAGTTGTCAGTTGCCAGTTGATTGAGTCTTTTTCCTGAGACTCAGGATGATCAGAGCAGATGCCCAAGGTGCATACAGGACTTCAGCTTTTTTTCCTGTCTTAGCTCAGCCTCGTTCAACCATGCCCTGTATCTCTGCACACACGTACTTGTCAGACAGCACTTTCCATTCTTGTCTTGGCTTGTTCAGCTGAAGAGAAAAGCCAGGCAACATCCTCCTAATAATTATTGGATTCAGTCAGCAAGATGGGAACTGAGATCTCAACTTGTACTCAGCTATCAATAAAGACACACGAATCTATACATCACTTTCAGGTGCATTTTTAAGCCCATGGGTTCACAAATGTTTTTCTTTCTTTCCTTATCCTTCTAAAACTCTGACTTCTTCAGTCATTGTCAGCTAACATATATCACATAATGAAGCTATTTAAACCAAGTTACCCCTCTTGATAAATAACATAATTCACAATTCAGGATGATAAGGAGGAAAAATCTTATCTTTCACAAAAACCAGAGAAAGACCAGAAACAAAACTCTGTCAGGAAGGCATTCTGTTAAAAACCTTGTTAAGGCTGACTTTTCTCAGCAGAAAAGATGAAATGAAGCCCCTTTAACGAAACAAACAAAAAAAATGAAGAAAAAGAAAAAATCCACCACCACCACCCCAAACCCCAATTCAAACTCAAATGGATAAGTTCCCATTTACTTGTAAAGAAGTTGAGGACAATAAACTATATATACTGTGTCTAGCGCTATAATTATTGGAAAATCATGACCTGGACCTTTCAAGATCCTGAGTAACACTTCCAGGAAAGACTGAGCCCTTTCAAAGACTTTTCAATAATTTTGCATGGGTTCTTTGTGGTGTGGTCAACCAAGATGGGCAAAAGAAAACCCTAATATCTATCATAACACTTATATGCCTGTTGTGACATTCATCTATCTGGTATTCGAGACCTGGACTCTAGGAAATAAATCCAAATATTACCTTGCTTTCCATGTGACTTTTCCCTTTAAAACACATAAAGATGGCCAAGAACTAAGCACTGGAGGTATAGACAGTTCAAGTGGGCAATATACATTTAAACAACTGAGTATCATGTGGGCATGTTTGACTGAAAGATTTCCATTTGTATTGCTGCCATATGAGCTCTTCACAGCTACTAGCTGGCAGACTGCTAAAACAACTGTTTGCACTTTATGGACCATGGTCACGGCTGTATCTTGTGGCATTCAAATTTTTTGACAGGAAACATATCTTTGCCATTATTTTCAGGCTACTTTTCAACTAATTAATACATCACAGATAAACTATACTAACAAAAACATTGTTTGCTAAGATGCATGGAGAAGACAATTAATTTTATTTTACATTATTTTTTTTTCACTCCTACTTACCCTTTATTTTTTACTCCTATTTATTCTTTTTTCTTAGGGATAATCTTGTCCATCTTTCCAATAGCTCATTCTCTGTAAAATAACTCCAGGCAAAAGCCTATTGAAATGTCTAATAAGAACCAGAACAGCTTTGAACAGTTCTGATATTGGTTACACTCTAGCTGGCTAAGAAAACATAGCTCAAAAATATGAAGGATTCTTATTGCACAAGAAATGTTATTAGAACCATATTTTCCTGAGCAGAAAAAATGAAAATACGCAGCAGATGTAAAGAAAAAAAATCCATAGCTTTGGTAAATGTCTCAAATATGATTATGTCCAGCAATTTGCTACCTTAGTGTAACTCGATAGACATAAGATGAATATCAGGCCTAAACACCTCACAGTGGGAAAACTAAACTTGATGTGATTTCAGGGGAGTGGGGAGTTGCTTCTCACAGTGAAGTCCACATACACACATGCGTTTGCCTTCTCTGAGACCATAGAAGCTTCAAAACACTTTATTCTTAATAAAAAATGAATGTTAGCGTCCAGTATTTACGACAACTTTATAGTACTGCTATGCTTGTGCTGGGACCAAAAGAAACAAATCTCTGTAAAGAACACAGATCGCAGTTTCAACTTCTCTATAGAGCTATTACTCTCAGTTTCAGTAGTTATCTGCTACTTTGCCACAGTTACACAAACTATAGTGGTTGAAGTGAAAAAGCATTTATTCAAGAGATCATAGTTCTAGACCTGAGTGAGAATAAATTGAGAGTTAGCCCAGTTTAGCTGTAAAGTAGTAAAGATACCTGTATTAATTATGGGAAAAGAAAATCTTACCTGTTGTTTAGAGTTTGGATGAAGGTATTAGACAGTTCTAATTTCATATAAACAATTTATACCGTTTCTAGTTGTTAACAGCATTGAAGAGAAAATAGACTTGAATCTTTAAGGCATAGTTTGAAACCATCCCAGAGACAGTGTTGATGCGTTTGAACCTCACATGATGCATATAGTAGTGCTTTGGATGAAAGCTGAGAAAATCCAGTCACCATGGTGGTGGCAAGGAGGCGAATATGGAAAAGAAGTTGCAAAGCAGTGAAGCTGGAGAGCACTGAGATAACTAACAAAACCAGAGAAACATACAGGGTAACACAGAGACAGAAAGATAGTTTAATGTTGAGTGAAGAATACTTTGCTCTTGATAAACTGTGAGAAGAGCTGATATAAGAATACCCAGGAAGGAATCAAATCCACCCATTAATCTGAGGTAAAGTAAAAGAAAAAAAATCACAGTAACAAGCAACATCATATTTACAGAAGTTACGGTTTGCAGCTGCAAAAACAGACTCATAAAAGACTTTCTTTATGAGGCTGATAATTTCACAATTTCTCACTAATAAGAACTCTGTTTTCAAACTGCAGAGTCTTTCTTGGAAAGTAGAACTTGCTTTTTGGCCTATTATTTTCTAACAAATAGAAATTTCCTCCTTGGAATAGTTCTCATTAAATCTTAGTTTGTTTTACTGGCTTTTTGGTTTCCATGCTGGGTAACTGCAGTATGAATGAAGGCAGATGAGAAAATGGATTATTTGGATTTGTAAGTTATCTGGTAGTGAATAAAAACCAGTGACAAAATCTGTACCGATCTCACCTACACACATGCTTGAGAGACGAAATAATAGCCAATTTTTCCAAGCTGTCACCAAGAAAGAAGTTATTTTTCACAAGGTAGGAATTGGAAATTTGGCTGGTTTTAAACAGGTCGGAAAAAACTCAGAAAAGAGAAAAAATAAAATTACTAAAGAAACTAAGAGCAAACAATGAGCAGCCATTGGTAGTATATGGCTGCCTAGATGAGTAGTATGAATTTCTGGTTTTCATCTACTAAATCCCTTGTAACTTGCACTCACATACACAAATCACCTAGAAACTGGTTAGTGATGGATACACAAATAACCCAGCCACAAATGTATTCTCACTTCTATTTTTTTTTTCATTGTTCCACTCTGCCTCTTCTGTAGTTTAATTATACTAGGCAAAACCTGTCTCTTTATCCATATAAATCCTCTTCTACTACAGACCTGTGTTTAGTAGTGAGGGGGGCAACAGCAGACTCGTGTCTATCGGGTCTATGAAACTGGTAGTCACAGTCTTTCATCAAGAGATTGCTTTTTCAAGTGCAGCTCAGTCACTACTAAAATGCTGTCAGTGCTGGAGAGATGTGCAAACACTGGATCAGGTATGGTGGGTTTGGCATAGTTTGAATACACAGATGTGTCCCCACTCTGGAAAACCTTCAAATCAATTAGAGTTCGGACTAATTTGTCTGCTTTTCTCTGCTTTAAAGAACTAACGGAATGAACAGTCATTCTTCTCTTCCATAGTCTTTACCCCACTGATGTATGTCTTGGCCCTTTAAAAGGAGATACTTAAAGAACAGATTCAAGGCATTACAGGAGCCTTACACTCTTCTGGAGACAGAAACATTGTACTCTGTCATAATGAAAAAAATAGCTTGTGCTTTCATGTTATTTTGCTGCTTTATCAAATTTCATGCTATATGACCTTTCTCTGCCCTTCAATATTGCACTTTAATAGGGACTAAATTAATTTTTATGGCACCTGAAGGTTGCCCATTCAAGTGAGTTGTGCTAAGCTTCCTAGATTGCACACACTCAGCTCAGAATGGACAAAGCAAATTCAGAAAATACTTTTCCTAAATAACTCATGCAGTTCTGCCATGTCAGCTCTTACTGGCTTTTTAAAGAAAATAGCTGTGCTGCTTACAGAAATGGCTTTCTGCTTTCCTAGAGAGGAAAAGCTAGTCAATAAAGCAGGATAAATAAGGTGTTGAAGAGGCACCAGGTAGTCTGCTATGAACACAGAAAATAATGTTTCTGTTTCTTGTAGTGGTTATTTACAGTGACAGCTGAAAACATTTAGTTTGCATGACGAACAGACTGACACATTACCTTTTGATGCATCCAGGGAGACATAATTAGCTGAGAAGCCCTCAGACAAAATGCTGTGATCAGTCACAAAGTACAACATCATTATGTTGCCACCACTAGTGAGAGATGGTGGAACTGATCTTCCACAGTACCTGCAGAAAAAAGATGACCCAAATTGAATGGCAGTGCTATATGAAGCGTCTGTATTACTGGAACAGGATTCAGCTTTCCTGAGAAGTTCAAAGAGCTACACATATACAAATCTCTCTTTTGGATGCTAAAGATCCCAGCCATATATCCTGTATCATGGGACTAAATAGCACACTACATGTACAAGGGTACAAATCTAACTTGTGTGGTGAAGTCAGAGGAGAAACTGTTCATCAAGTTGTCAAATTCTCATTGAAATTACTCTATGCTGTACCTATAACATATCCTGTTCTTTTGTAGGAGTCGGAGTGGCTGGCCAAAGACTAAGGTTGCAAAACACTCTCCCTTATGAGAGTCATTTGCTCATTTTCCAAAATACTGCCATGTCAGCCAACTACTTTGCAGGCTGTAGCTACAGCTGAATACTGTTCTCAAGTAGTTCAGATGTTCTTGAGCCCTAGGGTGGCAAGAAAACCCTGTGTATATCCCAATTGGCGAAGGGAAAAAAAAAAAAGATTCTTTCCTAAGATAAAATCACATATCAGGAGAAAGTGGAAGCAAAATCCTATGAAATGCAGACTTTGGTTTAGTTTTTGCTGAGATCCACATGCACAATTGTTTAAGTAATCTTTCTTTCATTTATGCAAATGTTTCAAATCACGTCTTCTCTTGGGCACAGATATATTAATGTTTTTGAACTGATTTCCCATAAATCAAAATGTTAATGGAGCTGCACAATGCCAGCTATTGCAACCTGTCCTTAAAAAAGCTGTCCTCTTGATACAAGTTAGTTTCTCCTGGCATAATATTTATCAAATATGCTTCTCATTCGATGGTCAAAGAAAGCAAGCTGCCTTTACTCTCCTAGGCAGATAAATTGTTGCTGTTGTTTCTGTAATGCAGAGAAATTAATCTATACACAAAATTTAAGGAAGCAAATTGGATGTCGAGATCTACAGAACAGTGGTCACTCTACAGTAATTCAGCTCTGTAGGCTAATGGACATACCTTCCTAATTTTTGTGCAGTGCTGTTGTCATATATTTCAAGATAATCCTTTCTGCAACTATAATCAAATGCCAAGTTAAATGAAGTGAATGTCAGGCGGATAAGATAGCCAGGTTGAATGCTGATAATCCAGGTACAGTTAATACCATGTGGGTAGACATCTGGATGACCAGGACTTGTAATGGTTCCTTCTGATCTAGTGAGAGTCTCTCCACATACTGTAGAGATTTAAAACATCAGGTTAAATGATACATTTATTAAAAAATTAGGCACTTAGATTTCATAGTCTTTTCTTCCTCGATGAATACTACACAGTAACTGATTCAGAATTTTTCTCCCATTACATCATCACAAAACTTGATGGCCAATTGTTTTCAGTGTAAAGGAAAATTCTGAAAGTCCAAACACTCTACAATGTGTAGAGAAAACAAAAAAATCCTTACCTGTATCTAATGGCCAGTACTCAGCTCTGAAGCCAAGGTTGGTAAGAGAGGAAGCTCTAAATTTGACATAGAGATTGTTCCATGTAGATTGCACTCTAGACGGTACAACTGCACCACAGTATTTCTCCAAAAGACGCGAGTCTGTGTTGTTGCCGTCTCTGACCTGAAGAACAGTGTATTTAAAATATCCCATACAAATTTCTACTATACTGAAGTTGTAAGCATAGACGAATTCATAAGAATCATATAAAAGCGATTCTTAGTAAGTTAAACCCTATCCTTTCTTCAGCATGGTTTCTACTACAGGCACATACAATGCAACCTTGTGACAGTCAGAGGAACACTCTCCCACTCAAAGCACGTCAGATGGAGAAAAGCTGAGATTTTACACCCTCAACAGTAAGTGGCACATAAACCTTCAAAACCAGGTCTGGCTATTTAAAGATATGTCATACTTGTCTCTGATTATCAAAATGGTCATGTCATCCTTGGAGAACCAAGAAAAGGTTTGGGATCCCATTATGAACCTGGAAAAGCTTTTATAACTGCAGTAAGAAGTGCAGTTCTGCTTTGGTGGAGATGAGTATGAGAATGAACATACAGATAAGAATCTATCTACCATTCATAGTGTATGTGTACATAGTATGTGTGTATTATTCTTTACCTCAATGTAGTCCGAGTCACAAGTGGTTGAATTTCGAATGTCAAAGTCGATAAAGTTAAGAATCACCACTTGGCCACTTGGCTGGGAGATGATCCACTCACAGGTCTTTGGGTGAAGGGACATCCTGGGGTAGTAAGGTGAATGGATAGTGCCTGCTCCAGACAAGGAGCCTCCACAGGCTGCCAAGAGACACCAAGAATCATTGCGATTCGTTGTGAGGAATGATTTCAAGGAATTAATAATGTGACGTCTATCAAACATCACTATGAAGTTAGAAGAAAACCACCCATAAAAACCTGTCTTCTTACTGCATTTACTACAGATCATCCAAGTAGTATTAAGAACGTATTTAAAAGAACATATTGCTACAAGTATAGCACAAGCATGGATATACAGAAGACCAATCTAACCATGCCCATGAAAACTAATGGATTTGACTCATTTGTTTCACAGACACAGATGGATTTGTTGGTGATTTATGGCATCTAGTCATTATTGCCCAGCTGGATTGAGTTGAAGATAATGAACTAATTAAGTAATCAACTCAAGGTACCGACCCTGCCTACAAGAGGCAGGCCATTTCCTCCTGGCTGTGGAGGATGCAACAGTGTCCTTGGTGCTGCAGCCCAGGCTGGTGAGCAACAACTGGTGACCCCGACGTGATACATCCGTGAGACCCTGGGAAGCCCCGACTCCCTCGCCGAGCTGAGAGCCTGAGCCAAAGGAGCCCGAGCCAAAAGAGCCGGAGCCAGAACCGCAGCCAGGAGGAAAGGGCCTGCCTCTTGTAGGCAGGGTCAGTACCTTGAGTTGATTACTTAATTAGTTCATTATCTTCAACTCAATCCAGCTGGGCAATAATGACTGGATGCCATAGGTGATTAAGAACTAAAAGATATGAAAATGAAAGTAAAAAGATTTAGGCAGAATTATAGCTATATCATCTTTGGTATGTTAGCAGTAAGAGATTTATCATTAATGGAAGCAATGAGGGGTGCATTTCCAAGCACGCTAGGAGTGTCTACAACAGACCTACTACTGACATCATGTCAGCATTTCTAAAAGTAGCAATAAATAAATAAATTTACTCTATTTTTTTATTTCCTTTCTTTTGAAGTTTGTCTTAAACTCATTATACATATGGATAACATAGCACTGAAATTGTCCAAATCACAGATCAGTTCACTGTGCAATTCACCAGTTCCTCTTACCAACTTGGTAAATGGCCCTGAAGCTAGCCCTTTGCACAGAAGCATCAGATTTGAACTTGATCCAGAGACTGTTGCTGGTAGAAGTGATTGGAGACATGAGTGTACTATGACAGAATTTGCTAATAAGGGAAGACATCTCACTGTCACCATCTCGAACCTAGTAATTGAAAAGAAAAAAAGAAAAATGTCAGATCATAAAAGCTATGGGATCCGATATTCGGATAAGATTATAAACTAACAAGAGCTGCAAAATAACAAAAGGATCAACTATTTTACTTTTTTATAAGAGGGGCAAAGAGCCATCACAGTAATTGGCACAAGCACATGATTTGCAAGAGCTCAAAGGAAGGATCGGATGATCAGCACAGAGGACACACACATGCTACTGTCATAGGATATTAGGATGAAACAGATCTTCTCTATGAACCACAACTTTAGTACAGTTCGGGCCTATGTTTCCAAAAGTGACACTTTTAGTATAAAAGAGCCAGGTAAGGTGCTCATCAGGTCCAGTGCATGATAATGACAATGAAACTGTATCAGGGAATCACTTCCAGCTTTTACCTTCTGCACTGCCACTCTGCTGACCTCAATCACTTTGCTAATCAAGGAAGAAATGTATCATATGTGTTTTCCCAGAAGCTGATTATAAATCCTGATTATCAAGGGGACTAGAAGGGAAAGAGGTAATTGCACCTCCAAACTTCAGGCCCTGAATCCACAGTTGGTGGGTAAAAATAGGTGCATCCAGAGGACCAGGCAGAGCACTGGTATGGCCAAGGAGCTCTGAACACCCTCTGAGGTGCCCAAATGGGCAATCAACAAGCCGAGGTCCAAAAAACAGGTCTCCTACTATTTGTCCAGGCAAAAAATGACATTTGTCTCCCAAAGAGCCTCCTAAAAAAACCACATCAGCTCTTTTCTGCTATAGTAGTGGTGGTAGCTCATGCAGATGGAGCTGCTTTTAAGTGTACCTATATACAGTCAATCCCAAAAAATCATCCCATTGGCAAAGCCAGGGACATCCAGCTTTCAGGTCCGCTCTCAACACCTCTTCTTTCCTCCTCAGCTGTCTTCCTCCAGGGACTGGGAGAGAAGGCAGGGAAACCTTGTCAGTGCCCTGATGAGCAGGCAGTGGCTGGCCTGCTAGCCCAGCTTTGGCAGTCTCCAGCTGGTGAGATGGCTTTCTGACTAACAGATATTTTTAATTTCCCTGGGACTTGAGTTTAAGCTGACAGAATTATTCTCAATTTACAGCAGACCAACTGAGACCGGAATTTGTGCCAGAAAATCTTTGGACAGCAGTGAAAGTTTCCAGAAGTTTAGTTCACAGGAGTTTACATTTTTTCTTGTGCTGATTCTCCTTACATTTTTGGTTTATAAATCCCAGTGAGTAGTGATAAAAATAACAGGATCTTGAAACCGTGTGAGTAACGTCTCCTATTGCCAGTTAGAAGGATGGCAAAGAGAAGGAACTGCCTTGGCTAACACTTTACCTCTGCAGCACCATGTCACAGTCTGTCTTGAATAATAACTTTTATTGTCTCTAGCTTCTTATTGCAGACCCCTGGTCCCAGGCTGTTCCTTCCTCAGTAAGAGACTAAACATCCCTCCCCGAGCAAGTGCCTGTGAGCTGTGTCTGGCCCCTGTTGAAAGTCTGCAGGTTTCCTGGTATTGCCCAGAATGGGAATAATCTGCTCCTTTTCAAAGCAACAAAACAATTGTCAGAGAGTGACTTTTAAAGTAACTTAAACACCCAAAAGCTATCTCCCTGGCTGAACTTCATTATAAACCCAGTGGGACAGTGTTTTAGAAAAGCATATGTGGAAAATCAGGCCTTGATAAAAGAGCACAGTGCTTTAGTTGAACCAACTGTCCCAGTCAGAAAATGTCGGTCCTGTTTCTCTGCCCTGGGCTGAGCCATCAAGTGAGAGGGCAGGAAGAGGAGGAGGACAGAAACACAGGGAAAGGGAAAGGCTCGTGACTGATCGGCAAACAACGAGGCAAATGCCTTGCTGAACTAATACAAACTGATCGCGTTCAACAGAAATGGTTTTGTTTCTCTGGCGGCTGTGAATTTAGCTGCTGTTCTGCCAGCAATTAGGCAAGAGGAGTACCAGGCCAAGCAAACAAAAGCTGTCTGTTTTCATTAAACACACTTCCCCTCTCATTTCAGAAATTAATTACACTTCATTCCAGCTAAAGTCTCTGAATTAGAGGAGGAGGGAAGGGAACGATGTCAGCACAATAACATCTTTTAAAAACAGATTAACTGCACGGACCTCACAGGGGCCCATTCTCCGCTTGGCCAAGAAGCGATCGAGCACAGACCCAAACCCCACTGCCACAGAACGGCACGGCTGGCGGTGCGGGACCCAGCTCTGCACCGGGGCTGCAGGTCGCTCCCACCGCCTTCAGCTGTGGGAGCACCTCTGCTAATGGACCGGGAAAATTAAGAAGTGGTACCTAGCATACTTAAAAGGCACCATATAGTAGTAAATTTGGACATAACATGGAGCTGCAGACCAGAGAAGAAATATCTAGGTATAAAAGCACTTTAGCAAATACAAAAATAACCTCAAGTGGATCCTAGATAGCATCGATATTAATATTGTAGTATTATTATTATTATATTTTCCATATAGAAGCGTTCTAACTGTAGTATTATTTTTTCTATAATAATCAGATTTTGACTAATAACAATTCTTGAATTAGACTTCTAAGATTTCAATTATACTAGCAATAAACTCCTGGGACCTCATTAATGTTTATAAATACGTAAAGGGTGACTGTCATGAGGATGGAACCAGGCTCTTCTCACTGGTATCCAATGATAGGACAAGGGGAAATGGATATAAGATGGAACATAGGAGGTTCCACTTAAACATGAGGAAGAATTTCTTCACAGTAAGGGCAACAGAACACTGGAACAGGCTGCCCAGAGAGGTTGTGGAGTCTCCTTCTCTGGAGATGTTCAAAACCCGCCTGGACGCGTTCTTGTGTGATCTGATCCAGGTGGTCCTGCTCCGGCAGGGGGATTGGACTAGATGATCCTTTGAGGTCCTTTCCAATCCCTAACATTCTGTGATTCTGTGATGTATGTATGTATATATGTATGTGTACATAAAATATATATATGGTCTGCTTCCTTTTTGCACTTAAACAAGATTTTCAGTATAACACCATGAGTCCAGAAAATCCTGCATAGTGGCTGTGGCATTCTCTCTTTTTTTCTTACCTTTGGCACGCAGTTACCAAAGGTCCAAACTCCACTGTAATCATAGAATCATAGAATGGTTAGAGTTGGAAGGAACGTCAAAGGATCATCTAGTTTCAACATCCCTTCCGTTAAGCTAGACAGATTTTCTTATTCTCTTATCTTTGCTTCATTTCAAATGTACAGTTCTGTTCTTTTAGCCCATGTGACTTTTGGACCACAATAAATTGGTATACTTGGTCCTTTGATTAACATCTATTTCTGCAGTGGCCCTTGGGACAGAAATTATGCAGCATGGTTTCATACACACATGTAATCAACCTTCCATATCAACTGCTTAAGAGAAGTCACCTCAATATAATTCGATGAACAACCAGTGTCACTCTCCAGCTCCATGTGGGTGAAGCTGAGGTATATTTTTTCATCTTCTGGCTGTCTGATAATGTAGATACACTGTCGGTTGTTGATATAAGGGTTGGGCCAGAAAGGGGACATGATAACCCCTTCACTATCCGTGTAATTTCCTCCACAACTTGGATCTGCTATATTAGGAAAAAAAAAATATTAGTTGAGATTCTCGCAAGTATGGTAACGCAGTTCAGGCTGCCTCTGCACAACGACTGCAAATCAAAAAGGTTTTCTGTATTATTAAATAGCAAGCATTAATTACGTCTGTTTGTATGCTGTTGGCTGTATCTTGGGAACATAACAGACCAACATTTAATGCTGAATTTTACTTACCAGGAGATGTTGTATAGAGGATGTGGAAGCCTTTATCAGTAACTAAGTTATCAGAGTGAAAGTGAATCCATGCATACGGACCAGTGGTTTGGAGTGGGGGTGGAGATCTAGTGCTGCAGTATTTACCAAGGATGGGGTCTTGTGGAAGAAGACCATCTCGAATCTAGACAGAATAGCGTTTAGAATTATTAGATGCATGACAAACGTGAACAGTACCAACACTCTTAAAGTTATCTTGGGGGCCCCAGGAGGTGTTGTAGATGGTGGGTGGAGTGAAAGCTCATAGGAACACACAGGAACTAAGAAACAGACCCACCAACATAGCTGTGATGGTGCTCCTAGGAGAGTCATCAAGAGTTTTATGAAAGGGAAAGAAAGCATCAGGAGATCTACTGTTGAACAGTTTTCCTGAAATCATGCTCTACATTGCACGATTTTGGAGAACATGCTATTTCAAACTATCTTCTTCTTTCCCTGACTGGGTATTGGTGAATTCTGTAACCATTATTTGCACTTGAAAAGCTCACACATCAAGTCATGGACTGTACTATAATATGAGCCTATTAATCTTAGATTCCTTCCCTAACAATTTTCCTTAGGCTGATTAATTCTCTGTGGGTTGACATTTGATGAAGAGTTTGGAGACTGAACTTTGTAAGAAAGTGAAAGCTTCCCACCAGGTGTTTGGCCTGAATCTCGTCTCGTTAGTCATAAAACTTCCACTGACTACAGTGGAGTGGGATATCATCCTCTTTCTGTTATATTGTCTGTATCTGAGTGTGCATTGATAGCTGGAATAAGTAAGTACAAATAAGCATTTCAACCCAGGATTTAGTTTTCAAACAATGTCTTTCTGTATGTACAAAAAGTTTTGAAATATCTTCTTTTGTAATCACATAGCCATAAATTTTGCCGTAATCTACAATTAAACTTTACCTCTAAATGGTCATAACTGCAATTTTCATGATGTTCTAGGCTTAGTGTGCCAAAAGCAAATGTGATGAGGAGGCCAGGACTGGTTGAGATGGTCCAGGAACAGTCTCTATTTACAGGATAGTTACCAGGGTATCCTGGAGAGCTTATAGAGCCGTAAGTACCCTTCAGCTCACCACCGCATTCTAACAGAAAAGAAACATGGAAGAACACAGTCTTTAACACTACATGTCGGGTTGGAAGATGAATTCTGTAGTGTCAAAACTAGGTACCACTTTGGAATCCAGAATAAATTAAAAAACAAAGAGCAAACCAAACAAACCAACAAGTTACTAATTTCTTTACATTTTACAATTAATTCTGCAATTCAATTTTAAAAGTAGAACTCCAAATATTTCCTAATTTGCATGGTAAAAGAAAGATTCTTTCCCAGTTATGATGAAAATATCTTTAGGAGAATGATCAAAAGCACTGTGTTTTGGATTAGATATACAAAATTAATCTGAATTTCTGTACTTTGTAAACAGTATCCATGCACGAGACTGTTTTAATTTTTTTTAAAAAAAAAATGTTAATTACAGGGAAGGCTGTTTTATATACCTGTAATAAAAAAAAAATCCCTCTCAGCATAACAGTTGGGAGTGGTAGGGTTAACTTGTGTGTTATACCTAAAGAATAGCTAGTTAATCACATCTATAACTCTCTCCCACTTTTTTGGGTTTTTTTTTTTCCTCCAAAAAGATCTGGTTTCACTTTTCAGTATCTGTATTTATCAATTAGTAATTATGTATGTAATAATGTCAATTGAAAGAAAAAAAACACACAAAAACCCCCACATTAAAAGCATTTCAATAAATATTTCTGGAAATACATAAATCATTTCCCTCATGAATTTTCTATACTTTTTATACCCCATGGTTCTTTCAAGGCACAATCCAATGCACCTTTTTGTTTCTAGGCAATACACACAACACTGAAATGAGCTTGATGTTGCACAAGATGATTTGGGGTTTATCTCTAGAAATGCACTGCCTCCTGGAAGAGTCACACAAGTGGTGTTACCAAGAATTCAGGTAGAAAGGCACAGCAAATCATGCCAAAAAGCTCACAGATTATTTAAAATCAAATTCCCAGCAAGCTATCATATTTGGAAAGCACGGATCAACCTCTTCAGTCTTCCACAAATTGTCAGTGGCAAAAAAGAGCAACTTGCCTGCTCAAAGTACTAGATATTTCTGTGAGGAAAGAGAACTAATCAGAACAACAACATCTCCAGTAACATATGCTCTTTGGGTGATTCCTCATAGGATGCATAAAGCAGCCTTCAAAACCATCAGAAGGTTATTCTTGCAGAGGCCTAGTGTTGGAGTTTAAATATTTGAAAATTACATGTATTTCTACATTTCAGTCTCATTCTCTAGTAAAATGCTCTCCTACTGGTCCTAATGTTTCCTAATCAAAGGAAACGTCATTCATTTTGCTCCAAAGCCATGAAGATGCTAAATTACATGACGTTTCATCAAACTTACCAGGATCCCGAGATTCCCACTGAACAGTAAAACCTCCAGCCGTAATGTCGTGGTTTGAGTAGAACCAAAAATACAGGGAGTTGTGGGAACTGAAAAGCTCTGTAGGAGGTGAGGAGCCACAGTATTTTCCCAGCATATGCATTGATGCTGAAAGCCCATCATGGATTTGAAGGAAGTGAGAGTTACAGTCATTACTTGTCTCCAACCGGAAGAATGGGAACATAATACGCAGGATCTAATAGGAAGTAGCAAAATAAGAAATAACTTTTTTTTCCATCTGCTGAGACAGTGTAGTAACTCTGCGTACAGCAGATGTGTTTGTTCATGCAGCTGTGAGAATCTACAAGTTTTGGAGTCATTACGCCATTTCCTGAAAAGTTCCAGGACAGAAGATGTTACTGAATCTTAAGGGACAAAAGGAAAGAGAAGATAAATAAGGAAGAATCTGGACAGGGAAGTTGTCTGGAAAGAACATTATTTCTATAAACTAATAATTGAGACTATTTGCCTGTGTCTGTTATGTATGTGAAATATATGGATGTATATATTTCAAGCCATGTGGAAACACTTTATTCCAGGTTCCCCACGGCAGTTTTCTCATCAGATAATTAACATTTCTCACCCTTGCTATGGTTGAAAGTACTGTCAGAGTTAAAATAATGAAACATTCTTTCTTTGCACACATAAAACCAGTGTCTCATAAGCCCACTCTAGATACTTAGTGACATACACAGCTTTATATACTTTCAGATTCCTCACTGATGTGCTTTAGTATAGCTCTGCTGAAGACAGTAGTGGCTATCAGGCTTAAAGCTGAGGATATGTCACATGTATGTATAATGCTGTGTAAGCCACTAGTAACCACCGTTTTATAAAACTACTTAATTAACTCCATTAAATGTCAAAAATAGATCAAATATTTAGATCCCAAGTAAGAAGTCAATAAGTAAGAAGCTAAAGTGTGAAGTATCATATTTTTAGTTGTTATTTATAACACAAGTGGAATTGTTAGTTGCAGATCAGAATCAGAATATACATTTGAGTGCAACATTTAAAACTTAATACTTAGAAAAATTCAAATGTTGTTATTACACAAAACTATTGCCAACATGAATTCAGCATTCCACATTTCTGGTGCTCAGAAATCAGAAACACAAAATTATTCTGGAGTCACTTAGCTCACAAACCAACTGTGAAGCCCGTCAGAGCAGAGCTTTTCTCATGCAGCTATTCACAGATCAATTGATAAAGCAACATTAAAAAGGCATCTTCTCTAGGTGGTGGTAGGGGAATAAATTCTAACCCTCAGCTGCATAGGAAAAACCTTGAAAACGTAACCCAGGCAAATTCTTAGGCTAAGGAGCCTGAAGGCTTGTAAGGATCTGAAACTGACTCTTTTTGAAAATCTATTTATTCTAAGGGGATTAGACAACAGTATTGGAATATGCGGCATGAAGATGGTCACATTTGCTCTGATGGGCTGAGGGCTTCTGCAGAGTGAGAGTTTGTTTAACTCGAACTCTATTTTACCTTGTTGGGATTAGTGTGGATAACCCAAGCACAGCTGACTTCACTGTTGTACCGCTGGCTGTTTGGGTTGTTAGGGTAACTGAAAGTCCCGCTGGAGCCTGAGAGATATCCTCCACAAACTGCAGAAAGAGAGAGAAAATTAAATGGATTCTATTGTGTTATCACCATACAAGCTTAAACAAAATCTAACTTTCTTGCATAGCTGTGGCTTCCTAAACATTTAAAACAAGGGTGAAAGACACTTCTATAAAAGACTCCTCAGGATTTCCTCTGAAGTGGAATGACATCACAAAAAATGAGCAAAATTTCTCCCTGAGAGAAAAGTAATTCCTGGAAAAAGTACAAAGATTTTCACCTGGAATATACGGATACTGCCAAAAGATGATTCTGCATCAGGAAAATGTCCATAAACTAGTTTGTTTCCAGAAGGCTACCTCCAGAATGAATCTTTAAATTTTGCTCTTAAGATGAAGTAACATTTTGAAGCTAATGTGATATAAAATTGTATTTCTCAGTAGTGGTGCATCAGAGAAGTTACACTTCAGATGTTTTATTGTCCCATTTATTCTTTTTGGTCAGATTTCTGGGCCTGAGAATATCTCTCATGATATACTGTAGTTTCTTCTCTCACTGATCCATTCAATGAACGGGAGCTGTGAACTGGAAATCCCAAACAGCTTTAGAAATATATGTCCACACAGATCCAAAATGCAATGCACACATAGCTACAGTGTACAACAAGCTTGTTTAGTTTAACACTGAACTGACAGAAATACTAAATTCTCAGCAAACTGAAATGAAGCATTTTGTTTCAAGGAGTGGTAAAAAGAATATAATTTTGTTTGAAGTGTCCATCTAAAATATCTCACCATTTCTCAACCAGATTCAGAATTATCATGTCATAAAATGTACTATTTTTTCCTTGATTAGGAACTAAAACAAAAGTTGATACATGATATTTATAATTTCTCACTGGATAAAACCTGGGTTTCTATCCTTTCTATTATGAATGGTTAAAAACAATATTTTTTTTCACATATGCTTAATAATAAAACATCTCTGGTTAGACATTTAAGGAAAATAGGAAAGAGCCTGAAGTAGCTCTAAAACAGAGCAGATTTCACAGGGCTCAGTGAAAGTTTTACATTCTGTATTCTGTGAAAAGTTAATCTGCTTTCTTCACAGCAACCCACAATAAATATGAGCCATCTGACAGGTGGTTGCCACAGGGACATTCACTGGAATGCTATCCTGACCTCGTTTAATTAAAATTAATGGCAAAAAAAATCCCAAAGAAACGGAAAAAGTTATATTAAGAAGAAATGTTAAAGGCAGGACCTTGCAGTCACTCTATAAAACTCAGAATCCACCATTTTCATGGATAACATTTCTTTCATTAAATTTCTCTTTGAAAAGCTTTCTGGCTTTTCTTCTTGACCGAAAACGTCAGGACCTCTCAGCTTTGCAACAAATGAAACAGTGTGCACGAAAGAGAAACATTAATATATTCTCTCGTAAATCTGTTCTTCTTATGTTGGATCCTCTTTCCCAACCAGTTTACCAGACCACTTTCTCAGGAACAGAGATCTGATTTTAGCATGTCTGGTGTCTAGTCCAGGCCAGCGGGTCTGCAGATCAACCTCATTGTTACGTTCCTATTGCTAAACAAAGCAGCTATAAACAAAACTCGTGGAAAACTCTGACTCTGAGAGACTTTGAGTCGCAACCTGTAATCCACCAAGAAGGTTTTTTTTTTTCTCGTCACAACTTGGTTCTTATTCGCCTATTAATCATATACACCAAGCATCTACTTGCTGAAGCCTGGTGGCCCATTTCTGCTGGGGAGGAGGTCCCAGCCATACCTTGCTGGGCAGTCTGGCACTGTGGTCCTGTCCAGGCGCTGGTGCACTCACAGGAGTAGCCATTGACCCCATCGGTGCAGCTGCCCCCATTCTGGCACGGGTTGCTAACGCATTCGTCAATGTCCTCCGTACAATTAGGGCCTGTCCAGCCCGCGTTACACAGGCAGAAATAGCCAGAGATCATTGCCTATAGGTGTAAGCAAATGCAATAAACTTAATGAGCATGGATCACTTTAAATAATCAATGTTGCCAGTAGGAAGACTGATATTTACACTTGTTTTATGGGGAGATATCAGAGCAAAGAAATAAAACATTTGGAATTTAAGGCATTATTGGTCACTGGTGAATATCAAAATAAACCCAAAGCCTGATAAGACTATCTAGCTCTTTGCTTCTTCTACGAAGTTATTTCCTTGCAGAGCTCTTTCGAATTACTTTCTAGAAAGTAAAAATCTGTATTAATTTAGCCATTCATAAAACCGTTTGCTTGGCTTTGAAATGTCAATCCTAAAAACAAGTCAATCATGTTATCTAAATCTTATAAATAGCAAGTCAAGATAACAGTGGTTTATAAATCATTTCTCTCAAGCCTGCTCTCTGGGAAGTCTGCGCTACAGTTACGTAGGCTGTTAACTTTCATTCTCACCCTGAGGGATGTTAAATGGGAACAATCTCATTGCCTTCTCTCCATTATTCCTTATTCTGTACATGTCTTTTCCATTTCTATTGTCTCAACCTTTACTGCTCTTTATAATATCTTTAGAATATCTCTTTAAGTCTTTCCATATCTCTAGCTTTTAATTTCTTATGTCCTCTTTCCTTGTATTTCTTGTTTTATAGACACGCTTTTTTCCGGTAGAGCAGAACATGGTATTCCAAGGTACATGCTAACAATCCCATCTTTGATGGCATACAATCGGTGGACTGTATTATCTATTTCCTTTCGCATTCTTCGTTCATATCCTCTGTGTCCTGAACAGAGATTTTCAGTATGATGGAAGAGGATTTTGAGATGTATTTAGGACTCAGACTGCGGCTTTAGAAGACGAAAAGGTGTTTTCTGATCTGCATTGCCCGATATTTAATTAACATTACATTTCAGCTGTCATTACCGTGGCCAAATATAGCTCTGCTGTTCCTCTATTTTATTAGATGCTTCTGTAGTCCCATTACTGAAGTATCTGACTGTGTTATTATCTTTAAGTAGTAGCTTGTAGCCATGGTTGCCTATGGCTGTCTGTTAGGATATATTTAGGGGAAGACGTCATACCTTTTAATAGAATGACTTAAATACTTTCTGAATAGTCAGAAAAAGTAGATTAGCTCTGGGCACAAAAGGCCTTTTAAATACCTGAGTGAAAAGACAATGGAAGAGAGAGCAAGGAATGCTGGTAAAAGGTGGAATGGAGGTGAGGGTATCATCTCCTTTCACACAGAAAATGAGAAAAGGTATAGGTAACGTATCATAGAATCATTTAGGTCGGAAAAGACCCTTAAGATCATTGAATCCAACCATTAACCTAACACTACCAAGTCCATATCATATATCCCATTTTCACCCTACCTCCTAGGATTATCAAAAGGAGTATATCCACAGAGTTGACTGGAACAACAAATTTACCATTTACAAACATTTATTCAAAACTATAATCATAATATCCTCCACAATGGAATTATCAAAATCCTGAGGTCTGCAGCATGGACCTTCCTGAGCACATCACATCTTATTGAGGAAGCCAAAAGACCTTCACAGGGTCCATGTGGACAAACTAAATGGTCACTGTGCATGAGAATGAATTTACACCACCAATCAGAAAAGGTCCAAAACACTCAGCTACCAGCAGGAGTACAATCAGTTCCCATGAAGCTCCCTTTCCATATCCATATAAACAGCCTGAGACTCCAGGGGGGCTTTCACAGGATCAGCCTAGGAATCCATAACTAACTGTACTGGATATTAGCAGTCTGAAGGTCAGAAGAGGTACTGTTTTTATTATCATGGGTAATTGCTCCATGATCCAGAGTAGTAAATTATTTACCTATCCCATGAGGGACAGCCATTCATCAGTTCTGCTCTACCAGCACCAGCATCCCATCGCTAGCTTGGGGTACAAGCTCAGGTTATTAGGGCCAAGATTGCTGTCCCTCTACTTCAAACACAAATAAATGGCTTGTGTGCCCTGAAACTCTCTTTGTTTTCCCCAGGAACATTTGTTGATCTCCCACTCCCCACTGACCTTGCCTCATTACCTCTAGTATGGCTGCACTCAGCTTTCAATCTCACCTGTCTCCCTGTTGTTACTGGTTATAACTACACAAAGTTGTCAGGAATTGCGAGGAATCCAGCACTTACCAAGCACTGCCCATTTGCACAAGGGTTTTGCAGCTGACAGATATCACTGAGAGGAGAGCACCCATTTGGCCCATATCCACTTCCAGTGTACCCAGATGTGCAGGAACAAAATGGCATTTGCCCTTGGGAAATTTAACAAGATAGAGAAAGTAATTTGGTCCTCGTTACAATGACAATACCAACCATGACAGTAAAGGTCCTTGGCATTTTGAAGCAGAGCCTTTATATAATTCTAACTTCTTTGATCTTTTGATACCTTCCCTGGTCAGTGTCCAGTCTGACCATGGAAAGATTGCTAGTGTAGCTTTGCTATGGGTACCTGAGAGCCCAGGATTACATTCATGGGAAGTGGTAGGAGCAGTCAAAGGATATTTAGGGAAAGGAGAAGAAAGTAAAAGCAGTTGAAATTGGAAAACTGCATCAAAGAGAAATGATGAAGATCTCCACGTTTTTATGATGATATCTGCTCTTTGGTAGAGCCTAAATCTATTTCTGTCAGTGTTTGTCGGAACGCCTGCTGGCGTTAGCTAACCTGCCTGCAAAGTCCTTTGGGTGAGCCAAAACTGACTGTGGAGAAGGGGCTGCAATATAAAGATGTTGTCACAAAGTAGATTCAGCCTAATCAAACCCTACTTGAGATTCACACTTATTACTTACAGCCCTTAAGAGAGCACCATACCTGGAGCTGAGGTACAATTAGCCAAGGGATGGCACCCTCCATTATTTATTGAGCAGATATCATCCTGGGTACATGTTTGCCCATCTCCCTTGTAACCTGTTCAGAAGTAAATCTTAGTTAGTCTATAACAGACTACGCTCTCTAAGTATCAGCAGCAAAACAATCATTTGGTGAGAAAAAAAAAACCAAACAACTAATTTACGGTATAAAATCATAGTCTTCTGCAGTCAAAAAGAAAAAGTTGACATCGCCACTGGAGCATATCCTGGCATATTTATTGTGGTTCCTACACTGCAGGGATGGATTCTGATCTTAACTAAATCCTCCCATGATTTTAGAAAAAAGGTATATTAGTATTACCCAAATATGAGTGAGGTCAGAGTGAAGCCAAAGAAGCTCAGCTCTCAGCCACCATGTGTTGCCCTCCCTATGCTTCTGCACCCAGCCAGCCTTGACCACCTCCGGACTTCCTTCTGCACACCAGAGCTGCCCTTGGGTCTCAAACACAACATCCAGCTCCTCTCGGGAGGATCAGCAGGACCAAAGCGCTGCAGCACAACTCTGCATGGCCAGAGCTGAGGTCCACTGCATCGCGTCAAAACTCGTCTAAGGCTGCGTTTCCAGCGTGGTGATAGCCCTTTGGCGCTCAGTAACTGAGACCCTTTGCTATCTGCAGTCTATTGCCATTTAATAGCACTTGGAAGGTCAATTAGAAATGCTTTTTCCCACTAGTATTTCTAGGATTAATAACATCATTTCATAAAGCATTGTAAATCATAAACCACAAATTATAAAGATACAAGTCGCAACTTCCAGTGCTTGACCTGTACTGCAATGGAAACACTGCCTTCTTAGACAGCATTTGGAGCATGACAAACAATTATCCAGGCTTTTTTTAAGACAGAGAATACAGCTGATTTTTGGCACACACAATAGTCTTTCAATTAATATAGACAATGAAATTACTATCATAATTACGCAATCCTCGTTTCCTCTTAATGATCTTGTAAGGGAAGTACTTTGCCAAATCATGGCTCTAACACTGAGAAGGGCTACCTAGTACAAGAGAAATACATTTCAGAGGATCATCATTGGAGACATACTCTACAAAATGTTCGTTAATAGCTGAAGTAGTATACTTGGACTCTGCATTCTATATTGCAGTATTGCTTTGTATATGTGATACTTCTATATAAAAAAACAATCTTCGGCTTGTTAAGTCTACCATATAACAGGCTCAAATGTGTTGAATCTTCATCTTTTAAGCCTTTCTATAGTTTTATCAACAAAAAATCCATTTTACCTGGTGGACAGAGCCCGCAGTGGAAGGATCCCATTGTGTTGATACATCGAACCATCGGCGCTGTTGAGCAGCCTCCATTATTACTTTCACATTCATCAATGTCTTGGCAACTGTAGCCATTTCCTTGCCAGCCTAAAAAGAAGCACAGGAGAGACATTAAGATAGCAAATGCCTGGCCTTTTTTTTTCTTCTTTGAGCAGATCTTTTCATAGAGCAGAAAAATATGACTTTTGCACTTCATTTCATTAACACAAGAGAAGACCTGTCCCTGTCATAACCAATGAAAATTAATACTAGTCTGCAAAATAGGTTACAAACATAACAGAGTGGAGATGTGTGTGTAGGAATGTTTTATTTTAATTGTATTCTGGATATTTCAGAATCAAACACATTGTAACCGAAAGAGGAGGCAGTTTAGTGCACACATGTACAAGTTGCAGCAAAGCTTTATCAGAACTCGAGTTAAATACTTCAAATACTCCTCCTATACACACTACCTGAGGAAGAGGAACCATAGGTTATATGGCTTGAGGGGACAATGAGATTTTTATATTGCTTTAAGGCAGTAAACATATAGACAGGAAGGTGCCTCAGACCTATTATATGAAGGTAATAGGACCTGATGGACATGAAGGTACCTCAGATCTGTTTAGATGCTCAGTTTAGGATGGAATAAATCATGCATTAGACTCCATTGCCTATGTTACCTAGGTAAGACGAACTGCAGGCATTTATTCTCTAGAATACAGACAAAAGCATTTCATGGAGTTACTCTTATCTGGATTCTGTGTCTGTGCTTATGACATGCAGGCAGTACTACCTTCTGCCACCCCCTCCCACGTGCGCGCACGGAAGGGCGTGATACCTGTGGGGCAGGGACCACACGAGTAGGAGCCTGGTGTGTTGTAGCACTGCACAAGCGGATTCTGTGAACACGGGCGGTTAGGGAGGCTGCATTCATCTATATCAGCACTGCAGGCAGGGCTGCCAGGAGGGGACATCCAGCCAGTGTCACAGGTACAGCGATACTTGGGCTGCCACAGCAAACATCACATTACATATTTAAGACAGAATACTCAAGAAAAGGGCAGGAGGAGATCATTTTATAAAATGTGCTTTAAACTATAGGCATGGAAGCTTTCAGAACACTACATGGTTTGCACATTCTGTTTTATAAAGTGATTCAGTAGTTCTGAATTTAGCTATTTAGATTATGGAAGCAACAACAGGCTCATTCATTATATTTATAAAAGAAACTTGTAATTTACCCCAAAGCTCCTGGAGAAAATGAATAACAATGATGATCTGTACATAAGCCTAATTAAAAGTCATCAACTTGCTTTGTAACCAGGGTAAACAGATCAGTGTAAGCAACCTGAAATCAGCTTGGCTGTTTTCTTTTAATCAAACTGTTCTATAATCTGTGCAACATGCAGCACTGATGTTAAATTGCAAATATAAATTTTCTTTGAGGAAAACAGTTTTCTCTGTTGTAAACTTTACTAATGGCCAGATTTCAGCACTTATCTAGATTTGGTCCAATTAAAGCTAATGGGAGCTTTGTTGTCGAGTGTCACAGGAGCAGACACTGTTAAGCCAACACTGAACCCTTTTGAAAAGCTTTCTCCACAAAAAATGGGCAGAAAGTAAGTGATGAGTTGTGAAAACTTTCACAAATTGAGCAAGGAAATTATTTTATAGCATAGCACAAAGAATATATGGTGTGTCTGGATTGGTGCATGGGTGTACAGCAATAATAAGGAGCCCAGGCTTGGCAGGGTATTTTTGGAGGGCTGCTCTGAGTGGAAAGAGCCAAAGTTGGCATGTTGCATATGTCCCTTTAGAGTGAACACCCTGTACCCAGATTTTCTCCCAAAAAGAATGAGCTAGCTTGCTCCAGAAGACTGTCCAAGTGTATGCTAGCATCCACCCAGTGCAGGCACTTGGAGAGCATCTGGAGTTGGAGACCAAGTCCAAATGACAGTGAGGAGCACTAAAGACGAGCAGCAGCCACCCCAGCTCTGTGCAGCCCTGGCAGCTGCCAGGTCACCAACAATGACGTCCCACAGGTATGCCTTTTCCCAGGAAAAACAAGATTCATGATGTTTGTCCTTCATAATCATTTAAGTACTAAAATATTCTAGCAACTTAGAACTCCCCAAATAATGAACAGTAAAAACATAATGTTTCGAATAAGACTTTGATTTATTCAGACAATATTCCCAAGCTTCCTATGGTTGTAGTAGTAAATCTCATACTGTGACAAGCAACTCTAACAAGACATAAGGCTTTTTCAATTCTTTCTGCTGTCCTTGGGACTACAGAGAGTTTAGGTTATGTTGTACAGCGGCATTTCTTGCTGTTTTTCAGCAGGTGTGTGTGCTCAGCATTATTTCTTGCTTATTCAGGCCATGCTGTATAATGAGACTTACGTGTTGTTCCTTACCTTGTTGGGCTGATCCCTGTCTGCATCTATGCAGATGCCATGTCCACAGAGTGTCTCAGATGCTCCCTGGCAGTCATCAAACTTTGAGGCACAGTGAGGCCCGTAAGTTTCTGGAGTACAGGAGCAGCTAATGGTGAAAGCAGACAGAAAAATCAAATTGTTGTCTTTATATAGCACTTGAAGATCATATATTGCCATAGAAAGAGACCATTCCCTACTCTTTCAATTATGTGGTGTTCCATATGAAATCCTTCTATTTACCTATACTGACAAACCCATTAATAATCATGCACAGACATAAGGCTCCTATTCAGCAGAGACTCAAAAATCATGTGGGACTTGTACATATCCATGACTGTTTGACCCAGTAGGAGAATCCATAGGTTTCTGTTACATTCAAAAGTGCAAATGCAGAAAAAAAAGAAATGTCTAATATGAGACTTCAGCAGAGTATGAGTTTGGAAATCCCCACTTCAATCACAGAGCTCCTAAACCTTGTGTTTCATTTTATGACTCTCATATGATGCCAAGTGCCTAAAACCCTACCTCTAGCAATAGGCACAAATGCCATGCCTGGCATGTCCCAGGGAGCGGGATACCTTCACACCCACTCCTCCACATGCGGCAGCTGCTGTCTCATAAGAGTGTGGAGGGCAGAAGGAGGCATTTCACCCTTCACCTGGGTCGGGCCAATCCTAGGCACAAATACAAACTGGGCACAGAGTGGGTTGAGAGTAGCCCTGAAGAAAAGGATTTGGGGGTGTTTATAGATGAGAAGCTCAACATGAGCCAGCAGTGCGCTCATGCGGCCCAGAAGGCCAACCGCATCCTGGGATGTATCAAGAGAAGCGTGGTCAGCAGGTCAAGAGAGGTGATTCTCCCCCTCCACTCTGCTCTTGTGAGACCCCACCTCAAATACTGCATCCAGTTCTGGTGTCCCCACCATAAGAGAGACCTAGATTTGTTGGAGCATGTCCAGAGGAGGGCCACAAAGATGATCCAAGGGCTGGAGCATCTCTGCTATGAGGACAGGTTGCGGGAGCTGGGATTGTTCAGCCTTGAAAAGAGAAGACTTCGGGGGGACCGAATAGCTGCCTTCCAATACCTGAAGGGAACCTACAGGAAGGCTGGGGAGGGACTTTTTACAAGAGTGTCCACTGATAGGACAAGGGGAAATGGGTTTAAGTTGAAGGAGAACAGATTTGGATTAGATCTTAAGAAGAAATTCTTCAGTACGAGGGTGGTAAGACTTTGGAATAAATTGCCCAGAGAAGTTGTGGATGCCCCCTCCCTGGAGGTGTTCACGGCCAGGCTGGACGGAGCCTTGAGTAACCTGATCTAGTTGAGAGGCGTCCCTGCCCATGACAGGGAGGTTGGATTAGATGATCTCTAAGGTCCCTTCCAGCCTATGCCATTCTATGATTCTATGATTTGGGGCTTATGGAGTGGGAAGAACAGTGTAGTGGGCTGAAGGGAGGCATTGTACACAGGGAATCTGGCTTGCAGGCTGCCAGCTGCATCATGTTGTTATTTATAGGGCACACCTTAGTCACAGCACTGTACATACGTGGTGGAATTGAAATTGGGAACTTCTAAGCCGTCACGTAACGTTTCCCTTTTCTCTGACTCTTTATTTCCACATAGGCCAAATCTGAGGCTCTGAAATACGACTGAAAGGGACCTAAACCTACAGAAAGCCTCCTATCAGTTCACTAGCTTTTTATTAAAACGACAGTGAGACATTTATTTGGGTGCAAGTTATATGCTGCGGTCTGCTGATGTCTGCTCCTCACAGAAACATTAGGCAGGTACACACCCCTGTTGAATTGCTTTTAAGCTGGCTAACTAAAACTACTCTGTAAAAACATTTATCTGCAAAATTTGAATCAGGGTTTTCCACTGCAGATAATCTGGACCTTGGAGAAAGATATTAATAAACTGCCACTGTTCCTGCCAGGGTGTCACATGATCAGTTGAAATAGCAGTTTGATAAGCCAATTGCAGGTAACTGAACACTGCACCCAGGACGAGCAACCTGGATGAACTTAGGTTTAAAAACCCCACAATAGCTTAATGCTTAACTGCAGTCTGCAGTACTGTGAGACAGCATGTTCACTATTGCAAGAGAGGGCAGGTAGACTAACATCACCTTGCCAGTGTAGTAGCTCAGCCTGAGCAAGCACAGAGACAACGGGTCAGGCAACCAGATCACCTTCGTCTGTTCAAAGTACATTCAGAGCTTCATGTTAAACTCCAAAGGACACAGCAAGGCAATCTAACTGGCTCCAAAGGAGGAGGACAACAGCATTGTCTTCTGCCTGGTCTGGCAAAGATTAATCTGCTAGTCATCTGAAGTTGCTCAGAGAACAGCTTCAAGAAGTATGTCACATTGCAAGGAGCTTCAGCCAAATTGCAACACATTGCTGCTCGGCACTGCCACGGCTCTCCCATCACCGATAGCACATCCTGATGAGGCTTTTGTTATTTTGGTTCTGACACGAAAGTCTGGTAGACTTGGTGACTCTCACAGCCTTTCATCCAACTAATGCAATGTCCCATTAAGGTCCTGATTCAGGAAGGAATTTCCTGAATACTTGCTCTTTTTCCTCATAAGTTAATGCTTTCTTGAATTACAGTCTGAAGCATGCAGGTAAAGAATCTCAACAGGGAGTGAAGACTGGGTTATGCTCTGTTTCACAGTACCTGATCCAGTACTGCCCTTCACCTGGGGTTATCACTGCTGGCTATGGAAAGTTAAATATCCCCATTTTCTTTACCTACAGTCCACACTAGTGCATATAACTAACTACACCAGAGTAGGAGTGAGGTGACCTGCGTTGCTGGGCCTCAGAAAAACTAGCAGCAATGTTCTCACAGTTGTTGAAAAGAGTCATGTCGTGCTCCACCTGGGGATGGATTTCGCATCTGGGGAGTACTCAAAAGACAGACAGTATGTGAAGGGAAAGGGAAACTGTGAAGACAGTACAATGGGGTAGGAGAAAGGACTAAATAATCCCTCAATGCTCAATAATCCTGAGGGCATAATGCAAAAGCAGTAATATTAAGATTTGGATGGCTTATGAAGAGGTCTTATTTCATTTCAGGAAGCACTGATGCAGCCCATACCAAGAAGGGCAAGAATTACATTGGGAAACACACTTACAGGAGCCTTGACTGTACTAACACAACGACATCACCTGTGAGAAGGGCAGAATGTTTGTCCTCCCAAACATTAACTTAGTCACACACCTGCACGCCACATCGCTGAGCACAGTAACAAACAACCAAGTAAAGGCAGGCTGCTTCGTGTGTCGTTACCTTGACAAATGTCTGTGTTGGGGACAGCCGCAGGCAAGCCAGAAACATCCTTTAAAATTAGAGAAAAGCTGACAGCAAGCGTCACGTATCAGTGACACCTCAGCAGGCTCTGTGTCAATGCCGAAGTGTGAGCAGCACTGCAGGAGAACTTCCCTTGTATGCAGTTCTTGCAAGAACTGATGAAGCACTATAAGCCAGTGTTACGCCAAGCAAGTATTTGTGGGGGCTAAGATTTTCATGTTGAAGCAGAAGACAAAATGCTTTGCAGAAAGCTGTGGCATGCTCTCTAGCCTGCTTGTTCCCAGCGCACAGGCAGAGCTTTGTAGTACATCTGAAAGTTATTTATTTACCAGATTACTTGACATTTTGGAAAACAAGACGCAGAACATTCAGGCTGGCTTGCCCAATAAACAAGAGCATGTTTCCTAAGGAGCTGGGCACAGCCAGAGAAGGATGTGCTCCAGGGACCTTGTGCCTAGTGGGGCCCGCAGACAGGCAGCCCAAACACCCTCCTGGCTCGCTGCCAGCGAACAGCATTTCTCCTCCCTTTCTGCCTGGCAGCACTGTGCGTTGCTGGCTCTGCCACAGTCTCTGCAGTGCCTGCATTTCTGGGGGGGCTGAAGGCATTTCTCAGAGTTATTCTGTGTGCTGGGAATGTCAGTGATCAAGGGTGCCCATATATTCGGGAGGTTTCCAACAACTTAAATCCTTTACTGGGCCAAAGCTCTGCTCCTGCTCACCTCCTCCATCTCCTCTCTCCTTTGGTCTCAAGCAGTACATGGTAAAAGAGGGACGATAACGTGGCTGTGGTAGGTGGGCACGTTGGCGAGGGCTGGTTACAGACCAGCATGCCGCACCTCACCGCCCCTTCGGAACACTATAGTGCTGTACATTTCCATTAAAGCATCTGCACCTACAACAGAGAGCCAGGTCACCAGAGCCAGTCTCCCGTTTGCAGCCTCCTTCCCCAGCACGGCTGTGTGATAATCCTCGTTGTTGCTGCTCTTCTTGCGTCAAAGCAGGCAACAGCTTCGGAGGGCCCTCTGTGTCTGCAGTGGGCTCGGTGAACAGTGTATTAAGGATTTTATATTGTCTCAGACCGCAAGGGATTATAGTGCATAGATACTGAACAGACTTATTCCTGGAACTTGTGCTGCAGGTGTGAGATGGAGTACAAAAATAGCAGAGTATTTTACATAGGATTTTTGTGTATAGTTTTGAAAACTTACCTGTAGCTGCCTGGTGTGTTCACACAAGTGGCTCCATTCTGGCAGCCTAACGCTGTTCCAGCATAAATCTGGCATTCATTAACATCCACTGAACACAGGAGGCCCTAAGACGAAATGGAAAACCAGTTTATTTTCCAAATAACAGAGAAATGAAGCAAACCAGGGAGCCAATGTTTAATATATTTTCCAAAGATATACAAACCATAGGCCACTATCATAACAGCTTCCCTTGTGAAACATTACAAGAAAACTATTTTTCAGCCGTGTTTCTTTGACCTTGGTTATCAGTCAGATGGGAGATAAAATATTTCAGGTGTTTGTAGAAAGCATATGGACAGCATAGTACTGTCACACACACCTTCCACCCCTTACTTTCCAACTTGCTAGCAAAAGGCTCAGAAAACTTTCTTTCATACTGCCTCTATCAGGAAATGCTGTTTTATTAAGACTGAAAGCACAGCAATTTTGACCTAAATCTTGCAGGGACAACTTTCAAGTTGAGAGCTTTTGAGAAGAAGATACAACTTTTTCACCTCCACTGCATATAGCGGCACCATTAAAGTCTTTCCTAGTAAAGTCTTTGGATTTGAAAAACTCAGAATGGGATTGATTACTTACTTGTTTGAGCTTGAATAAACATCCTTCCATTCCCCCATTCTCTCCCTACCCTTGTGTAAGATCAACAGCAAGGCATGCAGTTCACTTCATAGCTCAGCAAAGCTCAAAGACCGACTCTGCCGTGGGAACTGCCCACCATCACTGACTTCAGGGGCCATCGCCTGTGTATGACAGTGTGGGGCCTGGCCCAATGGTTTGGGCTTTGCTTTTTTGGTGTATATTGGTACTGTTGAGAAGCAAATGTGTTGCCCTTCAACCAAAGGATGAGCATGATACTGCTGCTTTGCTGTTTAGTATATCTCACTCTGTCCTGAGCAACCTTAAAATTCTGCGCTTCGTCACAATTACACTAAGCCAGGTGTATCCTTACAGTTAAATACACGCTCCATATTCCAGGAGGTTGAAGACTCACCTGCCAGCTGCTGGGACAGAGGCAAAAGAAGCCATCCAGTGAGTTCACACAGGTCCCTGAGTTCTCACAGGGGTTACTACTGCAGGCTTTTCCCTGGACGGCCTGAAACCCAGGAAAAGAGCAGAAAAATTAGGTTCCCTCTTATTTGATGTTTCATTAACATTTATTTTCAAGACAAACCTTTTTTTCTTTTTTTTTTTTTCATTCTTTCTTGTGTGTGTCTGTCCTGCCCCATTTTTTTTTTTTTTTTTAGCAAGGTTTGCTAAAAAAAGGTTTGCTGATTTGTAAAGGTTTTGAGCTGTTTTGCTTATCCCTGTACAAAATAATGACTGACATGATTGGTCTTAGACAGGATGGCTGGCTGCAAGCACTAGGATGAGAAAATCTCTGTAAGAAATAAATATTAATAGAGGCTCTTTGACATCAGACTGTGAGTCTAGATGAAGACTTGTCTTCTCTATTTCATGAGTGACTTATCTGACAACTGCTTTTACAGGCAGCTGTAGCTGTGTCTTGTCACAAGCTCAGTGGAGAAGCAGGTGACAGTTGAAAATTAGCTATTTCCAGTATAATATAAAATCCAGTTTGAATTCTCCAGTCTTTGTCTTGACAGATCAGTGAAGGAAAAGTTTACTTCTCCTCGGTATCTAGTTGTTGTTCTTCAATCTATAACTGTTTTTCCTTTAAGGAATGCAGGCTCCTACATAGTTTATATTTTGTAAGAGGCATTTCACCTCCTCTACAAATCTTGTCTTTTTTTAACCTCCTGTTACCAAAAAAAGTTTTCCTGAGTAACATATGAGAGGAAAGAAATAATTTAGCTATTTAATCATTGTAACCCCGCTTTATTTACTTGGGGCTGGGTTTCTCTTTTCAGATCTCTGGTTTGCCTCCCTTTTTTACTCACCTGCTCTAAGCTTTGAAGCTTGCTGTCAAGACTCATGATCTGCAAGAGAAACGCAAATTATATTGTGCTTGGTATGAGAGTGATCACAGCGGTCGGTGCTGGATGTTGGTAGGCTAACAAAATATTTTCTTCTGAGAAAAGAGAATAGCTGGTATGTGAAACCAGGAGACACTCAGGTCAAATCAGGCCCAATTCACTGGGATTTCAGTGGTTTAGGCTGTTCAGAAAGTGACAGCTTAACTATGTCCCAGTTTGGCTCTGAAAAGCAAGACCCAGTCTTGTGAAGATGTATTCAGGTGCTCAACATTGAGAATGTGAATTTTCCAACAGGACTGTTTGGATGCTCATGCGCACACGAAGGAGGGAGGCCTGAGACAGTACACTGAAAGCCAAGAGAAGGTTCACGGTATCTCAGTGGGTTATAACCACAAACAGCAAAAACTGAAACAGGGAATACGATGGATACGTATCAGTTTCCCTAAAGGGAGGTCTCTTAAGCTATAAAGTATTTTCCTATAAAGAACTTTTGGCAACTCTGTAACAGAAGACACTTAAGTCAAATGTTTCAACATCTTCTGTTGGAGAAAAATCTTTATTAGCAGGGAAGAGACAAAACTACTGCACGGGTCTTTTCTTTTCACTGCAAATCCCTATAGCCCATTTCACCTATGGAACGGAAAGTCTGTGTAACACCTATAAGAACATATATGGTCTATTTCCTGAATTTAGTGGGATTTCACTTCCATAAATATTAGAGGATATAGTTCGTAGAGATGTTGACAGTGAACAAAAGAATCATCCTGCTAACTGGAAAATATGAGATTTACAGGAATACTTCCATTGTCTCCAGAATTACTGAATAAGTATCAACATTAAACATAGACTCTGAGCTGATGTTAAATACGGACTCTGCTCCAGTTTGCTGAATTGGAGTCCAGAAATACTAAAATGAATCAGATAACAATGTTAATCTGAGGAATGGAAAACTGGGCATGCTGGAGGAGGATAACACAAGGGTACGACTCACCTTGGAGGTCAGCAGAGCAACATGCTGGGACACGTTCTGAGAGGCACCATTGGCCTTTTTAAGTTCTTGAATCTCTGCGTTACTTTCTCTCACCTAAATTTAAACACAGAGATAACGTGAAACAAGCTTGACTTGTTAAAAAGCTTAGAAATGTAAACAAGCTTTGTTTTTTCAAAAGCTTAGGAAAGTTTTGTTCTTGCTTAACTTTCCTATAATAAGTCCACTTAAATACAGAGCTCTGTAACGTACACAATTTAATCTCTTAATTATTTTCTGTAATGGCATGATTACTTTATGAGTCTGCAATAGTTACTTTCATAATACAGCGCTAACACAGAGAATATAAAACAACAATCAAACAAAACACATCAAACATTTGCTAAGACAAATTCAGAAGACAACAGAACTATTAATGTGCAAAACTGCAAATGAAAACATATTAAGGAAAAGTAACTATATCACCTGACTAAAAAGTTCTGCAAGGTCTTCTTCATTAATTTTTATTTTCCCCAGTGGTCCAGTTCTAAATTCAATATTTTTGCTGGAGCCAGTGCGGAACACTAAATTACCCTGCTCCGAAGACAAACGAGGCCTGTTGTATTATGGAAAAAACAAAGAGATCATTTAGTTACACATATCTGCCAAAGAATATGTAAAAAAGAGCTGCAGTAAAGCCATTCTGTTCCCGTTACTGGCACTTAGAAGCCACCATATGAACAAATGCCTTTGCAGACAATGGTACTTACTGCTCATCATAAACGGTTCTTTTCTGTCTTTTTTTTTCATAGTGGTTTGATTCACAGCTCAATCCAGTAAGTAATAATAATGCAACTAAAAGCCCAGGAGCAGGAGCAGCCCAAAGCATTGCTCTCCTCCAGCTGTCCCGCGTTTGAAGTGAAACCTCCAGCACTGAATTGTGCTGTCGAGAGCCCAGGTGCCCTTTGCTCTCTGGCAGCTCTTTATTCACAGGGTGCCCATGCTGCTGTCTTGTCTTACAGGGGTAAACTTTATCCCAGGTGTCTTAATTAAAGATTGACAGCGTGCAAACCATCTGGACATTGGACGCATTTTTCTCTTTTTGTCTTTTAGTTTCAGGAGCTTTGAAATATCATTAATTGAAATCTGCCTGTATTTTCTCATTATCTCTTTGACCTTCGTACGGCTGAGCACCCCTGTGTCTCAGGGCACCTGGTAATCTGCAGCTGGCTACTGCGGCAAGGGCTCACTCTCCCCACACGCTGCACCACGTGGGTGAAGGAAAGATCATTTGGCAGCACTAAAGGACCTGGATGGTTACCCAAAAAAATCCCAAACCCCACATATAAAACCCACAGTGGTTGGCAAGTAATATTTGTATTGAAATAGAAGGTTCCAGCCAGTAATTTATTGAGCAGATGACACAAAGAAGTTAGCAGTACCAAACAGCATCCCATGGATTACAACAGCAAAATACAATTTTAACCAAATATGGTTGCTCTGACTCAAGGATGTCTCAGTCCCCAGATGCTGGGGAGATGATCACACACCAAGGAGACCGCATTTTGCTTGGCATGTGTAGGCTGTCTTCATTGCACACAGTAGGGCTCCCAAATACAGGGCCAGCCATAGAAAATGCAGAAGACCAAGGAAGAATTCAAAGGAGGCTCGAAAGTAATCAAAAATGCAAATTATATGTTCTAAGAGCCAAAATTTGAATCTTGACCCCATTTTTCTCTACCCTTCAGCAGTACCTCCTAGACTTCCCAAAAGAAGTGTCCCATCCAGATGCTTGTTGCTACTTGTCTCCGAGGCCCAGGCTGCTGCTGCTGGAAGCCATGGCAGACTTTACATCCCACCTCCCCTTTCCTCTTGCCAGTCTCCGTATTCCCCTTGCACAAGAACTTGCTGTGCTTTCCTTGCTTAGGGGGGCTTTGTGTATCTTTTCCTTCCTCATGCTAGGAGCTACCTGAACCTCCAGGCCACCACCATTCATTTTGATTTTCCTTTTTGCTTAGTAGACAACTCATTCAGGTTGCTCACATTTCAAAACTCTACTGAGAAGAAAAGAGTAGCAACAGTTGTAACTGCTCTTGGTCTAAGACAATAGCAGCTACCATTCACTGATCATTTAAACCCCAGACCTTCATAGAGGCAACAGAGCTCCTGCACTTCCTAACCCTACCCAGCCTTCCTTTTTGCTCCAGTTTGTACTTGTCACCTACAGATGTCCCACAGATACGCAGGACACCATCTGGAGCTGGGGGATTGAATGAACTCTACAGCTTTCACAGACAGAAACGTTACGAGGTTGAAGCACCCTGGGAAGAGACCAGATGTGGCGACAAAAAAATATTGTCACCTCAAAAAGAGACAGAGGTGGGCTGCGAAAGTGAGTGTGAAGCCAGGACAGCTATGTTTCTGGTGCTGTCACCAATGACTTAACCCTTACTGTGAATAACTATAATGTCAGAGATTGTATCAGCTGCATCCCACCAGCTCCACTATTTTCTGTTGTTTGCATAAAACTTAAATTTTTATTACATTTTATTATGTGTATTTTAGAAACTTATCTCAGAATTCAGAACAGTGTGAGCTTGCTGACCATTCTTCTGTGCTCACACAAACTGTAAGGCAGGTAACCCAACAGTTACTGCTGCTGCCTAGAGATCTGGAAGGGCAGAGGTGAAGCTCCTCCGGAACCCACAGGAGACAGCCCATCGCCTCTGCTTCCTGCAGCAGTAGCAGCAGCTCACTCTGGGTATTCACCAGCTCCGCAGCAGCCTGTGACCTCCAGGAGACTGAGTCTATCAGCTGTTGCTGCCAGAACAGAGGAATATAATGAGGAATCCCCCTGTGTGTTGTCCTTCACCATAGTAGGGGATAGTGTTTATGCAAAAACACAGAATTGCATTCTCATTTGTTGAAGACTATCACTGCTCCATTCAATACAAATGAGCTACGGTATTCTACACCAACTGAGGATGTGTCCTCACACATTTTTTTTATTTCCTATTCTGCTCTTTGCTTGGAAACCTCTGTTCTGGAATAGGAGACCATAGATGAATTATCGATGTCTCTGTCTAATCAACAGGACACCTTCTGCCTCTGGGTATCCTGGTACTGTCCATTAAACTAGCACTCACTAACATTCTTCATGTCAGTTCTGATGTCTGTCTCAGTTCTTTTGCACTTTTTGTTTTGCTTTGTTTTTTGATTTAACAGTTTACTGAGTTTTTATAACTGTCAGTTAGGTGTCAACTTGAAGAAATCATAGGCCAACTAAACCCATACTTCTAGCACGCTGGTTGAACGTATGCATACTTTGAGGACTTTCTTTCACAAAGTCCATTGTAAGCTGACAGTTTTCAGCCTGGACTTTGGCTGTTACCCACAAAATCCTTCCTTTTCTCTACTCATTTCTTTTGCACACTGAGTACACATTGCTCCTCTCTGCTGCCTGTCAATCTTTGATTCAAACTTCCCTTTCCAACTAATTAACTCCAATATACCCAATGACCAATGAGCAATAAACCATAGAAAGAAAACTCCGAATGAAAGGAGGAAGAATAAATTAGTCTCTTTGCCTTCTCTTCATGCAGGCTTCATAGCTTAGAAAACGGTTGACCTGCAGACCAGGTGACTTTGTCTACACACTGATTATAGGATGGAAAGAGGGCTCTGGACATCTATCTAAAGCTTGCATGACACACTATTTTCTGTTAGACCTTCCAGATTTTAGTTAATTTACTCTATTCCCAGTGAATGCGCCTTAGGCTAGCCAAGTTGGGAAATCTATAAACCATCTTAAGGAGAAAAATAGGCCTACACCTTTCAATTTTACTGAAATACATTAGATTAAGACATCATTTTTGGAGGAACAGAATGGAAACCCTGCAAATATCTGGCATAAGAATAGGGGCTGTTCTTTCCAACAAGCAGAGCTGGCATGAACCCCTCCTCCTGGGACAGATCATTCATTACCTCACTGACATGGCTGAGGAAACACCTTTAAAGAGTGTAGGTTGTGCACAGCTTTGGCAGGAAGCAATGGAGCATTTGTCTTTGTCCAATTCTGGTTGAAGTTCATCCTGTACTTACCACCATCTTGTGTAGCTGGGTGAAATGAAACAGTGATACCCCTCTACTTCTCCAGCAGTATGTGCCTGTAATACGAAGACGCTGCTGTAGAAGACAAGAGTTAACTCAGATTATGGCCAAAAATTCCATATGCATTAATTGCACCTAGGAAGTCATCTCAGATGCAGAGACATGATATGAGTCTGTGACGATGCTCCGTTTTCATATGGAGGAAGTGCAGCTACTGGTGTGAATCCAAACCTGGCTAATTTTGTAATGGAAGACTAACAAACAATCCTTTATTTTGTTCTGTAGATGCAAAAAAAATCTCTTTTATTCAGTGCTAAGATTCAAATATTTATAAATAACTATAAATCCAGGCCCATTGATGGCTTAATCTCAAGTAGTGAACATTTACCTGAGTCTCCTCTCCACTGAGGTCATGTCTCCCAGTACTTCCATCTCCACTTCCCTAGATTTTCTTTCATCGTTCCTCTTTCCAATAATATTCCAGTGTTCAGAAGTGACACACTACACGTGAAGCAGCACTGTTACCTACATGGTACAAATACGTAAATTGCTGGCGTAAACAACGCTCCGTACTGCATTCAGCACTTTCGGTGTGTCCCTACAGCTCTGAGACAACCACGCACTGGTATCAGGCCCTACACGGAGGATCAACAACTGTATGGTTTGTATCAAACAAGGGTGACTGTGAAAAACAACATTCCCCTTTCTGTCCCTCACCTACAACTGCCCATCATCACTTCCTTCGTTCTCTTCGTGTCTGTCTGGAGATTTTTATGGCCGCAGCACCTTCCCCAGGGCCTGCAGCAGCTGCAAGGCTCCATTTCCCACGCCACTCTTTACGGAGTTCTTTCACTTCTCACCATACTGCCCCCTGACACCTGCTTAAGATTTCGATCCCTCAACACAGTTGATGAGGTTAGTAAGATACCTGCTGATTAACTGGCCAGTAAATCTAGGTTTTCAGGTTTTAATAGTGAATAACAAAGAGATGAGTTTTGATTTAGTCAGCTACTTCAGCTGGAATTCATCTACTGTCCTTATTCTCCCTGGGTTCCTTTATCACAATGAGGGCAGTTATAACATATATTGGTTTTCCAGTTTCATTAAGACTCGTAATTTTGTTCCTTTGTCTGTCTGTCTTCCTACACGCTGTTTCTACAAACCACCAACCACTTTGATGCTTCCAATTTTCTGTTTCATTCTTTTTTGAAACTGGGTTCATGAAAAGTTTCTAGCCAGTTACCTTGGCTTTGTTCTTTTCTATTGATTATTCCAGCCCTTTTAGCACATTCCAATTGCTTTAATGTACACTGGAGTTATTTTTAGGAACTTCCATTTGCATAGTCTCCTTTCTCCACTAATAACCCTAAAGCCATGAATAGACCTGGCTGCACAACCTCCCTCAGATTCATTCTATTCTGTACTGTTGGCTTTATCAAGAGGCTTAGATCTGAGCTAAGTCCATAAATCATCTGCTGTGTATTGATGCTGTGATTACAAATATTGGCATTCTGTCACCAAATATAAGGAAGTGAAACTGGTCATACTGGGTTAGAAAAAGATCTATCTAGGTCAGTACCCGGTCTCCAACAGTGGCCAAGACCAGACAGTTAGGAAATGAAGGGCACATGAAAGGGCAGGCGCATACAGCACCTCTCCTAGGTACTCTCTTGGCCTCCATCTATTTGCTGCTTGGGAACTTCATCAGCCAGAAAAATCTCAAAGGATTTTTCTTCCATGAACTTGTCCAGCCTTCTCCTGAACTCTTCCCCATGCTTCACCTTACAACACATGTACAATGAATTAGTAATGCCACATGGTAAGTAAGATCAATATACACTCAAAATGCCACTCAGAAATATTAATTCTGAGTAGAATCCCATTTTTAAGTGTAATATTTATAAACAGAATGGGATTAGTTTCTCGGTTTTAATATATACAGGGCAAAACTAATCAAAACTATTTATTACTGTCTAGTATGAGAAAATACATTAGCACCATCGATGTGCTTTGATTCCAAATGCCAGCTTGTAACTTAAAAATGTTTCAGTTACAACAGCCCAGCCCTGTTGAGACAATCACAGTCTCAATGAAGCTAGGATTTCAGGACGTATTCCTGCATGTAAAATCAGAGAGGCTCCCCACTGGAGGAGATTTTAAGGACTTCTTTGCTGCAGAGTCTTCTGAATCCCAGTGAAGGGTATCCAATCAGAGTGGCCACCTGAAACGCCCTCCAACAATCCTCTCCCACTAAAAGTGGAATTTCAGCCCCTCCAACTCTGCTTCTTGCTTCATCAGAGCTCCTACCAAATGATCCCTTGTCTGTGCTTCCTCCCACTGTCAAAAGGACCAGGTAGAGAAAAGTCAAAGAGAACAACCCAGGTCTTGCCTTCACAGACGACTGCCCGGTCATCTAAGGCCGTATATTTCTTTCTTCAACGGCTAAATAAATTCCTCAAACCTTGTAATCAACTAAAGATTAAAATAACATGAATCTCTTCATGCTCTTCACAATAACATTTAAACAGACATACTATAACTACTCAATACTACATTTTCCCTGGTGTGCTGGATATCAGTTATCTATTCAAACTGAACAAGCATAAACTTCCCCTAATGAGGCTGTAACACTAGAATCAGAATCATAGAGTGGGTTGGGTTGGAACGAACCTTAAAGATCTTCTGGTTCCAAGCCCCCTGCCATGGGCAAGGACGCTTTCCACTAGATCAAGTTGCTCAGAGCCCTGTCCAACCTGGCCTTGAACACTTCCATAGATGGGGCATCCACAACTTCTCTGGGAAACCTGTTTCAGTGCCTCGCCACCCTCTGAGTGAAGAATTTCTTTGTAATATCTAAACTAAATCTACCTTCTTTCAGTTTAAATCCATTGCCTATGCCTTATCACTACATGTCCTTGTAAAAAGTCCCTCTCCAGCTTTCCTGTAGGCCTCCTTTAGGTACTAGAAGGCTCCTATAAGGCTTCCCTCGTGCCTTCTCTTCTCCAGGCTGAACAACCCCAACTCTCTCAGCCTATCATCATAGCAGAGGTGCTCCAGCCCTTGGATCATCTTCGTGGCCCTCCTGTGGACTCGCTCCAATAGGTCCATGTCCTTCTTGTGTTAAGACCTTCTTAAGAGAATATTTTGTGTTTGCACAGGCAAAAAGAAAATGGTTACTGGAATTCATTTTGGACTCTATGTCTAGTTTCTTATACTTTCACATTATTTTTCCTCAGATATTTCTTTGACCATTTCTACGTCATACACTATTTACGTAAGACTGCCCAGAAATATCTAGTGTTCTTAACCAATTATTACTTTGTCTCCTCCAAATCCTTACTAATATGGCATATTCTTTAAACATCATGCAGGAAAAAAATACACAGAGCACATATGTGGTTTCAAATACCTAAGAGGCAAAATACATTAAACTGCTACAGAAAAAAAACCCCAAATTAGTATTTATACAATAAGCCAACAGAGTGTTAAACTTCAGTATGAATAGCAAGCAAATAGAACTGAGATCTCAAAGGGCGAGCTGAGAATGAATGGTTCACCCTCAAGATGTGACAAATATTTGCTAAATTTTCTATTTGTTTTAGAAACGTGTGACAACTGCTAGGACAGAATTGTACAGCCATCAAAACATTGGATCTGTTCAGATTTCTATTGAGATGTAGTCATTAGAAAACAAAATAGGTATACCCATGACTAAGTTCAAGACATACGATAGTGTTACCACAGACCAATGTTTTTCCACCCTGTAATTTGCAGATTCCTGATGATCCTTATACTCCTGCTAAGAGGGCCAGCAAAAGGTGAGAAAAAAGCCTATAGGCAGAAGCCTTACATTCGCTGCATGGAAGGATCACCTCCACTGTAAAATTTTGAGTTCATGTATCAGAAAATATTCAAACCCACTGTGGGTGGGTGTATCAGCAATGGCGTTTTAGTAACTTCATTGCTACAAATTTCTTCATGAGTATAGGGAATCCCTAGATTACCTCAGATAAAAACGTGCTTATGCAGGTAAGACATTCTGTAAGACAGCTGGCAGGCTTCAAAAATGACTACATAAATATGACACCACCAAATATGACGCCCTTTTCCTCTGTGGAGCTTCTCAAGTTTGAGGGAATACAACCACAGCATCTCAATCTGATAATGAAATGTATTCCAGATGTGCAGAGTAAGTGAGCTACAAAACCAAAAATCAGATTCTGGAAATCTTCTTCAATTTCCAGAGTTATCTTCCAGAGTTCACTTTTACCTTTCAGCTGCTTTTGTAATCACATTTCGTTGCTGTGAAAATGCTTAAGCTGAAGTTGCAAAGTGCAGCACTGATGTAGGCTGCCAAGCACTTATGATTGGAAACTACTCGGAAAAGGAAGCAACGTGATCATCAAGTGAGGTCAAGCAGGTGCAACTCAACAGAGCTCAGTAAACGAGTCTATTAATGACAAACAGATGGGGTAAGAAGCAGTCACTCCATTTAACTGCACTGGTATTACAGGGTTAACAGAGGTAAAATACACAAATCTCTCTTTACAACTCTGTAATTTGCTCTTTCAAAATATCTCCTTCAGATACTGCTCTGATTAGCAAACAGATTTCAGTCTTCACAATCACACTGAATTGAAATTCACTGTCAATATGTAACAGGCTGTATTGCTGTATCAGTTTTAGATGCAGCTACATAACTTTCAACTTACGCTTTTAATACTGCTTGCACAGGAGTGGCACATAAATCATTAAAACACGTTTTACAGATTAAGGAACTGAAAACTAACTGTTAATAGTAATATTTTACCAAATATTATTACAGTGAGGCAAAATGAACATTTTTTACATTACATCTTTACTGTTATCATGTTTCTCCCAAGAACAAGACCTTATAGCTTACTAGTTCTTGATCTGGCTGATAAAGCCACACAATGACCACCAGGTAAACAGATAACTACGGTCCGTATCACTGTTAAAACCACGCTTGCTCTTTGCAGTTTAGCAGTAGGCACAGCCTAACATTAGTCTCGCACTTTCCTGCCATTACAGTACTACAAAAGACCAGGTAAAGATGGAGGCCAACCTCACTCTTCTCTAGAGCCTAGTCCAGAGCTCTTTTAGGAGAACTCGTTTCTCTCTTATATAGCCGAAGCAGTCCAAATGCTGTCAGGGAATAAGACAGGCTGAAGTAGGTCAGTCCAAGGTTTTCCTGGTTTAACAATCCAGCGGCTGCATGCAAATCAAGACTGAAGACGAAATACACAAGGAGTCCGCATAAGATAAAGTATGGCACAAAACAACAATACCAAGCTCATTTTCTTTTTTAGGACTATGGCTGACGAGAACAGCTACAGCATCTCTACAGCAGCTCTGTTCCCTAGTCATTAGTTTCTCCTGTGTTAGTTTCACCAAGCCTAGATGCAATACACCATGACTATTCCTATGTCATCTCATAGCAGGGGAAAAAAATAATCAAAAAAATCAGACTTTTTCAGGATTGGCAGCTTTGACAACTTCCTGGTTTAATGCACAAGAACTATGACCAATCTAAGAAATATCTTCAGTTTTGTGACACACCAGCTTCCTAATGGATGCTTACTATCATCTCACCTTTTTTCCTCCCTCAAGCTGCTTTTTCTCTAGATATCGATATAATATTATCCATAAGGAAAAGTAACAATTGGAATATGTGCTTCTTCAGCAGGCTTTCAGTTTTCCCATAATTTTCTCTATTGTTTCAGCAATATTAAACTCACAAGACTTGATTAAAAAAAAAATTCAGTCCAGCTCTATGAGATGGTGTACAACCGTGGCACTCTGGATGGCCATATGCAGTGGTTCCATCCCAAGATACACTCCTAACCCCAGTACTACTACCAAGTTTTGTGAAAAAATCTCCAGAAGCAGCCCATACAGTTTTTCTCCAGTTCTTATGCAATAGGAACCTAGACATGGAGCTTTTAATTTTTTTATGTCTTTTATGTGTATGTCTTTGGTAAGGAGCAATGAGCTTATCCTGAATACTTGTCATGGTTTGATGTGGAGGGGGGGGTGGTTCTGGTGGCAGGAGAGGGATTTTGCTCCCTGCGACCTCCCCGGTTTCGGATCCGGGTTAGGCTTAGTTCTGGCCACCGGATCAGACTGCCATCCCCCTCGGGGTTGAGCCAATAGGGCGCCTCTGCGAATTGCCCTATTTAAGTCGGGACAAAGGGACCGGAAAAGGTGCTTCGCCCAGGATCGACCAGAGAAGGGAGGAGGGCACTGCCCCCGCTCCCTGGCTCCCGGCCGGGCAGCTGCCTGCGTCGGGCCGGCGCCGCCCACGGAGAATGGTGGCGGCGGAGCCAGCTGGGGAACTCGGGGGCACCCCACTCCCGGGGTGCCGACTGGGCTGAGTTCACCTGGAGAGGACTGAGATCTGAGAGAAACAGCCGCATCGACAGCAGGTCAGTGAGGATGGAGCGGGAGGAGGTGTGCCGGAGCCGAGTTTCCCCTGCGGCTGATGGTGAGATAGCAGGCTGCCCCCCTGCAACCAGGACGGCCTCGGTGGAGCAGCGACCCACTCGCAGCCCGTGGGGAGAAGATGCCTGAGCCCGAGGATGGTCGTGTTGGGGGCACGGCAAGGCAGAAAGGCATCTGGAGTCTTCGTGACGACCCACGCCGGAGCGAGTGGCTACAGCTCCCTAAGTATCCGAGACTGTGGTATAGCCCACACCGGAGCAATCTGTGGGGAAGGATTGTTTCCAGTGGGCTGGACTCACGTTGGAGAAATTTGTGGATTTTTCCTCGTGGGTAGGGGATCCATTGGAGCAGGGGAAAAGGGTGTAAGGACTCCTTCTCCTTTAAGAAAGAAGCAGCAGTAACAGCACGGAATGAACTGACCTGCACTCCCCCAGTCCCTGCCCCCTGTGCTGCTGGGGGGAGGAGGTAGAGCCGGGAGGAAAAGGAAGGTGCGGGGGGGGGGAAGGTGTCGGTTTTAAGATCTGGTTTTGTTTCTTTCTGTCCTCTCAAGTAATCGGTTTTTATTTCCCTTTGTCCTTCTAAGTAATCATTAATAAACTGTTTTGCTTTGAGAAAAGTGCTGCCTGTTTTGCCCAGGACCATGGTTGGTGGGTGCTCCCTCTGTTCTTGCCTCAACCCTCAGTCCTTTTGGTTTTTTTTTCCTCTCCTCTCTACTTTATTGGAGAAGGAGAGACTGTGTGAGTTTTAGTTGCTGGATCAGCCTAAAACCACGACAATACTATAAGTGAGAACAGAAACAGGCAAGTTATTGTCAGGGTTGTGATAATCTTGAAATAATTTTATTCAGCGGCACCTAAACACATCATTCCAGAGAGATCCAGCTGGGTTACAGAAACCTGCAAGTATTTAGAGAGGATGAGACAACTATGAACTAAAGATGACACTGTGTCTTCTTAAAAATTGTCCACAAAATATTGCATTTAATAGTTTCATTAATTCCAAAAAACATATCAAAATGTCAGATCATATATACAATAAATTTTTTAAGAATGGATCACTGATATTTACAGATGTAGACATTTTACATGTAGAACTTGGTCTCCGCACTCAATTAAAACAGCTTTGACATTCAGAGCCTTTTCATACTGTACTGAGAAGATGGTTTTAAGACAAAATAAAACAGTCATTCATTTTCACTGAGGTGTACGTAAAGGCTGCTCTTTTTTATTTTGCAAACTAAAAAGTACATTTAAATATAGCAATTAAGTCCTGGAAACTTCCATTTAAATACAACACTTCTACAGTGTAAATCCACCATAAAAGAACGGTATTAAAAATACATCAGAACTGTTCAGCAAAACATCTGGACAGATATTTGGTAAGTTATGATTTTTGTTCAGCTGTCATCAGCTTTCTCTTGAAAGATGGAAGTATTTTCTGTCACCAGTCCACACTCATCAGATTCAGGTTCTAAATTATCCAAGTAGAATGGAGATCAATTTTGCCACCACATGTACATTGAGGCTGTTTCCCAGAAGACGGTAGCACTGCTTTATCGTTACTTTGTCAGGAAAGCCTAAAACAAAAACATATAGTGCAACGTCATTGGGTTTCTTCCTAGCTTTTAGTCTACTCCTTGTTTCAGTGAACAGCTCTTAAGGCATTTATCACAGATTGCGGCAGGGTTCACCCCCCCACTAAAATTCACAAAGTTCAAAATAATTCCCCACCAGTTCATTGGATTTGGATCAGTTCTTGCATGGGCAGTACTGCCATCCCTAAGGTTTAACAAGAAGCCTCAAAACATTGGTCTATTGTGTAACTAACACCGATCTACCTTCTCTCCATTCAGCAGTCTCAGTGAGGAGCAGCAGCACCTGAAACACTGCACAACCGTTACTCTAGAGAACATCCAGAGAGGAACATGGCCACAGCAGAAAGAAAACGCGATGATTCTGCAGATGGACTGCGTTTCTCAATAGGCTTCATATTGTACTTTCAACCTGAGCCCCTCTAACCCGTTGAGGCAAATCAAATGAGTCTCACAGTGCAATATACCACTGGTGCAGATTAAGCTATGAGCACGGCTTATTCAGTGAGTGATCAAGCAGCTGAACAATTTCCCAAGTAATTCAATGCTGACCCTCCGAAATGCACCCAGAAATACAGACGGCATCCGAAATGTCCTTCACATGGTAAAAGCACAGACTGGCAGAAAGAAGGTTGGCCCAGAATTTAAACTGGTCCAGGTATTGTGAAAGGGTTCTGTTGTGTATTGAGCACAAAAAGGTGGCCACACTTCTGAGAACGAAGAAGTTGCCAACAGCCAGCTGGTGTGCTTTAACTGTCCTAGCTTGCACTCTTAGCTTACTCCGGCTGTGACCTAAAGTGCATTTGCTTTCACTTCAGTGAAAGATGAACAGCACTGGTGATTGAACCACTAGGGCCATTTGCTAAGCTGCTGAAACTTGATCACACTGAATTTTGATCATTTCCCAAGAAGAAAACCTAACTTTGAGCCCAAGGTCATCACCACTCAGATTAGCTTTGATGCTACACACATTGTGTAAACATATGATATGTGTGATATATATGTTCTGAAGTTTTCACAGCAGTTCAGAAAAATCCACTTTTAGGGATTGCTCAGGAAAGAACATGGTTGGACAGTTGCTGAGCCAAGGGTAGAAAGGAGGAGGTGTCTGGGAGGAGTTGTTCCATCCTTCTCTGCCAGTTATTAATGCCTCTAATGTGGACTGCTTTGGTAAACACATCTTCTGCCAGCTCCATCCACTCTGCCCAGCCTCCTGGCGCTCACATTTGAGCAACCGTTCTCTCTTTGGAACAATCACTTGCACTTCCACACATACTTTCTTAGATGGAGTTTTCACATTAAATCACTGAATAAGGTACTGAAGCTACACATTTTAAAAGAGCATATAAAAATACATATAAATATGTAAAGAATATAAATATACTTTAAAAGAGTATATGAAAATAATATAAATATTAAGAAAAATATGTACTTATGCACATGCGCATGTGCACTTATAGCCCAAGAAGCTTATCTGAACTCTGAAAATTTCACTTTCTCTTTCTGCCTCTTGGCAACTGAAAGTATGAATTAATTTTCAGGGCTCACTGTTTCCTTTATCCCAAGCCTCCTCCATGTGCCTGTTAACATTACCTTGCACCTTCTATCTTATTGACTCAAGACTAGCCTACATCAGGAGGGCAGATTTAACAACCCATAGTATGCTGGCACTTTCTGCACAGCTCTCACTCTATCGTTTCGGTTATGAACGCTACTTGATGATGTTGCAGTCTTGGCAACACGCATTACCACATTGTGCTGGCCTTCCACTAGGCTGCCATTTGTTTCCTAATAGCTTACATATATCACTGACAGGAAAAATGGAAAAGGCATCCTGACATCACCCTCATGAAAGGAGGTCGCAGGTGCAGGAACGCTCCAATCACTTTTAATGAAATTGCTGTGGGACCCACAGTAGCGACTAAGACAAACGACTGCAGTATTTCATTGACCTGTAGTGCAATTACTATTCATACATCTAGATGTTAAAAGCACAAATAAATCAGTTAATGTTAAGAATGAACAACGATTTTAACTCTGGACCTCACATATTGGAAAAGACCATTAATTTGTTAAAATATAGAACTATTTAGAGACAGTCATGTTTCTTCTGATGGTACAGTAGCTGCAGCTAGTAACAGCATCTGTTACAAAGCTTCCTGACATTCTCTTCACTTCATTTTCAGCTTATAGTTTTTTCATTCTTTAGCTTCTTGGATCAACAACATATTTGCAATGGGTACATCTCCAAGCTTTCTGTTGTTGAAAATTTCAGCCCAAATGTTGCTGTCACTACAGAACACAGGAGCAGAGAAATAGCACATTTCTCTCTGAAAATTCCACACTTCTCAATAACGACTTGAAATTTAACATGGGAGAAGTGCTGTCAGAGAAACACACTTTGCTGTAGCCATAAATATAGCAACTTTCAGAAAAAAAAAAAACCATAGCTTGCAAATCCTTAAAAGAAACTTAGATTATAGTACCTATCACCAAAGATTTCAATAAGCCTAGAGCTGAGTAACGCTTATTTTAGGTACAAAGTGGGACATGTCTTAAACACAAAGGAAAGAAATGTCAGACTTGTGACTCAGTGCACTGGGAAAAGCTTGTTCCGCCTATGAATCAGGGGTATATGTGAGAGGAAGCCACTGGATGACAGAGGCTTGTTTTATGCCTTGTGGAAGTTGGAAAAGCAGTATAGCGAGGCAGGGAACTGCAAGAACTGAAGGAAGGTCCCGTTATTAGGGCAGAAGGGTACTGCCCTCTGAGAGGCGGAGTCGAACCCTGTCCCTCCCTTCACAGTTCTCAAGTGGCAAAACACAAGTTTGCTAAACGAGCACTTAGTAGATGGTGATGATCTGGATGCTCCTCAAATTCAAAAGCCTGACTTGTCTTGAGCGATCAGTTCTGGTTTGCAAAAATATTGAAGCCTCACAGCTGCCCCTGAAGATGAGCTCTGAACAGAGAAAGCACGCTATCATTCCAAGCACTCTGAAACAGTAAAGGTCAGATTTTAATTAATTGCCCTAAATTAATGGAGTCTTCCAAACATAAATTTCTTCATTGTCTCGGTTCTTCCTCTGTAAAATATAAGCAATATTAACCCTACTACATCTCTCAGTGATGTTGCAAAGACTGATTTAATATTTGGAAAACACACGCTGTATTCAAAAAGAAGAGAAAATGGGCAATTCTATGCTAAAAAGAGATCTCGAACAGCATGGTAAACCTATACAAGCCCAATCCAGCCCTGTTTAGCTCAAGTTTCTTTATATCGGCCTACGTCAATACGGAACAGAGGTACGCTAAGAAAAAGGCTGTCTGCAAAAAGAACAAATCTATTAAAGAAAAGAGGCTATGAAAAAATCCTGCATGTTGGTGTGTAACTCAGAACACTCCTGCAAATACTCTTAAACAAGTAAGCTTTAGTGCTGGGAACTAACATTGAACTTCGCAATCTTGATAATGCTCTTTGAATGTAGTAATTTTGAATATAACTAAGTACTAAATGAGAAAACTAAAACAGCAAGAGAAATAAATATACAAAAACTATTAGCACTCCTCAGAACTCTAAGTCACTGAGGAAGTCAAAGAAAAATATAACAAACTACTCAAGGTCAGTGGTGTCTTATTCTATGGATGCTTGTGTTGCTGAGAGACAATAAATTGATCTGCTGTGGCGGTCGCAGGCCAGGCTCTTTAGCAGGTAGTAACAGCTCCACTTTCTTGCCTGCCTTTCTTTTCTTGTGTTTTCTTTACAAGGGGAATTCTGGTGAATTTTTTCAGGCTTATTCTCGGTCACCTGTGTCCAATGTACTGGTATTGCTGAGTCTTGCTCTTTGACTCCCTCTTCTCCACAAAACCAGTTAGAAAATGAAGTAACTGACCAAGGGCTAGGACTGCCTTCTCTAGAAAATAGAGATGACTTAAAAGATCATTAACTGAAGAGTCTGGTTACTCCTGAACAAAGAAGTATCTGTGTCTCCTGAAATTCCCTTTCTGTCAGCAGCTGCAAACGTGTGGAAGGGAGAAGGCAAGCAGCTCAAACACTGAGAACCACTAACAGAGCTCCTAAACTGGCAGTAAATAGTTTCAACTCTAAACAAAAGTATTCCTTCATTTCCATTCCGTAATAGAGCATTTCTCATGCCAAAGCTTTCTTCTTAGTTTATGAAGACAAACCTAACCACAGAAGTTGGCTCTTATAAAAACTAGTGGAAATTCAGAGAAATTCAGAGTTAGCCAAATAACAAGAATCAATCTTAAGAAATGGATGGAACTAGACAATCTTTGAGGTCCCTTCCAACCCTAACCATTCTATCGTTCTATGAGTGACTGAAAAAAAAAAAGGCAAAATAAAAAGCATGGATTAGTCCCCAGTAAAAAACCCTACACTGGAATTTCTGAAGAATGACGTAGAAATGGGTACTTTGCAGCACATACCAAATTCTGGAGGAAATCCATGAAGATTTGCTATTTCTCTTGGGGTAAAGTATCTCAGTTTTAGCGTTGACAATTTCATAAGCTTCTCTTCTTCTGGTAGCTCCTCAATGTGTTTAAACACTGATTCAAGCTATGAAGAATATCCAAAGAAACAGATATTACCGATGCAGGCCAAATAAGGAAAATTTAACACTCGCATCTTAACAGAATTATTCTTTGATTATCACAGTGCCAAAGACAATAGTGTGCTTTGCTTGAAAGTATGACTGCTGGTGTATTTTTGCAGTCAATATCTCAACACATGGACTTGCACAAAAGAAATCAATGTTGCCATGAAGGCACTCATCAATCCACCTCCAGTTACAAGCTATACAAATACTTCACGAGGCAATCAAAGGACTATAAACATTTGTTTATAGTGACAAGGATAGTGACGTAATATAACTCAATAGCAGACCATCCGCACAAATTAAGCTGTATGGATGCAGCTGTTTTAATGCATTCACTTTGAGATTACCCTGAGTTCCAAAGCTGCATTCTTCTTATGCTTAGAAATGCCATATAATATCAGTGAACAGCACAGAAGTGCAGGAAGCAGTGCTTATGTACAAAACAGGCTTTGTGAAAAGCATCTTTGACGATTCACCAATACATTTACTTTTACTTTGTCCAATGCCAAAATACCACTTTGTGTGAACTTAGTGTCAACAGAAGAACTTGTCAAAATACTGTGTATTCCCAGATAAATAATACTTTTGAAGTTCAAACCTGCTAAACATTTGACAATATTTACTGGATCATCTGTGTACAAAAAAAGGCCCTAGATTCACGACACTGTACTGTAGTTTATCCATAGAATTAGTCATTTTTAGTATTTTCATATACCCCTGTGAAACCTGTTTGCAACACTACAGATAATAAAATAATAGCAACTCATATTCTCCACAGAGACATACATATAATCTTGATTTAAATGAACTGTCATTTAGGAACATAAAGTAAATCAATTGGAAACTCAGCTGCAAAAAATGTAGTTTTAAAAGCCTTTTTATTATAATATTCAGAATAATAAAGCAGAAGACAGAAAAAAAAAAAGTTTTAAACCAAGTCATTCTCACATATTAGTCTACATATTCTTACCTGTACATCTACTGCTGTCTGCAGAACTGAGCCTGTCCCTTCTACGTAGTGTCCATACCTTAACAACAACAATAACGATCTTAAATTAATATTTTCATCAGACCTCATAGTACTGACAACTGCAAAGATGCTGGGAGGTTACTTTGGTTCCTTTGTTTTGATTAACAAATCACCTCCTGGATAGATAAAGCAAAAGGCCTTGTTATTAATAACACTAACCCTTGGTGTGCAGCAGCCTCTGAACATGCTCTCTGAGGATGAGTCTGCAATCAACACACAAAGGTTTATCCACACAAATGCCTTATATAAGTCAATCAGGTAACTATACAAAGGCAAGGAATTCAAGCATAGCTTCAGCAGGAAGGGCTATCTACATTGCACAAACTAATTTCACATTAAGGGAAAATGTGTTAAAGACCAAATGGTCGTAGGGGTTAAAATCAGCTCTCTGTATTCAAAGAAGGACCATTAGTGTGAGCCTCCAGCTTTTATATCAATCCATTAGGAACAAAGTGGTTCAGTCAAGTTTAACTTTTGGTTGCTTGTGGATTTTCCACAGAGGGAAGAGATGGGGGATGGCCAGGTATCTATGCAGAGCAGTAGAAGAAAGAAAGAAAAATAAGAAAGAAAGAAAAAAATTAAATCCAACTAAACAGTAAGCAAACTTACATTCTAAAACTATACGATAGCTTCTTTGGATGTTTTGTGGTTGATTGCATAACAAGATGTTTACTGTATAGTCTCTTCCAGGCTATCATTTAAATATAATTATGGGCTTTCAGAAACATGCTCTGCTGCTCTAACTATGATAGTGTTTGAACATCTTGAACAGAGAGCGAGGCAAGTCAACAGATGGCTTTCGCACAGTGGAAGAACGTCAGATGCTCTGCATTAGAGCGATGCAGTCTGCATCAACCAAGCCATTAACAGCTACTATTCTCTAGTTTTACCTGCACATCTGTAAAGACAGTTATAAAGGTCTTTTGCTCCATTTGGGGTCCATTCTAAGGCATTCTAAGGTCCATTCTAAGAACAATTTTTGGTTTAAGCCTTTCTAATTTCACAATGAGTAAAGGAAGACTCTCCCTTCAGCACAGACACAATGACCCAGCATGGTTCAATGTTGAGAATTTTTTCTTCAGTTGGAATAGCTTATAAGTAGTTCTGCCAATCAGTGAGACCAAAACTCATTTTAAAACAAAGTGCTTGCAAATCTTCCTTAGGATCAGAACAAAAGGCCTTAAACACTGGTATAGATTAAAAACACATGGAATCTAACTGTGTTGTAAATACATCACCTTTAATTGGTTACTTGCATTCTGAAAATTCCCTAATACCACATTTAACAATGTAACACACATAGCACTGAGGAATTCTGATCATCTTCTTTTGTAGCATCTGATCATATTTCAGATGAATATATCTGAGCCAAAATAAATAAATGAGGATAAATTTCAAAGTGGTATTTTAGAGTTTTACTGGAGGAAAAAAATCTTTTAATAGGATCCATACTATATAAAATACTCCTGTCTAAATAATTTGCACTAGAGTACAGAACTCCTCACAAAAAAGATCCAGTTGGTGTAAAAGTGGTTTGGGGGTGGGGGGTGTTTTTTTAACACAAATGTGGGCAGATGGTCAATGTTAGCTGGATTGTTATTAATTATTATTGCAGCTGCTGACTACAGAAAAATTAACATTCCTACCTTAGACTTGGGACATAATTAAAGATGGGAATTTTTGCCACAGTAAAAAATGATGCATTGACTTTCTGACATTTCATTACCAGTTACAATGAAAGGAGTTGGCTTAAGAAATTACAGTCTTAAATTATCATCTGACTCAAGATTCCCCCCCCCCCTTTATTTCTGTAAGCTTTCAAAAAACCTCTTAGTTTCATACACATCATATATTATTTCTAAGTATATTGTGTCCTATATTAGGACTAACAAAAACATAATTCCCACAATGCTAGAGTTTCTGTAACTAATATTACACTATTTTAGAAGGTATTGCTTCTCTTGTCAATATCAAGAATTTACAAGTTCAGAATCATTGTATCTAAAGAAATAGTTTTCATTTGCTCTGTCCTTTAAAATGGACAAATTCCTCTCACAACTTCAGTCACCACAAACATACTTCTAAGAGAAACCGTGGCCTTTGTAGTCTCAAGGAACTCAGCAATCATATTGCAATTGCCTAGGAGACCAAGGTCAGAAGGCAACACAGGATGATCTGCTTGATCTCTCACACATCACAGCCTGTTACATTTTACCCTATACTTCACCAAAGCCTTTCAGAAGACGTACTGGTATGACAAGGGCAGAAAGGCAAAAACGATGAAATATTGGTGTTTGAAGTCCCTGAATTAGCAAGGACTGGAGAAGGCACACCCAGATTACTCTCATCACACGAACCTTGATGGAAATATCTGAAGACCAATCAGAACTGAGAGAAATTTTTCTCCAGCCTCAAAGCTGATGATCAGTATGACTTGTAAGAAAGACATCAGAAAGGCATCTCAGCAGAGGGATTTTCTGTACTACTTGAAGTGTTGTTCTGCTCTATTCAGGGTCCTTCTTCCTAAATCTGATGCTTCAGAGAAACATAAAAACAGAACTCCTAGAACAAGTACAGCAGCAATTTATTCTTGGCTTCAGAACGTGATCTGGATGAAGCCTGAGATGTAATGATAACCTTTCTCTTAAAGCAGAGTGGTAAATTATATGATCACATTGAGAACCATGTTGGAAACCTCCCTTCCCAAACGCTCTTAAAAAAGGGAACAAAGACAGTAAATCAGATTCCTATGTTTTGAGTCAAGAACAACTACCACAACTATCTGGCCTGGCTCCTTCCACATCAGCAGAAGTGCAACAGTCACGTTCTGCATCACATTTCCCACCACTACGTATAAAGACTTCATATGAACTACTCAGGAGCCTCCTTCGGTGTGATTTTGATAAACACAATCACAAACTACCATGACGTATTCTAGTGAAACCACAAGTGGCCAATGTATTTTTGATGATGCTTAAGGCATACATGAGATACACAAGATCATTCTGGCCTGAAGTTTTTATTTGACTATTCTAGTTAAGAAACAGATCCCATGCGATGCCGATTCGCCCCCAACTCACGAGACTGAGGGCAGAAAAGGCATATGTCAATGAGAGCTGGGAGATTGCTCAAATTTTGAATGTCTGAAATTCTCTTTCAGCATTTTTATTGTTAAAAAGTTGAAATCACAAAATCTGCAGGAACTCTGTAAATCTGGCAGTCTAATTTCTACTAATTGAAAAAAAGAAGTTATAAATAGCTTTAACTCATCAATTAAGCCATTTTGTTGAAACATTCTGAGAATTCAAAAAAACCCAATCTAATTTGAAAAATTCACCGATATTAACATTTCCTACAAATGTCCAGGCTCCAACTGGCATTTTCCAATACAAATGTATTCAGCGGAAAAGCTCCTCACCGGTTGTCTGTGGGGTTTCAGAACACTCGATAACATCCAGCAGCCAAACTTAAAATCGCAAAGTACAAATCAGAAAACTACTAGACAGAAAAGCACTGATGTTCTGCTCCATCAAATATGATTTGTAATCCAGCAACTTAACTGGTTTTATGACATACAGCCAATCCACAACTATTCTGATCTACACAGCTGAAAAATCCAAGAAATCAATAAAATGTACAGGGGAGACAGTTTTCATGAGGAATGGATCTGTCATGCATGACACTTTGTAACTTCATTAAGCGATATAAAAAAAATTCATTAATGAATCAGTAGTATACCAGTCTACTGGAACCATATTTCCGCAGGGGTAATTAAGCTTCTGTGAAGGTCAACAACAAATGGCACTGTCTTTCGTGAATGCCTTTTTGGAGTGGGCACATGATGTTCTGCCAGACAGATTCTCATGCTGGCATTCCACTTGATCAGGAAGCACGCTATATAAGGAGATTTTTTTTTTTTTTTCAGAGGCCTGTTTGGGGTTTTTTTGATGAAATGGCTCTCCTTGTTTTTACAGTACACAAGCAAAAACACATTTAAAATTTCAGGATGTGATTCAGCAAGACATTTTCTTTGCAACTTACCCTTTTGTAAAGCATGTGGACCTCCGGCAGGTGGGCTTAACAATGTCTAACAAGAAAGAATAGCGCAATAAGGACTTCGGTGGTAAGAAATATTGACTCGTTTCTTCACATTCCTCTTCCAAGAAATCTTTTAGCATTTGAATAGAGGAATCATTGTCCTGACCATGTTTCCTTTCCATTTCTTCTACTGTTTCAAGCTTAAAAAGAAAGGCCCCTTTTGGTAAACTCTTCTTGCTGCTGCAATCAGGATCGATGTTTGGATCCAGATTCTTCTCTTCAGAAGTCAAAGAGGAACTAGCTTTACCCACTTTGTCAGTGACTTTGTCCTTGAATAAGTCGTCTAGATTCTGATCTGGGAATCTTTTCAATATCTAAGAACAAATTGTGAGAAACAAACTGAAGAACTGCATTTGACAAATAACTTGACAGCAGACTCTGCAGTGAGTAAAAATTCCTTCAGAGATGCTCAGAATAAAGCAAGTAACCATTCAGTATTATTTTCATGAATATTTCAGAAAACGTTAGCATCAAGATTTGCTGACCTACCAACAATGATGTCAGGAACAACCATAAATAATTGCCTTTGCAAAAAGACCTTTCCAAGTGTATGAAAAGGTAGCAAAATACATCATTTTCTAGTCACTATCAGCCACTGTGCCCCAACTGTTTAAAGCCATCTAAGCCACTGGAATGCATTGCAGTCCTTAGAAAACTCAGCATCCGGGCTGAAAAAAAAGAGACAGAATATAACTTTTCTGTTGATATCACTTATCCTCTCTCCACTCCTCAACGCACACCACTAAACCAAAAATTTAACCCCAATCTTCATGAAACAAAGCAAATCCAAGTAACACTAATAGACCCACCTGACCAGAAGCTTGAAATGGAAACGGCTCTTGGTGAAGCTTTGCAATTAGAAAATATCGCAGCCTGGAATTGGGAATGCCAAGCTGTAAACAAAATCCACAAGCCTTTAGTCCATGTGACAAAGAGAAAATACTGGTCTACAGTGTCTTACAAGTTATCTATCATCATATACAGGAATAGAATTATGTCACACTAATATATTTTGCGCCTTCAGAGATATCAGTATTAATTGATAATACCTAAACACTTATAACTTCCATACCTAGGTATTTTCAAGGAAACTAGTGGGTAATTATTCTTTGTATCTCATGGTTTTTACTTTCGCTGTAAATGAACAGGAACGTAACAAACTTTTATGTGAGGCAAGAAGAAAAACAACATGCATCGCGATTTCTTAGGACAGGTACTACCTGTTTTCTATAAAAAAGAAAAAAAGTGTCTCCTTGCCTTTTTAAACAAAGAATTATAAGACACTAACAATGAAACAAATGTACCACAACTGGTTTTCAACTACCCTCCATCAGCTTCTCTCAGATATATACAGGACTTCACTGATTCCATTTAGTCTTGTACAATCTGAAATCTTTCTCAACTCTTTTTTCAGTTGCCAGGGAAACACGCAAACAAGGCCCCTCCTCCCACAAACCACACAGTCAGATTTTCTTTGCTGGGAAATTCACAGGCATCAGCATTTCTGAAGCAATGAGGCTCCTGCAGGGAAAACCACCTTCTTGGTCATGGTGTAAATTCACGCCTTCTTGAAAAAACATCAAATGGTAGCAAAGCAATATGGGACTAGGATCTGAACAATAACAGCAGTATGATTACGCCAGTATACTGATGAGAAATCAGAAATCACGTCAGATGGCTTTCTCATTCAAAAAAGTATCTTTAGCTCTGGGCATTACTTTCTTTTCTAATACAATAGATCATTTTCATATGTTTTTGAGCACATTGCAGTTTGAGCAGTTAAATAAATATTAGCGCAATTTTGGTACTTACACAGGTTGGAGACAGGAGAAATTCTTGGTATTTAAATCCACATGTTTCTAGTGTTTGCAAGAGTTCATTTCTGGCAGTGAAAAGAATCAAAAAGCAATTACTCTCTTCATATAGCTTTTAGGTGGCTTTTTATCCTAAATAAAAAACACATTAAATGCAACACCTTAAGTACCAAGACATTTAAGCACGTTCAGTGAAAGAACTGGACAGAAAACTACAGATATGAAGTCATCCATTTCTGAACTTGAGGAGACAACATACGAAGTTCAGTGTTAGTGTGGCCAAAAATGACTATTACACATTCACAGGTATCTCACACTTACTTCTAGTGCAAACGTCCCTTCAAAAAACATCCCCTCTCTTGGAGAGTACTTATAGCGTGTCAACAAGGAAAATAATCAGAGGGCCAGACATTATCTTTATGGTGAATTATGAAACAGGCGATTAAAGCCACTACAAATAGCTCACTACTTCCCTCTGTTCACAAACATGGCATCAGCTAAGCCTAAAAAAAGGGCTAACTCAAGGGATGACAAAAATTGGTGGCTTCGATAGTAACAGTGAGGTAGGACTGTACTTTATAAACAATGGAAAATCACTGAAATAGAAATCTTCTTAAAAAGACTTGCCTTTTGTATTCCATGCAGACCACGCCAGGCTGGAACTATACAAAAAGCATGAGCTGTGATCTGTACCTGATACTGTATGTGACACTGCATCCCAAGCATTACAAGAGAAAACAAGTGTTCTGACTGGGATGCTTTCTGTGCTACCATTTATTCCAAACACTGGCCAGCAAGGCATAGCCTAGGGAATCGCAGGTCTACAGCAGCAGCCTGCACCTCCAACAAAATGTTCAAGTGTTCACAGAGGACTGCTGCATGCTTAACTAGCGAGAGTGCTGAACACATCTTCCAGCTGCCTGCCATATTGATTAAGGAGCATGATGTGTAGGGTGGCTGCTCTTTTGGTGCTTTAAGGAATGTTATGGAAACATCCTACTCTATTCCAGCAAGAAATGAGAGGAAGACTACAACCTCCTGTCTCCTGCTTTGCCAACAAGAGAGGAGAACACTCCTGCTGCCATTAGGTAACCTTATTGACAACTTTCCTTTTCCACATTTCAGATGAAGACTATATAGTCTTCACACTGTATCCCTGGACCATTTTATGGCAACTCCGAACCAGTGATAATCTACTACCAACAAAGGTACTGAAGAAACCCCTGTACTGTACTGTGATCTTAACACAAGCTACCCTGAGCTCCTGTCATGGGTAAAAAACCAAAACCTCTGAGTGCAATACCTATTGCTATTTTTCTTTTAAAATTGATATTGAACCCTCCTAAAAGAGATAGGATTATCAAATAAAATCAATGGAGTCAACTTGTTATAAAATATTTTATCCGCTTAGAGAAAGAAATAGTTATTTAGCAACGTCCTTTCACAACCTAAGATTTTCATTCCTAAATTAAAACAGTATTTTTAACTCACAGCTGCTAGCTGTCTTATCTCACTCTATTTTGTTAACTTAAATTCTAGGAAATAAAAATCCTGCCCTCTCCTTCTAAGTAAAATGTTCTTTATTAGAAATGAAAACCTGCATAAATTAGACTTTACCTTGCAGAAGAGGATTCAAATCCTTTAACGTTTTCTAAAAGTAGGTACCTTGGAAGCTTCTGGAGCCTACAAGGAAAAAAAAAAAGATCAACAAATCAGAGTAACAAGATGTAAACTACATTATATTCATTCACAGATTTGTTTAGCTACAAGAAAGATCAAAGTATTTCCACATCATGCTACCTGCTCAAGTTTCACATCCTTAAAAAAAACGTATCTCAACTTTCAAGGTTGCCTAGATCAAATCATTCCCAACTGAATTAAAAATGTAGACTGCTGGTAATTGTAAAAAACAACAAAACCCACTTATGTTCACACAGACTGCTGTACCCTTCTGTACCCCATGCATGTACTTCTGAAAATGCTTACCACTGTTCATTTCCTAAAGCATAATATTATTATTTAAGAGACAGAGTTTGTAATAGGAAAGATAATTGTCAGGGGAAAAAAGATAACTATTCAGCCATGGAACGGAAAACTTTTGTTTTAAAATGCTTAAACCCAAAATCAATGTCAAAATGTCACATCAACTTTACTGATAACACATGAGAACCAGTATTCCGCTAATTGCTTTAAGAAATATGACATGTTTAGAGCTCAAACTGCAGATATTCTCAGTTTTCTATATTTAACTTTTTCATTTTGATGGGGGAAGGGGAAGGAGATGACTGAGGTTTAGCAAGATCAATGCAGAGGTCTGGAAAGGGGCTCATTCCAAAAACAGCACATTAAATCTCTGGAGAAAGGAACATGGCAAAACTGTGCCAGGGACCATTCTAACAATGTAGAAGCATAGATGATTCAGGTTCAAGTCTCTGGAAACATTCCCTGGCACTGATTAGTTATCTAGTAAGGCTAATGTAGACATAGTATGTCTGCCACACATGAGGATCTCAGAACAGCACATAGAAACAAGATCCTAATGCCACTAGACAGCAGCTCCATGCTTATTTAAGGCAGTAAGTGACTTTGGACTTCTACTGGCACAAATCACAGAATTTGTTTTAGCACATTCTTAACTACCGTCAATTAAAGACATTCGCATCAAGAATTAAAGAACTAAAGCATTTCACAAGAAATTGGAAAATGTACAAGATACTATGTTAAATTTTAAAAACCTAAAAATAATAGTGAAAAAAATAATACTAAACTGAAAAAAGCAGCAGCAGCCAAATTCCCTGCAGAGGAATGGAGAATATATCTGTTTACCCATGCTCATCATCATCACCTACTATGAAACTTATTTATAAAGTAATGAATCCAGAGCATAGCCTGAAATGCAAGAGCTCACACAGGATAAACAGATCACAAGACAAGTAATCACCATACAAAGAGTACGTGTTAAGTACTTGGCAGGTATTAACATTACAAATGTGTCTGTAAAAGTAGCACTTTGACATCTTAGCAATAGGTTTCCCTGGGTTATGGCTTGGGCATGATAAACAGACCCCGGACCATTGAGGTCAGACTTTGTTTGTTCTCTGAGTGCTCCAAGGATTTCCCAGGTCTTTCCAGATCTTGAAACTGTCCTTTCCATACCTCTGATATTTGTCTTCCCACAATATCTTTGAGCCTCATTTCAGTGGCATTTCATTATAAAAGGCTGAATGTAAGGTAGGAACAGCCAAGGAGTGACTAATTATTTTATAGCTTCCATAAACTGAACACATGCTATATCAATTTAGAATGCAAAGTGGTAATTCCTATACTAAGAATTTCCCTTTTTTGGACTGAAATACTTCATACTCAATGTTTGGCAAACATGTCATATCCAGAAATTACAGAAACACTATCTCAGTAAAACATAAATCTATTGGAACGGAGAAACTCTGCAGAAGTCACCTTCTTGAACATATTACAGACTGCTTACAGTAGGTACTGCCTTGAGAAACAACCTGCCCGAGGGAGATAAGGGAGTCAGCACGGTCTCACGGGCATTGAGATAAAGTGCCACAGCCAAGTCCAGCTCCTTTGCATTACCATGACAGAAAAGTGTCTTACTCATGTCCTGCAGTGTCTAAAGCTTTGGTTTTGAGAAGGCAATACTTCTGCCCTTTATCCAGCTTAGCTCACAGCAAACAGGAAGCAACATTTCCATATTAATGTACATCAGTGTCCCAAAGGCAGCTAGCCTCTTAACTGTGTCTCACTTTAACAGAAAGGAATACAGAGGTCAGGATTCCCTTAAGGACAGGGAAGGTACTATTATTCTGACAAATTATTAACTTACACACTATCTGCTGTTTTTAATTTATCATTTTGAAAGGTCAGTCTGGAGGACTAAGTTACATTCCTTGTTCCAGAAAAGATATCCTTTGCAACTTTTCAAAATTCACATTATCTCCCTATTTTTGTGCCTCTGCTAGAAGCAGGGGAGTAATATAATCTTTCTTTTTACCTATCAATTGTCTAACTTACTAGGTTACAGAATCTGTACCGTTTTCTGTTTTATGTTCTCTGTCACAGATTTCTTGGGTGATCCCAGCCAAGCCACCCAGTTCTTCTATGTCTGTTGCCTGCCTGCTGATGACACAGGCAAAGAGGTGGTCCCATTTAATGTTGCTGGCTGCTAAAAAGTTGTTTCGGGAAGAAGGATTAAGATCCTCTTGTCACAGTGGTAAAAGCACTTTGAAAGAAATCCTGTTGTTGGTACCAGTTTCCTTTTATGCAGATAGCATTTATTAAAAAAAAGGAAAAAAAAAAAAAGAGTCAGCCAGACATTTCTTCATCCTCCTCCAATTCTGAGAGTAAGATTAACTAACGAAGGAATATACAGAGAGCAGCTGTCTCGGTCTCCAGCAGAAGCAGGACTGCCAGGAATGGTAAGTGTCTGGTGGACTGTAACTGATGCAAATTCTCAGGCTCATGCCAACTGGTGCCCAATGGACATCTCAATCCAGAAGCAGAGATTGCTGCTGGATAATCTCCCTGAGCAACTGCTTGCTTCACTTCCCCAGGAAGGTTGCTTACAGTGCTATGCATCTCTTCCCAAAAAAGACTACAAGCATTACTTGGAGCTGATTTTTAACACTCTCAATAAGAACAATTTAGGTCAGCAAAAACTTCTTTCTTTGGATTTACTGTTTCAAAATTTAATGCATAAATAATACAAATCATTATGGCTATTTTATGTGGAACTAGGGTCTGACCAGGCAAAAATGATAAATTAACACAAAGACAAGGGCACCATTCAGACAGTGCAGTGCTATTCAAATTTTTTAGTAATACTACTCAAAATAGAGATTGTACTACAAACCAAAAATACATAAGCTGCCCCAAAATATCTAGAAGCAGCACCAAAAAGACAGAATAGACACTTTGAGAAAGAATGGAAGGGGATAGAAGATGTATAGTATTTCACGGTCAATAACATGTTTAAATAAACTCTTTCAAATGTTACCTATTCAAAAGGTGACTAAATGTTCAATTAAAGCTTTTTCAATCTGGTATTTCCAACAATTTTCATGTTTCCATGACGCCCATTAGTAAACTATTATATTACCTACTCCTGCTTCTAAATAAAGTCAGTGCAAGTTTGATGTTGAACTGAAAATAAACAACTCAACTTGTTTCATTTATGATACAGCCACAGTTTAAACAGACATACAATAAAAAAGAAAACTCAACAATGAAAGCATATACAGTAACTATCAAATGATAATGGCATTACTAAAATACAAGTATTTAAGTTACATATGATCACATGAAAACAAACATGTAATACAACACAACACTAGTAGTATCCCTGTAAAACATTACAGATGGCTTGTCTCGCTGCAATATAAAACACCTGCTTAGTTACATCAAAGGCTTGAGAACTGAGACAGAAGTTCATTTATACCTTGGGAGAATATCAAGGATATAAAGAAAGCTCTTTGTCCGTGGATCAGATACATCACCTTGCAGGCCAACTCTAAGAAAGAATAAAGAAACACTTGTATATAACTTGGAGGAAACTGACATTTGACTTACATTTTTCTACAGAATGATCTAACTTTTTGCTTTGAGTTTCAAAAACAGATTCTGCAAAAGCATGGTGTATAGGCATGAGGACCTGCTCACAGAGGCAACATCCTAAGAATTGCTCTAAGGAATGAAAGCCTGCCCCTGGAATCCATCACCTCATAGAGAGGTTAAAAGTGAAGCATTCAGTAATGAAACCCACTCCCCAGTCCGCAAAACGTTTAGCATTCTGGTCTTGTCCAGAAAACCCCTTGAACATACTTGTCTCTGAGAGAACAAAAAAAATCAAACAACTCACTGACTGAAGTTCATGGGAATACCCAGCTATTTTATGTTGAATATATGAAAGTACTTCTACAAATTAAAGCCTCAGTGCTGACCATGTCGCAGGATTAAGCCCCATGTGTATAGCTTTGTAACCAATTTTATAACATTAAACTGGACAGCACATGCAGGTTATAAAAACGATAACATAATATAATGATTCCAGGCCTGTGTTCCTACAACTTATATTTGTATTAGCTTAAAAAGAATAAACGCTTGATAGAAGAGCTTTAGGGTGTCTCCAAATTAAATAGTCATACAAAGATTTTTTTTTCACTATATTATAAAATAAAAGATTTTGAAGGAATGATTCCTATATACATCACAGGTTTGCACAAATAAATTTGTATAGATCAGCACCACTTTGGAAGGACTTCTTTTCAATCTTAGAGCATTCATTGAGATACATTTTCTTACACAAGTAGTTTCATCACCATCATCAGAATTTTTCATTAAGCTACTACTTTGCATGTGTACAGTTGCCAGGATCTTACCTCCACTGGTCACCACTGTCAAAACTATATGAATTTGAAACTAAACCACAAAATCATTTCAAAGACATTATCTTCCTAATCCTGGCTAAAATAGAAATATTCCTCAGAATAAACTACTTATGTGCACATGCAATTTTCAAAGTAGAGCAAAATGTTTGAATTTCACTGTTAGAGAAACAATATGGTATGGAAAATAGGTGCTGTAAGAAGCTTACTTCATTTTAACTGAATCAAAATATACATTACAAGAAATGGGGTTAAAAATTAAGATTCAAATTGCTCCCATTTCTTCCACTTCAGTAAGTCACAGGGTAAGTAGGGCTACAACATTGTTGCTTGGGAAGAGAAAGATACACAGGTGAACCACTCACATAATCGCTCTTGAAAACCTTTCTCTTTTAACAGTTCACATTGTAACAACTGCACTTTTCTCCAAAGTGTGCTGTATCTACCTTGTAAATGGCTGACAGGGAGGACTCATCAAAATCATATCAAAAGATAAAGTGTCAAATTCTTTCAGTGTTATGCCCTGAATAAGGAAAAAAAAACAAAACAAAACAAAACAGAACTTTGAGTGTTGTAAACTCTATGAAACTTTCAAGTCATCTTTGAGACCAAACTACCCCTCGTACTTTCACTATGTGCTTCACCTAGCAAAAAAATACCTAATCTCCCATTTGACCTACAGTTTCATTCTTTTCTGCCTTGGCAAATCATACAATGCAAATATACATTTGAATATGAACCAAAACACACTAATGATGTTAGCATCTATAAATAATCTTGAGATTTTTATCTACTCATTCTTTCAGAAGAGGCTTAGTGGTTCTTTCAGTAGATCACATCAAAATACCAACTGGTTATTTCCTCCAAGTAAAGTATCATTATTTAGATATGAAGTCTTTGTACATCAAAAAAAAAAAAAGAAAAAAATGTTAATTTATCCAAAACAGGTGAAAAAATATTAGATCCTCTCAAAAGACAAAATATCTGAACAGAAAAGTAGCTCAGGTGTCAACATGGTAATTTTTACAGGTCCAAACTGTGAGTTTTAACTCTTAGGAGCTGACTACCAATGCATCCTGTAAAGTTTACTTCATTTTAGTTTTTGCTGAGTAAAAATCTCTCAAAGATGTTACATGGCCAAAAGCTCTACTCTGCAAAAATATTTCTGTTCAGAGAAGAAAGAATTAGGTCTGTAGCATGAACTAATTATACACAGGCAGAATTTCCTCTAGGCTAATGTTAAGGAAAACTAGAAGGACAACATACTAAGGAGCCAGAGGAGAGGAGAAGGACAATGATCAAGTAATTATGAGCTAGACAAAGAAATCACTGCCTTGCATATTTTGAGGGATATCTGTATAGCAAATGTAACATAACTGCCCACAGAAATTAGACAAAAGCTGCTATTTTTCCAATAAATTTAAAGAAGATCTTACTGACTGTAATCTGCATATTTATATTTCCCATATAAAACTTTAAACCATCATTTAGCCTGTTATTGTTGAGTGCTGAATAAGCAGCTAACCTTTAGACACCTTGTTTAAGTCTTAAGCTGGTATCTTAAAACAAATTCAGTATCTTTTACTGTCATGTTGTAAAACTGTAAAAGATTAAAAAGTGTACAGTAATTTCTAACTAAATCCAAGTAAAGCCACAGGCCTAGTTTGCCCCTTGATTAATAAAACAGAAACAAATTTTACCTAGTTCTCCAAATAATTTGGAAAAGAGACAGAATTCCTAAACCATTTGATCTATTGAGCTCACAAAAAAAAACCCGCAAGTCTGTCCCATCCAGTATATTTTCTTGTTTTACTGAGCTCAACTATAACTACAAAACGAAGTCATGCCTTCAAGTAATTTAATTAAATTCTTTCAAAATACATGAAAATATTTTTTTAATCTAAAAATACGATTTTTGTCATTTCTTTACTGCTGGTAAGCATTCCTCTTGGCATTCACATAACCCTTCTTGATGCAACAGCCAAGACTTTTCAGGAAAAGACTGCAGTGTGAGTATCCCTCTAACTTCAACACAAAACTACAGCACAATAAATCAAAGTTATTGTAAAACTGCTATATTCATAACAACATACATTAAATCTTTTTGTTTCTCATATTAGTAAGAAGGCTAGCGAAAACAACTTACATCTACTAACGCCAGATTACAGGAAGAAAATACATTCATTATTCACCTCAATTGTCTTTGCCCATAGTGGTGTGCTGGGAAAGTTGTGCTTATAAACTTCATTGGCAAGAGTGTTCACATCAACAGCAGCAACAACTTCTGCAGATGCGCAGCTTTCTAAAATTAAAAAAATAAATAAACTGTAGCTTCTCTTTACTCCTCTTGAAAAAATGTGTTTGTTCAGTTGTGTTACAGCTACACTCAAAAATAAAAGTGAAATTACAGGATCAAACTCTGCTGTGTTGCCATTAAAACTTTATATGAAAACTATACCGTGTTTCTAATCATATGGCCAACACTTCCCTCCCTTAGGTAATCAAACATGGAAGCTAACTGTGCACTTCTTAACTTGTAGATACAGTCACACATAAACTCCAAACAGGGCACATCTCTACAATGTTCCCACCTGCAGTCAGTTGGTCTCTGTGGCCACCAAGTTCCTTAGCTATAGCAATGCAGCCTGAGCCAACGTGCCGAGCCCCTCTGCCAACGCCTGAGACTCTCCAGCCACTGACAACTTACAGGAACTAAATGTGTTATTTTAGAAGTATACTACTTCTCATTGGGAAAAAATGGCACCAATAAATATGTCTGAAGTACATCTACTCTTGCAATGAAACTTTAAGAAGTCGCCTGAAAAACATTTGTGCTTATATTCCAAGAAGACCTTGGGCCTTGAACTTAGCTGCTGCCTCCTTTGGCTTCAAGGTCCCTACCACACTAAACGCTCTGAAGGACAAAATGTGGCAGCTCCTCTTCTTTTGGTATCAAAGGAAGTACTTCCAGACACTTAGCAGTGTTATGAAAAAGAGAGCACAGTGTAACAAATCTACTGACAGTTAAAATCCTGAAAGAAAAATACACTACAAAGAACGCAAACAAGCATCGGAAATAATAATAATATCGGAATAATAGGGTGAAACAGAAAACAGAAGAGTGCTTAATGCTGTCAATCCATGCTCATCATGTCACACTATTGATTATTACTAAACACAATTCCTTCACCGAGGCTTTTTACCCAGGACAATGGGCTGTGGTCACTGTTATAGCCACAGGCAGAAAACAGCGACCGTACTTCCTGATATACGAGACCAGTTTCAACCACCAGGAAATCGACACTATGGTCACCGCTAGAAAGCCCCAGATGTAACACAGACGATTTCAAACAAAATTTTGTAAGCCAAAAGAAACAAGGCAAATAGCCATATGCCTTTGAGGACTCTCACGACATACTCAAGTAACACATTAACAAATGACCTTATGAGGCATTTTATAAATTACTGCTAGTCAGCTAATTATTTACCATTTGAGAGGACGAAAAACCAACTACAATGTCTCCAGCGGATTTAATTCTGAGTGGTACAGTTATCACCCATCTTTCAAGTTTTCAAGGCCATCTTATTCAAAACTAAGACGAAAGAGAAATCCGGGTATTGGAAAGATTGTAGCAGACGTTTGAACAAAGACCCACCTGGTTCTCCTGGGTATACTTGGTGCAATAGAGGGCAAAAAGAATAGGAGTTTCACACGAAAATTATTTACAGACAGCAGCCTGTTAAGGGTCAACATACAAATCATTATTTGCTGTTACTGCTTTGACATTTTGACCATAAATTGTAACTGAAGTATTAAATACAGGTGTATCCAGGAGGACAACAGAATTCCTACACCTGAGATTACAGAACAGGTACGTTAACACTGACATCTAGCGTGAAAAGAACGCCATCTGAGCAGGTCGACTGTCTCAACTCACAAGCACATTCAAGAACCAACACTGTAGCACCTAAGCAAAGGGAAAAAACTTCAAGTACTGTTTAAGAGATTGCTTTTCTCATTTATACTTTCAGTTCTTATAACACGTCCTGACAAGCTGATCCTTACTGTGTTTTCCAGGCACCCCAGAAGAAAAAAAAAAAAAAAAGGAAGAACCTCAAATTATTATCTAAACTAACACATAGATTAAAAAGCAGTGTGCTTTCTCTCACAACTCACAATTCAGATGCTCATCCTTGTTACTAACATCAGTCCAATCTCTCCCTGCATACATGCAAGAAAACAGAAGTACTGAGGATTTGCATCAGGGGATTTACAGAAATGCCTGGAAATACTGAAAGAGAGCACATAGCTAATTGCAATTTATTGAATTCCCTTGCAATACAATGTTCATTGTAAACCAGAGATGTTAACCCGCATGGAAAAGGGACAAGAACCCTTTCTGAACTATTCCACCCGACATCCTCTCTTCCCAATTCAAAGACCTGATAATATTTTCAAAGCTTCTCCTCCTTTTCATTCAAAAGCAGTGGCTCACTTGGGAGTTCCTGTTACAGAACAGACTCCCTCTAAAAGCTGATTAAACATATTTGTGTGGAAATACCCTGGAAACGCATGAAGGAGCTCAAGCAGACAAGCAGATCTCACACATCCAATCTAACAAAGAAAAGCTTGTGTGGATTTCAAACAATGCAAAAATAAAACATTTTTGAAGAACTTCTCCTGAAATTTAAATAACTTCAATGTCAAACTGTGATAGTCTGTTTTGCTATAGCATTTATATGTATTACTTGAAAATGACAGTAGGAATGTATCATGAAAAAGACTGAAAGTAGAATCTAAAAAAAAAAAAACAAAAAACCCAAACCAGAATCGAGACTGTGTTTAACTATCCCCACTGACAAACAGCACGAAAGCAACTCAGGGATATGAAAATGCCCCTGAACTGCTGACTTGATGAGATGTTCAATCAGCTCCCCAAAACATATAGCAGAACTTCAATACAGAAAGAGACACAGCTCTGGAAAGGGTTTTTTTTTCAAACAAAAACGTCCAATTTTCAAAACACAGCCATTTAAGAGAATTACAACTATGTAGAAAACAATTTTTATGCAGACTAAAGAAAAGACAATACACATTTTCTAAGTGAAACTAAGTAGCTGCTGGAATACTTGATTTGCAATACTCCTCCACACCACAGGTTTTGAACCCGGGCTTTGCACTCCTGAAAAAGCAACCACAGACATGATGGGGAAGTTACTGAGGGAGGTGTTATGGCTTAATTTCAGGCACATTAGCTTGTAGTACTGCCTCTTGGCTGAAAGCAGGTGTACTTAAATTTGTACGATCCTACTAGGAAAGTACTGGTTTTGCACTTGAGTCTTAAAACCACTAGGATCCACACAGCAGAAACTCTTTAACTGTTATTTAAATGGCCTAAAGAGACAGCAATAAAACGTCGGGTCCCAATTCTCCATTCTGTTGCATACACAATGCGTACGAGCCATTTCAGCCACGTAGTGGCCACTCCAGAGGCCACTCCAGAGAACTGGATGCTGCTGTAATGATTGAGAGGTGCAGCATTTGAAACAAAGGAAGACAAGATGTGTGCATTAGCTTCTGACTTGGAAAAAACAAACCCAAAGGGTGTCATCCTCAATCCCTGAAAATAAAATTTCTGACATTACAATATCTGTCCTTTTCCTCTTCAGAATCGATTCCTTTGTCATGTGTTTCTAGCAGACCCTAAAATTAACATAGATCTGTTTATATTCACCACTACTTTTTTAATAGAATCATCAATGTCAGCAGAGCACATGAAATACACGGTGTTACACCAAGGGCAGAGCCTGGCGGATCTCAGCATATCGGAAAATCAGAGCCAGAACAATTATCTATTCTAACAGGTATATGGAAACAGATGGAAAAGGGAAGATTAGTCAGATGTTTTGTCAGTCCTGTTTCCTTTTAAAACAGAGAGCAGAGACTTCACTTCTGGAGTTGTCAGCTCTTGGCTGAAATGATTAGGCTGAACTGCCCATGGCTACAGTCAACACAACTATCAGTAAACCTGATACTTGCTTCCTGCAGGATACTTAGCAACTTTTTTCACTGCTCTATTTCTACAGGATTTGTTCATGTTCAGCCATATAACTATGTAAATTTACACTGTAGCACAACTGGCACCATCCTGTGCTATAAAGAGCTGCGTTTTAGAGAAGCATTACATGAAAATGAGTTTAGGTGTAAAAACTTGCTCAAAATGGCAATATTTTTGTTTTGCATTGTGCTGAATTCTAAAGCAGCTTGCCGGTTTTGTCTCCTTTGCCTCTCCTCCTGAGATAGCTACGCTCAGTGTAATTACGCACACCAGTTTATCATGCTGTTCAATTCACAGAGATAATCAAATAAAATGAATAAACAGAGATTACAGAGTACAAGAGACTCAAATCCTTACTCTGTAAAACTGACATACAACAATTGCAAAGGAAAAATATCATCGACCTTATCACTGCAAAATTACGGTATTTTTTAAAAGATGTCCTTTCATGTTTTATGCATGGAGACTTTTTTCCAGTGACCTGGCAGATTACAAACGCTTGTGGGAGAGAACTGGAACCCATTTTTCATGGGAAAACTGCCTAAATTAATAAGCCAGTTTAAGTTTGTTTTGGTTGAGAATGAGGAAGAGCAGGCTGTTTGTTTCATGGAAAGCTGTTAAAAAAATGAATTTGTAGCCAGAGATTTTCTAAAAATAAACCACTGTATTTTTCACTGCAGAAACTCAGCACTTTAAAGAATACATTTGCACACACAAATATATACATGAAGTATTGTACGTTTAGACATATAGGATCTAAATATCAACCTTTATAAATCTCGTAAAGTTTGGAGCACAGGGTGGGAAGAAGGAAGAAATTCACTCCCACCTCTTAGTTGCCTCAATTTTTCAAGAGCGTGAATATGAACAGACTCGCTGACTTCTGACCTTAATCAAGCTCAACTTTCTAAATTATATCTTTTTGCATGATTTGCAGTTAAACTTAAAATACTATTATAAAGCATTCAAAATACAAAACTAGAAATTCTGCATATGCTGAATTATCTACAGATAAAGTATCAACACTAGACAACCTAGACAAGTTGGACAATCCCCAAGATTTTTCTTTTTCAGTTTTGGACTGAAATCTAAATTCAGGAACAGTCTTCTTTTCACTATCAAAAAGAGCCTGATCCAACTATGTAACTATGTACTAATAAATTCTACTACTGCTAATAGAGAAACACTTTTAAGAGAGTATAAGCTTCCATGAATATACTAAAATTCAATTATTTCTTACTGTAGGCAAGGACAATCTCAAAATCAATTGCTTACTACTTGGTGCCAAGTGCATTCGATTTCAATGACAGTTGCCAAAACAATGAACACTCTCATCCTGCAAACTCAAGTATATGCTATCCTAAAACCAAACTTATGGAAGATCATAGCCAAAAAGGGCTTCAAGGTAGAAAAGGAAGTGTCAGATTTCCTGGAAAATACCTATTTGCCAATTGAAAACACTGGCAATTTCACAGAAAAGCAAAAAGTTAGATCAGCTCTGCTAAACATAACTGGCTACATAACACAATCAGAAACCAACACTGAGCCAGAACTTTGCTAGAGTTGCAGAACCCCTTTTGTAGAAAAAGTAGCTTTCCTGGTGTGCTGTCAATGAAGTATTCCATGCTCTCTCTCTTTTCTACGTGTTCTTATTATTTTTCTTGGCTATATAGACTCACTAGAAATCATATTAAGAAAATAAAGTATTATAAATAATCTCTGTCTCTCATGTATCTGGTTTATGAAAGCACTGGTGAAATGGAGGGCTTTCTTTCAAGCTTCTTATTTATACAGAATAAAAAAGCTTCTAGTATTTCTGTACTTGATTTAAATGGAAGATGCCTAATAATCTGCCATTTGCTAAACGACATCCAAAAAATTGTATCAGAGACATTTTCAAACAGCATGGCTTCACGTACATGCATAGGCCCAAATCATATAAGAAACCCTATTATTAAAGTATTTACAGAGGAACATTTACTTTTTCTGTTTGATTTCCACATAAAAGTAAACACTTAAATCCCCCTTGACTTTACTTTGTTCCTTTATAAACTGTGTAAGAAAACTGAATCCAGATGTCTAACAGGCTTAAAAAGAGAAAACAGCAGAAAGGATCAAAATGCCTGACTATATCAGTATTCCTGAATGCAACACAATTCATCAAAACTAGTTTTATATAATGATCTGTCATTAAATGTTTAATCCAGTGCAAATTGCATAGAATCTTTTTTATTCAAATTGCCTGATTATTAGTTTTCACAACACTTAAAACCAGATTTTAATCTAGAAGTGTACAGTTTGGACTTATTTCAAGACAACACAACACCTATGGGCTGTTTTCATATGCTTTCCAGAAAAAAAAGGACTCAGATTTGAAAAAAGTTATACCAACTATAAGGTAAACAGTGTTGTAACTATCTGATTTGCAAATTTCAATTGGTATTTAACCATTTAGTACTATGTAGGGTCATTTACACCAATAAGTCTCCTCTTATACACAGTCCCTTCATCTGCTTTGTCTAGTGCCACTACAGAAGAACCTCAGTCTCACTATTCATACTTACTGTAATTTCTTCAGTCAATGTAAGCCCAGAAGAACAGAAATTACAACATGCACTGACACTGATGCAGTTGGGTTCAGCAAGTTCAGAAACAGTAAGCTTGGAAATCAATTTACCCTTTCAGGAAACAATACAAAGGTTTCATTTAATTCCCTCATCCTCCAAACCACACAATATCTAAAGGTGATAAATGATCTCAAGCCTTCGTGTTCACAGCAACAATTCACTGGGGCATCACTCAATCAGTATATCTTTTGGATACAAGTTAACAAGTATTCTGATATTCTTCTATGGCTGCATTCTCAATATTTCCATCCTTTTAAGTATTTGCTGTGTTGTAAATGACACTTTCTAAGGTGGCCATCTACAGGAAACCACATCTGGCATTACAGTTCATTAACAACGGCAGCACTTTACTGAACACCCACAAGACACTTATTATGTTAAGAACATGGCTAGATAATACTCAGTAAAGATTTGTTACATACATACACACACTAATACATGACAAACAGCTGAGTTTCAGGAACCAAACCACTTTCTAAGGAAATATGGAAATTGTCTATAACATGTAGATGGCTCCCCATCACTTCAGAAACACAACTACTAGAAAAGCAGAGTGTTATCTCATTACAGCTATATACACTATATACAATGTGTAACACTCTCTTTTCATTCCACAAAAACTCCAAAATCTACAGTTCCATACAAAGACATATTTTGCTCTTAATATTCTAAGAATGTCTCTGGAAATAAGAATAATGTATCCTTACAACAGGTGGTTAGGATTATTTATGATAACAAAGTAGGCACCTGTTTTGGTATGTTGTGTATTTAGATTATAAGTAAATGAAACACATATACACATTCAAGCAATAATTAGATAGTAAGAAAAATGCTGCACTGTCAATTGTGAGCATGTTTTAAGTAAATAAATCACGGTAAACGGATTCTACTCTGTAAGTATAACCTTTTAATGCTACACACCTCCCTGGAAAAATAAGGAGATAAGGTGAGTTTTCGCCCGATAATTTTATGACGACGCTCTCTGTTCTAGAGTATAACAGAAGGGCTGCTAATGCTTATGAAGGTTGAAGTATTTGAAGGATTATAGTTACAATTAAAATTATTATGGGGATTCTTGTAAATTATACAAATGTGTGTTGAAACTTGGACTTTGAAGTAACAAGGCCCAGGGCACTTTACAAAGGAAATCAATAGCCCTGACTCAATTTTTTATTTGGGGGAGCCAAGTCACAGGCAGGCTGTAGGACTTGCTGAAGGTCACCCACGCCATTCTTTTAACCATTCAGCCAACTGGGCTCCAGGGTTCCTCGTACCAGACCAAAAACTCACCTGGGCACGTGGTCTAGCATGAACTTTCTATATTCATGTAAATGGTATTTGGTTTTCATATTTATAAAACGTTATACCAACCTCATATGGTCAGGCTCATATTAGATCACGTATTAGCTATTCACCCAACTACGTGCCAAGAAAACGCAGTTTCTGTGCGTGCCTATGGCACACCCTCACTCATTTGATTATTATCCTGTGCGCCTCCATGATCCCGACCCCATTTGCATCAGCAGTGCACGTATTAATGAACAAAAAATCACGGCCTTCCCAGAGGCAGCTTAAAGGGCTGAAGACGGAGCATGGATCCCTAGTTTCCATCCCAACGTGCTTCTGGGTACCTGGTGCCACCCTACGGGCCACAAACACTTTCAGGCAGCGCTCCGTTCACAGCCGCAGACCCCCGGTGCAAACACATCACTAGCCAAAACCCCGCTACCGACCCCCTTACGACTCGCCCCGACGCACCCCTGACAGCCGGCCCGTGAAACAGCACCGACCCCGCCGCAGGGTCACCTTCCCGCCCCTGCCGAGGAGGCTGCGCCGCCGGGGCTTGGGACGCGGGGACCGGGCCGGCCTCCCGCCCCACGGCTTCCTTCCAAACAGGGCTTGTGCGAGACGGCGGCGCGGAGGCACCGCGCCGGCCTGGGGAGGGGGCCGCCAGAGGAGACGGGCCATCTTAGCCCGCCCCATCGAGAAGACAAGGCTCTCCACAGCCTCCACTGCGGGGCCGGGGTCCCATCGAGAAGATGGCGCGCTGGGAGGAGGGAGTGGGCGAGGGCGCGGGCGGGGGGGCGCAGGGCGGGGCTGCGACGGCGGCGAGCACAGAGGGGCGCGCTGGCGGCGGCCGCTGGCCGGTACCTCTCAGGGCCTGGTGCATCCCTCCGATGCCGCTGTAGAGCTCCAACACCCGCAGCGGCGCCATTCCCCGGCAGCCGGCGCGCGGCCCGGCCCTCCCGGTCAACTTCCCGAGCGCCGCCCGCCCGTTCCGCCGCTCTTTCGTTCCCACCTGCCCGTCCGCCTCGGGGCCGGCGGCACCCCGCCAACCCCGCGGTCCCGGCTTCGTTTGGCGGTGCTAATTGTTCGATAACCCCACAGTGGGTTTAGGCCCGGAGGATGAAACTATCCCCCGGCTTAGCGCCTCCTGCCGCCCCCGAGGTGGCCGTGGGGCTGGTGCTGGCCAGCAGCTCTGCCAGCTGTGCCCCGCTGGGAGGCAGGGATCAGGAGAAGGGCCCGCTCCCACCAGGAATCCCTTTGGGGACAACGTCTCCTTCCGGCTGAGGGCTCCTCACAGGGGCAGCGATGAAATCCCGACCCCACCGCCCTTCTTCAGGCCCTGCCCCACCGCAGGGTGCCCAGTGCCTGGGCACGGAGCTGGCGGCCAAGCGTGGCCATTCGCATCAGGGCAGCAGCGAAGGGCAGGCTGGAGGCCAGAATTCCATCAGGTGGCCTGTACCTGGCCAGGGACATAGGGAGAGAAGGGGTTATCCCCGTGCAGAGGTGTGCGTTCTGCTCTGCTGTCCAGACGGTGCGAATAGCACTTGACGGTTTTATGAGCCTACGCCTATTTCGGCGTGCGGTGATGTTTTTGAGAAGTCATTTCAAAGCCTGCTACACTGGTGAAACAGGAAGGAAGGAAATAAGTGATGAAACTGTTCTAATTTGCACTAACACTACGAAATTACTTTTGCTAAACTGGAAAGAGGTGACTCAAAGACATTGTTGCCCATGAAAAGTAGTTGTTTTTAAAACAAATGTTGGACGTGCATTTACATATATATATATATAACAACCAGAGTAAATATCCTGCGCGCTATTATGTGGGTTACCCCATGCAGATGAGCAGACACTCATCTATGCCTCAGTTTGCAGATTTAGATTCTAAAGTGAAGATGGAACCTTAAGAAAAAAACCAAACAAACAAACAACAAAACAACAACCAAACAACTGAACATGTTTCTCTAATAATTTCTTGAATTAATCATATTTTTGTGGTGTCTCCTAGAAACCTGTCAAAAATAAGGTGGATTTGAGGAATATTTATTTTTCCTTCAAAGCTGTCTCATTCAGCCTGTCATAGCAACTCCTACCCCTTGCCTTTCGATAGAGGAAGAACTTTTAGCTGAAAGTGGAGAGCAAAACAGAGAGAAATCTGCTGCCTTTCGACGCACTTCTCCAGAATATGGGACACATCAGCTGTGGAAAACAGTGGAATTAGAAACAAAATTTCAAAGTAAGAATATCGGTCCCTGCCAGCTTTTTTGAAACAGTTCTGTCTTTCACCTGTGGATCTTCATCATCAGAGTCTGGGGCTGCTGCTTTATTTGTCAGCCATGGAAGTAAGCAGGTGACTAAAACAAGAAGTCCAAGGTCTACTTCTAAAATTTCTGAAAGGAAGTGCAGCAGCGGAGGTACCAGGGGAGAACAGCACACACTGCAACCAGCGGTGAGGCAGGCTGCCTGCACGGATGGCCGATGGAGAAGTGAGAAAGGTAGATGAATCACAAGGCATAACAAAACCGGGAATGTGCCAGCTGGAGGGGTTATGGATCAAAGAGGGTTCAAGATGATGAAGGTGGCTACAAAGAGCAAGGTTGTTACCAGCTAAGAAGATACACTTCAGCAGGACCCCTTCCAGATACAGATGCAAGGTGAAGGTAAAGAAAAAGGCAGCTTTTATACTACTGAAATTAGTAAAGCTGATGGAGTTTGCACTCCTCGTATTACTATTTCAGCAACCTATACATCACAGAAATGCGAGATACTGTGATGAGTGGGAGCTACAGGCAGCCGGGAGCAGTTAATTTATTTGCAGCTACCCAGTACCTGGAGCAATTAAAGCTATAGAGGAACAATATTTCCTTATATCAGACAGGGAGACATAGCTAAGCCCTGTTTTTCCCTCTCGTTTCCCTGACTCTGAGGTATTCTTGTCATTCACACATTGGAAAGGCAGAGTCTGGTGGAGAAAGCAGCAGAGATGTCTTCGCTGCACTGATGGCAGTAGAACATTCCCTGCCCAGGGGAAATCCTCCAACTATCTCCTCCACCAGTGTAGTAAACTGGAGAATCTGATCAACACGCCTCCACTCTGGCCACAAAGAAATTCATAAACTAGGTTGGGATTTTATTGGCTGCTTCTTGCAAAGAATGGGAAACACCAAAATTTCCCTAGTGCTCATTTTTAAACAACTGCCAGTAGTCAGTTTTAGAATTCTTTATAACTATGTTTCCCGTAACCTGGTTCTCATTATTAATTGACAGCTGCAAAAAGGACCAAAATGAAAACAGGGAATCTGGAAACAGTTACTTTTAGTGCTCTTCCCTTTATAAATGTACAGTCAGCATAATAATAACCATAGGTTTTGGATCAGATCTTACGTAATAGTATTTAAGGTATGCTGCTTATTTCAGAGATTGGGGCAATGGCCAAGAAAGGCCAAGATCCATGGCCACTCATACCTTTCTTCTTACAAAAAAGCTGAATGATTCCACAGAGAGGACAAGCCCTATGGAAGCAATTGTTCATACTTAATTCAGAAAATCTTGCCAACACATGCTGCCACTGTCATGGGGCAGGCTAAACAGTTGCTCACTCTTGATGTCATGACCCTGAAGCAGCCACATGTCTGCAAAATTTCCCAACTGGATCTCTCTGACTTACTGAAATTTGGATATTGTGACAGATCCTTCTTTCTCCACTCCATGCATATAGGAGGAATAAGATCCCTACAAATCTTAATCAACATTCCATTTGATTAACAGAGGAGTCTAATAACAGAGTTCAAGTCCAATGTCTACCTATCAGTCCTACTTTACTCTCAGTAAAGATACTCGTAAAATTCTTTTAACACTTCAAGGGAAGAGGAATTTCGTTATAATATCCTTCCAGTTTGGGCTTTCTGATATGGAATATCAGATTCTGCAGCTCTGAACTAACATTTCTTAGGACACAGGCATGGACTGTTTCTTATACCAGTTACAGCTCAATAATACAGCTGGCTTTAAATAAAAATTGATATTTTTTTTAAAGAAAGTTAATTTATTCTAAATGAGCCTATTTATAGAACTATGACAATGCATTGACAAAGTAGCTATTAATTCTTGACTCTAATATATTTATAGCAAAATATATTTTAAGCAAAGTGATCATTTAATAACATTTTTAAAGCCATTAGTATAAGCATTTGATATCAGCATTTTCATTGAGACAGCTTTTGAAAACTCCTGCCTCCTAGCAACTAGCAGCGTTTCCTCAATGTAGAAGTTTCCAAAGTTTGCCCACATCTCTGATGAGTGATATGATACAGGTAATCATGCTAGATCTGAAACTGTTGCCTGGGTAACCAATAAACACATCCAGTGAAACAGCTACATGTGGTAAGAGGAACACGCAAATGAAACCACGGCAATATTTTCTCGTCTTAAAATGCTTTAGAATTTTTTAAAATGTTACAATTATCAATGCTGCCAAACATCATCACAGAAACATGCAAAAACCACTGCCTTAAGATTCTGCACTGTACTTGGCAACTGAAGGGTAAAGTTACAAACTATGACTGGACTGTCAAAGCGAGGAGAAAAGATTTTCACTGTTGTGTTTCTATAATTCACACCAGCAACAAGTGCGGACAACAAACACGCACAAAACATTTTATGGGCATATCGAGCTTTCCGCAGTTACACATAACTCTTCTCCCTGCCCTCCCATCTGCAGCAGAGCAGAGACTAACATGCCAGCAAGGCCTCTGTCTGCACCCAGCTGTGAGCAGAAGGTTGCCAGTCTTGCAGTGCATGTCAAAGGGTTTTGCTGATGCCACAATAGCTCAGCAGTATAAATTGCTTGAAGTTTCCTTTGAGTGTAACCCCTCAACATAAGGCTAGCTGATGGAACCTAATAGACCTGTAGCTGTGAAGTGTTTGTGAGCATCTCCTATGTATTCAAAAAATGGAGAGAGAGCAAGAAAAGTCTCTTTCCACTGGTACAGCAAATGTTTAAAAGCGCATTCCCAGTGATCAGCCAAAGCTTCAACACGGGCAAATATTAATGTTGACGGCTGAACAACAAACAACACTTCTTGTGTCTGAATGTCCAGTATAGCTTACTATATACACAAATGAGGATCAGGAAGAGTATACAGACATCTCAGCTGTCTAGAAGGGAAGCTGATGTTCTCGGTAGAAATCGCTGTGGCTAGGAAGGAATGTGAGGCATGCCATACCCTTGCAATGCAATCACTGAATCGAAAAAAATCACTGAGAGTGTCTAGCATAAATTGCTGTTTCCATAACCATTGGCCCAGTAAGTTACTAATAAACTGAAAACCTTTTGCAGTTTATCTAAATCGATCTGTACTGCATGTAATGTTTCAGGAGGGAATTTCTCAGACGTGGTTTCTGCTGAAGTGATGCTCAGTAAAGGTAATGTTCAGCCACAGACGTGGCATTTCTGGGAAGCATCCTGGGCCATGCCAGTATGGCTAATGAAGCCTACGATTTTCATTTATAATGCCAAACATCTGCAAGACTAGAAGTGAAACCCACATCAAACCAGTTTGTTAGCCTCTCTCAATGCGTTTCTAGGAACTTTATACAGGGGAAATTTATGTTGCTGAAATTATTTGGAAGAGTCATCAGACACAAACGTTTTTAACCTTTCTCTTTTCAAATGTATTTATCTCTCCATTTCAGGATTTTATTTTCAGGTTCTGAAGCTATGCATATACTCTGTAGGGAACAAGGAATAAAAGGACATTGCTTCTCTAATTAAATCTTTACTTTTCTGGTTTAAATAAATTTAAATCTAAATAAATCCAGTCTGTTTGTTATATTTGGCCCACCGTGGTCACCCTGGCTGGATGAGAGGCGTATGTTTACATAATGTTTTTGACTTTCTTGTTGTACTTACGCATTCCAGTGCTTGACAAAAAAAAAAAAAAAAAAGGATAAAAAAAGGCTAGTAACTCAAAAAAAACCCCCAAACCCCCCCATACTATAAAAAAAACTTTCACTGGACTGAACAAAACAGACTCTGAGTTCTGTAAGGCCCACTGCAGTCAACCAAAGGACTGTTGCTGCAACTAATGTGTTTTGAATCAGACCTTTGAAGGGTCAGAGGAAACGGGTGACAGCAGGCATGGAGCCAGGCGTTGTTAAAGGGGGGATCAGTTGAAGCCGCTCTGGCAGGATGAGGTAATGGCGTGGGAGATCCCAGCTCGCTTGTAGGGTCAGGAGGAAACGGCATGGTGCTTGCTGCTCTCTTGGGAGGAGGGGGGATGAGGGAAAGGAGAGGAAGAGAGTGTGGATGGTGAGCCTGGATGTGTCTGTTACCTTTTTGCTCAAGGCAGGAACTTCCATCTCCAGCACTCCCATGTGATTTGCACAGTCTATAGTGTGCAAACTGAGAAAGACTGATAGCTGCGTGCCTTTTGCTCACAAACTACATCTAGTATCACCTAAAGCTTTCGTATACCACAGACTTGTCTTTTAAGGAGTTTAGCCTCTGCCCATACTTTGTTTTTCATTCAGTCCCATGTGATGAATTTAATCTTTGACTAAGACTGTAGCTGGCACAGGAAATGTGCTGGTCACCATGGTGGTATGATTTCAGCAGGAGGGTGTTTCCTCCAGAGAGAAAGAAAAGCTTTAATGCAGCTGCAGCAGAGCTGTAACTGTGGACTTGCTGAGCTATCTTGAACTTAGATAAACCACAAGTACGCACAGCAAGTACCGTAAAATCTGCCCAAGAAGCTGAGCACTTGGTGCCCAGGCAGCACAGAGCTGTCTTCCACCATGGCTATATTGCTGGCACTTTGAAAATGAGTTACTTTAAAGTTAATTTAAAGCTATTCGATATCACTTATGAACTGCAATTACAGAAGTGATTGCACTGTAAATATTCTCACTTTGAATGTGTTTACAAATGTCTGTCAAGCATATCAATATACTAAAGCTTAGTGGCTGGACATAGTGCTTTTCTAACAGAAAGTTTTTTGGAAAATAGTCCATAGAAAAGCAGAGGTTTGAAGAAATCATGAGATTTTGTAAGGATAAACTGAAATGAAGGATAAATTGAAAAGTTATTCTGAAAAAAATCCCAGCTAAAATATAAAAGTGTCATTTTTGGCTGCTAGGTATTTTGGGGTCCTTTCCCCCAATTAAGTATTGCCTCAACTAAGAACAAAAAGCTTTAGGTTTTCCTAAAGCTGAAACAAACCTTTTTTAGAAAAAGGGCTATGAATTTAAAATGTTACTTTTGCCAAAACAGTTTGGAGAGAGATAAGCCCCAACAAGCCTAACCTAAATGGCTCAAGAAAGTCTAAAATAGTTCTTTCTGAAGAAGGGAAAGCTACTTGCACAAGCCATATGCCAGTATGGTCTGGCAGTGTTAATATTCAGCTGTAGGGAGCTGGGATGATTTAAGACTCCTGCAAACATGTTTCACATAATTCAGAAGAGAAATACAATGGGAAATTGTTGGAGTTGTCTATCGGGAACCATGCATGTCAGATGAAGTCCCTGAGGATTACTTCATTGCAGTTACAGCGCCAAGTCAGATTTAGCACTCATCTCCTATGGTATAGCACACAGTTGTTCAAAACCTAACAAGACTCAAGTAATTAATTGACCTACACTGTGCATAATCCCCAATGTAATTACCAGTCCAGGCATCATGTATATTGGAGTACAATAGTATTGTGTCCTTTATCTGCAGGATATATCTCAAGATTCCTCTTGATACCACAGAAGTTGATTATTTTCAGAATACAACTGCAGGACAGTGGAATTATTACCATATTCAGGGTAAACCATTCCTCTGGCTTGGAAAGATCTTGACATCTAACCTGCATGTTGTCTCATCCTGGTGTGCTTCGGACTTACGTTGTAGGCTTGGTAACTTCCATGTCATGGAGTTTATGGGAAACACCCAATCCATGTCAAATAAACAGCCACGAATATTGGCAAAAGTCTAAGAGTCAGCAAAACTGAAGTATCTACGAAGCTCCTAAATAGTTGCTAGATCCTTCCTCCTGTCATCCTATAAGCTGTGTCTCACCTAATGACTGTATGCAAGACCGAATTCACAAGGAAAATTTCAAGCAGATAGTGAATTTGTCTTTGTAATGGGAAGCAGGACATCTTTCCACCTGAAAAAATATGGACGCCTTCACTCTTCCAGATATTTGCTTTCTTCCTTCTCCAGCCATATGCAACATTCTGCTCTACATATATTCAATAAATTTTCCGCTCCATTCTCTATAATCCACAATATTTTATGCATACTATCAGCTTAAATCTGGATCATCTTCCCTCCTCAATCCCCGCTGGACAGAGTATATTTATGCTTGAAAATTAGGCATAGAGCTGTCATCTTCTTAGAAAGAATATTATCTTTCTTCTTAGAAGAAGCTCATCTTCTTAGAAACTCAGTCTTCTAAGCTCTGGGGTGTGTGCAGCACCGCCTCTTCCCTCTCGTAAGGAGCCAACCCAGACTGGCCAACACATGTACGTGCAGTCTCATTGGAACCAAGAGTTTGGCATTAGAACTTGGACTGAGAAATCCACTAAAAACTTGACCCTCGAGGAGCTCGTACAGTTCTGTTAGTCCTGGGCATCTCAAAGGAAGAATGGAACAATTGATGCCTGCAATTAACGATTCCATTGCTGTGTCCTGCCTCTTCCTCAGAAAGAACATCATCATTTCCTGGTATATCATGGCAAGAAAACATTATGCTATTTATGCTTTGTGTAAGTGATGGAACTAGGGGAGAGAGAAGAATGAAATCACTCCTCAGATTTAATTGTTTTTTGGCTAGAGGAGCTCTTTAAGCAGTTTGCTTTGAAAAAGCTTGCCCAAAAAGAAGTAGTAAACATCTAACTGACAGGGTTCATTAATGGCATACTAGAAACCCTTCTTTTAGCTTTTTCCAAAAGGGATAATGGATGGATGACTCATGTTTGAAAAAGTTTGCAATCTCAAAATTTAAAACAGTGATCCCAGACAATAATATTTATGGCTTCTCATTGTAATGTGACAAATGAATGTTCATCCACACTGTTGATTTCTACCTGTGCCAAAGGATTATGGCAGGGATAGCAACTGAGCACTGCCAGGATGGCAAAGTTAGAAACGTGGCAAAGGACAGAAAGAAGCACTGCACATTATACAACATTTTACAAAGATCCTGCTGAAAGCTTTAACTGACTATAAATTAAAATACTTTTTCTCTTTAAGTTGAAAGTTCATTTGTGATGCGCTAGGCAAGCTTTGCACCATAGGAAAATAGTTAATAGATGTTAGTACCACCAAATCAAAGACTCTGAGACTGAAAGAGTAAGCATGAAGTGAGGCTGACAGAGTGGACCACCAGCAAAACATTGTTTTTCTTGCAGTAACATGTAGCTCCTCTAGTTTCACATCAGTTCTCAAGAGTGAACCGTGAAATAAGAATAACAACCTCAGTCTTTCCTGTATTTTCTCCTGGATGTCTTAATGTTTCTTCAAGCTCTAGATGCATGAAGTGAAATTTTTTTTCTCCTCAAGCCTTTCTCTTCTGTGCTCCTGTATGTTACCTTTATAATTATTTGACACATGTCTAAGTATTTATTTAATTATTTAATCTTTTGCTTTTCCCCCACTCTAAGATTTAGGAATAATCCCTTTTAGCTAAAAAACATTTTATGTCCTACATCTTGTCTTGCCACCATTTTACCCCATCCCACTAATTTATAGTTTAACAAGAATGCAGCATTCATCATCACATTCCTTATTTTTTACATTCAGTCTATTTGATCCCAGTATTTACATCTTCCTGCTGCTGAATTTGGTACCTCTTCCTCCCTCTCAAAAATCCAAAGACATGGCCCCTGATACACCATGTTCATTTACTCTGATGTCTTCCTCAGGCCACCCCTTCTGTCACCCTTTCCATTGCCATCATTTCTCCATTGTGTGCTGTTTTCTTCTGTACAGGCATCTATGTGGCCACTCAAATACTCATCTTTTATTCTTACCCCAATAAATCTCTTCTAAAAACCACTTTCTCTAAGTAAAAATTATTTTTTAAGCCTTAAAAAAATTAATTGGGTCAAATTAACAGTATCACCACTCTCCTTTACATTTTAAATCCTCATGTATCTCTCCTGTTCTTTTGCCCTCTGAGTGAGAGTTTTACCTGATTTGTCTTTGGAAAAATACAAACTTCATGAAGACTAGCAGATAGCTAAAATTTCAAATTATCTATATTTGGGCACCCAAATCAAGATGGAGAGGCTTGATGTATTCCGGAAATTATTTCTGCTTAAGGAGTTTCAGGTTGAGCATCAAAGCATGCCAAACCTCTGTTTGGAAAACCTTGGCCTCTATGTCCCAGTCATTGCTAAACGAATTGCTGGCATTCAGCTGTCAGTGCTATTGTATTAAGTGAAGTGAGACAGATGGAGTATACAGGTCATTCTTTTGTTGTTGTTGTTGTTTAAGGGATGGATTAAATTAATTGCTATACCTATGATAGAGCTGAAAATCTTCTCTTTCTCTTCTCTGTGTTGCTAGAACTCTTCTCTGTGCATGGTGTTTGAGCAAACCATGGCACTTGGAGCAGAAAGTTGTACTGGCTTTGAAAGTGAGTACCTGATTTGGTACAGAACTGTTCTATTTTGATACAGAAAATGTCCTATTCTTGCAACTAGAAATCATAGCAGAGGGGAACTTTGTGCACGACTATAAGAATTTTTGAAATGTAAGTCATGCAACTGGGTAGCATGAGTCATGTTCAAAACACTTCCCTAGTGATGAAACCCCTGCCAGTTTCATATAGTTCATTTTACATTAAAATATAATATTGCAGAGAAACTTTGTTAGTTTTGAGAATAGAACCTAGTCATTTCCTTAAAAAAATCAGCAGTTAGTCACACCAGTTTGATATGCTTTGCAACATTGGCAACAACTGTAGGCATCATTTTAAAATTTCATAAGAGAATTTGTCAATTTCTTTCTTAAGACCATCATTAGGCAAGGAGGTTACTCGCAAGGAGATACTTCAATGCCTGGACATTTAGGTATTCTGCAGCCCAGTGATGTTCAAAAACCCAAATCAGCTTCTCCAAGGCAGCATGCAAGGAGATGTGTTCGCTGGGTTCAGAAAAATCAGCTCTTCCCTGGATGCACCGGCCTTTCCTGGGGGCTCCTTGCTACACATAGCTCCCAGCTAAAGGGAGGGACCATTGTCAGCTGAAGGTTTACAGCCAGAATCAATTTTTGGAAACAGGAACCATTCTGTTTTCAAAACCATAGCAGTCTTAGTCTTTTCAGGCCACGGCTGAAGGAGGAAGTAGTCTTTCGGACTAAAAGTTACGCACTCACTCAAGCGAGAAGCCACAGCACTTGCTGCAGCTGAGCATTACGGAGAGTCCCTATTCAGTCTGCTGTAGGATGTTAAGAGTCTTTCAAATCCTCATGTTAAAGCAGGCCCCTTTTGCTGGAGTTTGTTCAATATTCATGGAGCAGGAGAAGTCTGAAGGAATGCCTCTATGGCCCCATGCACGCCAGGGCTTAAGGTCACTGCATGGTACCAACAACAAAAGTGATTGCATTTGCATAGCAGGATGTTTTTCCTGGGTATTTAATATTTATGGGTCATTCTATACCTCCTGGAAGCAGCAACTTTACTAAAAGTGCATAAATCTGATCAATGAAAGTATTCATATCTGTTTAGTCAAGGTCTATAGTAACTGGAAAGCCCATCCAGTATTTGGACTAAATTTCTCTAGTTTTGTACTGTTTAAATGAAATGTCCAATCAAATAAATGTGAATGCCATTCTTTTTAGTGATGTTTTCAGACCAACGGATACTTGTGCAAGAAAATCAGAGAAATTCTGACTGTTATGAGGGCTTTTTCATTTTTAGTGTAACAGATTTTCAGTATAAAGCCTTTCAGGCCTCTGTACCCTCTCCCTATGCACATCTATTTTCCCTGTTTATGAAAGTTACACAGCAATCCAATATTTTTTGCTATACTTCTAGGGCTTGGTTTTGTATTGCATTCTTCGCAGTGAATCAATGTCTGCTGGCAAAAAGCCAAAAGAGGCCAAAATAAATTTTGCAGCGTGAACTGAAAGGCTGATGATGAAAATGCCCATTTCTAAGAGTGCCGTTAGCTTACCTCTGATCTCCCTCCATGGAGGTTAAGTGGCATCGTAAGCTGACCAGGCAGCTGCATGACTGAGTACAGGAATCACAAATGAAGGCATCGCAATAAACAACACAGATGACAACTAATAGCTTATGAATAATCCCCAACATGATGTTTAGTGATGCCATGAGCTGTCTGTCCTTCATGTAAGAAGTGGTCAAGATCCTGACCAGATGCAGTCTCTGAGAGTCCCATAGCGCTTTGCTTAAAATTAGGCTGATCCCTGTGGTTTCATTTCAATTCAAAGAAGTAAACTCTCCACGATTTTTATGGCTAGGCTGAGATAGAGTCTTTCCTGACAAGTGCTGTGGAGATCTTTTCACATTTCAAGAGACCAGTTCTTGTTCCCCTTTGAGGTTTGGGATGCAAATGTGCATTAAATTTATTACAGCCTTAAAAGAAACTTAGAGCTTCCTCCATTTATGCATCTGTGTAAGTGCCAACCAGCAAAAGGCACTTAAAGGTTTATTGTAGTCCTGACAAACTGACAATATCTGAACATTTCTAGGAAAATTTCATAGCAAGAACAGCAATAAGGCAGGTGGCCAAGAGTACATATGGCAGCAGTGACATAAACATATGGAAATTACACTTGAAACAGGGAAAGTGGGTCATGTTTATTTACTAAAACAAACACCTCCCTGAATTTTAGGGGGCAAAGCAGTTTCTGAATGAAGGATGACTGTTGTGCGTGTGTGCGTGCCATTAAAGGCTTTGTGGAGCATAAGTTGTGCTCTGTTAGGAAAAACAGACTGGGCAGAGCGCACCTTTAAAAAACGAACAATCTGCTAAAACTGTCAGTACTTCTGAGTAAAGCGTCTTTAATCTGCGAGGCTGTTGGTTATGTGCTGGTTTACTTTTTTGCCTGCTCATAGAAGAAGTGTGTACTTTTGTGCCAGGGCTCACAAAGGCTTATAGCTGAAACTTGATGGCTTAAATAAAGAGCTCTCAGAGGGCCCGACAGCACAACAGCATCCAGGCTGGGCTGTGGGTACCCTTAGCCTCAGGAATGCCGGGTGACCTCTCCCTCCTATTCAGTGGGTGAATGGAATGAGCTGTAGCCGAGGACTTAGGCTGCAAGCACTTCAGTAGCTCAACCTTGTCAGCTTCATTTGCTTGACTAAGCTGCAGTGAATAAAGAAAATTAAAACCTCAAGGACCTACATTTAGATACAAACTGCATTCCCGCACTTCTGGTTGCCATCGGAATGAAACTAAAGCACATTTTCCTTTACCAAAAAAAAAAAAAAAAAAGAAAAAAATATCCTTAATAAAATATATGGGCTCCGATTCTTTCTCGTAGGGTGCAATACCTTAAGTACAATAGCTGAAGTATAATCACTGACTTCACTGTGAGCTGGGGTGTGAAGAGTATCTTCCTCTCTGCCCGCTGTTTGTGTTCAAGTTTATCAGAATTTCAAGTGGAGATACTTGCTTCTGCAGGACTGTGAGTTAAAAAGAATTAAAAATCAATGTTAGTTTTGCATCCCTAAGTGCTGAAGTAACAGATTACAGATAACAACTCTACATTGTATCAGTCACTTCCCATAGCAAAGAGGAAAAAGAGGTCCCTTATCTGATGTGGCAGTGCAGGATTAGAGAACATGCATCATGCTTTGGCCACTCAAATTTTAAATTATCTAAATGACAGGGATACTGTCATCTCCCTTAAATGACTTCTGTGTTCACACTGAAAATAATCTGCTCCTACTCAGTCGAAGCTTTTCTCTGCTAAATTTTATGCCATTGCTATTGCCCTGTACTACCTACCTGCATCATTCGTCTCTACTGCTGATAGCCCAATTTTGATAGTAAAATTGCTCTTGAAACACTGGGATCTTTATCTGGCCTTTGAAATTACATACAAAAGATATTTGTGGACCACATCTAATGAATAATTATAATTTTACCAGGTGCTTTCCTAAGAGTCTGATCATGTGCCTGCTGAAATTAACAGCAAAAGTCTGTTGGGTACAACAGTGCAGAAACAAACCTTCATTAAAATTAAGCCTGCCGCTGTCCTAGTCGTTAGAAGGATTGCATCCAGGAGCAAGATCCTGACTGCAGCTATTCCAATCGTGTACTGGCCACACTAAAAAAAAAAAATAGTTACTGCTGGGAACGTTGTTACAGTACTGACAGAATAAAGCCTTTCCCTTATAAATGCTCACCCAGCTACAGGGAAAAGACATCTAACCTGTAAATGTTGTGTCTTCAGCACAGAAGTAGGAGCTGAGATCGCTGCCATGGGAGGCAGCTAAAGAAGACATAGATGTTATTATTTTTCTGCCTGTTTATTTTGGACATTTGGCAGCCCTTCGTGAATAGTTAGCGTCACTCTTGCCTGATCTTCTCTTTCAGAGAGCTAAGAAAGAAAAGAAACACGTTCTCAAAAAGATACGTATAGATACACCATACCTACAGAGGGATTTTTAATGTGTGCCTCCCAGGTTATCTGGAGTGTTTTGCCCGTCCTGTGCCGTAACGTTAAAGCCGCCAACCGTCCCTCGCAATCACGGGGCTGACTCTCAGAGAGGGATAACGAGAGGCGGGGGAAAGCTCAGCGCCCGCTTCTGCGAAGCCGAGGATGCCGCCGCTGTCACCCCCATCCTCCCCGGGCGCGCCGCGCCGCCTCGGGGTTCCCCCCGCGCCCCCATTTGCGGGCCACCGCTCCGCCGCGCCCTCCCTGCCGCTTGCCCCGCCTCGGCGGCTGCCCTCCACGCAGCCCCGGGAAAAAATCTGCCAGCCCTCGGGGCTCAGCCGCGCCGCGCCGCCCCCACGCCGGGGGGAACGCGGAAAGCAGGGGTGCTGCCCCCCGCTCCTCTCTCCGCCGCCCCGAGCGGCCCCCGCACGCCCGCCTTTGTGTCCGCGGCGGCGGCCGCCGCCCTTTCCCCGCGGGGCACGGCGATTGGCGGCGGGCGGCGGGGCGGCGATCGGCGGGGCGGGCCCGGCCCGGAGGCTGCCGCAGCGCCCTATAAGAAGGGGCCCGGGCGGCGGCCGCCGCTCTTCTTCGCCCGCCGCGCCCGCGAGCAGCCCCGCTCCGCTCCCGGATTACAAAGCCCGCGCCGCCGCCATGAGCATCAGCACCAAGAACTCCTCGTACCGCCGCATGTTCGGCGGGAGCAGCCGCCCCAGCACCGGCACCCGCTACATCACCTCCAGCAGCCGCTACTCGCTGGGCAGCGCCCTGCGGCCCAGCACCGCCCGCTACGTGTCCGCCTCGCCCGGCGGCATGTACGCCACGAAGACGACGTCGGTGCGGCTGCGGAGCAGCATGCCGCCCATGCGGCTCCACGACTCCGTAGACTTCTCCCTGGCCGACGCCATCAACACGGAGTTCAAGGCGAACCGCACCAACGAGAAGGTGGAGCTGCAGGAGCTCAACGACCGCTTCGCCAACTACATCGACAAGGTGCGCTTCCTGGAGCAGCAGAACAAGATCCTGCTGGCCGAGCTGGAGCAGCTCAAGGGCAAGGGCACGTCCCGCCTGGGCGACCTTTACGAGGAGGAGATGCGGGAGCTGCGCCGGCAGGTGGACCAGCTCACCAACGACAAGGCGCGCGTGGAAGTGGAGCGGGACAACCTCGCCGACGATATCATGCGGCTGAGGGAGAAGTGAGTGTGTGAGGGGAGGGCGGGTTCGGGCTGCCGGCGGCCAGAACTGCCGCGCTCCGCCCGCTGGCGCGGAGGCAGCCCCTGAGCATCCCGAGCTGGGCTGGGGACGGCGGGAGGCTCGGAGGGAGGATTTGGGGGGACCCTCCCGCTCCCTCCTCACCACTGTCCCACCCCTTCTAGGTTGCAGGAGGAGATGCTGCAGCGGGAGGAGGCCGAGAACACCCTGCAGTCCTTCAGACAGGTTTGCGAGGGCTGAAGGGGAGGAGAGCCTGAGGGGGCGGTGGTGGTGGTGGTGCCCGGGACGGGAGGGAGGGAGGGACCGCCGGAGTTTGCTTTCCTGGCACAAAGGAATTCCGTCGGTTCTCACGCAAACCCTCCCTTGTTTTCTTTAGGGGGATGCTGCGGTCTGAGGGGAGGGGGGTAACTATTGTCTTGCTTTATCCAAGTCTAGCCTGTGTTACAAAAAGCGCTCCGACGTGGAATCGCTTTCCGATCCAATAAAAGTGAAAGGGGGCCATCTGCTCGCTTGGCTGAAGGGTATTAATGGTTTCTATGGGATTCACCATGGAATGCAGATACAGGCATTATGGCAAGCGTGGTGGCAGCAAATTGAAATAATAGATCCCTTTGTGTTGCAGGGGAGGGTGCAGTGGGCTGCATTCTTACTAAATGTGTAATGCTGCGGGCATATTCCTAGCGAAAAGTGCCTATCGTGTACATGGTCCAGCTTTTATACAAAACAGAACTTCTTAATGAAACGCTTTGGTCAGTGCATTACTGGACAACAGTTTCAAATTTGAAGTTTTTCATATGGGTGTGGTCTGCTGACAAGAATTAGACAATTTATTCCTTGGGGTGAGGTCACAGCAGCCAAGCCTGTCTCCCGTGGATGTCTGTTAAGAACACAAAATTTAATCCTCTGTAAAGGAAGATGCTAACATAGGAAACAAGTTGTGTTGGAGTTGAGTCTCTGTAGGAAGGTACCGTGTTACCTGGATAAACTAAAACCTACATGACAGCCAGAACCAACTGTGCAAACACTGTTCAAAAACTGTTAAGCTCAGATTTTCACTTGTGCAAAAACAGCTTTCAACTTGGATTAAGCTTTGTTTGGACTAGGAGATATTTAGGAATGTGCCTTCTCAAAACAAGGTCTCATCTAAAACTGCTGGTGAGAAACGGCATTGCTAGCGTTCCTCCCAGCTGGAAGTGACTGCCCTTATCTCCAGACAGCTGGGCACAGGCTCTTCATCCCAAAGCTCTTCATAGTGGTTAGATGTCACCATTCAGGAAATCATCACTTGGTTGTTAGTGTTTCCCTGGGCAAGGCTTTCGACTACAGTATATTTATAGTCTCTGAAGAAGAGCAGGTGTCTTCATGAGATAACGTGTGGAGACTGAGACACGTACTCCCTTTCGGAATCTGGGAATTTAAAGTCTCCATTGGTGTTCTGGGGACAGATGTTTGAAACAGAACAGTTTGGGATATTGCTGTAACTTCACCTTCTGTGTTTTGGCATACTAAGCCAATTTAATGTAGTGTGAAGTTCCATGTAGAAGCATTTAACTTGGGTTTTAGAGAACCTAATCTATTCTAATTCATTGCTGAATTCAGTTGAAGGATCCTTTGACTTAAGGCTGGCTTAAATGATCTTCCATACTTAATTGGTGCACTTTAAGGCATGTCTACCTCTATTTCAAACCAATTAAACTTCATGAAGGCTCTAGGCTTTTAAGGGATCTTGTCTTTGTGCATATTCCACATTCGCTATTCAGCTCTTCCCTGCACCGTGGAAAGGGATTGTTCAGCCCAGCCTCTAATAGACTTGTGTGCCAAGCAGTCAGAACTGGATTGATGGAACCTCTTAAGGTGTAGCTTATGCATAAGAATTACAAACCATTGTCTGTGGAAACACTGCACTAAATCCACTCATGATCTAACTGGTGCACACTAATGTGTTTGATTTGAACAGCAGTAGTTTCTAATTTTTCCTTACTGTGAAAGGATAGGCTTGATATGCAGGTTTCGAAAACTAAATCTGTTTCTGTGTAAGTATTGTTCTTCTGCAAGTGAAATTAAATTCATAGAACACTGAAGTTGAAACATCCTGTTTTACTTTCCATTGTAAAGAAAATGCACAGCTTTTTGTTAAACTGTTATATTCTTGCCTGGCAAAGTTGTATACGTGGATTCAGAATATTTCAGCAGATAATTTACTGTTCTGACGTAGCATCAAATTTACTTTTTACTTGTTGGAGCAGTTGTATACTTCAGTACTTTAAAAGAAAGTGAAAAAAATATTTGAACTTAACTTTTATATTGCCAAAAGCTGCCTGCTTTAAAGACTGTTCAGCTCATATGTACTGAACTTTAATTCTTCACCTGAACAAAGATGTGATTTTACTGGTATGCTGAGAGGCGTACTGCATAAAATAAACCTAAATATTCAGTGAGTTCTTTCCTTTGGCACAAAACAAGCATCATAATAGTGAGAAAGTTATTTACTGCAGCTTTGTCAGCTGCTCTGGCAGCAAGGAATAGATCCTGAACCTATGACAAAGACTAATGGGTCTGTTTCTGGCTCATGTGAGGTTTGTCTGAAGTAAACATGGATGCTCAACCCTGAAACTACGTGACTGGCATTAAAGAATCTCCTAGGATAAAATCAGTGTGTAGTCCAATTGCATGTATGTATGCCTTACACTTCATTTGCTCAGGCTACAAGTAGTTTGTTCTTTTATGTGATTCTTCATACATCTAGGAAATACAGATACACTGATTCTTCACTCCCTAACTTAATGATAACATATAGAGTAAAATACGTACCATACCTTCTAAGTGTCTTGAATTTAAGATGCTTTCAATTTATTACAAGCTCCTAAAACTCCTGTACCTAGGCATTTGTCATGAAAAAATTAATAGTCTTCAGGATGCAAATTTCTGTAGAATCCACTGGAAACTCTTTGGATGTTTGTCTAATTGTGTAAACATGTTAGGTCATAGTCGTATCATTTCCTTCCAGAATGATCTTCAGGTTTTGCTGGGGGGAGGAGAACAAATGAATTAAGGAATTCTTTCTCTGAATTGAAAAACAGAGCTGATATGAACTGTGTGGGTGTAAAACTGGAATTGATAGGGAAGTTGAGGAATAACACATCAAAGGGATGTTCTGCTTGATAAAGAAAACAGAAGAATTCTTCTGGAGCAAGAACCTCACCCCAGAGTAGGAGTGAAGGAATGGCTTTCTAGGAGTCTAAAGAAAACACTCCCTATTTCAAAGGTGCTAGAACAGTGAGAACTGCTGATTAGGAATGCTTGTGCTTTGGGCAATCCAAAATAGCTTTTGAGTAAGCTGTGAAAACCTGATAAATTAATACTGTGTGAACATGAGCATGCAGCTGTGTATGTAACTAGTATGAAAGGAACAATTGTCCCCTTTACAACACATTTAAAATGTAAGAAGTTACCAATCAATGTTTAGTTTAAGTTATGTTTTTGAACTAAGTCAAGCTGCTCCCATGTAACATTCATGGCATGTCTTCTGTTGTGCGTTAAATGAATTTTTGCTGTTGATTAAGACTATCTCTGTCCAGCAAAAGGTGGAGTCTTTGCCAGCTACTGTGAGGGTGTAGGCAATGATGACTAACTCGATTTACATTTACGCTCATACCTTATTTTTCTCAAGGGAGATCTGTCAGACCACTTGGAGAAGTAAATGCTTGCAGTTTCTGTATGTCTCTCACTAGCTTTACAAGTATGCTTTCAACCTATGGTCTGTGGACCCAAAGGGCTCTGTGGATGATCACCAAGGAGTCCACAAGAAATAAATAAGAAATTAAGCCTACTTGACAGGCATGTAGGCACATGGGTTGCATGTCTAAGCCTCACTGGAAAAAATGGAAGTCTGCAAATTGCAAGACTAACACTTTTTCAGTTGTAGTCAAGCTAAAAGACCTTATTGCTGTCTTGTGACCCAAGTATCTGCTTCATCTTCATGCAAGATTTACACATACCATGATCTGTGTGCTCTTGATCATGATTAGTCATATGTCAGTGGAGATGAGGTAATCTACATGTGCTGTATAGTTCCCAAAATCATGATAAAGGTGCATATAGAGGTCTCTGAGGCTGGGGTAGGAGGTGGCAAAAAGACAGAGGTTTTTCCCAGATCTTCATTTCATGTTCTCTTGCTAAGAAGCTCAGATGTAGCATCAGTCTGTATGCTACTAAACTTGCTGTAAAAGACTTCTCTACGTAAGTTTTGTAAGATTGCTAATTATTCATCTCTCTGGTCAGGATGTTGACAATGCCTCTCTGGCACGTCTTGATCTTGAACGCAAAGTTGAGTCCCTGCAAGAGGAGATTGTCTTCTTGAAGAAGCTTCATGATGAGGTAAGCTGATTAATGAGGTCTGTGACTTGATGTTGACAGTCTAGCAAGCAAGCTCGCTCTTTGGTGGTTGTGGCCCTAAGTCCCCTCCTGTGTTATGTTCTGTGTTTTGTCATGTAATAAGACTGAGTGTCTGCTTCTCCTTAAGGAAATCCGAGAACTGCAGGCCCAACTCCAGGAACAGCACATCCAAATTGATATGGATGTTTCCAAGCCTGATCTTACTGCTGCCCTGCGTGACGTTCGCCAACAGTATGAAAGCGTTGCTGCTAAGAATCTTCAGGAAGCTGAAGAGTGGTACAAGTCCAAAGTAAGTTAAATCTGTTCAGATGCATCAGGCACTTGAACTAACTGTACATAACTGCTTTGCTGTAGCACTCGGTGTTCCCTCTGTCTCTCTAATGGGCACGAACACAGCCATGGCACAGGGTCATGTTTAAAATCCTAGTCTTGGAAGGGTCAGCTGAAAACATTGTGCCATAAGCACAGGATCAAGATAACAGGTTCATACTTGGAGTCTTTTGTATGCTTGTACCTGGGAGCAAATGTTGGATTAAATACTGACAAAAGTGAATGAATGGGTGAAAAAATGATGAAAAGATAGGAAATACACAGGGCGGGGGAAACAAATATGTAAAGTTTAACTATGAATTCCAATTTAACAATTAAAAATAGAAAGGCATTTTGAGTAATGCTAATATTTAAATGTTTCAGGTGTTATGACATGTAATGACTTCAGTTGCCCTCAAATGTTGTGTCCAAAAAAAGTCTGTTATACCATTTCTGTTGAAGTGTTACGCTAACCAAACTGGGGATTTCCACAGTTTGCAGATCTCTCCGAAGCTGCTAATAGGAACAACGATGCCCTGCGCCAGGCCAAACAAGAAGCTAATGAATACCGCAGACAGATCCAGTCTCTCACCTGTGAAGTGGATGCCCTTAAGGGAAGCGTAAGTAGAAAACAGCAGTTGTTGGGATATTCTTCCCATTGCAGCTTTGAGCACTGCACTGCAGTTTAACTGTTGATATAGGTGTGAATGCAGCGATCTCCTGTGCAAGACAGCAGCATATTAGTACTTTGTGAAAAGGGTGCTTGTCGTGGTCTAACCCAGCCAGCAACCAAACACCACGAAGTCACTTGCTCACCCTCCCCCACCCCCAGGGATGGGAAGAGAATCATAGAATCATAGAAATAGAATTAAAGGGGAAAAGGGAAGGAGACTCATGGGTTGAGATAAGAACAATTTAATAATAATAATATGAAATTAAAACTAATAAATCACGTACCACCTGGTGACCAACACCTGTCATGTCCTGGCAAGAGATCCCAAAACAGATCCTGGCACTGCAATCCCAGATGAGTGAGAGGCCTGAAAAAAGAGTGAGGGAGAGAGAATTCAAAGAAGACTGAAAGTCAGAGAGCCCTTGGAAGAGAATACCAAACTTCCTGGTCAGCCCTCATCTTTATACTGGGCATGACACTGCATGATATGGAATATGCCATTGGCCAACTTGGCCCTCAATCCGAAATCTTAAGTTCAAATCATAAGGGGAGTTGTGGGCCCCTTGTCCCAGCCATTCTCCCCACCAGCCTGTTGTGCTCCTGCACACTGGCAAAAACATGGGAAGCCAAAAGGTCCTTGATGTCTCAGTGCCAACTATAAACATCAGTGTGCTATTAACATTCTTCTGGTAACAAATCCCAGACTAAAACCAAAACACAGAGCTCTTCTAGCTGCTAAAAAGGAAAACTAACTCTGTTCCAGTCAAAGCCAGGACAATGCTATGGGCTTGATTTGCCTGCATGCACTACAAGCGCGCTGGTTATGTTGATATGCTGAACTTGTCTTAAGGTATAAAAAAAGAGTTCATTCCCTTGCTGTAATAGTCTCTGTTTATGTAACACTTTCTGGAATTGTTTATGGCTTGTCTGTCAGGTACAGCTGAAGCTAAGCGAAAAGCTGGAGGAGCAGTGGAAAGGTGCAAATCTTGCTGTTGCTAGAACCTGACTGCCTTTTAAAAGTTGGCTTGAAATAGATTTGTCAGTGCATAGTACACCTGCAAATCCCCTCACTGAGGACTGCCCACATACTGACTTGTACTGCGTGTGCTGGACTTGCTGTAAGGGATTGCTTTGCTGACTGGTATAACAAATATGTAGCACATCTCAGATAAAGTAGCAGAATAACCCACCTTTACTTTGCAAGGGGAAGATAAGGAGATGACAAATTTGGGACATGTCTGGGCACTTTCAGCAAAGATGCTAAAGTAACTCGGTTTCCCTTTTTTAAAAAATTTGAGGGGCTTTGAGGGTGGGGCAGAGTGGCTAAACTGCAGCAGTGCTTGACTTCATTACTCTTTCAGAATGAATCCCTGGAGCGCCAGATGCGTGAAATGGAGGAGAACTTTGCTGTTGAAGCTGCTAACTACCAAGACACTATTGGCCGTCTGCAGGATGAGATTCAGAACATGAAGGAAGAAATGGCTCGCCATCTCCGCGAGTACCAGGACCTGCTGAATGTAAAGATGGCTCTTGATATCGAGATTGCCACCTACAGAAAACTGCTGGAGGGTGAAGAGAGCAGGTAAAAATTGCATGCAGATGCTTTCCTAAACAGCAATTACTAGAAGACACTCTATACCCATGTCTGACTTTATGCATTTCTTTTTTTCCTTCAGGATTAACATGCCTATTCCAACCTTTGCTTCTTTGAACCTGAGAGGTAAACTGTTTGTTACTTCAGTTTAGTCAGCTGTTCTATCATTAGCAAAAGGTTCTGGATAGTTCCTTTTACTCTAGTATTTGAACTTGTATAAATGCAGTTGCATGTGAATGTTTTTCTCAGACATAACTACAATATTTGCAATTACTGAACTTTGAATGAGAGGAGCTACTTTGTTCCTGGACACAAATAATATCAGTACATAGCGAATGCTTGGTGTAGATGCCTGCTGAAGGTGCTTTAAGGGGAATAGGGAGAAAATGGAGATTAGTTTATCATTCAGAGCAGGACACTTCTTCATATACTAAATTGGGATTCTGAAAGTAGACACTAAAATCTGTTACACCTCATTTCTTTGGAGGGGCACTTCATCAAGACTATTTGTAATACTACGTTTTCTTCTGCAGAAACCAACATTGAGTCTCAGCCAATGGTTGACACTCACTCAAAGAGGACACTTCTTATTAAGACCGTTGAAACTAGAGATGGACAGGTTGGTGGTAACTAATTTTATTTCTATTACAGCTGGTTACCTTAAAATAACTTAAATTTGTCTACTGGTCAGTGCAGCCTGTGTACAGTAGTAAGTATTGAGTAGAACAGCATCTGACAGTCAAGGCTGCATGGCTGAATGTACAGATGTAGCAAACAGGCTTCTGTGGAAATGATCCCAAAATTCCTCTGACAGTAAAACCTTAAGTGGCTGACAGTTACCCTGTGTAATGAGTATTTAAGTTCAGCTGAGTTAGCAAGTTCTCAAAAGATTTCTCACATCACCTGAGAAAAACATGTGGCAGTAAACAGATACTTGTTTGGGACAAGATGCTGTTTTCAGGCTAAGTCAATAAAGTTTAAATGGTTTCTGCACACTATTAGCCAACTAGAACTTATTTATAAGTGAGAGTTGATAACCTGTTCGCGTTCTGTGGTATTGGATGTTCCAATTCTAGTTCTGAAAACTAATAATCTTACTGCTAAAGCTTAATGCAAGTGTCTTATGTTTTTCAACAGGTTATTAATGAAACTTCCCAGCATCATGATGACTTGGAGTAAAGCTGAAGTGAAGATGCATACTTACTAATGCAGGAGAAATTCTTACCAGCAAGATTTAAAAGTCCATGTCTTAAAGGAAAGAAACAGCTTTCAAGTGCCTTTCTGCAGTTTTTCCATGAGCGCAAGATTATTATGCTAGGAAATAGGTCTTAGATCTTGCAAACTGACTCTCCCTGAAGGATTAGAGTTTACAATGGAGTCTAGTTTACAAATAGCAATATCTTGTGCTGCAATACTGTTTTTAAGTATCTGAATTCAATAAAACTGCTTTTTCCAGCACCGTATGAGCAACCTGTCGCTACTTCAATAAATCTTTGAAAAATGGCTCTTGATGTGTTCTAATTTGTTAACTTCATGACTTTTGGAAAGCCATAACAACATAATGCTGGAATTACTATACGGTTGACATCTCCAGTACTGGTTGTGTGGAATGCTGTTTTTTCAGTTTAACTAGATAAGCTGTCTTACTTACTGCTTAGGTTTTGGAACCAACTAAATGGACTATAACTGGCAGATGCATTATGTATTATGAAATTTCTTATCACTTGAATAAAATATGATACTTCAAGCTAATAAAGTTAATCTTGCTTCTATGTACTAGTTAACCCAGTTACTAAGAGCTAAGAAAGTCCAAAATACCTTAAAACTCGGCTCTATAAAACATAGCAGTTAGTAGCTGTGAAGCAGTTCGTGCGAGCCCTTATCTGAGACACCACCTTTGCTAAGTTAACAGCTGACATGATGCATTGACTGTTTTCCAGGAAAGGCTGGTTCCCAAGGGCTTGTCTCCATTGCAGGGAGTAAAGTGAAAGTTTCAGATGGAGTGGGGGTTAGGGGAGGTATTTAAAGGCAAAGTAGAGGAAAAATAACTTGCCCTGTTGCTGACCTGATTCTAGCAGTTAAACCCCTTTAAAAAAGGGGAGGCACCATGCTTGGTGTTCTCTGCTGAATGGCAGCTAAGTGCAGCAGAATGGGGAAGAGAAAACTCCTGTCTGGCCTGACATAGTCTTCTGGGAGGCAGAAGTGAAAGGTTGAAGCCCTCTGTGAATGCTTAATAGGGAAAATATCTTCTGCAGTGAGACGCTTCTCAATTTGAAACACAGTCAAAACCTCAGTGCAGCACTTGCCCCACAAAAGTAGCTACTCTGTTCTGCATCAGTCCTGTAAAGCCTCCTTACGGTAAGCTTCCCCCCAGATACAACTTTTGTGGAGTGAGCAAATGTGAGCTAGAGTTATTCAGTGAGTATGAATTGCATTCAGTGCTCGCTCAATGTAATGAGAGTAGTTTTGTGTTGTACAGATGCTGTCACAAGTCTTGGGAACAGATCTGTAAGAAAAACTTACTGCTTTTCTTTTAGATAACATATCGTTTGTTATCGCCATCAGATAGGGATGAAAAAAATTACTTTCTTCTTCCCTATCAATTCATGCCTTTGCTCCAGCACATGGCTAACCAGATGCACTGGCAGGCACGGGAGGGAGGTGGCAGCAGGAGCCCCCATTTTTCATCCCCGTGTCTGCAGCACCGGATTAGGAGATCCGCAGCCAGGACGCCCAGAGGGAGGTAGGCAACACCTGGGGCATGCTGAAACCCTCTGTAGCTCAGAAACGCATGTATCCCGCGACCTGGAGGTAAGGGCCAAGGTGTGATTGTAGTTTTCATCTTTGAACCTCCCAGGGAGAAGGGCTGAAACTCTTTTTCACAACGGAAAACACCTAATTTTTCAATCAAGGAACGGCGATGCTGTTCCTACCCTGCTTTTCTCTAGTAAGTGTTCACAGAGGGCTTCAACCTCTCACCTCCACCTCTCGGCAGACCAGAGGGAGTTTTCTCATCCCCATTGCACCACACTTGGGCTGATGTTCAGCAAAGCACACATACTGTTACGCTGGGACACGTGGCTGCCCAGCTTGGTGCTTTAGGTGCTCACCTGAGAGAAAAGTCCTGCTGCTGGTGTTGTGCTTGTTTTGGTGACTCTTCCATGCAAAAGGGCCAGAAGTGACCGAGGAGAGTGCCTGGACCCGTGCCTCAGCCACTGCTTCCTGCAGAGCAGAACAGATTCAACCTGGTCTACAGTCTGGTGAGTAGGATAGCCTCATTAAAAAGGGCAGGAGTGAACCCAGCCTATTTCATGCTGCAGAGGTTATAGACACCAGGTTTTCTACTACCTATCAACATCCAGAATGATAAAAAAAAAGCTCAAATGATCTTGCATGGAAGATTTCGATTAGATATAAAGAAGAAGTTTTTTGCACTGAAGGTGGTGACGCACTGGAACAGGTTGCCCAGAGAAGTTGTGGTTGCCCCATACCTGGAAGTGTTCAAGGCCAGGTTGGATGAGGCTTTGAGCAACCTGATATAGTGGAAGGTGTCCCTGCCCATGAGACGGGGGTTGGAACTAGGTGATACCTAAGGTTCCATCCAATCCAAACCATTCTATGATTCTATGCTTTCTGTGACAGTGACAGTTCTGAGTGCATGCAATAGCTAATTCTGAATGATTAATAGACATGAGTGTCTAGAACCTTTTAAGATGAGAGCGGGATAAGGTGCTGATGTCCTGCCTGTTGTAGACTCCTTTCTGAATCCAGGCACTGAAAAGGTCGGACCAACACTTAGTATCATTTCTTGCAGCTGAAGCAGTGTGGAAGCCTCGGATGGTGGCATCTGGCAGAACATGGGCTGGAAGAGCCAGCTCCACCAGGGCATGATGGGGACCATCGATGGCTCTGGGCAGAGACCTACTCCACAGAGTCTGAAATGCACGTTTACTGTTGGAGGTTACCTGAATTGTGATAGTCTTTCAGATGTTGCTTCTCCCTCTGTTGCCAGCTACCTGGCTTGCTGCTTTCTGTCACTCTGATTGCTTCACCCAGTAGATGAAAGAAGTGACTGTATCCAGCACTGACAGTGCAGCAAAGGAGTTATTCCTGGCTCTTTTGTGTTTGGGGTTACTCAGCGCACAGAGAAACATGTGACAGAGCTTTCAATCCTGGGAATAAATAGCAAAATAAATAAAAATAAAACCTAGTTGCCAATGGGGTAGGAAGGCAACAGGAAACCTCCAAAGCCTGCGCTCTGTGAGAGTGTGAGAGGACCCTCACAGTGGAGAGCAGACGGGGACTGTGTAAACTTCTCAGTGTTTGATCTAGGCGCCCCAGGCTTATGCTCGTATATAATCACCAAAAGCTGCTTAGTGCCGAGCCAGCAGCTGACCTCAGAGCTGTATTTCTCATCCTAATAACTGCAGGCAGCAGCCGTACCAAGCTGAGCCGGCCCCACTGGTGGCCGGGCACTTGTCCTACCCTCCAGCGAGCACCGTGAAGCTGCTCCCACAAGCTGAGCAGCAGCAGCACTCTAAGGCTGAATTCTGTCGCTCGCTGCTCACGGCAGTCACCAGGTCCTTGTACAGGGACTAACTGAGGTTACTGCCACAGGCAACGCTGCCCTTCTTTTGGTGAATGTTGATTTCTGACAAGACTTTCTGACACCAGATCCATTCCAGGTCACCCAGGCAGAACTGATTTTGCCTAATTTGCTTCTGTCACACCGTGAGATCTCTTACATGGTGACCATCTCCAAATATGTGAGCTGTACTCGCATACTCGCATAATACTGTACTGTATTACAATAAATAATATTAATCCCCCAGATAATCTTAATAGTTCTCATATTTAGTTTTTTTTGCTTCATGTAGCCAGAAGCTTGCTTTTCTTCTTTTCCTTTTTTCTTTTTTTTTAATAATCCTCCAAAATATGAAAACATGTTACCAGACAATCCATTTTCCAGCCCCATGGGAACATGTAACCAATGTATTTCTTCTGCCATCAGTTTATCTGTTCTAGTATACAGCAAACGTGTTTTTCCCTCCTCCTTTCTCTCTCTTTTCCTTCCTTCCTTTTCTTTTCTTTTCTTTTCTTTTCTCTTTTCTTTTTCTTCTCTTTTCTTTTCTTTTCTTTTCTTTCTTTCTTTCTTTTCTTTTCTTTCTTTCTTTTTTTCTTTCTTTCTTTTCTTTTCTTTCTTTTCTTTCTTTTCTTCTCTTTTCTTTTCTTTTCTTTTTTCTTTTCTTTTCTTTTCTTTCTTTCTTTTCTTTTCTTTTCTTTCTTTTCTTTCTTTTTTTTTTTCTTTTCTTTTCTTTTCTTCTTTTTTTTCTTTTCTTTTCTTTCTTTTCTTTTCTTTTCTTTCTTTTTTTCTTTTCTTTTCTTTTCTTTTTTCTTTTCTTTTCTTTTCTTTTTTTTTCTTTCTTTTCTTTCTTTTCTTTTTTTCTTTTCTTTTCTTTTTTTTCTTTTCTTCTTTTCTTTCTTTTTTCTTTCTTTTTTCCACATTTGTAGAGGTTGGGTAGCTGAGTGGCTGGACAGAGACTCTCACTGGTGCTTTAACAACAGGTAAGTATCAGCGATTTTAATTGCAAATCCTTCCACAAGGGAAGGGGAGGGAAGCCTGGATATTACTGAAAATTTTAAAGTCATTTGCATACAATAAAATGCTCAAACAGACATTTGCTTGAGCACAGTCACGCATGCAGAATTAAGAAGTGCCAAAAAAAAATTACATCTTCAATCTTTATTTGGTCCCTTTATGCTCACGCATAATGCTACAGATTTCAGCTGCAAGTTACTGGACCTTGTCTTGTTCAGCGCACACACTCAACAGCACCGGGAGACACCACTCACTGCCACAGCATTTCCAGACCTCCTGTGTGTGTTCCTCTAGTTTATTTATCTACTGTAAAGAGTCTGAATTTATAATTTCCTCTAGGGTAGACTTCCAGTCTGGATCTCAGATCAAGTTCCCACAAAATGAAGCTCAAACATTCTGGGGTACCAATGCAAAGCACAGTTCAAGTGAAATTCCCAGCCTCAGCCAGGAAAGCAATAGCACAAGCAGGAATAAAATCCAGCTTTCCAACATGATGTAGAGCTACCTTAACTGTAGGCCCCTTCTCTCTGTCCAGCATATTGCATCCTTCATTCCACAGCTGTCTTCTGCATTAAGGGCAGCGATGCTCTTGCTAACAGGCCCCTTACAGCCCAGTCCAAGGTCATTCCCAGGCCCAAGAACTGGCCAGAGGTAAAAGCTCCTTATGGGCTTCAGTCTGCAGCAACCCATGTCACAGCTGCAGAAAAGGCCAAGTCCACAGCAGCCAAACCTCTGCACAGCGATGTGTGATATTTTCCACACAAACTCTGCAGCCTGACATTTTCTGCCTGTTTCTTTTTCAGAGACGTATTTCAGCTGTCTCCTGTGGTGGGTTACACGAACTGCAAGGAGAAGACAGCCTGTATTGAGCGTTTCTCTTTGGCTGTGTAGTGCCCTTGCAGGGTGATACGGCCACAAAGGGAAGAGATGCAGCTTTTTCCAAGAATATCCCTGCAGTTCTTCTCTGCTATTGCTTGTGATTTTGAAGTCCAGGAACGTGTCTCAGACTTGGCAGATGCCAAATAAAAACATGTTTAGGATGGAGAATGGTGGTGGGTTGAACCCAGCCAGCAGTCAAGCACCCACACAGCCACATGCTTGTTCCCGTTACTCCCAGTAGGCAAATGGGAGAAAACTAGGGAAAAAAAAAGTGAGAAAATTTGTAGGTTGAGACAGAGACAGTTTAATAGGTGAAGAAGAGAGGGGGAAAAAAATCCCAAGAAAAGCAAAGTCAGCCTGTTTGCTGAGAGGGCAGAGTGGGAAACAGAGCAAAAGCCTTGACGCTGTGCAAGTACTCTTCAGCAACAGCCGAAACATCAGTGCATCACCAGCCCCAAATTCAAAACACAGCACCACAGGGGCTGCTATGAAGAAAGTTAACTCCATCCCAGCCAGACTCAGTAAAAGAACTTCGTGCAGATTCAGATGGGTGCCTGTGTCTGTACCTGGCAACTGGGTGGAGGCTATGTATGAGGGCTGAGAAGGACTCAGAGACAAAGTTCATCCTCTGCCAAATTTGGAGCAGGGTTTTAAGCTCAGATCTCATAGTATAAGACACTCTGTAGACTTTACAGATGTCCAAGAAATGTACATGCTAGAAAAGCTCTGCCATTTTATATAACCAGCTCTATTATGCATGGCAAGGTGAGTAATATGGGGTGGTTTTGCTGGCTGAAGTGCTCGACATGTAGACCAGGTTTCCATCCCCATCCCTAGCTAGCGTTTAAATATCTTGAATCCCAACTACTCTTAAACTAATACAATCATATTTTTAAGGCTTACTTTGCAAATTGGGATGGGAATTGCAAACATACTTTCTGCTCTGACAGAGCTTCTTTGATGACGTCTGCTGGAGCGCACGACAGGCTTGCTGTCCCCAGCTTTTCCCCATCAGACCTTAGCACCCTGAAGCTGGGCAGCTAGAGAAGTGCATGAGTGTACCGCAGCTTGCCACCCGCAGCACAAAGCACATTCCAGCTGCTTTCAGCTAAAAAATTGGGCTCTGATCGAATAGGAGCCTGAAGTGGTGAATTCTTTGCATTAGTGGGATATGCTCCTATCTGGCCAAATCCTGTTCTGGTGTTCAGTCACTCTCAAAGTGAAAAAGTTGTTCCTATATTTAAACAGAATTTCTTGTGTTTCAGTTTGGGCCCATCACCCCTAGTCTTGTTACTGGATGCCACTGGGGAGGGTCTGGCTCCATCCTTACTCCTTCCATCAGGTGTTTATACACGTTGATGAGATCCTACCTGAGCCTTCTCTTCTCCAGGCTGAACAGTCCCAGCTCTCTCAGCCTCTTCTCGGATGTCAGATGCTTCAAGCCTTTCATTGTCTCTGTGGTCCTGGGCTGGACTTCCTTTGGTGTGTCCATCTCTCTTTCGTACAGGGGAGCCCAGGACTGGACACAGTACTGCAGAGGGGTCTCCGTAGGGCTGAACAGAGGGGAAGGATCCTTCCTCCGAAAGCTTAGCTTCCTTATACTGAATTATATTGACTGGTCTTGAAAAGTGGTGACCTGGTGGATGAGAGAATAAGTAAAGGCCAGAGCTCTATGACAACATATGAACAGCCATATCGGGTCAGACCAGCAATCCACTCTGTCTCCTTCAATGCTTGCAGAGGAAAAAGGCATAAGAAACAGAGCTCCAATCCCTCAAATAGCCTTCATTTTCCAGCAAACATGAAGTCAGTGAACTTGTTATCTAGATCCTTGATTAACTTGTCTGATCTGATTTGAATCCTTTGGTATTTTTGGCTTCTGTCAGCCTATACTTCGTCATTTGACAGTGTACCAGGGAAAAACATTTTCTTTTGATTATTTCATCCTCACTGTCTGATCATTTTGTTGACTTTCCAGTAGTTCTTGTGTTAGGAACAGTAAATAATCATTCTGTGTTCAACCCCTCCATGCCACTCATCATTTCACAGACTTCTCTGGTAGCTGCCTCCAGCACCTCTGCTTTATTTCTAACATTTATAATCCCTTCTCATCTAGAAGCCATCCTGTAACCCTAATAATCCTTATCACTCTTCTCCTCATTTTAGTTCTTCTATAAACTATACAAACAAGGTGACTAAGGACAACAAGCAGTCTTCAAGACATGTACATTGGAACAAACAGAATGACATAATGGGAACTTCTGTTTTTGTACTCACTTACCTTCAAAGTAAGCAAAAATATCTCATCTGTTTCTTTGATCACTGCTCAGTACTGGGCTGACATTTTCAGAAAGTTATCCCCAGTGACTCAAAGATCTGTTTCCTAAGGACTAATAGCTATGAGTATTTTTTTCCCCCTACTTTGCCGTCATTGACATTAAATTTCATCCACTGTTTGATCACCCAGTCATCCAGGACTGTGATATCCTTCTGCAATGATCCTTCCTTTGAGCTCAACGTTAATACTGACCGCCCTTAATAATTTTGTACCAACTGAAAACTTCTGTCAATCTACTAGTCATTCTTTGCTAGCTCACTGAGGAATGTATTGAATGGTAAAGTCCAGTGTGCAAATTCTTGTCGGAGCCCAGTGAAGCTTCCTTCCACAGTGAAAGTTCTCCATTATTTCTGCCATTTCCTACTTTCTAGTTTAAAATAGGGAGAAACATCCCTTTGTGTTTCTTAGGAATCTGCAGTGATTGTTTTTGCAAAAGCTTCTGACAAAATCTCCATCTGCATCATCCCTTAGCCCACAAAGCTTGTAAAATCCTATAACGTTTCCACCAGATTCATGAGGCATGACTTCCTCAGGAGAAAAATGCATGTGTAACTCGTACCCAGCACACCTGCTCTTTACAGTTCCTCCTGATTTTACCAAGTAAAATGTTAGATTTATTGCTCTATAGATTTCAGTGTCACCCTGGAGCCTTTTTTAGAGTCTCAAGTTAACTGGCTATTGACTGTTCCTCTGACACCAGATGCACCGCAACTAGCAAATTAGCAATTCATGCTGAGTTACCTCAGATCCATCTTGATGGTTGCCATCCTGCTTCTTCTTACCTGTCAATGTATTGATTGTTTCAAAACTTCTTCAATTTGAGACTGTTCTTCATCTGTCACAGAGGGCTCCTTCACCTCATTCTTAATGAGCCGTATTCATGCAAGTTTTTTCCTACAGCCCTATCTCTGCTGGCTAACCCTTCTGCCTCTTGACTGTCTCACTTGAAGCTGCACTGAATTTGACAGACATCATGGTTTGGAAGGATTTGAAAGTGTTTTTTCTTAGCAACTTGAATCTCAAACTGGTGTTTGATCCATCTCATTGTAGATCTACTTTCATTTGCCAGATTTTCCTGTTTTTTCTCATTTGGACATGGTTTCTGTCAAGTTCTAGTAGTTCCCTTCACTGGCCTTTTTACTTGAACTGGGTTTTTTGTGTTTGGTTTGTTTGTTTTTTTTTTTTTTTAATTTTCTTTTTCTTTCTAAGAGACTTTTCAGCAAGATAGTAGGCAGTTCTCAGTTCAATATGCTATCTCAAAAAGTCTCTTTGTGCTTATCAGCATTTTTGATCTTTTAGCTTCTACATTATTTTATTTCTTTTTAAATTGGTGCCCACATTTGAAGAAAGTTATCTTTGGAAGTTCAGCTTGATTGAAACAGACTTTCAGGTCATTTTCCTTCCTGGTTCAATTTTGATTTTCAGTACATGCAATCGCTTCCCCACTAACCTCTCCACTTCCACACAGGCTATAAACTGCTTGTCTCTCTCTGTTCTTTGCAAGACGTGTTCTTAGGATTTCTCTCCTTTAACCCATAAGCAGTAGCTGCCTTTTCCTCTTGGAATTGCAGCTCATATGTACCTAATTGAGCTTGGAGCAATTGCTTTGAACTTCATGGCATTTATTTCAGACTGAAAAAGAGCTTTCAGATGAAGCCTGTCAATTTTTTTCTCCCAACTTTATGAGATATACTCATAAAACACAAGGCCTCTATCCACAAACCTTGACTACACTGTCATCAATGAATGGGCACTGCAGGGGTTGCTCACTGGGGCTGACAGGGCAGAACTTCACCAGCTGGGGTCCATCCCACCTCCCCCAGCCAGGGAGCAGGGCAGGCTGATATGGGAGGATGGCTGGGGCAGCCCCAGCCCAGGGCATCAGGCATCTCCATGGGGCAGGAGGTGCCTGATGTAGAGAGTGTCGGCTCTAAGCTGCCTGATCAGGAAGAACAAGTAGATGGGCCTTCTAGAGACAGATAGAAGTAGCTGGGTCCTCACGGCAGGCTTTAACGACACTGATATCTGCTGAGGGGAGAACACAGGAGAGCATAAGCAGCTTTGGAGGGTTCCTGGAGAGCATTGATGACAACATCCCAACTCAAGTGATAGAGAAGCCAGCAAGGAGAGGTGCTCTGTTGCACCTCACACTTACAACAAGGAAGGGCTCACTGAGGATGTGAAAGTCGAAGGCTGCCTTGGCTGCAGCAACCAAGAGATGGTGGAGTTCAGGATCCTAAAAGGGAGGGGACAGGGCAAAAAGCAAGATCACAACCCTAGACTTTAGGACAGCAGACTTTGGACTCTTCTGCTTGAAAGAGCCCCATGGGATAAGACTCTAAAGAGAAAAGGGGTCCAAGAAAGCTGGTGATATTTAGTGATCACCTCCTCTATGCTCAAGAACAGTCCATCTTAGTAAATAGGAAGTCAAGTAAAAATGTCAGGAGGCCTACATGGGTTAACAAAGGGTTCCTGGCAAGACTCGGACATAAAATGAAGTACACAGAAAGTGGAATCAGAGTAAGGTAACCTGTGAGAATACAGAGGCGTTGTATGAGCATACAGACATGGTAGGAAAACCGAAGCACGCAGAGTTGAGTCAAGCAAGGGATGTCAAGAGCAACAAGAAAGTCTTCCGTAAGTACTTAAGGGGCAAAAGAAGACTAGTGAAATGTGGGCCTTCTGCTGAACGGAGCAGCGGTCCTGGTAACACTAGGACATGTACAAGGCTGAGTACTGAGTACCTTCTTCCCCTCAGTCTTTGCTAGCAAAACTCTTCTTCAAGAATCTCAGAGATTGGGAGAAAGGTTGGAGCAAGGAAGACGTACCCTTGGTGGAAGAGGATCAGGTCAGAAATACTTAAGCAAATTGGACATACTAAGGGCCTGGGCTCTGGTGGGATGCATCCACAAGTTGTGAGGGAGCTGCCTTATGTCATTGTGAGGCCGCTCTCAATTATTGTGAATGTTCATGGTGACTGGGATAGGTGCTGAAGACTGAAAGAAAGCAAATGTCACTACTATCATTCAAGAAAGGCAAGAAGGAGGACCCGGGAAATACAGGTTGTGTCTGACACCAGTTGCCCCCACTGGGACTGATCTTGACCCCCACCGTGGGGTTGATATCTTGTCCTGGCCTCAGGCTGGCACCAGCATGGACTCATGGAGTGAGTGAGGTTAGCAGGGACCTCTGGACCTCATCGATCTAATTCTCCTGCTCAAGCAGGGCCTGCTAGAGCTGGTTGTCCAGGATCGTGTCCAGATAGATGGCTTTTGAGTATCTCAAGGATGGAGTCTCAAAAATCTCCCTGGACAACCTGTGCCATTGCTCAATCACCTTTACAGTAAAAAAGTGTTTCCTGATGTTCAGAGGGAACCTGCTGTGTTTTGGTTAGTGCCCATTGCCTTTGGTGCTGTCACGGGGCACCACTGAGAAGTGTCTGGCTCCACCTTCTTTGCACCCTCCCTTCAGGTATTTATATTGATTGATAAGACCCTCTGAGCCTTCTCTTTTCCAAGCTGAACAGTTTCAGTTCTCCCAGTCTTTCCTCATAGGAATCCAGATTCTTAATCACCTTCACAGCCCTTTGCTGGACTCTCTCCAGTAAGTTCATGTCTCTCTTGTACTGGGGAGCCCAGAACTGGATGTAGCACTCCAGGTGTGGCCTCACAGTGCTGAGTAGTGGGAAGGATCGCCAGAATAGCTGTCAACCTGCAGTCCTTGCACTGTTACACCAGCGATGGTGGGGCCATGGAGGGCAGCACCCACTGGGGGTGGGAGGGAGGTATGTGGGGACAATGTGAAGGGGCCTTATGCTAATGTCTCCCTGTAGAATCTCATTTATTTGGGATTTGTTAGAGCTGCCGCTTCCTTGTTACCTTTGTTATGTTTATGTTGCTGCTTTTTTTTTTGTCCTGCTGATTTTCAAATCAGCAAATATGCATGTATTGTTGAAGTTATGTGCTGTCATTCTTGCTTCTCACTCAATTTCTGGGGCCCTTGGCACTTACTTCAACCCCTCAACTTCTCTTGTCTCCCCCACAGCAGTCTACAGTTCCTGTATGAGAGCAGGCAGACCCCTTTCTGCAGGAAAGCCCAACACTAAATTTTATGAGGGTACTGTAGAAGGTCCTGCCCTGTTTTTCTCTCCTGAGATGAGCTCCCCGAGGCTTCAGATGAGCAGAGGAGGCAGAAGAGGAGCAGAACTTCCCTCCTGCTGCCCCTTGGCTGTCTGGCACTCAGCTCATCAAGGGCATGTGGGAGCTCTGGCTTCATGCTAGTAAAGACTGTGACCCTTGTTTATACCTTCACTGATTGATACCTCCAACAGGAGCAGAGAAGCACGAGCTATAATGGAGCTGGGCATCTTGATGCCACCCATGACAGCCATTGTAACCTAGCCAGGGTAGATAAATCAGCTTCCCTGCTCGACAAGCCCCTGAAGGACCAGGCAGAGATCTCTCTGCTGACTGTGTGGTCACAGGTCCTGCGTACACCGTATGAACATCCCATTTGTAGTCGCCTCACAGGTGGGTCTCTGCAGGAGGTTGCATCACTTGACGAGACCACTGAGGTACACCACAGGGAGATGGTGAGTTTGGAGCCTGGCCTGAGACATCTCATCTAGCCGTGCCGGCTGCCCTCCCGGGTGGTGGGAGTGAGGGGTGTTGTGCTCAGCAGAACACAGAGGCAGTATGTATGTAATTCAGTCTGCATCGCTTCGCTCCGGAACTGCAGGGCTCTCCTTAGCTCGTCCAAAACATCAGAGACATCTGCAGGACAGAGCAGTAGTCAAGAGCAACATGGTAGCGTCAGACTAATACACTAAATGTGGGGTAAACTATAACATAAGGCCTTATCTGGAGAGAAAAAGAGGCATAAGAGCAGAAGGGAAACATTTACAGAGCTGCTAGTAGAAAACATCTTACCTTAAATTCCTAGACTGATACACAAAGAACCAACTACATTAGATATTTGCTCTTGCAGAATATTAGCAGTTTGAGGCATGGAGACAGTCTTCAAAGGGAGGCACTGACTGAAAGGCCAGCATAAAGCAGCATACCATAAGGAAGGCACAGAAAAGTCGCACTAATGACATAAGGATAAGGAAAGTGGTCAAGGAAGTATATGACTGTGTCTGAAAAAGGTCCTCAAAAGCAGATCAAAGAAGTTCAAGGGATTGTCTTGCATAGCACCTTGGACTACGGACAACCAAAACCACAGCAGGGGCTGAATGTGGGAAGTCCTTCAGCTTGTGTGTACCCACCAGCCTGAAAATGCCTCCTGGTTTAAAACCCCTAGACTTTTTGTGTCCTTCTCTTGCTCATGATAGTTCTCACATTGCTGCAGCTTCCAGGCTGGCTGGTATTTCCAAGTAAACAACAGACATCACAGGATTCTCACAATAGACCAGAGTCCCTTGTATTCCAGGTCATCAGACTCCAGTTGGAGAGTTGCACTTTACTACTTTGTACTTTGAGATATGTTGACATTAAGGTAAGGTATTACGTGGGTAAAAGTCTACATGAACAAATTCTTCAGGGTTTATTTGCCTGTGGTCTGAATGGAGCCTGCTGGAGCTGTTTAAGGAGGTGAGAAGGAGACAGCAGCAATCTGAGCAGAGGTGGTAAAAGTGCTGCAGGACCAGAAAAGACAGATTGGTAAAGGCTTGCATATAAAAGGTTTGGAAAACACTATTTTATGTATGAGACAAAGCAAAATACTGGGCTGGCCTTCTGTTCAATCTCCTTTCCATGTACACAAAGCAATTTCAAATCTAGGATTTGCTTTTCATCTCTCAATATTATTTCTGTTCATCCAAGAAGCCCTTCCCAAATGCACCGTATATCACTGGGGACCTGCTCCACACTCCAAATGTTTTTTTCATGTAATAAATACTTGACATTAGAAAAAATCGCTTCTAAATTTACACAGTGCAGAGCTCACAGTGTGAGATTACCCTCTAAACACTCTGAAGTGCAGGCGCATAAATAAATATCTTTGCAAATAGATTCTCATTTATTAGTTTTGCAAGTGTATTTTCACTTTTTGGAGATGGGTGATTGCTACAGGAGGAAAGAAACAGCTTTGGTTTAAATTAAATAGTAAGAAAGTGCAGGACAAAGGCTGACCAAAAATGTTAAATTCTCTCCTTGTTCTTGATTTGTTTTCTCTTTTTGTAATTTAAGTTCATAATAATGGTACTATACATTTAAACTCTTCAGTTGCACTTCATGCTGTGGCCAGCCAAGCATAGATCAAGCTGTGAAACAGCAGCAAGAGATAAACTGCAATTTTTAGAGAGAGGAAAAGCTGTCTGTCTGCAGTTCATGCACAGTCTCCATCATACAGAACATCAATGGATTCAAGGCATAGTGGATCTGCCCCCATAACACTACTGGGAGAGGGACTGAGCGTTGCTGTCCCATTTTGAAAGAGGGAGTAATAGAGAACTAAGTGCTTGGCCATAGAGAAATCAAGGGACTGCTCACTACTCTCTCTACATGAAGATTAAAAATAAAAGATGCCTACAAAGACATCATTCCCTCTGAACTGCAAAGTCTTGCTTCATTCCAGGAGCATGTGTTGAAAGGAAAGAGAGAAAGATTCCTGATGGCCACAAATTGGTTAGCACCCCTTCTCCACCATCACCAAAGACCCATGGATGGTGCCGCACTGCAGAGGCTGGAGTACTGATGCAGTTAATGGTGCCATGCAAGGTTACTGCCTCAACCAGGGGAGCGAGGTAATCCTTCGTTTACTTCAGCTGTCTTGTTCAAGTGGGCTCTCTGTTGTCAGTGGAGGCACAATAGCACCGTGGTGGATGAGATAAGGGGCCTATTTCCAACAGTCCACTGACTACAGAAGGTGACTACATCAGCCCAGACAGTTAGCCCGGGGACAGGCTGTATATGGCAGTCTCCTCTTCAGCACAGGTTGAGCCTAGCAGCCAAAATCACAAGGGACCAGAGATTCTTGGGCATGGGCTCAGAGCCCTTGAGCCCAGGGCCTTCAGCTCGGGGACTGTCTGTTTTTCCATGAAGTCTATGAGTCAGTAACAGCAATGACCATGATGATTAACAGACTTTTGTTTTGGTTTGGATGTGCCAAACATTGTTTCTTGGGCAAGTCAACACTTCAGTGAAACTAGTTTGTCACTTTTTTCTGGCGAGTGACAGATGAAGCCTTGTGGAACAGATTGAGTGTGGAGGTCCCTGTTAGCACAGAATTGTGCTCTCTCTACTGCTTACCTCTTTCTCTGAGCATGGATATCCAGGTTCAAGGAATATGTTGCCCAGTCAAACTTCATGACATCCTGTTCATTAATGTCATATTACACTGAGAACTGACTATTACTTACCTCCAGTTTTTGGTTTTCTCAGGAAGATCTAGCCTATGGCTCCCAAGGCCCCTCAGGCTCACAGGTACTTTATGTCTGCTAATGAATTCATCCAAGCGAAGCAGTGACAATCCCAGAGTGAGAGCAGTTTTACTTGCACTGCTAGATTGCCAAACTAAGCTAAAGCCAAAGTACAATAGTATTAAACTACTTTTCATGTATCTATTCAGGGCTGCACAACAGTTCAAATACACAACCAACACTGATTTCAATAGTGAACGTTTCATAGAGAAAAAGAGCTTTTACATTCTGATTAACTTCTTGTGAGTGTGAAAATTGTTTCAGAGTTCAAAGGAATTGAGGTTTACTATGTTCGTTCTTCACAAAGGTACAGCTTCTTTCAGAGAATGCTTATCAACTTGATCTCATGATATGCTGTCTCTACATAATGTTATACAGTCTGCTGCTTAGCTACTGTGGCCCTGGTCCTTAAGTCTAATGCCACCGGTGTAACAATCAGGCCATAGACAAGCCCATGACTTTGTTGTGAATAAGGTAGATGGTTGCTTAGTCTGGGCTTGCACCTGTACTTCACCAACTCTGTGGACTCTCAGAGTGGAGCATCGAACTACAGACATTTTGACTAAGCTAGTCACTCCACACTCCCTTTATAAACCGCAGCGTCTAGCACATGATTTATTACATCCTAACACAGATGCTTAAAATAAGCCAGATGAAATATGCTCCACACTTCTCTCCATAGAACGTAAAGGGAACCTACAATGATGAGTTTGATTTCCACACCTGCATTTGGTCACATGAAGACCACCTTTGGTGCCGAAATACATCTATTTCCGTTCACTGCTAGACTGTACAGCGCTGAACTCCTGCTCTGGGCCCACATTCTTCTCTTTTTCTTTTCCCTTGGTCTGAGGTCACTTTGCAGTGATCTTTCATCTCAGCTCATCTCTTGCTGTCTGGTTTTTGAAATTAATATCCTGAGCAAATCATTCAGCTCCTGCAGAGCACATACGACACAATCAGTATAATTACTTCACGTCATACCTCAGTTGTCGCTTCCCTTTAATGGACTGCAAGTAAGATGAACTTGAGAAGTGCTCTAAGTTAATGTACTTAGAATTTCTATTTTAGACTCTTCTGAAAAATGTGAAATGTATTCAGAAAATATATTTCATCGTGGAAATTATTATTCATATTATAGCAGAATGAATAGGGCCACCAGAGTTCAGAGCTGGATGATTAAGGCACTGTTAAAGAACATTCAATGTAGACAAAAAAGGGTAGTGCAGGAATGACAGGATTGATCTAATAAATGTAGGTGTTTTTATGATGCAGAAATTTATATAAGAAGTAGTAGCATCCTGTGCTTATGGACCATGGAGCTTAGCATACAAGGCACCCTACCTGAATTGGAGTCTTTCGTTGGTGAGATGCATCTCAGGCTATTTGCTTCTGCCACCTCGCTCAGCTTACAGCAAGGTGAGATGCCCAAGGACACCAGTAGACTTGTGTCACAGCTGCTAGATCTGCCTCCCACTCAGCCTGTCCAGTGCTTCAACATGTTTGGCTTTTTAAAAGGAATTTATTTTACATCAGCATTTGATGGAGAACTGTATATTCAATCTCCGAGTACCATAATCTCCTATTTACGTCACTGCCTCTGCCACTTAATAATGACAGCCCTCTCATCCTTCCTTCACAACATTTCTCCATGATGTATCATGCACGAGCACATCCAGAGTATCTTAAATCTCGTCTCTCACTCTTCCATTCTAATGCCTCGGAGAACATAATTGTCTTTTTTTGGATCCGGCTTTGACACCTTTGCTGAGACTGTAAAAACTCTGGAAAAGTAGAACCAATTCATTTAAAATCCAGCTCAGGCAAGAGTCCTCTTGTTCCTCTTTTATATCATAGTTCAGTTTTAGGACATTTGTGGAGGCAGCATGCCACCCAGCTCGACTCCTTCCTCTCCTACAGATGACCCAGACCCATCATTCCAACCCTTCCTAGCAGGAGCCCTAGGGGCTGAGGGGTCTGGGTGGGGTTCGTAGCAGCTGGCAGGCAGGAGCTGTGCCCACACTCTGTTAGAGGGCAGAGAAGGCAAAGGGCTGCAGCCCGCTCCCGGGGTCCTGCCTGGGCTCACCGCAGGTTCTGCACAACACATACTGTTCAAGGCGAAATACCAGTTTCAGAGGGGCAATTTAAATTGAGGGACCATTACCAAGTGTTTTTACTCTGTTAAAACTCCACGCATAACAGAAGAGTAATTTTCCTCCTTATATAGAACTTTAAAAGCTAAACAAAAAGGACTAATACTCCTGCAGGTTTTGGAGTTACACAAGCAGCACTGCGCTTAGAATTCAGTCAGATTATTTTTGCTCTAAAAGTCTCTCAAAATACCTAATAAAGTAATTTAGAAGATGAAAGTTATTCCATTTCTAATACTTATATCTTTTTCCCAGCACATCTAGCATTTCTCCCTCCAATGACAGTGGCGAGACGTGAGCTTCTGGACTAATCAGCTTTCTTCCCTGTGCTGCAGAAAATAGAGAGCAGCTTAAATTCAGTCCTTGCTGGGCTCTCTCTTTTTTCACTTACATGATAAAAGAGTTTCATCTGCATTTATATACTTAAGAGCTAATGCTTTCATTATGGTATCTCTATTAACCAGATGGTCCATCTATCAGTCTGCACAGGCCATGAGACCTTAACACTCCTGTTCGCAATTAATTGGCTCTGTCTGCTGAGTGAGGACAACACAGGCACTTGATACAGGATGGAAGGGGCAAGCTAAAACTTGTATGTGTACCTCAAAACCCAGGCACATTTCAGATAACAGAACATGGGCATGCTGGGATCCTTGAGGAGGAGGTGATCCTCCCTTTCTTTTTAAAATGCTGAAGGTCTTCCTCGGCCCATATATGCATTTTTCCAGCTTCTGGCTGTGATGTGGCCATGACCCCAGCTCCCCTAGTCCACTGCTGCAGCTTTCAGCTTGTGAACTAGTCTTTGGCCATTCTCTTCTCCTGGACTAAGCCAGTCTTCTTACGTTGCAACATGACACTTTTGCCTAATGGTATTTTGAGGCAGGAGGGAAAACTAAGCTGGTCTTGGACAATGTTGTTGCTTTTGGGAAAATGTCTTCTTAAGCCTTCTGGCAGCAGGGACCATGTGTTTCCCATAGCAGGAGTGCCATCTTCATGGGAGATGCTCTGTCCCTAGGAGGACGGCTGTGTTTGGTGTGATCCAGAGGCATTACAACTGTTTGACAGCCATAACGTCCGCGCATAACTGCTTCCCTCCTGCTCTGCTCTTGCCCAGCCAGCTTTTTCCAGGCTGTTCCCCTTCTCAGTAGAGGATGGGGAAGAGGCAATGCTTTGTCTGGGGCAGCACTCACTCATTCTGTACCAGGACCAAGCAGTCCCAATCACCAGGCAGTGCTGCTCTTTCAGTGTTTAGATGTTCATCAGCTAAATATTTGAGATGGCTAAACTCATTCTAAGACACTTTCTTTCTACAATAGAAATCACACTTCTGCTTTAGAAATTGCTCAGGTTACAAGGACACATTTGCATCTGTATCACTCATACACACAATTCCAGCTGTTAGCACAGCAAACAAAAGAAACCCTTAGTTTTGATCATATGTGAAAGACTGACACACTATGGGAAGGAGAGAGGCCACAAAGACTCAGATCTTCAGCTTTGGGTAGAAGTCACTTGGTGGTCTGTGAGGCCAAATACCAACTTTCAGTTCTAATCCTCTGTTTTGGCTGCATAAATTCAGCAATTGAAGTTCAGTCCCTAGAGGGCCCTAAAGGATAATAGTCCACAGCACAAAACAGCTGCATGTACATACTTGACCTGATGTCCTGGTTTCAGCCGAGGCAGAGTTAGTTCTTTTTAGCAGCTAGAAGAGCTCTGTGTTTTGGTTTTAGTCTGGGGTTCGCTACAAGAAGAATGCTGATAGCGCACCGATGTTTATAGTTGGCACTGAGACAGCAAGGACTTTGAGGCTTGCTGTGTTCTTGCCAGTGTGCAGGAGCACGACAGGCTGGGAGGAGCACAGCCAGGACAAAAGGTTCACAACTCCCCTAATGATTTGAACTTAGACATCGGATTGCGCCAAACTGGCCAATGGAGTATTCCATATCATGCAACGTCATGCCCAGTATAAAGATGAGGGTTAACTGGAAAGAAGGGCTTTTGTTCTTCCAGGGGGCTCTAACTCTCTGACTCTCAGAGTGCTCTCTCTCTCTCTCGCCCTCTTTTCCAATCTCTCGCTTGTCCGGGATTGCGGTGTTGGGACTTATCTGGTTTGAGATCGTTAGCTGGGACGGGACAGGCCTTGGTCACTGGGAGATGGGCAACTATACTGTGCATCACTTGTTTGTATATATATTATAATTATACATATATACATAAGCATATATTATTATTTTAAATTGTTCTTATTTAAACCCATGAGTCTCCTTCCCTTTTTCCCTTTAGTTCTCTTTCACATCCCCCGGGGTGAGTGAGTGGCTGTGTGGCCTTTAGTTTGCCATCCGGGCTAAACCACGACACCTGATTTGACAAGACAGTCAGCTTCTCTTTGGAGAAGTCACGGTAAGCAGCACAGAAGCTATATGGCCACCTTCTGTCCAAAAGTAAAAGTCAATGCTTTGAAGGAAAATACTTTCTCTGAACTGCATCTGTTTAAAATTGTTTGCTACAAGAATCTGTGTATGTGCATACAACCAAAATCTTATTAAGGAAAAAAAACACACAAACAAGCCACTGAATCATGTCTACAGGGCTACTTAGATGCACATCTACTAGACATGTATTTGTGGTCAGTATTTTGTACAAAAACTTTCGCATCAGTGGTTTTAATGTTTTCAGTTAATCGCTGTTTTCAAAGTGTTCAGTTATTTTCAGAAATGAGTTTCAAGTTTAATAGCTATTTTTAGTGAAAAAGTGTAAAAATTTTTGTTTCTTGTTGGTTCCTTTCCTTGTTTGATTTTTCTTCAATAAATAATTTTAAAAATATTTCAAGTCATTAGAAGTAACACAAGAAGATGGTTAACTGTGTTGCCATAGAGGAATGGAAACTACTGAAATGACATGAAGGTACTATTTAAGGAATACATATTTATACATGCACCAATGCCTCAGACTCCCCTACCTGTTTTTTAAGTACAGCCTGCTTTTTCCCTTGTATAATTTTAAGAAACTGCCCATATTTCTACTAACAGTTGCTAACACTGCTGTAGAGGAATCAGACTAATTAATTTCTACACTGTTGTGTATCAGAAGACACATTTTTGATTGGTAAGTCTCAGCAATTCAAAAAGAAAAAAAATCGCAATTATGTCTAATAAGTCTTTATTTCCAAACAGAAACTGCAAAATATTCTATTACAGAACAAGTAACAAGTGCAAAGTTCTAAGGATGCGTTATAACAGTGAAACCATTGCCTCCTTGACAAAAAATCATTAGGCACTTAAAACATGAAAACAAAGTACAAATTAAACCAGCCATAACAGATGACTCAACAATACAACTTCACCTTGGTTTTCCGTAATAAAAGCACACACGCAGTTGAGGGGCTTTCCATGCCTCCTCCTAAATCCTGCGCAGAGACAATTCTATGTTACGCTGCACACACTCTACTCAGACAATATCAAGTTCACATCTGAAAGCATAAATAAGTTCAGTGTTGAGAGAATTTAAGAGAACCTTTTTAGAAACAGCAGTAGCAGAGCCTACACTAGCAGCTTCACACAGAGCTTGGCGCATGTGGAGGAGAACAATTCTACCAGCTCCAAGGGGAGATAAGCTCTGCTTGGACAATTGCGTTGAAAACAATAGTACCAAAATGAATGTGAACAATACACATCTTAAGAGAAATAACGAAACCTCTGGGCAAAAGCTGTCGTGGAAACTTTATGAAATTACATTTTGGCACATAGAACAGTCTCTGAAAAGAAAAATCATGTTATTTGCCATCTCTTAGGGGCAGCCCCGTGCAGAACCTCTCCACTCACCTATCTTCTCGCTTGTAGTTCATGAACTAAATCAGAAGCAGAGGTAGTCTCTTAGACCCACCTTAGAAAGGTAAATCTCAGAAGCAAGTGTCCAAAGGACTAATGGAAATCACCTTCTGGAAATCAGTCAGACATTCTTAAATATGATCTTGGGTTGCACCACTGTTTTTTCAGGTGACACTATGTGACTTTCCCCACAGTTTACTCTGGTAGCATAAAAGATAATTAATATTTTAAATAATTTTAATTAGATACTCAAACAAAAGAATATTACAAATATTAACATAAAGAATACATATGAAACTACTATATAAAATGTGCATATAAAACATGCAGAAATTTCAGCTATTATACTTCAGTTTCACATGAATTTAAGAGCGGGTTTGTATGATAAGCACTAACAGTAAATGCACCATGAAGGAGGTGTCTTGAGGGAATCACCTGAAAGCTGAGCCAAGAGCTGACAAGCCTTGCAGGTCGTTGAGCTACAGACTCACTGTGAAGAATCGCTTCATGTCAGGGACTTAAGTGAACAGTGAGGAATCTGAACCCAGCAATCTTGTCGAAGACTAGACTATCCTGTCACAACCATTAGCATGATTCATTCTGACGGCCTCTCATCATGATACCACAAATTCATGGTGGGATCATTAAATACTTCCATCACACAATTGTCTGAGTTTTCTCCCTCACTGGAGAAAAGTGGGATGAAAAACCAACAAGACACAACAGTACCAGGTACAGCAAGAAGCACCGATGTGCCGTACTGTACTGCTGAAGCTACATCAGCATTTAGCAAAAGACAGATCTGACTGTTTACTTGATGGCAATGCAGGGATGCCACTCCTCATATTTAACCTCAGAAGATAAAAAAAAATTCCACAGTTCTGTACTTGCGATAAAGCAGCACAGCTGGACTGTTTTCATCCTTAAACCAGAATTTGCCCACACCTGCCACCAACAGGAAGTTACTGCTCACACGCAGAGGGGTGTGAGCTCAGTACATTACCACACATCACAGTAACAAGTTTAGTGACCGTGTGGAGCTCATTGGTGTATGGCAAACCCAAGCTGATGTACTCCCACCAGGATAAGCTCTTGTCGTATTGCTTGAATTTGCTCGACATCGAGAGCACACCAACAGGCTGCTACCCAGCTGGACCAGTGTATGGTAACCCAGTAACCTGGGGCTGTTCCCTGGTGAGCTGGTGTTCCCAGAATAGGAAGGTATTCTGAAATGTGACTTTATGAAAGGAGACCACTAAATAACAGCAATAGTTCCTCTGTTTAGCAGCATGCTGCAGACCGTTTCATGCTCTACTTGACCCCTGAGCAACCAGATCTAGTTGGAGATATCCCTGTTCCTTGCAGGGGTGTTGGACTAGATGACCTTTGAAGGTCCCTTCCAGCCCTAACGATTCTATGATTCTATGATTATGATAATTTAGAGAAATAATTTGGACCAAAGCTTAATAAATATAAATCTGCCCACTCATTGTGCTCTGTAGCTGAAAGCCCCAAATGATTTCTCCAGAGCACCCTGAGAGATCAGCAGGCTTTGAAACTTGGATGTCTAGAAATTCAGACAAGGATGATGTTCCTGCTAAAATGACAGAATTCAAATGCAAGAGCGCTCGGCTTTATACAGTAAATACACATCCCTTTGTCACTGTTCTTGGCTAGCAGACCTAGAGATGAAAGAGATCAGCTGATGAAGTACCACAAGATGAAGGATTACCTGGCTGTGAATATTTCAAACTAAGATATATCTAACTAACCAGCTCATGTGTAAGAAGTCTACTGCTTCAGAATGTGCAAAAAGTGGCTATCAGCTGTTCGAAATAAAGCTGTTTCAGAATAAGCATTCCACAAAATATTCCTTGGACTTGATCTCACACAGACTCCTGTACACAAGGTACGTGAGCTTTGTGGACCCGAGAGCTCCTGGAGGAGCTACTGCATGGATGTTCAGGATCTATTCCACAGATTTGTCACATGAGAACGAGCAACAGGACAGAGAAAGATCTCCCGGTCAAGTGTTTTTCAACCTAAATTGCCATGTCAGGCTGTAGCTCCACCACAGATTAACTGGTTTCAAAACTGCCAGACCTTGTGCAGCTCTGTTCCCTGCGGGTACCGTTGAGGTGCTGGGATTAGCAGAGCCTGAAAGGATAGGCATGCCAAATAACGAGCAAGTTTAAGCAAGTTTACTATCAGTAAACCGAGGAATAGTATTTACAGTCAAAGGTTTTTTACGGTTATCATTTCAGAACTTGCAGATGGTGGACAGCTTGTTAAAATGACTGTAACGGGAGAGAGAGAAGGGGGAGCAACAATCAAACAGTGTAGGTACCCAGAGTCCTTTGGCAACTTCTGTCACCATGGGGAGAGATGGGCTCCTGCCCACCCCTTCTGACTGGGGAGGGGCTCAGAGATGTTACCTTCCTCACTCGACTGAGGTTTCAGGGGACCACTGGGCCTGTCCAACAGCCATCAGATAACAAACAGCCCCCGCTGCACCCCTACAGTCCCACCTGCATGATCTCAACCCTTCCTTCGCTTTCACTCTGCAATCCCCCTGGCTCTGTTGGCATGAATCAATTTTCTCTTTTTGTTGCCATGTCAGGTTTTTGCCAGCTCAGTGTGCCAACGTAGCTCAGTGTAGGATCAGACAGGAGCCAGAGCCGGCACAAAGGAAGGGGTGGAGTGCAAGAACGAGGACTGGACTGTATAGCCAGCCATTACAGCTTAATCACTGTGGAGCTACAGCCCAAATTTAGCACTTCCAGTTAGGCAATGTGAATATCCCACCATGCTGCCTTCCTTGGGATGCAAACCAAGGCATTTTAAGTATGTTTTTACTATGCTGCAAGGATAGCAGCATTTGATTCATAACCATACAAACTCCCTAACAGACACTAAACAGGACTACATAATGCCCCACAGGGGGAAGAGAAATTACCAACTCGAGGCAGCGCTGCATCCTAAAGGAAGATGCAACATTAAAGATTCAGAGGAGAAAAAGGAATAAAGCAGCCAGGCAGGCTTAATCCAACGATGCTGTGAAGCAGTCATGTGCAAGGACACTGTCAGCCTCTGCAAAGGTACAGTGGAACTATTAGCATGTTGTCAGTGCTTCTATCTTTAGAAAACTATTTAATCTCAATATTCACTCCATAGTATGTGACAGCATTGGAGGCCCACAAACCCTAAAAATGACTATTCCTTATGTGAAGTAGAGAGAACTGAAAGGTCCTTCCTAATCTTTGATCAAGAATCCTTAATCGAAACTGCACTTGGCTTGGTCTTGCAAAAGTGTCATGAACATTCCCAGTCAGGAACCAAATTCATTTATTCATCATTAACCTGATATAGATGTAAAATAAATGAGAAATAATTGATCTAGCTACCCGAGAAAATATCCTTTCCCACAGTGAGTGTACTTCAGCAAGTCTTGATCAATCTAACTGTACCCTGTCACACAGAAGCGCTGCTATTAACTTGCCCAGCCTGTGCACAAATTAACACAGCCCAGCCACCAAGCACACAGCAGCAATAGCTATAATAAAGCCGAGAGCAAGGTCTGCACTCCTGTGAAGTGGATGCAACTCACATCTCATAATAACTCCATGTCTGGAGCAAGGCCTGAGAAAGCTACACTAAAAATAGGTCCTTCATCTAAAGTCTAATAGAGCATATTTTTATTCTATGAGGAGTTAAGAGTATTTGTAGGAAAGGTTAACAATTCCTCCACGCATTTCTGGTCGGTCCTGTGCTCCACACAAATCACTGAGAGTTTTGAGAGCACAGAGGATCAGGTCTTCAGGTCAACAGCAAATTTAAACTTTGCTGAAACAGTGCTAAAAAGTCAAAATGTCTGTCCAAGTTACAGAGCTTTTCATTTTCTCTCATTTGTGAGTGCTACATCACACTCCTTCAGTTAAGATCTCTTTTTGTCAAGGGAAACTAGCATAGTTATCTTCTTTTCAGATAAACCTCTCTTAAAATGTATTCCAATAACCTTTCTGGTTACTAATACATGTGTGTCATAAGTAACGCAGCCGTATAGAAATAGTCCAGACACACAGTAACTTCAGCTCTTTATGGTGTGTCATGGTACAGAGTATACATTTATTCACTGAGGTAATGCAATACGGTGCTAACTAAACAAGACTTTTGAAAAAAATTGCTTCTCCACTGCAAATAAATTTCATTTTCTCCTCTCCACATCTTCTACTTACACATAACCAGGTTTTGTCACTTTACTAATGCTGAGTAGCTCATTGAATTTAATCTGAGCAATGAACGATTTTCATCACCTCTACACACACACAAAGCACTTGCAATTGTTCTAGATACAATGCAAGATCCTCTCAATCTCTAAAAGATGTATGAATTTTTCCAAGTTAAACCATGTAGCTGCTACAAAGCCAACATTATCTCATTGCACTACACTAGACCAGAATAAATTGAAGTCCTTGCCTGAATACAAATGCGTCTTTGTTTCTCTGGATGAAATACGACATGGTTCTCCTCAACCTAGGCTATTTGCATCACCCAAAGGACAAGTACATCACTTTGCAAAGCTTCCAGCTACAAACACTCAGGGACAGTCTATGTGAGTGATTTATGGTGTAGGAGGAGCTGTTTGATGACCAAATTTGACTCTGATCTATAACCAGGGTCTTGCAGTAGGCAATCATCCATGATGCTCGTAACATGGATGCAAGGTCTTGCAGCAGCCAGCTCTCTGCACATGAGCAGCAGATGCCTGTGGCCAGAAACTGGCACAAATTTCACTGCTGGTGAAGACAAAATGTGGACATGTGGTGCTGCAACCATAACAGATCACAGTAAATCAAACTTGTGCTCGCCTCTTTCAGTCACCAGCTGGTAACGCAGATGTACCCATCAACTCAATTCTGATGTCTTTGTTCCTGTTAAAAGCTCTACTGATATTCAGAGGTCCATTCGTGTATTAGTGGTGTCATTCAATGCCCCTAAGCTTGATCTATTTTTTAAAAACCTTATTTTGCAAAAAAATTTACTTTATTGCTGATATATGCAGCCAGGATTTATAGACACTTCTGCTTGAGTAGTAGTATTGGATTCTGATGTCATTATCCTGGAAATGGATCAAGTTGCTGAATGTGTCTCAACTAACAGACCTGGAACCATAACAATTGATTCTAACACTTTCAGGATTATTTACGTGATTATAAAACTGCTGCAAGGTAAGCTTTCAAATATTACAACAATATAGAAATGCTCTTTAAGGTATCAGTTTAAAAGGGTTTTTTAACCTTATTCTATAAGGTTCAATTCATTTAAGTAGGATTTTTTTTGCAGATATAATCCTCAATGAGTGGAACATTGAATGCTCTTCAAATCAGTGGATCGGGGATTTAATGCTACAGTGGCAAAAGGAGTTTTAGCAAACAAAATACCTGATAGTATCTGACTGTAAAAGAAGGAGAAGAAGGACACTCTATCTTTGAACTGATCATTCAACAGACTCTCAAAAAAACCACTGAAGCTCTTCTTCTTTTAACAGAAACTGGTTATTACAATTTTTTGTTGTTGTTGTTGGTTGGTTGGTTGTTTTTTTTTTTTTCCTTATAGTAAAACACATAAGCAATAACATAAAAGCAGCCATAGCTATGGGAACAACTGCTTGCCATAGCTCCTGTAAATGTTAAATGTTAATGTGATTCTTTCCATTGGGCTGATATTTCACTTTCTATGGTCGCAGGATGTTGCTCCACAGGTATTTCTGGAGTATATGGAAACTTAAAGCACAAGAACTGCATTGGTTTTAAACGAAGTGACTCTAGGTTCTTTTCTCATGTGTCCTGGTATAGGAGAAGACCTTGGGGTTGATTGTAAGAGGAACATTCTTCTAATGATGCTTAGTGCAGTTTCCTCATCTGTAGTCACATATTGGTAGGAGCTATGCTAGATGAAAAGGAAATAGAAGAACGATAGGTTTGGTACCAATCATTTTTCTAATGAATGGTCCATCTCGTATGTCAGCAAAGATACAGATTTGGGATTGTAGGAATGTGCGCAATATGTGCAAAGTCATGCCCTACCAGGACTCTGGGGACTGCAGCATGAAACCTAGTTTATTGTTCTCATTTGGAGCTGAACTGGACCTTAGGAGCATAAGCAAGAAGTGGGGTTTAAAAACAATTATACAGCTCTGGTCCTTCTTGTTCACAAAATTAACATCATTCACATGAGTGATCCCATTAAATCCACAGCATTACCTATTGCCCACAAAATGAAAGCCCATAAACTGCTTGACTATCTCTAACCTGAGGGATTTTTTCATCTGTGCACCTTGGGACAAACTAAGAATGACAGGGCTCTGAATTAATTACTTCGCTGTAGCTCTTCTCATTTCATTTCCCATGTAGACAATTGCTAGTGTTTACAAGATCAAGTTCTTAATTGAAAACGTTCACTGTCAGCTCATGCAGTTACCATACAGAGACGACTGCCTGTACTACGTGATATTAACGATCCAGAGATCTTATGTCAAAATGTTTTAATGACACTTTAAGAAGTAAAACATGATTAATGTCACATATTGCCACCATCCTGAGATTGTGCTTTGCTACAATTAAACCACTAGTCAGGAGTTTCAGAATTTCTCAAATCAATGCTATTTTGTATTTAAAAAAATGATTACTCAAAATTCAGAAATGTAGCAGTCACTGTGTGAAAAATCACTTTTCTCTCCAAGTGTAAAATATTTCTCTATTTTAATAATGCCGTTTAATGCTCACAAAATCACATCAGACCAAATCCAACACTGAACTGCTGAGATATACACAAATTGTTTCCTTAGGATCAACGCCCTGGAATTAAAACAATAAATGTTACTGATATTTCTTGTATAGTAGGAAAACTGCTCATTATATTCAAAATAGCTGTCTTCTGTGTATTCATTTCACCTTCTACATCTGCTTTTTCAGCCTGATTTCAGACTGAGAGTCTACGACATTTATTACACAGTATCATAGGCCCACAAAATTCTCCTGGGTAAATTGGACTGCTACTGCCTGATCTAGCTCGAGCATCTGCTCTTTCTAAAGGAGGACTCCTTCGTTTGAATACCGCCCGAACTGCTCACACTTACTCCACCTGCACCACACTCTTCAGGATTCCTAAGCTAACCAAGGCTGGGTCTAACCAGTATCTTCATGGGACGCATCTACTATTAATTTGAATATGGATATGTTCTAAATTATATTATCTTAATCTTATTTTGCAATAGCTAGAGATTGAAATTGTTCTGTTTCTTCAACAGGCTAGTTCTGCTGTGGAAAAATAAAACAAAATAAAACCCCACAACTCTTCTAGATCTGTAAGTATTTTTTCATTTTATTTGAAATCTAATATAAATTCTAATTTGATTTAATCTATGTTTTTCTATTCTGGCAGGTTTTAACTAAACCAGAGCAACTTATCTCCACTTGTTTCATTACTGACAATATTCTTAACACTTAAATTTAGTTTGTGGCTGAACACATGAGTAAAATGTGTGATTAAAAGTTACACTGCATGGATACTAAAGCACAAACCCTTTCTTTGTATATATCCAATAACTTCACGCTGGATAATATTTGCCCAAGTCAAGGATAGGCCGACATTTGGCTGCCAGACAGGAATACAGAGGTGTCTTTATTTTCAAAATGTGGTATCATTTTTCTCAAGGTAATTAAAAGTGAATTGTGGGGCAGTTCGTATTTCTCTAGCTATATTGAGACATCACAAGCAAAAAAGAATTTCAGCAGAATTTAAGCTCATGCTGGTATCCTACTGTTATAAATAGGTTATTAATAATGATTAATATTTATAAATAAGTTATTTGTAACAGTATTTATCATTTACTTGGATTGCAGCAACTTTCAAGATTGAAAAAAAGATCACACCCTGATGGAGTTTGGAACAAAATGATTCTCTTTGGTGTTAATTCCTGAGCAAGTAAGCAGGCAGCTCCTGCTTTACAGGACGTCCCCCTGCTAGCTCCCCCTGAGTGGAGGACTCCACTGCAGCTCTTTCTGTGGGAAAAAGATAGCTTTTAATCATCTGGTTGGAATTTAAAAGCCCAATCTCAATTTTTACTTTTCAGGTAAGACACACTCACACTCAGTTGAAGGTTCAGCCGTTCTTACTCCCTAACCACCAGCACACCTCTGCTCAAGCCCTCCTCCTTCAGTCCTTTTGCTGAGACAATTGAGCACTATTTCCCAGTCTCAGGAAGTCTCAGTCTCATTCTTACTTTCTATGCTATTTTTCTGTTGACTGACTCCATTAAGCAGCTGCTTAATGTTACTGTGCTGTATGTCAAAGGAACACATACTCATCTTCCCTGCCACCTCCTTCTAGCAAGCAGAAAACCTGATGGATTCTTGGTCAGACAAAATTTGCATTTTAACCAGGCTTCTGGGCAATCAAATTTTTGCCAGTCTGAGTAATTCATCATCTGACAATTTTTCTAATCAGATTTTTCTGTCTCTTTTTAAATATGAATCAGGCCATTTCCCCTTCTTGAACTTATGTTTACTTGAAGCTAATGACATGTCCTTCAGGCTTATCAAGTTAAACCAATGAACAAACAAGACTTCCTTCAGCTGGAGGGCCATAGCAAAAATGATTTGGTAATTTAATACAAAATAATAAAGATCATTATTTTAACTACATTTCAAGATTTTGCTGATGTCTCATTTTCCATTTTACCATCTGTGATAGGTATGCATCTACTTTAGTGAAGACATGCACATGTCTGTTAAGCATAATCATTAAGGAGCAGGAGCAGATATTAAGGCAGATGGAGTTTCCCGCATTCTTCAGCACCAGCCCTCACAAGGCTCTCATACCTGACAATTCCCTCTATCCAACAAGCAAAGTTCTCCTTCACAATGGCAAAGACGGTGTTTAGGAGCGATACTGCCAAATGATTCACTGGGATGCAGTTATGCTCTCCCTATACTGTTCCAGAACCTGCCACCTGCTTGCAATACAGGTGCTTGCAGCAGAGCAGCTTCCTTCACTTCCTATTTGCAGCAGCAAACTTTAGTGTCCCAGTAATGCGTGAGGGAAGTTCTGCCTGAGACTTCTGTGGGCTCCCAGTGGTGTAAGGAACCTTCAGCTACTCACTAACAGGTAAGAGCGTGGAGCAGGGAGAAGAACATAAAAGGGAAACTGGGAAGAGAAAGGAGATTGTTCAATTTTTAGAAAAGGTCATCTTCAGTGAAATGTATTCATTGCAGAATTTCAATTACCTCTAATAGTTGATAATGGTAGCAGAATGGTCGCTCATACTGAAAACATTTAATTTCTTTGGCTTTAAAGGGCTAACTTTTCTCAGTGCAAATGTAAGTGATTAAGATAGTAGAGAAAAATCTCAGGGCAGCACAACTCATCCTTCTGGTTGTTTTTTTTCTTTACCGTTTTATTTTGCAAATTTGCCCACATAAGTGATTGTCGGTCTGTCAAGCATGGACACCATTTAATTAGTCCATACATATACAACATTTTTGTGGCTTCTATCTGCTTCTCTCTAGATAAAATATTCATAAAGAGCTGCCTTTCATTTTCTTAGCTGCTATAGTTACTACAATTAAAATTACATGGATGTCTCCAGCAATTTATATTATAGGAAGAATAAATACAATGGAAACTGCAGGGTGTAAACTGCTTAGCCACTAAGAAAAATACATTATCTATTTCTTAACCTTTCCAATATGCTGCAACTTTTTACAAGCGAAAAGTATACCTTAGCCACATGAAACTGCATATGCATACACCTCCTCCTAGGTAATCTCCTGCCATGGACTAGGAGAATGGATTCACTAGATGGCTTCTAGGGCCCTTCTCATATGTTTTATATTATTCTAATAATAAATGAAAACAGTTTATTTTTCTATTTCTTCAAATAAACTGAAACTGAATAAAATTGTGTCTTCTTGGTCCTAGCAATCTGCTAGTTTAAAACTTAGCAGCCTCTGACGATGAACCAAGTGTGAACGTTTCTTTGATAGCATGTTTTCTAAATACCATCAAAGGGTATTTTCCAATGCATTTCAGAACCTAGCTAGAAGAAAAGCCCTTAGATTTTGAACTTAGAATTTCTGGCTTGAACAAGATGAGGCTATTTTAATTATTTGAGTAATACAGTCATAAGATTACATCAGTCCAATGAAATAATATTGTCTACAATGGTAGGTCTACTGTACATTTCACTTACTGTTATACTAACTTGAATCCCCTGGAAAAATAGAGTTCTCTGAAAGGCAAATCTGACAACAGTATTGTGAGCTGGGGAATTTCTGAGTTGGCTTAAAAGATGAAGAAATATTTATACAAATAGGTCTTATTTTGTCAAGAGGGCAAATCAAGATTGAAAACATACAGGCAAGTCTTTTTCAAAGCCGTATGTAGTCTGTACACAGTAAATTGGCTCAAGGTCAGAGGCCAGACTCTGTGCTGCATTTCTCTGAGGCAACACACAGAAGGTAGAGGTCCAAGGGGGATGGGACAGTTAGAGAGGACAGAGTAAAGCAAATGACACTTCATCCTATATTTGCAACTCCCAGATTCCGAGCTGCCTCAAGGTAAAATCCTCAGCAAGATTTGCTGTAGTGTATGGCAGCTTCCTCACTGCCATCCACAAGCTGTTCTGCAGCCCAGGGCTGCAAGAGCATACTGCTCTAAACTTGTCTTTACCTAACAAGAGGGAACAAGGGCGCACATGCATGCCACTCCTTCATGGGCAATCTTAATCCTTACTTTGGCTTCTGTATACATCTGGAAAGGCTGTGCCAGGATTAGGTGTCTTCTCTTGTAGATCACAGTATGTGATTGCCTTTAATAAAGCAATTCACAAAGGAGGCTGGTCGATGGGAATTGATACAAAAACAAACATAGGTTGGTAGAGACACATATCTGAGATGAGGAAACACTACTGTTTGACTGTGAATTATGGTGACAATGTGTATTTAGCTATGCTCCCCATCTAAAGTTCACAATCAGAAAATATTTCTCGACTCTGTGATACATTATATTTATTTAGAAAACTCCAACTTTTCACTTATTTATGAACACAACTTTCATCGAGTATAAAGTAGAAGTGTCTAAGGAAGAACAGACCCACACTGTTCGCAAAATTAGTTTTCCCTTGACACATTACTTAAACGAAGACATTTTATGTGGTAAGAACGTGACCTACCTTTTTAGTCTGATTCACATTTACCAAACTGCAACTTCAAAATGCCTTTGCCATGAAGCTGAAGGAGCTGGTTGTATTCTTTGGGCATTGCATGGAAACCTGGTTTAGGCAGCTGGTTGTCGTAATAGTGGTGGCTGATTGGCATCTTCTCTGTGGATTTTGAGAAAGGCCAGAAGCCATAGAGCTTCACATTCTCACACAGCTCAAGAGCCGCACTAGTGATCATAAAACCAGATGACAACCGGTAGGCTTTCACACCCTTAGTTCTCCAGAACTGGGCAAGACTTTTCAGATAGGTGGGGTGAAAAAATATTGCCCTTTGGGTTGCTTTAAACTCTTGCAGAGTGTGATATACTTTAAAAGAAGTGGCTGTGTTGCTTCTGAAGGAAAACGCTGGCAATAAAAGGAAAGCATCTCCATAGACTGTAATGTTCTCCAGAAATTCTGTCTTCTTTTCATTTAGTTTGTTGTATCTGCAAAGTACATTTTAGAAAAAGAGTGAATGGAATGTACTATTGATATAATTATTACAGACCAAACCAGCACAACTGCACTTGCATATATGAGTTACGAACTCTGCTGCACCAGCTCAGCATGTCTGCATTGCAAATTTATACCAACCTGTTACATGTTGTCATATGTGCAGTTATGAAAATGTGGCTTTATTGTATAATAAGAGCACACTCCATTGGATTGAATTGGCAACATGGGAGCTTCTGAAGCAGATCAAATTCACTGCTAATGAGATCGGGTCCTGTTTACAGAATTGATTAATCCAAGAAATTTCAAAGGAAAATGAGAAAAAAACTGTCTTTATACTTTATTTAAAAATACATGTGCTATGATATGTCCTGCATGTGTTTGTGAAATGTGTTTCTTACTTCAATAGGTATACAATCATCTCTTTTCAAAATCTGGGTGTCTGCCCTGTATGGAAATACAAGTATGCATGTGAGCAGTCTTGAAGTGTTAAAAATATTGTGTGCTCAAGTTTTGCAGGGTCTTAGCTTTTTTTATATACTTTTGAAATAGCTGAAAATATAGGCATGTCTATTTATCTCCTTCGACTATAAAGGGAACACATGGAGATCTGTAAAGACTTGAAGATCTAACTTTACAAATGAAGAGGATTTTTCCTTAGATGATTTGGTTCCTCAACAACCAGAAAAGGGACTTAGTTGTCACCATTGGATAATTCTGTGTTCCCAAATATTGAATAATGAACTTCCAGAGTTATACAAGTGCTGCAAGGGACACTTGGGGGTCACTCAACTTGTTTCCTCTACAGATCTGACTTGTCCGAATCACCTGAACATATGGTGCTTGCACCTTCATTGGGATTCAAAGCACTGAGTCCTCTTTGTAGGTAGTTTTCTATTTGAGCAGTGCTCTTTCATCTTTTAAGGGGTACCAGAGCCCACTTTTCACAAATGGCTCCAGCAGAAACTGGAAAACTTGCTTTCATTGTTCTTCACAACTTGAGTAAGTTCAAACCCTCTTCTCATGCAGCACTTCAAGACAGAGGACAGCAGCCACTGCCAGTTCCATTCAAAACTCTCACAGAGGGGTTATCAGTTACCTCTTGCACAACTGAACTCATGCAAGGAGTGATACACCCCTTCTCAGCCTGAGGAGGTTTAAACTTACAGCTTCTGCTTCCCAGAAAAGTGCCATTACCACCAGACTCTGAAACAAAATGAATGAGAGAGACTCAGCCCCTCCTGTAGACCCTGGCCCCTGCACATGCAAGAGTCGCACCACCAAAACAAGCAAGAAACATCTGAGCTTATGTCTAGGAAGAACGTCTGAAGGGTAAACTGCCCTCTACTCCAAGAATTTTCTCTATTTCTACTCAGTGTAAAGTATATAAAAGCCTTCAGGATAAAATTAAGATATTTGTTCTTCCTTAGCTAGAAGTCTGAACAACTCAACCTTGTCTTTGTTTTCCTTTCCAGTTCTGCCACTGTAAGGTGCAGTGTAGCCCAGCTCCATTAAGACACGTAAGAACTATGCTTCTCTCCTCCAAGAGAGTTCACCTACATTGTACAGTCTGACAGACACAGTTCAAAAGCTTCAAACCTTAACAATAATAACATCAGACTCAGTACCCAAACACAGAATTATAAATTAAAGTGAATAGTCAGAATAAGTCTTCTGAGAGAAGATACAAACTTAGTTCTGCTAAATGGTGCCAAGTTGCTTCCTGATCCTCCTTCAAAAGCACTTACAGTGTTCCCTGAATATTTCAGTAGTTATTTTTTTTTTAAATCCTACAGTCCTCTCATAATCGCACTTCATCCTCATACAGGTTTAGCTCTTATTTTCTTCAGCGTGGTTCCTATTAACCCTGGTGTGGCTTAATTTGGCTAAAAAATGAGTGCAGCTGTGGCAGAACACTTTGATCAAGCCCAGACAAATTGTGCATCATGTCAGTAGTCACCAACGATGCTGAGTCACTGGACAAAGTTTTCCTTCCTCATATTCTTGTGCAGCCCCACTAACATCAATGAACTAAATCTATTTTTGGGGAAGCAACAATACACCTTCATTTAAGTCCAAAAAGGCTGGGTAAACATCAAGGTTATTAGTACTCATTGCAAAAAATCAAGTTCTACCCTTGAATCAATGACAAATGCCTGTTAGTCATTTCTATGCTCATGGTACTTTTTCCTTCTGCCTTTAAAGGAAAAAAAAAAAAAAAAAAGCTTTGCCTGATGTTGTCTATTTGACGAATACAGATATGACAGACAATAAGATACAGTAAGATCAGTAAGGAGTAAATAACATGCCACAGCAGTCCTTTCCATAGATAAGCTGCAGTTCCAGCCTGCTGAAGAGGTCAGATTACTCAGCCTGGCCTTATTAGATTTTCTTTTCATCAAGAAGGTGAAAAAAAACCCCACAACTCTGCTGAGAAAAAAGCGTGTGAGCAGCTTTCGTATGGATTGAGAAAATGGATTAAAGAAATTGTGCCTCCATTCAGGAAATAGCCTTCATCAGAATAGCCTCTAAGCACAATACCGAAGAACATGTGCTTACAGTCCTACTGATAGTCGGACACACATTTCCAAGCTTTCCTGATTTATGATTACAATTCCTTTCTTATGCTGGGGGTCATGAGGGTCATGGCAGGGAAAAGAAGTTGTTTGGGCATGCAATCATCAATTTTATTCTGTCAAAAATTGTGGACTGGTACCAGCTAAGGCACTTGCTAATCTGGGTATTGCTGGCTCCTTTCTGCCTCAAAAAAGCCAGGTTTAACAGATTTCCATTTGGACTGGGACATATTTCACATGGGAACTAAGGCTTAATGAAATAATTTGCATGCACTGCTCTCTGTGCTGGTATCCCAACGGATTTCCAGCAAAATCTAAATCATGTCAAACAATTATACAATATTGCACAGAAACAGATTTGCAGTGGTACTTACTTCTGAGATATGATACTCGGATTAACAGTCACAAGGTTTGTTTTATTGCCAACATCTTTGCTAATGCTTCCCGAGGTTGGAGGGAGGTTACACCTGAAATTGAGAAACATTTACTTAAACAGATGTGCACCAGAAATGCTTTACAGTTATTATTTGCAAATTCCTCTCTTGTGTAATGATACTTTCACATCAGCTCCCAGGGATCTCTAAGCACTTTACAAATATTAAATAAGGCTTACAGCACTTCTAGTAAAAAAATTTAATCTACTGTACAGATGGTTAAAATAGGGCACAGAGAGCTCATTTTCATAAATCATCTTACAAATCAGGACCAAGGTTAAAATCCCAGAAGGAGCCAGTCTATGAATGCCCTATGTTCGCTGCTGGGAAATACTGCCCTTTTTGCCTAAACAATGTTATTTCTTCTGAAAGTCTTCTATTCTTTTCTGTTTAAAACCAGTCTGATTAATACCAGTCCCTCGGCTTGCACAGCAATGTTGACAGCTGTTTCATGAGACAACAGCAGCATAACTTGTCGAATTGCAGAAACATTGGTTTCTGTACCAGGTAAGGAAAGTACTTTTTTAAAGTCAGTCACTTAGTAGGTTTAGCATCTTGGTATGTAGATTTCCCATTTTTATTAACACAGTTATCTAACTGGAAAGACTTTTTTTTTTTTTTAATCTGAAAAGCCCAAATATTAGTCAAAAGCAGGGAAGAAAACAAAAAGCAGCAGACTGTGTGACTGGACATCACTGAGAGAACCTTCACTTGTTAGTCTGTTCCCTTGCAGGAACTATGAACTGTGTGTCACATACTGACAGAGTGAGCCAAATTATACTCTGAGCATGCCTGGTATTCTCCACAATCTATAGAAGGAGATGAAAAATACCTATTTAAAGTAGATGTCTAATTTTTTAAATGGCTAACAGAAGGTGAGACAAATACCGGAGGGGGCGGGTGTTAATAACTGCTTCAGTGAGCCAATCTAAGGCTAAGTAAACACTTTGTTAAACCAGAGGTAAAAGTAAACATGTGACATTTAATACCAGTCTTTTTCAACTTCAGGGTTTTCTTTATTCTCTTCTCTTGATAAAAAAAAAAAAGAAAGAAGGAAAAAAACCAGTTCTCTCTACTGAAGGATGTTAAATGAACAGAAATTTCAGGTTCTCAGATAATCATGTTTCACATCACTGGCAAGGTATCTTTGCAATCATAGATCATATATGTATCCATATAGTCCTCTTTATACTTAGGAACCAGCATTCCGAAATCTACAAAGCAGAAGGACTACCCTTAGAGAGGCAGAAATAAAGAATTGTCAAGATCCTTCCTCATTACTACAAACTGGCGTTGGCGTGCTTCCAAGCTTGCCAAGTTTGTAGAAACATTTGACACCCTTCAGTAAGATGAAGCAGCTCTTACCTAAACACAAAGTCAGAACGATCGATTTCTGCTCCGCAGCTGGAATTTTTCAGAATGCCTCCATTTCCAACCACGGCACAGGTCTTGAAGGGATAGACTGAAAGAGGAGAGGACTGCAAACAAATAAAAAGACATAGCCAATGCCTTATAAATCTTTTCATTGTTTCTTCACGTCTTTAGTCATATGTCCTTGCAGGTTTAATCCAGTAAATCACAGTGAAAACATTCACCATTTAGCAGGCAGGGTTGCTAGCCAAGAGTCAAAAATAGGCATCAAAAACTGCTACTTCTGTCATCAGTACTTTGAGGGAAGGATTGTTAAACTAACTGGATTTTTAAAACAGGATTAATATCTTTTAAATATACTTAACTCAAAAATTATCTAGTAGTGGACTGAATGCTTGACAAGCTAAGGAACTGACTCGTACTGAAGATTGTTTACATTTCCCCATTTTCCTTTGCACTGTAACAGACTGGGAGTTGTCACATAGTCATTGACTTTGTCAGCTAACGGAAGGTAACTTTGTAAACACTTATTAGTGTGTCATCACACAATTAAATTTGATGTAAAATAACGAATTTAGGGGAACCTGGAGATGCTCTAAAGGATAATCATGTGCCCTGGCTTAACTCATGGTGAATGTGACAGCTAACTGAAGAGGTTACTGTGTCTGGCTGTTCACCGTCTCTACTCCTCCCCTTGTTAGAGGTTGCTGTCTTGCAGTGCTGAAGCTGAAAGGGAGCTAAGCGCACTCACTTGGGAACCAGCACAGATCACAACCTAGCAAATTAATGTAAATTGTTGGCCATTTTAGCTGACATTAATATAGTTGTCTGTTATCTCAGGGTCTCAGAAACATATCTTATATCTTGTTCAGCCTCTCCTGCTGTGGAAGCACTGACATTCAACAGAAAAGGCCAACAGCTGGGGTACTTCGACTGCAGAAACTGAACTCACTTGTAAAACTGAGTCAAACCTTGCTTACACAAAGTGTTATCCTTCCTTATCCTCTCATCAGATTGCCCAAAGAGAAGCAGGAAGGGATGCTGTTATGAACGAGGCAAAATGTATGGGGAAAGTGGCAGACATTATGTTGTCCGGCAATATATTACAAAAAAACATGTTAAAATATTTTGTTCAATTCTGAAAAGACAGTAGGAGAACACAAAGGCCAGACAACTCTGGCTAGCTTTGCAAGTATATACTCACATAAAACATACGACTTTTTTCTTTCATTGTTTAAATTTGGAACGACTGTAACCTCTATTGCAATGAAGTTTTTAGTGATTCACAGCAGCAGTAAAAAGCACTAGACTCATGGTAGCTGAGATCTCACAATTCAAGAATGCCAGAGACAGGTAAGAGGGCTCCCACATGCTCTTACTTTTGAGAAATTCTCTGTGCTCCTCTTTGTCTGGTCTCCAGAGCTTATATGTCTATTGTAAGTCCTGAGCTACAAAATCTGATTCCTTTGCTCAATCTGTGTTTCTGGCTGCAAAGGCCCCATCCCAGTGGGCAACAAAGATGGTGAAAGGGCTGGAAGGAATGTCCTATGAGGAGCAGCTAAAGGCTTTGGGCTTGTCTAGTTTGGACAAAAGGAGGCTGAGGGGCAACCTCATTGCTCTCTACAGCTTCCTGAGGAGGGGAAATGGAGAAGGAAGTGCTGATCTCTTCTCCCTGATATCCAGTGACAGGACATGTAGGAGTTGTCCAAAGCTGCACCAGGAGAGATTTAGACTGGGCATTAGGAAGCATTTCTTTACCGAGAGGGTGGTCAAACACTGGAACAGGTTTCTTAGAGAGGTGGTTGGCGCCCCAAGCCTGTCAGTGTTTGAGAGGCATTTGGACAATGCCCTTAATAACATGCTTTAACTTCCCGTCAGCCCTGAATTGGTCAGGCAGTTGGACTAGATGACTGTTGTAGATCCTTTCCAACTGAAATATCATATCATATCATATCATATCATATCATATCATATCATATCATATCATATCATATCATATCATATCATATCATATCATATCATATCATATTCTGTATCAGGTTTACCACCAAAATAGCTTTCGTAAGTTATATGCCCAAGCCTGCACCAGAAATGGCACAGGAATACAAGGAATATGAAATGTTGTTCCAGACTGAAATGCCTTTGAAAATGGGAATGAGAAAAGCAAGGGAATTGTTCTTGAAGGATTCACTCCTGGATTCAGCTGGCTGCCAAGTCAGGCTCCAACTTGTGTTCTGTAGGAACTCTACCTACAATCTGACCCTGTTCACACCTCCGCCACTGCAGAGGAAGGCGAAAGAAAAGTCTTACAAGGTCAATGAAGAAGTGCATACAGAGAGTGAAGGGTCTCTTCCAGAGGAATCAAACAAAGCAGCTCTATTACTAACCCGAAATATATATGATACTGCAATTATAATAACAGGTAAAGATACAGTTCTTACCACAGGCAGCATCTTAAAAATGTCTTCTGTAATGAGGATGGTCTTTTTACTGTCCACTTCGTAACTCATGTTACTTCCCAGTGGGGTGTTGTTTTGAGAAGCAATAAAATTGTGAACTGCATCACAGCAGGAAGCTAATTCTGACCTGCAAAAAAACCCAAACAAAACCTGCTCAAAGACAGGCAAATAAGTAGGTGAGTGGTGGCAGAGAACTAGATGAATGAAAACCAGTTCTCATTAACTAAGCAACAAAAGGCTATAGGAACCCTCTATAATGTCATTTCCCTTGACTTCCTTTGGAGAGCAAGTCCATTTTCACAGTAAATGTTCAGAAACTAATCTGACTAAGAACTCCTTTTCTTATCCTGTTTTTCTTTCTTGGTCTCCCTTTCCCATCCAGAAAAAGTTGTAATCGATCTTCTCCTTAATATTAATTGCTAAAGTTATTATAGAAACACTGAGAGATCTCAGTCTCCAAAGAATTAACAATGTGATTTCCATCAACACAGAATGAGTGATTGTAAGAAACTAGAAGGCTGAAAAAAGAAAACCAAGGAGATGAAAGGAATGGTGATGCAAAGTACTGGTTATAGTACTTCGTGAACAGCTAGATGTTTGCAAGCCAATTAATTAATAATCCATTTCTGCAACTGTTCAGCATGGGTTTTCTGGGCACAGTATCACAGATGTTAAATAAATTACATCACAACTTGCAAATAAAGAAGATGGATATCTTCATGGTAAAGACAGTCTAGCTGCTCCCTGAAACACCTAGCAGAAGTCCTTAAATAGGTAACAGTGTAAGGAATTCACTCAAACTTTATGTAGGAATGAAGGCTATCACTCATCTGACAATTCCTGTTACCTCCAAGCTTATAAAAATATTATGTGTGTAAACATCCTATATTATTAACAGTGAAATGCAACGAAAAGCCCCATCAGACCTGAAACACTATAATTCATTTTGCTTTAGGGAACAATGGTCTCTCTGCTGCCACTGGATCCAATTTTCAGACTGTAAGGCTGGAATATTCATGGCCAGCCGTTATCTATCAATAGGTAGGGCATAGCTATCTCATTAGTGAGATACTAAGAGAACTACTAACCGTTTAGAGAATAAAATTCATTGGTAACAGGATTGCTTGAAATTTTGAAGACAACACAGCAGGAAAAAGATAATAATTCCTGTTCTAACACTGAAAGTTAATTGTGGAAAAAAAAAAATATTTACAGTTAGAGCCAGAGGAATAGAAAAGTTTTATTTCATACTTTTTCAGTGAGTATGGTAAACCAAATCATTGAACTAGTTAAACAATATAGGCCACATTCTGGCTGAAAGTAAGCTGACTTTAACAGGGTAAGAGACAGGTAAGAGAAGTTGCTTCATTCAACTTTATTAACAATGTACACACAGCAAATATTCTAATAATAATAACATTTTATTTCTGATGGAGATGAGGCATAGTCTAGCACCTGGAAGAACCCAAGGATTATGTTTCCTGGAAGACAAGGAAGAGAATGAACAGGTCTGGGATAACTCTCAGTCTCACTTCTCTTGAAATAATGGTCAAAATGGGGGAAAAAAAGGTTCAGAAGTTTGGTTTGATTCATACCTAAAATATCAAAGGAAAGAGTACCATTTCAACTGTGAGATGGCTTACTGGTATATATTAACATGTTTTGAATACTGAGCTCTGAAACTCCTCAAAGATAAAGTTTCCAGATATATGAGGAACACTGGGAACAACTGAGTGCTGGGACGGCACAGATATATAATTATACTAGGAGAGTTACCAGAAAATGTTAACAGGAAATATTACTCCTGAGAGAGGAAACAGTAGGGTTCAGATCTCCACAAGTCATATTCAGCTCTACTCCCTGAACACAGTGATTCCCACTCCCTTGCTCGAAGCCGTAAGTGGCAGGGGGGGTCTGTGGTCAACGAAAACCACTAGTTACAAGGGTGGGGATGGAACGGAGACTATACTCTTGTGGGTTGGGAGGTGCACACATGGTGAAAACAACTGCTCTGGGCATGTAGCATCCTATTTTAAACATATGGAAAAATAGAAATGGAGCAATGAGACAGGAGAGTCAAATTATAAAGTTTGAGAACAGTGCATGTTATTGAACCACTCTTGACTACAGTCCACTTGCTTTTCTTTCTTGTATGCTTTTTCCTATAACCAACTTTTTCTAACCTTAATATGTACTGCAGTAATAAAAGGATTCAGATATCACTACCCCTGCCCAGCCCTCCGGGGCTGCTCCATGCTGCCCATGGCCCAGGACTCCATTTGAGTTCCCCAGAGCCCTTAGTCCCTGCCCCAGCAAAACTGCAGCAGGGCTGGTCTCCAGCTGTGCCCATCCAGTCCCCTGCGAGGTGCCTGATGCCCAGGGCTGGGGCTGTTCCACTCCTGGATGGGGACAGGACGAGCCTGGCTGCCAGTCTCTGCTCTGTGGGCCAGGTTATTGTGCTGAGATCCCACTCCCTGTTCTTCACTGCTCCCTGGCAATCACATGGAGATGAGGAATCACGAAAAACATAATTTTGATTTCCTTGATTTTTTTCTTAAAGCCAAATGAAGCAGGCCTAAATATTATCTATGTCAACCACAGAACATTCAGAGGAGAAGAAATAACACCAAAATATTCCTGCCCAGCTTTAGTAAAACAGCTGTTTTGTGTGTGATGGCTACCAGAAACTGAAAAAGCAAACGGATGATAGATAACATTCATTAATACAGATTACGCATTTTTTGCTTTTTCTTACTCATTCCACAAGAATGAGTGCTTCAATAAAAGCAGAAACTGTCTGGAAGAAAAGCAGGTATCAGCATTAATAAGAAAGTAATAGCTTAAATTAATATTATGGATCCATTGAGGAAGTAAAACAAAGCCAGGCTAGTTCAGAAACGCAACGAGAACAAGATAATACATATTGATTAACGACATATATTCTTAGGTTACCTAAGAGCATAAGAGCTAAAAATTTGGAGGTAAAAATAGAAATCTCTTACATAGATCAAATCATGACACAGAATCCCACCATGGCCAAGCATCCATGTACACAACTCCAGCGGGAGGGAACTCATGTAACCTTCAGACAGCAATACCCACTGGCAATATATTTAGTCTTCTGTTCATACAGGATTTTGTACAAGCTGTGACATATGCTACATCCACAACTGACAGCAAACAATGAGGCAGGGGTAGAGACTGGGCAGTTCAAGCAATCTATTACTGCAACAGTCATCACAGCCTTAATGTCATATTAATGTGGTCTCTGTCATGAGGTAACAACACCCTAAAAAAGCATGTACTTTATAAGATTATGACATGTATTGCACAAGTCAATTATTTTAAAAAGAACATCTTTCAAGTCGTTGCAAAGCCAAGACAACATTTTAACTCACGTATCATGCCACCTGGGCAGAGAGAAATTGTTAAAACCTACCATACAAAGAAGTTTCTAACCAGATAGTGGGATAAGAGACAAGGGTCAGAATCTTAACAGCTCCAAATGGTACTACCTTAAAGCCAAACTCTGCATTTTCTTTGGAAGAGTAGGAGGTGATTCACATTGTCTGTTCTGACCAGGAGAAAATGCTGAGATATGGAGACAGCTCTTGGAAGATAAGATGTTGCTATACAGGCTGAGCATCCACTTCAGGTATGTGTGAGAACATGGATGTAGCTTACAGTAAGAAGGTTTAAATTCCAGCTATTCATAGAGCTGCTAGACTTGGAGTTTGCCCTAGGAAAAAGTGTTTTTATGATCCAGTCACAGAAGACTAGAGTGAAAGAAGCTGGAGTCCCAGTTTTTGTAGGTTCCTAGGTTTGGAAAGTATCTCCTTCGGAGTACAGGTTGATACTGCTAGTTTCTTATTTGGAGGAAGACCTCTCTCCAATATTTCTCCTGCAAGCAGCTGGAAGCAGAGTGAGGCTTAAGAGCTATTTTTAAATCCTGAGGTGTAACAACAACCACACATACTTCTTATGCTAAGACAAGCAGAAAGTGAGTTGATTGCATTATCTGGAAATTTCACTTGTAACAAGTAAGGAACAAAATCAGTATCTGGAAAAAGACTACACCATTTGGATGGGTAATACATACCTCATAAAACTGAGTAAGCACAGTCATGATAGTCTTAATCAATAACCTAACTGGAGCGGTGCGCTGCATTTGTCTGTGAAGTTTTGTTCGTATTAGACAATACAGAGTCATCGTTGCACTGGAGAATGTTTTTTGTTGCTCAGCCTACACTTCTGCTGAATTGCACTCTTTGTGGACCAAGGACGCTGGACTCATTTTTGGATTGAGGTCAGCTGGGATGGAATTCTGGGCCCACATGGCATCCAGATAATTTCTTCAGGTTTGTGGCTGCTGAGAAATTAAGAAAATCCGGGTTTCTGAAGCAAGTCGTCAAGGTTTTGAGGCAAGCCAAAGGAATAATGTTGTTTTCCAACTGCTATGCAGTTAGTCCACACTGAACTGTAGGCAGTAATAGAGGACTGCTGCTTTGATTGTACATGTTTCCCAACCCTTCTGCACAACACAAACACTTCACATGAATAGCGCACTCTATTTAGTGAAACCAGTAAGTATCTACAGGATCTGAATATGATGATATAGTTTCTTTGCAGCTCCTGTAGTATCTCTGTAGCCAAGATTGAACTATTGTATCCATCCCAGCAGCAAAATTAATTAGCTCCGCTTGGTTCTGCACTAATACGAAAATATACCTTTTAGCTGGTTCAGTGCTTGCACGTGTCTGCTGACAAGACACGGCGTGCACACATCTTGAAGAGACTGCAAGTGTCTCAACGTCTTCCTTCCAACAACTCAGTTTGAACCAGCCATAAGGGCTAAAGCAGTCAATGGTTAGTCAAGGGCTCAGCTGGTCCAAAAGCCAGGACTGTCCTTATCCTGAGTGGAATGGCATGAATCTATACTAAGGGTGAAATTTGTCTTTATGCAAAGAGCTTCTGCAGAGTTTAGAAACTCCTTACTCCTCCAAACTACTGATAAAAGCAGCAAGAGGAGCTTTGATTCATTCTCCTTGCAGTAATTAGGATGTTTTTTTATTCAGAACCCCTTCTTTCATTAGAAAATGCTTTGCTAAAGTAATTTTGTTCTATATTCTTAAAAATATTTTATTCGGATATGTATCTGGTGTGGAAAAAGGCACTTGCTTCTGCACCAAAACTTTACACAGCCTCATACTTTGAGACACAGGAAAAAGATTATACCATCGGGATTGTCTGTTCCAGACTAGAACTGGACTACTGGGCCAACACAGTTAACTGTGATCCTCAGGGGGCTGCAGTACCCTCAGGGGAAGGTGAGCCTGCAGAATCTGACAAACCCATGTGAACTTACTATTTATTTTGTGTAGATTACACTTCAGTGTGACACCAGTGCCTGTAAGACCTGTGGCTAGAGGGCATTCTTCATTGCTGAGGACAGCGTGAAATATTTCACTGCCATTATTCATTGGACTAAATTGAGGTGGGAGGAGGGGAAAAGTGGATGGGGACAGACACCACAGAAGCATCAAAATATGCAAAACATTGTTCTAAATAGGAGTTACTCAATTGTCATCTAAGGCCATGGCAGGGAGGGGAAGGACAATCATTCTTAATTTGCACTAAAGAGATCTTAAGTTCAGTATTAGGAAGCACACTGAAACAAGTTGCCTAGGCAAGGTGCAGAATTTCAAAGACTAGAGATTTTTAATAGATATCTGGCCAAACTTCTTTCAGTGATGGTCTAAGTCCATTTGATTCTAAGTCACCTTTTATAAACATCTGTACAAGCAAATGTTTGTTTGCAAAAAGAATATACCAGTCCTGTTATAAAGCATTTGCACATTCTCCACACCAGCAATGCTTACACAGACATATCTTTTTGTGGATCTTCAGTTACCCAACACACACAAATGTCACATTTGAAAAAAAGGAAAAAAACAAACCCAAAGTATGACTAGCAAATATTTAAAGCTGTAACTCCTGTAAGCCTGATGCTAAGTGTATTTCACAGAACAGTTTGTAATATCATCTGAATAAAGGGCAAGGTATTCCAAGCGACAAAAGTCTGTGGATTACTAATAATTGGAAAAAGTCTATGCTTGCCTAGTAGTTTGTTTTAATAGTTCACCTAGCTTGGGCATTTGTAATTATTAGTTCATGTGAACTATTGTGCTGTACATGTGAAGACAACAAAAGCATTGAGGTTTCATATTGAACAGACTGTTGTGACAGTATAGAGAAGAACTCACAAAAAATTCCATTATATGACAGCAAAATTTCAAGGGTGGAACTACAAACAGCAAGACTACCTTTTATCTATGTCCACTCTTGTGATATCGTATAATGAGCAAGCAATTATCCCATTGTACTGCACTGGGGGCTTTAGACAATGATACGGGTTTCTCCAGGCTCTTGTCAATCCAAGTCATCATCAAGTTGCATCAAAGTGCAATGAGGACATACTCCAATCTTTTAGAAAAGAGTGGTTAAATCTGATATCTGGAACAGAACGTGTGGAAGGGAAATGATATGCTGACAGCCCTTGAACTGTCTATAAATGAAGTAACATCATAAATGTCTAAGACACTGAAAGCCAACAGGGTTGAATCTGACATCAAGGCTGAATATGTAAAAAGTGTAATAAAATTTTCAAACCAAAGACTATTTAAAGAGACCTCCACAAAGACATAATTAACTCAGCACGATCCAAAATTAGGTTCCCCTTACAGGAATCCTCCAATCTTCAGGAAAGTATATAATCTGTAGAGCAATTACAAGATTCACCATTTCTCCAAACTGTCACCAATTACTATCTCTCCACCCAGCCTTTTTCTCTTCTGAAATAGAAATATGTCTCTGAATAAATGCTTCTGATTTTACATATGATCTATTAAACGCATGCAGCAAATGTATTCTTAAATCACACTGTCATCTCAGAGTTCTGCATATTTTCTTGTACACTGGAATTGAAGACTTCGGAGAGTACAGTGGAATTATTGATCTGTTTAGTGTTAGGAAAGTTATTGATTATGTGGTGGTGTGAGCTTATGTAAGCACAAATTGACCTTGCAAGGTATTTTATTTGTGTTTCAACTGTGGTTCATTGCAGTACGCAGATGAGTTAAGCAATACTGTTATATATGTTACAGTGTAGCACACTACAAATTAATCTCTTCAAGGAGTGAGATTTTATAATCTGCAGGAATGTTTAACACACACTTTTCAGAAGAGATATTAAAGTGGGAAAAAGGTAACAGAGGTTGAGTGGAATAAAAAGCAGGAATGGAAATTACAGGACTAGGAAAATGGGTTGATCTTTTAACTATTCTTTTCAAGACCCAGCGATCTTTTTTTTAAAACCAGTAATGTTTTCTTTTAAAAAAAGTTAAAAATATTTTTGGTGGGGTGGAGCACTGTGCCAGCTAAACTGCTGTGTAACATAACATCAGGGGTTTTAAAACTGTATTTTACACCTAGGAATTTTCTTCTCTCTTCATTATTAGATGCAAGTAAGATTTATCAGGAATGGCATTTCCATGGGGAAAGGGCCCAGTATCTACCTCTCACACAGGGATATTTCAGTGTGATACCACTTCTGAAGAACTGTTGCATTGCTTTTCCAGGCTCCAATCTCAGTGAGATAGGCCAGAAATACAATGCCCAGAAGCTTCTATGAAACACAGCCTCTGCTCAGCATTTCTCCATATCCTCCCCACCCCTAGTCATTTTGAGGGTTGTTTTAGCTATTTGTTACCTTGCAGCAAAAACAGGAGTTTTAAATAGTTGGAAAACCTGCAGATTATTTGCCACCATGGGTGTACAGCCCAAATGAGAACAATCGAGCTTAAAAGTCTGTAAAAGCAAAGAGATGTGGAGGTGTAAAAAACAATTACAGCTTGCACCCAATTGGGCTCTGTAATTTGTTGCACTAATGAAACATTTCTTTTAAGTGGAAAACCTTTGAAGAATACTAATACAATAATTAATATTCAGGTTACCTAGGGAACCTGAGACTCTGCTGTCAGTAGCTAGAAGAGCCTTTGCAGAGGAAGCTACTTGGCACAGCTTTTTTCTGGAGCTTTAAGAACAATGCTTCCAGGCAGCTGCGAGATTCTTTCACCTCCCTTCCCAAGTTTGTATCAATCCTCTCTTACAACCAAGAAATCCGAGGACTTGCTTTGTCTAAAACAAGTTAGAGCTGATATAAATCTGAAAAGGGAGGAAGAATTCAAGTGGGCTTAGAAACAAAGAGGTAATGTGGAGATGCTAGATGATTGTTGAGCCATAAAGAACAAGAGAAATACAAAAAAAAAAAAATCAAACAAACCAAAACCAAGAGAAGCACAGTTGAATTTCATAACAGAAAAGTCTCAATAAAAACACTTAAATAGCTCTTTATATGTCAGTAGCAGTAAACATTGGAGAAGGCTTTCCCTAAATTACTGTTAGTAGGATGCCATTTACAGCACTTCTGGTGTATGCACATCACCTTTGCTAGCATCTATTGTGAAGTTAGATAAAATCATTTTAGCAATGGCTGATAAAAAATACCGGAGGGCACAATAAATCTTAACTAGATTGCAATAGCAATGAACCAAGTGCTTGCACTTGCGCCTCTGAGGGTAGCCTAAATCTGGCAGTGCTGATGTCAGCATTACAGATACTAAGTGAAGGGCCAGGAAACTGGTTCCCCAACAGAGGTTGGACAAAAATCAACCACAGAAGAGTGATCGTGGATATGGGAGGTATTAAAGAGAACATCATGGCTTGTACTTGCCTCGTGATTCTTCCTGATTTCAAGAAACGCATGGGTACACATCATGCAGTTATGTTACCAAGAACCACTGACCACTGCCAGATAGCAATATAGCCAAGTGCACGAGAGTGTGCACAGCAGAGCAGCTTTAGAGGAAACCATTTGGAAAAGGGCAGCTCTCTAACAACAAATGGACACAGCTTCACAGCTGCATGGCAAAGCCAAACTAGGTAGTAGAGAGTCAACCTAGAATCCTGCACTCTGCTTTTTGTACAATGGGTTGGCAAAAACACATATGGCCATCAGCTGTAACCCTTTCGCCAAATACAAAGACAAGTATTTATTTCCTGCATTGCACTTCTAATTCATACTCTTTTATTGGGCCTGGATCTGCTGGGTGTTCAGCTTACAAAGAGAATTGATGAGTACTCATTGGCACACAGTGCCGTCTTCTAGGAACATAAGACTTACTGGCTCAGATCACATATTCATTCACTCCACTACCAGTATGATAGTAGCCAACAGCAAAAGCTGCAAAGGAAAACACAAGAAAGCTTCTTTGAGAAACTCACTACCCCACGGGAAGCTGTTTTCAAGCCTTATTAATTAAAGGTTAGTTTATGCCCTGAAGCATACAACATTAAATCCCTTATAAATATGCATGCCTGTTCTTCAGAACTTCAGGATAATATAGAGATGTCATACAACTGACACCACACCTGAGAAGCATGTAAGTGTTCACTCCATCAAACACGTAGGCAAACAGGGAAAGAAGTCAAGCAGCTTCTCTGCAGTCTAGTCAGCAGGCAGACTTCTGGTGGCACTGGCAGGTGAATAATACGACACAGGCAGCTTCAAGCTCTCCTCCTGAAGGTGGCTAGCTGTATTACCCAATTCCTGCTGCACAGTCCCTCTGAGATTAATTTCCTCTTCTGCAAAATGGGTGTGTTTATCTACCTACTTAATGAGATTTTTAGAACTGAATAATATTTGTATTACACAATTATTATGCATTACTGATACTAGGCAAAGTTAGAAATAGGAAGAGATGCACTGCCAAGAGATTATTAATTCATTTATTTCGCCACATTTCTAGAAGCTTTGTTCCCCATAGAGCTCTGTCAATGATCATTTCTCAGCTAGAGTGTCCTTGCAAGGCTAGTTCCAGGCTTTTATGCTTAAGTCTGATAAATAAGTTTGGGAGCGTTGTAAGCACGAAGTGTATACAGATTTAGTTAGTAAATTTTATACTGAATTTGTTTTTCTCTTTTTTTATTTTTATTTTTATTTTTTAAAGCCTCTATTGACCGACTGTTAAGAGCCTTGAAAGTCTCCAGTATGGTCTGGGAGCAAGGACAACTGTAAAATTTTAATATTCTTTTTCCAGAAAACAATAGAGAGAAGAGGAGTTTGAGAAAACAGAAGAAGAAAAAAAAAGACTTATGCAAAAGCACACATCTTTTGTAAAATAATCATTCGTAAAGCCACAAAACTGAAGTATCAGTCCTTGGTCATATAACGGAATTTTTGGATGATATCAAAGCAGAACCATGGGTTTCAAAAGATTCTTTTTGCTTGATATTTGAGCTAAGTTAAAGCTAGCAAGCTCACCTCAATTTACCTCAAGTACACATTTTCTAGGTGGCTTAGTGCACCCCACAGTTTTCACTTTTGAGTATTTCCAGCCTGATCATTGGTTGTATAACCCACCTTGACTTCTTATGACCCATGCTCCTTGCTGGAAGGCAGACAGCAAGAGGAACAGTAAGCATCTTGTACTTAAAGTCCAACAGTCTCATATGACTGTTTAGATAGAGGGTGTCATATTTGATTCCCATAGGCCTAGAAGATGTAGAAAAAGTTGGCCCAGTTGAAGGGAGATTGCAGAAGCAATAAACGAAGAAGTCAAGCTGGAACAAGGAGTGGTTACTCTGTCACTGACTTGTACACCTAGCACAGCAGCAAAAGTGGCAAATTGCTGGTAAGTGGTGGCTGGTCTGTTTGGAAGGAAGAGAAGTTTAAAAAAAGACGGGAAAACAAAAGTCCTAAATGTAGCAGGGTGAAGAGCAGATTAGAGCAGTTTCACCTCTTATCATCTTATCAACTCTGTACAAGACACCTGCCTATTCTGAAACAGAATGTGCTGCTTCTACAGCTCCTTATCATGTTCCGATATCTCCGTGCACAGATAAAGACTGCCTGAATTAATTGAAAGTTTCTTAAACCTTATCTCTGTGTATTCTCTTACTTAAGTTTTGGGAAACACCATTAGTTAGTTATGATACACAGCAAACAAAGCAATTTATGTTGTAGGAAAAGCTTTACCCCCAACAAAACCTACTTCTGCCAAGGGTATCATGCTGAGCATGTGGGTATTAAGTTTTCAATGTTAGTTAACTCCAAAGAGTTGGAAGGTAGGTCAGTTTATTTATTTTTAATGATCATGACAGAATGCTTAATTCTGATCCATGTAATAATGTAATTCAAGAGAGTATTTCCCCCTGGAGAAAATAGGGTTGGCACAGTGAAGCTGTTCTCTAAATCCAGCATGATGCATTTCCAAATGAGAGTGGAAGCTTTTCAGGGATTGCTGTCCCTACTCAGCATGTACTTATGTGCCATCCCGAACAAGGACAGATGTAATCACGTGCTTATGTGCTCAGGGGCCATGACATGCAGTGTCAAACCTAATGAGTGCCTTGGGCACTTCTGTAATAGAAGCAATAGTCTTGGGGTAAGAAATATACTGCTTCATTACACAGCCTTTTACCAGAGTGCCAGTTCAGATGGACAAAATCATGTTACCGATTTTTTTTTTTTAATAGTGTAGGTTTTGTGTCAGGAATATTTTAAGCTATTCTAGTTACGTTAGTTAACTATTCATTATAGTGGAGACAGGTAAAATTACTTCATTTGTGTAGTTCTTTTATGCTACTCAGTCTGCACTGTTCAATTCAAACAAAGAAGAGCCCAGCATCAAAAGATTAATAGAAATGTATAGCTATGAATGCAGACTTAAAGCAATACAAAGTTATATTTTCAAAAGGGAAGATTGACATTTATGGCTTGTTAGATGAATCTAGGGTAAACAGTTTTTCTAAATGAGACAATGAAAGTTACCTGAATTTTGCAGATTCTTCTGGTCTCCTTATCCAGGTGCAGTTCCGCAGTTTTGTGACTATGTGAAGATAATAATCTTCTGAATATCTAAAAAAGGCAACAACATCAAACACTAGAATATATATGTATGTATATTTAGAAACAGTCTCTAAAACATTCAAATGATGCATGTATTAATAATAATGTGCATGGTGCATATATTATAGATTGCTTTTAGAACTCCATGACCTATTTTATTTTTGTAATTCATAACAGTACTATCCTCATTTAATTAGCATGACCTATTAAATATTGCTTCTTAATAGTGATGTCCTAATGAACTTTTCTTTTCAGAAACTTTCAAAAGTGCACTGGTTTCAAACTTAAATATTTGACTATAAATATTTTGAAGTTATTAGAAATCACCTCAAGTGCAAAAGTCTAAAATAATACAAAAAAATCTCTTTCTTGTATTTCGTAAAGTCCAAAAACGTTTTGAAATGTGGCTCTTGCAAGCCAAGATGAAACATTACACTTCTTATGCCTTTTCTTTCATTTAACTTCTAGAGTCCCCAAAGCTCAATTCAATCATCTAAGACCATAGACCAATATTTACAGATGTTCCTTCAAATTATCCCTTAAATAAAACAATCTGTTGTTTTACATCAACCAGCACTTTGGTTACATTGGTACATGTAACCAAAGAGCTTTCTGCTCCTTTTAAACCCTTTCAAGAGATTTAATTTGTCCATATGTGAAATACTTCAGAACATGTAAGTCAAATAATGGAGACATTTCTTCCCTTATAGGTGAATGTTAATACTTCTCCTATTTGTGCTTGGGTCCTAATAGAAGATTTTTAAAAGCAGTAACTGACTTATAAGGAGGATTAGAGGAATGGGAAGAAGAGATTATATGGATGCCATGACTACAAATTCTATGGGATTCATGTCTCCAGAAAAGATCTACCTTGTATTAGATCTACCTTGTATTATTTTAGCAAAAATGGCTTAGCATTGGCCCAAAACCAATTCATCATGAGCTTATTTAAGATGGAACTTAAGTTAAGATGGAACTTAAGTGTGTATTTTGAATGGTTTTTACAAGAGTTGAGATGGCAAGAAACCTCACTTGTTTTCAAATGGAGCATGAGAATTGATAAAAAGGAATATAAAAAAGCCTGTGGTGGCTTGCAACAGCAGAGGTCAACAACCCAAAACCTTCCCTCTCTCTGTGTTCAACACACTTTTAGTACCACAGCTTTATGGTAAAACATTTGAAAAAAATAGATCCCTCTTTTTGTTTGCTTCATAAAAGTATCGCAAGCGTGCAAGTTAACTTGTTTATCCAGCCCTAAGTAAAACCATGTCCCATTTTCACACAGAAAAGAAATAAACTTTTCAGAGAAATTCTGCATTAGAATTGGTCTTTGTTACACCTGTGACAACATGTACGATTTTGATTCTCCAGACTTAGCAAACTCTTAAAGGAACTAGATGATTGTTATTAAACTGATTTTACTCAGCCCTTGCCCAATTCAAGAGAGCAGGAATGAAAGGGCAGAAGAGGGAAAAGAGTAAAACTAGTTTAATTGCAGCTGTAGCTGATCTGACCCGGTGCAGTGCATTCTTCCTCCTTCCAGTCCACCTCCAAACCTGTTCTCTTCCTTGGGCCACTGCTGATACTTACTTGACTCCACCTCTGTTTTGGTTTTGCCAGCTTTCACACTTGTCAAGTGCCTTCATAGGCCACTTTAATTCACCACCATGGCAAAAAAAAATAACCCAGAAAGAAAAAAATTATGCATATGCATTTTCTTCCTCTTTAGTGTGTTACAGCAAATCAGGACTGATTCCCTTGAATACCACAGCCAGTATAAGCAAGGAGTGATGGGAGTGGAGAAACTGGGAACAAGGCTTTCCTATTTTGGCAGCTGCCTGCTGGTATGTTGTATTAGAAGCCTTGGAACTGCAGCCAGAGAAAATGGAACTACTTCCTTGCTGAAGCTGCTACCTAAATTGGCTCACTGTGAGGTCAGACAAGTGTCAGTACCAGCACAGGGCAGGACAAGGAGTGCATGTGGGGGAAGGATGGGACAGAAGCACAGGACTAAAATAGACTATGTTGATGCTGGATCACTCATCTAGTTTTATTCCTTAAGGCTAAACAATAAATAACTCTTAGATGCTGGGACTTACGCAAAAATTTCAAAATTAATAGGATAACAGGGCATGAAGAGTTACTTAGGCTATCATTATCTAGGAGAAAAAAAATACAGAAGAAGCAAATTCTAGCCTAAAGACATTTATAAGATGAAGATCAGAGTCAGAAATGAAAAGAAAAATTACCATCAGCTCAGAAAGAAATTGCATGGACTGACAAGTTATTAGCAAGTTACAGGGAAACATCTGGTAAGGAGACAAATCAAAGCATCATCCATAATGCTAGTTTTGAGGTCTCATGAGAAACACAGCAGTCACTGTCAGAAACTGTAAAGACCTCCTTATACATGTAACGGAAGTTGCACCTAGGGTAAAAACACGAGCTACAATGCAAGAACATTGCTGCCTTTCCATTGCTGTTTACTGGATGGAACCACTCTTGCTTGGAGGTGCCTAAGCTCACCAGCTCCCCCAGAAACGCACCACTTACAGGTTCTTACAAGACAGAATACCACATCTGCTCCACCTGCAGAGGTTTGCTCCTCCTGTGACTTCCAGAGAGACTATGGACTGCCAGAACTCATCTTTGGCAGCACTGGCACAGCACCGCAAGTGGCAGGGACAACCCAGCAGCATGTCCTGGGGGACAGGAGCTCCTGCCTGCAGCAGCTCTGCAAGGTGGCCGCCACATCGGCTCACACCAATATAAGGCTTCCATGACATGAGCTCTTCCTAAATGCAGACAATATTCCCCTATATTAATCTTTTTAAAGACTCAAGGTGAAACTCTGGGATTTGCTGCAGCTGAGTTTACAGCCCAGAAAGCTTTGTTTTCATCTCAGAAAGCCCATTTTAGCATTTCCTGCTTTAAAGGAGCCTTGGGGACTCACTCCTCCAACAGAAATCAGTCCAGAAGGCCATCATAATATCATTTCATGGCTCTGTTGTAACCCAGACAGTCGTCTTCTCCACTGTTCCGTTTTAAAGAGCTGGGACAATACATATATTTCCATTGGCACCCAGGAGCTTACAGCACATGTTCACTGATGCTAAAAGGGTTTTATTATTAAGATAAAAAAGCTCAAGTAAATTGAACTATAAAAATACACAGACAAGACAATAATTACAGTGCTAAGAATAGTGAATGAAACACATTTTATTCTGGTTTTGTTCACCACCTGCACCACAACCACTATAATAACTTGCTGTTGTAGGAAACTCATTTATACTGTATAAGCCTTGCTGACAAACAACACCTGGAAGTTCTTTTTAGTCTATAGTACTCGTCAGGTACGCAGCGACCTTCTACATTAACTGCAGTGGCTAAGGTGGAATTATTATGCACAGTCGAGGCACTGACAAAGTATAAGTATCTTCTAATTTTTCGCAGATACCTAAAGGACAACAGCAAGGACAAAAGTGTTGAGATAGTAGTAACACACTAGGTAAAATGTTAGAACAGAGAGACAGATGCAGCCCCACTGGTTACTTGCTAAAACTAAACATCTACTTGAAAAAAAAGCTATTTGAATTAGAAAGAAAATTAAGCAGCAGGAGTGAAAAAAGGATATTCCTACTTGGCAGTTGAAAAGCAACAGCAGGAAATGCAAGAGAAAAGGAGGATCCCTTTTGCCTTTGGACACTTCAGTACTACCAAAACAACTATCAGTTTTTAAAGCCCTCAGGAGAGCGTGCACAGGGCTTGCTCTAGAATAAAAATGGAAAACTGCCAGGAAAACTCAGCATTTCAAGCTCTTTACCACCACGAGCACATACTTGCTATAATAATAACTTCTCACTTACATAGCATTTTTTACTATCAAGTCATTTGACAAGCTTTATAGTAATTTTTTCCCTTTCTGCCAACTTAAGAGGCAAGAGTGTCCAGAACGTCCCTGAAAGTCTAGAACTGCAATATAAAGCATTTATATACATTGCCTGTGGGTCACAGCTCAAAAAGGCAAAGATCCCTGCAGCTCCTCTCAGTGAAGGGCGAGGAGTTGCAATATTCATGTCACAAAGCAGACCCTTGCTTCTTTGTTCCAAGCATCAGTTTCGCTTCCTACCTGCCCAATTCATCTTCTCTCTTGTTAAACAGTGCAGCTCCTTTCTCTTTAGCCACCGAATAAAGGTCTCACCATTCCTAACGCTTCTCTTACAGTCTCGGCTCCAAAACATTCTAGATACAAAGAGCACACCTGCGTTCCTGCAGCCTGTACAGCTTCCTAACACATGGGATAGACAACAGCATTTATATTGCTGTATCTGGATTTCAGAGGCCATACAGTGACTGGTTGTCCTTCTCTTGGTGTTAATTGCTCAATTTTTCAGTCAACTAACTCTTTGACCTCTGTTTGCCAACCTCTGTTTCAGCTCTCACTAGCAACACATCAGTAACAAGTAGTCCGCCACCTTTCAAAAGAGTAAAATCTTCAATGACAGCATTGCTGATGAGGAGGAATATTGATGGGAGAAGAGGTTATATACAAGAAAAAAAAGAAGAAAGAATTAAAAGAGTGAAGACAGAATGCTGGGAATATAGTGTCTTAAAAATAGGTGTTAAAACACAATGAGAAAGTGAGGAGGGGGCAGAAAAGACAGAAGTTTTAAAATCATGATTTAATGTTGTTGCTGTGTTAAGAAAAATTCGACTTCTCCAGTCCTTTGAATCAGGAAAGGCACATAATGATTTTTAGCACAGCTTTTTTTTCTCATTCTGTTTCTCTTCTCTTCACAAATGGAGCGACGAGGGAAAAAAAAATCTTCCAATTTTAAAGACACTATGGCACATAATTAATTTTAAGCTGGAACTTGGTTCTAATGGGAAGACTTTTTTATTTACAATGTGTTATTTATTGGTGCATCCATACAGGCAAAATGTTACAGGTCAAAAGTAACGGGGTGTTTCTCCCATTTTCACTTTAGCAAGTAGCAAAGAGCTTGGAAATAATTTTTCCATGTCAGGAAAAGGTAGAACAGCAAGTTAAAAACCAAAATCAATTTGGGGTGTTTTTTCAATGTATCTAAAATTGAATAATTAGTTTCCTGTGGACCAGTTATTATAATGAGTGCAATTAATTAGCAAGTTTTTATACTAGTACATTTCTACGCTCACTCTAGCGAATACACTGAAAAGAATCCATTAAATGAGGTTGCTCATAGCAGGAGTGTTCACCAATCAGCAAAAAGACACTCAAGAATGAAATTATACCTCATAGATTGTTCTACCTTTCTGTTATTATCTTGGAATAAAATGTTCTTAACTGGCAAGAAGAAATCCTGTTGATGGATATTGGGAAAATAAAAAAAAAAATAAAATCCAAACTCGAATAAATCTAATAAATGTGAAAGAAAAAATGCAGGCAGAGATTGGTTGAACAATTTCAGTTTCCTATTGTACAGCTTCACATTAATATCATCGAGAATTATGTAAAAGAGGACAATTTTTTACCCTTCTATTTAAAACAAACAAAGCATAAAGCACAGCAAACACCTACCTTTTCTTCTTGATAGATGATGACAAAATGTTGTCCTGAATTGCCTTACATTTTGAAGCCTGTTCAAACTGGTAAATTCCATTTTTATTAACAGTTGTTCTGTTTAAGTGGGGTGGAGAAAAAGCAACAAACTTTAAAAGAGAGAACATATTCTGACAACGCTGTCACATTTACTTTGCTATGACAATAAGATTAATAACAGTTGATTTAGCTGCAAACATTACCAGAGACTTATTGACTTCTATTGTGAAGCTCTTGTATAAAAGGGGAGTTTGCTGCTAGTGACTATAAAATATTTGATTCTTTAAAGTAACCCTATTTCACAGTCTGAATTGTATTTTCTGCTTTACACTGTAATCAGAAAATGTAATTTAAAGAAAAAGAATTGAAATGGGAATCTCTTGAACATTATGTTTTGAAGATATTTAAAATATTCACCAGTAAAATATTTAGCAGATGTCATTTCCTAAAGTTGTTGATGAAATGCAATATTCAAAAGCAATATAACACATACAGGAAACACCGCAGGTGAAGTAGATCTTTTTACTTGGACCTTAACTTATTGACTTGAGCTTAATACTTCCTCCCTTGTTTATTCTTTATTTACGCACTGAGAATAAATATTTGTAAAAGGAACCAAGGCAAGTGTCAGACAGTGATCTTTAATTCCTGTTGTCTTATTTTCCCCAAACTCCTGTGTGGTCCTCTTGCTCTGGCAGTCCCAGTAGAAGACTGAGCTGTAAATTAGTAAATGACTGAGATACCAAGGTCTTATTCCAGTCAGCTCAGTTCACCCTGTATCTAGGTTCAATCTCATACAATCATCCTCTTCCATCATCAACCTTCTGTTATGCACATTGTCATTTATCATGAAGTTTTTTTCCTCCAGCATTTCTATTTTCCTTGCTCCTCACCATCTTCCTCTCTCCCCCGCCCCGTTCCTTTTGGGTTCTTTCCACTGATTCACCACTTACGGAGCACTTGGACACTGCAACCTATTTGTCTAAACCAGAACTAGAAATACAGAAGACAGATGCTGTGTCATTCACTCCTGGGTGTGAGCTGCAGCTCTGAGCAGAACCTGCGCTGTTCTTAGAAACACAGAACAACCAAGCCGTGTCTGACAGCTTTTTAATATCTCCAAGGGTGGAGACTCCACAGCCTCCCTGGACAACCTGTGGCATTGCTTAGTCACCTTCACAGAGAAAAATTGTTTCCTGATGTTTAGAGGGAACCTCCTGTGTCTCAGCTGGCACCCATTGCCTCTGGTCCTGTCACTGGGACCCACTGAGAAGAACCTGGCTCCATCCTCTTTGCACCCTCCCTTCAGGTATGTATATACATAGATAAGGTCTCCCTGAGCTTTCTCTTAAAGAATTCAAATAAGACATCATCTGACTGAAGAACAGCAAGCAGAATAAATACTTGTTTATTTTGCTACTGAACTGACTGGCATGCTCATAGCTATGACAGGAAAAGTCCTTCTCTTTCCATTGCCCATGAATTTTCTAGTGAATCAGTCACTCCATACGAGCAATTCTCCCAGCATGTAGGCTGCAGAGAATGATCAGCTCTCCGCCTTTCTTTCCACCATCAGGAACTTCTTCCCAGCATACATCCAGTGCCCCTAAGGAAGTATGCAGCCTGCATGCCCCTTTTTGAGGGCAATGGTAAGACAACAGAACATAAACCTCTGTCCTTTCAGTTCTGCAGTGACTTTAATCAATAGTAACAACTGCTACTACTTGCTGAGAGCTCCTTGGCTGATTTTGCATACGGCTCCTTATCCAATTCTTTTTCAAGGAGCAACATACAAACGAGAGGGCAGAAGGCTCTCAGAGCACGCAGTTCAGAGCAAACAACTCAGTAGATTTTACATAGTAAGTGCCAGCAAATATTCTGCCTACACCATTTACACACACAGGTTTATTGCAGCTTGGTCTGACTGGTTCTGTCTACACCAAAGAACCAGGTGGGACCTTTCACAAAAGAACCCAATACCAGTTCCCAAAGAAATTTAGTTAGCAGTAAATCATGTTTCCTCTCTCTTGCTTCTTTAACTCACTAAGCTCAAATGATTCTTCTGCAGCTGCAGCTTGAAGTAAGAGAAATGGCTGCAGGCAAAGCTTAGCTGTATAAACAGCACCTTAGAAAAAGAACTATTGATATCATAAGCCAAGTGCATATTACTGCTGCAAATAAGTCTTTCATTACAACTAAAAATCAAGATGATAGATGCCAATTTGAGAAGTGGCCCCAGCCCTTCTGAGCCACAGCTGGCCAGAGGAGACCTTCTTTGACACACGAAGCCTGCCAGGAAGACCAACTCAGAGCAGGTGTTCCGGTTTGATCAGCTCACTGCAAGGTGTGTTCACAGGCATCCTCAGAGAACCAACATTCTTTCACAAGTAGGTTTCACCTCTGTGCAGAGAATCATTACAAGGTCCTTACAGCTTCCTATTAATTTATGTCCTGAGATCAGTGGAGGCAGCAAGTAAATATTCTCTCAACCAAATACAAGCTTTACTCAACAGACCTTTAGTCTTTTTAAATTCATAGCACTAAGATCAGCTGAAGCAAGTTGCCCTGGTTTTTAATACATAATTGCTTTTTTATGCACACTTTTTCGAGACTTGAAAAAATGAAAAAAAGGAAGAAGTCAGATAAAAAAGAATAAGAAAAATAAATCCCTGTTCTGTTTTGTCATTAAATCCTAACAATCACTTTTACAGCTATCGAGGGGAGAAAAAAAGGAATAAGGAGTCTTTCTTTCCCTTTCCATGACACGTGAAGATTGGTGAAATAGCAAAACTGTGGGGAAAACTGGACACAATTTTTAATTCAAATTCTTTATCCATATAATGCAGGCACAAGATAGATCACCAAAATACTTCTTCTGTGGCTTTTTCTACGTAAAATTCACTCAACGCTCCTTATATGGTACAAAAAGATACAAAAATAATTCATTCGCAAGACATGCAAAACAATGACTTCTTAGAGTGAAAGTTAAATTTCTGAATTTCTGTTTCACTGTCAGAGTGGCTTCTGCTTCACATGAGTGAAAGGTTTTTGCATTCAGATAAAAAGGGGTGTGCCAGGGGCAGTCCAGACTTCTACTGCATTATTCATTGCAGAGTTGTGCAGACATCGGACTCAGATTAGATTTCTGATCACTTAGGACAATCATGCGAGGCAACATTTATCACTAAATGAATTTGCATGACCTAGTGGATGACAGTCTTTGTTCAATACTTAGAACTGCACTAAAACTTCTGCAATGAAATCAGATAACATGCTTAACAACTCACGTATCAGCCTATATTCAACTGATTTTGCAAACTCTCAAGCTAGATGAGAACTTGAAGCGGAAACTATGTTACATTCTGCTGGCTTGAACTCAAAAAACTGATGGAAAATGGAAATTTCTGCTGTGTTTCTCTTAGAGTTTAGATGTTCTCAAAGCCAACCTCACTGGCCAAAATCTGAAAAGCAGGGGGTTTTTTAATCGTATACGAACAGCTTGAGGACCACATACTTCCTATGGTAATTCTAGGAACTCGGAAAGTACACCATCTGTACTTTAATAAATCCACAGTAGATTAAGACCACGTGCCACATTTATCAGCACGTTTTTATTCTATATCTTGCTCTCGGGAAGACAGCAGTTCTTTAAACCGTAAAATTCTTTAAGACAAGGATTGCACCACCTTTAGAATAAGAAATAGACAAACTATATGGAAAGTCCATGGCCCCTTTTGCTGCACCTGTAGCATACAGTCCTGAGACTACAGGGAACCTTAGCGCAGGAAACCACCAGATGGACAGGTACCTCAGTTAACATGGAGTTCTGGGGGAGCAGTAGTACAGGGAGGGAAAGGAAAAGGGAAGCCCTTTAAAAACAAAATCAAACTCAACCCCAAACGGTTATCAGAGTAGGAAAATGGATGGAGATAAAATGAATGAAAAAAGGATGAATGGTAAAAAAAAAAAAGACAGAAAATGGAAATACAGTGCTGTGAGCTATACCCTAACACAAAGATATTCCCAGAACTGAAAGGCCAATCCTCCAGAATTCCCACAAAATCAGTTGAAAACAACTGAAAGAATGTGGGGTGAGATTTTCAAAAGAGCTCAGAACAGGACTGTCTGGCAGCACTGAAAGCAACAAGAATTTCAGCAGGAGTTAAGTCCAGGCTGAACTTAAGGAAAAATCCCACTCATTGGCTTGATTTACTCCATGTCCAGCAGAACTAGTTGTTGCACTTTTTGTATGGCTTCCTGCTCTTGTCTGCCTGAAGCAGCACAGGACCTCTGAACAGCTGAGCATTTCCGGATAAAAAGGATAACTTTGCATGCAAAACTACAGATGTATATCCTACTACCAAACCGGCACTGAACAACACTATCCAGATTGTGAATACCTTCTGTCTCAAACTGTCTCTTGGAGAGACTAATTTATATTTGAATCTTATAGTCTATTAGTTGAATACTATTAAAACCCCGTAATCCATACTTCCCTAGGAAGGGTGTTCTTAAATGTTATCTTTGAAACTATTTCAAATAAATCAGATAAGAATATAGTGACGTTTTTAAGGTTCACAACACTTTGATTAGTAAGGCAATACACAATTTAAATGCTTGGTGAAATGGGCTGTAAAAATGGCTTTATCAAACCATAGGAGTAAGAATTTGTCTTGTAACATTAATCACAGTAACTGTGAAAGAGACTGATCCTACTATCCTTGTTCAAGCTCCCATGGAGGTTTTGCTTATCTAAGGAATGTTAAATCAGGTCTTTAAGACAAGCTGCATTTTTAAATTATTTGGAAGACCTTCTGGTGCATTCACCAGAGTTATACATAACATCAGATACTTTTTATTTATAAAATCCATAAACCACATGACACATAAGATGACAAGCAACATTCAGAGTCTCATGGTAGGTAAAGTGAAAAGAATAAGGTACCTACACTAAAATGATGTTACAATAGTACATGATAGACAGAATGACAGAGCAGTTTCACTTGAACCAAGTAAACAGAAAGAGGCTGGGAAATCTTTTACCACTGTCAGAACATAAATGTGTTCTGGCAGCAGCTTTCAGCTGAACACCTATTCATTTAGACAGAACTAATACATGAGGCATGTGTTAGAAACGTGCTCCTAAAATATGTCTGCATGTATCACCTGAGAATGAAGGAAAAACACTAAGAGAGCAGTAAAATTAGTTAAGTGGCCACCAATGCTGACTAATCTAAACTGTAGCAAATTATTTGTGCAATATACTAAGCTACTGTTCATAATCGTGGTAATAGCCTGTCTCTTCTTCCCCTTCTGCCTGCCAGAATGCAATATTTTGACAGGAGACAGAATGTACAGGTCTCTGTAGCATAGTTAATTAAGTATAGTTGTTTATTCCCTAGGCCTGCGTAAAGATCCGCTGCTCATAGCTCCTCAATAACTTCCTCCCACCGTTCAATTACCCCAATAGTCTCTACACTGTGCTCGCCTTGGACATGTGCAGACAGAGAGTAAGTTAGAGAAATAGTAAGTGAATATCTTAAAATTGGCAACACAAACAGAGTAACAGAGTAGTGGTGGTTGGTTCTTCAGGGTACTGCTGCCTTGTTATTACTTGTATACAAAGTATACACAAATAGTGCTTGAGAAAACTATTTTCACTTCCCTTGTGGAACTAGCATTATTTGCCTGCTACACGTTCTGGGGCAGTACAAAAGGAGCTAGAATTTCTGCCCAAGCTTAACATAGCACACTCTGGGCCTCATAACAAAGAAAATACTCCTCTCATTCTTGTCACCTTCCCCTGATAAGCACTAGCAGTTCTGAGCCCTCTATTTTGCTGTTAATGCTGTGACTACAGAAATATGTCAGCACAAATACAGGTGGGGAGGGAGGGAGGACCAAGCGTCTAAAGGTGGGACAAGTGCAAGACTACTTTTGTAGTGCTGTTGGCTTAAGCAAGTTTAAGCTGCACTTGCAGTTACAGCTTAAAAACTGAAAGCATGGTATGAGGCATACACATACAGATTTGCCAGAGAACCATGGATTGTGGTGTAAATTGTACTGGTTCCATGAACAAATTCCAGGACTACTAGAGACTACTTACTAATGATGGCCTTGTTTTTTGTAAGAAACCACACTAACAGGCATAGGAGGCTGTGAAATAAATCCAAGACAAAAACTGGAAGTCACGCTGTAAAGGCAGTCGCATTGTTCTGGTTATCTAACACTTATCAAGAAAAAGCAGTAAGAAATGTCCTGTAAGAGATAAACCACATCTTCAAGGTTATTTACCAAGACGCAGATCTTCAGAGAACTTTAGGCGCTTAGTCATCATCTAATTAAACATTTCTGTGCATAATAGCTTGCCTAAATATCTATGACAGTCTGAACCAATCCTCTGCTTTTCATCCTTCAGTTTCATCCTTTTAAAAGAATTACTCAAAGTAAATGAACAGATTAGCTTTCAATATTGTGAGGCAACAGAATAATAGGACCTTAGAGATTCTTCAGGAGGTGTTTGGTTACAAATATACCTTCAACAGCAAAGGAAATCATGACAAGAAGAGAGATTAGCTTGCAATTCAGAAGACCAGATTACTTAAACTTGGAGTTCAAGAAGGATAGTGTCCAGATTTTTTTCCTTTTCCTTTCCTGGATCCTCCCACCAGAGTTGGTGAGAAAATCTTAGCTTGCCAGAAAAATGCGTCAAACTGATGAAAAGAGCAGAGTCTAGCCTAAGATCCATGCACATACTCTTAGTCTTACGTAGGAAAGGATGTTGCTGTCAGCAACACAGCAGTGCTACTCAAACTGTCAGGGTACTTTAGGAGAACCATACTTCGGGAGTCTGCACCAATAGATTGTTCCTAGCTTTGTGCATCAACATACTAACATGGATCATGTGATTCAAAAATTCACTAACCTCTATACAACCTATTTCAATGAGGGACTCCTCTGTTCTTTTACTATACTCATGGATGCTGCTGCAAAACTCCACTGCAAACTGGAATCTAATTCCTATTGACCAGACCATCCATCTCCATCACTGAGGGATTGGTCTGAATCTCCTGAATGCGTCCAGATGCTCTCTGGATGAAATCTCTCCAGCACGGCCCTCAGCCAGACCCAGTCCAGCTGCTGCTTGGATCAAACCCCTCCAGCATGGCTCCCTGCCCAGTCCAGCTGCTCTCTGGATTAAGTAACAGCTCCTGGTTAGTCCAGCAGCTCTCTCTCCTTCCTCACATGCCAAACATGCACCACAAACTCCTGTCAGGCCAGTTTGCTGAGTGCAGTCACTCAGGTGAGAAAGAACATCCACTCTTGGATTTGGTCAGCAAGCCATCCCTCCAAAGAAAGACACTACGGTTGTAGGAGCTAGAGTGAAATGAAACTTTTTTTGATGAATAATTTACTTGTCACACTTTTGCAGTCACTTAGTCACAAAGAAATACAATTTCAAGTTGATCAAAACTAGCTCCAAATTGGTGCCAAAATCCTCCAAGTAGATTAAGGAAAAACACATATTTAAAACCTCATGCTCACAGAGATTAAAAACTGACCCATGCATGCCATGGATTTGCAGCCTTCTTCAGTACGCGTTGCTTCCACTTTCTTTGCTCTGCTTGTGAGTGTACTAACGGCAGATGGGCAGTAGCTAGACTCTGTTCTCTGAAGCGCTCTGTGCCAGCATTTCTAGTCAATTTGACTCCATGGTTTAGCACACAGAGCTGAGTGGAAGGAGGCTGCAGCTCAGAAACTAACAGGGAAACGGAAGAGTATGAGAAGACAGGGCAGGGGGAAACCACAAACGTAACACAAAACAGAGAGGAGAAGAGAATAGAGTCACAGCTACAAAACCCAAAGCAGAACAGAGTTCATACTGCAAAAACAATAAATTGTAAGGAATGGAAAAGAAGGAAAAAAGGCAGAAAGGGAAAAAATGAGCACAGGAAAGAGAAGCAGGGTAGAAGCACATAATAGCAGTTAGAACTCTGCAAATGTTCCTGTTCCTTTTGTTTCACTCTAATTTTGAAAGATGTTATAAACTTACAGCTTGTGAAAGTTCTAGATTTTGAGGCAGGGAGCACAAGGGTCTCTCATCGGAAACACGTAAGAAGCCTACCGTTAACGTACACTGCAATGGTTACTATGATTATTGTCACTTGCATTCACTCAGGGAAAGCATGTTATTTCAACCTCAAATTCAGTTAGATTGGGCGAAACGGCAGCCTCAGAAAGGGTAACTGCATTGTCACCATTGACTTCAATATAACCAGGGCATCACAGTTCCATCAAAGACTCAATTCCCAAGTTCTTTCTAATTTTTATCATGTGTTCTTGACCATAATATACATTAACATATAATAATCACTGTAACTGCAATGTTAATGAGGTCACATAAAGTAAAAGAGAAGAGCAAAAATATTTGCAAACTACTTCTTACATAGTAGCACCTCGTGTGGATTACACCACTCTCTTCTGCACTATGGGTTTTCCTACAGTGTGTGAAGACTCAAGAACACAAAACCACAGTCGTTAACATTGAAGCCTTCACGTAAGACACTAACTTGTTTCACAGCTAATTTTGCGATCTGTTTTCATATTAAACTTCACAGTATAAAATAACAGGCTGCAAAGCCAAGATCTGCACCGAGCTAAAAGTCCAAGACACTGGGTCAAGTGAAAGGGCTCCCACAAAGCAAGATGCTGCACAACATGAAAAAGGTATCATATGTCTGGCCTTCATCCTATGGATTTTAAAGGAAAAAATCTGAATTTTTGACTCAATACACATGACAAAAATGGTAACAATATTACCCAGCTCCACCTTCCTGGAAAGAATAAGAGATTCCTGGAACATGCCTTTCAGCAAGCACTTTTTGCATAGTGTGTTAACAAAACTGCTATATGCAACGCCTTACTGGGCTCAAAACCAACGGCAGTGCCAGCCGTCATTAAGAGGGCCTACGAGCAAATAATTTATTACGGTTAAAGTGAATTTTCATTTCCTCAGTCCAATAAGTCTCTAACGCTCCCTCTGATTAAGCTGCCAAAACAAAAGGAGGAATGAACTGGAGCGAAGGCAAATCTCCGCTTCGGTGGACCCTTCCGCAGGGACCCGCTGTACCGGTAACGGAGGGCGGGCAGCCCGTTACCTGTTCTCGGTCTGGGGAAGGGGCGTTAGGGGCGACCTCAGGGCTCGCACCACTTTCGGCGTGACAGCAGCTACTCCTGCGTCCTCCTCCCAGCCCCTGGCAAGCCAGACGGGAAAACAAAGTTGTCACAACCAGTGATTAAACATCCCCGGGCGCGAGCGGCGCCGCTCTCCTCCCCACGAACGCTTCACACGCCGCGAACACCCGAGCCGAGCCCAGCCGGCGCCGGGGGCTACCGCGCCGGGCTCCGCCGCGGCCCCCCGCCCGGCGGCGGGGGACTCGCCGCGTCCCGCTCCTCCTTCCCCAGCCCGCGCCAGGCTCTCCCGCCCCGCAGCCCCTCGGCCGCCCTACCTGGCGCGGAGGGGCTGCTGGCCGCCCAGGCGCAGGAGGCAGCCGCCGAGCAGCAGGCTGCCCAGCGCCGCGGACAAGGCAATGACAACCCGCATGGTGCGCTCCACAGCAGCGCCCGCCGCAGCTACGGCCGCCCCATAGTATTTAAGGGAGGCTGCGGGGAGGGGGAGGTGGCCATGGCAGCCATGGGGGCTTTCGGCCCCGCCCCTCGCCCGTTCGGGCGGCCGCATCCCTGCGCCGCCGCCATCAGTCCCGCTACCGTGACGGCCGCGGCTCGGGGTCGTGCGCGCGCCCGCCGGGGCGGTAGGGGCTGGTCCGTGGCGGGGCCGCGCTGAGGGGCAGGCCGGGATCCCGCCGAACTTTCCCGGCGGGTTCCCGGGGGGTGATGGCCGCCGTGCAGGGGGCGGCTGGGCGGGGGGCTGCCGCCTGGGCTCCCTCCCTCTCTCCCGGGGCGGCGGTGCGGGCGGGGGGCGGCGCGGCGCGGCTCGGCTCGGTGAGCTGCGGCGGCGCCGGGGCAGGACCCGGGTGGCCTTTGGTAACGGCGGCTCGCGGCGTTTGTCGGTAGCAGAGGCGGCGGGGCGGTGACCCTGTGGTGCGGGGGAGTTAAAACACCGTCGGAACTTTTGAACTGGGGGGGCCGCGGTGCCGGGGAGCGGGCGGAGGGGCCGTGCGGGGCGGCGGCGGCAGTTTGCGGGGGTTCGCGGGGCAGGGGTCGCCGGGGGAGGCCCGAGCAGCCCGCTCTGCCCCGCGGCTGGTGCAGTGAGGTCGCTGCTGCTTTAATAGCTCTGTGTCTTATTTACAAATAACGTTCAATGTGTTTTGTTTTGTTTTTCTAAAACGTGTTTGCAGTGGTTTTGGTAAAGAGATGTTTCTGTGGTGAGTTTGGGTCTTTTTACCGGATTGGTGCACTCAATGCTATTTTCACAAGGCCAGCCATCGCCTTGAGAAACCTAGCGAGGTGACAAGGTGGCGTTAAATTAGGCCTCCTTTATTAAGAGAGTGAGTAGTAGAGATGCTGTACCTTACAGCAGCCTTTCAGTCGTGAGCCAGCTGACACCTTGTTTTCACGGATCCTTCCCTATTCTTCCTGTTTTCTGTATCTGCAAGCATTCTCTTAAGCCTCGAAGCAGTTCTTCTTTTCAGACAATGGCTGGAAAGCCTTGACAAAAGAGCTCTGCTGCAGCTATATAAATGAAGTAACAAGGGACTTGATATTGTGACTGGTAAGTGGTTACATATGACAATGAGGAGCAGCGTGCCTGCGGTCCATCAGAGAAACAGCACAGCACCAGCTGTGATGGGTAATGCCAGGAAATACATAATTATTTTTTAGGACATCTGTTAGCTCATTGGTGAGCAGTGCTGTGGGTGCTGGTGGGACAGAGGTAGAAGCAGTTGTGAGCTGGTGTTGCCAAAGGGTGGCAGGTATCAGACTAGCTCAGTGCACAGTCCCCTGTGAGCACAGCTCAGTCATCCTCTTGGCTTTGAAGTACTTAGTTGCAATAGAGAAATAAAGCCAGAAGAAGTTTGCTGTTTTGAGGTTGTCATGAATCATAAATGTCTTGAACGTGAAGGTATTTCATCTCCATTTCCAAAAAACTTACTCTAGCTTCAGGCGTGTCCTATAAATTGAGTTGACATTGTATATGAACGTGTAGGGGCCAACAGTCAAGCTTTTCAAGGTACGTGTATGTTTACTGGTTAGCAGATCCTACAAATTTTGATCTCGCTGTTGCCTCTGTAAAACTTGAAGGCTCCTGCTTATGTCAGTGCATATTATTAACTATTTCATAATATCCATTAAATACTCCATGTAAAAAAATAAATCCTTCATTTTAGAAGGTCTAGTGGTATGCTATTTTGGCTCTGAGTGAAAGAAGACTAAGAATTACAGTTCAGAAAATGACTTGTTTTTTTCTTCTCACTGTTATTTCACTCTGCAATACAGTTTTCCCATGAGTCCTGAAGTATCGCTGTCAGATAATCCATGGGAAATTTAGTGATGTCAGTGAGGACATCGTATTTCAAATTAGAGGTCTGCTGCCAACACCAGTCTATAATATCAGTAGAGATTTTTTCCCCAGATCAGAAGGTTAATCTTTGTGTCATATTAAAGTTCTTGCAAAGAAAATGGGAAGATTATAAACCCTATCTGTTTAAATTAGACTTGGCACTTGGTGCTTGTTGTTTACCAACAGCTTTACAAACACTTATTGATTGATTGTCACAATATCTCTAGGTGTTACCAGTCTTAATTTCCTGGCAGAGCAGCTTAGTAGAGAGGTTAAGTGACCTAACTAAAGGGTGAGATGAGAATCAATGTTAAATCAGGATTCGAATTTAGGAATGCTCAATTCAAAGATCAAGTTTCTCTTGCATCATGTTGCCATGTCAGGTAACAATGTAGAGTGTCAAAATGATAAAGGCACGGGTGCCAAAGATGCCACACAAGAAAAGACAAAGACCAAACAGCATTCACTGAGACAGTGTCCCATCCTGTCGTCCTCCTGACAGCTGGAAGCTGCTGCATCTTGGCAGCATCCCCCAGCCTCTGATTCCCATTAGCTTCCAAAGTCAGTGGGAACTGATAATTGCTGGCTTGCACAGAAGGAAAGGATCACTAATCAGCCAGGTGGTGTCATGATGACTTTGTTGCTGTGTTCCTACAACCCTACTTAGCTGCTAATTTGGAAAAGGAAAATGTAGCCTTGAGTATCATCTGTGAACCGTGGCTGCTCTCCCCCAGGTCAACAGGATTGCATCTCAAAAGGAGTCTGCTGGTGGTGCCTGTAGGGCTGCTGGTCACATGGAGCTAGCTTAGCCTTCTTATTCCAGCAGCTAAATCATATTAAGAAGCAATTAATGTTCATTAAATGCTTTCCTAATGCTGCCTTCTCATCTAGGCAATGGCTGTCATAGGGATATTAGTTATTGCAAATAGGAGGGGAGATGACTGGTACAATTAGAAGAGAAAGGTACTAAAGTTATGCAGTGAAACTGGAGTCCCATGTTGTGGCAAAGCATGAGAGTCCCCAGAGGTGTTGGTGTGAGACTACTATTTCAGCATTTTTAGTATAGTCATCAATGTGTGTGCTTTTAGCCAAATAAATAAATAAATAAAAAATCAACAAGCCCACAACCCCAAAATGTGTTTCAACCTGGGAGAAAGTCATTGGTTCATTGCATTTCACACCTTTTTTGTTTATTTCCACCCACAGTTTTGGACAACATGGTTTAAACAATGATAAACAGCAAAGACCGAGGTGCTGTCTACCAACCTGCAGGACGTCAAATTGTTCAGATCATTTCATGACAGAAAAATGGCAGAAAAAAGTGCATTCCTGTGCCTCACAAAAAAAATGTCAAATCCAATAATCACCTTGTGTGACTGTTGCTGCTATGCTCTTTCAGTCTTGCCTTAACATTTTCCACTCTTTTTTCAGGACAGGATTTGGTGTCCTATAACTTGCAAATTAGGCTTTATGAAAATAATACTGTAATAACTAAGTTCAGCTAGTGAACAGTTTGTTGAGGTCTACGTAAGACTAGCTGAAGTAGATATTTAGAAGCAGTTGTGTGTACCCCAGTTTTGAGACTTTCATTAAGTGTGCCAGTGACAGCTTATCCTGTAAGGAAGGCACCGTTCACTCTCTAGAGAAGGTCAAACTGAAAGAGGTCGGGGCACATGGAGAAGTCTTAAAGATGCCAAGCGTCTCATAAAATGTCATGCTTATGGTAGAACTTGCCTCTTCTGCACAAAATTAGTGATTTTTCACTGGTGTAAACCGGCTGATTTTCTGTGTGTCAAAGTAACGTATTGTGTGTGCTTCACCAGATTCCACCATCTAGTTTAACCAAGTAATCAGCTTCTCTTTAGCAATTGCGATCCTGCCCTGTGGCAGATAAACATTCATTGCCAAAAATGCACCTTGGAACATAAGCAAACATGGGGCTGGTAACTACTGAAAAATCAGTGCTCTACTGCCAGCCACCGTGCAAGGCTTCATCCAATTAAGGGCACCATGAGCATTGAAATGCCCATTATTGTAGTGCAGTCCAGTGTGTGTGCTCTTCTAAGGAAGCTGATGGGGGGAAGAGGATCTGAATTCTAATTAGATACAAAAGAGGATTTTAATGCAGAAACCTCAAAAGCTTGCAAGTTGTTAACCTGGAGAGATTATTTTTTTTTCCCTCTCATTCTCTCTTCTTCCTAAATGCTCTCAGCGTAGCTTCTTAACATGACACCATAAGAAAGGCCATATTGGGTCAGACTAGAACAGCCTGTTCTTCAGGTGGTGCCCAGCAGCACAATCCTAGGGAAGAACTATGCAGTGATCTATCCCTAGGATCCTTTCTCAGCTTCCAGCAATCAACAGCTCAGGACTTTCTGAACCAGAGCTATCTCTGTGTTTAGTCACCTTTCATGGATTTTTCTTCCATAATTGTGTCTAATTGCTTTTTGAAACCATGTAAACTTTTGGCATCAACAGCAGCTTGTGTCGATGATTTCCATCCAAGCTGAAATCTTTCCCATTATGATTAGCCCAGGAACAATTTGCTAAGAAAAATCTCTGTTGTTAGTTAGAAACTCTAATCTCCTATGCTAAAGGACATGAAGTGGCAAGTATCATTTTGCACAGAATTTTACTACACATTGCACAAATCGCACTGCTGTTAATACAAATTCACAGCATCCATTGCTAGAATTCAGAGTGAGTTATTACAGAGCACACTGTGAATGCAAATTAAAAATAATGCACAACACTCAACCAAATCCTAATGGACCAATGGCACAATGTCAAATACATCAGGAGCAAATACTTCTAATACTGTTATTAAAACCCCAAGCAAACAAACAAAGCAAGTAAATCAGTGCTGACAAAAACTTTGAGCAGCGTTTACTTGGCATAGATGGGCACGCAGGCTGCTGTACAGCTCCCAGCGGCTCTTAAAATGCCTGCGCGGCTGAAAGGGGAATATGCCTCCAGGGATGTCACATAATGGAACGGCTCTCATCAGGCACTGTGGTCAATGGTGGAGGTAATTACGTCAAGCTAAACATTTCTTTCCATCAGTTGAGTGTGGCACAGTGTGCCCAGCTGCTTATCTGTAGAAAAAATCCGATTTGGGATCACATGTTTGTTGAAGTGTGTGTATAAAATAGTCAGCAATAGAAATGAGGGGCCATAGTGGAGTTCAGTGTCATCCTTGATGCAAGCAATGGGCTGCAGTGGTCAGTCGGCATCGTTTATGCTTATGGGGAATCAGAGCCACAATTTAGGAAAATAAATAAATGCTTGCTGTAAGGAAAGAGCAGGGATTACTTGGAAGAAGAAAAAAGAGGGATGGCTGTATGAGGGCCTTATCTTACAATGGGAAGATTGTCTATTGAGTTTGATCCAGAATGGTGGCCTGACAGCCCAGCTCCAAACTGGCTTCTTGGAATCCCAATGCACTGAAAAAAGCTAGAGCATATTTTTAAATTTCCTTCGTTGAAATTCATATAAAGTACAGTAAGTAAAAAACTAAGGAAGCATCATATCATGATGTATGGAGATAGATTACTTTGTTAGTGCTGAGGAAAACAACAGAAGTGATAGAGCACCATTAACTCATGGATTTGAGGTATTTGGAGGAAGGAAGACAGAACCTCTGTCTTTAAACTGAGAAAAAGCCCCATTAAATAGAGTTAAAACTATAACTCCCCAGATTGCAGCCTAAACCTGTTCTCGCATAAGACTGATTATCCCACTCTCTCCTGCAGTAAAAACTGTTTGATACTCCACAGAAACATAAGTGCTGTGAATCCCTCATTTTCCATGTTCTACATCAGGTACTTCTTAATCTGCAGCCTTGTGAAGTTAATGCCGACAAGGCTGCGGCGCAGGCGAGGCAAGGGGGGTGCCAAAAGGGTGTGGGTCTGCCCAAATGCCCCTGCCTGCAGTGGCTGTGACCAAGAGAGGGATGTGGGGATCCACAGTGGGGGCAGCCAGACAGGGCTTGTGACTCTGGGATGCGCCACTGAGAAGAAGAGATCACCTGGAGGAGAACCTGTGTCCCAAAGGTCACGGGGCTGTGTCATGAGGGTGCTCGAGAGCTGGAGAGCCAGCTCAGCAAGGTCCTTCAGTTCAGATACAGATTTATGCACATGAATATTTCTGTTAAACTAGGGCCAGTCTCATGCTTCTTGTGAAGCACCTGCCAGAGTCCTCCAGAAGCTCAATGTGTCTTTGTAATGAAACATCAGTTTTTAGGCAAGGCAGGAGGCGTATCCGTGCAGTGACTGCGAAAAGCAGGACAGGCACCAAACCTTCAGCACACCGTGGGAAGAGAAATGATGTAGGAAAATAAGCCAAGCCAAAAAATACCTCTTAGCGTCAGGGTAGCCTTCCTGTTTCAAGATCCTCAGTGAAACAGAGGGAAAAAAACTCTAGACAATTACTTATTTCTGTTTGTCTTGTAGTGTCTCAAGCCACTGTTGTGGTTTAGCCCAACCTGCAACTAAACGCCATGCAGCCACTTGCTCACCCTCCCCTGCTCCCGGGGAATGGGGAAGAGAAAGGGGAAAAGGGAAGGAGACTCATGGGTTGACATAAGAACAATTTTATAATAATAATATGAAATTAAAAGTAATAATGAGAGAATAATACTATATGAATATATCCATAAAATATGATTATAATAATATATACAAATAAGTGATGCACAGTATAATTGCTTACCACCTGGTGACAAACACCTGTCCCGGCAAGCGATGCCAAGATAGGGAAGTCCCATTGCCGCAATCCTGGGCAAGTGAGAGGCCCAAAAAGAGGACGAGAGAGAGCAAGAACTCCAAGAGACTGAGAGTGCCTTCAAAAGAGAATTCCCCAAAACAGAGAATACCAATTTCCCTGTCAACCCTCATCTATATACTGGCCATGACATTGCAGGATAGAGAGTACTCCATTGGCCATTTTGGTCCTCAATCAGAAGTCTAAGTTCAAGTCATATGAGGAGATGTGGGCCCTTTGTCCTGGCTGTGCTCCCCCCCAGCCTCTTGTGCTCCTGCACACTGGCAAAACATGGGAAGCTGGAAGGTCCTTGATGTCTCAGCACCAACTATTAACATCAGTGCACTATCAGCGTTCTTCTCATAAAAAATTCCAGACTAAATCCAGAACACAGAGCTCTCCTAGTTGCTAAAAAGAAAAGCTCTGTCCCAGTTGAAACCAGCACAGCCATTTATAAACTGGAATTGAAAACAGAAATAAGTCCAGGCTACTTCAAGAACCAGCAAGATACAGAGGCAAGGGAAACCTTGTTGTAAACTGGGGTTGTCTCAAATGTCTTTTTTTTTTCTCCATTCTGAAGTAATTTTCTGTCTGAAAGATACCAGTTGTAGACCAGAGTCCAAAATGAGCTGACAGATGCGGGATTCATGCCGACATTTGAGAGCCGCTCCAGCAGCACTGCGTGACCATGGCTGTCCTGCCGGAATCATAGAATTTTCTGGTTGGAAGAGACCTTCAAGATCATCGAGTCCAACCATTCACCCTGCACTGTCAGGGTCCCTAAGCCATGTTGCTCAACACCAAATCTACACAGTTTTTAAACACCTCCAGGGATGGGGACTCCACCACCTCCCTGGGCAGCCTGTTCCAATACTTCACAACCCTCTCTGCAAAGAAATTCTTCCTGATATCTAACCTAAATTTCCCCTGGCGTAACTTGAGGCCATTCCCTCTCGTCCTGTCATTCATAACGTGGGAGAAGAGACTGACCCCCATCTCCCTACAACTTCCTTTCAGGTAACTGTAGGCAGCACAGCCCCTCTCTGGCATGGGGGGCAAGTGACAAACCTTGGATGGCCTGTGCTGTGGCCACGTGGATGAAAGGCGGCAAGCGGAGGCCAGGGAGGGAGCTGAGACTTCTTATCTCTCCCAGCAGATCGTCACTGGGGCTCAGCTCTCTGTCCCTCTGTCCTTAAAACATGTAGTGCTCGGTACAGGGCTCTGGCCCCACGGTGAGATCCTTCGGTATGTAAATGTAATCTCCTCTGTGATTCACGCATTAATTAAAAATAACACTTCTTTTAAATGTTACCTTCTCCATTTCAGTAAATATGCTGATATCCCGTGCCTCGGCGGCAGGCCTTGCCGATCAGATTGCACTCCTGGCTCACTTTCATTAGGCTCTGCAAATATACTGCCATTCTCACAAGATCTGCGTGCTGGGTAAGCCAGAATCTCTCTTACAGTCCTCGGATAGCCACTTATGTATTTGTCTCCCTCTCAATTACCGTACTTCCAGAGAAAGCACATTTTGGTTTATTATTATCCAGTGCTTTCAATGGCCTGGCAGGGGAGAATTAAGGTCTAGCAGAGGGGAAAACCAAATGTAGCCTAGGAAAAGTGAGTGCCATCTGAACAGAAGGGATCAATAAATACTCTTATTTTAGCATTGTGTTCAGAACAGACATTCAGTACCTAGCTCCCAGGTGAGACCTTCTGCAGGGCATGGTCATTTTCTTCTTACAGGTTAATCGACCTTATTTTTAACCTTGAGGGCTGTAACACCCATAGTACTTACTTAGAGACCCTGAGGTGCTGTTAGAAATGCCCCAAAGTTAGCAAGTCCAGCTAAACAGATTAAGCTTATAAATGAATGGTTTACATACACCATTCCAGAGTCTTTATTCAACAGTCTTGGCATCACTGCCAGATCTGAAGGAATCTAAAAATGTATCAGTGCTTGGAAGGAGGACCCAAAGGGGAGAGCAGGAGTGAGTGGGGAGGACGGAGGCCCCGGGGTGGCGAGGGGGTGCGTGGGGAGCTGCCAAGGCTCAGCATAGGGGACAGCCCACTGGCATGCAAGGGTGTGCAGAGCCCCAAGGGCAGAGGAGAGGGAGGATGAAGGCATTTTCAGCAGAGAGGAATGCTGATGCTTAAAGTACCATTATCGTATGCTGGGGAGATGTGCGTTTTAAATACCGACATCCAAAATCCTTCGTCTTTAATTTTGTGTTTGCATATTGCATGAGTACGCATTTGACCGAATAGCTGAGCGTGTGTAAAAGGCGATTCTAAAGCAAGGAATTATCACTTGAAACCTGCAGCTGGAGAAAATTTATTCAGGCTTTCCAGATGTAGTCAGGCTCCGTTTGGCTGTGCTTTAGAGCAAGCTGAGAATTTAACAACTAAGCAATATGTGATTGTATTGATAACCGTTGGGCACGGTCATGAAAAACTGAGTGGATCCTGCTGACAGCTGACCAGACCGTAGTCCAGACACAGCAAGGCAGCACCTTGCTGAAGAGCAGCACCTCTCTGAACTGCCCCAAACCACTCTGCCTGGATCTTCCTCGGGGAGAGATGATGCTTCAGCCTCTGCACCACTGTTTTCCTTCTCGTGTGACTCACTCTTCAGTAATGTGTATGGTGCAATAGTTTTTTTGGGGAAAAAATGAAAATAAACCCAGATCTTTTCACCAGGGATGAGGTAAGACCACAAATTCAGTCCACATTGGAGGGATTGGAACTCACTCCCTTTCCTAGCCTTGGTGAACACATCATCTGCACTGAATTGCACGTTTTCAGTTGTGTGGCACGTTAGTGTCTAGCTAGGGATGAGTAACGCGTAGTGGCAGGTGTCTGAAATAGCTGCTGTACGGGATATTTGCATGTAGCATACCGAGCCCTGTGAGACAGGAACCAGTGGTCGTCACGGGGCCCATTTCGTGTCTGACCCAGTGATGCACGTCAAGATCTGAAGCGAGATGATCTCTGGAAATTAAAAGGTGCCGAGTAATTCAAAATTGTGACATATTGATTTCTTTGTTCAGACACCGTATCGTTTGTAAAGCTGCAACACAGCGCTATAACTCAATGTTTTGCACTTTAACGATTGGTCCGTAGCCCAGTTATAAACACTGTTTTACCATTTTCTGACATTTTGCATTTATTGAGCATATATTTTATCTAGACTCATAAAGAGAGTGCAGGAAGGTTTTAATAAACATACAAATATTTCAGGCTAAACAAAAGCGAGGACGCGTGGCTGTGGGAGCGTGGTCCCAACGTGTGATGAGAAAGTGGTGCCAGACGTTCTGCAGGAAATGGAGGAAGGAGGCGCGAGACAGGGAGCTGTGAGTGGAGCACGGAGAATTGTGCTGGTGGGGCACTGGTGCGAATCTGTGCCCTGGACACCAGCTGGCTGAGGTCCTGAGCCTGATGTGAAATGAGTCGCAGTGCTTTGAGCTGCCCACTCATTTGCCCCACAGAAGACATCATCCTAACCACATCCCGCAGCAGCCGTTGGAGAGGACAGCAGGGAAGGGAGCTGTGTTTTCCCCAGGCTCTGGGTGAAGAAGCACTGAATGGGCTGTGGGGTGGGCACATGAGGAGCAGATCACTTTTGGGTTTTTTTTGGCTATAGCAAACAAGCATTATTTTTTCCAGACTATAGCATCTGCAATTTCGGGTCAAGGTAACGTAACAAAAAAGGGACAGAACTCCCCCTTTGACTGTACTGATCTATTCTGTAATCATAAGGTTAAGCCTGTGTAATACTTGGAAGCTTGTGTTAGATTCCTGATTCCATATTTAGTCACTTCTCATATATAAGTATAGAGAACATTTTTGGGAATTAAGTTATTAAATATAAACTTAGAAAACTAACTTCCCATTTGCATTTTGGTTTTAAATAGCTTATAGATACTGTGTTTTCCTAGGCAGGATGTAGGATGAATGAATGATGTACAAACAAGCTAGTTTGGCCAACTTTAGGTACAAAAACTTCTAAGGACTTCTGCTTTTAAAAGGAGACTGAAGTTATACATTTTTCACACAAAACATCGGTTTCATTAGATCTAGTTATTTACAAGATCTTTAAAAAATAAAGACACAAAATCTGCTTTTATGGGACACATCTGGGACACCATGGCTGTGTTTTAAATGATCAGATACAGAAATTTAAAATATATACATCCACCTCTGATCCATTCACCCTGCCTCCATTTATATTTGAAGGAAAGATAGTCACTTCTGGGCAGATTATTTATCACCTCCAAAAGTGAAAGTATTTAAGCTCAGATTTCTTGCCACACATATAAAAAGTTCCCAGAGAGCCTGGTTCAGCTACAGGTGAGATAAAGCCCTCCTGCCTGACAATGAGAAATATTTAGGGCAATTTAAAGCATTCCTGTCCTCATCTGAAAATGCAGATTGTTTCCTTTATTCAAATATATTGTGCTATGAGATGGTGGCAAGCTTTTAAACAAGTATTTTCTACATAGCCTGGTACACAACTACTGAAGATGCAAGGTTGAATCAAGTCTCACTTTAACATGGATTAGGCTTGATAATTCCAGGTTTTAATTGCACTTAAATATTTGATTATGTGAGAAAAATAATTCAGAGATTTGGTACAGGGCATGCACTCATGTCCTTATTGACATGAGTTACCCTATCAATAGACACTCTGCTACATTCATGTTGCCTTCTTCAATTTCCCTTAAAATTAGAGCCAAAATTTTCCTTTATCTTCTCTGTTGGTCACCGCATTTATATTAAGAAGGTCACACAGCATGTGCTCACTTTGGCAATTCAATTACCTAAAGTCCATTCTCCTCAAAGTTATTCTTCCCCCAGTTATCAGAGACTTGGAAGGAATATTGGGTTAAATTTTTATTTACATTCATGAGAAAAAAAAAAATACTCAGTGAAAGGCTAGGTGCTGTAATGTTCCAGAAAGCTGACAGAGGAGCGAAATCAGAGAACTCTTATTCTGTCAGGCTGAGCATGTGCCTTCAAGAAAACAAGCTGCCAGAGGTTTTATTGTACTGAGCCATATGTGCAAGGTGATTATAGCAGATAAAGCCCCCAAACAGAGCTCACGGGCCCGGGCACAAAGAGCGCTGAGATCCGCAACGCGTGACGAGTACAGAGGCAGCCCGGCTGCACAGGGGGCCTTCCCGGGCGGCATTTCAGCCGTAACGTCTTACTGAACAAAGAGGAGCTAAACTCCTTAAAAAAACGGTTGGTAACAGTATATATAAAAAAAGCACCTTAAGCTGTGAAAAAAAAAAAGAAAAAAGCCTGGCCTTGCGATTCCTGGAAACTGACAGTCAAATTAAAGTGGAGCAAAAAGCTGTTTCTAAAACCCTCCTGTGAACCTGTTCCAAGCACTTTTCTCTGTTGCATTTAAGTCATTGTATTCAGTTACAGAAGCGGAAGAGTTAAAGGGATTTCCATCATGCAAAACACTTGAAGCTATTTTAATTTGGAAATTCCTTTTTAAGAAGTAACTGTTGCGGGGAAGGGGAACTAGTAATTAATGTAGCTGGTGTTATGTCAGGAAACCGTGAGCTTGGCTGCAAGGCTTCTCCAGCTGTTACCTTTCCTCAGAAAATATTTATTGAGGAGCTCTATTAGTTCAAAATAATATTTTTCATAGGATTTCTTCAATGCACATGCTATTCCTAATTTGAACGAAAGACACATTCTTTGAGTAGCTGTCTGATGCTTTAGTCTGTGCTTTATGTAAATGAATTTTATATTTACACAGGAGTTGGTATCGGTAATTTGCCTACGATATAGCAATAGATTATACTGCCACAGAATTAAAAATCAAACAGTTTGGTCATGAGTTAGCTTCATTGCAAGCCCTAAATTAAATGAAATTAGATTAGGAGTGATTGCCTTTCCCTGGCTAGGATTAAAATGTTAGCTGCTTTTGAGATCAGGAAAATATTCCCAGGACAAAGTCTCAAGAAACTGAAGGATGCCTGTGATTTTGTTATGCATCTTGTGATGTTTAGTGTTTTTCCCACTGCTCAGTCACTGGAGTCATGGGATTCTGAGAAGCTGAGCTTTTTCTTTAAAAACTGAATTATCAGTCCTTAAAGTTGCCGAGGGGGGAGAAAAAAAAAAAAAAAAAAAAGGAAGTTCCTCAGCTTTAAAGAAACCAGAGAGAAAAAAAGATGAAATATTTTGGAATAATTGGTGTGTTCTTATGCAGGTTTTGAAAAGCCATGCTTGATAATATCAGCCATTTCTTCTTTCTTCAGCAGCTTTCTTCTTCTTTCTTCTTCTTCTTCTTCTTCTTGTCAGCAACTAATACTGACAAGAGACTGTATACTTCATGGGGATCGTTTTTAAACCATTTTGCCCCACTTGGTCCTTAGAGGAAAGCCCCAAACAAATCAAGATCAGTAAGGAGAGCCCCAGCCTCTGTTGGAGCAGAGCACTGGGCCTCCTCCACGACCACCGCAGCAGCGGGCGAGTGGCACACGTGCCGGGTCGGAGTCATCTGGCACAGCTGGAGCTGGTGCCTCCTGGCAGTGACTGATATTTACAGTACTAACAACTCGATGGCAACTACCCTCAATCAACAAGCAGTATTAATGTTTTTCTACAGTTTTCACAGCCATGCTTATGTTCTAGGACCAGATGTTTACGCCAGGCTGTCCTCAAGGCGAGAGGAGAGGTGGGGAAGGGGGGGCCTGGGGCTGACACACAGACACACCGTCCCAACTGTCTTCGCTTCCAGAAGGAAACCTGGGCAACGACCATGAGACATTTAAGATCATAACAACAACAACATATGGGCTTAGGGTAGCCTCAATACCTCTCTCCAAGCACGTCCAAGAGGAAAAGCCTAAGAAGAAGGGGATATAGGCAGTAGGCTTTCCCTTAGTGTAACCCCTCGGCACTGTGAAATCTCCGAGTTACTGGTGGTTTCTGGACTGTCTTGTTAAAAAACCTCAGGGATTTCTATTCCAGGAATTTCTTTAAACTCCTCTCAAACTCACTTGCCATGTGGAATTGAATTCCACACTTTGGCTGGGCATTGTGTGAAAAAAAAATAATATTCTGTAATTTAATTTGCATTAAATATCTAATAATTTCACCACATGATCCTTACAGTGTGCCAATAGTGACGAATATTTTTCTCATTTATCATCCTCATACCAGTCATTGATTTAAATATCCTTGTCTTAATGCTTCTCAGCTGATGAGCTCTGTTCTATTTAATTATTTTACATCTGGAAGCAATTCTCAAAAAGTTTGAAAAAAAATTAGAAACATATCTTATGAAAAATCCAGTTTTTCCAATATTTGTCTTTAGGGCAATTTTGCATTGTCCTTGGTAATTAATTTGCCAATACTACATGCCACATTTCTAACAACCTGTCCTGGTTTCAGCTGGGATAGGGCTAATTTTCTTCATGATAGTGAGTATGGGGCTGTGTTTTGGATTTGTGCTGGAAACAGTGTTGATAACACAGGGATGTTTTCGTTATTGCTGAGCAGTGCTTACGCAGAGCCAAGGCCTTTTCTGCTTCTCACCCCATCCCACCAGTGAGCAGGCTGGGGGAGACACAAGAAGTTGGGAGAGGACACAGCCAGGACAGCTGACCCCAACTGACCAAAGGGATATTCCATACACCATGTGACGTCATGCTCAGCACATAAAGCTGGGGGAAGAAGAAGGAAGCGGGGGATGTTTGCAGTGATGGCATTTGTCTTCTCAAGTAACTGTTACGCGTGATGGAGCCCTGCTTTCCTGGAGATGGCTGAACACCTGCCTGTCCATGGGAAGCAGTGAAGGAATTCCTTGTTTTGCTTTGCTTGTGTGCATGGCTTTTGCTTTACCTACTAACCTGTCTTCATCTCAACGCACGGGTTTTCTCACTTTTACTCTTCTAATTGTCTCCCCCATCCCACCAGGGGAGAGGGAGCAAGCAGCTGCCTGAGGCTTAGTTTTGGCTTGAGTTAAACCACAACACAAGCTCTTTTTTGCAGAAATTAGAAATGCAGTAACAGGGAGCTGACTGTCTTTCACCTGTGGCTGAATAAAAACGTTGAAAAATAGCCAAAATTGGGGCAACAAAATTAATGTTTTATAAAGGAAAAACATTATATGAGATTGTATCTTTTACCAGCAGTAGGAAAAAAAAGCAAAGAAATATCACTTCAAGGTTTTGTAGAAGAGTCTAATTTGAAGGAACTATTTATAGGTGCTGCATATTATGTTAATTTGGCTTCTTCTGAAATACAAAGGCTTCCTTTGAGAGCTTTTGTAGTAAAAGAAGGAAGAAAGCGAGGGGCTCTCACAAACAGAGTTATGATAAAAGCTGCTGTCATTGTAACAGATCGTGAGAAAGAGAGAAGGAAACAGTGAGATGCCATTCACCACTGAGAAGTGCTCACAGACAGCTTCTGGTTAGGTAGGACTAGCTACAATATTTATGAAGAGGGATATGTTATCAAAAGAATGCAGTTTTTCCTCTTTGCGAGCTGTTTACAAACTCATCCCAGTTTCTGCTGGTGTATTTGTTATTTGCAAGAATTCATTCAAATACCTCACTCAAAACAGTAAGAAAGAATTCATTTCTGTTTGAGAATAAATTTCATTTCCCTGAAACGTTGTGGTGGTTTTGCTTGCATGAATGAGATGTGAAGTTTTCAGCTTGTAGGCTGTATGCAAACAGGCCATTTTAAGTGGGTTATTTTCATTGTATTGAGGTCCTTGATCACGCTACTTTTTCTAATGCACGGCTGTATGTGTGAAAAACAAGCTTTTTGACTTGGAAAACAGACCAGAACTGATGAACTATTGACAACGAATATAAATAATAGATAGCAAACAGAAAGGATCTATGCATCATAAAATTTCAGGTTATGTTTTATTTTTGATGGTTTAAAGGGGATAGTGGCACCCTGGCCACCTTCACTGATTGTTTTACTCATAAAAATGCAATTTTTTCGGGAAGAGAAAAAGAAAATCTTTACAAACAAATGTCTGCAAACATCAAACACAATATGGATAGAGAATAAATGTCATGTCAGAATTACGTGTTCATGGACACTGCTTTGTGGCCAAGTTCTTTTCACTCCCACTGCAGACAGCCATCAGAGTTAACCCTTTACACAGTGAAACAGTCCCCTCACAATATAGAGATCCTCTAGAAATGTGGTGGAGTAGCTTTATTTAGAAATATAGACAAAACACTAGAAATAACTCACTTGGAGCTTATTATGACTTCTTATTTGTATCAAAATATTTTTCCATTAGTCTGTACTAGTGGTTTTAACCAGACATTCGAAACACCAGTTGCTTTGGAAGCATTCAGAGAGAAGTTCCTATGCCAGGTACACGGCACAGCAGCAGCAGCCACCGTACAGCTGCTTTGACTGGGGTTTGCAGGGAAGGGGAGGGAGGCAGGAGGCAGCAGACCAGCTGTTTGCCCACACCTGAAGCCCATCCTCATGTTGCTGGGGTGGCCTGGGAGCACTGCGGAGGGTTTTCCCGGTGTGAGCAGGCACGCAGTGCTGCCCAGGGAGGGCATGAACCACAGGGGTAGGGACAAGGTTTTTGAAATTAATTGTCTTCACTCCAAAATCATCAAGCATGTCATGTTTTGTATATTGCCCATGTAACATGGACATGTAAGTTAAGAGCTGAGGCTCGGAAGAGCTGATGCCTGCACAGGTGCTGCTGGCCACGGTGGCTCTGCCAGCTTGCATGGGGATTTTGCTGTGGTATGCACTCTGGTGTTGACTTCACGTCATCCCAGATGTTAGCTGAATGAACTCATACCATCAGATCACACCATGGGCTGGGAAAGCTCCTGCATTTAGACAAGATGTAAGGATGCATCTGAAGCAGTCTCATCATCTCTTTTAATTCTTCCTCCTAGCAGTCAGACTGGAGATATGCAAAATCAGGGTCCTCGTCATTTTTCAGATGAGAGATAGAAAGTAATTAGTAGCTGCCAGTTCAAAAATATGCCTTGAAACATCACCATCGCACTCATCTCCTTTGAGCTGGCAGCTGATACCAAGACTACAGAGTCAAAATTAATCCTTCTGGACATATGGTTAAGTCAGCATAATTTCTTGTCTTATCACCCCATTCCTCAAGGGTAGAGGCAGAGAGCATCCTGATCTCCTGCATCCAATTATTTCTGTAACTCCCAAGGACAGAAATACTCCTCTACTTTGTAAGTCATCATAAGATGCCCAAACAGCATCACCTACAGTTGGACAAAAGGAGGAGACAGCAAAAGAGCCTCATCTCCTGTGATGAAACATCCTTATATACACAGACGCTGCTCCTCAGCTTTCTCTCATGCATTCAGGTTCGTAAGTAACTCTGCCAGATTCTTCCTGTGACAGTCTCTCCCTCATACTCTAATGTCAGAGGAAAGATGAGTTTTTCTGTTTCATTAAGTTTAGGAGAGTTTCCACCTATCTGTCGCCATCACGTGCTTTGGAAGCTGAGTCTTATTGCCTAATAAAACGTTTCTATGTTTAGGTGTGATTGCAGCTTTTGTGTTATATGCAATGAATTTTCCTCATTAAGACTTTAAATTAACTCACATTACAGATTCGCTTTATCTACTTCATAATAGAATTCTATCTAAAGAATATCTCAGTATAATTTGAAATGAATATTAAAAGGCTGCAGGCTTTAATCCTGAGAGCCCAAGAAACCAGCTCAAACGCCAACTTCAAAGTATTTTGGAACTGGAAATCACAAGCCTCAATACATCTCCTCCCAATAAAACAACTTCTCAAGGTTTAAAAAGTTACCCAAGCCTGAATTACTTGCTGAAAAGTAATCCAGATTTAAAAAGAGACACTTTCTTCCTGCAAAAGGACCTTCCTTTAATTTTTAATCTAGCATTTTCAGGGCAAGGAGCAGTGCTACTGAAATGAGCTTAATTCTGCTGGGATAATGAATTTGTTGATGTTTGTTCTTCTGTGCAACTATCTTTACCACACTTTGTCACTGAGCCATTCTAAATTTTCAGTTGATGCAACCAGACAGAATTGAATTGGAAAAAGCTGACATTTCCAAACGTGTCCAAGTAGGAAATGATTCAGTGGTTCCAAGGAGTGGAGCCAACTGTGAAAGACCATTTGCAACACGATATATCTGGAACCCTAAGCCACCCTTTTGTTTTATGAGCTTCTAATCTTTCTATTTTAATGTGTGGTGCTTTCCTTTTCCATAGGAAGATTTTGATACATGCTGGTGGGTTTCTTTTGTACCTGCTGGGAAGAATTCGCATTGTAACTTTCTAGGGAACTCATCACAAGGGCAGCCAGTGATCCCTGCCTTCCACAAACCCCTCTGGATCCCAGGCAGCCCAGGACAAGCTAGCAGGGTACGGTGAGCCATACACCTGAAGAAGCTAGTCAGTGACCGAGCCGCTGTCAGTTCGATGATTAGACTTTGACCTTGGATTCAAAATACTAATTTGCATTTGTCACAGAAGCGGTCATTGAGGTATGCAAGTCGTGCAGGCTCATTCTGTAACAGCCTATTTTGCAGCGTATTGGGGTATTGTATGCCCGGGGAGAACAATCAAAAGCTTGTTTTACCTAATAAGGAAACTGCTGAGGCACATGAATGACCGTACTGTTTTCCAATACATTTCACACCGATTAATTTTCCAGTTTTATGAAACAAGCTGCCGTTATCTTTGAGTCAGGTTCAGTGAACCAGAGCTCAACTTTAAATGGAAAACTACCGAAGTCGCTGGGCAGATGCGCACAGGCACTTGGAGGACCAGGGCTCCCATCAACCCTGAATGACACTGTCCTCTTCAATTTCCATCTTGTCCCCCTTGCTTGCTTCTGGCTACAGAAATACCGACTTCCCTTGTAACTAAATGATATTTTCATTTGATACTTACGACATTTTCATTTACGAACTTACATATCTGCCCTGCAGAAGTTCAAGTTTCATGAAAGAAAAAACAGTTCAATTTTACTTTTCTTATTCCTTTTCTATACAGTTTACTGGTTTCTCTCAATCAGGTACTTCGTGGTATAGAAGCTGAAGATGTGCTTGGCAGGCTGGCTGGAGGAACAGCTGAGGTCTTTCCTCCTCAGATGGTTTTATGTTGCGACTCTGTCTGTGAAGAGTGTTCCATAAACTACCAATATTAATATTAAATACTTACTCTTCTCTCTGACATCTGTGCTTCCCTATTATCATTAAATAATCCCAATCTTCAGCCTGTCATCTAAAAATTGCTAGTGGCTTTTTCTTCTTTAAATTGCAGCTGAACTGCCAGCACGCCAGTAAATTAGAGTGTCACTGAGATATTAATTAATGGCCTGTGACTGAAGTATCGAGCTCAGACCTTTTATTTCAATCGTATATAAGCACTTCTGCTTTTGAACTGTACTTTACACTTAAATATTCAAGTCTCCCTCTTTGATTCAGAGCTTTCCTTGCCAGCAGCCATGGCATCAGTCCTGGCTGTTTGCACAGAGGTAGGAAGAGTGACATTTACGCTTACTAAGAGTCATGTTTCTTTCTGACATAATGGAGCAATCTGCAGGGTCTTGTAGAGCCTGTTCTTTTGCCCTCTGAACTCCCTTTTCGTAATTATAGCATTCAGGACACTCAATCAGTACCTGATCAGACTGGCAAATTCAGGAAGGACATTCACACTCACACTCTACCTTATTTCTGATTTGATCTAAAATGCCATCTTTATTTTTCAGGAACTTTGCAGCGCTGCAGTAAAGATTTCTATAACATCATTGTATCACATCTTACTGGGTTGGAACTAGTTAGTAGCTGGGTGAGAAAAATCACAAATAAATTCAGCAACGGCTACAGAAGGTGACTCCAAAAATTGAGCTGGGAACATTTTTCTGCCCAGCTCCTGTGTGCATTTAGGACATACGTTAGTGAGGAACGTAAATGAGAAACAAAGCAAAAATCCTCTTGGACATCACAGATAAGTAAATATACCAAAGATGTTGTTAGAAAATAACGAAGACTCTAATGTATAATATAAATAATAGACTCAATGTCACCACTGACTCCCATCAAGCAACATCTCTTTCCGTTCTCTCATTATTTTGAGCGTTGCTATGCTTAGTTAGATGCATATTAGTGGTGCTAGGCACCACGTTCCTGAGAAAGAAATTCATGTTTCTAAGATGCACAGTCAATTCTTGCTTATGTTAAGTGAGTAGAACAGTACAAACAGAAATCTCATGTCACTCACCTTTCATAGTCAGCTGCCTGGATCTCCACAGTACTCAGGAGAGCACTGTTGCGCTAGAGGATGAAGCTGTTGGCATAATGCTCTTAGGAGAGATGAGGAGAGGGGCCTGAGGCACAGCTCCAGGACCCTCTCTCAAGGACTTGCACAGTCCCTTCCATTGCTGTCCCCTCTGGCACGGCATGTGAGCACCATAGCTCTCTGCCTAATACTTACGTATGCCAACCAGGAGAAAGACAGCCACACGCAGAGATCCTTTTCAATGCAGTAGTGAAGGGTGTTGAACCCTCACGCTGAGACCTCCTGGTCTGTGCGGGCAGAAAGGCTGCGGCATCGTATTGACAGCACAGCCAGGGCTGGATTCCACGCATAGGTTTAAACGTTCTTAGCATGAAAGGTGCCGTATAAGTGTCAGTCATCGCGTTCGCTGTTGGCAGAGGGTTAGGCAATTCATTTTATCACCAAGGCTATTCCTAGAAAAAGAAAACGTAAGTGCCTTAGAAAGGGAGAAGGGCTCCAAGTACAAGAAATCTTATAGTCTTTATAAGGGTGCCTTAGGTATCTCAATTAAGTACCGACGAAATCCTGGGTGATTAATGATCAGAGGAAATAGCAAAGGGTTTATGTTACTGGCCATGCTGTATCACGCCAGGACCTGGCAGAGGAATCGGAGACCTGCAGTGCCAGAGACCAGAGATGGGGCCACAGGCAATCAACAGCAGTTTTCCAGATGGAATTGTGGGTCAGTGGTATTTTACAAATTGTTAAAAGCTGCACGAGGAAGTCTTCAATATCCTAAATAGAGACCTCTGGAACAAGTACTGCTTGGTTTGCCATGAGTACTAACTCACCCATTACCAAACTTTATCCTGCCCATAGGAATGATTTTCATTCAGCTGCATTGTTAGAGAAGTTGAGGGAAGGTTCATCTGTGCTAACATTTTACACTCCAAGAATATGTTTTCAAAGTCAGTCACCCTATCAACCCTATTTTTGTTTGCTTTGTGGAATGGTCTCAGGGTGCACAAGCTGGAAAGGATTGCTTTCAGATTAAATTAAACCAGAAGACGTGCTTCTGGACTGTACCTAATGTGCTCCAGCCACTAATGGCATTAGTAACCTCACCCACCCCACGCCTCGAATAGTGTAGACATTGGATCCTCAGTGCCAACTGTTTCACTCCACAGATCTACTCCTGTTGCAGGGCACTACTTGCCAGCGTGGGTATCCATTCAGACACTCCAGCCAGACTCATGCTGATTTATGCCTCTGCTGATCTGGTCAGCACTATGGGGTCTCTGCTGCTTCCAATCCAGTTGGAGCACATCAGCTGACACATCTTCAGTCTTGCAGGTTGTAAACTTCAAAATCTGTAGACTAAACTCACAGATTGCATGTCAGGATGTCCACACATTCCTCCTCATATACCTCTCCACAACCTCCAGCTACTTCCTTCATGATTCCCCACAACCTTTCCTTATCATTTCTTTACACTAGAGGATGCACTCAGCCCTATTCCTTCCCAAAATATAATTTGAAATTATGCAACGTAGCAAAGCACAGAGAAGTTAAAATCCATTGAGTTATCAGTCTTGAGAGAGGGTGTTATTATGGCAGAAGACATTCTGGATATTGCTCAATAATTATTTCACCTATTTAAGTTACTCCAAATACTGCAGATGTGTTTCTATCTTCCCTGCTTTTTCATTTTTCCCAGAATGAACATGTTCAGCAGTAGACAGCTTCCTGAAATCTGTGGGTCGGCCAAAAGCCCATATTCAAATGTTGCTCTATTTCAGAGAGAAAAAAGCCATCAAGGTAATATATGGACTTGAAAACTCAGCTATAAGCACCTGTTCATCTCTTCATAGATGAAGTTCAGTTGTGCATCTTGCTTCTAAAATTGTCCTGACACTACTGGGAATGTTGGCCCAGAGTAAAGGAAATGAGCAAACCCAGCAGCTCTGCCAAACTCAGTGCTACGAATGCTGAACGTGCTGGGAGCAGAGGGAAGCCTTCTTATTCACCTCATGGTCACTGGCAGATTTGACTGCTGTATTTCATTTTCCATGATGTTATATTCAAACAAAGGGGAGATGTGTCAGAAGGAGTATTCATGTCTCGACCTGGGTCTACACAGAGAGGGGCTATCAGTGATAGGAGGTCTTAATTAAGAGGTTTATATCTTGCACGAATGAGGACAAAGTTTTCAGATGTGAGCAAGTTGTGGTCATGACAATGAGAAAGGAGTTTCGCTGTCAGGTCAGATCTCCATACTGCTGCCAATTTCTTTGCTGCTGCTGGAGCTCCTCAAAATAGGCTCCAGTTAAGGACGTGCTAAAAAGACAATAATATGAAGACAAAAGTAAGTAATTTGCTAAACAAGAAACATATTTAAAGTATGCTCATTGAGTCAAAAGAGAAATCCCTGACCTACAGTACTCAAGCTTTTTCAGAGATTGCAAGTGGCAGAAAACAAGGCCCATCCTTGACTAAGCAAGCTGTTTGTTAGGTGGTTTACAAGGCACCTAACATATTCTTATTTCCCTTGACAAGACCCACTTTTAAAAACCAACCAACTAAACAAGTAGGAAAATAAAATTGTGAAGCTGTTTATCCAAGGGGAGAGTGGGCTATTTGCCTGAAGCCTATGACCCAAATCCAAGTCTGTTTGCAAAGTCTGTAAATTCACACATCACTGAAAGCTGTTGCCAACTCCAGAGTCACGGCACCTGGTTTTCACTGAACTACTGGCCTAATGAAAACAATTTTTCTTCCTCATACTCAAAAACTAAACATTTTTCCCATGACAAAGTTTGCTTCTGAAGTGATCAGCTAGAGACTCTCCAATGGAAATTCGTGCAGCTTCGTCAATGTCAAGGGAAGACAGAACCCTCTGCTTCAGTAGGCTGGGGAGTGGGACATGAGAAGATTTCCGATTGAAAAACGTGGCTTCACTAGAAAGCTGGTAAACAAACCCTGTTTGTTCAGGTTTTATTATGGAACAGCACAGACACATGAAAGATGCAACAGAACTTTGCTTTGTGCATTGATCTATCAGTTGAGAAAGGGTTCAGATGAGGCCAGGTGGAAGAGCACATTTGCGTTTTCTTTCAAAGTGCACTCTTGCTTTTGTTGTCCCAATTCACTATTCCTAGAGCCACTTGGGGCCCGGAGCCTTTTCAAGTCGCTTTTCTTATTTACTGTCATTTGCTGATAATCCCAGCTCCCCGATGCTTATTCACTCTCAGGTACCTCCTGCTGCTGCTATTGTTGTCAGCTATTGGAAAAAGAAAAAAAGTGAAAAAGCAAAAAAGCAAAGCACCCTTCCTCTCAGACACCTTATCTTCCGTACTTCACCTATAGAGGCTGCCTTTCACATCATTAAATTGCTCCATCTCCTGCTGCCAGTTAGGCTTTTGGTAGGTTCCCATCTCTCCTGCTCAACATGGTACACCTTTGGAAAGAGCTCTGATCCTTAACTGGGACAATAACCGTTTGTCTCTCTCAGCTCTATTGTCTCAAGGCTTTCAATAACCACCTTTCCAACAGTTATTCACTGCTGCTAACAACACACTAGTCCCTAGTCAGGTTCATCCTGCAAATGCAGAAGAGCACATTTTGGGAGCAGCCCTGAGAGTAGCAGTGCAATTTTTTCTGAGTTAATGTGAGTCGTGGGGCTTAACTCTGTCTTGCACACACGTATCTATCCCCCACCGGAATTTAAGAAGCATCAATCTCCAGCAGCACAGATCCCTCTTCACAATCACCTCACAGCTCAATTTGACTGCTTTTTTTTCCTTCCAACTAGTGTTTTTACAGGCAACTGAATATCACCTTCTGAGAAAGGTTTCATATTTTACAGCTATCGTATTACTTCTTCTTTCAATAGCTGAAATAATTATCTACACCTTTTCTAGTACAGAGGGCTATATTACTGCTCTTCAGTGTCCAGAATATTCCTCTAATATGTTTCTGACTTACCTGATAGAGTGAGTATTTTTCCTAGACCGCAGGTGATTGCAGACCGTGTGTGCCAGGCACTCGAGGACAAGAGGCCGTGACAGAGACTGAAATGTGCTGGCTTGGAGCAATCCTGTCAGAGTTAGCTGATGTGCAGGCAGGCAGAGAGGGGGCTACGTGGATTCCTCTGCCGCCCTCGTGTACTATTTCTTCACGTCGTCTTTATTTTCACCTTTTATTGTAATAATGACTCACTGTGCTTAAAAGCTGTAACTCTGAATTCTCCAAAAACTCCCAAACCAAAGAATACTTCTTGATGCAAGGAGAAAGAGAATAAACAAAAGTAGATTAAAAAATAGAGAGAACATTTTAGAAAGAAGCAGCAAATAAAGTGTTTCATGGAAAAGCAGTTAAAAACTGCAAGAAAGGTGACATTTCCCAGAAATGTAACAGATGAGGAAAAAGCTTAAGTGACCATTGCATTTTCTCAGAAGGCAACAGGAAAGAAAGATGGCCCTGAGGCGGGTATTTTTTAAAATATTGCTAGGAGACAGGCACTAGATTTTCATTTATTCAGATTTGCATAGGTAAGTGTTGAAGTCTGAGTCAATGGTCAGGCAGCATGAAAGATACTGAAGGGGTATATCGCATCTAGGAGAAAGAAAGCACTCTTGAAAGGTGTCAGTTTTAAGACAGAAACCATTCAGAGGAGAAGAAAAACTTCTGAGCCATGTATAGCAGATCTATTACTTAAATCAAAATACATCATACGCTATTATTTTAATCACTGTCAGAACAAATTGTAATGGAGATCAGATATCAAAATCAAGGGGGAAAAAAAATCTAATCAACAGTCCTGATTTAACCTGTGAAAAAAGCAGGGATTATTTAGCATTAGCAAAACAGAACCACATCTGATTGCAAGAGCTAGAAGGAACAGAAGACAGTATTACAGTACAGAGGGTAACCAAACCCTAAGTCACTGAAGGACAGAGGAAAATGAAGGAATTCCAGGAGTTCTACAGGCCAAAGACTGAAAATCATAGTTGGAGTCAATGTAGACCTGCAGCAATCTGAGAGATCATGCAAGATGTGTGTGTTTCAAGCATCCAGACTTTGGCCAGAACTGTTACATTTGTAGGGAAAAACATTTTGTAAAAGATTTCAGAGCAGTATTTAATGTACCTATAAAAAAACCCCACCAAGTCACTCACAGTCTATATAGCGAAAAAGAATTTTTCAAAAGGGAATGATGTGAGCAGAACATCACCCTGAATACTGGAACCCCTGTTGAGTAAAGGTTTGTATCAGCTCGACACTGGCTTTTGAGCTAATCTGAGATCTCAAAGAGAAAACACCGCAGTGCTGAGCACAGACCTGCTGGGTGCAGACAGAACAGCTGCCGTGGTGGGTGTTCAACAGCTTCATGCAAAAGGGCAATAACATCTTGAAAATTCATTTTTATGGAATGGACTACTGCATCCGTTCTAAGGTGGAAAACAGGTCAAATACCCAGGCTCATTAAAAAGCAAGAGAAAAGAGTCTCTGAAGCCAGAAAGCAAACACAAAGATAAAAAGAACGATCGACAAAGGTCTAGAAATTGCAAACAAAATGTTTCATTCTGAGCAAGCAGACAAAGGACAGAAATAAAGTAACAAAAAATATTGTTGCCATTAAAAATGTAAAGTAAAATCTCATGTTTTATGCGTAGTCTTCAACATAGCGTGAAATGAACTTACTTACACTAACTGTGTATATACTGTATGTGGATTATCATTCCCACTACTTAGAAATAGCACTGTGGCAATGCAAGACACATAACCTCATACTTATCTATCGGCCTCCACATACCAGCTATGCTAATGATAAATAATACACTACCACATGATTATGATAATTTCAGATGCTTTTCAAAATATTTTAAGCCACAGTCTAAAGCCTTCATTGAAAACAGTGCTGAAATTGCCAAAAGGACACTTGAAAATACCATTGGGTAAAGCCCTACTGGATTGCAGAGCAGCACTTGTGGGACTGGGTGGCTTCTTGTTTAACAGACAGACACTACCTCTTTAACTGATGTCGAAGCAGGTGACTAAAAATCCTTAAAGCACAATGAGAAAACAACAGATTAAACAGAAAATGTATACAGTAAAGCTCATATGACCCAAAGCCTTTGTTGTCACAGGAAGATTAATTTATATGTAGGTATAACAGTGAGTAACCTCTTGTGAAGCTGTTTCTTACCCCAGCATGGAGATTTCTGAATAATGAAATAGACACAGCTAGCCAAGGAAACCGTACTAGCTCCTTTCAGCGCGAAGGAAGGAAAAGGTATACTCACATCATTGAAACTCAAGCAGACGGGCCGAGAAGTTGTTTCATAGGACAGGGCAGAGAGTAAGGACTGAGCAGAGCAGCTCAGGAAAAGAAGGGAGCATGGCAGGGACTGATGCCCGCCAGATGCTCCAAATACCCACCCAAGACTAACTCAAAGACCGAGGAGGTTTAGGTTACTGGCCACAGTATTGACAGGCACATGCTGATTTTGAGCAGTTGTTCAGGTTGGTTATAAGCAGCCCGACAAGACAGGGTACACAGCTCTTCTCTCCTTCCTATGGACATTTAGCTTGGATGCTGATTCTATTCCACACTGAATTTGTGTTGCAATTTCACAGTTTCTACTCTTGACCTTACCATAGTTCCTGTGATAAATTGCTTGGAGGAGCAGCCTTTTTATACCTTTTTTCAGTCGTTAAGATGTTTAAGTAGACTTATTAAATACAGCACTTGGCAGCAGAGATGACCTCTTTTCTGTTAGCTAAAGAGAACTGCAGACAGAGTGCAATTTTCTTTAGACTTGTAAGTGTTTCGGGGGATACTAAGAGGATTTCACCGTAGGAAACAGGCTTGCAGAAAAGGATGTTGCAAGTGTAGGCAAGTCAATTGTTTGCTCTAGTTTCTGAACAGCGTGTCCATCTTACTTTTTAAAATTCTCCTGGTCCTTCTTTGGCTTTTAAAAGTTAATGGTATTTACAACATTATCAGTGATTAGCAATGACATGTCATGAACAGTCAATCTTAGCCTGGATTCCTATGGATTTTCATCCCGCACAGCATTTCACCACAAACCCAGGTATGCCCTATTGCCTTTCTGCCTCAGCAGTCCTAGTTCCTGCTCTAATGCTCCCAAAATCCTTGCTCTTTTACATCCCCTCCATACCAGCTAGAGACAGGCAGCAGGGCGCAGCGGCTCATCCAGAGCCATCGGTGCTGCACGGCAGCCAGCATGTGCACCCCGGCTCAGCCGGCGGCAAGTCAAACAGGGCAGGTAACCACCCAGATGATGCCACCGCCTTTCTTTTATGGTGACACTGGGCTCTGCCTTCTCTACTCAAACACCAGTTTAAAAAAAAAACCAAAACACAAACAACCTTTTAGGAATACAGTGTCTTTGAGACATTACTGCCTCTTCTTAATGTGGCTGAAATTCACAGCTGGGTTGAAAAGCCACTGGAGAGAGGGCAGGAACAAACATGCACTCAAAGTACAGCCACGTATGCATCACTCCATAGGAAGCCACTAAGAGATGCAGGACTTGGAACCTTCTAGTAGATAAAACCTTCAAAAATATGGGATTGATTTCCCACTTGGAGGGATCATCTGCAATGTTTTCCTCCCTTTGTTCCAAGTGGGGCTCAGAAGTCCTGGAAAATGATCTATTTTGGAGAGTTTCTCAAGGCAAAGGTGTTATATCACACAACCAGTCTTCTCCTGATGGGGCCACCTATAAACAGTGTGGATGCAGGAGGCCTAGAGCGTACCTCCCAGAACACTGTTTGCAGAGTCAGCTACAGTATGCTGCCTTTACAGCTGAAGAGGCTAGAGTGGGATCACCTCAACTCAATTTTGAAAGTGCCCATTTCTCTCTCCTGACTCTAAAGAGAAACTTGTGCACTTACCCTGGCTGCACACACCTGCAGCATACAAATCTAAAGTTAGGTGAAAGGAATCCCACCTTAGAGTCCAGCCAGTAACTTCCCTTTCATTTTACTTCCAAGTAACAATATTCTCAAACAGAAAAAGATACAGGTAAACATAAAGTGACACGGCAAGATGTTTTTTAAAGCACAATCTTGCTATAAAATTCATAGGTGCTAAATAAATCTGTCCTCTTGGTGTCAAAGTTGTCAGCATTATCTTGACAGGATGCTATCATTCAGCTTACGAATGCTGGAGTTCCAGTGGAGTAAGAGAACTGCACTTCATTAAAATCCATTTCTCAGTACAACCACTGCCAACACCATGAGCTGTCTCTGCAATTAAGAAAATGTAAAACGATCCCCTGCAGAGAAGCGTACAGTAGCAACGAAGGGAACAGAGTCAAGTCCAACCCTAAGCCAGCAAATAATTTTCTTTTTACAGCTTCCCAGAAAAGACTTGGCAGGGGACATGAGCAGGCAACAGAGCACAGTAAATTTGTGAAGGCTTTATCATGAAGCTTCTTCTCTGTCATGCTGAAATGAATTTCACTGAACCGTACTCCACAAAAATAGATTTTGTTTTTATATATGGATGCACGTACATATATGACTATCCCTGGATGCACGTATTTCCTTCAAAAATGAGTACTTTGTAACTAGCTCAAAGCTTGCAGCAGTCACTGCTGTCAAGAGTGACCACTTCTGCCTCTTTCCCTCGTAGAAAGAGCATTACCAGCTAGTCACTGACACCACTTACCCTGGCAAACTCTGAATTTCTGTTCCACTACGTGTTTTTCTGCAAGATTCTCATTATCACACATTCTGATCTGCCTCAGGCAGCTATTAAACCCCTTGTCAAGTCACAGCTTACATCTTGACTGTGAATCATATCTTCGTTTAGCCCAAATTACCTCTGCATTTCAATATTCTGAAATAGATACTGTGCAATTAAAGCATTTTAAAGGCATTAATTGACACTTATGGCAATAACTCATTTTGTTGTTTGGTATCAGAAAAGCTATTTGTCTGCAGACACTGTATTATTATTATTGTTTTAGTGCCCTCTTTAGTTTTATGTCCAATAAACAGCATCAATCTTTTGTGAAGACAATATAATGTTCTCCGTGTCAGAAAGGACTCACACATAACGGAGGGGAAAAATTATCTTCGTCATAGCCTTAAACTGAGTAAGGCCTAGTACAATGAAATGAGAGAGTTGTCGCATTTACTTCAGCTTTCCAAAGAATGAGCTAGAGAAATGTAGTTTAGAAAACTTAAAGCAATATAGAAAAGAGAAATACACACGATATGTTTTATACACATAAAGGGCCACATATCTGTTGGTGTAAACCAGCAGCTTAACTTTCATGGCACTGTGCTAATTCCCACCAAACGACCATCTGGTCCACTTCAAGTGTCAGAAAAACGTGGGAAACATAGAAACCTTCTCAGTTTACCTCAGATATGCAAGATCAGCATTTATACTTTGGAACTAGCTTGTTTTCACTGTGTACTGTCGTTAAATCCCACGTTCCTACTCTCTAAACAGTTCTTGCTGTCACTTCATGCTTTATTTTTTGAGCCAATTTCTTGTCTGTCACAACATTAAGCCTCTTTCTAAGCTTCTGAGAACAAAATATGGTTCTTTCAGTCAGCCACACTTCCCAGAGGGCATAGTGGTAAAAAAAAAAATCGAGATAGGTGAACTGCTAGAATAGAGATTATTTTAACTCCATCTACACTCCCGGACTGAAAGCAATGAACCACTGCAAGAGTCCAGATTCGCGGCAGCGGCCAGGATCCCTTTGAAGGTCGGCTCCCTGTATCAGGAGGGGGTTGGAGGCTACCCAAGTGTGAAGATGAATCCTCTTGGCTCCTCTCTCCTGCAGGAGAGATCACTTCGGCAGAGGTGGATCTCAAATTGCTGGATTGCTGGCAAAACTCTGACTACTTCAGGGATTTCCAAAGGCTTCAGAGAAGTGGCTGTGTAGGTGCTTCAGACAGACCCTAGAGAATTTTCTCACAACAGAACAGAGGCGAATCAAGGTTAACCTCCAGACACATAGAGCAAACTAAACACTCCTTCGGAGGTACGCAGTGCAAATGCAGGCACGGCTGCCCGCAGGAGGATTTTTAGCTGGTCCCCATTTCAAATTCCTTCCACTGTTCTCAAAATTCAAAGTCAGAGGCACTAGGAGAGAAAAATTTTCCTAGGTCTTCTGCTATGACATGTCAGAAGATGTTTCCATCCCATCACTTATATTGGGAAGAAACAAATTAATTCAGGGTAAAAGATTACATGGTGTAAGTGACAGAGCAGGATAAAATTAGTAGAGTGGAATCTCATTGAATGCAACTGTATTTTTCTCAAGTCTGGGATTAATTAATCCTTCACCCCCTTCTCCTCCAGGAACACCACCTCCTTCTTCTGCAGGGCAGAAGACCCAGGAAACGTCTCCTCCAGATTTAAGGACTGTGCATTAAGCGACTGAGGACTGTTCCATCCCTTTCTGTCCCTTGCTCCCTGCGGCCGCTCCCTACTTCACCAGCTTGGCAGGCTTCACTGCGTATTGCTCCTTCCACAGCTTCTTTCCGCTGGTATCTCTACGGGCTGCCCTTGGCAGCCGGCTGTCTCTCCACCTACTGACCCCATTCTGCCGGGGCTGCAGTCCCGTACAGCAGCTGTCTCGGCATCGGAGCCTCCACTGGCAGCTCACAGCTGGGGGAGGCAGCATGGCTTTTCATTCGCCTTCTTCCACCCTGCTCCCTACACCCACATGGTCAGTCTCAGGACTTCGAGCCTGAGCTATCCAGGAACTTCCTAGGAAAATAATGCATTTTTGATAGAAAGTTGCCTTTTCCCAGCATCGGAATATTCAGAAAAAGGTTTAATCTCAAACTGGTTCAGAACAAAATCCCTCACTGCTTCCAGCTTTGTTTTTCTGCAATTCTAATTCTGAAAAGAACATTGGTATTTCTGGCACTTGTCCAAATTAAAAAAGAAAAATATCATCATTTCCCATGGACTACATATTCTCTGCACCGCAGCAGAGGAACTGGTCCCATGATTTCCATCTCCAAACCAACTGTGAACTGCAAACCTACCCAGCTGTGAAATTTTACAACCTGGTCTCTTAAAAGTTTTTCTAAATTGCCACGCCTTCCCATGCACCATCTCAAAATGTATTATTTGCAGATGAAATCTCTTGGTAAAGAGTATACTGAAGGAATAACAGCTATTTAGAGCTCAGTGTACTTACATGGTAATTAGTTCTCAGCTTCCCATGGAAGAGGAGCTGCAATGGGAAATGACACTGGTAGTCACTGTCAGTCTCAGAGCCTGGGTAGTGCTCTGAGAGCATTTGCCATGATCATGAGACCAGTTACTCTCTTCCTGTGGTTTCTAAGAGAGAAATCCTGAAATAATAGCTTGACTGCAGCTGACTTTAATGCATGCTTAATTATCTCATTCAATATACAGCTGTTATAGGTCTTGGAGTTTCCAGTAAATAATGAAGTAATTCAATCCCTTTCTCCAATTTGAGGTTTCCAGGTTTCATTGTAGATCTCACAGCTTTGAAACTACGCATTCATTGATCAAAAAACCCCCATGCTTACCATTACCAAAACAAAGGTAAAACCCTGTCTCAACCAGAGGAAATACTAGGTAATATTACTTGGGCTGTGAGCATTTTTGACTATAACAGTCACAGCCTCCCAGGGAAATATGAAACATACACTGAGAAAGATGATCACTGGAGGGATGCTATGGGCCTGTGATGAGAATACCACTGAATAAAAGAAAGGGTAAAGCCCTTTTAAAGGTAGAAATCTTAATATTAACACAAAGCACCTTGAAGGTTTAAGCATCACCTCCAAAGTGAAGTACGTGCAGTCATCTTAAAGCAGAAAGACCACCCCGACATGTCTTGGGAAAAAGAACTTGGGACTGGCTTCTCACTTAAAAATCCCCATCCCTGAGCAGATTCCCCTCGAACTGTTTCACAGTCAGGAAACCTGATGACCACTGCTGGCGACCAATCTTTTTGCTGTTCCTCAGAACCATCAGACTGATATTCCTCCTTGCCATGAACGATTGCAGAGAGGAAGGATAAGTCTCATATTTTAAGTGTGCTGGCCCACCTGCATAGCTCATATTTCTCTTTCATACATATTTTATTTTGTGTAACGAGATTTCATAGCATGGAATGAATTAGAACATACAGGCTATGCTGGGAAAGACGACATCAGAAAGATGGCAGACAGGACTAAATTAGCTGCCAGAACTATTTACGGAGGGCAACCAAAACCTTCTGCCACTTGAAACATTCATGCTCTCAAGATGGAATCAGATCAGTCTAAGGTGCTATTTCTTCCAAGAAGTTCTTGACATCTCAGAACTAAACTACATTAAAACGCTGGAGGAAGGTGTTAATTCTTTTAACATGTAAAAAGCGGCACCTACAAACTGTGCAACTGCAGGCACATAGTGTGCCCAGAGATGAAAAACAGAGCAGATATATAAATGATACCACTCGTCAGTGAAGCACGTCTCATGTGTCTTCTCAATACCAAGGGCTAAATAGCAAGCTTGTTCCAGTTACAAGCACAGCAGCCACCCAGGAGTCACTGACTCAGAAACACAGAGTCTCCTTTTCAGGTCCCTAAACACATATCCTACATACTACACTCAGCACATGGCTAAAGCCACCCACTCTTCATCTAACACAAAATATTATCCCCGTCGTTCTCTACTAGCTCTGTCTTCTGCACATTGGAAACAAGATGCTCAGGCCCCCGATGCTACTGGCCATTCAATCAGTAAGTGCTGGGGAGAAGGAGACAGCGCCAGGGCTCGCAGTACAAAAATTAAATGGGCTGTGGTCTTGCTCTAAGATGAGAAGGAAACTTTAAAGAACATAAAAAGGTGACTGAGTTATCTCCAACTTAGTGCTGTTGAACAGCTCATGGATTGTAATGAGCATTCAAAGGAGTTGGGGCACTGGAACAAGAGAACTAACTAAAACCTGACATTATTTACAAGAGATCTTGTGATTGTTCTCTCTCCGTCAGTAGCCTGCACAGATCAGAAGGAAGTAAGACAAAGAGGAAATCATGCTTAAATACTGAAAGCATTGCAAAAGATACCCTGAAGTATAATATTCACTTCAGACAGACGGTGAAATCACTGTCTCTTTCCCACAAATATTTGTGGTTAAGAGTTAAAGTTACTGATCAAGGAAGTGGACTACGAACCTGCCATAAACTCAAGGAACTCACACACAAGCCGACCACAAGAGCCCATCAGCTTCATACACGGTAGGTAACGAAGTAATTAGTTTGTAAGCTAAGTAACTACGTAGGTGGAAAACAAACAAACAAACAAACCCCCAAAACCTGTTCACACATAACAGACATTATTCAGGAGGCTATCATATTCATACAAAATACTAGTCTTTCATATTTTATCTTCATCCTGCAATTATTGAGAGAATGAAGTTATTCTAAAGAATGTAGCCATTGCACCAATTTAGGAATATCGCGACGCAGTGTTCTTCCAGCTGTGGACTGTGGACTACTGCTCACTCATAAAATGCCAGGGCTCTGAGACAACTGAGAAAATCATCTAGATGATATACTCATCCTCACACAGGAAAAAAAAAAAAGTAGGAAAATAATAATCTAAAAAGTAGCTTAATTATGGATATATGGTAAATAAAAAATATCATGGCAACACAGTGTAATATGGCTCTTAAGGTGATCTTTCCATTTAGAAGGGCTGAGAAACGGAGAAATATGCCCTCTTTTTTTTGTTTTCTCACCCAAGTTTCATATGACAGTAACACATTTATCAGTAACTACTTATGTCTGTTGATTAAAAAAAAAACAAACTTCTATATCAAGTATGAACACAGTGAAATTTGTAACGTAATAGACAGCAGCAGACACTGCCTATGGATCAAATACAGCTGAACAGGCAGACCCAAAATTTGAGCTAATCTTTCTGTTTGAGAAAAGTTAGTTTGTGCCTCCACTTTCTTGCTGTTAATCCTAAAATATTACCATCTTTTTGAAGATTCACTACTAGCATATTTAGTATCTGGGCACTGTTCTCTAGATTTCCAATTCCTTTTCAAGCACTTTATTATTGTAACATGCACAGAGAACAAAATCAATAAATTCTCATTTGATTTAAATTATTCTCATATGATTTAAATTATTGTTTCTCCTGAAAAGCATGAAAATTTTCAAAAGTATTTCTATCTCATGAACGCTTAGATAAATTTTCTATTTAGGACTCTCTAGAGGAATTGCTTCTAGGGTGGTGTTTTTTTTTTTCCGAGACACAGAACCTTTAGTTAAGAATTTGCTGGATATGACATAAAGATTGGAAAGTTAACTCAATCAAGGCCCATTCAGAGATGATCACTGCAAAAGACTCCTTCTGACAAGAATTCCAGATTGTTTTTCTCAGCAACATCACCTCACTTTGAATGAAAACAGAAGTAATGTCAAATACTTGACTTTCAATTGGCTGCAAGTGTTGGCTGGGAGATGCACAATTCTGTCTCTGTTTGCCACCAGGTGAATCTCAGTCTTAATGGTCTTTCCAGACTTAATTTACGCAATAAATTGTAATCGGCTGCCTTCAGTACTGAAATTTGTTTCTTACCTTCATGAATTGAAGTTCTATTCTATTATACAATGCAATTTCATACGTGATAAATTGAAGGCACAAAAATTTCACTGCACACCCAGCATTCTCTTCTAAGTGCAGGAAAGTGCTTGGCATGGGAAGCAGTACCCCCACCTGAATCTTTTCTTGCTTGTCACTCACCAATTTGTTCTACTGAATCAGGAACAGTGACTTAAGGGCAAGCAAAGTGCCATTTTATCAGAGTAGTATGAGCACAGACCGCCAAGAGACTACACACGAAAATCGAAGTCATTTGAATGCTGCAGTGACAGCAGCATTCCAAGCCAGGAATGTCCAAGCAGCTGTGAGGGCTGATCTACTCTGCCTATTTTTAATGGGATGTGTCACTGGGCCTAGATTAATTTCAGAAATAAAAGATACTTCTGCAGATATGTGAAGGGAGTTTCTACGGCTCTGCTGAATTCAGATTAGTACAATGCAATAGCAGTGTCATGCTGGAAATTTTCTGGTCTTTTTTGTTGCATTCCACAAGGAGCAGTGCTGGGTCGCGCCGTAAGGCTGGGAGGCAGGAGAGCCACCATGCAACAGCTAATGCATTAACAAGCATGTGCTCTCTCCCAGACAGTGTTAACAGGAGGCTAGTTTATCGGTTTCCTAGTAAATCCACAGAACAGAACACGTGAATATCTGTGTCCCATCATACTCCTGTTGAGATCAGTGGACATTCTTCCACTAGCTTCTGTAGAAATCAGACTGGTTCAACTTTGGTAGAGGGCCAGGACAAGTAAATCCTCTCCTGGAAATTTAGATCAGAAGACCACTTCTGCGGCTTTCAGATCAGGAGATCTACGTCGCTATTATAATACAGCTGACTAACAGGATTTAGCCTTTGTAGGCAGTTAAGCTCCTTGGGGTTACAACCACTTGATTCCTAATTCAAAAGAAGTAGGTGTGAATGCTCACATATTGCTTAATGGTACTGTCATGGCAACAAAATCCTCATAGCTGCAATGTCATTGTTAGTCATGTAGCAAAGGACAGCCAGAGGATGTTCACTGCCTCCACCTCCCCCAAAGGTTAATACCACAAAAAAATCCTGTTCCAAAATACTGAAATATCCACTATTGTAATACCTATTTCAGGATCACTGTAATGAAATTGCCTTCATACATGCTGACAGATGCTCTCTGTCAGTTCTCTCTGATGCTCTGTATTTTTCCCTCTTGTTTGATAAACCAATATTACTCCTCACACCTACCTCTTTTTTAATGGAATGTATTTTAAGAAATATAAAAAGGAAGGCTGGCTAATAGTAAATATGTTACAGGGGACCTCAAGATTAATTTGTGAAATAAAAAGTACAGTATTTGTACACAGATACCAGTCTGGTGTAATACACTGAACAGTTTTATGAACTGACTGCTACATGCTACAAAAAAAAAATAATCAAATAGAACATAGTTTAGAACGTGTCTTTTAATTGATGATTAATTTCTACAGTGCTACAGTATTAACAAACTCTAAAACAAATACGTGAATCTATAGCTCAACAAATTTTATAATCTTTGCAAATAAATAAGTTATTAGAAGTATTATATTGTGTTGTTTTCCTGTCTGTGTAAACTGCTAATGATAACGCATTTCAGAAAAAATAACCATAATGAGCAGCTGCGGTGCATTTACATTATTAAGAATCTTTAAGTACAATTCCATACATTATACGCTTCGTTAAATATTTCTGTACTTACACTTTTACAAAGCCATCAACTGAAAGGACATAAAATACATTCAAGACTGAACAGAGAAGCAAGAGAGCTGTGAATAAAAAGATGACATGTTTCAGTTGATACAACATGACACAGAAAGTATTGCACATTTTAGAACTCGAAAGCCACTACCAGTTGCAGGCCTGAGCTTGACAGCAAGTTCCTATGAGAGGGTCAGAGTTACCCAACATCCAGGTTCTCCACAGTTTGTCTCTGTACAGCCTTAAGTTCACTTGTCAGACTTTGTGACCTACGAGTTCACAAGACAGACCTTCTCCATCTGGTAATTCATAAGGATAGCTCCCTTGCTGACATCTGCAAAGCCTTCGGTCCTACTGAAGGCACTCAAGACCCTTACACATTAGTGGCGTATGGTATTAGACACCAAACCAAGAGCACCACCCAATCCTAAGGCGTGCTGTCATGAAAGCAAGTTTAAGGAGCTATCCTTGGCAAATATTAAGCTGCCACTTTAACAGCCTTGTAAAGCTCAGCAGGCACTAGCAAGACTGCAATCACTGGAGCAAGAGCTTTGCAGAAACATGAGGTGTTTGTTTCTTAAACAGTCATTGTAACAAACATAGAATAAAACATTTTAATGGGCTACAGTTAATCACCTGTAAAAAGTGTATGTTCGACATGAATTTTAATTGTAAACTGGTAATAACTAATACAGTACCTCTGAGCACCTTTTAAAACATACATTGTGAAATAAAATTTAATTTTCAGAAAAGCTTTCAACCTTTTTGTTCAAAAATGCATTTAACCTATCCTTTATAAACAACGTCGGCCAGTTTGCCTGCCTGAAAATTTTGATTTATAAAGCCCTCCTGCCTAGTGCAGTACACTTATTTGTATTAATTTTCCTTCCTTTTTTTTTCCAAGTCAGATTAAGCAAGAGCTGAATTCACAAAAACTGTTAATGTAGCAACCACCTTAAATTATAATTTTCATCATGGTTGTAATTTGTTTTCATTCTAGTTTATTTCGTAATCATATAAATGTCCAAATATCCACTAAAGTAAGGTACTGTGAAGAGTGCAAGTACCACAGTCAGAGCAGCAGCTAGACCTAGATTTTTAAAATGCACATATTTCTTTCTGGCTAAGAAAAGGTAGGCTCTCTCTGGTCACAGAAAAGGTCTCCATGCGCCTCCCTGTTAACTAGTCATTGCAACCTGTCCATTAACATGACTCTGGCTAAATGTTATGTTCAATGGGAATTAGAAGCAGCACACTGCACCGTTTCTCCAAGCCTGATAATTCTGAATTGTACTACTGAGAGCAGTGTGGCACAGCTATCTTGGCATATCAGTATTTCAAGAAACACAGACTCGTAGATAGTAATAAGATAGCTGAGTGGAGCAGAAAAGCCCTTTCTGTAATACACCTTTTGTGCACAGAGATCCTCCCAGCTGAGCTCACGAGCTCCCTACACAGAAGGTATGAAAGCACATTGAGCTTCCTCTCTTCTCACATCCTGCGTAGTAAGAGGTGAGAGAAATTACATCTATCAACCACTGTTCACAATGGCCTCAGTGACCCTCTTGGCAGCTAACGTGGAAGGTGCAACTTCTCAGCGTCATATTCCTTCGTACTGCCCATGCCCTGAAGCCAGGATCTGGCCTCTAGACATTCCAGGCAGAGCTGTGAAACAAGGTGATTCACTCAGTCTGTCCTGGAACAGCCTTTCCCAGTGGGAACAGTGTATGAGTATTGGGGAAAACCTCAAGAAATTCAATTGCTTTCAGCTAGAGTTTATAAAAAGGACTGTGTGTTCATGTTACTACCAATAATAGGAAATGTCATCTGATGAACAGGAAACTCCTTCCAAACGCCTATTCCTATGTATTGTCATTAAAAAAGCTTCAAACTCTATATTAATCCATTCCAGAAGGCACATATAGCGTAAGTAAGAAAACACCTTTATATGAACAATTTGATAAAGACTACATCAAAACATGAAAGACGCTGATGTTTGAATACATTCCTAATCTTTCATAAACAGGAGGATTTCAATGCTTTAGAAATCTAGGAATATTGCAGAGAGGAAGACAAAAAGACAGGTGTCAAAAAGAAGCTGGAAAGAGAGCACCATATGAAAATCATACTTAAATTCTTATGTCCATTTAGCAAGTTAATTAAGTGTTTCACAATGTTATACTGAAGTTTAAGTAAGCTACCTAGGATAAAATCCTGGCCCATCTGTAGTCAATGGTAAGAGGATTTTACCGGCAACTCTCACTACCTTTGAGAAGATATTAAAACAAAAGGTACACATTGAGGCTGCAGTGAAAGGCTTCAATCAAAAACGAAGAGGAAGAAAAGAACACGTTGCTTGGTTTTTTAAAAGTACATGCCATGTAAACTAATGTACGTGGCAATCTCTCTGGTCTATCAAATATTGAATGCAATACTGTAAGTAATTTTTAGCTTTACTTTTATTCATTTATCATTTAGCAAGACTCTTCTGTAGCTGTAAATTACTTTTAAAATTGTATCATTACCTTGTACACTGCTGCTCTATGAAAGTGCAAACCCAAGATTTTAGCAAGCAGTGCTGTATTTCTTTCATGTCACACGTAAAAAAGGATATAAAAATAGCTCTTTGATTGACATATGGTAATATCCTTAAGCCACAATGAAAACAAATATAATACAGTATTATAGCACAGGAATAGTATATGTGGGGTACACTCATCTGATCAAGGATTTCAAAATCACATCCTTAGAGTATGCAATGCATTTTCAATGAATCGATAGCTGTGGTCTTCAGTGAGCTGCCCTGACAGTAAAAAAGGAGACACAGAACTTAATCTAATCTTAGTTATTCATATTTCATCTCACACTTCTGCTTGCTAACTGAGAAATATCTCTAAAAACTGCCATGATGTTCCTCATGGATCGAAAAGCAAGTGAAGTTTGTAGAACAGTACTCTAATAACTTTGGACAAATACAGCTGCTAGTCTGAACATGTGTACAACAACTATTTTGTGATTCAGTGCTGTAAATGTAGTTTCTATTTTAAACTTTTAGTAATTTTAGCTACATATAAAACAGAGAAGTAATAAATTATAGCACCTTGCGTGAAATTTGTTCAAAAAAGTACAAAGATTACACCTTTTAAAATTCTAAGAAATACAACTATTCTATCTCAAATCCACTATGCACTTGTCATTTAATAGGAAACTAATTTACATGTAATGAAGACATGCGTAAATATCACAAATTTAAGGCACAAAATGGAACTTGAAAGTTAGGGATGTAGTAAATCCTTGCTTTTTTATCAAATTACCTGACATACTAGAAAAAGGTGCATCTACAATTTTCAAAAAGCTGTATTATCATAGAATTGCTGAAGCTAAAAATGAAAACTGCCTATTCAAGTATGCCTTTCAAACTCTTGCCAAAGGAAGATTATTTTCCACTATTGAATTACATCTAACTTAAAACCTACCAAGAACTTGTATGCATTGAGAAGTACTACTGTGTCATTCCATAACCTAACTGACCTCATTGGTAGGATCTTTCTCCTGATATTCAGAGGATATTTACCTTGTTTCAAATTTACATAATCAGTTGTACTTACACCTTCACACTTAGAAAGCCTCTTCCTTTGCATGCATTTGTCACATAATAAAAAATTATACATACTTAATGACACAATCTTCAAAGAATTTAGTTACTGTTCTCTTTTTGGAAGATTAACTCAATTCCTCACCCTTGAGGTACCCAAAGTATAAGACTGTACTCCAGAAACGACCTTAGCAGTCACACATACTCTGATTTCCAGCTGCCTGATGCAGCTTTTCTGCATATATACTCTTCTTTCAGTGATGCCAGAAGCAACTCTGTTGCCTACATTACCAAGGCTTCTTACTACATTATTACATTTCAATCTACTCTCACTCTCACCAAGTATCCAAGTTTCCTCAAATGCATTACCTTTTCTCTGAATCTCTCAGGCTGCGTCTAGTTCTTGTCTACATTTAATCCATCTGTTGGACCTCTCCCACTTAGGTATCATACAGTGTAGTATCATCTGTAACTTTTATTAATATACTGTAGATCTCTCTTGCAGATTATTGAAGACATTAAATAGAATCAGCTCAACAGTATAAACAATGGGGAGGAAGCACATTGGGATGCAATTAAAATTGCACAATGGGATGATTCAAAGCACAATTTATATTTTAAGATGCTATTTCAAATATTTTATCCCACTTAGCTATTTATAAGAAGTTAAATATCTCACTGTAGTTACAGTTTCTAAATGCAATACCATAATTTTTCTGCATACATAATTAAATGTAGAATAAGAAACATGCGGACAGTCTTCCCCAGCAAACGAGTCCCATTCCAGCCACTGATAAGAGAAAGGTAGGCACATCAAGTCTATTCCTCAGCAAAAACTTTTAACCAGTTAATATTACATCTGTTATTCTACAGATCTTTAAAATTACAAATGAAAATACAGAGAGACCTAAATTTGCACTGACAATGAAGAATTCAGCTCCTTTCAAAAGTTCTTCTGGAATTCTACAGGGTGATCCTGTAATTCAAAGAATGTTGAACAACATGCTAACAGTACTTATAACTGGAAAGGTATTATTTAATATAAAGCTTAAATAACATTTAAGCCACTTAGTCTATGAAAAACATCATTACCTAATTTACACTCTGTTTTCCAGAAGACTCACTTTCAGCACAACTTATCATATCTCCTTCTGTTCTTGATGATGACTACAGGTCAAAACAGAACTTTCAGAACAGAAAGCACAGTAGCCAACTATTCTGATTCTTAAAGCTATTTGTCAGCCTATTAAAAATAAGAAAATAATTTGTCTGAAGAAATGAACAATCAAAACTCAAAGTGAAACCGAGGATGAAAAGGTAAGTCTAAAGATATATTAATTGTAAAAATAATACAGTCCATGCTATTTTATGCACAGTTGTTTATTCTTGTTCCATGTTTTAAAACTTGGACTCAGAAAAATCACAGGAAGTTTTGGTTTTTTACCCTCTTTTTTTCCATTAAAAGCACCATAGTTACACGGCTTGATTCAGTCGTCCTTTTCCACAATCACTTCTCCATGAAGTACTCTTCTTCTCTGCCGCAGCATGTGGAAGTAAAGTTGTGGAAATACTTGATCAAAGCATAAAAGAAAGCAAATTAGATTAAAAAAGTGCAACAGATTACATAACAGAAAAATACAATTTTGCAGAATGATGAACTGAGGAAAATTATTGCACACAGTGCTACAGTTGGTTGAGGTAAATAATAGCAAGCCATGAACACTGCAGTGAATTACAAAACAATAATTACTCACAAGTCAGGCAAGGCCCCCTGAACATATACCCTGTGTTCAAGGAACTTCCCTTCAACACTTTCTTTGTATAAACAGGACTTAACCACTTTCCAGCAGTGCCTGAAGTCTTTGAAACTGTGCTAAGGTAAGCATGTTTGAATTAAGACTTTGAGAAGGATATAAACATACCCTACTTGTTCTAGTCTGAAGTGAGGAGCTCCCTCTCTCCTGGCCCTCTGAGATCTGTTACTGTCCTGCTGATACATTTGATCCTTACATTTAATGGATAGAAAATTCGATTTATTCCTGAAACATTAAGTTATATAAACAACTGTGAAACTGTTAGTGAGTTATGATAGCTTAGGACATTTTTTACTCATATAAATCTCTCTCATTGGCCTCCATGATTTCTTGAAAAAAAATTCACCGTGTGCGTGTGCATACTGTGAAAGTCCATGCTTAAGGTCAACTACTTTGTGATCTATCTAGGTGGTCCTGCTCAGGCAGGGGGATTGGACTAGATGATCCTTTGAGGTCCCTTCCAATACCTAACATTCTATGATTCTTAAAGGAATATCTTTTATGGATACAGATCACAGATCTTTTTAACTTTAATTTTCCTGCTTCTCAATGCCTCTCCCTAATCTCTTGCCTTGTTTCTAGCCGCACTGTCCAGACTATGTAAACTATTCTGTTTGCCTAGTTTGGTCTAGCCACATTCACGGTGCTATATACGAATCGGCCTTGTCTACACTGCTTAGGTACCAGTGGAAGTGAAAGACAGATAGCCTCTCTAATGTTAGCTCTGGTCAGCCAATTGATCTGTGGCTTCTGGTATCTGGAAGTACAAGGACAATCTGATTAAACCAGGGATTGAAGTATGTTCAGAGAGGTTTAGGCGGTCGATTTCTGTGCAAATGAAATATTGGAGAATATTTCTTCAAGTTTTTCCCAAGCATGCTCAAACAGTGATTTTCAGAGGTGACACATAAATGGATATAAATAGCAACAAAACCAAGGCAAATCTCTGGCACAACTTGCAGGACAATTGTTAAGCCATTGCTTCAAAGTGGCAGAGGCACTAGAAATTCTCAGCAACACAATTACAGACATTTCTGTGTGTAAGCAAAAAGGTTTTTTACTTAGTCTAAGTCTTAGAAATGTTTTTAGCATTTTCACTGAAATTTTTAAGACAGCGTATGTTCTGAGGCAGATAACAGAACATAAAATTTCAGTCTAACCAATTAAAGAACAGTAAAGCTTGGAACAACAGAAAGCAGGCTTTTATAGTAGAAAGTGTTCAGCAAATTTAACTACAGGCAGTGTTCCCAGCATTGCTGATAATTGATTATGATTTTGTTAGCCTTACTACAGTTAAGTAATACTTACATGGCACATAGGAGAACATGACAATAATAAGGAAGTAATAGTAGTCAAAGGAGACGTTATATTTGTTGGGAAGTCTCAGCGAAAACATTCCTGTTTTCTTCACGTAGGGTAAAGCAGCATATATGGTTAGCAGTTCACCTGCAACTCCAGCAGGATACAAAATGATAAAAAAGTTGTATCTGCATTTAAAAAAAAAAAAACAAAAAACAAACAAAACACTCTTGTGAGAAACACCTCATGAATTTAAAATTTCCTCTTGCTATTATTAGTGGCACAGCAATGTATTACAGAAGTTCCTGCACCAAAATCAAGGACCGCATCCTGACTTGGCACAGAAAACCAGTTTCAGTTACTTTGGATAGTGTTACTTTGGTTTACAGAGAATGCATTCCTCAGTCCTTTTGTTTAAAAACAGTGAAGTATCAGAATGTTTGTATGTCTTTCTAATACCAAAGAGTGAAAAAATCTTCAAATTTGTAGTCTCTAGTAATGTCTTCTTTTAAATTTACTCATCTTGCTGCTGTTGTCACTAATAGGATTCAGACCAGGACAGGATCCCAAATTCAGATGATCCTACATACCTTTGACACAGAGCACGCACAGTGGGTCAATTAAAAATAAAAGAAAATGACAGTGCCAGAAACTTTTTAGATCCACTTTAAAATGGCAAGATGTTCAAATAAAAAGCGAAGGTATTCAGTTTAAAGAAAATGTGGTTTGAATGCCATAGGCAACATAAGCGGTGACAAAATGAAAAAGGTAATCAACAGGGTTTGTGCTGTCCTTAATGCATAGTGCACCATGGAGATGCAGTTTCTCCTAAGGAACAGCTCTTGAGTTCATGCAGGGAACATCAATGAGAGCTGTCATACAGAGAGAAAGGTACAGTGTGCACTCTGCGACCAAAAGAGATGAGATTCCAAACAGCAGCAATCAAACATGAAACCCTCCTAGGAGAAAATAGGCTTAGAGGATTCACAGGTCAGAGAACAGATTATAGGAGGTATGAGAAGGAACTGAGGCCATGACCTAAATACAGTTTGTCTCTATGTGGTGAAAAAAACCCAAGTAAAAATTCTGAACTAAAATCTGGAGCATACCTATGCAATTAACAATGGACAGGCAAATATTTTACCATTATAAGTTAAAGATCAGAAATTTCCAGCTCTGTTGGAGTACTGAATTTATGCCCAGTTGTGCTGTTTGATTATCCATAAATCTTGACGGGATATTTTGGACTCTATGAAAAGATAATACGTTTCCAAATGTTTTGTTTATAGCATATTTTGCCATATATCTCTGCTGTGAGAATGTCAGTTTCCCCTATTGTCTGTTATAAGGAAACAAAAATTATCATTCAAGATACACTTTTTGCCACCAAGTCACTGTATCTGTCAATGTAGTACTTTCTGAATGCACTTCTCTTTCTGAAGCCTACATAAAAAATTAAACCAGATCTGATTATTTTTAAGTTTGCCATTTAGTGCTTAAACATAACCAAGCCTACTACCTTAGGTATTAGCAAAAAGATAAAGTATTATAAGAGTGGACATAAACATCAGACATATCAAAGAAGTGCATTAGAAGCATCAGAACTGCATTATCTGTAAAATAAAAGGAAAATAAATGAATGGACTCTGAAATAAGAGTTGCCTATGCTGAATGTCGGTAAGATATTTTCCTTCTAACAGTGTAAGTCTGTCTGTCTTAAATGCATTTTTCAAATAATGACTACAGAGAATACTACTCTTCCAGTTAAGTCTCCTGGTAAACATGCAGTCTCTGTAATGTATCTGATCTAGTGGGCAACCTTAACTATGCTTCAAAATCAAAGCAGTTTTGATATGGAACACTCTTTTTATGTGGGCTTAACTAAGTCAATATTTAGCTTCACTACATGAATATAACCTTACAAAAGCTCTGATAAAGCAGAACTTCTCATGAAGCGATAACAAGCATACGGATTGAGTGACAACAACTCCCACATTTTCAAAGACCTGAAATGTCTTTGAACATTAATTTCAGGCATTGTATTCGAAAGCATCTTAAGGAGTCATACTGTAAGTTGAAAGATGACTCCAAAGATAAAGAAAAAAAAATAAAGTAAATTAAAGCAGAGCTCAAACTGTGAGACACAGAAAGCAAAGGACAAATCACACTCCAAAATCTCAGCTAAAACATTTTTAACATTTTAAACCAAGTAACAATGATCCCAAGTACAGAAAGCACCCGGCTTGCACTCTGCTGACACATAACCAAAGCTGAAACATCTGCTCTCCTGTGTGTTAGCTCAGCATGCGTGAAACTAACATGCACAGAACCATAAGAAACTGAAGTGCAAGACATCTCCACCTGGCCCACTTAATGAAGTATGGCAAATGGTTGAGCAGGTTGAATGTGTAGAAGGAATATCGAGTAATCTCTGTCACAGTCCATACGACCAGAAAAAGAATAACGCTCTCCTCATTCTGGATCTGCAGAAGCATAAAGAACCAACACTTTCTTCATCCTTAAGCTTCTTTTCTGTGCAAACTGCAACAGACTTCTGTTTAAGATATACAGAACAGAACTAACACCTTGTAAAGAAAAAAAATTTTGGCATAAAAGTGATATGCTGAAACCATTAGCATGTACAGTTCTTTATCATACGTATTTACTAACACACAGACATTTTGCAAACTGAGCAATCTTTATCCACTATGCAAATACCAAAATATAAACACCCAAATTGAGCTTATTCCTCCACTTTACTCTCTATCTGCATTTTCACTGTGCTAATTGTCTTTCTCTTTGAGGTTGATTTACTTGTTTATTTTCTTAGTCCTCAAAACAGCAAGAAGAAAACAACACTACAGGAGATATGTTCCTTTCAAAATCAGTTTTTACCCATTCTGCATTTCACTACTCTGTCTCCCAGACTTCCTCTTACTTTTTATCTTGCTTCTTCCTCACCATATAATGCACATCTCCATGAAACTTTAGACAAAAGGAATTGCTTAGTATCATCTACTAATTGGAACTTAGTCACAGAAGGTCAAATTTGGCAGACTTCAGGGAGCTGTAAGATAGTTAAGGAGCTGGAACACAGACGGACCACTAAATGAAGAGTGTTTGGTAGATTAGGAGCTTTGGGTAAACTCGCTCAACAATCCCATTTAAGACTTAAATTCTGAGTCATTAAACTGCCTCATCAGTAGGTAGCACATCTATCTGCTGTTTCAAAACATCGGTTCTTTTTCACTCTAAGTGAACAAAAAAACAAAAGTCCCCAAACACAGAGAAGGCACGTGGGGATCTATTACAAACACTACCTTCTGAGAAGAAGAATTACACGCAAGTAATTTTCTTTTCTTTAAAAGGGAAGGAATTTTGTAATACATTTCCATCTCTGAAGGCTGAAAAGCTCCAGGGATGTCTGTGAAATAAAATAAAGTAACACAAGTTTTATTAAAATTACAAAAAACGGAAATTATTTTTTTTAATAAAATGCAACATGGTGACAAAGCTTAATACATCTCAAAGATGCTGAAAATGCCTAACTGTCGAAAGTAAAGAAGAATTGTAAGTGTTCATCATCTCATAAAATTGCGCCCTCAATGTGTCAGTCAAAGGAGCAATTTTAGTGAAAGGATCTCACCAATATCACAAAAGAAAAGGAGATATAAAAATATCGCCAAACTCACAAACAAATAGCAACAACTGAAGTGCAAGGACATCCAAAGAAGCAAAGGGAAAGACAGATTTAGGCTGCTCTCAGTGTCATGCGATTAGAGACAAACATTGATAACCCAAACTTGGATTCATGTCCCAGTGCTAAATTCAAGCAGAAGAGCTTTAAATAAGTATGCAGAGAATTTCTATCTGTTGCCTTGCAAATCTCCAGTCAAGTAGAGAGATCTGGGTCTGGCTATTATCACTAACAAGCCTCTCACCACCTAAAGTGACCCTGAACATTCATGCCTGCTAAGCAATAGCAGTGTGAAATACAATCAGACATACATTCAGATGTATTTTTTCTTGGACACAGCTTGAACTACTGTAGATAGAGGAGACCAAAAAAAATGACTGGATATGCTGAAGATTTAATCCACTGCAGATAACAACAAAACAGCGAAACGCAGTGCTATATTCCAGCATTCATGTAAACATTCAATATAAAACTTGTTAGCCTTTGAGACATTTTCCCTTCAGGGAAAAATGAAAACACTTAGCTTACCAAAAAAAAACCCAAAACCCAACAAACCAAAAAAAACCAGCCTATTCCATGTTAAGAAAAGCAACAGTAAAAGAAAAGATGAAGTGTAGAAAACGAGCCCTTCGTGAACTGAAACAAAGGGATTTGACAACTGAGGCAGGTGCTATGATACCCCAGCAGCAGAAAGGCCTATGCCATCTGCTGGTGAGACAGTTTAACGGCTCAGTTTTTAAGCTTAAAGAAATTCAGGAGCACAGACTCAAAATCTGTCACTTAATTCTTACATGCCCTTCACAGAAAGCAGACCTCAGAAACTGAACTGAATGTCCTACCTACTCGCTGTAAGCAGTCTGCTTGTTTCATTCTGCTAAAGTTACAATCGCCGCCTGCAGCCAGGCAAATCAACGATCGTCATTTATACAGGACCTTAAGTGTCACTGTGGCACGCTGGATGACTTGATATATTTTTAATGAAAAAATGCAGGATGCATGCCATCAAATGTTACTATTACCATAACATTAAAATCTTGACAAAGTTCGTAAAATAAATCGCAAAATGACAACATTGTTTACCCAGGTAAATTTGATTTAAGCTGTATTTTCATCTAGATTAATTCAGTGAGTACTCATTAAAGTTTCTGAAAGGGAATCGGTTAACACTGTGGTCGATCTGCTGTTAAATAATAGCAGTAGTCATCACTCTCACTTAGGCAGACCACAGTTAGCACAATGCTGAAGACTGTGCTGATTCACGGCTAAGATCCAGACTCAGTTTCCTGAGGAGAAGCACATAAATTCCATCCTGTAACCCCAACCTCCAAAATCGCACTCAAGTACGTCAGTGTTCTCTGTAGGAATGTCATTTATTGTTGAACTGGTCTCCCTCATGAAATGAGAACTGTATGACTAGCTTCTCCTTAAAAACAATCGAAACACGACTTGCTCACGCACATACCTGTTTTATACTATGTGCAATGAACCACACCATGAAGATTCTCGAACTCACTTGGACCCCAGTCACAAGCACAGATGTGCGAACTATCCCTTAAAAAGAGAAACATGTTATCTCTGTTCCACAATTCATGTTTTAATTAGTTACAGGAGAAACTAAAACAAAGAACTCACCAACTGCACAGTGGACTACCTGTAAATAAAAATAAGTTAGACGTTACTGACGTACAGTATGTTACTATCTACACTATAAACATGGCCTTTTCATATTAATATAAACCTAGGCTTAATTCTGAAGGAGAACCGTGTTTTTGTCTCCAGCTAACAATCTCTAAAAGAATGTATGTTAGAGCCCTGGCAATCAATGCTGTGATGGGCTCAGTATCTGATCTGTGCAAATATATGAAAGAGATTTATTTTCCTAATTAATGGTATATATTACATATTTAAATACTTTCAAAGCATTGATTTTTTCAACTACCAAGCCTCCCTTCCATTATCTTATTCAAAGAAGAATTTTACAGGACGGTATGGAGTTATATAAGGGATGCTAAACACACAGCGATTTTAAAATGTTCTGTATTCATTACAGATTAATAACTTTACTATAATTTTGCCAATGACAGCTATAAAGCTTCAGATTTATTGTATTTTCCGGTCAGTAATATTTAGCAAATACAGTGCTTTCATTATTTTGAAAGATTTGAGTAGAATTATTTATTGTGAAAGTTTAATAACATAAAAGCCTATATACAGCCAGCCACATGATTTTAATAGTTGCTTGAACTACAGATGGTGTAGGCAGACTGAGAAAATAAGTCAAAAAGTAGATAGGCACTCTTTGTTGTGCCTGGGAAAGAACTGTAAGTGCTCAATACACCCAACAGTTTCATTCCAGAGATGTACTGTAAACTGAGACCACGAGTACGTAGTTGACCACAGTCGTATTATTTAAAGAATACTTTGCATGACCTGCACAGATCATGTTGTAACAGATTATATGAGGCATCTAAATCCAGCCTGGAAATAAGCAGAAGCAGGAAAGGCACAGAAGGATAATGAGTCCAGTACATGAAGTAAGAGGAAAGCCATCATCTCTGGAGATGGAGATATCTACTAAGCTAGAGGGTTGATCTGCTAGCTGGAATGCATTCAGAGATTTTTGACTTTTGAGTTAAAGACTCTCAAATCAAAGCAGTTCCCAGGCAGCATGTGCTTTAAAGAAATATTAGAATTAACTTTGAAAGAATGTACCGATTTGTTTCAACTAGTCACCTTGCCCCGCAAAAACCCTTATTTAAATAATAAGGTTAAAAGGACTTTGAGTACTGATATAATATTTTGATATTAAATGCAGGTTAATAATGTGTTTTGCCTACAATATGCAGCATCCAGTAAAGCAAACTAATGTTTAAAATTTACCTCAAGCAAAGCAAATGTCTGGAAAAATTTAAGCGTCTTTTGAACGCTTCTGAATAAGCCTCTATGTGTTCCTTTCTGTATATAAAACCGCACCATGGCAATACCTAACACCAGCCACCTACAAAAGAAAGAGAATGGATACATTTCAAATTAGAATTCTAAAAATATCCATCCACCGCAAATAATTTAGTAGAATATTTTCTTCACAGAATATCTTTGCTTCTTCACTTCTCAGTGTTCTTAGGAGATTATTAAAAATATCTTTAGCCATAAATATTATATAATGTTATGTAAACATTACGCTCTTTCATCTCTTTTACTTGGGAAAGGATAGAGAATGACTTGTTTACCTTCAGAGGCCTGACTTGAATTAAGGGGACTCCCCAAAACCACGGGTCAGTCAGACTTTTCACTAGCAGTGACTGTATTTTTATTATTGAACCCTCATGCATCTTTACTGTGAATTACTGTTATCTGAAAACACGTGATGAACTCAGCACTGAAGCCACTCTTTTGAGTCGCAGGTTTGTATAAGGACCAGAACTTATGCACATCATTTCTACATTTTTTCTGGCCCCTCAACTCACAATTTTCAGAACTGACTAGTGATTTGAGTGCTTCTGTTTGTGATTGTCCAGCTGAAGTCACCATTACGATTCAGTTTTCAAAAGTGTTGAGGAGTTATCTTTGAAAATCAGACTCCAAAGTGCCGAGAGATGGGTGCTCTATGCTCCTGGCTTCTAGAGGTAGATATGTTTAACTAGCATGTTCGATGGTGTTGGCTAATCTTTTAATATTTGTTTAAGGAAGCTGAACAATGCTACCAACTGATAACCCTTCCAATGTAAAGGAAAGAAAGTAACAGCATCTTTTAATCAAACTGGAATTTGATACAAAACTGAAATTCAGACCCCGAACGGAAATTGAGACTAAAAAAAAACAAACTTCTAAACTGTGGTGGGTTGACACCCACCACCCAGCCTAGACTCAGTACAATAACCCAAGCATGTGCAATTCCTTCTATATAATTAATCCATGTTTATATAATAAAGATTTTCAAAATAGTGTGGTGTATGTTCCATCCTTAATGCGGAGCTATGCCACATTCTTCCAAACACCATGCTAGTAGTGAGGTGCCTTGAAAACTTCAGGTTTCAATCCACAAAGTATAAAAATTCATTAATATAGACTTATAGGCATAACCAGAGCTATAGATGGATGGCTGTTTTGAGAGTTAAAAATAAAATTACAAAAAAATACAATAATTTTAGCTTAACTTCTTGTCTGATGATATCGGAAATTATTACTCAGTCCTTTCATTCCACACAAAGCCATAGCAAGCATTCTGTACAGTGACATGAGCTCTGGCTAAGGAAGAGCCCGAGTGGAAAAGCAGAGGGGTCTGAGAAATACTCAGAGGCAGATTCAGAGAGCGTATAAACATCGGGAGAAATATGAATATACACATTTGGATAAATATTTAACATCTCTCTTGTTCTCATACTCTTCCCTAATCATAGGTACTGGCTAACTTTGGAAATGGGGTACCAAGAAATACTGATCTTTGGTCAGGCTTGTTATGCTGTAACGGCATGTGATTCGCCTGGGTCGTGACAGCTCTCTGTTTGCCTCGGGTGGCACGTACTTCAGTATCAGCCCCTTAACAACTCTGACACACGGTGCCTACTGCTACCCAGTCACTCGGCGTGGCTCATTCCAGCACTTCATGATGGCATTTCAAACTCACATAGAGTTACTCAGGCGTCCCCACATGGTAGGAACGACTCCTCTCCTTGATCCCTTCTACTTTAAGTCCAGGAATCCAACCTGCTGGAGCTCCAAAATCTGCCCCCACAAGTGTTACTTAGATTTTATAACGGATCTTAAATCTGAGCACAGTAATTTGAGGTTGTCTCCCACCACTGTGGAAACAAGGAATTACTGGACTATCACGGGCAGTCCTTCACAGTAAAGCTGCCCTGTGAAGTGAAAACAGTGAAGTGGAAGGTGACAGTGAGTTTATATCCACCTGGCGCACGAATAGTGACAGCAACAGCTCTGTCCTAGTCCTCACCTGAGAAGTTATCACACATCTAACTAAAAAATTCTAATTTCTGCACCTCATTCTGTAACATAAGAGTTGCAGAGAGAAGGAATCTTGGACTACACTCAGAAGTAAAGACTACAAATATTTTTCTTATGTAAGTTTTTATTTGGATTTCAATTTCTGCAGATTGACTTATTTAGGTGTCAGTGGCTTTGACTTTGGATGTCAGGAAAGACCTTGTATTGAGTATTGCAAATCACCAGGACATGGAAAACACTTTCTATAATAAAGGCAGCATTACCAGTTCGGACTTTCAGCAAGATTGGGTACTAATCTGTCATTTCAGACCCTTAAACCTTTGTTAGAAAGAAATATAAACTGCAATTTTTTTATTAGAATGGTTGTTAACATGCAATTATGTATTAGTTTGTTAAAACTCTAGAAACACTTTGTTCTTTTGCACTGTCTGGACAAATGTACAAATACACTGTTCTTGCTACTTCTTTATCCTGTGTAGTGCCCTTGTTAAGTATTGCTCTATTTCAGATGTTTCTTTTTCTCTTAAAAATTGTATCCGTAAAAGATTGTAAGAATTTGTCTTTATCTCTTATTTCTCTGTTTCCACATAAAATTTGCAATTTTGCATATCTTAATTCCTTTTGATGTTAATGGAAGATGGGAGAGAAAGATATGGGAGATACTGAATCAGCACCTAAGGTCAAAACTAATACGCTTCGATAATCTTCCGCAGACATACAAAAGTCAGTGGCAAGAGTCAGTGTTCATTAGCAAATTCACACATGGAGCACGAGGCTGGGAATCTGATGAGGTAACATTAACCTGCCAGCTAGAAAAAAACTACATTGAGTAAAAGCACTTTTCAAAAGGTGCTGCTGCAATATATGAACAGACTTAAATGTACGTGTTCAAGATTCACAGATGCAAGTGAGAAGAAAGTCATTACAATCATATTCCTGGTTTTCTGCATCAGTGCCTCAACTCCTGCTTCAACTTCAGCGTATCAGTTTTGCTCTATCGGATTCAGATGGCAGAGATTTCACCCACTGGTAACCAGAGTAAAATTGTTCTCGTGATGAGTGTCAGCCTGGAAGTTATGAAATTGTGTGTTCTTCGTTTTCTTTTAAGCATGTGGATTTTTTTTTTTAATTTTTTTTTTCCCTAGAGTTAGCGAACAGGACAAATTTTCAAGAAGCAAAACTATGCGCTTCAAGTACTAACAACACAAACCCGAGTGCTCTCATCTGTTATTCAAAACAAATACCCACTTCCCTCAAGGCAAAGCATCGCAGTGCGGAGCAGCAGCTCAAACGAGCCCCTTGGGGTATTTCAGCTCTTTCCCCCTCCACCCACCCGCTGCGCATCACCGCACGCCCGCTGGCGCCGAGGACCGCGCTCGGCTTCGGAAATTTCTGCCTCGCTTAGATCCGGGGCTCACGGACCTGGAGGGAAACCGGGGCCGTGAGCTCGCCGAGCCAGCCGCAGGCAGGAACCGCCGCCCGGGACAGCTCCCCCCGCGCCCCCCGCACTCCCTCAGCCGCCCCGACACCCCCGGCGGCACCGAGGGGCGCTTTCGCCTCCCCGCGGCCGGCGGGCAGACCGACCCTCCCGGCGAGGCGCGGGGGCCGGCCCGGAGGCGGGCGGCCGTGGAGGGGCGGCGGCGGCGGCGGTGCCGAGGGACGCGGCCCGCGCGGCACCCCCGCCCGGCATTCCTGTCCCGGCTATACTTAACCTCCGCGGCGGGCTCGGGGTGACGCGCCGGCGGCCGGCAGCGCTGCACCGTATTAGGCAATGCCCGGCGGGCAAGGGCTAGCGGCGGCTCCCCTGCGCCCCGGCTCTCGCACCGGCGAGCTCCCCTGCGCCCCCGGCTCTCGCCCTCGGCTGCCCCAGCCTGCCGGGCCGCCGGGACCCCGCCTCGCCTCGAGGCTCCCGCCGCCCCGCACTACGGCTCCGCGCTCCGCTGAGGCGGCGCGCCGCCGGCGCGCCGCCGGCCCGCGGCGTGCCCGCGCCCGCTTACCCCGCGGTCATGGCGACGTCGTAGAAGATGAGCCAGGCCGTGGCCAGGGCGCCCAGCCTCCTCCTCTTGCCATTCTCCTTCTCCTCCACCGCGCCGTTGCCGCCGCCGTCCTCCTCGCTGGACGCCATGGCTCCCCCCGCCCCGGGCAGGGAGCGAGAGGCGCACACCCGCGGGGAGGAGGGGCTCCCTCCGCGGCGGGGCTGAGGCCGCGCTGACAGCCGGGCCGCGCGCCGTCTCTCACCCCATCCGTCTCCCTCGAGGGCCGCTGCCCGCCGCCAGCTGCTCACATGGCGCTGCGCGCTCCTCCCTCCGCCTCGCAGGGGCTCCCCGGGGCACGCTGACCCTCCGGGGGCGGCGCGGCGCGGCGGGCCGCGGCCCCCGGGCGGGGCGAGTGCGCCCGGCGGCGGCCCGCACGGGGGTCGCCGGGCGGGCAGAGCCCCGGCCCTCAGGCGCTGTCCTCCCCCGGGTGAGGGAGCTCCCCGCGGGTTGGTATTGGTACCGCGTCTCCGGCCTCGCTGGTGGGCGTCAGGCAAAAGCGGAGGGCATAGCCCACCCCGACAAAAGCGACAGAAAACACCACAGTTCTTGAAAAACACAGAAATGCCTGTCGGAGGTTGAACATCTGGGAGTCTGGTCAGAGACCGACGGGTGGGAATATGCCCAGGCCCCCATTCAGAGGCCCAACAGCCATCTGTCAGGGTGACCCCAGGGAGAGGGCACCTTCCAGTCCGGTAGGTTGAAATAAATGCCACCCTCAGCACACAAGGAAAACTAAGGCCCACGCCTGAGAAGTGGGGGAAATTTTCTTCCTAGGGCCTGAAGAGTGCCCAGCCGGCAGTCTGAAGGATGAGATTTGAATGCAGATGTTGTAAGTCTGCTCCCTGTGCACACGCACAGGGAAGCAAACCCAGCACAGGGAACGTTGCTGGGACTCGCTCTGGAAGAGAGGGCAGCCTCAGCCCGAGCTATTCCCATGTGGCATGGGCCTTCAAAGGTGCAGGCTGCACCCGCTGTCCGGACACCTGGCGCAGTCTGTGCCAGCTGTGGGCAGTGTACAGGTAACCTTAGGCTTCTCATTTCCACAGCTAAGCGTGGTGACCATGGCCACCCAGCCCAAACACCTCCAACACAGGCATATACAGACAGAATAATTCCAAAAGTGGGTCAGGATGCATGTTTGAATTGCTACTTTTTCAGTCCTAAAAGATCTCAGGAGTCCAAGTCTACCTCCTTTAGGATGGGATAGGTCATCTCAATGTCTAAAATGACTAGGTGGTCTTGGTTCCTGGGCCTTCAGACAAGAGATTAATACATGTGCCATACAAAATCTCGGTCTCCCTCGCCTTGCCAAAGCACACAGCAGATGTTCAGCTTTCATCCTCAAAATACATGCGCACTGGCAACGGCAAATGTATCACATGGGCATGCAAAACGCTTACTTGGCAAAACAGCACCACGTGCGAGCTAGCAAGGTTATAGTAAGAATCCATATTATGCACGCCCAGCCACTTTCCATGTTCAAGTAGTCATAAACATAACCCAGTTCGGGAATCCTATAGTTAAAAAGTATAGACAGAAGAATTCACACAGAATTGAACAACCTAATTCAGAAGTTTTTGCCAACCTTATGCTTCAGAGGAAAGCGCAAGAAAACATGTAATGGGCAAATATGGAATAATCTGAGCCTAAATTTCATCTTTATGTAACAGTTATAAGTTGTTTAAACTCTGTAGCTTTACAAAATATTTTCAACACTTATTATTCTGAGTATTCCTGCTACCTTACTTATACCTTTTTTCCCCAAAAATTTCAATTCTATCTTCAAGTCTTCCTACCTTCTTGGCTTTGACAAATTAACCATATACTATGCGAAAATGTCTTTTTTTGTCATTTGAATTTGCCAACTTATGACTTCATTAACTGATGAAGGCTTTCTGATTTAAAATTATGATATGCAGAGGAAGGCATGACCCGATCCCAATTCTTAATGTTAGTTGTGATTTTTTAATACTTTCAGCTATCGTTTACCGTTTCCCTCTTGAGATTTTTCCACAGTGGATTTGAGAGAACAAATCCTATTTGCTTTCTGAAGTGAACATTTTCCATCCTTCCTTGGATGTTTTCCATGCTTTTGCATAGAATCTTCTGAAATTTGATACTCAATGTTTGATACTCTCATTAGATTCTGTATTACTTTCCTTCTCACTATTTATTTGCTCAAACTTACTGATTTTGCATGCACAAGTTATCTGTAAGGATGACCAGGTTTGTCTTCAGTTGATTTAGTCAATTAAGAACTTATTAGTGATGATAAGTAGCTCAATGTTTTCGCTCTAAAATTACGGGGTCTATTTATGAGCATACAATTTCTCTTCCTCTTGCACTACCCATTCACCCATTGATGAGATATTTCTGAATATCCTCATAATCCTTTTCAGATTTGGATAAACTAAACACTGTGTTTTTGCAAGTTTTGCCATCTCACACTTGTCTATGTTTCTTGACCATTTATGAATGCATTAAGCACAAAACCTATTACAGACCTTTCATAAACACTCTTGATTTCTTTTTGCCATAATAAAGAAAACTTGGTCTTTGTTTCTGTTTCCCATATTTTGACCCATGGAGATATTTTATTCCTTAACCTGCAACTACTTCATATCCTTGGTAGTTCCTGTGTGACAATTTTTCAGCAGCGTTTTCAAAATGTGTTTGTTGCGTTAAAAAATTATTTTTTAAAATTCTGGTTTTGTAATTACACGTTCCAGGAATTGAAATAAATTATTTGAAACATACTTTCTTTTTCATAAGTTTTCTATTATTATTATTATTTTAATCATTATTTCTGTCAATTTGCCATGTATATATTTGTGGTTTACTAGTCTGTATTTTCTGAATCTATATAAGATCCTTTACTTAAATTTGATAAAATTTCAAAGTCTTAAGTACAGTATCTGTGCTTAATTAGAAATACTGTACTTTTATAGTGGCAAAATTGTTTCATCTACTATTTCATCTTTGACTAGCACCTTTTGGCCCATAAAATCTCAGAATGGTTCATAAGACAGATTTTGTCTACATACAGAAATGTAATCAATGGAACTGAATGGGCTTATACATTAATCACATTATCTAAATAAGCTTTTTAAGTCAATTATGACCAGCGTATCAATTTAACTCAACTTTGCTGTTATTCAAGCACAATCTGAAATCAAACTTCCTAATAAACGTTAAGATAGTCAGACCGAGGCCTTTTGTGTTGTAGGTGAGTGCGTCATTATGTTTCGTACTCATTCTCGTCCTTCACAGGCAGTTCTCCTTTATTCACTCTGGTTCCAAACCATCAACATTGCTGCACTGTTATTGCAAAAATGAATGGTTTTCCTGGCCTTCTTTGTGACTGATGTTATCAACGTGTATTTATCTTCTGGGTTCCTATTGCACAAGCAGATATTCAATACTTTATAAAGCTGAATGGGTTTTGTTCCCAATCTTTTTCCAGAAATATAAGGTGAAGCTTTTATGAGAATTATTTTCTCATGCAGTGTTCTATAATGACTTTTTTTGTTGTTGTTGTTACAGAATTTACCTAACCAGTATGGGAACACTTCTATGGAGAAGGACTTGGGAGTACTGGTGGACGAGAAGCTCAATATGAGCCGGCAATGTGCTCTTGCGGCCCAGAAGGCCAACCGCGTCCTGGGCTGCATCAAGAGGAGCGTGGCCAGCAGGTCGAGGGAGGTGATTCTCCCCCTCTACTCTGCCCTCGTGAGACCTCACTTGGAGTATTGCGTCCAGTTCTGGAGTCCCCAACATAAGAAGGACATGGACCAGTTGGAGAGGGTCCAGAGGAGGGCCACGAAGATGATAAGAGGGCTGGAGCACCTTTCCTATGAGGACAGGCTGAAAGAGTTGGGGCTGTTCAGCCTGGAGAAGAGGAGGCTCCGGGGTGACCTTATAGCGGTCTTCCAGTACCTCAAGGGGGCCTACAAGAAAGATGGGGAGAGGCTGTTCAGGAGGGCCAGTTGTGATAGGACAAGGGGTAATGGTTTTAAAATAGAGGGAGGTAGATTCAGGTTGGATATTAGGAAAACATTTTTTACCATGAGAGTTGTAGAACACTGGAACAGGTTGCCCAGAGAGGTGGTGGATGCTCCATCCCTGGAGACGTTCAAGGCCAGGTTGGATGAGGCCCTGAGCAACCTGATCTAGTTGGAGATATCCGTGTTCCTTGCAGGGGGGTTGGACTAGATGACCTTTGAAGGTCCCTTCCAGCCCTAACGATTCTATGATTCTATGATTCTATGAATGAAAAGTTGTAGTGCTCTGAAAGTAATATAATGACTTATCAGATCCACTGTCACAGAGGAAGGTCATCTACTGCGAAACGCTGCAAGAATTACTTAGTACGAGCCCTGCAGAATCAAGGGAGTAGCTTTGTACTTCAGAATAGTTAAATGCCAGATGGTAACTTAAAATCCTAAGGAAAGAGAATTTGTTAAAAATATTAACAACTGAAATTCTGCTTGTCCTTCTTCCCTGTCTTCACTTAATCTTTCCAACACTCTTTGCAAGAACAAAGTGTTTAGACAACAGACTTATATATAGTACCTGCACGCTTTTTTAGGTTTACAGTATGTAGTAATCATGTAGTGAGGTATTCAAGGATAAACGCAAGTAAACAGATTTTAGCTAATTGAACAACACAGTGTTTACACACTTTCTGTGCATTCACTCAAGTGTGTATATCTATTATTTTATTTACTACTCTAGGAATAGGACAGAAGATGCTTCCAAAAGGCATCGCGTAGAACACATTGCGTAAGTCTCTTGGGAAGACCTAGAAGACATCTTTGTATTTGGCACATCTGAGGCAGTTGGACTTTTGCACTGCTACTGTGAGATAAATGAGTCATATTAAGCCTCTGACTGTACAGTTCTGTAGCCAGTGAAGGAAAACTTGCATCATGAACACATGATGAAGTGGAAGTTTGTATTTCTGTTATAAAAATACAAAAATTCTGATGTGAACATTTAGAAGTCTTTGTATGAAAACTATTGATTCTATATATCTGAAAAGCCCTAGTATATTTATTTTATGTACTGAAAAGCACCAGTTTGAGATGCCCTTGTGTATTGTTATATTTAATCCTTCTCAGAAGCAAAACTATAACCCAGACTGCAATGTTGAAGGACAGACACATGTTAAAGGGAGAAGACTAACCTGCTCATCTGAGACTATCCTGACATTTTGTTGCATTGCTAGGCTTGGATAGATTTATCTATAGACCAGTGCCACAGACTGTAATCTGTGCATTCAGCACTTTTGCACACTATGCACATCGGCTGTATCAGGAAGCTAACTCTACTGTAGTGTTCTAATTATATAGATATACATATAAAACTTGAAATTGGCACTGTTAACTTCAATGATACTCTTCACATGAGTAAAATAAAGTATGTGTTGAAAATGAACTGCTAGCCTAAGTAAAATATTCTTACATTCCCTTCCCTAAATTGTGCAATAAATGTAATATTTTTCTCAAACAAAGCAGCTTTGCTACCTTGCCAACAGATATTAGGCAGACTTTTCACAAAACACACTTCAACAATATTCAAAATACCCTTCTGATTCTCAGTGTATTTCAATCATAACTTGCTTGTGTGACACTACAATCTCTACAGAGGAGAACGCTTCCAGTATTAGTCTCAGAGCATGCACAGTCTTTGCTTGTTATTTAGTTTTACTTCAAGGACTTGAGCTAAAAAGGGCTCTTTATCAAGGGAGCAATGTTCCAGTCTAACTCCCATTATGGTCAGTGGAAGTATTTGTATTTTCCTTCTTAGAAGAGTGGTGGAGAACTAAAAGATTAATACTAACTTCATCATGGTCGAAAACTGGTCTGAGTTATCAGCAAGAAAAAGTGACCATATTGGGTGTAGTCAGTTTGGCCACACTGAGAACAGGTGTTCGTGCCAAAAAAAGCACTAGGACAAGTGGTTCTCCATGGCAGTGTCAGAAAGCTGGCACAGAATGATGCTCCTGCCAGCATCCCCAGGGAAGTCCAGGCACCCGGAGGTCCCAGCAGCTCCCAGATTATCTGCTTCTTGCAGGTATATCGCAATAAACCACCATCAGCTTACTAAAGCAAATAGTATAAACACATTTTTGTGTTTGACTTTAGTGAACTTGTTATCCAAAATCATTTAACAGAACTGCAGTGTAAACATATGAAATATTACTTCATGTGAGCTGATTTGCAAGTCCTGCTTTGAATACAGAAAGATTGAGGAAGATACAAATTCTTGTTTCTGGCATCTGTATGTGAAAATATTAACTAGGAAGTTGCGTGCTACAATTTTAATGTGGTCAGGGCAAACTGAATTGTTTTATAAAGTTTATTATTTGAATACTTGCCTAGTTCTAAAATTGCATGGGTTTAAGGGAACTCCAACTATATGCTTCATATAATCCTACTTGCATACTTCATAAATGTTAAGGCCAAAAAAGACAAATAATTTTAGCCTGGCTTCTTGTATAACAGAGGACACCAGACTTACTGTATTGATATTTTTCATATATTCTCCTCATATAAAGAAATAGATAAGAATACCGTAAGTAAGCCATGCAACTTGGACACTTGCAAAATATTAGGACATGTACAATAAAATCATAGATGGGAAGTAAATCACTGTAGTCCAGTACTTAGAACATTTTCACGAGGCCTGTGACTGAGATACATTTTGTCTTAATCATGTTGTTGTATTGTTATGCATTACAGCATCTTGCATGCCGTCCAAAACATCTTGTACTCGGCCTGTCAAAGCCAAAAGCTGTGATTAAATGGACTGCTGGCACTTTCTCTATTCTGAACCTTTCTCTTTCCCTTTGGTTTTCTTTTCTGCTCAGCTTCCAGCTCTGAAAGCAACGTATATAGTGGACTATAATGAAAATGCAGTTAAAATAGAGGTCAGCTTGACTGATCCCTGAGACAACCGTTGGTCTTCATATCTATCTCCTTGCTAAAGGTGTACCGGCCTGACTTTTTCCTGGAGTTATACACCTTATCTTTCCAGTGCAGCAGCTAGCAAACTAATTAATATGTGCTAAAATAAAGGGAGATGCCAAGTATAATACTCTTCCAGTAAACTGGAACTGCAGTGGACTTCCCCTCCATGACCACAATGGTTTTTTCTTCCTCTAAATAATATGTTCGTCTAATGCAGATGTGTGTCAACTGAGTGACTGTAAAAAATATTAGAACTTCTCTAGCAGATCGTCATTTATAAGTTAATGTTCCTAAGTACCCTTTCCTACGGGAAGACTTGAAGGAAATGATTTATTGTGTATCATCAGAATGCAGAACTAACCTTGGTATGGATAAATGCTTGTCATAACTTAAAAAAAAGAAATAATTATATAAACAAACAACGAAATTAAACAGTTACTTAAGCAAATTCAGAAGTATGTCACATCTTTAAAATCCAGGAAGCGAGTTGCACTGCCAATTAACTGAATATATACCTTTATCACTTAGCAGTATCTGAACAACAGTACTATAAAAAAAATGACGTGCAAAGAAAGAAGTGCCCATTATAATTATAGAATTACAGAATCATAGAATGGTTTGGGTTGGAAGGGACCTTAAAAATCATCTAGTTCCAACTCTTCTACCACAGGCAGGAACATCTTGCAGTAGATTAGGTTGCTCAAAGCCTCATCTAACCAGGCATTGAACACCTCCAGGGATGGGGCAGCCACAACTCCTCTGGGCAACCTGTTCCAGTGTTTCACCACCCTCAGCATAAAAAATTTCTTCCTCAGATCTAATAAAAATCCACCCTCTTTCAGTTTAAAGCCATTGCCCCTTGTCTTACCACTACGTGCCCTTGCAAAAAGTCCCTCTCCAGCTTTCCTGTAGGCCCCCTTCAGATACTCGAAGGCTGCTATAAGATCACTCCAGAGCCTTCTCTTCTCCAGGCTGAACAGCCTCAAGTCTCTCAGCCTGTCTTCATAGGAGAGGTGCTCCAGCCCTTGGATCATCTTCATGGCCCTCCTCTGGACTCGCTCCAACAGTTCTATGTCCTTCTTGTTTAGAGGACTCCAGAGCTGAATGCAGTATTCCAGGTGCGGTCTCACAAGAGCGGAGTAGAGGGGCAGAATCACCTCCCTCGACCTACTGGTCACACTTCTTTGGATGCAGCCCAGGATACGGTTGGCTTTCTGGGCTGCAAGTGCATATTCCTGGCTCACGCAGAGCTTCTCACCAACCAGCACCCCCAAGTCCTTCTCCTCCAGGCTGCTCTCAATCCAACTCTCTGCTCAGCCTGTATTTGTAATTGGGATTGCCCCGACCCATGTGCAGGACCTTGCACTTGGCCTTGTTGAACTTCATGAGGTTCGCTTGGGCTCACCTCTCATCATCATCATCATCTGAGACTGTTTACTTTGGACAAAAGTAGTACAGTTTTTTAAAAAAACACTACCTAGAACTTGCTATAAGGCTGTCTGGAGGCGAGTCCTAAGTCAGGGAACTGTTGGGCAGATAAGCTCCTCTATGAAATCAATACAGTCAGAGTCAGATTATTACAGAGGCCATCTTCAAAAGGAGGTCTGAAATAGGACAGATGAATAATCCCCTGGACATGCCTGTTTTACTTGATCCAGTTTGGTGAAGTGGACTCCCCAGCCATGCCTTCACACCTCTTCCCTTGTTTGGGATGTAATTGCAAGGTGAGTCAGACGAGTGACATGATCCAACAGGGAACTTTCTGCAGTGGGGTAGTTTTTGGCTGGATCAGCTGACTGTGGAGCCACACATGAATTGGATCGAATTCCAAATCTAATACGAGAAATGTGGTGGCAGCACATAGTTGTGGGCACAGGGAGTGCAGTGTTGCTACATTCTCCATCAGCTGTAGTTACCATGATATTAGATGCAATTTGAGACTGTACCTTTGAACTGGATTGCTTACTTTTAGCTAGCTAACTTGGGCAGCACGAGTCCCATTTCAAATGCAGTAGCAAATAATATGAACATTTTGAACTACATCCAACAAAGGAAGCTTAACACACCTTTTTTTTAATAGCATACTCATTATACTACTCACACATAAGGTGGAAAAGCTGGTTTCCATAGCCTTCTGTGCCTGAGAGGGCAAACCCCACACTTCGTGGAAGAGTGCTCTGACCACCACCCTTTGCTGCACCATGGAAGAAGGCTAGAGCTGTGAGACAGGGAAAAGAGGGAGATACAATATAATACAGAGTATTCAAAAGACTCTTGAACTTCACACTGTGATCAACAGAAAAAATTGTTACAGGAACAAAATGAGCCATGACTACAGAGTCTTAAGATTCTCCCTGAGCATAGACTACCTTTTTCAAAATGTTGAGTAGGGTGTTGCCTTGGAATAAAGTTGGGTTGGAATCCTTTCAGGCTGAAGACAGTCTAAAACCATAGCTCCTCACATCTCTTGTGTTTGCTCTTACTGCAGGACTACTGCATGAAAGCTCTGCCTGTTTTGAAAGGATTCTTACAATTCGCTTTGAAGCCCATCAGCAGGAGGGGATGAGAAAGGAGGGGATAAAACAGGCTTTGAGAACATCTACCATATGTCTTTTGTGAACATAATGGGGGATGATGAATGGTGAGGACGTAAAGCATCCTCTGAGAATATCTAGCAGATGTTGTTGAATTGAGGCGGAACCCAAAGAAAACACAAAATTCCTTAAAAATAGTCAGTCCTAAACAGTAGATTAATGTTGACCTGCATCAGCTGCTGAAAACAGTTGTGGCAGATAGGGAAAGAAGCAGAACTCAAGATCCTGCAAAAAAATTCAGTAAAATAAGGAAGTGTCTAATGACTGTAAATCCCTGTGGGAAGAGGCTTGGCGTGCAGTTTTCATTTGATGTGTCAGAAGTCTGCCTAACGCAAGCAATCACATTCATTATTGAGCACGGTTAGTGCTATTGGTTGCACCTGGTGTTTCTGCACTGCAAAGAGTAGTAGTATCTTTTCCATTTATTGTTTGCACTCGTGACATGCCCATATTGCTCTTTTAGACATCTATGACTCTTCCCTCACACGTGTGCATGTGCCCTTTTTTACTTGATTTGCGATCCAGCTGCTTCAGAGCAATTGAACAGTACTAAAAGTCCTTAAGGATAATGACTTGAGTTCTCCATGACAGGAGGAACAGGCAGAATGTGTCATATCCTATGAGTCAAATTGTTATTGTGGGATACGTCCCATCGAACCCAACAAGATACTTGCACAAAGTGCAGCACCAAGGTACGGCCGCGGGATATTCAAGGCCCCATGAACAACCGAAACTGGTCTGATCCCGACAGGACCTAACCGTGGAGATGTGGCCAGGCTCCCGTGCCACGCTGTGAAAGACGCTGTCACAGCCACCACGCTGCGCCTTCGCTGTCGGCCCCTTCAGCAGCATGACGGCATTAGCAATGAAAAGGCTCAGCCCGATGTACAGGGAAGCTCTGAAAATTTCCTGTAGGGAGTGAACGTGTCCGGGCACAAAGCTGACCCACCTACTAACTAGGGAGGCACGAAAGAGCGCGGCAGAACTAAATAAAAGCCACCCCCGCCTCGAGCCGCCCTGCCGGTCGTCAGCTGCCTGCCCTGGAGCGGTGGGGCTGGACCGGGGGGCAGCCGGGGCGCTGCCGGTACCTCCCGGGAGCCGGGCGACAGGCGAGGCTGGTCCAGGCGGGGCGCCCGCCCGCCCACCTGCCGAGCCCGGCGAGGGCCACGCACTGCTCGGGCTGCGGTGCCTGCGGAAGCGGCCCGGGGTGCTCTCACGCCGCCTAGGCGCCCTCCCGGGCCGCTGTGCCGGGGCCGCCCGGCGGCGGCGGGGCCGCCCCCGTTTCCCAGCATGCCGCGCGCGGGGGGCCGGCTCCCCGGCCCTGCGCGGAGGTGGTGGCGGAGGTACCCCGGGCGGGAGGGGGAGGAGCCGCTGCTGCCTCCGCCGGCGCCGCCGAGGGCTGCTCACTCCGCCGCCGCGCTGCCGGGAGGGGAGGGGTGGCCGCATCGCGCCCCCGCGCCCCGCGATGCCGCTCTTCGCCACCAACCCCTTCGACCAGGATGTGGGTGAGTGGTGTCCGCCGTGCCCCGGCCCGGCCCGCCGCTGCCGCCTCCTCCTCACCGCGGGCCGTCGGCCCGCTGCCTCCCGCCCCAGCCCGTTGCTGCTGAGCTCGCTGGCGCCTGCCTGGCCTGGCGTGGGGCGGGGAGCCGGGGGCAGGAGCGGCGGTCACGGCGCGGTGGGGAGCGGCCGGGCCGGGGGCGCTTCTTGGCAGCGGGCGGCGGGGGCTGCGGCCTGGTCGGTGACAGCGCGGGGGCGGCGGGGGCTGCGGCGGGCCCTGCCTGGCTTCAGCGCGGGGATGCCTGCGAGACAAGCCGGCCTGCTTAGCCGGAGTAACGTTGGAGCGCAGCAAAACAAGTGGTGAGAAATGCTTATGCTGGAGGGCTGCTGGAAGGATGGAGAGTAAAAAGCGCCATCTACAATTGCCTCACAGACGGGCATGAGAAAATCGTCGAAGCGTTTTGTATTCGGTGCCTAAAAGTGAATTCCAGTGGGAGCTTTTTTTTTCCCTTTCAAGTGAAAATTGACGTGCCGTGATCGGGTTTCATCCGCACCTGGCTTGTTCCAAAGCCAAACTAGATGGAGTGGAAATGTCTGGCTTTTACTTGACAAAAAATACGCTTAATGCTGATGTGTCCAAACTGAAGGTAAAAATAACATACAGGCAGTTAAAAATTCGTTTTGCACGTCTGATTTGTGATTGTGTAATATGGTTTATCTCCTACCTGCTGCTAACACCTGTTGTACTTTGAGTGATAAAAGCTTTGTCTGGGGAAAAGCATGACATAAAGAGACTTTTTCTCATGTTTGGATAAGTACTCCCCACAACCACCCTCAAGTATTTTCTTGTAGCAATATAAACTGTGTTTCTTGGAACAAATTTCTTTAGTAGCCTTATACTAGCTGTAGCTTTCAACTGCAAATGCTTGTTTCTTTCTTAATGTTTGTCCAACTTCACAAGTCAGAGCTCCTGTTTAATTCTTCCGACTCTTAAAAAAACAATTCAAAATTGTTTGAAAAGTATGTATCTTTTCTGGGGGAAGGGTTAGTGCATAAAGGAAAGACTATGGCACAAATTCTGTATGTATGTTATCAGGAATTCTTAGTCTGTTGCATCTTAATAAAGCATAGCTTGTTTTTTCTTCCCATTTTGAACAGTCAAGAACACTTTTCTGCTGAAGACAGCCCTTCAATTTATAACTTTCTTGGTGGCAAAGTTGACAGTGACTTATTTTGAAAAGTATTAAATAATTTTTCCTGATTGTTTCACTGTCTTCTAGTGTAACTTGGCAGTTGAAAATGAGAAAGAGATTGCACTGCTTGCCAATTTTCGGTGGACCATTAGAGGATTGAAAAGTTGGTAATATTATCTGAGAGAATGATTTGAACTAATAAGATTAAAAAGCGATAGCTGAGGTTCTGGCCAACGTTTGCTTCTTTACTTCCTAAGGCCACTGTCTGGCAGTGAAGATCAGACTGCTTGAGCGGGTTTCTCCAGAGCTAAGTCTGATAGATGTGCCTGTCAGCGCTGTAATGCTTTCGTAATGAAGGGTGGGAGCACCCAGCTGTTACTTTGGTGGATTTTTATTGCTATTTTCCAGGTGGAGGGGATGCCAACACCTTACCTGTTGTGCTTGCCTAGTACGATCACCAGTAAATATTTTTCAAAAGTATTGCTCCGTATACTGTATGAGCACAGGGAAATAATCACTCAATCCCAAGTTGTTCTTGGAAAAGCAGATAGTGGGCAACGGGCTAATTTTCACCAGAAAGCATAGCCTCTTTCTGTTGGCCCCTTTCATGGTGTCCTGAGGGAGATCAAAGAAGCAACATGTTGTTCGGTTGGTGGCAGCCTACTTTCCGGAGCCTACTGCCTTTATCCATCACTAAACTGGATTCATGCCAGGTAGACGGGAATGATGAAGTCTCGCAGAAAGCGTTCCTGGGCCCTTCTTCCCTGAGGCCCCTTGGGAATGTGCTATTATCTGGATGAACTTCTTGGCAGGCTTCGTAAGATAACGTCAGCTGTAAAGCAAGCTCTCATGTTCTCGGGAAACTTCCAAAAGTTGTCAAGCAGTAGTGTTATTTTTCTATTCTTTTCTCAGAATGAAAGTGGAGTGCTCTGCTTTTGTTCTTCCCCAGCAAGAAAGTTTTCTTTTGAAAATCAGATTCCTGAAGCAGGAACACAGTCAAAAGCTATGCTTAATTTCATATGAATTTGGATATTGGTGTAGTTGATAGTATTGCTGTGATAGCTGTGTATCCTTGTGTGCTGGACAGCTAACGAATGCCGTGTAATAGTTGGAAGTGATTTTGGAACTATTTAGGATGATGGATTGCAGAGGACACATTTGGAACTATATTGTTTTCCATTGTTTTGAGGAGCATAAGTATCTCTAAGTTCAGAAGGAGAAATTTCTCTGTTTGGTCAGTCATCAGCATTTGGCTAGTCCTGTTAGCATGCTCCTGCTGTGGGACTTGGTCATCCATAATAAATGTCCACTTTGTACAGAGATTTTTGAGGGTTGCACCTCTTCTTCAGTTGCAATTGGCAAAGAGTGTTGTTTAAGACTACTGTTAAACTAATAATACTGAAGAATGCTTTAAGCTGCCCAGAGACTTGAGGAGGTAAGCCATTGCCATCCTCAAAGACTCTGAATCTCTGAATGAATCCCAAATAGTTGTTGTTTTCTGAACTCTCTTTTTACCATATTTAGGAATATTTCAACAGGAAGGGATGCTAATCAGTGGTGACACAAGTCAGCGCGAATTTTCACAATCAAGTGTGGGAACCTTTGACAATGTATCCCAGTAAGGAACATAATATGGGAATTTAACAAAAGAAAAAGCCTTCAAGACACTGGACTGCTGAGGTTTTAATTAAGAGACTCTAATTCTCCATTTAAGGAGTTAGAATTAATGGTGGTATTATTAGTTTAACGGAAAGTCTATTTCTGCCGTATTTCACAACCTTAATCATAAAATTACTCCGAGAGAATTGTTCCCGAGAAATGCAGGTTTATCTGTGAGTTTGATGCAAGTGAAATAATGATGATACGTGCTTCAGGAACCAAAAGACTGTCTGCTAATCTGTCATGACAAGCTAATTAGTAATGTAGCGGTGGTTAGGCCAGGTTTGATGGAGAACTTACTGCTGAAGCAGTTCTGAAGTGTCATTTAGATGTTATCTCAAGAATAAAATCTGTAACTCTGGACTCAGTGTAGTGCATACTTTATTCTAACTTGATGTCAAGCATTGTAAACTTAATCTATGTTGTGAAAAGAGAACTGGAAGAATTTTTTACTCCCTGCTGCAAGCTTATTATTTCTGAAGTTTTATAAGCTGCAATAAATACAGATTCTGGTATGAGTTGTCGTAAAATCACACATGATATTGAGAGCAGGTGTTTAAAAAGCATGAGGATTTTTGCATGATTTTTCGTGCTTATGCACAGCAAGATGAAGGATAAAGGCACTTCTTGCATCTGCCTTGGATGTTAGTCTAGTTCTAAATGTGGCTAGTGTAATGGTTTGAGACACCACAGGAGTGGGAGGAAAGAAAAGATTCAGGCTTACTACTTACAGTAATAGGAAGTTAAGCAGGTAGTTTAGTAGTGTAGTAGAACGGTCAGCTTGACGCGACTTGCAATGATTTTCCCAAGTTTAATTAACTATAGCAGTTATTGATCATTTTATGCTCACAGCTCTTGGGATATTTAATAATGTGCATGAATTACATATGACTGTAGGTACACAGGGATGTTAAGGTACCACAGCATAAAGTTTGATGTATTGGAATGTAAGAAATGCTTTGACAACGATTCCCATGGTACAATTTCTTGTAATAAAATACTCTTGCTATTTAAACTCATTGTTCTTTATCCCCTTGGTTAAGCAATGTCTTCAAAACCATCCAATTACATATCTCTCTGAACTGGGCTTTTCTCTATTTAGGCCAGGTTTGCCAAAAGGAGGGAAAATTGTTGCGGATTAGATTCTTGACCCCAGATAATTATGGAGACTGAGTTGTCTTCTGGCTGCAAAGAAAGAAGAATGTCAAGGATTGGTTCAGCTTGTCATGAGGCTGGTCCTTTTTGCCCAAGTCGGCCTGCTGCTTTTTTCATCATCGTTTCACGGAGAAGATTAACTGTGAGCTAACAGAGAGGCTGAATAGAAAATGTGTGGGAAAGAAGCTGTAGCCACCCACCGTTTCAGTTATTTATGAATGTTTATATGAAAAACAAGAACTTCTTACTAAACATACCTTTGATGTATGTTCTCAGTGAAAAATGATAGCGCTGACAGAATAAAAATGAGTGGAATACCCCTTCCGTATAATAGCCAACAAGAAAATCTTTTTCAGTATCCCTTTCTGAAAACGAATCACCAGACTTCGATCGAGTTCAGCTGGGCAATTTGAAGCCAACGTAGTATGTTCCATAGGCAAAAGAGTTTTTGTAGACTGTGCTTTCCTGGTAATTCTGTTTTCTTTCCTCCCAGGAAAGAGTTGTCATTTTAAGTGCTTCCCCTCATTTCAGCTGTGACAGTGTGCATTATAATATCAAAATTCGGAAGAATCAAAGTAGTTCTTCAGCATATAAAATCTGTTCCTCTAGCTGATAAAAATAACACTGTATATTTGATGTGGAAAGTTAAGTCCCTTGCTGATCTTCCTTCTGAAATGCCGCCTCTACTGTGGCTTGGTTTGTGGGGCTCTACAAATAGATCCTGGCACTGTTTGTTAATATAACATGCCTGTGATACACCTTGTTTACAGAGTAATCGTAATCATGCTCATATATCTCTGATGTGCTCACCTTCCTGCTCTGTTGTAATATTTCTGGGTGGAAGGTAGTTTGAGTTCTGTGGATCTGTTAGAGTTTGCCATAAGACATCGAAACATCGAAATTATTTTTGCCCTGCTTGTCTTACTGTTGTTTTTAGCATTGTCTTCCCAGATCTTGAATCTTTTTGTCTTCATTCTGCTCAGCTTACTGAGTTGAGTGATGTCTACCTTGGGTAGGCTGCCTCGTGCACGGCGAGATCCTACATAGTCTTCTGAAGGAATGAGTTGAGGTGGCCTCATGTCAACTCAGTCACCGCTGCTTGCTTTGCCTTGGATCAGCTAGCAGTGCTTTCACAGGACACCTTCTACGAGTGCTCCCACAAGGACTTTTTAGGACTACTGTAATGAGGATACCGTTAAACTGATGAAGTTGGTTAATAGCCCTACTGAAGTTAATGGTTCAACAGGGTATTCTCGTTTCTTTCTATGGTGACATTGCCTGTGATAGAGGTTATTTTCAGTCTTGTCTAAATGGAATCTGGCTGGATGTAATCCTCTGTGCGGTTCTGAGCATGCTAGTGAAGGACAGAGTGGTTAATATTAAAGTGTTTTTTTTTTTTGTAGAATAGGCTAACAAAAGTGTTTGAACATTTTATCTGACAGACAAAAAGAACGAAATTAATTACTTTTAACTTCAGTGATGTGGAAGGGTATGTAATCAGAATTTCTTGACGAGTGACTGCAAAAAGAAAAATTTGCAATCAGTTTCAGTCTTTCAGGACTATTTATATTGAAGAGATGAAGTAGTTACATTTATATTTTTACAATGCTTTGGAATTTTAGTATTTACATTTATATAGAGAGGGGGAAAGTTATTTATTTAGCCTTGGGAAGAAAACAAGACTTTCAGTGGTGGAGGGGGCAAGAAGGCCAAGGGGAGTGTTGAATTCTTTGTTAATTCTGTGGTGTTTACATTGATATAATGGATTTTCGAGGATTTTTTTATCATGCTAGAAACTGGTTGTAATTTTAGTCTGTGAGTGAAGACTTTCTTTAGCTGTTCTTTTGAAGATTTTCTGTAGCCATTCTTTTCTTTGTAACTTCAATTACTGAGAACTTCCATATTTCATTTTAGAGATGTGCAGCTGCGGAAATGGAACTATGTCCATGAAACCTTAGTTTAGTAAAATATTCCAACAGGGTTTTCTCATATTTGTTTTAACTGCTTCAAATGGTGTACGTTTTAAGTGTTGGATTTGGGGGTATTTTGATCTGTTTTTGTTATTTCTTGAAATTCTAGGTAGTTTTATCACCTTTGAGACTTTGTAGCAGAAAAATAACTCCATTCTAAGATTGGAATTTTTTTAAAATAAACTTCAGTAAAATCTAAAGCTTAGCAAGCTCAAACCTGCCAAGACTTCCCTCTAAAAATATTGTTAGCAATGGGTAGTCTCCGAGTTTTCTGCCTTAAGAAATGCACTATGCTAGTCACTGCAGTATCTGAACATTGATGGGAGTATTTACTCTTGCAAAATTCTGATGAGGCAGTAAAATGCTGTTGTTAAGATGCAGGACAAAGGCAGAGAAGTCAAGTTACTACCACATATTTGCATGGAAAATCTGCAGCAATATTTATATTGCTCTTACCACCACCTAAACAGTCAACCACTAAGTTCGACAGTGGCTTTTCTCAACACCTACTATGTTTCTTCTTTCTAATAGTACTTTATAAATCTGATGATATATTTATTTTAGGACCATTAGAAATTATTAGGAAAATATTTTTTTTTCTTCTGAGAAAAGTTTGCTGCTTCTGTCCTAGAATGATCAACTGCAGTTGTGTTTTGTATGAAATAGGGAACTTTGAACAGAATCACAGTGCAAATATTCTTGCTTTGGTTATAATTTCTAAATACACAAAATCAGAGGAGAAACCAGAATTTTATCAATGCTCCAAGCCTTCAGGTTTGTGTACATTGGAGGGAAATGGGGCCTCAACAAAATTAATGAACTTTAGAACACAAGGAGGGGCTGATTTATTTAGAGCCTGTGTATTTTCACCACAACCAAAGTAATGTAACTCTCATGCTTAGATCTTTCTGGGCTGGCTTCTGACCAATAGCTGTAATGCTGTCTCCTGGGTCTTTGGTGCAGTGTTTCAGTGAGACTATACAGCATTTTTACTGAGGAATGGTGTTTTCTTTGGAAGGCAGATGATGTTCAGGTTTATGTAAATTTTATTCAGAGGTTTAGTTGAAAAATAAAAGGAGATAGAAAATATGTTTGGAACTATTTCAGCATCTAGATATTTTATTTGAATGAGATTAAGTTCTAGAACTTATTGAGAAATTTTGAAGTTACACACTCAGCTGAGATTTCCATCAGAGGAGATGCTTTTTTGCTTCAGAACACTTTCTTAACACTTTCTTAATTATTTCTTTTATATGTGATTTATGAATATGTTTGTGCAGTTGAAGCACCATTTCTGACTCAGGAGTTATGAAGCTGCAAACTGTTGGTCACTGAAAGGTGTGTTGTAGGGAAGTACAGCTAATGCTTATCTTATTCTTTTTTTTTTATGTTTTCCTAGGCATCTGCTTCTTTAGGTATACCATGTATTAGAGACTGAATGTTGGGCAAGATGGAATTGGTCTGGCTCGGTATGCTTAGTGTTCTGAATACAGAAGTATAAAGGGAGAAGCTTAGTGATCCCACTCTTTGTGCCTTGCAAAGTGGCTGAAAAATGTTACATATTGGTTTTGTGGGTACTGCTTTTGTTTTAGGAATGAAATAAATTGTTGAAGTTATTTAGAAAGATATTCTTATGTTGTACAGAATTGTTATTTATTGTTGTCCAAAGAAGCCATAGATTTAAGTATTCTTTTCCTCTGAAATGAGAGTGTTTACCACTTTGTGTGTCTGTTTTTGTGAAATTAATTGTAAGAAAATAATTTTAAATAACTCCTAGAAAAATAAAAGTGAAAGTTGAAGACCTGTAATAAAAAAAAAAGGAAAAAAGCAATTGTAAAATTTGAAAAGTAGTAATAACAATCTGAGGCCATGTAAGATTTTTATAGTCTTGCACTGATGAAAGTTACTATATTCATTTGTAGGCCTTGCTTGTGCTAGGAAGACAATGCCTTGAATTTGAGTGGTTACAGCTTTATGGGAGAGAGCCATTTTGGAAAACTAGAGACAAAGTTCCATCATGTATACCTCTGCATCGCGTAGTCCTGTTTTCCTTTGTGTTTGACATAGCATTAATAAGTTTTAAAGAACACTGATATAATGAAGAAGCCGACGCTGTCTGTAAAAGTTGTTTTAACAAAGTCTGAAGTGTTGTCTGATCCTGGCTTGGCATTCAGTAAGTCAAATAAGAATTTGTAGCAAGGAAGAGGTGGAGGGATAGGTTCTGAAGTAAACGTTAATATTGCTATGGCAGAATTATTTTCGATTGGAGATGGAAGATGAAGAACATTTCTAGTCTAAGTTATTTTCTGTTTCCTGTGCTGACCTGCCCTAAGACTTTAAATACAAATGTCTGTTTTTTCCTCCCTATCGGAGCCCGTTTTGGTACTAAGATAGAGTCTGAAAGTGACGTTTCAGCTGTACCTGAAGGGCTGGTAGGGTGCCAGCAGCTATTCAGGGTCAGCAAATACTGAATGCACATAAAGTTTTTTTTTGGCTGTGAATGTGTGCCTCTTGTTAGAACAGAGAGCATTCATGGATTTTAAGCGATAATAGCGTCAGTACTTTAACTTAAGTAACTTTAAGTCGTAATTTTGTCTACAAAACACTGATGCAACATAAGAATTTTGTCAAAGCATCTTTGTTGCTCCTGTTCTCAGAGTGGTGAAAGGTGATAGTCACTCGCTAATGCTCTGACAGAGACAGTGGCCTTTTTTGTGGCCAGCCAATGTCAGATAGTGTACTGCTAACATTCACAGTATGCTGTTAACTGCCCTTGTTTGAGACAGAATTTAACTAAAACTCTAGAGGCAAACATTTTTTTCTCGTGTTTTATCGTTAATTTTGTTATCCAAGGGAATTAACGTATACTCACTGTTACAGAAGACAAAGTACACAAGGAAACTGGGTTTCAGCCTGAAATTTAGTAAGAAACTATCTAGTATTTGTTGGTGGAGGAAATATCCTGACTAACAAGGAGGAAGGTGTTATAAGTAAATGGTGGATTTTATACCCAGTTCAACTTTGAAGAAGGAATGTATCCATGACAAAAAACTTGTAATTGTGCTTGTGGATAAATTTGCAAAGTATTCTTACTGAGGATTAAAATGAAGGTTATAATCAGCGTGGTTGATATGGATCAGGGATTTCATCAATCACCATCTTATTTTTAGTTTTAGCCAAACTCTTTAAGTTAACATAAAAGTGTGGTGTTGTTTTAAAACCTTAAGCATACACTATTTTACTTTTTGGTTTGTAAAAGACGTAACCGATTGCCATGCCGTTTCTCTCTGAGGACATTGTGAGGAAAGAAAACTCAATTGTTGCCAAAGTACAGATAGCTGTCTGTTGTGCAGAACAATGGAAAAGGTCGAAGTTTCGGTTCCATTGGTTTTCTCAGCTCAGACTGCTGAAGGATGTGCTAACGGAAGTACAGCGTTAGGCAGGAGTGAACAGTGTGGGTTTGCGAGGCTGCCTGTGAGCTCTCAGCCTGGTGGGAATTTAGGGCTCTGGAGAGCACCTTGGGGACACACTTTGACTGGAGCTGGTCCAGCTCCAGCAGAACCGGCAATGAACCGAAACAGGGGAGTCCTGGAACTAAACTGCCTCTGTGTGGTCTCCTTTGTGTGTCTCTGGACTGTGCTCATCAGCTGTTCTCCGTTTTGGTATCGTCATGCAGGCACGCCTTCAGCTCAGGTACAACTCCACGTAGGCTCCGTGTTCCACTAAAGCAGTTGCGACGCCTCGGACTTGAGGCTGTCTTTGGAAGCAGTACAGCTGCTGTGCTCCTGGACTGTGATTACCGAAGGCTGTCTTGGCCTGTGATGCCTCTGTGCAAGGCGTTCAGTTCAGGTGTCTTGCCACGTGTGGCACAAGTATTCTACCTACAGATGACTGACAGCTGGATGTATTAAAATGATAAATAACAAGCAGGAAAAGTGTAATGCATAGTTTTGCTGTGAGTTTTTCCTTGCCTTTTGTTTGTTTCCCCCTATCTCATTTGCTTATATGTATAAGGTATCTCCAACTAAACAACAGAAATTCTGGAGTAATGAAACAATGTTAATTGATATAGGCAGAGTAAAGTCTCATTGCTCTGTTCTCATGTTTTAGCATTTTTATTTGGCATGCTGAGTGGATTCTGCCATTATGGTGTTCCTCTCAATTTTTGCTTCACAGTTAACATGCTTCCTTTATGAAGAAGATTTAAAAATCAAGAATTTATCCGATTATTAGTTATACTAGTCCTAAGTGTGATTGAGAACAATAGTAGAGTGAAAGAAAAATTAAGTGATTGGTTGATCAGCTGGTTTATCTTAGTCCTAGATGTTAGCATGGTGTCTACCCAGAATTTTTCATATTTTTGTTGATTACGACCATTTTTTTTGTAATCAAATAAGTTTTCTGATTCAGTTTAGAGAGCAGAGGCAGTGCTCTTTTCCTATGAGAGAACATATAGAATTGTAACTAACTTCCATTTAGGATTTCCCTATACTGCTTTGCTGTTTTCCTTGCATCAGGCAGTACAACTGATGTGTTACCATTCCAGTTCTATATGGCACTGTTTAATTTTTCCTCAGAAATGCTTGAGAGCACATAACCATAGAGTTTTGCTTTTCTGCATTTTTGTTCTGAGTTAAGAAACTAATTAACTGTAAGCTGACTTCAATTTGTGGGACATAAACTCATTCATAAAGACAAGCCATCAACTTTAGGATGAATAATTCCTAATAACTTTTGGAGATTAAATGTTTTGGTTTGTCTTTCTTTTTTCTGTAGTCTTGCAAGTGCTAATATGGATAATGACTCTTTCCTGGTTGATAAGTTTTTATAGGAAATCTTTGCTTCCTTTCATAAAACTGAGTAGTCTGAGACGTTCTCTGAGGGATGATGCTCATTGCCGAGACATATTTTGTGTTTTATAGATTAAGGGTGAATATTAGATGAAGCAGGGATAGGAAACAAAGTTCATGTACCATTCTGTGCCCATTCTCTTTCTGTTTGGTGAATAATGGCAACTGTTTGTGCCTTCCCTTGTGCTCTCCATCCCTGATCTGATCTGTCAGTGTTTAGATGATTTTCCATTCAGGTGCAGTGTTAAGGCTCAGTTTCCTGTAACACTGGTATTTATTGTTATCCTCTGTGTACCTAAGCTTTTCTGGAGGAGGAATAGGCAGGGAGTCTCTTTTATTTTTTTCTGGAGTGGAATCTATTTGTTCTCCACCTACCCTCTCTATTTCTTCACTCTTCAGCAGGGACTTTTCTTGTCCTATTCAAAAGATTTGGAAGAAAGAGTTCCATTGGCTTCCAAGAGATTAGCTTTGGTTTGGCAGTTTCTATAGCTGAAAAGAAACAGTGGAACTTATCATCCAAAGCAGACATGAGAATGGAGAGATAAAAGTTTAGTGATTATTAATGAATTGTTGAATCCTCCTTGTTGAGTTGTAATACGTAGAAAGGAAATGCAAGACACAGCAGTTTAGTGTCTGAGGAAGTGGTAAATGCGGTTGTATCTGACTTTGCAAAAAATGAACTAATGCTTTAGGTATTCATATCCTATTAAACTTTATAGTTCCAAATGGAAAAAAATATCTGTTGGTAGCTATACTACTTTTGTCATGTTCTGGTTATGTCTTTATTATGTGGGAAAATAACCCCTCAAAATATATCTGCTTATGAGTTTAAATTCATGGCCACAAATGTACATTTGAAAATCAAAAATAATTGGGTATAACAGTTTTAATATATGAATTTATTAAATACAGGAATCTGTCATACATTTAACAATATACAAGAGGCAATATTGCAACATCTTTGTTGACAATTTTGTTAAATTCTTTTATCTTTTTTTTTTTTAATTTGTATTTTGATTTACTACTTCTTCATTCATCAGAGAAAGCAACCAGTGAGATGAACACTGCAGAGGACTGGGGCCTCATCTTAGACATCTGTGATAAAGTTGGACAGTCACGCACAGGGTAAGTGACTTCAGAAATTTCTTCCTCAAACTTTTTAAATTTTGTTGTTTCAGTCTCATACTCAGATTAGAGAAATGAAATTTTTGTTATCTTGTATAGACTTTTCCAACAGCTCAATTTAACTTAAATTTATTAAAAGTAAAATACATGAATCTTCTGCTCAAATATTTTGCATTTCTTCCTTTGGAGATACTAGCTGATCTGTTAAGATTAGAACTTGCGTACAGCAGCTTTTCACTGATGTAGCAGAATAAATAAACTGATATGTTTTAGCAGTGTCACTGTAAACCCAGGAGACTTCATGAAGGATTTTTCTTACAGAATCATTATCTAGGTTGCAAGTGACTTCCAGAGGTCATCTAATCCAACCCCCCAGCTTGAAACAGGTCTGATTAGATCAGGTTGCTCAGGACTGTGTTGAGTCTTGAATGCCTTCAAGGTCAGAGTTTCCACAACCTCTATGGGCAACATGTTTCAGTTTTGCAGTATTTACTACCCTCACAGTAAGTAAGTAAATGAATAAATAGTCCTGCAATCTGGTTACAATTTTCCCTGTTCCAGCTTGCCTGTTGCATCTTGTCTTATGACTGTGCGGCTCTAAGAAAGAGTGGCTGCATCTTCTATGTATTCTTTGATTAATTAGTTGCAGAGAGCAGTAAGCTCCCCTTTTAGTCTGCTCTTCTCAAAACTGAGAGCAGTTCTCCATCTCTCCTTCTATATGGCTCTCCTCTGACCATCCTGGCAGCCCTCCATTGGACTTACTGCAGTGCATCAATATCCTTCCTGCACTGGGGAGCCCCAAACTGGAGAAAGTGCTCCAGAAGCAGTCTTACAAATGTAGAACGAAGGGGAAGGATTGTTTCCCTGGGCCTGTTGGCTGTGCTGACCACTTGTTTGACCCAGGGTGTGGTAGGTTGTCTTTGCCGCCAAGGCTGCACTGCTGTCACCCAATAGGACCCGCAGATCCTTTCCTGCAGAGCTGCTTTTTAGGTGGCCAGCTCCTGGCCTTTGCTGTTGCAGACCATCCAAAATTCAACACTTTGCCCTTGTTCTTGTTGAATTTGAAGAAGTTCAGGTCTGCCTGTTTCTCCAGCCTGTCCAGGTCTCTCTGAGTAGTAGCCCTGCCCTCTAGTATATTGATTGCTTCCCCCCAATTTGCTGTTGTCAGAAACGTTGCTGAGGGTGCACTGCCTCCCATCGTTCATGTTATTAGTGAAGTTGCTTAGTAGTGTTGGTCACAGCAGATGTCCCTGAGGAACCCCACTAGTTACTGCCTGCTATCTGGAATTTGCACTACTAGTGACAACTCTGAACTTAGGAGGCGATCCATTTTTCCACCCACCTTATCCTGCTTTTATCCAGCCCGGATTTCACCAGTTGGGTGACAAGGAGACTATATAAGCTTCAACTGTTTGTCAAAACTTTGCTAAAACCGAGGTATGAAGCATCTGCTACCCTTCCGTTGTCCTCACCACCAGACCACGTCTTTGACACAGAAAGCAGTAAGGTTCTATGTTTCTTCCCCTTGTTTTGAGAAGCCATTATCTGACATGAGAGCTTTGATAAATGTGTATTTTGAAAATGTGATATTAAATTAAACACGTCTTAGCAGGGGCCGCTAATGCTTCCATTATTGATTCTTTACTGAGCTCTCTTATGGACTTTATGCAAGCAATTGTTTTTTGGACGTGAAGAGTTAAAGTATAATTTGAGGTAGCAGATAAAAATTATGGTTTAAAGACATTATTTCAGTGTGTCTGTAGTGTTTTTATTCGGTGTAGTATTAAGCTTTGGAGATGTTTTAAATACATCTTCTCCAAGCATTCCTTGTAACAATTCAGGTAAGGAATAGCCTCAAAAAGGGAGTTACGCCATTGCTACTGTTTAGTGAAAGGCTTCTCTGAGAATGACTTGGATTGCCTTGTAAAACTGTGGGAGACAGCGTGAGATGCCAGACAGCAAATTCCCACTGGGACTTTTGTTCCGAAGGACAGGTGTGCAAATAAGCTTGTTCATTGGGATTAGAGATGGTCTCTAGAGGAGTACTTATAAATAGCATGGCATACTGAGACTTCTGTGCTGTTGTAACTGTAGTTAACAGCTGGAAAGTCGTTAATAATGTTTCATACTAGTCTGTATATGTAAAACTGCATTTCTGCTCCTTACTCATGTTGATGCTGAGCCTGTAACAATAACCATATTATTTAAGGCTTCAGTATTCTATTTAATCATTGAAAGCATTTCCACAGGCAAGATTTAGTCTCACAGCAACTTAGCCTGAACACTGCTCAAATGTATGTAGCTGCAAGAGACAGCTGCTTGGGAGCACAGACAAAGCTAGAGATCTTCTGGTAATGTGCAGCTAAATTTCTCTGGGACGGCTGGAATTTCTGTTATAAAATGTGGTTGGTTGGTTGTGTTTTGTTTGGGGTTTTTTGTTTGTTTGTTTTGATTTTTTGTGTGTGTGTGTGTGTGTTTTTAATAAAACAGTGTTTTAATCCTGGCTGTGACTTTAACCTTTGTAGTATTTACCCTGCTTGTAATAGGCTGCCAGCTGACTTGTTGCTTAAATTCAGATTCTGTTAAAACTTGCTAATAATGAGTTTTCTTTGTTTTGATGGATTATGTCATGCTATAGGAAGGTAAAGCAAGACAAAGCTCCCCATTAAGAAGTTTAAATGAGCTCTGCTACACCGTTTGAAATTCTCCTGCACTTTAAGTTACGGTGGCAAGGATGGGAGTCTTAAATGGGATCTGCTGTAATAGTTTAACCAATTTTGGTCCAACACAAGCTGCCTGTTACTGTTCTTGGCAGACATCTAAATTATAAAATCTCTGGTTTAGGGGTTTTCTTTGTACCAGTCTGTAAGCCCGACTGCATGGCTGCAGCATTTTAGATGTAGATTGTCTTACATATGAATCCACAGTAGACCAGAAGGACTGTTCTTCATTAAATAGCACTTTGTGTCCCACAGTGTTATGTGGTACGTTGTCTCATTTAGGTCTGCCAACAACTTGTTTGCGTCCAGAGGAATTGTTGGAAACCTGTTATGCTACAAAGGTGCTATATTTTCTCTTAAGATAAATTAGTTACAATTCAGTAACAGAATTGCTACTGTTAATTTTTACATTGCAGTACCTTTGTGTCGCTCAGGAGAAGGCTCCAGGCTGCAGCTCCAAAGCAGGTTTATGCACCTCCAGCACCCAGGAGGAAATGCCCCACCTTAATTAATTACAAATCGGTATATATAACGTGGTTCGCCAGATGGGTCAAGGCTATTGGTCACTTGACCATCCACCTCCCAGAGTGGCTGGCTGAACGCTACGACACCGATTTCAAAACAACTTTCCCAGTGTAACAAGCTACAGGTGTTTCTCAGCTAGCCTGCATGGGGGAAGAACTTTCACAGGATGCTGCAGCAGCTGGAAAATTTCTCTGCTTCTAGCTTTTTAATATCCACAGCTTTGTTACAGAGAATCACCAATAGCTACAAGTTTTATCTTCCTTTAGTTCAACCAACTAAAACAGGTTACAGCATTTAGAATTCCATTGAATCTCTCTCTCTCTCTCTAAGATTCCATTGAATCTTTGACTATTTTCTGTATTTTTTGTGAATTTCAAAATCTAATTGATTACAATTGATGCCAGAAAATTCATAGAAAACACTGAAAAGACAGTAAATTCAGCAATATTTTCAATAATATGGCTTTTTCACAATAGCATATATAAAGTATTGCCATATGTTTTGCATATCAGGTTATTAAGGTGATCTAAAATTTGGCTAACTGTGAGAAAATCAACCCTTTTTTAAATCTCTGAATTTGTTTTAGGAACTCATACAGCTCAGCAGTTGCATATTATGTTGTTTGCATCTCATTTTTTTTGGAATATTGGTAGTTCAGTGAGCAAGTTGCCTTTTCAACATGGAAACATGATTAAAACGAAGGTTTTACTGTTAGAGGCAATCTTATTTTTTTCTGTTTTTGTACAGCATTATTGAAAACTTTCTTATTTTAAGAACTTTTATCATATTTGACTGATATTTTAAATCATCTGACTACAGGAAAGGTATAGAGTTTTGCATGGTGTTGGTTTTCTGCAATGAAAATGCTTACACAACTGAATCTATAGGTTATCAGCTCTGAGTAAAATTACATTATCGAATTTGAGCGATTCATTAGGCAGAATAAAAAGGAAAATTAAAGGCCACATGGTATATTTTAGCATGAAGTGCTCTTCCTTCCTCAGTCAGTTCAGTGCTAGCCAGTTCCTGAGTCTAATTCTGTTTTCGTTTGGCTTGGAGATGGTTGTACCATTTCTGTTAACTTAATGAGACAAATCAGTCTTTATGTTTGAAAAAAAAAATATTTAAATTTCAGTTTTCCCTCCAGACAAGTTACTTAATAAAAATGATGGCTGTAAAAAAATGAAGTCAGTGACTGGGAGAATACAGCAATGGTTGAGAAAATAGAAGTGTTCATTGCAGCGCTCTCTGTTGGGGGTGGGTAGTGAAAAACTGTCGTTGAGAAATGATTTGTCTAGATTGCTGCTTGCCTAACTTTGTCCTGACTCTTTATGGATTAATCACAACCTCAGTATTCTGGTTAGCTGATTATTCTTTGGTTGTTTTTGTGCCTGTTCACACAAGAGAGAACAATAAAATTGCTCAAGAGTCTTCCAAACTAGCTTCTATTCCCGCTCCCCCCCCCACCCCAAGTTACCCATCTCAGTAGCATTTTACATAGTCATTGCAGTGCATGTCTAATAGGCTGACCAGGAAACTTTTTGACTAGGTGTTTCTAAAGGAGCAAGGAGGAAAATTGGGTCACCTGTGTAGTCTTGAGCCCCACAGTCAATTACCTTAAACTGCAAATGAACAATAAATTCCTGAAAATACATGAAAAGTTTTGCACAGATTAGTATTTTAGATTCCAGTTGCTGTTAGTTTTGTCTTTGTTAAATAAAATATCATAAAATACATTATTTTTTACTTTCTAAAATGAAAAGCGAGATTTATTGTGAGTGATTTCTGGGTATATTAGTATATAATACGATAGCTTCTATTGTATCTTGCCCTATTTTCCCTGTACTGGTTTGTTATTCGCACTTACTGTGCTACCTCTGAAATTTTGATTGTAGAATCATTGGAGCAGAACTGCAGCCCAGTATTTGTATATGGTCTGGAGACATACCTGATAAATAGATAGAATTCTCTTCTGGTGGGGTGCGTTGTCTTCTCTCCCATTTCTGCATAGTGCTTCTCATAATTTACAAACTAAATTGTGTGATGAATTAATGTAAAGTAAAAATAAGGATTACAATTCTGTCTAGAATAGGGATTCTTAGTCTATGTGACTAAAAATTGGTAAGCCAGGATTTTATTTTTTTTTTGGGTGTGGATACAATCAAATCTTTTTTTTTTTTTACCTTTTCCAAATTGTACTTGACACATGTGGAAGATCATTTGGCTTTGAGGCTTTCTTGTTACTTTATTACTTTTTAATAAGATTTTGGATTCCTCAATAAAAAAATCTTAGGCTAATAGTCCTGTTCCTCAACTGCTAAGCTCTTGATCCTGTACCCTACCTGTATAAACACTGGCTTAACAATTAATAGACATGCACTTTTTTGTGCTTGTGCTCATATCGCATTGGTAGTCCTACTCCTAAATCAAGGGTTAAAAAAAGCAGTTATTTCTGAAAATTTTAGCATGTATCCTTTCTCAAATAATTAAAGTGAACATATGAATAGTCTTGGATAACTAATAGATAAAAGGCAGTGCTTGCCTTATAGCCTTCATTTGTATTAATTGGTTATATAGAAGTATACACTGAGTGATAAGTAGTCTTGCTGTATGACAGCATTTTCTATAATTAGTACTACTAAATATGAGGTGGACGTTTCTGTAAAATGTAGACACTGCCAAATATAGTATAGCCAAGCAGTGGTGTAACTTATACCTAAGTTTCGTGTTAGTTCTTGGGTATCAGTTCAATAGAAAAATAATTTTGCGTACCCAAAAAAAAAAGTACTCCAGAAATGCATAAAATCTCTTAGTTTAAATTTACCTTCTCTTTTCCTCTTTCCCTTCTTACCCTCTTTCAGGGTTATCTTTTTGGGGCTATTCAATGGTATATGCTTGTACACCCATGATAATTCCTACCCCAGCCTCGCTCAACCTTCCACCACGTTTAGAGCCAGAACAAAATAACAAAGTCACACAGATTTTAATATGATAAACTGTGTCTGAAACTCCCATTCAAATTCTTTCTTAAATTTCTTTATTTCTTTTCACATTATTTCTATCTACCACAGCATAGGTAAGACTCAAATTCTTTATTTAGTTGTTTTGAAACTTTTATGTAGAATGTCTATCAATTTTTTTAATACTTGTTGATTCATTGCATATCTTCTTTATAAATGTTAGTCTGTAAATTAAAAGAGACTCTTGAGTAATGTAGTGGGAGGTAATTTTTAAAAAAAGTAGCAAAAGGGTGTTGGTGATCAGTATGTAGGTAAATGTTCTTACGTATGTATGTGAAATACAGAGGAGTAGGTGCATGGACTAGAGAGAACTACAGTTCTCTAATTGTAAGGCATTTTATGCATTTCTGGAGTATTTACAGTAATCCTCTCTGACTACAAAAGGTAACGTAACTTACTGAGAGGTTTTGATAGCTAAGAAGGTTAGCAGTCCTACAGATCGAAGTGGCTACAACTGTTAATGGTTGTCGTGGTTTAGCCCAGCCAGCTCACTCACCCTCCCTCACTGTGGGGGAATGGGGAAGACAATTAAAGGGGGAAAGGGAAGCAGACATGTGGTAGAGATAAGAACAATTTAATAACAATAATTTATTATTATTATTATTATTATTATTATTATTATTATTATTATTATTATTATTATTATTATTATACAAGTGATGCAGGGTGTAATTGCTTGCCACCTGGTGACCAAGGCCTGTCCTGTCCCAGCAAACAGTCCCGAAACAGATAAGTCCCAACACTGCAATCCCAGACGAGCGAGAGGCCCAAAACCAAAAGAGAATGAACGAGACATGAAGATAGCACTCTGGGAGTCCAAGAGAGCCCTCGGAAGAGAGAGTTCCTGGAAGCCCAAGAGCTCTTCTTCCCGGTCAACCCTCATCTATATACTGGGCATGACGCTGCATGATATGGAATACTCCATTGGCCAATTTGGCCCTCAATCCTAAGACAAAGTTTAAATCATAAGGGGAGTTGTGGACTCTCTATCCCGGCTGTGCTCCCCCTCAGCCTGTTGAGCCGGCAGTTTTGCACACTGGCAAAACATGAGAAGCTGAAAAGTCCTTGATGTCTCGGCACCAACTGTAAGCGTCAGTGTGCCATCAACATTCTTCTCATAATGAATCCCAGATCAAAACCAAAACATAGAGCTATTCTAACTGCTAAAAAGAAAAACTTACTCTGTCCCAGTCAAAACCAGGACAATGGTATTAATTTATTTTTTTAATGTTGTATTTACAAGCTACTAAATAATTTACTGATGATATTCAAGAGAGTTTGCTGTTAGTGTTGTCATGAATTGTCATGTGTGCGGTAGGAAACGTTTATTCCATTACTTTTTTTAAAATCTGTCCTGTGTTTTTTAGGCCTAAGGACTGTCTCCGTTCCATTATGAAGAGAGTGAACCATAAAGATCCCCATGTTGCTATGCAAGCATTAACAGTAGGTTCTTTTTAATGTAGTGCTTTTCCTTCCTGAAAAGTTATATTGCAAGAAATCTTCTCTGAGTTTTAATCTTTCTTTCTTTAGCTTCTAGGAGCATGTGTATCAAACTGTGGCAAAATCTTTCATTTAGAAGTCTGTTCAAGAGATTTTGCCAGTGAAGTAAGCAATGTGTTGAATAAGGTAATGTATTGCATTGATTTATACAATTCATAGAAAAGCGAAATCAGACAGATAATTGGGGTAATCTGAAAGTGAAATGGAATCTGCTTTTGGAAGACTGAAAATTTGGCGGCAGGGGGGAAGGATACAATATGACTGGGAAGACTGTGGCTGTAAGAGAGAACTTCCTGAATGCCACTTGACGCTACAGTTACTTAGGGATTCTGTTTGGGAGAGGTGGGGTGTGGTGAGTTAATTTATGAATATACAAATTCATTTTCATGTTAAGTAAGAGCAATGAAACACTAAATACAGATGTGGTGAAATGGAGATAATACAGGGCCTTTACATAACCTTATGTTACTTTAGTTTGGGCCTCCTACCTATTGCACTAGTACAAACACCATGCTGGTGTGCTGTTCTCCATGTCTAATAAGGATATCCCTTAGTGTTACACTTCAAAATAGTGTCTATATAGTTAATATTGACAGTAACATGAAATTATTTGAAATTAAGGAATTAAGAACAGATTCATACATTATTTAACTAGCTTCTACTGTTCTTGCAGGGTCATCCAAAAGTTTGTGAAAAGCTCAAAGCCCTTATGGTGGAATGGACTGATGAATTCAAGAACGACCCACAGCTTAGTTTAATATCTGCTATGATAAAAAATCTGAAGGAGCAAGGAGTTACTTTCCCAGCTATTGGTTCACAGGTATATTACATTTTGTGGTTATTCTTAAAGGTTATCGCAATTTTTTTTATCCTCAGTTCTGTATTTTACAGTTTGTAGTCTTGAATTCCATAATGTGTTTGGCAAACAAAATGAAATCTCTCTTGTCTTAATAAAACATTCCTGTGAGGGGTGAAATGCTCGATTTACTTTAGATTTTTATATTGAATATAAAATGAATATGCAATGTGAATATGAATACAAATCAAAATGGTAAACTTAATACATTTTCAGTGTTCTGTTGAATTCATTTTTACATCTTTCACTTTTGGGTAGGCTGCTGAACAGGCAAAAGCAAGTCCAGCTCTAGTTGCCAAAGATCCTGGTACAGCAGCCAACAAAAAGGAAGAGGAGGATTTAGCTAAAGGTGAGTGCATTTACTTGCTGACCTGATGAATAAAATCATAGAACAGTTTGGGTTGGAAGGGACCTGAAAGATCATCTAGTTCCAACCTCTGTGCCACGGGAGGGTTGCTCAAAGCCTCATCTAACCTGGTCTTGAACACCTCCAGGGATGGAGCAGCCACAACTTCTCTGGGCATAATCCTGGGCAGCCAACTCTAGGTGACCTTGCTTGAGCAGAGGATTGGACAAGACCTCCAGAGGTCCCTTCCAACCTCAGCCGAGCTGTGCGATTCTCTTATTCTGTGAATTCAGGCTAAAGACTTCTGATCTAACAGAGGTGCCTGAAACAGCTCTAGCTTTTTAGTGTTTCAAGCTATCTGGAGAAGTTTGACATCATGTATATGCTAGTAAGAATGTGAATACTTTGCATCAGTATAAGGTAAAAACAATAATATAATAAAAAAAAAACGGATGACTTCACTGAGTTATCCCATTTGTGCTTAAGTGCTATGTTGAAAGCCTTAGTAAATCTATGCGCAGAGTTGTGCTCTCTAGTTGTAAAGCTTTTCTTTTTCTTTTTACCCTTATTTCTAAGTAAAAGGCAGAAGTTGATTATGATGCAATTGGAATGGAATTATACTAAAAGTTTTCAGAGTTAAATTTTCGTATCATTCAACTCACTTTTATAGAGAATTTTCATGTGCATAACTCTTCTTTTGTAGCTATTGAACTGTCACTAAAAGAACAAAGGCAACAGCAAACACCACTTTCCAGTTTGTATCCGAGCACCTCAAGCCTCATGACAAATCACAAACATGAGGGCCGAAAGGTTCGTGCAATCTATGATTTTGAGGCTGCTGAAGACAACGAATTAACTTTTAAAGCTGGAGAACTTATAACTATCCTTGATGACAGGTAATTTATATGGAATGCCTACTTGAAGAATATTAGACGGTAAAAATCAATCAGGAATAATCATATTTTCTACGCGGAAGCATACATTGGAATACAATTGCAATAAAATATATTTACATTTTAAATAGTTTATTTAGTTATCTCCTAGATTTTTTACATACAGATGTAATTGCATAAAGATTCTTGTATAAAGATTTCTGCATATTTACGAATTGTATTTATGTACAAGTAATATAAATGCCTTGACAAGTGCAATTCTTAGGAAAATTCCATGTGAGTATGGGGATTTTAATTATTTTTTTATCTTCAGTGATCCAAATTGGTGGAAAGGTGAAACTCATCAGGGTATAGGATTGTTTCCATCTAATTTTGTAACAGCTGATCTTTCTGCTGAGCCAGAAATGAGTAAGTAACTTTACATTTACGTATATGTTAAGCTTTGCCATGGCCCAAGGGATATTTCTATAGTGATTTACTTTCTCTATTTCCTTTCCCTTAAGATAGAGTTCAGTTGCAAGTGAATGTGATACTCGAAGTAAAACTGAGGAGCCCTTGCTGTGCTCTCACAAACAACAGTCATATCTTTATTTGTCAGACCAAGGTTGCCCAAGCTGGCATCTGCTGAAAAATGTAATGCTGTCTACTGCCGGCTTTGTCAGTAGCTTCCTTGAGACTCATTTAACAACTCCATTGACACCTAGATAAATGTAGGCAACAGCAGGATTTTTGCAAATTGCCTTTTGCCTGTTTGCAATGGTACATATCCAATCCAAAAAAACCTGAAGTCCCCTGGACAGATAGGAGTCGGAGACAGATTGCCACTGTTCAAACAATTCAAGAAACCCACATACTGTAGGTATGTATGTGTGCATAATGGAAGGATGTTTTTTTCTGCATACTGGTTAACTTCTTGTATCTGTTTATGTAAGACTAACCTACTCTAAATATCTAATAACATATTAAGTATTAGACAAGGTTCTAAGATTCTAGAACTGATTTCTGTAAATCTGATGGATTTGCAAGGTTAATCTTGTGTGATCTCAATCTGAGTCTGCCAAAGGTATGAGCAGGTCAGCAGAATTACATGCTGTAGGAGTCATCTGTTCTATGTTAAGACTAACTGATATGAGTAGTATTTAGCAGCTTTTTTGTTGTGGCCTCCACTACAGAGGAGTGAGATGCTTTTGCAGGTACTATTTGGTGGAGAAGGAATAGCAAAAATTGGGAACTTTCGATTCTATGCTTTGCTCTGGAGAAAAGAAAGCTCCAGTTTTTCATAGATGATTTTACCAGTTTTCTCTTAAATTTGACTCATTAGCCCTGTTCTTTCCAATCGCTCTCTCTTGATCTGCTTTCCTGATGACTTTTTAATAAGTATGTTATGTGCAGTGAGACGATGACAAACATATTTACTTGCTAAAACATGTTTCTGTTGACCGTGTGTGAACTGATGTCTTTTTTTACAGAATTGCCAGGTATTTTTTAAGGAAACTGTTTGAGTCTATGTTTTTGGCCTTCAAATGTCAACCAAATATTAATTCTATAAATTTTCACAGTAAGTGTTTCAAATGCAAAGAGCTCAGGCAATGTGCTAGCTGTATAACATTTATGTCATTGTTTTGTTTATTTTTATTTCATAAAATAAAATCTGCCTGTTCATCTTTCAGTGAAATCTGAGAAGAAAACAGTACAGTTCAGTGATGAAGTTCAAGTAGAGACAATAGAACCTGAGCCTGAACCAGTTTATATTGATGAAGTAAGTATGATAAAAGCACTGATGTTCAACTACTGGTACCTAAAAATATGTGATGTTTAACCTTTTCATCCTGTACTTCAAAAACAATTTGAAATATCAGGAGAACAAAATCAAAAGAGAATAGGAAGGGGAAGTTGTTTTAATAAAAAAAAAAAAAATCTGCAGTATTCCGATTTGTTCATGTGTCTTGAATTTCTTACGAATTTCTGAAACTGAATTTGGAAACTGAGTTCCATTTAGGGCCTTACTCCAGGATTGTTCAGCTGTTCATCTGCAAACTAGAAACTTGGTGTGGAGTGATGCGTTTACTTTCAAGTTTTGCTTTAAGTCCTTCAGGATATCTGAGATCCCCATCTTGCATGCTGTCTTAGATTTATTTCCAGTATAACCACCACCATCTTCCCCCAGTCTGAAAGATCTCTTTCTTTCTCTGAAAACTGAGCTTTTTGTTGGTCTGTAAGTAATATTTAGTAAGATTTGCACAGTCTCACTGCAGTGATTCTACCAAGGTTCCCAGGAGCTCTGAGCCCAGGATGTTTGTCCCTTGCCTTTTTTTTTCTTTTTTTTTTTTCCCCTCTCCCTCCCAGAGGGCTTAGAATTGCAGTCTTTAGAATTTTTCCCTTTCTTTCTCTTGTGACCTTTCGTTTCTTTCTCATCTGGGGTTCTGTCATTGTTTTTCGAAATGAAAAATCGGTTACTGTCCTAAAGTCCTATTTGACTCCTGCCTCAAATACTCTTCCTCCCAAAAGATACTAGTTTGTAATCTGCTGAAATAGCTTATCTCAGGCCTACCTTGAGATGCCTTCCAGCTTTTGTCTTCTGTGATACCGCATTGGTTTATGTTTTAATGTCTTGTTTTGTTTTTAAAATTACCATAGTATAATTTTTAAGGAAGTAGTTAGTTTGGCTTCTTCCTGCCTTTCCTGGGGTTAAGGAGGGAAAACCCATGGTTTTAGTTTCTGCTTTGAGAACCTATGTAACTCTGGCCTGTTACAGGCTATTTATTGGATAGCACTCAGCTAAAAAGTGATTTTTAATCATTTACATGTAATGTTTGATTAAGCAGTACCGTTCACTCCAAGATGTACTTTTCAAAGAGTTTATGCCTGTTAATTTTCTACCCTTTGGTATTTTTATAAATGGATTACACTTGTGGTTAATTAAGGATGACTTATTCTGAAGTCCACCATGCAACCCCTCCAAACATGTTCTTAAATAAATTTTTTCATATATGTTAGTAGTGACATTGCTTATGTGCCGATAGGCCTCATACACTCACAAAATGCAGGGTAGTTTTTCAGTGAATTTAGTTTTAAGTACTCATTTCTTTTTTAAAGTACTCTCTCAATGTATTCTGTCCAAACATTTCCACTAATCCCACTAGGTGGTAGTATTGCATATGTAATAACTAGAATGGAAAAATAGCAACTGCTCAAAAAATACTGTTTAGAAGGACTTGTAGGACATTCAACATTCAACTTGTTACTACTTGCGCTTTAAACTTGTTAGTACTAATAATTTTTATCATTTTGCTTTTCTTTGTTCAAGCATCTTCATTCCTGTAAAGTAGCATGTATGATTTGTGTCTTCTTAAGGCTCGTCTAGATGATTTCCAAGTCCCAAGAGATCCAAAAGGTTGTTGTAAATAGCTGGTTTAATTTACTATCCTGAAAGTGTTAATTCTTGCCCCCGACTTATGCCCTAATTACACAATTTGTGTTCTAGGATAAAATGGACCAACTCTTGCAGATGTTACAAAGTGCGGATCCATCTGATGACCAGCCGGACCTCCCAGAATTGCTTCATCTTGAGGGTAAGAAAATCTCATGTTTTTTTTTGTTGTTGTTTCCCTCTCTAGAAATTACCTATATCAAAACAAATTGAACCTGCTTCAGCTTTATGTGCACATAACAAGCATGCCTGAGGAAAGTGCCTGAGCCATAATTATCTTTTCACTTCCTATTTCCCACATGTAAGAGAACAAAGTGCAAAATTTTAACTTAAAACAAGCCTGCTCCTCTCTCAAGGAAATGATATTCCCTATTATTTTCCTTTTCAAGACCCAGGAATACTTAATTCAATCTTTTTCATCCATTTTTTTTTTCTTCATAGAGTAGCAAGGCATGAGTTGCAAAAGAAGTGTAAGGAAGATTCCATGACAGGAAGCAGAGATACTAGTGAGGCTTAGAACAGACCTTTGGGTGTCTCACATGCTTTTCACCTGCGTGCATATTTCTGCAGGGCTTTAATATTAATGAATATCTTATACAGTGATACAAATTAGACTAGTCCTTTAGGCTCAAATTATTCTACCTCTTCAAAGAGGCACTATAGACCATTCTACCTGGGTTGATAGATGCAGCAAAATTTTTGGAAGGGAACTTTGGAGAAGAAAGTAAAGAAACTTACCTATTATGAGACAGAACATTGGTTTAAATTGACAATTTGCATAGGACCAGTTTTTAAGAAAATGGCAGATTCCAGATCTTCCAGGATTTCAGGATCTTCTGCATCTCTAATTTGGGAAAACTAAGAGTGAAAACAGTATTCCAGAGCTGCTTATAATGCATTTAGGTCATCTTTGATGCCTGAATCTTTTTTTCTTATCTCTCGGTTTGAATATTGAGTGACTGTTGGGATTAAACACATCTCTTGATTAGGAAGTAGTTCATTACTTGCATAAGTGGGCACGTTTTGCATTCTGGAGTTGGGTTAGGCTGTAGTATCCCCTTTGATTTTCCTTGGCTGATATTTTACACGTGACAAACTCTGTCTTTCTGTAAGTTAACTGTGATTTGCTTGGCAGTTACAGGAACCCCATGCCCTTGTGCTGAAAGTTGGTGGGGGTACATTTTTATTTATTTTAATGATTTTGCATTCTACTTCTGATAAGTTTTTGTGTTGGTTTTTGCACCTATTAGTGGTTTGAAAAAAAACCCTTCCCCAATTAGGATTCTAGTGAGGTAGCAATGTGCTATTAGTGTCTTTGACATGCAAATTATTTGAATCATTGCAATCTGTTTTCCTTCATTGTTCTCGTAGATAGTCTTTTTATTGTTATGTTAGTTGAGTACTCTGATCTGGGCTGCAGCGGCAAATTTTCTTCCTTGAAGAAGAGTTCACCTTTCAGATTGATGATCCAAGGGCTGGAGCAGCTCTCCTATGAAGACAGGCTGAGAGAGTTTGGGGCTGTTCAGCCTGGAGAAGAGAAGGCTGTGGAGTGATTTTATAGCAGCCTTCCAGTACTTAAAGGGGGCCTATAGGAAAGCTGGAGAGGGACTTTTTACAAGGGCATGTAGTGATAGGACAAGGGGCAATGGCTTTAAACTGAAAGAGGGGAGATTTAGATTAGAGATAAGGAAGAAATTTTTCACTGTGAAGGTGGTGAGGCACTGCAACAGGTTGCCCAGAGAAGTTGTAGATGCCCCATCCCTGGAAGTGTTCAAGGCCAGGTTGGATGAGGCTTTGGGCAACCTGGTGTAGTGGAAGGTTTCCCTGCCCATGGCAGGGGGGTTGGAACTAGATGATCTTTGAGGTCCCTTCCCACCCTAACCATTCTATGATTTACCTGAACCTTTTCTTGCAAAATAGTTTCAGCCTTACACTCCCTGGATGTTAAATGTGTTTTGTTTCTCTGTACTTTTATTTTCTTTCTAAAATGTACTTTTTAAACTGTACCACTACTGAAAACTTCAGCTGGATCTCAAGTTGTTCATGACGCTACCTCTGTTACTGTAACTTCTTTGGCATACGGATTATAGTAATGATTTTCAAAAAAATTTGGACTAGCATCTACATGTTTCTATCTGATTTTTTTTTTAAAAGCTGCTGTCTGACTTGCAATATGGAAATCTTTATTGCTCTGATATATGTTAATGTTTTCCTGTTTTAGCAATGTGCCACCAGATGGGACCTCTCATAGATGAAAAGTTGGAAGATATAGACAGGTAAAAAAATCAAATGTTTTGACTCAAATTAAGATTCATTCTTAGAAATACCAGTGCTGTTATTTAATATCTTAATAATTTCTGTGAATACTGGCAAAGAAAATAGGTGTATTAGTAGCTTCTCATCTGGGAGGAGATCTAAAGGTTTCTTTCTAGTCATGTAACATTTTATAGTATTGTACCATCTGACATTCTGGCACTTGTCAGGCATTATTTCACGGGCAGTAAGAATATGTTGCTTAGCACACCTCATGAAAGTTTGCCTGTACTGGCTGTTCTGTACTGAAGTTACCTGAATTGTAGAGTAAGCTGTAAAATATATTTTCTAGGAAACATTCAGAACTTTCAGAGCTCAATGTTAAAGCAATGGAGGCTCTTTCTCTGTATAACAAATTGATGAATGAAGACCCAATGTATTCCATGTATGCAAAACTACAAAACCAACAGTATTATATGCAGTCATCTGGTGTTTCTGGCTCTCAGGTATGTATGTAACCTTTAATAGCCATTGACGTTATCAGGTACATACTGAGCTGTGGTTGGTTGCTTCAAAATTTTTAGTGATAGGCGGTTTTTCACATAAGCTAACTTTTTTACGAAATTTGCTCAAATATTTTGTATAGCATACTTCTCTACATTACAAAAAAAAATATGCTGATATACAAAGTGTGGTGGAGCATGTTGATTGCAAGTAATGATTTATTTCCTGTTTCTACCCTTCTGTTCCCACCACCCTTGCCCTCTGAGTTGGAAACCTCTTATGATGTTACTCACCTTAATGCTAGGTTAAAATCATCTTGTTCTCTCAGAGGTAATGTCAAATGAAAGAGCAGTGTTTTATCTCAACACAATATGTGAAAAAAAAAAAGTTTGTTTTCAGCTGCAAGCTTTGGATATTCTCCTTTTGTGGGTCCTAACACTTTTAGTTCTTTTCTGTTCAGTTCTTTTTGATCAAGGAAAAAGCCCATCCTGTGCTTTGAGTTCTATGTAAAATTAAAAATTAAAGCTGTTAGGGCTTTGCATAGTGGGTCAAAGTAAAGTATGAAAGGAGTACAATTCCTGTTGAAGATTATGCCCTCCCCACCCTAAAATCAATCTCTTCTTTTAGTGTTTTTTTTTTTTTAATGTCAGTAGAGTATTTAGCCTTTAAATTACTGAAGTTAAAAATTACAATTCTTTCATGGCAGCATTTCCATGTAATTTACTTATTATATCTGAGTGGTTTTTTTTGGCTTATTCATATACTATGGTATTTTTAAAAGGCCTTTTAAACATTTAAATGTTTAATTTCATAGTCTAATGCACGCATTCTGTATTTTCTTCCTGTTTATAGGAATACGTAACATTTCAAGCTGTTTTTTCAATAATTTACTTTTTGAGTGAGTAAAAAAAAAGTCAAGCCAACTTATTAATAACTGTGCAGTATTATATAAACATTGAAACAGCTTTAGTTCTTTTAGCTTCCTGCAAATATATACTTTCTTTCGGTGTCTTTTAAAGAAGAGGATGTATGTTTTTGCCATGTCATTAAGAGGAACATTGTCTTCCGTTCATGTGATAAGCAATCATGTTGTGACCCTATCAAATAATTTTAATGTTTTATAAATGGGCATATTTCTGGGGATTCTTAAAGGGAAAAACTGAATTTTTGGGGTGAAGATGAGCCAGTATAAAGTTCTGAAAAGTTAGGAGGTCTCGTGCCTTTGCTGCCTTCTAAAATTCTTTTGCGATACTGATATGCCTTCTATAAATGTCATCTGAGATTTATGGATCTTAAGATAGAAGAGCTGTATATCATAAACTTACATGAACTCAGTTGTGCATAAGACCTGATAATTTCTTCTAGTAATTTTCGTTAAGCCAAATAATTAATGGTTGAACAAAAACATAGGGTTTAGAAATTTAGTCTTGATTTAGAATACAGTTGACACATCTGCTAGCAAGCTTTTCCTCTAGTTAGTTGTGAAACATTAGTTTCAACTGAAATTTTCTTAAGACCTCTTTTTCCTTTTTGCCTCACACAAACAGTTTTACAATGGCAGTTTCAACAGTTGCATGAAATGATAGGGTAACTAACAACACGAAAATAGTACATTATTGGCTATCCGTTTTAACAATTCTACTTAGAATACTTTTTGATGCCCAGATAACTTTCACTGCCTTGGACTGCTATTTGTTACATAATTTAAATTGGTATTTTTATTCAAAAGTAGAAGCTCTTAATTAGCAAGAGTGATAGTAATTAAAATAAAATTTGGAGTACAAGTTTTCCAGTAAACTATTTGACCTTTTTCATACTGGAGCCCGAGGTTAGGAATGTAAACAGTGTCCTTTGAAAATCTGGTAATTTTTTTTGTACTGCAACACTTAATAGAAAGCAACTGATCATCTTCTATTAAAACATCTGTAATAAAAGGTTTGAGAGGCTATCTTTAATTTCTAAATTCAGATATTAAATAGCAAATTTTATTGTATTATTTTTTTAATATTCCTGTGTTTAACTTCCTAGGTTTATCCAGGGCAGCCCCAAAGTAACACGTATTTGGTGGCAGGGAGTGCACAGATGGGCCACATTCAAGGCTATAATCTTCCTCCTGAACAACTTTCTTCTCTCAGCCAAGGCACAGTTACTCCATCTGCCAGCTCAGTACTGCCTGGGCAGCCTGCACAGACGTCTTATACAAAGTAATTTTAAATATTTTCCTATTCAAGTGTAAATCAATTTAAACATAAAGGACTACTGATAATATTTAAAGGAGAATTATTTTTTTTAGAGAAGTATAACTTTAAACACAACTGAAAGGTGCTTCAGTGCAATTATTTCCAGTATGCTTTTTATTGGTGTCATTTATTTGGCAAAAAATCATGACAAACTTTGAACTTTTCTGTTGTTTTTATCATTTTCTCTAGTTTTTAAATTTATATATAAGAATTAAATTAAGAAGACTTAAATTTATATATAAGAATTAAATTAAGAAGACTTAAATTTATATATAAGAATTAAATTAAGAAGACTTAAATTTATATATAAGAATTAAATTAAGAAGACTTAGATTTATATATTTCCTTTTTATAAAAGAAAAATTAGAGAAAATTATATACGTGATTCATGATTTTTTTTATTTTTTTAAAGCTAATTTTTAATATACATTTAATGATGAAGATTATCTGCTGCTCTGATTGGCTTTGCATGATTTCTGAGATAGCGTATATTGTATTGTTTTTCCAAATATCTTACTGTGGAAGCATGGAGAGAATTCTGCTCATTTTGGGAAAGAAGTGAATGGGCTATGAGTACTTGCTAGAACTTATACAGCTTCCCCATATAAAGGAGCTACAAGTGGCTTTCTGTTTTGGGTAGATCCCCAAAGATTCCAAGCTTTGGTTAAGCTACCTGTGTTGTAAAAAAGTTTTAATTTGACCTTAGGAAAAGATCAGAGGTTTTTTTTTAACTCTCTGTGTAAGGCAATTTTATTTTGTAAAGTTGAGAGACACATACCTCTCTAGTTATTAAAGTTAGTCTCTGTCCCCCAAAGTTGTTTATTTGGGGTGGTAAGACATGCATCGATAAAGTGAGTTTCTGCATACTTCACCTGACTTGTTTTGCTATTCAAAGCAGTTGGTTGGGTTCTGGGTTTTTTTCATGAGCAGAATGGAACATAGATGGGTTTCCATGTTGCGCATTAAAATAAAACAAAGGATAGATTCACAGTCTAGTTTTAAATCCATGGGAGGTGTGTTAGGTGTTTTTAAATCTGAGGAATACGTTTGAGTTTTAATTGGAATATTCATTGGCTACAGTTTTAAATATGCAAGGTGTCAAGAGTTAGGAGATTTTTGTGTGTATACATAGATCAGCTGAAGAAGCAATGAAGTGTTGCTGTTCTGTTGGTAAATTGTGTGTTAATTCAACTTTTTTTTTTTTCAGTGCAATGGTTAGCTCTGTTGCTGGAAATACTTACTCTAACCAGGCTTCAGTGTATAGCCCACCACCTGCTACTGTTGATGTTGCTGCTTATCAGAATGCTGGAACTAATATGTCCCAGGTGCCAAACTATAACTTAGCATCTACACCTCTGCCACAGACAGCAGGCAGTCAACAAGCACCTCCACAACAACCACAGCCTCCACCACCTCAACAACCACAGCATAGTTACTCACAGAAGGCTCTGCTATAGGATCCAGGACTTCTGATTCCTAATCTTCTTTAACCTCTGCTAAAGGCAGTTGGCAATTCTATGAGTTTCTTTCTTTAATCTCTTAAACTTTGTTTATCCTCAGCTTAATAAGAATCTATCTTGGTGAACAAGTTCAATTTGCACTGACTTTTTAGGATTTTTTTTTTAATTTTGCGGAGGAACAGATATATTTAGGACATTTAATTCCTTTTAAAATGCCTAAAAATTGGTACAGGATTATTTATGTCTGGTAAAATTGGCTAGTCTGTGAAAACTCAACACTTGCAAACTGTTGTGGCATATATGTTATGTACATACAGTGTGTGATTGCAATAGTGGCCATTTCGTATAGCTATGGTGATCATGTGAATATATTTAACACAATGTTTAAAAATAATTTACTTTGCTATTTTATTTTAATCATGAACTGACAACCATGTTTCGTAGTTTTGTCTAGTTTTATGACAGATGTGGTGTCTCTTTCCAATGCAGGAAAAGCAGTAATTCTGCATATCATGATTACACTTACAAGCTAAGGTCTATATATGAATTTACAAACTTATCTGACTCTAGGTTTCATTGCTTCTTGAATTGAACACAAGTGTATCATGACTATTAGATGGCTTATCTACCAAAGTAAATTAGTTAACTAATAAGTGATTTGGGGGGATAACAGCAAATTATGATTCTGCTTCAGATACAATTAATAACTTAAAACTACTATTCAGAGGCTGCTAAACATATCATGGGACCATGCAACAGGATCTTGCATTTTATCATGAGAAACACGTAATTTATTTTTCCAAGTTCTTTTTTACAATATGAACCAGAACTGTATTCTTTGTGTTGGTAGAGATTACACCAAAGACAGAGGAATTGAGTTGGAGGAGAAACGATGGAGTTTTAAACTGGAACACAAGGCATGAATAACACTACTTTATTCAAGTCTTCTTAATTAGAACATGGAGAATTATGGACATTTAAATCACTTTGCTGAACAAACCTTCAGGGCTTTATTTTCTCTCTTGTGGCCTTGCTTAGCAATTTGTTCTGTTTACTGTTCTTACACAAACACTTCTGCCTTAAACATCTGTTTTGATTTCCAGTTATATCATTTGAGTTTATTAGCCCTTTATAGTATGAATCATTTATGAGGCTTCTTATTTTCATTCACTTTCAGGTTACTTTGAATTCTTTTCTGTCGCAACATGCATTAGCCTTTTTTAAACCCTTGCATTTCTCAGTAACTTAGCCAGGTGGCTCTTTAAGGCATAATGTTGTTTTTTCTACAGCTAAGGTGCTGCGGAAGGAACATGGTAATGGCAGGCAGCAGTTTAAATATGCCTGATCAGGGTTTCTTGTACAAAGACTGTTGTTACTTTGCATTTGTATTCAGTCTATTAATAAATCCTGGTTTCTGCTTATCTTTTTCAGCAATGCTAGATGGCTTCAACATCAGATCTGTATTTTCAGTCTTGTTAATGTCTATGTCAGAAATTGTTCACTTTCATGTACTATATTTTAGTGTGATGCTTCTGGAATTAAATATTGCAATTGTACGTTATACTGTAAGCTGACCTCAGATATCCCGTACACTCCTGCATCTGTTCACAGTTACCTAGCATGCCTTTGTTTCACTGTTTTAATAGACACCGGTGTGTTGCCCGTCAATGCTTTCAGATGACTACTGTGCATAACTTTGCATGGGAGTGGTTACAAAACGTGCCCATAGCTGATATGTTCCGGTTGGGGATGTTCTAGCCAGCTGGCGGTTCTGATGCTGGTATTTTCACGTATTGTTTTGCTCCAGAATTCTTAAGCACCCTCTCAAACTGTCATTACTTCAGTACTTGATATCATCACAAATTCTGGAATTTGAAAAGAGATGCTGGAAAAAAGAAATAAAAATTCAAGATATTGTGTCATAGATAATTTTTAACAGATTGAAGACGTGATTTGCTTTAAAAAGGGCATAAAGTATCATTTTGATAGTATCCTCTGTGTGCTTTAGGTACCTTGTTCCAAAATTAGAGAAGCAATATGTATAGAAGTGTATAATTTCTACACAAAAGTGAAAATAACTTTACTCCATAGTTCTTAGGCCCTGATTCAAGGAGGAGCTTGAAGCATCAAAATAGTCCAACTGACATCAACTATTTGTATTCTTAGGTTTTCACATGTTCCATAATAAGGGCCTATAGAACCTCTCTGCAGAAATGCCTCAGCAAAAATACTTTTCACTACTGATTTGTCTTTGTTTTTAAAATTTTTGAAGTTTTCTTTTGTTAACACACAGAAATGCTTGTTCTTGATTTCTGCTTTGAACACTTACGCGTATCTTAAGTTTTTATGCTTTTCAGCTTACTTATTTTGGGCATGTTTTGGTCCATCTTTAAGAAAATTAAAATCACTTTTCATTTGTGTTCATCATGACCAAAAAACACTTTCTAAAATGCAATGCCACTATATATTTAGTATAAGAAAAGTTGTGAAAAAAAGATGGACACTTTATTTTCCTTCATGCCTGTGTTAGAGTCACTGCCTTAAGGTAACTCCTGTAACAAATTGTGAATTTTAGTTGACTCAGTCACTTTCATTTTGCACAGTTGGTGCAGTAGATCACTAGAGAGCCTTAGCTTCAGAGTCTCAGCATTTCTGTTGCATCCTACGTTTTCCATTTCAGATGCAATTTTCAGATTAAATAGAATTTGCAGCTGTTTTGCTTCATGTTGATTTTTCTCATTTATCAAAAAAGATTATTTCATCTTCTCACTTGGTTGTGTCCCATATGCTAGATATTCTGAAGTGATGCCTCCTCCTACCTTGCTAGATGCTGACGTCACACTAATTCCTTCACTCATCCTCTCGTATCTTCTCTAACTGACAATTTTGCAATTATATTTCAATTCACCTTCTCTCTGCTGGTTTAGTATCATGAACCTGGAGATGCCATTGCTGGGGCTTATTCCTCGTTTATGCATTGTTTTGACCAAGTTCACGTATGTTCTGTCTTGCTATGGTATTGAACACTGAAATATGGGTGAGAGGGGGAAAGTACATCTACAGCTACTGTATGAAAAAGCTTTTTAGCAAATAAATAAAGTGTCAGAAAGTTAATCTATTTGAAAGTTAGAATTCCTGGAAATGACGTGTTATTTATGTTCCAGTAGAAGACCTAACTTTTGAATGTTGTGTTTCTTTATATTGTCAACAAAAAGCCAAAAGGTTTTCATAATATTTTGTATAACCCTTTGTTATTTAACAAAAATGTTAATTAACTTCAGAAGGGGTGTTTTAGTGGCTTGGTTATCATGAACTGGAGCAAACTCTGGAAAGTGCCTTCTGTGCATTTCACTTCCATAAACGAAGCTTGTTTACCTGTGTGTATCATCTCAATTTACGTGGGCATAGCAAAGATGACAAGATTTATTGTAAAGCATCCCAGGGAAAATACTGAGGCAGCGAGTTAGAATTTGCTACACCGATGTCATGGCAGTATGTTCCAGAGCGCGCCGTTGCAGGAACAGTTGCAATGTATTTACTCACCTCTGTTTAGTAACATGCCTGTGTAGATGTGCACGTAACGTCACTGGCCAAAGTACATACAGACAGCAGTGAAACAACTGTAAAAAGGAACAAAATATAATAATTACTGCAAGCTTATCAAGAGGTGTGGAGCAGCATATTGCCCTCATGGAACAGCTGCTATTCATTAATTGGGGGGGATGGAGGGGACAGGACTGAAATTGATTTGCATAACCAGAACTTCAGAGAATTCTGCCAGATTGCAAATGCTTAGATAGGAGTTAATTTGCTTTTAATAGCATGTACATATTTTGCTGATCAAATCTAGGCTGCTGTTATAGTTCTCTGATTTCATCTAGATGGCAGGAACATCAGATTTACACTGGAGAACTGCTTAATACCTCATTCTCCAATTTTTTTAGCATTTTCTCTAATCACTTACCTTATTTTTCACTGGTATTTCGAAGATATCTGCGCAGTCTTTATGTGTAAAGGTCTTACCTTATTCTTTGCTGGGTTTCACAGAAAGAATGAGAAAGAACCTCTCTAATGACAGCAGCTGCCTGCAATGGCACTTTGCATTACCTAACTGCAGCTTCCTTTGGAGAAGATGTGCATATCTGTTTTGAAGAACAAGGGAGCATAATTTTTCCAGTTAAAAATTAAGAGGAGATTTTTTTTTTAAGAGAAACGTGAAGTAAAATTTACAGAAACTTCCATTGCTACAAAAACCTCCACTGCTAGCAGCAGGCAGAATCATTTTTTACTCTGTTATTCAGTCTTAGTAAAGCCAACCAACTCCACACTACAGATACTCCTTTTTCATTTTCAGCTGCAATGAAGAATATTCACCTTTATGTCTATACTATCCAACACCATAGTAAAACATGGGAAGGCTGTGACATTTGAACTTTTTGCTTCAGTATGTGAAAAACACTGTGTTTTCGAAGCCTTGTTTCTTCAATTAGGGTGTTTGTGTTCAAAAACATTCCATTTACTACTATGTAAAATTGCAGTTCTGAAGTTCACTTTTCATGCTGCTACCTTGGCAAAAAGGTGGTAGGAGTTTTTGTTCTATCCTGCATGTGCTTCTGGAAATCCAAATAATTTTTGTCTTTGTCATGATAAAGAAGAGAAGCCTGCTGCAGTCTGCTTTGGTTTTAATAAAGTGTACGCAGTAGCAAGGTGCATTTTTGGTTTTGTTTGTTTGATGCTCCCTTTGATGTTGGCATATGTATATATTCAGATATACTGCACTGTTGTACAAGATCTGTTTTAGTAAATAACACTATTTGTAAAAACTGTTAATTGTTTTTGGTATGAATGCAAAATATTAAAGTTGGAGTATTTAGTTCATTGTGTTCCAAAGTCAATTTATAAATTTCGTGGCAGAATAATAAAAAAAAGCCTTCCTTTGCTGGAAGGACTTAGAGATGCAGTAGGCAAGGTCTGTTTGAACAACGTAGGTCAAATTTTGTGATTTCAGGCAGGGAGGAGGTGGATTTCTTTGTTCTGTTTTTGTGTTTGTTTTTTTTTTCTGTGGGTTTCATTTTATTTTTTTGGTGGTTTTTTTTGTATGATGCTCACACATAGATTATTATTTTACTTTTGAGGTTTTTCATCTGTCATTAACTTTATTCAGCTAAAATCCAAGTAATACCTTATACATCTTATTTCAAGTATGCTCCATGTCCCTTTTTTTGTTTGTTTGTTTGTTTTAAGAAATATATCATGAATATTTTAAAGAGATGGTAAAGAACAAATGGAAACAACTGTATCTGTATAGTCAAATGTGTATATTTGCTTACAGATGAATAAGCAAATACTACTGGCAGCTTGGCAGTTAATTTACACAGTTATTTGACCGTTAATTCTATTTCTGAGGACGGTAACTCAAAGTAGCGTTAAGACTTGATGGTTTGACCCATGTGAAATGAGTTGAAGATCAGGCTAAAGCCTGGTTTGAGAATCGACATTACAGTTTAAAGTACTGTCACAGTTGAAACTTGATAGTCTGGATGTATACTGTGTTCTTAATGTTAAACTTTATAGGTTTCTTGATTAAACCAATGTAAGTATCTGAGATCACTATGGGACTTTGGGAGCAATGGGCAGCAGATTATCAGTTTTGCCTGTTCTTAGGCTCTTTTCCTAAAAACATGAGCTAAACACCTTAAGATGAGTGATTATGATGTGGAGCGAGGGTCAATTCAGTATGATAATTTCTATGTTTCAAGAGAGAATATAGATTCAGTTGACAGAATTAAAAAGTCCTACATTGTGTAGAAATGAAACATGGAATGTCTCTGATTTGGAACAGCGAAGGAGAATCAATATTAAGTTTGTTTTACTGCCCTTCTCCTTTGGACAGAAAACATGTTTCTGTTCAGATGCCTATGATGAAAATAATAGTTTGAGAATTTGTTCCATAGTATTTAAGGCTTATTGTACAATCTGCTGCCATCGATCTGGGCAACAAGTAAAATAAGCATCAATCTTGAGTGTGTTTAAGTGGATCAAAACAATTATCTTCACTGGAACTTTCAATGAACCGGTCCATGTGTACTCTCTCTTTGTAGCAGTCACCTCATATTGCATTATGAAGCTGGGGACCTTCATGCACTGTCTTACTCCTGTAGCTAGTTTTCAAAATCCTCTGCTACTCTCTTGCAAGATAAAAATTTTTATCTGTCACAATATTTGTAAATTTAATTTGTCTGAATTATTCTAAGTCAAGACTGTTTTGGTTGATACTGATTGTGATCTGTGTTTTAAACGAGAAATAAGAAATACGCCATTCTGAGAGAATTGCGGAGAAACTTCCACTGATTAAAGATGATTTGCACTTTTTAAAATTCACATCAATGTTGGGAGTATGCTTGGGCAACGTGCAATAATACAGAAAATCATACGGGGGGGTAGGGGGGAAGGCAAATATGTATTTCCAATTGTAGACTGAGAGCATCTTTAGAGTACAATCTCGAGTTGATATAAATTACAAGGAATGTAGTGATTGTAGCACTTTGTTTTGCTTTGACTTTGCTTAACCTGCTTAAGCAGGAGTTTTGAGTCCTTATGCATGCGCCTGTGATTTCTAAAATGAACGCAGGCTGGTGTTTATACGCCTGTGTTCCCAAGACTGGTGACATCCACTACCTTAGCAGTTGTACTTTGGACCCTCCTCATAGAGGTGCTGAATCCAGCAGTAGCGTGTTGTGTGGTTGGTGAAGCCCATCACCAGTATGACACTGTCCACTAGTAGAACCTTGTTTGACTGCTCAGTGTCTGTTTACCGCTTTTTGGCTGTAGCAAGCACGCATATCTGGAAGTGGAACCCTTTGATGTATCCATGCCCAGGCCACTTAATTTTATACAGTGTATTCTATAGCCATTTTCTAAGCTTGAGTTACTAATAAGCAAATGAATCTGCCCTGACTGCTACTGGAATCACACTGGAACCTATTTCTAGCCAGTTGTGATGGCTCACCCCTGTTGACTCGTGTCCTCAGGTATTTGTGGATTATGCAGATGTGTTTACTCTCGCAAACTATGTGTCAGACTGTCCCAATTTACTGTTCTTCACGAAGGAGCGTGAACATTTCGAACGTCTTTTAGACTTGTGAAAATATCCCCAAATTAGTCTTTTTCTTTGGTCCTCTGGTGACGTACTCTTGTAGCTGATGCTGAAGAATTGTGGCTGAGTTGATTTAGTCAAACCTTGCAGCAAAAAACATGTAGCCTGAGGAATATAGGTAATATGATGATTTACATAAAAATATGGTGTTTTACATAAGAACAAATGAAAGTCTTCGCTGAGCTGAGGACAGAGAAGTCATGGTTCTCTGGAACTGTGTAAGAACACAGGGTCAGTACCAACCACCTCACTGAAACGTGCGATTGAAATGTTCAAATAGATGTTTTTCACAGAAACCATAGGTGTTGCATAAAAGACTCGTCAGGGATGTGTTTGTTCAGAGGGCTCTTTTTTCCTCTTTGTGTAGTGAGGAAAAACAAATAGTGGAGAATTTTTTGCTTTAACAGAGTCCACAATCACTTCAAAACAAACTCCTTTCAGCTTCTGTGGAATCGTGATTTATATTATCTGATTGTGTGGATAATGACACTCAAGTAGGATTCAGCATTAGTAATTTTTAAAACTACTCCTGCTCACTTAACTGTAAAGTAGGTAATTTTAATTTAGTAATTTATCTTAGTAAGCTTGTTCCCTCTCAAAACAGACATGCTTTCTACTCTTCAGCACTACTTATCTTCCAGATAATCAAGGCTTCCTGTAAATGTTAGCTGTTCCTTCCAAGGTTTCAGAGTCCCACTGATCACTTCAGGGGGCAGCTATTTGCCTTAGTTGCTCAAACCAGTCCCTCATTTTGCTTTTTCCAAAAACTGTCTCCCTTGAATTTGTCTATCCATGAGGCTCAAATTGACACCAGATTTGTTGCTCAGGTGTCTTTATTCAGGATACATTGTAGGTAGCAAGCAATTAATTGCATATCTGTAAACAGCACTGAGCTAAGCAGCATTCAGTGGGATCCTGTAGTCCAGCACCAGCAATACAAAGAATCCAAATCCAGCCGTCCTGCATATACGCATATTCAATCAGTTCCATATACTATATGTGTTTCCTAGTGGTTATATCCTCCTTTCATATGCTTTCTCGTACTTGATCCTTATAGGAAGCATGCCTACAAATGCTAATGGTTAATAAATCATAAATTTAATTAGTTTCTTATAAACACATATATATTTCAATATTTGGATATTTCCACTCTGTAGATTGTCCTTCCACAACAATACAGGTGTCTCATGGAGCCTTTAAGTTGTTTTCTGAGATGCAGACAGTCCTGCCCTTTAATCTCTGAAGTGCTCCCTCTGTCCCTCATCACTGGTTCAGTCACACGACTGCTAGAATTGGGCTTTGTATTTTTCAAGTCTCTGTAATGTTGCTTTGTCCTACGGTGTATTCTTCACGTAGCACCTTGTCATTAAGGTCATGGATCATTGTTTTCTGATTCGCTTTATTTTGTGTTCATCAGCAGCACAGTTTCACAAAGGAATTGGGCACATTTCAACGCAGGAAAAGAGCACCTCTCTTCTTGGGGACTAAAGTTTAGTTTTGAATGGTTTCGTGATAGAAGCTGATAGTTGCATCCTATTTGCTATTTGTGTCCATTACGGGATTCAGAAAGGCAATTACTTTAGTATGTGTGGCAAGTCCATCATAAAATCTTATGAGTGGTTCACCATACATTGTGTATTGCTTTTAAGTATTTGATTATGTGTATACAATCCCAGAATTATATCAGCTTTCATTCCAGCTAGACCATGCACTTAACACCTTTTGCAGTCTTGTTGGTCTCTGCGAGAGACTTTGTACATTCTTTGAACTCTAGTTTGTCACTAAGGACTTCGTGTGATGGATGAGTAGGAGAAAGCTGACTGTTAATAATATAAGAGCGGGCTATTCCAACCCTGCATTTATCAAAGTGCGTGTCTTGATATTTCGGGTGTTAATTTATATCTTCCAAAGTGAAAGCATGTCCTTCAAGAGCATAGGTTGTTTCTACAACTTTCTGAAAAAAAAGTTTCTAAGTTTGTGACAAATACGAATGTACTTCCAAAACACCATGGATTGCTTTGAAAATAACTTATTTTCTTTATGCTACTGGGAATTAATCTGCACACACAAATTCCAAGTAGCTAGAAAAGATAACTTTCTAAGCATTACTGAACGGCTGCAATTTTTACCCCACAGGTAGATGGAGACTCTAAGCTTGGCCAAGAGTGAGTCAGTCTGTCAGGGGGGCTAGGACTATTCTCTTTGACATGTCCTGTCCTCATCTTTGAAATAAACTGCTAGAAAAATATTCTGTTGTGGAACAGTTCTACAGGTAACAACCAAAATCTCACAATCAGCTCTTCATTTCTTTCTCATACTTTACTCAGGAGGGGGCTATTCTAATTATTTTAATTGTACCATTTAGGTAGAGCAAATAGAATAGATTTAAGTGTTTAAAAGTAAATGCTTTCCTTTGGAAATCGTTGTTTTTAAAGTGTACTGTGGTGAACACAATATTCTGACAGAAATGTCTGTCTGCCTAATTAGCCTGCCCTATTCAGAAGTGGAATTATTACATAAACCTTGTAAGAGTTTCCACTTAAGCATAATCCAGTATGTTTCTGTATTTTTATCATGGTATTTGTGTTATTAATCTGTTCCCTCCTCACATTTTTATATTATTATTTTGGGTAATTTTAATGATTATTTTTTTAAATAGAGTTTACATAAAGACAACTCCCAGCTAAAAGAGAATCACAGTAATAAAATATGGATTCAGCAATGGGTCCAAGTGCAGCACATTTGTAATCATGTTGGAAGTGCCCATCCTGGTCTTCAAAACTCTCTGTTTAATAAACCTCTTTCAGCAACCCTTTTTTTTCCCTTTTAAATTTATTTTAGTATTAGGTAAAAAAAGTGAGTCTTTTACTTCTCCCGTTTGTACTGGCTCTTTTTCAAATAAATCAGTAACTCTATTGTACACATAAACATGGTGATCTTGACATTTCTCTCCTCTTTTCAGTCTTACCTCCTACTCCTTCCTATGTTTGCATTTTCCTTTCATTTTTATCCTAACAAACCTCAGCTTTACTGATCTCAATTCCCAGCAAGACTTTCAGGCTGCAGCCAGTTGCGTGATGCACAGTGCTCCTCAGTATTTGGAAATAACAGTTCACTCTTGAAGATTTGCTGCAAAATCCTCCTGTGCTCTGCCAGGAATCTCATAGATTCATAGATTCATAGATTTCTAGGTTGGAAAAGACCTTAGAGATCATCGAGTCCAACCATCCCTAATCCCCATTAAACCATATCCTCAAGTAGCTCATCCACCCTATTCTTAAACACATCCAGGGATGGGGACTCAACCACTTCCCTGGGCAGCTTATTCCAGTGGCTGACAACCCTTTCAGAGAAGAAATACTTCCTAACATCCAACCTGAATCTCCCCTGACTAAGCTTATGCCCATTTCCTCTTGTTCTATCTCCCATCACTAATGTAAAGAGCCCTTCCCCTAACTCCCCACCATCTTTTCTCAAGTATTTGTAGGCTGTAATCAGGTCTCCCCTCAGCCTCCTCTTCTCCAGGCTAAACAGCCCCAACTCCCTCAGCCGCTCCTCATAAGTTTTATTTTCCAGCCCCTTGACCAGTTTAGTCGCCCTTCTTTGGACTCGCTCCAGGAGCTCAATATCTCTCTTAAAGCGAGGGGCCCAAAACTGGACACAATATTCCAGGTGCGGCCTCACCAGTGCCGAGTACAGGGGCAGGATCACTTCCCTGCTCCTGCTGGTCACGCTGTTCTTGATACATGCCAGTATCCCATTGGCCTTTTTGGCCACCTGGGCACACTGCTGGCTCATATCAAGCCAGTAGTCAACCAACACCCCCAGGTCCTTTTCCGCCAGGCAGCTCTCCAGCCACTCCTCCCCGAGCCTATAGCGATGCTTGGGGTTTTTATACCCCAAGTGAAGGACTCTGCACTTGGCCTTATTAAAGCTCATGCCATTGGCCTCAGCCCAACGATCCAGTCTGTTCAAGTCCCTCTGAAGGGCCTCCCTACCCTCGAGCAGATCGACACAGCCTCCCAGCTTGGTGTCGTCCGCAAATTTACTGAGGGTACATTCAATTCCCTCATCCAGGTCATTGATAAAGATGTTAAACAGAACTGGACCCAGCACTGAGCCCTGGGGAACCCCACTGGTGACCGGCCTCCAGCTGGATTTAGCCCCATTTACCACCACTCTTTGGGCCCGGCCATCCAGCCAGTTTTTAACCCAAAGGAGGGTGTGCCTATCCAGGCCAGCAGTTACCAGTTTCTCCACCAGAACACTATGAGAAACTGTATCAAAGGCTTTACTGAGGTCCAGGAAAACTACATCCACAGCCCTTCCCTCGTCAACCAGGCGGGTCACCCTGTCATAGAAGGTGATCAGGTTTGATTGGCAAGACCTGCCTTTCATAAACCCATGTTGACTGGGCCTGATCACCCGGTTAACCTGTATGTGCTCATTAATAGCACTCAAGATAACCTGTTCCATGACTTTGCCCGTCACCGAGGTCAGACTGACAGGCCTGTAGTTCCCCGGATCCTCCTTCCGCCCTTTTTTGTAAATGGGGGTAACATCCGCCAGCCTCCAGTCCAGCGGAACTTCCCCAGTGAGCCAAGACTGCCCAAAGATAATGGACAGGGGTTTGGCAATGACATCCGCCAGCTCTCTCAGGACTCTCAGGTGGATACCATCAGGCCCCATAGACTTGTGGGCATCCAGCCGAAGGAGCAGATCCTTGACCCGTTCCTCTTGGATCACAGGAGCTTCAATCTGCTCTCCCTCCCTGCACTCAGACACCGAAGGCCAGCTCACCTGGGAACTGCTGACCTTATTATTAAAGACTGAGGCAAAGAAGGCATTAAGGACCTCAGCCTTGTCTTCATCCCTAGTGACTAACGTACCCCCTGAGTCCAGTAAGGGGCTGGAGGTGATCTTTAGCCCTCCTTTTGTTATTAATATATTTATAGAAAGACTTTTTGTTGTCCCTTACGGAGCAGGCTAGTCTAAGTTCCAATTGGGCTTTTGCCTCCCTGATTATCTCCCTACATGCCCTAACTTCCTCCCTGTATTGATTCCTGGATGCCTGCCCATTCTTCCAAGACTTGTAGACATCCCTTTTTCTTTTGAGATGTTCCCAAATCTCCTTTGTTATCCAAGCTGGTTTTCTACCCCGGCGGCTCGACTTCCGGCACACAGGGACAGCTCGCTCCTGTGCCTCCAGAATTTCCTTTTTGAATAGTAACCATCCCTCCTGCGCCCCCTTACCCTTGAGAGCTGTCTCCCATTGGACTTTGTTAACCAGACTTCTAAACAGCCCAAAGTCAGCTCGCCCAAAGTCCAGCTTGGCCGTTTTAGTGTTCCCTCTCCTAACTTCCCCTAGAATTGAGAATTCTATTTCCATCATTGCAGTTTACGGTCACTTGGTTTTTTTCTGGCTGTTTACGCTACTAAGTTTGATTTTTAAAATGTTTCAGAATACTAATGGGTACTTTGCAGTTCCTTTTCTTTCAAGTTCAAAGAGAATTGTCTTGCTTAAACAGTTTGAGCAGTGTTGAATCTGAATGTGTCTTGATAGTGTCCTCATTGGAAATGTCCCCATTATCTACTGGAATTTTGTATAATAATGTCAATTTACCCTCTTATAGCCTCTTGTCTTACCTATATAATGCCAGTGCTGACTGTATTCGGTTTGTTATCTTGAAACTCCTCCCTCATTTTTTTCTGGAAGACTTTTGAGTCAGAGATTTAACCAAATAAGTAGCAGCTCTGATCAGAACTACTTTCAGTTTATTTTTTTTATAAAAAGCAGGGTAAGTGCCACACATTCCCTGGATGTGTTTCAAGAAATCCAGATCCAAATACCTGTGCTCGTGGGGACCACCATATCCTGGGCTACTGGTATGCAAAGGGATGACACCAGAGGCGTGACTCCACCTCAGTATTTTGAAAGAGTGGTCCAGATTGAATGTGGCATGACACACTTGCTCATCCTAAACGAGAGACTGAAAGGTCTTGGATACTGGATGGTAGATGCCTGTAGAATTAACTGCTTTGCTACTAGTAAGGATACAGAAAACTATTACAGTTGCAATACAGTTTCATATATAGGCAGCTGTCAGGGAAAATAGCATTGACCTCCTACATATGCAATTTTATTTTTTTGAAGGTTCCGCTGCTGTATTAAGGAATATGACCTTCTGGTTCATTACCACCAGACTGTTTTTTATCAGCAGCCCTACTGCATGTTCCACAACAGTAAAGCCTGTAGGCTTAAGAATCTTATCAACAGAGTCTGCAAAAATATCTCTTTCATGATTCCCTCCTAAGCCCTGGAATCCTACAGGACAGCTGTAGCACTGTCTACATATTCACGGAATATTTAAGCTCATCTTGTGCACTGAGTTTACCAGAACATCAAGATCACTTAGTTTTTCTATTTCCATTAGAAGCACAAAGTTTTAAATTGTCCCTTGGCAAAAAAACAGGACTTGGCCACTGAGGTACAATAGTCTTGGGTTAATTTATTTTGAGAATAAAAATCAGTCCTGCATAAGATCAGTATCAGCAGGGCAAGCCTAAAGAGTTTGTGTTTCATTTGAGAAGGCTGGTAAGGGAGAATCTTTAGCTTTTTTTTAATAGGAAGATGCTGTATTCAGGTATTGATAAAGATGTCACTTCTAGCACATACTTCGCAGGAATAGTAATCTTTGCTTCACTGATTCTTTAATCTTCCATTGATTGTAGCTCCCAATGCAAAACCGTAAAGGATGTTGTGCCATAAAACGGATCTTGACTGCAGATCTAGCTTGTCATAATTACCCAGAAACACTTATTTTGTCTGAATTTCTCGGCTAAACAAGACTTGTTATCCATATCTCACTGCAGATATTTGGGCTATTTTATTTTTTATTTTTAATACTTGTTTGTCTTGCAGAACAAAACAGAAAGGACAGCTGTTGAAGGTATCTGTGGTAAAACATGGAATATAGTAGTCAATTTTTTTGGGTAATGTTGTACTTTGGAATAGCAGTGACAAGCAAGAGATCACAATGAAATGGATTTAATCTCTTATCTTAGTACTTCACTGCCAAATTTGTTAAGCGTTGGCTTCACTCAAATTGGATACGATATGTGGGGTATGGTCTCAAGGATTTAAGAGTGGTGGAGAGAATGAAGGAAAAAAGCAAATTAGCACTTGAGGCAGATGATGCAATCAGGAGAGACAAAGAAGACTGTGCAAATAAATGAATCTTTAATAAAGCTTTTTTTCTAGAATCATAGAATGGTTAGGGCTGGAAGGGACCTTCAAAGGTCATCTAGTCCAACCCCCCTGCAAGGAACAGGGATATCTCCAACTAGATCAGGTTGCTCAGGGCCTTGTCCAACCTGGCCTTGAACGTCTCCAGGGATGGAGCATCCACCACCTCTCTGGGCAAAAGAAGAAGGGCGTGCATGCTTCATATAGAGAGCATTCATACATAGAAACCCTCGATTTTCCGTAAATCAAGAAGTATTTTAAGTCTGTGTAAAAAAATAACATCTTAGTGTTATAAAAGATGTGAAGTAAGCCAGGGCTGTGAGTGAAATCAGAATTACAACACGTTCTATAATGTCAAGAGGCTTACAGAAGTTTCCTGCTTTGGGTGCAGTATTTAAGCACCACGCCTAGGAGAATTATTGAAATGAACAAAAATGAAGGAGATACTGTCCAAAAAGACTTGCCTATATTCCGACTCCTATGGCACGCGATATCCTGAGCACTTCAGTGTTCATCTTCAGTTGCTTACATTTGCGCTGATAAGTTTGTAGGGAAAATCAGGTTTTATGATTTATGAAGCACTTTAGCTTTCTTGCCCCCTATACCTATGTTTGCTGTTTGCCACTTGGTTCTCAGCTTCAAGAATGTAAAGGAAGCATGGGATGTATATATGGAGCATGGTTTACTATATCCTGCTTCACTGCCTGTGTGACATTCGCTGATTTGGTTTCCTGTAAAAACTGATGCATCAGCTTACTTCTGGTCATAGATAACAGGCAGGAAGAGCTGCCAGGACTCCTAAGAAGAATAGTCCATATAAATCCTTGTCGTGGTTTTAGGCTGATCCAGCAACTAAAACTCACACAGTCTCTCCTTCTCCAATAAAGTAGAGAGGAGAGAAAAAAAAAAAAAAAAAAAAAAAACAAAAAAAAAAAAAAAACAAAAAAAAAAAAAACAAAGGACTGAGGGTTGAGGCAAGAACAGGGGGAGCACCCACCAACCATGGTCCTGGGCAAAACAGGCAGCGCTTTTCTCAAAGCAAAACAGTTTATTAATGATTACTTAGAAGGACAAAGGGAAATAAAAACCGATTACTTGAGAGGACAGAAAGAAACAAAACCAGATCTTAAAACCGACACCTTCCCCCCCCACCTTCCTTTTCCTCCCGGCTCTACCTCCTCCCCCCAGCAGCACAGGGGGCAGGGACTGGGGGAGTGCAGGTCAGTTCATTCCGTGCTGTTACTGCTGCTTCTTTCTTAAAGGAGAAGGAGTCCTTACACCCTTTTCCCCTGCTCCAATGGATCCCCTACCCACGAGGAAAAAATCCACAAATTTCTCCAACGTGAGTCCAGCCCACTGGAAACAATCCTTCCCCACAGATTGCTCCGGTGTGGGCTATACCACAGTCTCGGGTACTTAGGGAGCTGTAGCCACTCGCTCCGGCGTGGGTCGTCACGAAGACTCCAGATGCCTTTCTGCCTTGCCGTGCCCCCAACACGACCATCCTCGGGCTCAGGCATCTTCTCCCCACGGGCTGCGAGTGGGTCGCTGCTCCACCGAGGCCGTCCTGGTTGCAGGGGGGCAGCCTGCTATCTCACCATCAGCCGCAGGGGAAACTCGGCTCCGGCACACCTCCTCCCGCTCCATCCTCACTGACCTGCTGTCGATGCAGCTGTTTCTCTCAGATCTCAGTCCTCTCCAGGTGAACTCAGCCCAGTGGGCACCCTGGGAGTGGGGTGCCCCCGAGTTCCCCAGCTGGCTCCGCCGCCGCCATTCTCCGTGGGCGGCGCCGGCCCGACGCAGGCAGCCGCCCGGCCGGGAGCCAGGGAGCGGGGGCAGTGCCCTCCTCCCTTCTCTGGTCGATCCTGGGCGAAGCACCTTTTCCGGTTCCCTTGTCCTGACTTAAATAGGGCAATTCGCAGAGGCGCCCTATTGGCTCAACCCCGAGGGGGATGGCAGTCTGATCCGGTGGCCAAAACTAAGCCCAACCCGGATCCAAAACCGGGGAGGTCGCAGGGAGCAAAATCCCTCTCCTGCCACCAGAACCACCCCCCCCCTCCACATCAAACCATGACAATCCTCCATGCAGCACAGAGCTGAAGTGAGTATTTTTATTTTAGGAAGACAAATCAAATGGCATGTTTTGATACTGCAGAAGGAAGCTGTACACGGAAAATACAGATATTTTAAGTCGTTCATGATTTCAGACCCATCGCTCTACAGAACGCCTGGGTAAGATGACAATGTCAGTATGAAACAAAATAAGAGAGAACAAAGTTGTCATGTTGTTGCTGTCTTGATTGCTTGGCAAGCTGCCATAACAGGTCTGTCTGAACAGTTACACACTGTACTGGCTGAAATAACAAATGGCACAGTTGCTCTTGTACCTTCAGAAACAGACTGTGAGGATGTCTCATTCTGAACTGGATGCTGCAGATCTTTAATTCCTGGGATTGCTAGTGGAGGTAATCTAACTTGGGTTTAAATGCAGATAGCGCAGCCAACTATTAGTCAATGAAAATCTATGATTTATCTATAGGCTCTCACCGTACTTGAAATGAAAAAAGTGCTCTGAAATATCAAGAAGTTTCTTTTTGAAACCTCTAGGCTTGAACATCTATGAAACAGTGGAGGTGGCAAATTTTAGAAAAGGCATTGGTCTTGATAAAAAGAATGTTCAAAAAAAGGAAAAACCTACCCTATCACAAAACTGTTCTTAACCTATCAGAGTAATTGTTTTCGTTTGAATTTTTCTGGCTTAACTGCCATTTAATCAGTTTTGAGACTTCACATTTAAGATTGAACAAACAGCTAGGTTTCACATTTTCAGGGTCATTTCGATGCCTAGCTCTCACTGAAATGTGGCATCACAATAATCCCACCATGACTGCGGCTCATCTTTTGCTTCTAGCCAAGGCACTGAGCAAGGCAGATAACTAATCTCAAACCCTGCCTGGTTTGGGATTATTATTATTATTGCCTTTCCTCTAGGCATCTTCTACATTTTACTGGATGTTCTTTCCCACGTCGTTTGGGGTTTTTGTTTTGCTTTTTGCTTTGACTTACATAAGAAATGTCTTGTCCATCTATGGAAATACCTAAAAAAATTGGAGTCCAGGTCCCCCATAAATGACCTGAATCTCTGAAAACAGGACATGGAGGCTCTCCTGGTAACAGGACTACTGCTGTTTGGCCAGGGAGGAAGTACAGGATTATTTTGTAGGAGAGGAAGGGACAGTGTGGGAGACTCCTCAGCCCTACAGCGCTGTTGATGTCCACATGTGTGAAGGCTGACCCCTACTGCTGGTACAGAAAAGGAGATAGTAGTCGCAAGAAATAGCACAGTACTCTGAAGTGTTTTGTGGAGCAGGATGGTTTTTGGCTAGGACCCAGACTGAGTGCCGTTCCCTACCCTTTTGGTCTTTTACGTGGTTTTCAGAACCCCACTGGAATTTGGCTCCCTGCTGTTCTGAGGAAAGCTTTCATGATTGTACATTACTGCTCATTCTGCAAACAAGTTTTACCATGAGGAACATTACAATCTCACCTCTGAGTGGTCATCATCTTACAAGTATTGATGGACCAACACGGTACACTAAGTCAGCATGCCTTAAACTGGTGCATGAGGCACTCAGTGGCTGTGCCGGGTGCCACGAACATACAGAAAACCGGTAGCTGAGGTCAAATTCCAGGAGTGCTGGATTCTAGTCCTGTTTGCACATCATGAGAGCGCTGTTTCCCTGGATTCAAAATCTCTTGGCATAGCTCCCGGGAATCTGGACTGCTTCCCTTTCAGATTTTACAAATTCAATATTCATAAATATTCTCAAGGAAATGCCTGTTGAGTCTGTTACACAGCGGTACAAGACATTTCACTTAAATATCAATGTTTAAAGATATTTCTTTAAATGAGACACCAGTTAGACAAGTAACAGTGAAATTGGATGTTTTCCTTACATATACAACAGGTAAAGCTTTGCTTTGAGGCAATGTGTGATTTTCTGACTCCTCGTAACACTTCCCAGTGGAAGAGAAAAAGGCGATTCAGTCTGTCTGATTCTTCTGGCCAGGGCATTTCTGCTGAAAATTCTACCCAGGGAAGAGCTGAAATGATGGCTTACAGTAGCATACTTCTGGCTGGAGTCAATGATTTTGTTACTCGTTCACTGAGCAGTTTTCTGATGGCAAGTTCTTTGGTGCAGCGTAGTGCTGTTCATGCATTTAACATGTTGCTGCATTTTGTACTAACTTTTGAGCTCTTGCCAAACTTCTCAGAATTCAAGGCAAGGCTGTTGAGTTTCCCAGAAATGATGATTTACAGACTTAGACTCAGCCCTAGTATGTTTATCAAAACTTTGTAAGGGGAAAAGAGCAGTTTAAACTTCTGTCTTCTCTTTATCTTTCTCCCATGAAGACCTAGGACAGGAGACACTGAGTCAAGAGGAGGTGATAAGGTGTTTATCTCTTGAAACAGTACTGTCCTGAAGTTCAGCTATGGATGAGGAGATGAAGGAAAAAGTGAGAAGGCTTGTTACTGCAACTCCAGCAGCCTCCCAAGATCCAGGCAAGGAATAAGCCCCAAGGTGTCTTTTATAGCAGTCCCGGCCTCCTGTTTCAGTACGTGCCTTCTCACGACAGCACTCAGCATCATCCTAGCCCCTCCTCATCCCCTGACAAGTCTTCTCTCTCCATCAGAGCAACTCCCACACATCAGGTACTACCAGCCTCCCTCCCTCTACCTCTGTCTTGCAGGTCATCCTTCACGCATACGTCTTCAGAACGCAATCTGCAAAATTATTACATGGCTTTGGTTTCATTTGAAATAGGCTGGGGGGTAGAAGAGCTTTGAGACTGTCCCAGCCACTTTTTGGCTCATAAATGTCACTATATTCAATACTCTATATACACATCACTATATTTCCTCCTCTAGTAAGTTGAGGGAGGTAGTAACTATCTCATTTCAAGAGTAAGGACGTGAAGGCAGGAATAAACAAACTGAAGCACAGGATCACTAAGTTAGGTACTTTGGAGTGGTTTTATGGAGAGCTGTGTGTTCATCAGGACTGGCAATGTTCCTGGGTGATGCTGCAGAACAGGACATGTGCTGTGCAGATCTGAAATCCGCTGTGAGAGGCATCCATTGCCGCACATGCGCCCAGCTCCAATGCATCCTGCTATGGTCTGATGAGTCATCCCGTCTTGTGAATCCAGCACGACAGTCGCTTTTCAGACAAACTTGGTGAACTGCGACTGAATGCATAAGCAGTTCTGGACTAATCAAAATGACATTATTTGGTGACTAAACAATGTAAAATAAAGACCTCATCAATCTCGGTCGTTCTCAGGAGAGACAAACCCAGCACGTTTATGCGCAAAACACAGGGTGACCTGCAGGGAGGCAGAGGGCCATCTCTGGGTTCTGGCACTGGCTAAAAGGAAGTCCCTGGGAGGGACACGCAGTCTGTTCTGGCATGGACAGCACTAAGGTGTGCAAATTTCATTCTGTTCTGCAGGGAATATTATCAAAAGGAAAATCCTGTCATTGAAAGTAGAATGAAATGTAACAAACTTCTGCAAAATATTTTTTTTCCTTCCCTAGTATATTGAAAATGCAATAATAAGTACTCGGTGACTGTTTAGTTTACGTCATACTTCATAATATTTCAGTTTTACTGAGTTCATTCTCTGATGAAAAAAGATTTTTAAATGCTGGAGAAATGCTGAAAAATTTTCAGACAGTACAGACTAAAGGAGTTCATTGAGTAAGACAGGAGGCTTGAACATTAAATCATAGGCGTAACTGCAATTTTCAGTGCGTTTAGTGAAATAAGGTATATTTTCTTCCAAAAATCTAATATTCTCCTCATGGATAAATCTTATACTGTGGGTGACACTTCATAAACTTGAGGTTAGTATATGTTTAAACTTCTGTAACAATAATCTGACTAATAGTAGGAACTTAGTGTCATATTTTTTTTTAAATGTGCTTTTTTAAACTCATATTATTGTTTAGTTCCATAGTTCTTTGGGAAATTGCACTGAAACCTCTTTCCTTCTTTCAAATAAAACTCCTGTCACGTGTGTGCAGTACTTTGCTGCTGTAACCGTCATGAATTAATATTCATGATGACATAGGCTTAAAGACGTAGACTTCTATTTATAATTAAGAATATTGCAATGTTGCTCAACTAATACCCAATGGGATATTTGCCAACTGATGATTTAAAGATTTCTCAGCTATCCTCATAATACTTACAGGAATGCCGTAGTAACGAGACAGAATAACATCTATGGTTAAGGAGCAAAGTTAAAACAAACCAACCCCAAAATACTTCTTTTTCCTGCAAGCAAAGCCAACCCAGGCTCTCTGACAGGTATCTAAAGATCCCATAACCTGCTTAGAGGAAGTTTCTTCTTAAATACTCTCGCCTACTGGTTTATTTCTGTTGTAAAGGATGGTAGTTCTTGACGGACCTCTGGCAGCTCATGTCTGTGGTTACATTTTGAGTTGATAATGACAATGGATATGAAGCCTGTTGTCTTGGAAAAAAAGTGGATATTTTTGTGCTTGTACCATGATACAGCAAATAGAAACAACTGACAAACCAGCTCTATATGGATTATTCTTTTAGCTTTCTCTCTCATGTCTTGACTTTTGCCTTTCATTGCTAAAAACTCTCCTATTTCCTGGTAAGAAAATTTCTTCATCCTTAAACTGTCTCATGTGTAAACTATTGTATTTCTGCTGTATCTCCTTTTATCCATGATAAATAACAAGAACTAAGTGTACAGCTCAAAGGTAGTAACTGTTATCAGCATGTTATGGCATTACATTAATTTCAAGGTGTGCTCTGCTCAACTTCAAATTTTGCTGAACTTTAACTCTGCATTAATATTCACAGAGTTGGATATTAATTACTGTGCATGAAGAAAACTTACAGGGAACAGTGCTGTACTTGGAGAGTTATGAGGGAGATTAAAGATGTGTATTCAATTTGTTAATTGAGAAGTAGTTTTATCAAAAGACTTACAGCACCTAGATAAACAAGAAATGTCAGTCTAGAGCTTTATGATCGTCTCTTGTGCAGATAACAGTGCCACGGCTCCCACTGCTTTCTCTGTGTACAGTTCTTTGCCATGCAGTGCGCTGTAATTAAAACAAAATTCCCATAATTATCACTTAGGAGTGCCTTATTATTAATGAATGGGAGAGAAAACTGAACAGACTGAGAAGAGCTAACAATGCTTACTACAGTGGTGTTCCCTTTCTGCCGCCTGGCTGGAGGTGATTTGTAGCATGGATTTCATGTTTGACAGAAATTCAGTTCTTTCTGTTCTGGGAGTGAACCAAGTTACTCTCTCTCTCAAATCAGTGGTGAGCTATTTTCCTCCTGTACAACAGATAGCTGCCATAGCTTGTAGGCAGGATAGAGAAACGAAGTTAATCTCATTCTCTTTATGCTGGACACCTGACAAGTAAAAAAAAGTAACTAAAAAAAGTTTTTTTAAAAAAAGAAAAACATGTAGGACTTCACAATAAAAGCTTGAGTTAAAGAAAACAGTTACTCAGATTTAGTATTTATTCTGTTGATCTACTTAGCACAGTGATGTATGTATCCTGTTCAGAAATGTAAGCTCAGGCTCAAGTTAGGTAAGGCTGGACATCTGAGGTGTTCACCGAGAGCTATGAGGTCCAAATGGCTCCTTGCTTTCTCTTCACTGATAGCAAAGGGAGGTTAGGATGATTGTCCTGCTGTATTAAGAGTTGTCTAGGTAGGCCAAACACATTTGAGTACTTAGAGGAGATTTCTTTGTAAGGTTTAAAGTAATTACAGAACAATGAATCTACTTGGCAATGCTTTACTTATTTTTTTTTTTTTTTTTTTTCCCTCACCAGTGGTCAAAATTTCTTGTTGAGACAATGGTATTGTAAAACCAGTGCTGAACTGGATCCTACTTATGCACTGTTTTGTTTACTGTTCCTATTAACTGTCTCATTTCTACCCACTTGCAGAACTCAACAGGACGAGCTGAAGCCTTGCAATGGCTTGAGAGGAAAAAGTGCTGAAAATTTTCATAACCCTTCTTTCTACTAGCTCGTGTATGGAGGAAATGTGCCTGATCCAGCCTCAGCTACATTTGACATCAGCTCTGGTGACTGTTGGTCAGCATCCATAGGCTTCTGTCTTGGTTCTTTCAGTTCATACACAATTTTTCCTCAATTTAATAGTTACATTTAGTTTGTCTGTCATCATAAATTCTTGGAGAATTGTCAAGATTTCTGTCCGTTTTCTGTCATTTTCCTCTTAGTTTTTGACTCCTTTTGACCCCTGAAAGATTCTGGTTTAAATAAAGCTAAATTCTCTGGCTCCTGAATACCATTTAGAATGTATAGAATAATAAAGTTCTTGAAATGATCTTCATAAATCATGTTTTACTCTGTGTCTGATGTGGGTTAATCCCAGTAGGCACCTAAGCCCCATGCAACCACTCGCTTACTCCCCTGCAGTGGGATGGAGGAGAGAATCAGGAGGGTAAAAGTGAGAAAACTTGTGGGTTGAAATAAAGACAGTTTAATAGGTAAAGCAAAAGCTGCACACGCAAGCAAAGCGAAACAAGGAATTCCTTCACTGCTTCCCATGGGCAGGCAGGTGTTCAGCTACTTCCCAAGGAAAGCAGGGCCTTGGGAAGACAGATGACATAACTCCAAACGTCCCCCCTTCCTCCTCCTTTCCCCAGCTTTTATTGCTGAGCATGATGTCATATAGGGTGGAATATCCCTTTGGTCAGTTGGGGTCAGCTGTCCTGGCTGTGTACTCTCTCAACTTCTTGCCCACTCCCAGCCAACTCACTGGCAGGGCAGGGTGAGAAGCAGAAAAGGCCTTGACTCTGTGCAAGTACTGCTCATCAATAACTAAAACATCTGTGTTATCAACATTGTTTTGGTCATAAATCCAAAACATAGCACCATCTGAGATGTTATGAAGAAAATTAACTCCGTCCCAGACAAAACCAGCATCGTGTCTAACTTTAACTAGATCTTTACAACAAGCTAACTCTCCAAAATCACTCAATAGTGTGAGAATGTTGTTTAAATACTCTAGGACAACTAATGAAACACTGAGATGTTTATAGGCTTCCATTATAGGTAGCCTATAGATGTTTATAGGCTTCCATTGTAGCTTCAAAACCAGCCTTGCTTGGTTGCATGCAAGTTACCTCACTGTTCACAGAATAAAAGTGTAAATAAAATTTGTATCTAGAGAAAACATTTAGAAGTTGGCATCTCACAAGCAAGTTGTGATGTCAAGCATTTAAGAAAAAAACACTGAGGAGAACCAAAGCTAGACATCAGCATCTTTCACCGCAGAACTTCCAAACATTGGTGTCTTAATGCTGGAAGGCTTCATGATGCCCACAGAAGAAATCTTTCAATGCAAAAATCTTTGGTATCTTTGGATTCTGTTTAAACTAGGTAGTATTTCTTGGTGGGTGGATAGAAAGTGGCCCAGGTTGTGGTTACATTCCTCTCTGTCCCTAAGAAGAGTACCTTTACTTTCCAGGCTGTTCTCTGAAATGTATATATAACTTACAAAGTTTCTGGTTTTGAGACAAAAAATCATGTATATGCTAAACTAGTGGCTTGTCTAAGGAGAAGTCCTTTCATTAAAAGAAAGCAAGTCTTGGCTGTGTTCACCACGTAGCCCCTAACATAATATGCTAATTTTAAGATGTGGACAACTTATAACTAAGGACCTCTTGCCTGTATTTTATATGAAACAGTCTCCACCCTACAATCCAATATCTAGCTGTGTTTCTGAAACTTGACATAGGAGAATACCAAGGAAAAATCAAATTAGAACTGATAAATGGCACATGACAGGATCTACACAGGCACATTGGGTGTTCTACAGCCATGGATCTTCTCTCCTTTGCCACTGGAGACTCCTCTATGATGATAGGAAGCAGAAACCATATAGAATTTCTTTACTTGACCTGAGCCTCTGAAAACTTTGGGTTGTATTTCTGTGGCTTTTAACTATGCAGGTGACACTCCTTTGCAGCTGTAAGCAACTACAAATGCAAGGGCATGCATATTTCTCTTTATTTTGATGATATGGGTCAAACATAAACTCAACTTGAAACGTTAGAAATCATGAGAGTATACATACATTCCCGATAGGCATGCATATTTATGAAGCAATTCAAGTACATGCAAGGAACAATGACACTCTTGCTTTGCAGTAGAGGCACAATGTTGGAATTGTTAATGTTTTTTAAATTTAAAGCACAGATAGAAGATTGTATTAGTTGAATTTAAAGCAAACATTAAACATAATGTTAATGGTGTTCTCAAGGGAGTTTTACTAGGTAGAAGTTCTCTGATGACAGATATTAAAGCCTTGATTGATCTCCTTCCTAAAACATTTAATTATATTTTGTTTTTAGAAATCAGAAACCTCAAAATCAATTTTTGGATGACATTTGAGAGGAATCTGATTTGGATAAAAAGGAAATATCAGCTTTGCCAATTCGTATTTTTTCCCTGCCCAATGACTTGTTTATATAGCTTCTTAATATAGTATAGGTATTACAAATGATGCATTTTCTTCTTGAGTATGTTTATTATACATGACCATGCAAACATTAGAAATATACAGAAAACTACTGAATGCCATCTGAGAGATACAGGTTCACACATGAAACATCAAAAAGCATCTTGGATGCAAATGTGAAAGATCAGATAATAATCCAGTTGTTTTGCTTAGACACAAACAAAATAGGCATATTGTGTTTCAGGTCTGGATATGATTTCATTTAGACTGAACTTTCCATCTTCCTGTTGACTATCAAAGTCAAGGGCCAGTGCGCCTTCAGGATTGCAGGGTAGTTTGCCAGGTACATTCACCAGTTGCAAGTACTGGATGTGCCAGAAGCAGAGAGGGTCTGACCTGTTTCAGAGGAATTTAGGCCTTTCTGTTCCAAATGTAAATGGCAGCTGGCTTGTTATCCACGGAGAGAGATGAAAGCATATGTCTATCTAGGGCATGTATCCTGTCATTAGTTATTTAGCAGATTGGACTTCTGGTAACTATTTGCCTACAAACCGCTATAGCCTGAGACCTTGCTGAATCTTTTTGCCTCAAAAGAGAGAAAATCTTTCCTTTGGACTATATCAGATCAGAATATACAATTCATGTATTTGCATGATGACTCCCAAAGAGCAAGTCAGATCCTTACATAATTGTTGATGAGCATACTGCAGATGAGACATACAGACTGCATGAAGAAGCTCATTCAGATCTGTGCTGCTCTAGGCAGGGTGTTTATCTCTATCTATATCTATATCTATACCTATACACACGCATACCTCGCCCCCCTCCTCAAAATGGCTTTGAAGCTGCAGTATCTCCAGTGTGTGCAATGGACAATGAGCAAAAGGCAGTTTTCAGATCAGGAAGGAAGCTAATGTGATGAGGCACAGATACCAAGAAAGGCTGAAATACTTGGAAGCAGCTCTTCGATGTCTCATTTTGATGAAAAGGGACCTCAGAAGCCATCTAGTACGACCGCTTCCCCAAAGCAGGGCTAACTTGAAATTTAAATCAGGTTGCTCAGCTCCTTGCCCCGTTCAGTTCTGAGAATCTCCAAGAATGGCTTAATACAGTTCCTTCTGTCACTTCAGTGTATAGCTCATTCCTGGTATAGCCACTGACTGCCAAATCAGTATAACTACTCAACTACTTACTGCCATTTTTCTGTCTATTTGTGAAACACACACATGCACTTAAGTTACATGCAGCCCCTTTTGCTATTTGAATCATCCAGGTTTGATCCAAAGACTTCTGTGGCAGTTGTACTTACTTACATTGAGATTGAACTTCACATAGTATCTCCCTTCTCTGTTCATCTTTGGCCAAAAGAATACCCCAAATTCCCAAACTGTCAATGGCGGTCTTGCAAATAACAGTGTTGTGTTGGGGCAGCAGCATTATTTTCCATCTTCAGACTTGTTCCTTCTAGCACTAGATGCTTTCCTGGGCTTCCAGGTGTTGCTAACTGCTAGTAAAATAAATATGTAAACAAATATTAAGGTGACTTAGGAAAACATTTTGTCTTTCTCCTCTAAAAACACTTTTCATACATGCTTTAAATGCCTGAATCTTTTGAAGGTTGTAGAATATGGAGGAATTCTTAATTATGTAGAATATGTCAGAATATGGAGGAATTCTTAATTTCTGAATTGTACCATGATTATTTGAGTAAAGTATAATCTCCTCAGTGCAAGCACTCGAATCTTTTAGTTGTTCAGCATAAAAGCCGTTGCAAACGGTTAACGAATAATAAATATCTGCCATATACTGCAGCAAGAGATGAAGTTTCCCAGGTGGGAATTCATCAACATAACAGTATAGAACATTGCTGACTATGGCTGAAACGCTTTCCACCTCCTGTCTCTGGGCCAGGCTGTTCCTGACCCTTACATGGGTCCACAGATGTCAAGAGAAATTATGAAGCACTTCCTCTTCACTTCCCTCACGTAGTCCACGGGAGGGCCCAGCACAGCTGAAGTGCCTTCATCCCTTCGCATGTTAATAGGAGTTGCATCATTGACTTCAAAGGAGCTTGGACTTAGAATCATAGAATTATAGAATCGTTAGGGCTGGAAGGGACCTTCAAAGGTCATCTAGTCCAACCCCCCTGCAAGGAACAGGGATATCTCCAACTAGATCAGGTTGCTCAGGACCTCATCCTGATCTAGTTGGAGATATCTTCATCTCCATTGTTTTGTCTCCTCTACTAGTATTGTCAAAGTACTTTCTCACTTTGCCTGACAGTACAGAGAAAGCTGCTGTACGACACGCTTCATGCACACGGTAGGTTTGATGCTTTCACAAGTTCATGTATGCTGTATCACAGTGCTCAGTAAATCCCATACATTACAAAAGTCTCTAGGTGTAAACCAGCAGTAAGTCTGATGTTTTCAATCCATTTGAGACCCTTCAGACTGTACATTGATAGCAGCCTCCAAGGAATAACACGTTGCTCACCACAAAAAAGCGCACGGGGAGGTCTCCTACCGAGCACAGCCAGAAGCCATAAAAACCTCAGGGCAGATTGTGCTCTAAAGGCACCTTTCAGAAAGATTATTTAACTCCATGCAGGTGCTTCAGCTTGTGAAAACCCAGCTAGCAAGCAAGGTTTTGTTTTTCTCACACTCTGATTCTTGAGCAAGATCTGAGTCCTGTTAACAGCAGATACAGCCACCACAGTCAGAAGACTAAATAAATATGTTGAATGTCATTTATTGGAGCTCAGAAAACGCCTCGTTAGAGTTTTTAAGCCCGTGCGTCCCCTCCTGCTCCTCCTTTCGACCTTGGAGCCCCGGCCCCGGCCCCCTCCCGCGCTCCGCTCCGCGGCGGTCGCTGGAGCAACCTGCTCGCACGCGTGGGAGGAGTGATGGGGAACGGGGCGGCGTGGCGGGGAAGCAACCCAAATCCCGGCTTTCTCAGGGTGGATCTTTGCTACTTGTGCAATCCTCACTTTCGGGAGAAACCCGGTCGTTTGAGCGGGGGTTTTCTTTGAGACTGGGGTTCCCCTCAGAAAGAGGAGAGGAATGTCCTGCCCCCTCGGCGAGGGTGTGGGTAATTTTCCTGGAAAACAAACCGCTGACCCATATGCAACGCTGACAGGGTTGCAAAGAGGATATAAAAAACCCCAACAACCCTCGTCTCAGCTATCACCACTTTATCACCTGCGAGTGCCTGGAAGGAGGCTCTTCCCTCCGCTGGGAGGGAAAAAAAAAAAAAAATCAGCTTAGGAAAGCAAAGTTTGAACAGCGAATTCCTGTTATTTCAAAGCGCCCCATGTGACAGGATATTTCCTTATCATTTCAAGCTCAGCGCTTTCCCCCGATCCACCAGCCCTTCACAAGCACGGAGGACGTGCCCGGCGGGAAGCCCTCTCCTCGCAGCGGCGGGGCGCCACGGGCGAAGCTGCGGCGATGGATCCGTCCCTGTTCCTGCTTCTCCTCATACTTCTCCCCCGGGTTTTTCCGCTGCTGGGTAAGTGCCCGCAGGGGCTGTGCAGGATGAGAAGTAGCGGGAAAAGAGCGGGGTCTCCGCGGGCACCGAGCCCGACCTGACCTGAGGCTTGGGTAGGGAGTGGGAAGCTGAAAACAACCACGCAGGTGGAAAAGCCCGCGGCCATTTTAACCCCCTCGGTGCTGCCTGAGGAGAGCCTCGATGCGGCCCTCCCTCAGCCGCCCGCCCCAGCTGTCTCCCCTGCCTCACTAGCACCCTGAGGTGCCCGGGGGGCAAAGCTGCCCGAGGAGGCAGTGCTGTGGGTGCCGTGGTGTTGCGAGTGCCAAGCAGGGCTGTCGCTGGCAGTGCCTCAGTTTCCCCGCTGCCTGGGGGCTCAGCCCCCGATGGATTTAACACTGTCCTGCAGCTCTCCCTCAGCTGCCCCCTCGCCAGGGAGGTCTGTGGAAGGGCCTGGTGGTAGGACTCTGCCTTTCCCCCAGACCTCTGGTCTTCAGTGGGCCTGGGGACCTGGTTTTCGCGTGGGGATGTTAAGGTAGCTAAGGTATTGGTATGGAAGAGAGCTGTGAAACAGGAGAAAGCTGTGTTTCTTGGTGAAACCTGGAATTTGATGTGAGAATTACCATGATTTCCAGTTGCACTGCTCTTTTTCAGTGAAAGTTTTGCATCTACCCTTCCTGAAAGTCTCTCAGCATCCTCTGCTCTACAGCTTGAGGTCTACTGAAGCAAAACTTGATCACATTGCCTTGTAACCTTTCTTGCTTTCTGTAATTAGCAGCAATCATTATAGGCCATCTGGTAAGCGAGAGTCTGCATGGAGAAGATTGTCATCCTGCCTGCTTGCTGCCTCATTGCTCCCCTCTCACTTGCGTCTGACTTTTGGTGTGCTGTTCTGGTGCTTTCCATTAGTGTTTAACACTGGTAGTGCTTCACTGGCTTCACGAGTTACTTCTTGATTTACACTTGCATAACCTGCGATAGTTTGCAAATGCTGCAGTGAATCTATTTTTGCATACTGGAAATCTCTACTGTGGAAAAGATACTTGGCCAACGAGATTTTACACTACTTGGCACAATTCTTCAGATACAAGCTGGGGCCAGAGACAGGCAAATAGTCACAGTGTGGTGGGTGATGAAAAATGAAAGCCTGTGAGAAAAATTTTATTAGGATCTACTTGGGACATTTGAGGGAAAAGATACTGGATGAGTTATCATGGTAGGTTGATTCCTGTGCCTGGCATGTTCCTGTGCATTTTAAAGAACCTCTTTCCAGAAGTAAGTTTCAAAATACGGAATACTGTGTTAGAAATTAGAATAATTCAGAGTACCAAGACTGGGGTACTCAAAGATCGTGCTGTGGTGACCTTTAAGTGTACCACTTACAGCGCATCTATAGTGAAGAATGGCACCCTGTTATGGGAGCTCTGTAACAAATGTTGCTACAGAAGAGTGAAACACAGTTAATGGTTATATGAGTAGTTCTGCTCAGCCAATTCTACAGATACGGCTCATCATGTTGACAAGAGCGGTATCAAGTGTTTATGGAGAAGAGTTGGCAGGGCATAGAAAGTGTGCAAATACCTGGCTTGTTTCATATTCCTTTAGAGTGTTTAATAACTCAAATTGAAAGTGTGGTGTGGGAATCCTCTTTGGTGTCCAAGCAGGCAGAACAAACACAGAAATAAAGCTGTAGCCTAGAGCAACACAGGACCTTACTGAAAGTCTGCTGTATGGTCATGGATGAGACAGGAACAACTCTGAGGGGAAGGAAATCCTGCAACTACGGTCTCAGCCACAGTTTCTCATGCATCCTGCTACCTGCTGTTCTGTCCTCCTGTTTTGATGCCAACTTATTTTCAATGCCTGCTTGGCCGTGTTGGCCCTTTAGCTGCTTACCTATATATTATTCCGTGAGAGCCCTGCATGCAATGGGGCCCTTCTATAAGCAGCTGTGTTGTGTTTATACACTGCTAACACTTTGTAAAGGTGCAGTCAGAAAAGCAGAGGACCAAAGATTTGTCTTCCTCCCACCCCCCCATGACCAGACCTCTTTGTTCAGCTTTCTAACCTTGTTTCTGAAGCAAAAACTCTGCACCCTTTTGTGGTACCTTTCTCGTGCACACAATATCCTCTCTTTGACACTGTAAGTTGCATAAAATAAGGAATGTTATTTTAGGCCACAAATACAATTTTAGCAGTTTGAAAGATCGGGCAGTGTTTTCCACACATGTGAAAACATCTGACATCTCTTTTATCCAGAAACTTTAAATAAGATTTCAGGAAAAGGAGAATTGCAAACATTGCATATATCAGTTTACTATAGCATTGTGCAAAACACTAGTAGAAAGGCAGAATAAAAAAGTTATCACCAGTAGTGATAATTATGTGTTTCCTTGTATTGTCTGTGAGTTAAAACAGATTGGCAAAAGACAACCATTTCTTTTTCCAGTGCTCATCAGTTTTACATTACTTCCCAGTGAGCTGGAAGCCAAATGACAGGACAAGGAAACTGAACCATGGATGAGATAAGTCTAGGTCAGCGTTTTCTCTGAGAGAGGGATTATTTGTTCCCAGGTTGTTCTGCAGAAAACTATGATCATTTCCACATTGGAGCCTCAGCAGAGAAGGGAAAATTTTCTGTGGTTAACCTGTTTTGCCCTTAAATACTTATCCATTATAGAATTTGTTTAATTTGGTAATCATATACTGAAATAAATAATGTTTTAATTAGCTTCAATCTCCCAAGTCACAATACTCCCAATTAGTATTTCTCTTTCCTAACTTGTAGCGCAGTTAAAATACAATTTTAAGACCTTATGCATCCTGTTATGTTTTGTGATCCAATATCAGAGAGAATTATGAAGTTACTGTGCTAAAATGTATCTCAAGGGGATCAGAGAGGAGAAATTCTCACTTTGGGCGACTAGCTCAGAAACATTGTACTCCATAGTACATCCCAGTGTAAAAGATGCTAAAAACCATTCTAGCCGTTACAATTTTGAAATGAACCTTGACTGTATGAAAATGCATGCTGTGAAGCACTATTTACTAAGAGGGAGGAAAAACTTAGGGAGCAATGAAAAGCCTCACAGATTTTATGTCATTAAAAGGCATACTTGATGATGGCTAATCCCACTGTTGTCAGGATTTCATTCATAATGGAGAAATGTAAGAAAGGAGGGAAGGAATCACTGATTACTGCAGATGAGTGAAAAATGAATATACTGTTCAAGCCCTGTAAGTAGCTTGTGTATAAAGCTTAAAAAAAATAAATCCTTCTCCTCAGTTAAGACTTTAAGGATTTTAGCAGACCTTGTGGGAACAGAACTTCCCACTGTGAGGAACGGAGCCTGAAGAGCTTAATGGCTGTTGTCATCTCCTCGCACCTGGGAGCCAGGATCAAGGAGTCAGTGCTGTTGGAGTGGTTCAGTGTCAGGATTTGTGGTGCACAGTGTGGGTGCTCCCGTGTTTCTGTAACTCCCATGGGTGCAGCTTGGAATAATATCATGAGTGTGTTTTTTCTCTTCAGTTTAACCCATGCTTTAAAGCTACAGGAGACACCAGATCTGCATCTCTGCTGCCTTGCACTTTTGAGTGTAGATGCTTTCACTGATGCAAAATAGTTGGAATGTTCTCACACCTGAACATGTTGCTTTCTACCGTCACTTTAAGAGGGGTAGGTCACAGGAGACTGCACCTTCTTTTGCTGAACAGATGATGAAATTTTAACCCCAATTGTCCAGATTCATATTTCATTTAGACCGTAGGTAAGATTGCTTCAAACCAAATGATTCCAATGTTTTGTTTATCGTCTTACAGATACTAGCATCTTCTTAATATATAATGAAGATCACAAGCGCTGTGTACTGGCTCTAAGTTCAAATTCAGTGACTACTGCTCCTTGCGTTCAAGAAAATGAATCACAGAAATTCAGGTGGGTCTCAGATCACCAGCTTATGAACATAGCGTTCAAATTGTGCTTGGGAGTGCCTTCGAAGAAAGACTGGGTTCCGATCACTCTGTATCCTTGTGACAAGGCTAGTGAACTTCAGCGATGGGAATGCAGAAATGAGACTCTCTTTGCAATCCAAGGGGAAGATTTGTTTTTCAACTATGGAAACAGACAGGAAAGGAATATTATGCTGTACAAGGGATCTGGTTTGTGGAGTAGGTGGAAAGTCTACGGAACCACAGACGATCTGTGTACTCGAGGCTATGAAGGTAAAGTTCTGTAAATTAATTTCTGTATTTCAAACTCATTTCTATGTGTATCTAATAAAAATATTTAGAAGTGTTGGAGAATTTCCTTCATTTCAATGAATGTGAATTCTGGCAAAATCAGCAATATTAGAGAGTGTGTATTATGTTTTTTGAGGGGTTCATTTTACTTTTTTGTCAAAGTTCTCAGTGTTCTGATAGATAATTAACCATGCATGGTAGTGATTCATTTAGAGAGGGGAAAAAATGTCTATGGTTATTCAGAACATGTATATAACTATTACACAATGCTTAATGGTAGCTTTTACTGTTTACATGTGTACAGAAAGAGGTAGTGTGGGTGTATAATCTGTTGATTATATACGTATTTTTTTCTTGGGGAGCAAATATGAATTATACTGAAAGGATTTAATTAATTCCCGATATCTTCAGTACCAGCGTACTGAAGATCCCTTCCTAAGTCTTTGAAGTGAGTCTGAGTTGGTGCTGAAGTGTTAAACGAAGAAATAAGATAAATAGTTAAATTTGAAAAAGTTATGTATGATACATACATACCTATATATATATATTTATGATAAGTATCTGGGAATACATTCAACTTCCCATTTAGTATCCTTTAGTAAACAGAAACGGGCACAGAGGAAGGTAAGGATGCATTTTCTAGGGTTTACACAAAGGCTGATTACAGTACTAGTCCTTGATCTAGAGCTAGAATAAAAGAATCCCAGCAAAGCAAATTACGTGAAAGGAGGCAGGGGGGAGATGGAGTGATGGCCTGCCATTCCTTCCTCCTTTGTTTTTTAGCAGCTCTGTGAGACAGTGACCTTGGTATGTCACCTCTCTAGCAGAACCTCTCAAGCAGTGTTCCTCTGTATGTCACCCCATCAACGCACGTGCATTACTTACGCACACACAGAAAGCTGATTTTGTTACTTTGATAAGTTTAATTGAGTCAGGTTTCTGATGAAACATGAATTATCTTTAGATGTGAATGGAAATTTTTTGTGAGCACAGTATATTGGAGTCACTCTGTGGTATATGCCTTTCAAGTTTATATGTACATGCTCTTCCCTGTTTAAAATGGTCACCAATTCAGTGGGTTACTGACCCAAGAATCAGCAGTTGTTTGTGTGCTAAAAGAAAATTGTTTAACTGTGTGGATTTTATACTTTTGATTGTTATGAATGTAAAATTTAGCATGGAAATGTACTTGTTTTGGCTCAGTCAGTTCTGGTCAGTGGTCTACTTAAGCAATAAAAATTTGTCTCATAGTGGACATGGGTATCACCTTAGACCTAGAGAGTAAAATTATCAATGTTCCATTTCTAGTACAGTTTGTATACTAAGCTATCAAGCTCTGCTTGATCTTATATGCTGTAATTGGTCATAAATCTGAACTGATATATAGCCCATGTTTATTACTGCTTATACATTTTTAAATTGCTGTTTCTCCTCAGATACCTACACATTGAAAGGAAATGGCAATGGAGCACCTTGCGTATTCCCTTTTAAGTTTGGTGGTAAATGGTATGCTGACTGCACAGATGCTGGCAGATCAGATGGCTGGTTCTGGTGTGGAACCACTTCAGACTTCGATGTTGACAAGTTATATGGATTTTGCCCATTGAAATGTAAGTTTTCTGTGTTCAAGATTCTGCTGTGCTGTTATTCAGTTGCCTGGAAATACTGGTGTCCTTGTCATGTGCTTTACTGTACAAAATGCAGTTTGAAATAGTGCACTTTTATGTCTCCATGCAGCCTGCTATCCTTTTAGGAACTAGTTAAATATGCAAATATAGGGTTTAACATAAAAAAAATTGAACAACTACATCCAGGTGAGAGTGTGTTAATTGTATGCTAGAATCTGTAATTATTTGTATACTGGAATCTGTAATTACACCATTTACTTAAATAGAAAGATAATTAGATGTAACGATGTTACATTAGTATATGCGAAAGGCCGTGTAAAAGTTTGTGCAGCAGAATTGGAAGCTAGAATATAGTTTAGCTGAAAATGAAGACTACTTTGTAGAATGAGTTGCCTTTTAAATGTGAAGGAGCTTACATGAACTTTTTACTAAATCCCAGTATTTCTCAAGTCTGTGGGCTACATTGCAGTTCTGTATTTAAAATCAATGAGTAATATTTATATTCTACATTCCCTGGTTTGAGTATAACTAGAGTTTCAACTGTAGTGTTATGAATATACAGAACTTTATTTAGAAAGGTTGATATTACTTTAAGTAAATTGGAGTAATATGCCTGTACAAATTTGAATTATTTTTAATTTAAATAAAATTTCTCTGAACTTCTTTAACCTGCAAGGTGCTGCTGCTTCTGTCATGCTGAGAGAGGCAGAACTTCTCCCTCCTTTCTTCTTTATTACTATATTTTGCTGTAAATCTCCAGCTGACCTCAGTCAGAGCTAAGGAAAAAACTATGTCTTTCCTTTGGTGTCAAGAAAGCAGTGTGGGTTGATCTTAACTGGTTTCATGATGAAGTATCAGCGTCCTTGTATGATTTCCATGAATGTTGCACTCATTACTTCAGACAAATAAAAAATTTGCATGTTATTTATTTTTCTTGGTTTGTTTTTTTTTTTTTCTTTCTGTGCCAGTATTATTTTCAAGATATTAAAAATATGTTTGGAATATAAATCCCGTTACTACAGTACATACAAGATCACCTTAAGAATGTTACCTGTCTAGCATTCTTTGAGTAAAGCAAATAGAAGGCATCATTAAAGTTTTGTTTGATTCTTTGGCATAATTCAAGGAAATCCATTCAGATTGCTGTGATTGTTTTTGGAAAAAGCTGCTTTATGCTGATTGCCTGCATGTTTCCTTCCTGATTTTTCAGTACTGGCTATAAAATATTCAAGTTTGGGTCATGTATTTTAATGAGAGACAGGCTGGGGTGTCAGAAGTTTTAGTCAGCCATCTAAGCTCATAAACTTCAGCAGCACCTTTAAACATAGAATGTGTAAGTTTCTGTATGTTAAAGTTTATTTAATAAGATTAAATTGTTTGTTGTTTCTTTTGGGGGAGCAAAGGTGCTGATATGGACATATGTGATGCAAACTATTACAGCTCTTCATACTGGGGCATGGACACACTGGGAAATTATAATGATTGAACCAGTTGCTTTTTTTCTTTGTGAGCAAAACCAGCTCAAATGCTTTCCAAAATGAAGAGGGCATAAGACTACTTGTAACAGTTATTGTAGCCAATAGCGGTGTAGAAATTTAACCAGTGGAGGTAACATAATTGTGAGTACCACCCTATATTTGTTGCTTTAAAAAGAGATGCTAATACAGTGACCTTAAAAACTTAAATGCCACAGGAAGACACTGAGCAGTGTTGCTAAATCAGGCAATTTTTAGCAGCCTAGGAAATACTGTTTTTTTACAGATTACACTGTGTCTTTTTCAGCTGTGTGTTGCACTGCAGTGTGAAAAAAGATGTTGGGGAAAAGAACAGATGGCACACGGGAAGACCATTAGGAGAGTAAGTCATGAGGTGTGCCTATAGCTATATTCAAGTAGGCAAAAGTCCATTGAGGCCCCTTTCATGATAGATGAAAGAGCTAGAACTTTTGTGAAGAATTTAGAAAGCCTTACAAGTGATGCATAAAACTTGCAGCTGACTAGGAAGGAAACAAAAAGTGCAGAGAATGAAGAGATATTTAAATAGTCTTAGCCTGGTATGTTATTAATTATTGGGCAAATCTATATTCTTGTATTCATTCACAAATACTGAATTTATTTTTTATGACAGGCTTTTTCCCCACGCTGGTGTTTCAAGATGTTTTAAAGGGTTTTTCATTGTGGTTTTAGGCCTGGTTCAAAATGCCTGGTGAATTGATCAACTAAGTTGCATGGGGTAATTTGTGTTATTTCTTTTGATTTATCTGGAACTTACAACCTGACTTTGGACCGCACAATTTTATCTAGGAAAAAGAAAGATAGGAGCATTTTAAGAAAAGATATCTAAGTGGAGATAGGTGTGTGAAGGAAGTTTAGTACACTTTAGACTTTCTTACTATTGACAGCATTAAATCTTTATATTATAAATTAACATCAACTGTAGTGTCTTTATTGTAAGGTTTCTTCCCTACTGTACGCTCAGAAAGGAAGTGATAGCAGTTATTTTATAGACTGTCTGACAGTTTTTGTTTGCAGTGATTCTATTCATTCAGTTTCCAAGGATATTGGACTGAGACTCCACCTTGTTTTGGGTGGATAACTAAACAAACAAGAACATTTTTATTGTTACTGCTAGTCAAAGGCCAGATTTCAGCTTGCAATTTTGAAATGGAAATCTCTCAAGACTGTTACCAATCTCCTGATTCTTCCATTTCCTAATTCAGGAGGAATACTGTATTTTGCCTTGACAATCATGTTGGCATTTCTTTAATTATAAATGTCATAAACATCTGCATTGGTCAGGATTTTACTCCTTTTCTGTAAGTTTGAACTTGTCTGTCAAGAGCTATACCTGAAATTCAATGCACTTTTGGTCTACTTTGCTTTGAAGACTGAGAACTTTCAAAGTTCTGACTTAACGTGTTGTACTTTGGGGACTTTGGTAGTAACCATAGCGGAAATAGCTAGTTCTCACTAACTTCAGTGTATGCAAAAAATGCATGCTGAATTCATCTGTGTAGGGATAAAGTTCAGCTTTTTAATTCTTTTTCCAGTTATGTACTAAGGACAGGTGTGGTTTAACATTAATTTAGTTTAGATGCTAAAATATATCATTCCAGAAAAGTGATTCATCTTCTGATTTCTCTGGGGATACTAAGCTTTAAACAATAGCACATAGGTTTTCCAGAATCCTGCTCTGTGAAGGTATTAGACCTCCTAGAACTCAAATATCTTAAAAATAATTTTTCCAAGTTTCCATGGACTTCATTTTTATGAAAGACCAAAGTTCTATAGAAGAGCACCATATGCAAGTCAACTATAAATTATGAGACTGGGGGAGCGAGGTGGAAGGTTGGATGAATGCCTGAGTCTCTATTTACCTCTTCCTCGGTAATAATTGTACAAGATTTATAAAACCCTTTCTATCAAGCTAGAGCCAGTTTTCTTTACTGAATTATAGATTTTAATATTTTTGCAATCTCCATTTTATCCCTGGCTTGTGCTTGTGCACAGGAATTTATGATCTTGTACAACATAGTTTGGTGAAGAAACTTTACCTTCTGATTGTCATAAAATATTTTGGACAGAAGATGATTTGTGGATAATGATAGTGGGATGGAAGTTCCCATTTTTAGTCAAATGTTGATATTACAGCAGGTTATGTTCGATTTTTTTTTTTTTTTTTCTAAGGCTAATTTGAAAAGAAGCACTTCATGTTATCTATAGACTATCAGATTTAATATAGGAAAAAGTGGAACTGGTTACTGACCTGCTGACACTTAATATGTATCATCCTTTACCTTGAGTCTTGTTTATTGTACTGTTTTCTGAGCTCTGTGAATTTGGAAAACACCTCCTTCTCAAATTTTTCACAGCTTGCAACTTGAGAAACTCTGACACAGGTTGCAGGAATTTCAGTCTTTTTCCCATTGTCAACAGACATACGATGACCTCTGCTGTATTCTGCTTTTGTCATGCATTTTTCATCTCTTTATGGAGTGATATTTAGCTTAGTGTTGGGGCCTCTTGTGGTTCCATTTTCGGCAGCGCAAGATCACACTGTTGTCTATTGCTTGTTGTGGGGAGTCAATTCAGACAAGCCAGGAAAGGCTGCAATGGTATAAGGAGCGTGGTACCTTCTGGGGCCACTCCTAGTGTTGGGCCCTGCTGGATGACTTTTTCACTGATTTAGCATTGCCTAAAAGTGCCAAGTTTAGATATTCAAGGAGATCACAGTGAGGTCATGTGACAGAGGAGAAAGCATGGTGGTATGAGAGATACATGCGTAAGACAAACCAGGAATTGCAGGAAAGGGTGAGATGGATGCTGATAATGTAAGTTTTGTACTTACACAAAATCTTGCAGTACACAAAATTTGTAAAAAAAGTGTTTGTTTTTTTTTTTTTCTCTCAGAAAAGCAGTCAGCTTGATGTGTGTCTTAGCTAGCATAAGTCTGGAAGTTTTTAGTCTTTTTCTCCACAGTGACAAATCAACTCTGTTAGCATGACTTTAGCCACTCAACTTCTATCTTAAACAGCAGCTTTATTATACCAGAGGTATAACCTCTGACTTTGTTTCATTATTTGTGTACTGTCCAAAACACCTGTCACGATTTAGCTCTGCCCTGGATTTACTGAAACATCAGAGACCCTCAGGACTCCTTTCACATCAGTTCTCTGTTGCAGTGGTTAGGTTTGCATAGTTTTGCTAAGTGATTTATTCTATATTTTTTCTGTCTCCGTCTTCATGATCAATTACAGCATTTTTTTTTTCTCCCTACAGTTAATAGTGTTGATTTGTTGTGGAATACTGATCCTTTAACAAATGTCCAGTACCAGATAAACACTGAGGCAGCTCTGAAGTGGCACCAGGCAAGAAAAAGTTGTCAACAACAGAAGGCAGAGTTATTAAGCATCACAGAGTTGCATGAACAAACATACCTGACAGGTAGGGTAATGTTATCCATCATTTTCTTTAAAAAAAGTGCGTTATTGTTAACAGTGACACTTATATAGCATGTTACATCCTGAAAAGAGATATTTGTTCAATTCTGGTAATTAATAGATTTAAATTGTTATCTTGAATGATTCAGCTGGAAAAATCAAACAGATAGTGATTATTTTACCCTGATTTAATATTGCCAGAAACTTACAGTAACATAAAAAACACAGCAATTAAGTAGGGCAAACAATAAAGAAGGAATGTTAGAATGCAGGAAAAGGCAAAATAGTTTGTAAACCAAGGATACAGATACGAAGATTACATCCTTTTTGTGCTCTACTTGTTGTGTGTACGAGTCAGCATGTTTGGCTTTTCTCTTCAAAGCTGTCATATCATCAGCATGTGCTAAAATATGAATAGAAAGAAAAAGAACTAATAAGCAAAAGGACTTACAAATAACTTGTTTTATTTTCAGTCTCCTTCAATGTTTTTTGAAGTAATTTCCAAACTTCTGCTTTGAGAAAATTCAGTCCTGAATTTGTGCTTGAAAACATTTACGTTCTACAATGAGACAGTCTCCTCTTTATTACCTTCTTAGCCTGAGTACACACGAGTAGCACGAGTAGTCTACTAATGTCTGTGAAGTAGATTAGAAAATATTTTGAATATGTTACATCATATGCTACATGTTGCACTATGTAAGTTCAGAGAATCAGAGAATGGTTTGGATTGGAAGGGTCATTTAAACATCCAGTTCAACCTCCCTGATATGGGCAGGGACATCTTGCACTAGATCAGGTTACTTAAAGCCCTATCTAACCTGACCTTAAAGACTTCTAATGATGGTGGTCCACAACCTCTCTGAGCAACCTGTTCCAGTGTCTCACTTATGTCCAATTTCAATCTACTCTCCTTCATTTTAAAACCATTGCCCCTTGTCCAGACACTCCAGGCCCTGGTAAAAAGTCTCTCTCCATCTTCCTTACAAGCTCCCTTTATATAATGAAAGGCTGTGATAAGATCTCCCTGGAGCCTTCTTTTCTCTAGCCTGAACAACCCCAACTCCCTCAGCCATTCTTCACAGGAGAGGTGTTTCAGCCATCCGATGATTCTTGTGGCCCTCCTCTGGACCTGCTCCAACAGGTCTTTCTTGTACTGGGGACTTGAGAACTGGATGCAGTACTGCAGGTGGGGTTTCACATAAGGACTGGAGGGGAAGAATCACCTCCCTCGACCTGCTGGCGACACTTCTTTTTATGCAGCCCAGGATATGATTGGCTTCCTGGGCTGCGAGCGCACGTTGCTGGCTTATACCCAATTTTTCATCCCCAAGACCTTCTCCGCAGGACTGCTCTCAATCCATTCATCTCCCAGTCCGTACTGATATTGAGAATTGCCCTGACCCAGGTGCAGGACCTTACACTTGGTCTTGTTGAACTTCATGAGGTTCACACGGGCTCATTCCTCAAGCCTGTCAAGGACTCTCTGGATAGCATCCCTTCCCTCCAGCATATCAACTGCACCACTCAGCTTGGTGTTGTCTGCAAACTTGCTGAGGGTGCACTTGATCCCACTGTCTTATGTCCTTGATGAAGACATTTAATGGTATCAGTCCCAATACAGACCCCAGAGGGACACCACTTGTTACTGGTTTCTATTTAGACATCGAGCTGTAACTTTTTGGATGCAGCCATCCAGTCAATTCCTTATCCATATACTAATCCATCCATCAAATCCATGTTTCTCCAATTTGGAGGAATGATAAATGTATTTTTATGTTATGAACAGTCCGTTCTGTCTAAACTTCTGTTTTTAATTTAAGGATTTTGTCAAAACCTGAGTCTTTTTTTATTTTACTCTGTGATGAAATTATTGTTGAAATTAATGCTCAGGGGAACAATCTGGCACTGACATATAGAAGTGAGTTATTAGTAGGTGTGTTTTAATGGCAAACTAGTAGATATTGCTGCCAAATATATGTGAAAACCAGTTTTTCATTCTACAGCTCTCCTGGCAGAACCAGGATTTCCTGTCATGCTCAGTTCTTGATTATCTTAACCACAGCTTGTTTGTGTAGAAGTAGTACTGGAACACATCAATGTGTTGGTGCCAAATCAGGCTCTGTTATGACATTTCAGTCCTTTCCAGTGCTTAACTACCCTTCCTTTTAACCTTGCCATGCTTCAAGTCCTACCCGTAATCATGGTGTCAAAGACAACTAAAATATATAGAGCAGAATTACATACTGGTATGATGCCATCGGTAGAAGCAGTACTAAATAAATATATTTTAATTCAGAAAAATCAACCGTCATTGAACTGGGCTTCCGAGTCTTATACGAAGGGCAGAGATAGACAACTGATGAATTCTCTAGCATTATTAACAGTCATTATTAATCAGGGCCGTAGTTAACCATGATATTTCTAGGTGCTTTTCAGAACTGGTTTTAGAAGCCTGAGTAATCTTTGCCTAAAGAAGTTAAATCAGATCAGTCTGAAAAATGTATGGGATGTGCTGTTAAAAAGATGATGTTTGGAATGATTGCATTTTAACGTAGTTTGATAAAATGCAAACAGTTTTTTTACTTTACAGTATTTTGTAAATGTGAAACTCACATTTGTTAATTTGTTAATTTTATTGGAAGAGAAAATGCACAATAGGAAACTATTCACATTTCATTTTAGAAAACTGATTTTTGGTCTGGTTACCTTTTCTGCAACTTTATCAATTTAATATTTTATAATTCTGGGAAAAAAATATTTGTTTTATAGTTGTGATCATCAGTTTACAAAGAGCATGCAGAAGTGTAATTTCATTTTCTATTCTAATACAATTCTCCACACCTAAAATTGTGAAAACTCTAAAACCGAAGTGACTCATGTAAAATGACATGTTGTGCAGGTTTAGCACAGTCACCTTAACTAAAAGGTTACAAGTTGTTAGAACTTGTACTGGGAAAAGGAGAAACAGATGGTTTAGCTAGGATTCAGCTCTCTAATGTTAAACAAGTCTTTGCTCTTTCTGTGCACTTCCAGTATGTGTCTCTGTCTCTGTTACCCAGGTTTGACTGGCAGTCTGAGTTCTGCTCTCTGGTTTGGTCTTAACAGTTTGAACTTCAACAGTGGATGGCAATGGGTTGGTGGTGCTCCTTTTCGGTACTTAAATTGGGTTCCAGGTAAGGTGAAATATGTTGCTACTCAGTTTAAAAGGCAAAAATTTGGTCACCGTGAAACGCATTTCTTTTCTAGTACTCTATTCTCCTGCAATTATTGAGCTTTTTTTGATATTGAAAGATTGTGACTGTGGCTATAAACACTGTGAGTAATGGACGTTATGCTAAGGATACACACTGGGCTTAATTTATTATTCAGGATGGAAATAGTAGCCTTAAAATCCAGAGGAAAGTTTTAAGTCATCTGTTTACATTTCATTTCTATATCTTCTTAGTTTACTTTATTTCTAGATGAATATAGAATAAATAAATCTGATGCTATAGGTGTCTGCATTTGTGAGATTAGATTGGTCAGTGTAAGTTTGGTTGCTTGTTTATTTTTTAAATTCCTTTCCAGTTTGTTTTGGTTATTTGCTTAAAGATTAGACACTCTTTTTTGTTTGGAATTAACCTACCCATGGTAGTAACCCATAGAGAACTGAACATGTTAGCCTAGTCTGCTTTGAAGCGAACCCAGCTACTTCACCACTGCATTGGCAACGTTGAACTCCAGTGCCATTATTAAAAAGCTAGTCTCCCGTGCCATCTGTACACATGGTGAAGAAGAGGTGTTATTCCAGTTTATTATTCAGAGTGCCTGTGTGAAGGTGGCTTTTTGCAGGACCCTTGTTCCTTTGCACTGGCTATTCGGGAAGCCTTTGGAAACTAATTTAAAGTAGATGTCTGGAGTTATGCAGTGTAAATTATTCTTCTTTGTTTTCATTGAGCATGTCACATGTATTTAATCTGCAGTAACTATAAACGCACACTCCATCGTATCACACAGTGGCTTCCTTGTGTAGATAAGACCAAAAGCAGGTTTTAGGTGGACAAACATCTTGAGTAGGTAAGCTTTGAAGAGTGAATTGAACTACTTTATAAATAGCTCTCCAATGGAGTGGGGACACAAGGCAAACAGAGGGGCTGAATTGCAAGCTGCTGTGAGGGTATTTATAGGTCTGTTGTCCAAGTGTGCTGATGGTGACCTGGATGTAACGAAGACTGGAGGAAAACTGACTGTGATGTGGAGTCAAAACAGCAAGGGGAGCTGTTCATGGTTGTCAAAACTGCAGACAAGTCTCAGTTGTCCTGTAAAGAATTAGATGAGTTTTAGTGTAACTAAAATGGGCTCCACTTGTCATTGATTCCTCATGTTCCTTGATTTCATTCAAAGATAATGCTCTTAAGTCCTTGTAACCCATTTTATTTTTTTTTTTGCTATCTCCTTCATTACTTTACTTTGGTCAGCCCACCTCTATCTCATCTCAGTTATCCTGGATGTTCAAGAGCTGACTGTTCTTCCACTAGTGTGTTTTAAAAGGATTTGTGGAACCTTCATATTCTTCCATCTCACTAGCCCTAAATAATAACAGAAAAACATGGGAATGAAGTTATCAACATTTAGACTAAAACTATGCTGGTTAGGCATTTGAGAGAGCTAACTGCCAACCGCTGAACTTTTTTTTGTACATTAAAACAATTTAAAGTTGTATTTTTGAAGTAAGCATTAACTCCTTTTCCTATGGGAAGAAGATATAACATGACTGCAAATAGAAGACTAATTGTAATCTAATGAAATCATAATGATATAAGAAAATTTTCAGTGAACACTCTTGCACACTAAAAACTATTGTTTTGCTGTGTTTATTGCTGAGCAGTACTGACGCTTGCTTGTTATGTAGTATAGTGGCATGTATTCAGAAATGAAAGAAAATCTGTGTTGAGTTGGATCAGATCAGATTAGACCAGATCTTGAAAAGTTCGTCCAGTTTATTGCGGAAATGTGTTCTGTTCTGCAGGTTCTACTTTTCTTCTAGATGTTTCTGTTAGTGCTAACACTAATCTTCAACTGAAAATATCCAAATATCCTGCTATTGTCATACTGTTTAGACAAGTGGTCAAAAAGTTCACATTAGCAAAAGAATGACTTATTATTTTTCTGTCATTACTGTTATACTAAGCACAGAATTTAACTAGCTTACTGAACAGTGTATTCAACTAAAGATTGTCCTTCGGAGTTCATACATTCTTTGTTTAGCAATGGAAAAACCCAAACAAAATAATACATGCACTGAAATACCTTCTATCAAGACTTTGAACCTGTGAAGATGGAGTTAAATTGAGACCTGGATAAATATCTCAACTTGTGGTTGCTGTGAAAAAATATTTTGTAAGGGAATGAACTGCCCTCTTTGGTCTAAAGGACTGTTGAGAATCGTAAATTTCTATATGTTAATGTGTCTTGTAATTAAAGCATGGAATAGATTAGAATGTAAGAGTGATTGGGAAGGTAACCATGATGTGCTTATACTTTGTTGTGGTTTTTTTTTGTTTGTTTTTTTTAAAGGACATCCTTCTCCAGAACCTGGAAAAATCTGTGCAGCATTAAATCCTGGCAAAGGTGCTAAGTGGGAGAATCGGGAATGTGATCAGAAGCTTGGCTATATTTGTAAACGAGGAAACGCTACTTTAGAATCTTTCATTATTCCTACAGGTATGTTTGATAACAAACCCTCAACAAATTGTTAATGACCAGTGTTTTTTATCTGTAATTCATTAGAACTTGTTATTGCGCATGGTGAAACAAAGCAAAGGTCTCTGCAGACTGTGGCTTGACCAACATTCCGTATAGAAATAGACAGTGTGTACTTCCTTTTCGTTTGGCCTCCCTACTTCCTGTGCAGTAATCTTTCTTCAGTAGCTTTGAGTTCTAAATTGTGGAAATGTTGGAGTTCTCTTTTCCAAAAACAAGCAGAACTGTCAGATTTTGTTCATAAAATAAAAAGAGAAATAATATAATGTTTAAAAAAATGTTTTGGTTATCTAAAGCCCCATGTTCTCAGTGAAACTAACCTATTTTTTCTTACTGTCATTTTTGCTACTTAGGAAGTAGGGTAAGTTTGACAGTACAAATTGGTAATAGCCTAGAGGAATTTTTAAAAATTCTTTTGAGAAAGTTAAATATTTTTTTATATATCTATCTATTTTATAAATAGATATACATTTGTATATCGATATAGAGATTATTTCTTTATATATATATAAAACCTATTTAACTTATTTTTGAAATTATTTAAATTATATATAGAGAGACACTTTTTCAGAAGAAGTGTAATTCTGGCATTTGCCTAATTACATAGGAAAGACAACACAAGGATAAGTTCTCATAGCTTTTTTTAGATCTGTTTCTTTATTCTCGGTGTAATATAATTGACCTTGTAACTCATTCCTTTATTTCATTACTCCTTCTTTCTGTTCTTTCCTAGTTTCTTTCTCTTTCTGGGACATACAGGCATCTCCTAAATCCACTGACATTATATTCTATAGGTTTTAGAAGCAGAAAGTTAAACCATTACTGGATTTTCAGTTCATTTTTAACATGCAATATTAGCAAAGTGGATCTTTTGGAAACTCAGTGGTTGACATTTTGCTTAAAAACCATGGGTTTTAATGTTTTTTCTGCTTTTGCCAATATATAACCAGTCTAGTCAAAAACATTTAGGGCAGAGACTTCTGCTTATTTGTTTTGCTTTATTACTAAGAGAAAAAAAAACAAACACGAGAACGAGCTAGTGTCTCAATTAATTATATATTGAAATAGATATTTAATACTTAAATTAATACTTCAGTATTGAAATCAAGCATATTTTTTGCCTTAGCTGAGAAAGACTTTAGTGTATATTTTAATTTTTTCCTAAATTAATATGTAAAGATTTATTAGTATTTATATACAGCTGATAAGCAGATAGTTTAATTTATATAGATTGTTTTAGATTGTTCCATTGGCTACTGCTCAGCTTTTCAGGTTTCATATGTCAGTTCTTAAAAACTGAAGCCTCGAAATATCCTATCGATTCAGTACTGGCTGCTATCTTATTTAGATTTAATTTCAGTGTAGTGGTGTCTAATGGCCATTTCTTTCTTATGCATTGGGGTTTTGATTCTTCTCCCCTCCAGTTTACCAGTAATTTGGAGGAAGAACAGAAATGAGACGAAAGTTTTCAATTGTACAAAAATTGCTGATTAAACACAGTGACAGATTAACCAGAGATTGGCAGTGATTCACTTCATAAAATATTTTCCAAAATGTCCCGTGGGAGGAAGTCATAAAAGGGATAAGTATGCGATCATGCAAGGTGTTAAGTGCCCTCAGCTTCTAATGATGTAAAGGAAAACTCGTGGCAGATGATGTTTTCCTGTCTAGGGCTCCTGAGTCAAGAAATAAATTAATCATAAATTCATACATGCACTTAGTTGTGCACCTACCATCAAACACACAGGCAATCCTTTCAAATTTTAACCCTAGAAGTTACAATTGAGTCTGACAAGGCGCTATGTGACGACTTGGGACAGAAGAACACGTTACGACAGAATATAATCATATTTGTGTCCAAAACAAAGTAGAGAAAAATCTTTACAGAATATTTATTTTTGTTGAAGATTAAGATTTTCACAAAGCCAACAGCTGTGCAGGGTTTTTTGTAGCAGAAGTGTTTTTTCCAGCAGTTGACCACATCGTTGTATAAATATGTGACGTAGAATCTTAGGGCTTCAAAGCATTTACCCTGTAAGACAACAAAGTCAATTAATAGGACCCTGTTCATTTCACCTGCAAAATTTGCTATTTTTAAAACTTATTTTTCTAATGAAAGGCTGTCTGTCTACCATCAAGTGACTGCCAAAACAGAGTTCATCCCAATTCAAAAATTTGTTTTCAAATATATCATAAAACATTCGATAAGAGGAAACAAATGCTCTTAGTGTCACTGTTGTAACTGCTGTGTGAGCTCTCTTTTATCAGACCATGGGGGACGAGTGTGAGAGTGAGAAATTTGAATGCTTGAATCATGAGACACACTTCAGCGAGTGCTTTCACCCTTTTAGACACCCAAGTCAATCGCTGTGAGGTCTTCAGACTTCAGGAAGCCCAGCTTATACTTATACAGAAGCATTTGTTCTCTATTTGAGGAATAACCATTTTGTGCCTACAAACTTCATTTTTGTCTCTGGATCTATTCCACAGTAAATTAATCAGCTTGACATTTGGGATAACGTTTTTTTACACATTAATGTGATTTCCTTTGTTACATCTTCTTTGTTGTAACTTGCATTGCTTCTTTTGCTTAAGTCAAATGAAGTTCAGGGACAAGTGCTTGTTTCCATTAGGATGGAAAATAGATTGTATGACTTTGTGTTGTCATGTATTTTCTTCAAAAGGAGAATAGGGAAGCACGGAGTTTATTTTTTGCCGAGTACTGGAAATGAAGAACTGAAGACTTTCTGTGAAGTCCTCAGCTATGTCATTTGATAAGATTTGCACCAAAGAAACTAGACTGTCAACTGCTTTTCTTTTTTTTTTTTTGGCCTGCAACAAATTCTCTAGTTTTACTGGATTTACAAGCAAAAAAGCCTCCCACTCTGTCATAGCTGCTTTAGTGTTTACAGTAACAGTCTCAAAGTCTCCTCTGGTCTGAAAAAGAGACTCTCACAGACTCACTGAGGAATAAATACCTTTGTGGTCTCTGTAGCCATGTCTGAACTGCTGATGTCTGTTCTATTCAGTGTTTACAGTTTGCAGAAGGGTGCATGAAGTGTGTTGGAGGTATATATAAGCCTAGATTTTTTTTCAAGGCAATTTTCTGACTATTACAGCAAAACACTATAAAATGTGTATGTTTAGAGCTGAGACCAGACATAGGAAAAATTAAGCAGCTGTCTGAAGCATCTGACTAACCTCTATAACATATAGCATTTACTACCTCTGTCCTCTCTCGTTTCTCCCAACATGACCACGTACATTCAGTTTGTTCTTCCCGGGTTCCCCTACTCTCTGTTCCAGTTCTTCCTCTCAGGATTGACAGGGGTCTGACCAAGTGCTGAGCCCCTTGTCCTGGGATGTGTCATGAATCCACATTCAGGATCCTGCCAGCTATGCCAAATTGTCATGAATGGGTGATTTAGGTCACTTAAAGATTTACCATCAAAGGTATTAGCAGAAGTGCCTTTAATATGATGTTGTAAAAGTGCGACTTAAAAGAGTTCTATGGCAAGGTTCACTGTATTAATTACTGCATGGAAGAAGCACAGAAAGGAAAATTGAGTTAGACTAGAGTTAGACCAATTCACAGAGAGACCAGAAACATAAAGGGTAAGGAAGACCCTCCCATTGAGTCACGAGGTTCAGATTGGACCCCCTTGCTTTCTAAACTCCTTCTCAGAGAGGAGTCTAGGTATGGCTGGATCCAGACTTTGTCAACGGTTTATGTCTAAAGGTTTATATACGCGAGGTTTATAATGTTTCATTAGCATCAATTCAGCAGCATGCAATCAAAGCTACCGAGGCAAAATCAGTTACCATACTACTAAGGTTATGTGTGATGTCAGTTGTTAACAAAAGATTTACCGTTGGTTAAAGGTCTCTCTGCCTTGAGAAGCAACCTTGAGAGTTGTCCCAGCTCAAGAGGAAATCACTGCCATGCAGCCACACCACCTACCAGAGAGAGCTCAAAGAAGGATTAGGCTTAGGCTGTTGTATTTTTAGGATAAAGTGGTTGACTCATTGTCTAATTACATGTGATGGAAAAGGTATGCATGAGAGTCCTCTACCCACAGCTTGCTTTGTTCCTTGATGAACGACTCTTGGAAAAGCCACCTGCTAATCATGTGTTAATCGCATGATTAGTGTTACAAGCCCATCTGCACTGATGCTCAGTGTGTCATTCTGCTCCTTTGTGGGTTTTCAGAGAACAGAGTGAAACGAGAGGAGTTCATGGCCTGGCTATGGCTCAGACCTTTACCTCTTCCAGAGCCTCACCGAACCACTGCCAGCCTGCTCAAGGAGTTGAGCGCACCTGCCACAGGATGATAAAGTTCAGTTTTACTTAAACTTTGTGAGAACATGCTAGCAATTTTTTGAGGCAGGTCTGCAAATAACAGACTATGTTTGTAGCTGTACTAGAAATCTGTATTGTGACACCAAGTATCTACTAATAATCATCATATTCCAGTTGAAACAGGATATGTGTTTGCAACCTGATCCTGACTGGTCATGACTTTGGAAGCCTATTTAAATATTTCCATGGAATATACCCCGCTGTCATACACAAAGACATTCCTTCTCCTTCCCTGGCATACGCAAGATTTTTTTGCCAACAGAATTTCTGCAAATTTTCTATCCTTGTTCTACTTGCTATATTGGTGTTTGCTAAACCCATCTGCTATTATAAATAAAGTGCTGCAAGAATTATAATGTTTGTACAACAGCAATATTCTTTTTATTATATGTTCAGGTGGCGCTCCTCCCGAGGCTGAATTGTTTGCTGAACAGCAATGTGGTTGTTGGCAGTAGTCTGCTGCTGGTCTGTTGAACTTTTAAAAGCAAGTTTTAAGCATAAATCATTTACTGATGATGTATCATTTTCTCAATGGAGCTTTTAGAAAGGATTCCTAAAAGCAGTATTCTTATGTGAGTTCTCTTGTGATCCTGTAGAACCAGTTATTTTTTTCTTTCTTAGTCTAGCAAATGGGGCTAATACATAAAATGCCTAAGGTTTGGAGAAAAAAATGAATCTTATGTTTTGTAAGTCCAGATTCTTAACATATAGTTATACAGCATGGAGGAGGAAGAGAAATGCTGACGTGAGTGTAGAAAAATGATAACGCACAGCTCTGCAGACCTTACCTTTTAATACATATATATGCATATAAGTCAAAACTGTGGTTTATGGTAATTTTTGATTTTATCTTTTCACAAGTTGCAAGCACTTGTTTGCAACTGTAGTGTTCTGGAAAAAAAAATCTGGAAGTTTCAGCTTCTAATCATACATGCAGATTATTACCCCTGCACATATTTTTCCGCTCTGCTGTTCTTCGTGAAGAAAATATACAATTAAATTGTTTGTTAAATCTTTCCTTATATGATTTTCACTCTTTAGTTAAGAACAGAATTCTGAAACTCTTCATGGTCATTTTTCTTTTCAGAGACTAATGTGCCAATTAGATGTCCTGATCAATGGACATCATATGCTGGTCACTGTTACATAATTCACAGGGACCCCAAAATATGGAAAGATGCTGTAACATCTTGCAGAAAAGAGGATGGAGATCTGGCAAGCATCCATAATGTTGAAGAGTACAGCTTTGTTATTTCTCAGCTTGGGTACCGTGAGTAATTTTTTACAGTAACATGTATATTTATACTAAGGAAATAAGGAGTTTTGATATGTTGTACCTATTAATAAAAGGAGGAGACTGCTTAAAAAAAAATATTGTCCAGATCACAAGATGCAGAATGAGTTAAAATTTAAATTTTAAAAAGCTTTGGAAGAAAAAAAATCACAACAAGAGCACAAAAAACAAACCAACTGTACTGCCACAGAAAGCTGCGGTCAATGTTGTGAATTGCATCAACCTCAGACTCCTATTTTATTAGGGTCTGCTTAGACCTCCCTTTTACAGATTAAAATGATTTTCAATCTTTTCAGAAACTGGAAAGATTTTTACTATTGGCCTGCAAAGACAGATGAGAGGAAACAAAGTCTGTTGGTCAAAGACAGTTAGGTAAGATCTGGATCCTGTTATCAGAACTGCCGTGTCCTTATTTTTCAAATCATACTGCTTGTGTTTCGTCTGAAAGAGAAAGAGGAAGCTATTTGTCTCAGTATGGAGATTCAGATGTGCCCTAAATTAAGTATGGTACTTAGGTGCTATGTTTCTCAGCATACACTTGGGTTGTTGCAAGGCAAGTTAGGCTACAGATGCTGTGTGTTCATTAGGGCAGGTGCAACCATGCTGATGCTGAGGCAATTTTGTGGTTGCTGTTGCTTTACATGGACCAAATTTTGCATGTAGGATCAATTACTGCTTATTGATGGCAGGAGAGTATTCACGCTTATGTATTCTTCTTTGCAGAAGATACTATGTGTGCTTTTAGTGGCAGCTAAATGTGAGCTAGTTTATCCTTCACTGAAAGTGCAGTAAGCTGCCTTGGGCGGCAGCGTAACAGCAATATTGGAGTGGCAATCATAAAATAACTGATATGCTTTAGTTTTGTATCCTAGCCAACTCCATGGCAACTTGTGCTTGTCCTCACTTTCCTCAAAGAGTGATTTGTTATTCTTTCATGAACAAGAAGAAACTTTTGCTCTTTCAAAGGAGACTGTCAGGAAAGGTGAGACTTCTTGATGAGACATTAGGACATCTGAAAGAAGTTGGGCTCTAAAGGAAATTAGATGTATTTTTCACCTTACTCCTTGGAAATAGATTATTTCATAGTTTAATGCCTTCTCCAAAGAGCTTAGTTTAATGCCTTCTCCAAAGAGCTTTCCTGGACTGACTGCACTGCACTGTTTTTGTAAAACTGAATGTTTCTGAAAGGCAAATAGTCCTGAAGGAAACCAGGCTTCTCACGTATGGCATGCTCACAGCAACAGGCTATTTTGAAAGCATTCTTTTCAGAGAAGTAAACTGGAACTGCTAAAGAAGCCTTTTAAGGCAGTTTGACAGTATCAGATTACCCTCGTTCACCACTGAAATGAGAACACCATGTATTGCAGTGTCTAGAAATCTTGTCTGCATCACAACTCTGCTGCCTTAAGTGCTGCACAGAAAGATCAGAAGTTTATCTTTGTGCCAAACAATTTACAGTCCCATGATAAACAAAGGAAGAAACGGTACAATGAGATGAGTATTGTCATACTAGCCAAGCTTTTGTTGGCATCACCCACAAAGGAGAAGTTTAGAGAGGAACATGAAGAAGAATAAAGAAGTGCCTTCTGGAAGTTTACACAGAAGTCCAGCATGTGGTATAGCACAAACATGGCCCAGTGCATGCCTGAAAGAGTGGGAAACACCTTATTTACAAGTGAGTGGGGGAAAAAAAAATCTTGGTATTTAGTCACCCATCTTTAGAGATGATTGCAAAACTCTATGGCAGCTTTTCTTCTTCAGAGGAGAAAATTTTGTGTAGAAAGACACTCCACAGAGACAGAAATGGCTCTTGACCATTTCTGATTTGCATGACTTCTTTAGATGACTTTGATGTAATCATTTTGTTAAAAAAATGCTGTTGATTATTTGTATTACCGTGGTATGAGCCCACCACAGAAGGAGCTCTGGCAATGGATGAGGCTTCTGCTGTGCTAGGTGCTCAATAAACACAGGCAGAAAGATTTTAACAGATAACTAAAAAAAAAAAATAAAAGAAATTTGAGAGCATGGATAGTGATAGCTAAGGAGGGAATGAGACATTAATGAGCATGATGGGCAGTGGAATTGAAACAGATTTCAATTTTGGTAGCAGAGGAGAGTTTAAAGGATAGTACTGAATTTTGATGTTGAGTGATGAACGTGAAAAGTAGTCTGGAAGAAGAGATAAAGGTTCCTATTTGAAAATGGAGACTGATGTCCTGTGAATCTGAGCTCTTCTTATTGGTGGAAAGATGGTAAGGACAGTATGACTGAGCTATGAGGGCTGATTATACTTAGGTATAATCAAGATGGGAGAGACAAGGAAGGGGAAGAGAAAGGAGAGAGAGTTGACTCCATTAAAGTGACAGGCTGTGAGGGTGATTTTTGCAGCAGCTTGATTGGTCAAAATGGGAAGCCTCAGTGTTCCTGTAACTAGCAGATGAGAGTAATGTCACATTAGTGACATTACTTAGGAGAGTTCTAATTTGTGGGGCTATCTAGGAAAATCTTCATCTGAAATGTGTTAATCAGAAAGAATCACCTCGGGGGCGATGACTTTTAACTGTTTTACTGGCACTTCCTATTGCTAGTGATAGCAGTAACAGAAAAGACACAGTTCAGTTCCATGGAGAGCCCCACACCTACAGCTGATGTCTTTTTGGATGGGCTCACAATCCCATTTTGAATTTCGACGAGTGAAATTCAGACCACCTGACCAGGAGGACTGGGTGGATGAGGCCCTCTACAAACAGATAGGAGCTGCCTCACGTTCATGAGCCCTGGTCCTCATGGGGGACTTCAACCACCCCATCATCTGTTGGAAGGACAACACAGCAGGGCATAGGCAATCCAGGAGGTTCCTGGAATGCATGGATGATAACTTCCTTCTCCAAGTGGTAGAGGAACCAACGAGGAGAGGTGTTTTGCTGGACCTTGTTCTCACCAACAATGAAGGGCTGGTGGGGAACATGACGCTCAAGGGCAGCCTTGGTTGCAGCGATCATGAAATGGTAGAATTCAAGATACTTAGAGAAGCAAGGAGGGTGCATAGCAGGCTCACTACCCTGGATTTCAGGAGAGCAGACTTTGGCCTCTTCAGGGATCTCCTCGCTAGAGTACAATGGGATGAGGCCCTGGAGGGAAGAGGGGCACAAGAAAGCTGGTTAATATTCAAGGATCACCTCCTCCAAGCTCAGGAGTGGTGCATCCCAACAAAGAGAAAGTCAGGTAGGAACACCAGGAGGCCTGCATGGATGAACAAAGAGCTCCTGGACCAACTTGGACACAAAAAGAAGGCCTATAGGGGGTGGAAGCAAGGATGGGTAGCCTGGGAAGAATACAGAGTGATTGTCTGAGCAATCAGAGATCAGGTTAGGAAAGCTAAAGCCCTGATAGAGTTAAATCTGGCCAGGGACATCAAGGGCAACAAGAAAAACTTCTATAGATATGTCAGTGATAAAAAGAGATCTAGGGAAACATGGGCCCTCTCTGGAAGGAAATGGGAGACCTGGCTACCCGGGATATGGAGAAGGCTGAGGTTCTCAATGACTTCTTTGCCTCAGTCTTCACTGGTTAGAGCTCCAGCTGCACAGCCCAAGTCACAGAAGGCAAAGGCAGGGACTGTGAGAATGAAGAACCACCTACTGTAGGAGAAGATGAGGTCCGAGACCATCTAAAGAACCTGAAGGTGGACAAGTCCATGGGACCAGATGAGGTGCATCCGCGGGTCCTGAGAGAACTGGCAGATGAAGTTGCTAAGCCACTATCCATCATATTTGAGAAGTCGTGGCAATCTGGTGAAGTTCCCAATGACTGGAAAAGGGGAAACATAGCCCCCATCTTTAAAAAGGGGAAAAAAGAAGACCCATGGAACTACAGGCCAGTCAGTCTCACCTCTGTGCCTGGCAAGATCATGGAGCAGATCCTCCTGGCGACTCTGCTAAGGCACATAGAAAATAAGGAGGTGATTGGTGACAGCCAACATGGCTTCACTAAGGGCAAATCCTGCCTGACTAATTGGGTGGCCTTCTATGATGAGGTTACAGCATTGATGGAAAGGGGAAGAGCAACTGAAATTATCTACCTGGACTTATCCAAAGCATTTGATACTGTCCCACATGACATCCTTGTCTCTAAACTGGAAAGACGTGGTTTTGATGGATGGACCACTCGGTGGATAAGGAATTGGTTGGATGGTCGCACTCAAAGAGTTATGGTCAACGGTTCAATGTCCATGTGGAGGCCTGTGAGGAGTGGTGTTCCTCAGGGGTCAGTATTGGGACCAGTGCTATTTAACATCTTTGTTGGAGACATGGACAGTGGCATTGAGTGCACCCTCAGCAAGTTTGCAGATGACACCAAGTTGTGTGGTGTTGTGGACACGCTGGAGGGAAGGGATGTCATCCAGAGGGACCTTGACAGGCTGGAGAGGTGGGCCTGTGAGAACCTCATGAAGTTCAACAAGGCTAAGTGCAAGGTCCTGCACATGGCTCGGGGTAATCCCAAGCACAAGTACAGGCTGGGCAGAGAATGGATCGAGAGCAGCTCTGAGGAGAAGGACTTGGGAGTGCTGGTGGATGAGAAGCTCAACACGAGCCGTCAATGTGCACTGGCAGCCCAGAAAGCCAACTGTATCCTGGGCTGTATCAAAAGGAGCGTGGCCAGCAGGTTGAGGGAAGTGATTCTGCCCCTCTACTCTGCTCTTGTGAGACTCCACCTAGAATACTGTGTTCAGCTCTGGAGTCCCCAACTCCAAGAAGGACATGGAGCTACTGGAGTGAGTCCAGAGGAGGGCCACAAAGAGGCTGGAGCACCTCTGCTATGAAGACAGGCTGAGAGAGTTGGGGCTGTTCAGCCTGGAGAAGAGAAGGCTCCAGGGTGATCTTATTGCAGCTTTTCAGTACCTAAAGGGGGCCTACAGGAAAGCTGGAGATTGACTTTTTACAAGGGTGTGTAGTGATAGGACAAGGGGCAATGGATTTAAACTGAAAGAGGGCAGATTTAGATTAGATATAAGGAAGAAATTCTTCACTCAGAGGGTGGTGAGGCACTGGAGCAGGTTGCCCAGAGAAGTTGTGGATGCCCCATCCTTGGAAGTGTTCAAGGCCAGGTTGGATGAGGCTTTGGGCAACCTGGTGTAGTGGAGGATTTCCCTGCCCATGGCAGGGAGGTTGGAACTAGATGATCTTTAAGGTCCCTTCCAACCCTAACCATTCTATGATTTCATTGTCAGGTTGACTGTGGTCAGTCTGGATAGAGGATGTTAGAGGAAGACTTACTGAAGAAGGCAAGAACTATAATAAACTGAATGGGAAAAACTTCTGAAGGCGTAGATGATTTGTAGAAATGCAAGGTCATAAGCAGTGGAAAAAACTGTTAAAAAGTAGTCTCCTTATCATTTGTGAAAAGTGCTCCTAATGTGTAAGTTCTAACAACCAAGTGATTCGTACTCTGTCTGGAAAGACTGCTGTCCAAGAAAACAACTGTGCATGTAGTTGGTCAGTGTGATCCGAGTCATAGTGTTGTGGACAAAAGGAAACACCTGCTGCCTTTAGCGTAAGCTGGATAACAGACTATAAATAAATAAGTAAATAATAATTAACAAAATTCCAATTGCACTGAACAAACTCTTAACAATTACTCCTAGAGAGGAACCTTTTGGTGATGGTGGAGTTCAGACTGATTATAAATGCCCAAAGTTTTAATCCTTCTTATTCAAATAGTTTATTCAGAACAAAACTAGGCATGAACATTATAGTAGTAATGTGTTAGAGTGAAGGATTTTAAGCACAGGCATATAAACCTCTAAGAAACAGCTACAGTCAAGTAATATCCTTGATCAGCCCTGAACTTTCCTTCCAGCCAAAACCCAGCAGTAAACTCCATTAACTGTAAACTGAAAAAAGTGCAACAACTATATGAATTTCATTTTGCTCTGAAATAAAACAAAATATAGGAACACATGCAATGGGAAAACTTGCAAGGGCTCTGGTTGTCAGCTTTAAAAGACAATACTTCGTTTCTAAGCATTAGAAAAGAGGGCACTTCTTTCTTCACTGTACTAAAGGTAGGAGGAAAGGGAACGTAGCATTTTATTTAGATGTTTATTCATATCCTGTTCCAAGAGTTTTGAGCTAGAAAAAAAAATAAACCTAGTTGTGTTGCAATATAATTCCACAAAAAGATTATTTTTGCTCTTTAATACAAAGTTAAACACTCGTATTGCTGCTAGAGCGAGAGGCCTTTCCTGATGACTGGGGGGGGTAGGCATGAGGAACAGTCTGCCATCTTTATGAAATAGGGAGTCTTAATTTCCTGTCACTGCCTTTTAAACTTCCTAAGAATAAATTATTTCCTGTTCCAAGAAGGTAAAAGTTTGCATCATATAAAAGAACTGTTATCAATATAAAAGAACTGTTATCAACCTTGTTAATTGTATGTCTTAGAGCCAACTGATGAGCTGTGGATTGGGTTGAATGACCTCAAGGTTCAGATGTATTTGAATGGAGCGATGGGACACCTGTCACCTACACCAAGTGGCTTCGTGGAGAACCCACTCATGCAAACAACAGGCAAGAGGACTGTGTTGTTATGAAGGGAAAGGTAAAGTCATGTAGCTATTAATTTATTTATCTTAACATTTCATTTATCATTTGGGCTTTTTTCTATGCAAGACCACATAAGTAGAGGGTATTACTGTTTGAGGCAGCCTATTTTAGTCTTATAGGTGTTACTTCTTTGAGGAAGGATCCCTGTTCAAGGTTGCCGGAAAGTTGTTTTTGTTGTCTTCCCTGAGAAACAGGCAAGTGGTGGCTTTCCTTAAAGGCAACTGCCCCTCAAGATCCACGTTTCTGGATTTCAGTTTGTGTGTGTGGGCTTTTTGAAGAAACTTTTAATTACACTGTTGCGCACATCAACACGTAAATGCTTTTCTTCAGGAAGCTACAAAGACATTTTGGATATGCTTGGATTTTTTCTACTTTGACAGAATATGAGATATACAGCTACCTTAAAAAATTGCTCTAGCAGTTTTTAATGATGTTATAGAGAAATACTATATTTGAAGAAAATAAAAGCCTCCAAGGACATGGAGCTGTTGGAGTGGGTCCAGAGGAGGGTCACAAAGATTATCAGAGGGCTGAAGTACCTCTGCTATGAAGACAGGCTGAGAGAGTTGGGGTTGTTCAGACTGAAGAAGAGAAGGCTCCAGGGAGATCTTAGAGCAGCCTTCCAGTACCTAAAGGGGACCTACAAGAAAGCTGGAGAGGGACTTTTTCCAATGACGTGTAGCGATAGGACCAAGGGATAATGGCTTTAAACTGAGAGAGGGTAGATTTAGATTAGATCTGAGGAAGAAATTCTTCACTCGGAGAGTGGTGAGGCAATGGAACAGGTTGCACAGGAAAGTTGTGGCTGCCTCATCCCTGGAAGTGTTCAAGGCCAGGTTGAATGAGGCTTTGAGCAACCTGGTCTAATGGAAGGTGTCTCTGCCTGTGGCAGGGGGGTTGGAACTGGATGATCTTTAAGGTACCTTCCAACCCAAACCATTCTGTGATTCTATGATTCTATATATGCATGCAGTCTTGATAGGAGAGGTGGTCCAGCCCTCCGATCATCTTCATGACCCTCCTCTTGACGTGCTTGAGCAGGTCCATGTCCTTGTTATGTTGGGGGTACCAGAGTTGAACGCAGTACTCCAAGTGGGGTCTCACGAGAGCAGAGTAGAGGGGCAGAATCACCTCCCTTGACCTGCTGGCCATGCTTCTTTGGATGCAGCCCAGGACACAGTTGGCTCTCTGGGCTGCCAGTGTACATTGCTGGCTCACGTTGAGCTTCTCATCCACCAGCACCCCCAAGTCCTTCTCCTCAGAGCTGCTCTCAATCCATTCTCTGCTCAGCCTATATCTGTGCTTGGGATTGCCCCGACCCATGTGCAGGACCTTGCACTTGGCCTTGTTGAACTTCATGAGGTTCTCACAGGCCCACCTCTCCAGCCTGTCAAGGTCCCTCTGGATGGCATCCTTTCCCTCTGGTGTGTCCACAACACCACACAACTTGGTGTCATCTGCAAACTTGCTGAGGGTGCACTCGATCCTTGTCCGCTGTCCTTGTCGCTGATAAAGATGTTTAACAGTGCTGGTCCCAATACTGACCCCTGAGGAATGCTGGTTTCCTGGAAAACGTCACTGGTTTCCACTTGGACATTGAGCTTATCTCTTTGAGTATGACCATCCGGCCAGTTCTTTATCCACTGAGTGGTCCATCTGTCAAATCCACTTAAAAGACAATGATGTTGTCTGGGACAGTGTCAAATGCTTTGGACATCCCTTATCCACCAATGCTGTAACCCCATCGTCATCTGAATCCATAATTTATTTTTATGGAACAAAATCTGCCCTTGTCTATGACACTACTTTCTTTCTAAAGGAAGCGTTTTGGTTTAGTTAATGAAGAAGCAGGAGAGCAGAAAGATATTTGCAAAAGGCAGCTCATAAGATATGGCAAGAAGTCCCTAGAAATTACTGCATGAATTTTCCAGTGAAGACACAGTTATAGGAAAGACAGCAAAGGATCTTGCTGGGACTAGAAAGGCACAGCTTCAGTGTAAGTTTTCCTATGTTGAAGAAGTCTAAAGGTTGTGAAAATAGGACAGCATAGGACAGACACAAGCACAAGCTGAACATCCTAGGGTTCTTCACTGTCGTAGGCAGTAGTGTTGAGCTTTGGGAGAAATTTTGCTGGAAACAGGATTTGTTGAGGCGCTTGGGGACTTTGCATATTGTGGCATAAGGGACTATGTATTACCATGGTGATTATTTTACATTTCTGGGGGAAAAAACAAATAAAAAGAAAAAAGAAAAAATAAGAAAAAAAGAGGTATTGCCATCAGCTGCTGCAATTTTACTTTTACAGAAGTGGAGTCGTTAAGGCAGAGGTGAGAGAGTGCTTTGCACAGGGGTTTCTCTTCCTATCCCAATACCTCAGTTCATTTGTTGAACAAAAATGGCAATGTGGTGTGGGGTTTCTTACTTTCAGTACAGCTCGCATTGAATATCATTGTTTCTGCTTCTGTGTGTTTTGTTTTGTTTTGTTTTTTCCTGCTGCAGTTGGATTTCTGTGGGGAGAAATCACATCTTCCTGTCCTCCTGCATGTTTATTAAATCAGTAGTCTTTGTAAAGATGATGTATTGCTATCACCTCCAAGGGTTTGCTTTTCTGAAGGGTAAAGAGTCAAAGAGGGTGTAAGTCAATGGTGAATCAGCCCCAGTAGAAGTGAGGCTGGAATGAGGTTGGAGTTAAGTACTGAAGTAAATGTTGGTTTTGCTTCTATAAAGTTAGAAAAAAATAGTTAAATACTTAAAAGCATGAAGCACCTTTTTTGATTACTAAATCCCACTTGACTCTGATGTTTTGTTCTTATGTTCAGGATGGATTTTGGGCAGATCATTCTTGTGAAAAGAAAATTGGCTACATCTGTAAAAGGAAACCCATGTCAGAAGCTTCTACAGAAGAGGAATCTATTGACATGGGCTGCCAGAGAGTAAGTGAATAACAAGCTGTCTGATCTGCATAAGCTGCTAGGAACGATTAGGAGGAGAAAATGCCACCTAGGCGTCATACACAACGGGAAAAATTGATCTGTTTTGTCATCATCAGAACAGTTGACCTTCTCATTTCTATGGCAGATGGGATAGGTGATACATATGAATAAATCTAGGCTCTGAGTGTCATTTGGCTCTTGATGCTCCCTTTCTTTTTCCAGAAGATAAACCAAAACTGAAACCCCTAGTCCTTGCAGTGGACCATTTTTCCTTTATTGACATTCGAGTCGTCCTGAGGCATCTGCCTGTACCAGCAGTTGCTCTTCAGCTCTACCTACAATTTTCTTCAGAATTATTCATGACAGGAAGGGTGTGCTTGTCTACATGCTATTCTCAAGGCTTTATTGTGGTCTCTGGCAGCGCACTGTACTTTGAGGAATTTGTTACAAGTGCCTGAGCAAAATGAATCCATTGTGCTCCTTCTGAACTGCTAGCAGATCTATTGTTGATTTGGTAATGCATGCCTTCTGGTAGCATAACACTCAGTAATTCTGGAAAACCTACTGTAATTTGTTGTGTCATGAGGAATATTACGGGGTTTTTGTCTTTGATGAAGAAATTGCCTTTTTTTTCCCAAGTCTGCTTTAAACAACTGCAGAGGAAGTCTTTCATGTTTATTCCCAGTATTTGTAAAAGAGTACCTGGATCCTTACAAATATTCAACTGTTTGAGAAGATAAAGGGATCCAATGCTTATGGATGTTATCCTTGCCTAGAGAACTAAGTCCATACTCATAGAAAAAAGGCTCTCAAAGGTGAGAGATTGAAAACCATCAGAAGGAAATTTGAGTCAATTGCAGTTGGTCACAGCAAACTCTTCTTCTGTAAGCCTGTTCCTGAATTAATGACATTTGAATGACAAAACATTAGAAGAGAGTGTTAATGTTAGTGAATAATAAACAAACCTATTTGATATGTCATTCTCTTTCTGAAAAGCCAAGCTGAAATTTGCTCCTCAAGAGCATTCTCATGATTGCACAATGCCTATGTGCTAGTTCTAATCCTGTACAGAGCACTAAAGGTGCACAGCAAAGACTCTCACGCCTTCGTAAGTGGAATACACTGATTAAAAATTCATTATATGTGAAAAATTGTTCTATGAAACAAAATTTTAAAAAGCTTTCATCCTGCTTGTTTTCAGTCTAGCTTTTTCAGTTCAGTTGTTCCTTTGTCTAATGGTTAGCTGAAAGTGAGCTAAATCAGTTTTGTTTTGCTGACTTTTTTTTTTTTTTTTAAAAAAAAAGAGAAGTTTAGAAAAGCTGCAACATATGTGATCACTTAATGTTTATTTTGACAGGGTTGGAAAAGACATGGTTTTTATTGTTACTTCATTGGGAATACATTTGTATCATTTTCTCAAGCAAATCAAACCTGTGGAAGGCACCAGGCCTTTTTAGCAACTATTGAAGACAGGTATGTAGAAGTCTACTAGCATGAGGGATTGCATGAGGATTTAACATCTATTGACATCTGAATATCTAAATAAAGATTCCAGTCTGGACAAAAATCTTGCTTGAGAGGACAGCTATCTGTAGATACAGAACATCTCACAGTTTTTGCATGTGTATTCGAATCCAGGAATTCAGTTTATAATAAAAATAGGTGAAGGCTGTGAAATCAGTATTGATACAGATGGTTATGACAAGGAAAAAAATAGAATTATGTTTTCTGTTTCCTTAATTGTAGTGGTTTGAGGATGGATTTTACTTGACTGAGGGATGCAGAATCTAATTTTGATTATTAAATGAAGAGATGTGGTGCTGAATTCCTTTCAAAAGGTAGTTCAAATAAGCAAGAGGATATCATTTCCACCTATCTGGTCTTTTCAGAATTAAGCTACTTTAAAAAAAAATTAAATAAGAAACCAAATGATGACAGAAGTGCTTGGTACCTGAAAATCCATCACAATGCAGCTAGGGTTCAGTGTGTGCTAAATTTCTGAACAAATAGTGCACACTATTGAGTGTGGAATATTGGGAAAATTAAAGTTAGGGTTTAGAAAACAAAGCTTGTTTTCCTTGCAGTTGACTTGATGCTTCACATTTTCTTTTCTTTGTTTCTGCATAATCTAAATAGATATGTTCTAGTGTGAAAGCTGTAGCTGTCATGTATGGTAGCTCTCTAAATGTAGGTAGCACTGTAGCTGTCACAAAAATGATTAAACATTAATGCAATTTTCTAACTATACTTTGTTAAGGGGGGACTTCTTTTATTTGATTTGATTTAATTTCTTAAAAGCTATTTATTTAAACGCCATAATGAACTGTGACAAGCTTTACCTCCGCATAGGTTTGTTCCCAAACGTAACATTTCTTGCATGATCATTGGATTTAATTTGCAGTGTTCCTTAGTTTGATAATTTAGCGTCACACTACTATAGCCTCTACTTTTGTGTATTTCTTCAATAATGCTGAGATTCCTGTTCCAGTTTTGGATTTGCTTGAAACAAGAAGTCATTAAACTACACAAGTACTAGAAACTCTCAAAAAATACAGTTGTTTAACACATAAGTCATGTCAGATTTCTTCTTTCCTGCCAATTTTGGGTCATTCCATGATTATGTCACATTCTTTACTGGACATTCAAAGATAAAGTAGAATACTCTGGTATTCAAGTTTAAAAAATATCTATTATGTAATGATTTTTAATGTGCTTTGTTCAAGTAAAGCCATCCGAGCTACTCTTTCAAGAAGGTACAGTAGTAATTATGAGAGAACAAGAAGCCTTTTACCGCTTTTTAAAACTAGTTTAACAGTATTAATTTAACAGTTGTGTTCTTCTAAACAGATATGAACAAGCCTATCTGACTAGCCTGGTTGGGCTAAGAACAGAAAGGTATTTTTGGATTGGACTGTCAGATGTAGAAGAAAAGGGAACATTCAAGTGGGCTAATGGTGAATCTGTATTATTTACACACTGGAATTCTGAAATGCCTGGTAGGTATAGCTCTATACTGTTTAATGAGTCCAGTGCCCAAAATACATTGTTCGCTACTTAATTTTTTTACTTCATTCCTTAGCCCTCACTTGGTGGTGTAATCAATAATTACTCTCAAATATATCTGACTGCTCTCTCAAGTATGCAGTGCTGTTGCTAACTTCCTGCTTAGTGCTGAAATGAGTTTTTAACATGAGCTTGGGAAGAAGCTTTAAATTGAGATCAAGTTCCTGGTTTGTATGTTCTGGGAAAGTTTGTGCACGTACTACCATGGAAGAGCAATCTCTGCAGGCACCCTGCTTGCAAGTCCACCTGTTCAGCCATTATCACATAATATGTTGCTCACTGTGTGTTCTGAGGTGTGCGAGATCACAGCATGCTAGAAGGATCTCTGGTCTTAGAGAAAATGGGATTGTAGGAAAGGACAAGAGGGACAAGGGAAGATTTGTGTTTAATCTTTTTTTTTTAGTAAATATCTTTCCTAGATTAATCATGATTTCCTCATTTACTAAGTTTTGTCGATGGAAACATTGCTATTTTTTTCTGTTCTAATAAAATTATGGAGGTGGGAGGTCATTTCATCTCTGACATGATCACATCAGAAAGGGGATGGTCGTCAGCCTTCAAGGTTCTGGTATGTCGTGTTTACCTCTCAGGAGATCTTCTGATTCTCTTTAATTTCAGTGCCTAAATCCTGATTTGAATGTGTCAGGTGGAGTGGTAAGGCTGTGTTCACCATGAAGCCACTACTAGGTCTGTATATAGCAAGTTCATTTTTGAAAATCACAGTCAAATCAGACAAATTTGAGAAACTACCTCCAACCACATCTTGAGTTTTAGGGTAGAATTTGTTGGATCGCAGGTTATGATGGAGTAAGAGTCAGCTGCTGGGGGTGATTTGATGTGAGGCACAATTCAGTATCTCAAATAGGGAACCTGATCTTGAACATTTCCAGTGATAAGGCATCCATAACTTCTCCGGGCAACTTTTCCTGTGTTTCACCACCCTTATCCCCAAAAAATTCCTTCCTTATGTCCAATCTAAACCTACTCTCTTTCATTTTAAAATCGTTACCTCTTGTCCTATCACTACAGGCCCTGGTAAAAAATCTTTATCCGTCTTCCTTATAAACCTCTGTTATATATTAAATGGCCATAGTAAGGTCTTCCTGGAGCCTTCTCCAGGCTGAACAACCCTACTCCGTCAGCCTGTCTTCATAAGAGAGGTGTTCCAATCCTCTGATGATTTTTGTAGCCCTCCTCTGTACCTGCTCTAACATTAGAAACATTTTTAACTCTGTACAAAGACTTAATTTCCATCAGGATAGAACATGAAGTTTTTTGAATTCTCATGACCCTCTAAATACTGCTTTTGTGCGTTCCTGTTTACAATCAGGAAGAAAACCGGGCTGTGTTGCCATGAGGACTGGAATTGCAGGTGGATTATGGGACGTAATAAAGTGTGAAGAAAAGGCAAAGTTCCTATGCAAAGTGTGGGCAGAGGGAGTGACACTTCCACCTGTTCCTACAACAACTCCTGTTCCCCGGTGTCCGGAAGGTTGGGACTCAAACAATCGTATTAGCTTCTGTTTCAAAGTAAGTATGTTGCTCACTTCTGCATTAAGGTAGTTTCTATTTGCTGCACATACATACAATAAAACGGATATACATAAGTCTTACTGTTTCATAAGCTTAACTACAGACTATATGTAGAGGTCTCCTTCCTTTCTATTGAAATGCTCAGGGTTTTATTTCTTCCATTAATGTCCAATTCTCAGGTCTGATCTTCTGATCTTAATTTCTCATTCTTTTAGGATTAAAAGTGCCTTTCTCCTAGTTGTTGTCTTGCTGCAAATAGTCCTGTCAGCAATGGAGTTTGCTAACTTGGCTTAAAGACACTCATACTAAGCGTCTTTAGTGTTTCACAGAAGCGAACACTCATAAACACTGTATTCCAAGGTTCTGTAATCCCCACAGAACAAGTTAATTGTAAATGAATTGCTTTGGGGGAGCTGGTGTGTCTTGATTTTGTGATCTATATGGTCTATTCTGTCTGATCGCAAAATGCTCTTTTTAGCCTTTTTCAAGAGGAGAACAAAAGAAAACATGGCTCGAATCTCAAGAGTTTTGTCGAGCCATAGGAGGAGATCTGGCCTCCATTAATGGTAAAGAAGAACAGTATGTGATATGGCGTTCTATTGCGTGAGTATCTGTAGTGTGATCATCCACTTTAAGAAGCTTTTAGATCTTTCTGAAATATTTCATTTTAGGTGTGTGTTTTCACTTCAGCCAGTCTGGATTCACTATCTGCATCTGTATCAAACACAGCGAAAAAGCAGAGCTGATGAAATAGCAAGAGTTGTATGACTAGGAGCAATCACCTCAGAAGCTAATGCTAAAATGATATTGGCAAGATATCCAGTTGAGGCAACATTTATTATCTGATGTAAAAATATTTGTTGTGGATTTTATAAAATTACCACGGATGCGGGTTGTTTTCACATCAGTGAGTGTACAAATAGGGTGACAGTTGTGGTATAAATCTGGTCAATGTATTGATTGTTTTTCATTTTATGAACTAATCAGAAAGCAGAAGCAACTTAGATTATTTGCTACAGAGGGGATGCAAATAAGGTTAATAAGCCCCTGAACTGTAAATAGCAGGTGTCAGGTTTCTGAATGAGATCAAATACTCTTAAAAAAGGAGCAATGAACTCATACATCCCTGTCTAACAAGGAAACAAGACTGAAACATGGCAGCCTTGCAAAATGCTGGAACCGTACTAGAATCCCAGCTGTGTACTTAGAGTAAGGAAGAAGTCTCAGATGCTGCATTGCCACAAATTGACTCAATAAATTCAAACAAATCAGTAAAGTGTGTCTGCTTGCAGACAAAAATTAGTTTAAGGTGCTGTTTTTTAGACCTGATTCAACTGCAGCAAATATTTAGAAACCATAAGTGCCCTTACAGAGAAAATGGAGAGTTAGTGAAAGGAGCAAAAGTAGCTGTTGAACAATCATACAAAAGTATTAAGTCACCTTATTTTCAGGAGTTGGATTGGATCTGGACATTTTCTTGATCAGTTTTTCAATCTGTCCGAGTTAATGTATAGTGATAACAGCTAGAAGTGATTGCATTTTAATTAATTTCCACCCTGGTTGTTATTGTTTCTAACAGCTTTAAGAATTATATTTAGAGAAGCTTATTAACTATTGTTAATGACAGATGATTAAAAATATTGTAATGCTCTTATTAGTTTTGGGTTTATATTGAATTATCTTATAAATAGGATGTTTATTACTTTGGGATTTTTTTTTTTTTTTTTTTTAGGAACAATGGCTTTTACCACCAGAATTTCTGGATGGGCTTGTATTATTTGAATCCTGATGATGGCTTTGTTTGGAGTGATGGATCTCCAGTGAGTGATTCAATTTTCTACTGCTGTTATTTTGCATTCCCTGTGCTCCACAAGTGTGTGTGGTGTACATGTGTCTGTAATTTTATGCTTAATCATAACTCTCTACTGTGTCATGCTCTCTTTAGGAAAGCTTATAAATAACGATTTTATGTCTTGATATTTTTTTGGCTAAAACATACTGATTTTTGATAAGAAAATGAGCATTGAATGAACAAAAATATTAAATTCATGTGCACTAAAAGCATATTCTTATAAATTAAAGGATTTTTTGAGTAAAATAGTCCATCTTTAGTATTTCTCTTCTTTGCTAATTAAATCTTTATCTGAAATGGCCTACATTCTACAGAGCTGAGGGCAGTTGTTTCATGCCAGTGTGACTTGACTGTACTTTAGACTAAGATATAAAACTGTAGAAACAAAATAGTTTTGGAGATGTGAGTGTATTTCATGAAAGTTTGGTCAAAATATGTTGATGAAAGTTTACCATGCAGAAAACTGAAATTGGAATTTATACAGGGAAATTAGAACACCAGTAATATTTTTCTGAGAAAAATGCCAACACTTTCTTGTGTCTCAATAACATATTACTATTTTACTCATACAGGATATTTACTTAATATAATATCAACGTATAACATTCCTTGTCATTGTTATTAGATTAATCTTACAGAATTTAAGACCTGTAAAAATGTCAATATTCTTCCAAGTGTCATAAGAAATAACTTTTATCCAAGATGCAGTCTAGTTGCAGTCTGAAAAAAAGTTTGAAATGTCAGCATTTGTATAGGGAGATTGTGGTGTCCTCTTATCTGAGTTTTTAAACTTAGAGTAAGAACAAATTGTGGGTCTGTGGTTTGATGTCTTCTCCCTCTCTCCATTATTTTCTTTCTATATAATAGAATCTTCACAAAACCTTTTCTGTCATAGGTGAGGTATGAAAACTGGGGCTTTGGTGAGCCCAATAATTATCAAGGAATTGAACTTTGTGCAGAGATCAGTGGTGATTCCAGCATGCTTTGGAATGACAGACACTGTGATTATCTATATGGATGGATTTGCCAGATAAGAAAAGGTATCGCTTACTCGTGTATGTTGGTATAACAAGAAAAGATTCTCAGTTGATTTTTTCCTTAACTTTAAGAAATTAAAAATTTCAAAACCTGTTTATCAGAATGGTTCCCTGTGGAATGTGAAATATGGAAGTGGTATAAGAATTTCCTTGTCTTCAGTGCCTTTAAAGATACAGAGCCTTTGGTGCCCTGCTGGGACTTCTCACTGGTCTTTCTCTCTGATTTCAGAAGGGAAAATTTGATACTTGTAAAATAGGAAATGTTGCTTTGAATATTCACATTTTTCATTTAGAGAAGTTCATGCCTTCTCCAACAAATCCAATTTTGAATTTTTTCTCTGAGTTGAGTTTCAAGTTATTAGAAAAGTTTGCAAATCAGTTCTCATATTTGAATTTTTATGCATGAGCACTCCCTCCTTTATTTGGCTCAGGTACTGTTTTGTCAGCTAATTGAATCTGTAGTTGCAAGATGAAGCCTGGTTTTGAGATACTTTGTTTTGCTTTAACTGGATTTTATATTCATGTGTTGGTTTCTTACTAAATTCTCTTGAGATTTGAGTTTGAATGCTTTTTATTTTCTGAAGTCATTCAGACAGAAGTTATAGTTTAGGGAAATCTTGAGTTCCACAAATACTACATCTACCTAAATTTGAGTATTTTAGAAAGTGCTCATTTAAACATTTTGCCACATTCTTGTATTGGGAGGGAGAGGAGGAAAATAAAGATGCTTCATTAGGTTATTGACAATAAAGTACCAGCTCTGCTTTATATTAAATTTCTTTATAAAAAATTTCTTAGAGAATTTTTTATTAAATGACAGTATCTGTGAGATTACATTTTAGCACAAAAGAAACTGATAAACCTATAAAGACAGAGATCTCCTGCATTAGAAACTGTTTTCCTGAGATGCTAATGGTGCCATCGAGGATGCCATCTCCATGACACCAGGCAAAAGCAAACAAGGGAGTTCTTTAGCCTGAAGTCTTCTTTTCAGAAAGGACCGGTTAATTTATTTGAAACTTTTCTAGGGAGATTTTATCTAGGGAAATTGTTAAGATCCAGATAGAAGTTGTTCTCAACCGGAGAAAGATGGAAAGAACCTCCCACTGTAGTAGCTAGGGCACCATGGAAGAATAGAACACAGCCTACATTCCTGCTGTCTCTGGTTTAAGCCAGAATTCATGTTGAAGTGACTTGGGTAAAGGGAGATACAGGACTGTCTTAATAGGGTTAATGTTTTGGAATGATTATTTAATGCAGGTAAATCTCAAGGTATTTTATAATACCTTGCACATTATGAATAGCTTATATTTAGAGCCTCAGGGAACAAGAATATGTGTACATAATTGAATAGTGTACCAAAAATAAGAGATTTAGGCTGTTTAGCTCCTTCTAGTTTTTGGTGTTAAATCCATTCCTAACTGTAAAATTCAATGTCAATAGAAAAACTTACCTATCAATCGTAGTAAATATTTTCTCTTACAGTAGAAAGCGTACAATCACAATAAATATTTTTTCTTACAGGGGCAAGTGTAAAACCTGAACCAACAGAATCTCCTGCACCCAGTAAGGGTCATTGCTATTACTATTTGTGTGTATATGTCTAAAAGCATTTTTAAAAGTTTACTAAAGAGAATGTCTTGTATCTCAGGAACAGTGTAGTTAGCTTACTGTTCATCTTACAGAATACAAGACTACTGAGGATGGATGGATTATACATGAAGACAAACAATATTATTTCAGCACAGAGAGTGTTCCTATGGAAAAAGGTCGGGAGTTCTGCAAAAAAAACTTTGGAGACCTTGTCGTCATTGAGAGTGAAAGTGAAAGAAAGCTCCTCTGGCGATATGTAAGAAAATCGCTAAAACTATGGAATAAATCATCCAAAACAAATGAGCATGTGCACAAATCCTTTTCACCCTGGTGTTCTCCCTACAGTTTTATGATAGTAAAATTGCAGTAGCATTAAACCAGATTAGTATGAAGAACAAACTCAAGTCTTTTTTTAGATTGTTTCATAGCTGAGATGAGGACAATTTTGATTTGATGTTTTATGTAGAAATGAGCACAGTAAGCATTAAACAGATCATTATCATCTTCTCCTATTCAATGGGGCAGTTATACCACTTCTATATCTATCTGCAACTGGTAATATGCTAAGGTAAATCTTAATGCTTACTTTTAATTGGTCTGTGGATTCATTTTAGCAAGAAGCATTGTACTTGAGAGCTGTAAGGCAGGTGAGTCAACAGAGAGTAAAAAAATCAAAACACATACTTGATTACATGCAACCCTCAGAACATTGGCTTTTGATCTTGTCAGTGTACCTGAGGTGTAGTCTACCTAGCAATCTCTTTTTGGTCTTCAAGTTTGCCCCTTTGCCCCTTCTCCTTGTGGGAAGAGTATAATTTTTCAGGAAGAACAACTTGAGGCATGGACTATGCATGAGAAAGAGCTTTTAAGTGGTATTTCTAGGTGGCTGGAGTTAGTTGTCTGTTTATACTACCTTGAGGCCAAAATCAATTTATATCCAAATTGTAGGAAGGCTTATCGCTTGTAAGAAATTTGTCAGATGTTGTCCACTGCAGAGACCATGGTTGATTTCAGTGACTTTCAAGTATGACTGAAAAATGTTGATATAGTGACCATGCCTTTTGGCTGAGGGTGAAGTCTGGCTGTGGATTGTCAGCTGGGAGCTGTTTTAATTTAAATGTTGTAGCTAGAGAGTATAGCAATTCATGTCAGTCTGATGTATATGGCCCACTATTAACATAATAGATTTCTATGATAAAAAGAGGACATTTATACAATTTTATTCTTTACACTCTAGATCTTGAAAAATGGTAGAGAGGATTCATATTTCATTGGTTTACAACTGAGTGTTGACCAACGGACAAGGTAGGCCAACTAAAACCATCAAGCTTGCATTGTGCTTTAAAATAAAGAAATCTGCTGAGCAGAGCAAAATCAGTGAAGTCTTTAAATGAAATTGTGGCCTGTCAAAACAAATGAGGATGTTTTTCCTTTGGATTCTATGAGACTTTCATGTTTAGTGTTTTTTTGATTATGAAGGTTGTAATAATCTATTCTGTAGTAAATATTCCACAATGTGTCATTATTTTTAATCCATCTTTTTTTTGAATCCCATTTCTGTTGTTAGGCATTCTCTCCCTATTGATACTACCGTTTTCCTGCTATAATCAAATACAGAATAAAAGCTTGAGTTGAATGTGGCCCTCAGCTGTTGTCTGCCTTGTCCATACTCCAATAAAATATAGCTAATATAAGGAATTTTAAAAAGTATTTTCTGTTGATACTGGTGAAATTTTTCCTTTGTAGAAGACCAATTTCTTTTCAAGTAAATGAATTTTCTCCTTGATGCCACTGGAAGCCAGAGTAGACCCATAAACCCTAAAACTTGGCTTATTCTTTAACAATATAAAAGCATTAATCAATAGGGCATGGCTTTTCAAAGGGCATATCTAGTTTTGAGTCTTAATTTAAACATGATTGTATTCTCAAGTGGTTTAATTCCACGTTAATTTATCTCCAGGTTATCCAGGAGAAATACTCCATGTTTCCTAAATAGAATTTGTGCAAAACTAGCAGAAGAAACATACTGCAGATAACTAACTTAGAATTTTTATTAAGGAATTCTAGTTTTCTTCCTTTTTATTGAAAATATAAATAGATGCCCCAACTCAAAATATGTAAGATTTTTGTGATAGGTAGAAACATTCTTTTTCCCCCTCCTTAACTGTTGGGAATAGACTGTAATAAAGGGAAAAATGGAAGCTATTTTCTTTTTGTAGAGCAAAGATAGCTGATGCCATCGTATAACTTCAGGTGCACTGTGAGGATAAGCAGGTTTTCTGTAGGCTTTTGTGAATGTTGGTATGCAGCATCATATTGATTTTTACACGTGATGCTATTTTAGGCCTGGATTCAGTTCACTCTGGGTCTTGAAGTGCCTGGATAGATAGCTAGTACTTCTTTGTTCTCCTTGCAGTCCACAATGACAACGAGGACCCTTCAGAGGAGAACTAGGATGTTACGTGGGCCAGATCGCCTTCTGAAAATGATGTATCTCTGCCAATCTGTTGTTTTTGTAGGGACCTTAAGATGAACATGCTTTTAAGTGACGTATCTTATATATGTGCCTGAAGGGTGAACCTGGGCACCTCTGTCACTTGTAGTCCAAAAAGAATATGTCTCCTAATAAGTTTCTGATTCCTGGTTATGATTTTGTTCTTTATTGTTTAGCCTACATGGATGTGCAACTTTTTTGATGTTTGTATTTTACCTTGTAGTCAGGCATATTGTTACAAGAATTTCCTTGTAGGTAGTTTGTCATGCCCTTTTCCTTGGCATGGGGGAAAAAGCGAGCATTTTTAGAATCATAGAATCATAGAATCAGAGAAATTTTCCAGTGTTACAAATAAAAACTCTTATCTCTGTAATAGGCACAAGGAATGTATGACTTGGGGGAAATGGTGAGCGTCTGGGCTCTCTCATGCTGGAGTGATGTCTGGCTTTCATGTTGGCTTAAATGATTATTTTGAATAATGTTCTACCAGTTGCAAAAGTGTCAGCATATTGCTTAAACGCAGAGTAAACACAACTTCAACACATGCCCTATGTCTTTGCACAGAAAGTAAGTTTAGTGCAATCAGCAAAGAGGCAAATTGGTTAAAAAAAATCCTGTACACCTTGAACTGTGAGTGGCTATGTTAAACATGTTGCAAAAGTACTTTTTGTAACATGGAAGCAATTCTATTTGTATGTTAAAGAAGTATTTTGTTGTATTGTTTTTCTTAAGTTGGATGGATGGCACTCCGGTGAATTATTTGGCATGGGCACCACATGAACCTAACTTTGCAAATAATGATGAAAACTGTGTAGTTATGTACAAGAATTTAGGTGAGTTTTGTATATTTGCTTCTGAATTTTATTATTTGTGCGTCTGTGTCACAACCTTTTTTTTTTACCTCTCGGAGACATCTCTTCCCCCCTTTTTTCTGTTCTTTTGCAAAATGTTATAAAAGTAGACCATAGTATTATGTTCAGGACTTAATTGGTTTGTGCTTTTGTGTTTACCTTAAGCCTAGCATGGAGAAGCACTGATAGAGGTCTGCAGTTGTGATTGCAGTACAACTGTTTTATATTATTTATTAAATTTGGCCTAATGTGCCACTATAAAATTGATATTCCTGGTTCTGCACTGCTTTTAGCATTCTGTAATTACAGTGTGTATAAAGTGACATATTTGTCCTAGGTGCTGATATAGAATGATAATAAACTGAGAGACTCTGAAGATTTGATCTTACCTTTCAACTAAAAGCACTTTATGTAAGAATGAGTGAAAGTGATTTCCATTTAACCAGCTCTGGATGTGGTGTCATACAGTTCCCCATTTATCTTACATTCAGGATTTTGGAATGATATAAACTGTGGTTATCCAAATCCCTACATATGTGAAAGGCACAACAGTTCCATTAATTCAACTGTTCCTCCAACAACATTTTCAACTCCAAGAGGATGTCATCCAACTTGGCTTTCCTTTCACAATAAGGTACCATAACAAATACAGCTCATGCTGGATGTTTGGCCAAGCATTAAATAGAAAACAAGGGAATTATTTAATAATATTATTTCTTATTAAAATAAAATATTTTTTTTTTTTTGCAGAGAGCTAGTTGATGCTTGCGTGCTTTTCTTTGTTTGCCCATCCATTGTTTTGCAGGAAAGGTGCATTTTGATGCTTCCAATGAGGTGGTAGATGAGCATATTCAGTTGCAGTCCACAAAAGTCATTCTCTAGTCATCTCTTTAAACCTTTTGATGTGCATTTCTTAAAGAGCTTAGACAGAGTTTCTGAAGTATTGATGCTTTGATTTTGATGTTTTTTAACCAAACCATAAAGCCTTTTTGGTACTGAATACATTTTGTCTTCCTTAACGTCTCTAAGTGGTATGTTTTATAGAGTCAAATAAATAAACAGGCAGACTAAAAACTGTCATGCATAACAACACTGTTAGCTGACTGTCTATAAAAGTCAGTTTTTGCTTATTTTCTAGGGATTTTAGATCAAATCTAGTATATGTCTTCTTGAGCAAGACACTTTATTGAGACCTTCAATTTTATATAAAACAAGGACCAGCACAAAAAGCTTATTTTAAGCTGATAGGGTTTTTTTTTTCAGATAAAGGCATTATTTTACTGTCTTTTCTCCGTCCTACTTTGCTTAAAGCTGTGGTTTTCAGTCTGTAAGGGATGTTGGAGTAAAGATAATATATAGAGCATTTGTTCATGTTTTAGTGTTACAAAATATTTGGATCTACAGAAGATGAACGTATCACTTGGCATGCTGCACGAACAGCTTGCATGAATTTAGGAGGAAACCTGGCCACTGTCCCTAATGAACAAGTGCAAGGTACTGTGTACGGTTTTGTAGCAACTAGATAAGACGACGTTTAATCTTTACAGGATGGCTGTTGTATTTGTGTGAATATGGACAGGAATTGAATAATGACTGCACATCTGATTTTTGTTCCAAAGCATATAATTTTTGGAAATTTACCATGAAATCTTCACCTGAATCTAGCAAATTTTAATGTTGGCTTAGAGATGTGTATACACGTGTATTTTCCTGATAGCCAAAGTAGTGCTTTTTCTACTTACACATGATGCCAGCTGGGCCCAGCAAGTTCCATTCCAAGCGATGTAGTTTCACTAGGTGGCATTAACTCACTGCTTGGCTTTCCTATTAACTCAAGCAGAACACCTTTAGGATCAGAACTTGCTGCCTCTGGGCAGCTTGGGACAGAGATTTGAGTGCTTATACACCTACCCACAACTGCCCACGTAGATGTACCATTCTTTTCACTAGAGGAGCTTATTTTAATGAACCTAAGAGCTGCATCCCTGACTGGGGGAGATGAGCAGAGGGAAGTTACTTCATTCTTGAATAAACATGTCACGCATTCAAATTAAAAAAAATGGGGAAGATTTTGGTAGGTGTTAATAACACCCTCATTTTAGAAATACTGTTTTGTACTATAGTGATGAGAAACCCATGTTGCACAGCACATACTGCTTGTGAACACAAAAGTGCATACTGAAAAATCAACCATTATAAAACAAGCCTGTGTTGTAGTTTGAGCAATTAAATAGTTTAAATTTAGACCGCTGACATGAACTCAGTGCTACTTATGCTTTTCACATTTGAAGAGATGAAGAATCAAACCTGCACTTTTCAAACATATTTAAATTCTAATCCAACAAAATTTCTGCAGTAGAGATTTCAAGTGGTTCATGCACAGTGCTTGAATTTTACGTAAAAGAGAAATGATCAATAAAGCTATTAATGCAAATCTATTGTTATTGTTGGCAATATAAGCATAAAAGCTTGAGTTCCTGTTGCAGTTTCTGGCAGAACAGCAATGCTAACATTTGGCAAAGAAATCTACAGGTTTAATTCCTGGAAATGTAAGTTGCATTCATTTTAAAAGACTAAAGGAAGGTGAATGGTTGATAGAGCAGACAGAAGTTAATCTATTGTTTGCAGGGAAAAGTAAGCTCGTAACAATGACTGTAGCAGTTGACAAAAGCCATGAGATGGTCATTTTATCACAGTGTTTGATGTATTGTGGATTAGTGGGTTGATGAATGCCAGCTGACCTATCCTGCTCTATTTGTAAGCTAGCCCCACTAGCGAAGGCACACACAAGCACCCTCCTGGATTGTGCAAAGCTGTGGTAATTGTTTTGCTTGTGATTAATAGTTCTGTTGAGACTCATTCTAAGTATGCTACTTGTGTGTTCTGCTCCCTGCTAAGAAGTTCAGGCTGTTGCCCAAGTGTTCCAGGGAAAGATGAGACACTCTGGCAGTTCTGTGACAGCACCACTGGCGCAGAGGTACAAGTGGTAGGTGCTCAATGGTGCTGTCAGATGCCATTGCAGGGTAACCACTCTGATGGGACTATCAAAAACGTATGTGCTCTACACGACTGGCTGTATATTTCTAAGTCAATGGTAGGACTTGGATGCAAAAATCTCTTGGGACATTATAAAAAGCATTTCTGTCATGCTTTTGGAATTCATCCCAGTACCAGGTTAGATACTTGGCTGAAGTATTTTGCCCAAAGCCACAGTTGTATATCTGTTTCTCTGTTCATTAAACTCAGAAGTCTCCCTCTTTTCATCCTACCTGCTTGTGTTGTCAGCAATGAAGTGTTCTGTATTTCAGAAAAAATATTTAATATCACTAGCTTCAGTGAGGCCAGACATTTCAGTTGTCCTTCATTAAAAGTATTTCTCTTTGCCTTTTTTTTACTCTAGCTTTCCTCACCTTCCATATGAAAGATTTTGTTGCTGATACATGGATTGGATTAAATGATATAAACCATGAACTGAGGTTCCTCTGGACAGACGGAACAGGAGTTTACTTTACAAACTGGGCAAAGGCTTTCCGTCAGGACATATGGATTTATATTCATACGATGGCCAGGTAAGTAGCAATCACGAATTGTTCACTGACATTCGATTTGAGATTGCATTTATGCATTTGTTGGGATTTGAGACATGTTATTACTTGACTTATTACTTTCATACTTTTATACATATCAGATATAAATCCAAATAGGGTGAATGGTTTGAGCCCTTGGGCAGTTGCTGTATTAGCTGGTGACTGAGTCTGTGAAGTGCTCATACAAAGATTGGTTTCGAATTTCATTTCTCTGTGTCCAGGAAGGCTACACTGCTTCTGCGTCCACCCGTGCTCTCTCACAGGCTCTGGTAAAGAGGACAGTGGGATTCCTGCCTCATGGCATTTGCCTCAAAGCACACTGAATGAGCACATCCTCCTAGCTCTCTGACCACATTAGTGCCTGAACTTACTAGGTTTCTCAGTTGGCATGTAGCTTGCAAGGGGCACTTGGAAACATTCTCCTCAAACAGCCATGTCTTACATAAGCAGCAAATTCTGTCAGTCACATTTGTGGAAAGCACATGCTTCTATAAAAAGGCAACCATTCAGTCTTCACAGAAAAAAAAAAAAACAACAAACAAAACTTCCTCTATTTCTCTGTCATACAAACTGATAAGTCATTAAGTTCCTCTCTTTGATCTTACATGTTTAGGTAGTTCTGTGCTATGGAACTGCAGGACATTATAGTACTATCTCAATTTCTCTTGAATGCCATTTTTAATGTAGAATATTATTTTTATGTATAACATCCTTTTTCCTGTTTTTGAAAGTAGCACTTTTGAGCTTCTTATCCATAATGGAGGGAGAAATTTGGAAGAATTCAAAGTTCAAAAGAGAAAGCATGTTTGAAATATTACCTCTGGGAGAAACAATATATATTTTTATCTTTTATGAAAACTAGTAGTATTTCTATAAAGTTTTCTGTGAAACTTACAAAGTCCAGACTTTTAAATTTCAGATTTATTTTTAAGTTTACTTGACCTTAGCAAAAAATAAGTTACAGTTAATACAAAATACTGTGCAATTGTTCAGTTTCAAAGATTTAAATCTTAATGCATTTCACTCACAAATGAAGTGTTTCTCTGTGCATCTCCTCCTGGACAGCAAAACTAAATAAATAAATAGAATAAAATAAATATGGATGCTTCATTGCATAAAACCATTCACACACATGGAGTCTTTTGCATTCGTCACTGTTTGTTTAACATGTGCTAACATTGGTTTTAGCTATCATGTCCATGTCGGAGAAGTTGAAATGTCACTGTAAGGGTGGTACTGACGGATCAATGGCTGCTTTTGGGCAGGAGTAGTTCTAATTTTGCTGTGTGCAGTACTATAGAATGCAACAATAATTTGAAGAGACTGATGTGTCAGAAATGTCGCATTGCCTATTGAGGGCCCAGGTTTTTTTGGGGGGGCAAAGTTAACTGGTCTTTTCTACGGTAGTTGATTTCACTTCTCTTTAAATTGTCTGTGTTTTCCTTCTCTCCATGCTGTGTACTTGGAGATATGAGAACACCAGAATTTCTGTGGTCTGCTTCTCCACCCCAATGCTGCACAAGAGAGCGCAACATAAAGAAGTTCGTGAAGTGCAAGAGGAACAGAACCTCCACATCATAAACCATATGTTGTTAAATGTTACAAGGATACAAAAGTAAAACTACAGCATTACTTGTGTCCGAAGATGTAAGAGAGGGACAAAAGTTTCATGTTTGCTTCTCCTAGCTATTTGTAACTGATTTTATATCTTTTTACCTCAAGGCTGATTGTGTTGTCATGAGGAACAATCCTGTTAAGGAAGCAGGGAAGTGGGCTGATGAGAGTTGTGATAACAACAGAGGATATATATGCCAAATTAATGCAGGTACTTGTCTTTTAGTTAAAACACAATCAAACCTTATGGTTTTTCAGTGAATTTCTTGAGTGTGAATTTCTTGAGTGTGTGGATTTCAACATCATTTCACTTCCAATAAAGATACATCCACAAATTGTTTTTCAGACAGGAACACAAGAGTCATACATGTCAGAGGTCCAGTTAGAGTCATACTCCAGCTGATTCTTCCCAGTAACTGTCATGTTACTACCTTCCTGAGACGGAATTTGTATCTGCATCTCTATGTTTAGTATGACTCTTGACATGATATCTGTGCCATGATTTTGTCTATCATTTTCTGAACACATAGGCTTTCAAAACATGTTCTGGAAAATACTGACTTGTACGTGTAGCATGTATATGTCTGAAATGAGACTATAACTCACCTGCACTGAACTTAAGGCTAATTCACCCTCCAATTAAGTTCATTAAAAAGCAGTAAAAACTTGGGTTTAAATATCTAATTGATTTTTAAGGACTGGTCTGTTGTGGAGTTTCCTTTTCTCTGGCAAAAAATATCCCTGGAAAACAACAGTCTCTGAAAAGCATTTATTTTGATGAAAAAATATTTTATTAGGATTAAATTAGGTCACAATTTCTTTAATTCATTTCAGTTATACTATTCTGGAGGCTTATACAGAATGCTCCTTTACTCCTTGTCAGAGGTTGCTTTAAGCAGCTCTTTTCCTTTCTACAGCTTTGTAACTGACTTTTACTACTGATCCTGGCTTAAGAATAGTGCATCTGACCTAAAGCTGATCAAAGGTCAGGCAATATGAAACCAAGAAAAAAGGCTTTTTGTTTAATTCTATTTGCAACCACAGTGAAATCATAGTCCCCATTTGAACAGGTACATGAGTTTTTTCATCGTTATTTGCAGATGCTGAGTTCTGCCTTCTACAAGTTCATCCCCATCCAGCATTATCCGTTATGGTAACAGCAGTTATTTGTTCATCTATACCAAAATGAAATGGGAGGATGCACGAAAAAACTGCAGACGTGATCAGTTTGACCTTTCCATGTCTTAGACCCCTACAGTCATTCGTTCCTGTGGCTAAGGATATTAAAGTATGGGGTGCCTGTGTGGATTGGCCTTAACAGTAACGTGGTAAGAACATCAGACTAATTGAACATGAATGCGGCTTCTCTTACGGACAACCACGAACTGAAAAGTCTTATTAACTCTCTTTAATTTAGTGTATTAGTTTATATCTTGGTCTTAAATACTTCATGTGCTCTCAGATTTACAGGTAGGAATCCATCCTCTTCCATTACTCTGATTAAACTGCATATATTACACAGGTTTTTCACACTTTTTCTATGATATTACACTCTGTGCACTTCCAAACAGGACATTTTAGGCTAGCATCTTGAAATACTCTTTGCATATATGAGATGAAATCCATATATCTTAAGATGTACAGTTGAAAACATTTATTCTAAATAAAATACCTAATTTTCAGAAATAGAATAAGGTACTGTTGCTATGACTCTTTCAACGTTTTGAGGATAGTTAGCCAAATAATTAATTGGTTTACCTAATTAATTTTCTCTCCTCTCTCAGTTTTTGATATTTTGATACTTCTGGATGTTAAAAGGCACCACCCTTTCTTTTTGGAACAGACACTTGTCCCGCATTCACTCCATTTGGCTGAGCACATGAAAGAAATACAAATGAGTGAACATACACACCACTTCCTAAACCCCAAAAGATTCCCTTAACCTAATCACAGGAGGATTCAGTGAGTTCATCAGCTTGGTGGGAAATGATTAAGTTTTTAAATATACTTTAAGTTAAAATAATCTACATTTCTTGAAATTTGGGGAGAAACAGTTAGTACAAAAATTAGTCATCAGATTTCACTCCTACAAACTATTTAAATGAAATTTTTTATTATGCCCAAATTCACAGTTTTCTGAAGTTCAAATTACTTCAATGTTACTTACTCTGCATTCCCTTTTGCTGAAAATCATTCATTGCACTGCTGTATTTTTCAATGACTAGCTGCTTGTCACAACATAAATTTAGAAGTTTGAGCCATTTGTATTTGTTACTGATTTCTAAAAAAAAAATATCTTCTAGCACAAGCAGCTGCAAAGACAGACATTTGGCTGATGAAGGAATGGTTAATGCTTAGAGTTTAATTGTTTCCTGTTGATATGTTTTGTTCTTAGACCGATGGGCGGTATGAATGGATTGATAACTGGAGAATGAAGTTTACTAAATGGGCTGAAGGGGAGCCAAAGCAGAAAAATAGGCTGTGTCTATCTAGATGTCTCTGGAGCCTGGAAGACAGGATCTTGCAATGAAAGTTACTTCTCTGTTTGCAAAAAACCTGATGGTAAGAACTTGAATCTAACCATTGTAATTACAATTAATATGTCTTTAGACTTCATTGTGCTGGGTGGCCTGCTGATACATACTTAGATGTTGGTTTTAGTTTCAAGAGCTAAACAGATAAAATCATTAAAATGTACTTGGGTTGAATGAGGCTGCTTTAAAAATGGGGTCAACACGTATAAGAAAGAGCTAGTGTGACTGCGACTAGCCATCACTTTACATTAATAATGTTAGATATGTTTTGGCAAAGCTTGGACTCATGTTACTCTACTGTTTATTCAGATATGAAGTAAGCATGTAAAACCTCAAAAATCAAAAAGGTAATGAACGTTAGGTAGTAGTCACACGAGTACGGTGGTGAGGGGAGAAGGGCTGAATGACCAGGCCATAAGGTGTCACAAGGAATGCTTACTTATAACAGCTTTCCAGGTTTCCTTTTATGACTGAATAACAAACTACTGGTGGTATAGAAATGTTTAAGGATACTTCTTCAGGCTACCTTCTCGTATTTTTTTGACCTGAGACTCTTATTACTATCATCTGATAACACCTTCTGCATTCCATTATACTAGATCACAACCCGCATGACCAGATCATATGGTCCTAATTCAGCAAAGCAGTCAGGTGTGAAAATATATTTGTAGTATAAAGTTGAGCTGAACTTAAGAATGTGTTAAAAGTATGCTTGAATTTTTGATAAATTAGATTTCTTGAGAAAACAGTTACAGGACATTTTATTCATAGATTTAGGACTTTTTCCCAAGATTATGTTGTAGTAAGCAGTATAGACTACCAAATTACATTTTTTAAAGACTTGAGCGAGTTTTCAAACATTTGGTTAGAATAATCTTAATGATAAAGAACGTATATGGAGCTGTTTTCTTTAAATTTGTGCTTTTTTATAAAAATTTTTTTAAAACAGTTCAAGCTCCACCGAGCCTCCTCAGCTTCCAGGAAAGTGCCCTGATCAGAAGGACACAAGTCTTGGATCCCTTTCCGAGGTCATTGCTACTATGTTGAATCTTCATCTACAAGAAACTGGGCCAGGCATCTTTAGAATGTCTTCGACTAGGTAAGTGTCCTCCTTAATCAAATATCCGTTTGACTGATTTTTCCTCTGTGGAAAGATGAACATTTGCTATGTATTTTGTGATTTCAAGGATGGTCCAAGAGTTGGACAAGACAGTTGCATCCAATTATTGCCTTGATTTGGGAAGAGATGGCTAACAGCTGTCTACCAGTGGCACACACTGTCTTTCACATGTGTGGTGATTATGCATTAGAGAAACTGTGTGACCTAGAGTGGAGATCACAAAAGCGAAAAGTTTGTCCTGGAATGAAAGGAACAGCTCTCTAGGCTGGATATTTCATTCTTGCATCTTCCTTCTCTGGAAAAGTAATGTAAGATTCATTATGCCAGACTTCATATGTCTATAGCATTGGTGTCTGTAGCATTGGTGGCAATGTGGCTTAGGTGTGTAACCTCCCATTAGAGTATGCAGACATCTTGTTCATGCTGTCAGTGGAACTGAGTTTATCTTCACTGGAAGTATATATTGATATTTGGTCAGGTGAATTGCACCCTGAAAATGTATTATCTGGGTTGACTAGGTCTCCACTGATAAACTTAACAGTGAATCCCATATCAAATGGGATTGCCAGGGAAGTTGTGGATGCCTCATCCCTGGAAGTGTTCAAGGCCAGGCTGGATGAGGCTTTGGGCAATCTGGTGTAGTGGAGGGTTTCCATGGCGGGGGGTTGGAACTAGATGATCGTTAAGGTCCCTTCCAACCCAAACCATTCTATGATTCTAAATATGGACAGCTAGACCTGGGTAAGAAGAATCTCCCTCTTTCTGCTCATACACATTTTGTTCTTGGGTTCTCATGAACTTGTTGCCAACTCTAGTTTGAGAAACTAGTATTTTGAGGGTAGGTTCAAATTTTGATATATGTTCTTTAAATCTTACTATATTCTTCACATCAACGTTGCATAACATTTAGATGAAGATATTTTGAAAAAACGGTTTTAAATATAGAAAAGTCTCCAGAATACAAGACTTTTGCTGGTAGCTTAAAGACTATGACAATTGTTAAATAGGAACCATTTCCATACAATCTTTTAAGTTCTTTGTTGCACAGTCTTTGAAAGTTGCAGTCTATGTTCTTAGTAATACATGGTCAAAAGGACCTTGACAGGTGTATACATAACAGCTGTTATCTTTATCTGCAGTTCTCTGCTTTAAGAGTGAACAACTAAATTTTGAATAGCTTGTGTGAGAAATTAAATAACATTTATTTTCTTGGAAGACTGAGTTGCGAAACGGATTGTTCATAAGGAAGACTGGGGCAAATAAAAGAGTTTTGGGGTGAAGGTTGAGAGGAATTGAATGATGATGTTTGGCCTGTGATAGCAGGTGGCTCTGCTCACTGACTCAGGTTGTCTGCAGCTGTCCCACATCTTTGTTGTTGGAACGTGCAGTTACACCAGAATTGCCTTTTTCTGTTGAATCAAGATTCCTGAAAAAAAGCACTGACCATTTGTTTCAGTGTGTGTGTAAAAGACTGGCATTATGTGGAATTTAAAATGAGTACTAGCGTACTTAAAACTTCATGTCACAGACATCCGCTTCCCTTCAATGCTACCCTTAATCTTTCATGGTAGTTGTTACAGAGGCTGAATCCAGCAGCCCAGCAGAGGCAAGTTTGCCATGGCTCTATGCTTCCAAGTTCAACCAGTGACAAGGCTGAGAATGTGCTTCCTGTAGGTGAGCACACATGCATATAGAAACACACCTATAGATATATTCATGGCTGGCCACACAGATCAGCACGGACAGGCACACAGAGCACTCACATGACCACAATCTGCACCAATACCGTATTGTATTCCTCTCTCCAGTTGATCAGGATGAAGGTCTGTTAGTGGGAATATATATGGAAATACAATGTGGATCTCTTCAGCAGCTGGGCTCAGCCAGTAGCTGTCCCAGGACCTCAATGTCCTCGGTTGCTGGGACCTGGAAATATAAGCCCTCATGGCCACCAGCCTTGGCTCCTGTTGTTGGTGTAGACCCCATCCTGCCACACACACACACTGGTGCCTCCAGTAGTCAATCCCCCGTGGTCTAGCTATAGACCTAGCTGGAACTTCCCTGGTCCTCCAGTAGCCATTTGCTCCTTGATCTCATTCTTAGAGATGCATGCACATCAGCGATCTCATGTTCATCCTTAGAGACTTGCAGCCCGTATGGTCCCTCCATCAGCTGGCTGGGACTCCTCTGGTCCCTCTGGTAGCCAGATCAGCTTGGGATCTCACCCTCGGTGATGCTCACGCACATCTGGCTCAACTACTTGCTGGTTAGGCTGCCTCGGTATTCCCCAGTAGTCACACACTCACTTGTGTACCTGCGCTTGCTCCAGTTGCTTGCACCAGGGACACAAGGATCTCTGACTCATGGTCACACTTCAGTTGCTGATTCCTAGACCCCCATGGATACATATGCATGCAGAGCGAAGAGTCATTCACCCATGAAAATAGTTAGAGTTTAATAAGAAGATAAGACTGTGCCCAGATTAGACACAGGCTTGGCCAGACAACCGTACTGACCAGCAAACTGTTGACACATGACCAGTACTTTTGTCCGCTTATCCCTCTATTTTCCTATGCTTGTTCTCTCAAATCATCTAGGTCCATCCCTTTCCCTGCCTTTAGTTCTTCCCCTGAACATCTCATAATAAGTCTTGTGCAATCTTGAATGCTCTTCCGTATTCCATCATGTGCCCATACCCCTAGGTGGTAACTCCCCTCAGTCTGAAAGGTACTCTGATGTTTGGTTGTGTCTTGATGGGTTTCATGCCTGGCCACTAGGGTTGAGGCTGTCCTGCGACAGCCCTAGAAGGGGCCTAAATAGGATGTCCTGTCCTCTGAGTCCATAATTTGGCTTCTTTCCTGCCACTGTGCCTCTTTGCTCCTCTGGGCATGTGGAGATAGGCCTTTGATGGGCTGGTGGCTCTTGTGATGGGCCTGGGAGTAGCCAGGGAAGGGGTTCCCCTCTGCCATTGTTTTTCTGTGCTCCTTGTGGATATGCAGTGAAGCTTTTTTATAACATAACTTAACATAACCAACATCTGATACCATTCAGCAAAAGAGGAACAATCAGGGAAACATAAAGACTACAGTCAAAAAGAGGAACGTTCCATGTTCTTTTATATCTACTGTCCCTGTTTGCACTCTGGGTTTTGTTTGCAGTTGGACATTTTCCATTATATCTTACCCGTAGTAGAATACTGGAACCATAGTAGAATTTATCAGTAGCTCAGTAGTGATTCAAATGACTTTTATATTTTGGTTCTCGGTAGTTGTGTCTTCACTACCTGAGAAAAAATACCTTGAAAAATTCAAGTCAAATCAAGAGTCAAGTGCCAAACATAGCTGTTGCTCCATACCTATCGACTGGGTTCCAACCCCACACTAAGAGAACCGAAGACGCACTTTCTCGCATGTTTAATGCCACTCCATACAAAGTTGTGTAGCTCACTGTCTGCTGGCTCCATGCTGTGACTTTACTTTGGCTAAGCAGCATACAGAGCGAATCGCTATGGGCCGAATGCCTAGTGTTGTATGTGGAAGATTAACTGTATTAGTGTCTCTGTGTCTTCCAGGTGGCTCTTTGGTATCGGTTGAAGACTCAGCTGAAGCCAACTTCTGGCAAACACCATTGAACCACTTGAAGGGAAAACATCAACTTTTGGACAGGAATGTACAGAAACGTGGATGGTAATTTATTTACTTTTGACACCTTTTGTTTGGTGAATAATTGTCACAAACTGTTTGACATGCATGTTGAAAACATCACATTATACTTCTGTAATATCGAAAAAATCAGAATGAGAAAAGGTAATATATTATCATCATAAGACAAGCTACTCAATTGAATCAAACAATAGCCAGTAATATATAAAAGAAGACTGGGCACAGAAAGCTCATCTTAAAGCAAAAAAGTAATTCATAGCACAGTAAGGCACAAAGGTGCTTATAGCAGAGTACAGACAGGACTGTGTAGGGAGTTGAGCCAAGTCAAATGATTTTTCTCAAATGTGGAGAGGCCCTGGCTTGAGGTGCTTGTCATTGAGATATTCCAATTTTGAGCTAGAGAATGTGGCTAACATTACCTCTAGTCTTTGGAAATACCATCGTGGAATGACCAGTCACCCATCTTTAGTTACAGCTGGTCCTCAGAATAGCTTCTTTTGAAGCTGAATTGTTGTATCTTTGGAACTGTGTGTCACAAGTTTTCTATATTCTGATCTCACTGTAAGGAAGGTAAGAGGGAACAGGCAACAGGATGCGTTAATTAAATCTGAAATTTGCTGGTTATTGCTTTTTCGTTAATACAGCTAGTATTCAATTACATAGAAATTTCTGTCGTTATGATAGACCTGAAGTTACTTCACTCTTGTGCTGCTCAGACTAAAAGCTCCAGTATAACTTTGTCAGAGGCAGGAGTGGCAGAATGGTTCAGTTGACTTGAGGTGGGGTTTGCTTGAGTTTTGGAGGTTTTTTTCACAACTGTTTGCTCAATCACTTCAATGACAACCAGCTGGGGAAAGACAAGTGTTCCATTACATTACTTGAAACTTAACCAGGGAAAAGGCAAGTTTTCAGTAGAGGAGGAAAGAATTTGAAGAGTAGTGATTTATGCACATAACACATAAAGAAAAGCTGACGTTTACTCACATGGTTAATTGACACATGAAATATTTTTAAAGTGGTTCTAGAGCAGGTGCAGAACAATGCAGTTCTTACAGTGATCGTAAACACAAGAGCTGCTTCAGCAAGTACATGTCATTGTATTACTAGATAATGATTATAGCGATTTCAGCATGACTGCATAACTAAATTCCATATTTTTGGAAAAGTGATCGTATCCAGATGCCATGTCCTGACACAAAGCGTAGCAGGCATTTAAAATAAGAGAAAAAAGCAGAAAAATATGAAGAATCTTATACAACAACAAAACGTAACTTTCATGCTGAGTCTAAGAATTTCCTTGTTGAGTACAACTTAGAAGTCACAAGGGCACATTTGCTTCAAATAAGTAACACTATTAAAAGAAAGAAAGAGAAAAAGGAACAGGAAGGAAGAGACAGAAAGTCCCAGCATAGTTGAACAACGAGATCACAAGATTTTGGACCAGATCTTTAAAAAGGAAATCGCATATGTAAAGTCAGTGGAAGGAGCAGAAACTGAAAAACAAACAGAAGATAAGTGGGACATAGAAAGACTTCAGTCCGGGCTTGAAAAAAAGCAATAACAAAACCTCCCTACAAATTACTGAAATAAAGGGCCTTCTCTTGAAGATAATTATCTTCTGACATCAGTAATTTCTATTAAATGGAATATAATAAATGACACCGCAACCATTGCAATAATTTGTGGGAGACACTTAGTTAAATCTTTCTTGCCTTTGGTAACATCACATAAGCCAGACTGGCCTGTCATTTTTCAAAAATTGTGTTCTATCATTTGCATAAAAACATAAGGGCAACATGATGTGTCAGACCAAAATTTAAATAGTCTAGTGGCCTGTCTCCAAAAGTGGTCACAAGTTAGATTTTCAGGAAGGCATAAATGTGAAGCAGCTGTCAAGATAGAATTAATACTATCTTGCTCTTCCATATTCAATGTTTTTTCCAATCAGGAGAATGGCTGTGGCTAGACAACACTCCAGTGAATTTTGTCAACTGGAATGTAGGAGAACCTTCCCCTCAACAAAACGAGCACTGTGTTGAAATGTAGCAAACTCTGGTACTGGAATATATCTAGTGCTCTTCCTACAAAGGCTACATTTGTAAAAAGCCAAAAGTAGTGCTACATTTACGAATTTGTTTTATGTATGCAGTATGCTTCTGTGTGCTTTAGTAGATGGCTGGTTACACACAGTGCAATTTAGCTGGTGTTTTGAGATTTCTAACTGTTAAGGGATGCACATTTGGATGCCAACAAAAGAAAGAATAACTCTTGTCAGAAAAGTAGAAGTGCTGAGCAGTGCTCAAGTCTCTTCAGAACTGTTTTAAAACAATGTGTTCCTATCTTAACTGTACCTGGTGCATACACTTCATAAGGTTGCCTGTTCTGTATTGAGAATTGCTGAGTAATCACAAAATTAGTACTGTGCTTTGCACACACAAATTTATCTCATCTATTTGAAAATATGTTCCTTAGCCTATCCGCTCTGCTCAGGCCAGGGAATACAATTTGCTTATTTCCTTCTGGAAATCTCACGTGTGTGCATTTTCTGAATAGGAAGTAGTGTTTCTGTGAACTAGGTATTTACAAATTGTGAATTAATGAACAGTTTTGGACCTTTTGTCTCTGTGTTCTCGTGTTTTGAGAAGATGAATGAATGAAAAGCAAAGCAAATAACATAGTCTGAATGTGCTAAATTGGAAGTTTTCCCGAAACAACTGAATATACAAATTTGACAGTAAGGACATCTAGTGCATATGTGTTCTTAAAGTCATTCTAATAATTTCTTCCAGCATGTATTGCAATATCAAAATCTCTTACTAATATTTACCGAGAAAAATGAAATGCATATAGTAGCTGAAATATGCCCACTTCCTCTACAAGACCGGGAATGAGAGAAATTCTGCTATCTTTTCTATAAATTGGCTGTCATGCAAAATTCTTCTTACTGACTCAGATGCTTGTAACGATGACTGTATCTTCCACAGGAAATACTGCAGAACTTTCAGATATAACCAGAGTTAAAATAATTCAGTCTACTTATCTGTCTTTTTACATCGTGATTGGCAAACAAAAAGGCACTTTATTTTCGTTCTCTATCCAGAATGGTGATAGATGTAGGTAACAAGCGTTAAAATCATTGACCATGCTTGCTTTTTGACCATTCAACTCACCTGTTTGTGCTTGTATTGGCATTCACCTGTTTAGATACTGAGCCATTTCAAGGAGATGAAGCAGACAAAAGCTAGTTACTTTTTTTAGGATTAGCTTCAGCCAGTCCAGCCTTCTGAGCTGGAATGCCATGGAGTAAGCCAAATGCCAGTGTCAACGCAAGGACTATGTATTTGCTCACTCAGGAACAGGACACAATTGAGTCCTACACTGTGATAGAGAAATGCAGCTTGGTTTGCACAGTTTTGCAAAGGATGTCATAATGCTCTGTTTGAAGAGCTGAAAAAAATGTTTTAAATACTATAGGTTTAATAAATGGGGTGTTAGAAGCATGATTTTACTTAGTTGCACTTGCTATGGCTTGTTATGTTGCTGTTTTCTGAAGACACTGCAAACCCAAACCTGAGGCTGAAGTCTTCCTATAGAATAGATGCTATTTTCTGTTCCATTTTTGAGGTAATTTTTACCTTCGTAATTTGAAAGTCTGTAGCGGTCTATTCCATCCAGAATCTAGCTTTATTTCTTAAGTAAGGAGGTACTCTAAAGAGCTGTTCAGCAGTTCATCAGTTGCTAGTTGATTGTGCTACAAATAGTGCCTAGGTATATTATGTTCATGGCATCTCACTCTCACTTTTCAGGAACAGCAGATTCCATCTTGCTAAATAGGCTGTTTGTTTAACTGCTTGTAGGTAGGAGTTAGCACGCAGTCGTCTCATACCAAAAACCAACAGTAATGTGCGGCAGGTGCATAATCTATGCTATATCAAACTTGGCCAGTCAACGTCTTTTTGTGAGGAACACGGAGAAAGTGTCTAGGGTTATTATATTTCTAAACTTTCCAGTGTGATGGAAGCATGCAGCCAGAAGATTATTTTCTAATTAGCATAATGTAAACAATTTCTTCCTATTCTTTGTTAGCATTTCTGAGACTGTTTTTACACTTGTGCCGTTGGACATAAAGGTGGCTTATCTGAACAGAATCAGAGAATGGTGAGGTTGGAAGGGACCTCTGAGGTTAATCTGGTCCAATCCCCTGCTCAATAAGGACCACCTAAAAGTCAGTTACCCAGGACTGTATCCAGACAGCTTTTGAGTATCTCCGTGATGGAGCCTCCACAACCTCCCTGGGCAACCTGTGCCAGTGCTCAGTGATCCTCACAGGAAAAAAGTGTTTCCTGATATTCTGAGAGAACCTACTGTCTTTTAGTTTGTGCCCTTGCCTCTGGTCCTGTCACTGGGGGCACCACTAAGAAGAGTTGGACTCTTTTGTCTTTACACCTTCCTTTCAGATATGTGTATACATTGATAAGATCCCGCCTGAACCTTCTCTTCTGGCTAAACAGTTACAGCTCTCTGAGCCCTTTCTTCGAATGTAAGAGATGCTCCATTCCCTTGATATCTTAGTGGCCCTTTCCTGGACCTTCCTCCAGTAGGTCTCTATCTCTCTTGTACGTGGGAGCCCAAAAACTGACATGACTGTCCGGGGCTGGAGCACCTCTCCTATGTGAGACAGGCTGAGAGAGTTGGGGCTGTTCAGTCTGGAGAAGAGAAGGCTCCGGGGTGATCTTATTGCAGGCCTTCTCGTACTTAAAGGGGGCCTACAGAAAGCTGGTGAGGGACTTTTTACAAGGGCATTAGTGATAGGACAAGGGGCAATGGCTTTAAAGTGAAAGAGGGCAGATTTAGGATTAGATCTAAGGAAGAAATTCTTTCACTCAGAGGGTGGTGAGGCACTGGAACAGGTATGACCAGAGAAGTTGGGGCTGCCCCATCCCTGGAAGTGTTCAAGGCCAGGTTGGATGAGGCCTTTGGGCACTTGGTGTAGTGGAGGATTGCCCTCACAGAGTCAGGGGGGTTTGAACTGAGATGATCTTTAAGGTCTCCTTCCAACCCTAACCATTCTATTATTCTATGTAATGTGGCAAACATGCAATGGCCTCCAGTAAGCACTTCAAAAGTGTGCAAGTATAGGAAGCTCCCAGTTTCCCTATTTTCCATACATTTGCATGCTGGTCTAGTGCAGACAAGTAACAAGCTGCTTTTTATTGTAAATAGCATTACTTTAAGCTCTTCCTGTACAAACTTTCAGAAACATGCAATATCATGTCTGGTTTTACTTGAGTTCAGTGAGTTATAGATAATATTTGTCTAGATAATATTTGTCATCTAGATGTAAAACTATCTGAGCCATACACACTGCAGCAGAATTCTGGAAAATCTTTGGAAGTTGGGATTGTTGGGTTAGTGAAATCAGGCAGTGTTAAGTGGAGAGACTGGTAAACCAATTTGACTTCCTGGGTTCACCTTTTTCAGAATGAAACATAGCGCATTGCTTCATGATTTAGTTACAGACTGATTTTATATCCCTGTGGCAAAATATGGATCTTAAATGATGGCCCAGTTTTCCCAGCAAGCCAGATTTTGTGGTTGAGATTAAATTTTATATGACCTACAAGCATTTTAGTTTGGATGTGATACGTGCTAAGTCACTTTGGATTTCACGAGAGATTTCAAATTGTCTGTGTAGGCAGGCCATTAAAGTCTCTTGGAAAACCAAGTTTCTTACACTTGCTATGTGTATATAAGGTAACAAATGCTCCGAGAGTTTGTAATTATATTGAGGATTGTGTTTGATCATCCCTGTCTTGAAGATGTTGTGTAGATTTTCCTGTGGTTTTACACTGATGTCAGGATCTGTCTCCATCATGCACTTGAATGTATTTTCTTTTCTGCTGGTTTATGTAAATACCTGCGTATGAGACCAGAATGCAACAGACCACTGTGCTACGCCTTTTGATAGGTGTATATAGCTTTGTATGCACCGAACTCCAGTGTTTTCAGTATTTGGTGGTATGTATTACCATGTATTTATCTGAACATGGTTTTCAGTATGTTCCAAATATATAAATAAATGATATAGAAATAAGTAGTATGGAAATAAATAATAGGAATTATAATAACACAATTTTTTTCAATGTTTTGAAATGCCAGCAACTGAAACGCCACCAGCAGCTGAAATGCCACCAACTGAAACGCCTGCAAAGGGTAAGAATATTGTCTTTCAAGTAGACAAAAACTAGTCCCATGTAAGATCATAAACAGAACAAATCATATTCTGTATTGTCTCTCTCATTTTCTGATATATCTGAGTACCATATCTGTTTCCTAGGAGCAAATTGTTTCCTGGTAGAATATAAATATACTCCATTCAGTGTCCAAATGCAGGTTTAAAAAAAATAATTTGTGATATAGCATGCAACGTTAGCTTTTAAAATCAATAAATTTTATGTTGCTATCTTTCTCTCTCATTATTTTGAAACAAATGGAACACTTTGCTTAAAACATCATGCTTGTTAAAGTAATTGTTTCCAGTAATTAGATAACGACTATGTAGCATCCTCTTGATTTCTTTGTATTTGTTTTCAGCAATGACAAAGGATGAGAAGGCTCCTACTCTGAATCACAGTAAAACAGGAGTTGTAGTTATTGTTGTCATCCTCATCTTAGTTGGAAGTGGTCTTGCAGGCTATTTCTTCTACAAAAGAAGAAAGAATCGCTTGTCAACAAATGACAGCTTTGAGAACAATTTGTATTTTAATAGTGACGCAGTTCCTGGAACTAGTGACACAAAGGATCTTGTGACCAACATAGAACGGAATGAACATGCGACATTGTAATGTAATAAAAGGAAATGTAATGTAATATGTAATGTAAAATGTAATGTAATAAAATAAAATGTGCCTTGTTTTAACAAAATTATGCAGTTAGTATTAAGCCAAAGCTATTTTCTCATGCGCAAATACTGTAGTATCCAGTTTCAGTGTGTACATAATGAAAGCAGTTACTTTATTTTGTAACCATTGTATAACATGTAAGATTTCAGATCTCACAATTTGAGGACCCGCATTAGTGAGTGTGGGTCTTAAGAAAAGAGACAATAATGACTGATTATTAAATGGAACAATAGAAATGGATGCAATAAAGGAAGTAAAATGTAGATAGATTCACCTGAGAAGGCTCCCAAAATTTGAAGTTTCTACATCAGATTTATTTCAAACTATGCTAATGCACAGATTCTCCAAGCTAGTTGGCAAAGATTTCTCTAGTTCTACCATCTTTAAAGTATTCCTAGGGACTTAACTACAGGGGTCGTGTCTAGATAACAAGTCTGTGTTTAGGCACATCCTCTTTGAACCATGTGGGGAAAAAATCCTTTTGTGATGTAATTTCAGTTCCCACAATTTCACACAACACAGAGAACCAAGTATGTAGTTCTTACAGTTTAGGTATTCTAGGATTTAATCAGGTGAAATCTGGGGGCACACCTCTGGAGTGAAAAAGTGTGGTTGGTGTTAAGTGTCAGCGCTCTGGCTGGCCACAAGTGGGGTCGTCTGGGAGAGGCGATGAAGGTCATGGCAAAACTTCCTTCTTATCAGGACAACAGTTACTGAGGAGAGGAAGGAATGTTATCTATCCATGTTCTGAAGGTTTGCAGAGGCACTGGGTAGCTGTTATGGTGATCATATGCTGGTACTGCTTTCCTACAGCCTCTCAATAAGTAGCATAGATTTGTGGAGTGTGTACTGGAAGTCAAGAACAACTTATCTTTACCAGCGTATAAGTTACTACTGATTTTATTTCCTTTCTAAAATGGCTAGATCAGTTACCGTTTATGGAAATCTTAGATTCTCCAGTGTGGAGTTTATATTCCTAATTTTTGTAAATATTGTAAAATTTAACTCCTGTGTGATTCCTCACTTGCCTACAAAAGTTTGCAAAGTTTGATTTTGTGGTTTCAGATTTTGTTCTGTGAAATAAAAAGTAACTAGCTTTGATTTTTTTAAAATGTTTTTCATTTCATAGTCTTGTCTGTATTAAGATTCTGTAACAGGATAAAGTTAAAAAGGAATTGATACAACCATGGAGACGTTTCATCCAAAGTTGCGATCAATACATTGGCAGTATTTTTCTGAGTCTGTCCCGGGATTGTCTGCTTAAAACTGAGACAAAAATGTCCACTGGAAGATTTAGTAAAAATTTTGAATTGCTTGTGTGTGTAGGTCAGATGGAGAAATTAATCCTGGAACTCTTTTTCTCTGGCTCCGCTCCCTTTCTCTCGGTTATTTGCTTGCCTCTGTTCCTATAGCCGTTTCCATTTTTAATGCACAGTTGTTTGAGCATGTCTTTTCAAGGAGTAGTACCTCCAATGGTTCTTCATGCCACCTGATGTGGCTTATGTGCCAGAAGCCTCCTGACTGACTGATGAACGGTGTTGAGGGTGATGTCATTTCAATTACCTGGAGAAGGGATACTAGCTAGAAAGCTACGTGAAAGGGACAGTGAAAGGTCAAGAGGGCTGACTGGTGTCCCAGCCTCACTGCGCTGACTGTTGTGCAAACGACAAACAGGTGCAGCCTCAACTTAGAGGAAGTTCAGTCTTGTTCCGAGGCCCGTCGCACTCTTAAGGCAGTATCTGCACACTGAACGTGAACTTATCCGATACATCTCTACAGCTAAACAGTGTCAGGGAGAGAATCCAGCTACTGGAGCCTGGATAGTCCTGAACTCATTCACCCATTTATATTGCCTGAAATCCAGCATTGTCTTTGAGTTGAAGTGAACTAAAAATGCCATAGGAGTTAATCACTGGCAGTAGGTGTAGCTGCTTCTGTGAAATGCTGTCTGTTGCTCTCCTGTCCAAGTGGGTACAGAAAAAAATAGAGGAGGTTCCAAATCAGAAGCTCTACTCTGCAGATGGATCTGCTTGACCTGCTCATTTTAGAAAGAGTGTGAGTGAAAAAGACTTCAAAGATTTTCAGAAGAGGAAACTTAAGCTGCATGGTTTACTGTCCCTCCCGTTGCAGTGGAATTGAAGCAAATTTCCTATTAAAAAGAGCAAATTTGGAAGCAGTGGTATTTACAGCACAGGAACTCATTACAGTTCCGTGTAGTGAGCTGAAGATGAGCACTGATACTTTATACACAAACTCTAATGGGAGTTTTTGAATGGAATGCAGAGAAACAAACAATCTTGAACACTTTAAACAATATCTAATTAATAGGACATTAAATGGAAGGCTTTTACCTAGAGACTTGTAATTATAAAAAATATTTTTTCTTGATTTTTTTGTTTGGTGGGACTTTTTGGTTTGTTTGAGTTTGGTTGGGTTTTGTTGGCTGTTTTTTTTTGTTTGTTTTTCCCAGCTAGTAGCTTTCAGTGATGGCAACTCATTTATTAGACTGTCTGAAGACAGAGTTCAGTCCCAGGTTTTTAACATCATCATTCCTTTGGTCATACTTGTGACAAACTGATCAAACAATTTCAAGAAAAATTGAGAGAGTAGTTTCCAAACTGGTATTCTCTTTCCACACCCTCATGTTATTTCCATCTTCCCTGGACGGAGTTATCATGTCATGGTTTCACCAAACATCATTTGGTGATCTGGTATTTTATCCTCTTCCTGCTGCTAAGCTGCAACGTTCCTGACAAGCAATTGATTATATAAAAATTTTTTGAAAGATAAGGCTGGGGAAATGATCCATGTTGTTCTATTTGACTGGAAAAAAAAGCAGTACGTCTTCTTGAAAATGATTCATATTCATATGGATACAATATCTTTTGTTACTTAATATGTTCTGATCTATGACCCAATTCTTTCGGCCATTCTCTGCTGCTGGCTGTCAGTCCTTTTGGGATCGGTCAGTTGCCTTAGAACCATCCTGTTGCTCTTGTGAGCTCTTATTTTGTGTTCTGAGCAGATGCCACTACTTAGGGGAGGTTTCAGGCTGTATGTTACATAAATATACATTCACAAAGGAACTGAGGTCTTGCTTTTCTGAAATATTCTTGCTGTAAAATCAAGAAAAATAATTTCTTGATAAACAAAGTGAAACAGAAGTGATGGATAGAAAGGCAAAGAAAATTTTTAACTGTAATAATTCATATCCATAATCCTCTGATTCTGCCAAGATTTCTTATGTTTGATCTTTGCGAGTTAGAATGAAAGAGAAATAAGTTGATTATGTAGTGTGAAAGCATAGCATGAAAGTGCCTTATGATAGGACCAGGGGTAATGACTTTAAACTGAAAGAGGATAGATTTTGATCAAGTCTAAGGAAGAGATTCTTCACTCAGAGGGTGGTGAGGCATTGGAACAGGTTGCCTAGAGAAGTTGTGGATGCCCCATCCCTGGAAGTGTTGAAGGCCAGGTTGGATGAGGCTTTGAGCAACCTGATCTAGGGGAAAGTGTCCCTGCCACTGCAGCAGGGGGTTGAACTAGATGATCCGTAAGGTCCCTTCCAACCCAAACCACCCTATGATTCTATGATACCGTGTTGCTCTTTCAGTCTGTTTTGAGCCTGTCTAGAGAAATGTAAAGGTTGTTCACTCTCTGGGTTTTTTTTTTAGACTAGAATGTTTCTACTGAGGGTTAGTGCAGGTTTGTTTGGTTTTTTTTTTAAAAAAAAGTTGTTTTCTATTGGAAACTGTGATTGTGCTATATGTGGAGATTCCTAATTGAAATCTTATATCAAGTTATAGCAGGCAAATGGATCACAAAATTCCTTTCAGATTTTAATACCAGTATTTTTTAAAAATGAATGATTTGATGTCTGTAGGGAAGCATCTGGCTGAACCTGAATGGACTCACCCATCCATTTCTATGGGCAGCTGAGGAAAGACTTGATGGCAATATTCGATAGCGTGTAAAGGTTTATGTCTTTGCCCACTGCTATGTTTCTTGATACCCTTGCGCTTAATTTTCATTTCCCCTTTCCTTCAGAAGAGTTCAGACTTCAGAGCAAAGGTGGTGAATCTGCACACTGTGAGTGTAACTTCCTGCCTGGGAGCAGAGATTGACAAAGGAACAACGCTGACTCGACACAAAATCCAGCAGCCTTTCTTCCTCACCACTTTTAAAATTTCAGGCTGTGCCTTGTCAAGAGGAAGATGCTGGAGTGCATCTTTGCAATGTTCCAATTTTCTTTCCCGCTTTCTGGGCTGTGATGGTGTCTGCTCAGACAGATATGCAACCACTGAGGTGAAGCTGACCTTATGCTTTATTGCATTATCTATGAAAAAGTGTACGGTTTACTCTTTTTCAGCCTCTCTCAGCAGATTGTTGGTAACAGTCCTTCACTGAACACTGATCTTTCTTCCTTTTTCTCTGTTGCGGATTGTACTTGTTGCCTCCCGGTAGTTTTGGAGGTGCTGAGATATTGTGTATAACAGAACTACAAGACATCACGTTTCTCCTGCTGAATAATAAATAAGAATATTTCTTCCATCGGCACGTCTGAAACTCCTGAACAAGGAAGCAAGGAAAGTTGGAAAATTGAGTTTGCAGAGTCAAGAATTCCCATGTGGAGGAGTACCAGAATGCTTTACTCTGGACTCAGTACAGCCATCTTTGCATATGCATCATAATTCACTGAGTAATTGACCATCTGCTGCTTTGTTGAGGCAGCCCTCACTTTTCTCCCACTTTCCTCAGGTTTCAGTGTCCTTCACAAGCCTCCATTCTTTCCATGTTTCTGGTCTAGCTGTACCTGCTGGCCTTCAGGTCCCAATATTTTCTTTCATTCTTGTAATTCCTGTCCTGCTCTAATTCCTTGTGCACCTTTCATCTGCCTTTGAGTCAAAACAATAGAAGCAGGATCCCACATCTTCATGCAGGTGTCTAGGATTTTCATTGCCTACAGCAACAGCACTTTTCAGGGAAAGACCAAAAAGAGCATTTGCTAAAAATACAATATTGGGGAAGTCATCCCAAACCAGCTTCTCCTGAAGATATGGGAACCGAAATTTTTCAAAGGCCATAAGCAAAAAGAGATGTAAACCTTCCACAGGAGTGCCTTGTTTCTTCCTTACCCTCTATGTTTTCCTAATTCCTTCACCAATCATGAAGGAGAGAGCTTTTTCAAAGTAAACTTCAGAATTTTGTCAGAATGCCTGAAGGGAGTGCACTTTAGGGGATGCAAACTTTCACAGACCAGTGGGATGAAAAATGTGGAATTACTCCTTATCAGTCTAATTTTCCTCTCCAGCAATAATTGAAAACCCACTATTTTCCAGTTACAGGTTCTCTTCTTCCTAGAATCGTGTAATTTCTTTTCAGAATTTCTTCAATTGTTGCTATCAGTTTGGGTGCATTACTCTTGCATATGGTTAGTAATGAAGCAAAAAATGAAAGGGACAGGTGCCTTCCAAAGAACACAGATCCTGTTTTCTACAGATTTTCTCTTTTCAGTGGAACTGCAAACATGGGAAATTCTGGTTCTCTCTGATTCCAAGGTCATAGTTACTTAATTGCATGTTGTCCTAGACAATTTTTCACAGTACTGCATTGCACTCAGGCTTTTTTCATCATTTATTGATATAGACAATTCTTCCTTTTCTTTTTTACCTTTTCCCTTTATTTCTGGTAGAGAGACATTCATTTCACCTTTTTCTTAAAAATAATGATCCTGAATTGCAAGGTATGTTTCCAAAAATCCTCACTAAAATGTTACCTCATAGATCTCGTATTTCCATGGAAGAGAAAAAATTTACACAATAGAGAAACTAGCTTAGAAAGCAAAGTTTATCCATTAATGTATTATTTCCAAATTACTCATGTGACATGATGCAGTTCCTTATTTGCAGCTCAGAACTTCCCTGTATCCGTTGGGTCTTAAAAACTGAAAAGGATTTGTTAATCCAGTTCAGTGCAGAAGGGTTTTCTTGCAAGGCACAGATTTGGTCTTCTGCATCAATTTGAGGTGAAGAGAAGAAGGGAGTGAAACATTTGGCCATGGCTGTCTACCTGCTCCTCATTTTTTTCTTTTCCTTTAGTACATCTCTTCAAATGTCTGGTAAGTCTTTGTCCTCTGTGAAGTGTGAAGGTTTGCAAGTTCTTTCTCATGCTTTCCTGATGTCCTCCGTGGTGGACAGTGAGTTTAGATCTACTCACATCATGTAATTTGAAATGGTTTTATACAACTCTTAAATTTGATGGTATCTGTACAGGCACTTTGTTTCCTTAACCCAGTTTTCAAGGTGATATATGAGAGAAAGAAATGCGCCAAGAATGCTGAGCATAACCTAGGCAGTGCTGATTATTGAAAATCAGCCAGTTGAAGGCAGTCAAAAGCTGATCTGAAATTACTCTCTTGGAGGTTAGAATAGCTCAGATGTACAGGGCAGCGTCCTCTCAGCACACACAAAATCACTGGCAGATGTGTGCTCTGAGTTTCTTAGACAGCTCATGTAGACTATGGCATACTGATCGTTGCATATTGGAATCCTGTTTCCAAGCTGATGGCTTTAGCAAGGACTTTACAAGCTTCTGTCTGTTAGATTTCAGACATTTCTACTGCTGAAAGGAAAAAAAATGATGCTGTGTCTGCAGCTCTTTCCTCCAGGAAGCTCCCAGCTGGAGAACTGTGGGAGTCCAGTGCTATTGCTTGAATGGCAGCAGGGAATAGCCAACAACACTGATCTAATCCACTACAGGAGAATTTCTTGGTTTTGATGACCAAGGTGACAGTAATCCATCCTTTGTCAACCTTCTGAAGGACTGCTGCTTCAGGAGAACTGTGCCAAGGGAAATGCCATCTGTCTTGTTCAGGTCTGCAGCCTTTCAGAGAAACATCACCAAGGCTGTTCAACCACTCCCTGGCAGCTCCGAGGGGGTGGTATGAAGCCCCATTTAACCATTTCAGCCCTGGCAAGAAACCTTCATGGCAGTGAAGCTCAATTGCACAGCAGAGTGAGTTGGATGATGTTGCTTGGAGGGGAGCTAAGGGATGCAAGGCAAGCTGCAAAAATGGTCAAGGTTTGGAGCAGGCTGAAGTTGTGCCCCTTTTTTTGCAGCTGGTCTTAAGAAACACAGCCCTGTCGTGTAGTGTCTCACATTTCTGTTTACAACTGTAGCTATTAATTGCACTCAGGAGACTTAGTTAGCTTAGCTGTGCTCAGAACTGATGATGCTGCAAGTTGTGACTTCCCTCCTGAGAAACTTGCAATTTGAACTCTGTGACAAAGAAACCACTTTTCGTACAGTTGCCAAAAATTTCCAAAATAATCAACCAAAAATTAAAAATACCTCACTTGATGAGCTGAAAACCACAGTGTCATTCTGGGCCAAATATAAAAATGGCTGAATTTTGAGTATGTAAAACATTTTTAATAGCTCTAAACCGAAAAGCCCTTTTACTTGCAAAATTAAAGCCTGTTTAATATGCCATATGTTGGTGGAACTTTGAAGAACTCATAAAATTTAATAGAGGCCATTTTTTAATGGATTTTGAGAACAGTGTGCTTTAAGGAAGTATGTGAAGAAGAGCAATTTCTCTTGAAAGAGCTATATTTTCAACCTGTGTGTTGCTTGTATCTTAAGAACGTTTTGATGAATATCCTTCATACTGATGATGAACTTCCCTTGATTTCTTCTCTACAGCCTCCATGTATTTAATTTTTTGTTGTAGCAGACTGTCAAATAGCAAATAACTGACTTATCTCCTATGAAATCTCTCCTCAGGATGTTTGCATTCTCATTTTATTTTATAGATAGTGGAACATTTTCAATCTATAATGAAGATAGCAAGCTCTGTGCCCAAGCTCAAAACTCTAGCTCAGTCATAACTACCACTTGTGAAGAGCACAATGAGTTTCAAAAGTTCAGGTGGGTCTCTGCCACGCAGCTGCTGAGTGTGGCACTGAAGCTGTGCCTGGGAGTGCTCAGCAAGGATGAGGAGGCTGCCGTCACATTGGAATCCTGCACAGGACGAACGAGCTCCAGTGGTGGGAATGTAGAAATGAGACGCTTGCAACCCATGGAAAGGATTTATTTTTCAACTATGGCAAAGGGAAGGGGAAGAAAATCAGGTTGTCCAAATTATCAGGCAAAGGGAGCAGGTGGAAAATCCATGGAACCACAGATGGCATATGCTCCCAGCGCTATGAGGGTGAGTACTGAAAGTTACTCTCCATTTCTAGGTAACTTGGCAGCCCCTATTTACAAAGTATTCCACTGCCTGCTTGTAATGCAAGCAGCCCTATTCTTGCAGTGACATCAATAACAGAGCTGACTACAAATAGGAAGTAGAAACGTAAGGCAAATATGACTGTATGCATTTCTGTGTAACTTGGAACTGCAGTTCTGTCAAAAGAAAGAGTAAATGACAAAAGCTTATGATGTAATCATGAGGGACAATGGAATTCTCTTTGTACAAGGAGCAGTGGAGGATATCTATATCAGTTTCAAAGCATGTCTGATCAATCTGTAGAAGTGAGATTGTACTACATTTAATATTTATTGTTGCTATTACTTGGTTTGACCATGTACTATCTCTAAGAAGTTCATTTCTAGTTGACATAGGTGTATCCACTTTTAACAGTGTTTACCTGTTGTTTCCCAGGCCCAGCAAGAAGAAAAAGTAGGAAAAAGCAAAAGGAAAAAAAAACACTTAAAGGTTTAAGAGACAATAAGGCCTGACGCCCTGAGAAGGGACCACTGGAGAGTCAAATCTTTTCTTTCTGCATTATTATCCTCTTTGGGCTATGTAGAATGGGCTTCCCACTGGTAGGATGGGAAGTTAAATAGCAAGGGATGAAATTTTTGCTGTGCCTTGCAACAGTTCCAGCTGGAATGAAGTTTGTCAGCAGTTCATTCAGAGAGCAGCAAATTAGACTGCATAGAGATGTGAGAGTCACTCCCCAGCAGAGTCTTGCAAAATTTAGTTAAAACTTTGTCTTATGAAGACTAATAAAATATTCTGATATCTCCTTTCCAAACCTCTTCAACCATAAAAAGAAAGATCCTAAAAAAAAAAAAAAAAAGATATCCTAAACCTCATCTGAGGACAGAAGTATGTATGCAATAGGAGAAGCTGAGTCACAAGAACCTCTGATGTAATATTCCAGATAGCAATGAAAAAATTAGATAGAAATTAGCCTGAAGGCCAAATAAGGGTTGTTCAAGAGTCTTAATTCTGAGTATCTTGCCATAGTCACGTCTAATTGACATAACAGCCTTGGAAGGCTTTGTAGTAATGAGGTACTGAAGTGTTGAGCTCTTGTACAACTCAGCTGTGCCCGTGGAGAGCTGCCTAGGAGCAGACACGGGTGAACATCTGATACCAACTGACTACTATTGTTTTATGTTTCTCTCCGTAGATATCTATACACTGCGAGGAAATGCCTTTGGTGCACCTTGTGTGTTTCCTTTTAAGTTCAACGGTAAATGGTATGCTGAGTGCATCCCTCGGAGTGACGATGCAGGCTCTCTCTGGTGTGCAACTTCTTCAGATTTTGATAAAGACCAATTTTTTGGAAATTGTCCACTAAAAGGTAATTTATGTAGAAAGACTTCAGGAAAAGCATTAAGCAAAAGTTTCATCCACTTTCATGATCAAAATCTCCTTGGCATGTGGAAGCATCATTGGACAGTGAGCTGGATTCTGTCTAGCTTCGTTCACTGGTGAGCTGTGCAATGATAAAATGAGATATCTGCTCCTCATGCTCACTGTTTGTCCAGCTGAGATGATGAGTAGTCCTACAGTGCTCCTGAGACAAGTATATATGGGGAACATTGTGAGAGTGGTGACTGGGACTGATGGAGAAAGGAAGAGAAAACCCCTAGGACTAGGTGAGAAGAGCAAAAGAAAGGCAGAAAGAAGTGCCACGGATGAGGAAGTGGAGGTGCAGGGAAGCAGGAGACAGTGATGTATCAAGGCATGGAGCAGAGAACAGGAGGGCTGGAGCGAATGGAAGGATGCAGGACATGGGCAGTGACCTTCACCTGCCTTTGGTGCTCCTTACACCCACAAATCACCCAACACAGCTCTCCAGTAACGCCAGCACAAATACCCTACCCCTTCACCCCTGCTTCACATCTGATTGGAAATGATCGTTTCTGTCATGTTGGGAGGTCTGGGAGAGCGTAAGAGGAGTCCCAAGGTAAGAAATGGATGTGGAGACCAAGATTTTCTGTATCAAGAATAGGGAAATTTGTGTGTACAGGCAGAATATATCAGTGAGTCAGTTAATGCGGACTGAACTGTGAGAGAAGTAGATGAGTTATATAAATAGGAAAGAACAGAGCGAATGTAGAAAAATTAGATTTGTGAGGAGAAAGAATTCCTTTTGTTATTAAAGTATTATTAATATTGAATGGATAAAGTATAATCTATATGTAAATACTTACAAAAAATCATACAGTTACATAGCAAATCATACAGTTACATAGTTTTAGCCTACAATGAAGATTTTATTTTCTGTGTTAGCAAGTATGATTATCTTGTCAAGTTGCTGTTACCATGTTTTATAGACAGTATCCACAATGACCTTTGGAAAACAAATCCTGTGACAGAAACCCGCTATCAGATAAACTCAGAGTCGCTTTTGACATGGCACCAAGCAAGAAAAAGCTGCCAGCAGCAGAATGCAGAATTATTGAGTATCACAGACCTTCATGAAGAAATGTATTTATTAGGTAAAGTAAAAAATTAACCAAACAAATTAGTGCATAAGGTTAACATGAAGGTCAGCTCCCAGAGATTAACATGGATACATACATTTACTTTGTGACATAGGTCTTAATGACTTCCCTAAGAAAGCTTGTCACTTTCTTACAAAAAAAAATGTATTAAAATAGTGGAAAAAATACAACCCATATTAAAAAAAAAAAAAATCTACTATGACACTTTTTCCATACTCTAAAATTTTATTTCAAGTTGTATCAAATAACTTACAAATTAGAGGCATTTGATAACTTGACTAATGATTTCTTTTGGCCATTTAGGGCTCACCAGTGACCTGGGTGTAAATGCGAAGCTCTGGACCGGTCTTTTCAGTGCACTAGACAGTGGCTGGCAGTGGATTGGAGGCAGTCCTTTCAGATACCTAAACTGGGCTCCCGGTGAGAGCACTTTTCTCATACAATGAGCAGCATCTCAGCCAAAATTCTCTTATTTTCTCCAAATTCCTGTTACCTAATTCCTTTGGTTGCATAGAATTCTCACAGATTACAGGGAATTATGGGAAAGGTAGGATATTACCATAATAGAGATTGTACTGGAGATGATTGCCATTAATTCTGGATTTCCCAGAAAAAGCAGATAGCTCTTCTAAGAAAACAGTTAAACCAGATATCTATAACTCATTCTATATATTTTTCCACTCATAATTTTCTCATCAAGCATATTATTCAAACAAAAAGCTGATGAAAAATTATGTAAAGAGAATGTAAAGAAAAGAGAAAAAAAAAGAAGAGGAACATAGCATAAAAAATATTTTCAGTGGTTCTTCTGAGTTACTGCTCATGACATTTATCTGATGTACATTATCTTAGTAAGTTTCCACTCTTTTCTTAAGATCTAAGTCACCATCTTGCATGTTTCCGTATCACATATTTTCATAATGCAGAGGAATCCAAAGAGTGAGCGCTCCTGCGGAATTAAATACGCATTTCGTATCCGGTGTTCAGCAGTGAAGGATGCTGAGTTGTTTGCAATACTACTGCACCACAGGGAATTTATATAAAATCTTTCTTTGTATAAAGCTTTTTTTTTCTGTATGCAGCATTACTTCAAACACACTGAATATCTTCTTAAGCAGTGCATGGAGAAAGAGCGAGTCTCATGTTTGAACTGTCAGCTCTCTCTGCCATCCAATGTTGCTCCCTCATCTCCTCTCTTAGGAATTACGACTCTAAAGAATAACATGCCAGTGGCTTTGCAGCTGCAAAAGACTTGTGTGTGCCCTCTCGTGATGAGGTGAAAATTTTCAGTGTTAACAGAGGGATTCTCTGTATGTTGTGCTTCTTTCTTAAAGGAAATCCTTCTGTGAATCTGGAAAAATATGTGGCACCTTCCAAGGTAGGAACGGCAAGTGGGGAAAACCAGATGTGTAATCGGAAACTGTGGATATATCTGTCAAAAAAGAAACTCCTCAGATTCGTCCACTATTGCCTCAGGTAAGCTGGTCAAAAAATCCGGCTATTCTTGCAGTGAGTGAGAAATACTGGGAGGATGCCATATGTGAAATGCGAGTATATTGTCAAAGCAAAAGGGTTATACTTGCTGACCTGAGTCAAACACTGAGAAGACTTTAATTTTCTGTCTCATTTTAAAAAAGATGCCTAGACATTGTCCCTCATTTTGAAAAGATCCCAGGGTACTAAAGAAGGCAAGATTATATGTTTAGTCATGTTATTCAGCCCCAAAAATACTGGTAAATATCTTGTGCTCTGAAAAATACACTGAAGATGTGTTCTGCAAAAAGATGTGAGCCACAGTTCATGCTCCCCCTGCTCTCCTCTGACCTTTTTTGTTCTATTCTGAAAGGAAATATTCAGAATATGGGGCTGACACCTTTTCCCAATTGAGTTCTTTTTCCACCTGATACAGACTAGGTCTTATCTATGTGAAGAAATTGGTGTGCAGTTACTTCACCTGGGTCTTCCCAGCATGCTACTAGCTCTACAGTAACTCCCTCAACTGCATATATACTAGTATATAAGATTATTCCCTGGCTCAGGTATGAATGGCACATAATAGCTGGAATCCTGTGCATTCTGGCTGCATCCATACAGCTTATTGGAATGTGTTAACTTCCAAACCATGCCTGCCTGGGGGAATGCAAGTTTGCACAGGTCAAAACCATGTCCAGGGAGGACTGAACAATGTGGTTGTTCATGTGCCAATGTCGGGCACACATCCTGCCCTCTTCAGTTTACTTTACAGGTGCAGACCGGTGTGAACCTTCAAAGCAGGGGTTGGCCATGCTAAATTCACTCTAAGAAATAGCCACTGAATAAAGCGTGTGGCATTTCTGTGCAGCCGGGATTCTGACATGTCTGGTATAACATAAATGTGTCTGGGCCAATGGTGTTTCTGGAGAAAAAAACATACGAAATCTCCAAAATTCACCAAGATAAAGTCCCTGTGTCAGAAAACAGGTGATATTCTGTAAAACATGGCTGTACCCAGAGCCTCACTGAGGGGCATTTAACATTGTTAAATGTTAAATTAAGTTGTTAAATGTTTAAGTTGTGCCCTGCAAGTTTGCATGACAAATTACTTGGCAGTAATTCCATTCTCTGAAAGAGTTTTTGGGTAACTCCCTGTGCAACTGGGATAGAAAAATCTAGTTTGTACTCTTTGTGATCCTCAGACTTTTGCTTCTCTCCTCTGCCCGTATACGCTCCAATATTTAAAATTCATGTCAGTATAGGTCATTTTCTTTTTGATTAAAAGAAAGCACTGAGCAGGACTGTTCATTAATTGTTTGAAATAACATTTTTAGGTAACTTAAAGTCTTATAAGTGCCCCAGGGAATGGGTGGCCTATGCAGGTCACTGCTATAGAATTTACAGAACACCCAAAATATGGAAAGAAGCTCAGTCTTCCTGCAGAAAAGAAGATGGAGAGCTGGCGAGTATTCATAACATTGAGGAGTACAGTTTTCACAGTGTCTCAGCTTGGGTACAGTGAGTATTCCTGCAGATTACTTTTTTTATCTGGAATTTATTGTTATTATTCATTGAAACATTGTAACCTTGATGTTAAATGTTTTTAAAAAGTCCTTGTTCAGTCAAAAGCAGGTGTGAGATGTGATCGTTCCATGTTAAGACATACCCATACCTACAATTACCTTTGTGCTCCCAGAGCCAGACGATGAGCTGTGGATTGGTTTAAATGACTTCAGGGTTCAAATGTATTTCGAATTGGAGTGATGGGACGCCTGTGACATACACCAAATGGAGACATGGAGAGCCGACCACACACGGAATAAGGCAGACTGCATTGTTATGAAGGGAGAGGTAAAAATCGCTCTTCCCTTTTCATGCTTTCTCCTGTCCTTTGTGTCCCAAAAAGGAAAAAACACCCATGACAAAAAAAAAAAGTAAAAAAAGTAAAAAGGGACAAAGATTTTAAAGATTTTTAAGAATTTGGTTTAATTCAGAGTATCTTAGTGTGGAGGGGACTGGAGACAAGCTCTAGGAAGGTGTGTGGTGGAGCACCAACAGCAGTGCTGAGACTTGGTCTCCTCTGCAACAGTTACAACAAATCTCCCATCTGAAATTGGTTGAAGTAACTCATCATCCACATTCAACATGGCTGATCATAACTGTGTCATGTGATTCCCGGAATAGGGGCATTCTTTAGTTTCCCCTAAACTGCCTAAAACATAGGTTTATTAGAGCTGCTTTGGGGGCTCATATTACTGAAGACACAAAAAAATTAAGTACAAAAATTTCTATCTTGTTTTATACTCCGTATAAAACGGCACATCAGAATACTATGGAAAAAGACTTAAACAATACGTTTTTTATATCTTATGTTTAGTTTATCCAACATTCGCTTGTTACAGTCAGCTGGTTATATAAACATAACAAGTACTACGCTGGTGAGAATGGAGTGGAACAACGTGTTTCCTTCCTGGTTTAGTTAGCCACTGAACCTTTGATATGTGTAACCCTCATCCTCACACCTCCGAGGAAATGTGGTCTTCACTGTCCTTATTATGTTCCCTATTTGGGAGTTTCGGAGAAAGCATCAGGGCAAGGAAGAGAGCCAAAGCAGCCTCAGCCATACGAAGAGAGAAGGGTTCTCTCTGAGGATGGTGAATACTCCTGTTGGATCTGGATTTTCTCTAGATTTCACTTCTCTGTGTGATTTCTTCTTGCCACGTTCAGGATGGATCCTGGGCTGACAGTGCCTGTGAAATGAAACTGGGTTACGTCTGTAAAAGGAAGCCTTTGGCAGAAGAGTCAGAGGAAGCCGAGGTTACTTACCCAGGCTGCCAGAAAGTAAGTGTAAAACAAAAGCAGTGAAAGGTCATTGCATCTTACTTTCCCTCCCATGATGATGAGTATCACAGAAGTCAATTATTTTGACTGTTCTTGGTGGAGCTTTAAAAAACTGTTGATTTTGTATGTATTGATTCTTCTCAGACTAACGGGGATTTTTTGTCTTTATTTAAACAAGATTTAGATCGACTGCTTTTTTCCCCCTCCCTTACACACGCACTTCGCTCAGCTCTCTCCCAGCGCAGAACTGGTCACTTCACCCATAAAAGCTGCTTTCCGCATGACAGTATTGGGTTGCACACAGCCTTCAATTGATCCACCATAGGAGGAAGGAATATGTGAGCCGATTATTTTGCAAACTCTTTGTAGCCTCTTGCAACAGCTACACTTACAGAAACTGAGAGCAGAGCAGTCTTTACACAAGGAGCTGCAAGGTGGCTTGCCAGCTCTGAGCCATAATCACGGCTCGCTGCTCGCAAAGACCCACTGTGTGACCTTTATCGAGGGGCAAGACACATGGTTGTGGTTACAAAAGCTATGCCTGATTATCCTCTTTGTTTCCTTTCATGGCTTCTGAGATTGATTTTGACTTGGGGGGTGGTATTGGGGTGGCTTTTGGAAGCATACTGTGCTGCGCAACCTGACAGCCCCTCCGCACTTCTCTGCTGTTGACCCTGACAGGGCTGGATGAAGCATGGCTTTTACTGCTACTCCATGGGGCAGTTACCAGCCACGTTTTTGGAAGCAAAACAAATCTGTGAAGAAAACAAAGGTTACCTGGCTACTGTGACAGACAGGTATGGAAACAGAATTCTTGTCCTTTCATATGTGCAACCAGGATGGAAGGGCCAAACAGAAATCTCTTCCTACTTCACAGTTATTCATAGTGTCTCATGTGACACAGGTCCTTTGCTGGAAAATTCATGGTAGAACTGAAGAAATATTACAAAACACATCAGGGGGTTGTCATCAATAAAAACATTTAAGCCATTGCTATTACAAACCTACACTGTTGTTGACCCCAGGAATTAAAAAATTGAGTCAACTCCCCGGCAGGTCTGAATTGCCAGATTGTTTTAAAACTTATTGAACTAAAATAAACAAATAAACATGGATTTGAGCTTTCCAGCCTTTTCTTTGCAACAGGCAGATATGGAAACTTACCCTTTTTAGAATAAAAGTAGAGTGGTTTTTTTTCCCCAGGGCAACAAGATTTAAAGATCTAGACCTTATCAGAAAGCTCAGCAAAACACTGTCACTTATTTATGCAGAATGAATAACATATTTGCATTGACACAAGTATTGTTTGGCTTGTGTTGTTCGTTGTGCAGTACAAAAGGAGAAAGAATGACTCTAAATTCTAAACATGATTTACATTATTAAAATATGAAATCAAAATGAATTTATGTAAGAATTAGAACTATAAAAGTAAGTTCATTACCATTGCTTCAATCTTTACTTGTCTTTTCCCATGTATTAACAAATCACTTTAACCTTACCAGATTTGCTACAATGAGCTGTTTGAAGAAATGAACAAATTATAATAAAATGTGATACATCAGTTTGATATTTATTCTTCACAGATATGAACAAGCTTTTTTGACTTCTGTAATTGGATTCAATCCAGCAAAGTATTTCTGGATTGGTCTCTCCGATACAGAGGAGCAGGGGATGTTCAGGTGGGCCAGCGGGGATGTGGTCACCTTCACGCACTGGAATGCAGGGAATGCCGGTATGTGCCATGGGGACCAACAACTTTCTGCTCTGGGCCTGAGAAGTGAGGGTTTGGAAGCTGAATAGTGGCTTAGAAATTCTGCTGGCATAAAATTTCAAAAACAATGTTGCAGCTTTCTATTTGTGCTGATGGGATTTAAATCAGATTCCAATAGACCACCTGGGACTGCATGCGTCTGTTGGTATCATTCACTGTTGTTTGATGGCTTTGATAGGTGATTCATAGTGTTATGTTAAAAGAATTTCGTTTATTTATGATTTAATTGAAATTCATGTGAGCTATTGACATCTAAGTACAGTGGGGACAGGTTACATTTAATTAAGTAGCATATGTTTTCAGAAGATGCAGCTATTTATAAATAAGGTTTAAAACTTTTATGTTTCATGAAGGAGGGGAGTCAGGCTGCGTGGCCATGATAACAGGAACTTCAGCTGGATTATGGGATATTTTGAACTGTGAAGAAACAAACATGTTTGTCTGCAAGCAGCTGGTGGAGGGAGTGACCCCCCCTCCTCCTCCAACGATGACCCCTCTCCTATCATGCCCGGAGGGATGGGAATCCATTCCCCAGAGCAGCTTCTGCTTCAAAGTAGGTGATTAACTTCTGAAAGCAAATGTTTGTCATTTACAATGAGAATACGTTTTGTGTATGCATGGAAGGTGGATTTTACCCTGCTTACCTGATAGCTAGTCAAGGGTAACGCTTCTCCAGCCATCCCCAGGTGGTGTGTTGGGGAAGTGCTGGAAAGTGCTGTCTAGGCTGAACTATCTTTGGAGTCGCTAGGACTCTGAGCTGATAGGAAAAACAAAGTTCCAGTAACAAAATTTGATAGATGACCACAAGATTATGGTTGCACAATTAAATAGGAAGTGATAAAACTACAGACCAGGAGACCAGAGGAAGGATAGAAGCCCAGAATGTTGTTTCTGAATTTCTGTGATACCCAACACAGTATTTAGTTGTCCACTTTTTATAGATTTTTCAGGGAGGAAGGGAGAAAATGCAAACATGGTTTGGTGCAAGAGATTTTTGCAGAGCCATTGGAGGAGATCTGGCATGTATCCACAGTGAAGAGGAACAAAATCTAATAGCTCACTTGTAAGTATCTGCACGGTGTATCATTTAAATCTAGGAAAAAATCCTCAACATTTGAAAATGACCTTTTGAAAGACATAAATGATTTCTGCTAATCAATTTCTACTTTGAAAAGACAATGTATATCCTTGCAAAGTGACAGAAGGAAATGGGTAGAAAGAGGAGAGCAAAAGGGTTTCTTGGCAGGCCTCTGAGAAGGTGATGCTATGTATTGAAGTAGCCTGAAAACACACAAAATGAAAGAAGGATCATCAAAATTGGTTTCAACTGAGCTTAATTCAAAGGGATAAAACTGATCTTTTTAGGTCATTTGTAGCTGATCAATTGATGAAATACTCTTGATTAAAGACATAGTTTGTGCTGCTTGCTTTCCTTAGTTACGAGGAAAAATTGGGAGACTAAGGAAAGCCTGACCTATTGATGTGCCTATATGAATGTTTAAATCAAGCCTATGAATACAGACAGATCTAAATTTGGATGCCTAAGCGACTTGGTCAAACCAAAACCTTAAGATATATTTTCATTTAACTCAGTATTTATGGACTCATGACATCTGTAATCCTTCCCATGAAGCTCTGTTTCACTGTTTCCTGTTACATGCAACGCCAGAGTGTTTTTCCCCACATTAAAATTGAATAATTACTTCATATGACTGTCTCAAATGATACTTCAAGCATCAAAACACTGAGAATAACATAATGATCTGTATTCTCCTTCTCTATTTCTCACTATGTCTGATTGTCTATATTTGTAATCATTCAGAAAGAGAGATTATCTTCACTTTTCTTACTGGATGGGTTTAAGTGCCTTGGACTCTGACAGTGGATTTACATGGAGTGATGGCTCACCAGTGAGTAAACGATTTGTTGTTCCAGATGCTTGTCTAATTTTCTGTATATATCTTGGCAGATATTTCTCACAACTCCTCCTATACAAGCTGCAAGTGACCTTAAGTCTTCACTATCCAATTCCACTCTAGCAATTAATTTTTATAGTTACAGATAACAGTGTGACATTTAGAGTATGGAAAGAACACCAAAGATGATGGAGTATCTCTCTTGATCTACATAAAGCTGGTTGTATTAATCTCTATAATCCCATTAGCCATTTACTATTAGAGATAATTTTGTATGTCTACACAAGCTAGGCTTTGTTGCCCTCACTGTCTTAAGTAGATCAAGGTCTGCAAGGCCCAAGTCGATATGGCAGCACTGATGGATTGTCTTGGGTTGAAACACCAGAGCAGGATAATCAACACAGAGGACAGTACTTAGACACTTCTTTCTAGAATTTGGCAGGAGAACTTAATCTCTCCTGGTAACAAAGAGGGCAACAACTTCTTGGCTTACTAACATTGCTTATAAATACACAGACAAACCATTATGATATGCAAGGGTCATGTCCTCCTCCTTACAAGGCCTGACATCAAAGCACAAGATGGATGATGAAATCAAATGAAGTGTGTGCTTCCTTAACACAAAGATTATATGTATATAACCTTATATATATATATAACCTTATATATAAATATATATATGAAATTATATAATTTCTTACAATATATATAATTTCTCATAATATATTATAATATATTATATATTTTTCTATATATAAAGGTTATATATATATAGATATAAGACAATGGTTTCACTTTAAAAGGGAAATAGTAACAAAGCTGTGTTTCCCTATAGGTAAATTATGAAAAATGGGGACATGGCGAACCAAACAATTATGATGGAAATGAAAAGTGTGGTGTGTTTAATGGCTACAATAATATGAACTGGAATGATTTATTTTGTGAGCATATGGAGGATTATGTTTGCCAAATAAAAAAAGGTAAGAGGACTTCCTTCCTTAAACAACTTTTAGGCACAGATATGAGCATCTTTTCCAGGTCAGATCACATTGTCTGCACGTATACGTGCCAGCTGTGCCATCGAGCACAATGAAACACTAAATACATTTAATTTAAATAAAAGCAATTGAAACTATGAATTCATTCTTGAGATACATGGGTAAGTTTGGGATATATATGCAGTATGTTGAGGAAGTGAAATGCAGCAGCCTAAATTTGGGTGTAGTTTCTGTAAGTTTAATTGGTGATCAGCTCTAATATGGTATTTTCCTGAGTGTAACACCTTTTTTTCAGATATTCTGAGAAACTCTGTCACAAAAATAAGCATGCTGAGTAACTCTTAAGATTCATTTTATTGATTGGAATGAAAATGCTAACAACAGTATAAATATATTTAATTGAGAGATGTCTGAGAAATGTAATATACTCTGATATTGATTTACATTGCAGGAGCAACACTGAAACCAGAGCCTACTTTCACATTCAGTAAGTCTTGTACTTCCAATAACAGAAATAAATTAATATATAATGATGTTAATTTCTATTACAGACTGCTTAATGTTTTACCTTGCAGATTATGAATATACCGTTAGTGAAGATGATTGGATAATATATAGTCACAAAGAATATTATTTCAGCAAGGAACCCATGCCTGTGGAAAAGCCAGGGAATTTTGCAAGAAAAATGGTGGTGATCTCGCTATCATTGAGAGTGAAAGTGAAAAAAATTTTCTTTGGAAATATGTAAGAAACATATTTTGCTTCAAAAATGCACTGTTCTGTCCTACACTGAGGCACCTTTCATAAGCAGCCATTTCAGCTGTCTTATGAAATATTAGGAAGGGGTCCCCATCATAAAAAAAAAAAATCAGTGCCACCTTTCATGGGCTTGGCTACTTAGGAGCTTTACCATAGTCAGTATTTTGATATATTGCTACGTGTTGACAAATCATCAGCTTATTTTCAAGAACACTCTCATGGGTGCAACTTTGAAAAACCTTGCTCTGTTTAGCTGAAAGCTACAGTTACTGAGTATGTTTTATTTTCCAAGTCATTCTTTTCACAGAATTCAAGAAAAATTTTGTATTTTGCAGTTCAGGCACATAATCCCAGAAAATCCCTGCACATTGCATACTATGCAATTGTACAACTGAAACTGAAGTGGTTTTTGAGAGCTTGATAATTTTATTTTAAATCTGTTTTCTTACAGTTCATTAAAATTGTTTTTGTGTTTTAGGCTTTCTATAAAGACTTGGGAAATAGCTTCTATATCGGCTTGAGTGTAAGCCTAGATAAGACATTCCGGTAAGTAAAAACAAATTAAGTTTGTCAGACTCAGAATGTGGATATTTGACATGGCTGTCTATAAGAGACAAAGCTCAATGACTGACAAAACCTGTCTACAGCCATGTCTTGACATAAAGTTTTAAAATACGATTGTGCTCCTCAGGTGAGCACTTCTCCCATATTTTCACTTTTATTTCCCCTCTTTTTGGTTCTGTGATCTGCTTTTGTATTATAAGGCTGAGATGTTCACTCGCAGCCAGTGTGTTGTCATCTCCTTTTCCTTGTTAGATGAAAGATAAAAATGGTTGGAGGTCTCTAGGATGTTCCAGATGGTACTTGCAGACATTACTCGAAAAACTGGAAAAACACTAAATCGGCCTGGAGCTGATGTTGTCTGAAGGCTCTCAGTCTTGGTAGATTCCCCACTTGACTTTCCTCCTTTCAGCACACTAGGGCTTTTTTCCTTTTTTCTTGGCTACTTTTCGAGAATAAATTTGTGAATCACGACACTAGGAAATGACGTTGTACAACCAAAAGCAGTAGTTGTATACTGTGAAAGACTTCTGTAACAAAATGGTTCCAAGTAGTTCCCAGTGTGTGGTTCAAGGTGCTCTCTTACCCTACGAGATCTGATATCACTTCATTTGGACCCTGGAAACTACTAAAATAGTCTCAGGTTTGTTTCTGTGCTCCAGAGAAAGCCGGGTCCGGTGCTACACTGATGTGTTTCCTGCAGGCTATGAATGTGCAGAGACCAAGAAAGACCTGGACCATCAGTTAAAATGATTAGTTCAGACAACATGGGCTAGGTCAACAGAGTAGACAGTTGATATAAAGATATTTTTTACTAATTCCAAGTCTTTGTTTTCTTTTACCAGAGAATAAGCGTTTGTAAGCTAGGATATAGGAAACTTAAAATACAAAACTTTAATATGTCCTTTACAAAGAAATATTAACTAATTCAACTAAGAATTATCATTTCCCCAAATTGCTTCTTTCAGGTGGATGGATGGATCTCCAGTGAACTATGTTGCCTGGGCTCCAAATGAACCCAATTTGCAAATAATGATGAAAACTGTGTGGTCATGTATACCCAAACAGGTGGGTGCCACAGCAACATTCAGTCCACACAGTGTGGCACAGGCTTGGGAGGGCTGCATGTGCAAGGCTGGCTGAGTTATAATACTGAGCAGGCTGATGTCTGATAGAATGTTTAAAAAAGCATAGGAAAATGAATCATATTCTCTCTTTTCATTTTGTACTTAAAAAAAAAAAATCAACTCTATTTAGCTAAGATGTTGGATTACATCTGCAATTTGAATCTTAGCTTTGTCCGAAAATTTGAATGTGAACGTATCAGTTAAGCATCAGACCATCTGCGGATAGAGTCAGTATTGTTTTTCCTGTAACCGTTGTCCATTTTATGACTACATCTCGAGAACATCAGCTGTCTGTTATCATTTGTGCAGCTTCTAAGAATCTAAGGCTTGGGAGTGGCTTGGATTATTACTAAACAACGCTATATGCTATTTCCATTAAAATAAATACAAATATGCTTACACTAGCCAAGCACTTAGTCTTCTTTGGAGCAATTAATCTCTTCTACTTCTAAACATTTCTAGTCTCAAAATCTGTAGATAAGGCAATCTTCCTAGGCTCTGTTAGAAGTCAATGGAAGGAAGTGAACACTTTTGGGGAGTAAATATTATGTCCTGTTTTGAAATGTTCATTAAGATAAGATGAATTATGTCCTTAACTTCACTGAATTATAATGACAATATTTCCATTAAACATAAAGTGTTATTAGCTCTGCTGTAGATAATTACCTCGTAACTGTCCACCGCTAATGAAATTAATGCCATTTTCTTATTGGTTCCTGATCTGTAAAATGGGGATGATAATGATAATGTTGTATTCTTGCATCATGCTCCCATAGGGAGAAAAGAAATCCAGAGGACTGTAAGACTGTGACAATCTCAGGTAGTAAGGTAGCAAGGACAAAGTACCTTATACAAGCAGAGTGATTCTAAAGATCTTACAGATCTTAGAGAGGTGAATTAAGCATTTGAACTAAAAGTCCCCTTTAGCAATGTTATGGTTTTGCAATATTGAAATATTTCAGTTCTCTGACAAAATATTCATATTCTGAATTTTGCTGAAAACCCGAGTATTTCTAAGGAACATACGTAAAAATTACTCATTATTTCTGAGGGAAAGAAATACAAATACTTTAATCATTTCTGCTTCTTATGATAGGTTTACTTTAGGAAAGGACACTTTTTGTGCTAGTGTCAGTCGCGTTTTATTTTTCTTTTATTCTAATTTGCTTTCAGGCACATGGAATGATCTCAATTGTGGCAGCGTTGAGTTATTCATCTGCGAAAGGCTTAACAACACTGTTCGTCCGTCTGTTACTCCCACTTCACCACCACCAAAGGGTGGGTGTCCAGAAGACTGGCTCTTCTTTGATAACAAGGTGCAGTATGAAATGTCAGTATATTGTATTTTAAAAGAGTAGAATAAAAACCATCTTTGATTCAGTTTTTCAGTTGTAGCAGGGTTTTCAGTTATCACAAAATACGTTCTGATTGTGTTTATATAAAGACTATAAAAATGCAACTAAAATAGAAATTATAGCCTCTGTTGGGATCACAACAGTTACGAGGGAGGGCATGAGACATACAAGATGCAAGCTTCATCTTATATTTTGCTAGCGTTTAGTGTTGTCAAGGATGGCCGAGCAACTGTCCGTGTGTTGAGCTGTTGTATGTTCTCGTTTACTGCGCCGAGTTTATCTGGCTGTCACAGATTGCCTGGACACTTATTCGTTCCTTGCCTGCCACTTTCCCTTGAGCAAATGTATCATTTTTTTTTCTATAACCAAACACCTGATAAGATTTTTAAATAATCCAGTTATAAGCTTCACCACACTTTACTATGTAACATCACTCTTGGTCTTCTCAAAAGACAAAAGTTCAGGATAAGAGACTGTATGTATTTAAAAGTCATAGATTGTCATGGACAAAGCTATGAAAGATACAGCGTACACTGTTGAGATAAACCTAGCAATGAAGATAATCCTTGATTACATTGCCTCATCTAGCTCTGTCTGTCTTCCTTCCTAAGCCAAAATATGATTTCAGTTTGATAGAGCTCCTTTGTTAGGGATTCACTAGCTGCTGTTTCCTCTTTCCTTCTCTCATTCAATTCTGGGGAAAAGTCACAAACTCAGAGTTAGTTCCCTTTCATAGTGATCTTTCAAGCTGAAATGTCTCTTTCTTCCTCACTTCCTGGAAGAGTAGCTTCCAAAGGCTCCTTCCTTGACTCCTCTCCAAGTGTTTACACACTGCTTCTGACCGTCATGGACCTACCTCCTTTTTACCCAACTTTTTCCCCAAATTGCCTGATTAACTTTTCTGTTGCACACTTTAATTATCACATTTAGATTGTTTCATTCTGACAAAGTTGTCTAATGACATAATCATGGTTAAATCTCAGAGATCATATTACTAGAAATGGTAAATTCATGGTTTTCTTTGTAATGTCAGAATAATTTTCTGATCACAGAAATCATATCCTGTGAGAACCAAACCTGGTTGGATAAAAAGGGCAACAGAAGATTCAGTAACATGTCTTATCCTTGTTTGTTTACTGAGGTCTTCCTAGGCAATCCTACCACAAAGTCACACCTCAGAAGTGTGCTCAGAAGCTTAAACATAATTTCTGCTGAAATCATTAGACTGACATATTCCTTCCTGCTAAAATATTGGGATTTATGCTACTTTTCTAGCCTAGATCTTCTCTTTCATAAAGACCTAAAGAAAAGTTAGAAAGGACTGTTAAATCAGCTAATCTCCCTTTTTGTTTAAAATATCCAGCTTATCTTGTTTCTTACAAACAGATGCTTTCACCAGAAAGTAAAATGTCATCCAGTTACAGATTTGACACACTTTTCTTTTTCAGTGTTTCAAAGTATTTGGCCTTACTGAAAATGATACATTGACATGGCACGCTGCGCGGAACGACTGTATTAGTTTTGGAGGAAACCTGGCTACTATATCAAAAAAGGAAATGCAAGGTATAAAGTGCTAGTGGTTTAATACTGGATTAGATATCAAGTAGTTGATAAATAGATTAAAATAGATGTTATAGCTTCTGCAATATATGCTATTATTTATGCCATATTAGTATAAAGTTATGTTGAATGAGAAATTCCAACTTTGGAAAAATGCTTGCATAGGTTTTAGTGTCTTAATTAACTTTTAAAATCATAGCTTTGGGGTTAATATAGGACACACAAAGGAATTCATACTGTTCAAATACTGAAATTTTGTATTAGGGACTTGTCATATAATAAGATGTCCATATTTCTTTTTTTTTTTAATTTTTTTTTTTATTGTGCGTGTAAAAATAGCACACAGAGGAAGTAATATCCAAACCAAAACAAATCACTGTGCACCTTGCTGCTGAGCCAAATGCTGTGGGTGTCAGTGGAGGACACAACCTCAGGAAGCAGAAAGCTCCAATGCTCGAGTCCAAACTGCACCCTGCTTCTCTTTCTCTGCTGACCTCAGCCTGCTCATCTTGCTGCTCAACATGTTATGGAATCATAGAATCATAGAATGGTTAGAGTTGGGAGGGACCTCAAAGATGATCTAGTTCCAACCCCTCTGCCATGGGCAGGGAAACCCTCCACTACACCAGTTTTTTTAGTGAGGCCTCATGTTTGCTCTGGAAATGTCATGTCTCAGGTCCTGAAGGCTGCACATGGGCCATCTCCTAGCTCCCTCCATCAGTGCTTGTGGTTTATAATTTCTTCTGTAACAGAGGAAGGACATTCTTTTAGTGGAAAGTCAGTCTACGCAGCAGCTAAGGGAAACAGCATCTGGCCTTCCAAAAAGATGAGATCTCAGTACATGCATATTAGGTTATTAAATAGTGTTATTTGTGTTATGCCTGTTTAAGTTATTAAGTCTGGTTAACGAAGCTAAAAAGAGAAAAGGGCGTGCACATTCTGTAAACTCATTTTTTATGTGCCAAGGCTTAATGTACCTATGTTAATTTCTGTAATACTATTAAAACGCTTTCCCTCCTTCCTCAGATGATGAACAACACAGAAGAGTGTATATATACATTCCTTAAAAAATTCTGAAAATAATTTTATGTAGCAAAATTGTTTGACAAACATGGACATGTTTGAGTTTACAAGTACTTTTTCTGTCTTTAACATCAGATCACTATCTATCTATTCTTTTTATTTCTATCATAAGATTACCACCTTATTGAAAAAGAGAAAATCAAAGCTCATCATCCTGGTTCCAGGCACTCTAAAGTCTGCACTGCCAGGGAAAGGTGTATTCAGTTTCCCTCCTTGTACAATTTTTCTTTTTTTCTTCAGCTTTCCTCATGTCCCCCTTAAAAAACACTGCAACCGATGCTTGGATTGGACTGAATGACATAAATCAGGAGCACTCATACTTATGGACGGATGGAAGCCCAGTTGACTATACAAATTGGGCAAAAGGTTCCCGAAGTTATTATAGTAAGGTAAACATAATTTTCTGTGTTTCACTTAAACATTATAACTTTGGTAAATGAATAAAATGTATGTAGCTACAACTGTATTTTCTGCAAAATTTCCTGTATGAAGTTTTTTAGTACTCTTGTTTTTAAAAGCAGAGTAATCATGTGGCAGATCTACCTTCACACATTTTTTTCAACTTCTGTGTTTTGTTAAGATTCTGTATCCAGACAGAGGTTCAGAAGCATTGTGCAAAACTCAGACAACTGACCAATTTCCCTCACTTTAGCATGACTGATCAGGAGATTCAAATAAACCATAGCATAGCAGTAATGGTATAACTTTGGAATACAGTGAATGTTATTTAGACCTGATGAAAACACTCAGATAACTGTTTATACTTACATTTCTTGGCACTGAGCTTATTAAGATAAATGCTTTGAAATCCTCAAAATAAGGAGACTCTGGATCTTCCTTTCTCTTTTTTGTCTTCTCCCTCTATACTTTCCATCAAATCTTCCTTCTGAAAGATCTCTTTTGCATGCTTGAAACTTCCAGCACTGCTATAACTTTTTGTGTTTAATTGAAAGACAAAACTAAGTGTTATTCGATAATTGTAAAACGGCTGATGTAGAAAACTGTACTTGAGAGTACTACTTCTGTAATCCTGTGCTAGCTTACAAGGTTTCTCTTTTTCATATCAGAATTCCTTTGAGTCCAGCTAAAACGGGAAGAAGTTCTGTGAAGTCCAACCTCTGTTGCTATCCAGGCTAGAGCTGAGTTTTGGGATTTCTAGGACTTCCCCATCTCACACATGTGTACACTTTCTATAGAAGGCTATGCCCATTTCCCTACACAAGTTGCTCCACATACACCTTCCTTCACTTGCAGCCAAGACCTGGGCTAATGCTCTTGAGCGAGTTTGAAGGTAGCATGATGTTTGGCTGATACAAGGTGGGGAGAGCTGCTGCCTATTGCTGCAGAAAGCCAAGCAGCAGCTTCTTATGCTGGAGGAGGCAAAGGAGGAAGGTAAAGAGCTCAAATTGCAGTGGAAAGGGTTTGCGAAGTGTCCCTCATGAAAGGTTGTTTCTGATCACTACCTCTACATTACTGCACTGTGGTGGTGACAACTTTGGATCCTAGTGCCGGATCGGGGCAGGAAGAGGATTTCAACTCTCTAGGCAAGACTCAGGGCTGAGAAGAGTTCCCCATAACCTCCAGGAAAACAGCAACAGAAATGTCCTGTGAGCCAGAACAAGCACATGCACGTCTACCTGCACACACACTCATGTACACACACGTGCATGCACAGAGATTATATACATACAGATAGTCCCAGACTCTTCTTCCTGCCTCTGTGCTGCTCTTTGCAACTCCGTCATCCAAGTGCAAACTTTCCTACGGCTGAGTTGTAAAAGCGTATTGTCATGTTACTGCTCCTGATCGTTGCTGCTATGAGTTCACATACATGACTTTCATATTATTCATCTGTGTGTGACTGCATGTGACAAGTGAATCTGTGTATTCAGCAGAAGTAGGTACGTTTCCTATCTATCCGCACGTTTTTCTTGTTAATCTTGTTTCCTCTGTAGGATGACTGTGTCTTTATGATGAAGAACCCTATCGAACAGGCAGGGAAATGGAAGGATGAAGAATGTAAAACAAGCAAAAGCTACATATGCCAGAAAAATTCTGGTGAGTTTTCTTTCACCACTTTCTAGTACAGCTGATTTATTGTGGTTATGTCAAACTGGTGTTAAAAGCTACTTTCTCATATTCAACCCTGTTTTAGCTGAAATTAATCTGACAGTATCACAGTCACTACAGACCATTTTAACAAAATGAGCTCACATTCTCTTTTTTGGAGAAAAAACTCTTGACATTTCCTATTACAAGGACTAGACCAGTAACTAAAAAAAAAAATATATTAAAAAATCTATGGATCATCATGTATTTTACTATTTTTAGCAATTGAGAGGGAGAGACAACAGTTTTGTCTTTATATGGGAAAATTATTCAAAATTGAAATTCTACCATCATACTTAAAAGCATTGCAACTTCTTTGTTCTGAAAAACTTCCCTGCTTTATTTCCTTTACATTCTTACTTAGGCAGTTTCATCAGCAGCATTTACATCTCTCTGCTTTCTCATGGTGTGCTTAGTGTACCCTGTTCCTTGTTAGAAATACAACAAATGCTAATATATTGTGGAAAAAGTGGGAAGATTGTTCCCTTTAATGCTATACACAGTTACAGTATGCTTTGGGAAGTTTTAGAGCTTGCAGAGTGCATTCCTGGAGGAGATACAGATATTTATGCTAAAAGTTTATTCTGACAAGAATAGTTGATAGTTGACCTGCATCTTAATTTGTTATTCCAGCCTCTCTTAGTTACTTGACTGCTCTACTACGTTAGATCTTCTCTCACTGTTATATGTCTAGCCGGTATAAAGCATTTGACTTTTCTTTTTGATTGTTTGCTCATAACAGACCCCAAACTACCAAACTCCCAACCCGTAGTTCCGATGTTTGGCTATAACAACTATGGTGATGACCGCTATGCAGTCATCAACTACAACATGACGTGGGAAGAAGCACAGAAGAACTGCAGAGACCAGTCTGCAGAACTCGCCAGCGTTTTGGATCCTTTTGCCGAATCTTACCTGTGGTTACAAATACTAAGGCACGGGGAACCTGTATGGATTGGTCTTACCAGCAACACAGTGAGTCCATCAAATGCTTGTGACAATCATACTGCTTACCCTAGATCAGCACAGATCAAGCATATTCCTTGTTCAGAGGCTGACGGGATCCGCCTCTTCGGGTGCTGTTTGCTCCCATGTGAGTGCGATTGGTCAGATCTGTGAACATGTGGCAGCTATCAAAGTCTTGCTGAGATACCTGACTTCCCACCACTTCAAGGGTTTTACACACTCAAACATTTGGCCATCATGTAAGTGGGAACCGCCACAGTTTGCAGTTCAAATGCCACCAAGGACGTAGTTGCAGTAGATAGCGGCTTCAGCAGTGAAAGTGGCTATGAAGTTTCCACTTCCTATGCCACAGTCTACCACACACTAATATGGGGGAGCACTGCCGTTTCTGAAGACACATCATGGAGCACACCACCGAAACAACTTGCGTTAAAAATAGTTCTTTCTTCATGAGGCTATTTTAAGCCTTGTTTTAGTTTACAGCCTAGCACTGCAAGAGCTTGTTCTGAGCAATAGGGGAAACGGCAGATGCAGCGGAGAGATGGGAGCGGGCTGCTGGCAATGGGGACACCTTAGGCTGTTTTTTGGAGCTGAAGCCAGTGCCTCCTGAAAAACTTTCAACAGACTCAGTCAGCAAAGAGTGGAAAGGCCTGAAAAAGGAAGAAGCTATTGGAGACATGTAAAAAGAACACGAAAAAAGATGACACAGCTGGATATTTGTGGAACCAGAGTTGTGAGGAAACCAAGAGAAGAGAGGTAGAGCTGGAGCTAGGTGGGACACAGGACTGAGAGAGGGCACAGTTGCTGACATGAGAAGAACCAGAGCCGAACTTCAGTGACAGCAGGCACTTTGAAACCAGGACGAGATAGGAATCTGGGATGAAACGTGGCAAAGACTTCAAAGGAAAAAGGACAGGAAAGGCACAACGAGCCAGATGGGAGCCTGCCTTCAAAGATGACAGGAAGAAGGGGCTAGGCTGCACAGGATGGGGTGTCAGGAGCCATGGCTGTGACTAATGTTGGTCATCCTCTGGAAATACTGGTGACATCCATGAAAAAAATACATGCTGAGCTTGTCTTTAGTAGCTGATCCTTGCAAGAGCTAGAGACCTACCACAAGCCCTGTTAGCATGGGTGGCAGGTCTGTGGTGTATGCCCCATGAAAAAAGTCATCAGTATTGTGTTCTTCTCTCCAGTGGAACTTCTGCTTTTTCTACGTGTTTTCTAAATATATAGAGAAGCCTGTGGTAGAGGAATGTTAACAATAATTTCTCTGCAGTTTTTATTTGATCTGTGCATAGATGTGGACTCCTTAGATAAAATTTTCAACTGTGTATTAACATTTGCTCCCTCAAGGCCCTTTGCCCATCTACTGCGCAAGACGGATGGTGTTTATTGAACAACATATGTTGCGTGCTAAATAAACACTGTAGGACCACTGCCTTTACTGCTGTGGAGAGTGGAAGTCTGGGCCAGACTGTCACGTATTCATGACAGAGGATGAATTAATTTAGTGTGAGAAAATGTGATTCTGATGCTTCTTAACTTTTACATACCTGCAAGTGCAATCTTAATGCTCTGTCAATCTAATTGTTGTATGTGACACAATCTTTACTGTCATTTCCTTTTAGTCTCATGGTCATTACTTATGGTCAGACAGAAGGAGGAGCAGGTATCATAACTGGGCCAGTGGAGAGCCAAATAAGAACATAGCCTGTGTCTATCTAGATTTGGATGGTTTTTGGAAGACAGCATCTTGCAATGAAACATTTTTATCTGTCTGTAAACAATCCAATGGTAAGTTGTGAATGGCAGAAATGTGATTTGGGAGCCTGGAATTTAAATTCATGGCTTGATTTGAATTTAACTTTTCCACATATGAAAAGATTGTGAGAGATGGTGTATGCCTTCTGGTAAACTATTGCTTTTGTTAACGAAGAACTCCAAGATCCAGTCTGACTTAAGTCATCTCCAGACCTTTCATTTCACAGGCCAGTCAACACATGCACATTGTAAAGACAACTGTGACGTTTCATGCAACAAGCAATAGAACTTTTCTGCATCCCTGTTTGTCAGGAACTGCAGACTTAATCAACTTTAGCCTAACTATAAACATATGAATGATACATTTTTACATTTAAAAGCATATTTTGTAATACTGGGAGATAAGAAACTTCTGTCAATGTGGCGGCAGAATTGATTCATTTGTATTTGTTGAAAGTATAAGATCCTGGAAAGCTTCTACTGAGATACTTTAAAGCTCAAGTATTGCCCCTAATTTTCAAACATATTTTAAATTATATATGAGATTTATGATCTCTGCTCCGTACCTCACAGGAAATTTTATATTCATTTAAGCTCTGCTTAAGCTTTAGTCAGACGATGCAATAGGCTACTAATTCTACTTTTGCATAGTTTAGGATGTACAATGGCAAGTACAGACAGCTTCTCTGGCTGACCTTGCTACAAACTGGCTGGACGCAAGCCACTGGCTTGTGGTGGTGGTGTTGAGATCCTTTATGCATACTGACTCGTTCCTCATTCTGTTTCACAAGTTTTATGTAAAAACTGCCTTGCTGAAGACAATTGCAGTAAGACTGGTGTAAGCCTTCTTTAGCAGATTGGAGAACCAGCTCCAACCAGTATAGTTTGTTACTAGTTTACCATGATTAGTTCAATCTTTTATCATTAGTTAAGTCTATGGAATACTCGTTTTACTGGAATCCCTGTCAAATCGATACGGTTGATGTGTGGTGCAGGAGTGCGCATTTCCCTTGGCTTTTAAGACCCCACTGAAACCTGCGTGTCTCCTTAATAGAGTTAATCCCTAGTGAACCACCACAGCTTCCTGGAAAGTGTCCTGAACCAAAGCGTGGTAGATCTTGGATTCCCTTCCGTGGTCATTGCTACTATGTTCACACCACTTCTGAGGAAAGCTGGCCTGATGCTTCCATGACATGTATTCAGATGGGTAAGTGCGTGTATGTAAATCAGTTATAAGCTACAGCAAATTTAAATTTATTATCAAGATTTTCTACTATATGAAAAAGTTGATCATGAAACGTATCATGATTGTTTACTGAGTTAGTTAATTTCTAATGGAAAATTTTGCTGAAATTATATGTAATATTTATTTAATATTTTTAGGTGCTTCTCTGGTTTCCATAGAAGATTCAGCTGAATTGAACTTTCTCTTACTTTATTTGTCTCCAATTGCAAACGACTTCAGAAAGTTTTGGATAGGATTGTTCAAAAATATTGATGGTAATTATTTCATGAAACATACTGAGATGGAAATAAATATTAAATAAACAGAGAGAATACTAAATAACACTAACATGCTAAATACTAATACTAATATACTAAATATTAAATAAATAATCTGAGAGAAATCAACTGTTAAATGTTTAATCGCTTTTCTGCTAAAATACTTAAAACATAAACCACCAAGAGGTCTACATTTTTTTGTGTCTTTACTGTAATTAGAATATATTATAGTCTGTAAGAGAGTCTAGCTTAGCAGTGCGGTAATTGATTAAAACATTTCCTGTTCTTTCTTTTTACTTAAATTGCTTGACATTTAACCAGTATTAGTCTTTTAAGAAAAATATTATCTTGTAATTAAAAGCAGAAGCAGCCTTAATCCAAAATTTATTTCTAAACAACACAGGGGATGGCAGCTCATATAAGCTGCCTAATAACATTTCTTAATCTAAATTTCAAGTTTTTTTCATAAGTTTCTTGATAGAACTTTTTATTTTTATCCAAAAGTATTTAAGCTGGTTTGTTTTGTGGGTTTTTTTTTTTGTTATTGTTGTTGTTTTGTTTGTTTTTTGTTTTTTTTTTAATGGCAAATTTGATTCTGTTTTCTATATTATTGTAATTCTGAAGCCTGTTTTTCACGGAAGAAGTTGGGGGTACATCTCCAGAGAGAGCCTAGATTGGGCTGCAGTGAGTGGCCTTGGCTATGGCCCCCCAAGTCCCTGTCTCTCACCACCAGCAACGACAGGCACCTTGTTGCACGGTGAGCCAGGTTTGTCTGTGCAGCTGCAGGAGGTGGCTTTGAGACAGTTGTGAGTTATATCAGCATATGCTGCCATGAAAGCACACCCTGAGGGAGCAGAGATGGCAATTGTTCCTACTTGATGGGTGTTAGCAGGAGATAAGCAGGGAGCAATTATTAAAGAGAGCTGATTCAGTCTGCAAATATAATTAATCCAGCTCTAATAAAGCAGCTATTCACTAATCTTGAATCCACATGTGATGAAAATCTCCTCAGTGATCTGGAGCGTTGAACTGCAGAGCGTGGCTCTTGCAGGTGCTCTGCTTTTCTTAAGGCTCCCAGGCACAGGTGAGTCCTGGGCACAGGCTTCTTCTAGAAGTCCTTATGTAAGCTGGACATGTCTTCCTTATATCACTGACAGCCATGGCCCTGAAGGCTAATGGAGCTAACTTAGTGTCTGTGAGAATTTACATTTGGTACACTCCCATCTGAACATCTCTGATTGTTAGATGAATGAGAAATGAGCCCACTGTGATAGTGGAGGATTTCTCTGCCCATGGCAGGGGGATTGGAACTAGATGATCTTTAAGGTCTCTTCCAACCCTAACCATTCTACGATTCTACGATTCTATGATTCTATGATTCTATGATGATAATTTAATCAACTAATAAACTCCATATCCAATGCTGTTGTGCCTGATAAACTAGAAATGATTCTTGACTTCATTCACTCATTAGTTAATACTTTCATTTTAGGTGAATGGCTATGGACAGACAGAAGTGCAGTAGAATTTGTCAACTGGGAGGAAGGAGAGCCTACAGCACTTTTTGATGAACATTGTGTTGATATGGATGTTTCGAGTGGAACATGGAGAAACTATTACTGCTCTGTTGACCAGAATTTTATTTGCAAAATCCCCAAAAGTAAGTTCTGAATTTCTGTGCACTGGGTTGTTTTAGAAGTAGTGGTTAATATACATCAAGTCAAACTGCTTATGCACTGGGTAAGCTTTATGTATTGATGTTGATGCTTGTGCGCCCGCATCAAAGCCATCTGTTAAGGACAATGCCATCTGTTAAGGACAATGAGAAGCAATGTTGGAGAAGAACCTGTAATTGTTTCCTCTTCTCAGTTTAAAAAAATTGTTTTTTTGGCATTTGCTGTACCCTGGAGTAGGGGAGAACGTATCACCTGGTGAAAGCAAGGAGAAAATTCATAGTCATTATGGCTAGAGTGCAAGGGCCAGTAGGTGACCAATAGATAATTAAACTAGTGCTGAGAAGAGAGTCACTCTCCTGACAGCTAAGCTGGAGGGCAGCAGTGCAAAGTCACCGAGCTGCTGCAGAAAGTGCTGCTGGTGGGGTTGGTACCAGTGAAGTGTGCTGGGATTTGCTGGATGGCCAAGCAGAAAGCATCAAGTGAGAGTGGGCAGTGAGACCCAATTCATTTCTCTGCTGACACAGGCATAGGGAGACATGCCAAGACACCCAAACAGCATAATACATTTCATTTTTCATGGTTACTTGTGGCCTTGTGGTTCTTTGGATGTCAACCCTTGCAAAACCTGAATGGGTCAAAGGCTGAGGTGAGTCCTGCTTGCCTGCGCAGCAGTGTTGCATGAAGTGTGAAGGTGCAAATCTGCACACATGCAGCTACTGTGAGTCACCGTATGCACACAGATTCAGCTGCATTTGCACACATCAACTAGGAGACAGTTTGAAATAGGCCAGATTTGCCCTTGGCAAACAGATCCACTGCACAAAGATAACAAATGCAATGTGGAACCAGTTGAGTCTCCTGCTTGTGGATCTCCAAGAGTGCAGGTTGACATGAGCTTTGTAGGGCCCAGCCGGCCAGTCCTGCAAGCAATGGAATCATATTCTCCAACGAATGAAGGGAGGAAAAGGAAGTTAACAGTGACACAACAGGTTGGCTTGATTTTTTTTTTTTTCAAATATTTTTAACAAGAATAAAAGATGAATTCAGCCTGAATTTTCAGGGAAAATGTTTTAGTATATTTTCATATCCATGTACTATGTTTGGCTTTGGGGCTCACAGTGTAAGAAAGACATGGACCTGCTTGAGCAGGTTGAGAGAAGGGCCATGAAGATGACTGAGGCTGGAACACCTCTGTGAGGACAGGCTGAGAGAGTTGGGGTTGTTCAGCCTGAAGAAGAGAAAGCTCCAGGGAGATCTTAGAGCAGCCTTCCAGTACCTAAAGGGGGCCTACAAGAAAGCTTAGAACTGGATGTTTTTTAAGATCTCTTCCAACCTAAAACATTCTATAATTCTGTGATTATTTAAAATTTGATAGGAATGCAAAGCAAAAATTATGTACACAGTATTTATTTAATCTTTGAATGGTTGCCTGCAAACGATGTCTAATATATATATATTTTAATTTATAGTTGCTGAAGTTGGGCCAACCCATGATTCACCTGTCCATAAAGGTAAGTTATTTTCTTATAAGCACATTAAACAGAAATTTCAGTAAGTTTATAGGCACTTACTATTTACAAGTAAAATTGCCTCCAGAAAAGGCAATACTCATTGAACTGTCACAGATGATTTTATTTGAAATCTGTTTAAAAGAGAGCTCTTGTCTCAAACCGGATGTCTTATTGATTTTTCCTTTTTTTTTTTTTCTGCTTTACAAATTGCATACTGTGGTACAATATAATACTCCTTTTAAAAGGAACATAGAAGAAATTGAGTCCAACTTTGCATTGTCCATCCCAAGCACACATACATTTTCACTGCTGTTATGATCATTCAGTACTTTTACAGTTCACTCGGTTTACTCAGGGAGATGTTTGTTGTATGTAATAGCAGTCTCTTGCCATTTGTAGTAATTATTCTATTTTGTCTTTCACAGCATCAACAAATGAAGCTGTTGCTTCGTCCACGAGTAGTTTAGGTGGGATGATTGTTATACTGATCTTCCTCCTGCTAACAGGAACTGGCCTTACATTCTATTTCTTCTATAAAAAAAGACGTGATCGGCAAACAATTACAGCCAGTTTTGACAATGCCATATACTGTGGTGATACTGACCCTGGAACTCATGAATCTAATTGTCTTGTGACAAATATTGAACAAAATGAGCAGGCAACAGTTTAATAAGCAGGGTAATCTTGGGCCTGATTTTGAAAGGAAATAAAGCACTGGAACGCAAACATTCTTAAGACAAAAAGATTTTTCTCCTATGGAAACTCTAGTTCATTTTGCACAGGATGCTTCTTGCTTTCCGTACTAGCAGGAACAAGCAATCTTGCAAGGCAGATCCAGAGATCTGCTCACAAACAGCAGTACGTGGGAGGACTGTTGAGCACACACACAGACCTGGAGCTATGCTGTGTAAGTGAACACTCAGGCAGTTCCAGTCTCTGCATGGGTCCAGCATCACCTCTAGGCACAAGAAGAACCATGCTCACTACAGGCAACTGTGAGAACAATCTCTTTAGCATGCTCCTAAAAGTACATCCAGATCTGTGGGAATCCTGAAAATACCATCCCTGATCTTCAGAGTAGACTGGCAGAATTGTCCAGGTTGGACGGGACCTCCAAGTTCACCTAGCACAGGTCCCCGCGTCAGCCAGGCAGCCTGTTCCAGTGCTGTGCGTCCACATCTTCCTTTTACTACTGAGGTACCCACAGAAACCTTCTGTGTTGCCTGTAATATCTGAATTAACACATTTTCCTCCTCTGTACATGACTGATAGAAAGGAAAGTGTGAATAGTTTTTCTTCTGCTACAGTTCTGTAACATAAGCATTGAACAATCAAACAATATGAGGTTTGAATGTATTGTGAATAGAAATATTATATAATTTAAATAATGGAACAGGGATCTCAAAAGATTCTGCAAAAGAGGGGAATAGGCAAGATGAATTACACTTAATTCATACCTGAAAATTTTACATAAAATTAATTCTTGAAATCTCCAATATCAGTGAAGATTTCATGCTTTTTTAGGTCATTTTTTTCAAAGCCTAATGAAACTTACCATTAGAAAGTCTTTTCTAATTTCTAACCAAATTCCCCCTGTCCAAGTCTGTTTTAATCCTTTGAGTACCATTCCGGACTTGCATCATGACCAAGGTGATAGCATTGCACATCATATTGGACTACTGGTATATTCTCTGGGTTCAGAAACCCTAAAAATATACAGTAAGTTCACATACAGGTTTTGTTTTTCTTTACTTTTCCAGTATATTTTAAGCCAAATGTAAACAATCAAATGACTCAAAGCTCTCATCTAAAGAAGGTCCTTATTTAATTTGATATTTTTTGATATTTTAATCTTTTGACATATTTTAATTGTGTTTAAATTAAAATATTTTGCTTGTGTATGAAATACATGTAAATAAGTTTTTATTGTACTTTTGTTCGCTAAATGGACATTAAAAAGCTGCTTCTAAATAAAAGCTTGTGTGCCTTCTTAAACAGAACAATTTATGATAGAAGCAAAAATAACAGGAAAGAGGGATGGGATTCTTAAATTTCTGTACACAAATGAGCATCCACTTTACCTAATCTAGCATGTTCTTAAATGCCAGTAGCAATTTGTCTTTATCATCCTGTGAAACAATGTGTCTCATTGCTTCTTTATCCATAGCATTTGAATGTTTGCCCTAATAAATGTCTAACGAAAGTAGTTTAAGACTACTTATGTACTGTAATGCTCTAGCGGTTTCTGCGACAAATTCTTATGTCTTTGATGGAATTTGTGAGATCTTCTCTTCATATTTTCTGATTGTAACATTAGTTCTTCCCTTTTTATTTCATTGGCTACATCTTCTAGGTCTCTAATCCTATTTGCTGTTCCTCTCTAGACCCTGCTCTATGGTACATAAGCCCTCCTGACAGTAAAATGCATTAATGGATAAGGTATTTCAGGTGAGATCCTAGTAACACTGAGCAGATCAAAACGATTGATCCGCCGTTGTTATACTTGCCATGGAGAAGAGAAGGCTCCAGGGAGGCTTATTGTGGCCTTTCAATACTTAAGAGGTCTTACAAGAATGATAGCACCAGACTTTTTAGTAGGGCTTGTTGCAATAGGACTAGTGGTAATGGTTTTAAACTAAAAGAGAGTAGATTCAGACTAGATTTAAGAAAGAAATTTTATACAATGAGGAGGGTGAAACACTGGAACTGGTTGCCCAGAGAGGCAGTAAATGCCTCATCCCTGGAAACAATTGAGGTCAGGTTGGAAGGGACTCTGAGCAACCTGATCTAGTTGAAGATGTCCCTGCTCATTGCAAGGAGGTTCAACTAGATGACCTTTAAAGGTCCCTTCCAATCCAAACTGCTCTATGATTCTATGATAAAGGAACCTTCTGTCTGAGTTCATCTGAATTGATTATATAGGATCTATAGGTTTGGATAGAGAAATGTTTACTGGAAAACAATAGGTCAAAGACAGGAAAGGTGCCTAATGAGAAGTTAGTTTATGAAAGTTTCCAAGGACTGATAAGCTTTACAAACTAGTAGTCCTGTGGCAACTGTGAGAACTGAACCAAGACTTTGCTGGGACTGTACAAGCCTACCAGAGCACACAAGTGTCAGCAGAGGATTGTATAACTTGGATCACATCCAAGACAGAAGTGGCTGCTATCGGATAATGAAGAGCACAATCCTTTGAGGGACTTTCCAGACATCTCCTGAGAAGCCTCCGAACTGCCAGTATGGCTCTCTGCAGCTGAGTATACAGCTGGGATTGATTTCCAAATATTGCTCCAACCAGGTAGTTGTGAGTGACGGTGAGTGAACTCTGAGAGTGAAGTGAATGTGTTGTGTGAAAAGTTATTTGCTGTTTATCATAACAGCTTGATTCTATTATTAATAGCAGCTTAGTGGAAAAAAAAAAAAAAAGAAAAAGAATTGTTCTAAGAAATACTGGTTATGATCTACATTTGCCCCCAGTTTGATCCCCCATCAGGGAAAAGTGAATTTACAAGAAACTTTGGTTTGTACATCCTGGTATGATTCTTTTTCTTCTCAAGGTTTTTGTTTCCTCTAAGGATTTTTATTTCAAATGCTTCTCTTGCAGCTAGATTGCTGAAGGAAAGCTGTGGCTGCCACTGTATTTCTACCAAATCTTAGCTAATAGACCTGCTCCAAGCATGCTTCTCAGATGAGATAGGTCTAGTACAGAGTTTAAAGACATTGCCTATATGGAGGTATGAAATAGGTGCTGGGTGGCCAATATTTGTGACATCGAGGTGCTTGGACACATACCCAGAAACAGATATGGGGCAAATTTAGTGCCAAAAGCAAGATTTTTTCTGGGCCTAGGAACTTTCAGGGTTAAACTGCTATAAACAGAGGTTTAGGGGACCACAATTTGTCAATTTGTCCAGCTTCCACATAGATTCGGGATTTGGGCTTAGGTGCAACATAACAGAATTTATAAGATGCCTCTCCACATAAACAAGATGTGAAGACCTACTTTTTAAGTTCTTGCCCTTTCTTTCTCTGTATTAAGGTAGTATTTTAGCGAGAATATCCTGCCTTTTCTCAATATTTCACTGCGTTATATCCCTAAATTGAAAGTATAACATGGCTGAAAAAGTAATAGATTCTCAACTTGAACTTATTACGATGTAAGAATTAGTAACTGCCTTTACGGAAGAAAAAACCATCGAAGAATTCACTGTTGTAACTTTCTGTAATGTTCTCACAGAGCCATGGCATACAGATGTGCAAAGAAGAATGGAACATTTTCCTCCTCCAAAAGAATACTAATTTACAGAGAAACTATTTTGGCAATATAGGTACCAGTTAACTTGGAACAGAAAAGAAAACATTAGCTGCAGTTCCTTGGCTAAAGCAGGAACCTAAAAAGAATTTTATGAACTGGAAGCATTTAATTTTGTCATGTACGTTTCTGAAACTAACAGACTGAAAAAAGGAAGTGAGAGTAATTTGGAACAAAATGTAAGAAAAACCTATAAATACAAAGAGAATAGATAGATAGTTGTGAAATGAACTAGTGCCTTCAGTCCAGATTCCAGTGGGCAAGAGCCAGATTTTCTGGGGTCAATAGGAAAGGTTTGAACTGTTCCATAAGCATAAATTTGTCCTGATGTCACTATATCCGGGCACAGGAACAGTTAGGGTTAATTTTGTCTCTTCTCAGCTGTGCCTTTATCTGACATATTCAGCTTTCTCTCTTCTACCACATTCTGCAGGGCATGACTTTTAATTCACTGTTAAATAATGGTGTCCAAAACATTTGAAGGATTAGAAGTTCTAGTTCCTCTGAGGAAACATTTGCTCTCATTTCAGGAGAATGCACACTGTGCAACCGTTATTCAACCTTTTTATCCAGACTCTTGATTTAGAGAGCTAGATGAAATTAATCTCACCAACTTTTAGAACTAGTTGATATAATTCTCCTTTACAGTCAATAGTTAGGAATATACATGTAGGTCTTGCAGTTGTTCCACGGCCCACAAGAAGAGACTGATGATGGGACAGAGGTTCCAGAGATGGGAGGAAATAAGATTTGGTAATGGGAGGAACAGAGGCTCATGCAGTGAGAAACATACACTGAGGTTGGTAAGACGATGGTACAAAAATACAACATAGCAGCAAGTGTGAGATGTCCAAACACAAGGAGATTGAAGGGAAAGGTCCAAGTAGAAATGATGACCTGAAGTGCTGATCATCCTTGGGAGAGCCAAGCAATGCTGGGACAGTTGGCAATGGCTTGGCAAAGCAGAGGTCTGAGAAATACAGACACTGCTGGAAGCACAAGGGGTTCAAGGTTCCTGTGGGAGGATGAGGCTCCTGGTTATGGAGAAGCATGGGGTAGTGAGTATGCTTTGCGTAGGAGAGAACCAAGAGAAGAAAACGGCTGAACAGATCTGTTGTCCCGGGAGCCCAGCTGCACTGCTCAGATCGGGGAAAAGGGCACATATGTGGATGGGGAGGAGGCAGAGAGTGTATGATATCTGTATGTTTCTGTTGTGCCTGGGTACTCTGTGTTCTTTGGAAAGGCCATGGTTGGGGATCAGGGAAGAAGGCAGGCTGCCTTCAAACCTTGCCTTGGCTCCTGATGTCTTGCACAGGGCATATCTATCTAGGAAGATGAGGAGATAGTTTCTTGAGAGTGGTGGTTGTGCACAGGGTAAGGGGGATGCTTTGCAGCACCATGCTTGAGTGCAGAGGATGGGAAGGAAACCAGGGTTTTCCTAAGAGGAACAGAAAGTGGACTTGTGGAGAAGCCTCTGGGGTGATGGAAAGGAAGGGGTTTGGTTTCTCCCGGAGAGCTACAGAGGAACTGTATGGGCTGTTTTGCAATCCAAGAAGCCACTGGGAGAAAGCTTACAGACAAGCACTTTCTCTGCAAAGATACTATGGAAAAGGGAGAGAATTTTTTCTAAAGAACCTGTTAGAGAATGAAACACCCCTTGGTTTCCTGGGACATGCTCAATTTGAGGAAAAGGTGCTGATAATTCCACCTGCTGGATCTAGCCAGCTTGGGAGCTATTTGCTGGGGGGGGGGACAAGAAAACCAGGACAAAGGAAAGATATATTGGGTGTACAAGGTCTGTGATCAGTGAGAGTGCATAACAGTGAAGCTGTTCATTCTTAGTTGGATTAAAAATGAAAGGGAATTTATTATGCTACAAATAATGGCTACATTATAATTACTGAAATCTGACATTTAATGATTTAGAAACTTAGCATAGTAGCACAAAATAGGGAAGGGATTTAAAATAGATGAGAAAGCTAGAAATAAAAAGGAAGGAAATATTTAGATTTTGCATGAAAGCTATTTGTATGCAGTTAAAGAATCACAAAAGAGCAGCATATTCTATGAATTGTCTTCTTTTTATTATTTTCCATTGCTTCTTTTGTGTTTTTTGTAATTCAACTGAAATTAAACTGCATACTATAATAATTTCGGTTCCAAAAGTTTAATATTTTATCAAATCTCATCTCACTTATTCATATAGTGTTCTTTTGTTGTTAGCACAAACCATTAAAGTGCCATGTAGAGTGAATTCTGCAAACAGTTTCTGCTTGAAAGCGTGTAAACATAAATAAAATTTTCTATGGAAATGCTATTCATGGTTGTGGAAATACTCAAAACTCAGCTGGAAAAAGGCCCTGAGCAACCTCTGAAATGGTATACAGTTTTGAGTCCCTTCTTTGAGCAAAGTGTTCAACCCAATGACCTCCGGAGGTCCCTTCCAGCATAAACTGTTCTACAGTTCTGTGGTCAGTAGTAGTATACAGAATTATGCATTTAAGACCCCATTCTGCACATGGTTTGGGATAGGGAATCCCCCCGGAACCTTTCGCTCTTGGTTTTATTGAATATTTTTCATGAAAAGCCTAGGGCATCTTGGCTGGAAGTGGAAAGCACGGGAGATGTGCTTTTCTGGAGGGAAGGGCCTGGAAGAAATTGAAGACAAGGCAGACTTTCTAGAGATGGGGGATATTCTCTCTGTGGACCCAAAAATGCATCCGGACAGGGAGATATATAGTCATTTCCTTTTGTTTATTTGGTGGGTCATCTTTTGTTGCGGGATTTGTATAGGAGTGGCTGTGATAATCGTGGCTGGGGCTGTCAGGCAGCAAAACTGGCTGTGCTCCTGCTGTTTTTTAAGGGACTGGTTAGGTGAAGTGAAATAAACTCTCATGCATTAATAAAAGTTGCTACTTTGAAAAGGTTGTATATTTCCTGTAAGCAGATGACAAGTATTTAGCAGACTTGAGGCAGTTGCTTTGCACTTATGTGCAGCAGTGAGAAAAGAGGAGATTGTTCTACTTTTGATGAGATAAAGCCTGTGGTGATGGAAAAAATAAAGAAAGTGAGCACTTTCTTTATGAGAATGAAATGATACAGAGGCAGGAAAGAGGCATGGCTAACACTGTAGGACGCTGCACTGCTCTCCTGGCTGCATAATTGGTGGCCTTATGGCCAGTGCTAACATCCACCTCAGGCTTACACTTTCCACTACCATGAGATCAAAGCGCAGATGCCGCAAGCACTGTCCACCAATGAAATATTTTTGGTGTCTAATCAGCTGCTACCAGCTCAAGAACTGCGGTTTATCCTCTCTGTTGCCCTCATTCCTTTCCAGAAGTGGACAGATGTCACTCACTGTCCCTGACAGCCTTGCATAGATCAGTGGCAGGGACTATGCTAAAGGGAGGAAGGAGAAGGCATGATCCAAGACTCCTTAGTCACAGATATCATGGGCTGGTAACAGCCCCCTGTGCCAAAGTGGAAAAGACCAAGGGATGAGCTCTCACTCCTAGCCATCGGTGACCACAAAATAGGCTCTTGGATCCATGAAAACCAGTGAGGCTGTGTGGCTCTCCTTCTCAGTTGGTATTTGATAGCTGGTACAAGACCTGGGCTGGAGAAGCTCCTACTGGGGTAGAGAGACCAGCAAACCAGCTGCCTGGGAGAAAGGTCAATGACCTACTACAAATAGCATAAGAGAAGGGATGATAATGTATCCCTAACTGCTCACAACAATGTTAGGAAAGGCAAGTCTCAGCAATGAGTTCAGTCTTGTGTCCTGTCCTTTGAGAATGATGGCTTCTGGGTGGAGGTCGTGAGCCTAGCCTAGCTGATGAGGTGGTTTTAGCTAAAGAAAAACCTTAAAGTTTACCTTAGAGACTACTTACAATGCTTAAAGTGAAAGGAAGTGGTCAGTTATGACCAGAAATTTTGTATTTCTAAGTCCTATCTGAACACTATTTCTAAGTATTACTTGGTACCTGCCAGTAACAACTGAAGCCCAAATTAAGCCGGTAATTGGAGAAGTTAGGGGATAATTGCTTTTTAAAAACAAGATACACTGTAATTACTTTTAATGTAGCATATTTTTATGGAGTTGAAACTCGAGTATAGAGTTCTGGGGTTATTTTTTTGTTTGTTTTGTTTTGTTTTGTTTTTTTGTCAAAACCCAGATGTTCTATCCATTATTTTGTTTTAAACACACTTGGAAAAATTCCATTATCCTGAATAGATTTCTAAATTTTATCCAAGCCTCCTTGAAATGGTGTACAAACTGGCATCTGTAGAGTGTTCTGAAGTGGCAAAGAACAGCAGGAAGGGCTGGTAGAAAGTATGCATATGACCCATCTTCTGTGAGATGTTTTCTCCAGCTGTAACAACATGGATCCTTGTAGAGCCCTATCAGGCCTACACAAGAGAATTGATAGAGATGTCTACTTGAATTAAGCCAGTAAATTTGTCTTCTATCACATTTAAGAAGAAGTCTACTGAGCCAGATCAAAGGTTTTTTTAGCCCAGCATCCTGTCTCTGAGGGTGTCCAAAACCAAGTGCTTAATGAAGAGCACAAGAATTGGCAAACATCAAGTGGCAGCTCCTTATTTGCCTCTCTTGGCCTCAACATTTGCAGCTCAGGGATTTCCTGAGCCAGAAGTGGTATTTTTTGCATTCATCTGTATATAGAAATTAGTACGCAATTAACCTTGGTTTTGAATTTTACAGTACTCCAGCAACTCCACAGTAAGTTCTCAAATAGGCAAATTTCAATGTGCAATAAATGTCAGGTGATTTACTCGGATTTACATGGAACAGAAAAAGAAAATCCGCAGACACTTATCAACAGACTAGCTAATACACTCAGTACATACCGTTACAAAATTTTGCTATATAAATAAGCCCCTAGAAAGTCTGTAGAGAAAAAAATATAGTATTGCAATACTTATTGGAAAAAGTAAAGTATTTAGTATTTCTTCACCATGTTCATCTCTTTCTTCTTCCTGTTGAATCCATTTGAATGTTCTGATACTTCATATGTATGAAGACAGTTTCTGACAGCAGTCTTCTTCATTGTGTTTTTCTTACAATTTCAAAATTCTAATGTATTTTCTGACAAATTCATCCCATTAAGTGCCCCACAGTGCGAGCAGCTTAAGGCAGTGTAGTGTAACTTACAGAGTGTCAAAATATGAAAAGATTTTCTAGTAGTCTGTATGTCAGAGGGAAGGCATCTGGTGTCTTCAAAGAAATATATCAATGTTTTTCCTCAGAGATAAAGATATTCTATAATCCTCCTTAATTCCTGTTTTCATGCCAACATGGCTCGACTCATGGTTTTTCAATTGATAACTTCTAAAAGAAAGTATCTTTGAAGAAAAATATACTTCTCTTTTTGTAAGTAGCCTGATAGTAGACTATTCTGGTTTAGTTCAAAGAAGTAGAACATTGATTCACACCTTTCCATGAAGAACAGTGGTAGTTGTGTGTGTATTATCCTTTACTATTGCTTTCATCAAAGGAAACTTTCTCTGGTCCATCTTTCCTTGCACAAGAATCTTCAATTTTGCATTTCATTTCACAAGCCAGTTACTGCGTATTCTTTACTAAGTTAATTCTGCATTTTAGTTTATGGCTGTTTTCTGCTGTCCATCTGTGCCTCAATACTCAAGCTTCATCAGGAAATTTATGTGCCCAGAAAACACAGAAACGGACCTCTTCTAAATATTGGCAAAAATAGTCCTCATACATTTTTGTACTTTAAAATACCTGAAATGAAACAGCCATGTTCATGCCAATGTGAGCAATAAATACAGTTACTGACAAAGAGTAAGAACACCAGAAATCTGGAACAATATCTAGAAGAGCCAGTCTATTTTGTGAATTTGTAGATAACATGAGCTAAAGATCTTGTAGCACTGACAATGTTTTTAGGAGAAGTCCTGTGATTGCTGAAAAAGGGCCAGAGACAGCAGTAAAAGAAAATAATTCCTCACCCTGTGGTTTAAAATATTCTTATGATTTTTACTGTGTTTCAGGGAAAGCTGTCTGCCCGTTTAAGTCATGGTCTGTTTTTGATTAATGAGTGAGTGACTTTGCTGTAACTCCGAGTCTGCTGACGAGACCAAGCATGGACATCCATGGCCCCTTCAGACGCAGGACAGGTGTGAGGCATGGCTCACACGGCTCTCTGGTACCTTTCTCCCTGTTTAAAGTGGATCAGCCCAGGCACAAGACTTTAGCTTGCAGACAGGAGCAAGATGATGCTGAGTCAGCTCGGATCCCTGGCTCTGGCACATGGACCACAAGTGACTTTCCCCATGTGCTGCTGCCCTTAAGAGCTGTAGCATCTTCGATTTACCACTGAGTGGAGTCCTTATCAAGTCTGCAGATGTGGAAGGTTTTATTTCCCAATCTGCTGCATGATGTTTTGCTCAGAGCAACTTGGCAGTAAAGCCACACTTGGCATTGCATCCGGATGGTCCAGGGTATGGGTGAGTGCAGAGGCTCATCAACTAATTATCACAAATATAGGGTTACCTTTTTGGGCATGGTTGTCAAATCCATAGTCTCTATCAATAGTTTAACACAAGCATGTTTTTATTTAGCAATTGAGAGGCCTGATTATAAAAGAATATTAATTTCAAAATACATATATCTTTACTCATTACAGTCCACTGACTTTGAACAATGTCTTGTATCAGATACTCACATACCTTGGATTTCTTCTATGGCCGTGATTATGACATTAACACACTTAGAAAGCTGGGTTGATGCTCCCATACATTCAACTCCTGTGGTCAATTAGATGAGTACTTCTAGTAGGTTGTAAAAGTTTCAGCTGGTATGCAAAATCAGAGTCTAAAAGAGATGTGAGGGTCCAAGCAATTAGACTCCCAAGCCCTCAGGAAATCAATTATAGTGTTAATGTAAAAAGAGCCCAAATGAAACAAAGAAATCAACTGAGAAAAGAAAGTAAGGAGGCAGGAGTTGAAAACAAATTTTCCTCCTCTTCATATTTCTGAGTGGCTGTGGGTATCTGTTGTTTGTCATCTTGCAATCACTTATCTTCTGTCTCCAGTATCAGATTTCCACCCAAGATGGCCATCTACCTCTGAATCCTCTGCTTCTTGTTAGTATCTTAACTCCTGCACGTGTCTTGTCACATTTCCTGTTTTCCTCAATCTCTTCATGATGAGACCGATGTGCAGGGACCTCCCATGAGTGCCCATTGGTTGCCCGTCTCTGCAAAATCAAATTGCTGTGAAGGAGCATGCATGGATCTAGTCTCTTCCTTCACGCCGTTCCTGTCTACAGAGGCAACAAAGGAGAGAAAAGCACAGAGGTGCTCCACCTGGTATGTGAGGAAAAGTCATTGACGATGCTGCACATGGGGTGAAGCAGTTATCCAGCCACTCTAGTCTGTACTCAGGAGCAGTATCACTCAGAGATACTCAAAATGCGAAGTCCAGCAAGGTAATGGCAAAAATAAAAATTATAATTCCTAACATATAACACCTGTTCAAATCTGTTGTGATGCTGGAAGTGTCAAGTTCTTCGCTGGTAGCATTGCGTTTTACTTAAGAGTCTTATTAAAAAATCAGTATGTAATGCTTCAGTACACAGATACATTGTGTTCTGGTACTGGGATGTATCACTTACATGACACACTAGTTGTATTGTGAAACAATATGTCCCTTTGTATTTATAAGCTTCAAAATAATCTAATTTTAGAGTTTAGAAGGGATTTTAATCATGCTTGAATAAACATATTCTCTTTCATTCTGGATGCCTCTGAAAGAAAAGCACGAATAGAGTTTCTTTCTTCTAATTCCAAAGTAAGCAATAGAAGGCATGACATAATTTGAAGGTTAAAGATCTTAGAATTTTATATATCCTGTGAATAGGAGCCTTTTATCATATACATAATAGAAATAGGGGACCGAAAAGGTCTTGCCCAGAGGAAGTGTCAGCTAAAACTAAGCAGCTGCTGACAGGTACAACCTCTTATAAAGTTTCTGACAGTGATGATGATTTCACCTCTCCCCTGGGGAACCTGCTCAGAGCTTCTATACTAAGGATGTCAGTGTGCTTTGCAATGTCGACAGCTCCTCAGGACAGCTGGGCTAGAGTGGTCCACATCCCTGCTAGTAATAAGCTCTTGGTTGCTCCAGAACAGGCTGGCGGTGGCTGTGTTCAAACTGCTTCGTGGGAATGGTCCTTCGAACACTGCATGTGCCAAACTGGACCTAGAAATCCCTCTCAGGGGTGCTCAGTGTCATGGGTGAAGGACACACACCAACATCCATTTACACAATAGACAGCTCTGCAGTAATGCCTCTTCCTGAGCACTGTTTAATTTAAGTTCATTTGCTAAGTTTTAATAATTTATTAAGTATACTTTTTGCCATTATCTGTGCTGTTAACATGCAAAATAGCACCAAATCTTTGTACACCTTCCAGTTCAACAAAAACTGCTAATTACTGCTCTTTCCTTAGGGCTTGACTGTGATTCCTTGCTGTCTAGTTATCCTCTCATGATTAACAAACAATATCATTTTTTCTACTACCTTTTGAGGAATCCAAGTTAGTCTCCCTGGTTTATAATTCCTTGTTTCCTCTTTTTTTCTCGTACTGCTTACTGTTTTCTGATATACTTAAACCCTGTCTAGCTTTCATCAGTGTTTACTGAGAACTGTAAATCTCTCTGAGTACTCCTGCCAGTCTCTAAGTGTTAAGACTAACCAAACTCATCTTCTTTTAAAAAAAGCTATATATAGAAGATGAAAATAACATATGGGATTGTCCTACAGCCTAAACATCACATTTGGGTTTGATCTTTAATCCATACCGTTGTTTTATGAAAAGCTGGGCAGAACTTGTACAGTATTAATCGATGTTCATGGTACAGAAAACTATCTTGCAAATATTTGGTTGTCTTCTGTTGTTTACATGGCTCCTAATGAAGCAGCTGACAAAATGTTACTGAAATGAAGAGCATACTTTAAACAGTGCATGCATATGATTTGGTATGAAGAATTAAGCTCATGAATGCAGTGACATTGCCTCATGTAAAATAACAAGGAAAATGTATTCTGCACTCAAGCTTTCCAGAATAGACTGAAGTTTGATAGACTGCATTGCTGCCAAGAAAAAGAGCGAGATTACTAATAACGTGGGCAGGAGCCCAAACTCATTTTAGATGCACATTGGCTTCATAAATATGTAAATTCAGCTAAGATCACTCTGTACAGGCACTGATATGAACAGCATCCACAAAAGTGTACTTTGATGGATGATGTGCTTACTTAGACGAATGTTCAGAGATAAGTGTTAACTGAAAAAAGCATGACATATTGGTTGCAGAGAATGTGGCCTTGGATAGTCCTTTAGTTGAGAACTGGCTGTGACTTGAATTTGAAATTTTGACCAAGGCTTACCAGCTTTCTAGAGATAGTTCAGATCATATTAGCAGTTTTTAATTAAGTGTATTGTGACACAAGGTCTTGTATCTGAGGAGCTGCAAACGTTTTTACAGATGTCGGTTAGAATTCACAACACCATCACTTTGTGCAGATGTAAAAATTAGAGGATGTACGGTTTGATTTGAAAGGAGAAGGGCCTGATAGGTTGCACAAGGGCAAAGCTGGGAAAAGACACACTAACATTTAACTTTTTCTGCATCCAGATATGATGAAAATCAGGACAAGTTTGTGCAGTGCAAAATTTTTTTACGCACCATAGACTCTGGTTTTGTCCATGGAAACTGGCTGGAGAAGACCAGCTCATTTTACAGCTGTCTGTCAAATTGATGTTTCTACATTCTTAATTATTTTTCACTTCCTCTTCCATCCTCTTAACATTCATTTGTTGCGGAGATAGGAACAGCAAGATTTAGCTTTGCAAGTTCCTAAGTTTCCTCTTTCTCTGTGTACGCTTTAGTGAAGAGATCACAAGTTTTGGGTTAATAATGCAAAGGAGAACGTGGTGATTTTTTTCTGCACTAGATAGTTCTCCAGGCTATTGCCAATAGTGGGTGTAATCCAGCCTTCCTTTCTGAAATGCTCAAGTTAAGCACTTTTTTCTCAAACTTTCAAGTGCATGGTTTAACATAGAGATTCCTGATACAGTTTGTCCATGCAGTTGTCAGCGGCAGTAGTAGCGCTTAGCAGAGAGCTAAGTAGTATATCGGAGGCTTCTCCCTCTCTCTACATTTTGCTTGGGATACATATCCCCAGAAAACAGCTCGGTACATTTATGCTAGGTGTTTACCTCTTCCTTGAGAAGGCAGGACTCAACAAGAAGTGTTAGGTGCATTCAACATTTTGGGCTCTGGTCTGTTAAAGTCTTTTTTGAGATGGTTACAGGGTGCTAGCAATGGCTGCAGATTATTTACCATCTGTTTTGTAACAATAGAGGTGTTTGTGGAAGACCAGCAGTGTTTAAAAAGAGTTTAATCTAAGCCCTTCAAAGTTCTCAATTCTGCACAAATGGTGTGACCCAAGTAAGGTGACGAGGGCATGTTCAGGGTAAGTAAGGTGATAGCTTCAGGATTAGGCAGTGCTGGGAAGTAAGGAAACTGAACTGATGACTGAGCTTTAGGTAAACCACTTTCTGCTCGCACAGAGTTATAATTCAAACTCCCAATAGAAGAAAAGAAAAACAATAAATATATAAACAATATAAACAAAATATATACAATATATACAATATAAACAATAAATATATAAACAATATAAATAAAAAATATATATAACAATATAAAACAAACTCCCAAAAAGAAAAACAAATTGTATTGCAGTGATATTACTAAGCTCAGATTATGCTTGGAAGAGCTGTGGCAGATTTAGATGCCCTTCATAACAAAGACATTTGGAAACTATTTCCTATTAAAGCCAACCCTCAGAGCTGTTCACAGAGCTCCTTTTACTCTTTCTTCAAACTACCATGTGTATCTTTCCAGAAAAATAAGAAACTGAGCCCTACAGATCTTTTATAGTTTTGTAGTTGAGAGATTCCGTTGGTCACAGTCCATGTGAGTGTCTGCTCTCTCAATCTCCTTCTGTACTGTTATTTATGAAATTTCCTTCCTCTTTCAGAAAATATGTTTGATACAATTGTAGTTGGAAGATGTGTGAGGAGAGGATGAACTACGGTATCTTCCTTGCTGGTTGATGTGAAGAAACTTCAGTTACTACATATTTCTCATCCCCGTAGAGACTGACAGGTAGGTCAGGCCACGAGATGGTGTTGGGGAGCAGGCATTAGGACATTTTTCACATATCCTTGTGTTGTAGTTTAGCCCAGCTGGTGGCTAAGCTACCACCCAGCTGCTCGCTCACTCCTTCCCCCATCCCAGGGTATAGGGGAGAGGAGAAAAATGTAACAAAAAGCTTGAGGGTCCAGATAAGAACAGGGAGAGATCACCCATCAATCTTGGCCCTGGGCAAAACAGACTTGACTTGGGGACAAATCAATTTAATTCGTTATCAGTTACTTCAGCGAGGATAAGGAGAAGCAAAGCCAGATCTTAAAAACACCTTCCCCCACTCCTTCGTCCTGGCTCTACCTCGTCCCACCAGTGGCACAGGGAGACGGAGAATGGGGGTTGTGGGTCAGTTCATCACACGTTGTTTCTGCTGCTTCTTCCTTAAGGGGGAGGACTTCTCACACTCTTCCCCTGCTCCATTGTGGGGTCCCTTCTCACAGTAGACAGTCCTCCATGAGCTTCTCCAATCTGAGTCCTTCCCATGGAATCAAGTCCACCCATCAGACTCTTCCAGCACAGGGCTTTCTCATGGAGTCATGGCTTCTTAAGGTGTAGCCACCTGCCCCAGCGTTGGGTCCTCCACGAACTGCAGATGCATCTCTGCTCCACCATTTCTCTCAGCAACATGGAGATCTTTCCCATAGGAGACAGTCCTTTTATCAATGCCTTCAGGAACAGGCTTCTCTGCTCCAGTGTAGGATCCCCCAAAGGCTGAAGGGGAATCTCAGCTCTGGCACATCTCCTCCCACTCCATCTTCACTGATCTTGGTGTCTGCATGGCCGTTTATCTCAGGTCTCAGTCCTCTCTCCACTGCAGCCGTGCCAGCCCCAACGAGCCTTGGCAGTCCCGGCCGGATGCACTCCACCCAGCACACGCCCGGGCAGCAGGGCGCCTCGGAGCTCTCCAAGCCACTGCAGCCAACTCCAGCCAAGTGGTGCAGCCCAGCATGGGCAGCCACCTGGCCCCTGCCTTCCCCCTCTCTTGCCTGCAGGTCCTGCATGGTTCGGGTTTCTTTGTCCCCTCTTAAATATGTTTATTCACAGAGGTGCTGATTGACTCTGCCCTGGCCAGAGGCAGGTTCCACCTGGAGCTGGGGAAGCTTCCTGCAGCTCTTGCTACCAAAATCCCACCACATAAACTCAGCACACTTTGTTACTCGTATTTAAAATGATGTTCTGGACCTCACCAATCCACAAGTAGTGAGAGAAGAAAACAGTCTTAAATAAATTTTCTACCAATCTTCCTGCTTCGATGTTTCTCTTAAATATTCAAGTCAAATTCTGCACTTAGATATGGTAGAGAATTAACATAAAGAAAGGGATTAAAAAGGTGTAGAAAAATATCATACAGTCATAGAATATTTCAAGCCGGAAGAAACCCATGAGGGTCATCCAGTTCAACTCCCCACTCCTTGCAGGACTACCTAACACTAAGCCATATGATTAAGAGTGTTGTCCAGATGCTCCTTGAAATATTAGCCCATGGAAAATATTTTGAGGAGTTTCTGGAAAGTGGTATATGTTTTTTTATAAGGAAGGAAACAGTGATAAAACAAAGGAAGAAAACAATGACTCATCATAGAGATAATATAAAGAACAGGCATTTTTCCAGTTATTTTTGTAACTATATACTGTTATCCAGGAAGTATGGCTGGACTAGTTATTTTTTTCTTACACAATCCATTATTTAAACAATAGTTCAAAGATGCATGTTGATTAATTCCAGTGATTACTGAGGCTCGGTTAACGAGCAGCCATTAAAGGGTAGTACAAAAGGTTGATGAGTGCATCTGTAAATCAGCAGTCATGAAGCATACGTTGGTTGGCTGTACCACAGCGAAAATATTGAGGTTCAAACACTCTCAGGTCATCAGGTAGAGCTAGGCACCGTCTGCAGCTGTGACATACACCCTTGGGAGCAATCTCCCAGGTGGGGTCCTTCCTTACCTCAAATGCGGCACCTGTGTTCCTATCACTGCAAAAAAGGTCTAAGACCTCCTGAGCTCCTGGTGTTCACTCAGACATCTGTCAGGATGGTGATGATTTCGGCTGTGCAGTTTACTCTCTCATTTCAGCATGCTCATTTTAACACCTCAAAAATGTGGAAAATGAGAGAAATTTTCAAGCAGTCAACTGCTTTTTCTCTCCAAGGAAAGCTTGGTTAGGTCTCACCACCCCTTGTGATCCCAAGGCTGATGTTGCACAATGGATCTAGAGGTTTCTCCTTCACACTAGAGCTTTTCAGCCCTCAGTCTCATCTCCCATCAGTTCTGGGTCTAGTTCAACCTTGTTATGAGCTGCTTCAGCACATTAAGGAAAAAAGGACTACATCTCTCTACTGTGTTGAAACATCTGCGTATAGAAGCAGGCAGACACAGTGTCAGCTCCAGGGTGAGGGTGACCCTGACATCGCAAGCCCTGGGGGAACTGACTCAGGCTGTTGGTGAAGCTCAGTCTGAAATCTCCTCTTCTTCACCCTTTGCTTTTTTCTTGCTCATGTTGCAAAAGGTGTTTTTTCCCCCAAATTTTCTTGCTTTTTAAATTGGCCCTGTGTCCCTTTGGTTATATTGAGGAACTGCAGATCCTTTTTTTGCCCCCCCTAACTGGAGTAGCATTAGTGGCTCATGGGGCTGGTAAAGCAGCTGAGAGGCCATCAAAGTGGACAGGCCACCTGTGACAGCTTCTCAGTGGCAGTCACTCGTCTGCTGTCATGCTCTTTCTTCCCCGGTGCTCTGCAAATGCCCAAGATTCGCTTACGTTGAATTCCATTAACATGAAAGTCAGGGATTATATCAGTTTAAGATTGAAAATCAATATCACAATTATAGTTCTTTTCACAAGCATATGTGAATCTTGAACTGAAACCTGGAAAATATTTCTTAATTTCTAGAGATAGAAATGTAAACTGGAAAACCCTGAAGACTACTCTTGGTGAAGGAGAGACAAGTGAGTCTGGTTGATTTCTGACAATTACTTTCCTATTTTGCTTTTCAAAATGTCTCACTAAATAATCTAAGTACCTAATTCAAGTATGAAGAAGTTTTTTCCTGGTACCTAATTCTTCCTTGCTAACTGATTCCATTGTTTCTTTGGCTGTATTTTTTGTCCTTTCTCGAGTAGATATGTAGGATGATTTATGACCTTCCTTCACGCAGCAACATTTTACTTCTTTTCAGACTGTTATCATGTCCTGCTCCAGCCTTCCCTCCTGTGGACTAAATTATTCCAGCATCTCCTCAGAAGTAATGTAATTCTCCTGCATCTTTCTGGGATTATGGTATTCCTTTAAAGGAGAAAAATTAGGTTTGACATTATTTGCACTTGAAAAGTCTTCTCCCTCTTATGAAAGGTGGTTTTTTTTTTGTTATAAAAAGAAAATGGATTCATAAAAGGTGCAGAGAGTCTTTTTAGTTTGTGTAGCAGGAATACAAGAGGAACTTCAAACACAGACGACCACATATGATTTTGTGGATGGAATAATGAAGTGGCAACATAATGAATTGAGGTGTTAATTTGATTTATGTTTAGGCAAGGCCTAAAAGTGTTTTAGCCTCAGCTGTCTCCATAAATTGTTAATGAAATCAGGCTGGGCTGATACCGAACACTTCAAGAAGTGAAGGTCTGAAAATGACCTGCTGGCTTCCTGCATCAATTGTGTAAATGTACATCTAGGTAAACAAAATATGTTATACGAAGAATGTTTTGGGGTATATCATCTCACAGAGTTCAAAAGGGAATATATAAATTAGATGGCCCTAGCAAATAAAGAAAACTTCTTGGTTCTGAAACCTGTTTCCTCCACTCCTGCTCAAGATGAGATCACTGATATTTGTTAATTGCATCAGTCAAATCTCAGAGTTAGCTGAAAGAGAAGATTGTCAGGATTTTTACTTTAGTAAAAGGCTTTTTTGAATTGACAAATAGTGTTACATTTACATCTTGGTTTTGTTGTGCAAGCATATAATGTGATGAGTCTAATAACTTTCTGGTAACTGCTAAAAAAATAACACTATTAGCAAAGTAGATATTGAAGGAAAATCATATCAGTCAAAATTCAATGCTATTTCTCATGATATTTTTATCGAATTGTGTGATCCATAGTTTTCCCCGCTTAAAACAAATTAAATTTATTTTTTAAATCTGATTTAGGTATGTGTAACTCTCTTCTGCAATGTTCTAAGATGTTATGTCTTGCATAATTTCTTAGAGATTACCATTAATAATTTACCATTGCTACATGAAATTTTTCAGTCTGAAATTAAACACATAAGACAAAGCTGGTTTAATTTCAGTATGCATCTTTTCCTTGCTCTATTTTCTGTTCTTTCTCAATGTAGTTAACACTGTTGACCATTCCACCACAATCAAGTTATTTTGTGAAGACTAAAATAACAAAACCAGTGTATTTCTGCTTTCTTTATATTATCCCACAACTTCATGGAGCTTTACTTGATTTGCATGTTGTTTTCCTTTTTGTTCTAGTATATTTATAGAGTATATGACTTTTTCTTGATTTGTAATCAATTCTAGATGAGAAAACAATATAGTCCTTTTTAATTACCAATTGCATTGTATTGCTGCTGGCACGATATAGGCTAGATCATATGGACCAAATTATTCATCACGTCACAAACATTTACACTATTTTTTGTAGAAAACGTTAGCCAATTTTATGACAATACGACAACTGGCTTTTCATTACCCCTCAAAAACTTGCTGACATTTTAAAATTTTAGTTCAGTTAATCTAAACTGGATAAAAATAAAGTGCACACTTTTCATGCATTCACTTGCTAACTAGTGAAGATTCATTTCATAGAGAGATTTTTTTCATTTAAAGTTTCGTTTTACATTTGTTTGTTACTAAATGTGCTTTTAGAAAGTCTATTGTCTGTGTAGTACTCACGCATGTAGTCTTTGGCAGTGCATAATGGACTGAAGATGTGAGGACATCATAATTGTGCTCTTTGGAGACTCTCTGGTAACTATTTATTTATGCAATACCATTTATTCACAAGGAATACATATAAATCCAAATTCTTTAGAAAAAGTTAATACAGAAACAATTCCTCAAGCAATGTTCAAACTTGGTTTTCCCCAGGGAAATCTTTCCATTCTTCCTTTCATGATGAAATTGCCTTCAATACTCCGTGCTTTGTGGTTGCTTTCACTAGGTTTGTACAAATTAATGCAACAGCCATGGTATTTTGAGTCCGATGGCATGTTTCCCTAAATTACTTCTTCTTTTGACCTGCACGGATTTCATTGTTTGAACTTTAAACAAACAGAGCGGCTTTAAACAGATGCCTTTATCAGCCTGAATGAAAAGGGTTGTGAAGGATGGCAGACAGTCCCTGTCCTCTTGCTAGAACCTGCTCAGAAAAACAGCAGGTAACACAGGCTCCTCTCATTCTGTATTGAAATATTCAATTGAATTTGACACAGCAAGACCAATTAATGTTATAATCCATTAGAGCAATCTGGTTGCCATCAGTCCCTGATGGCTGGGGCTGGTCTGCTTGTGCAGGAGTGCATCAGTTGCTCTCAACCACTGCGGCAGAGTGCGTGGGGAGGCTTACCCCAGTGCGGCTCCTCTTTCAGCAGAGGAGACTCGAAAAGATATTTGCTCTTGCAGGATCCCAAAGCACTTTGTGGGTCTTTCTATGTCACTGCAGCTGTCTGTGAACACCTGGCATGAGTAATTCGCAAATTATCACCTGCAAAGCAACCATGTAATGTTACCTCCCGCCTGTTTTTCATTTAGACTCACCAGATAGGCTGAGGTATAGGATGCTGTTGATAGGACGTTGCTCTTTTTCCCTTGATCTTTGTGTGAGTAGGTTTAATGAACTGTAGGATTTCCAGGGAATCCTTAGCAAGTCAACTTTTACACTATTGGTAATCTCTTTATAAGATTAATGTCTAGGATGTAGATCTAGTGATTGAATTTGAAGAGAAATTGACTAAATTCATGCCAGGAAGTACAACTTTGCTTATAGCCCAGCTTTAGACCTTCCAGATTGGGACTCACCAACCTGCGCTTCATGGCTGGATGCAGCTTGGGTTGGGGCTACGCCTGTGAGCAGCAGTGAGATGAAGGTCCCTAACGTTGCCCGATTTCTGAAGTGCAAGGGAGCAAGAAGGCAGTGCCGCCTCCTGCCTGGTGCTCCCCGAGGTATGTGTCTGGTGGCTCACAGTGATCAGGAGGTGCTGGGTGCAGGTGAGGCAGTGAGGTTTGCTCTTCTGGCTTTGTTCTCCCTTGGAGGCTGACCTCTGGGATTTCGACAGCCTCGAGCAGCCACTCCTTTCCAGGAACCAGCACAGCACCCTGTAATTCCCAGGTTATACTGGGAAAGGTACAAGTGCACAAGGTGTGTTTGGGCTATCAAGAACACAGCACAAACTATTCAGATTTTCAGTCCTAAAACTGGTCTGCTACCTGGCTGAAGCGATTCCTACCAAGGGCTTTTTTTTTCTTAATGAAACATTTGTTTTACTGCCAGCTGGCCCTGGTGCGGCTTGAGGAGCAGAAGAGGGTGAAGAAAAGGGACTGTTCCCTTTTGCTTCTTTGTTATTACATAAAGTCCAACCAAGAAGAAAGTGGAATTCCTCTTGGTCTCGTACTGGACCAGCTCCAGAATAAAACATGGCTGTTACATTGTCATTTGTACTGTCCGGAGTTGTAACTTTTACGTAAATAGGCCACATGCTATAAGGAAATGCAAAGGCAAATCAGTTCAGGCCAAAGAAATTTTTTGGTCTTTCTAGGCAAGACCTTTGGCAGCTGATTAAGAGATTTATGTTGATTTTTATTTTCTTTTTTTTTTTTAAGAGTTCTAGAAATGTCCTTTCCAAAAAAAAACCTGTTAACTTTGCTATTGTTGTTACTGTATTTTGTCATCACTTGAAAAAGAAAATTCAGTTAACTTTGCCTGTAACCTCCTAACATCTGTACCTAGTATTTCCTTGTAATTTCTTATTTCACAATTCAATTTCTCCTTTTTATTTTAATCCTGTAGCCTTTCCGAAGGAACTAACTCTTTTTCTTTCATTGCCTTTCTGCTGAGCAGACAAGGAGGAACAAATCTTGTACTTAGCAAATGCAATCATCTTGGCAACAAAGAAAGATGCCAAATTTCCTTGCTATCACATTTTTGCTACAGGTGCCAAACAAATACGTTGCTGCGCTTCAAATAACACTTTCACACCACAGATTTTTTTTTTACATTTAGCAGTTTTTCTAAACAAAATATTTCCATGGTAAAAATCTGCTGTGATAAAGCCAGCCTTCCGTGCAGTTACAGGGGCAGTCTATAGTGGCTGGGACAGGAGTGTTGTTTTTTTCAGGTTTCCACCTATGCATTTGGAAACCCAACTGCTGACGCCTTGCTCTGTGATCTGGGTAAGAAGGGATACATGGCATTTCCTGAAATTGTGGCTGCTTCTTGGGGTGACTGTCTAATAAGATTGAGCTACTTCACAAAAAAAAGGGAGATTGTTTTTAAAATGTTTTTCAGGTACCTTTGGGTGCTGGTCTTCTAGTTGCAATTATGCAGAAAGGTCAGTAGGACAATGACAATCTCATTTAGAAGGGAAAAAATTTTATAATATCCTGCAAAGTGAATTTCACTTAAATCCTATGAAATTCAATCCTATCTCATCTCACACATGAAAATATGAGACTGACTAGTTTCCTTGATGGTATTTTTACACTGTGTAATTAATGTGTAAAATTTAAAAGCTGAGGCTGAATTTCTGTCTTTGGTATTTTGCTGTTAATTTGATCCCATCAGCTCCTCAGATGTCTCTTCAGGAGATAGAGCAGGAAAGAGATATAATTATTTGTGTTATCACCTGCTTTGCCCTCAGTGAGAAGTCAATCTTTTTCAAAGGCAAAATTTGTGCTGTGTGGACTCGTTTTTTTGAAATGTGGCATGTGACACAACATTTCCCTATTTAGCACTCAGAGATTTCTATCTAACCATCCAGCCTTTGAAACCAAGAAGGACTGGTCACTGTCCTCTCTTCAGCAGGACTTTATTACCAGCAACTCTCATCATTCAGCTTTTGGTTGGAAAAAAGGAAAGCAACATTTACCATGATGTTCTCCGGGTTCTTACTTGTTTTTTCTCTTGTTCATAGTGCTTTGCAGGTGACGGGTAAGTGCCTCCCGCTTGCCTACTCTAAAGGTGTCTGAGAAATTGCTCCCATGTCCTCTGGTATTTCGAGGTGCTTTATGGTTCTTTGACACTGCCTATATATACATTATTGCTTTGGGAAATATAGATGGGGAGCCTCTTATTGGCAGGCAAAAAGCAACAGCAGGATCTAACAGAAAAAAGAAATGGATAGAGAAGGGAGTAAAGACTGAATTCTTAATGGCTTTATTCATTTATAGTGGCACTATCATTTCAATAATCCTGGAAGATCAGGCCTAAGAAAATTGTAAGATATGTTTAAATGACTATTTTTTTTTATGCTTTATTTATGTGTTCTGATTTTTGAGCTGTTGGTGTCTGGGTAACAGTTAGTAAAATCAGGCAGGAAAAACTTCAGAGTAGTGAAATGTGGAATTATTTGAAGGATATTCAGATGTTCACAGATGATGACTGTGTATTCCAGAGAGACTTAGTGCTTACAAAGAAGATTATTTTTTATTCACTGTTTTGAACAGACTCACTGAATTCACTGGCACTGATAAAGTGGGTGAAGTAAAATTTGTGTGAAATAAAGTTGGATTAAGTTTAGTAAAGTTATTGTAGAATTGCAGTCACACTATTACTGCCATCCCTTTCACTGCACGTCTTCTGCAGATGGCTTTTGGAGACCCGAATGTTTAATGCTAAATCATTTTTCCTTTATAACTGCTGAGTAAAACTGTTTGTTATGGATTGCCCCAGAGTTTGTGTTTTCGTTCTTTTTTTTTTTTTTTTTTTTTTTTTTTAATTGCACATAGTATCACTGCAGGGCAGAGTAGTTATTTTCAGTGTACTGTATGTTATCAACTAAATTGATTTCAATATTTTGCAGGCTTTTTAAATGAAGTTTATTTATTTTTTTTAAATACAATTGAATTATAAATGACGCTCAGTAATCAAGAGATATATCAGGGACCAAAATCAGTTATGAATCCCACAAGGTTTGGAGGGAAGTACAACCAGGTTTGTCACAAAGTACACTGCAAAGCAGCAGAGCAAATTCATAGGCATGATCCACTACTGCTGCTGATAAACTCACCATAGGCCTGAAATTAGCTCAGCTACCTCTACTTTATGTTGGAGCCACCACTGTAGACATTAGCAGAGAAACCACCTGGAGAGCTAAGGACCCAACTTCTGGTACAGGTGGGCCTTCTAACTTCCACCAGCCTTTCTTCATCACCAAGTGGTGGTCAGATGTCGCAACTATCCAGTCCTTGATATTTTCTTAGACTGCGACTGGTTTCCCAATGTCATTCCTAGTTTTACATTGTAATGGCTCGTAGTAGATACTGCAGGTCTGGTAGGTCAGGAAGGCCAGAGAGCTCAGGGTACCTCCTGTGAGACCCAGAGCTGTTCACCCACATTTATACAGAGAAAAGAAAGGAAATATGGATTTAGGGAAGGGGGGAGGACAAATGGCTCACCAAGTTGGCTGTGACCCCACTAGGAGACTTGTAAGATCTGGCAGGGTGAGGGAAGTTTGTAGAGGTCAGAGGTCTACAAGGCTGTGTACATGAGGACGGATGGAAACAGAGTAGTGGTGATAGATACCAGTGTGGTCGAAGGAATTCATGTGACTGATGTAAATTAATCCAACAAACTGTACTCAACTCTGCTGAAGCTGCTGACTGCCACTAATCTGCAGTATGGTGACATACAGTAATGAAATACATATCCTGTTGTCTACTTTATTGATTTTTAATCAGTAAAATTGATGTTGCACTGGGCTCTGTTCAAAAACCTCATGTTTTTAATCTAATATGATTGCAATGACTCCTTTTTCATCTGAGTGGGAAGCAGAGTCTTGTCACATATCCACTATCCATATAGTCTATATTAACCTTTTACTCTGTTTTGTTTTTATAGAATTTGAAACATTTTTAATATATAATAAAGCCAACAAGGTCTGCCTTCAGGCTTCTATTGCGCAGTCAGTAAGAACTGCCACTTGTCATCAAGACAATGAATCACAAAAATTCAGGTGGATCACTGATCATCAGCTTATGAGTGTGAGACTGAACCTATGCCTGGGGGTGCCATCAAAGGAGGATGAGGCTGCGATCACTCTGTATCCATGTAATCAAACGAGTGAGCTCCAGTGGTGGGAATGCAGAAATGAAAGCCTCCTTGCAATCCAAGGAGAAGATTTGTTTTTTGATCCTGGCAGTAAAGAACATGATAATGTTTTGTTAAAGAAGGGGCTGAGTGCAAAGAATATGTGGAAGATCTATGGGACCATGGATGTTTTATGTTCCCGGGGATATGAAGGTATAAGGAATTGATTCTTTCATCCATTACACTAATATCTTTGTGAGTGTTAGATTGTTTGAATCTTTGACTTTGATCATTCTGGTTTCCTTGGTGACTATCAGAGTTTTAGAAAATCAGTGTACTGAGGGATTTAGCCTTGAATTTAATGTCATATTTATATCCAAGTACATATTATCACATATAATATATGTATATTTATATATTGTACAATATACACACTATTTCAGTATTTGTATTATATTAGTATTACAAGTATTATAAGTATTACATATATGTATTCTCTAAATACATACACTGTATTAGTATATAGATATATACATAATTACTTAGTCATGTATAAGTATTCTCTAAACTCATTACTGCTCACCATACTGCGTCACTACATTGTCAGTAGAGAATATAAACACTGAAAAGTTTCTTATATAGCAACATAGAAATGAAATTATATCCTCAAGAAAGAAACACAATATGGGTAAGCTGAGAAAAGGCTGGAAGTACCACTTTAGGCAGAAGAAGTGTGGCTTTTGTGACTCATCAGATGATGATGCTGATGGCATAATTATAGTTACCAGTGCAACTACCCTCTGTGATTAGCTGAAGTCTAATTGTTCCAAATGGCTTTCCCACATCCAGAATGAATGTTCTGAAACCTACTTTACAGGATGTTTGAAGTATTAATCCCTGATCCTTGCATGTGGGAGCTGCTACACTGTATGTGAGATACTTAAATGGTCATTGGTAAAATAGAGAAGAATTGTTTAACCTGATGCTTACTTTTTCCAGAAAGTAGGACATCTAAATATGTCCTCCTTTTGCACATTTTATGTAAATCTTAACAGTGTTTAGAATAGTATTGTCTTTGGGTAGAGTTCTGGAGCCTTATTAAGTTTGTAAAAGCATCTTAGTAAGAACAAAAATCCAGTTGTAGATCTCATCGATGAAATATTACCTTACATCAGAATAGCACTGCTCTAAAAGATACGTCAGCAGCTTAAGTACGAGAAGGTGTCAAAATGAATTTCGCTATGGTTATTGGAAGGGTAATACAGAGAGCACTTTGAGACGCAATTCAGCCATCAGCATAGGCTTCACGGTTTTCAAAATTTACATTGATTTTTTTATTTTCCATCCTATCTTTATAATTTTGTCTTCTCAGAGACCTTTACGCTGTTAGGAAATGCTTTTGGGGCCCCCTGTGTGTTCCCTTTCGTGTACAACAAGCAGTGGTACGCGCGGTGCACAGGCGCTGGCCGCTCCGACGGCCGGCTCTGGTGTGCCACCACCGCCGACTATGACACAGACCGGCGGTACGGGTTTTGTCCATCAAAAGGTAAGTTACCTGTTCAGTGTGGTATTGGCAAACCAGCACTAGCAGAGTATCAATATCTTTATAATAACACATAGTTTACAAAAATTTTAGTATATGACACATTGCCACGTCCTGCAGCTCTCTATGAAAGGAAACAGCACACGTTGCATAAAGATGAGGAGAAAAGTGTGACTGAAGAGTAAAACAGCATGCAGTTCCCATTAATCGTGATGGAGCTGCTGAGCAGCACGAAAATTTGAGCTCCTCAGTGTTTCCCAGGCAGGATGTGTGCTGTCACCATTGTATAGCCCTTCTCTGAGGACCCCCGTTGCGATGGATGTGGGCACAAAAATGAGTGCTGTCGGAAGCTTAATGCTGAAGTTAATATTTCAGTCCATATGATTTTCATGTTGATATTTTTTTACTTAAGTGGAATGTGTCCTTTTATCCATGATGCTGTTAAGCCCTCTTCATACTGCCTGGGAAGCAGTTTTTCTGCTACTCCTGACAACTGCCTTCCGTTCCTGGCAATTCCCTACAACTTCAGTCACTTTCTGAAAACTGTCTTCAGTTTCTGTGGCCACCATTTCCTCCAACTCCCTTTATGGCCTTGTTCTTGACAGGTGACCTTTGCATTCAAGGTGTTGAAGACTCCTCTGGACACTTCTTGACTTTCCTCTAGATTCCTCCCATTCAACATTATGTCTTTAATTATTAAAACATCTCTTTACTCCAGTTGATTTAAAAGATGATTTTGATGTGTTTCAAATCCATAGTCAAATATGCTTTCCAGGTCCCTACAAAGATACCAAGGACACTGAGCCCAAATAGCATGTGACATAAGGTCAATGAATAATTTTCAAATCTTTTGAAAGCCAGTCCCAGCATTCAGTTCTTTTAATTCCACTTCATACTGGCTTTTGGGAATATCTAAATATCTGATTCAGTTTCATACTGTGTTTTATTGAGCACATATAGATCTTCAACAGACCAAAGAAGCAAAGATAATCAGAAGAGGAGCATGATGTGGCTCGACGTCATTGTAGTGCCCGGGCTCTGCAGCTGTGTGACAGGCATATCCAGAAGCTCTTTGCAAGGCGGGATGCAGCTAAGAACTGTTTGATGCTAAACTCAGTTCTTGAGCTGGTTCTCAGAGCTCTCAGTAGGAACTGCTGTTCAGAAAGGGAAGGAGGAGACATTGCATATGTTTTTATAGCTTTCACCTAGGTTTTCTGTCACAGCCCTCCATGCCAAATACTTTTCTATGCAATCACCCTTGTATTAATTCCTGAATTATATATCTTCATGGTACAGGAGACAATATTCAGTATCTCCACCTGTCAGTTTACAGGTCTTAACTTCATCCTTCCCCATCCTGCTCGTTACATTTTCAGTGCTCTTGACAGAGAAGCACAGGTGACATTTCATGAGAATGCCATGCATAAGGAGAGCCCACAACCTATTTTTTTTTCTGTAGTTCAGTTACTATAACCCCCAAAATAATTACTTTCTCCGCAGATAAAGACACCACCTGGACTACAGAAATATTAACAAATGTCCACTACCAAATAAACGCTGAATCGGCTCTCACGTGGCACCAAGCCAGGAAGAGCTGTCAGCAGCAAAATGCAGAATTATTGAGTATCATAGACATTCACGAACAAACATATCTTAAAGGTAAGGAGGTAAAGTAAACTGACTTACATGCAGGATCTGTTCAGTCCATCATCACAGCAAAGCACTACTTGATATGTTTTTGGCTAATATCTTTGGGCCTAAACGTGCATGCATAAGTAAAGAAAATAATTTAGAATTTACAAGTTCGTATCAAAATCACTGACAAGTTTAAACATAGTTCAAAGTGTTCCTGCACCCTGCAAGCGTAACAGTTTGACTTTCTATTTAAAAAGGTTATTTTATATTAAAACTTTGTTGATTTTTTTTAAAGGAAAAATTTTCTGAAAATTAAATGAAAGTTTCATTATTAGTCAAAAGCAACTTTTAAAAGAAATTGAAAAAAAGAGAAAATAGATCCCTTCATGCTGAAAGAAGGATGTGCTTTTTATCAAATGCAGTTTGACATCTAACTTGTTTATTCATTTGCCAGTCTGAAAAATACCAGTTATTCATAGATGCCAAATTGTGGCTCTGCCTACCCATGTAGGAGGTACGGTATGGAATGGTACGGAAGAAAGTATGTTATCACTTTCAGTGGTGAATTTAACTTCTAAGAGCTTTAGTATTATTGTTTATACTCACAATATACCAGTATTTCTACTTACATAACTACAATCTTGTAAAGAATTTAGGCTATTCTATATAAAGACTTTAGTTCTGAATTTACTCTGTGGCATCTCACTTGCGCGTATTCTGGTTAGGTGATATAATAAGAGAGAGTTTTGTTTGCTTGCTTTTTACAGTAGTCAAAACTTTGGCATATTTCACTTTATCAGATATCTCAGTATCTAAAGATATTTGTAGTTAGATATTTAAGAATTGTAAGTCATCCTAGAGACATTACTAGTTACTATTGCTAATAAAAAAGTGATTATCATCTTTGGTTACTTAGAGTTAACAGAAGGTATAGATTCTGTACTGTGGATTGGACTCAACAGACTGGACTTGAAAAGTGGATGGGAGTGGATCGGAGGCAGCCCTTTCCAGTACTTAAATTGGGCTCCAGGTAGCTGTGACTTTGTTTCTGTATTCCTGAAGAAAAAATATGCATGCTTCATATACTGCTTTAATTTCTATTTTCAGGTAGAGATAGCATGAGATATGGGCATGAGAAAAAGTAGGACTTTAGCATTAAGCCACCAAAACAACACGTATTTTAGCTCTTGCTTTAACTTTAGTAAACGCTTTTTCTTCTATAACAATATAAGCCAGAAACTTCTATGTATTGCAAAAATATTTTAGCTCTGAAAGCAATCTAATCTTTCCCAGAAATACAAGGTCTTCAATTCTTGTCTCTAGCAATAGAACTATAAGTGGTTTACATGTTCGTATCCTCTCAAATGATACTACGTTTCACACAGACGTTCCCACTACCAGAGATTTACTGCAGTTCCTGCTGAAACTGGGAAAGATGTGATCTTTGGGGCTGTCACCTCAGCTAGGAGTGGTTTGTCCTGTGCATTTTAGAGCTTAGAGCTCCATTTGTCTTTCAGAAAAGTTCACTTTCTTCTTCTGTACCTTTCCCAAAGGAAGCCCCTCTCCAGAATCTGAAAAACTCTGTGTGGTTTTGAATCCTGAAACAACAGCTAAATGGCAGAATTGGGAATGTGATCAGAAACTTGGTTATATTTGTAAGAAAAGAAACTTTACCTTGGTTCCCTCAGGTATGTTGATACATTTTGATAATTAAAAGTAGAAGGTGTTATCTAGGTTGCTTGGCATTCACATTGACAAAGATGAGCAGGAGAATTTTAATAGAAGTGGAAACTGTTTCTTGTTTATCTGGTTTGCTTTTTACAACCATTGCACCCTTTCTAGGCTGATCTGCAGTCCCACAACATGCAAAACGAAATGGGTAAAAGTGAAGAGCACCCAATATGTTCTATCTGTCTGTGTTTTGGTAGTCAGGTGTACCATTTGAATACACACACTACAGAGCATGAAAGGGGAAAACAAACCAAAAATTCTTTTTCAGAAGAAGGATACTAGTAAAAATAATCAAAAGGAAGAAAGATGGACACATTGCAAAGATAAAAGATATTTTAAGTGAATAAAGATTTCTCTGTTGGTGTTTTTATATGCACATGTCTAGCTGTAAATCTGTATAATTACTTTTACTCTATCAATATATTTAATCTTTTAAAAATTCATAAGCATTCTATGTTAGGGGCAGATCATTTCTGATTTCTATTAACTGACAGATAAGTACTAAGTAATACAGAAGTTGTTAAAATTAATACATTAGTGTATTCGTTACAAACATTTGACTATATAAGAACCTTGGAATTTATATTAAATAATATTTGTATTAAAAAGCTTTCATTTTCCAAGATTTAAAAATGCCAGGTTTAGAATTATATTCATGTTTACTATGTTTTGTATCCATAAATTCCTTACAATGAGAATTTCCAAAGAAAATTCTTACTTTAGAACTTTTGCACAGAGTAAACGAAGATATTTTCAGTGTCATGTCCTTTGCATGGCATTCGAACACCTCTAAAACACTGATATTTGTTTCTAGGTGATATTAGACCTGTTACTTGCCCAAATGGATGGATACTGTACATAAATCACTGTTACAAGATCTTCAGGGAGACTAAAGGATGGGAAAAAGCTTTGACCTCTTGTCAGAAGGAAGGGAGTCACCTGGCCAGCATCCAAAGCCTTGAGGAGCACAGCTTTATAGTGTCTCGGCTTGGGTACAGTGAGTGTTTCTGAGATGGCTTTTGGCTTTATCTGCATGTAAGAAGCACCCGTTAGCTGAACTGAGAAGTAGCAATTGCATTCACATGAAACACTGCATCCAAAGACATGCAATGAGCCAGAGGTCCAGCGGTGCTGGGCTCGTGCCGTGCTTTCTGCTTCAAAACTGATGCCACCTTCTGTGCTGCAACTTGCAGTTACTCAGCCGTCTTGCCTTTGCTTTGCTTTGCTTTGCATGAGGGCAGAAGGACATCAGTCATCCCAGTGAGGAGCTTTCATAGTGAAAGGATTATGAAATATAACTTCCACTTTAAAAGAGTGCTTTTTATGGAAAACCAACATGTTTGTACTGCTTTCTGTGCATTTGGGGAACTTACAGTGTGGCTTTAAGTCGTTCTTTGCATCTTGTTGATCAACTGGCACCCAGATCAGCAAGTTCACAGGTCTCTGCAGAAGTGATGGAAGAAACATGCTAAAGAAAAATTTAGCTCTCTACACTGGCAATTGCCAGATGGAAACGATCAGCAAAACTAGCCAAAGGTGATTTCTAGGCAGCAAGCTGGGGAATTGCCTCATCTGCCTAATGAACTGTCCTCAGGTCACTGCATTTAACATGTCTGTGATCTCACTGCGGCCTTTCTAATAACCACGGCATAAACATGACGAGTCTGTAGACTTGTTGCTACTTTTTGTTCCTGTTAACTATTTTTCTTTTTTTTTTTTCATGCTCAGAGGCAGCGAAAGCCTTAATTAGCTATTGACAAAGTGAAAGATAGTCAAGACAGAAAAAATTCTTTCTTCAGAAAGAGTAATTTATCTGGTTCTTGTTCAACCATAGAAGGAGATATTTTGGTTTCTTATACTTTTTGATTCTGGTGTCCTACCCTAGTTTATTAGCTATTAAAGAAATTGTGAATATTCTTCCGTATCTATCTTTTTTTCTTTCTCATTTTTGTGAGTGCTGCCTAAATTTACCTTTCATTTTCCTTGCTTTCTTTTCATTAAGAATGCCTAAAACCGTAGGATCATACACTGGTTTAGGCCAGAAGGGACCCCAGAGGTTATTTGGTCCAGCCTCAGCTTGGAGCAAGGCTAGCCTCAAGGTTAGATTTGGTTGCCGACAGCCTGAGTTGGATATTTGGTTGCCTGCTGAGTTTTGGATGTTGTTGGAAACTGTTTTAATTTATTGCCTGAAGAGTTGATTTAGGGCTGGGGGTCTGGGCTTAGGGGGTTTCTCTGCTTTTTTAATTTTGTTGAAAGACACTTAAAACATTCATGCTCCAAGTAAGATAAAACTAGTATTTTAAAATCTGACTAGTGCAACAGAACCTAAAACCTAACTATTCACACAGTTCTATATCACCACAGTGTATCAGCATTAGGTTGGTAATTTACTTTTCTCCCACCACTACGAGGAAGAGAAGCAAAATTTTTTATTTAGTGCAAGTATTTAATTACATTAATTTCATTCTTTATTCTAATATCTATGTGAAAAGTTAATTTATAAAATGATCATGCAACACACTAAACTTTATGTTCCATAAATTTATTAAAGGAATTATGTGCTCTAGATCTTGAGGGTGCTGTGTAAGGAGGTAGCAGCATAAGAGGTCTTTTCCAGTTCTGTGTTTCCATGTTTTAGAGCCAACAGACAAGCTATGGATTGGGCTGAATGATCATAAGGTTCCAATGTATTTTGAATGGAGTGATGGTACACCAGTGACATACACAAAATGGCACCTGGGAGAGCCATCCACTACAAACAACAGGCCAGAAGATTGTGTACTGATCAAGGGCCAGGTAACTTTATTCAAGACATATTTGACTTTAATGTTGAAACTGACTTCTTAAAACAATAATGTGCACCACTATTTCAGCAACTGGCTAGGGCTAGAAAAAGTGATGTGGGGACAAAGGATGAGACTCAAATATGACCTTTCATTTAAAAAAAAAAAAAAAAAAAATGAAAGCATTATTGCATCACTGATAACATTTTCTTTTTACGTTCACCTGAAAATCGTCAATGAAATTATTTGGGCTACAAAACAGGTCTCTTAATGCAGTTTGAATGCATTCTCCTACTCCTTTTCCTCTGGTGGAACGGTGGCATGTGGGGATCCCTGCTACCTCCCTTGTGCCTGCTCATTTGCCCATCCTTGCCTGTGTGGGGCCCTGCAGAACAGGTCAGGGACCGGCTACCTGCACCCTCATCCCCTCTCATCACTACCAACTGTAGCTGTGCTACCATAGCCCAGTCTACCATTTCAGTGAATGTGAACAGAGTTATTTGTGTTATCAGCTGGGGGAATTAAACAAGGAAAAAAATATTTCTGTTGTGAAATGGAAAGAGAAAGAAAATGAATAGTTTTCATTATAAAGAAAGAAATCTAGTAATTTTCTCTAGATTATTCATCTTAATCTCATTGTTATTTCATTCTTTTTCCTGCCTCACAGTATGGCTATTGGGCAGACTATGTCTGTGAGAAGAAAGCTGGTTACATTTGTAAAAGAAAACCTATATCACAAATAGCCGGAGAAAAAGAAATTACTGATGCAGGTTGCAGCAAAGTAAGCATATAAGAATGGAACATTAATTTACCAGATCAAATAGTACCTTGTCTGAGAATCATCTAGAATTATTTGAATTATTTATATTATTTACATATAGAATTGTTTTTATTATTTATTATCAAGTATGTCTCTCTGTTACATTAAACTTTAGCAAACCATTTACAGAAACCGCTTAGGAGGAGCCTGTGATTTCACTGCAAAAGGTTTCTAATTCATAATACTAATGGTTATTGTGCTGTATTTATTTTGAAATAACATAACTCACTTAATACATGATATCACAATTATTCAAAAGATATATGGAAACCTTAAAATCATGTTACAGGGTTGGAGAAGATATGGGACTTACTGCTATTTTATTGAACATGTTCCAGCAACATTTTCAGAAGCAAACACCACTTGTGAAGGAGAAGAAGGTTACTTAGCCACAGTTGAAAGTAGGTATGATAATGGCTTTTCCTTGGCTTTTAAATAGGTAAAGTTTGTACGTTCTAAAACACTCCTGGAACTATTGCTCAATTGTAACACAATGTCAAACAGCAAATTAAGTTACCGACAACGTCTCTAGTTGAACAAAAAAAGTGTCTCTTTTCTGTGTTGACTTGTATAGAGTCAGAATCCCATCATAAGGTCCTCTTCCCCAGTCTGAAGCAAGGAAAAGGAGAAAAGGATTCATATGAGATTAGACAAGTAGGATTTGGTTGAATGATTTTTTCACTTGTGTCATTACGATCCCTTCTACAGATATGAACAAGCCTATTTGACTAGCCTTGTTGGGCTGAGGCCTGAGAAGTATTTCTGGCTTGGTCTCTCTGACATGAAGGACCAAGGCACTTTCAGGTGGACCAACGGTGAAGCCGTCTCCTTCACACACTGGGATGCAGCAATGCCTGGTAGGTGCCATGACAGTGGATGGTGGGTGCTCTCTGAGGTCATGGTCTCTATTTAGGTTTGCATTGGCAATGTCCTCAGAATTTTACGTCTTAAGCTTTTAGTACATTTCACAAGAACTGGCAGTTCTCAAACCCCATATTTTGATTTCAAAAGGAACACTTTGAACTGCAGTTTTATATTAGGACATTTGATATATTTACCCAAAATTTTGGCTCATCTTCTCAAAGAGATAAGCAGGAGTTACAGGCAGTTCCTGAGACTATTCCACACTCATCTCTCTAGCGGTAATGTTAGCCTGGGAGAGGAGTCTGAAACAGAGCAACTTTAATAAGGATTTGAAGTTACAACTACAAAATCATAGTATCAAAAATGATCATACCACTATTTTTTTGCTTGTGATGCTAAGGAAACTGCATTCATGGGATCGTTCTGTGTAGAATCACAGAAAAAAGATTTTGAAATGCCATGAGGGAATCTGTTCTCCTCAAGATATACTACATCCCTCTTAGTGAACCTCACCTTCAGTGAGGTTATAAAATGTAAAATAAAATAAAAATAATACAAAATTGCAAAAACCATAAAGTAATAAAACTTCTGTAAACGCTGTGAGAAGAAAGCTTGCCAGGGAGTCTATGGTGCCAGCAGATGATCAAAGTATAAAGAGAGCACTCAGAGATCAGCCTGGAACAATAAAGAAAAATTTAGTTTCCTTGCATCTGTGCTCACTGAGGAAGAAAACGGGCTTTCTGTGCTGGAAAGTTTCTTTGCGAAGGTGTGATCAAAGAGTCTATTTCAAGCTGAAATACCAGGAGAGTAGATTATCAAACCAATAGATGAGACAAAGAATAGCAAGTCAGGACTAAGCACAGCTACAAAAGCATCCAGGAGCTGTAAAGGTTACCTTAAGCATTCGCTTGAAGATGTAACTACCTGTTAAAACTGCCTTGACAGGTAAGGGGTGAAAGAAAGCATATTTGGTGCCAACATTTAAAACAGTTCCAGGGAGAAACAGGCCAATGAGTCACCAGTAAATTAGTTGAATCGGTAATAAAGAATAGAATAAAACCCATATATTGGGAAAAATATAAAATTGCTTGTGTAAAGGGGGGTCATACTCACAGATTTCCTGGGGCTACCCACAGGAGCCAAAAGCATACAAACAAGGGAAATTTAGTTAGTGTTGTCTACCTTAGTTACGAAAAGTCTTTCAGCTAATCTGACCTGACACAGGAAAGCTCTTAACATGAACAAAATGTTTCATCAGAAGGCAGGGAATGGAAGGATTTTTATTATGGGGGCTAATTTTTATGGGGTAAGAGTGTTCACCAACAGAGTGTCATTACGATCTGTGCCAAAGCCCATGCTGTTCAATGTATTTACAGACAGTCTGGAGAAGGTGGAATAGCAAGGTGACAAAATTTGCTGATGATACCAAATTAATTCTGATAGTGAGATGTGCCTGCGAGAATTTGCAGGATTGTCTCGGGAGAATGAGTGACTGAGCATGGCCAGTAAAATGGCAGGTGAACTTTGATGCAGCCAAAGTGATGCTCATAGGAACAAAAGTGTGTCTTGAATCAATATAAAATGATGGGTTTATAGCTGATTTGATTTCAGGAGTCAATTATTGGCACCATGGTAGACAGGTCCATTAAAATGTCAGGTTTGTGCTCAACAGGAATCAAAAAAGCAAATTAAATGTTAAGAATACTTAGGAAATAAAGAAAGAACACAATTCAAACCATTGTATAAGCCCATTGTGTGCATTTGACTGCATCTTGTGCAGTGTATGCCCTTCTTAGAGAATATACTAAAATTGCAGCAAATGTCACGGGATAAGCTTCATGGTGTCTCTGTCAAGGTTTGTGTGCCTGTCCTATGTATGCACGGAGGGCTTTGTTTCCAGCTAGATTAAAACCACTAATGACTGGGGTTATGACAACAGATATAAAACAATTAACATAAGTAGGAATGAGGTTCTCACTTGAAAACACAGATTTTCACTGTAAAAAATAAAATTTACTTTCTACCCATAGAATTCATTATGCAGAATATTCAAAATAAATAAATAACAACCCCCCACTCCCTCCCCCTTGCAGAATCCTGAACTGGTCACAACTTCCTCAAACAGAAAATACTACTCTCTTACTGTGTGAAAAACATTTAAAATATATCTCTGCTGTTCAGGTGCTACTGTATGGCAAGAAGCGAATGGGTGCAGCTCAAAGATTTTAAGTAAGAATTAAACAATTTAGATTGCATAAAATATCCAATGTGTGTTTTATTTCTCATAAAGGAAGTAAGCCAGGATGCGTAGCCATGAGAACTGGGACTGCGGCTGGATTATGGGATGTTCTTGACTGTGAGACAAAGCAAAAATATATCTGTAAGCAGTGGGCGAAGGGTGCAACAGCTCCACCTATTATTCCAACTACTGCTCCAGTCCCCACATGCCCTGAAGACTGGATATCAAACCACCATGGTAGTTCTTGTTTTAAGGTAAGTACTTGAATAATTAAAAGAAGAAGGGCTTTGAACTACTCTGTTCGGGCTCTTTTATCCCAAATCATCATTTTTAGCTGCTGTCAAACTTGTGCTTATTCTCTGTTAAACTACCAAAATGTTAGACATCGTATTGCAAATGTAAAGTGGGAGTTATAAACCAGCAGGAGGTCATTCTTTTGCCTGTCTTTTCAAACTACTCCCAGGCCACCTTTCCTTTCCCTTCCTCTGAAAGGTGACCTAGGTCCTCCTCCAGGTAAAACAAATTAAAGGGAATTGTATTCCCTTCCAGCAATTCCTTCTCCGTGCTTGTCACTACTATGCTAACTAGTGAGAGAGCTCTAGTGCAAAAATTTTATGAATAAAGTAATTAATGTTATTTCTCTCATGGGCTTTTACTTGGCTTGTGTGAAACTTCATTTATGGCTGAGCAAGACTATGTTTCTTTATTTTGTTATAACATAATATAATATGTTTTAAGGTAATCTCTCTATAGTGTTTTTACAGATCAAATATTAAGAAGAAATCATGGCTTGAAGCTCGAGATTTTTGTAGACAAATAGGAGGGGATCTGGTCACCATTAACAGTAAAGAAGAGATACCATTACTAAGGAAAGCCATGAGGTGAGTATCTGCTGTATCTTACCAGATTTAAGAGATATTTCATATGAACTATTATGAATGCTCTTAGATGATTTCTGTGAAGTGATGACACTTCGAACTTTTATCTATTCGGGAATGTTTTTAACTGTTTCATGAAAAAGAGTTGTTTATATCCAGGAAATTAAAAAACAAAGCAAAGCAACAAAGAAACAACAAACCAGTATCATAATTACTAATTTAGAAATATATGAAATTGTGGGGGTGGTATTTTTGGTAAGGTAGAAAACATGACCCATATGTTTACTTTTTACTCACCTTGAAGTAGTCAACGTTGACACCATTTTCTGAATCTGTGAAGGCCTTTCCTAAGAAAACAGAACATAGAGGAAGTACAGGATCAACACTACTAATAAATCTCATAAATAAGCCATTGCCACTGAGCCATAAAAATATCAGATAGTTCTGTGAAAAACCTGTGCAACTGTATGCTCTTCCCCAAAGGTCATAGGGTAATTATCACAACTTCTCTGCGTTTTACAATGTTCTCTAGAGAGTTTAATGTGTTTCTGAATGTTTTTTGTGTTGATGTTTACCCACTGCTCTGCCTTGTAATTTCTGTTAGTGCCACTGGCTGTAGCTTTCAAAGAGTTTGGCTTGGTATATATTCCCTGAATCCAGATGAAGGATATTCCTGGAGTGATGGCTCTCCAGTGAGTATTTTAATTTTTCATCAATTTGCTCAAGTTTATACACCAGGTTACGGTTTGTTTTCTGTTTTTTGGTTTTTGTTTTTTTTTTTTAACTGTTATCCTCTTCAAAGAGAACACTAATCCTGAAAACATTTACATGGCTGTTTAACCTTTATTATCATGAGTGAAATCACATCAACACATTTGAATACATGGAAATCATCTCTATCTCATAATGATCTGTAGCTTTTTGCACAGCACTCCAACTTATTTTCTTTTCCAAGAATATAATATGAACACACAACATCAGAATATAAAAATTGGACATAGCAGGCCTTGTATCCTGTCTCTGGCAGTGGCCAGAAGCATCTTCAGAGCTAATTAAAGAGCAAGCGTATTTTTCAATATACTCTTGTATCCTGCAGTAAGTGATGGCTCAGGGTCTTTCAGAACCAGAGCTCAAATCTGTAATCGCAATTTAATTTATTTCCATGACTTTATCCAGTCATGTCTCAAGCCCATGTAAATATCCACAGATATGTGAAATGTTCCTGAAGGATTCGACTGCTTATTACCCTCCCTTTACTCATAATTTATATTTTCTGTTTTTCAACCCACACAGAGACCTCTCCTCTTGTTGTGCATTAGTTTCCTTAAAAGTTTTGGGAAGAGGTCTTGTCAAGAACTTCTTGAAAATCCCAACAAGGTTATACCAAATGGCTCTCCCTTCTGATTTGAATGTTAGTTTCTTCAGATGTAACTCCACTAGGTTTGTAGGACGTGACTTGCCACCTGAAGCCATGCTTGTGTCCACATTAACCTCAGGGAAGGGAAGTTCTGAATGCTGAATGGATGCACAATATGATCACTGGATGACTGTTGGACAATGCAGTTTTGAATCAGGTCACAGTTGATGAAGTAAAAACTACTTTGTCTGTAAATGATTAGCATGAGTGGGACAAGGGTGTAGGTGAAGTTGTTTAGAAACAGTCTGTTTGCCTGTTTACATTCTGACTGTGTCTAGGGCTTGAGGTGCAAAGAAGAGGAAAAGCCCTCCATGGGCTGATTACCTGATCCCTGACATCATTACCCTGCTGTAAAAATTCTTACACCTATTGGTTTCCCTATATTTGCACCTCTTTTTAGTGAGACAGAATCTTTCAGAAAAAATCCAGTTTGTTTCTGTTTGCCAATGGACAGTAAAACTGCTGAAAGAGATGAAAAGAGTAACAAAGACGATTTCTTCTACAGGTTGTGTACACAAACTGGGATGACAGTCCAAGACATTCAGGAGAATACAAGTTCTGTGGCCTACTCGATGGTGGGTCTTTTTCTATGCGATGGCTTCTTTCAGTCTGTGAAGTACAGCTTGACTGGGTTTGTCAAATAAAAAAAGGTAAATTTATTCTTTAATCAAGAAGCTTAAATAACTTTTTAAGTAGTTATTTTCTAATATAAGTTGCTGGAGAAAGAGTCAAAATTTTGAAAACTACTGTTTTGAAATGGAGGTCAATATTATCATATAGGCCGGGATTTTTCAGTGATAGATGATAAGAATAAACAAATGTATTTCTTCATGTAAATTAGGATGTATAAATGAGCCATGTGTTTGCAAGGGTTTCATAGATTGCAAATGTTTTGAATATCAAGAAGTTTTTGTTTGTATGTTTGTAATGTAGGTAGTAAGGAGTTGTGAATTCCTTACAATATTTTTTTTTTTTTACACTGACACGGGTAAAGCTAAAAGTCAAATACAGTATGCTTGTACACCAAATATATTTTTACCTTGAGATTTGACTGGATTTACTGCAAATTATGGACAGTTTAAAGAGATTGGAGGAGGTAATGGGAGATGGATGGAAGTAGAAGGTTTTGTTTTGTCTTTCTGCAGCCCTCCAGCCCCAAAATGATGCTGAACCTTTTGGGGCTGGCTGAACCACTGCCATTTCCCATGGTGTGGATAGCAGACGAGTTGACCAGCCCAGGCACATCACTTGCCAAGCAGTCCAAGAGGCCACAGAAGGCAGCCACAGGGAGCTGCACAGCCCTGGAGGTGTCAGCTTTCCTGTTTGACATCTACCTAAATTTTGAAGAGTATTGCAACATTTGTATGGGAAATTTTGACTGCCAGATCAGACTTTTTTTTCCAAAGAAAAATGTTCAAGTAGAAAAAATCCTGCTGCCTGTAGAAATTGTATAAAGCCATTTCATACAAGAGAAAAATTCAGGCTCACAGTTGTGTTGGTATATCTGGCAGTTAACGTCGAGGCTGGTCATAGCTATAACAATATGGTTAAGGACTAGTGATCAAACAGGCCTAGAGTGGTGCTCGAAGTTCTCCTTTAATAGGATTCAGGATTCATCTGCTTTTGGGAAAGCAATGGTTCAAAGCAGTGGCATTTCTTTTTCTATCATAATCAGAAATAACTCATGGTCAGTATACATAGTCATATTTCCTTTTGTTTATGAATATTTCAGACTGAGGGAGTTTTTTATAGAGGTAAAGCAAATCTAGTGGAAATTTTCTCCCTCTTGATAAGACCACCCCTCTGGAGGGTTATTGTATGTCTACTGATGGATCAGTAAAAGGTATATAAAACCAAAGAGTAAAATGTTTCAGATAAATCTACTGTGGCTTACAGACTAGGGGAGAAATTTTTCCTTATATTGCTCTGTGCAGGAATGTGATCCAGCCGAAGCTGTGATTTTGCTGGTGTGAAGCACAGCTTACGGTAGAAAAATCATAAGTAAATGACCATGCATATTGTATAGTGTGTAGCTGAAACGTGTGGTTATGGCTGCTTTCTAGATGACAGCAAAGGAGTGCAGAAGCCTGCTCTGTTCCTCACTCTGCACCTTGCAGTCAGTCACAAGCTGCGTCCTTAAACACACTACAGAGATGCATCACAGCTTCTATTCTCTTGTTTTGCAGGAATATCATTAAAACCTGAACCAACTGACACATATGGTAGGTTTTGGTGCACATTTATTAATCTTGTTCATTATTTTCATCAAAATTTTTATTCTAAAATGAGCTATTGTGTTCTACAGATACAGAATTTAAGGCTACCTTATTTATCTTCCAGCATATAAAACCACTGCGGATGGATGGGTCATGTATGAAGACAAGCTATACTACATCAGCAAAGAATACGTCTCCATGGAAAAAGCCCAAGAGTTTTGCAGGATGAATTCTGCAGACTTGGCTGTTGTTAATAGTAATAGTGAGAGGAGGTTCCTACAGAGAGCGCTAAAAGAAAATGTGAGAATCAGTATAAACAAACAGCCTAAAGTAGAAATGCCTTTGACAGTCTGCTCACAAAACTTGAATTGCCTCAGCAGTAGAGCCATCAGTGTTTTCACTAACGAAATCTGCCCGAGATAAGATCTATGATATTCCCCCAAAAGTGCCTTTTGGTCCCATGGAATTTGATCTCTCCTGCTCTGTGCCAGGTGTGCTGAGGCAGTGAGGCAGGCCAGTGGGAAGAGGGATGTGGGTAGGTGCAGCTATGCTGGCTTGAGAAGTAGCTGGTGCAAGGGGGAGACATGAGGTTGGCATGAGATGGTGTTGCCATCCCGGAGGGAGAATGAAAGATGTGTACCAGTTTCTGATTCAAGATCTGCTTCTCTCCTACCCCTTCCTAAGGGCCCTCAGCACTACAGGACTCAGCTCTGATGCTCCAGAAGAAAACCTGGTTTCTGCGCCTGAGTGTGCAAACACAGCGTTGTGCTTAACTGTGAGCACTCGCTTTACTGCTGTTGACTTCAGTGACTGCTCTGTGGACCTAATCAATGGAATATCCATTTTAACTTGTTTTACTTCAAAGATTTTTTTTTTGTTGTTAAAATATTATCTTTCTGTTTTAGGAGGAATACTGGGATCGGTCAAGAGCATACTTCATTGGCCTAAAAGTGAGTCTTGATAAAAAGTTTAGGTAAGTTAAGATGATCACTGCAACTTTTTAAGATGCAGAAATAAATACAGTATTTTACGTAGCTGGAGGTACTAAATGTGTTGATTTCAAGCACTGAAGCCATTGTACACAACAAGTACAAAGCAGAACAGAACAGTCTTAGAATATTCTAAAGTCCAATACTGTTCCCCAAAAAGAAATAGGAAAAAAACACTTTTTCTTGAGTAAACACCCAAAAAAAGGCTTTGAAGCTGTACCCTCCATACACACCTTCTCAAGTTTCTTTCAAAGATTTGCCCCATAAATTGGAGTGATGCTTTACTATGTTGGATTTTATACCTATAAATACACACGCACACTTAAAATATGTTCCATACTATAGGGCCTAGATTTCTTATGCTTTTTATCTATATATTCTAGCTTCAGAGAGGTCCTCCAGAATTGGGAAGATGTTGATAATGAGTACAAAAGCTGCTTCTGGCAGATTTTTAAGGTAGCTTCTGCAAACTCCCGTTCCAGGAGAAAAGTCAACAGTTTACAGTACCGTGAAATTAACAAGTATTGCAAAAAGACAAACACACAAATAAACTCAAAACTAAGGTAAAAGATAATGAAGAGCATGATACCGACACTGCCCACCTTCTGATCTGCCAGTTAGGACACATCTGGGAGGTGAAAGACCATGCTTCTAATCTTGGCCTGAAACAGGTTTAGAGATTTGAATTTGACCTTTCTATGTTAATGCCACTGTTGAGTGTCTGTAAACCACTGACCTTGGAAAGGGCAGAAGAGGAGTGGGGAGAGACAAGTTGGTAGTGTCAGAGTCAGTGTGTGATTTTAACCTCCTGATTTAGGACACAAATTAGTGACAGAGTCAGTGTGTGATTTTAACCTCCTGATTTAGGACACAAATTAGGGACACAGCGCATTGCTTGGGTCCAGTCAGCATCTCCTTTATTTAGATCAAGTGTGTCATCAGTAGGAGATAGATGAAGGAGCTGAACTTGTTTCCTGCTTCAGGCTGAGTGACTTAAATTATGAAATATTGATTAAAATGCAGTGCTAACCTTTTTTCCTTCTCAGCAACGTATTAAAGTAAAAAGCATGTAAGCATAAAGAAAAAATGTCAATTTTGATACTTCAGAAAGGGTGGTTTTAAAACTAACAGAACATCCACTAGTTTCCAGACACATGACTTCATAGAGATAACCTATGGAGATATTTCTCTTCAGAGTAAAATCCACAGAAAAGTATTTTTGTCCTTGTTTGCACCTATGAAATCATCAGGAATGCTCACACTGAGGAGCGTAATATCAACTAGATGATACAATGAAATCATTTAAGACAAATAAAACCTTTAATATTCTTCTCTGTATTACACGTAATGGCTAACTGAAAATAGTTTCTGATATTAAACAATGTCTGATCACTCCTGCCTATCAACAGAAAATATACTTGGTGTTATCTTTTTTTATTTTGCAACCAGTAATATTTCACATAAATTTCTTCAAATTAGAATAATCAGGTAACGAGAGAAAAATCTGTAGCAGTCTTTCCAGTTTTAGCCAGTTCCCATGAATGCTCATGGACCTTCTTAATTGTGATTTGTTAATTAGGATTCTCATCTCACAATTGAAGTGTATTAACCAATAACTATTTGTATATCTTTTCTTTAAGCTGGATAGATGGGTCTCCAGTAACCTATGTGGCCTGGGCCCCTAATGAACCCAATTTTGCAAATAATGAGGAAAATTGTGTGGTGATGTCAAAGCAAGGCAAGTAACAAGGCTAAACTATTAGATTTTACTTGTCTCTGCTTGGATTATAACTGATGCTGTCAAACTTCTGCTGTCAGCTGCCATACAATCTTTTATGGTTGTTCTCTGCAATTCCTTTCCAGTGATAAGCCAACAAGCAGTAACTGGTGTAACCACCAGTCATGGAACAATCTATGTCCTTAGAACTGGGAGGCTTCAGTACCATGTGTAATTTAATGCAGCTGTCTCTGTTTGGATTTATAAGATTGATATTGTACCTTTTTACAAGGCTTTTCACTACTTCTCTAAGTAAAAAGTTAAGTGCAGTCTGTCTTTGCCTCTATGAATGAAAGAAAACATTTACGACAGTTACAGGAAATAGGGACGTTAAAAGTACAAATCAGTGAGGAGAGGCAAGAGACAAACATGTCTAGTGACCCAAGACTGTCTTACATGCTTATAAGTACTCTTAAATGTAAATATCTTGCAAAACCTAGAGCTGATTTTTCCTCTTGGTTGCATTTCTATAACTTATCTGAGACCAATGGGAATTCAGTAATACATGTATAAGGAAATCACTCTCTCAATTTATGTTTTATAAAGAAATCACTCAGCAACACCATCTGAAATTCTGCCTTTATATGAAATAGATACCAAGAACAAGATTCGCTTTCCTAGACATAACCTTCTGGTCTGATTGAGATGCATCCCTCCTTCTTTAGCTGTTGATCCAGAAAGAGGCAGCTCTCTCTCTGGCCCCTGCAGAGCACTGTGTTCTTCTAAAAAAAAAACACTGTGTTTTTTTTTTTCCTCTTTCTCCTCTAATTCTCATACTCAAACTCTTTAATGGAGTGGGGAAGGAGTGAGTTGGAGAGGAGAGGAGAGGAGTGTGGAGGGAGAGGAGTGTGTGTGCAGAAAGTAGTATGAAGTTAATCGATGACCAGAGCGTTTCTTCTGTGTCACTTACCCTTTTTTCCTAGGCCTTTATTCTTTTTTCAGTTGCTAGACAGTAGCCCAGTGACTGACAGTGTTGAGTAGCTAGAGTCCATGAACATCTTCTATTTGTAAAAAATAGCTGAGTGCATAAATGTAGTGCGTGGCTCTTTTCCTCACTTTAATGGTTTGAAAAGTAGATATTCGCCTCCTTCTAAGTCAAAATAAGAAGTGCTAAATCATTATTACAAATACTATAATATCTTGACTTGCTTATTTAATCTAATTATTTTTAGGCTTGTGGAATGATGTAAGATGTGGTTCGCCCAATAAATTTATATGTGAAAAACATAACAATTCTATTAATTCAACATTTGCTTCTCCATTGCCTCCTGGAGGATGTCCAGAAAGCTGGTTTTTCTTTAACAACAAGGTATGTCAAAAAGTATCTTCAGTAAATTGTGTACAGCAGTGGTATTGAAGAAAAGAACTGGGAAAAAAAAGATTATTTTAATGATTATAAAATAAATCTGGTGAGTAATTATCCAGTCAGAACATATTGGCTGGATGGCTGGGCTTTTTTGGAGGTAACTATAGACATTTAACTTTGGAGGGAAATACAGTAAAAGTAAATGTGTGCTGAATAAATTTCAGAGAACTTTGTTTGGGCAGGCCTAAACTACATTGTTACTGTTTAAGAAAACCTCACTTTCTCCACTCTTGTTTTATGTATTTATGTTAGGAACTGAAACTTGCAACAGTCAGTCATGGAAAAAAAAAAACCACAAACCTTCAGGTGGATTGATTTAATGAGAATGCATTTGAACAAACCCTTTGGCTTGTACAGGGTTCCTAAAGCTTTGAGTTCAGAAAGAGGATGCCAAATTCCAATTGTTTTCAGTACAGTTTTGCTTTCAAACATGGTCTGGAAGACCTCATTGCTGTAACAAAATTTTTACCAATTTGAGTTGAAGCTCCATTTGCCAAAGTTTGTTTTGTTTACTTTATATACCCTGTGCTACTATTGAATCCTCAGGATGTTAGGTCAATGTGTCAAAGGACATTTCATACACTTCAGAGGGATGAACAGTCATAACCACAGTCATTGGAAGCAGGACAAGACACAGTAATCATTCCCTTCAGCTGTGTCATCTGAAGCCACATTTTCTTGATTTTAAGTTGTCCCGTTGTTACTGCAGGAAGCCAGCAGATGAAAATGTGAAAAGGGATTATGTACTTGACATCATTACAATCAGTTCAGATGATACTAGACTCCTTGATTACACCTTGTGCAGTGAGAGGGCTGAAGTATCTACCTGGGTAGACAAGTACACTTTCTATTCTTGAGCTCTGTCACTTATTCTAGCCATGATTTCTTTTTCTGGAGAAATGTACATTCTACAGTTAACTGACATTAATCACATACAACAGTTCCCATATTTGCTAGCTTGAATGAAGTGCTTGCTTTTTTTTTCCAGTGTTTTAAAATATTTGCTTCAAATATAACAAAAAATCTCATGTGGCATGCTGCACGGGATGCTTGTATCATCAGTTTGGGAGGAAACCTGGCTACCATACCAAATGAACAAGTGCAAGGTACATATATATGGGCTCTATTGAAAGAAAAAACATCAATCTCCCACTAAAGAAACTGCTATGCTCTCTGAAGTAGATTACAGGATTATCCGTTGAAAATTACTTATTAGCCAGGTCAGTTGATGCTTGGTTTTAACTCCGAATTGTGAAACAATAGCTAAATTATTGCATATGACAAAGTGTGTGTTTCTAGTTCTTTCAGTCGCTCAGTTTTCATGAAACTTCCAGTCTGTTTTGAGTGGAGTTGCATAGATCCCTCAAACTAAAAGGCATCTGTATTTTCCCTCTCTCTCACTGGCAATATGATTTGCTGGAATACTACTATATTAGCATACACATCGGGGAAGGGGACATTTTCTAATTTGTTCCAGAGCTTGCTTTTGGCCATTTTTTTCAACCATAATGCTGTGTAATATATGTTCCCACAGACATTTATATAAAAATTTAGTTAAAGGCAGATGGGGTCTGTAGTGGAAAACGTTATCCTTTTAATACGGCCCCAGTTCTTGGCTTTTCCACATTTTTCCTGTTCTGGGTAAGTGATGATGGACGTTATTTACTGAGAAATGTTTGCTTCTTTCCAGCTTTCCTCTTCTATCATTTAAAGGATGCTGTCTCTAATGTTTGGATCGGGATGAATGATATCAACGAAGAATCTACATTTCTTTGGACAGATGGAAGCACTGTTTCCTACACCAACTGGGTTAATGGTGCACCAGCACGAAAACAAAGCTACTTTGACTATTATGACTTTGAAGAGTTGACAGACATCACTGTGGAGGTACAGGAAATTAAAGTAATATCTTAGGCAGCTAGATCATTTTCCTGAAAGGGAAGTTACAGCACCAATAACAAGATCGTGAAACAAGTCCTTTTGTAAGCAGAAAGGGGCAAATCACTGAATAATCACTCCAAATAGACCAAAAATGTTTTTCAGAGGTTCCGAAGAAGATGAACTTTGTGCATTCTGTTTGATTCATTGCAAAATAGCAATTCCATAAAACAAGTCTGGAATGGCATATGTTACATCAGTTCCCTCAAAAACTGTGTTACCAAACATTAAAGTTGCAACACCAAACACAGAAAAGTTATGATTAGCCAAAATTAAGGTTGTTGGTGCAATGTTAATTGGTCTGTGTATACATCCCATTCCTGGCTAATGTGCTCCTGCACTGTTTTACTAGGTTCTGATGGTACAAAAGGACATCTTCAATAAAAGGGCTGTTGCTCTGCTGAAATTCAAACTCTTTTCCAAAGGAGGGAAACACATAGAAGAAACGATAGGCACCTAGTCACTGGAGATTTTTAGTATCTACCATCAGTCTACCTGCTTGTGACTACAAGTTGTTTAAATCAGCATAAGAGAGAAACTCGGATGAAATGCTGAAAGACAGTCATGGCTAGTCTTGAAATCAGAGAAGTTGTGAAGGAATTCTTGAAGCAGTTAGAAATAAAGAAGAAAAGGCAAAATTTGGTTGTTACTAAAGAGGTCTGATAGCTATAACTTGATGACTACAAGCAACTGGTAAAGAGTACTTGCTTTCTGCAAGACAGTCTGCTTCAGTTCAGATAAATCCAGACTAGCGCTTTTAACAGTAGTTCTTGTATTGTTTTTCTCATTCGTGGAAATGTTTTGAAGCAGTTCTACATAACTGTAAATCAGAACTGAGAAGATATATTGCAGGTACCCTAGTAATTTCTATAGTTGTTAAAGGATTCTTAATAAAACCAGTAAGATTGTTTTTTATAGACCTTTCTTTCAGACCTTGGCTGGCACCAGTGCAAGTCTGGTTTGGACTTAAGGGGTCACTAATAAATACCAGGTCAAGCAATTTGGCAGAAGCCTAGGAAATTTGAACGAATTACATATGTGCTCAATGAGCACATCTCCTGCCCTCTTCTCTCTCCTCTTTTGACTGCCATCAGGCTTGCCCTAGGAGTATAAGAGCTTCAGCTCACCACCTCCTGACTGACTTTTGTAATGGTGGTGTATCTTCCCCTTTCCTTCAGACAGATTGCGTCCTCATCATGCAGTCAGATGGGAAATGGAGAGATGATAGCTGTGACAATGAGAGAGGCTATATATGCCAGATGAATTCACGTGAGTTCTGTTTAATCTAGTCTCTTTAATTGAATAAATATCTCAGTTAGATAAGCTGAATAGATAAACTGATGTAATTTCTTTCAGCTTTGAGTCTCATTCTGAGTATCTCAGGCTTTCAGAGCTCCATCAGTCTTAAGGTTGTACTATTTTTAAAATACAATTTGTTCCACAGAAATTGCTGGAGACGAATCACTGTCTTAACTGGGACTTTGTACCTAAATCATAAATAATACTAGAGAATAATAAATGGAACCAGATTTCTTCTCAGTGAAATACGAGGCTTTTAGACATCCTTTCTAAGTGCAGTATAAAGCCATACTCTTACAGTGATCTCCCCACACTCCTGGCAGTCTCTGAGCAGAGTATTTGATCCTCTCTTAACACTTCTATTGAATGTCATATGACATCTATTAAAATATACAGCTTCTTTGCTGTGTCTTTATTATTGTAGAATATCGATATTTTTTTTTTATAACAAAGTGGGTATTGAATGTTGACTCTCCTTCTGTAGAACTGAAATTATACAAATTCCTTCTGCCTAGCCATATAACGGCAGTAGAGAAGGCAAAGCACAGATAAAAATCCAGTTTTGCCTCACCTTTATTAGAGCATTAGTAAAACTATTCCCTCCCACTTTCCCTTCAATCAGCTCCTGTAGCCTGTTCACTCTCAGCATACCTAACATGCTTGTAAGAACATCCTCTCCCTGCACAGCAAACATAGCTTTAGGGAGGCATTTTTAGCTTCTTTAATCCCAGCTACAACTGTTCTTTATACATTTACAATTCCAAGGAAAGAAGTAGATGCTGCCTGACCAAAATGTGCAAGTAACTGAGTCAACAGCAAGTGATGGTCAATTAACATCGAGTATCAATGTCTCCGGCTGTGACAATAAGGCACAACAGTAAATGCCTTAAAAGTCTGGCCCTAGGTCCTCTTCACCAGCGATCTGCAAGAAGTGTATATTGACACATCCAGATTTAGTCAAATTATCTTAAAGCACAGGAACTCAAATATCTGGTTTATGAGTCTTAGTCTGCACCAGTCAGGCCTGTAGCAAGTAGCTACTTGCCTCTACTTCAGGCCATCCAGGATTTCACCTTGGTTTTCACCTTAACAAATTTGGTTTATGTTTTACAACAAGTTGTGGGTTTTTTTTTTTCTGTTTTGTTTTGTTTGTTTGTTTTTCCCATGAACAAATTTTCCATGAGCTTAAATAAATATTTTGACTTATGGTTAATACTGGACCTTTTGACCTATTGTTTGGTAGCTTCCATACTAGAGATGAGTGGTATGTGGTAAATTCCTGCATTCATTTTTTTTTGCCCATAGTTGTCGTGCAGTTTGAAGTACCAACAACAAATCCATCCCCTGGCTTTGTCCGTTATGGTGACAGCAGCTATGCAATCATCTCATCTGAAATGCGATGGGAAGAGGCCAGAAAAAATTGTCAAGACAAATCTGCAGAACTCACCAGCATTTCAGATGCTTACATCCACTCCTTCCTGTGGATCCAGATATTGAAATATGGAAAACCCGTATGGATTGGTCTTAACAGCAATATGGTAAGTGCTGGACAGATGAGAGGTGCAGGTGCTTGGTGAGCTCTCCTCCTCGATAGACCTGATGGATGCCCAATTTATGACCACGCTGAAACAACTGTACTCTGAATGACTTCACTGTGTATATGCAGAGTGTAGAGTCGCAAAAAAGGTTAAGCAGGAAGCAAGAGATGAAAGTAGGAAGCTGCAGAAATGGTAAAAGAAATAAAGGTGCAGACTGATAATCACAAACCAGGATGTGCTGCTATCATGCAGCTGTTGGCTGTTCTGGAAGTCTAACTCCCTGCCATATAGAGGGCTACTTATAACTATTATTATATTAATAAAAGTTATTATGAGTATTAGAGAAATATTTTAAGATTATTTTGACTGTTTAATGTGAAGTACTCTTTACTCACCAAATAAGTCCCAGTTTTAATTTAAATGAAGCAGAGCAGAGGGGACGAATTCTCTGTAATTGCTTCTCTTGATATGGATTTACTAAATGACCTAAGATGCACTCATCTGAGTTTCTTGGCATGTTGTAGAAGTTTCTTACTTCAGAAAAACCCTCCCAAAAGCAACACACTGTTGAACACTCTTCATATGTAGTTCTTGTGTAACTCAGAGCACCCAGTGACATTGCATAGAACAGTGAATGTTTTTTTAAAAAACAGGGTAGCACAGGGCTTTTTTTAGCTGAAAAACTCAAATACATAGGGTACTATATTTATATGTCAGAGCTTTTTATGCAAAGAATTCTATTACCAGGACTTCTTTGTTTTCAGACTGGCAGCTATTACAAATGGACTGATAACTGGAAAACTAGGTACACAAAATGGGCAGCAGGGGAACCAAAGGAGAAAAACGCTTGTGTCTATCTAGATCTTGACGGTACTTGGAAAACAGCATCTTGCAATGAAAGCTACTTTTCAGTTTGTAAGATATCTGATGGTAAGCAAATAAATGCAATAATTTTAAAGACATGTTCCTAATTCCATTAGTCTGCTTAATCTTAGAGATTTTGCCCTGGCTGAGGCTAAAACCCTCAGAGGAATGTGCTTCAGGATACCATCTACCTCCCCTGCAGAATTCAAAGGTTTGCTATTGGGTGATATATGAATTCAGGCACGTGAAAGTCTCTTGTGCAAACAGGTATGGCTGCACTGCTTTCGTGGTAGTCATAACCGTTTGCATACGATGAATCTCTATCTTCAAGGTATTTTATTGTTTCTGAGGCTTAAGCATAAATCACACTTGAGATTGTGTGTAACAAAAGTAAGCGCTAGGAACATGCACTGACTGTGTGAACTGCAGAAACCGGGTAAATTCACACACACATGTCACCGAGTCAAAATATGGGCAAGAGTTTCACTCCTATCCATTATTGCTAAAGCAGTTGTGATGTAGCTGTAAGAGCATTGGGAACGTAAATGATACTTTAACTCTTCGTAGAGGTAGGCAGAGGCATATTTGCTTGTAGATTTTGTAGAATTGTGTCATTTTCCCTCCTTGAGGTTTTAAGGCTACATAATATAGTCTGTTCCTGATGTGAGATTCAAGATAGATTTTGATACTTGAAGATGACCTATAATTTAAAAAACTTTCCAGCTGTACATTTGGTCTGCATACGCAGTGCAGACAGATAGAAGTGAATCGGAGTTGCACATATGATCAGAAAGAGAGACTAATTTGGCAGAGGCATGTTCCACTGATGGCTCCCTTGTACAAAGCAACAACGTATAGAATAGAGACCAGGCAGCTGTACAACATGGGGCTGTGATATCAGTGATTCATTATCCTACAACAGCTTTCTGTGCAGTGAGAATGCAAATTCGAGATCTGTATCATGCCTCAGGGCTTGCTTTCCTCACAGTACTGCCAAGGCAGTTAGTTAGATGCTGCAGGAAGGGATTTGTTTTCTTGTCCTCAGAAATGTGATTGGAGAAATAAGATTTTTCACACACTTGACTGCCTGACTCTCCCCGTTGTCTGAGCTGGGGGCCTGTAGGAATGGTCAGAAGTAAGGGTCTAGATAAAAAAAAGCTGAGTGAGAGAAATCCCACCCTATTTATACACATATCCTATCTCATAGGTTGCTCATAATGCAATACCAATTTCATAACATACAACTTATTTAGCTATAGCTCCTACTGGCCCTGCTCAGCTCTCCGGAGACTGCCCTGAAGGAACTGATCTCCAAGCTTGGATCCCTTACCGTGGCCACTGTTACTACCTCGAAGCATCATCTGGGACAAGCTGGGCACTGGCTTCCCTTGAGTGTGCTCGGTTAGGTGAGAACCTTCATTATCAACTGACAAGATTTATACAAAAGTTTATACAAAATTCACATAAAAATATAAAAGCACTGATTTAAAAAAAAAAAGCAAAAAGGCATTAGAAATACTTTATTTACCTACCAAGCTATTCTAAGTCTGGCACAACAAAAATAAACTGACAGAAGCCACTTTGTGCAGCCTTCCATTCTCCCAGGGGCTGCAGCCTCCCCAGGCACAGAGCTCCCCATCAGCTCCTGGCTTCTGGGGCACCATCCTGGGGTCAGTGGTGGGGGGTCATGGCCACTAAGCACCTCCAGGGCTCTATCTTCTGCAAGAAGTGATGGGGAAGCCAACAGAGTAGTGTGCATAATACTTCCAAAAGTTACTATTTGTACAGACTTGGAAGAGGAGGTCATTCCAGTCACTGCTCATGGTTATTTGCTTGTTAATGCCTTTCAGGTGCTACCTTGGTTTCGGTAGAAAACATGGATGAATCTGACTTTCTGATCCGTACAATACAACCACTTGAAAATAAAGTAGGAGGCTTCTGGATAGGACTTTACCGAAATGTGGATGGTAAAGTCTTACTTTCAATATTTAATTCGAAAATGCTTTGCTAGTATGAGAAAATTGAGGATGACTGTATTTTTACAAAAAAAGATGTGACCTTCTGCTGAAAAATGGGTTACTGTTACCTTTTTGAAGTAATTTGCTCAGCTAAGGAGTTAAAATATCCATGAGATACATTTTTTTTTTTTTTTTTAACTCTATATGCTACAATTCAGGCCAGTGGTTGTGGCTAGATAATGCTGCACTGGACTTTGTCAACTGGGAGGAGACAGAGTCCAGTGTGGAGCATCACTGCGTTGAAATGACTACACCATCAGGTTATTGGGACAACACCGATTGCTCTAGTGAAAAAGGATTTATCTGCAAAAAAATCAAAGGTATGTCCTCAGTGACTCAGTCCTTAGTGATAGAGCAGATCTGTTTACTAATAACTGTTCCAGCCCTCCATGACGTGTCTGGAAGTAGTTTCTGACAGTTTTGATTGGCGTATCCCACTTTCTAAACATTTGTAGCCGCCTGTTTTTGCAGACTGCGAGCTCTTCACATCACTGTTTGCACTTGCATGGGAATATGGTAAGATGTTGTATGCACCCTAGGTTGAGAACCAGACTTTCAGAAAACTTTTGAATACCCAGCACAGGCATTGGTATGGCATCTGTCAAACACTTGTGCAAACTTACTACTTTTCCAGGAACAAAGTATTTTAACAGTTCTTATACCCTTTCAAGGAGTAATTAATGCAAATACTCAAGCTTCCTCTTCAAGTTTATTATACTCAAAAAATATATTACTGCCCAGTGTCAAAAACTGGCTTCATATTGGGCCTGATTCAACAACCTTTAAGTCAATAATGGCTTAGGGATACTAAAAGGCCAGTTTTTTGTCTTGCAATAATAATATAAGGAGTACTTTCCTATTAAATGAAAACTTCTTATTAAACTTTCCTATTAAAACTTTCCTTTTAAACAAAAGTCATTACAGAAGCTGTCTTACCAGTATTCTAGAAAATTTCACACAATACTGTATATGTCAGACTAATGTTTCAGAGGTAAAAAACCCACATGTAGTATTCCCAAGCAGAGATGTAAAAGATACAATTGTCTGAAAGAAAGCATTACCATTCCGTTTTCTTAAGATAGTTGTTAAAATCAGTCTTACCTAAAAACTGGTAGGTGGCCATCTCTAAACCTTTGTACTTTCTTTTGTACAAGCTGTGAAATCAGGCTTAATTTTCCAGCTTTCGGATTGTGCATTGTCCCCAGTAAATCATGGAGAACATCTCTGTCCTATGCTGAAAACCTCATTTTCTGTGTAAAACTATTTTTATGATTCCTTTGTTTGGATGAAAAGTCAAAACGATGTGATTTCAATACTAAAGACATCACGAGACACAGCAGTTCTCATTAACATAATTGAAAATTTGGGGTTAACTTCTAATCATTTTGCACATATAGTCTTTAATTAAAAAAAAAAAAGAAAAAAACAAACTGAAATGTAATAAAAACCAGTCATCTCCCATGCACTGTTAATTTCCATGCTTAAATCAGCACAGGCCGCCAGCAGTAAATCAGTTAATCTCCATTGAAGATTTACTAACAACATACAAATTATATTCCATCTCACGTGGTGCTAAAATGACAAGGAAACACTAAAATCTGTCCATTGAATGATAAGATGCTCTGATATGTAACCATTTCCTACCTTAGTAGGGGATTCTGTTGTCTTGTACCTGTTTGCTTTACTTTCTGCTTTGCTTTTGTTTCATTTTATATTTTGCCTTTAGAACTTCTCCTCTGGGTAGCAAGTGTGTTTTCAAACTGTAATGTAAAAGAGCCAAGAGGAGAAATATTTTCTTGATAATTTAAGGAGCCTGGATTAAGAATAGTTTTTCTTACTTTATAAGAACATCCAATATGTTTAATTATTCTTCTTTTCTGAGTGTCAAACATTTTTTGCACTTCAACAACAAAAAAGATTTTCTAAAGGTCTTTTCTTTTTCTCTGCCTCTTTCTTAAGCATAGGCAAATGGGCAGATTACAGTCTTGATTTAGAGGACATTCTCTAGGGAAGACATTCAAGAATCTTAAATTTAATTCTAACAGCAGAATCACTGGACATGTAGAGCTTCCTAAAATGTGCTATGTGAAATTAATCTCCAGAGTTGTACATCATGTTCTTAGTAAAGGAAAATTAATATTTCAGGAAAAATGTAAAAATGTGGTTTTGAGTGACCATAGAAAAGAGTCAGGATTTGAATGTTGGTAGATATAATTCATTTAAAACTTGATATTGTTTTTAATATTATAATTTGGTAATGTCAAGTAGGAAGGTAAAACCTTGATAGTGTATTTTTTACCTCACTTATGTTGCCTTTTATAACAGATATTTATGTTACTGATGCAATGGTAATACTTCAGGGGTTTTTGTTCCTGTATAATTTTAGCAAAACAATCAAACTGATGAATTCTAATGAAGTGTTATATTATTTCTTTCTGATATTCATTGAAGTTGATCCAAGTGGGAGTCCTCTACAGCAAAAAGGTGAGAACTTTCAAAAGAAAATTAACAAAAATCTAAGTGCAAGAGGAATTTAAAATGGATTTTCCCAAATCACCCCCTTTTAGAGAACAAGTCTTGCTGACAGTTACTGGGATGCATGGTTATGTATCACTCAGGTAATCCCACAGTGCCTTTTACATGCACATGAGCACTCACATGTTCTCGGTCAGCTGGACTGCTGCAGGGCTAGCCCTGAGCTGACACGCTCAGCAGTGACCCAACTTTTGACTAAATTTGAGAACAGGCACAGAGAGCTTAAACTAGGCTGTTAAAACCTATGTAGATGCGTATGCAAATATCTTGCATGGGTATTAGTGTAAATAATATAACATAAAAATATTGTAAACCTAATTTCCAAATAATTTGCATCCCATATCCTTACCTAAAGCAAGTATTTCCATTAAATCCTTACAAGCACCCACTGTATGCATTGCATATACCTGTAATCCAGATTCACTAAAACCATGTTAGCTTTAGCAACAGAGACCTGACCAGTAACAATTCAGGGCTCAGATGTAGACTGAACAGACTTCAAGTTCAGGCAGGAGAGAACATCTTCTCCATGTTTTTCATGTTATATGTGGAAAAAAATTTGCTAAGATTTCTCACAGTTATTTGCTTTCATTTCAGACAAGGAAAAGAATGAAGAGACTCACCTATCTGTTCATATGTCTGTTTGGCTACTCATTTTCTTGGCTATTCTCATTCTTCTTGGAGCTGGCATGTCAGTCTATTTCTACAAGAGAAAAAGACAAAACCAACTATCAACAGTTTCTGGCAATGAAACACTTGTAAAATCATGTATTGATGACTGAAGAATTGATGAGAATGTGTCCTGTGGCATGTACAGATTCAGAGGAGCAAGTTGCTGAGATTAAAGGATGTATCTCTTAAAAGTCTCTAGTGAGGGTATTGACAATCTTAAATTAAATTGCTTTTATCTTTTTGCACTAGCAGTCTCTTTTGTATCATGCATATTTTACAAAATTTGGAATTATGGATTGATGTTACAGTTTTGTAACAGCCAAGATGTTCTCACGTGCCTTAGCAAAAACACTAGTGTAAATAACTTGTCAAGTACAAATAAATATACTGAAAAAGGACCATAGAATTCAACTAGTGAGAACAAGTGTTAAAAAAAATGCGATTACTATTTAGAACTGTATTCTCATGACTTTGTGGACATTGCAGAGAACTCAAAAAATAAAATCTGCCTGACTCTGTTGCAATCTTGAACTTGTTTTGTACCACAAACTTCACACCATCAGACCAGCACTTTTATTGTTCCTTATAGCAGTATTCTATTACACTTACTTATAAAATGGTACTTCATGTACTTATCCCAGACAATTTTGAGATAGAAAATTTTGCTATTATAATTTTCTGCTATGGAAAACATAGTTCATACCAGCAAAGGTATGGTTTTAGTCTTTTTTTCAATCTGCTAATATGATTGTTAAGTGTAGTATGTTCACTAACATGAATTAAAATATTCTCACTCTTGCATTTTTCCTTCTTTCTATTAATGTTTTGAAATAAGCAAAGTTTTCATTAGTATGATTTTCAGCTTCAGACTTCCTTTTGAACCGAGTGAGAGGAAAGGGGAAGTGCTTCTCTCTGTCACTTTGAATTTAGCTTGAACAAGCACCAGCTTGCCATTTTTAAATGTACGAAAAAGGAACTGAAAACTAGGAATGTAGCAGATGATACTGTACTAGGAATTTGCAAGAAGACTAAGTTTAAGATGATAGAAAAAGAGTGGAAAGCATTGCAAAATAGCATTTCAGTGAGCTGCAAATATAATTTAGACACTAAATACCTTATGGGGAAGAGTGCTTAGCAGATAGCCCCAGCAAACAACCTGACATCCCCAGCCTACACAGGGTCTACTGAGGAAGCTGGAAAGAGAAAAGAAATAATAACAAAAAGTACAAAAGTTTCTTTTATAGGCACTGGACTCCTGTTTTCTTTGTGTAAAGACAATCAAGAATTCAGCACACTGGTGAGAACAGGTTATTGCACAACTGAAATGCAGCACGTAGGACACTGACCTGTGGGGGTGGAACAAGCCTCTCTTTCAATACCTGAAGGGAGCCTACAAGAAAGCTGGAGAAGGACTCTTTACAAGGGCACATAGTGATAGTACAAGGGGCAATGGCTTTAAACTGAAAGAGGTGAGACTTCAATAAGATATAAGAAAGAAATTTTTTACAATGAGGGTGGTGAGACACTGGAACAGGTTGCCCAGAGGAGTTGTGGATTCCCCATTACTGGAGGTGTTCAAGGCCAGGTTGGATGAGGCTTTGAGCAACCTGATCTAGAGGAATGTGTCTCTGCCCATGGCAGGGGGGTTGGAACTAGATGATCTTTAAGGTTCCTTCCAACCCTAACCATTCTACGATTCTGTGATCCCAAAAAGTCTGTAACCAGCATCAAGCTGGTTGGTCATGGGAAAGGGGCAGCTCTGAAGTGCTCAATTCTTCTTTTAACCTACCTCAGTGTCTGCACTAATCTCCCTCCATCACTCTGTGTCCTTGGGGAGCTGAATCCTCACAAGCATCCATTTAGACAAGAGGAGGACTAAAACCCAGTTTGGAGCAGAGTGCAGCTGGCACTTTGTGAGGCAGAGGAGGGAACTGGGCAGCAATGTGTCCTCCAGGTATTTTCTCTTGGGATCCTCTCTGTCAGAGCTATTTAACTTTGATTTCAAATGTATCTGAAATATGGTTTCACTCAGTAAACTTGGCTTCTATTTCTCTCCCACCCCATCATTGGCTGTGACACCACTCAGCTTTATGACTTCGAGCTACTTCTGCAAGCCTTGCCCACACTAAGCTGTCCCTGAATGTCACCTGCAAATAGAATAGTTATTATTAAACAATTTACTCAATTCCTACTTTTATTGAGATCCAGCCACCTTTTTTTCCTGAAAATGTTTTTCTCTCTTAGTACTTTCTAACAGTCAACAGTTTAGCCATTTTTTTCCTCACACCTTGTAAATAAAAGCAAAGATAGTTACTCCTTATATGACATCTTCCTAGATGATCTTTAAGATCCCTTCCAACCCAAACTAGTCTATGAGTCAATATATCTTGCTACTGACTATTTAACTTCTCATTTTTTTTCAATTTTGTTATCATAACTTCTTTTAATTTCACTGATGTAAAGAAACAGAAGGAACAGTAGGACTTGTCTACACGTGAATATTTGCCAGCACAACTTTGTGATGTAGTTGTACAAGAATTGCCAGGCCAATATAAGTCTTCAAATGAGCATTTTGGTCACATTAAAATGAGCTTTTCCAATTTAGCTTACGTTTGGCTTTGTCCTGGGACACTCTCATTAGCAATTTCTCAGATAGATGAACACGTCCTTTTGCTTGATGAAAATATTCCAGGCAAAAGTTTCCCTCCTCTTACAGGGAAGATTACCACTGGCCTATAGCACTGAACATCACTTCTTTCAGGTCTTTGACAAGTAGTTATAAACAGCCTCAAACCATGAGCAAGGCAAGCAGAGTAACAGTGCAGGAAAAAAACAATTTTAGCCCTCAAAGTAAACAATTCCTAATGCACTGAAATCCTTTAAAATTTACTCTCTTTCTTCTAGCTATGTAGAACTGTGATATTTTAGTGATGTACTGAGCCGCTGGGGTTTTGCCTCCCTTTGTTTCTGAGATGTAAGGGTTAAAGCAGAGACTGACTTTTTAATCATTGATATTTTGCTGCAGGTTTCTTGTCACCACTTCTCAAGCTGCTTTTTAGAGGTCCGTCCTGTGTAGCTCCCCAACAGCTGACACAAATATAATACTAGCAAAGTCCTAGAAAAAGACATATGTCACCACCTCTAGTTACAAGGATGGAGACTTCACTTTTGGGAGCGACTTGCTCTTCCAAGAAAGCAGCATTTGCAATGTGCACTTTAGTTATTTCAAAATACCATGTGACAGGATATTTCCTTATTTAGAGTACAGTGCTTTATCCATCAGCCCCTTGACACAGAGAAGGACCTGTCACTATCATCACTCAGAAGGATTTTATTCACTGCTAATCTTATAGTACAACCTATGGTAGAGGAATGAAAAGCAAGTTATATTTGCAATGAGTTTCTCCAGGTTCCTAGTTTTTCTTTCCCTCGTGCATGCTTCATTACAGTCACTGGGTAAGTTTCCTGTTGATTTTGGGTTATACTAGATATGAAAACGCTTTTTTTTGGGCAGCTTTACAGTTTTAATTCATAGACTGTTTATTCTGCATTTTTCATCAGATCTGATACATGATCTAAAGAATATGTTGGATATTACCCTGACAGTTCCTGATTCACAGAATAAAAGAGGGAGATGTAGGGATGTTGGAGGAAAAAGAAGTAATAAAACTGGGATCTTTAAAATGGAAATTCTTTCCATGGAAACATTAAATTTGATAGCACTGTATGGGAGAGTGATGAGAGATGAGGAAGCATGGAGCCCTTTCCATTTACCCTCCTCATAAAACTCATGGTGCAGTGGTCAGTCAGAGTTTTAAAGCTGTGTTTCCATAGATGCCGTGCAAGTTTCTCTTTCTGCTTCAAGACATGAGGTATAAGAAGGAAGAACTGGCTCCTCCCCTCCTGTCTGACCAAATTAGAAGAACAGTTCTAGTCTGAAGATGTATATGACTTACTGGGTATAGCTATAGAGAGAAAAAATAAAGCAGTAACGTATGTAGAGCTGAGCGGATGAATGTGTTTGCATGAATGTGAGATTTAGAGCGTATATCAGAAATTTCAGGATAAAAGAATGCTCCTGTAATACTGTGAGAGTCTAAAAAGATGAATCATTTATAACCCTAAAGAATCTGAGCTGAGGGTGAATCTGCAAGACCTCTCCAAATGCAGAAATGTGGAATTGAAACCTAAAGTATTTACTGCGTAAATATGTTCATGACAACCTGATCTGTATTCTCTCTGGTCAGCTATCATTTTTCTTTAAACAATTAATGAAAAGATGGAGCGATCAAGTGAACCTATTGAACTTTATAGAATACAATAGTGCATTGAACTTACTGTCTGAGATCCGACTTGTGGGTTTTCTGTCTTCAGGAACCACAACTTATCAGCAACTTATCATCATAGAATTTGACTTTCCTACAAGGTATATATATCAAACTCTAAACACAGTATTTAAAACCCAAATTTTACTAACACAACATTTTATTTAAAATCTCCAGCTACACAAGGGGGAAAAATGATAAAAACTAGTTAAAAAAGATGGTATGACCTCTCAACTGAAGTAGATAGATATACTGACAGATTGATCCATTACTAGGAAGTCAGATTTATAATTTTATGATTATTTTTATATGTTCTCTTAACCCTTTCTTTCCGCTAGATACCTTTACATTACAAGGGAATGCCAAGGGACAGCCATGTCTATTCCCTTTCAAATATGAAGGCAAACAGTACACTGAGTGCACAGATGCTGGTAGGTCAGATGGCTGGCTCTGGTGTGCGACAACTGCAGACTTTGATGCTGATCAACTGTACGGATTTTGCCCACTAATAAGTAAGTCCTGCACTTTATTTACTAACTTGTCATGAAACGTTGAGGAAAACAGTTACTGAGCTACCAGGTTTGTTATCAGCTTCCAGCTGCACACCCTCAAGACAAACCTTGATAGAGTAGCCCAAATAAAAATCATTGGCTGAACATTAGCCTCAGTAGCCACGTGCTCCCTCTAAAGTGAGCGGAAAGGAAGAGGTGCCTCCAGAATGCAGTTCAGCCCAGCCAGGTTCTGACTCACTGGCTGGAGGTGGCTGTTTCTCTTTGTGGACCAGAGAGGTGAGGAGGCTCCTCGATATCTCAGTTTATATAACTGAAACGCATGGTATGACCAGCATGAACTTAGACTGATATCTTCCTTTCAAAAAATTCCCACTGCTTTTTATTCCTCAGGCATGCCCTGTAGGCCAATTCTCACTCCTATATACTGTTTTTTTCCCCTTAACATTCATTTCTTGTCTTGTTCTTGTCTCCTATTGCCAGCCTACACAAAAATGCTGCTGCTGAAATTATCTTCCTCTCCCATCTTTGTATTATCTTCTGCACAAAACCTGTGTCTGGGTACCTCCACCTCAGGACACAGACCATTTAGCTTTTCTCACTAACAGCCGTCCCAATAACACAACAGTTTCAGAAGGTTTTCAGAGTTTTTCTGCAAACAAAGACTGCAGCTGATATGCATATTGGTGCTACACAAACCGGTTTTATAGCTCCTTGGGCTGTCCAGGGCCAGGTTCTGCCATTTTTGAAAAAGCTGCTTCTCTTGATGATGAGCTAAGAGGGAGTTCCTGTTCTGTGAGGAGGAAGAGCCTCCAGAGTCATAGTCTACCTATGTGCTTGCTTTCCTCCTCTGACTTCACCTTGGAATCTCTTTTTTCAATAAACAAGATGCACCTGGTTTATCTAGTACTATATTTTGTGGATAAAAGCAAATATGGGAAACTCAATCACTCCCTTCTAAAAACTTAGAAATTTAAAATAATGTTTTTAATTTCAAAAAAACTACGCTTTTTTTAAAAAAAAAATATTATACCTATGTTGCTTACCAGCCTAGGCTGCAGCTCCAAAAATGTCATTGCATCTTCCACAGCCAGGAAGAAATGGCCTGCCTTTTGTAGGTGGGGCCTAAACCTTAATTAGATAATTACAAGCCAGCTGGGTGATAGCCATATACCTAATCTGATTTCAATTTTTCTGGTGCTTTAAAACTGATGATAGCATACAGTTAATACTGTACATTTTTAGAGATTTTTGCATCATGACATACATTGTTTGCTTTTACCTGGTGCAATGTCAATCCCCTAATAGCAGCACTCTATGTCACTTCTTCTTCCAGATGACACAGAAAGATTTTGGACAGAAGATGTCTCAACTGGCATTCACTATCAGATAAACTCAGAATCAGCTCTAACATGGCACCAAGCAAGGAAAAGCTGTCAACAGCAAAATGCAGAACTATTAAGCATCACAGAGATACATGAGCAAACATACATAGGAGGTAATATGATAGAGAACAAGACCTTAAGTATGCTGCCCCAGAGCTTTAGATTATGAAGTTGGCTGCCTTGTCTTCTGTCTCACTAACGAAGACAGGCTGGCAGGGGTGGTTCAGCAGCTACCAAATGGGAGATAGTCTGAACTGCCCTTCCCCTAGCTGGTGTTTTTTTATGAAGGTTTGTTCCCAAACCTCTATAGGGAGAGAAATGGTCCCATCCCACCTTTGTGGTCCAGGTGGGAGCTCCCGTATCTTCTGCAGCCTGTCCCAAGGGCAGGGTGTCCTCTACTTGCCTTTGTGCTGGTGTACTGGTTCCTGAGAAGGACTATGGTCTGGTCCTCAAATTTACCTTTTTCCTCTGTGTTTCAAGGATTATTAATCTTTCTAGGAGAACACATGATGACAGCTAGATTGGTCCTAATATGGATACATTTGCATATATAAACTCCAAGTAACTCCCGTGGATTTCAGATACAAGTATCGTGGTTTCGGTTTGGTTATAAATGAGAAGGAGACTTTGAAACCATTCTCACAGAAAAAAATCTGAAAGCAACTGATTGGCACATTGTCTTTGTAATCTTTTTGATATGTTTACTCCATTAAATCTGTTACAGAAACATATTAACACAATTCTCTAATGAAAATAAGATCTTTTTTGCATCTCTTATATTAGATTGAAACAAAGTGAGATAAGTAAACTCTTATTTAATTTGTGAAATAAGATGCTCATTTGCTCTTTAACTATTGAGATCTCTGTTAAGTCAATATTTATTCATTTACATATTTACTTCTAAAATCTGTGCACCTCAGTAATGCGGAAAGTACTGGTTTGGGGCTGGTTTAAACTAAGAAATATAAATTTCTTTTGACTTTTATTCTTTTAGATGAACTTGCTAAGAATGAAGATAGGGAGATACAATTGACTTTTTTTCTAATTTAGATCTAACTAAAAAATTTGATTTTGCATTCTGGATTGGATTGAACGCTTTGAATTTCAACAGTGGATGGCAATGGGCTGGGAGCAGCCCTTTCAGATATTTAAACTGGGCTCCAGGTAAGAACTGTATCTAGTTTGTAGTCTTTCAATGGATTCTAATAAGACAGCAACTAATAGCCCTAGATACTTTTATTCCAGGAAAGCTCATTTTTGTTTACAATAGCTGAAGATCTATACCTTCACTTTTAAAAGTACACTTCCAAATTACAAAGTTCACTGTGGCTGTCAGCTATAGCAGGTTCTTTATTTTCTTTTATAAACAAAGAGCTTATTTATGAAAGCAGAATCTCATTTGAAGTGATATATAACCCTACAGATTAGAGATCAGAATTTTTCCGTAATGTGTTGTCCGAAAGTATAAACATAAATCAAATCTTCCAATAGTAGCAAAATATTTATAAAATAATGGCACTATGTGTCTGGAGAAATTCTAAATATTATTCAGAAACTTACAGAGCCAGTTTATAATTCTTCAGCAGTGTATGCAAATTTACATTACACTGGGCCACCTCAAGGAAGGGTGATGGGGGAGTTTGTGGTGCTTTTCACATGTGGGGAGTTTTTCTGTTTGGTTTTTGCTGCTTTGTCCTGCGTTTTCTTTGTTCCATGACTATTTCAAGCCATCTCCTGTTTTGGAAAAGTTACAAAGTGGAAAAGGAATAATTAAACTCTCCTCTAAGTTTTCAAAAATTCTGTATCAGGCAATCTCTTTTGCTGCTTACAGAGGTTTTTGCACACTGCTACAGAGAAGAGAAAAGCTATTTTATAGGAAAGTAGAATTGTGAAAGTCTTGAGATATACTGGAGGCACGTTATAATTTAAAACTGAGCATTTTTAAATTTGGAAAATTTTGACACAGGACAAAAGTCTAGCTTCAGCTGTTCTGTTTGTGAGCATCAGAATATCAGGAAGAGAGCTAGAAATTTTCCAGTACTGTCCTGACACAAAGTCAATGGAAGGTCATTACTTCACTCTCTAAACACAGACCAAAAGCAGCAGCCTACAAACTACAACAGCAGTTATCCTATGGGAGAGGGCTTCTTCATATTAAGCATTGAAGAAATCAGAATAAATTAACGTTTCTACTGATAGTGTGATAGTTTTATTAATATTTTTATTTATTTTTACTGTAAAATTATGTTTTCTTTCTTACTAAAAGGAAGTCCTTTCCTGCTCCCTGGGAAAATCTGTGGAGTCATGAATCCCAGAAAGAATGGTAAATGGGAAAACCAAGCATGTAACCAGAGACTTGGGTACATTTGTAAAAAGACAAACTTCAGTTCAAAGTCTGACACTACACCCAAAGGTAGGTTAGTAAAATAAAAAGAAGGATTTTTTTCTGACTTCTAGAAAGAGTAAGCTGTAAAGATCTGCAAATGATAAACCATTATTTTTCAATCAAGATATTAGGAACCTTTGAAAAACACAGCTATACATACACACACAGACTTTTATATATTGCCTTTTTCCTCTCCTTATGTATTAACCATTCATAGGACAACATTATTATTTTGTTCTATCATTCTCTCATTCATTCTTGCAAACCAGATAGAAGCTGCTCTGTCATGGAAACCAGTGCCAGCAATCAAATTTGCACAAACACAGTAGAAATTTTAAGCTTCTCATTTGCTCCAAATGAGCAAATCCAGTTACTCTAATATTAATGCAAAAAGTCCTCCTCTGATGACAACAGCGTGCAATGCATTGAGTTCCTTTGAGCAGAGCAGGAGGAGCAGCAGTATTCACACAGGCTACATACCATTCATGGGCCACCCTGACCTGGAGCTTCAGTGACACAAGGTGACGATGAATGTGCCACACTCAGGGGGAATCTGCTGGAGGCTGTTGCCTGGGAAGGTTGAAAAAGATACTTTTAAAGAAACAGTTATATTAAAGAAAGTAGAGAAATAATTTCAGAGAATCTTTACTCTCCTATTAACTTTAAAAATAAATGCAGGACTCTTTTTAAGGCAAGCTTAAGGTAAGCTTTTAAAGATATTTAGGAATCTAAGTAATAAAAAAGCCACTGAGTTAATATGAAGAGAAAACTACCAGCTCTGCACTAATTTGCACTGTTTACTGGCCTGTAGTTACCTAAGAGTTACTTCACACTTCTCCATTTCTTAAAATTATATGTGTTTATAAGATGGCTTCAAATAGGAGGCAGAACCTAATGTCAACCACTGTACGCAGCATGGGAGACCATGACACACTGACCGAAACCGTCTAGGGGCAAAGAGAGGAGAGGCTGACGTCTTCTTTGGTCTCTCTTTCCTCCCAGAGCATTATTTCAAATTGCACTTCTGACAGAATGTGGGCATTTTTCAATGATTGTCTACTTAAGGAGACATCATTCTATTTGCTATAGAATATATATTTATATACTTATATATATACTGAAATATGTATTTGTACTTTTATACATATATATAATTTTAGCATACTGTGCCTTAATATTTGTTTTTCATTTGAACATATTTGCATTTCTAGCTACAGCTTTATGTTTACTCATATAGTCCCTCTCTTGTAAAAAGTGCTCAAGAGACCTCATTGTAGTGTCCTTTATTTCCCTCTTACAAAATTGTTCTGAAAAATTGTGCTTTGATTTTAGAAGAATTGAGACCTATAAAGTGCCCGGATGGCTGGTGGCCGTATGCGGGCCACTGCTACAGCATTCAACGGGAACCCAAAATATGGAAAGATGCTCTGACTTCATGTAAGCGCCAAGATGGAGATTTGGCAAGTGTCCACAACATTGCTGAATATAGCTTTCTAGTGTCACAGCTTGGTTACAGTGAGTATATATGTAGACCTGTATTGCGTTTGCCCTCTCTGTAATGTAAAAAAAATCATGGGCTTCATGATGAATATTAATGCTTTCTCTGAAATGCCACAAGTGGAAGGCTGAATCTAACTTACGGTGCTCTCTTATGTTGTTGCTGTTATGTAAACATAGAAGTATATTTATATTTATCAAGAAATAGCCTACATTATAAAACATTATAAAGCTGGAAAAGAAAAAAAAAATTGGTATTCCTAACAGAAACACACAGAAATCTCTAATAATTGCACTTTTGGCATCTTTATTCTATTCTCCATATATTCAGAACTGAGCTCCAAACCTAGAAGAAATTTAACTTTTTGCTGAGATTAAAACCTCTTGCTGAGGTTAATGTCTTGCTATATCTCCCTCTGAGAAAATAGCATCTTTTAGTGTCTGATTTTCCTTGGATCTGTAGCAACCAGTCCTGACACTGGCTGCACATGCTGGACTTGGTGAACGCTCTTGTCGGGCCATTACGAGCCCTCTCATGTTTGCCCATTAAGGGGGTGTATTGACAGGTGTCTACATGGCTTGGACTCAGCATGACCTCCTGACAGGCGAAACACTCATGGCCACTCACTGTCCTACCTTCCGTGCTAGGAGCCGTTTTGTTTTTCTAAGTCACAGATACTCAGAAAGTTTGCAAAGATCTTACGTCAGTCATAAAAATCCCTGTGTTAATTAAACTCAGGATTTCTGGATAGAATCTGAGGCCTTTTCAGTACAGACCAAGATGCATCTTGCTGCAGGTCTGAGAGGAAACCAGCATTTTTGTTAAAGCAGGAAGACCACCTTTCATGTACCAAGTCCCAAAATTATCACTCCCTGTTTGTTCACTGTACTGCATAGCAGACCATAAGCAAATCTACTTCTTTTCACCCTTCAGAGCCAACAGAAGAGCTATGGCTGGGTCTGAATGACCTGAAGGCTCACTTCTATTTCGAGTGGAGTGACGGGACTCCGGTGACGTTCACCAAATGGCAGCGCAGGCATCCCACCTACACAAATGGTCTGGAGGACTGTGTTGTTATGAAGGGGCAGGTATAACCATGCAGTCGTTTTATAGTAACGCAAACTAATAACTACATCAGTCTGAAATCACTTGCCTTTATATACTTATTCAGGAGTCATTGCGTATCTTAGCTTAAAATAGTTTTTCCCATAAATTTGGCATCAACCAGAGGGGAAGTTCAGAGGACAGGAGAGATCAGAAATAGAGAAGTAGCATTTTTCTAGTGCTACCTTTTGAGATTTGTTATCTGGTGAAAAGTCTGATCTAGAAATTTTACATTAGATTCATTGTCTTGGTTGCAGCAATGAAAAAAGTTATAGCTCTGGGAGAGGAACGGGGATGAACTAGTAAACACATTGCGCGGTTGTCGTAGATGCAATTTGCATACCTCATTTTCCAATCCAACAGACCATTATGTCCCTCAGTGTCACTTCTTTGAGGCATGGCATTGAGGCATGGAGACCTGGAACTAGGGCATGTTTCTTCAGCTGTGACATAAAAAGAGCACTAACACCTACCTGCCAAATATCTGACCTAAAATCCTATAGTATTTCTGACTGCTTGACTCACAAACTTTATTTTCTTGCAAGACACAGTTGTTTGACACATTTGCATGCATGTGCAGGCACATAGATACGCACACAAAAAGTATCTTGAATTTTAAAAGAATCAAATTGAAAATGCTGTTATGAAAGAAATGCTATTATTGAAAGAACTGTTATAGAATAGTATTGATGTTTGCTAGTATTAGGCATCAATATAATTGATTTTATGGGGGAAAAAATCTTCTATTTAAATTTTATTTTTACGTAATTTCTTTTTTAAAAAATATCAGTCATTTTCAAAGTCTTCTCCTTGATGGATAAAATAGTTAGATTTACTGCAACACACTCAGATGTGCATTATTTCAGTTTCATTGATCGTTATCCAGAAGTCTAGTGAAATAATCCTCCTCTGAATGCAGATCCATTGGCCCCGGATGAGATGTATCTTTCCAAACTCTCTCATTAAATAGATAGTTACAATAGTTAATTAATGCTGAGCTTTCAAGATGTTGTCTATTTCCTCCTTTCATATCAAAACAGCATCAAATGGATCTTAAACCAATCCTGACAGATGTGTCTGTGTTTTAAAACAAAAAAATAAATCATCAGCAATGATTCTATAGCTTTCTTAGGTAATATATTTCAGTGGCCTTGTAGTGAAGAAAGAGGAAAACATTTGTTTTCTAATGTTTATGCATAAATACCCCTTTTTTCTAAACATTTGTTTCTTCTCTCTGCTATTCCAGGATGGATACTGGGCAACTGATGTTTGTGATAAGCAACTTGGTTACATCTGTAAGAAGAAGCCTTCATCGCAATCCTCTGAAAAAGAGACAATTGAGGACCCCGGCTGCCAGAAAGTAAATGCTCTCTCGTAAATTAATTATGTTGAGAAAAATGAACAGGAATTAATTTACTGTTTCCTGCTTCTTTTAGAGTCTTTGTATTTATAACTTCTGAAAAATCCACTCTTCAGGAAACCTAGTATTTTCTGACTAGCAATATATGCATTTTTCATTTGGGGTCTGAAAATACTGAAGAAAGTCAGGATTCATTTACATGTACGGGAATGCTGCCTTTCCCTCCATTCCCAGATGAGCCTCTCTGTGACAAAATTACATATATCTTTTAAATCATAATTTCACCATTATTCTCTCTGTTTATGCTCTTAGCATAACAATACATGTAAAATTACCAAAAGCCACTTTCTCTCTTCTCTCAGCTCTGCTGTCTATTTAAAGGCTTTATAAAGTCCTTGCTATATAAGAATGACAAAAGAAAGACAATAATTTCAAAACAGAAAAGGATCAGCTTTTCTGTACCACGTTCCTACCCATGGACTACTTAGTTGGCTTTTGAGTGATATCAGCAGGTTATTTTTTCCAAACAACTAATTTTTTCAGAATTGACCTTTTCAGAAAACCATTGTATGTATATTGTTCAGCATAGATCTCTATAAGAGCAGGAAGAAGCAGGGTTGTTGTAATGATACTCCTTTCTGCCCTCCCCACAAAAAAGCACTGACTGGGTTTTTCTTGGCTTCGGAAGTCTCCTTACCCATTGGACTTAGGGATGGCAGGGGCAGCTTTCAGGAGCTGTGTTTGTACGTGAATTCATTTCCATATTGCAATATTTTTGTATTTGATTATGTCAGATCCTGCAGCTCTGGAAGACTGGAGTTGCAGCAATCCCCCTGAATGAATCACAAGCTCATTATGGTACAGTTTGCATAATTCCAGCCTTACAGAGCACTGGAAGCAATTGCAAATAGCACAGTCACAATTTTCTTTGAAAAGTCACGAACACGTAAAAGAGAGAAAACCTAAGATTTTAACATCATCCTTTAAACAAAATAAGCCTTCTGTAGGAGCAAACAGCAACAAAAAGCCAGCTTTTGTTTATTAACATATTGGCCCAGTCTCATCTTGTTTTCAAGCTCAGCTGCAACAAATTTAACATTAAATACTTATACACAAAACAGTGGAGCTAATTGCTATATTGAAGTCTCTTTCAATATCACATTAAGAACCTTATGCTTGTCATAGGGTTGGAGAAGATACGGTGTTCACTGTTACCTGGTGGGCTCTGTGCTTTTGACGTTCTCAGAAGCAAATAGGACGTGTGAACAAAGCAAAGCTTATCTAGCTACAGTGGAAAGCAGGTAGGAAAATATCATTTTCTATACTTCAAAAATCAGTGTTTCTGATGCAGAAACCTGTAAAACCTGTCCATTTTTTGAACTCTTCAAGTGTTCTATTAGAACTTTTCAAAAATGTTGTAGTAGTAAGCCAAATAATATTACCCACTGTCGCGGTTTAGACCCAGCTGGCAACTAAGCACCATGTGGCCCCTTGCTCACTGCAGTGGGATGGGGAGGAGAAAATATAATGAAAGGCTCATGGGTCAAGATAAGTGCCGGCAGGGATCTCTCATCAATTATGGTCATGGGCAAAACAGACTCAACTTGGGGAAAAAAAATCAATTTAATTTGTTACCAATTAAATCATGGCAGGATAATGAGAAATAAAACCAAATCTTAAAAACACCTTCCCCCCACCCATCCTTTCTTCCTGGGTTCAACTTTGCTTCCAATTTCTCTCTCTCCTCCCCTCCAGCTGCAAAGGGGGATGGGGAATGGGGGCTGCGGTCAGTTCATCACATGTTGTTTGTGCCACTCCTTCCTCCTCATGGGGGGGACTCCTCACGCTCTTTCCCTGCTCCAGCATGGAGTCCCTCCCACAGGAGACAGTCCTCCACGAACTTCTTCAATATGAGTCCCTCCCGTGTTGATGCAGTCCTTCAGGAACAGACTGTTCCAGCATAGTCTTCCCACAGAGTTACAGCCTTCTTCGGGCACAGTCACCTGCTCCAGCATGGGATCCTCCACGGGCCTCCATGGCTGCAGGTGGATTTCTGTTCCACTGTTAACCTCCATTGGCTGCAGAGAGGCTGCCTGCCGTCTCACCACGGGCTGCGGGGGAATCTCAGCTCTGGTGCACCTTCTCCCGCTCACTCTTCACTGATGTTGGTGCCTCCATAGCTGTTTCTCTCACATCCCATTCCTCTCTCCCCACTGCCACACTGGGCCCAACTGATCCCGCAAACCTTGGCAACCCCCAGTGGGACGAGCTCTGCCCAGTGGGACGAGCTCTGCCCAGTGGGCACTCCGTGAGCCGGGAGCTTTGGAGCACTCCCTGAGAGTTTAGGGTGAACGAAGGCCCTCGGCTGACATCGACGGGCTGCAGGGAGCTGCTCCCCAGCCTGGGGCTGCACATGGGCCTGCCAGACACCCCAGCTGTGCTCCCGGCTTCCCCGGCAGGTTTTGTTTTAATTCTTAAACATCTTATCCCAGAGGCACTACCACCATCACCGATGGGCTTGACCTTGGCCAGAGGTGGGTCCAACGTGGGGCCAAGGAAGCTTCCAGCAGCTTCTCACAGGAGCCGCCCCTGCAGCCCCTCCCCTGCTACATACATGCAGGGAAAAAAAAGGCTCAATGTTTTACAGCTTTCTACTTAATCTATTATAACAGTTTTCAAATTCTAGGGGTACTTGAGTTAAACAGTTTTCTCTTCTTTTTCAATTCTTAATTAATGTAGCTTCTCTGATTTTTTTTTTCTATTGGAAAGAAGTTATAACAATTTTCATCTCTTTACTGATGGGTATTATCTCATTATGGTAGCAAAGCTTTAACAAAACATGTTTTCCTAAACTACCTTCTAAGCCAAGTTCTGAACAAATGTCGGAAATCTTCCCCAGGACCTGCCCCACCACAGCCAGAAAGTATTATCTCCAACCTACCCATATCTCAGTCAGGCTTTTCAGGCTTCATGGCCTCTGAGGAACATGACTGCCTTCAGAGGTGATGGCGAGCAAAGCTGACAGTTTGGTCCTGACTTGGTGGTCTGTTTGAGGCACCTCAAAGATTTGGAAAGACAAGGCAAATAGTAGTATACAACTAGAAGCCCAGGTGAGCAGTGATTTGCAGTATTTCACAGAACTGGGTGGAAAGGGAGAAGATGCCTTCAGCTGAAAGGAGGAATTTGTCCCTCACCAAATTCTTTTGACCACACTTAAAAGCCTGCAGAGGTTTTGCCTGAACTTCACTGAGGAGCTATTGCCTCGGGGTCATGCTCGTATGGCAGCGATGATACCTCTCTCTGTACCACTTAGATGAATATTGCAAGGTAATAGGTTGTGAATGAACACTGTTTTCCACTTCAGAAATGAGCAAGCCTTTCTGATCAGCCTGACGGGGCTGACATCTGAAAAATATTTCTGGATTGGTCTCTCTGACATAGAAGAACGAGGGAGTTTCAGGTGGACCAGTGGCGAAACTCCTCTATTCACATGCTGGAACACAGCAATGCCAGGTAAGCTCCACACAGGCTCAAGTCCTGTGACTGGAGTGCAGCTGCAGTTCATGTGGGTTTCTGCTTTCCATCCCCTGGTGCGACAAACCAGAGCAGGCCCTTTCCTTTGTGCTTGTAGCTGTAGGTGGCCAACACCATCAGACCTTGCGTTGTGTGCAACAAGCACCGTCACAGCTGTCAGGTGCTATGTAAGTCAATCTCCTGTACAGAAACATATATTTAATGGGATAGCCTGAAGGCAACACTGTGCATGAGTTAACAAGGTCCATGCTCTCATTTTTTTAACTTTTTAACAACGGTTAACAACAACTCATCAGATTGAGAAAAAATTATTATGGACAGTTTTTTGACCCACAAGGTGCATAACTGAGAAATGAGCAGCGAACATCCAGCTGTTTTGCATTTCAACCAAACAGATGAGCATCTATGTGGGAACTCTTGCCTTCACATAGCTAGTTATGCCTTAAAACAAACTTCTTGTACTTGGTATCAGCCTTCTTGAAGTTGAATTACCTGGACATTAAGAACTCAATGCAGTTGTCAGGCCATCTGCTATATATGTAAATAAAATCAAGCGTCATTTGCCCTGTGATTTCCCTGGAGTGGCAAGACAAGGAAGTCTCCATTTTGGCAAAGGTGTGTCTGTGAGACTCATTGGCCCATATCTGGGCTCTGACAGGAGGTATTAAAAATGATTTTATATCCAGGATGGTTTTTAATCTGCATAATCTGCATCTTCCTTTTCATAATTTTCTATGAATAGAAGTAAAGGTCTCATCTCTTAGAAAGCAATTAAGACTTTGACTTTACTCATTTCTTTTCCATATCACAAAGGAAAAGAGCAAGGCTGTGTTGCTATGGGAACTGGAATTGCAGCTGGATTATGGGACGTTGTTAGCTGTGAGAAGATAGCAAATTATCTTTGCAAACAGCAGGCAGTGGGAGTGCTGTCTCCTGCTCCTCCAGTACGGGTCCCTGCAGCCGCCTGTGCCGAAGGCTGGGATGGAGCCTCCTGGGCAGACTCATGCTTCAAAGTAAGTGTGCATCTACCTTCACTGTGAGCCGGAGCATGGGGGAACCCAGGGGTCAGTGGCCTGGTGACCACAGTATTCAGGTACCCAGGTGTTTAGTCAATTTTTGGGAATGATCTTCTCCGTGGTATTCAACTGAAAAAAGCCATGAGACAAATCCATCAAATATAACGAAAGTTAACAACAAAAGACTTGAAACAATGAAAACAGAATGCTAGAAATATGTTTTCTCTTATTTAAATGTCAGGTGACAATCTCACCTACTTTATTTACTTCCAGGAGTTTGAGACTTCAGAAAAATGTAGTATTGCACCTCAAGAGCTGGCAGTGTCACTCACATAAGACAATGTTTCTAAGAGAAAACTTACGGGAACCTGGCCCTCTCCCAACCTCTTCTCACACAGCATGTCCTACGTCTACTGATACTTTTAGATCCAGGTTCAGGTCAATATCCGCGACAGTAAATGTTTTGTGCATTCTCTTGATTTAGCTAAAAATGCCTTATAAACTCTCCTTTAAAAAAAAATATAAAAAGTAAAAAAAAAAAAAAAAAAAAAAAGATCAAGGAAAAGTAAATATGCAATATTGCTCTTCCAGGCCTTTACTTAAGTATCCTCTCACTTTCTCTCTTGAGATTCTCTGCCTGTTGGGAAACCAGAGACAATTTTAGCTCTGTATTTATAAGAGTATCAACTTCTATGACACAATTATTGTTACTAACATAATTGGTTCTGCCAATTACCAAATTGTTGATTATCCTTTCCCCAAAATGTCAAACATCCAATTCCTTACTTCAGGAATGCACGTTCTTGATAGTAGAAAGTGTAGCTATTTGTATGTTTGCACTATCATAAAAAAATATCTTCCTCTGCAAGGGTCAGCACCTTGCAAAATGACTTTCTCCATCCATACTATCTTTTATATTTCAACCTAGTGATTTTTCTTCCACTGTCCATTTCTCAAAAATCTCCCACTTTCTGCTGTGAAATACCACAGCTGAGCTATTCCATTTTTCTTTGAGCCTTCCAGTGGTCAAAGTTCCAATTAAGTCATAAATTATTTTATTCTTCTCTGTGCATTGTGATACATTTGTTCTCCCCAGATGCCTATGCTATTATTGCCTTAAAGTAGAGAATGCTAAGAAAAAAATACTTACAATTTTACATTACTAATTTTAATATTATAGGTCTTAACAGATGTTGTTTCACTCAAGAATAAAGGAGTACTAAAATGATACTGATTTTAATTACATAGGCAATTATATATTTTTATATGCCAAACTTTGCACGTTTAGTCATTTATTTTTACTTTTTTTTCTCAATAGTTTTTTGTGAGAGAGGGAAATGAAAAGAAGTCTTGGTTTGAGGCTGAAGAATTCTGTAGAGAAATAGGAGGAAATCTGGTCACAATCAATACAAGAGAAGATCAAATTTTAATATGGCAATTAGCATCGTGAGTACATGCACAATGATTCTTTTTCATGTTCGTGCTATATCAAATAAGAATTCCTTCAAACTATATCTGGAGCTGAGCAAGTGAGTGAATAAAAACAATCAAATTTTAAATTGAAATGGAAAATTTTCCTTTGGAACGTCATCCAGAAACGTCGCATTTTTCAAAAAATTAGTTAATCTTGAGTATTTCAAAGTGGCTTTGCTATTTCTAAAATTTTCATCATTTTATCTAGGCTGTTCTGCAGATCTGATCAACTTCGTACATGTTAGTCGCTCTCCCAAAAGGAAGACATCAAAACGTTCAGCTCTAGCTGTGCCTTTTTTTAGCTGGCTGCAATTCATATTGTAATCAACATATTCAAAAACCTTTGAGTTAATGTGTGATGTACACCAAAATGCAAGGACTTAATGCAGACATTTTCTGACTATAAACTGAAGACTCCTGAAATCAAACAAGAATTCATTTTAATTATTGCTAGCATGTAGATGTTATGTCTTGCCCACTCTGTAGAAATTATACTATTATTTTCCTCCAAAATTAGACCACTACATTCTGGTTGTATTCTGTAATGTCAAGACATCCCAATGTCACATCATATATAGATATTTAACAAAAATTGTTTCACATAGTGGTGAATCTAAGTTTAATTTCTCAAATAGATTTAAAACTGTCATATTGAAAAGTCTTTGTGATCTCACCCTTCTTTGTTTTATTGATTTCTAGTATTGTGGGAAGCTGAATATGTTTTTATTTGTCTGTTAAGTCTCTTTCACTTAGGCTGTTAAACCTTTGCAGAGGGAAATCTTTGTGCTATGTAGTGAGTAAAATAAGACTTTATTTTATCTGGTTCGTAGGAACAACAAGATAAATAGCATGAACTACTAAATAAAAGACGTAGGAAGTGCCAGGAGGAAATCAGAGCAGCTGAAAAACAATTTTCACTATTTTTCATTTGTTAATTGTGTTATAGCTCTCTATTAATGTTTTACTTTTGCTAAAACCTCTTTTGATGAACTCCTGCTACAGTCAAGAGCTGTGTTGCAGCCACAAGAATGGGACCCTGAGCTAGCTCTGTGCCACATGGCTTGTCCTTTAACTTACATTCAAATGTGATGAGTCTTGACCCAACACAGAGCACTATGAAACCCCTAGAAAGGAGTGCAGGCAGTGAGCCTGGCTATGGGCCAACAGTGAAGGAGTAGCTCCCAACTCAGATGTGGCAGAAAACAGAATGCTTCCATGCTTTCCAGCATTTATATCATGGAGTCTCTTTCTACACTCATGTATCTGTATTGTGTGATTTATTTTAGGGATAAAGGACTGCACACTCAGGCTTTCTGGATTGGTTTGTTTCTCTTAAATCCTGAAGAAGGATTTACCTGGATTGATGATTCCCCCGTGAGTACTTATTTGCTGGATGCTAACTGACTTTCTGTCTTTTAGAATATATATATTTTCATCTTTCTATGCCTTTTTTCCAACCTCTTTAAACCTTCGACAGGTATATTGCAGCCCTTTATCCATCAGCTGAATGGCTGCAGCGCTTAGTGATGGCACTCTCTTAACACACTAATGGAAGTATGAAATTGCCTCTGTTTTGTCACTCGTACTGTGTTATATACCATCTTCCACAGTCCATGCTCTTAGATCTTCACAGCATCCCAGACTAGGCACTGCTGTATGAATTCAGATTGCTGGCCTTGTTACAAAGCCAGATAAACAGGATTCCCTCTACCCATCAGCTTTTCCTCCATCAGACACACGCTTTTCTATACCGTGTAAACTTTACACCTTCTCCAGGGAGAGATGGGGAAAGTGAGCTGATCAGGACTTCATCAGGTCCCTCTCAGACCTATCTGAACTCCTATCGATCCCATAAACAAGGTACTTGAGATAATGAGATCCTGAAATTATGTTACGATGGTGATCTCAATTACTTCCACTCAGCTAAAATCACACAGTAATTGAGATGTATTTCTGACACAGGTAATTTATGAGAACTGGGATGAAGATGAACCCAACAACCATGAAGAACTTGAACATTGTGTTATGTTTAATAGATCACCTCAAATGCGCTGGAATGACCTGCGCTGTGAACATTTACTTAATTGGATTTGTGAAATAAAAAAAGGTATGATTGCTTCCTCATTTAGTTGGAGAGATAAACCCAAGTTCAAAAACAAATTGTATGGATTTAAACAAATTGAAAAGAAGAAAGATACTTGGAATTGTTCATTTTAGGACCAGTTGCTGCGAAGGCAACACATAAAGCAAGAAGAATGAATTGAGATATTTCAATTGTACTCAGATATGGGAAGTTAAAGATGTCCCTATTACTTTACCTCTGGCTTTATCTCTTTCTGCCATGGGTTGAATAAATTTGCGAGGCAAAAATACTTATCCCCTTCCCTCCTATCACCTTTTATAGCTTCAGGCTTACCCAGCAGAGTCAAAGATACCGGACACGAGTTCTCTGTACAAAAGAGTAAAAAGCTTTGCTTCCCACTGTGAAACAAATAATGGGAATCAAAGAGAGGGATCAGTTGCTATAGGAACTGAAAGCTCTGAAATAGAGAGCAAAAGTAGAGGCTGGTGTAGCCTTAAAGGATTTCTGCATCCACTGGCTTTGTCTGGTACCTCCCACACCTGGTGCCAGAGCATGAAATGGACCTGATGGATGTGAGTTGGGATGCCTGCCATTGGGAAACTGAGGCTGAGGACCTCAACTGACAACCGATAATGAAAGAACTTGTTTTGCTTATTTGGTCCTACTTTTACATCTCTGCTTCCTGGTTGTAAACTGAGTATTTGTATGCATCTCCATAGGGCATGAGCTTCTTAAAAGCTTCTTGAAATGAAAAGAAAGTTAGATGTACATAGGGAACTAGTAGGAGGAACAATAGGGAGGGGAAGGGAGAAGCTGTTATATAAAAAACATTGAATATATCTAATATTTGATGACTCTGCGAACAAACCGTTACCCTTAAACAGCAAGTAAGGCACCATGCTACTGTTGAAAAGTTCCTGAACTGAAAAGGAAGAATCACTGTTCCCTTGTGGGTAGATTAGTCACACTAATGCATCATCAAAACACTGACTTCCATGTACCAGCTTGAAGCAGTACATCCTGTGCAGCCCTTTCTGGTGCGCTGAGCATGCTGCTTTATACAGATGTGGTGTTCTTCTCATGGTAAGACTACTCAGCAGGACTTCAGAAACCATGATATAAAGACTGATCAGTTTATCTTGATCCTAGATGACCTTTCTGAAGGAAAAAAAAATTAGATGTTATTGTGAATCTAGATTAGATCATGACAACTGTGAGAGGAGAGATGCTCAGCTGTTAATTCCTTCATATTCATTTAAGACACATATTTACTTAGGATACTTTTTTTTTTTTTTTTTTTTGAAAAGCAAAGAATGTTATAGTTAGCTTAGGACTGAAAAGTAAAATCATAATGAAGTGTGCAAATTCACCATGAAGATATTTGAATAATTTTAGTTTTATTCTGCACTAACTGCTTAAGAAGAAAATATTTAAAAGATCTCAACAGAAACATTTAAATTGCTTTTTAATTTGTTTGCTTATCTCTAATCTAAATTGTTCCTGGAGTTTCTTTAATAGTGTGTTCCTCTCCATCAAACCACAGAAGAATTGGAAAAAGCTGGTAATAAAGTTAGTGGTTCTTGTGAAGAACAAAATAACAGGCATCTAAATGAAAGTAGAGCTACCTTTGAGGGGCTATAGCTCTGGAAATAGCAACAGGTTAATTGCTTCCTCCTGGTCCATCCTATGATCAGAAACTGGAGTTTGGTATCTACTGGCTCTCCAGGAATATCTTGGCTCTCTCCAGGACTGTCTAAAACCCAGGTTTTCCTAGTGAAAGTCAAGACATCAGGATAGGAGGAACACATGTAGAAACTGGAAATGATGTGTGATATTAACAAAATACCAGCATTAAGCTTTCAGTACTTGCAAATAGTTTACTATTATGTAGGTAAGCTTGAGAGCTGGATATACTGGCTGAATTATGTTGTTTGGCTATAGTCCCATGAATGTCAAAAAAAAATGATAATAGCATTAAGTAAAAATGCTAAATAAATAATAAATAATACCAAGTAAAAATGCTAAATAAATTTTCAAACTGATGTAAGTTTCATCTACAAAGTGTTTACTGCACATCCTGGATTGTTTAATACAGCGCTTTTGGAGACATGTATATATGCTTTAAAGATATTTATTTTTCACTAGATACATTTTTCTAAATTATACCTATTTTTTAATTTAATAGAGTGGGATGTGCTCTACAATCTTGAAAATGCATTAGATAATTCATAGTGCCATTTTTTTCTCTATTATACAAAGCCTTTGCAACTACATAAAGAAAATCTTTCTGGATTTTTTATTGTATTTAGAATGTTGCTCGTGATGATCTTTTATTTTACAGGTACACTGCTGAAACCCGAACCACACTACAAACTTGGTAGGATTTTTTCCTCTTTCAAACAAAAATTTACGGTATAGTTTTCAGACTTTGTACAGACCACATAGGAATGTAGTATATATTTCTTTATCTTTCAGAATATCAAGCCACTGATGATGGATGGATTATACACGAAGATAAGCAGTACTATTTCAGCAAAGAACATGTCCATATGGAAGAAGCACGGAGAATTTGTCAGAAGAACTTTGCAGATCTTGTGGTCATTGACAATGAAAGCAAAAGACAATTTCTATGGAAATATGTAAGTTCTGAATCTATTAATTATAATTGAATTCTGAGGCAGAGCAGCTGATAAAATAAAGAGAACAGTCTAGCTATTTAGCTATGCTACAGTCCTAACCTATTGTCCTACATTCCTTATTTACATAACAATGTATTTGTTCAGGACCTGTAAAGAAATTACTATTGCTTTTAGTAGGGTAGAGGAAAAAGGTATGCAAATGTTAAAGGTGCAGCAAAGGACAGTTCAGGCCCAGGTTGTTCATCTCTTCTAAGATCTGCAGTGTTCAGCACAGTGATTATTGCTTTCCTGTCCAATGGGTTCCCCTCTCTCGGATATTTCCCATATCCCTGTTGCCTGCTTGAAATTTCGGTTTGAACCTACAATGTTTTTGCCTGAGGCTCAAATCCTGGGGAAAAAAAAAAATTTAAAAAATCGCAGGCATGGTTAATGGGCTTCTAGATTTTCACTTGATGTTGAGGAACTACGTAGTCCTTAACTCTTAATCACTTTTCTTTTAGATTTACACAAAACACAGAGGGAAATCATATTTCATTGGCTTAGTTGTCAGCTTTGATCAAAAATTCCGGTGAGTAAAGGAAAACTGGTAATGGACAACAAGTGATGTTAATTTCATCTCACTCTATGAGATCATTTGCGTGTGCTTTCATTTTACAAGTTAATAACCATTTGCAACAGACCTCTGGACAGTTTTCAGAAGTTTCAGATCAGAATTGTTAAGTTATTCTATGTTTAAGCAGAACAATGTGTTTTCTTTCCAAATAGAGGAGGGCAAAACCAATAGAAGTTCATAGCTAAGATTCTTTGCACTTAATGTCTTACACTGAGAGAACTGAGTTAAACACCCAAGCAAACCTTCATAGGTAGTGAGGCGAAGCAGCTAATTTTAGGATGTTATTCACCTGATTCACTTTAGACATCAACCTTAGGATGAGATTAACTCTGACCAGATCTCCAATGGCTACAGATAAAGCCCAGGAGGTTATGATAGAATGTGGATGTAAGGGTTTAATCAGGCTAATCCCAGTGGTTCCAGTTATGTGAGCTGAAAGCAAGAAGTGGGAGCAACATCTCACCCAACAGCTTTCTGAAATTGCTGGTAGGGAACCTAATCTACTATCTGTTTGTAGAAGATTTCCAGGAGGACAGCTTTCTTGGTCGAAAGGGAAGCCAATGCACTGGTGAGATCTTGAGGTCTCAGTCTCGTCCAGATCATAAGCAGCCTTTCCCTTAAGTATGACGTTGTTTATCCATCCTCTGGCAAAATGGGACACTGTTGGGTCTTGAATGTCATAGTACTAAACAGATGAGAAGCTGCAGTAATGCTGTGTATATGTTCTCTCCAGTATATGTAGAGACTTTGCCATCTGGTCACTGTTAATACCTTGCTTAGCCCTTTAGCTAAACAGACTTTATAACTAAATGACTGCTGGAGATGTCTGTCTGGCAGCCACTGTCTCCTTGTTTCCTTCAGCTGGCTGGATGAGACTCCGGTGAACTATGTTGCCTGGGCTCCAAATGAACCCAACTTTGCGAATAATGATGAAAACTGTGTGATAATGTCAGAAGATTTTGGTGAGTAAAATAGCAACAATATTTGGTTGAAAAGTTAGCATCAAAAGGCAAAATGTTTGCCACATATTTAACTGTGAGGCTACCCTATAAATAGGCAGTTGGACAATACTGACAGTATTGTTCATAATGACACTCATAACAAGTATGCTGAGGTTTAAAACCACGCCAGCACTATTAGGAGATGAATGTTCCACGGAGGAGGGAGGAGTGTATTAGGGCAAATAACTTACAGGGCAACTGTTTCACCTACCTCTAGAAGATTTCTTTTACGCTTATGAATATGCTCTGGGGCTGACGGCTGTAATGGTGGTACGAGAGTTTCAGACAGTGATTCTCTGTATTTCATTTATTTACAGGCTTTTGGAAAGATATAAGCTGTGCTGTGAAAAACAGCTTCATTTGTGAAAGACACAATTCAAGTTACTCAGGATTTGCCCCTACTGTACTTCAACCTCCGGGAGGATGTCCTGAAACTTGGCTTTTGTTTAACAATAAGGTGCAGTAATAAATCTCAGCCACATTTAGCAGTGCTATAGGTAGAGAAAACAACTATCCCTTTTGTCTCACTACATAAATTCTCTCACTTTATACACCAGTTTATTAAGTTGTATTCTAATTAGCAGTGTAGTCAATTTTAATATTGTCAAGTCCATATCTAAATTTCAAAAAAAGGTGAATTTTAATGTTTTCATTTTTGTAAATGCCCACATGCCTCTAGCCATAGTTACTTCTCCAGTTTCTAGAGTTTCCTGTTTATTTTAAACATACTTACTGCATGGAAATACCGTTCCATTATCCTTACCTGTTAGTGTAAGCCCCTTTTTCTGAGCAACACCAAGATGAAAAAATGAAAGGTCACACTTTTCATATGTAATTGACTATCACAACAACTTGTCTTAAGTTGACTAACACAAAGAGCAATAAATGTCAGATCAAATATAGAAAACGAGCAAGTATTGTTTTTTGCTAAGTTAAGCAAAAATACAACTGGCCATATGAACTTAAAAAAACTCAACAAATGAAACCTACAAATCAATCCCACAGTGCAATAAATAGGAAAAGTTTTTATGCATTCAAAGGGCATAAAAAGGGAGAAGCAGCATATGTCAGTTAAAAACCATGTCTTCTGTCCCTCAGAACATACACGACCACAGAAACAATTTTTTACACTGGTATTCAGGAAAATTCCCCATGGGGTACTAATACCCAGTACAAAAGAGAACTTCTTCCTGACGTTCTGCTCATGCTGAGTGCTTTCACAAGCTCAGGCTTTAGCACTAAGAACTTGATCTGAGAGATGCCTGCCCCAAATTAAGTTCTCAATTGGGAAACAGTTTCAGTCTCTCAAAAATTCTGCTTTCAGTAATGTGACCTGAAATCTTTACCCGTGCACCTTGGACGTCTACTTAAGTCCTCAAAAGCTTTCGGAGGTTGCCTGCTCTTGTCCAACACTAACCTTGGACAGCCCACAGGTTTATAAGTGCTGCGCAGGCATCGTTGTGATTAGCTGGATCTCCTTCTCACTGGCTGAAAGTATTCGCATTTCAGCAGATCCCTCATCTCCTGTGCTTTACATGCAGAGACTAGAACTGAATTAATCAAAACCAATGGTTTTAATACTCTCTGAAATTTTATCTCATCCTTTACTCTCCCCACAGTGTTATAAAATATTTGGATTCAGAGAAGAAGAGAGACTGACTTGGCGCTCTGCAAGAAGTGCTTGTATAGAATTAGGGGGAAATTTGGCCTCTATACACAATGATCAAGTGCAAGGTATGACATCTAAACCTTTTGGTGCTAAGTATGAAGGAAGCATATTGTACCATCTAATGAGAAGGCTGAACTAGCCTCCAGATCTAAATAGCATAACCTACGAAGGAAAACCCAGAGCTGCTTGATCCAGAGAGAAGACTGGAGAGAACTACGACACTTCCCATCTCTTGGCAAAAGTGTCATGTGGAGGGAACAGAATGATCTGCTCCCCACGGTCGTGGAAGATGGGATTAATAGTAATGGTTCATAGTAATGAAATGCCCACATGACTCAAGTCTGAAAGTAAAAAAACATCTGACAGAAATTATATGTGCAACTGATGCTACCTTGGGGAAGACTGATTAATTCTTTTGAAGTCCCTTCTAGCCCTAATTTCTATAATATTTCCAAGAAGTCTTTATCATTTTTATATATAAAAAAACTTTTCCTCTTGTTTTTTTAATGAAATTAAACTGCTTGTTAAATTACTCATTGTAATTATTTTTTTAACATTAACTTATAGCGTAATAATATTGAACCTGATATTTGCAATATTTTTAAAAGTTGATTGGTTGTTTTATTTGGAATTTGATTTACATTGAATTTGAAGAAAGGCAACTCCTCAGCTACGTTCTCTCTCTGATTTTTTTTAATAGCCTTCTTCACCTTCCAACTAAAGGATGTCACCAGTGAAACGTGGATTGGATTGAATGATATTAACAGTGAGGGTACATATCTTTGGACAGATGGAAGCTTTTTTGACTATTCAAAGTGGGCAAAACAATTCCCATTTAGAGATAAATACATAGAAGTTGACTGGAAGTATATTACAATACAGGTAACTAGAAAAAAAAGAGAAAATGCATGACTTAGATAACATATTCAAGATGAGCGCAACCAGCCTGACTTCTCTCCCAGCTAGGATCCTATATTTCAATGCCTTAAAGCAGAAGGCAGCCGCATAATATTTCAGAGATCAAGATTTTAAAGCTGTACCCAGAGATTAATAGGCCTATTTAGAGCCTATACTTATTGTCATTCCTTTGCAGAAGTCCAGAACTGGAGAAAAGGAGTGCTGTATTATAGTTACTAATAATTAATTAATTAGAATGAATTAGAATTATTAGATTTTACTGAAAATATTCAGTATTACTAGCTGGGATTTTTAGTTTATTGTATTGTTTCTTCTTGTATAGCACGAATCCAAATGAAGGTTCAACAAATTCCATACAGATTGTCATAAACTACATAGTAAAAATAACTTTGGCACGCTCCAAGTAATTTCAATAAACTGACAAAACTTGTAGTAATCTGGCAAGGAAAATACATTTGCTTAAGATACATAATAAAATAAGTTTCTTTTCCAAGAAAATAAGAGCCAGAAAATTAGAAAAGAAAGCTATTAACTTCGTCTTCTCAAACCTATACCTATTATTTTGCCAGACATTTTGCACTTCATCAGCTACAATTTTCTTTTTCATTTTTCCCCAGACTGACTGTATTGCAATGACGAAAAGATCTGTAGATGAAGCAGGGTACTGGGAAAACACTGACTGCCAGCATAACAAAAGCTATATTTGCCAGATGGACAGCAGTAAGTTTTACTTTTCATCACCTTTGTTAGAAGACGTTTACTGAACAATCCAACGGTGTGAATCCCCAGTTGGAACTGCGTGGCTGTGCCTGTAGCAGCTGGAGTGAGGGAAGCAGGGCTGCTTTCCCAGCTCAGGAATTTCAGACACAAAACCCGCTCTGTAATAAGGATTATAAGGAAGTTTTAGCTTTACGGCCTCACCCCTACCAGCATACCCACCAAAGCTCACAGAGACTGACTTCACCTGTGCTGCAGACATCCACACTTAAATCAGTTGCCAGAACATGGCTAGCAGACACTTCGAAGGCAGGATTCACCTGCCTCATCCTGAGGCAAATGCCCAAAACAGGTTAGAAGAGCTATGCCTTCAAAATGCCTTTTTCCTGTGTTGACAGAAGAGTTTAGCCATCTGTGTTTTACCCAGCTAGCACAGATATAGGTATCTGAATCAGGTTATTTTGCAAATGCAAATACAAACCATAAAGACAAATCCATCGGTGTCCTCCACCATAGTTATCTTTCCTACCCTCACCCCAAGACCTGCTCCCCCCCCACTAAAAAATTGTTGCACATACTTCACTGGGGGGTTAACTAAGGTCAGTTAAACTAGTTATTTTGCTCGTCAGTCTCTAGCAACTCTTTTATATCACAAGACCAGTAATAATCAGAAGGGCAAAAGTTCTAGTTTTCTTCGTGTATCCTCAGGGTGGGAGACACATCCGGAGCACAGCTACACTGCAGAGTCTGCAGGAATAGAAATGGGGAACTGCTGAGCAGCAAGTAAAATTACAGGAAGAAGCCACAGCTGGGCCAGATGTTTCACGGTTCTGTCCTGTGCAAATGCAGAGAGATGCATGAGGGTGTCACTAGCAAAAACAATTGCCAGGGCAGTCTTGACACTGACTGAACATGGAGGCAGATTTTTTTCTTTTTTTCTGTCCCTATCACTAGCTCTAGGTCTTTGTCTTCTACTTCCACATATGTCATCGAAGGTGCAACTACAGTTTCCTTTTTCACTTCATCCTACATGGGAAAGAAGCAGCAGCAGAGCCACAAACTTTGCTTAGAATGAAATTCACTTCTATTTTGAGACTGAAGTGCTGCAGAAATCCTGCACCATGCTTGCGCTTCAGAGGAATTTCACCCACACTGAGAGGGGAACCTAGAGAGCTCTGGGAGGAGGATCCCTAGGTGACCAGTATTCCCATAATTTCCTCTGATGCAGTGTATGTCTATAGATATGCACAGCTCATACTCTGCTTCTCTCTAATCCCTGAATACACTATTTACACTACAGTTACAAATAATTCCAACATACCATTAAAATACGTCTCCTGTGTTTTAAATAAAAAATTCTTTTACTTGCAGCTGTGCTGCCATGTTACATTCACCTGTTGCTCAAAAGTAATACTGCTATACAGGTAGCTAGTAATTTTCACTGTTATCTCCTCTTCTTCTCAAATTCATACTTCTTTCCTGCAGAGTCTGAACTATTTCATGCCACAACTGCTCCAGATTCTGATTTCATCCATTATGGCAACAGCAGATATTTAATCATTCCTTCTAAAATGAATTGGGAAGAAGCAAGAAAAGCCTGCAAGGAGAAATCTTCAGAGCTTGCCAGCATTTTTGATTATTACAGTAACATATTCCTGCTGCTGCAGGCAGCGCATTATGGAGAGCCCTTATGGATTGGGCTCAACAGCAAAGTGGTAAGATAAATAAATTGGTAGGTGGCGTGGTTAAATGCTATGATTGGATTACTATCAGAAGGGAGAATTGTAGCACAAAGAGATTTAGGAACCCAGGACTGGTGGACAGCGCTCACTTCATTTAACTTCATCCAACTGGAATCATTAAACTCCACCTTAGGCAATGGAGAAGGATAGAAACCTCTGACAGTGCGGGCCTCTATTGTGGAATCTTAGACACTTAGGTCAAACTACCTGGTTAACTTTTAGATGGCTATTTTTAGGAGAGGTGAATTCTCTTCAAAGGGGCCAAGAGGGTCATTAAGGCTAGTGCCTCGTGATCATTGACAGCTGTAGCTTTTTCATTACTTTTTGCTTCAGAAGGGTTCACAGGACATACCATATGCATATCATGTGAACACCCTCTTTCTTACCCCTTCTAAATCTCAAAGATTAAAATCAGTAAAAGCTATACTATACCAGAAGAAGTGCATATGGAGATCCAGGTCCACCACTGTGTAAGGGAACAGTCGAGTGAGCATCAGTCTTATTAGCTCCGTGACTGGGTGCTAAAATGAGCTTCAGCTTCTCTGGTGAATAGCAGTTGCTCAATGCACTTAACTGTCATGTTTCTGTTGCATTGTTCTTTGATCTGACTGAACTACTCTGATAATAAAAAAGAGCTCTTAACTTGAGATTGTTTTTACTCATTGTGATTCCACACGATATAGAGCATAGTAAACTATGTCTGAAATTCAGTATCCCTAGGGAGAATTTACACTAAATGTTGTGTAAAAATAGTATTTCTGATTATATGATGCAACAGCACTCTGATAAAGACTCTTAGAAGGCTACATTGTCCGCGATTATTAACTTGTTGCTGAACAACATGTGTTTCCACAATCTAACAGTGACTCTCCCTACCAGACAAAACGCTTGGTCATAGAATATATAACTGATTGGTAGTCACCAACCTCGACATGAATCCTCACACTTGCAGAAGTCCACAGGACATCTCTGTCCAGAACAAAATAACAGTGTTTAAGTCCACTTGATATCAAAGTTGTTTGTTTATACAGTCATGGAAACATGGTTTTGAAAGCAGTTGAAATTCCATTACAATCAAGTTTGGATCACCAGACATGATCACCTGGTCCTTATAAATGAGCTGGTCCTGCTGTTGCACAGTGAATCTTTATGGTTCCTTCTGTTCCCCAGGCAGCAATCTTGCCTTGATGGTGCCAAGGTCAGGAGAGGCTGGCGTACCTGGCCTCTTGTATCCCTCAATTCTTAATGTCGGCAATATATTGTCTGGATCTGTTCACTTTTTCCTTGTAATTCTTCTAATCCTTCCTGGGGAAAAAAAAAAAGAGGGGGTAGAGGAAGACGAAATAAAGACTCCAGACTTCCTGCTCCTGCGTACTTATCTTTTCCTCCTAACAACTAATAATTTTCTCAGATTTTTCATAGTGACAGCTGCAGTTTACTCCTGAATGTTTCTCCTCAAAACTTTACTTGAGCTTGTGGTCCTTGTTTGACAGCCACCCCCTGAGACTCGCTTCCACCTAATCTTTTCACAGGTTTCTTGTTCCTGCAGTCCTGTTACTCTTCATAGCTACCTGACTCCTCTGGGCCAGCGATTCCACCTCACAACATTGCCTGACAAGGGACTGAGCACCAGCAGTACCCATGAACCACCATTTAGCCTTAAAAATACCTTCATGGGCTGTTACAGCATGAGAGGCATACTGCTGTGTCTTACTTTTACATTGCTGAGTCCCGATTCAATTAGTATTTTAGCAGCACTAGCACAGATACACAAACTGAGCTCTCTACATAACTGTGATAATGTGCGTTTGTACAAATCCACTTACCTGAAACACCAGATGAGAGTGTAGAAAATTTATGTTAAATGTCTGTTTCAATTTTAGAGTTATGGTTATTACAGATGGACTGATAAAAGAAAATTAAACTTTTCTAACTGGTACTATGGAGAACCAAAACAGAAAATAGCCTGCGTCTATCTAGAGCTCCGTGGGACCTGGAAAACAGCACCTTGTAATGAAAAACATTTTCCTGTCTGCAAAAAATCTGAGGGTAAGCTATGGTGATGACTTTCAGTTTTATGGCAGAAACCTTGCTCAATCTGCTTTGACTGAAATACAAATTTCTAAGTATATATTAAGGAATAATAAGCCTGAATATGCAATGTCAATAGCTTTATTTTAAATGAATAATGCTTCATTTTGATGGAGTTGTCATTCACCAGCCAAGATGCTGTCATTTACTGGACTGGGGTGATAACTGCTGTAGGAGTTATCCTACGTCACAGGCAGACAGAACATAGAGATTTTGGGACTACTAAACATTTCACATCAAATGCAAAACTTTTTGCTGACAGGGACTCTGTGGGAAGGACTGTAATCAATATACTATATACTAAGTATAAAATAAATTTTGTTCCTTCAACATAGGCAGCGTTCATACACTGGTTATGGCTTCACTGTTATTAAATTCTAGAAACTGGGGAAAGGAGAAAGAGTTGTATCTGGGAAAAAAAGTCTGTTATTGTCCCAAACAAAAGTTCATACTTCATAGCGATTCTATGAGTGTCCCTGAGGAATACTACAAATGAAAAGCTACAGGCAAACTTTAGGATGGCACTGAATCTTTTTGCTTTCTCATTTGTGTTACAGCAACCACTGGTAGCTCTAGTGACACAGAGTTAATGGAAATTCTTAGTTTCTTTGATCTGTTTTTGTGTAGGTTTTATTTAATTTAATTTAATTAGCAAGCTCACTACCTGAAGAGATCCCTGAGATCCCTGAAGAGGCCAAAGTCTGCTCTCCTGAAATCCAGGGTAATGAACTTGCTAATTAAATTAAATAAAATTAAATTTTATTGGGCAACCTGGGGTAGTGGAGAGTTTCCCTGCCCATGGCAGGGGGGGTGGAATTAGATGATCTTTGAGGTCCCTTCCAACCCAAACCATTCTATGATTCTAATTTCTTTTCAAGGCCATGCTCTGAACTTCATATCTATTCATTTGCAACTTTCGTTTAAAAACGCATGTACTAACTGACAGCATTACTGTTTCATTCCATAATGTCATTGCTTGCTGGAAAATGAGGGGCTACTACATTAATATTAAATGAACTTCAGATTATTCCATGCATTGTCAGAGTTAAAGCTATTCAGAAACTTTATGTAAGGATTATCTTGAGGAAAATATTAAATATGGGAAATCTCCAAGGTAAACTACGATTTAGATAATATTTCATTTAAAATCAAATTGTTATTTGAACCTTTGAGGGTTTAGGAGTTTTCTGGCTTTTCTTTTTCTGCTTTTTACTGTATCTTTATACAAATTCATTGGTTATAACAAACTAAACTAGAAACAAAACCCCCTGAACACTCAAATATCCTTGAGATAGTCCAAGTTTTATTTAGTTGGTAACGCAGAAGAGCGCAGGCTCACACTGAGCCATTCAGCTGTGACTGAACAGTTACGCTCCTTGTTGCCTCTCTTAACATAGTCACTGATAATTCTAGCACTGTGTGCTGAAGAATATTATAAGTACTTTTAAGAAGGTTTTTTTTTTTTAAACTTGATTTCATACCTGAAGAACAGAAATCCCTATTGAATGAAAGCATCTGTTTATCTCATTTCTTTTAGATGTACTTCCTTCTGATCCCCCCCAGGATATTGGAACATGTCCTGAATCTGATCACATATTTTGGATTCCTTTCCGAAGCCACTGCTATTACTTCAATGCCAATGAAATGAGCTGGGCTCAGTCCGTGACTCAGTGCGTTCGATCAGGTAATTCTTATTTTTACCCAAAGATAGGATTTCAATTTTGACATTAAAAAATTACTTTAAAAAAATCTTGAAAACTAATGCTGAAGAATAGACACATATTTAAAAAAGGAAATCAATGTCTCATTGATTTTTCACCATTGATGTTTGCTTTTCAGTTATGTTGAAATTAAGGTGATCATTTTTCCTTGTTTTTTTTTTCGAGCTGTGCTTGTTTCTTGTTGTATCTCTTCATTCACAAAATTTATCTTTTTAGTAAGATTTTAAAATGAGTTAACTTCTTTCCAGCCTCTTTTCCTCCTCCCTACACAAGAGTAGAAGTCAACATCATAATAACAATCTCTCATTTTTTAAAATGGGTGTGTGATCCAAAAGGGGTTGTATGATCTGCCTGATAGTCCTGGCTGTCCCATCAGAGCTCCCTGGCAGCCTGCAGAACCAGGGGAGGGCAAATGCTTCCATCTCCCATCTTGGAGACACCTGGTCCTGGTCAAGACCATGAGCTGCTCCTTGGCCCTCTTCCACCTATGCTGCTGAATCATCAGCTACCTCATCTGTGTTTCAGCAGCCTCTGAAAGAGAAAGGGAAGCACTAATACTGCCCAAAAGAACTGTGTCGTTTCATTTCATATCCTTTTAGATCCTCTTAACCCTCTTCCTCCATCACCATTGCCAGAAAAATTAATATTTCAGCTTGAATTGCAAATTTGTTTGCTATGCAATATTGTGTGCTACATAATATGCTGTCAAACCATGAAGAACAAATAAATAATCACCTGTAACACTTATGAAAAATATTATCCAGTCACTTGAAAATAATGTGCACTTCGCATGGTGTTGAAAATCATGATCTTCACTGTGCTTTCACGTCTTTCATTTCTGATTACATCATTCACAGTTTGTGCTGTTCCCTACAGCTGAACACTGCTTTCTAGTCTCTATTTAAATCCTCACTTACTCCCTATCAGCAGGAGAGGTTTTGTTAACAACCTTATCCTGTATTAAAGGCTGTAACTACCACAGACTTCTATGGCAAGGGGTACCTCCAATTATCTTCTGTTGGTTTTCTTATAGGTGGTACATTGGCCTCTGTAGAAGATCTGGCTGAATCAAACTTTTTAGTAGAGCATGCAGACTTATACACAAGCAAGACAAGTGGCTTTTGGATAGGACTATACAGAAATGTAAATGGTAACTATTTTAACTTCTACAAATAATCATAAATAGACTTCATTAAACAAGCACAATGAATAAGATACATTGTTGTTTCTAAGGATCTAATTAAAGTACAATAGAAGCTAGTTAAAAAAAAAGATTGATAGCATATAATCTAAAAATTCTTGGAAGTTGATGTCTTTTTCCAATAGGTGTGAAAGACTACAGAAAAGACATTTGCTTGGCTTCAGTTGTGGGTCTTGGATATTGCATGGGTCCACCAAAAGGATATCAGCATGGGGACTGCATCAATTCAAATATCTTGTCTATATCCAGTTCAGTAGCAAAGGTGTGGAGAGGTGATAGGAATATCTCATGAGACGTACAACACAGAATCATAGAATCATAGAATGGTTAGGGTTGGAAGGGACCTTAAAGATCATCTAGTTCCAACTCCCCTGACATGGGCAGGGACACCCTCCAATACAACAGGTTGCCCAAAGCCTCATCCAATCTGGCCTTGAACACTTCCAGGGATGGAGCAGCCACAACTTCTCTGGTCAACCTGTTCCAGTGCCTCATCACCCTCAGAGTGAAAAATTTCTTCCTTAGATCTAATCAAAATCTCCCCTCTTTCAGTTTAAATCCATTGCCCATTGTCCTATCACTACACACCTTTGCAAAAAATCCCTCTCCAGCTTTCCTGTAGGCCCCCTTTAAGTACTGGAAGGCTGCAATAAGATCACCCCAGAGCCTTCTCTTCTCCAGGCTGAACAGCCCCAAGTCTCTCAGCCTGTCTTCATAGGAGAGCTGTTCCAGCCCTCAGATCATCTTTGTGGCCCTCCTGTGGACTTGCTCCAGCAGCTCCATGTCCTTCTTGTGTTGGGGACTCCAGAGCTGAACACAGTATTCCAGGTGGGGTCTTACGAGAGCAGAGTATATGGGCCGAATCACCTCCTCCGACCTGCTGGCCACGCTTCTTTTGATACAGCCCAGGATACGGTTGGCTTTCTGGGCTGCCAGTACACATTGTCGACTCATGTTGAGCTTCTCATCCACCAGCACTCCCAAGTCCTTTTCCTCCATGCTGCTCTCAACCCATTCTCCACCCAGCCTGTACTTAAGCTTGGGATTGCCCCGACCCACATGCAGGACCTTGCACTTGGCCTTGTTGAATTTCATTAGGTTCTCACAGGCCCATCTCTCCAGCCTGTCAAGGTCCCTCTGGATGGCATCCCTTCCCTCCAGCATGTCCACAACACCACACAACTTGGTGTCATCTGCAAACTTGCTGAGGGTGCACTCGATCCCACTGTCCATGTTGCCAACAAAGATTGTAAAGAAGATACTGTTCTTTAAAAAAGTGAGCTGTAACATGTAATTTCAACTGTCCATGCCCAAGACAATCACAGAGCCTCATTTCTAAATTGGAATGATCTAGGGATTGCTGTAATCGATGATAATTCTGCATAGCTGTTTACAGTTGTTGTGGTTGCGTGTTGTGGCTGGACCACAGCCAATGACATGTATCCATCCCTCTGACCTCAGCCCTCCCTGAGTACATGTCTCCTATCCTGGTCTGTGAGAAAGCCTTTCCCACTCTGCTCTGTGCCCCAGTGGGGAACATGTCCCGGCTGGCTCTCATCTTCTCAAGGCTGGGGAGTATCCCCGTGGGAGTAGTGGGTGTCTGGCTGGAGCCCCCAGCATCAAGCTTTTCTGTATGTCTGTCTGGAGAAAATTAGGCTGTTGGCTACCAGAAACAGTGCAGTGGAAAACATGCACCTGGAAGAGAACACCACTAGTGTCCATCCACGATCAGTCATAAAGGATTTTACTTTTTTTAGATTCATTTTAACTCATCGATATTTCTTTTTTTTTTCAGAGTTTATGCAGAATAGAAATGTTTTAATTTTAACTAAGAATATGTTTAAGCATTACAGTAAAAGTTGCTTGATTTTCAATGAGTGCTGCTGAAATAATAATTTAGAAATTAAAAAAAAAAAGCCTAGGCTTATTTTTTTTGCAGTTTGAAACCTTTGTAACCTAGACAAAAATATGGGCATATGTAAATTAAAACTAAGTTATCATTGGAAAATCTGCAAATCATAATTTGGAAAAGCAACTATATTGATTTTAAGAAGAGAATCAAAAGAAACAAAATGCATTACAAAATAATAACAGATGGAATTTTTGGAGAAAGTATTGTTTTACTAGGCTGAGTAAAGTAGTAATATTAATATTCATTAATATTAGTGAACATCTTGGATGTGGAACTATTAGTATTGCTTCTAACATTTGCAACATTAGGGCAGCTGCTTTGGCAAGACAACAGTGCCTTAGACTTTGTCAACTGGGGTGAAGGACAGCCCTTGGAGGACCAGCTTGATTACTGCGTGGAGTTGTCTGCATTTTCTGGCTACTGGAGTATCCTTCCCTGCTCTTCCCAAAAAGGTTTTATTTGCAAGAAACCAAAGAGTAAGCCACTCCTTTAATATTTACTCTTGAAGTTTATGCTTTTATTTCAGTAATAATAGCACAATATGGTCATTACAAAAGACCGACATAAACCGCTGTATTTACAGTCTTCCTTACCACCTGTTTGAGCATTCAGATAAAAGTAACATGGATATATAGAATTATCCTTTTTTTTTTTTGTCTGCCCTGTTCATGTTTTATTGCTTCATGACTTCAGATTTTTTTTTTGCATTCTGTGATGAATATTCAATTAATACTGAAGATGATCAATATTTTCTGAAAAATTTTTAAACTCCCTTGTTTTGCTCCCCTCCAACATACACACGTATTTTCCTGCTAACATTACTATTCACTTTCTACAGAACAAGGTTGCATTGATAATTTGCTTTTCTTCCTCTTGCTGTACTATGTATAATACATGCCGTTCCAGTAAGAGATGGATGAAGCAATTCCATTTAAATAATAACAGAACGGAAGCATGATCCAGAGCACATATAGTGACCTTTGAAAAGAGTAGAAGTGTTTTGGTTACCATTTTTGTTTTTTAATATTGTGTTTCTGTGCAACTGAGCACCATCTGCTTTGGTCAGGAAGCAGAAATTTCAGAATATCGTGAGCCAAGCAGCCACATGATATTTTGGAGTTTAACTGTTAATTCTGAAAAAAAAGTATGATTTCCTGCCCTGTTTCGCAACCCCGAGGTTCAGAATGTTTCTGTGGTTCTGTCCTTTCCCCTCCTAGAGCAAAGTTGCAGCTGGTGGAGAAAGCAGTTGTACACATTAATAGTGGTGTCAGAGAATTTTCTTAAAAGCAAAATTCTCCTTTTAGGGCAACCCCTAAATTTCTTTGGGTAGTCAGAGCAATAGACACTACACAAAGCTAATTGTTACCAGATATATCAGAAAGCAGAAACTCAGTGTCAACACATACTTTATTTAAACCAATGGGTTTGTGAGTGGCTCCTACGTGCAATGCTAAATATTGGCAGAGAATACTCCCTGACACCAGGTTCTCCAGCAGAACAGGGTTTCAGCATAAGCAAATAGTACCTTACAGTGAGCTCTGCACAAGGGACAATTTAACAGTTGCATTTCCTTCGTGCTCACAAACATGCCGGAGCTTAAAGCGTTGCTGTGCTTCTGCTACAGCAGCCCAGCTCCTGGCGCTTCCCGCACTGGAATGCACGCTCCCACTGTCCCCACAGCTCCCACCGCCCGTGGGGAATCATAGAATCATAAAATGGCATAGGCTGGAAGGGACCTTAGAGATCATCTAATCCAACCTCTCTGACCTGCTCTTGCACTGGCCATCATCCAGTTTGCAACCAGTGCGCCCAGAAAAATCTTGCAGATGGCGCCCTCTTTGCACGGCCGGGAAAAACTGCATCAGAAAGCTTGAGCTTATAAACGTGGTGATAGAAGCAAATGAATTCTGGTAAATTAAAATCTGCTGGGTCTCAAAGGAACTGAGCGCAGTACAGGAAAATGGTCAAATAGCCTCAGCGTTTGATCAAGTTGTTCCCAGTCTCCACAGACATGCAGACCCAGTGAAGAGGGCAAGATTTATTAACCAGGAGAGAAGGGAGAGTTCATCTAAAACAGTCAGAAACTACCTGCGCTTGAAGATTCCTTGATTATTAAAAAAGAAGCAAGAAGAGGGTTCTAATATGCAAACCACTACCGTTTTATTACAGTGAATATCAGGTTAAAAATCAATCACACCTTTTCATTTCTGTTAATTTAGCAAATATTTTTTCCAGAAGTGATGAGGTAATCTTGACATGCAGGTTACCAGACCATTTTCTAACATTAAACTGTCAGGGTGAAAATGTGACCTTTTTAGATTTCAACTAAACATTTGTCTTTATCTTTGACAGCTATTCTTAAAGCATCTGCAAACTTGGAAGGTAGGATTTATTTTTCCTTCCCAATAATTTCAGAGAGATGTGAAAAGAAACATTTGGTATAAATGGGTTTGGAATGAACATATATTTATTATTTATTTGTATTTTATATATTAATTTATATAAGCTTAATTTACTTAGTTTCCATTGAATTAATTCCCAGTATAATTTAGTAGAATCACAGAATCATAGAATGGTTAGGGTTGGAAGGGACCTCAAAGATCATCTAGTTCCAAACCCCCTGCCATGGGCAGGGACACCCGCCAATACACCAGGTTGCCCAAAGCTTCATTCAACCTGGCCTTGAACACTTCCAGGAATGGGGCAGCCACAACTTCTCTGGGCAACCTGTTCCACTGCCTCACCACCCTCAGAGTGAAAAAATTTCTTCCTCATATCTAATCTAAATCTCCCATTTTGCAGTTTAAAGCCATTGCCCCTTGTCCTATCACTACACAACCTTGTAAAAAGTCCCTCTCCAGCTTTCCTGTAGGCCCCCTTTAGGTACTGGAAGGCTGCAATAAGATCACCCCGGAGGCTTCTCTTCTCCAGGCTGAACAGCCCCAAGTCTCTCAGCCTGTCTTCATAGCAGAGGTGCTCCAGCTCTTGGATCATTTTCGTGGCCCTCCTCTGGACTCGCTACTACTCATAGTAGTACCTGTGAGACACTCAGGGCATCCCAAGACAACTAAATGCTTTGGTAAACTGATCATCTCCTCTTTGCTCCTTCTTTTGCATGTTAAGATCTATGAGGGAGTCTGACACAAAGGCATTATGATAGATTTTTAATACAACTCTTATTCTAAAAAACCCCATACAATAATATTTACACCTTAATTATCATAGCTTCTTTACCCAGCCTCCTATCCTTGCCTCAAGAGAACAGTGGAAGAAGGCCAGGAGATGTTGAGGTTATATTCCATTTCCTTCCTAAACATGGTTTGCTGATTAATAATATGGTATAAGGGTGAAATTAGACCAATAGTTTTCAGTATTCTTCATATTTATTTATGGCTACAGAATACTTCCTTCTATTTGCTTTGTATTTTTTTTACAGATGCCAGAAAGGACAAGGCACATGGTCACATGAATATGTGGGTACTACTTACGCTGGTCCTCATAATATTATTAGGGATGGGCTTCATCATTTATTTCTCATTCAAGATCAAAACTCAAAGAGAGACTGAAAGAGAGGCGAGGCAGCACAGCACACTGCTAGAATACAGCCATGTCCTAACTGGAACGGATGATGAAAATGATTCTACTAAAGACAAAGAAAAAAATGAACACAGTGTCGTCTAATGGGAATAACACAGCCAAACTATATGGTTATGCTTAAAAAAATATCTAACTAGAATAAAGGAAATCTTAGTAAAAGTTACATACACCTAATAGACACTATGAACTAAAATTAGCAATTACGCCTTTGGTAAGGATTAAGAGCTATTGCTCTATGCTCTTCAAGAAATACTCTCGGGACTAAGACTCAGTACTGTATAAAATGGCTAATTAAACAAGCATGAAAAATAACAGATTTAGTAGGAATTTAGATTTAAAAGTTTATGGATTAATACCCTAGTATTCTCTCTTTTTAGATATTTGTGGCAGCATCACATACAGTCAAGCACAGACATATAGAGAGAACTCTCTTTGCAGAACACTCAGCCCCAAAGTCTGCACTTTTAGAATATGTCTCACCATAGTGTCCTGAAGCGCGCATGATGTTACTCAGATGGTGTTTGAATTAAACAGAGATTTACATGAGTTGTTTTGCCCCATTATTGCCCCTGTCTTACACTCTTTACACAAGTATCTTCCTTGCCATAGTATTACAAGTGAAAAGCAAATACTCGTCCTTCGTTCATGGCTGGAACTCGAATTTTGCAAAAGAAGTAGATATATGCAAACAGTCATATTCTATGACTTTGAATGTTTTGTATCAGTTATGAATATTAGATCATATCAATAAAGAACCTTATATTACATAATAATACTCCAGTGTTGTTTAATTAGCATGCAGAGATGTTATAAGATTTGGTGATCTAATGAGTCATTTACCTTAAGAGAGAGGCTAACAGGAGGAAACACAGAAACATGAATAAGGCATATGACTAAAAAGAAACATAAATAAACTATAAAATAAAGTGGATGCCAAATAAGGCTGGAAGAATCCATCCTGTTTTTATTTCACTTCATTGCTCATTTTAGGATGTCTTTTGTTACTATATTCCAACTGGGAATATATCCAGTGCCCAACAACTGGACACTATATCCATGCTACAGGCCAGTAAGGCAGTGAGGCACACCACAGCATCTTGCTAATGAAACACTGTAGACGTTTACTGTGCTGTTTAAGTTTTCTATGAATTCTATATTGTTTATGACAGACTGAAGAAGAAAAAGAACGAGATCTCAAGGACTTCTGGGGAAAACAGACCCTTAGAAAGCGCATAGGAACTGTACTGGAGAGATTAGTGGAAAGGAGAGGTCCACATGACATCGGATTGCTGGTTTGTAGATACTGCAGTCAGACAAAACGTATTGCAGAGGATGAGGAATGAAAGGCATTTTGTGCTCAAGCTACTTTTACTGACAGACCACTTGATCTCACTTCGTTTTTTTTCCTTTCTTTCATGTAAGTTACAACACATACTCATATTTATCTTTTTTTTGTAAATACCAACACTGGACTGGATTCATTGCTCTTTGATGGCTAGCAATAAAGGCAAGGCAAACAAAAAAACAGATTAAAAAAAAAAACAAAATAATATTACTTATAATTTTGATATTTTGATAGTTGATATTGGTAACAGAGCTCTGAAGACCCTATACTCTGTAAATGGGTTCTTCTCTCACATTAAGTGATGTTTTGCCTTTGTAGAACATATTGTGAGATTTGTCTTCATAATAAAGCCATGAAAAAAGAAAGAAAATTCTAAGAGCAAGTTCTGCTGAATACTTTTCCTCTTTTTCCTTCAAAACAAATCAGGGATTTTGCATCACAGATGAAGTTGATTTCCACTTTTTAAAGTGCTGCAGATCATTTGTAATGTTTGAGAATATTCCTTTTTGCTTTTTTCATTTATACTTCGTACAAAGAATGAATTATTAAGTATTAAAATTCATTTGTACTTTATGGATTAAATCATTTTGAGAGGCATTTTTGTTGTCAAAGTCATAGAATCATAGAATCATAGAATTGTTAGGGCTGGAAGGGACCTTCAAAGGTCATCTAGTTCAACCCCCCTGCAAGGAACAGGGATATCTCCAAGTCACTGGTTAACAGAAAGATTTGTAAAGATCTGGCTAATTTATATTTGTTCTCCTGAGATAAATTCACATGAAATAACAGCACAGTAGTTTTACTAGTTGATAAACAGGAGAAAAAAACAAAAAACGTGTATGCATAGTCTCCAGTTTGTCAAGTTATGAAGCAAAATCAAATTGTCCCAAGTGGGTTAACTTTTTGCACTGAAATAGTTAGCGTTGTTCAGTGCAAAAAAAATAAATGAATATATATTTTGCAGCAGTGAAGATCTATCTGGCCAAGAAATTTGTATGTTTTTTTTTTTTTCAGTTTCTCAGGTATGTATGTATGAGATTTAAAGTACATCCTTTTAAAGTGCACTCCCTGATCCTTTGTCTTTGAGGGTCAGAACTCTACAATCTCAGAGTAGAACCAAGATAGTTAAGAATAATTCAGCATAAAGATGTTGACCTGTTCAATCTTTGCCACTTGCATTTCAATGGAAGGAAACTTCACTTTCAGATGCAAAGTTTGAATTTTGCCATTATTTATAGATTTCAAAATACCACACGTGACAGGATATTTCCTTATTTAGAGCCCAGAGTTTTCTCTTTCAACTAAAACTCTCTAAAACTGAGAAGGAGTTGAGGCCAACTGATTCCTTAAAGATTTCGACAGCAGCAATTGATTTCAACTCATCTCTTTGTGAATAAGAAGAAAGAAATGAAACACTTCACTTATTCTACAGTCTTAGTTTTCCTCTCTTTCGTTCATACTGCTTTTCAGACACTCGGTGAGTCTTTGTTTTTTATCCCTTGCAAAAGTGGATGTGAAAGTGGGCATTTTTGTTATGTTGCTTGTTTCTCAGTCTCATTGAGGTTTTCATGCAGCTTGACTGCCCTGCATTTCATGTTCATCTTAACCAGAGTGGTCCACAGAAGTTTAAAAAAGATGCAGATATAGAGATGTTGGTTCACATTTAAAGAGAGGGGAAGAGTCAAGATGAGGTAAAGCTGGGAATCAGAAGTCAGGACAGAGTGATGTATGAGGATAAAGACTCCCTTTGGATACAACTTAATTATTGGTTATGTCTGCTCTGTGAAGTAAATGGACTTCACAGTGTGCTCCACTGTAAGTTACAAGAAAAAGAGTAAGAAATTAAATAGGGTGCTGTATGTGCATCTCCTAGCCTTAGGATGAGGTTGTGTGGGATGAGATGGAGCTTGTGGATTGATGTGAGATGTAATATTGCCGCTGAGTAGATGTCAGTGAAAAAAAAAAAAATTAAAAGATTAGAATCAAGAAAAGCCCTGGAAGAAACACCGCAGCTTTCAGAGTAAGGGTGAACGGCAGTTAAGGCTCCAAATTTGACCAAAGATAGATCAGAGCTCCCTTTTGATGTAAGGATGGTGATAAGGTTCAAGGACATTTTTCCTTTATCCTTCAATTCATTAGATTTGTGGAGGAGAGGGGTACAAATCACAGCTTCTGAAAGCAGGCGATATGCCATCTGAGCTGCGCCAGCACTAGCCTGTGCAAAGAGGGAGTCCCTCCTCTGCTCTGAGAGCTGGGATCTTAACCCGTGTGATAGCTCAAGCACGAACCTCAGAGTTTCCAGCAAGAATTCCTATTATTAGACCCAAAAATACTAAGAAGGGCAACAGCTGAAACTTAGGACACTACATGAAGCACGCACTTAGTTAGCAGTGAAAAATTAAAGATTTAATAAGATTTAAAACTTTCTGTCTAAATGGACAAGGAAAGGAGAAGCTAGGTCTTAGCTCCAAATTTAGATTTGAAGAAATGAAACTTCCACAGATTACTAAGCTGGTCAAAGTAATACAAGGCCTTCTTGGGAGAGCTTAAACATTACATACAGCTAGCCTAACAAGAACTATTATTCCTGTCATAGCTTCCCAGAATTTCCCAGACACTTTCTGCTCTCTTCACTACTCAATATTGGCTGTGCCCTAACATACTACCTTTGTCCTACCAACTTACTTTAGTATTTGGAAGGGTATCTCACTGTCCCTTACATGGTTATTCTCTCATATGGATACAGGGGTGATGCTACATCTCTGTTTCCACATGGTGATTTGAGGCACAGAAAATTGAAGGGCAAAGCCTTGCTCTCCTGTCCCAGAGGTCACAGAATATTTCCTGTAGTCCAAATTTCAATCCTTCATGACCCAAAACCAGTGGGAGCTGTACGCTACTTGATGTTCTGAAAGGCAGGCAGCTGTGTTCACAGGCTGGTGCCCAGCACCGAGCGACCCACTTCACATGTAGACAGTACAACTGCAGTCCTGGGAAACCCTACCCACCAGGGCCTTGTCTTGATGGATAACTAAATTAGGCTGCCTATAATCCTTTGGGAGCATTAGCTAGCTTGTTCAGCATTCACATATTGTTTTTCCGTAACAATGTACAGGCACACACCTACAGCATCCTTACCTCTATATGCTGGTCAGTGTTGGCTCTTGTGAGAATGTTTGTGATTTGATTGTGTGAATTATGTTGATTTCTTATGATAGATGCACTAATGAGAGGTTACTGGAACAAGGCAAGATAACAAGTCGCTGTTCCACAGTTTTTCATCCTAAAAAAACCCCATATCATAACAGAACATGCCAATTACAGAAGGAGCAAGAGTCACAGAAGGCTCACTCACTAACTGTACTAAGAACAAATACAGCCCCATGGAGATGTATGTAAAATGATATCTAATCTATAATGCATAAAGTGATGGCAAACTTCCAAATCTTCAGTAAAGTCTCTTATGGAAATCTTGAAAGAAATATGTATTTCAGGAGCAATTTAGAAAAATAAAATTCATTGTACTCGTGAAAATTCCATTATAATGATGACATTTCTAAAGCTGTCATGATTTATTTTATGTGTTCTTATTCCTCTGTATTGTATTTACACAAGATGCACTTATTTTTCCTTCTCAGAATGAACTAAAAGTCTTGAAAATGCTGTTTGATCTTTGCAAAAGTGACTCAGATTTACAGTCTCCTGACATGAGTCAGATCAGCATAGAATCAACAGTACATCTCTTTCCTCACAAGCTCCCATCACCATGTGCTTACCATAAATACATTAATTTTGATTATTTTGTTTTACAGACAATGACATATTTTTAATATACAATGAGGATACTAAGCTCTGTTTAATTGCTCAGAGTTCTCATGCAGTCACAACAGTTGCTTGTAAGAAAAACACCGAGTTACAGAAATTCAGGTGGGTGTCTGATCACCAGGTGATGAGCGTGGCATTTGCTCAGTGTTTGGGAGTGCCCTACAAGCAAAACCAGGCTAAAATTTCTTTGTACCCCTGCAACAAGAAAAGTGAATTCCAGAAATGGGAGTGCAGAAATGCGACCTTGGCAATCCAAGGGGAAGATTTATTTCTCAGTGCTGGCAAAAAAAAAGAAGACAATATTGTGCTGAACACAGGATCAGTGACAATGAACAAATGGAAGATCTACGGAACCATGGATGATTTGTGTTCTCAAGGCCATAAAGGTAAAGTTTAAAGGTTAATCTTGATGGTGTATTGAACCCACTTGTTTGCCATCATGGATAAGGTCCTTTGATTTCTGCTCCCCTTAGTCTAACATCAGCTTTTCCCCCTGAGGCAATGGTGGACTGGAGGATGATTAGTTCAAATATTCAGGTCTGTATTCCTCCATCCTGGAGACACACAGCTGCTTAACTTCAGACAGAATACAGTATGTGCAAAAAATGTAGGGCTTTTTTCCTTTACTTTTAAAGCAAAGGTGGATCTAGGCTGTTTTTAATTGTTAGATTTAATCAAAGCACTTTATGTAACTGTATACTAGTACTGATGAAATTGTATTAGTATTGTTGGATGAAAGGCAAATTTTTTTAAGTTTAATATACCAATATTAAATGTAAAGAAATAATCCAATGCACACTACCATTCAGTTACTCTATGAGATTTCAGATGCCAAAAATATCACATCATTTAACAATTAAATCAATGATTTATATTTAATGAATCATGGGAAGTTAAGCTATGGGAATTGGGTCCCCCAGATTCCCATGCCTATATTATAATTTCTCTTTTTCCTTCTCAGATCTGTTTACTCTACTAGGAAATGCCAACGGAGCTCCGTGTGCCTTCCCCTTCCAGCTGAGCAGTAGATGGTACGGCGGGTGCACGGCTGCCGGCAGGTCAGACGGTCTGCTCTGGTGTGCAACAACTCACGACTTCGACGCAGACCATTTGTATGGGTTCTGTCCAACCAACAGTAAGTCTCAAATGCTGACATAGATGCTGTAACACAACACCGTTAGGTAAATGTATCAACGCTGAGACACTGTTAATAATATGGAAGGGAAAAAACTTGTAATGACTTCAATGTACCCAAAAATGTCTCTGTCGTGCCATAACATTCTTTACAGAAGAAACAAACATGTTTCCTATGAGTCTATAATCAGGCTGAAAGTTGTGTGGGTGTGTCCATCAGCAGTTAACACCCAGGAAAAGAACAGTATGCTTTAAACATGACTGAATTCAGCATATAATCATCCGAAAATTGAGACACATTTTGCAGCCTAATTCTCCATGCCTCATTACTATTTGTGGTAACAGCAATATAACCTTTTCTACTCATGTAAATCCCTGTTCTGTATAACAAGATTGGTCTACAGTCCACAGGAGGATGTAGTTTGTTTTCTGAAAGACATAAAACAAGAAGATTGGCTCAAAGGTCTTACTGAAATAGCAGCATTATCAGCTTTTCCCTTGTAATGTTTCAGATTACATTAGAATCATAGAATCATAGAATTATAGAATGGTTAGGGTTGGAAGGGACCTTAAAGATCATCTAGTTCCAACTCCCCTGCCATGGGCAGAGACATCCTCCAATACACCAGGTTGCCCAAAGCCTCATTCAACCTGGCCTTGAACACTTCCAGGGATGGGGCAGTCACAACTTCTCTGGTCAACCTGTTCCAGTGCCTCACCACCCTCAGAGTGAAAAAATTTCTTCCTTGTATCTAATCTAAGTCTCCCATTTTTCAGTTTAAAGCCATTGCCCCTTTGTGTGTCCTATCACTACACGCCCTTGTAAAAAGTCCCTCTCCAGCTTTCCCATAGGCCCCCTTTAAGTACTGGAAAGCTGCTGTAAGATCACCCCGGAGCCTTCTCTTCTCCAGACTGAACAGCCCCAACTCTCTCAGCCTGTCTTCATAGGAGAGGTGCTCCAGCTCTTGGATCATTTTTGTGGCCCTCCTCTGGACTTGTTCCAGCAGCTCCATGTCCTTCTTGTGTTGGGGACTCCAGAGCTGAATGTAGTTAACATTATTCATAGAATCATAGAATCATAGAATGGTTAGGGCTGGAAGGGACCTTCAAAGGTCATCTAGTCCAACCCCCCTGCAAGGAACAGGGATATCTCCAACTAGATCAGGTTGCTCAGGGCCTCGATTATTACAAGATAATGCAGTAACATTATTACAAGATAATGTTACCTGAACAGATAAATGTATATGCAGGATGGGGGCAGGATGAAGGACATAAAAATACAGTCTTAATTATGATATTAAAAATGCTGCCTCAGACCTAATTTTTCAGTGCTATACCTCAGACTCACTATTTGTCATTTTGATAGGAGTATTGCACTGGGAAACCAGGTTCAGCTCATTATCAACCGCCAACTTCCACCATAATTTTCACTGATATTACTGAAAATTATTTCCTGGTGCCATATTGCACACAGTAGTTTGAAAAAAACCAGAAAAACCTCACTACATAAACTGGCAAACATTAAGTATTTGGCGTTATAAAATTGTTGTGACACTATTGCTAACACTTGAGTCTACGATTAAAAAGAATGTTAAAAATCTGAAGTGAATGAGCAATAAAGAAACATAATAAAAAATAGAAAACATTTCTTGTAATGAATTGTTCAAGAAATTTAATATCTTTTCCTCAACAAAAGAGAAAGTTAGGGGAAGTTGTAATCACAGCTCATTAACGCTTGCCCAGGGATCAATTTTGCTAACAGTGAGCTCTCAGAAAGCAATTTATAAATTCTAATTACCTAAACATAGGCACACTAGAAATAAGGAATACATTTTAAAATATCATAGCATCATAGAATTATTTAGGTTGGAAAGGATGGTTGACATCATTGAGTCCAACAGTAAACCTAACACTGCCAAGTCCACCACTAAACAATGTCCCTAAGCGCCGCATCCACACATCTTTTAAATACCTCCAGGGATGGTGGCTTAATCACTTCCCTGGACAGTCTGTTCCAATGCTTCATAATCCTTCAGTGAAGAAATTCGTCTTAATATCCAACCTTAACTTCCCCTAGCACAACTTGAGGCCATTTCCTCTTGTGGGATCACTTGTTACCTGGAAAAGAAACTGACTCCCACCTCACTACAGCCTCCTTTCAGGTAGCTGTAGAGAATGGTAATGTCTCCCCTCAGCCTTCTTTTCTCCAGCCTAAACAACCAGTTCCCTCAGCCACTCCTTAGAAGACTTGTGCTATAGACCCTTCATCAGCTTTGTTGTCATTCTTTGGACATGGTCCAGCACCTCAATGTCCTTCTTGTCGTGAGGGGCCCAAAACTGAACACAGTATTTGAGGTGCAGCCTCATCAGTACAGGGGAATGATCATCTCCCTAGTCCTGCTGGTTACACTGTTTCTGATACAAACCAGGATGCTATTGGCCTTCTTGGCCACCTGAGCACACTGCTGGCTCATATTGAGCTGGCTGTCAACCAACACCCTCAGGTCCTTTTCTGCCAGGCAGCTTTCCAGCCACTCCTCCCCAAGCCTGCAGTGTTGCAAATGCAATTAATGATGATATAATTTGAAAAGCAGACTTTCTATCATTGGAAATGTTTGCATTTCAATTGTATTTAAGCCATGAATTAATTCGGGCATAGCCTATGAATTGCTGAACAGGTTTTCAGAGTAGATAATGACCAAGATGCAGTTTTGGTTTATAGATCTCTTTATACTATTTTTTTTTTCACCTGGAGTTTATCAGATTTGACAGAGGAAACTGAAAATAAAGGATGAAAGGCTCATATCTCCTAATGTCAATGGCAAGCCTTCTTTTACTTAAAAAAGAGCACGCTAACTAGATGATCTTGAAGGTCCCTTCCAACCCAAACCATTCTATGATTCTATGGTTCTAACAGAAGAGTATGGATTTTGGGGGATTGTGCTTTATTTGCTTCAGAATCTCATTTCACAAGTAAGCTTGCAGTTAAATTATCTCATATCATTCTGTGTAACGTGTATAACAATCTGCAATACTAAATCTCCTTTCTCTCACACAGACAATGACAGATTTTGGAGTACAGATCCTTTGACAGGAACCTACTACCAAATAAACTACCAGTCAGCTCTCACGTGGCATCAAGCAAGGAAGAGCTGCCAGCAGCAGAACGCCCAATTATTAAGTGTCACAGAGATACATGAACAAATGTATATAAGAGGTGAACTAATAAGAAAGACAGTAAAAAGAGTGTCAAAGTGTTTTTTGACTGATTACAAATATGTCAGTGCTTTAATCACATTACAGTCACCAGCTGATGTAAAAATGGTATATGTACTGCTAGAGAAATTGCACAATTACTGTAAATTAAGCTTTTTATAGGTGGAACCTTTTTAAGTTGTGGAATTGACATTTGAAATTATTTCTATTGTTAATATTTTTCAAAGAAAGTTAAGAATTTCCAGATAATTAAGCAAAAGTTGGCTCAATCTCAGAAAACATCAGAAAGGTCCCAGAAAGAGGTCTTATAAGAAGGAATGTCATTATAGGAGTCAGTCATTATATGACTTTTGTGCTAAGAAGTCAGTATTCTTCAAGTGCATTTAATGAAATATATTTTTGGAAATACCATACACAAGACACTATTAAAAATCTAAGGACTTTCCGGATTTACGCATAATCTCTGTGGAACAAAGGCCCTGTATCAATTGTATCACATTCAAGTGAATTTGTAAAATAAATATTAACAATAGCAATTCAGTGTTTCAGTTTTCAAAGCTAATTGCTTACATGTAACTGTAGAATAGCATTAAATTCAGATAAACTAATATGCAAAATAGTCTTTTGGCATTCTCTATCCTTTATCTACAGAATAAACTCTCTGAGTTTATTACCAGTAAACATTCTGTACTGAAATTAGAAATCACTATGCAGACACTTACTGTCTTCCTCCAAACCTTGAAAATGCAGAGCATTTGTTAGCATTTCCTAACAAATCTCATTAGAATTCAACTCTTTTGGTTACCTAGATTTGATTGACAGCAAGAGATCCCCTCTCTGGATTGGGCTTAACAGTCTGAATCTCAACAGCGGCTGGCAGTGGAGCAGTGGCAGTCCCTTCAGATACTTTAACTGGGTCCCAGGTAATAATCATTTTTTTAACATTTTTGGAATTAATATTTTTCATCAGTATGATGAAGATATATTAATTACAGTCCTGTAGTATTGTCCATGAACACGAGGAATTGGAGTTGAAAGGCTTATGAGACATCTGAGATTAAAAAACTGAGAACAATGCTTTTCTTCATGGAATATATCAGAAGGAGTTTCAAGCAGAAGAGCTAAATAAACTCCTCTCCTGTCAGAAGCAGATAAAGTGAAAAGCCCCAGTTGAACTGAAGCATAGTAGGAATGCCTTCAAGTTGGTTAAAACCTCTGTGTCTCTTCAACTCTCACAAGGCTCATCAGACTCCGCATCCTGCAAGGACTCAGTTGTCTTTGAGTCTTTCAAAGCCTTCCCCTTCACTTTTTATACCCTTCCTCTTTTCTTCTCTCCTCGTTAACATTCAAGAGAGACTGTAAATAGAGTTCACAGCATTGGTAGTTTATCCTCGACAGTCACTTAATGATTGCCATGGCAACAGCTGGTTGCAGCAAATGCCGAATGTTTGCTTGCTGAATAAATGCACATATATTCCGTCTTTTGGCCTTCCCCATGTCTCGAAGGTGCGACCTGTTTTTATCTGGCACAGAGGATGAGAGGAAAGCCCAGAGTTGCTGAGTCTGGCAGATGGTTTTCTACCTTCTGCTGAGCTGGTCAAGTTCCTTAAACCTTGCAGAGAACAAAAGCAGGTGGCTCAGTACAAGCTGCCCACACCATTGGAGTTCCTGTAGCCCCACATGATGGCTATTAAGATGAGTTGACCTACACATTTCCAGTTTATGGCAAAATTATTATAAACTGTCTCTTTTTTTTTTTTTTGGGGGGGGGGGTGCGGTTGGGGTGAAATAAGTCATTGCATTGTGGACTTCGCTGTTAAGAGGAAAACACTGCCCATTCCCCAAGGATAGTCATTCTGGAGAACCTACTGGAAGGCTGGATGCAGGCAGGCAGGGAGAGACACACAGTGAGTGTGAGGGCATGTGAAGAGGCTCAGCTTGCAGCAAGGAGCAAATCTGCAGTCAAGCTGCGGAAGGCACATGCAGAAAAGACCTTTCCAAAGGGCCTGAGTGGAACGTTTTTGTTCCAGCACATCGGTGAAAGCTGCTGGACCAGAACCTGACATAGAAAGGAAAGACTGCTTTGCAAGTGCGTTGTGGAAACGAGGAGATTTGTTTTCACACGTGATTTGGTATGCCTCATCCAACAGATGTTCCTTATATTTTATTTTAGGAATTGCATATTATTTTCGTGCTCTACTAAATACCGCTCTATAAACTAGAAGCCCTTTAACATGCTCCCACAAAGAGGAAGCCTACCCTGTCAGGCTTTGTCCAATTGAGGTTCCCACCACTCCCTACTCAACTGTCAGACAACATGTCCCACAGATCGGTGGAATTTTGCTTGTATCTCATATTTTTAACAAATAATATTAATTCACTGAGCTTGATTTAGCTCTACAATGCAGAGCTAGAACTCTAATTTTTAGATTTTGAAATTTCTTTCAATTGTTAGCAGCTGATGGTTCTTACTCTGAAGAACGTTCTCTGCTCTTCACATCTGTAAAACTCCTTGTCTGAATATGACCTATGTTAAGATGCTGCCTTACTGTGTTCCTGCCCCAAAACACTAGCTCAAACTGTGTCCTCTGATTTCATGAATGTAGCTGAGTGGTTTGAGCTCATTACTTAGTCCTATTAGCATAATTGGGTTCTGACCACAAATCGTGTATAAAACTAGATGTTTCATGAGCTGTGAAACAATGAACTCCGATTTCCTATGGTCCGTGCACAGCATTGGAACTGTAGCAGCACCAGGTACCCCTTCAATGGCTGGACTCTTCAGTCCAGCATCTACTGACGGCGCAACAACATAATTTATTCTGCAACTGGTTGTGAGCTACGTATTCTTCAGCAGATATATGGCTGACCCTTATGTACAGGCTGATTAAACAAGCGAGGGGCAAGGAAAGGACTTGCTGCAGCCTTTCCATCAGTATGGACTCAACATTTAGTCTCTCTTCTGTGCAAACTGACAATTTTCACAAAACTTACAGGAATGCCTTATTTTTGAGACCACTATTCTGGAATCAAATATGTCAGAAAGTGTGAATTATGCAACAAGCATCTAAAGAAATGTTTTGATGAGTACTTGTAAATTACATTTCCTTACCATTTTCTTATCTCCATTATAAAAATAACTGTAGCAATGAAGTAATGAGATCATCATTGACACATGAAAAGGCCGGAAGTAAACTTTTCTTTCAGCTGCTGACATAAAATCTGTACAACATTAAAAGAATTTATTTTTTATCCTATGAAGGAAGCCCTGAGCCTGAGCCTGAGAAACTCTGTGCAGTACTAAATCCCAGAAGAGATGCTAAATGGGAAAACCAACCATGTGAGCTGAAAGTTGGCTATATCTGTAAAAAGGAAAACTCCACATTGGATCCTGTCATTATTCCATCAGGTATATCAAACAAATAATCTTTTGTTATAGACAGAATTTTTGTCATTAAAATGAAATTTCATGGCTAGTTAAAAATTTTAAAAAAGCATTGTCATTTGTTCTTCTGCTTTGATGAGTGGCACAGAACGAAGCACACTGTTATTTCTTTAGCCAAATATACTGAAATACTGGAAATCTTCCTGGAACCAGTAACCACACAAGTAATTTTTATTTCATGCTATTATTCACAATTCCAGAGGCACTGATCTAAGGCACATACTGTCACAAAAGTATCATGGACTGCATGGACTGGACATGAAGATAAAGTTAGAGATGCCTCACTCTTCCTGCAGTGCATTCTAGTGAAACTGCTGATGTTTATCACTGAAGGCTTGGAATGATGGCACCAATAGGCTCAAACCACGCTCTCAGTGGGATAATCTGTAATTTAGAAAGACGGCAAAACAGAGCAAGTTTCCTTCAGACCACTTTTGCACTATGCTTTTCTCTGATTTATTTAATGAGGCTTAGTATGGAAATCCATGTGCGCAGAGAGTTACTTGTTCTTCAGTAATAATGCCTTTATGAAATATGCAAAACATAACTGGGTGGGGTATATTGCGTGAAAACACTATACATGGAATTTCAAAATATTCCCCTGTCCAAAAGTATTTCACACTAGTGAAGCCCAGTAACCACTGACTCCATTATTTTCCTTTTTTTTTTTTTTGCGTAAATGCAGTATGTTTTCTGTAAAAGTAGAGTGTGCAACAGCAGACAGACTAAAATGTTTCATATGTATGAGGAATGAATAGAAGTACTGGTTATTTATAATTGCTCTATTTTCACTCTAATTAATTAATTAACTGATTTCAAATGTAATTGCAGTTATTCTAGGCTTCAGTTTGCACTGTTTAAAAACTTGAAATGTCTATTGATTTTGAGGGGATGCAGAGCCTGTTAAATGCCCAGAAGGATGGTTGCCCTATGGAGATAACTGTTTTGTGGTTCATCGAGACCCCAAAGTATGGAGAGAAGCCCTAATTTCCTGCAATGAGAGCAATGGCAATCTGGCCAGTATCCACAACCCCGAGGAGCATGGCTTCATACTTTCTCAGCTTGGATACAGTGAGCATTTCTACAGGGCAGTGTTTGGTGCAAATGAAGAATTATATTATTAGAAATCTTACAAGATTTAAAAAGAACCTCTTGTTTATCTTATATTTATAGGAAAGCTCACAGATACATAGGTTAAAAAAAAAAACACCACAAACAAACACCAAAAAAACACAAGAGAAATCATTAGTGCTCTCTTCATCTTCTTTTTCATTCTTTTCATTTTGATTTTCGTTTGTTTTCCACTGCATGAATGCATTTGAAGGAAGTAACAGCTCTAGTTACCGCAATATTTGAGCTGATTATCTGCCTCAGACACCTTGTCGCTGCAGATAGAGTAATGGACTTTTGCTGATAAAGCTGAGGAATCTCATTTCCTGCTGGCATCTTTTTTTTAACTTCTTGAAAGAAGAATGTGAATTAGATCTTAAAATAAACTCCACTGTCATTTAATTTAGATGAATTTGAATAGTAACACGGCAACTTCATCTCATCTCCATAAAATCTTGCTCCTATGGACTGTTTTAACTTGGGTACTGACTCCGATGAATTTCTGTTCTTAGAACCCATGGATGAGCTGTGGATTGGTTTGAATGACCTCAACACTCAAATGTACTTTGAGTGGAGTGATGGGACTCTTGTGACATATACCAAATGGTTGCCTGGAGAACCAACCCATGCAATTAATGGGCAAGAAGATTGCGTCATTATGGCAGGAGAGGTAGAATAATTCCACTTTTTGTAGTATTATACTATTTGATTTTTTTTCATTTATTTCCATTTTTTTTGTAAATGCAACTTACAAACAAACCATGGAATGGTGTCTTTATTCACTCAGAAAGATGGTTGTTCTAAATAATATTTAAAATTAAATTAGAGATAACTAGACAAATGTTCATATCTGATTGTAAGTGTACATAATATGCCAAGCAAATCTTAACAGTCTGCCCGTGACACTTTACTGGTTTAACATAATCTCACAATTAAGCACAAATACTTGGAATTCATTAAAAAGTACGGATATTCATTCTCCCATTTAATTTTTTTTTTTTTTTTAAAGACAATGTTTCTAAAGGAAAAGGGTTCTGCCTTACTATTTTTCACCTCTTTCCAAACCTCATCTAGGATGGATACTGGGCAGACAGCGCCTGTGATAGAAAATTAGGTTACATCTGCAGAAGAGACCCACTACAAGGAGTTTCTGGGACAGTAAGGACTGATCCTACATGCCTGAAGGTAAGAAGAAAGAATAATAAAGAATCTGGTTAGTAAATATCTATTGTTTTCACAAGCTCCACTTGACATTGAAACTATCTTTTTTTTTTTCCGTAACAAGTGTGATTGTATACCAAATCCAGGGTGATAATTTTCACTACATTCCCTTATTTAAAATAAGGTAATTTTGAAATTTTTTTAGTCAATATGAGTCAGGCCCATTGTGTCTCATAACTGCCTGTGAAAGAGGCTAAAGCCATTACTTCAGTTTTCTGCATATTTATTATATTGTTCTATAATCATCTGTGGTTATCTAAGATGTAGTAGAGACTGGGAACCATTTCTGGACTATGTGACATGATGCAAGATGATGACAAACCTCACAATTGAAGCCAAATCAAAACAATCAAATTGCTTTTATGAGTTAATGTGTTTTGAATAAGTTATTGTATCCTACTGCTTTTTTTTTTCCTTCTCTTTTCCCCCTCTTTTTACTTTCCTATTTACTACTTTTCTATATTTAGTAACATTTCCCACAACTCCATATGGGCAACAGAGCTGAGACTCATTGTGTTAGACAGAACTAGGCAGCAGCCAAATACTGTACACAGATTTTATTTACCTTTCTCAGATGGAGCAAGCAAATGAGCTGGTATAGGAGGGAAAAGAAAAAGTGACTTGGAATTCTGATGTAATTTTGAGGATTTTGCTTTTCAATCGTTTTTATGCTACTTCTTCAATCAGACTTTTTAGGTGAGCTGATGAGTAAAATCAGTTTATTAGTTCAATTACTATTCTTTTAGCCTAGAAACATCAGGAAACTTGAGTCAGTATCTTACTATAACACAGACTACTCCAGTTCTGAGCAAGGAAGTATTTTATTCCTCTGCTTCTGAATGCCCTCTCCATTCTGTGTGTCTCTGACTTTTTTATCAGTCAAAACTTATCAGTTACTAATTGTCAAAAAAGGGTGACTCATAAGAATTAAATCTCTTCTTTCTGTTTGTTTACTAAGTTTAACCTCCATTAGTCCACTAGAATTCAAACGAATACTTTATCACATTAAGATACATTAAAAATATGTTTGAGTATACACTGAAGTTCAAGCACTATAACGTATGTTCTATTTACTGCAAGTATACTTCACATGTTCTTGACAGGGCTGGGAAAGACATGGCTTTTACTGCTACCTGGTTGGACATACCTCTGTAACGTTTTCAGAAGCAAAGAAAACCTGTGAAAGGAGCAGTGGTTATCTAACAAGTATAGGAGACAGGTATGAAAAGAGTTTAAAAACTGTGTATCTGATGCAATAATATTGGAATTTTATAAAATAGTTGAGAAATTTTTGGAAAAACATGTGAAACCAGAAAAATAGAACATCCTTTTTCTGAAGAAAAAAAACCAAAACCAAACAATAAATACAGTTTATACAGTATGACTTTTCTAATTAAATATATTTTACATATTCATGTTTTCCAGTACTTTACTCTGAAAGAACAGACCACAATTGCTTCTGTTCTGTAAGGAGTAGTTTTTCAGTATAGCACAGCTTCACCTGCTATTGAAGCTAGTCCATCAGGTACTCAGCTGAGCAACATATTTCCATGTAAAATGAAAGCTAATGGAGACTCTATTCATTCTAGTCTTGAATAGTTTAGGATGCTGAGAAATGGTAGACTAAGGGAAAGCTAGGCTGAATCTCCATCTGACTCCTGTCGTTTCAGATATGAGCAAGCCTACCTGACCAGCCTCATTGGTCTGAGGTCTGAGAAGTATTTTTGGATTGGTCTCTCAGACATGGAAGAGCAAGGGATGTTCAAGTGGGTGACTGGTGAAGGTGTTCTGTACACAAACTGGAACACAGCAATGCCTGGTATTCTGCCATTGGAGTAAATTTATGCTACTAAGGAACCTTCTCTGTCGTAATTCTAAACTTTCTCAACTTTGCTAAAACACATCCATGATGACACATACGAACATTCTGCCTTTGAAATAGGAGTGTCTTTGATACATATACTCAGCACTGGTGAGGTTGCATCTTGAATACTGTGTTCAATTTGGGGCCTCTCACTACAAGAAAGACATTGAGGTGCTGGAGCATGTCCAGAGAATGACAACAAAGATGGTGAAGGGTCTGGAGCACAAGTCTTATGAGGAGCAGCTGAGGGAACTGGGGTTGTTTAGTCTGGAGAAAAGGAGGCTGAGGGGAGACCTTATTGCTCTCTACAACTACCTGAAAGGAGGTTGTAGCAAGGTGGGTGTGGGTCTCTTTTCCCAGGAAACAAGTGGTACAACAAGAGGAAATGGCCTCAAGTTGTGCCAGGGGAGGTTTAGATGGGATATTAGGAAAAATTTCTTCACTGAAGGGTTGTCAAGCATTGGAACAAGCTGTCCAGGGAAGTGGTCGAGTCACCATCCCTGGAGGTATTTAAAAGACATGTAGATGTGGCACTTAGTGACATGGTTTAGTGGTGGATCTGGCAGTGTTAGGTTTACAGTTGGACTCGATGATCTTAAAGGTCGTTTCCAACCTAAATAATTCTATGATTTTATGATTTTCTATGATGCCATGAAAATATTTCTTTTCTGGCTCCTCATTGCTTACAAGAGTAAGATCAAACTGAGCAGAAAGGGTGAAATCTCTGTCAGCCTGGGCAACAGACTGCCAAATCCTTGCAGTGAGTGGCATAGGAAAGAGGTAGGCAAGGGATTGCTCATGCACTCATAAAGCTTTTCGAAAGGGAGGGAAGATGATGAAGGACTCTACTTGCTGCTTTCCTCTTTTTAAAAAGCTCCTCCTTTGAGCAGACACTACACTTAATATTTCAAACAGTCTTTTGTCAATTAATCAAGAGCTGTAAAAATGTCAGGGGAACACATTTCAATTTTCTTTTGTATCCCATAAAGGGAATGAAGCTGGTTGTGTTGCCCTGAGGACTGGAAACGCAGCTGGACTATGGGATGTTCAGAATTGTGAAGTAAAGGCAAAATTTCTCTGCAAAAAACTAGCTGAAAAAATCACTCTTCCTCTTGCTCCTGAAACCATGTCTGATTCCAAATGTCCCTTGGGTTGGGGTACAAGCAATAGTACTAATTCATGCTTCAGAGTAAGTATAACTTTTTTTTCTAATAATTCTGCTCATAAGACAGAAGCGCATCAAATAGATAGGGTGTCTAAACTTCAGAGAATGGCACGTTATTGCACAAATGTAGTAAGTTTTTACACAACTGTTCAAGGAAATTACTGCAGTTATCACTTTATCAGTGATATGTAAGATTATCCAACTAGCTTATTCTTTAATCTATATCGCATATGATAATTGTAATGGAGTGTTTTCCTATTTTGCTTATACAAGGTAGTCAGCAGATTTATTTTTAAGATACTGTAAACATAGCGTTCTACCTGTGTCTGTAGGTCTTTGTGAGAGAAGAAAACCAAAAGAAAACATGGTTTGAAGCCCGAGATTTCTGCAGAGAAATAGGAGGAGATCTGGCTGCCATTAGAAGTGAAGAAGAGCAAACAAAGATAGAAAATTTAATAATGTAAGTAAACAAAATGTCTAATAATAGACTTTGGTATAAAAATACATTATATAGAAATAAATTATAATATTATTGAGTTACTCCTGAGATAATTAGTTGAAAATCTGTATGTCTATCATCATAGTCATAAGAAAAAGAACTGAGAAAATGTTTCATACGGGTACCATTTTCAAAGACATTTTTGCAGTTCTTAAAATTTGTCAAAATCTGCAAATCTTTTAAATTAAAACAAACAAACAACCCAACTACCAAATTGGTTGAATGCTTCTCCTTTAGGCCCATTTCTAAGTTTTTTTCATGGAACTATTTTTAAACTAAATTGTGACTTACAGCAAAACCGAACATTTTATTTCTCAAAGAACACTATAGTGACAACATCAATGAAGAAAAAATTGTGCTATATTTTCAACACAGTCATTGGCAAAGTAAAAAATTTTAAAGCATGAACTTCACTTACTTGCTAATGAGACTTTGCTGACCAACAGCATTTTGTTATTTTTAAAATTTCTACTCTATTTGAACTCTTCAATAAGTGTGATAGTTATTGTCCCACGAAACTTGCACAATTTAGCATAGCTAACCACATACATCCTCTTCTTCCATGATATATTTTTTCACACTCTAGAAAAAAATCCACATCACCTCAAACTTTCTGGATAGGTTTTCAGTGTTTGGATCCTGATGGTGGGCTTTCCTGGAGTGATGGATCGCCGGTGAGTGTTTGACCTTGTCAGTTTCTTTCTGTTCTGACTTTTTCACCGTTGGAGCTGTTTCTGTGACTGATGTGGATGAGTGTCATATGAGAGTTTCTAAAAATGTCTACCTTGCTACTGGGTAACTCTACATCATTATTCTGCATACTGGTTTGGAAAAGAAAAAAGCTAATAAACCCTGAGGTTATACCATCACAACAGTGCTACTGTGGAGTACTAGTTAGAGCTACAGAGACGATTATCTAAGTGACAAACATAGCAGAAAGGTCTCTCCTGATTTTTGTTAGTCTCTGGTGATATATTGTCATGCTCCATTCCCCTTGCTATTGATTCATAACCTTATTTGATTCGTTTTCACAGGACTGCTAGAGTCTGTTAAATTCTGCATAAACCCAAAGTGTCTCTTTTTACTTGTGGAGTGACTGTATTGCTTTAATGGCCCACACAGGCTGCACAGCCATGGGAGGAAAGCAAGGACTGGTTTGAAACTTTGGTGCTACTTCTCTTTCCTTCCAGAGTACAAACTTTTTCCCCTGTATGATAAGAATAAAAAACAAAGCTGTGTTTCTTCTGTAGGTGAATTATAAGAAAAATCTTTATTTTTACAATGCTGCATTTGAATATTGTGGAGCAATCGATGAAGAGCCTTCCATGTCATGGGTTATGGAGCACTGTGAATACAGTCACAACTGGATTTGTGAAATAAAGAAAGGTAAGTTACTTTTTACTCTAAACTCACATTCGGAAGAAATTTAAGCTGAATCCTATTCTATCAAAAGAGGAAGTTCCGCAGGTTACATGCTGGTAGAAAATTTGGTTGATTTCACAGCAATTTTGCATAAGGAAAAATAGGTCAAGACATATAAATACTTTCACAATACAGCATTTCAAGTGTTAATGATAATTTTTTTGTTTTATTTTTAAAAAATGTATGATAAACTTTACTGAAAATATACTTGTTTATGTAATTATAAAGTCACAGAAAATAAAGCAAAAGCAACCTCAAGGGCTTATCTGGTAAAATCCACCGCTCTGCACAGAAGTAGTTTTTTGTCAAAACAGTTCTTGTCTTTGCATATTGGAAGAAACATTGCTCCAATATCCTACTCTGTGGGTTGTAGAAATTTTTCATTTGAATTATTTCTCAAAAGCTTGTGGATTTTCAGTCAAACGTGATTCTTCACAATGTAGTTTCACAGAAAAAAAAATCACAAATGAATACTAATAAAATTTAAAATACTTTGAACCAAAAATTTTAGTTGTTCAGATACAATACAATGTCCATAAAGAATCTCTTATTATTGTGCAAAATATGACAACATTGAAGTATTTTCATTCTTTAGTTTTCTTTCACAAACAAGTACTCATTCAGACTAATTTCAGTCATCTAATTTAGGCAACATTCAGGATGTACAAGATGCACTTACCAAAACTCTATCAAGATAGAGATGTAGGTCTGTAATGTATCTGTTATTCCCTGAATATCAATTTTTCTCTACACCAAAGATACTATATGTTCTGGACCGAATATGTAAAATATGAAAAATTGATAGACATTAAGATAATTTCCTCTAATTGAACATTTATACCAGCTAAACATTTTGGAAACATTTTACATCTTCATTTTTTTTCACATTTCATTACAGGGACACCCTTGAAACCAGAACCACTTGGCCCTTCCACTGGTAAGCTTCTGCTTCTTTTATCTAAAGGGTGGAATCATGTAACACCACCAGCATTGTGTAAGAACTCTGAAGAATATAGAGATTCCTCTTCTGTGTTGCAGCATATGAAGTCACAGAAGATGGATGGATTATAAAAGGAGACAAACATTATTTTTTCAGCACAGAACAGACCTCTATGGAGAAAGCCAGAACATTCTGCCAAAACAATCATGGAGATCTTGCTACTGTTGAAAATAGTAGTGAAAGAAAATTTTTGTGGAAATGTGTAAGAGGAAAATGGCTATGTTATACAATACATGGCCTATACACCCTGCTGCCTGTGCTTGCAAAGTACAGGAGAATGTGTTTGTTGCATAGTATTGCTACATCTTACTAGCAGTAGATTAAAATGTTCAATGGAAAAATATTTATTCTACAGAATAGAGCTTCTCTTCAGGAAAATAAATACAAACGAATTTACCATTTACTAGGGTGGGTATATTCTTGACTATTCTAATTTAAAGAGTTCTGCCCATGATCAAATATGTATATATAAGGAGTAAAGAACAGGCAGATTAGGCGTATACTGAGAAAACTGTCCTTTTTATTGGGCAGTCACGTCTCATCTGAATATCATATTCTAGAATACAGTGTTATGTGTAGATGTAAGGCTACAGCCAGTGTAGCTCTGATATCACATCATGTTGCTCAAAAACCAACTTTTCAAAGAAAGGTTTACCCTTGTCCAGGTCAGGGACTGATGAAGTAGGACCTTCATGAATTAGTTTTCCTGCAACATATATCAAAACTGTTCATGTATTTCAAGGGCAATGTCTACACATCACCCGAGGTGGTACTGAGGGGCACATGCCAAAGCTGTGGCAAGGGCATAATAACAATTTAATAGCATGGATGTTGCCTCAATCCTCTGACATAATCTTATCAGGTTTACTAATACCAAAGTAGCCACACAACCTCCTTTCTGCCTCACACTGTTAGATACTTCCTTTTATTATGTGGGAAAGGACATGAAAGGAGGAGAGGACAGACAGCTTGAGACACAGGAATTACATGGCTGCTTAAGAACAGGAAAGTACCAAAAAATTTTATATTGAATTTTTTCTCAAATCTTCCTTATTTCTTCTTAATTGAAAACACAACTTTGAAAGCTTTGATCATATCAGTAATATAGTCAAAACTGTGAAAGCAGCAATAAAGACAATAAAGCAAAAATATATATTGTATAGTATTTACTTCAACAGGGGACCTCTCTGGTGACTACACATAATCATTTATACAGCATGTATTCATTTGCTTCCATAGTGCAAAACACTTTATCATGTTAGATAACTACTAAATATTAGAAAGCACTAACTAAAAGTACATTTTTGTGTTTAGATCCTAAAAAATGGCAAATTGGAGTCATACCTCATAGGATTAATTCAGAATGCTGATCGACAGTTTAGGTAGGTAAACAAGCTACATCAAGATTCATAAAAAGTGGTGTAGAAGTTTTGTAATGCCAGTGTTCTTTCTGCGGGGACCATTGCAAGGGAGTTAAACACAGATTCAGAGTGCTATATTGCATGTTGAAATGTGTGCTCTCCCTTGGTTTAACTACATTGTAAAAACAATGTTTCAAATGGCATTTTTATAGGGAATATACATACTATGAATACACAGAGAATGCATGTTAAAAATAAAGGTGTTTTTGGTTTTTTACTTGACATGCAGAGATTTCATTATGTAGGTCTTCTAATCCTAATGGAAACTTGACTTACAGATAGACTCAGCTGTAATTTTTAAAAAAATACTTTTAGCATTTTAAGGTAGATTTTTCTGAACTCTTCCATGAACATTGTCTCAGCAACCACCACTGTTTTGTTGTCTTTTTTTTTCAGTTGGATGGATGGAAGCCCAGTGCACTATGCAGCCTGGGCACAGGGTGAGCCCAGCTTTGCAGATGCTCAAGAAAATTGTGTGGTCTTAAATAAAAAGGATGGTGAGTTACATAACTTTTTAAAAATAGTATTTATATGGGTACTGCTCTTCCCCTGTTTGTTAAAAATATGTTGCCAACTTTAATCCATTCTTTCCCAGCAGTTTGGGAAAATACGCATAATAAAGTATAGTCACAATATTTGAGGTTTCTTCAGGGGCAATATTAGCCATAAAAGTGCAACATCAGAAATTTATTTTAATGGGGAATGCAGGGACAACTTGATCACCGATTTTTCAGCACAAACAATACATTCTGTTCAAATCAACAGCAAATTGGTTTTTCAGAAAATAATCTGAGAATAGTTAGCAAAGGAATAGAACATGTATGAAGTTTCACATTTTATAGTGTTTTCACTGATAGCGTTAATTTACATTTGCATGTTTCAGTGCACCAAAGCCGTTCAGGTGGGTTCTACTCAGAGGTCATGGAGTTGCCATATCAGCCATCTCATATGGGCACTACTCCCACAGTCACAGCAGGACCAAAGTCCTCCTGTAAGTGATGAAGGCAGGTAGAGTTGAGCTGAAGCACGTTATCTCACATTCCCAGGCAGGATGCTTTCAAACCTACAAGCATGGAAGCCAGCTCACTTTCCCACACATTTCAATCTTACTCATTGTCTTAGTATCTATATTTAAATTGATTTCAGGCTTGTGGAATGATGTCAGCTGTGGATTTTCAAATGGCTATATCTGTCAGAGGCACAGAAGTTTCATAAATGCAACACTTCCTTCAGCAGTACCTTCACCTCCTGGAGGATGTCCCAAAGGTTGGCTTTTATTTAAAAATCAGGTATGATAACATCCATCTAAGCACAATTATATTAGTCCTTGGAAAGGTACTTCAACATATACAAGAGGCTTTTTGTTTCTCAGATATCTTTTGATAGTGATTATCCAAAGTTGCATTAAAAATTGAACCAGTTGCCTAATTCTCACAAAATGGTGATTTTACAGACTTTTAATTGTTTTCCTGCGAAGTGGTCATCTGAGATACATGATAAAAACTGCTACATTGTAAATATACTTTCAAAAAAAGTTGAACTGAGTTCAACTGAAAGCACCAACCATAGCATAAAATCAGTCATTTGAGCTGGAATGAATCAGAAACAAGGCCAAATTTTTCCAAACAGGCTTCAATGTAATGCTTACCTCTTCCCAAAAGGAGCAAACTTAATGCGCTTATTAAGTGAGGGTTCTATTTTCTAACATACACTATATTGTCAGGAAAGCACCCATGGATACTCACACCAGTGGAGTTTATGCCAGTACACTCTTTTTGCATTTTTGTTACAGTCATCAAGAGTAGTTATTTTCCACAAACTATGCAAGATAATTCTCTCACAGTGCTACTGGCGTGCCACAGAACAGAGGGTGAGCTGTAAACATGGAGAGGGCACACTAGGCACATTCATAATCACCAAAAACATTTCAGGGTGAATGTGTATTGGTAATGTGATGACCATGCACTTTTTAAGAAATTATGAGTCACGTATTTCCATTAATAAAAGAGCTGTAAAATGAAAAAGGCTGAATACACATGAGAGCACATTGACCATAAGTTTCAGGTCAAAAGCATTTTTCAGACAGTTTAGATGATTCTTCAGGACGGATAGGAGCGGTACGAGAGGTGGCGGGGTTGCCCTTTATCTAAGGGAAGGTCTAGAATGCTTAGAGTTTAATGTTGGGGATGACTTGGTGGAGTGTCTGTGGGTAAAAATCAAAGGGGAGCCTATGAAGGCGGATATTGTAGTGGAAATCTGCTACAGGCCACCCTATCAGGAGGGTGAGGCTGACGAACTATTTTTTAAACAACTGGAGGAAGTCTCGCGCTCACTAGCCCTTGTCCTTGTGAGTGACTTAAACCTACCAGATGTCTGCTGGAAGTATAACACGGCAGTCAGGAAACAGTCTAGGCTATTCCTGCAGTGTGTGGAGGACAACTTCCTATCGCAACTGGTCAGTGAACCGAACAGAGAAGGTGCTCCCCTAGACCTGCTGTTTGTGAACAGAGAAGGTCTCGTGGGAGATGTGACGGTTGGAGGATGCCTGGGGCATAGTGACCATGAGATAATAGAATTCTCTATTCTAGGGGAAGTTAGGAGGGGGAGCACTAAAACGGCCAAACTGGACTTTGGGAGAGCTGACTTTAGGCTGTCTGGAAGTCTGGTTGATAGAGTATGGTGGGAGACAGCTCTCAAGGGTAAAGGAGCACAGGAGGGCTGGTTACTCCTCAAAAAGGAAATTCTGGAGGCACAGGAGCGAGCTGTCCCTGTGTGCCGGAAATCTAGTCGCCAGGGTAGAAAAGCGGCTTGGATGACCAAGGAGATTTGGGAACACCTCAAAAGAAAAAGGCATGTCTATAAGTTTTGGAAGAATGGGCAGGTGTCCAGGGAGGATTACAAGGAGGAAGTTAGGGCATGTAGGGAGATAATCAGGGGGGCAAAAGCCCAATTGGAACTTAGACTAGCCTGCTCCGTAAAGGACAACAAAAAGTCCGTCTATAAATACATTAATAACAAAAGGAGGGCTAAAGATCACCTCCAGCCCCTACTGGACACAGGGGGTACGTTAGTCACTAGGGATGAGGACAAGGCTGAGGTCTTTAATGCCTTCTTTGCCTCAGTCTTTAATAATAAGGTTAGTAGTTCCCATGTGAGCTGGCCTATGGTGTCTGAGTGCAGGGAGGGAGAGCAGATCGAAGCTCCTGTGATCCAAGGGGAACAGGTCAAGGATCTGCTTCTTTGGCTGGATGCCCACAAGTCTATGGGGCCTGATGGTATCCACCCGAGAGTCCTGAGAGAGCTGGCGGATGTCATTGCCAAACCCCTTGTTGTGGGTTAGGCCGCTCCGCCCACAGTCGTTGACTCACCCTCCCCTAGTCCCAGGGATGAGGGAGAGAATTAAAGGATAAATGGGATACCCGTGGGTTGAGATAAGAACAATTTAATACAGATGATTTAATACACAGTGCAGATGCTCACCACCCCCTCGTATGCGAAGCCCGTCTCGTCCCGAAGCTGCAATCCCAGACGAACGCGAGGCCCCGAAATAGAGAGGGGCAGAGAGAGAGAGAGAGAGTACTCCGAGAGTGGGAGTGCTGGGAGAGAGAGGGAAAAAAAAAGGCAATAGAGCAAAGGCGCAGCAAGTGCAAAAGAGAAAAAGCGGCGAAAGAGCCAAAGCGCAAAAGCCCCTCTTCCCGGCTGACCCTCACTTTTATACTGGGCATGACGTTGCATGATATGGAATACTAATTGGCCAGTTTGGCCCTCAATCTTAAGTTCCACCACAAATCACAAGGGGAATCATGTCCCCCTTGTCCTGTCTATGCTCCCCCCTTATACCACCATGCTTCTGCACTCTGGCACACTGAAAAGTCCTTGGAGTCTCACGTCCAACCACAAACATCAACTTGCTATCAGCATTCTTCTCAGAGCAAGCCTCTGAGTAAAACCAAAACACGGAGCTCTTCTAGCTGCTAAAAAGAAGAGCTAACCCGGTCCCAGCTAAAACCAGGACACCCCTGTCCATTATCTTTGGGCAGTCTTGGCTCACTGGGGAAGTTCTGCGGGACTGGAGGCTGGCGGATGTTACCCCCATTTACAAAAAAGGGCAGAAGGAGGATCCAGGGAACTACAGGCCTGTCAGTCTGACCTCGGTGACGGGCAAAGTCATGGAACAGGTTATCTTGAGTGCTATTAATGAGCACATACAGGTTAACCGGGTGATCAGGCCCAGTCAACATGGGTTTATGAAAGGCAGGTCTTGCCAATCAAACCTGATCACCTTCTATGATGGGGTGACCCGCCTGGCTGACGAGGGAAGGGCTGTGGATGTAGTTTTCCTTGACCTCAGAAAAGCCTTTGATACAGTTTCTCATAGTGTTCTGGTTGAGAAACTGATAACTGCTGGCCTGGATAGGCACACCCTCCTTTGGGTTAAAAACTGTCTGGATGGCCGGGCCCAAAGAGTGGTGGTAAATGGGGCTAAATCCGGCTGGAGGCCGGTCACCAGTGGGGTTCCCCAGGGCTCAGTGCTGGGTCTGGTTCTGTTTAACGTCTTTATCAATGACCTGGATGAGGGGATTGAATGTACCCTCAGTAAATTTGCAGACGACACCAAGCTGGGAGGCTGTGTCGATCTGCTCAAGGGTAGGGAGGCCCTTCAGAGGGATTTGAACAGACTGGATCGTTGGGCTGAGGCCAATGGCATGAGCTTTAATAAGGCCAAGTGCAGAGTCCTTCACTTGGGGTGTAGAAACCCCAAGCATCGCTATAGGCTTGCAGAAGAGTGGCTGGAGAGCTGCCTGGTGGAGAAGGACCTGGGGGTGTTGGTTGACTGCCAGCTTGATATGAGCCAGCAGTGTGCCCAGGTGGCCAAAAAGGCCAATGAGATACTGGTGTGTATCAAGAATAGTGTGACCAGCAGGAACAGGGAAGTGATCCTGCCCCTGTACTCGGCACTGGTGAGGCCGCACTTGGAATATTGTGTCCAGTTTTGGGCCCCTCGCTTTAAGAGAGATATTGAGCTCCTGGAGCGAGTCCAAAGAAGGGCGACTAAACTGGTCAAGGGGCTGGAAAATAAAACTTATGGGGAGCGGCTGAGGGAGTTGGGGCTGTTTAGCCTGGAGAAGAGGAGGCTGAGGGGAGACCTGATTACAGCCTACAAATACTTGAGAAGGGATGGTGGGGAGGTGGGGGAAGGGCTCTTTACATTAGTGGTGGGTGATAGGACAAGAGGAAATGGGTATAAGCTTAGTCAGGGCAGATTCAGGTTGGATGTTAGAAAGCATTTCTTCTCTGAAAGGGTTGTCAGCCACTGGAATAGGCTGCTCAGGGAGGTGGTTGAGTCCCCATCCCTGGATGTGTTTAAGAAAAGGGTGGATGAACTGCTTAGGGACATGGTTTAATGGGGGATTAGGGACGGTTGGACTGGATGATCTTTAAGGTCTTTTCCAACCTAGAAATTCTATGATTCTATGATTCTACGATTCCACATGAAACCCTGGCTGGGCTTTTGTTATAGAGTCAGCACTGCTTTTTGTCTTTTACTAATGATGGAGTACGGCTTCTCAAAATCTCTGAGTCAGTTAACACTTTAAATTCTCCTCAGATTCCTACTGTGGTTTATAAATAGTTGGTTGATTTTTGTTGTGACTTTCTCAGTCACTCACAGAAAGACACGGAGTAAATTTAAAATTTGTGAATGGTTTTGAATTTTTCCCAGACCTGAGTCACTGTTAACTTTGGAAAATTATTTTGTGGGTCTGAGTTGGGCTGATTTCTACTTAAAACAGTGTAATTCAAGTCTAAATTCCTTTTGTTGTCACTCACTAACAGTCTACACTCATTTTTCCCTAGTGTTACAAAGTTTTTGGCTCTTCCTATGAATACTGGCATACTGCAAGAAGAATTTGTATGGGTCTTGGAGGAAACCTGGCAAGCATACATAATGAACAAGTACAAGGTACAGTGCAACAGCCCTTTAGGTAATACATTTACCATATATACAATGGTCATTTCCTGCAAAGAAGAACGTGGCAGAAAGAGACAGTATGTAAATGTATATAACACATATTCAACATGGGTTGTATGGCAAAAACATGAAACACTTTTGAAGAACTATAACCATCTGTCTAGGGCATGCTAGCGATGCTAAGGGTTGCTTCCACGTGTTCCATGCAAACTACTTTACATTACTTACAGGGTATGAATTAGCACAAAATAACAAACACAGACATGGCATTTGTAGTTTTAGACACAGAGAAAGAAAAGGAATCCATGATCTGTTTCTGTCAGAAAAAGAAAGGGATATATTACCATGCTTCTCTGAAATGACTGCCTAAATTCTGCAATTTAATTCAGCAGTAGAATGTCAGAGGAAAGCACATTTTTCCCTTGCCTGTGTTCCCAGGCTTCTATTTGCAGCTGTATACAGCTACACATGTCCATCGGTCAATCAGCTCATCCTGACTGTTGAAGTAAGTGAACTCATTAGATAACATGGTGGTCAGGCAGGTTTTTTGTATCTTTCCTCTTTCCAATCTTGCTTCATAGTTCTAAATACTTTCTCTCTGAAACTTTTCACAGGCAAGGGCCTGGCATAACCTTGAAATAATAAACTTGGATAAATATCTGATCAAATGCTAATTAAAATGTATTTACAAGACTCTAACAAATAAAATGCTTGAGGATCTGTTTATGAGCTAATGTCTTGACTGATGACATGACGTGTTCATCTTCTTTCCTACTGGCTTTTTTTCCCAGCTTTTCTCACTTACCATTTGAAGGATGTTTCAAATGATCCCTGGATTGGCTTGAATGATATACTCAGTGAACTCAACTTTGTTTGGACTGATGGAAGTGCTGTCTCCTATACAAACTGGGCTCCAGATTCTCCAAAACTTGTAGAACCCGTTTTGTATCCCAGTCTACATCCAGAAGATGGCCACAATCTGCTACAGGTAAAACATCGCTTAGCGTTTACCAAGTTAAATCTGAAGAGAAATATCACTTCAAGTAAACAGCTCCCTTTGCTACAGACATTGCCTCAGCCTTCTCCTCAAGTTTTTCATCTATCTTTACACTGGGATTAGTGATAAACGGTTTCAATATTTGAGTATTCTAGCTATGTCAGAGCACAAAATGGTATCGCAATGGACAGACTGAATAAAGATTGGATAGACTGAATAAAGTGGGGTTTGGCATAGTAATTTGCTGTTTATTTTGGAGAAAATGTAAATGCAACATCAGAATTTAAGACATGTTGGAAATATTTGTCACATTTATTTAACACACAATATTTAACTTGTCACACATGTGACAAGTTAACTCATGTTTGAAAAGGAAGAAGGAGAGGATATATGTGGAGAAACCTTTTGGCTGCTGCTGCATCCTGTGAAAGTTCTTTCCCTATGCAGGCTAACTAAGAAACACCTGTAGCTCGTTACACTGGGAAAGTTACCTTGAAACAGGTGCTGTAGCATTCAGCCAATCACTCTGGGAGATGGATGGTCAAGTGACCAATAGCCTTGACCCATCTAGCAAACCATGTGACTCCTGACTATTTAAGGCGGGGCGTTTACTCTTAAGGGTGAGGCATTTCCTCCTGAGCCTTGGAGGAGTGTGGGCCTTCCTTAGAGTAAGCCTGAAGCCTTCGCATTAGAGCATTGGTCTACTTGGAGCCACCTGAAGCCTTCCAGCTGCGACAACTGGTGACCCCGACGTGATCCAGCCGCAACTAAGATCTGAAGGTACGTGCTTCCGTACACGGGGCTCCAAGGGACGAACTGCAAATTAGAATGATGGGACAAAGCTCCACAAAAGAAAGCATGATGTTTTCCATTCTCAAACCTGCAATGACAGTCGCAGGGGCTAAAATAAGTGATGAAGCTCTCTGTGAGCTGTTAGATTGGGCAGCAGAGCATGAATGCCTGACCGACCTCAACACCCCCTTTAGCTCAGAAGCGTGGAAGCAGCTAGGGGATAAGCTAATCTATGAAACAGTATTTGGACAAAAGAACCTGACTGGTCTGCTACGTATTTGGGGAACTGTATATGATGTAATGCAGAAATGGACAGTAGAAAGGAAGGAAAAAGTATTGCCAGATTCTGATGAATCCACAAGTGAAGTTTCTGAAGGGGACGATGAATTATCTGAAAGGGGACTGACCATGGGTAGTGCACCAGTTGTGCCCCCGCTGTCCTCAGATATGGAGAAAGTTGTGGGGGCTGCACAGAAGCTTTACCCCTCCCTGCGAGATTATGTCCAACCCAAGTGTCCTCCTCGTGATTTTTTGACGCCGGAATACTCCTCCGGACAAGACAAAGCATTGGAGCGTCCCCCACCCTTCACCCCAACAGCCTCCCCTTCTTCTGCATCTCAACCAGCTACTTCGGCCAATACAACGGAACGTGTTTTTCCTACTGCTCCGCCTTTTGCCCCTCAACCAGACCAGGCACCACAAGGACCATTCCCGGGCATGGCACCCTGGTCTTCCGCAACTTCATGTCCTGTGGCATCACCCATAGCGCCCGGCTATCTGCCAGGGGCACAAATGGAGCAACCCCAAACAACGCATTTCATAATACACCAGGTTATGGCAGGTTTGCAAGCAATGTCGCAACAACTAACGGCATTGATGGAAATGTTGCGGCAGGTTACTGCTGCCGAATCCGTACCGGGACAACCTGGGCTGGCCGTGCCAACCGGCCCAGCAACGACCCCGGAAGTGGCGCCAAGTATGCCACTGACAACAGCAGTGGCACCTTCACAGACAGTGGTGCCGACACAAGTTTCTGCAACCCAGACTGCATCTCCATGGACTGTTCCACAACCGGCCACAGCCTCCACCTTTACACGACCCGTTGGCCCAGCGTCTGCATCCTGTCAGAAGCCATTGGACACACCCCTGCCTGATAATGTTTCATCACTGCAGGAAGCCGTGGCGACAGTCAGACAACAACAAACATGGCCAGCCCACAACCGTCCCTGGACGCTTCCCGAATGCAAGGTGACTGTGCGTCCAAAAAATTCAAAACGGTTCTGGGAAGAAGTCAAGAGGCGGGCTCTGGAAGCTGGCGACTGGGATCTAATAGAAAAAGTTGGGTTGCCTGAAAAGGGGTCTGAGCAGATTGTTCAGGGAAGTAATGAACGAACAGAGGATCTTATCCAAGCCTTTCCAGTACAAAAGGCGCTTCCCAACTCAGGTCAAATTGACAAACACGAAACCATCGCCTGGAAGGTAGTCCAAGACCTGCAAACCAAGGTAGCACAATACGGGTTAGATTCTCCTCAGGTCATGCAGATCATCAGGATATTAAATACTGACCTACTCTCCCCATTCGACATTAAACATCTAGGTCAGGTATTATTTCAACCAGTACAATATACGGTCTTCGAGGCCAATTGGAGAAGAATGGCTGAGAGAGCTGCAGCCGGAAACATGCAATTACCCCCAACTGACCCCAGATACGGAGCTCCAGCAGATGCTCTACTGGGAGCCAATGCTTTCGCTGACCCCGATTTTCAAGCTACGTGGCACCCCCAAGTTCTTGAGCAAGCCCAAAAGATCGGCGTGGGAGCTCTATTAAAGGGCATAGATATGGCTGCCCCAAAAACACGGTATGTGAAGATTTATCAGGGGCAGAAAGAACACTTTTTATCTTTCGTAGAGAAAGTTGCTGCAGCCCTTGAAAAACAGGTCGAAGATGAAAACCTGAGACAGCTACTATGTAAGCAGCTGGCAAAAGACAATGCCAATGAAGAATGTAGAAAAATCATAAATTCCATGCCAGGGGAGCCTACACTAACAGAAATGATCGAAGCATGCTCTAAGCTAGAATCTGAAAGCTATAAGTCTGCTCTGGCCACAATTCTACGGCCTATTCAACCCAAAAATGCTGACCCGGAACTGAAAAGACAACCTAAGAGGGACAATAGACAAAGACAGACGAGACAAAGAAGAAACAAGGATAACAGGAGACCTGCTCGCTGCATAAGATGCGATAAGCCAGGCCATTCTGCAAGATATTGTGAATTGTTATACCATGCCAATGGCCAACCCCTGACACGTTCGGGAAACTTCCCCAGGAGCGCAATGGGGATGTGCGCTCAGACAGAAATGTTTCCCCAGGGCATGATACCAACCCAGGCTTACTCAGCCAGCTTTCAGCCAGCACCCAGGGATCAGCCGGGGTGGATGTATGCACTGCAACAACAGTCGTCTTAGAATCCTGTCGGGTCTATAAGGTTCCCTTGGATGCATTTGGGCCTCTAGGACATGGGCTAAGTGCATTATTGGTGGGAAGATCTAGTACCACCATTCAAGGGATCTTTGTTCACCCAGGAGTTATTGACGCCGACTTCACAGGACAAATCTGTGCGATGATTTCCACGCCCACCCCCCTGTCACAATACCGGAAAAGACTCGGATCGCTCAACTTGTACCCTTCAAATCAAGCGTCCCTAAGGCAAAACAACAAAGTCGTGAAGGTGGTGGTTTTGGTTCCACAGGACTTCCGCAAGTTTACTGGACTGCGGATATCTCCAGCCAAAAGCCACAGATGACTTGCACCTTAATATTGCCAGATGCCCAGCCGTCCAGGATTCAGCTCCGAGGTTTGATTGACACAGGGGCTGATGTGACAATCGTCTCCTTCTCCGCATGGCCTCCTACATGGCCTTTAGCCCCCGCAGGGTCAGCCATTGCAGGACTGGGAGGAACCGCACAGAGTTATCGAAGCGAACGACCTGTGGTGGTAAAGAACGCAGAGGGTCAAACAGCTACAATTCGGCCCTATGTCACTACAGCTCCACTCAACCTCTGGGGGCGAGATGTCTTGGCGGCCTGGGGAGTACGTATCGGGACAAATTTTTGATGGGGGCCACTGTACTGAAGGGCGCACAATATCCTACGTTGCCTTTGCGATGGTTAGCAAACAAACCCATCTGGCAACCCCAGTGGCCCCTACCAAAAGAAAAATTAGTCGCCCTTCATCAACTAGTTAAGGAACAATTACAACAGGGACACCTTGAACCTTCTACCAGTCCCTGGAATACGCCTGTCTTCGTAATTAAGAAGAAATCAGGAAAATGGAGATTGCTACAAGATCTCCGAAAAATCAATGCAGTAATGGAAAGCATGGGGGCATTGCAGCCTGGTATGCCCTCACCCACCATGATTCCAGCAGGGTGGGAAATCTTGATCATTGATTTGAAGGACTGTTTTTTCACGATCCCCTTGCATCCTAATGACAAACCAAAATTTGCCTTTACTGTACCTGCGGTTAACAACACTGAACCTGCAAAGAGATATCAATGGAAGGTCCTACCTCAGGGCATGAAGAACAGCCCGACTATCTGTCAATGGTATGTTGCTCAAGCTTTGTCTGGAATCCGTAAGCAGTTCCCTGAAGCACACTGCTATCATTACATCGATGATATCCTGGTAGCAGCACCCACCCAGGACGAGCTGCTGAAGATACAGCCTCGACTGCTCGCTGCTCTGCATTCTTATGGATTACAAGTGGCCCCGGAGAAAGTTCAACAGCATCCTCCTTGGAGATATTTAGGAGTCAAAATTTTGGACCGAACTATACAACACCAAGAGGTGCAATTCTCGAGTTCTATTAAGACTTTGAATGACGCTCAGAAACTGTTGGGTGTCATCAATTGGTTACGTCCCTATCTAGGGCTAACCACGGCACAACTTGCACCGCTCTTTAATATTTTAAAGGGGGACCCTGAGTTGAATTCACCTCAAAAATTGACTCCTGAAGCGCGACGGGCACTAGAGGAGGTTCAACAGGCCATTTCTGCTCGTCAGGTTTACCGAATAGATCCCTCCATTGATATTACTGTTTTTATTACCACTCCAGATTCTCATCCAACAGGTATCATTGGCCAATGGAACAAACAGTGGTCTGACCCCTTGCATATTCTGGAATGGGTCTTTTTGCCGCACCAACCAAAAAAGACAGCATCTACGCTATTTGAATTAATTGCTTGTCTGATAATCAAATGCCGTCAGCGCTGTCTACAATTGATGGCAGCAGATCCTGCAATAATTGTTCTGCCCGTACAGCAGGAATACTTTGAGTGGAGCCTTACTAACAGTGCTCCTCTCCAAAGTGCGCTGGAAAATTTCTCAGGGCAAATTGCATACCATCTGCCTAGCCATAAATTGCTGCAATTGGCAAGATCGACAAGCTTTACCTTGCGGCCAAAAAATAGCCGAGTGCCAGTACAAGGACCCACCGTCTTCACTGATGGGTCTGGGAAAACTGGGAAAGCTATTGTTACCTGGAAGGAGGAATCTGAGTGGCAGGTGCTGGAAGGCCATGAGTCAGGCTCAGCCCAGTTGGTTGAACTGAGGGCTGTTGCCATGGCCTTTCAACGGTTCTCGCAGGTACCTTTGAATTTGGTCACCGATTCTGCTTATGTGGCTGATATAACGCAACGCTTAGATTGTTCACTTCTGAAAGAAGTGAATAATGCGGCTCTGTTTTCTCTGTTAAAAACCTTATGGTGTGCAATTCAAGATCGAGTTCACCCATATTACATCCTGCATATCCATAGTCATACTAATTTGCCAGGCTTTATAACGGAAGGCAACGCCAGGGCTGACATGCTAGCTAACCCCGCATGGGTAGCACCTCAGCCCGATAAGATCGCACAAGCCAAGGCATCGCATAATGTCTTCCATCAAAGTGCACATACCCTGCAGAAACAGTTCCACTTAACGCCCACTGAGGCTCGGGACATTGTCAGCGCTTGCGCTGACTGCCACGGACTTGCGGCACCTCTGCCATCGGGGGTAAACCCCAGAGGCCTAAAGGCCCTGCAGCTTTGGCAGACGGATGTAACGCATGTTCCTGAATTTGGCAGGTTTAAGTATGTGCACGTGTCTATTGACACTTTCTCCTCAGCTATGTGGGCAACTGCTCATACTGGGGAGAAAAGTCGTGATGCCATTGCCCATTGGAAACTCGCTTTTGCGGTCTTGGGCGTGCCTTTTTCTATAAAAACCGATAATGGCCCGGCCTCCGTCTCACAGAAGACACGGCAGTTTTTACAACTATGGGGTGTAAATCATACTTTGGGTATTCCACATTCTCCTACTGGCCAAGCCATTGTTGAACGCGCTCATGGCACCTTGAAGCGTGTTTTAGAAAAACAAAAAGGGGGAATGCATGGAGAAACCCCCCAGAGTCGCCTAGAAAAAGCGTTATACACAATTAACCATCTTACGGTGCCATCAAATTCAAATAATCCCATTATTTTGAATCACTTTCTTTCGTTGCAGTCTTCGGGCGAGACGCACCTGCCCCGAGCAAAAGTCTGGATACGGGACCTACTCACTAAGACGTGGGAAGGCCCATATGAGCTTATTGCTTGGGGTCGTGGGTATGCTTGCGTTTCCACAGATACTGGGATACGATGGCTACCCGCAAGATGCGTCCGCCCTGACCTGCAACATCAGAAACAGAACAGGCAACATCCAAATGATGGCCAGAACGGAGATCATCCATCAAATGACCCTTCTAATGGAAATAATGACATCGGCCATCAACCTGTTCCTTCCACGAGTAGAGACTAAATTTCAAGTCTCCGTCGGAGTCAGAATGTTAGAATTAATAACTAAATGTATGACTGGTTTGCTAGATGTATCTCCCATGGTATTGCTGAAAAATCTCCCTGCTTGATTTAAACTAATCTTAAAACAAAAAGGGGGAATTGTGGAGAAACCTTTTGGCTGCTGCAGCATCCTGTGAAAGTTCTTTCCCTATGCAGGCTAACTAAGAAACACCTGTAGCTCGTTACACTGGGAAAGTTACCTTGAAACAGGTGCTGTAGCATTCAGCCAATCACTCTGGGAGATGGATGGTCAAGTGACCAATAGCCTTGACCCATCTAGCAAACCATGTGACTCCTGACTATTTAAGGTGGGGCGTTTACTCTTAAGGGCGAGGCATTTCCTCCTGAGCCTTGGAGGAGTGTGGGCCTTCCTTAGAGTAAGCCTGAAGCCTTCGCATTAGAGCATTGGTCTACTTGGAGCCACCTGAAGCCTTCCAGCTGCGACAGATATAAGAGGAAAGAGTTCATTTTTTTTCCACTTCTTCCTTATTTAAAATTGTAATTGAATTGCCAAGGGTCAATAGATGTCAACTACTTTCTAAACCAGTCGAACTCTCTCCACTGCTAGCACGGAAATTAAACCTCAGAATGCTGTAAATAATACAGCGTTCTACATATTCAGACCAATATAGACTGATTTGCACACCCAGATTGCCTTTCTTGCATTTCTTTCCATATCTTGCTTTCAGAACTTGCCCTTCACACTATGTCATTCCACTCACTATCCATCCTCCCATTCTCCCTACATTTTGGTATCCACACCTCTAGAGAACCCAGAAATCATAACTCTAGACAACCATCTGAGCCAATTCATTCTGCTCTTGCCTATCTAGCCATTGTCCAAGGTACGCAGGAAGACATCAGGATACAGTACAATACATAGCTCTACTGCAGCTCTAATAACGCTCTTGGGAAATAACAAGTGGGGGAAAAAAACATACTGTGCAAAAGTAGATTCTACTTTTCTCCTTCACCTTTAAGATGCTAACAGCTATATCCTTCAGATGATCATTCTCAAAGGAGTGAAATAATATCAAAAAGTTACTCAAGCTTAAGAAACTAGAGTCAAGAGCCACTAAACAGGTGTTCCTAAAATTTCTGCATTGCAGCTTAGTAGGCTGTTGCAGGTTTTAATAAACTTGAAATTATAGCGTCTTAAGCACTCAGCACCTGATCTGGTGTAGCTGAAAGAAAAGTTCTAAGAACTAAAGCTGATGGTGACTCTGTCAAGGACCATCACTTAGATGATTCTGTCAAGATTAACCACTATTTAAAGTTGATTTTGGAAGCTAAATACAAAGCATGACCTCCATTTATTTTTATTCCATTCTTATTCAAAAAGCTTACTGATAGTCGCTCATTAGTTGAGACAGAAAGTGTGACAGAAAGTTCTTGAAAACCACAGTGCCTTTCAGGTATGTCTCCTCAAAAATGACTGAACGGACAAGCAGGCTGAGCTGAAGATTACAAAGATTTACAAGACAGTACCAAGGTGGAGCTGGCCACCACAGAGGAGGCCAGAAAGGACAAAAAAGGATAAAAGAAGGTGTTTCTAGAGTTGTAATACAAACACTACAATATCAGAATTCAAAGGAAAAAAGAGTGAAACTACCCAAGGGGTTATAGTACTTCGTTTTATAACTTCTAATACCAATGTACTCATATTCTTTCCCTTACTCCAACAGTTTGATTGTGTTTCGCTGAAAAGAGGTCCCGCTGATGACACAGGAAAATGGAACAATGAGGAGTGTTATAACTCTAGAGGATATATATGCCAAAAGAATAGTGGTGAGTTCCATATCACTAATATTGAAATTTATAACACAGGGATTAAAACTATTTATTTTTTTTTTTAGGTAAAGGATCAGTAAAACCTAAGGGCCTGTTTTGCATCCCAGGGTTACTTAGAAATGTTTTGGAAAAGGGAATGATAAATAAAATATCAGAATTTAAATTTTTAAAAAATATTTTTTTTAAATGTAATTAAATAGCTACAAACCACAATCATTTTAATTACATAAGTTCATAATGATCTATAGTTTATCATAACTGGCAATTGTTACACTTATCCAAATGAACTTGATGGTCACAAAGCTGCTAAGCTGCAGAGTCGTTTGAAGACACACAGGGAGGTGTGTTATTTTTGACTGATGGGGTGAATTTACCTCTGTAATATAAGATACTGTGAATTTACTAATTCAAAATTCCCAGAGGCTGAAAATGTATTTCTTTCATCCATAAAGTTCACTGTTGTTTTGAATGTATCTGTTACTAAACAACTATTGAGGTGTTCCACTGCATTAGCAATTTTCTACTAGGTTTGTAAATAATGAAAATGCTGTTCAGCTGCTCAAGTCAAATACGTAGCCTCCAGATTTAACTGTTCTTGAGGTTTTTCTTTTCCTTACTCCTACAGATCCTAAACTCTTCAAGTCATCAGCAACAGTGCTAGACTTTGCTTTCGACCATTCCCATGGCATTAGTTATTCTGTCGCCCATTCCAAAATGAATTGGGAGGAAGCACAGAAAAACTGCAATAACAATGCCTCAGAACTTGCTGGCATTTTAGACCCATACAGCCAGGCACTGTTGTTCTTACTTGCACAGGAATATGGAGAGCCTCTGTGGATTGGTCTTAACAGCAACGCGGTAAGAACCCATACATTACATACAGGTAGTCAAGCTGGTGCAGAACTTGATCATACTATATGCTCTCATCTTGAAACCTATAGGAATTTCTGCCAGCGTAGTTCTGAAAGCAGCATGTTACAACAGTACAGTACCCATTTACACTGGAGTTCTTCAAATAAGACTCATACAGTGCAGATTTTAATGAACTTAGAACTCTTATATGCTCAAGCACAAGGAAATGCTCCTGTAAACCAGTGTATAATAACAGTATGTGTTGTTTGGAGACATTTAAAGGGTCTCAAATATAAATTGTAAAATGTCCCACATTTTGAGTTTATTTTAATCTGAAGATAATAAAGGAACAACATGTGTCCTGCCCTTCTGCCATGAGTTTATGTACCTCTGTGATCCGTGACATGGTATCTGAGGTTGCACATCTGAGACCGTGAAGGAATGGGTTTTAGGTGTGTGTTTATACTCAAACATTCTCTTAGAGCAGTCTTATTTATGGTAGCAGAAGCAAAACACAGTTGTGGACAGAAACGGGTAAAAATTGGTAAAAGAAGTCTGGAGGCTGTATGACCTCCAGACCTATTGACCAATGGATATATCTTTTTCATTTGAAAATACAATTGGTGTAATTGCTCCCATTAAGAAGTTAGAATATTATGGAAAAAAAAAAAAAATCCTGTCTGTGAGATGTCTACCTCAGTTGTATGACAGGGGAGGGTGAACATTTGAATGGTAGGTGTGTTTTGACATGCTACACTCTTCCCCATGAATCACAGCTGCGATAACTACAATCAAGGCAATGGTGATCAGCACTGCTAATTAAGAACACTCACATCTACACTTCCATTTTCCATGCAAGCCTTTGGGTAGTCATACCAACATGATATCTTATCTGACTCCCAGTTTTATGCCTTCACTCGTGTCCTCTTTCTTTTTATTCTTTTCATTTCCCAATGCTTGAAAAATGATCTGAATATTACATACTTGGGGGGGCGGGGGAGCAGGCAGAAAAAAACATGCTGTGTTCATATTTATGTATAACAGACACAGTACATCTTGTTGCAGTTCATATTTGCAAGCACAAAAACGTGGCATTAGTAAGCGTATGATTCCCTAGTAGTTACATGAGAGTCCTCTGAGGATCCTGTGTAGTAGCTATGTATCTCTCAACAACTTTGACGTTACCATATAGATTTTGCTTCCAGACCAATGGCAAGTATGAATGGATTGACAGATGGAGATTAGTTTACAGCAAGTGGTCCAGCGGGGAACCAAAACAGACATTAGCATGTGTCTACCTAGACACTGATGGCACCTGGAAGACAGCTTCTTGCCAGGAAAAACTCTTTTCTGTCTGCAAAAAATCAAATGGTAAGCAATTGAACATAAGTGTTTTAACTAGAGAGTGTGGAGATTTATCAGCTGTGCTAAATATAATAAGACATTGGAAAAAATGCTAGTATATATACTAGTATATACGAAGGCATAAATAGCAAACTAACTAGCTTTAAATATTGACATGAATTCTTCCCAGAAGTAAATCAATTTATAACAATAATTACCAAAAGCCTAAGAAACAGTGGATTGACTACTCATCGATTTCTTAACTATTTATTCTAATAGGAAAAGTCATTGACTTCCTATGAGATCTGTTTTGATTAAGCATCAGATGAAATTCGGTATCCAGTTTGGGGCACCAAAGTTTGAATAGGTTTTCACTCAACTAGAGTTTTCAGATGACTAGGAAACAAGAACTAAAAGGAAGGATTATAATTGGAGTTGGACAAAAGACTAAGAAACAAAAGACTAAGAGAAACCAGATTGTCAATTTTAAATATTGAAAATGAGCCCTAAAGAAATTGAATTAAATTCTTTGCTAAGTCTGACATGAGTTGGAAAAAGAGTAACAGACTTAAATACAGCAAGGAAAACCTTCTAATTTTATAAGTACAGAAGCCTTTAATAAATGCTTTGAACAGGCCAGGGAGTCTCCATCACTACAGGTTGCTAAGAATAGACAAGACCAACATCTGTCAGAAGTGATCTAATTATATACCAATTTCATATCCCCTGTGAGAACAAAGGTTAAGTAAACAACCTTAACCTTGGAAGGAGCCTTCCAAGCACAAACTTCTATAATTTCTATGGAAATATGTATAAATAAGATTTCACAATTTAGCTAAACATTCTTGTTTTCATCAATACTATGGAAGATCTTGAACCACTAAAAAAATTTAAAATTACATGCCAAATTACATTCTAAGATGTTGTAATTTGACAAAAATCCTAAGATTTGATACATAATATCTCTTTTCACTACAATATTCTAGAAATCTGATTTGAGAGCCTAATGTTCCTTAACAGGGAAAGCCATAGACTGTAGAAAATTCACAGGAAGAAAATGTAATTTGGCAGAACATTTAATTTTCATTCCATCTGCATTTATCTTCTCATCCAAAATCTTCCTATTATATCAATCGCTATGGAATTTATTCAGAATGCAGTTTAATAAAAATCCTGCAAGCACTGTTTAGTTATATCAACACTTTCATTCACAATCACATTTTCTACTATAAGGTTTCGATCCTGTCAAAAAATGAGACTGAAGGGTCAGAAGGCATTTTAAGAATAGCAGTTTTAACTAATTAGGCAGGAAAACCAGCTGGATATTTTATTGACTAGAGTCATTACAAACATCATCTTTAGATAGAATCTATACTTCTTATAGACTAGTGTATCTTCCTAATCGCCTTGATAAACAAATGTGAAGCAAAATAAGCTCTCAAACACAAAGTCAAAGCCATATTTAAGCTCTTTTTAGAACATGCTTCATTTCTTCTGTGATGACAAACTGTATATAGTCAGTTTAGTTTTGCCTTACTAGCATAATGGGGGAAAAAAAAAATAAATAATGGGATTCCAACAATCTGATCTCTTATCAGCAACGGCCCCTACTGAGCCCCCGCAACTTCCTGGAAAATGTCCTGAATCAAAAGGACACAAATCTTGGATACCTTTCCATGGTCACTGCTATTACTTTGAGGCCTCCAGGAAGAGAACCTGGTCTCAAGCTCATGAGGAATGTGCCCGACTAGGTAAGTGTTGTGTTTTAGGAAGACTGAAGATGTAATTAAACACATAAAATAATGGGTGATATTGCTAAGAAAATATTAAATTACAACTGCAAACAATGCTTTTTTAGCTTGCTTTTCTGACAAAACTAGGTTCATGCTTTTTCACAATAAAACAAAACTTTGTCAGAGAGAGAGAGGCATCTTTAATATCTCAATGGCCAGGTGAAACACTAATATCTCAAAATCAGGAAGTTCCTACTAGTTTTATGAAAATCAGTAATCAGGTAGAGAAAGAAACACTCTTTGAGTCCTAGTAAGGCTCAGCCTGCAGGGTTAGCTTCCCCTTCCCCAAATAAGAGGGAATCTACACACAGTGTAAACTAGGAGACACAAACTGTCTTTATTAGGAAAGCTGTCTTTATTAGTTCTAGGGCGCAGTTTATTAATTGGATCTCGGTGGCTGGACAACAAATGAGATGGAGGAGTCATTTTGCTTTCATGAATCAGTAAAACAGAACCAGCCATCCAGCTCCTGCTCTGGAACAGGCCCCACTGCTGTCTACGATCTGGGGAGAGGAAAAGACAGTGTATTCCACATTTCTGATTTCTCCTGACTATTCACTGAGAATTGCTGTGATACAGCGTACATTTCAGTGTGAGAGAATAGGAAATATCCAGCACCATATGTCTGAGTGACAGTGTTTTAATCATAAGAGAAAATACAAAGGTTTCTAGCAGCACTTCCTCCTATGTATGAGAACGTTGACCTATGACTAAGTAAATAGAAAAAGCAGCTTTGCAAAGGCATTTTACTTTACAGCTGTGAGACAACAGAATTCCTGAAATGGTACTGTAGAAAGATAACTCACACAATTACTAGAAAAAGTAAACATTATACTAATAAGCAGAACAAAAGGTCGCATTTGAACACTGGTCCATGTTCTAAGTTCCTACACTTTTGCCTACATGTTACCCACTGGCCAGGCCAGGAAGGTGGTCATTTCCTGATGACCCCAACACAGCTTTGCCTATTTTAATGCCAGGGCATACAGCAATTATAAATCAAATTCTGGACATTTTCTGGATTGCAACCTCCAGCTGCCTACACTATCTATCCTTGCAGTACATAGCATCAGGCACTGCCAAAAATGCTGCCCAGCCACTGGTGGGTGACAGAGCTGTAGCAGCAAGATGCGTGATGCTGACTACACCTTATGTACAACTTGCAGTCTACCTGCATCACAGTTTGGGGTGTGGTTGGACCTGTCCAAAAGTACTGCAGAAGAGCAATTTTTCTTCTCTAGAAGGCTTCAGCCAAAGGCTGAAAAAAAATCCGTTGTCTTCATGCTGACTTGCATCCAGCTTAAAGTCATGCTCAAAATACCATGTAAGAACAGAATAATCATAACGAGACTAGTGAATACTACGTGCAAGAATCAATTTCTTTTATATCTTTTTGCATATATTTTACATGTTTATTGAACTAAGCTGTGAGATTATGAGACATTGTGATATGTTCATTAATACTTTCCAGATGCTAATTTGGTATCAGTAGGAGACTATACTGAAGCAAACTTTCTGTCAGACACCATTAAGATACTCCATGGAAAATCACCAAACTTTTGGATAGGGCTAAAGCAAAACAACAGAGGTAATATCTTCAATATTTAATCATGCATTACTATGTCATACAAAATTATGATATACTAAAAATAAAGCAACTTCATATATTTGAACGTATACATATATAACAAATATACAAGGTTTATTTAAAAGCATGCTTACATATGCTGAGAACTGTAACTAAAACATTTAACTTCATGTTATAAATTCTTGTTTTCCCTGTCACAAACTGATCTATCTGTCTAAAACATTGTATTTTATACATATATGCTAATTTTAAACATTAGGGCAGTGGGGATGGATAGACAAATCTGCAATGGATTTTGTCAACTGGCAAATGGGCGAACCTTCAAACAAAAGGCATAAAGAGTGTGGAGAAGTATGTGCATTGTCTGGCTACTGGAACACCAATGTCTGTTCTTTCAAAAAGGGATATATTTGTAAAAAACCAAAAAGTAAGTAATATTTCTAATATATTAAGGTTAATAATACCTGATAAAATATTTACATTCTATAATGAAAAAAATGTAAATTATAGGTTTGTGTGCAGAAACAACAGACTCTGATAGCAGAATTTGGCTGCCTAAATACTGAGGAGCCCCATGTGGCTTCTGACTGCCTCCTCAGAGGCTGCATGTCCTATAGATCCTGTAAAACTACCATCAGCCCCATGCAGCCATCATGAATACTTCAGACACCTACGTTTAGGCAAAAGAATGGTCAAAGAGCACTCATTTTTTATAAAAGGCCATCTCTCAGTAGAATTTTTCTTCAAATATCACACAATCGAAGTTCAAAAGCAATGTTTTGTTTAATTTCAGTTGAATATATTCACAAAAAAAAAAAAATCTTGTTCTGATGAATGCAAAGAAAACTGTCTTGTAGAAATGCTGGAATTGGTGATTCCTTTCATGACTATCCTCTGAGATGATGGATCAGAGGAATTACAATAACATACATCCTTGTGGCACTCATCTACAGTGTGATAGAATCACGTTAATAAAATGCTGGAACTCCTCTGACAGCAAAATCATCATCTGCAAGAAAATGCATGAGTTCAATTACCCACCAAGATTAAATGAAAGCGATCCTGAACACGAACGTTTTGTTGGTTAGATTTCATATTTCTGTTCACCTTTCCCTTATCTGCTAAGTTTAGGAAGTGCAATTACCATAGAAACCACATCCACATGGAATAGTTGTCTCTGACAGAAGGCTAAACTCACAGAAGATCCTTTGCAGCTCAAGTAAAATGCTCATGATACATGCCTAACACTCGAGACCTCCATTCAGGAAATTTTTCCTGCTTCAGAAAACACCTTAAAATGATTAAGGAACCTGTGGGCAGTTTCTCAGAAATTAATATATTTGAAAACACTTTTAGAAATAATGGAAATCTGGCTCTAATTTCATGTCTTCTTGGGAATCTCAACTGAGGAGGTCAGATGCTGCTCGAATGAAAGTGCCTCTACTAGAGGTTTCCACATGCTTAGCTCCATCTCTCTGTGACAGCAATTGTCACCAGCAAGTGGATTTAGGAGGAATTGTCAGGAGCATCTGGATTTTAAAAGTTTAAAATGTCTTTTTTTTTTTTTTTTAAACCACTCAGAATAAACATTTTCTTTTCCTCCCGAAAGCTCCTGAAAACACAGAGATGTCACCAGAAAATACAGGTAAGCATACTTCCTTTTAAGTAGAATTATAAGCAGATGCTCAAATACAAGAATATAATGATATAGTCTCTGGGTATTAATTTTGAGAGTATCTAAAAATAAAAAGTCCATAAACTTCATCTGTATCTAGATACAGAAAATAGAGGTAATTCTGAAGTTAACTTCTTTTTCATCAGATTTCATTATATTTTATTTGGTATTGTTATTAAAAAAAAATCCAAACACTTATTGAACTGAAAATCTACACACATATTGCATTTGTATGGCTTTTAGTTGAAGAAATACAATTTATTACTGGATTCTGAAGTCTCTTACAATCAAAGGTATTGATTCCATTTCATTCACTTGCAGAAGGGAAAATGGAGAAAATACTTTCCCCCGGCATCATTTGGCTGTTCATTCTTCTAGCCATTTCTATAGTTGGAGTTGGAAGTATAGTTTTTTTCTACTTGAGGAAGAAAAGGAAAAATCTGCCTCATATTTCAACCAGAATGAGTGGACCAGAAGCAACTATGGATACCCAAGAAAAAGATGCACATACCAACATGTAGACTGACAAAATATCCATATGTTCCAACTAACAAAAAAAAAGTCTCTGAATCTATGAAATCTTGCACCAGCTTCACACATTCCTATCCAGATAATGGTCTTCTCTCTTCACAAATATAAAGTTCATGGATTTATATAAATACACATACATACATGCTCCCTCCAAAATTCCCTCCAAAGTGTTAGACAGTTTCTTTTGCTTGTTTAGTTTGGGGAGTACACACACATTTTTCACATAAATAAGCATGGCTGAAAAGTTGGCTGCAGAGATGTTAGGGGAAAACTCCGACAGATATTTACTATGTGAAACTGTTTTACTTAACTCAATGTCGAGAATCTCCTTTTTGCTCATATCTTTATATTATTTTTTCCTGCTGTATTTCTTCAGTGTTATCTAGACTATGATGGGAAATACTGCTTATTTCAGATATGCAGCTTCACAGTTTATGATACTATCTTTCCATTAATGTAACACCTATTATAGTACCTGCATCTGTGAATTAAATATTATTTCCTTAACAAAAAATAGACGGAAAGATGGAAAAAAATCAAAAAGACTCCTTTATTCCTACTTCTAGTCTGAACTTTGGGAATAGTTATGCCATTTCCTACAGCCTTACACTTTTGTGTTATTCTGTAAATATCAACATTTTTCTGACAGGTTCAAATTAGTACTCAAAACACAACAGTAGATGATCTTTTCATTGGGTTTTACTTCAGTAATGATGCTTTCAGTATGCAAAGATGCCCCTTTTTAAATCCAAGCATGTATAATAAATGGCTATCTTATACTGCATTATATAACTCTCCAGTTCAGAGAAATAAAATCACTGATGCACTTTTTGAAAATTCATTCTTCCATTTTTTTCTTGTCATTTCATTTGATAATGTACGTCTTAGATCCCCCTTCAGCTTTTCTTCAATTGCACACAATAGCAGTGTTTGCCTTAGGGGCCAGTTTATCACTCCGTGTATTTTAAGACACGAATCATGAAAAGACCTTTCTCCAAGCCATGGGAGGGCACCAGGCAATAATGGGCCTCAGTGAAGAAGCATACAAAGAAGCAAGTTGGACTCGATGATCTTAAGGGTCTTTTCGAACCTAAGTGATTCTATGATTCTAAGCAGGGCTAGAATAGAGGAGAATATCTGGAACAAGTGGTAGATATGGAATAGGTTTCTGCACCAGGACATCTGTGCCTATGCCTGAGCAGTTTGAGAACTCACTGTATTACCTCTATTATTTACCTTTTTTTCTAGATACTCAGTAAACAATAAAGGCTCCTAAGAAAAAAACTTTATTGATAGCTACTTAGAACGGAAGTACCTCCTTCCTTTAGGAATACTTACTTCAGCTGTATTATCAAGGGCTATTTTAAAACATGCTAACATATTTCCTCCTGAGCATTTAATTTTTTCCCCTGCGCTCCTTTGCTGCACGGACACACATTATTCTACACCTTTGGCTAAGTTTGTAAAGAAGTTTCACCAATCACAGATATAGAAGGACATCTAAAGACTGTATGGCTTTTCCCCTTCTAGTATATCTGTATGACATTACTTAAATAAGAGACTTGCTGAAAAAAAAAAAAACCACAAAAAACCAAAAAAAAAAACCCTACAGGTTAGTTAAAATAGAATTAAAATTAAGTAAACCAAAAGTAAATTTTACAGTTAATGTCCTTTGAACATTAATAAAGTCCAGAGATAAAAGCCCTTAGATAAAAATAAATCATAGAATCATAGAATGCTTCGAGTTGAAAGGGACCCCAAAGATCATCTAGTTCCAACCCCCCTGCCATGGGCAGGGACACCTTCCCCTAGATCAAGTTGCTAAAAGCCTCATCCAACGTGGCCTTGAATGTCTTAAATTACAATAATAAATCCTGTAATACCAACTCCTGTGATAAAGTCACTGCTATTTTCAGGAGGAAATAGGAAATAGCTGAAAGAACTTTGTACAAAACTGTGCAAACAAGAAAAATACCACCTGCTTCCCATGGAGATGACTACAGATAAAATTGTTTCCTGGTATGTGCTACAGAAATCTGGAAATACATAGTTACGCTTGTCTTTTGGATGAGTAAATAGTGAAAGTGCTTTTCCTGTTCTATAAACAGTATAGATTGCTGGATCCTACCGTATATATGCCCAGCTTAGTGAAGCTGATAAATTTAAACTCTTTCCCCCCCAAAAAAAGAAAACATACAACAGAAGAGTCCAATGTTTTTAAAGCTATTCGTAAGTTAACTTTAAAAATTGGGAGCTCATAACAGAGGTATTCTAGTGATCAAATTCAGCACATCCTAGGACCTCCAGAGGAGGAGCCTGGCTGGTAGCACCACCATGCGGGAAGCATGGCAAGCTCAACAGTCGGACTGCTCTGCATGCCAGCTATCTGTGTTATTATATTAAGATCTTTTGATATAGATACATTTTTATGTACGGATATTTTGTAGTTAGATTGAACATCATGCAAGAATGAGAAATGACAGGATCACAAGCTAGGCATCACGTATGCTGCCGATCCCCCTGCAAGAAACTGAGGTACCACAAAGGCTGATCCAAAGGCCCCAGCTGTTACAGAAATGGGAAAGACAGAGAGCACTGTGGTGAAAATAGCAGTGAAAATAGGTGAGGGCAGAGTGAGCCAGTGCAGCGGTGCCCACACCTGGGGACAGGGCTGAGAAGTGGCCACAGCCCTGACCAGACCTGCTTGCATCACGCAGGCACTGTCATCATCAGCTGCTGCTTGCAGCGTGGGACAGCACTGCCACAGGAAGGACGGGTCGTTCAATCTACTGGGTCTCAAACAACTGAACGGGCAGCGAGGCAGAGACTAATGCATCCAAACACCTGCTCCGTGTCTTTTGGACTGGGTATTGGATACAACTAAGACACTGGCCACACACCTCACGTATTGCTCAGACACAGAAGGTTGGGTTGCACTTGTTTAAACTGCACAGGGCAGAGGAGACCCTCACCCCTTTCAATGACAATCCCAGTGTTTCTGCCCAAGTCAGTTGTTCGAATGTTTCTTTTCTCTTCAGAAAGTCCTCTAAACTCAAAACCACTGTCAGTTCAGTGCTTGGAAAAGAAAAACACTGCTTCTTAGGAATGCCTCCATTTAAATTAGCTTCAGAGCGGAGAACAAAAGACATCCCAGACCTGTTATAAAATACAAGCATTTGTACTGGTGTGCATGTGTGTATTTGTGTAGGATTTTTCCTCTCATTTTCATAAATAAATAAGGCCTGATTTTCCTCATTAGTTTCTGAATGACACACCATCTCCTCTGTAGCTAGACTGTGATCATTTTGTGACAGAAAAATGTAATTCAGTAATGGAAATACAGAATCCTTAGTCTTCTTGCAGCCAAAGGAAAAGTTTTGGGTTTTAGCTGTAGCCACAGAAGAGTTGGTATGATACAGTGTTCAAAATACCAGAGTACAAAATACCAGAGTAAAAACACAGGGATGTATGGATTTACAACTAATTTGTTGCCTCAAAATTATGAAGTCAGCCCTTTGAGAATTCATCTTTTCAGTTTTCTGTGCTGGTTTGGTTTTGCATCTGTTAGAACATTTTGCATCTGATACTACTGCTGCACAACGGACTGAACTATTGACAGAATGGAAGATTTTAGTACAGATAACAGGACTGGCACTGCTGGCCACGACTGGTCTTACCTGTAAACTTTCCTGGTTGCATTTAGCTGAGGCCAATGTAGACAATCATGGCCACATTAGAATGCTTTGCAAGAGAAAGACCTGCAGTAGCATCACAGAGAATCATGAGCCCCTGGTGATAGTAAACGCAGTATCCAGGATGATAAAACTTAGTCCTCTCTCTCTCCACCCTTCTGATATCTGTCAAAAAGTGGATCCTAAAAGGAGTCATGAAACAATTCTTCTTGTTACTGTCCATCAAGTATGTGCGGACTAATTTTGATTAATTAATTTATATTCTGCTACCTGTTTGTTTATTAAAGCCTTTGGAAGGTACCGGTGGGCCTACTTTTCTCTTTGCTGACCTTTGTAAACTGTTGTACATAACAGACCAGATCAGATCTCGGCCCTGTGTCTTACACATACCTTTTGCGAATTATATCAAATCTGTAACATGCAAATTCATTCACTATAATTATAAAAACAATTTTCAGTCTTTTGAGTATTTTAAGCATTTTAAAAATTTAGAAAAATAGAAGTAAAGTGTACTCTGCTATACTTTAAGGGTTTTTTCATTACTTAAATATTTTAGAGCTTCACACTTGGATAAAGCATAAAGACTGAATCCAGGTATTAAGTCGCTTACTACAATAAACTTGTAAACACTGCATTTCTATAAATAACCCTACTACATCTTAAGAAAAAGAAAAAAAGTTTTGTGGAAATGTTTTCAGGCTAGTTTCAACAGTCACACAAAGAAAAATAGTGGACACATTTTCACATAATATTTTCTTCATTTTCATCATCATCATTGGCAATGGCCACATAATCATTGGCAATGACAACATAATCTCTTTCATACATAGGCTCAGCTACCTAAAATACCTGAAGGAGACAGAATTATCTCACGTAAAGTAGAGATGTAAAATGCAGACATAACGAGCTAACTATTCACACAAGGTCCCAACTGTGGTCAACACAGAGAAGCGGGTACATTAGGGTGCAATTACTCGATCTACTCTAGAGACTGATGAGAACTGCTACACTCTCACTGACACAGAGAAAGTCTAAACCAATTATCTCCCAGTAATTGAGTTCTGCAGAATTCAATTCCTAATTGATATCTTATGCAATCTGGCACAGCACACACTAATCGTTTTTTCTTGATTATCATTAACGTCAATAGCTCCAGGCTATTTCAGAAAACAACCACAAAACCAATCCCCACCTTCCCCTTCCTGCTCGAAAAGCATTACTTTTGGAAACAAAACTTCTGTTAAATTCAAAAATTTCTGTTGATTTTATTTTTCATACTTATTCAGAATGGAAACTGAGCAGGTAGCATTTCTTAAGAAAATGTGGAGAACACTGACAGAAGTTCCTATGAAAGTACAAACCATTGACCCTAACTACAAAGAAACTACATGTAAAATAAACTCTGAAGGCAACCATCTGCCTGCGCACTCTCATGAACACTTCCCCGCCCAGTGCCAGGATGGGTGAAAAATCAGCGAAGTGTGTCTGCCTACAGTCCTGATTCAACCTCTGTATGTAAAGTACACCAAATTTTGTTTCCCTGAGTAGCAGCTGACGTGTGCAGTACACCAGTGAATGCTTGATAAGGTTGTGTCAAATATCAGACATGAGGGCTCTGCTGCTTCTATCTCCCTCACTGATGTATCTGGCTGAGGAACTAAAACTGAGCATAAAAGTCTTATTCAGTCTCATACCAAGTGCTGCTTCTAGAAGCTCCCTGTCCTCTTCTGTGTAGACTACCATAAAACCACTGCACCCACTTTGGCTACATTCTGTTTGTATTTCTCCCATCCACTTCCTACTACCTTCAGGATCATAATGCTAAACTAGAATAAAAGGCTGGTATTTTTGGTCATCGGGCTGATAATCTCTGTTTCCTAAGAATTTTTCAGTTTTTAGTTCAGCTAAATCTGGACAGAATTTATTTTTTATTTCTCTAAGACCTATTTCCGCTTACAGTATCATAGTTTTAGTCAAAGATAAATATTTATCCCTTAATCATCATTACACATTAAGATATCGCATATCTCAGCCACTCCACCCAACACTGTCCTCATACAATGTCTGAAACATTTCTGAATAATGTGGCATTATTTCCCTAATTGTTTCAAATGATGCCATGCTCCACTGCTAAAAAGTCATTAGAAATGGCTCATTATTTGAACTGGACTAATAAAACATTTTCAAATGAACTTATTTTACATCTTGCTACATTCTCTTCCTTTTTCCCTTGCTCTATGACTTTATTCCCCTGAATCTTTTGATTTCATTTTCCCTTTTATGCATGCCTTATATAGGAGGTTGTTGCAAGAGTTTCGCAGAGACTTTTGAAGTCAGTGTGCTTTACAAACGTGCCTCCTAACATAACAAGGTGCCGTCCTACTGCTCATTGAGTAAGTTTGATTCTTGCTGTGCAACTGGCACTGGCTATTCATAGACTCCCAAACCTCTGATCACCCGGCTTGTCAACACTTGTGCAGTATCAAATTCTCCTGGCACTGATCCCAACAAAGAATTACTTTCTTTCTCTCCTCTTCTTCCAGATATTTGTAAAAAGTCTTTTGTGGAAGCCTCTCAGCTGCAGTCTGAGGGAGATACTATCTATGTTAATCCAGCTGAACAAGGAAAGTGAGAAAAGAGACCAAAATGTTAAGTCTCCAGCACAATTTAGTAAACTGGAGAATCCATTTATTTTCCCTAATTAAGGAAAATCAATGTCATTATAAACATTGTCTCAACAATTATTTTTTTCAAATGTCAGGGGAACATTGGTCACTCACTTCTCACCCTCCAAAATATGTCAAAATTAACTTTTGGCAGCTAACAGCTTCCAGTTACTTGCAGTGGTGAGAACCACCAATACGTAGGTTATTTCCTCTCTCCTTAAGAATAGAATAGAATAGCATAGCATAGCATAGCATAGAATAGAATAGAATAGAATAGAATAGAATAGAATAGAATAGAATAGAATATTTCTGTTGGAAGGGACCTACAATGATCCTACTGTCGTTAGTCCTGTCCTAGTCGTACTGCCTGACCAATTCAGGGCCGACTAAAAGTTAAAGCATGGTGTTAAGGGCATTGTCCAAATGCCTCTCAAACACTGACAGGCTTGGGGCATCGATCACCTCTCTAGGAAGCCTGTTCCAGTGTTTGACAACTCTCTCGGTAAAGAAACGCTTCTTAATACCCAGTCTAAACCTCCCCTGGCGCAGCTTTGAACCATTCTCTTGAAGAAGCACTCTCTCTTCTCCCCCTCATTTTCTTGCTCTGGTGTGATTTTAGTATTAAGTTCCAAATTTAAATGTTAGAAGGAGATCAAAGTATTACATTACAGTTTTTCTGTGAATGCCATATCAAGCCATTCAAGAGATTATGTCAATGAGAGTAGACTGGTTACTACAGTTGCCTAATTGATTACATATTTGTAGGATTCTCTAGAGAAAACTCATTCTGTTTCCCAAGACTACCTATCTACCATATACAGGTTTGGAAGAGACATATTAAAAGATATTTAAATGCAAGTTCCTGATGTAATAATCTCAGTACTTTTGTGAAATACTTAAGAATCTTTTGCAAAGTTTTATGGTTGAGAAAGATTATTTGAGCTAAAACAAATGATACAGTTTTATGTTTATTAGCACACAAGCACAAAGAAACAATTTTTTTTTTTCCTAACTGAACATTAGTTTCCTCCAGTGGGTTTCAGCAGTTCCCAGCTGTTCCTAACTTTGTAATTCCTTGTTCATAAATCTGCTATATATCCAGAGGAAATTGTTCAACTTCCTGATTTGATCCTTTCTTTTACAGAGACCGAACTTGCAAGGTTTACATTATTCTGAACTTTGGCTGAGTCAAGTTCTGGGTATTTTTGCACAAGCTGCAAAATGGAGAAATGTTTTTCCTACAAGATCACACAGACATTGAGATGACAGGTCTGCAGTGACATCCCAGAACTCTGTGAGCCAGGGACTGAGAACAGGGCTTCATCAAAGACTAGCCATGGTTAACAAGTAAGCTTTTATTTCTACTTTCTGGAACTGCAAAGCAACTGAAGGCCTTGGGGAAGGGTCCTGCCATCCTGGGACACTTTCTAGATGTCCCCCATGACTCTGGCCAGTGGGCTGAGGAATGACCATTGGAGAGTGTATCTTCTTACAGTAGAAGAGCCTGGATTTGGTGTGTGCCTTGAAGACTGGCACAGGCTGCCCAGAGAGGCTGCAGTCTCCAGGCTTGGAGCTACTCCCAGCCTTGCTCGGTGCCAGGGGCTGGACGTGGCCGTGCTCCCTACCGCACCGGCGGCCACCCTGCTATCTGGTACTGCCCGCCACGCCTCGCGGAGAAACGGTGCCTCACAGTGAAGGGAGACTTCCCAAATCCCTCTTCTGCCCTGCACTCCTCTCCATCCCGAACAGCCGCCTCTTGCCCTACACCTCGTTAACGCTCAGCCCAGGGCCGAAAGACACGCAGCCTCCCCCGCGCCAGGCAGCGCAGCCGACCGCTTGCGGGCTGCCCCGGCGCGCTTCTGCCACCCACCCAGCCCGCGCTCGCTCTCGCCCCCCACTCGCGCTGCCAGCACGGACCCCGCGGCCGCCGGCCGCCCCGGCTCCGCCGCCCTGGACGCGCCTCCCGCCGCTGGCAGGGAGCAGAGAAGCCTCCTCTGCCGCCTCCTTGGGAGCTGCCGGGGTGCCCGGCCTCGGCGGCACCAGCCAGGCTCGCTGGGGCTGGGGGTCTCTCTTCTTTCACGGGCCGGGGTTGGGGGAAGATGAGGGCGCCTGGAGCAGACCAGCGGCACGACCGACCGCGCGGAGCGCCCGCCGGACGGCTCCGCGCCCGAGATGGCGGCGGGGCCGAGCAGCGCCATGTTCCGCGGCAGCCGGCGCCATCTAGCGAGGCAGCGCCGGGCTGCGGCCGGGCCGCCCGCCCGGGGCGGGTGGGTCGGCTGGAGTTTCGGTCTGATTTGTTTTAAATGGAGTAAACGCTGGCAGAAGCTCTGGAGCCAAACACGACGTCTGTGGCCTGACAGGAGACTGTCTTCTCTGCAGGGCAGCGAGGCGCCATGAGCGTTACCTCAGCGGGAGTGGCCGGGCGGTAGGGGCCGAGGACGGCGGCTGCGGCTCCCGTGAGGGGCTGCCGAGCCGGAGGCGCGGGGCTGGCTCGGAACTGATAGATAAGACCCTGAGAGGCAGAACCTGGGGGCAAACAAACGGACCAGAGTGGAGATGAGAGGGAAGTAATTCCGATTTCATAGTTAATTTTTTAGGTGATGAATGAGGTAATGCCCTGATCTTCTCTTTCCAGTTAGAACTGTCTCTTTTTCTAACCTAATGTGATATGCACATTTATGATGATGATGATGATGATGATGATGATGATGATGATGATGATGATGATGATGATGATATGTTTAACGTGTAAGTGAAGCAGAAGAAGTAAAACGCTGATCGTTTTCGGCCGTTTCTCTTTTCTTTCTTTTCTTTTGTTTTTTTCTTCTCACAAGTCTTGTGAGACCATCGCTTTAATGCTCCAGATTAGCCTTTGTCATCATATGCGCTCGTAGGGTCAGTTCGTACAACATCGGCAACAGAGGATGTGTGGGTGATTCACTGTCGCTTCTGGTAATCGGTTCCTTAAGTGGCAAATCAAAACCTGTGTGCCTCAACACCTCCCTCACTAACAAAGGGATAACGATTATCTCTCAGAAGAATTTTTGAGATCCGTTAATTGCTTTTAAATCTTAACTAAAAAGTCTACAAAAATGCAAAGTACATTAGCTTATTATCATTAGTGACACAGAACTGACAGGAATTCTCCTGGCACAATTTCAGAAACTTGTTTGCACACCAGATTTGCCCGTCTTGGGGATATAAATATGGCCACTTTTATTTCCAGCTTTTTTTCTTACTGTTGGGATGAAGGTAGGTGTCACTACTCTTTCTGTAAATGTCCATTTACTGTCTTTCAGTAAATGTCTGTTTTGTTGTTTTATGTTTTTCCAGACTTTAATGAGGTACATTTCTTTCTTTTCAGATTTTTCAAGAAGTGAAATGGAAATGCACTTAGAAGCAATATGACTTGACGCATCAGAGAGCATTAGTGTAATTGCTAACAGTGCTTCTCTCCTTTTCTCCTGTTTTTGTTGTCTTTTTTAACTGTTCACTAAAATGCTGTTGAGTACAACAGATTGAGAGACTTAAAATAAAGAAAGCATTGATACTGGAAGACTTGTTACCTGCATGTAGACTTATATTTATCACACAGACAGCACATGTACATGTACACATACATAGCTGCTTTTTGGAGTGAAAATTCACAACAGAAGATTAATACATCCCAAGAACACAAGGCCTTGTTCAGGATATGCTGGGTGAAGGTCACCGTTATACTGATCACGTTCTCCTCAAATTTTACATACTTTAAGAAAAAAAATGAAAAAAATCTCCTAGAAGCTGTTCTAAGAGACCTTGAAATTGCTGTTTGCTCTAGTACATAACCTGTTCTTGAACAGAGCTTCAGTGCCAAAGGAATAGCAGGTCACAAATTCCCATGTCAATTTGTAAAAGAATCTCTGTGTTTCCTGAGCACTATGAGACAGCTAATCTAATTTTCTCCATTGTAAACCGGTAAAAATAATATTAAGGAAATAATTAGGAAATACTTACAACAATTGGGGTTTGTATTGGAAAATCAGGCCTAACAACTCTACTAAAAGGACCCAAGAAACGTGGAGAATATAGGTCATGTGCTATTCAAAAACTCCCGACTTACCTGGAAGAAAGACCTAATGATGATGTTTACGCGTTACTCGTAATTGTTCATGGTTGTCAAAATTAGAGCTTGACTGTGGACACCTGCAAAAGATTTGTCCATTGCTGAGTTATGAGATAATAAAATGGAAACTAAATTTAGTGTTATGAAAGTCAAAGTAATGTGTTTGGGAAAACTAAAAATGCATGTGCAGTGACAGTTAACAAAATGGTCAATGTTGTGGGGTGACTGACACAAGAAGGTTAAATGCACTAGGAGCATTCAGATGTAACACAAGGTGATTAAGGGTAAATATTATGGAAGTCTATAAAATCATGAGCCCTTTAATTGCTGTAGGGTGGTATATTGTTGAAAATGGATTTGCCTTGTTTCTGGAGGATTGGTCCACAGGGACTGTTGAATATAGTCATCCAAATATGACCTCTGGCTCAGGAGATTCCTAAACCCTTAATTCAAAGAAAACAGGATAATGTAGCAAGGAAGAATCATTTAGTATGTGCTTATATGTATGCTCCTGTAAGTGTCTATTATTAGACTCTGTAAGAGAGAAGAAAATTTATTAGATGGACTTCTGGTCTGAGCCACTGTAGTACTACTTGTTCTACTAATTCTTGTTATTAGTGGCAAAGTTGGTGAGTAGTGAGCTTCACTCAGCTAAAGAATAAGCTTCAAGTTCTTGAGTATCTTGAGTATAGCTTTATGGCATACCTTTTAAATAAACATGTCAGATGCCTGAAATATTTCTAGAAGGTATATGACTCAGCTACTGCATATGTACCCTGTTGTTTTGGGAAACAGGGATGTTTGAGCAACAGACTGTTGTCTTCATCACTGCTTTCACAAAAGCAGGTGTGGCGTCCTTTCAGAGACATGAAGAGATAAAATACCTTACACTGAGTGTCTCAGAGGACTATAAAATGTAATTCTCTCTCTTGCATGTGTCCGCTGGTCTGACTCCAAATTTAAAGTGTTTCGTTTGCAGTTTAAAATGCTCAGCTAACTTTCCTTTGTCTGCCACTCAGGAATTCTGACAGTTCATAGCAATGTTTAGTTTTGTCTTGGAAAAGAAAATGTAGCTTTTTAGAAGACATTGCCATGTGTATTCTGCTGAAGAAAAGATGCACTCAAGTTGCATGCTTGCTTACTTAATGGTTTGCTAGCATTTGAAGCACAGACCTGAAATATGATCTGTGTATTTGTATGGAATCATTCATGGAGGCAGATTTTACTGACTAACCAGAAGACACTTTTTGTAGCACTAAAAGCCACAAATATGCTTCATCAGGAGTGGCTTCTAGCTCTGTTTACTAAGACACTATCTTGAGGACTTTCATACTGGTGCTTTAATGGGAGCTCAGAACAAGAGTAGAAATCCACGTATTTGGTGTTCTGAAAAATGTTGAGTGTTTGACTTTATTATACTTTAAGATATTGCTTTTCCATTGATTCACAAGCTTAGTAAGTATGTAGGACTATGCCAAATTGCTTGTATTCAAATATTTATATAGCACCAGTGATTCACAGATTACAAGGCCAGCAAACATCATGGTAATTACCTGCTTTAATCAGAGACCAGAGATTATAAAAGTTCTCTAAATCAATTCTTGTCAAGCTATTCTTCTACCATATCTCCTGATTATTTACAAGATATAAAGAGATTACATGTTTTCCCACTGTCATCAACAACAGAAACAAACATTAAACAGTCTCCCAGCTTTGTTTTTGTAGCGTCAGCTTTGCTTCAGAAAAATGCCTTCTTATTTCCTGCAAGATTTCCTTTCTGGGTTGTTTATTACTTCTCACTTACCTTAAAAACATCCTTTAATCTTTGCCTGCAGGACTAAATAATGAACCTTCAGCACCTTCTTTACCTTTGAACCACTCTGGAAATAGAGAACAGGCTAATTTGTCCTTCAAACCTAAGGATACTTAGAATACCGATTGCTTAACCTGTAAAGACCTAAGACAGGGCAACTAATAGTGCTTTTCAATGTAGCAGCCTTCTATCATCCATTCAACCACCTAATCACTTATTCAGAGATGCATGTCTTCTGATTAGATGATGTGCTGATTTTTTTCCCCCAGTTTTCTGCTGTTCTGTCATCTCTGTTGTTTTTCAGGCTTTGCAGGAGGAAGCCAGCTGTCCTACTAAATTAACAGTCTTTTCAGAAGGAAATCAACCTCAGCTTTCTTTTAACCGATAAAATTACATCCTCTTGAAATAAACATTGTACTCTGTATCTAGCTATGTGACTACAAAGGCTGTCCTTCAACTGCTGTGAAAATGAGATATCTAAAAGCTGTCTATGTCATGAGAAACATTGATTGCCATGTCAGCACTTCTGTTTTTTCCCCATAGCTGCACTTACAGGGCAATGAGCAGCTGAAGAAATAATTTGCTACTCCTACTGAATAATATAAAGTGGAAAGTATAATACTGCATCTAAAGGTTTAGTAGAATTGGAATAAACCCGTTATTTCACAGTATTTGTTCTTCGCATTCCTCCCAAAAATGTTTGTGGGAGGGTCCTACTAAATCCTCTAAAATATGTATTAGGAAACACATACCATAGTTACTAACATGACTCTACACATAACAGACTGTCAGAAAGGCTTTCCAAGCAATTTGGGACCACCTTGCCAGCAACCACCATTGAAAAAGGTTCCTGGAGTTCCTGATGATTTTAACTATCCTAAGAAAGCCTTGGTTTGAAAAATGCTAATCTGAAAAATGCTATCTATCTGCTCAACCTTTATCTGTGTGATCAAACCTTCATGTTCAAATATTCTCTGATACTGAATTGTACCAATATGGGAATAAAGAACAGGTGACTGGAAATGATTCCAAGCCAAACTGAATGCTGAGGAATCTATCTAAAAAGGGTTCAGAGGCATACTACAGCTTGTGTGGAAGGGCACTGTAAATCAGTTTAGTCAACAGCTGAGAAGCCTTTTTGTAGCTGAAGCTTCACCTCTCCAAACAATGCTTTATACCTCTTGCATGTGGTAGTAAAGAAAACAAAAGAATGAACCTGGATTTATATAGTTTATACATCTCTTTCATCCAGCTGAAGCTTGTACTGATCTCTTGAAAATGTTTAGAAGACGTAAGCCTGTCAAGACTGTTGACATCTCAAAACTGATAGGCAGGTAAAGCCACTGTATCATTCAGCTCCTCTGAAAAGGCTCCCGAGTGCTTCAACATGTGTATGCTATAGGAGAAAATGAAAGGAAAATGTATACAAAAAGGCTGATGAAAGTAGATGAAATAATTGCACTGAAGAAATTACTGGGCATTCCTGAGTCATATCGAAATGATTGGTTTTCATGAACAACGAGGACTGTTTAAACAAATTCTGCTTAAAATGCTACCCCTTCATTTGACTGGAACATGTTTGCAGAGGAGGTTTGAATAGATACTAACAAAACTGACTTTATCACAGACAAAGCATTCAAGAGAAAAGTAGGAATTTTGAGGCAAATCATCTGATAGCAGTAGCCTGTATTTTCCTCTCCTTTATCTCATTAGTACTTTGTATGTTACTTTTTACTTTAGATATCAGATATTTGTTACTCAATTCAAATAAAATGAGCAAGAAACACTAAAATTCTTATTAAATCAAAGACTCTTTTATAATAATAATATGAACTTTTAAATTAAATAGTAGTTTACACTCTTAGTTTCATGTTACTTTTTTCCAAATTACAAAGAAGGATCATATCATACGAGTTTCATATTGAATAATCAAAAGATTACGTAAAGAAAAACAATTCTAGAATCAGAGTCAACCTTTCCTATACATCTGTGGCAAATTTGGCATAATTTAATGATATTTTGAATATCCTAAAGAATATTTCTTCTCTTTTGCATTGAGCACTTGGAAATGAAAAGATCTGTTATAAATGGAAAACATGAGATATGACGTTTACACACGTTAAATTAAAAAAAAAGTAGGGAAGAATGATTTCCAGTGTTGCTTGTATCCTAAGACCTTCCTGATCTGAGTCCAGGTCTTCCAATACTATGCAACAGGTCGAATCATAGAATCATAGAATCATAGAATCATAGAATCATAGAATCATAGAATGGTTAGGGTTGGAAGGGACCTCAAAGATCATCTAGTTCCAATACCCCTGCCAAGGGCAGGGACACCCTCCACTACAACAGGTTGCCCAAAGCCTCATCCAACCTGGCCTTGAACACTTCCAGGGATGGGCCAGCTACAGCTTCTCTGGGCAACCTGTTCGAGTGCCTCATCACCGTCAGAGTGAAGAATTTCTTCCTTAGATCTAATCGAAATCTGCCCTCTTTCAATTTAAAGCCATTGCCCCTTGTCCTATCACTACACACCCTTGTAAAAAGTTCCTCTCCAGCTTTCCTGTAGGCCCCCTTTAGGTACTGGAAAGCTGCAATAAGATCATCCCGGAGCCTTCTCTTCTGCAGGCTGAACAGCCCCAACTCCCTCAGCCTGTCTTCATAGGAGAGGAGCTCCAGCCCTCTGATCATCTTTGTGGCCCTCCTGTGGACTTGCTCCAGCAGCTCCATGTCCTTCTTGTGTTGGGGACTCCAGAGCTGAACACAGTATTCCAGGTGGGGTCTCATGAGAGCAGAGTAGAGGGGCAGAATCACCTCCCTTGACCTGCTGGCCACGCTTCTTTGGATGCAGCCCAGGATGTGGTTGGCTCTCTGGGCTGCCAGTGTAGATTGCTGGCTCACGTTGAGCTTCTCATCCACCAGCACCCTCAAGTGCTTCTCCTCAGAGCTGCTCTCAATCCATTCTCTGCTCAGCCTATATCTGTGCTTGGGATTGCCCTGAGCCATGTGCAGGACCTTGCACTTGGCCTTGTTGAACTTCATGAGGTTCTCACAGGCCCACCTCTCCAGCTTGTCAAGGTCCCTCTGGATGGCATCCCTTCCCTCCTGCGTGTCCACAACACCACACAACTTGGTGTCATCTGCAAACTTACTGAGGGTGCACTCAATGCCACTGTCCATGTCACCAACAAAGATGTTAAATAGCACTGGTCCCAGTACTGACCCCTGAGGAACACCACTCGTCACTGGCTTCCCCTTGGACATTGAACCGTTGACCACAACTCTTTGAGTGCGACCATCCAGCCAATTCCTTATCCACCGAGTGGTCCATCCATAAAATCCGTGTCTCTGCGATTTAGAGACAAGGATGTCATGTGGGACAGTATCAAATGCTTTCCACGATGTCAGTTGCTCTTCCCCTATCCATCAATGCTGTAACCTCATCATAGAAGGCCACCAAATTAGTCAGGCAGGATTTGCCCTTAGTGAAGCCATGTTGGCTGTCACCAATCACCTCCTTATTTTCTATGTGCCTTAGCATAGTCACCGGGAGGATCAGCTCCATGATCTTGCTGGGCACAGAGGTGAGACTGACTGGCCTGTAGTTCCCTGGGTCTTCTTTTTTTCCCTTTTTAAAGATGGGGGCTGTGTTTCCCCTTTTCCAGTCAGTGATAACTTCACCAGATTGCCACGACTTCTTAAATATGATGGATAGCGGCTTAGCAACTTCATCTGCCAGTTCCCTCAGGACCCGCGGATGCACCTCATCAGATCCCATGGACTTCTCCACCTTCAGGTTCTTTAGATGGTCTCGAACCTGATCTTCTCCTACAGTAGGAGGTTCTTCATTCTCCCAGTCAATGCCTTTGCCTTCCGTGACTTGGGCTGTGCAGCTGGAGCTCTAACCAGTGAAGTCTGAGGCAAGGAAGTCATTGAGAACCTCAGCCTTCTCCATAACCCGGGTAGCCAGGTCCCCCGTTTCCTTCCAGAGAGGGCCCATGTTTTCCTAGATCTCTTTTTATCACTGACATATCTATAGAAGTTTTTCCTGTTGCCCTTGATGTCCCTGGCCAGATTTAACTCTATCAGGGCTTTAGCTTTCCTAACCCGGTTGCTCAGACAATTTCTGTGTATTCTTCCCAGGCTACCTGTCCTTGCTTCCACCCTCTGTAGGCCTCTTTTTTTTTTGTGTCCAAGTTGGTCCAGGAGCTCCTTGTTCATCCATGCAGGCCTCCTGGTGTTCCTACCTGACTTCCTCTTTGTTGGTATGCACCGCTCCTGAGTTTGGAGGAGGTGATCCCTGAATATTTACCAGCTTTCTTGGGTTCCTCTTCCCTCCAGGGCTTCATACCATTGTACACTCCCAAGCAGATCCCTGAAGAGGCCAAAGTCTGCTCTCCTGAAATCCAGGGTAGTGAGCTTGCAGAGCACCCTCTTTGCCTCCCTAAGAATCTTTAACTCCAGCATTTCATGGTCACTGCAGCCAAGGCTGTCCTTGAGCGTCGCATTCTCCAGCAGCCCCTCTTTGTTGGTGAGAACAAGGTTCAGTAAAACACCTCTCCTCGTTGGTTCCTCTACCACTTGGAGAAGGAAGTTATCATCCATGCATTCCAGGAACGTCCTGGATTGCCTATGCCCAACAGATATCGAGGTAGTTGAAGTCCCCCATGAAGACCTGGGCTCATGAATGTGAGGCTGCTCAAGACAATCGAGACAATCCTCCCAGAGTGTCCACTCTAACAATAACAGGTAAAAATGTTCAGAGAGAGAAGAAACTGACTTCAAAAGGTAATTTTTCCCCCTTTCAAATGTCTTCTAATCCTTCTATTTCAGAGAAACAATAAATCTGCTGTCACTTTCATCTCTTGTTGAATCTCATCCAAGATTGAGAGTCTTTTTTTCTAAAATGATCAGGACCTAAAAAATTCCCAGCTGAACATTATCCCAAAAGATTATATATATTGCGGGAGGCAGAACTAAAGTTACAGCTTGCTGAACAGCTAATAGATATGTTTGTCTCTATGAAAACTAAACCAAAACCCTCCTATTTGCTTATTTATAACCTGTTCCTACATTTGTGCATATCCACTTCGAATCTATATACTGTGCTTTAAACAGGGGGCAAGTAGAGGGAAGCTACAAAGAACTGAGCAATCCCAAAGTCTAGATGAAAGGGAAGACGGATGATTTGTAGAGGGGGTGATGCAAGAATTATCCTAAGAAGAGGAGAGTTGTAGCAACTGGATGTTGGAGTAAATTAGAGCCCAAATTAAGTAAATGGAGTATCTAGGGGTGACAATGGATTTAAATTGAAAGAGGGCAGATTTGGATTAGATCTAAAGCAGAAATTCTTCCTTCTGACGGTGGTGAGGCACTGAAACAGGTTGCCTGGAGAAGTTGTGGCTGCCCCATCCCTGGAAGTGTTCAAGGCCAGGTTGGATGAGGCTTTGAGCAACCTGGTGTAGTGGAGGGTGTCCCTGCCCATGGCAGAGGGGTTGGAACTAGAAGATCTTTGAGGTCCCTTCCAACCCAAACTGTTCTATGATTCTATGATTCTACCATTCTATGAATATACTAGTAGCCCACAGGGCAAGATTGTAGGATTCTGTTTGATATGGATATATATTTTGGGTATATATTTGCTTATATTGTTAAAAGTTTTGTAGCTATTGACAGTTTTTTGGGTTATTTTTGGGGAGAGGTGGGATTTGTTTGGGGATTTTGTGCCTGTAAATGCAAAAGAAAGAATATCTTTGGACCAAACAAAAATCACTCTAGTGATATCCTCTCTTGCTCTTTGTTTGCTATATTTTTCCTACCTGGGAACTAAAAAAGTCAGGGAACACTGTTCCAGCCACAATTAGTTGCAGGTTTTATCCTTGTTTGTGCACAAAATTGCATCAATCATTACCTTGGTTCAGTCTACTGCATAGAGACCCTCATATTCATTGAAGCATAGCTTGACTTTTAGTCATATTAAAATGAAAAATGCAAGTTTCTTTTTATCACAATAAATGATACTCTAACCGTTTGGTTGTTTTTTTTTTTTCCAATTTAGCAAAGACAGTTTAAATATCACATTCAAACTGAAATAGGAAACCTACATGTAAACAAGCCTGTTACCATGTACAGCTGCTCCCTGAGAAGTTACTTGAAATTTACGGCTGCTAAAAACCGAGACTTGCCTAATATAAGCTGGGTTTATTTGTGCTCCTTTATAGGATCTGCTCACTCCAGTCAAGTGCTCTGTGCTACACATCATGCAGTGACTGGCAGTGATTGGCAGGACTGGAGCCTTATGTAAATGTGATAGATGAGGTGTACTGATGAATTCACGTCCAATAATTTGTATCTAGCTGATATACTTTAACTGTCTTTCTTTAAGAAAATGTCTCAGGGAATTGAGACATCTGTTGTGATGGATTTTGCGTGGCAAATGTCAGTCCCAATCAGTGAGTTATTTTCTATATTTAAATCGATTTTGGAATGGCATAAATTGCACTTATACAAACACTTTTGTCAGTGGAATTTGTCATGGTCTTAGAAATTCAGCACAGTTTTCAGTAATGTTTTGAGCATGTCCTACAATGTATTACTGAACAAAACAAATATGGTTAAAAAGCTGTGGTAACAAATAACTATAATTGACAGATTAATAACTTATGGACAAATAAATCTTTTCAAATTACACAGTTTAAAGCACCCATTATTTAGTCACACATTCTTATTTTTAATAGAAGGTTTGTTCATATTAAACCTTAATCCAATGCTTTATATTAAACCATTAAGAAAGTAATGTAGAATGATTGCTGACCTTAAGCAATCATTACACAGAGTTATCATTGCGGTTCTTGATATGTTCAGTAATTTTAGTGTTTTATCTTCATTTCATGTTTGTGGTAGAAAAATACTGGGCAAATTCAAGTGCCATCTTTTTACGCAAAAAGTATAAAGCCACTTCTCTCCACTATGATGAATCAGAGAAAGATGCAATTAATATAGTGATCTAAATGATAAACATCTTTTGAGGTCAGTTGTTTTCCCTGTTCAAAAGGACATGAATTTAAGTCTGAGCAGGGTCTTAGGAATAGAGTTGTATTATTGCATAGGCAGTAAGAGGCAATGTGAGAAGAAGGGCAATTTGCAGTCTGCTAGTTTTCTTTGACGTTTTCTACTAATCTGGAATTTTATGGCAATGTTGCAAATCACATTGCAGAGAAATGAACTGTGCACATTGCTGCAAGTTTGAGGTCATGAATATTCATTAGCTCAATTAGCAAATTAAAAATGAAAGCTTGGTTGGTTTTAGTGATAGTATTGCAGCTGTCTTCCATGTTTGTACAATAGTATGTAATCAAACTAAATGAACTCTTTGTCTTGAGAATATTTTTTTATTATGCTGTTGTCATCCTTAATGTTTCATTTATGGTCCTCTGTGAAACGTGATTTAAGAGCTCCATTCTTATCAAATTAAATGGATTCTTTATTAAACTGACTGCTTATGAAGACATTTTACATATCATTTTAAGATTCTTAGTCTTGGGTAATATCCTGCATGAATTCCCAATTTGAATTATAGCCAAGCAGAGAAATTAAATTTCAAAAATGTTTTACTTCATATGAACATTTAAAGAAAATGTCATGTGTCAAGTGTCCAGGTGTACCCCTGCTCTCACTAGTTTCTTGCCTGTGGATAAGGTCAGATTCCTCTTTGGGCTGCTGGGATTGTGTAGTACTACATACCAGTCATAGTTATAGCCACCATAAGAGGACCATCAGAATTAAAAGCATGAGTGGTCATTTTTTTGATGAAAGAAACCTTAAAAATTACCTCATAGAATCATAGAAGGCACGCAGTGCAAAGAAGGATTAGGTAAATTCATGGAAAATAGGTTTATAAGCATATACTAAAGGCAGCAGTCATGGGTGTACTCACAAGCAGCTAATTCTAATGACTACATGTGCGGGGGATGTGAGGGAAACCGGCCACAGACAGTTCCAGACTTGCGTGCACTGTCTAAACAGCATTTTCTGTTGTTGCAATAGAGTGCTGAGCGAGGTAAAGCATTGCTTAGAGCCATAGCCCTTATGGTCCTCTGCTGTGGGTGTCTTTTTGATTATTCATTTAATTTCATTTCCCATTCTTCTTTTCATAGAGTTTGCTTTGCAATTCGATGCTCATTTCAGTCAAAAAGTAATGAAAAGTACTGAGCTTTATTAAACAGGACAAAATTAATTAAAGCCATGGACTGTTGCAGAGTTTTCAAGAAAAACATGAATTCTTCAGAAAATCCATGGGAAGAAAAAGAATTTCCTCAAAAACTGCTTCATATTTGTGAATTATGGCTAAATTACTGATGAGCCTAAGCCAAGCTTTGTGATGGAAAATAAAAAAAATAAATTCATTTTTGGGGTACTGTTAAGATTCTGTGACAATCATCACATATTCACTTATGCCTTTCATTAGTTAAATATATGGGTAGTTTGATGTGTACTTGCAAAGGTATATTACCTCATGATAATACAATTGGGCTACCTTGCAGTGCAGGTTATGTCTTTCCATACTATAGTTATATTGTTGTTGGGAGTATGGCATGTAAGAATAGCACTTTCTACTGAGATGGGCAGATGGGCAGATGGATGGATGGATTAAAAAAAAAAGAGAAAAAGAGAGAAATATTGGAGACAAACTGTACCGAGAGAGTCAGAAAAGGATATGAATTCATAGACTGTTCGTGTTGGATTTTCTTCTGTTCTTACTGCCTCCTCATTTAAAATGTTCATTGAGAGATGACATTTAACAAGACATTAACATTAATGCCATCGATATTGCAGCATGTTTAACTGACTGCAAATATCTCCTGAAGTAAATCATTCTAATTTACAAAACAAATTTGAGAATACATTTCTTCTGTATATCATGTACCATCTTTGATAATAATTTATTTACTTGGATAATTTTAAGTCATACTGAAAAATTCACATTCCTCTGTTGCCAATAAACTTAATTGAAAGTTAAAGGAATAAACAAAAGCAATCTTGACATATGCACTTGAATAGCTGTCTCTAAAACAAATTATTCACCAGCTTAGTATGAAATACAAACACTTGGAAATATACCACAGAGGGCAGCAGTGATAAAATGGCATATCAAGTGTGATTACTGTATGTCTACTTTTATCATCTTTAATATAATGTAATGCTGTGCAGGCTTTGGTTGGAGTAGAATTAATTTTCTTTGTAGTAGCTAGTATGGGGATAGGTTTTGGATTCTTGCTGAAAACAGTGTTGATAATGCAGCGATATTTTTGTTATTGCTGAGCAGTGTTCACACAGAGCCAAGGCCTTTTCTGCTTCTCACTCCACCCCACCAGCGAGCAGGCTGGGGGGGCACAAGAACCTGGGAGGAGACAGAGCTGGGACAGCTGACCCCAGCTGACCAAAGGGATAGTTCATACCATGTGATGTCATGCTCTGGATAAAAAGCTGAGGAGGAAGAAGGAAGGGGGGGACATTTGGAGTGATGGCGTTTGTCTTCCCAAGTCACCGTTATGCGTGATGGAGCCCTGCTTTCCTGGAGATGGCTGAACATCTGCCTGCACATGGGAAGTAGTGAAAGGATTCCTTATTTTGCTTTGCTGGTGCATGCAGCTTTTGCTTTACCTATTAAACTGTCTTTATCTCAACCCATGCGTTTTCTCACTTTTGCTCTTCCAGTTTTTGCCCCCATCCCACACAGGCAAAGAGTGAGTGGCTGCGTGATGCGTAGTTGTTAGCTGGGGTCTAAACCACGACAACGCAAACAGTAAAAACAAAACTCAAATAAACACAAAGTTAAATCTTTTATTTCTATGTTCTTGCTGATGTTCATGTCAGCATTTATTTTCATTAATAAGAGAAAATTACTCTATACCTAGGTTCCAAATTCAGGGCTAGAATTACTGTGGTTTTCACTTCATAGAAAGGTCACTGAACCTCCTACCCTATTAACTTTTTTTATTTCTTTGAACAAATGAAATAAAATCTGGTTCTGAATTAGCAAATGGACATATTTTTTCCTGAGATTGTAAATTGTTAGTTCCACAGATGCATTTCATTATGGATTGCTTCATTACATTCTAGTGGTCAATATCCTGTTATCCTGCCTCTCAATTAGTGAATTCTTTTTCAATTGGCATAGTTGGCAGGATGAAAGCAAAATCACCACATACTTACAAAAACACGGTATCAACCAAATCCTGCCTTCTTAGAAGACTGGCCTTATAATAATTGGCATAACTGGGAAGTAGTAGAAAAACAGTTAACTGACGCTCGAGGTACAATTAAAGATGGAAAAGAAAGGAATAATTTGTAAAATGTTGGGAGTGTGCCTAGAAGCTGCCTGTCAGGAAACAGGAAAATTTACCCTTAAAATGCAAGACTTACAAGACGAAATTGAGAGGTGCAAATCTACCAAGCTGCTGTTGTCAGTTAAAATAGGACAACTGCAAAAACAACTTAAAGAATGTCAATTAAAACAACAAAAGCTGGGAGAACACGTTAAAAAAATGCTAATGCATTCCTCCAGGCCCCTCGAAACCATTAGAAAACTGATTGTGTCTCCTGAAAACTGGGATGGCAGTATTTGGGGTGACTCGAACAATACGTCAGACGAAGATAATTCTCTACATCTGCCTGAGGACCCCATACTCCCAGTCAGACCAATTATTAAAATAAAAGAAACTACTAGACCTCGGGGTGGTGCAAGAGTAGGCAAGCTCAATATCCTTGAGACCATGCCCTAAGATACACCAGAAGTATATAAAACACCACAAAGTAAGACAAACCTAAATCTTTCCACCTTTGTCTTAAATAGAAATGATATTTGAGTATATATATACAAGAATTGAATGAGGTTGGGATAACTCTCATGACTCAACTCCAAGCCATACCAGGAGAGAGAATACAGAGTGCGAAGTACTCAATGGATCTACCTACCACAGGCCAACTGAAATTAAAATATTTTATACCAATTTTTCCAAACCCAAAACCAACAATAATGACTGTTTCAAAATAGCAGAACCAAAATTAGATTGCTGGTACAACTGCACCTTTGCAAGGCCTATAATTGCATTTTGTATTTGTGTCTATAAAAACACACACCCATTATTTGATTTCACAATTGACATACGCAATATATGGAACTTGTGCACAACAAGATGGCCATGGATCCATGCTCATATAGACTATAATGGATATGCACCCAGTACTTCATGGTGGCAATTAGTCAACTTCACATATCACATAGAAAGTGATAAGAAAGTGATAAGATTATTGCCTTTCGTCTTACCATATGCAATGCTTCAGTATACAATATAGAATCAACTATTGCGTTAGGACTGAATCACAATGGAACCTTACTTTGTCCCTCAGAGCATGGAGTGTAGGCCCATCAGTAAGAAGGAAAGTGGCAAACAATCGATGTAAATGCATACACTGTAAGAGAACAAGGCTGAATTTATGAAAGCAATAGGCTTGAAGCTCAAGACTTCTGTTTGGACAGAGAAGAAAACATTTGCCACCTTGAAATCCGCCTAAACTGTAGTCTTTGAATCTCCTGAAACTGTAGTCATCTATGTTGGAAAAGGCTGTGTCTGCATGCAAACATTGTGTAAATCTTTATTAATACATGACCTTATTTACAACATAACGAATCAATTCAATCTATGTATATGTGGAATCATACACACAGTTACCGTTGGGGCCCGGCCTTGATGATTTAAGCCTGTGTTAGTGAAGAAGTTGGAAAACACCGATAAAGAGGATGAGAAAGAAAAGGGAGTGTGAACAGCTGGTACAGGGAGTGTGAGAAGCTGACATGGGAGTATGGGAAGGTGATATAGAGTGTGTGAGAAAATGATGTTTAGTTTAGCAGGTGAAAAATAGCTCCTTTTTAGGCATAGCCAATAGTAAAGTTAAAATAGGTGCGTGCACTATTGTTTGTAACCAATCACAGCTGGGTGAGGGGCGCGTGGACACATCGTGGCTAGAGTAATAATCTATAAAAGCTGTCTGTATAACAATAATAGAGGTCACTCTGTTATCACATCTACGGAGTCCGTGCATTCAACCGCCGCAAATGGCGCCCGAACAGGGACCTGATATTCAAGTCGACTGACGGGCTTTGGAATCGCGGTGTGAGAGCGATCGGCGGCGGTGCCTGGCTGAACGAAACGGCGGAGGAGACGTCGGGGAGAGCCAAACGGTCCGGACCGAAATTAACAGCGGGGTACGAGAGCTGGAGTCTGGACCAGTGACACCTGAAGGATACAGGTGAGCAGCCAGGGACGATGGGGTCTTCCATATTGAGAGACACAAAGAATTAGGAACCAAAAGAAAGAAAAAATAAGAACCTAAAGACAGAAAAAATAAGCGACAACTGCCTCAACAGGAGGAGGTAGGCAACTGGGAACGATGGGAAGCACGGCTTTAACAAAACATAAGTCTGTATTTAAGGTGTTGACAAAAGTGCTAGAGAAACAGAACGGCACCATTAACAGTACTGACTTGATAAAGCTCCTGGTACTCCTGGTTTGGGTATCAGCCCATGTACCGGAGGCAAACTCTTCAAATATATACATGACAAGGACTTGGGACACTATAGACGTTAAACTTTGGGATGCAGCCACCCGTGGGGATGCTGCCGTGCAGCGACAGCTGCCAGCCTGGCGTGCTGTGTTCGAGGCGTTGAAGGGCGCGGAGGGAGAGAGCGAGGGCGAGGGGACATCGGCGTCCATCTCCAGCGGCCCCATCCCCGCCTCCCCCGCGGCCCCACCGGCAGAGGAACTGTGCGGAGCTGCCGGCCTGGAAAAGCCATCATCGAATCCTTTTGATCCAGGGCCCCGAACGAAAGACAAGACTTAGTGCTTTCCCCCCCTTCCAACGATGTCGGTACACCGGTGCTCCCGCCAGCCGCGCCGCCCTCGGACCCGCCCCCGGCGCTGCCGTTCGTGCGCGGAGCGAGCCGCGGCTGGAGGGGACGGAGACGCGCGGCGGACGGAGACGCGCTGCGGGCCCCGCTGCGCGGTTCTTTTGCAGCTGATGGTCCCCCGCGGCGGGAGGGGTCGGCGGCGGTTACGGAGCGCGAGCGGCCGGAGCCGCGGCGGCAACAACAGCAACAACGAGGGGGGCGGCCGGCACGGGGCAGCTGGGTCGTCGTCCCCCCCCTCCGCCCCCCCGCCCGGCTGAGGCGAGGCAGGGCTGACGCCCCGCCGCCGCTGCTGCCCCCCCCCACGCCCGCAGGCCGCGCCTGGAGAGCGGCCGCTTGGCCGCTGCCCGTAGCCCGGGTTTTATCAAGAGACAGCACATCTTAACTTAGATCGTCTCGAGCGGTATTGCGGGAAATGAATTATGGCAAACTGATATTACTTATATTCATTCATTTCTTCGATCTAAATATGTACATGTAACTGCTGATATGTTTTCTGCCTTTCTTGTTGCTACTGCTCACACTGGAGAAAACCATGGGAGTACCAAAGAATATCGGGACAGACAATGGTCCGGGATAGTACCTTTTTACAGGATCAGAGAGTGACTCACGCTACCGGTATCCCTCATTTGCCTACGGGACAAGCTGTTATTGAATGAACTCATTTAACGTTAAAACAAATGCTTGATAAACAAAAAAGGGGGAGTCGTCCGTATATTTCCCCACAAGAATCCTCAGACAAAGCTACATGTGTTTTAAATTTTCTTAATTTGTCTGCTTCTAGGCAACTTACTACGGCTGTGGATCATAATTTTAAACCCAATGCCATTTTTGTACAAAAAACAACGGTATGTTATAAGAAACTGGGCTCAACTCATGGGATGGCCCTGTGCCTCTGCTTACATGGGGAAGAGGGTATGCTTGTGTTCTCTTTCCCACAAGTCTATACTGGTTACCAGCAAGAAACGTAAAGCAATGACAGAGACGCAGAATGAGGAAAATGGCTCAAAAGAATTGTAATAGAAGATTGCATGTTGATATGTAAACTGTTTTTATGTTTCTCATTGTTAGGTATCTTATGTGTGTGAAAGTTGCTTGTATATATGCTTTGTGTGTTTGTATGGATTCCACCCGTAGCTACTGGAAGGAAAAGAATTGACTGGTATCAAATTAATGACAAAGAATTACTAACTGGACTTAGTTGTGAGCTCGTAACTTTGAAAAAGGAAGCTAGGAGGATTGTTATTGAACAACATGTTGCGATTCGCAAAAAACTGCTGTCAGCCAGCAGAGCACATACTGGGCAGCCTTGTTGCACGCACTGGCCACGCGTGCAGCAATGCCGTGTCAGTACCTTTGTCATAGACTCTGCTGAGGGTGTAAGAAGGATGGCTCAGAGCGGAGCGGAAGGAGGCTGCGGAGCACACTTTGTGGATAAACAGGGGACGCCCTGAAGGTGCTGTGCCTGCCTCCCTTCTCCACGATGACCCTGCTGATTGACACCCTCCTGCTCAGCGGAATCTTGGGCATAGTCGAAATAGTAAGGCTCCCAGAAAGGGAAACATTATGCTAGTAACTGCTTCTGCAAGGCTGTACCAAAACAAAATGCTAGTAACTGCTTCTGCAGGGCTATAGTAGAGCTTGGCAGGGTATTCCTTCGCATATAAGGGGAGATCTATGTACTATAGGGACTTTAAGAATGTATTTACCTAACACCACCATGAACCTAAATCATAGACACATCCAGAATAGGCGAAGCACACATGCTTATGATAGCTAGTGTGATTCCAGAGCAGAATTTTGGGATCCAGCAAAAATCATTGCAGCTTCTATATTTGCACCAAGAGTTGGGGAATTACAGGTTGGTTAAAATCTTTAGCAAAAGTAGGCGTTATATTACTAGTAGTTCTTTTATGCATAGTAATAATCATCCCCTGCCTATTGTCATGCTTCCAACAAATGGTACAAAGTATGGTTCATCAAGTAATGGTCATAGAAAAACAAAAAAGGGGAATTGTGGAATCATACACACAGTTACCGTTGGGGCCTGGCCTTGATGATTTAAGCCTGTGTTAGTGAAGAAGTTGGAAAACACCGATAAAGAGGATGAGAAAGAAAAGGGAGTGTGAACAGCTGGTACAGGGAGTGTGAGAAGCTGACATGGGAGTATGGGAAGGTGATATAGAGTGTGTGAGAAAATGATGTTTAGTTTAGCAGGTGAAAAATAGCTCCTTTTTAGGCATAGCCAATAGTAAAGTTAAAATAGGTGCGTGCACTATTGTTTGTAACCAATCACAGCTGGGTGAGGGGCGCGTGGACACATCGTGGCTAGAGTAATAATCTATAAAAGCTGTCTGTATAACAATAATAGAGGTCACTCTGTTATCACATCTACGGAGTCCGTGCATTCAACCGCCGCATGTATATGTAACTTTTCTGTGATTATCAGTTGTGGTTTTAATTCCTCTATGCCAATAACTATCCACAATGATTTATCTTTCAATTACACGCTATATAGCGAGCTCCAACCTTCACTTATGGGGATGAATCTAACCATAATTGAACAACTCCTCCGTCACCTTGATTTAACCAACCTTCTGTGACAAGTACGAGAAACCAGACAAAAGACAGTAGTACATCATGATGTTGAAGAAATACATCGAGTGCTAAAAAGAGTCAAAAGGAATGTGGGAAATCCTGTTTGGTGTCTCCAACAACAACTAGGACACCAAACCTGATGTTGCACCCCATTGTAATTATACTGACTGCTATTATATTGTACTTGTTAAATACTGTTTTATAGATAAAAGTCAGGAGGACAGCTAAACAAGTTACACTACTGCAAAAATTTCTGTGCGTGTATAATACCACGTAACCGTATTAATGAAGCTTTAGTAAGGCTAACCAAACACAAATTCCCCTCGAATCATAATTGAATTACTTCATTTTCTGTTTATAGGCATAGAGGCAAGAGGCAATCACGCTGCCACTCTATGGATGAGACATATTGACTTCAGTCACAAGTGTGACTACAGTGGTGCCACCCGCCCCTAGGCCACATTGCGATGTCAACACCAGCCAACATTGTTCTTGTTTCAATTGCAAGTGCAGTGGGCCGGGACCATCTGGCATTTTCTGGTCTCATCTACTGGAGCAGTGGGTTGAAACCCAGTACCTTTTCGTCCTAGGTACAGGTACAGTGAGTTGGGACAGTTAGGCACTCCCTAACTGCACCTGGAACACCTGTAACCTAGGAAAAATACCTGGAGCCCCTTGTGCCTGGACTGCAGTCCACTCTGAAAGCTGCCAAAGATTACCTAACACGAAGTGTGGCCAAAATGGAAAAGTACCCGACAAAAGTCAATTATCTCAGACCCTATAAGTAGCAATACAAAGTGAGATCCTTTGAGCTCTCCTGGATCACAGCGGGCTGTCACCAGCATCTCCCCTGGGCTGGAACACTTCTTGGGTACCAACTCTGTGAATCATCTGCTGACAAAGCTGACGGAAGGGCGAGGCGAAGTCCCCTCCTTGAGTCTCAGTAATTACTCATCGAGAAATGCCAACACATTGTGAGTATTTAAACTCGAGAGGGAAATTTTACCTGTAGGCTAGCCTCTTCTATCCAGCTCTCTATCTACCTGTGTGTTTGAATATACACATCTGTCTTCAGGAGTGTTGATATCCGTTTGGTACTGGATCCAAATATTTCCGTCTGTGCGCTTTATGTTTTATATTTATATATATTTTGATTTAGGATATCTTGTAGTAAGTTAGTGTGAATCTTGTCATTTTTGAATCTGTAATTAAGTCACTGTTTTAATTATAACGTATCCTACTGAATTGTCTTGTTAATCTTTAAATTGGTTAATCATTAAGTGTTGCTAAAATTTAACCTTTGATTTATCTCATACCATTAATAAATCGTGAATTCCTGCTAAATTATAACTGGGTTAAAACATGCCATCTGCGACAGAGTATAAAAATTATTAGAAAGTCATTATAAATTAAACAAGTAACGGATCTAATGACTGATTGTATCCCATGATTTTGCATCTTTTCTTTGGATTCTTCATTCTGAATAAGATGGTTTATGGCATTCATAATGTTTCTCTTACAGTTTCTTTCATGTCTATAGCCAAGTCTTATGTCTGCAGCTTCCTGCATGTAGATACTAGTAGAGTGCTCCTTCTTGCGCTTGTTTTTGCTTAGAACTTGCAGGAATTAAGCATCTTTAAGATTTCTACTCCTCTGTCAAATATATTTCAAACTGGCAAAATTGTTAAAGATGTACTGGGGTGGAACAAGTTGGGAAATTCACACAGAGACAGGAAGCGATCTAACTGCTAAATGTAGTTGATGGTGCAGGTATCTACAACAAAGATGTCTCTCCTGGCTCTCTTAACCATCAAGGAAGTTATCAGAAATTAACCACAGAGGCTAGAGAGCAATTCCTCTCATCCAAAAGTTTTTTTAGAATAGGACAGATAAACTGCCTTTTAAAATCCTTGTTTCCCTTCAGTGACTATCCTGTGAGACTAGGGTGACTTTCTCAGATATAGACTTCCACATACACCAAATTTAGATAAGTTTAATCCTGCCTACACACACAGATCTTGACTACTTAAGCCTCATTTCCTCATGTCCTGATGTCCTGACATCACACTGAAAAAAGCAACACAAACCCTCTTTAAATAAGGAAAAAAATAAAATAAAATAAAGAAAAAAAGGTAATAAATAGAGACTGTGCTCATATAGGTATAATAAAGTTAGGAAAGGATTTTTTTAAAAAAAAAAAAACATAGATGAAAGAGAATTAGTAAATTGCTATGTAAAAATGCTTCTGTGGAGCTGCTTATTAGCTTTTATGGAAAACATTCAGATCAAAAACCAAAGTGTTGTAGGCAGGTTAAGGGCATCAGCTTTACTGTAAAGTTTGATGTTTTTAAGAGAATTGATTAATCAACATACGGCTGCACTTTTGTGTTCTGAAAGATTTGATTCAGCTTTATAGATGTGTTAAAAAAGAGATAATACAAAAGAACATGCCAAAAGGGAGTATGGAGTATTTTTCCCTCTCTCATGCACATACACTTCCCTCTTTCAGAGTAACAGTAAAGATAGTCTTTGGCAGGTGTATCTCATCAGTTTTTTTTTCTGCAGCAGGAGAATAAACTGGAGTTAATCCATACCCAGTCAGCACAGTGTGCAGACGGTCAATCTGCCTGTGTCGTTTATTGCCTTTCATAGACAAGATGTGCTTGTAGAAGAGATCTGTGTCACTCAGAAGGAGGCACAGAAACAGTGCAATGAGAGAAGTGCACTTAGAAGATGGGAAAGAAATCCAGCACGTTGGGTGTATCCGTTTCGTATGTATCCATCCTCCAGACTTTCATTTAAAGGTACCTACAGTCTCACACCTTTCTTTTTCCACTTTGCCACTGGTTTATGAAGAATCTTCATTTTCTTCATCTTACACAAATTTGCTTCTGCTTCCTCTTTAGTTCTTTGCAGGATTTCTGCAAAAAAGAATTTTGAAAATAAAATTCTAAGTCAAAAACTCTCAAATCTCCTTGTAGAGAGTTAATTTTAAAAATTGCCTCAATGCACTAACGCTCTGCATGTTAATCCACTTAGGCTTTCTTTTTCAAGCTTATGAGTGCCAACCATTGACTTGTTCTACTTGGCTACTTTCAACCTTACACTGGGCTGCAGACTGTATGTTGTAAAGTACAAGTAAGTGTATCTTGTTGTTAATAAGTACTCACTTTAAGTTCATCTAAGTAAATTGTGAAAACTGAGATGACACTTTACAGTTACGATTTTCCAAACTTGTGTGTGTGTGTGTGTGTGTTTAAAAAGGGCAGTGAGGAAAAGGGGGATTAGGTTAAATGTTCGTGCATATCTCAAAATCCATTTCCAAGTGTAGATGGCATCATGGGAGCAGGAATTGCAGCAAGAGAAGGCTTGGTTAGTATCATACTAGGCAGACAATTTGCTTGTAGCAGCCCCTCGGTTCCAGGAAAGTTTTTGCCTCTTGTATTCATGAGCTCCTCACACTGAGCACTGCAGTGTAAATCCCCAGCATGCACGATAGCTTGCTCAGCTGCTAAATTACAGTACAAGCACTTGCTCAGCAGAGAGTTAGCATGGACTGCAATTCAAGACTACCTGGATAGTTACTGGTATTGGAGCTAATAAGAATTTGGCTCATAAATGTAATTTCAATCTCTCTTTTTTTTTTTTTTTGTTACAGATATTTTTCTTGTCTTCATGGGTACAAATGAGATATGAGGAGCAAAGGAGAGGCTCAAAGAGTTCTTTCTACATAGTTGAAGGAATTTCTTCAGTAGAGGGAAAAGCTTGAAAAATCTTTACAGAGGAACAATAGTTACCAAATTGTCGCTATTCTGGAGAGTGCTTTGTTTTGCTTTTTAAGACATAATTCACTCTTAATTGGATGGATTTTTAATTCTTGTTAACATCCATTTAGTCTTTTTATTAGCTTAGAGCTCAGCATAGTATCTTTAGCACAGTGCTTTGAAGTTAGCATTTCAGAATTCTCTAAAATTATAATTACCACAGACTCTTTCACCAAAATCTGTATAGCGTAATTCTAATTTAAAGGCCATTGTGACTGATAGAGGTGGATTAGTCACTGAATTAAAAGTTGATGCCTACAGGCGTCAGTTCATTTCTTGATTTCATATAGGTATATGTATAAAAGAATAGTTCTAAACAAACTATATATGGCTGGTACTTTAAAAGGTTCTTTATTTAAAGCTGAAAATAATGATGAGCAAAACTGGACGAGTGTAAGTTTTTGAAAATAAAATGAGAACTATTATTGATAACTAAGAATGTCCTGTTAAACAGGAATAGCACAAATTCTACAATCATTAAAGAAGGCAAATGTGTCTTAAAGAAGAAAGTTGTGATGAGTTAGGCACTCAAGCGAAGCTTTTGATAAGGGCTGAATTTTGTACATAAATATGTCCTAAAATGTAAACACGCAATGGGCTTATTTCAAAAATTCCTGGGTATAGTTTTTTGTCCTGATTTAATGCAAAGCTGTGTAATGATCCTAAATGATCCCTTCTGTCCTTAAAAACTGTGAACTGGAAGACATAAGTTGAAATGCTTTCCTTTAACTGAACAGAGGTTATATACGAAAAACTAAGAAGGGTGTAATTTCTTATTGGAACTGTATGAGGGAATCTTCTAGCTTATCTTGAGTTTTCTAAAAGACATGTTATTTTCAGAAAAATATGTTTTCAAAGGGCAGTTTTTTCTCAGATATGACTTAAGTTTCAGTTAGTGGAGAGTAGAAGTTATATAGTATGGAGCATATTCAAGATAAACTAGTGGTTTGTGGGCACAAATGTTCAAAACTTGGAAGGATTATTTGCTTTAAATCTTCGATTGCTGTCTTGATGAAAAGACAACTTTAATACAGACTGTTACTGTTTCCTATATAAGAGGTTATAATTAGAACTAAATAGAAAATTCAGGCAAGCAGTTCTTTGAACGGTGTGTGGGAGATTACAGGTATTGATTAGTAGTAGATTATCTGGGTGGTAACAGTTCAAAATTGGTAATTAAAGCTTAAAATACCAACCAACATCACAATGAATGATGTTACAAAGAATTGTGCTTGATCATTTGCAGCCGAGTATTATAAGGCTGCCCATGCTTGACAAAATTCAGGGCCCACTGGTGTGATACCTGCCCCACTACCAGCTGCTCTAGAGAAAGTTCTCTGGCACCTGACAGAGATAGGCTTCAGCCCTGAAACCCAGCATTCTGTATTAGTTCCAAAATGTATCTGCATTACCGCTATTATTTTTTTATTCCTACTCAATGTCATCACAGCTAGGATCCCTACATGTGTCTTCACTAGTTAGTGAAGTAAACTCCCTAGTATTTTTTGTGATATAAGAATAGCTTTAATTGCAAAAGACTGTACTGTAGCTTCATTCATTTTCTGGACATGGCAGAAAGTGTTCAGGCAATGAGCTGAGTCTTTTGCGATGATTAACAAAGGAGAATTCCAAGCTTGAAATCTGCTTTCCAACTCACAGTCCTCCATGATGTTTGCATTACTAATAACTGATATCATTGATATAATTTATAAGTATGGTCAATGAGCATTGTACATAACTTAGATTAAAAAAGCAGAAACCAGAAAACACATTTGAGAATGGGATGGAGCCCTAGTTATCCCAGTGCTATTAACATCAAAAGCTGAAGGACATTAACAGCTCTTTAGTTCTTAAGAGCAGTCTGGTGGGAATTAAGAATAAAGCTGTCTTTATAACTAGCCTATCTATCTACTCTGTGCCTTTGTTTTGGATTGGAGCAAACTTCAATTTCAGACTTGGCTGATTATGTATATGTTTTGGTAACTTCCAGCTGAATTTGCCAGAACAAACACAAATATTTACTTACTTAGAAATAGCATGAATACAATAAAAGAGATTGAAAAAATCTGAGAAATTGTTTCTATTGCCAAGTGTTTTGATGCAGTACCATTGCATGTTTAAAGCTTTCTTTATAACCTATCTGTACTGATAATAAAACCATCTATATTGGTTTTATTTTCAGTACATTCGATATTTTCAACATTCAGTATTTCAATATTTTCAATATTGTAATTTATTCAATGCATCTACACAATTAGAAAGGACTAATTATGTATTTTGTTAATTTCTACTTTTATGAAAAAAAAGTTTACGGCTAAAAATAAGCCATTGTTTCCATTCAAAATTCGATAAAGAGGAACTAGTTAATAAACTACTAGGAAGGTAAATTTTTTGTTTGTTTTTAAATAACTAATCTTCTGAATAAAGCAGATTCAGTAGATCAGATCTGTCCAGACTTCACTGTAACAATTGTGTATAACTATTTTGTGTGGTACTAACTAGGAAATGACTTATTAAACTGAAGGAGATGGAAAAATTGAAGATGGGTAAAAATCTAGAAGGTTGTAGGTTTCTTTGGAAAGGGATTCGTCACCTGGTGCGAGGTTGCTAGCGAGATCTTCCAAGATTCAAGTCTTTAGACTTTTCTATACTTTCTTGAGTTTTTTTGGCATAATGTTTGTTGATGACGTTGGTCAGGAGGCTACGGAGGATACTGAGGTTTCCATGCAGAAAGAATTAGGAACTTGGAGTTTTAGACATGATATGAAGCATAATAGTACGTAGTAAGAGCATATTACAAGGTGCTAACTCCACAGGAGCTGTGAGGTCTGTAGACTTTGCAACCATAGAAGAGGCAAATGCAATCTTTGCATGCATTTAGCCAAATATTTTGAGGAAAGATGTGAAAATTTTGATATTATTGCAAAGATACTTCATTGGTGTGCTGGGTTTACGTGATGGGGTTTTGGTAGCATGGGAAGAGCTGCAGAGATGGCCCGTGTAAGTAGCTGTGAAAAGCTTCCCCAGCTCCAAAACTGGTCAGACCACTTCTGGCCAGGCTGGACCCCGCTATCCCTTCAGGCCAGGGCTGAGGCAATCGGCGCCTCTGCGAATGTCTTATTTAAGACAGGGACAAAGGAGCCTGAACAGGGCTGGACCTACACTGGAGAGAGGGGGGAAGTGGGGGGCTGCTCTCTCCCAGCCCTCCAAGCGGGCACTGCCCACGCTGGGCCACTGCTGCCCAGCTGGAGGTGGCCGTTGCAGCGCAGCTTGGAGAGCTCCGATGTGCACTGCTGCCGGGATGCATGCTGGGCGGAGTTCATCCTGCCAGGACTGCCGAGGTTCGTCAGCTGCAGCAGAAGACTGAGACCTGAGATAAATGGCCACACAGACACCACGGTCAGTGAAGATGGAACAGGAGGATGTGCCGGAGCAGATATTCCCCTGCAGCCTATGGTGAGATGGCAGCGGTCCCCCTGCCGCCTGTGGGAGAAACAGCGGAGCAGAGACCCACCCACAGCCCATGGAGAACCACACACTGGAGCAGAGATGCCTGTGCCTGAAGAAGGTTCTAGAGAATTGTCTCTGCTGCTGGAGACAAAGAATCTGAGGTGGAGAGGAATCTGAAGCCCAAGGAGAACCCCACGCTGGAGCAGGTGGCATCTCCCTAAGAAGCCATGACTATGGGGAAGAAGCCCGCGCTGGAGCAATCTGATGGGTAAAGATTGCATCCTGTGGGAAGGACTCATGTTGGAGAAGTCTGTGGACTGTCCTGTGAGAAGGGGATCCATTGGAGCAGAGTAAGGAGTCCCCCTCCTTTAAGAAAGGAGTGGCAGAAACAACATGTGATGAACTGACCTGCAACCTCCCCCATTCCTCATCCCCTGGAGGAGGAGGTAGAGCCGGGAAGAAGGGAGAGGTAGTGGGGAGATGTTTTTAAGATCTGGCTTTGTTTCTTGTTATCATCTCTGAATGAACCGTTAATGAATTAAATTGATTTTTCCCCATGGACCATGGTTGGTGGGTTACCTTTCCCTGTTCTTGTCTTGACCGTCAGTCCTTTTGTTACATTTTTCTCCTCTCCACCCTACTGAGGGGAGGAGTGAGTGAGTGACCTCGTGGTCACTGAGCTGCCCGCTGGGCTGAACCATGACAATTGGGAATAATAATTATGATTATAATCACACATACTCATCAGGTGAATTCAGTAAGTGGAGAAAAACGTGCTGTGGTGACATAAGAAACAAAATAATCATATTGAATTATATTGAATTAGACCTATGGTTTTTTTTATGGTTCTTTCATATTCTTTGGATTTTTTTCATACTCCTTGTATACACATTTGTGTACAGACAACAGACAGACATAATAAACTGCTTATATAGATGAGTGCTATTGTTGCCCATCATGAGAAGATCTGCACACTTCATAAACTGTTTTGAATATTCATTTACAGGAGGGGAAACCAATAAAAATACCAATATCTCACCTCAGTACAGTGAGTTATTCTGCTGCTTCTTAGTATAATGCACACTGAACCCACAATTTTTTTCTTCCACTGCTAATCAACAGAAACCACACAACCAATGGCAGACAGATGTAAAGTTCACTCAAGTATGATTAAAATACAGCAGTTCTGTAGTGATACAAAGAATTTGGTGGCCAAGAATATATGATATATTAACTCTAACTGTATTTGCAAAGTTAAAATAGTAATTGATTTTGTATTTTCTGTATCTATTCTCTTAGGCTAGGAAAAAGCAAGCATTTATTTTGTAATCTAAGGGTTATATACATGCACTCATTGTGAATACCAGTATTTAGGTTATCTATGGTTATATATAGATAAACAACTTTTTAAAGTAAAGAACTTTCCTTCGTAAACTACGAGTATTTCTTATGATAACGAACTCCCCTCTCATTGCTCTTGTTACCAAACTTTCAGACAGCGGATGTAATGCTGAGTTACATGGGAGAGATACTAGTTGGTCAGTATTTTTAATAAAGGTGAAAATTAAGTTCACTGTAATGTGATGAAGTTTGTATTTGGTTAAATTTGTTTTCTGTCAATACTGGTTCTTTCACTGTTCTTCCATTTTAGGTTTTTCCTTTTTTTTTTTCACCTTTATTGCTTCTACATCTGTTTCTTTGTTTCTTGAAGCCCATCTAATCACTCAACTATTCTGTAAGCTGTTGTTAGTGTTGGTGCCACCTACAAACTTCTTGAATTTAAGACAAAGAGAGGCTTTGTATTCACAACCCAGAAACTTCTATTTTTCCTTTGTTTGTACATAGACTAGAAGGCCTTGAGAAACATCAATCTTCTGTCAGGCAACAATTACCATGGCATTTGCTGGCAATGACTCTTCCCTATTGTGAGGCGAGTTTCTTTAGAACAACTGAACATGGAGTAATAATTTGAAAAACAAACAGTATTGTGAGTAAACACTTGTTATCTCAATTTCTATAATCATGAAAATTATTTATAAATATTTTATAGAGCAAAACAAATTACATAAAGGGACTTTTGAGTGTTTTTGAAGCATAATATGATGACTATCCAGCAGCAAAAGAACATTTCAGTACGTTGGGGTTGGAAGTCAATGGCTGAAGAAGTGACACATGACATGTAAGTCAGTTTCCTACGAGGTGAATAGTGTAACTGTCAAAAGGTTATTTTTCTTTTTTTTTTCCATTAAAATGGGAAAAATGCATTAAAATTGGGAAAACATTTGCATTAAAATGAAAAAAATTGTTCTATGTTGTAATACTACATAATATTTCAGTTAGGATATTTAAATGTATAGTTTAACATATGTAATTGGACTGTAAATGGTTTCGACTGGATAAGACATTGTTAGTAAAATCAGCTCATGTTTTTTGAATCCAGTATCTTTGGAAATCTAAAGGAGCAGAAACAACCAATACACATGAGAGTCTGATAATGCTCCAGTACATAACCAAACAAGAGGCAGTGAAAAGCTTAGTGACTGATTGCTGCATCTAGCTAGTGTAAAATGAGCTGAGATAGCTAAAGCTGACTTGATGGCCTGGTAGCTATACCTTAATGCTTAGATACCTTCAGTAAAGTTAAGCTGCTAAAGTTCCTAAGCATGAACACAAAAGCATTTGTTTAACTTAAAAATGAGCAACATCATATATATCTTTCTGAAGCCCTTTGTTTTTCTTGCCCAAAATACTTATATATCCCACTGCGATTAAGTTCTTGCTTATTATTAATGTTACTGTTGAATAGTCTTTATGGTTACCCCTACATCTCAATTTTTTTTTTTTTTTTTTTTTTTTTTTTTTTGGAAACACAGCCAGATAGTCAGCCATGGAGAGGCTGTGTGAGGGAGAAGTCTGTAGTAAGATGAGGACAATTAATGAGGTTTTAGATCACACTTTCTGTATAAATGAACACTTTGTTTTTGTTAGCCTATATAAGCTTTCATGCCAGGAATATCTTAGGACAATGAATGTCACAGATTTATTCTGTAATATGAGAGATGGCACTTCTGAAGGTACATTTCTCAAACATAAGAGGCTTTGCTGTCCTGGAGTGGAAGTAATCAATGAGTTCTTTCTGCTCTATTTTAATGTAACCTGATTTCCAGGTCTTCTTAGGAAACTTTCTGCTGACTAACAGGTGAATTTCGCAACCCTGAACTAATACAAGGCTTGCTCCAGAGGCATATATTAATATATATAACTCTACATTAATACATGTAACTCAGATAATTTCAATAGCATTCATTTATTTTAATTCATTGGCAATCTTAATATATGTGATATTGTTACAATTGACATGTGAGGCCAATGAAGCTGGATAGACTGGTAATTTTAAAGCACTGACATTTTTTATTACAGCACTCTGGCATCAATTCATTGGCAAAGATGCTTTATATATTGAAATTCTACACAAATCATATGCAAAATGTAGTTCTTTCATTTGTCAATATGCTGCCTATGACTGTAATTATAGCAATGTGCACACATCACATTAATAACATGGAAGAAATCTGCATTACCACAGGATTCTCTTCTATTTCCCGTAATTGCTGCGATCAGTAAAAGGGCAAAAACCGCATTTGCTTAGTCCATCAAAACAAGTTATACAGTATTTAAGGAATAAGAGTTATATAGCTGCATTTCTCAGTAAGTTGTGAAGTTCAGCAGGGGTCTTACTAAAATGATGCCTATCGTCTCACATGCTGCTGTTCAAATAAAATTGAGCTGTTTGTCAGGTTGGTAGAGCTCATAGGAATGTCCTTGTCATCTCAGAATGAGTTCTTTAAAGAGTTTTCCTATTCCTACATAATTTATTCACCGATTCTTTGAAAACCAGTAAATTGCAGAGTGCAGCTATTCATGGCATTTGTGAATGGGCAACTTGCTTTTGTTCTCGCAGCAGGTGCGTAGGTGGGAGAAACAATAAGATAAGCTGCAGTAAGTCTTACTGGTTCACTTAAAATTAAAACCAAATAAATAAATAAAAATCCTGTAACCAAAGAGGGCTTGCTGCCTTTGCTTATCAAGTTCAGTGTCTGGTTATGCCATTTGGAAATTGCCTTCACTATTCACTAAGAATGGAAGTTAGAATATTACTATATGAGTTTTCTAAGTCATAAAAGATTGCATTTGTGTGTGGAGAAAGTTTGATACGCAGTTGTCCAAAATCATTAATCCAATTATGAAATTAAAATCAGAGTTTTGAGAAGTTCCCATTTTTATCACTCTTCTTTTAATCTTATTTATTCTATCACTTATTTTCCTGGAACATGTTTCCTGGAACAACAGAAAAGGATTTTATAGGTATGTGAGAGAAAAAAGGAAAACGAGAGAGAATGTGAGGCCTCTCCGGAAGGATATGGGTGACCCGCTTACTGAGGACATGGAGAAGGCTGAAATATTCAACAACTTTTTTGCCTCAGTCTTCACTGGCAACCACTTGAACCACACCACCCAAATCACAGAGGATATTGGCTGGATCTGGGAGAGTGAAGAACCACCCAGGGTAGGAGTAGATCAGGTCCGGGAACACCTAGATAACCTGAAGGTGCACAAGTCCATGGGACCTGATGAGATACATCCACAGATCTTGAAGGAACTGGCGGCTGAAGTTGCTAGGCCACTAGCCATCATATTTGAGAGGTCCCGGCAGTCTGGTGAGGTTCCTACAGATTGGAAAAGGGCGAACATAACCCCCATCTTTAAAAAAGGGACCAAGGACAACCTGGGAAACTACAGACCAGTCAGCCTTACCTCTGTGCCAGGTAAAATCATGGAACAGATTCTCCCGGTAGCTGTACTAAGGCACATAAAAAATAACCCAAGTGGTTGGTGACAGCCAACGTGGCTTCACTAGGGGCAAGTCATGCCTGACTAATTTAGTGGCCTTCTACGACAAAGCTACAGCTCTGGTTGATGTGGGTAAAGCAACGGATGTCATTTTCCTGGACTTGTGCAAGGCGTTTGACACTGTCCCACATGACATCCTTGTCTCTAAAATGGAGAGACATGGATTTGACAGATGGACCACTCGGTGGATAAAGAACTGGCTGGATGATCGCACTTAAAGAGTTGTGGTCGATGGTGCGATGTCTACATGGAGACCAGTGTCAAGCGGTGTCCCTCAGGAGTCTGTTCTGGGTCCAGTGCTGTTCAACATCTTTGTCAGCGACATGGATGACAGCATTGAGTGCTCCCTCAGTAAGTTTGCCAATGACACCAAGTTGAGTGGTGCCGTGGACTCACTTGAGGGAAGAGATGCCATACAGAGGGACCTTGATAGGCTTGAGAAATGGGTCAGTGCTAACTTCATGAGCTTCAAGAAGTCAAAATGCAAGGTCCTTCACCTGGGTCAGGCCAATCCTAGGCACAAATACAAACTGGGCACAGAGTGGGTTGAGAGTAGCCCTGAAGAGAAGGATTCGGGGGTGTTTATAGATGAGAAGCTCAACATGAGCCGGCAGTGCGCTCATGCGGCCATGAGGCCAACCGCATCCTGGGATGTATCAAGAGAAGCATGGTTAGTAGGTCAAGAGAGGTGATTCTTCCCCTTTACTCTGCTCTTGTGAGACCCCACCTCGAATACTGCGTCTAGTTCTGGTGTCCCCACCATAAGAGAGACACAGATTTGTTGGAGCGTGTTCAGAGGAGGACCACAAAGATGATCCAGGGGCTGGAGCACCTCTGCTACGAGGACAAGTTGCGGGAGCTGGGATAGTTCAGCCTTGAAAAGAGAAGACATCGGGGGGACCTAATAGCTGCCTTCCAATACCTGAAGGGAACCTACAGGAAGGCTGGGGAGGGACTTTTTATAAGAGTGTCCACTGATAGGACAAGGGGAAATGGGTTTAAGTTGAAGGAGAACAGATTTGGATTAGATCTTAGGAAGAAATTCTTCAGTACGAGGGTGGTGAGACTTTGGAATAGATTGCCCGGAGAACCTGTGGATGCCCCCTCCCTGGAGGTGTTCAGTGCCAGGTTGGACGGAGCCTTGAGTAGACTGGTCTAGTTGAGAGGCACCCGTGCCCATGACAGGGAGGTTGGATTAGATGATCTCTAAGGTCCCTTCCAGCCTATGACATTCTATGATTCTATGATTCTATGTACCCATGCATGTCAGCATTCAGTTACTCTCTTGCAGGTATCCCTCTATGGTAACTCTTCAAACTGATTAAAAATGATTGATTATCTCTGCAAATTCTTTAGCTCAGATCCTTGCTTGATCGTGCCAAGGTCTAACTAAGTGTAGAATGGAATTAAAAAAAAAAAAAAGTTTTATTTGATTATTTAATCAGGAAGTTCACCGTGCCTCTGGTTTTGCTACATACAGTCTGTCATCATGTTAGAAGGGCAAGATACTTCAATTTGAGTTACCTCAGTTCTCCAGTTCCTCTGAGGGCTCTTCATGTCATGCATATTATCATTCTACAGTAAGCAAAGAGTCACTGGCTTATGAGCATTGTGCATGGACCTTTTCTCCTCCCTTTATTAAAAATCACCAAAAGACATGCAATCAAATCTAAGCCAAAATGGCAGAGACTTACAACGCATGAGAATAATAATAGTGCTAGGTGCTTTGGGAGGTTTTAAGACATTAAACTGTACCAGTGATTTCTTTATTTCTGTGTACCTCAGCAAACTTCTAATAGGCATCTAGCTACACAGCTGTCTTATTATCATTGCCCCATTTTATCTGTTGGCACAGCATCAGAATGGGTAGGTAGTAGGGGAATAATGTTACTACAGCAGGGTTTGAAAAAAGGACTTAGCAATTGGTGCTAGCAATAGCTTCAAAAGTCGTAATCCAAATGCTGAGTAGACAGAACAATTCTTTGATGACAGTGGCATGACTGAAAGCACAGGTAGTGCTATGGTGCCAGGGGTAAAAGCAGAGGTTGAGGCTTGAGTCACCATCAGTGATTTTACCACCACTGAGAAACTCATTCACAAGCCAGACGAGGTTTGCAACGCTTGGTCTTATAAAGGGAAGTGAATTCTCCTTTGAAATCAGACATACTACCCTATACCGATTATTATCTTTTGCTTTTTAATGCACTGAATGCTTCCTTTTTTTACCATCACTCTGTAATATAAATGTTAATGTAAGATATAGCCAGTATTATTATGTAAATCTTCTCTCAGCAGCTTTCAATAGTTATATATCATCAAATGAGTTTTTAAATGTTAACTTCTCTCAATAAATTGAAACAATTTAGCTTCTGTTTGTACACTTTAATTGAATAAAATGAATTCTTAGTTTCTATTTATAATTATCTACAAAACATCAAATTATATACAGATAAACCTATTCTATGTTTATTCGGAGATTGAACAATCCCTGGAATTAAATGCTGGAAGCTATTCCCTCATTATCTGAGGAATAATTTTTATTAGTGGAACAAATCTGGATGCAGTTAGCTTTGTTTCACAGAGCAAATTATATAAAAGCTAGAGGAGGTGCGTATTATCATGTGTTTCTGTTTTTCAATCATTCATATAAAAATAAATTTCTGAGATTAAAATTTCTGTAGTTGGTTGCATAAAGTTGCGTATTTGACAGTGTTAGTTTGATAAATGTATTTTTTAATTTATGAATTAAAATAAAAATTAATTTGATACAAATCTGAGGGATTTTTTGTACTTAAATATCTAACAGTAGGCCTGATTTTTAAAATGCTCAGCCTTGATCACACAAGAATTTGTACATTTTACTGTTGCCTCAAGCTGTGTTTTCAGTGTTGGTTTGTTTTTTTGTTGTTTTGTTTTTTTTTTTATAGTCAGTATCTGTTGTCAGTTTTCAGCCTTTGAGCTCACCACCTTGTAGGAAACATTACTGGCATTTTAGAACCCAGGAGTTTTTGTCAATCTAGCTTTAAAGAGAATTATGACATTTCTATTACTACAGGCTTATTGCTTCACGGAATTTGTTGAGCCAGCTGAGATGCTAATTCTTCATTGCTGCACTGAAGGTTTGGAAGGTGGGAGAATGATATGGATGGTGTACCTGTCGCTGTGGAAATCTGTCAATCATGACAGTTTCACTAGTTTCCAGTGCAATAATATTGTAATGGCATGGTGATGTAAATGTCAACTTTGTAAGAGCATCCCTCTGGAAAATCTGAGTGGGTGGAGGAAATTTTTTATCACTGCAGTCTGAGCTATCCCAGCTTTTTTTTAAGTGGTGTAAACGTGGCACAAAATAAGTGAGGATGAAAGAGCCTGTTCTCTATGGACAGTGTTTCCCAAAGAAAAATGAGATTTTTCTATAGAGATGATTGAAGAGATTGCTATTTCTATTCTGTTCTCATATTTGCAAAAAGAAATAATGTTTTGATGAAAAAAAAATAAATTCAGCTTTGTTTTAAAATTGAGCAGATAGTGTAGTAATGTAGAGAACAGTTTAGAGTGCTTGCATGTATCATCCATGGTAATGAAATGCATTCTTCAGTAGATTTTACACATCCTGCACTGCTAAAATAAAGTAGAGACTGTTTACATAAAATGATAACTACTAAAATATGTGAAATACATTCAGTAACGTGATGCTTAGAACTTGCCAAGAAGAACGTGTACTAATTCCTATCCACCTCCATTGTTACCTTAAGAGCAGCTCTCTCCATAGCAACTGAAAACTTTTCAAGGCAGCAATAAACTAATCCTCTCCAGCTTCCAGAGCACCATCAAGGAATTTTAAAAACATTGGACTTCCAGCAGCTAAATACTTCTGAGGATTCAGAAGGCCACAAAGCTAGATACTGAAGCTTTCTTTTTTCCCTTCAGAAGGTAAGAAAATAATGTTTAGAAATAACTGCACCCTCGTAGCAATGGTACGTATTCCTAACTGCTAACAGTAAAATATATCTAAACACCAAAAGATTTCCTAACGTCTGAAAACATACTAACCTTTATCTGAGTGAATGCCAATTTGAATTCAACAGTTCTTTTTGTTGTTGTTGTTTTAAATACTTTGTTTGCAGAGTTTCCTTTAAAATAGGACGCACACATATCATATTGCTGTTAAAAGAAGCTAAAGGTATGTGTGGCTGTTTAACACATGTGCATTATGATCTGAAAATGTATGTCACTGCCAGTATCTGCCCATCGATAAAATGAAAACCTCTTTGTGGAAAACAGAAGTGAAACTCTTCACGTTTCTGATGCTTTGTTATTGAGATCGATTATTGTTAAAGCAGAGGCGATGGTATATTAGGAAGGATAATGACAAGATAAATTTACAGTACAAAAGCATCTCGCGTTAACAAATTAAACTTGTTGCTTCTGATGTGTTTGTCTTGTTTATTCACTGAGTTCTGTGAATGAAAATGTGACCTCGGTTTTGTAACTCTTTCATCTGATCATAAAATATCACTACTTTTTAAGTATATCCTGTTCTTTCTTGTTTTGTGTTGTATAGCTGGAGTTTGGTAATGTTGGTAAAGTGTTTTGAAGATACAACCTGCTCTATATCATTGCCTCTTAACATAATTACTGCACATTCATATCTGAATTAGACTAGTAATCTTTGTTTACAGCTATTTTTGTTACTAAAAACTTGTTTCATAATGGAATGAAAGTGAAAGCTTTGGTATTTTCCTGTTCTTATTGAAGAGGATTATTAGTGAAGGCAATAACATAACACTGAAACGAAAACCATACACTTTACTTTTATGAGGAGGGAAGGGCACTTTGAGTCAACCTCTCGTTGGTGATTCTACAGAAGTTTTAAGGCCATGGTTGTCTTAGTTTCCTGCTGTTCTGGGCTGTAAAACCCTTACAGGCTCCCTGTTGTTCAAAAACAGCTTGTTGCTGCAAATCAGCTTAGCCGACCAATTAATAAATCCTTTCAAACATATTGCATTCACACTAATTAAAGGGTTGGGGTTTTTTTCCCCTTTACCATTCAGATTCCTCAGGTTTCAAGTTTAAGCTGTGAAGTGCAAACAACAATCCAACACTCAGTGCAGATCACGCACTGCAGGAAGAAGAGATGTGTTTTCTGACCAAGCATCCAGCTCTTGGGGTGGTATGTTCTGCTTTCATATTCAGCGTGCTCATTGCTGAAGGACAGCCTGGGGAAGAGCATGGGCAGGATGGCAGCTATGCTCCCAGCCGAGGCTATCTGATGGAAGTTTTACGCGTTCTTTCAGCTGACAACACTGAGCTCCACATGAACCACTCACGAGAACTGGTCAAAATGTTACTGGAGAGAACTGAGTGCCCACAGCGGATTTATGGCATGCAAGAGGATTGTAATCTGGTCAGTGCTTCAATTAATGAGGGATATGTTTACAGGATCGTCAGTGAGTTCTAAAATTCTTTATTAGAGTATACTCTCTTGAATACAAAACCTAAATATGTAAAGGTCTTGTTGTTGCAGAAAAAAAATGTCCCTGCATTAATCATTTCATTCTGAATTATTAATATTTATTGTTTGAGCTCATGAAGAGATATTCCAAACATGACAAGCATTCCTTAAAAACTCCATGCTTCAGTTGCATAACACTAATAATTTTCCTTTAAAAGCTGGCAAGTGTTTATTTTCCAACAAAGATTTTTCTGTTTTACTCTGATCTAACTACAAAAGCATGAGCTTGAATTTGGGGCACAGAGGATTTCCACTGTGGAAAGACATAGGTAAAAATTGGAAGCCAGTTCTGCCACTTTTTTTTGTACTGGATTTTAGTTCATAAAAATAAAACCCAGACAGACTTGTCTCAGATTTATGTGCCACTTCACTGAAAAATTCAAGATTTAAGGGAGGGTTTTGGTAAGCCGTCCAGGTCAAGTAAAATCAAAGGCAGAACAATGAATCTATAAATCCAAATTGAAACTGGAAATAATCCAGCGTACAGCTTCACAGAAGGTTTGGTTATCTAGTTGAGTTGAGAATATTTTCAGAACTGATTCCTGATTTGACAAAGAAAGGAACAAGTGTAATAAGATTGTAGGTTCTGGTAGGACAAAGACAGTGGTAAGTGAGCAACTTAGCTGAAAGGGACTACAAAGGGCTTGGTCAGTCTTGGCTTGGATTAACGTTGCTCTGGCTATAGCATTGTTCAGTGACCTACATACAGCAGAGTGTCACTTTATATCAGAATATGAGAATGGTAATAACAATGATTGCTTTTACAATATAATGTTCTCGGTCCACCAAGCCAATGAAATGGAGGTCTTTTTCTCCTGTGCAATAGATAAATACTCACTTAATTGACCCATTCTGCAAATGCTCCCATTTTTCATATGAGCTCCAAAGTGAAATTTCATACATAAATAATGTAGGTACCTGTTATTCTCTAAATGAGTAATTTTCCTGAAGGAGATTGTGCAGCATTTGTCTTTGCACATATGGGCAATGGATACATATCAGATATGAACCCAGATCAAAAGATGAGAATGGATTAAACAGCAATGGGTATAGAGTCCTCCTAAACCTCACAAAACAGGAGACTAGGCCTTCTTGTTCTCCCTCTTTGTTTTGCTTTTCTGGTTTGCTGTATTTTTTCTTGCGTTTGTGATGTATTTGCGGAGAGAGTGCCTGCTATGTCTTTGGGTGGAAGAAATCTAAGTGAAATTTAGCTTGGGCTTACTTTGGTCAGGACTTCCACTCTGCTTAGGCTTCAACTTGGAAATTCGAGGACTTTCACCATTTCTAGCACTTCTCAGTGTTGGCTTTGTCAGTAACACTGCACACACCCTGCACTGCAATTGCCACACAAACACGGTTGTCTGTGGAAAATCCATGAATGCAGCTCACATGGCACTTTGCTGAAACCTTCCAATATGATTTAACAAGATTTGGTAAACCAAGATAGCAAAACCTGTGCAAGAAGCACTATTCTTCATCACCACTGAAATTTGAAACAGAATGCCCCACCTTAGCTTGGCATTTTCTTTCCCATATTTGTTGGGAATAAGTAATTGATTTAAGACTCAACTTTCTCTTCTAAATCCAGGATACCAGTCATACCACATGACTTTGTTTTCAGATTTCTTTTATGTTTTTAATGATGTCTCCAGTAAGTATTTAGAAATAGTGAAGTCAAACACTTTTTTAGACCCCTTTTTGGTTTGTTGTTACATGTTGGCCCCAAGACTCTTTGGGCAGGAGCTGACAGCTATTGAATGGCATGTGACACTTCTTTATCTCCTAAGCACACAGAAGTCATATATTTCTTGCAGTGGTAATAGAATTTTTTCTAACTTATGGTGTCTTAACCAAAAGAAATTCAGGGTTGAGCGCCCAGGTTCAAAGTTGGTCTCTTTTTCATAGCAAATAAGCATTTCTCAAACAAGGTCATGGAGGTGGTTATGCCTGTAAAATATTAGTAACAGCAAAATAACCAGTGATGAACCAATTTATATCCTCTTGATATCTTCTCAAGGGTTACTCTCTATGGGCTACTCATAGTAGCTGCATCTTTTACAATGCACCTGCTTCCTTCCAATTAGTAGATTTCTTTTCAGTCATCTTCCTTGAAAGAGCAAACAATAGCCTTGCTGATTGCAATTTATCCTGACTGAGTTTTGAAAAGTTATAGAAGTCTTTGAAAATCTTCTACTAAATGCAGTATGTCTATTGCATTGAGTGTTTGAAAAGGCTGGTTGACTAACCTGAAGTTTTTTGGGACAAAACAGAATAGCTATATTCCTCCTAGCCCAAATACTAATGCTCAGAGACATATATTACGAAAAGTTAGAATTATTGATCTTGATAGACAATGTAGGCAGGACATAGTGGATCATACTGTAATCTAGTTTATTTAAAAGTATAAATATTTAATTTGGCAATTACCATCCACAGTTCTCTTTTTTAGATTGAGTATTTTTGAGAATTTTCGTTAGAATTATTCCTATTAAAAAGTAGCAGCTACCTCAATTCCTCCAAGTAACATTGGCTTCTGAACACGACAATACGTGTTTGATTCTACTCAGCTTCTGTGTAGGAAAATGAACTACATACAAGGTGGGCCACATCAACCAATGCATCTTGCTTGTAGCCATAAACAATTTAGTCTGACAAACTAGTCTCTGTCTGGATTCGTGAATTTATTAAAGTGCAGTTTTGATCCTCCTATGGTACATTCATGTGTTATAGTTTCTTTGAAATGTACAGTCCGGCTGCTCTGCCATAATAGTTGAGATTAGCTGACATGCCTATAACGTGCTTGGGAAGGAGCCAGTGGAAAAAAAATCAGCTACACAACGAATAACAATAGTTACAGGATCTCTTCAAGAAAGATTTTTTTTTTTATTCTGGAATTCAGTATCTTATTCTCCATAGCTGACATAGAGCTCTGTTAGTCTTCTGGTCTAATACCTGCAACTGCAATTAGTTACTTGCACTCTCCTCCTGCCATTCCATCAGCCTGCATCTGTGTAGGCTTAGGTTCTATCCCTTAAATATGAGTTCAATTCTGTTCTCCTCTCTAATTTTATTTCCAGATGACTGGCAACGTGTTACTTGAGTTGAATTTCCATTTATTTTTATTTTTTCACAGTGCGTTGAACCGGATGCTTTGTTACTAATAGCTGGTGGAGATTTAGAAGGCCATCTCAGTGAAGAAGTGTTTGAGAGAATTTCTCTTATTCTTCTCTACTACATTCTTCATCATAGAGATGTGTGTTCTTCAGAACTCAGCTTGAATAATAAGGATTATAAATTTTATCTACAGAGTATGCTTAGTTTAAGACACGATGAAGACTGTTATTATTTTTCACGGAATGAAACGGAAGATATTTTAACTGCAGTAAGGCAACATTTTAAAACTTCTGAAACCCAGGTAAAGAAACTAAAAGTAAAAATAACTTCATATTTATTACTGATATATATATACTGATACCTTTAAGCTAGTTCAGACACTGTGTCCTCCAGAAAACTGGTAAATAACAGTGGGAGAGCACAGGCTGAACATTGGTGTTTTGTTATATGTGCTGTTTAACACTAGCCTTCTCCTTGGCTTGCTTTTGGCATGTGCTACTTAGCATTCCACAGAGTCTGCTGAGACATCGTTGAGGAGATAGTGCATATTAGGACCGTTCCCAATAGGTAATTTAGATGCAGTTGCCCTGCTTAAGGCAGATGGAAAAGAGAATAGCTGTATAGATGAAATATCTTGCACTTGGCTTCAAGAACAGAAAATACTTTCTCATCTCTTGTATTTATTAGTATAGATATACTAGCAGTGATTATACTTAAACAGTATAAAGCAGAACAGCTCCAAAACTGATCTGGCTGTACAGCAGAAATGATGAATCATTGATGAGATCCTTGCCAGGCCCCACACCTCCATGTCCATCCAAATGAATCTGTCCAAAGATGTGATGATTTCTTTCCACTGTTTATTATTCCTTATCTCAAGAAGGGATGATAAAATACTAGAATAATGTTCTAGAGTTCACAATCTAAAGAAAAACTGTTTTCATTCTAATGGGCAATAAAAAAACCTTTTTGCCAGATTAGATAACTCCTAAACTAAAGGTTGACCTGCTGTGAGAAGCTCCTTAGATCTGTTCGTAGTATACAGTTAAGTTTGGTTTATTGCAGAGTTTGAATTTCCTGTTTTCTTTTTCATTTCATTAGATTTTAATTTACACCATACTGTAGTAGAGTTTCCTACATGAACGGAAGATGACTAGGAGTCCTGGCTGTGCAGCAGAATGCTGAGAGCCTCCAGTTCCTCTTTCTGTGTTCTTTGTGTAATTGTTTCCCATCATAAATTATTCATTGACCAGTACTTTTGGTTCTGAGTCTTGGTGAACGTGCCCATTTCCAAGAACTCCAATGGTATCTGGGCAACTGTGAAAAGGCATTGGTGGGTATTTGGCATGTCAAGACAGAATAACAGTCCATAAAGTGCTTTACTGTGTGGTCTGTTTGTTTATGCTGGCAGTATAATCAGTTGACAAGCCTGTTCAGTAACTGAGACTTCAATGTTCACTAACATGAGGGAAAAGAATGGTTTTTTATGAGAGGTACTCAAAACATTCTAGACTATCTAATGCTTAGAATCACAACACTTGAGTTCTGGAAAAGAGCCAATGATGCAGTGTATTAATAGAAAAATAGCATTTTTAGTGCCTCTTTATATGTTTTGGTTTCACAGAAAATATCCTCCTCTCAGCCATAGCAGCTAATATATTATTTTAAATGAGAGGCGAAATTTCAGGTTGTGGAAATGTAAATGTGTAATGGATGGATGGTGAAAGAAATGCCCGCCTCCTCGCTGCAGTGTTTAAGGCCTATATATAGAGAGAGATGAGTTTGTGTAAAATAAGTTGCTACTGTACTAGCTCATCTAGTTGACTTTTCAATTTATTTAATATAGGTTAGAGACAAATGAACTTAAATAATTTTCACCTTTTTTTTTTTTTTTTTTTTTTTTGGTTTCTCTCAAACCCCAACTGTTTACAGTGAAAATAAACAAGAAAGGCAGAAATAGAAGAAAATAGGGATAAGTTTCCAGGTAACTGAGAGAGCTGTACCCTGCTCCCTCACTTCAGACCTGCTCACATCCACACACATGGGCGTACATGACCATCTACTGCTCCTGTTTGGTCACCCCCGCAGGGAAGTCACTCTTTAGCTGCGGAGTTACATCTTTCCATATAGTCCCCAGATAGCTGCCCCATGACAAATTATGGATTCCATTTAATAGATAGAGAACTAAAAACATTAAAATAATTCCTTCTGAAGTTCTAGTTAAAGTCTGTATTATTTGAGTCAATTTCTCGTGCCTTAACAAAAATCCCTCCCTTTTCTGCCACTTTCTATAAGTAGATGTAGATGGAATTGAGGAAGACACAGGAATCACAGAAACAGCATGAAAATAACACTAAGCAAAAATAACCTGAATGAAGGACTGTACTTCTTCCCTGTCAGACATTGAGTAAAATGTCAGGTTTTTTTCTTCTATGCCTGTTCTCCTGAAAATGTCCTCTGTTTCGCATTTGCTGTCCTGCTGTCAATTACAGCTTTAATCTTAGTGGTTTTTTTCACCCTGGCTGTCTGTGAAAGTGTTCTCTCCAGTTTCTCCTCCTGTCACTCTGATTATTTAAATGGAGGTGACCAGGGCTGTCTTCATGCTGTTTTCTCCTGATTTCAGTGTGTTGATGTGAGTACCCTGGAGAAAAATGCTGATATAATGGACAGAGATGGTGCTGATGAACACACTCTTCCACACCTGGCTGCTTTAATCGTTACTCTGGCTCTCCAAGGAGTCTGTATGGGGAAAGCAAGTTTACCCTCCCCAGAATTCTTTATAAAATACATTTTCAATTCTCTGAACAGTACTACTGAGCTCCAAGTGAGAGGTAAGCTATTTATTCGTCTCTAGTTGCTTTTTGCAACACACATTGATGTAAACTATCTTTAAATGCCTAACGGACTTCTTACACTTCATTTTGGATTTAAATGCCATTTCATTTTAGAGCTGTTAAGTAGTTTCTTCGAAATGTAAAAACAAGGTTGGAAAATAAACTCCTTACTTTGATAATTCTCTGAGAGACAGAAAACGAATTGTTACTGTGATTCCTAAATGTGTACCATCACATTAATTTACGACTTAATTGCTCAGCACAGTGTGAACTACCCAAGAGACCTCTGAGAGTGGCAATCTAGCTGTGAGGGCAGAGTTTACTGGGGCCTTGTTATATTGCTTCTTTATGCAGGTTTTTATACATTGCAAGATTGATTTAGGGATGGATGAGATTATTCATGTATGGTAGCCAGATTAAACACTTCAGCCATTCACACCTCCGTGTAGACATATGCCCAGAAGAGATGAATTAGACACAGGCCACTCTGTTTTGACCAAATGCTCTCTGATATCTGCCTGCTGTACCTGAAAATACCTTTATGGTTTGTGCTTCCCTGCCCACCTTCTGATCATAGTACCCAATCAGTGAGTCTGGACTACGTGAAGTTAATTTTCTTCAGGAGCTCTGTTGCTAGATGTATCAGAAATGCTACTTAACCGTAAAGAAATAGAAGTATAAGAGAGTCCTGAGTGGTTCAAAAATAAATAAATAATAATAAAAAAATAAACCACAAGCATTGAGCTTTTAGCAGCTGCTATTAAGCTCTGTAAAAGATTCTTCATGCTTAGCAGTTTAAAAAGATAAACCACGAACTCAAGGGCCTACTATGGATTTAGAAGGTTATTATAAGATATCTACTTTTCCTTGTTTCTGGTAACTGCTAATAGCAACACTTTACTAGCTTTTTAAAAGTTACATTAAGTATGGGTTAAAACAGCTTCAAAAGTTAAATTCATAGATTCGTAGATTCATAGATTTCTAGGTTGGAAAAGACCTTAAAGATCATCCAGTCCAACCGTCCCTAATCCCCATTAAACCATATCGCTAAGTAGATCATCCACCCTATTCTTAAACACATCCAGGGTTGGGGACTCAACCACCTCCCTGGGCAGCCTATTCCAGTGGCTGACAACCCTTTCAGAGAAGAAATGCTTTCTAACATCCAACCGGAATCTCCCCTAACTAAGCTTATACCCATTTCCTCTTGTTCTATCACCCACCACTAATGTAACGAGCCCTTCCCCCACCTCTCCACCATCCCTTCTCAAGTATTTGTAGGCTGCAATCAGGTCTCCCCTCAGCCTCCTCTTCTCCAGGCTAAACAGCCCCAACTCCCTCAGCCTCTCTTCATAAGTTTTATTTTCCAGCCCCTTGACCAGTTTAGTCGCCCTTCTTTGGACTCGCTCCAGGAGCTCAATATCTCTCTTAAAGCGAGGGGCCCAAAACTGGACACAATATTCCAGGTGCGGCCTCACCAGTGCCGAGGACAGGGGCAGGATCACTTCCCTGTTCCTGCTGGTCACACTATTCTTGATACACACCAGTATCCCATTGGCCTTTTTGGCCACCTGGGCACACTGCTGGCTCATATCAAGCCGGTAGTCAACCAACACCCCCAGGTCCTTCTCCGCCAGGCAGCTCTCCAGCCACTCTTCCCCGAGCCTATAGCGATGCTTGGGGTTTTTATACCCCAAGTGAAGGACTGAATAAGTAATTAAGCATAGGTAAAAACATTTTTACTTTCAAGTTACACAGAGGTACGTCAAATCACAGAAGTAAATAATAAAAAAAAGAACAAAACATTCAGCCCTAAACTTGTACTCCTAGATTGTACTTGCGTAAACTGATTTTGCAGCAAAACCCTTCTTTTAAAATTGCCAAGCCAGATCTTCTAAAATAATTGACTCGCAAGAATGGATGGAGCCATCTGGATGGGCACAGTGCTACTAAATAGCTATATATGGTGAAATCCAAGCCTCAGTGAAGACAATAGCAAGAATTTATGGTTGGTGGAGTTAGGGTGTCATTCAGAGAAACAAAACAATATTCTTAACCGGTTTGTTACAGTGTAAGTATGCTTTAAGCCTAAGCTAATTAAATTGTCCATTTAAATTTATTCAAATTCTTAATAGAAACTTCAGGAAAGAGCAAGGAACTGGCAGCATGGAAAAAAAGAAAAGCAGAGTTGACTACATTTAGAAAACAAAGCTATCTTCAGCTCTGTTCAGATCTGTTTACTCAAGACAAATAAAGTAGACAAACGCCACAAGCCTTTTTGTAAAATTCACCATTAAGATTGTACCATTTGATTTTTCTGAATAATAACACTAAAAAATAAAGGATTATCATATTATCATTCTTAATCTCATTGATCTAAATGCATTTGAAATTAATTTGTGGACTACTTTTGCTTCCAATGGGCAAACTCAGATTTACAGAAACTATCACTATGGGTTCATCTTGAAAAATGCAGGGGTGAGGGAAGGTGGTAAGTAAGATAAGATAGAGCATGCCCTCTCATATAAGCAAGCATTTCATCAGCAGGCACACTCATTGCACTCAAGTTTTGACATGGGATATATCCCTGCGTTGTCTCAGGTTTGGATTAGGGGTCCTGGCTCCCTCCTTCCTGTTTCAGTGCTGTAAACAGGCATGCTCCCAGGTCAGCAGCTTGACCAAAGGAGAGAGATCCACTGCCCTGCGTTCCACTTCTGCAGTGCAGAGGGCAGCATACCATCCCGAAGATTGGTTTCAGGACACCCTATAAAGTATCTGTCTTCCTGGTCTTTCTGGACTAGACAAATGCCTGGCATGGTGTCCTAACCTGGTGTTCTATTTACATGGGAAAATTTGAGGACTAGTGATGCTACTTAGCAGTAATTTGTAGATAACTTTGGCAGAGATCGATGATTAAGTCAAAGATGAATTGCCTTTCAGTCAATATCTGTTTTCCTTTGAGATAGTCATAGGCAAAACATCTCAGTGTGGTACTGCAAGGATGTAAAGGATGAGTATATAGGTGTCTTGAACTTCTAGAGGTGTTAAGCAGAAATTACTTACAGTACCAAACTGAGGAGAGAAAGAAGTATTAAAATGAGGAACTGCATTAATGTTAAAACTAACAAAATTTTAATGATTACTTTTGGTTTTATCTTTTTAAATGTGTATTTTCCCATGGTGATATATCTGTTTTCTAATGAATTACCAGAACTGGAACAACTACTAAATGTTCTTACAGCCAAAAAGACCTGCACTGTAAATGGACAATTCCACAGTAACAAAAGAAGACGTTATAGTATGGCAATCAGAGGTATTGGAACCAGAAATATTCCAGTCATGGCAAACCATACAAAAGGAGACTATCTGAAAGGTTATTCTGAAGATCGTGAAAGGAACGCAGATTGGGATCAGGTCAATTTGTTTTGATGTTTTTATAGTATTGGTCACAGAATTTCAGTGATAAAACTTCAAATTGGTTTGCAAACACTACATTATTTCTGAGGTAAAATTGATTAATTTCAAAACATAATGTAGATACTGAATTATATTTTTATAGATTTATATTTGTTTCAATATTAATTGGGGGAAGAACTTTATGGCTGTTGAATGTGTGTTTAAAGTAGGTGGGAGGGGCTAACAGAATGGTTAGTGTTACGCGGAATCAGGTGTTTCTTCAAGACAGAGGACTATAGTACCATGGCTTTAGTGTTTTCACATATTTGTTAGTGATTTCTTGTGCTCTTATGTCGCAGAGCTTCTAGAGTCCCTTAAGTGACCTTGTAGAAAGAAGGGTTGTTCTGTACTAATGAAAAAAAGTAAATTAAGGTCTCTACATAAGTTGTTTATAAAAGGCTTTTGTAAAGTGAAGATTGGGCATTTCCAAACACTTTTAAAGCCATCTGTGGAGTCCAGAAGCCTCTTTTGGAAAGTATAGAGTCTCTAAGATAGAACTTTAGCTGCTCTATGAGGTGTTTGAAGGACAATGGCTCATCACAGTTAAAATAAATAAATTTTTGTTTACAACAGTGATAAAGACGGTAACTGACTTCCATCCTTCAGACTGAAAGACTTTCCTTAGGCAAAAAAGGAGACTTCAAAATACATACTCTATATATTTTGATTTATACATTTGAAATATATACTTCAAAGTATATGCTTCTATTGTTTTCAGTTCTTTACAACTTCAGTTAACTCAAACCCAATGATTCTTCTCCATTTAGGAGAATAAGAGATGAGCAACCGACCTTTGCTTTGTTCCACATCAATGTGGAATTGAGACAAATGGCATCTGGTTAAATGCCATTTTGATAAAAATTCATTTGTTTACTATTATTGCAATTGGAATACATACTCTATCGATATGTTTATTTCTTTCCAGCTAACCACAAAAGACAACCATGCTGATAAACATGATGAGGCATTTAATGGGGTCACAAAATCATTTTAAATTAAGATCATTTTAAATGTGTTTCATATTCATTTGGAACTATGAAGGGCAGAAATCAGTAGTGATACTATCTGTTCAAGAAGTAAAATGATTCTCCAGTAATGGAATTCATAAAATACAATTTTTTATTTCTTGAACTTCTGAGACTGACTGTAACTCAAAAGATAAGTGTGCAGAGGAGTTATCTGAGGCTTGGGAGTCAAACTGAGAGCCAAATATTCTGTATAGATGAAAAAAATCACAAAGAAACATCTGCAGAGAAGAAAAATTTCTTCTTCATTAATTCCTACTTTCTGGTTTTTATTCCATTCCTCTTCTTGCTAGCTATGTCTATTTTCTGTGATACATCGTTCCATTAGAAGGTGTTGGTTTTCAGTATTGTGTTGCTAATTTTGTCCCTTGCTTTCTGCAGTTGTCTGTGAAAGCCATTGTGCTCCATTAGTGACAGATGCTGCTACATTTGAGGCATTGGCTCAATCTGTAATTTGATTTTTAGATAGGAATTATATTTTGAAATATTATCACAGAAAAAAGGTCACTGCTTTCTTTTTAAGTCATCATTGTCTCTACTGATTTAAAAAATACATGTAAAACAAGCAAGTTGCAGATTATCTAATAAAAGCAATAATATTAAGTTCCATTAAACTATGTCACAATATCTATGCATTCATTTATTATTCCTCATTAAAGAAACACGGGTTTTGGAAACCAAAATTATCTATCCAGTTTTTCATATGAGCATATGCAAATTCAATTTACTGGTTTCTTCAGTATCATCCTCCAGGGGTACACACATAGTTCCTTTACTAATGGAGACTTATTACTCCACCTCCCTATGTTAAAAAGCTAAAAAGGCTATGGCTTGCTACTGGAAAAGATGCAGGTCCTCATGCCTCAAGACTTACAAGAACATTTTACTAAATAAACTTAAGAATTATATTTTTATTTGTGGGTGGACATGAGATCTGGCTTTTTCTTTTAAAATATCTAATAATGAAATCACATTAGAATTTAGGTTCATAATAGTCGCAGACCTCATCTTGTACTTCTCAAAACAGCGCCAACATAGTCAGATCAAGTTTCACAGGGCCACGTCCAGTTGAAATCTCACTGTCTCCAAAGACAGAGATTCCACAGTAATTCTGGAAAGCCTGTACGACTGCATTATTGACTTCATTTTGATGATTTTTTAATTATAGCAAATTGGAGTTTTTCCTGCTGTAACTAATACCTATTGCCTCTCATCCTTTTGCTGTACATCTCTGAGAGGGCTCTGGCTCTAATTTCCCTATAACCACTGTTACATAATTGAAGACTGAAGATACCTCCCATCTCTTCTCTTTTCCAGGCTGAACATACCCATATCCCTCAGCCTCTCCCTGCACATCATGTGTGCAGTTCCCTAGCCATCTTGGTGGCCCTCCATTGGACTTCCCTCAAATCACCAATGTCTTTCTTGTACCGTAGGTTATTAAACTGGGTATAGACCAGATGTCCTGAATGGAGGGCAATGATCTTTTTCCCTTACCTGTTGGCTACCCTCTTGCTAATGCAGCGCAGTATGCAGTTAGCCTTCGTTGCCACAAGGGCACACTGGTGACTCATGTTCAAGTTGTCTGTCGGGACCCCAAGGGCTTTCTCTGTAAAGTTACCTTCCAGTTGGTTTTCCTCAGCTTTTGTCGATGCAGGGTGTTATTCTGTTTGAAGCACAATAAATTCATCTTTACTGATCTTCACGAAGGTGTTGTCAGCTCATATCTTTGGCTGATCAAGATCCCTCTGAATTAGCAGCCATGCCTGTCAGCGCATTGACTACTTGTCCCATTTGGATTTAATCTGTGAATGTGATATGGTGCACTCTGCTCCATCACTCACGTCATTGATGAAGGCATTAAATAATATCATCCCCTGTACCAACCAGTGAGGAACACTGAGCATAATCATCCATGAGCTAGACTTCCAACTTGATACCACTTGCTGGTGTTCCCTACTTCTAGAGTAAACATCACTTTCTAGAACAGACAGACTGAAGGTCTTTTCTAATATGGTAGTTCCTGAATTGTCTTGATGCTCTGCTTCTGCTTGGAGACAGAACAGGCTAGATCCAGGTGGCAAGATCACCTGTTGCCCTGAAGACCTGAATGTGGTATTCAGAATAAATGTACCAGTACTCAATTAATTCTGAATGAATTAGTTTCTGAGTGAGCTACAAGGCAGATTTTACTTTATCAGTGGATGAACAAGGGCAAGAAGACATTGGTTTTTAATTGGGTTACTTAAAAGTAATGCCAATTACAACTTTTTATTTAAATAGCAATTTTCTTTCAAAAGTAACTTGTGGCAATGATTAGAAAATAACATTTAGGAACCACTTGGTTCTCAGCTGCAGGCTATGTTAAACGAAAGAAAAAAAATGATCTTTGAATTGAATTGAATGACAAATAATGCAATGAGATTAAGAAATTAAGAAATGAAGATGATTCCTTTAAGTAAGATAGCGTATTTGATCTGGACTTCTTTTTTTTTAAATTCTTACAGAAATTGCCACTAGAACTATTCAAATGCTAACTGCTCATATTTTTACTGGAAGTTTCTAGAATCAATTCTTCATGAAAATTTTTCAAAATATAAATGTTCCCAATAAAAGTTGGGTTTTTTTTTTGACAGCAACGTTTCTTAGAAGAGCAAAAAGTAGTTGAAATTCTTAAGTACCTCTAATAATAAAATTATTAACTAATCTTTAAAACAAATCTAGACTGTGTAAATTATAGTGTGCTTACCTTAAAGTGACATGCCATTGTTAAAAGCATTAAAAAAGCTTCCTTCCATATCTTACCAAAGATACAAACATGCAGCACAAGGGCAATTTTCAGTACTGCCTTGGTACAGGCAGTATTTTACATTAATAAACAGGAATATGATTTGTTTTAACATTAAATTATTTTATTTGCACTTATAATAATAGAATATTTATAGATATTGTTGTGTTGGATTCTCATGATATTAACAGGCTCCAATGTGCTACTTTATATCAAAGATTCCCGTCTTTCTGAAATACAGAGGTATCAAGTTTTACTTGGGAAAAAAAAAATTCTAAGCCATTGAAGTAATTGAATCTGAAAAGAGTATATGGAAAACAAGTTATTTTCTAGATTGAATAGTCCTGTGTTCTTCTAAGATTCCATATTTAACCTCAGTATTAAATGCAGGTATATGCAACATATTCAGTGACTGTGTTTACTTTTCTACATAGGTTTGTTTCTCTGCCAATGAACTTGTGAAGATATTTGTAAAAAATAATTCTTCCTCCATTTCTGAGGAGCACTTCAAGCAAATCAGTCCAGCTATCATTCAGCAACTATTAAGTTGTTCATGTCAGCTTTCTGACTCCAAGCAGACAAAGCTTCCACCGACAACTTTGGAAAGTGAGTTATGTTATTATCAGTATAGTATTATGAAAATTGAGATGAAGGGATACAGGGGCTTAACTTCCAGAGAATTTTCATTTATTAATAACCTTAAACCAAAACATGATGAGATTTATGTAATTTATGCTCTCTATAATATCATAGCATACATGTCAGATAATAGTACTATACTGAGAAGTGACAGGTCCTCACAAGTGTGTTCCTGAGCAGCAAAGACCTGTTTTATGGCATTTCCACCAGGTCTATTCTAGAATCACTACGCTGCTTTTCACATATAGTCTCAAGGTTATATTAGCTGGCATTTGATACCTTGATGTGGCAAATGCTTAATATAGATAAATTCTGTGTGAATGTTGCTGGTTTTTCATGTTGTCACATTTTATGGTAGGTAAGCTTTGGGGATACTACTAGGGTAAGAAAAACAACATAAAACCAGTCACATGGGCAGTAGGACTTGCGTGATAGAGCTGGAACAAGAACTGAGTTAGATTATGATCAGATAATTTCCAGTTGCAGTCCTCCCATTGCAGGAGGGATCCACTGCTTCCAGGGATTTCTGCTCCTCCATTCTGCTGATTCCACTTCTCCTGTAACAAATCCCTAGTCTACTACAGCAAAAAAAAAAAAAAAAATCTGAATCTGTTCTGACCTAAGGGCTTCTTGATGTGGTTCCTGGTTTTGCTTTTTTCTTTAAATCGGCAATATCTGGGAAACGGTTACAAACCTGGATGTGCTGGTGTATTACAGGAGGCATTAATTTCTAGCAGGGCATTTGGGAGCCAGGAAGCTACAAAAAGTAATGGGCATCTAACCATAATCACCTGCATCTAGGGCAGCACTTTTAGACTACAAATCAATGCCTTCAATACTTTTATCCTAATGTCTACATGGCCAGCTCTAGATGACTAGATTCATTAGGAGCTAGTAAGCTTTCCCACCCTGCTGGCCAACAATCCATAGGGAACAGCACTGTCCATCTCTAAATTCTGTCTGTACTTCAAGCTGCTCAAGTTAAGCAGCTTGTGGGAATAAGCTGAGCTAACATTCCATGGTGTACAGATTAACTGAACTATGAAAGGGAATTAAAAAACAGTTAGATAAGGACATGGAAGGACACTCATGGATGTCCCAAGAATGGTTATAGGCGAAAGAAACATATAGAACAGGAAGAATAATTACAGCTCCCTAGAAGGCATCAGACCTTTTTCCTTGTGTCTCTCTTCTCATTACCTGAACACCTTGCAGCCTTTACTGCTTTCATCTTTTCCATGCTGCAGGGACATGCTCATTTTTCAGGTGGGGAATCAAGAAACAAAGAACGAAAGGAACTTACATAGGTCATATAAAGGCTCATGTCAAATTCACAGTTTGAGTGAGAGTCTCTCAAGTCAAAGGCCATCAGCCCAATCGCTGACATTTTAATGATCTCATGAAGGTGAGAGGTCTGCCTAGATGAGCAAAGCTGAATCATTCAAACACAAAATGGAATTGATAAGAACCCTTTCTGCAGCCCTTTCCCTGTGCTTTTTGGCAAAGGAAGGTTTCCATGACCACAGGGACACTTCTGCTGGTTTGAGACAGACAAAGGACTTCAGGTTTGACCTATGTGTGACCTAATGAGCTGAGCATAGGCTCATTAACAGGCCGTGCTCTTTTGGCTAAGTCACCAAGGCCTGACCTTCCATAAGTATCTACTATACCCTTGTATTTGGATGTGCAGTTTCTGAAATTTACTGTCTGATTTTATGAGGTGCTGAGCACTTGCAATGCTATTAAAGCATGAAATGTTAAGTGACACTTTGTAATATTTTGGCATTAGCTCCTTTATGTGTGTTTCTCACCAGTGTTTTACCTCCATCATAAGACTTTCATGCAGATTAATCAGGAGTCATGTTGTGCAAAAGCTTGGGAATGTGAGCAGTGTATAACTCTGAACAATTATAACAGTAACCTTCCAAAAAATTTCCAGTAACCTGGGAAAAACAGGTTGGTGTTTCTTATACAGTAACTAAAGGAATGTATATTCACAGCACATTTTGGACTAAAAAGTTTATGCTTAGAACCTAAATTAGATGCCTACATTCATTTGAGGTTTTAGGCTGAGGTTTGTTTACTGAATATGATTTGGTTAACAGTGTGGTCTTGACTGCAAAGATGCACAGGTGTGACACGTGAGGACATAGAAAAACAAGCATAAAACTGTTAAAAGAGGAAACGAGTGCAGACCAGCATTCACTGTGCTGCTCTGAGTGTCTCTAGTCTGCACAGTCACAGTCTATTTATCTCTTTAAGGCCTGAAATTTGGAGGCATTAGACTGTGTTACTTGTAAAGCCTGAAAAAAATTAATGTTTTTTAAGCTTCCAATTCTGTAATCTGTATCATAAGCAACCAGAAAAATCTATGTGGCACAATGAATCACTTCTCTGAGAGCTTGTACACAGAGGTGGCAAAACATAGCCTCAAAACCAAATACAAATACAAAACAAATACTCAAACATGAACAAAAATACTGAATGATTAAAGGTGCCCTTGTTTTGCATCATTTCTTTTTCCCTACAGAATACGGTTACAGCACTGTTGCTGTTTTACTTATTACTATTGGATCTATGTTTGGTACAACCCTCATTTTATTTAACTCCTGTCAAGAAATCTATACACTCATTTTACAGCTGTTTGTTGGTTTGGCTGTCGGGACCCTTTCTGGAGATGCATTGCTACACCTTATTCCTCAGGTGGGTAATACACACTTTTTTTGGTTTTAAAATGTTCACACACACAAAAAAAGAAAAATCTCATTTAAACATGACTAATTGTTATCTGTTTAAAAATAAAGCTTTCCATGAAATCTGTGAACCAGCTACCCAACATTCCAATTACATTTGTACTTTATAGTTCAAAGAGAGATTCCAAGTTAAGTAGTAAGAAGCAGAAATCAAGTAATTATGAATTCAGAGAAAATAAGGGAATGGGAACATTTTCACAAAAACTTTTCAGAAAATACACAAGTCTTGTGCAAACCAGGTTTCATGAGGCAGATTCTGTAATGTATTTCCGGAGAAATTGTTCAAAGGTTGTACGAGGCATCTGCAGTCTCCTCTACACATTCTTCCAGAAAGCCAGGGGCTATCAGCCTAATTAATCCTGCTGCCTACAATCATAATAGAGTGCTACGATTTTTTCCTAAATTAATAAAATAAATTTCAAGTATAGGATAGAATATAAATTTTTCCATTGTGTATTCATTTGTTTTTGACTGTGTCTCCTCTGATGTGACACAATTGTTATGAGTAGAATGTAACTGGTCATTGCAAGAGAGCTTCACACCTTCACTTGAGATTCTGGTCAAAATGTTCTTCATACTCAATACATCATCTCTGAAAGCAGAACTGGGAAAGTGGTTTAAGGAAGGTGATTCTCAGCAAATGTCAGACAAATGCACATCTTTAAGTGAGTGTGAAAGTATTCTTCATCAGTTTTAAGTGACATATCCAGTAGCCTTTAAAGTGCCCAATTCCAGAGCAAAGGAGGGCTGCCGTGCTGTGCCACTGGGGAAATGTGGAAGCACATTCACTATCAGAAACATTTATGGATTATTTTCTATATGAAATTTGCATCTGAAGATGATGCAAGTGACTTTTTAAACTTTAAATTTCAATATACTCAAAAAATCCCACCCTAAATAGATATTTAGAAAAAGAACAATTTCATAAAATTGTCTCTAAAAAATTGTTCCTTTCAACACTGAGAGATGATAAAGTGTAGAAGAGGCTCCTAATCAACTTCATCCAACTATTATTCAGTTGATCAGCTGGAAACATAATTTAAATTTGCAAAAAATGACAAAAGAAAATTTTGAGAATTAATTGAAATAACACCTTATGTTTCACAAGCAAAAATTAAAACATTGTCATTTTAATTTTTTTTACTTTATCTCTTTTATTTAGACTCTTGGTTTACATAAACATGAAGCACAAGAGGTAGAACATTTCTATGAGGGGAAAGAATATATTTGGAAACTTTTGGGAATAATTGGAGGAATTCATGGATTTTTTCTGATCGAAAAGTGTTTCTTTCTTTTGGTAACACCACATGACCAGGTAAAGCTTTGTACAATTTATCTTTTAAAAAATCTCTTTTATTCTGAGATTTTACAGTGCACAAAATGTTAAAATGATTGTGGAAAATAATTATAATTTATAATTAAAATTTGTAAGAGTTAAGTGAAACTTTAAAAGTAGCTCTCCAAAGTGCTCCTACCAGATTAACCTTCAATTCCTATTTTGCTTTGCTCTGTGGATTGTGTATGCTTCATGAATGTGCTCCATATATTCATAACTCAAGGAAGAAACAGTTAATTGAATGTGTTCTGTAAGCATACTTTCATGACCAGCACTGGAGCAGGTGAAGAGTTTGCATCCGTGTGAAATAGTAATGACAGTTGTTTAGGCTCTGTTTGAAGAGGAGGAAGGAATAGATGTAAGCACCAGATATTTTAAAGAATGATAACTTAAAATTTCCAAATAGTTGACTCTTATCCCAATGGATTTGAAAATGTAATATATATGTTGCAGGCAGTAGAACCCAGTCTTATGTTAATATCATCTCCTTGCTCGCTGCCATGCGTATAGTAATTCTATTACTTTATTTCATGAAAATATGATTATACACAAGCATACAATGTAGCACAAAGCGTGATGGCTCATTAAGTTTCTCAGCATGGGAAGCTATCTTAATGTCACTGAAGAAGGCTAAACCTTTGCTTGTTCTGTTTTACAGGGAGTATTTCATAACTTACCTGATTTAGATACATAGCTATGAGTCCCTATTCCCACTATCTTTGAGTCACCCATAAGAATATTGTGTGAAATTAATAGAATGAGAATATTTTGATGATGGTGATATTTTGTTTGCTTGGTAAAAAGCAGTCCTTTATGTTACTTTTTTGGAGAGGAGGGCATTATCACCAGCCCACAAATCTTTAAACATGTTCTACTGAGAACTAGGTGAATTCTAAACGTTAACTTTTATATCCATCTTGGCTTGAAATTTTAATCTTTTTTTTAAAAAAAAAAACAAAATAAGTTTCTTTAAACCACTATGGTTGTCACTAATTTAGATGATTCACTTTTGAGGGTTTTTTTAACCAAATCAGCATTTATGCCAACCAACAATCTGTTTCAATAGGTTTTGTCTTGAAAAAAATAATTCTTTTAAATGCTAAACTTTCACAAAAAACTGAGAAAGACTGCACCTGTGTTCATTGGGTTACAGAACTAATTGCAAAGCATCTTCATTCAGCAGGGCCTTTCTTTAGTTAATGGGCACTGGGGACATTCCCATGATCTTCCAGTGGAGTCTGAATTAAATGAACATTCAGGCAGAGGCAAATCTACTTCAACCATACAGTTGGTAGGTTACCAATATAACATACTTCCCTGATTTTATATCCTTCTTTCTCTGTTCCTCAAAAAATGAAGCAAATTAATGTAATAAATCAGTATTATTTTTCAATCTTTTTTGATTTGTCCTTTATTACATGACATGATTGTTAGGAATCTCTAGATTTTAAAGTTTATATTGAACTTTCAGAGAGCTTTCAAACACAGATTTTACAATAACTTTTCTTGAGTATATATCAGATTGATATAACAATACACCTCCTGTACTACCATTTGTTGATAAAATTATTGAAGATTTTCCTCCTCCCTTCTTTTTAAAAATTTATTGTATGTAAAGGCAGGCTCTCCCATTGGAAAAACAATAGGATTTCTTACAGTAAGAGTTCAGTGCATAATTAGTGAACAGATGAAATCTTGGACGGGTCTTGGGTGTTTTTCCACAGATTCTAAGAGTAACATGAACATTGGAAATCACAAAATTTTCTATTGGGCTGTGGACGGTATCCAGACAGATATATCTTTGCAAACTAATTTGACTCATACCTTTTAATCTGTTTTCTCTTTTTCCAACAAATCTCTTCAGTTTATATGTTGTATCTAGAGACATAGGTTCTTGGTTTTTTAAATCAGAATCTCCAGAGATCTTCTGTAACGTGAACTCCATTTTTCTAAAGCAGTTGTGATGGGTAAGAGCCTCATGAACCACTGCTAATCTCTCAGACACAGTTTGGAAACTCTCAATTGAATGCAGAGCAAACAGACAAGTGAAGAATGTTTACTAATTTGTGAGTCACGTCATAGCTTCCTGTTTACAATAATGAATGAGCTCATCATTCCTTTCAAACGCAAGATCCCCTTAAAGTTATGTATAGATCACATGAATTAGCTAGTTTGTACAAGAGCAGCCAATTTTTCAGTGTCATGTAAGTAATAGTAAGACAAACATTGGTTGACAAGAAAAGCTTATAAATCCTTCAGGTCTGTGATTAGTCTTGCAGTTTTGACTCTGAGTTCAAAGAAGTGGCATGTGAATAAATATTACACGAGAAGGGGAACAATTACTGGAATTCATATGACTGACTGCAATCATGGGAATTAATGACTTTTATTTTTCCTTTAAAACGCAGATTTTGAAAACCAAATCCCTTCTCTTCCTTTGTCATGCCTCTACAGCACATATCCCACATCACAACCAAGCAAATACCAGCCAAGAAACATATCCCATTTTGCAGCCGATACATATCTCTGCTATAGTTTTTGGAGTGGTGGCTGCTGTCCCTAACAAAGCACTCTTAGGTGCTGCTGTTGACTCTTCACTGGCTGCCATAATAACTTTAATATGACTTTTTTTCCAAACAAAGAAAAGATAGCAATCATAAATTCAGTTTTTCTAGTTTCAAACAAACAAGTTTCTTGTCTTATCTCACCCTCGCACAAATTTCTCATAATTACTCTAGTCAGAAAGAAAAGCCCCAGGGAGGTAGAGGGAGAGAGACGTTCCTAATGTTCTCCCTTCTCTCCCCACAGTTGCAGTTTCTGTTAATCAATCATTAGGGCTGAAGCATCATATTAACTCTGTAGGATAAGAACAAAGTTACTGTATCTTTCTTCACTTGAAATAAGGGTAAATTTCACTCATTGCTGGAGTATACTCATGTGCTGCCATGCCCAGCTGGTGATGCCTGATGCCAACACGATGTCAAGAGAAGAGGTACTGGAGGCTGTACCACCCTGAAGAAAAAAACCCTTATGTTTTGAAAGGGTGCGAAACATACCTCAGATCATCTTTTTTAGTCTTGTGTTTACACAGAGTAACTGTGAAGAACAGGAACTCCAGAGAGACTCTGGCGTCTACCTGTTTTTCATTGGAAATCCTATAGACACTCCATGCTGCACGAATAGACAATCATCCAGTCATGACAAAATGAAAAGATACAATTTGAATTATGATGTCCTTTTTAGTTCTACATTTGGTTCAGATTTTTGTATATTCAAGCAGAAACATGATTTTCTTGGGTTACAACAGGGCTTATGAATGTCTTTCTTTCTACCTGAATTAGACTGTAACCTTTTCTGGGCAACAGAGATTTTTACGTGTTTCTGCAGTACCAATCACACTGCCAGTGCTCGGTAAATGATTCTAATGATATCTACACAAATAACGGTGACTATCTTTAATTCAAAAAGCTTGAACTTACTTGATATTTTCTTGTATTTATAGTAGCAGCTGGAAGAGCCCCTTTAACACTGATCCGTTATCTTTGCTTTTAACTAGAGAAGCCCAGAAGATTCTGAGTCTGCTGAAGTTCCTCCAGAGAGTAAGTCAATCAGCAAAAAAAGTTAGTATCAATAAAAAAACTAGAAAAGCAACAGGAAAAGCCTTAAGACCTGAGATGGATTTGAAAGTCTGAAGCTAGCTTAGCTCTGTGTTTGCTCTGTGCTACCTCACCACATCTGATGGTGCTTTGCTATCTCATTAAATATCTTCTTAAAGACTTTTTCAGCTGCCAACCCTGTAATTGAGAAGTTCATTAATCTTATCGTGTCCATGCTTTAATGTTTATTTACTCACTGTTGCATACAGTTTTTCTAAAGCCTTTGCTTAAAAGGAAACACTCAAAATTTAATACAAACCAGATTTTTATAATTGTAAACTTTGCTTGGGCTTTTATTTCTGAAAGTAGTGAAATGATTGTTGTTTTGGCTCACTATACGAATACGATTCTGCTTCCTTCTTTTACACATTAATACAATAACCTCTTTAAACCAATAATAAGTTATTACATGTATGGAATTATGGGCTAGTAATGGCTCTCAGTTTTAGGATAATGCTTTCTTCAGAGAGCTTCAAAGTAACTCTTATCTTCTCTGGTTTGTTGCTGCTTACTGCAAAAAATGGGAAAATAGAGCATAAACCAAACTCCACCTTTGACTGTACTTGTGTGACCTTGGTGAATTTAGCAGAGTTGCAGCCATTCAGCTCAGGGAATAGCATTTTAATTGAAATCAGTTTATTTACTATAATCGACTCCCATTTTTTTGTGATCTCAAATCTCAGGTCATCAGTTTGATTTATTTAAAATGTCATAATATTCTTCTATTTGAAATCTGGATTTCCATTTCTTCAGTCTCATCCATTCCGCAGCTCACACTCCAGTGCTAGTTTCAGTGTGACTATTAGCCCATCTCTATGTGTTTCCTTTCTGTTCAATTGTCACTACCTGCAAAGCACAAAGAAATTAATAGTGATCTCAGCATTATTTGTTCCGAATAATTAAATTTGATCTATAACTAAATTTGGGATAGTTCCTGGACTTGTCCAAAGTATTTGCTACACAACATACTTTTCTCTAAACTGGAGAGACATGGATTTGATGGATAGACCACGCAATGGATAAGGAATTGGCTGGATAGTTGAACTCAAAGAGTTGTTATCAACAGTTCAATGTCCAGGCGGAGGCCAGCGATAAGTGGTGTTCCTCAGGGGTCAGTACTGGGGCCAGTGCTATTTAACATCTTTGTTGGTGACATGGAGAGTGAGAAAAAGTGCACCCTCAGCAAGTTTGCTGACGACACCAAGTTGTGTGGTGTTGTGGACACGCAGGAGGGAAGGGATGCCATCCGGAGGGACCTTGACAGGCTGGAGAGATGGGCCTGTGAGAACCTCATGAAGCTCAACAAGGCCAAGTGCAAGGTCCTGCACATGGGTCGGGGCAATCCTAAGCACAAGTAGAGGCTTGGCAGAGAATGGATTGAGAGCAGCACGGAGGAGAAGGACTTGGGAGTGCTGGTGGATGAGAAACTCAACGTGAGCCAGCAATGTGCACTTGCAGCCCAGAAAGCCAACCGTATCCTGGCTGCATCCAAAGAAGCGTGGCCAGCAGGTCGAGGGAGGTGATTCTGCCCCTCTACTCTGCTTTCGTGAGACCCCATCTGGAATACTGTGTTCAGCTCTGGAGTCCCCAGCACAAGAAGGACATGGAGCTGCTGGAGCAAGTCCAGAGGAGGGCCACAAAGATGATCCGAGGGCTGGAGCACCTCTCCTATGAAGACAGGCTGAGAGAGTTGAGACTGTTCAGCCTGGAGAAGAGAAGACTCCAGGGTGATCTTATAGCAGCCTTCCAGTACCTAAAGGGGGCCTACAGGAAAGCTGGAGAGGGACTTTTTACAAGGGCATGTAGTGATAGGACAAGGGGCAATGGCTTTAAACTGAAAGAGAGTAGATTTCAATTAGATATAAGGAAGAAATGTTTCACTCTGAGGGTGGTGAGGCGTTGGAACAGGTTGCCTAGAGAGGTTGTGGCTGCCCCCTCCCTGGAAGTGTTCAAGGCCAGGTTGGAGGAGGCTTTGAGAAATCTGTTGTAGTGGAGGGTGTCCCTGCCCATGGCAGGGGGGTTGGAACTAGATGATCTTTGAGGTCCTTTCCAACCCTAACCATTCTATTATTCTATGATTCTATGATTCTATGATTCTCAGTAAAATTCTTTGGTTTGTTCCATTTTTTCCTCATCACTCAGTTTTATCTTTCTATTAGAAATCAGTAAGTGAAACCATAGTAGGGAAGGGGGGTTGTTTCGTTTAAGGTTTTTTTGAGAATACATATTTTCAGAAGTTTGTGTTGTTACAGTTCTTATGAATAGCTAAATGCATAAACATACCTGGGTACCTTGGTACTGAGCTAAACTTTTAGGTGTTTTTTCTCAAAATTGAATGGAATCTACAGCTCTAAGACAGAAGCCTGACGTCTCCAGAAATTCCAGACTTCATGGTAAATGCATTTCAAGTAGGACTAGGAGAAGAGTCAGTCATGTTACATAGCCAGTGAGTACCTCGGAATGCAAGAAGCTACCGGAAAAAAAAAAGATTTCTCACTAGCCCTCTTCTCATTTATCCACACTTGTTCTATCAAGATCTGAAAAGATCAAACAGTAGCATTTTATATTTGGTATACTTAGAGAGACATTATATTAAATAGAAATATTTTTGCTGTATGAGTAATGAAAACATTGGAAAAAGGATCTATTTATGGATAAATGTTTGCTTTAAATTCTTATTCAAAGCTTCAAAAACATAATCTACAGTAGCTTTATAAAAATTATGGAATAGAATTTGTTTTGAGTTCTTATCCTCTATTTAAGCAGAGAAAATTGTCAAAAATAAATGTAGGATTGTTAAGAAGAAGAGGCTTTGTAGAAATAAGGTAATAAGTTAATAGTCACTGTTGCAGCAATATAATGCAGTGAGATAATTGCTAGTAACAAAGTTGCTTTAAAATAGGCTGAAAGTAAATAAGAAAATTAAGATAAACTTTCAGATTTGTTTATATATGTATCTTCTTAAGTTTCAGTCAAGTGAGTTCACAAAGCTTACATTTGCAATTGCTCCATAATGTTAACCTGATCCTTGTGTTACACTATAGACAACATGTTGGAGTGAGTTCCAGTAATTATGGTACATCTGCTTCAGCAATCAGATACTTGGATAAAACAGACTAATAATATCTCAGGGCAAGCCATGATTTTGTCCTCACCAGTGCTTATTACAAATCACAAACTTAATGCAGTGCAGCAATCTATTATTTCTATGTAACTCATGCTCTACACTATTGATTATAAACTGCCTATGGTGTTTAGAAAGAACTGTGCAAACTGGGGACATCCATGTCTGGCTCTGTAAGCTGGCAGGAAAATCTAACAAGCCTGCCAATTTTTCTGAACCTGCAGAGCTCCCAGGCAACTAGGAAGGATTTTCTGAATACAGTGGTTAGGCTTTTACGTCCTGTGTGGGTTTTTTTATAACAGCCTGAAGAATTCAGTTCTAGCCAGTTTCTGTAGGAAAAACATCTCCCCCATCACTATAAAATGGACATCTCTGGAAAAACACTACTGAAGTGAAACCTCGTAATAAGTATATTCAGACAGTTCTGTGCAGCTCCGCGTTAGCTCCTTAGACTGTCATATTATGTCTGTGTGGGGCCATCAAAAGCCAGGAAAATACATGTCTAGGGCCCACATCACAACCTTGCTGCTTCAGGCATAAAAGCAATCCTTTGCAAAGTGTTCTTCTATCCATACTGTGAAGGGGGAAGCTGGATGAGTTTCCTGAGAGGTATTAGGAGGTCCTGCTTGTAAGATTGCAAATAAAATGGGTGGAACAAAGTACAGGATAGGAGAGCCAATTATATGTTGCTAAGCCTAGACATTGAGCCTATGTATGGAATCTCATTGTTGCTTGAAGAGATAAAATCCCTTACCATGAATCCCTGTCAACATGCTACCAAGCTATCTGGGTTACAGGCTGGATAGAGAGGCTATCCCTAACTCCTTAGCTTGATTTCAGTCCTTGTGTCACTAGTGGCACCTTTCCACTCATGTCAGATGCCTAATCATGGACATCCAATGTGCTGTTCCACATAATAGCAAGGTCACAGAACAGTATGGAAAAGAAAAACAATCATCTGCATCCATGAGTGATGATGCTTCAGACAGGAGCACTGTGAGTATAACAGCCACTAACTGGCTGGAACAAAAAGTGGAAACGAGCATGCTGTAACCCTGTACTAATAGTGATATTCTGAGGCTTGTTGCCTTTCATCTCTATCTTTAACTGCAATACAATCTCATAAAAAACAGACCTTGAAAATATTACTCAGTAGCAGCATGCTTTACAGCATTAAAATGATCAGCTGCATGAAATCAAATATTCATCTTCACTACAGCTGTGCAATTCTGTGAGCGATGATGGAAAAACTCCCATCTTTTAAAGAAAAAAAAATTCAACTAGGAAAACTTGTGTGAATTTCAGCAATCAAAGAAAGATTAATGGAAACCCTTAGGATATATCAGGAGTTTGGACTCAAAACTAGTTCTAAGGTTTTTATCTAATAGTTGACCTAGAAGGTCAATAAGAAGGCTACTTCCTGATATTTACATCTATGAATTATTCTACAACCTACTTTTTTTTGTTTTACTGTACTGAGGGAAGTGTAATAACAAGGACAAAATAGATAAACGCTATTGTCCTCTGATTATTATGACTTTTCATAATGTTGCATGTGAAGTCACCAAAAAAACCCAAATCATTTTTAAGATAACAAAAATTATAATATCTGATTGTGTTGAAACTTCTGGGCTTTTTCGTTGGTTGTTTGTTTGTCTTTTCCTAGGTAAGAAAATTAGCTTGTTAGCAATAATGGTTCTGGTGGGTGATAGTCTTCACAATTTTGCTGATGGCTTGGTAATAGGAGCAGCATTCTCATCCTCAACAGAAACAGGTGTGACAACAACTGTTGCTATTTTATGCCATGAAATTCCTCATGAAATGGGTAAGAAATATATATATATATATATATACATGTGTATTTTTCCTGACTGTATTTGTAGTTCCAGGTTTTCTGAAGAATTCGTTCCTGTATGGCATTAGTGGAAATTCTTCTTACTTGTAGCATCATGAACTATAAAATTAACATGTGAGACGGATGTAGAAAGAGGCTGTGTTGTTCTTTTTCCCCTTTATAAAAAGGAGGGGAGGTTTCTGCCCTCATTATTGGATGCCATACCATCTCACCTTCTCCAAATGTAGATGCCATCAGGTCAGAGTGGCCCTTTAGTCTCATGTGTACAGACACAAAAACCAGTAAGCTGTAAGAGCCATGTTTGCCTGACACAATGAGCAATCCAAGAGTTTTAATATGCGGTAGAGCCATTTAACAATGTATTCCTCATGCAACCTTCATTCCTGCTGCTAATCAAGAGTAACAAGATAGTAAAAGAAGATATGTGACCCATTTTACTAGAAGGCAGGACAGGAAAATAGTTCTATTGAACATTGTCCTCAGTTATCTCCTTGGGGTAAATCTTTCAGTGTGGTTGAAGTTGTTCCTGATATTGAGTTGATGAACATATATGTATGCTGGCAATTTTGAATGAGAGCTGTGGATTCTCATTTCTATTCTTAAATTACTGGAGATTTCATGTGCTGTTTGTGTAGACAACATCCCGACACAAAAAGGTGGGATGGAGAAATTGCTGCAAAACTGACATCTCTTGTTTGCATAGCAAAGAAATTATCAAAATGCTGAACAGCTAACTTCAAAGACTGACCTTCTTAATTCTGGGGCAGTAGTGCCCCACTGTCAAAGTGGCATTTCTACAGTCATGGAGAAGAGTTTTCAAAATTTTTTATTGCAGACCTTTTATGAAATATTTATTTTATAAGAAAAATCTGCAATGGGATTCTGACGTACAATTTACCAAAGTTGATAAGGTCTGAAATCAGTGGAATTAAACTGAAACTAGAATCAGATTGGCATGGGTTTTTCTAACTTGCAACACCTGTAAAACACACAAAACTGATGCTGCAAATATCCTCACATGATTCCAACTGGCAAGTTCCCAATCGAGAAAGATTTAGAAACTCTGGGAAAACATGTGACTTCACTTTTGCATGTATCCAAGTTGGAAATGTCACAGAACATCAAGAACTAACAGAAAGCCACTCCTGAATACTGTATGCTATCTTTAGGACCAGCTAAACAAATACAAGTCAATATGGGGGTTTTGGTTTTGTTGTTTCTCACAGGTTGAGTTTATAACTAATTCTACAGAAATCTAAGGGCAGTCATCCATCATTCACTATCTTTGTGCATATCTTAGTTGTTTTCCTTCATGTTTTATTACCAAGAGTCTTACAAATACATTTATCAGCTACATAATAAATTTTCTGTCTTTTTCTCTATGCAGGAGATTTTGCTGTGCTGCTAAGTACAGGGCTCCCCACGAAGATCGCAATTTTGATGAATTTTATAAGTGCACTAACAGCATTCTTAGGGCTTTATATCGGCCTTTCTGTATCAACGGACTCATGCATTCAAAACTGGATTTTTACTGTTACAGCTGGAATGTTCTTGTATTTATCTTTAGCAGAAATGGTAAGAACTTCAGTGTTGTTATATTTTCCTTTTAACGTAGCCACGTCACAGACAAGTGTCAGACAAATGCAGGTGGATTAACTTGGAGGGAAAAAGTCTATCATCTGCCCTGTGTGTGTACAGTGCTTAGAAGAATAGTCTGATTTTGTTTGGTGTCACTGCTATGATAGGTGTAATTAGTAATAAAAGGGTTATAAAAGCTATTAAAAGGACAACATAAAGGACTTTTACAAGGAAAAAGGTAAACAATACATTTTTAGGCCTGAAAGAGTTATTTAGTATAACAAAAAGAAACATTTGAACCTACAGGGGTTTTTTAAGTCTTGAAGAAGTTGGTTATTTTTTTCTTTTTACTCCTCTTTTCAACAAAGGGGAGTAAAAATACTTTACAAAATACAATTACTCTGTATTTTTCACATGTGATTTCAACAAAAATTTGGTGTTTCTGAACTAAAATGCAAGATGCTTATCCTGTGCTCTTCCTGGTCAGCCTTTCTTTCTCAGAAAGGTTTGGATGACCTCCTAAGCAATTTAAAACCCATCAGATTGCCTCAACATTTTCATATCTGTCCGACATTTTTCATACTCCCAGTTCAATAGCAATGATCACACTATAGAAAAATAAAGTGTAAAGATATACATTAGGAGGAAGGCCTAAGGACTGTGGAAGAATGTGGTGGAATCTTAACTCATGCAGATCCCTCAGGCCACATCATTTATTGAAGAGAAGCTGTTGCACTTGTAGCAATACAGAACTTAATTACCTTGCCAACTTATTTTAAGTATCACATGGCCCTTTAACCAACATGTATTAATGTAAAGTTGCTCCCAAGCTTCTGAACCAAGACCGAATATTTTGAGTGATTAGATCAAGAGGTGGGGAAAAAAAGAGCTCTATCTCTTCATAAATTATTACTGTGTTTTTCCCAAGCCTGGTTGTCTCTCTGTTCTGTTCGCTACTAACCCTCACCTCATGTCTAAGACATCATTTACCAGGTTCAAGTATAATACTTGAAACCTGATATGTATTATAACCTATTTAATAATATAGTTGTAATAATTGACCTTGGGTGTATTTTAAACTATTTTTGCTACTGTAACAAAATTAAAGTGAACATAAAATGCTCCTAAGAGCTTTTGAGGGAACTGCCAAGGGATTGTGGATGTGTCAACAGTCCTGACTGAGGTGATAAATAAGAGACAAGCACACTGTGCACCAAGTTAGTTCTTGTTCTGACGCAGAGAAATTTGGAAGCGAGGCTGCCTGCATACTCAACAGGCATAGTTTTACTAATGTGGATAAGAATGATTTAGGAGTATTTTTCCTTCAGTGTAGGATCAGCATCCATCAGGGATTCACAAGCTCCCAGAACAACACCATGTTTTTTGCTATGTCTTCAAAGCAATGTGCTGGCTGTAAATCCCAAGAGATTACACCAGTCCAGGTAGACAGGGCTATGTTTTCCCTTGTTTTCAAATTGTCACCATAATCTTGTTCTTGATGTGAAGAGGAGAAAAGGAAGAGAAAGGGAAAGATTTTCTTTCTCTCACCTCCCTTTTACTAATAGGGATTCCTATCGGCCTTTCTCTGAATTTTGTTGAAAGAATTACCATTGGGTCACTTACCTATGTTTGTCAGAACTGCAAGTGTTGAATATCATAGGGATTATTTTACTGAAAAAAATATTGCTGTAGCACTGCAGGAATCTAGAGATCTGAAAAGTTTCATATGTTTGTATGGCATATGTCAAAAGAAAATTAGCCATGCTTTATGTATTTTTCAACTCTCTGCACAGAAATAACTGCTATTCTCTGTTGCATTCTCATCCACAAACAAAAATCATCAGTGTTTCTGCTCATGGGGTATGAATACTTACTGGTGTACAAAGCTTAACTATATTTTTCAGTATTTGCTTTATGGGCTTTCACATATCCATGTGCTCATCAGAGCAGCAGTTAAGTAAGAGAGCAGCAGTTAAATAAGACTGAACAGCCTCACTGGTTTCTGCATTGAGGAACACTGAGGAGTATGAGGTGGAGATTCATCAGCAGGACAGCTGCCGCAGTCAAGGTTGCATAAAAGTACTTCTGTGGTTAATTAAAGATTTTTCGTTTCTACAAATGGCATTCTAACTCATCAACAAGCAGAGTTTGTTGGAAAAAATGAGGAAAAAATGAGGAAAAGGACAAAAGATACAATTATTTATATCTTTCATCCTTTTTCACCAAGAAATTCTGCAAAACTTCATCTTCCCAGTAACTGGGGAAGGTGGAAGGGAGGAGTATTTTGTCTTGTAAATGTGTATGCACAGGTGTAACATTGCAACCTAAATTGTTTGTTGCTTCAAGATATGCATGTGACTAAACACCTGTAACACTGTGGGTTTAGTTGTTGTTTAACTGTCGTGGGTTAGGTTGAACCCCCCCCCACAGCCGGTCACTCCCCCTCCCCCACCCCCAGGAATGAGGGAGAGAATTAAAGGATAAACGGGAAACCCGTGGATTGAGATAAGAACAATTTAATACAGATGATTTAATACACAGTGTAGGTGCTCACCACCCCCTCTTGTGCGAAGCCCGTCTCGTCCCGAAGCTGCAATCCCGGACGAACGCGAGGCCCCGAAATAGAGAGGGGCAGAGAGAGAAAGAGAGAGTACTCCGAGAGTGGGAGTACTGGGAGAGAGAGAAAAAGAAAGAAAACACAATAGAGCAAAAGTGCAGCAAGCGCAAAAGAGCAAAAGCGGCGAAAGAGCCAAAGCGCAAAAGCCCTTCTGTCTGGCTGCCCCTCACTTTTATACTGGGCATGATGCTGCATGATATGGAATACTAATTGGCCAGTTTGGCCCTCAATCTTAAGTTCCACCACAAATCACAAGGGGAATCGTGTCCCCCTTGTCCCGGCTGTGCTCCCCCCTTATCCCGCCGTGCTTCTGCACTCCGGCACACTGAAAAGTCCTTGGAGTTTCATGTCCAACCACAAACATCAGCTTGCTATCAGCATTCTTCTCAGAGCGAGCCTCTGAGTAAAACCAAAACACGGAGCTCTTCTAGCTGCTAAAAAGAAGAGCTAACCCAGTCCCAGCTAAAACCAGGACATTAACCAAAATTAAATCCCCCGAAAACCAGCTTTTTATGAGCAATACAGTGAGATTTTTTGTACTTGGTATCCGTTTAGACGTCGTAAGTATAATCATAACTTTGCACTATTTCCAAAGAGCCTTTATTAATTATATACCTTTTCTTCAACATATCTTTAATCTGAATTGAAACTTGAGACATCGATATATGGAATGGAACAGACCAACTCCCTCCTAATGAATCATTTCTTTCACAAAACATGTCCTCTTTTCCTCTTGAGAAACAAGCTTGAAAATCCTATATCAACCTCTTAAATCAGTATCTATGAAGTAATCATTATGGATAAATATTTATGAAATCACATACACTGTATTAAACCCCAAGGGCTGGGATGTCATTTGTGAATGATTGTATAGATCATATTGTTTTACATGGCTCCTGACCAGAAACACTGCTGTCTAACTTGAAAGGAGGGAGATGGAAGCAGGAAAGATGTTAAGGATATCAAGAAACAGGAGCTAGCCAACCACTTCCTGAGGCAACTAACCGACATTTTCTCTGACCAACCTTAAAAATCTTTTCGATTGGTGAGATAAAGCAGTGTTTTTGAAGGGACTTATAGGGCTGTTTGTTGCAGCACAGCAGTCAGCCATATATGCCATAGCTTGGTAGAACTCTTGTTTAGGCAGCGCATGGTTGAGAGCCCCTCATGTCTTCTTTCAGCTTGTCACTTCCTAATTTTTCATATCTTTTGTGTGCTCATGACATGAGCTGGAGTGGCAATATAGTCCCTTGATTAACAGTAACTCTTTTGCCTCTAACAGACTTCAAGCATTAGCAAGTGCGATGGCATCCAACAGCTTGGATGTGGTGCTGTCTTCCCTTACTTTGTGAAGTGTTTTGCATCTGACAGTTGAACAAGCTTATGCTTCCTAAACAGCCCCCTTTTCTCTGCCGTACCACATACATTTGTGTTCAGAGAGAGCTAGGGAACCATAGCTGATACTGTGTCAGCAAACAGCTTTTATATTCAGAGATAAGCACACTAGGTAAGGTTATAGAAACGCTCTGTGTGCTTGATAACATGCACATAGCTTAGGTGGAGGGAGCAGACATCTGCATTGGATGTAGGAAGGGTACTACCTGCTGATAATTCTTTTTTAAAAGCGTCTTAGGAACCTACTGTGCGTGTATGTAACTCATAAATTAGCATTGACAGTGGTAAGAGAAAATCATAGAATCATAGAATCATAGAATGGTTAGGGCTGGAAGGGACCTTCAAAGGTCATCTAGTCCAACCCCCCTGCAAGGAACAGGGATTTCTCCAACTAGATCAGGTTGCTCAGGGCCTCGTCCAACCTGGCCTTGAACGTCTCCAGGGATGGAGCATCCACCACCTCTCTGGGCAACCTGTTCCAGTGTTCTACAACTCTCATGGTAAAAAATTTTTTCCTAATATCCAATCTGAATCTCCCTCCCTCTATTTTAAAACCATTACCCCTTGTCCTATCACAACAGGCCCTCCTGAACAGCCTCTCCCCATCTTTCCTGTAGGCCCCCTTGAGGTACTGGAAGACCGCTATAAGGTCACCCCGGAGCCTCCTCTTCTCCAGGCTGAACAGCCCCAACTCTTTCAGCCTGTCCTCATAGGAAAGGTGCTCCAGCCCTCTTATCATCTTCGTGGCCCTCCTCTGGACGCTCTCCAACTGGTCCATGTCCTTCTTGTGTTGGGGGCTCCAGAACTGGACACAGTACTCCAGGTGAGGTCTCACGAGGGCAGAGTAGAGGGGAAGAATCACGTCTCTCGACCTGCTGGCCACGCTCCTCTTGATGCAGCCCAGGACGCGGTTGGCCTTCTGGGCCGCAAGAGAACATTGCCGGCTCATATTGAGCTTCTCGTCCACCAGTACTCCCAAGTCCTTCTTCTCAGGGCTGCTCTCGATCCATTCACCACCCAGTCTGTATTTGTGCCTGGGATTGCCACAACCCAGATGTAGGACCTTGCATTTGGCCTGGTTGAACTTCATGAGGTTGACATGGACCCACCTCTCCAGCCTGTCGAGGTCCCTCTGGATGGCATCCCTCTCTTCCAGCATGTTGACAGCACCACACAGCTTGGTAGCTTTTGCAGTGGAAAGGAAGAAAGTTTCCTATTTAGAGAACTTGGTCACTCAGGCACTGGGGAAGAGGAAAAAACAGGCTGATTATAAGGATAAATAAGAAAGATCGGAGGTCTAGACTGGAACCCTGGATTCAGGCTAGGTCTTAACAGTTTTTACCTATATACACAACAAAAACCACATGCTCTGAACACTTGCAAGCTGTCAGTTCAGATTTTGATTTACATCAGAACTTTGAGGTGCTTACATTTACTTCAGATTAAAAGTTTCTGATGATCCTTAAATACAAATTAAATCTAACTACGTGAGTTTCTAGGATGCAAATTTGTACCGTAACTTAAACCACTGCCTAGTTGTTACGAAGATCCAGGTTTTCCTGTTATTTTCATGCAAAACTTTAAAGCAGAGGCAGATTTGTCACTATAGTTTTCTTCTGGGCCCATGGCAACTTCCAGAGAAAGCAGAAGGCAGGAGAAGCAGACCCAGAGACCCCCCTCTGACAGAGGGAAGGACAAGCATAGCAAACAGATGTAAGCACACCCTGGTTAGCCTCCTTGGTCGGCACCACTCCACTGTCTCCCAGTGGCTGATGCTGCTACAGCTCCTGCAAAGCGGCTCGAAACAGCAGAGGGAATAAGTAGCTTCATTCAAGTGCAGGCTGTGAGCGGAGCAGGGAGGGATGAAAAGAGAGTGCCAGGACCACTCACTCTTGTTTCAAAGCTCACAACAAATAGACAAAAAAAACCAAACAACCAAAACCAAAGGTCAGTACCAGGCCATTGCTCTATATTTATTTCCAAAGTTGATGTGAAAGTATCAGCAATCATTAGTGTCTCCCCTGGTGTCTGTAACACATAAAGCGTAAGTACTAAGAGAGTCTGAGCCTGAGGCACATTTCAGAGTGTCTGTTGGGACATACATTTTGTTTAAAACTTTGATAAAAGAGACCATGTACGGTGGAAGGTCAATGTAAGTAGCTTTTAATACGATTATAAACAGCTGCTGCTCCTCAAAACACACAGACAAAAATATTAAAGGTAATTTTTTCAAACATATTTTAAAAATCCTGACTTGTATGTTTACTAAAGCCCAAGTAAATTGGACTTTTGCTGGTTAATTCAGTAAGAGCAGGATTAACCCTATATATAGCACTGAAACAAAAAAAATCCTCAAACTGGTTTATTCCCACAAAAGGGAATCACTAATTTTCCTAAATAAGCATTTCCTGACAGACAGCTGGATAAAATTACTAAAAACTATTGAGAAGTTAACAAATTTTGGAATGTCATTTATAATTCTTGTTGGTGCTAGTAAGAGAACAAAAATTAGTAGAATTTGATTACTTTAAATATTTCCCTGACAAAATCTGTGTTATTACAGTGTAAAGAACATGCTATAGATTAATAGCTATATTCAGAAACTCATCATTTTTAAAGTCTTTTTTTAATGAAGCTTGTCTTGTTTTCCCATAAGACTTTTTTTCCCAGAGATTAATATATCTGGCTCTCATTCTGGTGTCTTATTCTTTTTTTAGCTTCCTGAAATGACTCATATTCAGACACGGCGACCCTGGTTGATGTTTCTCCTACAGAACCTTGGATTACTACTAGGCTGGATTTGCCTCTTACTTTTGGCTATATATGAACAGAAAATTAAAATATAAGTTTTCTGCTGGAAATCTTGAAGTACCACTTATGACAGTGGATAGCATTATTCACAATTTTGTCATGTCTGCTATAGTGATATATAAATTAAGTTGCTGGGATTTTTATATCTGAACAGTAGATAACTATTTCATTTTATTAACTTATTGTTCAGATTTTGTAATTTTTTTTTTTTGCAAACATGAATGTTTAGAATTATGGTTTTTTTTTGTTACTGAGTTTACCAAATCCCATGCTCAAATTCACAGGAGCTTTTGATTAGATTTTATTGAGACTGTTCTAGTTGAATGCTCTAAGTGATCTCTGCTAATCTGATTGAAGAAAAGAATAAACCACTTTTATATGCAATAATTAAAGTGGACTAACCATAGTTGAATAATTTGAAGCAGAAAAGTTTGTTGCCTCTTGGTAAAAACAATAAATGTATTTCCATAAAACTACAAAGTATAGCAAAACTAAACTGTTAAATGGCATACAGCAATCTCATTATAATATCTACAATATCTACTTTGTCAACATAAAGACCCTCAGTAGTCATATCTTACTGATCCACTACACCAGGTAAAAACTGACAAGTATAATGTTGAAGTTTATGATCTAGGAATCTGAGAATGTCCTTTTCCAACTGTAATATAGATTCTCATACATGTGATGGAATCTGTGATAGTCAAGCATTGGATTATGGTAACTGTCAGAGTAACTGCCTTCTGTGTTATCACACCTCTGCTGGTTGCTCGTAGCAAATGCTTACGAATTGTTACAAGAAATATGTTTTAACTCTTTTTCCCTGATATCCCCTCCAGGCTCCTCAAATCAAGGCATTCCTTGAGCCTTACTTCTGAGCCACCATATTTAATAAACACAAATCGTGTCTTCTCATCAGCAATTAGCTTATTCATAGACACGTGATGTGCATTGTGGAAAGAGCTTTTTCAATTGTCTAAAGTGCAGGTTGCCATTCTCTCTTAGGGCCTCACTGCAACTCCTTCTATCCTGAGTGAGTTTTGTGTAATTAGTCCTCTTGATTTCAAGGGAATTCTGCATGACCTGAGACGACTCATTTAATTTAGCATTGTAGAATCAAGCTTAAAACAAATATACAAATTCTGTCCTGACTCTGAGGTGCTGAGCAACGCTCAGCTGTGCAATTTCTGCTACTTACATGCTATCAATTTTTGGTGTAATGACTCTCCCCTACTTAATTTATCTTTTTCTATGAGAATTGAAACACGTTCTTTCTCCCTCCTCTGATGAACTGTGGAAACAAGGAGAGCAAATTACAGAGCAAATATATATTCTTTATGCAGCAAGTGGATATTTTTTGTCTTAACTCAAGCTTGAAATATGGCTATATTATGACATGGTACGACTGTCTCACAATGTGTCATGTGTTTATCCGACAGCTTCTAGTGAAGGTACAATTATTCTCATACTACAGAGAGGAGTAGAATCTACTCTAATAGACACTGTCAGTTCCCTAAGGCTTCATGGGCACCATGGCATCTTATCATCAAAATTTAGAATGAAAATAATTCTGAATTTCATTGTTTATAATAATCCAGATTCATGGGCTTGTGGACTCCTAGTCATCCACAGACTACCGTTGTGAAAAACACTTAAAGATAATTTTAAAGGTAGATAAGCACTCATTATGTACTAAATGTACATCTAGGCATTTACGTACCTTCAAAAACCTTGTCCTAAACAATTTATCGAAGGTCACACAGGAAGTCTCTATCTGACTAGGGAAATGAACTAAGCTGTTTTAAGTCTCAAAGTAAAATCCTAGCTTGTTTTATTTAGGTGTGCAAATATTATGACTGCTTTTTCTGTTGGTTTAACTTTGAAAGATGAGCTGAGAAGCCAGGACTGATGCTTCTCTTTTCAAAGATTACATTTTTCAGGAGTTTATGTTTGCTTTTAGTAAGGTAAGATTTTTTTCAAAGTGGTTTCCCAGTATTTCATCTGTTTGTATTGGTGCAGAGTCACTCCATGACCTTCAGCTGTGACGGTCAATTCAAGCAATAGCAGGACACCACTGGACGTAAGCAAAATCTATTCTTGTATCAGATGGTGCAAATGAATATTGGAAACATATTTCAAAGAGCAGAGCTACTATAGTTTGAATGTTTATGTATGCATACTACAGAAAACAAGATTACCAACATGATCATATTTCGGTATTATCACTGTATTCTGTAATATTTTTCTACTATTTGTTAATGTGTCTGAAAGAGGGCAAGTAATTTCCAGCAGTGTGTACTTTAAAGTTGCATACAAGCACAGGTGCACATCCTGACAGGGTCTGTGAACATACTGCATCCACATCCGTTCCAAAATGCCATCTTTTGGCTGTATATATTTATCAGGTTTCTTGATCACCTTTAACAATCAAGTATATTTATACAGCTTCCACTGCAGGCACAAGCACATTGATCAGAATGCCAGTTAGTCCTTATTTCTGCCACAGAGCTCAATTACTTTTGTGGCATTTGTCAGTAAGTGAGCAGGTCAGTTACTATTTTGCCCTGGTGTCAAGTCTGGACATCTGAAGTCACGTCAATGTATGGAAGTTTGAATTCTTATGGCACCTGTGAGAGAACTTACGTCACTACTTAAAGGTGGTACCCCTGTTTCAATTCTCTTGACATTACTGTATTTAAAAAGATACTGAAGGTGGAGCCTTACCACACGTAAAAGAAGACTAGACTGTATATTAGGAACAATGCATCGCAGCGAGGGCTGGAAACTATCTATCTATAGGTCACTGAATTGGAAAACTAAATCAGTTTCAACCCAAAGAGATCCACCTGCAGGATTCATCTGTTTTGCCAATGTCCTCTGAAAAGCCCAAGAAAAAGGATAGAACATGGGTTTGTGTTCTTACAGAAGAGAAGGTGGTGCACAAGTATTCTTATGATGCATTCTCTTTTTGTTTGTTTTAAATTCCATAAAGTTTATTCATACAGATTTCAAACAAGGCTCTATTTAAAGCCAGGTATTTCTTTCTGGTCCTCCAAATCTAACAGACAGAGAGCATAATATGCCAATGTTTTCATTGAGTCAAATCCTGAGTAAGAACTGCAGAACTTCATGGCTTGCAGCCCTTAAATCATGACTGGGTATCTCTCTAAGAGGTATGCAATTACTCAAACAGATGTTATGTGCTTGATGGAGAGATTACTTGGTGAGGTTTTACAGTCTGTCAGGCAGTTCTGACTAGATAATCATAATGTTCCTTTGAAACTCTAAAATATATGAATCTATAGATACAGGAATTTTTCTGGAAGAAGCTAGTTAGTATTTCTCTCTTTCATCTATTCTTAGTTTTCAGGCACTCTCAAGATGAAAAAAATAGAAAATATCTTGCTTTCCTACACAGAAAATGAGAGAGAATAGGAAAGGTTGAAAGAATTTGTTTGCTATGGTATTTTTTCCTGGAAGTTAAATGGCAGAGGGCCTCATAAAAAATACTTCCAGTTCCAAGCTACGGGGGCTCCTAAGCATGAGAGCTGACATTGTACCTTTCTTTTCTGTATATGTTAACACATTACCCAGTGGCTCCTAAGATAAATAGTACCTTCTTTGCAGCCAGCTATGCTAATGCCCTTAGAAGTTTCTGGAGCTCATCTGCATGTTTTAAATACTGCCATCTATTCCTTCACTGTATTTTATGCTTTAGGCATGAATATGGCATTTCTCCAGGGACAAAAATGCCTTTTTCATATAAGAAAACTTGGTTAGTTTTGATATATGTATTGGATTTTTTTCTTTCACCTTGCTATTGCATTTGAGAAAGCATATTATCATGGTAACAATTTTTAGCCTGCAGCTAGAAACCAAAACCAGGTTTATATCAAGGTGAGGATTAAGGCTGGTAATTTTATAATAAGGGCATATTTATCAATGGTGTTAGCTTTGCTTGCTTTACTGTAACCTTTTGTTGAGTTTTCCTCTCATCTTAAAAATAAGCTGTCTTCTATTGTGAGTGTAGCCATAGGAATGTGACTACAGAAAATACAAGCAGTAGTTACACAATGGCTTTAATCAAAACAAAAAGTCCTGCAATTTATTTTACTAGACCCTCCTTCATTCCCTTCTCCCCAAAAGAACAAAAAGTCCACAGGCAGACCTGTTGCTCTAGGTCATGTAGGGGAGCGGAAGAAGTGCTGTCTTCCTTTTATGTCTCTGATAACAGGACCAAGTGCAACAGGAGACCCCCCGTAGATGTCTGGTCGCATTGAAGTCACTGCCAAGCTCCCATCGGTGGCGGCGCAGAACCACATCCTGGCACAGGGGGTGCAGGAACCCCTGAGGGCTGGTACCGTTTCCTTTGGCAGAGATGACAGGAGACAGAGTAGGCAGGGGGACTCGGAAGGGGCATCGCTCGGTGAGGCACTTCAACAGCTGTAGCAGAAGGATTTGAGGTTTTGTAGCTGTGTCTGTGTCGTTCTGCAGGAGCTCACGTCAGGGCAAATTCCCAAGATGGTTCACATTGTCTTGGCTTTGGACATAAAGGATATGGTGAAAGCGAGCTGACTGATAACCCTGTGACTGCGGGCTCCCACAGTGAAATAATCCACAGGACTCCAGCAGTCAGGGTGACCCAAGGGAATGCCACGATTCATCAATAAAGGACAAAGCCTGTAGTCATGACCAGGTTGGTCCACCTCCAAATTACAGCCACAGTGTCCCCAAAGAGAGCACAATATGGCGGTCCCTCCTTCCCAGGGGCTCAGGTCTGACATTGCCGGAGAGCATTAAACACAGGATTACTTGGCAACTTAAATCTGCCTAGCACCCATATACACATTGGCCCAAGATAACGCCGACCAACCCTAATCCAGTGCTATAGATGAGTCTATATGTGCCATCATTTTGTCCCACTGCAGCTGGCTGGGGAACCCTCCCTTATCCTTTTGCCAGGGGCCAGGGGAAACTCACTTACCTATCTCAGAGAGATGACAACAGATGTGCATAGGGGAATAGACTAGTCGACTATTATAACCCATTCCAGTCTTAAATTAAGACCACACCAAATTCTACTGCCTCTCCATGGACTCTCATATTGCATGGAAGGCACCAGGACAATGTCCGCTCTGGTCTGTTGGGTAGCTGCCCAGGCTGCCCTCGCCAGGGTACACGGTGGGCGAGCAGCAGCCGTATCTCAGGCCTGACAATTGTTTCAGAGTATCTCAGGTGTCCCTGTCATTGTGTATCAGATATAGCATCCACCAGCACATCACCTCACTTGAAAACTCTTTTTGGCTTTTCTGGCAAGGACCTTCTAGAGTTTGTCCTGATTGTCTGCGCCATGCAAATACCATAACACATATGGTATGGGCTCTTACCTGTTCTCCTCTACCATCCATAGTGATGGGTTTGGACCAATGCATTGCAACTGTTTGTGACTTGTGATGGTGGTTTGGTATGCTTAGGGCAGCACAGCAGCATTCAGAAAACATGACATCCACGACTAAACTATAGCCATGAATGCAGTTCTTTTCTCAGGTACCATCCACATGAGGAGTCCCATGAGTATTAGAATCATTCTGTCATACTCCAGGACGTCACTGATGTTAATTTTTTTGTGCACTTTGCACCAGGCTTCAGAGGAAAAGATGCAATGGGGAATAAGGCTTCTTCTGTAATTTGGTAAAGAAATGAATACAAGTGGCAATGCACTCTCAATTGCATAGTGATTCATCATCCTGCACAAATGCAAAGCATCTCTCTTTTCACTTCAAGACAAACAAGGCAAAACAGATACATAGTAGGAAAGCCAGAACAAGGAAGTGTCCAGGAGAATGTTCTTGTAGATGACTGTGTAAATGCCAAAACAAACAACAAATATGTAAAGAATATTACCCCATCGTCATCGTAGTTCATTCTCATTGGTAAACACAAAACCCACACAATTCTCTGCAAATGTTACTGGAAAGTATCGTGTCTAAGAAGTCGAGCTTTAACACTGGAAATACTTTAAATATTACAAAACAGATGACTTTTAATAACTCTTAAACTTGAGACATGCATTGAAAATATGATCCATATGTTCATAGCCATATATTTTGGAAAATACATATTCATAGTTGATGAAATCAGTATAATTTTGTGTGCAGTTTTTCAATTCCATCTCAAGTAATGAGAAGGAAAAAAGCTTATGAGAGTATAGTCCATTTCCTATCATTTAGTACTACCATAAAACCTACTTTTTAATTTGGCTTTTTGTACTTGCAATTAGCAAGAATATGCCATTTGTCTAGACAACAGAGTAGCTGACTGTCTGGCATAGTGTTTCTGGCATTATTAGGGTGGACTAAGAAAGCACATGACTCTTCGTTGTAAATTCTTTTCTAGCATGTAATATTTTAATACGCCATCAAAATTCTTAGGTTGGATTGCACTTAATTAACCCTCTATTCTTGACCTTGATTTTCCTTCATGGAGCTGTCTTTTTTAGAAGTAATTATAATGTACTTCATTTGGGTTAAGTAGGTTTTTTTGTTTCCTTCCTTTCCTCTCATTTCATCTCTCCTCTCCCAATATAATTTCTGCTAAGCTTTAAGTTTCAGTATTGGTGGAGAAAAACTCATTTATTAGAAGATCCTTCTCCAGATATTTCATAATTATAGTGTATATCAGATCATGGGCAAGAGGGACCTCAGAAAGGATGGTCTGAATTCTAAGGAAGCATAACTAGAGCAAGACCTGTTTCTACCCACTTTTTGTTGGTATCAGAAAACATACTTCAGCTTTAAAGGGAAAAAACCCACCAACATCAAAAGATTTAAACGGTACTGTGCAAACACCAACCCTGGTATTCACTAGTCAGTTTACACTAAACTGCAAGTGATCAGATCTTCTGCACTTCTTCAATCACTCTTTATTAAAAGTTATTGCTTCCCAGCTGAGACATATTAGCTGACACTAAGCATGTGCCTAATCTTTTGCAAATTCTCAGTAAAACAATTGCTAACCACTTTCACTTTTACAGCCTACTAGTATTGCAGATGAAGATATAGAAAAATAGTCTCTAATAATGGATAGTTATTTGATTTAGGCAATATAAACAGAAAATTCCTGATGACTTGAAGTAGATACTAATGAACGTGCAATATGCCCTTGTAGTTTACAGTTCTAGTATGAATGTAAACCATAGCATTAACAAGAGTTGCTTTTAATTCTCTCATGTCTATGTCGTATATTTCCTACCTTTCCCTCTTCCCTCAGAATTCACAACACAAAACGTATCTCAGATTCAAGACGGTAAGAACAAACCTTCAGGTCTCTAGCTTTCTCAAGAATTACATCTTTGGATGTTCAAAACAGCTATTTGAATAGCAAAAAGACCTTTTCCTCTCTTCTGCATTTTTGTCCTACTTATTTCTGAAATGGTCACCTTTGATAAAAAATTGTCCAGCTTATTCCCTAGAAAAGTTAGTGGTTTGTGTGGTGAAACAGTCTTGTCAGAAGAGACATTCACGTTCACTGTATTCATGGTTACAATATAATGTCAGATTCAGGCTTTCTTTCTAACGCTCTTATAGTCAGCAAAACTTACTTCATAGTATGTAAATGCATAAACCACTTCTGAATTCTCAGGTTAGTTTTATACTGGTGAAACTTTACAAAAAGCAATAATTTCTGCTTTATACTATTTTAAACAAAAGAAAACGTGGGCTTTTGCAGTCTTTGTAACAAAAAAAACCCCAAGTCTGCACAGTGCCTCTGTTGCTGAGATCTACATGATAAGCAGATCATCTGAAATACAGCCGGCAACCAGCACTGTTTCTCAAGTACTGAAAGTTCCTAGGCAGTATGTTTGATGAAAAACACATTGCAGGTTCATTTATCCCCTATGTCTATTTAAAATGTGAGATATAAACATCTCTTTTACAAACATACTCAACAAACCTATATCTGGTTTACATCCTTCAGTCACCGCAATGACATTTTGTTAGCTAATCCATTGTGGAACTGATTTTTAGCAAAATAGAAGCAAATTCGATTTCTTAATTTTAACCTGATCATGTAATACCCTTCCAGTAAGTCTACCATTACAGTTCTGTCTGCCTTATGTTATTGTTTTCTGGTGACAGATAGGCTGCTGTAAATACTTCTACCATAATTCATCTGCTCCAAGGGAAAAAAAAAAAGAGTTGAAAGTAAACTTTTAAATGACATGGTACTGCACCTTACAGTGTAAACAGGTCCTTCTGATTTTTAGCTCTATGAAGATAAGACAAATAAGACAGAACAAAACTCCATGCAGTGACAGGGAAGCAGCAAAGTTTGAGATCTCTGTGACTACAAAATAATAATCATCGATGACAACATAAGAGTTTTGGCACTAGGTTGCTTCTCTCTTAACTCTGCCTGTTGGCTACACACTCATCTACTGTTTTCACTCTAATTATACAGTGTTTCATATTACCTATTTAAATGAGAAAATAACTGATCAAGCTCTCTCAGGGAAAATCTAATGAAGAGAGTTCATTCCTAAATGACGCTTTTCCATGCCTTGTCTATCACATTATCCCATCAGTTGATCTCTGCAGAAAGGTAAGAAAATGGAAAGACTTCTACAATAGTTCGGTGGAAAATTCAAAACCCAGGGATTTCTCAACACTTTTAAGCAGCATCTGTGGGTGCTTCAAGTAGCCCCCGGGGCTTGGCAAGTTTGTCAATTTATCTATCAGTTGTTAGATGCAACAAGACACACTTCCTTAGGTGCATGATCTTATCTCTGCACTAGATGTTGGAAGAGAGCACAAGGACAGTAGAGGAGAACAGAATTGTCAGTGAAAAGCCTCAAATATACTGGAAGCCAGCCATTTCTAGGGATGGTTAATGCAAAAAGTAGCAAAATATCTTAATCTAGCTCTTCTCTCTAGAGTTTGGAGGCCTTTGAGATTGCAGGGATAATCCTTCATCCGGATCTAGTGAACTGGACCTAATCCTCTCCTGAGAACACACACTTTAACTTCCAAAGCTCTGAACATGGTTGCTCTCCTCTTTTAGAAATTGTCTGAAGGAAGTTGTTCTGCCAAATGCTATAAAACAGCATGGCAAATGACAATACTCAAAAGCTAGCCCAAAACTAGCTAGTGCCAATTTCAGAGATTGCTTATGCATTTTCTCCAGATCCTGTGAAATGTAAATACAGGAACAGTCCTTGAAGCAATGACTAGAGTCCACAAGTGATAAACTCGTCATCAGGCTGGAGAGTAACAGAATCACAGAAGAGTTGAGGTGGGAACGCATCTCTGGAGATTGTCTAGTCCAACCACCCTTGCTCAGAGCAGGATCAGCTAGAGAAGGTTGCCCACAGCCATGTCCAGCTAGGTTTTGAGAATCTGCAAGGATGGAGACTGCACATCTCTGGGCAACCTGTGCCAGCGCTCAGTCACCCTCACAGTAAAGAGCTTTTTCTCATGTTTAAGTGGAATTCCTCCTATTTCAATTTGTGCACATCACCTCTTGTCCTCTCACTAGATATCACTGAGAAGAGTCTGGCTCCATCTTCTTTACTCTTTCACTTCAGGTATCCATACTCATGAATAAGATGCCCCTGAGCCTTCTCTTCTCCAGGCTGAACAGTCCCAGCTCTCTCAGCTTCTCCTTGTGCAGCAAATGCTCCAAATCCTTAACCATCTTTGTGGATCTTTGCTGGCCTTGTATGTCCATCTCTTTCTTGTCCTAGGGAGCCCAGCACTGGGCCCAGCACTCCAGATGTGTCTCATCAGGACTGAGTAGAGGGGAAGGGTCACCTCCCTCAGACTGCTGGTAGTGTGCTCTGCCTAATGCAGCCCAGGAGGCTTTTGACCTTTGCTGCAAGGATACGTTGCTGGCTCATGTCCAGCCTGTCCACTGACATCCCCAGAGCCTTTTTGGCAAAGCTGCTTTCCTATTGGTCCCCAGCCTGTACTAGTGCATGGGGTTATAGAATCATAGAATCATAGAATGGTTAGGGCTGGAAGGGACCTTCAAAGGTCATCTAGTCCAACCCCCCTGCAAGGAACAGGGATATCTCCAACTAGATCAGGTTGCTCAGGGCCTCGTCCAACCTGGCCTTGAACGTCTCTAGGGATGGAGCATCCACCACCTCTCTGGGCAACCTGTTCCAGTGTTCTACAACTCTCATGGTAAAAAATTTTTTCCTAATATCCAATCTGAATCTACCTCCCTCTATTTTAAAACCATTACCCCTTGTCCTATCACAACTGGCCCTCCTGAATAGCCTCTCCCCATCTTTCCTGTAGGCCCCCTTGAGGTACTGGAAGACCGCTATGAGGTCACCCCGGAGCCTCCTCTTCTCCAGGCTGAACAGCCCCAACTCTTTCAGCCAGGGGGCTGACTCGGCATTTATCCCTCCCCAGGGGCATGACTTGGCATTTACATTTGCTGAACTTCTCGAGATTCCTGTTTACCCATTTCTCCAGCCTGTCAAGATCCCAGGTGTATCAGCCATTCTCTCCAGTTTTGTACCATCTGCAAGTTGTGTTCCTTCTTTGCTTTCTCCCTGACCTACTGCCTTAAATTAACTCTTATAAGGGAATAGAGGACTGCCACTCCTTAGAATGGCCATAAGTGTGATGTAAGCATAGTCCTTTGGGGAGTTAGATGTGGGGATTTCAACCCCTCCTGACGAAAGCAACAAGCCAATATCCCCAGCAAAGTTAGACAGCTTGTGTAAGGATAGGGACCTGTGTTTCTCTCTCAATCATTTTTAGAAAGGCAGTGACCACACTTACTTTTTTTTTCAGAGGCCCGTTCACACATTAGGCGATTTTGATGCATGTCTTGACTGGGCCTTGGAAATAGTTAGTTTCTAGATCCTGAATCCTTAAGAGACACATTCTGATTTTCTCAAACTGTGACAGAAACTGAATTTTAGGGAGCTTACAAGTCAAATGGGTCTGACTCAGTGTGCATATGTACCTCTAAAAATGATACATCAAATGAGTAGGTGCTCCAGGTTTGTAACTTTTAAACTAGGCACTTGAGTTCTGCCTAACTCCTGCTCCAAACAACTTAATAGTCTATGGGCTTCAGAGCTACAGAAGGAAAGCAAATGTCACAAGCTTTTGGTCCAAGCATATGACATATAGCCACTTTGGCCTTAGAACCCCCACGGTGTCCAATACTCCCTGTCAAACTACTGCTACAGACTCTAGAGAAGGGAGGAGAATGAGACATGAGACAGATATTGCAGTTATTTCATCCTGTCTAACACTCCCAGACAGTTCGCATCCCTGCAAATGAGTACAGTTTATGCCATACAAAAAGTATTAGAGCTACAGATTTTTATGTTTAAAAGTTTAAACAAGTATTTTTGAAAAACAAAAATAAAAATTGCAAATTCTACTTACCAGCTATCATCTCCAGCCATTTTCATTTCTGTCAAAGCTACGCAAATATGTGAAGTACCTAACCACCGGTTCCTTAATAAGCTTGTTTGGAAATCTGAAATTCAAAGAATAACATCTTCTTTTTTTCATAAGTTAACAATTTAATTGCTATCAATAAACTTCTTCATTTTCCTGCACCGCACAGTTCTGACTGTGCTAGAAGCTTTCCATGCTTTTGTTAATCCCCAAATGTGCCAATCAGATAAAATTTTCTATTTGGATAGCACTTCTTGTCTTTCCCAAGTTGTTCATAACTCTAGAACATGAGCTTTAAAATGCCAAGTTACTAAGATGTCTCTTTATCTGAGTGAACATGTGCTCAGTTAAAGCAATAGTCCCTTGTATTTCAGAGATTACCTTGAGAGAAACCGGGAAAAAATTAAAGATACGCATGAGTACTGAACTGTAATAATGAGCCGAATGTATCTCAAAGGTGATCTCAATGTATTTTAATTGTATAATTTAGTTTACTACAAATTTTATAAATCACAGACCCTTTGATTAGAATAGTTTTCAGAGCCCCGGCTTCATTTCTACAGCAGTTTCAGGCCCAACTCCTGTGTGAAGTCATTGAAATTCATCTACACAAAACATTTCTGCACCCCTACAAGGATGCAAAGGGGTCATTTTAACAGAAATACCAGCTGACAGACTTCAGGGCTCCTCTGGTGTCCTCAAGGGTCCAAATAGAAGAAAAATCTGTACCCACCTAAGAGAACCGGTGGAGGAAACATGGATAATAGGCAGAACTGTGATGCCTTCAGAAGACTGCAGACATTTCTGGGCAGAATGAAAGTGTGATTTTTGCCTTATTCAGTATTTCATCAGAATATAAGATAAGCAGTAATCAGGTAAAATACGGGACATAAGACTAGGAGGTGTTAAACAAGGCAGACTGTACATGAGAAAATGGTTCTCCCACAAGCAATAGCTTCTTTTTCTCCTGAATACAGGATGACCCTCCTATCTTCACAAGCTGAAAGAGAAAAGCATTACCAGTTTTTGGCCCACTGGCTTCTTCAGCCCAGGTTGTAACAGCTGAGTGTGGCTTGCTCTTCTCTGTGAATGCAGTCATTGGGGTAGCGCTCCTCTACCCAGTCTAGTCTTTTCATAAGGGGTGTTACAGCTGAGTCATCTCTAACTCTTGCAAATTTAGTTGTGAGAAGAAGAAGGGGACAGGCTGATTAATAGGTCATTTGATCATATAGCTTTTACGTCCTCTGAAAAGTAAGCTAAAAGAATCACTGTAGGATGCAGTATACCCTGACATTCAAAGCTTTAACAGCAGTTTGAGTTTCAACAAGCAATTCCAAGCTACTATCTTCCTACTCAGGAAATAATTTAACAGTGAAATGAATTCTTTGGAAGCTCACAAACATACAGTTCTGTGCTGTTACAAGTACTTTTAGTACTTTGATCACGTGTTTCTCAAAAGTTATCAGGTGACTACAACTAGTCAGCACTTCACAAAGGTGCTACAAGATAAAGTGGAAGATGTTCAGTGGGTTTGTTGCAGCAATATTTGCTCCTGTTGACATTTTTCAAAAATGTTTGACAGTTACTCCAGGGAAAGCTCTGTTATTCACCTTAAGACTCTCATTTTACTGTGGTAAAATGAAAGACAACCTCTTTCTTGTGCTGTAAACAGCTATGGAATTGCAAACAACTCCAACTCACTCAAGGAATGCTATGTTTTAATAGTAATTAATCCCAAATAAATACATCAGGGATTTATTTAATGTGAAATCTTTAAAATGCCATTTCTTTAAGTATAACTCCTATTGCTTCCATGACACAGGTTGGTGGGTTTGACATAACATCCATTATAATCTCATTGGTTTGTAACCTGGTCTGATTTCACTATGGAATTTTTTAGATATTGTTTCTTGACACCTTTTAGTTATAAACAATATAAAACAGAAGTCGATAATACGGCTTCTCTAGAGAAATCAGTCTCTATTTTCTAAATGCTGTCATTTTTTTCTGGTTCCGATACATATTGCTCATAAAATCAGAGCAAATAACAGTTGATCACATAAATCATATGAAAATACTAACATTTTTAGTGAAGTGACCCCTACCTGCATATTGCATGTTTGCCCTCAGAACACATTCATGGTCTGGAGAAAATCTGGAGATAATGGAAGTGGCAGTAAATGCATTCTTAGGAATACTGTATACTTCATACTACCTATTTATTTATGGTGTGGGCCAGATCCAAGATAGCAGAAAAGAAAATTAATAGCTATTTTCTGGCAGGAGAGTTTACTCCATTATTATGCACTCGATATCACAACAAAGAAGGGCTGTTTCTATTTGGGCTCTCCCAGTGAATTGACAAGACATTTGGCTGTCATCCTTAGAATTTTTGGATATACAAAACCAGGCTTAGCAATAAATATTTACATTGTTGTTTTATATAAAGCACTGTGCCAAGACCAAATGAGAAAAAGGCTTTAAACCTTCAAAAATGTTGAAGTCACATTTAGCTTTTCTCATTTAAAAGCATTCCTTTCTTTTAACTGCATTTGTGCTTCTCATTTGGGAATTCCTAGCAAGATCAAATTGTCTGAGGTTTTTAACATAATGGAAGAGAAAATTTGGAAGCTGTTGTGGAAAACAGGTTATTATCCTGTGAAATTGTTTTCTACCCAAGATTTTATAGAAGTTCAGAAGCTTAGGTGGATGTTTCAGGTCTCTTCAGTGAGGATATTTTGTAAAGAAATATTAATACCTGTCTGAATAGACCTCATTTTAAGGGTTTGGGTACTTTAGACAGTGGCTGATACAAAATCTTGAAGTGAGATTTGTGTTTGTCTAAGAAAGAGGATTGCAACTGAAGTAAGCTCAATTACTGATAAGAAATGGAAAATCTGACAGTAAATGTAGCTACAGCATTTCCTGTTTTTTTCATCAGCCGGTAGGGTAAGAGAGTATCAGGCCTAGGGCAGTGGATTTGCCTGGAGCACCCAGCTCAGGGCTGGGTAGTGCACTGCTCCATTACTTGCCGAGGTTTCAAATTTCCACCAGCTGTGACTGTGCAGGTGAGTTGTGTCAGGATGGGAATTAGACAAATATGTCACTCAGGCTTGCTGATTATGATCGAAATTTTGATCCTTTAGTATTACACTATGACATTATTTTATCCATATAGGGAAGAGATGTGCACTCGATGGTCCAACCTGTTTTTCAGGCTACTGTGCGAAAAGGGCTATCTAACAGCTGTCAGTGTTATAAATTCTCTGCAGAGCAATAGCTCTAGCAAATTTAGAGAACTGCAATAAACCGGCTTCATCTTACGGCAGTTTTAATACTTGATAGAAGCCCAGAGCACTGGAACAATCAAGCTAGAAAAATCTGATCTCCTCTCTGGGGTGACTTATCTGGCAGCGCTCAGAGAACCCGACCTAATTTCACCAGCCCTTCTTGCACTCATGCTAATATGAAATATGACAAGAGTACTTAAAAACTCTTCCTGATAAAATCTCAGAGCAAAGGGTGGCTTGCGTCTGTATCCTATCTCATTACCCCAGCAGGCAGCTATACAAACTGAGCTGTCTTAGCTGGAACCAAGTGACTCATCACTTTAAAGACAATTACAATGCTAGTGTAGATGTAAAGCGTGCAGTCTGTAGTGGTTTGAAACATTCCCTACGGCCTTAAAGAAGCTGACTGTTTATTAGTGCACATTTATATTGTTAATATTTTCCTTTTAAAGATTTATGATAATTATTCCAAAACAGTTCATCCATAGAAAATATATAAGAAGAATTTTTTCAAGAATAATTAATTATTTTAAATGATTACTAAAATAGCTAGAGCTTGCATGGTCTCTGCCACAGTTCAGAGCTCTCTTATAGGAGATTATCCGTCAAAATACCATATAGGTTATCCCAACTGGATGTTATTCAGCTGGCCTACTGGTAAAATTGTAGTAATGCTAGGCAAGCTGATATCACAGAGAGTTGTTGTTGTTGTTGTTGTTGTTGTTGTTATTATTATTATTATTATTATTATTATTATTATTATTATATCATCATCATCATCATCGTCGTCATCATCATCATACTGGCCTGCTTGATAAGATATCCTTTATTAGACTTGTTAGACTTCATATACATTTATGGAGCTGAAATAAAACACCAGCATTTCAAAAGTTATTCCTAGACCTGGTGCAGCATGATGTGATTGTCCGTCACACCACTGGTAATGTGGGTGTGATGTTTACAAGTCTCTCAGGAAAGTTGTGTTGCTCACAAATAACACTGGTGAAAAGATATTTTTGGAAATGTCATCATACACAGCGTTTTTTACCAGCGGCACTCTTGCACATCAGACTAGTGCTGTTAGAAGTGTGTTCATAGCGCCATTGTTAATCTGAGAAGCTTCCATGATTGCTACAACCCATATGTGCTTAAAATAACCAGGATGCAAGTTCCATAAGGCTGTGGTAATAAAATCCCCACGTAGAAGTGCATTGATAACACAAATTAAAATCAGAATAAATACTGGAGTACGAGGGCACGGAAGAACATGGAAAAATATGAAATAACATGGAACAGCATGGAGCAATAGAGCAACTGCTGCTTTGATGAAAAGGTAGGTGCCACCAGAGAGCCAATTGTGGAATTTTAGCCTCAAGAAAGTGATCAGTTTTATTAGCCAATGAATTATATTTTCATTCTGTATGATGAATTCGATGGCTATTGGATCAAACAGTGTTTCAAAACTACAGATATTTGATCAGTTGGTACTCCATATGTCAACCTGGTGAGTATGTATAAGCAGCCGTCTGATAAATTTCAGACTCTGAAATGGAAAATCACACTTCATGTGTCAATGAACCTTGTTTTTTGATTCTGCTCCTCTTATAACTAAAACTTTTTCCATGCTACCTATCAGCACAGTGTAGCTTATTGACATTTTTAACTTCTAAGTGGGATGTAGAGCTCTAAACATGTTTTTCTTTTAAAATTTGTGAAAAGCAACTAAGAAGCTGTAGAAGCAAAGGTCTCTTGGCATATACATACTTACTAGAGTGAAAGGGAATTAGTCATATAAGCCAACATTTTAAAATCCTTCCAAACTAAGATTAATTACCAGATGTTCCAGGACCTTTATCATCAGCCCAGTCAGTCCTGATGTCCTTGCTTTGAGGTATATGTCTTAGTTGTCTTTTTGGCACAGTAAATTATTTCCTGGAGGGCTTCAAGGGCTGCAGTTACATGACCTTTTGCTTGAACTGATTTTACTGCACACATTTTTAGGCTACGGGAAATGTGAGAAGTCTGTATGGTTTCTTTTGATTATAGTGCAATCTGAAAAGTATCACCACAGGAGTCTAATCTGTCTTTGCTCTAAATGCATGGGGATTAGTGCTAACACACATTGCATGCGAGACGCACTCACATTATCCAGAGAATGGCCAAGTATCACTTCCCATTCATGAAATCCTGCTGTGTTTATCTTAGGGCATTTTGGCCTCATAGTTTCCATGTATGTAGTCATAGCCACATGGAGCAATCTTCAGTTAAACCATTTCCCTTCTAAAACAATAAGGAAAATAAACACCAGAAATGTCAGGGGTGCTCTGAGAGCACTGGGCTTAGCTCACCTGTGAGCTTCGGCATGTCTCCCGCTATAGCCAAGGATGACACAGGCTGCACCCATAAATCAGAGCTAGTTTTACAATAGCTGGCCAGCACAGAAGAGGCATACTTGCAGCAGAACGGAGAGCAGTATGTACCAGCTACCTGAGTACTACCAGCTTGTTCAGGCTGAATTCACAGCCCTCGCTGAACCCCATGGCGTTCCTCTTATCCGATCTGGCTCCCTTCGGCCTGTTGCAGCAGGGTCTTCTGGCTGCCCGGCGACACGTCGTGAGACACTGTTACACACTTAGCTAAACCGTGTTGTCACAGACCAGTTGTTGTTCCACAGCAGGATTTCATTTACCCTTGGCTTCATAAGTCACTGTGGATCAGCAGTGGTGTTTCAAAATCATTTTGAAGCAGGGGAGAAGGTGATGAAATAACTCAGATTTCCAATTTGCAGCAAGTTGCTCTCAGCAAAGCCACTGGCTGACAAATATTTAACAATTCATATGGGTTTTTTTTCACTAGAAATGTGAAGATGTGATCTATCTGCAGATGTAGTTTATTCACAATATTAATAACATCTTGGGGTATTTTTACAGAGCACAATGTAAGTTGATAAGAGACTATGAAAACGCCTCTTGACAAGGCTGATGCTTGTTAATCACAGGTTCCACAGAGAAGTGTAATTTCTTACTGACAAAGATGCAAAGAAGTTTCAAAGATCATGTTGTCTTTGTCCGAAACACCTAACAAACAATGAAGGGTGCTGATTGTACTTCTGCGGAAGTATGGCCTCAGGGCTTCACACTTTCAGACTTGTAGTACTGCTCCAGCACCACAGACAACTTGGTAGAGTCCACAGCCTGTCAGGCTGGGATCTGTTCACATGTTAACGATGCGATTTTCCTGTTGCTAGCCTGGATGGCTAAGACTAAAACGGTTTGGAAAAGATTTTATGTTTTAAAACAATAGCTTTTCATCAAATAACACTTCAGTCTGTGTTTTCAATTTTCAAGTCTTGCAGGCTTTTATTCTTTTTACTCTACCAGCAATTTTCTTTTTTTTTGTTTTTCTTTTTATTCATTTTTCTTTATTTTCACCAAACTTGGCCTTGGATCACAGACAGCTCAACCTAGGCTAAGGCTAACAAGTGGGGTTTACTGTATCTTTTTGTCAATAAAGTTGGCAATCTAGTCCTTTTTTGTACATAAGATAAACACATGTACTTGCATCTAATAAAATCATTCAATCATAAAATCATGTACCTGCATCTAATTACTCTAAAGATATTTGACTCCAGTTGTTTGGGTGATGACAGTGATTATGCAGCAAACAATTTTAAGATGCTAAACCTTGAAAGACTGGGGTTTAGTTTAGGGGGGATTTTTTTTGGTTTTGTGATAAACTGATCTTATACACTCATTTAATATGGCTGATCATCAACTTTGAACTTAACATGATGCTACTTCTACCTCTCTGAGCCCTGAAAATCTAATCAGACTACCCTCTCATAATATTTCATGTGTTACCTAGGTTTATTCTCAAGTAGTTTCCTTACTGAAGCATATGTTTAGTAAGGAAGATGTGGAAACGTTTGTGAATGCTGTATGTTCCTTTGCACTGATGGGTTGCAACACATCATTTTACCAGCTGGACTAATATATTTTTTTAAGAATTTAGAATAGGAATTATTTTTCAAATATTTTGCTTTTATAGGCTCTTGTACTTGTATGCTACATTTACAAGCAATCTCTTTTTAATATTTGTGATGCTCATAAGTAAAACTATGTATGTGCATAGACAAAATATGTATAGTAACTGTGCTGAAAGAGTTCTGGTTTCTGTTTTAATTTAAGAGTATTTTGGTTTCTAATCTAACATGTCTTTTATTACTCAAAACCCACAAAGGGATATTTTTAGATATGTAATATCAACTTTATTTACCACTCATGTTTTCAACACTGTTTGTCATATTTTTCTGGTTTGAGTCAATTTTTTTCTTCTTTGATTTGACAATCGAATTAAATTTTCTCTAAAAGATTTGTGGTATCTCTGAAATTTAAGCTACTTCTAAAATAAAAAGTCTGATCTAAAAATGGAATTACTGTCATAAAATGTGATCTGAATTGAGGTTCCACAGTAGTAAAGACCAAACCTGAAAAATCCTTGCTGAGATGCCACGTGACCACAGAGGCACTCAACTCAATGGGCACTGTACTTCTTTTTAGAGTTACACCTATGAGCAAAGACTAGGTAACATTTTTTCCTAAGAAACACCTATAAGGATGTTTAAATCTGCATTATTTAGCTATTAGGAGGTTCCTGCAAGCATCACGCATGGTCTATTCTGAAAACAAGGTTCCTTGGGACTAAGAATGTGGGGAAGAGTAAATATTAGTTTTTAATCTAACGGTTGAATATACCAAGAAGATTGAAAAATCCTGAGATTTGATTCCTGTTCTTAAAGGACATTTTAATTCATCCAATGCCTATTTTGGTTAAAGTCGGAAGAGTCTCACCTTGGAAACCTTTAAAGGTTCTGTAATTCTATTTCCTGATCCTTAAGTTACAATTTCACTGGCTTGTTATACTATTATTTCTAATCAACATCAGAGATCTGTGGATGGTTTCTTTCCGAGCAAGAAATCATAAATAAAAACATCTGAAAAAAGATTGCATTTAAATTATACAGTGCAAGACAATTAGAAAAATACTAATTCTATCAGACATTCAGAATAATAAAAGCATTAAATGTCCTGGAATACAGACTTTTTGTGCTTGAAAGATACCTATCTTGAAATTGTTTTTTTCTTTCCTAGTTGAAGCATGGTAGCAAACATATAAACTGATGAATTTTCTTACATCATACAGAATTCAGCTACGCAAATGAAGAGATTATATATAAACACTATACTAGATTGCGGTAAATAAACTTTTATTCCGGTTGCAAACAGCAACTTGAATGCTAACTAAATAGACTTTATAGACTGTTATTGCCCAAGAGCATACATGTAATCCAAGAAAAACAGAGCCGAGACTCAGCTATGTTGTAAGCTGTGGGTGCAGTGTGGAGTAGCATACGTTTTGGCAGCAGCACTTTGTGAGGAGTACTTATGAGAAGCACCTAATCTGTTTCTGAAGTCTCAGAGCAAGAGCTATATAGGAAGTTTTTTTCTCCTACCTAATCATCATGTTCTGCCTGACACTTTGGTGTGCACTCTGTTTGCATTGCTAATTGGTAAGAAAGGCATGTAAAAGCCCTTATTACAACCTTAACCAACTTTAACCTTGTTTATTTAAGGGGAAAAAAAAAGGAAGAAAGATTATCTAGTATACTTACACTGGCAAAGGTTCCTAATAAAAGCCCTTTTAGTTTACACTAGTGGTTGAAAAAACACTGCTGTCAAACTAATGCTTCTTCCAGAAGGAACTACACAGTAAATGCAGTTGGAATAGCTGAATGGATGACCACCCTCAGCTGGCCACTGTGCTGCTTTAGGACATTGCTGCCTCAGCAATAACAATGGCCAAATGACTGTTTTACTGGTTGGAGAACTATTGCACTCAACACATGAGTGAGAACCAAGAATTAATCTTGTTTTAAATTAGCATACTGGATTTGAAACAGCAGGAGTTCAGGAGTTGATTCATGAACCATAGTTTGGCTGCAAACAGCTAAAATTTTGGTCCTGACTATCTCCCTGTGTTTCCTGTCATTGTGTCCTTTATGCTTAGTGACATATATATTAAAACTGAATAAAACAGAATTGTTTTTGGTAAAAGCATGCCGTAGTGATATTTCTCAAAGAAAACAACCTCACAGTGGACCAAACTGCAAATCCTTTAGCACTTAATAATGGGATTCACACTGATAAGTAATTCTTATGACATTGGCCATATTGCTTATGCAAGTAGCCATTCACTGATGTATTATTCTGTTGAGACTTACTCTAACACTGTGGTGGCTTTTTTCATGTGGGTTTGATCTATTCTAAACATTTTGTGTCAGCCTGTAGAAATGAAAACAAGTTTTTCACTGTGTATTGAATAGTCGATGAGCATTTGGAAGATATAAAAATATTTACTGCAGTAAATATTGAATTAGTTTGTGTAAAGTGCTTTGGAATACTTGCATGAAGTAAGAATTGTGTCAGTGTTTATAAGACATAATGCAATATATCTAATGAAAAAGAAAACTTATTGCTTGGGATACTGGCATCCAGTTAAAAACTTATGTAGAATACCTTGTAACTCATGACAGATTCTACAAAGCTAATGAAGCTACTTACATGAATGATTTGCAGGACTCCTTTTGGTGTCTTTATATACAGCTCATTCACAAATCTAGCAAAACCAGGGCTTAAGTAATAGATGAAAACAAATTGTTCTCTTTTTTGATGCTTCTGTCTTCAGGTGGGCATCGAAAATTGCATTACAGTAAGTAGGACTAGTAGCGAGGGCTGGTCTTAATGGTTACATCCAAAATTGCTTTTCTTACTACTAGAACATGGCTGTATTGTCCCCCAAGTTCTCTAGCCAAATCTGGATGTCAGCAAATGAACAGGTGATCCTGCTGAGAGATGACTCAGCTAGGAACCTGATGACCTGATGAGATGCATCTGCGAGTCCTGAGGGAACTGGCAGATGAAGTTGATAAGTCACTATCCATCATATCTGAGAAGTCATGGCAGTCCAGTGAAATTCCCAACAACTGGAAAAGGGGAAACATAGCCCCAGTTTTTAAAAAGGGAAAAAAGGAAGACCCAGGGAACTACAGGCCAGTCAGTCTCACCTCTGTCCCTGGCAAGATCATGGAGCAGATCCTCCTGGCAACCCTGTTAAGGCACATAGAAAATAAGGTGATTGGTGACAGCCAACATGGATTCACTAAGGCCAAATCCTGCCTGACAAATTTGGTGGCCTTCTATGATGAGGTTACGGCATTGATGGATAGGGGAAGAGCAACTGACATCATCTACCTGGACTTATCCAAAGCATTTGATACTGTCCCACACGACATCCTTGTCTCTAAACTGCAAAGACATGGTTTTGATGGATGGACCACTCGGTGGATAAGGAATTGGCTGGATGGTAGCACTCAAAGCATTGTGGTCAACGGCTCGATGTCCAAGTGGAGGCAGTGACGAGTGGTGTTCCTCAGGGCTCAGTACTGGGACCAGTGCTATTTAACATTTCGTTAGCGACATGAACAGTGGCATCGAGTGCGCCCTCAGCAAGTTTGCAGATGACACCAAGTTGTGTGGTGTTGTGGACACGCTGGAGGGAAGGGATGTCATCCAGAAGGACCTTGACAGGCTGGAGAGGTGGGCCTGTGAGAACCTCATGAAGTTCAACAAGGCCAAGTGCAAGGTCCTGCACATGGGTCGGGGCAATCCCAAGCACAGATATAGGCTGAGCAGAGAATGGATTGAGAGCAGCTCTGAGGAGAAGGACTTGGGGGTGCTGGTGGATGAGAAGCTCAACATGAGCTGGCAATGTGCGCTTGCAGCTCAGAAAGCCAACCATATCCTGGGCTGCATCCAAAGAAGCGTGGCCAGCAGGACACGGGAGGTGATTCTGCCTCTCTGCTCTGCTCTCGTGAGACTCCACCTGTAGTACTGCATTCATCTCTGGATTCCTCAACAGAAGAAGGGCATGGAGCTGTTGGAGCAGGTCCAGAGGAGGGCCATGAAGACGATCTCAGGACTGGAGTAACTCTGCTATGAAGACAGGCTGAGAGAGTTGGGGCTGTTCAGCCTGGAGAAGAGAAGGCTCTGGGGACACCTTATTGCAGCCTTCCAGTGCCTGAAGGGCGCCTACAATAAAGATGGAGAGGGACTTTTTACAAGGGCATGGAGTGATAGGACAAGGGGCAATGGCTTTAAACTGAAAGAGAGTAGATTTCAATTAGATATCAGGAAGAAATTTTTCACTCTGAGGGTCGTGAGGCAGTGGAACAGGTTGCCCAGAGAAGTTGTGGCTGCCCCATCCCTGGAGATGTTCAAGGCCAGGTTGGATGAAGCTTTGAGCAACCTGTTTTAGTGGAAGGTGTACCTGTCTGCGACAGGGGGGTTGGAACTAGACGATCTTTGAGGTCCCTTCCAACCCAAATCATTCTACGATTCTATGATTAAAGATTAATTTGGAAAATACCATATGATTTCAGACAACCTTCATATATGCCTTTGATATAGCTCTAAAACTAAGTTAGTTTAACATAATATCTATGTCAAGCATCACTTAAGCAAGCTATGCTTTAAGATTGTCTGACTAGTTATTTTGGAGTCTGAACCATATCCATTTCACTAAAACCAGGTTGTTAGAAGAAAATAAGAGACTTTGATGATGGAGTTTCTCTGCTTTTGTGAGCTTTGAATGTTGCCCCAAAAAAAGACTGTAAAATCTCATCCTGAATTTATTTTGTTGTCAGGAAAAATAATTTAATGTACAGAAAAAATTCCTGATCTGCTTGAGGAGGAAATTTGTTAAGGCTTTGTTCATTATCACTTTCTAAAATTTATATTTCTTCCTCTTGAGCTACAATATGCTCCACATATCTTTGTAGAATTAGGGCTGTGGCTAACAAGCTGCTGCTTTAGTATTTGTTGCCATGGAACTGCCTCTGCCTATTGAATTCACCTGGGCAGACTTCGGATGGCATACTGAAGTTAATTCAATCTGTCACTAACACGTGTCTTCAGTGACCACAGAATTTCATAAAGGCTGTAAGGAAAAGCAAGTCCTGTTCAGATTTCCTGTTAAAAGATTGTTTTAGGTAATAGTAAAGGTTCATTTTTTCATGGGATGCTTTGTGAGATGATTGATGGCCTGACATTCCCTCTTTGAAAGAACAATGTTTTGTCATTGCTGTTCCTTGCTGCCTTTTTCAGAAATAGCCATTCAGAACTAGTCCAAGAGTGGATGTGGACGTCTCTTACCATGGCTGTCACCAGGAGCAGCAGCAGTGGTAGTATGGCATGGTATGATTTTTAACGTCCTTGGTGTCACACACTTGGACACCAATGCATTAGCTGTTGGCTTTCAATAGATACATCATTTAAAAAGTTAGTCCTTTCCTACTATTTTTATCAGTGTAATTCTCTCATGCAAAAAACAAGGTATTATGTCTATTTCAAGCTATTTTTCCTACAAAATACACCAAGGCAAAATTAAAGGGAAATTTGTTTTCTTAGGATCTAATGACATAACAAAACCATCCAGATTTGAGAAACGTCGTAGAAAGTACTTGAGAGTGTATTTTAAAATACTGGTTTCAAAATAATATTAAAGCACATATTTAGCTACAAACTGTATAGTAAATCTGACTGATGCTTGTCACAGTTTTCTTCTTTGCACATGACTAGAAACAAAATGTTGCTATTAGGCTTCCAGCATTTTTTTCTGCAGAAGTCATATGGGATACCATCGTGATGTTACAATAAAAACCTGTCATCTCAGACAAACCTGGTCCTTAGGTTTTCGAAGCATACTTCAAGGACAGTTATCTCAATAACATGTAGGGCAGCACAGAATCAGAGGGGAAGATGGTGAAGTCTTACGCACTTTTTCATGTTTCTGTTTTCAGGTGGACAAATGTTTCTCTTAAAATTTGACTCTGGAAATAGATAAGGTGGTCTTAATGGCAATTAATTGACTGTGGCTAAAATAGAATTTCCATCATGGTATTAATGTGACTGCTGATATCTTATTTTGCAAAATCATTTTTCTTATGACACTTGAAGGCTGGTAAAGCTTTATTGAAGATTGCTTTCTTACAAAATGAGAACTTTAATTTCGGTAAAGATTGGGAGGCAGTTGAGTAAAAGAAGCTTAGCAGTAAGGGAGGAAAAAAAGGAACAAACAAAAGCTTGAAGACTTGTCTTTCCTCCCTCTCCTTTTGCTGCATAAACTCAAAGTAATTACCAAAAATTACTTTTCACAAGCCAAACCAACGTTACTCTGCAGTAATGTTTTCAAAACTGACTCTGATTGCAGCTTGATGTTTATAGCTAAGCTGCTCTAAGGGCTGGTATGCTGCCAGGGAAGAATTTCTGCAACCCTGCTCTAAGCTAAGTATTCCTGCTGTCCCCCCCTTCCCCTTTCACTCTGGCGGTTGCACTTATCAGACTTCATGGTAAGATGGTTCATGGAGATAAAGCTGCAGAGAATTAACCCTACAGAAAGGTAATTAATTTTCTGCTACATTTTGCTTTTAACTCTTGAGCTGAGTCCCTCGTGCTCAGAGAAGCACAAGTGGTGTGCAATGGAGGATCGAGTTAGGGCAGCCAAGGCGAGGAGGGAAGGCAAATGCTTGCTGTCAAAATCAACTTAATGGTAACGCGGAGCTGTGCCATCAGCGATCCGCGCTTCAGATCTGTGCACATATAAATTGGCAAAGAATATGTAAGCTCTTAGATGTACTAACTCTGCCAACAACCTTGGTAACGATGAGCTGTCAACCATGTTGACGGTTTTGCAATCCTCATACAGATTAGAGGTTGTCATTGTCTTTTCTTAAACCATTTATTGTGAATGAAGTTTTGTTTCGATGCCACAAGTAAATGATTGTTGGGTGGAAAAAAAAAAATGTCTTCCCTAAAGCAGAAAGCCCAAACTGAGCACAGGGCTTAATGAAGGGTAGAGGGAAGGCCAACCTCAAGGAGCTGGGAAGAGCTCGGATGCCGTCCGTGGACACAGGCCGCAGGGTCTATTAAAAGCTGTCTCTCATGTCAGTAACTCACATGGGCTGAGCATATTTGTGGGTGAGAGTGCTATAAAGCCTTTTTGTGCTCTTGCGATTCAAATATTTAATAAGAAGAGAGCAATAAGGCTATAAATAGGAACACCATAGTTGGTAAGGACTGGGGACACAGAAGGGGATATGTGGTCTCAGTTATAACAGAAGGGCAAAGAAAAAGGAAAGAAAGTACCAAACGAAAGGAGCAACATCTGCAGGAGTGCTTAATCAAATATGAACTTTGTACACAACCCATCGACAACTACATTGCCTCTCGCAAAGCGAACAGCTTGTGAGCAGGAGCGCGCCTTTTTTGGTCACGTTTTGCAAAGGGCTGAAAATATGTGCTTAGTAGGTGTTGTGGCTTTTGCAAGTATTGCGAGCCTTCCTGTGCACCCGGAGCATTTTTGCCAGTGTTTGTATCTTGCTCCTATCTTCCATCATGTAGAAACCCTGCTCCTCGCAATTCCCAGAATATATCAGAACAACATCAATCAAGGTTTTGCTGCAACGCACTTATACGCTACGGAATAAAGCATAATACAACACGAGCTGGAAGAACGGAGCCGTTCATTAAATCTAGCCAGGCGGTGCTGTGCTCGATACAGACTGATAATAGATTCACAAGTGAGCCTGTCTGGAGCGGTTTTGTTCAGACTTGCTGTGTGAAAGATAAAGTGCAAAAATTAGAGGAATCTCTTTAATTTGCACTTGTGACAGCCGGCTTCCAGTTTATCACTGGAGAAGAAGATGAACTATGTCTGTTCCAAGATATTAAATCCAGGTAGCCGAGTGAACTCTTGTTTTCACAATATTGAATTTCTAGCTATAATGCATTTTAAGGAGGAGGTGCCACGGAGTGTTAGATGGCCAGCTCTTCTTTTTAACTAATATTCTTAAAGCAATTTGCTATATCAGGGCTTTAAACATATGCTCAATTAGAAGCATTTTAGTAGTTTCATAATACTCATCATAAGCTCACCAGCCTGCATTTATGCAAGCTTTTAATGTTCTCCCTTGGCTCTAAGTTATTAGCTTTTAGCTGCATTTACACAAATATCAGCCAACCATCCTAGGCCTATTTTAGCACATTTAGGTGGAGGTTACAGACTAAATCAATCCTACACTCACTGTACATGTGTGCAAAGGTTAAGACACGGTGCTGACACCACGTTCTTTTATTGGTGGTAAAGGACAATTAAACACACAAAGTAATGCAGTGCTCCTTGCTGTAAAAGAATATCTGATCTTTCAAACAACAACAACAAAAAAGCTCATTTTTTTTTGCCACTTAAATCAGGTTGTCTTCTTTGTCAGCCTAAGGTTTTGGGGTGTTTTAAAAAAAAAAAAACAAAAGCAAAACCAAACCAAAACAAAAAGAACCACCAAACAAATAGCTTATCTTTTCTTCTGGTCTTCTAACATTCACATGTTCAGAAAAATCCAAATAAGCATGCACAACACCTCTCCATTGCAGATAAAGCGTAAAAAAATGCAGCAGAGTGGTTTTTCTGCTGAGAAGTGGTTAGGCATAGCAGGTTGTTTTCCCCTTGAGAAAGAACAAGCAATTTGGAATCTCTGCATATTGTTTTTACACATTGACCCTTATCCTGGAGCAGATGTGGCCAAAAACAGCATGCAGAGGGATGACTGCACGCGTATGTGTTCAGCTGAAGGATTTTTGCTGCACATTTCAAGGTTGGAGAACTCTGTTCAACTGCTAAACAAAAGGAGCGAAACTGAGTAACATACAATTATTTTTCTAGGCTAAACTTCTAGCAAATCATTACATCAAGTCAATGAATGATAATTGCTACTAAAGAAGAGTTAGGTAGAATGTTTTTTTCTCAGGAAGAAAAATGAAATAAACTTACTAGAAATTTGGAGGTGATTAGTGTGTGTGTGGGGTTTGATTTTTTTTTAGAGAAAACTGTACCACACAACTATTTATATTTCACTATATTTTTCTAAGTTACTAAGTTTCCTTTTGTTTATTTGTGCCTTAAAAACTTCTTTCCTGAGTCCCTGCTTTCTACAGCCCTTGTATGTGTGTATATAAACAAGCAAAAGCATTATCTTTATCTTTTTACAAAGGAAAAAAAAGAAGATAAAGTAATTATAAAAGATGTAAGACTTAGCAAACAAAAAATGAACTTCATTTGATATATTCAAGCTCTAATTTACGAGGGAGTAGAAATACCCTTTCAACACAGATACACAATTTATGGTTTTAGAAACTAATGCTTCCAAAATGATCTCTACTGCTCTTAAAAATGGTATACTTAAAAAAAAAAAAACCGCTGCATTATTTATGTGCTCTTTACGAAGTGAAAAACTCAAGAGGGCGATATGAAGGACCACAGTTGCATGATTAAATAATTTTCACTCCCTTCTCTGCATGAGAGAGGATAGGCGATCTCTAACAGACATCTGAAAATTTACCAAGTGAATGTACTGAATCATGGTGGATCAAATGCCTTTCATAGAGAATGGTTTGAAACAGAAGGATGGATGGTTCCAAAGCCATAAAGGTGTTAGAAGTCAAAGCTAACACCTTTCGATAACAACACCCCACTTAGCAATCATTAACAGGAATACTGTGGTTACGTTATTTCGTAAATCTTTATTTATGCATTATTCTTCCGTAATTATTCTGATGGTCACAAAAAGAAATTCCATTAAAACAACCTGATTTGGAAGTGACAAAGAAATAACTACCTCAAGGCCTACATTAGAAGGTGAAGTATGCATTCTTCCCAGCAAACGTGTAAAGAGAAAAAGTCTTTTTGGTTATAGCCACTAAGAGAATATCTGGAAGCAGTCCAGAATCTAGCATCTTTATAGTTTCAAGATTATTCAGCATCTCTATTGAACAGTTTGAATGAAATGTAAGCACATAAACAACATTATTTTCACTTAAAATTAAGGGGTTTTTTTGCCATTGACAGCAACTTGGACAAAATTCTAGAAATTAGTTTTGAAAAATGTGATGTCAACTTAGCAAAATGAAGTGTGAAACTTCTTGGACAAATGAAAGTTCTCAAGCTCCTTCAAACCTCAGAGCACTTCCACTTGCAGGGAAAGCCAATTCCTTTGCAAAATATGGATAGTTCCTGCAGGATATTTTCACTATTCATATGAAAAAATCTGTAGGGGTAAGCTAATTCAAGGAGGAAATTTATTAGCTGTTATGAAAAATAAATCAACCACACAACTGGGAGAAAGCTTGAAAGTACTTCTTAAAGTTGAACTGGCTTTTGTGCTGGTTTTAGTTCACTCACTTCTTTTCCTATATGTGACTATTATAATGCTCTTAGTAATGGTTGTGATTTTAAGAACACAACGTTAGGCCACTCAGACATTCTGTACTGATTTTTCACTGTTTACAATCAACTGATAAGAGATTTCACAAGCAATCACACAAGTTTCCCTCTCGAGCTGCGTGCAGCACAGCTAGGTCTAACCCAAAGATGACAATAAGAGGTATCAAGTCTTCCTCTACGAAATCTTCTCTGACTATAAGTATCAGTCCACTGCATGCTTATGTGGTCAGAGGGTTTAGTCTCCATTGGTACAGTCTTAAAGTTGGATTTTGTTTCCAAGAAATGAACGATAGATACTCCAGGGGTGGACAGCGATTTTCTCGGGTCAGGTTTTGAACAGGTCTTTCACAAGCCTCCTGTGGGGTACCTGATAACACGATTGAAATCGCACTGCTATAGGTTATCTAAAATCAGACAGAGGGCTTCATCTCACCTGCTAGCTAGGAATTACTCATCCCTTGTTGACGTGTGCGCGGGAACCTCCAAGAAGTACAGGAAGACACTCTATCAACAAGACAGACCCATAGAACTTTCTCTTTGGAAAGTGCAGGCTTGTTCACCAAAACCAACCATACCCCATGGCTCTGGCTTCGGTACGGGTCAGGGACGAGCAGCACCTGAGGGCAGAGGGAGGGGTGCACCCTGCTTCCCCCCGCTCTCCCGGGAAGTGCTGCCTGAGGGGAAGCGGCGCGCCTCTCCCACCGCGCGGGCCCCAACTGCGCCCGGCCGCCGCCACTGCCCGAGCCGCGGAGCTGCCCGACGGGCGGGACGCGTCGTTCGCAAATAATTTACTGACGGGAGCGAGCGCCTCCCGCCCGCGGCCGCGGCGAGGCTGACCCAGCCCGACAGACACCCACCGGCAGACCCACCCTGCCGCGGCCCGGCCGAGCGGCGGGCAAAAGCAGGGCCCGATTCCCCCGCCCCCCCAAGCCCCAACTTTCTTGCTCGCCCCTCCGCCGCGGCCGCGCAGCCCTCCGCCCCCGCCCCGCGGGAAAGCAGGCACCGCCCCGCGCCCGCCACCCAGTAGCTGCCGGGAGGGAGATGCTCGTTGTCACTTTCCCTCTTCCCCACGCACCGCCCCCTGCCCGCCCCCCGCGCCCGGCGGCGGCGGTGCCCGGTCCCCCGGCGCCGCACTGGGCCGCGCTGGGCTGGGCTGGGCTTCGCTTCGCTGCGCGCTCCCCGCCGGCAGCAGGCAGGGCCGCGCCGCCGCCCGCGTCCGCCCGCACGCCCCCTCCCCCGGCATGGCCGGGCGCTGAGGGGCGTCCCGCCGCCCCGCCTCGCCTCGGCTCGGCTCGGCTCGGCTCGGCTCGGCACGGCTCTGCCCCGCCGAGGGGCTCGGCGCCCAGCCGCCCGCTCTCCTCGCCAATGGTCCAGAGCGACATGTCCAAATCGCCTCCCAGCCCGGCGCAGGAGGTGCAGATGGAGCTGCTGGACAACCCCCTGCCCGCGGCGGCGGCAGCGCAGGTACCGCGGGCGCGGCGGGTCTCGGCCGGCAGCCCGGGGCTGCGGTGGCGGGGAGCGGAGCCGGGAGCGGGGCGGAGGAGCCGGGCCGGGCTGGGCTCCGAGGGCTTCACCCTGGGCAGCGGGCGGCAGGCTGGGAGAGGCGGGGACGGGAGCGGCGGGGCTGCCGGAGCTCCCCGTCCTTCAACTTCTGCTTCCCGTCGTCAGAAAAGTTTGACGGCTTTCCTAAGGCGTCTGAAACCCCTGTCCTCCTCCCCACCCTAAATGACACTTAATCAACATGCACAGCGCGATGCTCTGTGCCATAGAATCTTCTTAGGTCGAAAGTACCTTGCCATTGTCGAGAAGATGGATATGTAAGAATACGTTGCAATTAAGTTGCTCTTCTGTGCATGTATTAGCCCCAGGTTAGGGCTGTTTTTCCCTGCTCCAGTAACCTGTTGTATTTGTACCTGGCACGTACCACGCACTGCTGAAACCTTCCTGGTCTGTTACACAGGCTGGTAACAGTCTGTTTTGATGGGGGGAAGCGACTCACGCTGGTTGTTGAGCAGGAATTTTGGGGAGGCTGAAGGTGTTGAGTACGCTGCGGATTTAAGCTGCTCGATGACCGTGCAGAAGGTGGTTGTAGAGTCTGAAATTTTAAACAACTCGCTCCATGTGCACTGCGTTCAGGTGGATGGATGGAGAGAGGGAGGCAGGGCATGGATGTTTGCACACTTGGTGAAGACTTTATATTTTGAAAGGTGGTTCCTGTTTAACATATGAATGTTGCATAAGATCTTCGAGTTTGCAATAGTTGGCTACAAAGACTTACGGTGCTATTTTTAAACCCAGTAAAAGAGTGGTAAAATCTGATTGCGTGCATTTTAAATTGCAAGCATGCTTGTTCTTGTTAGGGCAGAGTTTTTTTCCTTTTGGGGTGGCAGTTTTTACCGCTACTGCCAAAGCTATCTCTGATGCTTTATTTTCTTTGAGAAGGTGGTCCAGTTTCATCACAGAAGTGCTCAATTGCCAGAGGAAAATGCTGTCAGAAGACTCACTAATTGATCCTTACTTACGGGGAACCAGTGACAGCAGAACAAAATCCAGGCACTGAAACAGACTATGCTAAGCTAAAAACGAAAAAGTGTCTCTTTGGATGTGAATTTGACTGCAGCCTCCAAGTGCGGAACAGACATTTCAGTAGGGCCATATGCTTTGCCAGCTTCTCCAGAAGCAGTGGCAAGGGAACTAATTTCTGACCTACAATCCCCTCCTTTTTATATCTTTTCAGCCCTAAGCACAGAATTGGCAACTGTCAAATCATATGGTGCTTCAATGCTGTGGACAAATGTCAAATACTGATCATGAAATTGATTTTCAGCCCTCCTTTTAACTAGGCATAAAGAACCTCTGTTTAGAGACGAAGGGTAGTTTGCTAACACACGCATCATTTACGTTTCTAGTAAACTGTTTTGTAGAATTGGTTTCTGAACACTCGTAGCCAAGCGAGCCACTTTTTAAGACAATAATAATGCAGCTTTTTAGTTCCGGGAATATTTTTTGGTTTTTGAAACCAAAGCCATTAGGCGAAACAAGAACCACATCTTCTCCATATGTCCATATTCTACTTGTATGTAAATCTTTGGTGTAGAGGAAATAAGATTATGAAAGCAGAAGAGCCCTTTTCTGAATAATAATGTTAGTTAATTCCTTAGCAAGCACTGCATTGAGAGACAATTATTCGGATTTGAATTTTTATTCCATTAACATGATTTCTGAAAAATCAATATTGTAAGATCTTGCTGCTTTAGAACATACTCAGGTGAGAAGGAGAGGCATAATGAGAACATGTGAATCATCAAGTAGATTGCCTAAAGGTACTTCAGTTATGCCCACCGCTATCTTTTTCACTAAGGTACTTGCGTATCAATCCTGGAAACATTTCATGCTAAGTAATGCCTCAGGAAAAAAAAACAAAAACAGAAACCACATATGAGCTTATGGAGTGATATCATTCCTAAAAGTATTCTCTCTGAAGTGCTACTTCTGGGAATTATGATTTAGTGAAATATAAGTGAAGAGCTTTTGTAGAGTTGCAACAGGCATGAAAATTCTCTTATCCAAGAATTTTAGTTTTGCAAAGCTGAGGATTTCTTTGAACTTGGCTGTACATCATGATCGATATCTTGGATTGTGCCTGTCCATCCGTTTTGGCCAAACTTGTCACCACTTGGCAGAGGAGTGAATGTAGTTAATACTCTGGAAGTAATTACTCTTAAAACGTAGTTAAATATGTGAAATATTCCTAGATAGCTTCTGTGTAAAATCTGTTTCTTATTTTCATAATGTGTTTTCCTAACAAGATCTGTGAACAAAATAAAAATCCCTTTAGGTATTGAGCGTGGCAGTTACACTGTACTCTCCCTGGGAAGTTCCTTACAATGAGGACAAGGTATTGGTGTGTTATTCTGTATTACTTGAAATTCTGTGGCTTTTAGGTCCATATTACTGTAAAAACATTGTTCACATACTCACTGTGATCTTAGTCCAGATTAGGTTGTGATATAGTTTCAGATGTCCAGTTTTATCCAGATGAATGCACATATTAACAGTTACACTGTGGAGTTATTCACAATGTCCAGGTGTATGTCAGTGCAAAGTGATAATTTTAGGTGTGGCCCTTTTGTAATAAAATCTGCATTTGATTTTCTGAAATCGTAAAACATGCAAACTGTTCAAATGCATCAGTGTTTGATGCTCAATATCTGTTTTGTTAAAAAAAATCAACTCCGGTCCTCTTTTTAATTCTTTATTTCAAGAACCCCTTAGTTCTAGGAAGTTGAATTAGTGGAATATTCAATTTAATCCGTCTAATTAACCCAGTTACTGTGCTGATTTGTTTATAATATATTGTAACATAGCATATTAGTGCCTTTCATTGTAACTCTTGGCCTCTCTTCTTCTCTTTTCTTTCCCCCCCATATAATTTTTTTTGATCCTATTTCAAAGTCCCTCAGTCCCCAGAAATCATTAGATTCAATTTCTACTGCTATTTTCTCATTGTAAAGTTTCCTGTGTTGTGTCATAGGAACAGTCATAGCAAATCAGATCAGTAAATTATACGAGATGTTTCAAAGAAAATATAATGAAACCTTGTATGAAGCAACTGCAGGCTATCTTGTGGAGGGAAGAAGGTATCTTAGCCTGGATGAATTCTTCCCTATTCCCCATTATTATTTTCTTCTGGTTCTTTTTCTGGCTTTCTTATGCATCATCTATCAATGCAGGTCCTAACAACCTTAACATATTTTAAATGAGAACCATTCTTGTCTTGATTGTTTTCTTCAGCTCTTTCACTTGCATTTAGATTTCCTCTGTGCCCTGATACTGTTAACTGATTCCCTCTTCCAAGTCTAAAGGCTTCATCATCCTAAGAGTGCTTGGCTCCAGCTGGGCGGGTTGCATTGCTGAAGGTAAAACACAGGCATGGGGTTAGGGACAGGCTTGTTCAATTTTCCTTCTGTATTGACTGCGATTGAGGTTAACGTGAATTTTAGATTAACGTGCGTGTGGTGACTCCACAATATCGGCTTAGTTATGTGACCCTAGCACTGTTGTCTTTCCTGGATCTCCAAATATCTTTTCAGTCGCATCCCTTCACTGCCTGCCTTGTGGTAATGAGGAAAGGAAAGAATAGCCAGAGATTTATTCTGAGCAGATAAATCACAGTGCCCTCTGCTGCTCCCTTTCAGCTGAGTTGATTTATCACAATTCATACCGTGTTTACCTGTACTTCAAATAAACGTTTTGCAACAGTGTATTTCCCAGTACTGACTTGCAAGAATACTTTGTAAGCGATAAACAAACAAAATTTATATCCCTTTGCTTACTTAGATAATAACAATAACCATTCATTATAGAGACATGGAAGTTTTTACTCTCTTCTGGCAGCATCCCTAGAAGCCAGATCCAATGTGGCAGCAGCTCGGTGGAGTATATACAAACGAAGAAAAGAAGCAATCCAACTCCATTCATTGGACTTTCTCATGGTCCTCAGCAAGAGACAGTGTTTTCTCTCTTGATGTGGTAACCTCCTTTGTGTTGTACTCCTTAACAGACAAAAATAAATTTTAATAGTCCACTGAAGAAAGCCCTTCCTTCAGGTTTCAGCTCTCACTTTTCTCATGATTTTCTTCTGCTTTCTGGGTTTATTTTGTATTGTCCTGAACTCTATCAGTAATACGGGATCTTGCACATTCATCTTTTCCAGAGATGTTTATTTACCGCTCAGCTATTACACATCATCAGCATATATGGGCTATAATAATTGTTTTTTACATTTTCCTAAAGTGTAAAATCCCTCTGAAACAATTCAGCAGTTTCAGTCCTAACTTATTTGTATATCTGGTTGGTAACCATCTTCTGGAGGTGATCTCTGTTTTTGTCTTGTTTTGTTTCTAGGTGTAGAATTTCAGACTGTTACAGATGATAAGTTCCTGTACTCTTCCAAGGCTGGCTTCTTTGGAGTCTCAGCTAATTTTCTTCTGCTTCTTTTACTCAGTTCTTTCCTGTGCCAGGATGGAAGAGTTTCAAAATAACATAAAGCAACCAAAATCACCCTCCCTTCCGTCCAAGGGCTTGCTTTAGGCTCTGTCAGCAGGGCAGCAGACCCTTGGCGGAGGGAAGCTTCCCAGCAGTTGGCCGTTGCTCTCTGCAAATATCTTTCTGTCATAAAGTCAAATCTCTTTTTCTGTTTGCTGTGTAAGAGAAATAGAGAAATCCATGGAGAGCAGGTGAGGAGGAGCAAACACTGGGCCTATGACTGTAGTTGCCAGTCTCAAAAAGGCTGCAGGAGGTGCAGTGGGGTTTGGGCACAAGCTTCAACACCTTCTGCTGTTGCGTGCTACTGTTTTGTGAGCCAACATCTTCATCACTGGTGTTACAGCGAAATGTGCAGCAGATTTGCACCAACGTAGGTTCCCAAGCCACTGGAGAGATGGAGAGCAGGCAAAGTCCTCTACTGCTTTTCTGGTGGGTGGAAACTGCCACGTGACCTGGTCTGAAGCCAGGGTGAGAGCACTGGGAGATGGCTTAGAAGTGTAGGAACTGGTGAGGATTGGACTATTTCTAGCTGCAGTATTGGCAAGACTTTATCACAGGCCAGCAGAAAAGAGCATCGAAGATTTAACCTTGTTGCAGATTTCTCAGTAGAAATGTTTTTTTTTTTTTTATGGGGGAAAAAGGAGCATCTGTCAAATACTTATTTTTGGATTATGTATGCAAGTTTGGATAAATAAATTATTTGTGGAGGTGTTTTGTTTGTTTGGATGGATTTTTTTTGGGTGTAGGTGGAGGATTTTATAAAAGGATTGTGGAATGGACTTGGCAGACTCATTACTTTATCTTGCATGAACTCGATGACTGTATGTGGAGATCCTCAATTTGATAGGATTCCTGAAGGGAAGCCTTTTCTTTTCTGATTTGTGTCCTGATAGCAAATGTTGTTTGTTTGAAGAAATCCAGATTTTGAGACCTAACCTTGGGATTCTTCTCTGCTATGGGGATGTAAGTCTGTGCTCCTCAGGCAACTGCTTCACTGAAGGTATATTACAGGGCTGGACACCTGTCACAGGACTGCACAGACATTGATCGTGTAGAGTGACCCGAGACCCCAGCCCTGAGGAGGAAAGCCAGGATATATTGCTATGTCCAAATAGCCCTGTTGCCCCATTCCCATTGTGGAATGGAGCTGTGAAGTGCTGGGGAGCTCGTCACCAAGGTCTACGTATGTCCTCCAGCCCTTGGCTGTACTCTCAGAAGGCTGAGCTTCCCTCCTGTATGAGATTAGTGTGATTTGTGGTGCAAAGATCAGAAACGTTCGTGTCTTTTTCTGTAGCTGACCCTTTATTGCTGAAGATGCACAGCTTGTTTTCTTTGAGCATGGGTGTTGGGGTTTACAGTTATGGAGCTGATGCTGGTGGCTACATCACCCAGTAGCTGGAAGATACCGTTTCTGAGTGGTGGCATACCTGGCCATTGACCAGGGGGCTCAGGAGGTCTGACCTACAGGAACATTCTGTTGTCCTGTTGTAAGGAATTGGTTAAGTGGCAAATGGCTTATTCCTCTAAGAGGTGGATGGAGCTGGATGTGCATGTTCTGCACTGTCCTGGCATGCTATTCTTTGTCTGGGTCATGGGCATTTTAAAATGTCTTTCAAAGCTTTTGCATATGAAGGACAAATGCTTAGTGCATTCTCTCAGTTCTGACTTTTCTAGCAATTCTCTAATCCTTCAGAGTGTCACTCTACTTTAGATATTCTTTTGATCTTTGTAGTTGGTCATTTGTTCATCTGAAATAATGTAAGCTTCATTCTAGCTCTCATTTTTTATTTTCTGTTTTTGTTCTTGCAAAATTCCCCTTTTGCATCTTCGAGACCTGACTTGACATCAGTGACTTCGCAGCCTAAATCACCTGCACCTTTCCTTCATTCTTTGAATGAGACCAGTAGGCTCATTTTTAAGGTTTTATCTTTGCCATCTGCCATCAGTCTTAATGACTGGTGCTATTTTACCTGTTATGATTAGTAAAGGTTCAGGCTCAGCCTGTGTGTTCTTCTTGCCTGTGTGTACTTCTCACCTCTGCTTTGATATCAAATACCATTGGAGTGGTTACTGGTGAAGGGCATTTGAAGAATCTCTCTGAAGATCAGTTCCCAGTTTGAAGATAATTGGTAATTTAAAATGTTTTATATTTCCTCTTATAGCTGATAGTATTTTGCCTACAGGCATAAACCATGCCTTCTGCTTGTCGTGTGTGTTAGAGGATTAAATATTACAGATTCATGCTTTTCATGTGTTGAGGCAGAACCTCATTAAAATGAAAGGGTTTCACTGGGTGACATTGAGCTCATCTGTTTGCAATAATGAGTAATTGTACATGAAACTGTTAATTACCAGGAAACTGCTATGCATGCCTTTAATGCTTCATATGATTCCCATATTTTGCTGGATTACATGGCTTGAATAAAGGTTGCACAATGTACTTTCAGGTCAGAGTTGGAAAGCAGAGTCTTTCTTTCCTTTATTAAGACTTTGTCGATTAAATTTTTTACAACATTACTTTGGTAGAAGTTTTTTTGTTTGTTTTTAAGGCTTCTCATTGTCTGCCAGGTATTTTAAGAAGCTGTAGAACATAAATGTGTGTGTTATGTTTCTCGTCTCTGGCAACTCAGCAGACTCAGCCAATTTTGAAAGAACTTCACGCATCTGACTAGTAAACCAAGCTACAGTTTCAATCTTGTAAACACTTACATGTATACATAACTTTATTTGTGTAAGATGTTCTGCTGAAATCCAGTGAGAACGTTCCCGTCAGCAAACTTTTGTTCACAGAGCTGGAGTCGGTCGTATTAAAATTAGCTGGGGCAAATGATGGTTTGCCATAGGCAGCCGATTATGCTGGGTTTTGAAATTGTTACCACTGGGTACCATATACTGAGGTGCAGAGATGTTTGGTCCCCTATGGTTATTCTGTTAGGTACAGCTACCGTATAGGTTAAGAACGACTGCCCTATGCTGCTACTTTTCCTGGCCAATGTCTATGCATCGTGATTCAGCCCTTTATTTTTAGCTACCTAATTACAGCCAATTGCTGCACGGAACACAGATAAAGCTGATTTTAATATGAAAATCACAGTAACACATTGGGTTCATTGTTAAAAATTTTTCTTTTTTTTCCCAGAATTGAAAGTAACTGGTAGATTTTATTTTTTTTTTTTTTGTACAGAGATCTTGTTCTCGCATTAAGCTCTCGTGGAAAAAATACACTCAAAGAAGCAAAACATAATGCATATGACAGGATGAGTATTCATGATTTTCCACATGACAGAGATAGTTAATCATTTTTAAAAATATGTAAGAATGTTTTGTTTATGGAAGACTTATCTCATTTTTAGAAGAAAGTTTCAGGCATTTCTGACTGTGGGAATAAGCTTGAAAGGCTTAGAAGACAAATGTAATCCCAGATTAGCATCCTTTAAAATAATGAAAATAGTTATCAAATCCCATTTTTCCCATGTGCTGCAATTGTCCCCCTTTCCTCTGATTCGGAATCGGTTTGAGCACAGAAGCAGCTGTAAAACTGACTTTTCCTACACTGTGTAGCCATGGCCTGCCATCATGTCAACTGTTTTTTTTGTGTTTAAAGTTAGTATTTGGCTTGTGGTCCTGAATAGTTTCCACTTAAAAACACACACCTTTTTGTTTTAGTCTTATATGAGCACTCCAAAACTGAATAATCAAGGTGACTTTCAGCCTGAGCTGCGTTTGCTGTGCGATGTTGCCCGGAATAAATGCTTTTAGTTGTTGCTACGCAGGTAGAGAAGTGTGCATTTTATCTGTGCTTGTAATGTGTTCTCATTCTGCTTTTGTTTGTTTTATCCTCATCACTCTAGACACAGTCCCTCTTTTGCCTCTGTAGTAATTTTTTGCATTGTAAAACTGAACACTATCATTCCGTAAATAAATAAATAAATATTGTAGAAACTGGGTACAAATACAAAAAATGTGACTGTGAAAGAGAATATATGGACATTTTTTGTAGTATCTCCTTGGAGATTACACAATACTATACTGTACATTATTTATGAAATTGCCTAGATAGTGTAATCTTTTTGTAGATGCTTTATATTCTTGAGCTGCTATGTGACTGTTATGAATTCTTTATTTATTGTTAAGTATATTTCCATATTCTTCCACTGAATTTGGAGAGAGTCAGAATGTTGACGGATTAACTACAGTCAGTTAGCTCAATAAGAACCATGTTAAAGAGGTAAATTTTGATTTAAAGATGTTTTTTTTGAAGACTACTGATGTCAAATATACTTTTTATGTATTCTAGGTACCTTTATGTTATATTAGATGGAATATTGTATTATATTGGGTGGAAAAAGATGATTCTGATAGAACTGTCTATTTTAACACTAACTGGAAAATGTTTTGAATAATTTGCTGGTAACAGTGGTTCTAATCTACTTTTTATTCTTATAGTTCTATGAAGACCTTTCTATTATCAAAAAGCTCATCTGTTATCAAAAATACTTTTTAGAAATGCAATCATGTAAAGCCATTCCTTGTTCAATTTTAATTTTACTTTTTGTGACCTACTGGTTTACAGTTACAGTTACTCATCAGAAAGTCCTATTTTCATCCCCATAATGTGTAGCATGCTAATTTTTATATAGTTCTGCTCTAACCAACAGGTGTAATATCCATCATGTGCCTTTCACAAACTTCTTACATGGCTTTTTTACAGTTTTGTAAAAATCATATGAATTTGGTAAAATATCTTTCCCATAAATCTATATTTTTGGGAAAATAATTGCTTTTCTTGTAAGTAATTGTCAGTTGAGTGACATAACAGATATTAAGTTATTATTACTGAGAATCAGTGTCAGGCTTGTAGATCTATTGTTGCTTGAGTCATTCTTTTTAGAAGATTGATATAATATTAGATTTTATCCAGTGCTCCGAACTGGTCCAGAATCAACACTTATGGTCCAGATAGAGCCCAAGATCGTTCTTTTGCATCTCATGGTGGCAAGTTACCTGGACTTATCAGTTTGACAAATGATCTGAAGTTAGTCATTGCTTTCTGTTATCCTTCTCAGTTACTCTTGAACTGTAAAATATTTCATCATACTTACCGTATATGTTACTGCTAAGAGCTACAGCTCGGATTTTGAAGTCATGATCTTAAAAACCTACCAGTATGAGATTTTAAGTACACCTTTGAGCCTGTACTGAAGCGCACCCATCCCTACCATGAGAACCAACACAGCTCAGTCCCAAAGCTCAGCATGGTGCTCTGAAGATTCCCCAAGTCCACGGAAGGACGCGTTTTATGCACTCGGGCAGAGTTGTGTCCCTGGATTTGCTGTACCAGGGCCAGCTTATCAGGAATGTTGTGTTGTAACACATGCACAGCCACGTTCTCCAATAAGCTGAATATAATTTTCTCATCGTGCCTAAACCCAGGACTGACAGTGGCTTATGGCCAAAGTCAACAGCAGGATGTGGATCCATGGACTTGGAATCCTAGGAAATAATAGTGAATAAATCATAGAATCATAGAATGGTTAGGGCTGGAAGGGACCTTCAAAGGTCATCTAGTCCAACCTCCCTGCAAGGAACAGGGATTTCTCCAACTAGATCAGGTTGCTCAGGGCCTCGTCCAACCTGGCGTTGAACGTCTCCAGGGATGGAGCATCCACCACCTCTCTGGGCAACCTGTTCCAGTGTTCTACAACTCTCATGGTAAAAAATTTTTTCCTAATATTCAACCTGAATCTACCTCCCTTTATTTTAAAACCATTACCCCTTGTCCTATCACAACAGGCCCTCCTGAACAGCCTCTCCCCATCTTTCTTGTAGGCCCCCTTGAGGTACTGGAAGACCGCTATAAGGTCACCCCGGAGCCTCCTCTTCTCCAGGCTGAACAGCCCCAACTCTTTCAGCCTGTCCTCATAGGAAAGGTGCTCCAGCCCTCTTATCATCTTCGTGGCCCTCCTCTGGACCCTCTCCAACTGGTCCATGTCCTTCTTATGTTGGGGGCTCCAGAACTGGACGCAATACTCCAAGTGAGGTCTCACGAGGGCAGAGTAGAGGGGGAGAATCACCTCCCTCGACCTGCTGGCCACGCTCCTCTTGATGCAGCCCACGATGCGGTTGGCCTTCTGGGCCGCAAGAGCACATTGCCGGCTCATATTGAGCTTCTCGTCCACCAGTACTCCCAAGTCCTTCTCCTCAGGGCTGCTCTCGATCCATTCTCCGCCCAGTCTGTATTTGTGCCTGGGATTGCCATGACCCAGATGTAGGACCTTGCACTTGGCCTGGTTGAACTTCATGAGGTTGACACGGGCCCACCTCTCCAGCCTGTCAAGGTCCCTCTGGATGGCATCCCTTCTCTCCAGCGTGTCGACAGCACCACACAGCTTGGTGTCATCGGCGAACTTGCTGAGGGTGCACTCCATGCCACTGTCCACGTCACCGACAAAGATGTTGAAGAGGGCCGGGCAGAATAGAGTAATATCTTTAGATACCAGCACACTAGTACCTGATTTTCAAGAGAGGTTTTTTTTGTTGTATATGTGAAGGAAAACGATGAGATTTCTCTAAAGGAATTTTTATTCTTGGGTGAAGGATTGCGAGATAGTATGGGGGAGGATAGGAAAGTACTCTCTGAAAATTTAGCATGTAGGTGATGGAGGCTGGTGTTTGGTTTTGTGTGGTTTTGGTTTTTTTTCTGAGTTGTTGTGGAACTCGAAAGTTCAGTGCTGAATGCAAGATGAGAGCTAAGATTGGGATTAGGCCAAGGCAGACCTTGAACGTGAAGACAAAGACCTTGTTTATTGCAGGGAACAGTGGGAGGTATTTAAAGACAGGAGACATGATCCTCAGAGATGGATTAGTAAAATGACCTTTACAGCAGCGTGATGAGTGAGGAAAAAATGGCATTTATCAACCTCAGGGAAAATGTTTGAAGTAGTCAATATGTGATTTTGATGTAAATTTAGATGAATATGAGCAATGCGACTAGATAGGAAGGGCTGTCTCTTAATGTAGTTGTGCAGAACAAATCAGCAAGATTTTTGTTATGCCTGGGAGGGATACTCTGGGAAAGGTCTGAGGTGGTGTCATGGCATGGTTTACAGTCACCACAAAAATAAGTGGTTGCAAATAGCATAGATTTAAACTCTTTCATGTTTTTTGAAATTTATGATATTATTGATGACCCATATTCATTGCACAGAACAAATAGCTTTGGGGGGGTTGGGCCATTTGTTGTGTTTCTAAACCATAGTTTAATCTTCAGCCTACCATTGCTTTCTCCTGGTGTCTTTTTGATTTTCTAGGAGATAAAAATGATGCCTTGCTTTTTAGTCACATATTATCCTCTTTCCAGTTGCATGTTTAATCCTTTTTTATTGTTACATTGCTTTTACTTTCTTCAACTTCTTTTTAAAGAAATATTATTATAAATTATTCATTGATTGTAAGATTGTATGTGAATTAACAAATTGTTGGTCACTTTTCGCTGTTTAATGTTCCCTCAGCTGACTTGGCTCATAGCTGTGATGTACTGGAGACTGCTCCAGTATCTCCTTTCCTAGCTTGTTTATTTAAATTAGCTGCAAAACAAACTGTACTTTTTAATCATTGTGACTTGGGTGAATAATACTACAACTATACAAGTCTATAAATGCTTCTCCAAACCTGAACGTGAAAAAAAACATAACATGTTAATCGACCAAGCCTACTTCTGTTGATGAGTACTTGTGCACTTTGTCCCATCAGTTACTTACTGAATATAGAATCATAGCATCATAGAATGGTTTGGGTTGGAAGGGACCTTAAAAATCATCTAGTTTCAACCACCCTGCCATGGGCAGGGACGCTTTCCACTAGATCAGGTTGTTTATCATATATGTGCTTATTAATTGGCATGAAGCTGATTATGTGAATCCCCACTAGCCTAGGAGACGTTGGTGGTGCTTGTCCTGAAAGCTTTCTGTGCAACACAAACTAACGCTGTTCCTCTGAACTTTTTTTTTTTTACAGTCTTATGGTAAAGGGGCAAGAAGAAAAAACCGATTTAAAGGATCAGATGGGAGTACATCTTCTGACACTACCTCTAACAGTTTTGTACGCCAGGTATGTGTCTTTTCAGCTTTTAAAAGACTGGATGACTTCCTGATGTTAATGTTCAAGTGATTTTTTTTTTTTTTTTTTTTTTTTTAAATTGCCAAATCAAAGAGTGATGCTGTAGCCTGAGAAATAGCAGAAGTCTCTGCTGGCACAATGAAAAATATTTGGTTGCTATTGTTTTGATCTTGGCAGAAAAATACTTTTTAATTTCTCTCATTTCCATGTATAGTAGTTTTCATTATTTTTGTTACTCTAATGCTGTCAGGTGGTTAAAGCTGGAGGAGAAGGAGGAATCTGATGAGAGTGCCTGAAGTGGCAACACTGGGGAGAAAGCATCAAAACCCTACCAATCCTCAGGGTTTTCCTGCTTAATATAGGGCTGTGTGAGGCAGTGTTAACAAAGATGCTTTCCTCCCACATCCCAGTGTTATTTTAAGATGTGGGTTGGAGGGGAAATCCCTGGCAGCATTTGTCCCCATCACACTGATGCTGAAAAGCCTACAGAGGATGGAGCGATGCCGTAGGCTCCCATCACCTGTGCCTGTGCATTTCTCCCTCAAAGGGAGAGACCTCATGTGAAGCCTCATGGGAAACCCAGACCCGTGTGGGTGCCTGGAGGACAGCTCAATCTGGCCAACAGAGATGATAAAAAATGCAGGGAAGGGTATCCAGAGCCAAGTGTGGTCTTTGGCTGCAGAATGGTGCTACTGAAGCTGTGCTTTTGTAGAAGACTGTGTTTTGATATGCTTATGGTTGACAGCAACTTGGAGAGCATGAAGGGCACCCAGAGCATCACAATGACCGTGCCCGTGCAGAGTCTGAAGTACAGTTCTTCATGCCCTGCTGATTTAAGCTGTGGTTTTGCAAATGCAGACTTTGCCATCTTTTTCAGAAGGGTCCTGAAATTTGGGAGGTTTCGTTGCTGGTTTTGGTTTTGCCATAAGCAGGCACCAGACGTCCTTCTCTACTGGCTTATCTTGCATGTTGCTCTAACTCAAAACATTTAATGACTCCACTGCTGTTGCATTGGTTCTATCAGTACACATCTTCTGTTTGCAATATTCTTCTACTTTGTCCTGCTATGATCATGTTAGCAGGTTTTGTAACAGGCTGTGGATTTGATAAAGTCAAGCCCCTATTACATTTCAGTGTGTGTTGGACATAGGCATAAAATAAATGGATGATGGGAGTTTTTCAGTGGCAGTAAATAATATTAAGTTGAAAACCCTGGATCAATAAATTACTTATTTGTGACAATTTGTTCTGTTTAAAAATACTCTGAAAAAAGCAGTGCATGTAGTGTTTGGGAGCAGCAACAGGATCTCCCAGTTCCAAGGAATCTTCGTCAGGAGATCTGTGTTGCTGTCTTCCTTAGCTCCTCGTGGATGTTGAGTTCAGCCTGGAATGTTTTTAGCAGAGTATGAGTGTTTATATTACACTGGCTGCACATGATTCTTTGCCTTTCTTGTTTACCTAAATGAAGTCTGAAGTCAGTCTCGAGTATCTCTTCTTGCTGTCCTGAGGCGGAGCAGGGCAAAGAGGATGTAGTACAAGGAGGCAGATCACCAAACTACATATAGATGTTGAGTTGGGCTCTTGCAGTCAGTGGAGATCTGGTTGGCTCTATAGACTGTGGGGCATGATTTATCCCACCTTCAAAACAGACATATAAAACAGGGTTGTTGAGCTACAGCTTGAAAGTGTCTGTACCTTTCCCAGGGCTGTAAAGGGAACATAGAATGTGACTACCTCAAGTGTACATTTTTACAGAAGGGATTTATATATTTCCCTGAAATAAATCCAAATTTAGTAGTTACTCGGGTTATATAATAAAAATGACTGAAAGGTGAAATAAGCTTCTGCAAAAAAAAAAGGAGATTTAATAGATTGCTGCAGCAAAACTTGGTTTTGAAATCATTTTGTCACTGAAGATAATGAAGGGATGTTAATGGATAATTATGTTATGTGACATTGTCCAAAATAAATTTTAAAAAAGAGAATAATCACAAAGTATTCCTAGTAAGTAATGTGCAGGCAGAGCTATTCAAGTTGTAGCAGATGTATGAGAGTAGTGTCTCTTCACAGTTGCAGCTGAGAAGTTTATTTCAGAGTTTGGACTGCATCTTCAACAGGCTTTCCTGCTTTGATTCTCCTCCTGGGACAGCTTGGTTTTCTCTTGCACTAAGGAAGAATTGCCACCAGTGTGACCAGGGTGCCCAGTGCCCCAGACTTTGAACAGAATGGATGCAGTTGCTTCTTTCTGGCTCAGCTGCTGTCCCCTTTCCAGAAGCTACCTGGGTGCTGTATATTGCTTGTCCGTGTCTTTCTCGGGGGATATTTTACACAATATAAATGAACGTAATTGTTTTGCCATAACCATTTGGTGCAGAAAAAATGACTCCAAGAATTTGGTGTTTCTCCAGAGATGGGTGAAAGCTGCAGAAAAGCAGAGCGGACAAATGGCATACCCGTTTATTTTTTGTTATTTTATTTTAGTGCTATCTTAAAACTGGGAAGTCAATTTTTGCTTGGAAAGGGATTTGTGGGGTTTTTTGGCAGTGGTTTTGATTTAGACATGGGGTGCACACAACCTATTTGATTCAGTGCTGCTCATGATTCCTAGAGCTGCCTTTTTTTTTTTTCTCTGATATCCTTTTTCACCCCTTGTTTCCTGTCTCCTTTCACATTTACTTCTTAACTTGTCCTGCAACTTTTATATGCATCTCTACAAGTCTTCCCTTCTGCATTCAAGAAGGAATCCTGGGATTGTTCTGAAGATTTATTGCTAAGCTCTGCCTACGTTCCTCATAAAGAAGAAAATGCCTGAAAGGTGCTTTTGCATTGTATTTCGCTGGCCCGTCCTTAACTGGGAGAGCTGCGAGAGGCGTGCAGGTTCTTGTCGTAAGCATTGATGGGAAGCTGACATTTCCCAGCAGAGAAATATATCAGTGCTGCGTAGAAGATGACAAATATGCCTAGTCCTAAAGAAATGTTATTCATGTGGAGGTATTGTGCAAGAATAAGGATATAGGATTCAGTCTTTTGAATCCACAGAGCTGCTGGCCATTTAAGTCAAAGCTGCTGCAGGAGGGAGGGAGTTAGTATCTGTTGCTTACATTGACAAAGCTTTATTGTGTCTGCATTTTACCATTTCCTTAAGGACATAAGCACCTCTGGCTCCAATATGTACCTGGCAAGTTTCCTGCAATGCATACCAAATGCTACAGTAGTAAAAATAATGCCAACTTAGTTTTATTTGAATGAGAGAGAACAAAGTAGCGTTTTACTCAAATTGCTTGAACATTCCTGCTGTTGTATAAGGAGAATGAAATGCACTCTGCACAGCCCTGTGCACAATGATCTTTTCCATTTAAATCTGTTTTTCAGAGCACTGAAATAGAGCAGAGCAATCTATCCAGTATTGTTTCTGATGTATATAAAAGAAGCATTAAACCAAAGCAAGACCATTTATATGTATAAAAAATACAAATTTGAAAAACGTTCTTTTTAATCCAGTTAAACCTCCTTTGTACTGTGAATTTTATCTATTGATATAGATTTTTATTTCTATTTTTTACTTGTGACACAGTAAAAGCTCTGAGATTTTAGGATAATGTTTTGGATCATGTTCTATTTGTTTGTTATAAAAGATTGCTTGTTTAGTTTTGTCTCTGGAATATTATTGATGATATTGGAGCTTAAAAAACAACAACAACTTGGCCTTCCTTTCACTTGCCAGCAGCTAACTGCTTGACTTTTCAGTAGCACGAGAGGGAAGAATTTTTTTCCCCTCTGTTGTGTTGTGAAATTGTATTGGCAATTAAGCAGTGTATTTGGAAAGCTGAAGCATCATTGCACACCAATCATCTCCTAACTGACTTTAATCAGTTGTCTTTAGGGAGCTAAAGAACATTGTGTTATATAGTTTTCATCATCTTTTTTGAGCTTTGGAGTGATAAGCAGCTTGTTCTTAAGGTTAGCTATGAAAGACTGAATTGGATCTGATCTCTACTTGCTGCCATTTTGACGGATGCGTGGTAATGATTTTGTTCCCAAGGGTTTTTTTGAAATACGGATTAGACAAAATATTTTGCAGACAACACTATGGCACTTCCCAGCAACATTATTTTAAGCAAATTGCATGTTCTGATAGCATTACATATTTTGTGGTTGCACTTCTGGACCTGTCTTTGTCAAGGTTTTATTTTAAATCCTAATGATTAATCACAGAGGCAGTCTAAGTTGTTGGGATTTTTATGTATTGCAAAGGCAGATTAGATTGTGAAATAGACTGTAGACTATGGACTTGCTTACTGAAATATTTAAGGTTTTACAAATCTGTTTTTTTGCCTTCAAATATTGGCTTGATGCCTGTTACACTGTGTTCACTCAAAAACACAGCTATAAATAATTATGTAGGGAATTTATTATTCTTCTACTTTCCTCTAAGGACACTTGCCTAGCTGTGCAATTACCTATTGAATTTTATGAATGGTAAAACTGAGATTTGCACTGAAAATGATTTGAAAATATTGATTTAGTTTGGCTCATAAACATGCCTCTTAATCTTCGGTTCACCAGAGAACTGGGCCAAAAGGTATTCCTCTTCTTTTAATTGCCCCCCCCCCACCCCGATCTAGAGCTTACCTTTGATTTTTCCCTATTCATGAGAGGAAGAACTTACGTATTCAGCTCATACACGCAGCCTGCCAGTGAGGCAATACATTTACAGGCTGAGCCGTGAAGAGCCGGTGTAGAGTAGGCACAGATATTAGCTTTGGTCTTAATGCCCAGTACTAACAATTTTATGCTGAGAACCTGCTTATGCTTTCTCTGCTAGGACTGTTCCTGCTTCTTGAAGACTGTGTGTGAACAAGATTGTGGCTAGCCAGAAAATCGAAATAAGTAATTTTAGAAAAGCTCATTTGCAAATTAATATATTCTTACGTTCTTTGTGTGCCTCTAATTTCTGAGACATGTTTGGCTTGTGGAGAAAAAAGGAGCTTTTCAGACTTGCCTTTAGCTTTTACACGTAACAAAACGAGATATGTCAGAAATTTTTAGAGGTATTATGCAAACACTGATTGTGATATATGAAAATGTATACCTAGTGCTTGGCTTAATTTTCTCATCTTTTATTTCCGATGCTAATGTCTGGGCATATTTTGTTAGGTTCATTTTTTTTCTGGTCAGATTCTGCTCATTTCACTGAAAGCCACAGCAGTGATGCTTGTGGCCTGTGCTTTCTATTGTGGTTGCATTGAAGCCTCACGCAAGTGATACGCACTGGAACATCTGCTTATTTGAAGCACATTAAGACCATTATTTTGTGGGTTTTTGATTTAACGGAATTGTGGTATCCTATGTTTTTCACTGTGAAGTACAAGTTTTTGAAGGAAATGTATTGCGTTTCGATAAAGCCGCCTCACACTGAGGTGAGTATATGGAGTATGAAGTCTGTACTGCTGCGTTCTGCTGGTGTTAGCACAAGCCATCAAACTTTGCTGTTAAGTGTGACCTTAAATAATGGGTGGGTAATGTAGTTTCAGGGTGATGTGCTGTTCATATCAAGCAACTTTAATCAGTTTTCAGTCAAATCGAGTGAGTCTGTGTGTGTTATGATACAAAATTAGACAATGTCTCTGCGAGTAGCACTAGTATGGAAAAGCAACTATTTTTTCTGTATTTCTCGTCGTATGAAGTATACCAAGTTCACAGTGAAAGAGTGGGTGAAGCACTTGGAGCGATGTAGGGATTCGTAAGAATATGTCAATTCAGCTGTTGATGTAGAGTTTCATTCATGGCTGATATCTCAGTTCCTCAGTCATGCGGTAAGAACCAGCTCGATGGGAGTGGGAGGAGGACAGGTTTTAGAAGAGGCATGGATTAGGAGTGTGTGGCTGGAGGAAAGAAGGGTGAAGGGAGGAGAAAAGGAACTTTATGTTCTGGTGGCAGTTCTGGAGCTGCACTTTAGGCTCTGTAGACATGGGAAAATCGCATTAGGCTCATTGAGCTATAGATTTCCTCAGCTGTAGTAAGGGTTTGAAGAGTCTCCTTTTTTGGCCTGGAGAGAATAGAACAGATGCCCCTATAAAGCATGGGATTTTGGCATGCGTGTCTGGAGGGGAGATGGCTGAGAAAAACCCAGTGGAAAGGAAGTTCATTTGCGAACTTCAATTCTTTCATGGGCCCTTTTTTGCCTCAAATGGTTTCTAAATATAGAAATCAAAATGCTGCCATGTGTTTTAAAAAAACCCACACACCCTCTAACCAAAACAAACAGGCAAAACATCATAAAACTCTTCTTATGCATCTGTTTACTCTTCTTGTAGCAGGGTGTGAGAAAATGACAGGGGGAACAACTAAACATGTTACTTTATTAAAAACTGAAGGATGGGAGCCCTCTTTGTAGCCTTGAATGGGCATACATGTTTGATGCTACTTTGTGTGCAGCTGAAGTCAACACATCCTTTTCTAGGCAGCAGTGGAAATTTTGAAGATGGGACTCCTATCTGATGGCTGCTGAGATGATTGCTAGCATTGCTTTTGAGCTTCCTAAGGTGATGAGTTGGTGTTGCGAGGTGTCAGAGAGAACATGTGGCCTCCTGTGAGAGGACAGGGAGATGCGAGCCCTGAGGTGGGAGGTGGCATCCTTGCTGGTGGCAGCTGTTGGACCTTTTCCTTTGGTGTTCGCATAACTGCTGTTTCACTTGCGCCCTCTGGCTATGTACTTCTCCTCTTGGTCTTAGGGGACCCAGGGAGAGGGGAAATGAGGCTTTCTAGCTTCTCAGGAACTGCCACAGCCTGCACTCAAGTTTGGCAGCGTCACACATATCTCTTTGTAGTTGAGGGTTCGAAGGACATGATGGGACTTGTGTGTCTCTGAGCCACGTAGGATTTCTGCAGGTGACAGGGCTGGGAGGAGGCATGGACTCAGCTGGTCAGACAGTCAGAGATGTGAGGTTTTTTAAGCAGTTAGGCAAACTGATGGAGCATCTTCTTTGCAACTTTGCTGAATATGCAGTTGGAGACTCTTCCATCACAGTGCATGGTATGAGGAATGAGCGGAAAGGCTTAAGGCTAACTATGTTTTGGGGCTTTCTCTTTGGCCAAATATCTTCACGACTGGCAATTGCCTCCTGACAGACTCTGTCTCACATTTTTGTGCTTATCAGAGTGTGCTTTGCATAAGATGAACCTCTCAAAGCCTTACAGCTGTTCCGAGAACCTCATTGCCTGTATTTATTGGTCTTTTGGGTGGGATATAGCAGGAACTCTGAGAAAAATCTACACAGTTGTAAACAGTTAAGATGAAAATTAGGAATAGGATTGAATAAGAATCAAGTATTTTATTTTGTCCCTTGCTTCTCCCAGGAAATTTGCTGTGGTTTCTGGTTCTTGTGTGTGACATTGTCTTACTCAAAATAATAATTTTGAACTTTATGGTGCGATACAAGATTTGTTATATGCTATCATCGATGTTTTCTAGTTATAGTAAACACAGACATACAAAGTATCTACAACGGGACAGATTTCCGATGTATATGTTTAATTATAGCTAGTGCAAAAACTGTCAAAAATAATTTGTGAAGATAGATGCAGTAGTATTTTCACAATTTTTTCTTACAGGCCTATTGAATTGGAGTGGATTTGTTTTAAGGTTTTTGTGTGTTTTTTTTTAAATGGAGTAGTCTATTTAAAATACAGGATTTGTTTTGGAAATAAGATATTTGAAGTCAGTTGCAAACTTCAAGTTTCTAGTTATGTGTAAATGCACTGTAAACATAGCTGCTGACTTAGTTCCTTTTACAGAAAGGTAAACCTGAAGTGATTTTTGTAATTTCAAATATTGCATTTGTGCTGTACGATTTTGATTGGGAATGAATGCCTAACACAAGGGAACAGTTTGGTCCTCTGTAAAGCAAATGTCATCTTCCGCTTCAAAATGCAAGCAGTTTCAAGGAAAAATAACTGCTGGTTGGCCGATGTGCAGCAACCAGCACGTGCTTCATTTTCTCTCCGGCGTGGAGCCGGGCTGCTCCTAGTTACTGGCAGGGCTCAGGAAGTAAGGAAAGGTACTTTGCAATTAGCCAGAGGTATCTATCGAATCTTTTGTCTTTCATGATACCCCACCAGTACGTTCCTGCTCAAGCTCAGCAGTGCTTGGTTTCGTACCTCGCTTAAGCAGATATGTTGCAACATATACAAGTGCTGTTTCTGTCCAATTAGTCATGAATTTGCCAGTTTTATGGGCAGTTGCAGCAGAAAGCTGTCTTCCCTTGGGCTATGTGTTTAGACGGTACTTCCAACACTGATTATACGTTCCTGCAGGTTTGAATGTTGCTTTTTTTGTATGATCTGACACAGACCTTTCTTTGTTGGAATATCAGGTTCATTGAAAAGCTTAGTGCTCCGCTACTTCTAAAATGAGTTGTAAATCTTCTAGGGAATTTACAATAAAGCTTTTTTCTGGATATTGAATTCCAGAGTGACATCCACATGAGCACTATTAGTGCACATTTTTTTCACTGATGGTCACATAATATTTTAGTTTCCAAATATGACTGGCCTGAAAAATAATAGGACTTGACGCAGTATGTGAAAAACTGGAAAGCTACCCTTCCTTAAAATCTGATATTGTAGAATATCTGAGTTCTTCCACCTTTACCAGAGGAGGCCATTAATAATACTGTTGAGAGGCATAGTGTTAATTCTAAGCTCCACATAAACCTGTAGGCTCCTATATGATAAATTATTGTCATCAGGTGATTTACTCATAGGATAATCAAGTCTTGGGGAGGAAGGACAAGTGGTTCTTGCAAACGAGTGGGGAGCTGAAAGAAGGGAGGATGGGTGAAGTGAAAGATGGAGAAATATATCTATATATGCCTTTGATATCTTTCCTCCAATTGTCTCCAGTGATATTTTTGAGTTTTCAGTTGTTTTGCAGATTGAACTAGAAAATATTTCTGATGGCTGGAAAGGCTGTTACAGCTGTAACTGCTTTTATGCTGAATTAGCTTGAGATGCTATGTCTTTTATGTTAGAAATACAGCTTTAAGCCATAGTTGATCAGTTGGCTCTCAAAAGTCTGCTTATCAGATTCTGCTTTTGGAGGGACTGAGCTGAAGGCAGGCGCCGTTGTTCCTGTAGAAACAGTGAAGCATGGCTAGTTGGGTTTATTTTTCCTACAAGCTATGAAAATTAAAGTATATATTCAGTAATCTCCCCTTACTACTTTTCTAAAAACATGTTATTGCGTACATAGCTCTCTGAAAAATAAATCATTCTTTATCCACCTCCTTTGACCTTATTTACTTTTTAGGAATTCTTTTGAAAACAGTAATGTGTCAAGGAAATGTTTGCTTATAATAAGAAAAGATTAAAGATTATTTCAACCTTGTCCTTGAAGTAATTGCCAAGGAAATGGCCAGAGTTAGTAATAGAGTATAATCAGAAGTCGATTAGTTTTACACATCTCTTTCCAACATTAGCTACAATTTATCCATCATCTGCCATTTATACCGAAATGGAAATAAGATGCTTTCCTAAGCTGCTTTATTATTAAATAGCACGCTAAAATAATATGTTGAAATAAAATTTCCCATGCTTAGGAGAAATAATGTTTGCTGAAACTCCATCAGCAATTAAAGATATCAAAGGGTAAAATTTGCAAAATCTTCACGTTCCTGTCATTATCGTAGAAAAGTGAACAGTATTTAAAATGCCGTTACAGGCGTGACAAAGAAATTGAAGCACTTTAATAGATTTGCCCAACTATGCTGTTACTATACTTTGAAATCTGAATGTAGAAAATGAGTCAACACCTTACATAATAAATAAGTGTGGTGATAAAATGTGGTGTTGAGATAAAGCCTCTAAATGAGATGACACAGCCAAGTGGAGGAGAGACGGCATCAGTTTGAGACCTAAGAAGCAGTGATTCATTTGCGATAGTCTGGAAGGATTGGCAGTGTGCTGTGTGCTTCTTTTTTATGGAATTAACTTAACTCTGGAAGGTTTAAGATTTTTCGAATCTTATTTGATTAATTGCTCATAAGCAAGAACTGCTTAGACTAGTACTTAAATTTTTTGCGCACTGTTCAGTCTATGTGCGATTTTTTTTTTTTTTAAAGACTGCGTGCAATTTAAAATAACTTGAATTTGCATTGTTAGGTAAAATATTGCTGAAGGCTTCAAAGAGAGAAACCGCTTGAAGGTTATAATGTCCTGTCAGCAGACTTGCAGAAAATGTTGGGATTGCCTCCCATTGGTAGCCTTTGAACTTCAGGAACACCTATACACATTAGCAGTGTGCAGTTCTTTTTTGAACCACCGCTGATATCTGTATTTCATTTTTAAAGTGCATGCTTTGCCATTTTCTCGGCAGCGCGGCCCTGGCTCGCAATGGCAGCTGAAGCCAGTCACTCTGCCAGTGTCCTTGTGATAGACAGTGGGCGTGAGAAGGGCTTGTGCCAGCCGGTCAGCCACAGATTTGATTCTTCTCTCTTCCTCTACTCTGAGGCAAATCTGCTAACACCCATTTTATGATGCTCTGGTGCCTCTCTCTGTTTGCGTCTGTTTCCTAATATCCCTAGTTAAACTAGCTGGATGATTTATTAATGCTGTATTAAAACTTTTGTATTGAAAGTTTTCTGGTTAGCACAAAGCATGCTCTTTCCTAAACCCAAGTGATTAATTCTAAATCTCTTGGGCTTGGATGCAGGCGAGTGAGCAGTGCTAGTGAATGGAAACTGCAGGGGAGCTCCACACATCCAGAAAACGTGTGATCACCAGGTCCATGTCAAAACTTGGGGTTCATACGGGCGTGCGTTCAAGGTTTTCAGGGAGATATGCAGAGGATCTACTCTGCACTTTGAGGTTTCTAATTCCCATGTGCATTAAACTGTAGCTTGTAATGAAAAGTATTACCCTCGGGTCCAGGTCTACAAACTCCTGAACTTCTGCACAAACCAGCAGGTCTTGTTAGGAGGCTACCTATGAAGGAGATCAATTTAGAGGAGTCTAAAGCAAGATTTTATTTTTTTTTTCCCCAACATGACAGTGGCCTTCCTTTTCCAGCCCTGCTCAAGAGTCTCATCTCAACCCAGTAGACTCTTTTGTGTTTCTTCATCTCTTTGCTCAACTTTATGGTTTTACGCATCTGCCTGAATAGCTTGTCAAATAGACACTACTGTCATAAATCCTGCAGAAACCCTGTGAACAGATTATGTGAGTTACTCTGTCTTGAAAAAGAGCCAAGAAACGTCATCTTTCTTCCAGTGGGGCTGTATTCTTTTATTCCCACTTACAGCTAGGATCTCTGGTGGCATACTTAAAAATGGATAATCTAAGCCACAACTTAAAAATGTAACAAAGGATTGAGAGGCAAAGCAGATTCTGTACACTGTCTAAATCATTTCTTCTAAATGCAGTTTCCTTTATATGCAAATAGTAATCATTAACTGTTTATGAACCACAGTCATATAAGTATCTGATGAAAGATATTCTCTAATTTACAATAATTTGGTAAAGTTTGTTGGTTGACTGCTCTTGAATGATGAAAAGAGTATTTTGTAAAATTTACATCTAAGATTTCTTTAAGTCTACTTGATGTATACATCCCATGTTAACTGATAGAATCATGGTCGTGATGTGTGGTAAGTTTTGTGGGCTTCATGGATGTGATACTGATCAAGAGATTTGAGACACTGTGAGAGACTTGTTGTCTGAGCAGGTGAATGAATGCAGAGTGCTCACAAATGCATCAGGTCAGTCTAACGATTTATGAAGTAGGCTGTACTCCATCAATGTCTAAGCTCCATTTCTAAACAAAATGGAGTTGTTTTACCCAATAGTTATCTCATATATAGTCTTAGCTGGTCATGTTTTGTTTTGGTTTTTTCCCTCTTGGAACTTGGCAGAGTTTTCTAGAAGAAAGTGGTAATTTTAGAAAAGATAGAAATAATTCCTTTGTTGTCTGCAACTTAGCTTTTAGATCACTGTTTCAGAGGATCCCTGTCCCTTATTTCTGCAATCAGTTAGCTTTCTTCAAGTATCTGTAGACTGTCATCATCTCAGACCAATGAATATGTGTTAGAATCACACTCGGATAATGTATACACACCCTGCCTGTTTCCACCTGTTGTCTTCCATAATTTTTGAAGGACCCATATCTCAAAGAGTGATGTCATAAGTAATTACTTTATAACACCAAGATAAAGAGTTTTATTGTAAACCCTTAGACATTCCAAAATATATATTTATTTTTTTAAAAAAAACAACACGAATAGCATTCATCTCTGTCCAAAGAAGATTTGAAACTTTGTGACAAGATAAAACTCTGTGGTTACATTTACACTTAAAATTCTCTCTCTGGAATCTGGAAACTTCCTCTGAATCTGTCAGGACTGTGTACTTAGAAGTGTTGGTAGTTCTAGAAATCTGAAATACTTCCAGTTTGATCATGAACATTTTAAGTAGAAAGTATTTTTTACTATGGATATATATACACACATAAATAATATATATAATGTATAGATACTTTATAGGTATCTATCTGTATCTATCTATACTATGTATAGATAGATAACTATGGTTAGTTAGTATATCTAGATAACTATGCCAAACTTCTGTCAGTCTGAAATACACAGTAGTATCACATTTTATCCTTCCTGCAAATTTTCATTAGGCAGAGTGCAACTCTGAATTTACTTAATTTAGTCTCTGTTATATGCCTGAAAGTCGTCGGGGTGAAATCCAATTTAACACAACTTTGGAATTTGTCATTTAATCTGGTATTCTTCTTTCTATCAGCAACTGGCTTTCTGTCTTGGCAAGATTCATCACATCAGTCCAGAGTTAAATCCTTACAGAATACTCAGAAAATCCTTTGGTCTCCTTTGACATGTGATGTCATGCCCTTCTTGTTATCCTACACCCTGTGCTTTCTCACAAAGCAGGGTTAGCTAAATCCGAGGCTTATTTCCAGCATGCATCAACTGTATGTGCTTTGGAGAAGGTCCTATTAGTTCTTACTTCCAGAAATGGTAAATGGAGCCCAAAATCATGGAAAAATCTGTATCTTTGGTACTTTATCTCCTGCTCATAACTATACCTATGGATGTTTCATTGTTGAAGTGGGGAAGCACTTGTGGGTGGCTTACATTTACCTAAGAGTTACTAACCACTAGGGGAAACAGAGAGGTGAAATAATAACGAAACCCACTGCTGCAGTATTTGCTTCATTAAATAAAAGAGGGAATAGGTAGGATCTGAGGTATTATAGTTTTGGCCGATCTTTACTTCATTTGTGCTTTTATCACATCTGCAGAACAAATGCACACAGCTTCCTCCACCCTGGCCCCGATTGAGAAGGGAGTCGGTCCTCTAGGATGGTTCCCTTGGGGTTGCTTGGGACTGGATCTGCTTTTATTCTGCTCCTGACTAAAGACTGAAGTTTGTTGTTCAGAAGGTGAAATTGATCTGCTCCATTTTTCTAATTTTTATACTGTAAAAGACTAACCTGTTGAGGCTTGCCAGTTCTGTTGGTTCTGCAGGCCGTTTGCAAGAAGAGACAGACCTCGGCCAGATGAAATTATTAACTCTGCTGTTTCCAAGGTAGTTTTAATTTTCCATCATTGGGAAATTTGTGGTCCATCAGCTTGCAATTCTGGATCAATTTACGCATCGAAAAGGATAGTTCTTCATTTAGACATTGAATGCCTTCCTCTTATTGCCTGACGATTTGGTAGACATTGGACTTGGGGGAAATCCTATTCCTAGCTTATACGAAACTTAAACAGAAAGTTTCTAGGCAGACTTTCTTGGCAGCAGACATAACATTTTATTTTTCGTGTTAGAAAAGTTCACTGTATTTATAAGACTGGTATTATTCATGGTTTTTCAGAACACATACTTGAAGTCAGGCAGCTGCAACTTACAGCTAATCTGGCAAACATGTACCTCTCTGCTTACTCTGAGTATCACTCAGGGAATTTTCTCTTCTAACTCTTTATAAGGCTTTTTGAAAGGTCTCACCAATGTGGTTCTGCCAGCTATGGAACAAGACCTTAACTTGGTCTTATTTGTACTAGTGGACCTTCCTTTCAAGTCTGTTTAACTGTGTAGGCATCATTACATTTGTCCATGAAAGTGATGTTTTAATGGTTACTCAAGAGTTGGAAATACAGTAACCCTTACGTTTCCAGCAAGACAGGATCTATCTCAGAATACATCACCAGTTTTATTACATAAGTCATGCCCAAACCAGAACACCACAAAAAATCTGAAATGTATATAAACCCATCTCTGCCAACTTGGGAAAGTGCTTCTCGCTGTTTTGTGCTTGGCTGGTGAGAGTGTTTGCCAGCTGCTGGGGCAAGGAGACAGCCCTCAGACAGGCGGGTGAGCTGTTGAAGATTAATTTACCAACACTGGCAGCTCCCAGGCTCCGTGCTGGCGCTGGCTGGCCGGGGCAGTGAGGCTGCGTGGGCTGCTCAGCCTGCTCTAAGGGGAAGGGTCTGGATGCTGTGTCTTGGCAGGTCTCCTCTCCAGCCCCAGGAGGCCTGTGCGTTGCTGACATGCTTCAGGTCAAGTGCTGCATGCTGCTTCTCAGCCACAGGGGACAATAGGAGTAGTCACTTGGAGGTTTGCTATATACAGTACAGCCCAGGGCTGAAGAGTGTGGATGAAATCCTTGTCATGCCGAAAAACATAAACTTGAATGCCTTAGTCCCTCTGGTTTTGCCCAAACTGTGGGAAGCCCCTGGGTTTGGAGTACACTTTACCTGCACCTGCAGAGGTGCGTGTGGACACGGTTGCCTTTTCCCTCACCCCTATGTTATAGTTTCCCTGGAAGGAAACGAGTTTGCAAGGGGACCTGACCTGCTATGTGTTCCCAGAAGGTTCTGAGCTTGGGCAATGGCTGGACCATTCTCTCCCTGGGGCTGCAGGACATGCCTCTCACAGCTTCACACCTGTCTCTTTGGCATGGGTGTTCCCAGCTACTAAAAGGAGAGATCAAATCTCATTTTGAAAGAGTGTTTTGACAAAAAAAATGTATTGGAAATTGTGAGGTAAGCAGGTGCTCAGTATGAGATAGGTCTGGAAACAGACAGAAGTGGAAATGAAGTTAATATATCAGTGCAGAGAATAATTCCCAGCCTCTGTAAGCAGAAAACCCAGAATACCAGGGTGAATGAAGAGAAATTTTCTCACTGTGCCTACAAACATTTTATATAGCCCATTTGCTGTACAGGGTATACTAGGGATTTCTGAATAGAACTGATTTATCTGATTGCTAGCAGCCTGTTGTTTGTTAGGTCTCTAGGCACCATAAATGAGGGTGACTGAGGCATTTGGATAAATGTTGCTTCTCCCTTATATGGTACATCCTTATTATCTAAGAGAGTATCTATTAATTACTATCCACTTTGCAAACTTGTCTGTCTTTTCATGAGAAGATAGGGTACAATTCGTACTGTTCTATTTTAGATTATTTTTTTCTTACTTTTATCTTGCTTTTCCAGGAGAAAAGGAGAATCTGATACAAAGTCAACCCTCACTGTTGCTTAGCACATTTTATATGCCTCCAGTGGATGCTGTTGGCATCAGCCAAGCCAGAAAGTGCCATTTGAGCTCTCACTCGAGCTAGCTACATTCCTGTGCATACTTGATAATTATGGAGACAGACCAGCTCTTCCAGAAGTTGATTTGCATTGCCTAAATTAGTCTTCTGCTCTGAATTACTCTCCAGAAGAGGATAACTGTAGTCCCACTGAGAAGGGAGGAAACATCAGGGAACCAGCTTTCTCATTTAGCTGCCTGCGGTTGGTAGCTGTGAATAGTCTCTTTTGCTCATACCTGTGTCTGATGGTCAGACTCTCTTCTCAGTTGATGTTTCTGCAGCTGTTTAGCATCATTAGCATCTCTTTAGCTATCAAGCATAGATTCAACACACATTGCTGCAGTGTTTTCTGCGTCTATGCAGCTTGCTTATTTCTATGAAACCTTTATGCGTGTGTTCTACTCTACTGAAATCATAGGACCTATACCTATGGGTTGTAGAATACAGCAGCACATAAGCTGTTTTTAATTTTATTGCTGTTCTGCACTTAAGAGTGACTCATTGCTCTGGAGATTGAGTTGATAAAACATTTGCACATCTCATTAATCTAATACTGTAATTCCCAAGAAACATTACAGTGAAAAAGCCTATTGTTCAGATGGTGCATGGTGAGCTTTACTTTATTGATAATATCATGGTCTGCATGTAACAATTCTAGGTGTAATTTTCTAGCAAATGAAAATACAATAAAAGGACTCCTTTACGGAATCCAAAAAGTAATGTCTTGGAACTCAGACCTCAGGGAGCACCGGATCAAGAGTTTTAAAAGGCTGCAGTTTAGTTCTGTTAGTCATACCATTCATTGTCATTAATATCAACCTTGCTGCTTTTCTGAGCAGTGACATTTTTCTTTCTTTTTCAATGTAAAGCTTGGAAATTGGTGACAGCCACCTCATTCAGCACGAGATTGGTTTGAAAACTATTTTAAAGCTCTTATTTTATGTAATGTTAGTCCATAAAGTGATATAGAATAATAAAACAAATGGAAAACCTTATACAGCCTTGCTCTCCTGTAGTTTTACGATTCTCATTTGGACAAGAATTTTAATGCAGAGCATAGCTAGTAAGCTACTTTTTAAATTCTAAGGACTAAATTGATTATCTGCTTGTTTCACTGACTATTTCTTTCTACTTCATATTGGAATATAGTGTCTTATGTCTCCCCTGCTTCCCTCCCCCTCCAAAAAAACTTAAACCAAAAACAACTAATAAAGGGTTCATACAGTCTGGTTTTGCAGTATAAAAGATTCTGAAACAGAGGAGAAACAGAAGGCAATGTGTGCCTTGGCAAACAATCATTCCCAACATTAATTTTAATGGAACGTGCCTGTTGCAGAAGAGACTAGCAAAGAGTAGGAAGCAAAGCCATTGGAGAGTCCACTGGAAAACACTTTGCCGTAGTCAAGCTTCAAACCTCTCACTTCAAAGAGTAATATTAGGCCAGACTTAGGAGCAGCCTGTTTTCCTAGATCTGGGCAGCCCACCTCCACATGAACTTGAAGTCTCCCTATCTGGAGCAAAAGCTTGGTGTTTGTTGTAACATCCTTCATGGTGTTAGTTTGCAGCATTCGTGTATCTTTTGGGAGCAATAACTTTGAGGTAGTCAAGTTGTAATACCAATAATAACAATATTAACAATAATAACCAATAACATACCAAGCATGAAAACTCAGACTGTGGTAAAATATATGGGCAGTTCTCAACTTAACCCAATTTCCTTGTTGTAATTTTTTTTTTCCTGCTGTAACAAGATAGCACGATGAGGTGCGTGTGCAAGCTGAAGTAAAGAGCTTTGTTTTTTTTAAAGTTATCCAGTGTGTGTGTGTGTGTGTATACATGTTCTATTTTCTTTTTCTCCAGAGGACATAGAAATAGTTCTTTTGTCCTGAAAGTTCTGGGCAGACTGGTGGGCACCTGATGTGTGAATTTGGCCCACGGTTTCTGGAGGGCAATGTTCCCGAAGTCACAGTGATTTTTTTTTTTTGGCTCGTGTAAATGACATCTGCTCTGTTCAATGTTGTATGCATTCCAGGGACTGTTCGTTGCAAGTACAAGACTAGGTACAGAAACTTAGATTTAAGAAATATTTCTTAAACTTCCTTTAACTTCAGGTTTTGACATCCAGTTTAGGTTGGAGAGCATACCTACGGGCAATTCAATCTAGTAGATGGTGTTTTATCATGTTTTTGTTCAAGATACAGAAATATAAATGAGAAAATGAGCAACAGGTAAACTGTATGGACATAATTACTTGTAATTAATGTTTTTTTAGATACCTGAAGTCCACAGACAACCTTGGATATTTCCTCTGCAGCCAGTCTGCATTGTCTACCAGGGATTCTTAACTCTAGGCTAAGATAAATATCAAAATAGTCACCTTTTTTCTTTTTGATTGCTCTATCCAAACCTTTATTCTTTTTCACACCTTAATACATAGTGTTGGTCTGTGAATAAATTCTAGGAAAAATTCGCCTGAGCAAAACAGGAAAATTTTGTCGGAAAGTTGTCTCAAATATTAGCAGCTTTGTAGTAAAAGATGAAAAAGAAATAGACCATCCTATACCTTGCTTAATTACTGAATAAATCTTATAAAGATAAATAACTGCAGATATTTGTAATGTATGTTGGAAACAGCAGTTTTTATCCAAGTTTCATTGTTTTTAAATTTCTATATAAATTTATTTTTTAACTGTGAATAGTACTATCTTCTGTGTGCTACAGGCAATAGAATAGAGTACGTATTCTTTCTAGAATGTCAGACACACACTTTCACTGTTCTCTAAAATATTGATGTGAATTAGAATAAGTTGTTTTCAAAATTTTTTGGAAATGACATCTTCTTGGTCCTTTTATTTCCTTCTTTTTACTTACAAACTGTATGATTATATAGTAATATTTCTAGTATCAAGATTTGTCTTTGTATTTCTTCAGCTATGAAAAGTCTTTCAAGTTGGATTTATATAACACTTTTGTTCCGAATATCTTGCATGTCCTTTTTTTTTTTTTTGAAAAAAAAAAAGAAAAAGCAGTGTATTGTTACCCAGATGATTAAAAGTGAATTAATACCCTTTGATATTGAAGCAGCTTTGGTTGCGATAATAGACATCTACCATACATTTGGGAGCAAGGAAAATTCCGAGAGGAATAAGAAGGGAGTTAGAACATGATTAAAATTTGGCAAGATTCTGAGACAAATGCTTCTGCGCCGGGATGACTTTCCCAAAGTGCGGGCTGCAGGATGAGTTTCCACAGCTGGGAAGGCAACCCTTGGAGCAGCCTTTGGGAAGGAAGGTGGTGGGGAGCAGCAACCATGAGTAGGCAGGGAGTGAGGACAGGACCCGCACCTGCAGCAGGACCCCAAGCAGCTCCTCGTGTCCTGCTTGGGCCCTTCTTTCCTCAGGGGCTGGCGAGGACTTGTCCTTGAGCAGGGACATGAGCAGGCAAAGAGAAGGTTGATTTGGGGTGGGAATCACAAAGATGGGTGAAGTGCAGCCCCTCATGCCGTGTCTTTGGTGTCCCACAAGTGTGGGGCCAGCTCTGTGAAGAGCAAGTGGCAGATGGATGTCCAAGCAAAGAAGATTTTGTTTTCTTCAGCTTGAAAAGTGAACAGGAGTGTTTTGTTCACAGCCTCTGACAGCGTCTGTGCCGGGCACGTGTGTCCGACTGTGGTGCCTACGGTGGGAGGGGGAAGCAGGGGGGGCTTCTGTGTGTGACCCTGGTAATGGTGTTAAATGAGCAGAGAGGGAGGGAAAAATATGAAGTGCTTGAACAGCTGACAGGAGCATTCAGTATTTAATATCCTTTATCTGCCCAGAAATTTAAGGATTAAAGACGCACGATTTGTTACAGCCATGTTCCCTCTTGGAGCTGTTATCTGGGCTGTAAGTAATGGATTATTTTGAGTAAAAAGATGCCTCAAAGACACAACTCACTGCCCTCACAAATGACTTTATATAGTGTTTTTTTTGAATTATTTATATCGGAGATTCTGAAATTGCGCCCTGATACAAAAGTTGAGGAAGGCGTTGCAAAGGCCGCAAGGTTTTGTATTCATGAGTGTGGATTTCCCTGATCTTGATGAAACGCAGACTTAATAGCCACAAAGGAGTGTTGCTGTGTCTCGGAGGAAAGGCTCGTACCCCCTTGAAGCAGAGGCAGCCGATGCCACGCAACGACTGGTGTCGCAGTTCTGCACGGGTTGTGAGCAGCTGTCCTGTGAACCAGAGGGGATGTAGAGGCAGCGGTTTGCAAACTATTGCGTTCTACTGTTAATCTTTCTTCTTGAGATCTATTTAATTTTATGATGTTTTAGGCCATTGGTATTTGATTTTTATCCTGTGACTTAAAATCTGGCTGCTATGTTAAGAACATTAGTGTAAGAAGCGTCCGTCATTCACTGAAGAAAATCTAAAATTTTATGCATTAAAAATTATTTTTAAATCTAAATAATAAATTATGCATTTAATAATAAATATGCATTTATTCAAAAGTATCAGTAAAGTTTCTAGTTTATATAGCAGTGCTCTCCAGCAGTTCTACACGAAGCTTTACACATTGTTCCACAGTTGCTGTGCTCCTGGTCTTTCCCTTGCTGCCACTATACCACATTGTGTTGTCCATCTGTTTCTTTAGTTGACAACATACAGCTATTCGCAAAATATTGATCAAATTAATGGTATTGAGTGTTTTTGCCCTATAAATAAGCTTAGTATTTCTTTAATTCTGGAGGTGTGGTGTTTGGTTTTTTCTGTTCCTTACGCAAAACTTATGTTACTTCTTTTGTTTTAGTTAACCTTTGGGATAATCTGGACTTTCTGCTTCTATCTAAAGAAGCTTTCTGTCATGGTAGATTACTAAAGGCTACTACTACTTTGTAAAGGTGAATGTTAAAGTTAAATATATTTCATTTTTATTCTTACTTTTGTGGGGGTTTTAGATACACAGACTCGTTCTAGTCATAAAGCTTTTAAATTTATGGTTTTGTTTTTACTTAAGGATAAAGAAAACCAAACTCTATAAGAAAACAAAATGTTCTCTTTGCTGAGATCATATATGTTATATCTAATATATTATGCAGAAATCTGTGCTTTGTTTTGAAAATCGTATGTGGTTGTATCTAAAAATAAGCAAAATTTTATATGAACTGGAATAAAATAAAAAAAGGATTAGAAGTTTTAAGTTTTCTTGATAATGTCAAAAGTTAATTTAATAAATATCTGTTTCTAGATATGAGAGGAATCACTAAAAGTATGTTTTGATGCCATCACTGCTTGTGAGACCAGGTGGCATTTTTTCTTGATCCTTGCAGATAAAAAAAAAAGAAAATAATTATCCTACTTTTTTCATAGTTTTGATTCTGAGGTATCTAACTGTCTGGACAACTTGTGAAAGGCAATGAGATACGCATGTTGTCCTGAAGAAATAATCATGGACTGATGAAAATTTAACCCATGCATGTTAAGCAATGAAAAAAACCTACAATATTTTGTTTTACTGTCTGTTAATCTACATGCATTGTTTAATAAGGTACCAGATGCTTCCTCTTCTGATTAATCTTACAGAAAAATATTTGAGCGCTATTAGCAATATTACTGAAAACTGATAGTACTGATTCTATTAAGTTGCTATAATAGTTTCGTAATAAGAGCTCATTTGCGTAACTTGAGTTTTTTATACGTATGCTTTTAGATTAAGAGATGTAGCATAAAGAACATTCAGGTAGTTCAGAAAAATGCTAATTAAATACATCCAATTGATCAAATATGTAGACAAATTTTGCCCTTTGCCTTTTCTATTTGCCCTTTCCCTTCTTCTTTTCTAATATTAAGTATTTAATCATATACTTTCAATAGGTAATCCCTTTAGCAGAAGCTTGCATTGTCTTCTACTTAAACTGGATAAATATAATTAGCAAATTCCTGCTATAGCATCTTGTGTTTAATGTAACACTAAATCGAACACCAACTGGGTAACTCTCCTTCATGTTACTCATGTTTGATCCTGAGAGCTCCAGCACTGTTGCAGGTCCCAACACAGTGGACAGAGTTTGGTACAAACTGTCTCATAGAATCATAGAATAGTTTGGGTTGGAAGAGACCTTTAAAGGTCATCTAGTACAACTCTCTTGCAATAAGCAGGGACATCTTCAAATAGATCAGGGTACTCAGAGCGCTGTCCAACCTTACCTTGAACGTTTCCAGGGATGGGGCATCTACCATCTCTCTGGGCAACCTGTTTCAGTGTTCCACCACTCTCATTGTAAAAAATTTCTTCCTTGCATCTAGTTTGAGATCTAGTTTCTTTCCTATCTGCAATCTGTGCTCTTGTGGATACTTGCACATTGGAAGAAGTTTGTTCCCAGTTCTGTTCCTGGCCCCATTTTTGGGGTTACTTTGAAGTGTAGGGCTGGTTACTGGAAGCTTAAAAAACACTCCTTGGAGCACAGAAGTATCAATGTGCTGAAGCTCAGTAATCCCGAGTCATTTGCATCAGTTTTGGCTCTGTCTGGCCTTTGCAATGCCTGGAGCCCTCTCCTCATAGGACCCACTTTGTTGTTTTTTACCCGTAAGTCACTTCTAAAATAATTCTTTCAAGTGAAATGAAATCTAATCTTCAATAGATACAACTCATGAGCAGAGTAAACTATTGCTTAGAGTGGGTATTTTAAAATACAGCTATTTTAAAACAGGTGTGTTTCTTGTTTTATTTACTTGCTGGGAGCAGGGTTCAGGTGTCTGTAATCTTTCCCTGCCAGCACTGATGCTATCGCTACCAGGTTGCTTCTGCAAGGAGCGCTCCTCCTTTCTCCGCACCAGGGTGAGTGATGGAATCTGCTCTTGGAGACGAGACACAGGGCCCAGCGCCTGACAGTCTGCAGGAATCAAGTATTTCAGGCTTTGCAGAGGACACTCTAAGTCTTGGACCCAAGGATGAGCTGGAAACAATTCCTGCGGAAGAAATTCAAGGCGTTAAACCTGAGAACTTGCAGGAGTCTGCTCCTGCTGAAGTGACGCAGGACACCAAACCTGAGACTGGGCAGGTATATCAAAGGGTTACTACAGGTTAAAGGTTTGGGGCATTTTTATGGTTGCAGTAATGTTTTTGTTAGTGATTATACACTTCTAGTTTTCTCCGTTATACTTGAGAAGGTTTGCTTGGGTTTTACAGGTTCAGCCTGGTGTTTCTGTAGAGGTAGGCTGCGTGAAGCCCCAGCAAGACCTGTGGTACAGGGCTGTTTGGTGCATGTCACGCAAACCTTTCTTGCCTTAGCTAGGCAGAAGAAGTTTGTGTGTGCTGCTGTCATCTTCAGGTGGATTGAGTGGAACGAGAACATCTGTTGCGAGCTGACCTACATAGCTGACTTCTAGGTATAACGCTGGGCACTGTCCATAGTGGATAAATTGAAGCTGTCCTAATATGAGGTGACTTGTGTGCACAATTTGAAATTACTGGCCTCTGTTCAGTGTGAGGCTAAAAATACAGTTGTTTTTATCTGCAGTAGTCTTTGGTTTTTTTTGTGGTATTGTGTTTCTCTGCAAAAAATTGTCCTCCACAGTGCCATCAGACAGCTAAAGGATTTACGTGTATATTGGGGTCTTCAAGTAGAGCAGATGTAAAACCACCTTTCTACGTTGCAACAAACTTAAAATCTTTTTCAGTGTTGTTCCTAATCAAGGGAGAAAAAAAAAAAAAATGTTAGGAATGAGAGACAGGCTTTTAACAGTTCTGGTGGTCTGATCCTTCGCTGCAGCATGAGTCCTTGCTCTTCTGCATTGCAGGAAGCAGACGTGTCCTAAACACCGGTCTATGTTCTTGCCCAGAAATTTTCTCCTCTTAATGTTTCTCTGCAAAGTTTTCCTGTCTGTGTCAACTGTTCAGCACTCGCTGCAGCAGGCAGTTGAAACATCTCCTACGCATGTGAGTGTCCTACCCAGCAGGCTAGCAGGTCCGTATCTTTTCCTCTGAGTCAGTAGTCCGAATCTACCAGAAGTGGAATCTCAACCTGGCTATCTGCGTCCTGCAAGGGTGTCTTTTTGTTCCTTGAATATTTGAATTTTGAAGATTGTTTTGGGGTTTTTTAAGTCAAAATTTTCACCAGAAGTCCTGTCTTGAACTTGAGAAGTCTGTCCCAAAGAAACTTTTGTTAAAAATAGCATATTGTTGCAAAAAGTCTATACTGACAGATTGACTGCTTTTATCTACAGTGTTGTTCTTTCGAAAAACTCTTAATCAAGACATGTTAGGAAGAATTCCTTGTCAGAATGAAAAGGTGACTGTTGTTTCTGGATGAAAGAATACTTAAAAATACAAAAAGAAAATTAACAAGTGTCTGACATTATAACAATTTAGGAATCTGAAAACGTTTTTTAGAGTGCCTTGAGTCTGTCAGAAAAATCTTAACTTCTGATGTTGAGAGGGTTTTTCCTTTTTCTTGTTGAGTGTTTGTCTGAGCTTTAGGGAGAAGGGTCAGGGTGGGATGGTAGTCCTCTTAATCAATGTGATATGCAAAAACCAAGTTAGGTATTAAAATTTTGAAAAATAAATGCTACTGAAACATGCTACTGCTTTCTACTTCTAAAAATGATTTCTTGGTATGAGGAGACTTCACTCTAAATCTTAGCCTTTAATCTTTGATTTTCGTGTTTGTCAAATATTTTGATTATTTACTAAATGAGAATATTAGTCCATCTGTAAGGTTAAAGTGTGAGGGAATTCCTCAAGTTCCACTTTAACAGGTCATCTTTATGTCTTTTTATCTAGGTAATATTTCTATAAAGCATTAGTAGTGAATGTAACAATATTTGGTCATTATTGTAATGCAAGAGCCATCTAGTTTTGCTGTTGCTTACATTGGCTGCTCACCCTACCATACATTTTTGCAATTTTGCCGTTTTCACCAAACTTCTCATACAGTAATCGACAGAAGCACATGTGCCATAGTTAGAGCTGTGGTTTTGGTATGATATATACCACATGCTGCCACATGTTTGCACTTAGCATTGCTGAATGTAAGAGTGTGCTTGATTAACGAGCAGTCGTGATCCCATTGCATGTGTCCTGCGTTCTTCAGGCTGATTTGTAAAGACGAATTGACAGGAAATCGGCCCTGATGTGCGTCTTCAAGCATGCAAGTCAGGAAAGGACAAGGGCTGTTTTCAAAACCTTGCGATTTTGATCTTGGCATAGTTTATTACTTTGCTCTGACGCTGCTGAACATACAGTTTCAGAACATGGAAATACAGCTCTGTGAAAGCACTCGCTTTGGCATAGCCCTCCTTTTTTCTTTGTCTAATAGCTGGGAACAGTTCTTGCTGTTTAGTTCTGTAATGTTTCCCAAGTTCTTTTTGCTATTGCTGACTGGATGTGCAGGACCTCATACATTATGGGGTTGTATGTGTACATGGCCCCTTTCAAAATGAAACTATTAATCACATTCATAAAGTTGCAAAAATCTTGGCACATGCACAGGAGTTCTTTGCTTATATTCAGAAGCTCTTTTTATTGTTTTTAAAATTCATCTAAAGTACATCCCAATGTTTCTTTAAACTCTCTAGTGAACATTTAATTCAGCTAAAAAAAAAGGGGGTTTCATTAGAAAATATCTTCTCTCTTAGGAAACTTCTCAGTCTTAATACTTCGAACTAGATATAAATAAGTTTAAAATTGATTTCCATTAATATTTTGATGTGAGGTAAATAAAAGAGCCATTTATAAGGAACTAAAGAATGCTATTGTTAGTAATGATACAAAATGCTCAATCTATGCTTTTAAAAATATTTCTGCCTTTTTAGGAATGTCAAGAGGCAAACTTTCAGTGTATTCTGGAGAGTAAGTACTTGCATTATATAATGATGTGTGTGTAGTTCTTGAACTTTTAAAATAATGTTTAGTTTATGAACTTTTCAACTTGAGATACAGCAGATTCTGCCTGGTGACAGAAAGTAAACAGAAGTTACAACCTGCAGTTTTGTTAGATGCCTGGACTAAATACAGTTTGTTTTCTAACACATCAGTATGGATGCCACTCATTTTCCACCCTTTGTATTCAGGGACTTCTAATAGATTTATGGATCTCGAGTGTCTTTTTCTTTCTGTCTTTGTCTCCCTCCCTTCCTCCCTTCCTCCCTCCCTCCCTCCCTCCTCTTCTTTTCTGGCATCGCTTGGTAATGATTCAGACATTCCACTATTATTCTCTCTTTAAAGTGAAAGTAGTACTTGCAAGAAATGCCAGTCTAATGGACTAGGAAATTCTGGTTTCTTATCTCTAGAACCTATCCAGCATAGGCAGTGGCCAGCCCAACATCATTAGAAAGCCACCATTTCTTATCAATCTTACCCTGTGAATGGAGAGTCCTTGGTGGCAGATGGCTGCCCCTAATAACATCAGAAGCATGTGCTGTTATGGGAGCCCAGACTGAACTGGGCGCCAGAGAAGATTGTTTCCTATAAAGGCTGCATTTGTCCCTGTAAAGCGTGTGTGTGCTTACATAAGAACAAGTGAAATGCTTAGCCAAATATTTGGGTTTCTGGGTAACCCAAAAGGGATGGGAGACTTCCCTGACTGCATCAGCTATGGCACTCTTCTCTATTGGGATGCTGCTGGTTCAGCATTACTCTCAAGGTGTTATTCTGCACTGCCCCGATTGTGGTTTCCCGTTCTGCACTGCTTGCTCTGCTCCCTTTCTGAATGAGAATAACTTCACTGGTTGCTCCAAATTAGTCTAACAGGTCTCACCTAAAGAAGCTAATAGTTTGCCTCAGACTGGCTCCTTGGTATAACATATACATTCATACCACTAGTGCCTTCTGTCGCTGCTTTCTTTGGACGCAAACAGAAAGCAGCCCTAAAAGGACCTGGAGTCTGCAACGTTGGCTCATTCCCAACATTTGTTACCTCATGCCTTCTTCAGGGAGCGCAGTCGTGTGTCATCTTCACATGTGTTCAGAGTACATTAGAACAAGTGGATGTTGTTCTTTCCCAAAGAATACGCAGCTCTTGTTTCTGTTTGTGATCAAAAGCAATTTAGATTGATAATATCCTCGGAGGAAGAAAAAAAATATTTGTAGTGATGGTTATCTTGCATTTGAAGCAGCTCAGTTTCTCTTCTCTGTTCTCAGTAGCATCTTATTTGTCAGAATTTGCAATGTCCGTGGTGATGCCTTGCTTCCCTTAAGGGGATTCATGTCCACATTTTGTCAGACTGCCTAATGCTTTGTGAATTTTCCATGAATTCTTTTAATTGTATTTGAGAGAGCTCCCATGATTTTTGGCTTTTTTTTTTTTTGTCTGCATTAATGATTACCTCAACTGGTTGTAACAGGGTTCACTTGGATGTAGGATGTTGCCCTACATCACTGGCCTGTCCTGGATGAGTCCTGTTTTATAAACGTGCAACAAGCTGAATCTCAAGTCAGCAACTGGAAATGAGTTTGCCTTTTTCAAACTGGTCCGTAGTTTATTGGTGCGTTACTTTTTGTGTTTGAACCAGAGTAAGCTGTTGGTTTCAAAGCTGAATATTCCATCAGAAAACTGCTGCTTCTTTCAGTCTGAGTTTTGCTGTCCCTGGCCATGGTCACTAAGCTGGTGCTAAAAGAGGTGAAGCAAGTGCACTGCATGACTTACCTTACAGCGCTGAAGCCTTTTGTAACCACAGCCTGCTCAAGTCCCTGTGTGAAACCGGGGTGAGCAGCTGGAGAATTATGAATCGTTGCTCATAATGAGGAGCCAAAACTTAAGCAAATATAAGTGGTGACTCTGGGGGCTCCATGAGCTGTGAAAACAGAGAACGGCAGATTAGTTTCAGAGGAGCAGGTAACTGATCGCCCAGCAACCTCACTTCAGCAAACCAAGGAGTGGAAAATGGCACGCAGCATTAATGCCAAATCACCCAAAACACAAACTCGAATTATATGCCCAGTTTTAGATTCTAGATGTAAATTAGAAGGTTTCATAAATCAATAACAACAAGGAGAAAGTGTGAAGTTGAGCTTAGTTTATAGAAGGCTTTTTTAGAGGTCACAGCATTGTGAATCACGTTTATTATTGTATCTCAAATAATTTTAATTTAGACCTCACGTTACCTAAATTACTTAAGCACATCAAAAGTGTTTCTCTACATTTAAGTATTTATGGGGTTAACAGTGATTATTGCAAGTTTTTGTTCATTATAATGCTAAAAACCCCTTCACCCACTTTGTTCTCCCCCCTTCCTCCCCTCCCCTTAAATAGCCTTTTCTGTTTTTTAAAATTTGTGCCATCTACCTTTAATGACTGTTCAAAACGCAGTTACTCTCACTTAATTTGTCAAGCTTCAGTTTCTAATCCTTTGCTTTTGTTGTGACATGTTCTACTAGATCAAAGACCTGTTTACTCTTAAAAACCCTTCCTGCTCTAGCTTACATGTAATCCTTGTTCAAGTCACCCCTTAAGTTTCTCGCTTCCATAAACAGACTCAAATACTTTAACATGCCCAAAGTAATTTTTCTAGCACTTCTCTAAAATGTTACAGTTTTCAGCAGAAGCCTAAAATATGTGTGAGCTCCTATCCTGCACATATTATGCCAGTAGTAATCTTGATAATACCATTAACATCCCCTACTTGCTGTCTCTTGGCATTTCTTTATAGGTTCAGGTTGACCTTCTGAGCTACAGATCTGCTGAGAGACTTTGTGTGAAAACAGTATTGTTCATGAATCCTGTCTAGATTGCTGCTTTCCTGGGTACTCTACTATTACCTAGTCACCCTTTTTAAGTAGATCTGTGTGTTTGGCTTAAATTAACTGAATTTAATCAGACCAAGTTCCACATATGTGAATCACCTCCATCATTGTTTATTGCATCAGAACAACCTACCAGTGTAGTGTCCACTTTGTTGATTACCCTTTTCCTTCAAACTCTTTGACTTATTTAATGAAATTTGACAGAGCAGTGGACATCCCAAAGATGTTAATTTTGTGCTGAGTTTCTGAATAACAGATGGGAGGCTGTGAAGCAGACACTAATGAATGGTTCTACAGTGGGCAGACGGGTGAAATCTGGCCTTTGCCCGCTCCGTATGGCAATGGTTGGATGGTCAGTAAATGTGAAGCTCCTCATGGGGCAACAAGCACATGTGTAGCTTCAGGACAGTTGCTATCTTCTGAAGCTTGCCCTTGCAGAGGTGGGAGAGGATATCAGTGGATACTGGAAGCACTGTTGTGCCACTGAGAATGGGAATTTGGCACAGGAGGAAGCTTAGAGAATTGGGAACACTGGAGCAATGCGATGGTTGTGATGGGAAAACGGACTTCAGATAGATAAACGTAGGTTTTGCTGATTTAGGCTGCCTTTGGCTCCACTGAACCAGTGAGATCTCATTTAGCCATTCTTACCTTCACATACTAGATATGTCATGGATCTGGGCTCCATATTAGGCTGAAATATAATTGTTTGCACTTTGCTTTCTTATTGGATGTTGTTTATTTGTCAGAGTACTACACAGCCAATTTATCTGGAAAAAAAAAATTATTTCGGTTAAAAAAATGACTGTACTATCCTAGTTTTTCACAATGAAAAAGTTCTAACAGGAGATAGTCATAGCCAGAAGCACTAAGCAAATATTTTTAGAACAGCAGAAGAAACCTAGTGTTGCAGTACTTTGAGTACCTTATGACAAAGCTGATTAGAGTGCTGTTTGAGACCTAGCCTGTGTTTTCAAAGATAAATCCTACATGGTTAGGCAGTTAATGCGTTATTCATGTGATACTAGGGAGAGGTATAGATTTCTACTGATAGTTATCATACTGATAGTTATGGCTGGCCAGAGCAGCAGTATGTAGTCTGTCTTGCTGTTGCCTGCCATGGGGAAACACGAGTAGGCAGACGTCGTGCTGTCACTGGGCAGTTTAGACCTCGTCCTCTGCTGTGTAGAAAGCCTTTGGACTGTGAAGTGCAAAAAGGGAATAGCAATGAGAAGATATTAATTTTCATTGTATTTTTTGATGACAGTGGTTCAATTTCAAGTAGCATCTTTTAATAATGATGTGTGCATTTGATATTTTTTATCAAATGGATATTTTATTTCTTAAAAGTATTCTAGCAGAAATGTGTGTAAGCATGTGTGTTGAGAAGAAACAGATAAAAAATTTAGATGGCCTGTAACTGTGTTTGTCAGAAGTTTTAAAAATGTTGCTACGCCAGATTACTTGTGTTTTTCTGTGTTACTTTGTTGCTTTCTTGAATGATAGCTTCTAAATAATAATGCATTATGATATAAATATAGAAGTTAACGCATGTTGCATGTCCTCTTTAAATGATTTGCCCATTGCATTTACTCTACCAAAGCTATCTGTTATAAATATTTTGCTGGTGTCCAAGCACTGTTCAAATAAACTTTCTAATAATGTCTCTCAAGTCTGACATAACAGGAGATTTGTTATGGTTATATAAAGGTGGGACTTGACAAGATTAAGACACTGGGCCACGGAGCGTTTTACTGCGAAGCTCAAATGTTCGGTTTGAGTCAAGTGTATGAAATTACTTTGTACTCCTGAAGACAGTTGGTGTTGTGGTAGGTTCGACTTATTAGGAAAATTAAGAAAAATTATCTAAAAGTAGGTTATATTGGAGTATTTTATTTATTCTGAAGATTGCTTCTCTTAATGGTGTGGAAATTGAGTCAGTTATATCCCTCTCAACCTTCTGCAATTCACTAATGTCCAAATGCTTCTAATTTCTACTGTGTTTTACTTTGTAGCTGTGAGCTCCCATGCAGATTTAATGCTGTTCTCTGTAGAAATACCAGGATTAGTTTTGATTTTAAGTTCATGAAGGCCAGTGTTGTATCATTTACATCTATATAGTGTCTAATAAATCAGTCTCTGATGTTTGTTAAAGTCTTGCATGACATTTTAGGCTAAATTTTTACTTCGCCTACTATTAGCAAAAATTGATTGGAGAGTCAGCTTATATTTTTCTAGTTTGTTAATACAGCAAATTTAATGTTGTTTTTTTGTACTGACCCTTCAAAATATAGCCACAAGAATCCTATTTTGCCTGAAGAATTTAATGAAAAATTTTCTTTTTCTTGTGGTTCAGAGAAACCGTGCAAAGAGATTGAATTAAAAGCTGTCAGACCTTCAAGGGGAGCTTTTACAGCTGATGTGATGGCATTGGACCCAGATTGCAAGAAACAGGACTGAATTTCTGATCTCTAGGGTGTTTTTTTGAGTGTTATTAAAAAATTGCCTCACCTATTGGAAAAGCACACCACTTTGGTGGTCTACAAAGTGGCTGCCAGCAGTTGCCTCTGCAGTTCAAATAATCAGATTGTAAAGATGTGTCCAGTGATCTACTCTTGGCCAGCTTCAGGAGATTCTGTACTTGTATATAAAACAAACACTAAAAAAAGAGGCACATTTAAAAATGGCCAATGAAATTTAATACATGCTATTCTGTAAATGCAAATTAATTGATGAGAATTCACATTTAATTTCTTGTCGAATGCTATGCATTCAAGTGTAATCTCCACGAAGCTGAGCTACACGCTGCAATTGACATATTATGGAAATCATGATGAAAGTGATAAAAAGTGCTTAAAAGTGTTATTGAAAGTCGATAAGAAGCCAGAATTACATTACAGAGAAGTATTATTCCAGATGTGTGAGCATGATGGGTTCATGTGTTGAATATAAAGTTAGGTAGATTTTTTTGTTTTCTTTTTGACCAACACATTAAAAAAAGGATAAATTATCATATCAAAAAGAAAAAAAGGAAAAAAGACGGGATCAGTGCTATTTTTGGATTTTTTTAAAGTATTTTTGTTCACTTTGTTTAATTTGTATTGGTTTTATTCTTGTGACTGCAAATAACCTAGTCAACTAGGTTAATTACATTAATCAGAGATAGTGACCCATGAATCAGGCAAGGGAGGATAAGAAGTCGTCACTGCTTCAGTAATAACTGAGAAAAGCATTAAACACAAAATACAGTCCAAACGAGTGTGCATAGGGATATATTTTAGAGAGGCTGTTAGAACTGGTTTCTGTAATTCTTTCTCTCTTTATGGTCACTGCTGAAACACATCCGTGTGTCCCTGTACTTGTGACACAAGGGACACGTGTGATTCATGAGTGTTCTTGCCCACTTCATGATTGTTATTGCCCATTCTCTGTAAGTTATTTACAGAGTAAAGTAGCATTAAAATTTCCTACCATATATTATAAGTTAAAAAAAAAAGTTTCAGAACGTACTGAAATACTCAAGGTGGAAGTACAATAGCTTTATTTAAGAATAAGTTATAATGTTTTTCTGCTGACAACAGTAAATTTGAGTTTACTCCTCAACTCAAACTCCTATTCGAGTAATTTTTTTGTTATGTCTCATCAACATATATTCAAGGAAGCATAAAATGTGATAGTCTATATTTTCTAAAGTATAAATCGTTGTTAGAGAAACGTCATATATCCTGTATGTGTCTTTTAATGGCATGGATACTGTGCCCATAATTATTGCAGGGGGATGTTGTTTATTTATTTACATAAACCCAAAGCGTTTTGAAAATGTGAACTGCATGGTTTCTTTGTGAAATAAGTTTGTTTGTTTTTTTTTTCTGCTCAGCAATCAGGCTTATGTCCCTTTGAATATAGGTGTTTATCGTTTGTCATTTTTGCGTTAGAGCCGCACAGAGATAAATGTGGCAGAACTGAAGTTGCTGTGCACTGCCAGTACATATGTGTTTTTTCCTTATATGTATTCTGCTGCATGTCCTGGCCAACAGTGTGTGCGTGTGTGTAATATATTCCTCTTTTTGTGTTTTCATATATCCTCTGAGGATATATCTTTTGCTGCATATAATGGTAATATTCAGAACATATTCTCTCAGTGACCCCAAATGTTATATATTTTGTAGAGCTGCTGCCACCTTAAGAGATATCTAAGCTTAAGGACACAAATACATAAAAATACACTTCCAGAATTCTGATTTTGTTCTTCATTGTTTAATATTTCATAAAGTTTCTCAATACAGTGAGTAAACAAAAGCATAAAAATTGCTCAGTTCTATCTGAATTAGGCTGCAACAAGTACACATAGAGGTTAATGCACTAAATCACCATTTCAGGAATGGTTATAGAAAATGATTTGTCAGTTTTATTGACTGATTCTCTTATGAAAGGAAAACTGGTTTTGACTACAGCGCAAATGTGATGTGTCTTCTAAATTTTGCAGTTAAAGGTTAAAGGGATGAGAACTTTTGTTAATGAATATTGAAAACGGCCTTTTGTATTATTTAAATCAATTTAGATGAATTAAAATAAAAAATTAATATGTAGAAGCCAGTCTTGAATGCTTATTTAGCATATTTAGAGTGAATATGAAGAACAGTAACTAATTTTTTGTATACTTGCTGAGATGGTTTTGGAATTCAAAGAGTTACAGGAAAAAAAAGCAACTCAATTCTACTATAGTTATAAAGGGTAGACCAGCAAGGAGGTTAATCATGTTTTCACTCAGTTTCCATGCAATTGTATGCAAGCACCGCATAAATTGTAAGTACAATCAGATGACAGACAGTGAACTGGTTAATATTTACAGTTATATTATTAGATACAGAATCGTTGCCCTTTTGTTGTTCTGGAAAATGAAATTCCATTTTTAATTTCTAAATATATGTTTGTTCCTCTTGCTCTCTGAATTTTATAATTAGTCCAATACACATGACATGGATACTAAGTTTACCTAAAACAAGTATCAATCTTGCCATCTGTGACAAGGTTAGGGGAATTGTTCTGACCTTTTGCAGTGTCATTTAAAATGGAATATGTCTCATGCTGCAGTTTTACAGATGTCAGAGATGAAGATAAACTCCCTAATAAGAACAGTTTTGATTCCATCTTATACTTCACGATCCTATGCTGAAAGTAGATCTCGATTCCAACAAGATTATGTCATGTTTAAAAGGTATGCATGCTATTTTAAAAAATTGCATAGATTTTAATTTCTCCAGTACTGCACATGTATTTGTCATAGATATAGCACCAAAGCAATTAAGTCGTAATGGATAAAGTAGCATAGAATGCCCAGGTATCATAAATTGTATATTAGTTACACAATTGCAGGGAAGAAGTTTTGCTGTACTATGAGTATATAATTGCTATTAATGGTCATTAACTTGGTGAGACATATATTTTGAAAATGTGAAGCAAATTGGATAAGACGCTATGTTGTTACTAAACATTTATGAAATATCTTCATATAATTTTGAGGAAGTTGGTTTAAATGTGCATGTGTGTGTAGTGGTTTTTTGAGTTGATTTTTTTTTTCACCCAAATTGTCCTTATCTCCATATATAGTCTATTTGCTCTCATATTCTCACTTTCACTGTGAGGTTTGAACACATCTGAAGATCAAAACTTATAAATTTCTTTGACTTTGTGCTGAAAATTTTGCATGATATTGAAGACACACAAACAAACTCTAGTTTACTGCAAGATTTCCAGCTGTTCTTTCTTTATATATTGATAACACTTAAAAATTGATATGGAAGGAAATCTCCTGACTATAAAATGGTTTTGATAAACATGAACAGATTCCTTAGATAGGAAACTAAAGTGGAAGCAGTGTGGAAAAGTGGGATCTCAAGGTGTGCCTCAAACGTACCCCAATCCTTTATGATTCCAGTAGGGTCTAAATCACTGATTGAACCATATGTGTGCTGGAAACATTTTGTGCAGGGGACCAGACTAAATCTTGTCTGAAATAAAAACCTTTCTGCATATAGTGGAGACCTATAGGGGCCTTGGCACCAATTTTTTTTATCTGCTGAATGACTCTTGCGCTGAATAATTGCTAATGGAGACATAGCCAAGAATATAATCTCCTACGTGTGTTAGTGACTTCCATAGATAACCCATTGCAGAGCTCCCTCCTTAGTGTCCCACAATTCCCCCACTTCTTCCATGTATAAGTTCTAGTATGTTTTGTAAAACTTGTTACCACCTGATTTAATTAGAGGGTTTTTTTAGTTCTAGGCTTCTTTTGCTAGCATACTGTGCAAACCTATTGGAAGATACGGTATGGCCTTGACTTTTGGCTAAAAACGAAGTGAAGCCAGAGGATTTGTTTTTGAAAGCTGTTACCTACACATGTGCATTATCACAGGCAGGATAGGATGTATAGCATCTTAACGTTTATTTTGTTGTTCACTGACATCAGTAATGTGATAATCTCATCAAATGGGTTTGTGGGCAAAATTATGAAAACAACACTTTGCATCTATTTAATTTTGCCTAAATCTGTGAAAGAAGAGTATACACTGACTACAGCTGTTGGTTATTTTTCAGGATAATTATAGGTCCAAGCTAAGATTGTGTGAGTGCTGAGATTACTCTCACATCTAAACAAATATAGACATCTTTATGAAAGGGATTTTGAAGGTCTATAACATGAAAGACATTCTTTAGCACTCGATTGAACTCTTCTTACAAGACTCATTCTGAATTCTGTTACAACTACACTCAGTCAAGTAACTTCTGGCTTTGAGTGCCAATGCAACCTGTGTTTCCTCTAAAAATAAAAGCATCTCAATGATTAAAATCTCGTTTTTTGTTTTATTCCCATTGCACTGTGGTGTCAGGGTCTGGCCACATGTCTTTTTTGTATGGCGTGAGAAGATCGGACACTGGGGAGCTTGTGTGCCACCTGAAGGACCAATTGCACAACCCACCTAGATGGACTGTTCTCTGCCATGTCTGAAGAGTGGGAAAGATTGTGGCAGAGAACACGGTCATTACCACAGCAATTTATCTAGCCTGTGTGCTTTTTCTAGTGCTGTTTGGATACAGGCAGGGAGTAGGTTTGCAGGCTTGGTGAATATTTGGCCATAATTGTTTGCTCTCATCTGCCATCTTGTCTAGAAATCTCTGTTTCTTCTCATCTTAGTGCCTCAGGCAGAGCAGAGAAGGGTGGTGTGTGCTGGAGCTGTCACCAGCACTGCCATTGAGCCATCCGGCTGCTTTGACCCAGGAGATGTACAGACCATCCAGGTAGTAGACTGACCATCTGTGTTTTAGTTCATCCTGATGGTGAGGAAGTGGGTTTAAGCAGCTGCTATGGGAGCTCTAGGGAAGAATAAACTTCTGACAGCACAGGACCACCATGGTGGTTCCATCACGCTCCTTCCCCAATCTGAAGAGAGAATTGGTTCTGTGATTATTCCAGATTGTCCCCTTTCTGCTTTGCGTAAACCCAGGAGGCTGTAATCTCTGCCTTCTGCTCATGAGTGATTGACGTTCAACAAATTTCCCAGGCAAAAAAAATGGACTGATGTTGATAATAATTTTTTATTCCCTAATTCCTTGTTCTATAATTTATTAAAAGCCTATCTATAGCCAGTTAATTTACACCAAAAATTACATTTAGTATAAAAGTATTTCCCCATCTAGATATAATGTTCCTTTCATTTTTTCAGGATTTAAAATACTGAAAGATAAAGAAGAGAGTGCCTTACATCGCTAACATTGAATTTGCCTTCCATTCATGTGTAGTTTGCCTTCATATAATATTGTTCTATTCGGCACACAAACTGCACAACACAGACGCCTGTCTGGTTATAGAGGGTTTTCTTTTTCTTTTTTTTTTTTTTCCCCTTTGTTGTGTTTTCATATCCTAATTTCTTTGATTTATCAGGAACCAATTTTCAAAAGCTGGATGAGCCTTTAAATTTAGAAACAAGGTGGTTAAATGTTTCTGTCTGAAATGATACATCTCTAAAAGCAGTTCTGTATAGTAAATAGTAAGAAATATTATGCTATTAGCCCTCTTCCAGTATTTGAGTTTCAGAATAAAATAGTAACCAAATATTTTATTAGCACATGAATTATGGATCTTGAGGCTCATATATGTTTGGTGTCTGAAAAAACACTGGCTTTTATGCAAAAGTGTCATTTGTAGTTAGGGGGATAGAGCTGGTGAATTTTAATGAGCATTCCATTAAATAAAAACTTTTTTCAGCAGCTTATGTAGATTTATTGCACTTAAATAATATTTTAACACTAGAGGTTGAATATTAAGGAGTGATATATTTTAAATACTCGAATAGTTTTCCAGTATGCAAAATCCCCCATTTTGTTCCCCTTGCTATGATTCGTTTTGATTACAGATGGTCTGTGTGATAGTTGCTATAGAAACCAGACCATTTTACTTCAATCTCTCCCTGTTGCTATGGTGTGCAGAGAGCTGCTATGTGTAAAGTGTCATTTCGATTTTTTTTGTGATGCTCCATGTAATAGTTAAATTGCAATCAATATTCTCTAATGGCAGATAGAGTAATGTGACACGCTAATTAATGCTTTCTACCACCAACTGTTGGATACAGCAGTTGGGCAGAAATCAGTTGCAAAGTTAGTTTAATGAATTCTGCAGATACAGCTTTCTTTAAATGCTTAATATTAGGAGAAAATAACTCTGTTATCTCACTCTTAGGCAGAATTGTTTTCTCGCCGCAGCACGCTCCCTAACTGAGCTGGAGTGTATGCAAGGTACTCAGAACCTCCGAAGGCAGAGACCTCAGGTCTCCTGGGACCACCAGAGCAGCTGCCCCGCCAGCTGAAGAGGCTGGTTTTGCAATCTGCAGCGACTAGCTGCAGCTTTCGGCAGTTCCCAAAGGCAGCAGCGGTTGGGACCGCTGGGTGCAAATAAGCTGGAGCGCAGCTGTCCCGGCCTCCAGCCTTCACCTTTCTGCCAGCCTGAAGTAAAACCAGCGTGGCATGGCATAGTGTGTAACACTTGTAATCCTTCCATGTTAGTTTCCCTTGTTGGGTTTGGCACTTAAAAAAAAAAGAAAAGATCAGTTTCTACCAGATTTCGAAAATTAAATTTTCAGAAAATACTCTAAGGATGGCATGAGCGAGTCCATGGTTAAGATGATGATCTTGTCATTATTCTAAGATGAAGATCAGATTATTTTTCATTCAGAATAGTTGTATCCAGAACAAAAGCCTCATCTGAAGCAGGTTAGTGAGGATATCTACATCCCATGATAAATATTCAGAAACTAGTTGCCTGCCATCTCACTTCATTTTGTAGTATCTCCTACTTGATTTATTTTACTCACATCCCACAATGGAGATGCTAGTACAGCACAAAAATAACAAAGCTTGCCCTGCCTCTGAGGTGTCAGGAGGAGTCCTCGCCGCAGGAGTATGGTGGCTCTTTGCCTCCCTTTTGGGATTAACCAGCCCTTAGGGGCTTTTGTGTGGTATTGGGATGGGGAACCAGGTTGCTGCTGTTGTGGTGGGCTGGCACAACACCTTGGTCTGCAGCACCGGTGTGCTCCGCAGCAACACCTTCTATGCAAGTAAAGCAAGTTTCATGGAGATTTTGTTGTGTTTTTTTCCCCAAGTTTTGCCACCCCAGAGAGGCTCCAAGATCCTAATTCCACTTTTCCTGCATAATTTCGGTAATGAATAGCAAAGAGTGTTTAGATGATGTTAGTTTTGTCCTGAAGCTTAGTCAACCACCTGCTCTGCACTTCTATCTCTAAGACAGGAAAGTGATACCATCAGTGTGCATCTGTATATGGCTTTGGTAGAGTTTTTCTAAGGGAGAGACTTTGAGTCATGAAGTGGAAATCATTTTGAGACAGGAAAACTTAACGACAGTCCCTTCTCAGATGTAAAATGTTCTTTAATGTTGTTTCACCACCAGTAAAGGGCAATAAAGAGAAATTCTTGGTTCTATTAGGAGTTCTGGGGGAATTATGCGTGCTCTTTGGAAGTGCAAGAAGATAAACCTTTGCAAACATCTGGATTCCTCTGCCTGTTTATGTATTTTGTGGTATTTATAAATATATGTATAACTCCATTGATTGTGGTTAAGTGTTCAGAGTTAAGCCTGATATAAGTTAAATGAGAATTCTTCTTCAGCCTATGTAATTGCCTCACAGCTCACACTTCATCTTGTTTTAGATTTTTTCAAGGCATTTGCATAATAAACATATAAGTGTGGTGAATTGAATTTTTTCTTCATCTGATTCGCAGTGCTGAAGTTGAGTAGTGCATATTCCTGTTACCTACCATCTGAGCAGCTGAGTCAGGAGATAGTCATGGCACTTACACTTTCCACTGTTTTTTTTTTGTGTGTGTGGTTTTTGTTTTGTTTTGTTTGTTTTTTTTTATCACTTCTCTTTCCATTTGTTCTTATGACTGAGCTTAAAATGAAATGATTGAAACTTCTGGTGTAGATCTCATGCCTTTGTTTAGAAAAAAATATGATTTTTTACATCTTGAAGAAACATTGGATCACATAGCTATGAGTGCAAAGCACGATTCTTGATTCTTTGAGAGAGATGCATTTATCATGTAGGAACTGGCTTCTAAATTGCATACTTTTCAATACACACGTGTACAAATGGCACTCACATTTGTATTTCACATATGTGCTTTGCTGCAAGAAAACTCACCTTCTGTCACAGTCTATATGGATTATGGGTTTGAGCCCTCTCATAGTCTAATACTACAGATTTTCACTGTTGTAATACTTTATTATTATTTACAAAGGGGAGGTTAAATGCCATAAAGACCCAAAACTGTATTGCAGACCCTCTAACAGTAACGTAGATGCACATTTCAGCATAATTCTTCACATTATAAGTTAATTTCTTGCTTAAATAGTCTGCTTAATTAAACATTAAATCACCGAGGTCACTCTAGCATCGAGAAAAGCTGTCTGAAGCTGTTGCTGTGATAGTTAGAATTGAAACAGAGGGTAAAATATGGTTTTGTTCATTCTTTTTATTGTTGCTGTTGTATGTGAGCTAATGAAAATGGAAGACCACTAATCCAGATAATTGAGCCTGGTCAGTCAAGATGCATTGTGAATCTAACATCAGGAAACAGTAGGGTATATTATTTTTTTTTTATTTTAAGTGGTTACCTTTTAAAGGACACTATTAAGACTGCTGTGCTGTGTTTATGGTTTGGGCTGTTTCCAAAATCAATCTTTGTTTTAAAATATTTGCCCATGTGGATAGTATTGAAGGTCCATGCAGATGGATGCATGAACACATAGGACTAGAATCTACTTTGGTTTTTTTCGTGCGTGGAGCTGGACTATGCATCTGTTTGTGGTCCTTTCAACAAAATGCTGGCTATAAAGGTTGGAGCACAGCAAGCTTGGTTTTCTTTTTTTTGTTTGTTTTGGAAGGAAGTTTAAATTAGACCATGCTCATCTGATATTGTATAAAATGTAATCCAGAGATTGTTCTTAAAACTTTAAGGTTTTATTTTGCAAGTCCAGGCTGACTTGCTTCTTAGTATCACTGTTATGTAAGAAAAACAGAAAATTCATAGTAACCATTAGAAGTCACAGTTTATTACCGAATCATATATAATGTGTCCTTAAGTAGGAAATGTTACCTGCACCATGGTTGCATAAATAAATTTCAGTTACAGACTGAAATGCATTCCACTACATTATTTCAGACATGTCTTGATAATTTTGAGTATAGTTTTGGGTTTTGTGCTTGTTTGCCAACTGGATAATGTTTAATTACAAATGAAGTATTTTTCATTTATTTCTTATAGGTTGAGCCTGTTTGTGCTATTTTGGTTCCTAAGTGACTTGTAAAAATGACTAAATAGTAACAAAAAATGAATAAAAAATTTTGTTAAAATCATAGTCATTACAGTTTACATACAAGACTACTTTTTACAGTTTTCTTTGTACCTTAAAGAAGGCTGCTCCATTTCTCACTGTCTTTCTAACTCTCTCCACCCCTCTTCAGCCAAAGTGAGACATCACTGGCTTCTTTAGTTGTGATGAGCTGTACTTGCTTGTAAAAGCTCTGAGAATATTGCCATAAAATTGGAATAGGACTGTAGGGTGTCATTATAGGGTAAGAACAGGAGAAAGAGCTTGTTGGTGCTATTTTGGGGAGAGACACCTAGTGTCTGGTTGCAAGTTAGCATGGGAATAGCATTTTTTTTTTTTTTTTCTTTTCCCTTACAAATGTTTAGACTCAAAACAGCATCTTAAGAGCAAAACCACAAAATCATGCCAGTCTGATTTGTGGGTCTTAGGTTTTAGGTCAGTTTTTACTATAGGCAAAGTATTGCCAGTGGTGCAGCAATCTTTGCTTTTTAAGAGACATTAGGTACTTGTAATAATGCTTTATGATTAACTGTGGTGTTTTGTTGTTTTTTTTTTTATTTGTTTCAGTAGAAAACCAGATCATAGAATCATACGATTGTTTGAGTTGGAAGGGACCTTAAAGATCATCTAGCTCCAAACTCTCTGCCATGGGCAGGGACACCTTCTAGTAAATCATGCTGCTCAAAGCCTCATCCAACCTGGCCTTGAACACTTCCAGGGTTGGGGCATCCACAACTTCTCTGGCCAACCTGTTCCACTGCCTCACCACCCTCAGAGGGAAAAATTTCTTCCTTGGATCTAATCTAAATCTCCCCTCTTTCAGTTTAAAGCCATTGCCCCTTGTTCTATCACGCCATGCCCTTGTAAATAGTTCATCTCCAGCTTTCCTGTAGGCTCCCTTTAGGTACTGGAAGACTGCAATAAAATCACCCCGGAGCCTTCTCTTCTCCAGGCTGAACAGTCCCAACTCTGCCTGTCTTCATAGGAGAAGTGCTCCAGTCCTCGGATCATCTTCGTGGCCCTCCTCTGGACTCGTTCCAACAGCTCGTCCCAGAGCTGAATGCAGTGCTCCAGGTGGGATCTCACGAAAGCAGAGTGGAGGGACAGAATTATCTCCCTCGACCTGTTGGCCACGCTGCTTTGAATCCAGCCCAGGATACGGTTGGCTTTCTGGGCTGTCAGTGCACATTGCCGGCTCATGTTGAGCTTCTCATTAACCAGCACCCTCAAGTCTTTCTCCACAGAGCTGCTCTCAACCATGTGGCATGGTTATTGGGTATTCTTATATTTCTAGAAGTGAAAATTTTGCTGTTGAAGAGTTGAGTGAAATTCAACATTCAAAGTGAAATGAAGCTTCTCCTGAAATTACATGTTTATTGCTTCTTTGCTGAAAATGACTGTAGAGCTAAATTCATCTTTTTATTTCTGAGTTTGGAATTGACTTTAGTGGCTCAGCATTTTTTAATCTTTTTTTATCAGTTTGCCGACTAACGTGTTTTATGTATTATTAACAATAGAGTTCTTGTTGATTGGACTAATGTCTTTCTTCTGTCATCACACTTTTCTTTCCCCTTGGTGATACTTTTAAAAATTACATTGTAATCTCTTTGGAACACATGCTTTGCTCTGTTTGAGTTCTGTGAAATACTTCACACAATCAGGAGCAGTGAAAATTATCAAGTATGACAAATACTACACCTAAATTCACATTCTAGATGCTGGAAAGTAGACAAGATTAAACAAAAATTTTAAATTTTAAATAAAAGGGAAAGATATGCTTATAACTTAAAAAAGAGAAAAGAAAAATATTTTTATTTGTTTTAATCCCTTTTGGCTAACTTTAGCATCCCCACCATTGCTCAGCTTTTATGGTTTTATCTAAGATATAGTACACAGAACTAAATTACAAAACAAATTTGCAGAAAGCAAAACTTGGTTCACTATATTTTTGCAAAAATGATGAATATACTGTTGAGAATCCTGGTAACAATTAAATCTACACAATTTGATGGAGCACAATATAAATTCAAACAGTAAGTCCATAAACGTAATTTCTTCATTCAAGAGAAAACCGTCTCCTCCTTTGTTTGGTGCCGAAACCATTCTGTGCCTATTGTGTGTGTGGCAGCAGCTGCATAAAACGATTTCCTATATTATGAATATAGTTAATTGCTGCAGCTATCATTTCCCATGGTGGAAAAAAAGCCCCATGCCATCTGAAGGGGAAAGGAGAAAACAAACAAACAAAATGCTTCAGGATTGTAATTGTAATTGTAGGTTTGTTTTACTCTATTCTTTGTCAAGTTACTTGAGTGCTGAAAAGATAAGCCTGTCAGTGAGTTTGAAAGCTGCTGTGCTGCCAGAAGGTTGCTATCCTGATGATGAATGCAATGCCAGCAACATGACATCTGTGAACCATGTAAGAGATACCCATCTCCATGAGTCATTGGTAGTGAGGAATCTTCTTGGTTATTCTAAGATGTATGACTGTGTTGAGAAATGTCTTTTTCATGAGCTGAGTCTCTCTCTGCAATGTGGACCTGTTTGCCACTGCATCAACACTGCCACTTCTGTCTTTAGTTCTGCTGAGGGAAGAGACAACTTAGTGTATGAGGCACATCCTCTTTCTCCCGCCCTGCACAGATGTCAAGCTGTCAAGCTGCCCAAAACGTGAGAGATGTGTTGAGCTCTTTCTTCCTATCTCCCGTTTACCTTCCGTACTTCTCTGAAGATCAGGGAGTGTAGTAATGTATAGATTTTAGCCTCTAATGTTGTTTTCCTTTAGTCTCTTTGGCATTTGCTCCCTATAAAATAATTATGAGAACCAATAGGTATGTAAAATGTAACAGTTTTTGTGTTGATTATTAGTTGTCCCTAACAACAGTTGCGTTTTGAAGGAGAAATAGCTGTAAATTCAGAATCAGTTTCAATCACTGGTATAAAAATATAATGTTTTAAAATATTTTATTAATTCCCCTTCTGAATATATATATTTTTAATGTTTGATTTGTCAAAAATAAGCTCACTAACTTGTTGGGTACTGGTGGCACATTATGAACAAGGTGGAGGGCCTGGCTAAGCACAAGGTGTACAAACTTTCTTATGTCTGTGATCCTGGACAAAGAGAATTTGGGGCAAATTCTTCTGAATCATTTGCTTGCCATTCTGTGAATGAAACCAAGTTGATACTTGTCCAGGATTAAGCATTCAGTGTATGACAGTGGTGCTTAGCCTGTCACCAAGTGTCAAGACTTAGTATACCTGATGCCATGCAGGAACACATCCACAATTGATCTGAATCCAGCTGCACTTTTTAACATCATTTACTCCTTCTGTCGTAACCAAAGCAATATGCAGATGTAGTCTAAATCAACCATTTTGTAAGTGAGGTAAACTGCACTTTGAATCATCTTTGGAAAAGCAAGGAGGATATAAGATTGGACATAAAGAGTTATTTTTGGTTTTTTTGTCCTATTTTAGTTTTAGTCCTATTTCCAAAACGTGTTAAGTATTGCAGGCAGTTAGGTGATACCTAACTTTTGCCCTCTCTCTTGTAAGAGGATAAGTCCTAAAAAGAGTGAATGATGGCAAGGGATGGGAGAAAGCAAGATTTATGTAACTGCTTGTAGTGACCTGGTAAAACTGTGATGAAAGGCGCAGAAGTACTGCATTGGCTTTTAAAAGAGCTATAGCACACATTTATGGAGGAGATTGTCCTTAAATAAGCATAGACACTCCTGAATTAGCAGCAGTTAAGATTTTTAATGCATTGTGAAGAGTAGGTGAGAGACTGGAGGGTATAGCAGAACATCTTTCTGCATAAAGATTTGTTCTGTTTTGACTTTCATGAAGCTGAGATTGAAATACCAGCTCTGCACTTGTGTATGCCTTAGTAGTGTGGGAGGGTACGCTGGCCTCTCTTTGCCACTTTTCATCCATTCATGACCAAACTCAGTGGTGGTGTTGAACAGATCGAAATTAGACATTCTTGGCCATCCCAGGCCTTCTTCCAGGGACAGTTTGAAGTAGAGTGAACTGGGCAGCACATGGCATGAGGAGATGTGTCCTGTCCCCAGCTCTCCTCTCACCCCGCTGGCCGCTTCCCATGCAGGCCGGACTGCCGGAGGGTGCAGGAAGGGGCCCATGTTTGTTCATCTGTGGGAGATGCTGATTCCTGGCCTTTAGCAGGGGAGGAGGTGATGGGCAGTGGGGAAGCTTTGGGCTGGCTGCCAGCAGGGCCTCCAGGATATTAAGATACAATATGAATTAGTAAAGTTGGTGAAAGGGAGTTTAAGTTCTAGCTTTGAAACAATGTTTTTGTTCTCAAGGCTGGCCTTCCCTACCCCCTCGTGTCCGCACCCCACCCCCCCGCCAAAAAAAAAAAAAAAGAAAAAGAAAAAATATATATCAAGTAGTTTAAGAATACAGAAACTAAACATTTCATTACAGATCAAACAAAAGGTTTGAGGTCCTTAATATTACATTTCCTGCATGTCTGTGTAAACAGTCTCAATTTTTTCGTTTTACTGGAACCCAACTTACTTTCTTAATCTGTAACAGTCCAAAAATTATTTTCCTACAGGATATCTTTTGACTTCTGTCATCTTTTTAGTTATTTGCTCTCGTTCCTTCTCAGAACAGAGCTGCTATTTTCTGTTACTTTAGTCATCACTTCATGTCTAGTGTTATCCTCGTTTCAGGATTCAAACTGGTATCTACAACAGAATGTAAAAGCATTAGCAATGCATAGCAGTACAGTTTGTTTCCTATATCATACTTTTATTTGCAACTAGTAACACTTTTTGACTTAATTATGCCTCTAGGAGAAAAAAATTGTATAGCTGCGACATGCTGGGTTTCACAATAGTGTGCTGTATTTCTTATCGTATGGATAAGCTATGACTGCAGCTATGAAACCTGCAGTCCCTGTTCTACTCATCCCTCATTCCAGTCTGTTTGAACTTCTGATCGCTCTGTTATCCAAACAATATACCATATGGACAGAGAAGCCAAGATTAGTCAGTCTTAAGTTATCATGTACGCACCCTGCCTCAGGAGACAAGGGCTTCCTGACACTGCATCGGGTTTCAAGCAAGCAGGACTGCGAGCTTTAAAATATTTGCATTTCCAGTGAAATGCTTCGGTGCCATCTGAATTCTTCCAGGCAACAAGTAGCTGGAGGAAGTAGAAATTTCATTACTTAATACCCCAGGGATGTCTTATTTGAGTTCACAAGACGTGCCATCTGGAAATTCTTGTTCATTCACATGCTGCAGCCTTTTTTAGACACTCAAGAGCTCCAAGGTGCTTGGTTTGAGTTGCTTTGGAAGAGCTCAAAATAAAATGGGGAGAAGTTTTTGAAAGCTTTTATTAAAAATAAATAAATAATAATAAAAATCTGTTTCCATCTGAGTTGCCCAGGCTACTCTGCTCCGCTATGGAGCCAATCCAAACTTTGCTGCTACGTACCGCTATGCTCCAAGTGCTGCCTCTTTTCCTTCTCCTACTTTTCACCCAGTTATCCCTTAAAAGTCTTCATAGGTCACCGACAGCAGGGTATCCCTCTTTCTCCCTCTCTTTTTTTCTGCTTCCCAAACGTTCAGCCACCAGAGGCTCCTATGTGTCTCTGGGGGCTGCGGAAACACTGCCAACCCTCGACAAGTAGACTTGGTGCAACTGTTGAGATGTTTTCATGGCATCCATGTAGCTGTGTTGGTTTTCGTTGCGTGTGTTTGCTAAAATGTAAGCTTGGGGTCTCCTGGTTCAATTGAGTTTTGTTTGGAAAATGTGGATTTGGGAAAGGCCTTGGTTTGGCAGAGTCTGATGTGTGGCAGAGGTGTACCTTGTGGTTTGCTGTGTCTCTTCACATCCTACCCCACAGACCTGGCCTTGGAGTTCAAGGGCTCCTGAGCTTTTGTGGTCTGGGGTACAGCAGCTGCCCATAGAACCAGGGGTCAGGAAACCCTTGTCTCAATGGAGGCTGGCAAAGCCTGGAGGGTGCTGCAAAACTGGTAGTAAAATGTGGTTTGCATCACTTACTGTTGCATAACACAGACATCACTTTTGGGTTTGGATCAGGTTGGAGAAGAATGTTTTGAATGGCTTTAATGAAGTGTGCTGAAATTTTAATAACAAAACAGGATTTATTTTGCCATTTAAAAATCTGTTCAAATCTATTTAGCCTCAGTTTCTAAGACTTTTTGTCTCAAAATTGAGGCCCTTTGTGACTTATGTTTAGTGGTGGTGGTGTTCATCCCTTAGTTTCCTGCAGAACCTACAGTTTCTTTTTATTTGGCTACTTATTTAAGTAAATCTGTAGGAAATTATTATTTATTGACATTCCGCCCATCAGTCAAATACTATGAGAATGGGCAAATGAGTCCAGTACATAAAGGGAGAAATAAGTTTTATTTTATTAAGAAACCAGACTATAAAGGTATTATTTTCTTACTTCTGTTTGATTGGAAATAGTGAAATATTGCCCATTATCTGCAGAAAATCCAGTTCATATTACACTGACTTCCTTTATCGTATGAGATTTTATTTCTTTTCCTAGAAAAAGTTTGTTTTAAACAAACTGTGACATATATTTTAAAAAAATTGTTTATTATTTTGTAAGAAAGAAATATCAGGGAATTTCATGGACTACTCTGAATCTCTTAAGAAATGTGTTTTCTGTTGTGTTTGAACTTCTCTGTTCCTTATGTTTTGGTTTGCCTATCAGTAACAGAGCAGTTCAGTAAAAATATACTAGACAGCTGTTTTCCAAGAGTCCAGTGAGTTTGGTAATTATGGGGAGAATACTTGAAGAAGGCTTTGGAAATTACTGACACTGCTGTAAAAGGAATTATTTATTTTTTTAAACGTTGTAGCTTATGTTTACTTTTTCATAGCAGCACATTCTTAAAACTTTCTGGCATCTTCTTAGTAGCTATAAAAGCTTGACAAAACAATTGTAAAGTGTGGTGTAATTGTCTTTTGAATACATTTCTTCTTCAGTTAGTAATAAGGGCAGATTTAGAGAGCCAGACTTCTTTTCGATAAAAATTAAACTGATTATGCCTTTGCTTATTATTTAAAATGCATAGGTAGCAGAACTTTATTTTCTCATTGTTTTCTAAATGCAGAACATTAAGTAATATAAGAAACAGAGATTGTCAATTCTTTCTTTAAGCAACCATACTGCTGCAAGGCAAGTTTGGGCAAAATTCTGTGGAATTTTACATATTCAGTGTTTGTAGAATCACAGAACTGTTGAGGTGAGAAGATACTGCTGGAGATCGAGTCCAACCCCCTGCCCAGAGCAGACAGCTGTAGCAGGTTGCTCAGGGCCATGTCCAGGTGGGTTTTGAGTATATCCAAGGATAGAAACTGCACAGCCTCTGTGGGCAACCTGTTACAGTGCTTGACCACCCTCACTATAAAAAATAGTTTTCTTATATTTAATTGGAATTGTCCATATTTAGTTTGCACCCATTACCTCTTGTCCTATCATGGTGCACCACTGAGTAGTCTGGCTCCGTCTTCTTTAAAACTTTCTTTTAGGTATATATACATATAGAATCATAGAATCATAGAATCGTTAGGGCTGGAAGGGACCTTCAAAGGTCATCTAGTCCAACCCCCCTGCAAGGAACAGGGATATCTCCAACTAGATCAGGTTGCTCAGGGCCTCATCCAACCGGGCCTTGAACGTCTCCAGGGATGGAGCATCCACCACCTCTCTGGGCAACCTGTTCCAGTGTTCTACAACTCTCATGGTAAAAAATTTTTTCCTAATATCCAACCTGAATCTACCTCCCTCTATTTTAAAACCATTACCCCTTGTCCTATCACAACTGGCCCTCCTGAACAGCCTCTCCCCATCTTTCTTGTAGGCCCCCTTGAGGTACTGGAAGACCGCTATAAGGTCACCCCGGAGCCTCCTCTTCTCCAGGCTGAACAGCCCCAACTCTTTCAGCCTGTCCTCATAGGAAAGGTGCTCTAGCCCTCTTATCATCTTCGTGGCCCTCCTCTGGACCCTCTCCAACTGGTCCATGTCCTTCTTATGTTGGGGACTCCAGAACTGGACGCAATACTCCAAGTGAGGTCTCACGAGGGCAGAGTAGAGGGGGAGAATCACCTCCCTTGACCTGCTGGCCACGCTCCTCTTGATGCAGCCCAGGACGTGGTTGGCCTTCTGGGCCGCAAGAGCACATTGCCGGCTCATATTGAGCTTCTCGTCCACCAGTACTCCCAAGTCCTTCTCCTCAGGGCTGCTCACGATCCATTCTCCGCCCAGTCTGTATTTGTGCCTGGGATTGCCATGACCCAGATGTAGGACCTTGCACTTGGCCTGGTTAAACTTCATGAGGTTGGTACGGGCCCACCTCTCCAGCCTGTCGAGGTCCCTCTGGATGGTATGATATGGCTAAGATCCTCCTGAACCTTCTCTTCTTCAGGCTGAACAGTCCCAGCTTTCTTTCTCTCCTTGCATGTCAAATGCTCCAAGCCCTTCATCACCTTCATAGCCCTTCGCTGGACTCACTCCAGTATGTCCATGTCTGTCTTGATGAGGCTGTGTTTCTCTGGGGAGGAAGATTTTCTGTGAGGAAGGAGATTTGCAAGGTTCTGCCCTGTTGGAAACGTGTGGTGAGCTCTCCCCCTCTTAGAGTTCCCATGAGTGAGTGGTTTGGAGCCATCCTGAGGTCCAGGGGCTCAGGCTGAGCCCTCACTATGGACATCATTGTAAGCTGCTTCCAAGTGACCTGTTTTTGGGGGGCTGAAAATCAAAGGTAGCCAGCTGTGAGAGTACTTTCTCTCTCTTTCTCTTTCTCTCATGTGTTCCAGAAACGTGACTACTCGAATATGTTTGGCAGGTGTCTTTTGTTCCTCCATGTCCATCCTCTCCTTCCACCTGAGTTGCAGCACTTTAGGTTAAAGACTTCAGAGTGTGAGCTGAGGTCAAGGTAGTACTCAAACTCAGTGTGGTTTTGGCTGTTTATTTTAACTTCTCGTGTGACACAGAAGCTCATAGATTTTATTGCTGCGTCACTGTGATCAGTGTTTCACTGACATGTGAAATGACACACATCTAGGAATGGGAGTGGATGCTACTGGACAAAAATACATTCCACATCTACTGCGTGTAGCTGGTAACTTTCCAAATGGGCAGTGCACATTGCTTTGGGATGACTCGTTCTCTGTCTGGTTTATTCTGTTTTCTTACCTCCTCATTTGGAGTGGGACATTTTGTGTTGACTTTCACTTAAAAGAAAATGCAAACTAAATAGTGTCGATACTCAGCATTAGCTCTTCCCCATTTACTGTAAAGAATATGATCAACACTGTCAAGCATTTGGTATCTGCAGTGTTTGACTCCCCTTTGATGCTCACACTCCTGTCCAGTCTCCCTCCCTTGACAAAGTGATGCTGTAGCCCCAGTGGCTTTTAAAGAGCTTGAGCTGGATATAAGGAGAGTTTACCATTAGCACACCCACTCCATACAGTGAGTTTATAATTTTCAGAGTGGATAAGTCATTTATTCATGTCAAACGCCTTTGACTATGCAGTTCACCATACTTCTATCTTGGAGCTAGCCAGATTTGTCCCATGAAACATGACAAAAAAAGCAAGGATCCTCCTTTCTTTTATGCACACTTTGGTTACTTCATGCTCCTGGTCCATGAATTTTTTTTGAAGAGGGAGATGCTACTATTTGGAGTAGATTTTTGTTAAGTGATGGCTCAATAGCTCTATGGGGCCTGTGGGATGGGAAAGCTCAAACACATTTCTTTAACATGTGCCCCTATGAGTTAGATGGGGTTTACTCTGCAGGGTATTGGCAGAGAGTTTGTGGATCAACTAACATAGTGTATTTCATGTCACTGGTACCTGCATTGCAGGTACCACTAATTCCAGTACATTGAGATGTGAAAGTGTATACAGTAGGCAGCTTGGAATTTAATTTGAAGCATGTTTCAACAAGCAGATGTGCTGAAATAAAGAGAAAAAATAAGAATTAACAAGAAAAGGTTAAGGAGAAGGAAGTATTACAAGAAAAGGTTAAAAGACTGGCTGTCTTTCTAAAGTATTTGCTGGAATTCAACCATATGGAGAGTTTGAGTGTGCTGATTTGAAAGGAAGAAAAGCAGCTTTTATGTCAAGAAACATAAGGTGTACTGTGTCCTCTCTAGTCCAAAGATAGCGTTACTGTGCCTGATATCGAGTCAGAAGATAGTGTATATGTTCATAGGCATTCTTTGCTAAACTTAAAATCCGTATTCAATATTTTTATTGTTGCCCAGTGTAGTAGTTTCTCCGTGTGATTTCAAGAACATTAACTAAAAATATTTTACCTTCAGTATTTTAGATATTTTAATAAGTAGGTGAAGCAGTTTAATAATATTTACAGATAAGGTCATGAAATAGGTTTCTGATTACTGAGTTTTTATTATTTTACACTTGTTTATTTTCCATGGCATTTTTTAACAGGCCCTTTTATATTCGAATTAAAAGACGCAAAGTTTCAAATTATTTAGTTACTTACTGGTAATTGTTCTTTGGCCAACTTTGCCACCTAGTGGCTATAATTAAATAGAGCAGTTCATTTCCTTGATTTTTGAAGAAAGTAATGTAGAACAGTATTACTGTATTTTTCCCTTTGCACTGAATATTCTATGATTTTTGAGTTGGTATAATTTTCAGACGCAACTGAAGCCACTCATAATATGCTTATGAAAATAAGCACTTTATCTTCTAATGTTGTTTAAAAGCTTAGTAAACGAATGACTGCAAGTATAGGAGAGTTTAATACTAAATGATTTTTTTTTTTTTTTTAAGAAAGTAGTCTTCTCATAATAGAATCGAAAGAAAAACTTCAAGCCCTGTTAAAATCTCTCATGAAAAGATGAAATTTTAGGCCTCTGCTTGTTTATACTAGAGACTATTTTTCCTCTAATACTCTCGTAGCGTGCGTAAAAGAAATCATCCTTCTTCAGATATTGTCCCCACAATGCAGAGAAAGAAGAAACCTACATCTGCAGTGCTTTTGCTTGCAGTATGCTTCATAGGCACTTTTGCAGGTTGCTGAGTCCATAGTAGAAGTAATAAAGACTGTATAAGTTATTTTCTCCCCTTCCACTTGGTCCTAGTTCTGATGCAGAACCAGATCAAAAAGAAATAGAAATTAGTAATAATGTAATTTTGTATGTTGTAGTGTTTTTATTTCTGTGAAATGCAATTAAAATAGAAACTCTGCAACAGCTGTTGCCTCAGTGTCCTGTATTCTGCGATGGCATACATGCTATGAACAACTGCAGTACAGAAGAAATGTGTGGGGCAGTGATGAACCCTAAAACCTCCGGACAGTGAGTCCAGCTGCTGTCCCTCTCTGGGCTACACCAAGCCACAGGAAAGGCAGCTCCCCAATTTGTAATTTACACATAATCACTTTTTTTTCCTCTTTCTTGTTTGTTATATAGAAGCACTATGGGATTTTTTTCTTCCTTGGATGTTTGAAGCTGACCTTGTTTAGCACATTTTTACTAACTTTAAAGAGAGATGTTGAGGGAAAAGTAAGTCTTTCAACATCTGTAGCATCTCATCCATAACGCGGGCATTTGAAACTAACAGTGGTGTTTAATGTTGGAAAATGTTGTGATCACCATTGCAGCAAGTTCTTCTTTAGACACAAGTGATCCCCTTTCAATTTCTTTTATGTTCCAAAGGAAAACAGTAGCTGTTCTCTGAGCAGCAGAGCTACAGAAGCTTGATTTCCTTTTGTTATATGTCCTTTATTTCTTTTATATATTCTAATGACAATAACTTAACTCTTTCTAGGCAAGTGACAGCATGCGCTGTGACTCATTCAAAGTTGTGTGTGCGGTGATTTCCCACACATACAGGCATGATATAGCATAATTGGTCTGGCAGAGCATGTGATGCTTGTTTAAAATGTTGTACGATTTTTTAATTATCAAGTGTTCGGATGTCACTTATTTTATCCATCTCCTAGTAGAAACGAAGTATCCTCAAAACTTCCACTGTTTGAATTAAAATGTCTGTCACAGGTGCAGAAGCTGATGAGGTGGTGGAAGGGAGGAGGGTCAGGTGGATGGAAGGAAGGATCACACAATTACATGAAGCTTTGTTCCCTAAGAAACCTCATCTAAAAACCTATGGAAAAAGCCATCATACATCTCGATCGAAATATGGCCTAGAGAAATTTCTGCATATAATAAGAAACTAAAATAGCATGGACATCTTGTTATTATTGTCATAGCATTCATGTTATCAGATTCAATACAGCAAATTATTTAGCTGTTGGAATATGTTCAATAAATCCCTAAAGTACAGGAGCAGGTAAACAAGGGCAGAAAAAAGGTGGGGAGGTGGTGCAGACTTTGTCTTTAGTGAGAAAGAAACAAGGCCTTGACTTTTGAGCTGGGGACTAGGGAGAACTGCTGATAGTGTCTGAGATGGCATTAGAGATGACCTTCACATTGAAGGAGAAAACAAAGATGACTAGGTGTAGAAGGTGCCAAATGTGCATTGCTAATGAGATTTCCGATAACATCTTTATATGCATGGTATGACCTGAACTAGTGGCAGAACATACCTGAGAATGAGAGTTCTCAGTCAGAAACAATAGGGTTATAGACAAATTGAAGGAAACAAGAGAGGATACCATATAGAAACATGACGTATTCAAACACCTGTCTGACAGAACAACCTGAAAAGCAGGCTGCCAATACAGAGGATGATGGATATTAGAGGATCACAAGAGAAGAAGTTGAAGTCCGGTTGACGTTTCTGGAAAACAGGAGACAGAATGAACTGCAGGCAAAGAGAACAATCAGGCATAAAGAACCTCAACAAGCGTGAAGAAGACAACATGTGTCTGAGAGTGGAAATCCCTTTAAAGAAGACTAGATAGTTTGGATAGCAGATCACATAAAATCTCCTCCTGCATCAGAGCTCTCGTCCATCTAGCACAGTAGTTTATCTCTAACCATAGTTAAAAATAACGCTAGTTAGAGAGGGTATGAGAAAGCCTGTCAGTTTTATGAGGTCCCCTGTTCTCCTTGTTTTGTCAGAGCGTATATCCTTGACTATTTGCATTTGTATCAGTTTATGTATCCACTGTCCTTGAATTTCTCCAGTTCCCTCTTCCCCAGTAATGTCTGTGGTACTGCCAGTAACAGTAAATTCCAGAATTTCATGCCTGATGTTGTAAGAAGTATTTTATTTTACTTGTTTTACTGTATTTACTTGTTTGAAACTGGTCTCCTATAATCTATGACTTCCTGATTGCGATTCTCTGATGTAGATCTGTACGAGAAACTACAGCTATAGCTGGAATGATACTTTGACAGATTCATACAAACCAAGGTTAGTGATCATTTGAGGCAAACTGTTTATTATCTGTCTTTGGAGAGCTTTTAACACGTTGAAAAATGAGCTTGAAAAAACTGTGGTTTATGTTGCCTCTCTAGATTAACAGGCACAGGAAGGTTTGCATATATTGTCCCTTTCAGTATCAACTATGACAACAATGAGGGACTGCTTTATTGAAAGATAATTTTTAAATGATTTAACTTATTTTTGCTCAGAAATTATGTATGCATAGATGGTGCAAGCAAGAAGGTTTTAAGTACTTCTAATTAATTAATACATTCTAACTAGCAAAAATAGCATAGTGATAGATCACTAAATTAAAAGATTTCAGGTTAAAAGGGTTTTGCTCTTTTTCAGTCTACAGTGAGAAATAGTTGTCTGCAACTTCTGCAGCTTTATAAGAAAAAAAAATAAAATTGAGCAGTACAGCTCTGCAGTAAAGCCAGCCAGCATGAAGCCCGCTTAATGAAAATGAAGACTCCTTAGTGCTAATATTCTTTTCCAGAGAAAGGCTGGCAGAGAAGAGGATGTTTATAACATTAATAGAAAGTCAGTAACATTCATCTCTGGTGGAAGACAGGAAGGTGGGACTCATAGTTGGTAAAACCTCGTTGTCAATTACTAAATCAGCAAACTGTTATTTAAGAATGTTAACTTAATGCAGAAATCTTGAGCTAGTATTGCATATTTTTGTATTAAATTTAGTTACTTAGATTTTTCCTGGAGAATACAGATCATATATTGATGATACAGTAGAGGATATCCATTTGGATTACTGCTAAAAAAGCAGCTGACTGAGGAGAACATCATTGTGCTCTTTCAAGCAGTGGAAGAGTTGAACATCAAAAAAAAAGTATGTTCTCAAAAAGCCTTGGGAGGAACTGAGTGCAGCACATGATCAGTAAAATATCACGTGGAGAAAGACAACATCACTGGAGAGAAGTCTTATTCTTAAGGTTATTTCCAGCACTTTCTGAGAGCAAGATTTTTCATAACTTTATGCGTGTGTGTGTGCATGATACGTAGCAGACGCTTTGTAGAAGTTGGGCTGTTTTCACAATCTCATATAAGTTTTTACTATTAATTTCATAAGCAAAATAAGTTTTTAGTTTTGTTTTGTTTTTTCCAGGGGGAAGGACTGCATCACTGTCTCGGCAGTTCACAAAACCAAGGGATTCAGAAGCAGCTTATTCTGTGAAAAAGTCTGAGATGTCATGATTTCTGTCACCATAGACCACTCATACACTTTTTCATGGATGCTTAAAATGCTTTTTTTTATAGATAACTGAGTGGCTTAAAATATCTCAGATGAGTTTCTCTGAAGTGCTGCACGGAAAGAATGTTAAATGGTACTGAGTGAATGAATCTATTTAACAACTGACTAATATGCCAAAAACCTTTAACTGAAAATAATACATCATTTCATAAATGCTGACTCAGACGAACTACTAAGAAGTGGGCCTGAAAAGCTTTAGAAGAAGGATTATGATTAGAAGAAAATTAAACATTTTGATGTAAATTTACAAATCCATTTAAGTACTTAAAATGAAGTTGTTATGATGCAACCGAGAAAATCAGACCTAAATATCTGCATGTATACATTTTAGGGGGAGAATCCTTTCTGAGGGACAGTGGTTTACACTGAGTATCCACACCACTAAGTTGACATCCTAGAAAAATAGCTCTTAATAATCTTTGAAAGGTCATAGTGTCTGGGGAAGGTTTGTGAGGACTGGAAGAAAGCAAATATAACCACAGTCTTTGTGAAGAGTGAGAGGGAGGATCTGGGGAACTACAGTCTGGTCAGCCTTACCTTGATCCCTGTGAAGGTGGTGGAGCATATCCTCTCGGAAGCCATTATTATATGAAGGACAAATAAGTGACTGGGAGTAGTCAGCATAGATTTACCTAGGACAAATCAAGCTTGACCAGCCTGATAGCCTTTCGTGATGAGATGATTGGCTTAGAAGACAAAGGGAGAAGAGTGGATGCTGTTTATCTTGTCTCTGGCAAGGTTTTCCAAGCTGTTTCCCAGGACGTCCTCATAGACAAAATTATGGACTAAATAAATGGATGATGAAGTGGACTGAAATCTGTCAGAACTGCCAGGCTTGAACCAGCCAGGGATGGTTCTGGAGCCAATACAGTTTAACCTGTTCATTAATAGTCTGGATGATTGAGCAGAGCGTACCTTCAGCAAGTTTGCAGATGCTACAAAACTGGGAGGAGTGGGTGATACATCAGAGGGTTGTGCTGCCATCCAGATGGACCGCAAAACGCTGGAGAAATGGTCTAACAGGAACCTCATGAAGTTCAACAAAGGGAAGTGCAAGGTCATGCACCTGGGATAGAATAACCCCATGCACCAGTATAGACTGGGACTGATCAGCTAAAACCAACTTTGTAGAAAAGGCCCTGGGGATCCTGGTGGACTCCAAGTGAACATGAGCCAGCAACATGTCCTTGCAGCAAAGGATAACAGACTCTTGAGCTGTATTAGAAAGAGTGCTGCCAGCAGGTCAAGGGAGATTATCCTTGTCCTCTGCTCAGCTGTGGTGAGACACATCTGGAGGGCTTGGTTTAGTTCTGGGCTTGCTAGGACAAAAGAGACATGGACATTCTAGAGTGAGTCCAGTCAAAAGCTACAAACCAGCCATTCCTGGTTTGGAGCATATGTTATAAGAGGACAGGCCGGGATGTCTGGCTGGGACTGTTCATCTGGAGGCTCAGGAGGTTCTTCTCCATATGTATAAATATCTGAATGGAAGGAGTAAAGAAGAAGGAGCTAGATTCTTCTCAGTGGTGCCCCATGACAGGACAACAGGCAATGGGCACAAATTGAAATACAGACATTTCCAATTAAACATGAGAAGAAGCTCTTTTCTGTGGAGATGGTCAAGCACTTTAACAAGTTGCCCAGAGAGGTTATGGAGTCTTGGAGATAATTTGAAACTCACCTGGACTTGTCCCTTAGCAACCTGCTGTAGCTGAGCCTGTTCTGAGCAGGGGATTGGACTTCAGGATCTGCAGTAATGCCTTCCCAACTCAACTGTTCTGTGATTCTGTGGATAAATTGAAATAATAATTTAATGGAACCTGTTTGTAAAGGATCCTGAAGGTAGCATAGGATGAATAGTCATTTTTCTGTGACTTGTTCACAGGGCTTTTGAGGGGATATTGTATCTTGTGGGTTTTTTCATCCAGAAAAAGGATTCAGCACAGTTTTGTTCTGTCATTGCTCTCATTTGAAACGGATGCAATGCCATTTGAGGTAGATGGGCAGCTGTGCCTTGAGCTTGCTGGCATTGAACACTTCAGATCCATCTCATTAGCCCTGGGCGGTCACTTGATCAGATTATGGAAGGTCTGGACACGAGCTTTGGGTGACTGTGAGCTGGCAGAGGCTTTACCCAGATAGTGGTGGTTAGCTGAGGAAGCCAATCAAAGTAAATGATAACAATTTTCTGACAGCATCTTTTTCTTTTCTCACCTTTCAGTTTATGTAACCTCTGAAATGAAGCACTTGAGGAGAATACAAATAACTGCATCCTTCCTTTACCCTCTAAGGGTTCATTCCTACTCAACCTTTCATGCCAGCTTGTTCGTTTAATTTCGGATAAAAACTTTTGTCCTTTCTTCCATGCTGTTTCAGTATTGAAGAAGCTGCCTCTAAATATTTGAAAATCAACCTCACTGATGACTTCAAAACACTTCTAAAGTTTCTCCTTATTTATTACACCTGTCGGTATACTTGTCACCATTGTGCCACAGTTTCTTCCTGCTACCCAAGTGTCAGTACCAATCTTTTGGATATTGTTTCATATGTATCCAATAAGCTCCATTTTTGAAGGTGCTATCATTTTGTCCTGTGTACAAAAATAAAATTATTCACTGAAAACATTACCTTTGGTATGGTCTTAATAATAATGGCTAACAAAAAGTTCATTTCAAAAATATATCACAGGAAATACAAAATCAGAAGAATTGCTGTATTCACAGGGCTGTTTTGACCAACGTTGGAGCATGGAAAAAATATCTTTCACTGGCTTGTTAGTCTTCTGTGTTTAAGTGAGCTTTTCTGATTTTTAGTTATTCTTGGGTTAAGTGCCTTATTACACCTTCAATTTAAGGTAGCATGGAGGTTTTTTATTAGAGTAACAATGTTAAGGGGGGGGGGGTTGATTGCAGATTTTCCAAGAATCATTAAATTAGATTGTTGCAGTTTACCTACAGACTAAGCTTATTCAGAAAGTATAGGAAGGATAATGATAACGTTTGGCATCTGAATAGTCATCATTGTTTCTTTAAATGCAATAAACACTGCTAGACATCACAAATGTGGTAACAGGAATGATGAGGACAAAAAAAAAGTAAAATCCAGTGTGTGTGCTGAAGAAAATTTACAAGATTTAAATGATCTGATTCTGTATTCACTGCATTGTCCTACGGGGACTGTAAACAAAGTCATATTTGCAGAACATAAAATTTTACTGGATTTCAATTACAGATGAGTTTGACTTGGAGACAGTTGTGTCCCTTCTATTCCCAAAATAGTCATTCCTCTCCCATCCCTCAATAACAAGCAACTTAGAATCATGTTGAAAAAAAGGTCTTTGGTAATTGTTTGAAGTATGGTCATGACAAAGTATTTTAGTAATTTGGGAGTAGGAGGGGAAAGACACATCCAAACAATTTTCCTGCCTGTGATGAAAGGAGAGGTTTTATGGTTGGATTCTGAAATCTTTGGCTGTGAGAGTAGATGCATGCTAATTTTAGTGAGATTTGTGATACTGGTTTTGTAAGGGATGCTTATGGTTGCTATGGGTCTTTTCGACGCGTTCTAGGAAGAGTTAGAAATATAGATGCATTTATCTCCTTCAGAAGCGATTGAAACTTCTAAAATTAATTGGTACTTTTTCATGTTGTTTGCCTTACCAGTGCAAGAAACGCTTATGCAAAACCGATATTATTGATGATTTCCAAATAAATTTCACAAATCTTTAAAAAAAATTAAATGTGTAATGTATAACTGAAATACGGCTTTCATACTGGTGTTAGTTTATGTATGGATCTTCCCCAAGAGTAAAAAGTAATCATTATAAGGAGAGAATATAGAGAACTGATTATGTATGTATGTATGCAACAGCTGTATTATTCTTTCTAGCTTTATTTAATTAGCTGTTTTGAGCAAGTGATTATTTTTTAAGGTAATGTTCAATGCGTCCTGACTTCCAACTGCTTTTTTCCTCCTGCTACTTGCCATTATTACTATATTTATTAATGGTTTTGTTAGAATTACTGGAAACAGTCTTGATGTGAAGAGATGAATGGTCTGCATTGTTTGGTCCAGCATACTGCTTTTGGGCTGTGAAATTGTTACAAGGACACTTCCTATGTGTCATTGTGAAGTACCAACTTCTGTCCTTCTGCTAAAGATAAATCATTACTTATCTGACTGTGTGGTAGGAGATAAAATAAAGCAAACTTAGATTTAGGTGTATAGATTAGGTCTTTATATCCACAATTTCCTGTTTTTAATTATATTAGTCTTATTATATTTTTTTAAGATGCTGAGAGTATCTGCAGGTCTAGCTGAAATGAGTTATCAGCAATACATCTTCACTAACAGTTGTGGCTTTACACTAAAAGAATATTTGGCTTAGAAAGACCAGTCAACTCACTGGTGTCCATAGGAACTGCTGATTGTTAAATGGTCTGGAAAAAAAAACTACCAAAAAGAAAAAAAGCCTAAATCAGTCGGGTTAGCCATTTGAATGGCTAAAATATGCTTTTTGGTCCCCAAAGACACATTGATGCTTAACACTGCTGTCTGTTTGTTTGTAAGAAGGAAATTGCATATGAGAAAAAAAAATGAACGTACTTGAAATTGGCAGGAGTTAGGTGTCCGAACGGAGTTTTAGTTGCCAGACTGTGGGCTTGTAAATGTTAACTCTCTTAGTTGTGTGATTTCAGCACAGAGTCAGAGGGTTTCCTGCTTCTATGGACACACCTTCATTATCTTCCACTGGAATAAAACTCTCTCCTGACTGTTCAGGCAGTTTGAGTACCTGATACCGTTTTGCCTACACACAGATAAGTTGCCTTCTTTGGAGTCCCCTCTGTCAAGCTTGGATGCCAAATTAGTCTCTGAGGAGCATCATCTTTTTCTTTACCTTTTCAAGAAGATTCAACCCTTTCATTAGCCATCATCACATAGCCTACATAAAGACAGGGTAGAAATATCTTGTATAATCTCTAATTTTTTCATTGCAGATTTTGCTAATAAACTCAGTCATGACATTAAAAATAAAAGTACTTTTACCTTTTGAACGTAATGTATTGGTCATCTTACTTTACTAAGCATTATTTAAGCATACTCTGTATTCTATTGTTTAGCAAAATGCTGGTGGTGAAAGAGTTAAGTTTGCCTCAGTGTTAGAAAAGTAAGTGAATCATTTATTCGTCTGACCAGAGATGTACGGTACTGGAGACATTTGAGACTCTTAGACCACTGCCATGAAGTACTGAAGGATTTAATTTTAAGATATAATATGGCTATTAAGCCTTTTCAGTACTGGAATATTCAGTCCCTCCCAGAAGAGTGATGAACTGTGATCATAAACAGGTTAATTTAATCTGACCTGATTTCAGATGTGTCTCCTTATTGCTCTAAGGATAATAATTTTTCATTATATTTATCTTTTCAAAATCGTTATCCATAAGTCTCAATTATCCAAGTATTTAAAAAAAAAATAAATAATAATGTTAATCCCCAAGTCTGAGTGTGTATTCTGAATTTTGATGTTCTCTCAAGTTCTTTCTGTAAACAGTATCAGCAGAGGAGACTGTGCCTCTTATGCGAGTCAGGTAGCGAGGCCACTCAGCAGTCCTGCCTACAATTCATGTGAAACACGTATCGCCAGACAAAGCATCTGACTATTTGGAGGGTGGTTCTGTAGTCTCAAGAATCCAGAGTGAATTAAAGTCTAGACTCCGTCATTTTTTCAGGCTGTTGGGAAGGAATAAATAACAAATCAGATATGCCCAAGATAGAACAGAGGTAACGCTGAAGCAAGGATGCTCTTGCTGGCTTGTGCATTGGGAAGAAAGCTGTAATAGCAGCAGCAGCAGCAATAACAACAGCAGCAGCAGCGGGCGGCAGCAGCAGCAAGAGACCTTTGGAAAGCCGGGTGTTGCAGTAGTCTGGGATATAAAGACCCTGTTACGTCTCTGTCTTTCCTAAGTTCAGAATGGTTGATACAAACCTTACGCCTCGTGTAGTAAAAGGTGTATATGAATACAGATTTTCCTTTGTAGTAACTGGATGCTGAGGAAATAAAGACGTGCCTCTGGGTTTTTATTGTTGCTTTTTTTTCTGCCTTTTTTTTTTTTTTAATCATCTGAAACTGAAGAGATTGATCTACTCAGAGAAAGTAAGTTTCATCTGTCTTCAAGATAATTTAAAAAGACAGCTTGGGAGCTAGAGGGTGACTGTTTTTCTACCTGTTTCCTTGTACCTGGGGCTGAAAAGTGAGGAGAGATGGACAGTGTCTCAGAGGAGACAGGAGTGACCGAAGCTTGGTGAAAGCGTACATTGATTGTTGCCTGCTGTCCTCTTCATGCAGTGCTGTGGGCTGGTGCACCGACGGCGAGTACGGGTTTCCTATGTAAGTTTGCATTTGTATTGGAATGATGCTAACTTCTATGTTCAACTCCTCATATATTAGATGATATGGTATGCCTCAGGCAGGTATTTTAATGTATATCTGAGTGACCAACCAGAGCACTAATCATCTGTGAAATAAGTTTTTACAACACAGAGACACAAGGATCATTTTAACAGGTATCAGACTCGTCATCTACTTTTTCAGGAGTTGTTAATATCAAGAATATATCTTATTTCAAAATAACATGCAGCATTAAAAGACTTAAAATTATGTATTTTTTTCTTACTAGTAGCTCTGTGTAAGTGGAGTCATTAAAAAAGGACATTTCTGTTTATTCATATGTGATAACTGAAAATCAATTAAAGTTATAAGCAACTGTGCACTGGCACAAAAATTATTTGAAAGACCCTGAGGAACATAAAAATCATCTTGCTGAAGTAGTTCTTTTGGAAAAGAGCAGTAGCACAGTGACAGAAGTATGGCCTGATGGCTTGCATGGTTTGTTTGCTTTCCAGAACAGAGTATTTCAATAGTCTGGTGTGATAAGAGTGCTCTGTACTGCAAAATGGCTGTCTCAGATAAATTCCACAAGGAAGGCCAGCACCAAAGCTTAAGTATTAGTAATGAAAAAGATTGGCTATTAGCTGAAATATGTCTGAACTATACTTAGCTGACGTGATAATCTCTTAAGTAATTCATTTATGTTTTAACATTCCTTTTCTATTCTGCTGTTCAGTTGTCAGATAGACGTGATAAGAAACAGGAGGTTGAAAAGATCTGGCTAAGCTGCAAATTGAAATTGTGGAGTATTTGCAACAAGCAGCTTGCAGCTTGTTGTACAAGGAAAGAGCAAATATATCAGGAGAAATAGTTCTGTTGTCAGGAACGCTGTGTGTTGCTCTGTGACATGGAAAGCTCTTCTACTACACTTAAAAATTGATCACAGAACGAGCAATGTCATAAATAGATGTGATCTAAGTCAAAGTTTATGTAGGAGATTGATGGAGAGAATAAAAATATTAAAAAGAAAACAAATCTCTCCTTCAGAATATATTGCAGAGATGTAAAGAATTAGAAACGTGAGTGTGGTCATAGTTGTTTTGCACAGCTAATTTGACTTTGGATGCATTTTGTTCTCACTGGTGCAACAGTTGATACTGTTCTGTAAGAAGCAGGCAGGAGCATGGAGATTCAGTTGAGATCTTTGCTCAAGGTTAGAACTTAACCAGTACTGTATTTTGCATAAATTATGCAAAAAATGTGTAGTTCGTTTTATTGATTCAATATAAAATCCAAACTTGGACATCTGTTATGCAGATACTTGATATATAGCTATATATTGAAATATGAATACATTGAAAGCACTTCTCATTTGTTATCTCTCTCATGCCAGTGGAGTTTAGGGCATATGAAAATAGTGACCTCTTGAGATGCATCGCCCACCCTTTCATTTCTTCTTGTTATTGTTACTTAACCAGGACACAGTAGCACCAGCCACTGCAAATAATATTATCTAGACAGAATAAAATATTTACCTGTTTGCAAAGTATGTTACACAACCTGGAAGTGTCAGAATACTCATTTGTGAACCACCATGGCATCTACTCGAGTTTAGTCTCTGACTAAACACATTAAGCTCTGTGAATTCTATCATTTTTTAGATGTTTGTGGATAATGGAGAGACAGATGCTTAGTGAAAGTCTTAAAAAGTACTGAGGTTTGTACCTTATTTTGTGATAACTTGTTGTGTAAAGGGTATTGTGCAATGCTGCTGGGCCTGGTGGTATTCTGAGTACCTCACGAACTGTTTACAAAAAAGGTTGCTCCATCTTAGTGAAATGGATTTTGCCCTTGATCTTTTTCATCTGAACCCCATTACGTGAAAGATGACCGTATTCTCAAATAACTTAATTACAGTGAAAATTCTCACTGTTGTTTGAATCCTTGATTATCCAAACTTGTTATTATTGAATTTTTTTGGTGCTCCCCACGGCATTCGGCTGATTGAGGTTGTACTGTGTGATTCTTTTGGGATGAAAGCACTGAAATTAAAGTGAGCCAAGATATGACCCTTTTTATTAACATCTGACTCACTGGGGAAAAACATCAGACTTTTATTCTGGGTTATTAGTTTACAGTTCTTAAGTTGCTTACGAATTGTAGTGGTAAATGATCTGACTTAGAAGTTGTGGTGGGTTTTTTTTTAATTTATTTTGCGGAAGTTTAAGATACTGTACTTTATGTATCCAAAAATGTATTCCCAAATCTAACTGACTACTGTTTTGCATCTTATACAACTCTTTCTGGTCCAGGCCCTAAAAATTATGCAGATCTTGGGCATAATCAATCCCTTTGATGGTCTTTTGGGTCAGGAATAGACAGATCACAGCAATTAGTTATGTGGGCTCACATTGTTTCTTTGGAGGAGCAGCATTATTGGTGGAAAAGATGGTTGTATTCTTACGTTACTCCTTTCTATGATCTCCTGCATGTTAGACTCCCTTGCACAGAGGTTAGACCTGCATCTGCATGCAGAGATAAAATAGAAGCCTGGGTGGATTGTATCCATCTTTACCTTCTCTCCAGGTTTTGCTGTTACTGAGTGATGTGCATACCACACAATATTAACAAGATTAAATTTGGCTCAGGTGTTCTCCCTAGGCTTTCCTGATCATTGACTTTTCCTTCAGCATGGCACTGTGTACTGCCCGCATCCACTAAGTTTCCACTCTTCCTCTTCTGAGAGTTTCTTTCTGTGGGTGAGTGATCAGGGTGATGGGGAGGCCATTTAATGTGATATGTTTAATACCATGTGGCATAATCTGCAGCTTCTAATGATAGGGTGTGTCATATTGGCATTACAACTGCGTACTAATACTCCATTTCAGAAATAAAAACTCTTATATTGAACATTTTCATGGCAAAAGCTGGAGATAATTCCAAGTAACATCTTCACCTTATTCCTTTAGTCGTGTCTGTGAGATGGGGTCATGCCATTTGTCAAATGGGATCCATTTGGGGTAGTATGAGGAGCAGCTGTGTGGAGTTCTTTCAGTGGAAAATCTTGTCTCTTTCTGGAACATGGAGTCTAAAGTATTAGTATTAATTGTATGTTGCCCAAAAATGTTTACACAATTGTTACTGCCAGCACATCACAGAACATCTAAAAGCACAGGAGCCTGAAGACTGACCAGTGTATTTCAGCTTTCAGACTTTAGTCTAGTCTATCCACCTGTTGGTCCAGCCTTCAGTAGAAGTTGCAATCTGGTAGAAGTTACTCATAAATCTTGCACTGTCTTTAGCTCTTTGCTGTTCTCCCTGGAAGTGTTTGGAAATGAAGGCTATTTGAACACAGAGTCCAAGACATTTCCAGAGTCTGCACATTACTGAACAGAGCAATTAGCTGTCAACCGCTTTGCCTGACTGTACGTACTGTCTCCTCTTATTGCTGTGAGTGGTCTCATTTGCAGTGGTGCAACATACCTGCCAAATTGAAAAAATTTCTTGTATGGCAACATAATAGGGATTGACTCTGAACTTTTTATCCATGGGAAGTGAAGGCAATGACAAGTACAGGAGGCGAGTCCGTATAGTTTCTTGACTCTTCCAAGATGGTGAACTTGGAGGTGACCTAATGAATACCTGGATGACAACTACCGGAGACTACAAGACAGGCAAATCCAAGCAAATTGAGCACGTTAGTGTACTGCAAAGCATAGTGTACTGCAGAGCTTCCTGGCTTCTCTGGGTGCAGCTGTGTTTGCAGAGTACATGTTTATTGCCACTCTTACAGCAGCACAACAAGGAGTAGGTGAACGTAGCCAGAGTGGTCCAACATATGACAATCTGGATAGGCAAGCCATAGGCTAGGCTCCGTTGTATTTTTAATCACAGCTTAAAATCTTCAGTTGTCTGGATTTCCCAACAAAGTATTTAATATTTATTTAGTAGTTTGAAAACTCATCTTGTTGACCTTTTGAATTCTTGCCTTTTGTTTTTAAAAATTATTGAATGACATTTTTGCTTAGCTGAAAGGACTATTCAGAATAAGTCTGAGCCAATGTTTTAAAGATTTTTCTCAGATACATAACTAATTTGATAAAGCATGGAGATGATGTCTGGAAGACAAATAAATATTCATTACTCTGACTCTAATCCTTAACAAAGGACTATTACAATTCAATATTAAAAAAACCCCAAACCCTTATAAAAATGCATTAAAAAACCCACAACTGTATTTAAAGATAAATAGTGAAAATTATGGTATGGCTTGCACTGCGTATTTTAATTTAATGTAGCTAAGGACTTTGGTATGGTTTTGTTTCAAGATGCTTCTTTTCTAATGGTGGGGACTGTAATTGGAGAGCTTTCTGCCTGCAGCAGTGAGCAGGATCCAGACAGGCTTTTTGTGCTTGTATCTGGAGGATAGCTCAGACCTCCTGAGGGAATGTTCTCTTTTTGGTGTTGTTAGATTTGGACTAGGGTTTTTTGTCCGTTCCTCTTGATACTGTAATCTTTTTCATCTATCACTTAACCATGTTTCTCACAAGATCATTCTTTATCATAGCAGATGCTGTCCTTCTCCTCATTCTTTTTGCTCACTACCTCCCTATCTCTTCTTCGTTGCTGATTTGTAAGGTTATTTTTTTCTAGATATAGCTACTATTTTCCCTCTTCTTCATGATGCTTCTCTAGTTTCAATATGCAGGAATCTCGCTTCAAATTTGCAAACTTCTTTTCCTTCTCTTGATACTAGACCCCGCCTTCTATTTTCCCTTCCTGGGACTGCACCTGCCAGGGCTATTTCTATGACCCTTAATACTCCTGTGCCATCATCCACCCTAGCCTTGCATCCATACCTCTTCCTTTCTCCATTGCTGCTGTTGTCAGTTTTAGTGGAAGTTTGAGCTGTTCGCAAGCAGAAGTTGCAGTGTAAGGCAGCTGTTGATGACCTGGTGTCCCTGCCCATGGCAGGGGGGGTTGGAACTAGATGATCTTTGAGGTCCCTTCCAACCCAAACCGTTCTATGATTATCAGTATTTACCTCTGTGATTCTCCTCTTTGTGTATTGTAGGCAGAAAAACAACATACTGGGAAAGAAGAAAGAAAGTATAAAGTTGTGATTTTCTGATGATGAGAACGAAATGACATGTTTTAGCATAAACATGGTATATTTATACCTTAAAGGAACTGGCTGGGCTAGCAAAAATAGTCCTGTAACTTTTCTAAGTGGCTGGACTGTCAGCCCGGGGTGAGTCTGGCTGACATAAAACTGTTAGGGAGCAACTCATAATCTCTGAATTTGGGAGATACTTTTTGTATTTTAAATATCTATTGGAAATCCTTTTGCATTTTTTATGTACCCTACTTTACTAAAATTTTGCTTTGGTAGTATGGGAAAAAAACAGTAAGTGAATAAAGTGGAACAAACTGTTGTACCAATATTTAAGGAGAAAGTGACCTGAACCAAGACTCTCTCAGTCGTTTTGTACCAGCCAAATGAGGGCAAACTTTGCACTGCCCAAATCAAAGGTAAATAAATACTCTTTATCTGCTTTTACTCTGCTACAATTGTCTAACAGCCTAAATTCATTATTTTGGTGAGTATTACTGAAGCTAAACTGTTTCCATTGCAGCTCTAGTCCTTTGAAATGAAACTTAACACATTTGCTCTAGTTGTTTTGTTTTTTCCCTTTTATATATTAAGTCATCATAATTTATTATTTTTGACTCCTGTGACTGTGTTTAAATGATTGAGTTCCATTTTACTAGCATAGAGTTTGGACTACAAAGCCTCTTCTTAAAGAAACAAAATAAGAATGTATTTTCTTCTCCCCCTTTAAATTCTTCTTGCTACATTCCCTAGGTACAACCTTTGAATTTAATTAACTAGCAAAAGGAGCTTCTTCTGAAAAACTCCTAAAAGTAAGAAAGAATTAAATGGAACATTTATAGCTCATTGTGAAGTAAAATTATACAACAATGTGACTGGTGGATAAAATATTGTGACAGTATATGCAATAAAGACCTGCTCTCTTTCATTTTGTGTGTAATGTGACTGCTTAAATAACAGATTGAAAATATTTAGAATTTCAACTCAGCAGCAATATCACCATTTTAAATATACTGAAATAAAGAATTAGAGAACTGCATTTTAGTTGTTTTTCTCTATGCCCTCATCTCTTAAGGCTGAATTCATATTTCCATTAGTAATGCTATCACTAATTGATAAACTGGGGCATTGTTTTGTTGCTCTCCACTAATTTGGATGTAGCAAAGTAGGACATTATTTGCATTGTTTCTGGCAAGAAAAGCAGACTTGTGAAACCAATCTGCTTCCTCATAACCTTCTCCTGGTAGGTCCCTTGACTTTGATTTTATGCATATTATTTTAATGTTAGAGTTTTCTGAAGCTTCATTTTAAATAAGTTGTTCTTAAAAAGGCTATGTGTTTTCTGAAACCTGTGTTATAATCATGAAAATAAGTTGCAAATTTGCAATAAGTCATACAGTTAGAGCACTGTATGCTCTATTATTAGTCTCTTAAAGTTGGTAAGTGGGAATCACAACTTGTAACCTCTGTCTCCGGACTCAACAGTGATTCATCCTGTGGCTGTGGACAGATCATGTGGAAGCGGGCCTGAGGTGCTTCCTTTCCACAAAGCTGCGATTCTTTGATGGAAGGAGAATCCTGCTGCACAAGTATGCGTGCAGAAATGTGCTGCTTTCTACAAAACCTGAAAAAAAAAAGAGTGTTTGTTAAAAATAAACACTTTAACATAAGAGATTGTTGCAAGTAAAATATAACTCATTTTCATCCTTCATTTCTTTTCAGCTCACAGTCTTTTTACTCTCTGCCTTTTCTTCCACTTCATACACAGGGAGCTTTGCTCTCCTCACTTGGTAAAAATGTTTTTCTCCTTTCTTCTTAATCTTTCATTGATTTGGTTTTTGTGTTGTCTCCTTGCCTTCAACATTTACTTTTTCTTTCTGCCCTTCATGGGTGTAATGTCTTTGGGTACAATGCTTACTGACTTCAGTGGCGGAGGAAAAATGTAAGTATTCTTGGCAATTTTAATGCATTTACTGATGAGTTGGCATTCCATAACAATTTTATGAGACTGTGAAGTCATGATAAATGAACTGGACGTTTTGCAATACTAATAGAGTCTCCTGACTTCTCTGAGGATGACTGCTATGTTTAATGTCCTTCTTACTATCTTTATACTAAAGCAGAGTAGCAAAATTAATAGCTTTCTAAAAAGGAAATGAGAAACACTTTTAGATTTGAACTGAAAAGTTAGATTTTGTGAAGTGCTGAACATAGCAAGAATGCTTCAATGAGGAGAAACTTTTCTGGAAAAAGTCTTGCAATGGTTATGGTGTGATTAAAGATCCCCTTCTGGCAGGAATGTTGAAGGAAAAGGGAGTTGTTGGTTAGTGAACGAAAGAAGAAACAGAGGGTCAAGGTCAAGATAGGCTGGAAGAGGCCAAGCAAGAATACTGAAAGAAGATCAGTTCTTTGCTTCATCCTAAAAGAGCTGAAAGAATCTATTTTGTTTAAGTAATGGGTTAATCTGCCTTTTATGTGTAGCAGAAAAAGAAGCTTTTGACTTTTCTGGAGTCCTTAAAAAGTTTTGCTAGTCAAGGCAGGACAAAATTAAAATAAGGCTGAGAGTCGAGGAGGTGTTTTAGTTTGCATTGATTTGAACATATAATTTTCTCCTCAGTGAACAAGTTCTCTTGTATAGCTCTTTCATATGTCACACCTGCTTTAACATTATTCATGGGTGCAGATATTGCCAGGGCTGTCCAGGATGTGGATGTTAATAACTCTGATGGCTACAACATTATTTTTTTCTGTCCAGTTCAACCAAGCATGCACTGCTGTAAGAAACAGATTATTCATGGAGCTATGCCATCAGGTATCAGGCCCTTTATAGTGAGCATGCAATGCTGTATTAATGGTTTACGCTTTTTCTTTATTTAAAACAGGTAGTCATCAGAGATGAGTAGTTTTTACACACTCTTCCTCTAGATGGAACCACTCTGCTGCTTCACTGGGCTGAAATACTATTTGTTTAACAGCTGAAGAAACCCTTGCAGCACATACTGGCGATCGTGCATCTGTGTTCAAGTGCACACACGTGGCTAGGAGCATACTGATGTGATTAGAGGCATAATGTGAAAGAAGGAATGCTCTTGGGTTTTGTGTTGCTTCTGGAAATAAATAATTTGAAGGTAGTGTTTGCAAACTTTGATCTGTTATAGAGTAGTGAAAATTATTATCTTTATGGGAATAGTGACCTACTTATTCTATATCTGGTGAAATACAGTCAGATGATTAATCTTGTCTCTGTAAAATCTATTCCAGAGTTTATTAACCACACTGTTAGCAATAACACTCACCATCTTCACATTTTGTAATCCTTTCTCCTTATGAGTTCGTGCACAGAACTTGGTCTACTATACCAGGCATTGGTACCTCTATTTTCAGTAGAAACATCTTGCTTCATTTATTGCTTCTCTATTTCCATTTGTGTTTTTATTTTCTCCAGAAATTCTCCAAGTTAAAATAGCTTTCTTTTTTTGCACTCATGCTTTTCCCATGTTTTGTGATTATGTGGGTTTTTTTCAGGAAGTTGCATATACAACTTTTTCAAGGTTTCTCTGTTTTTCCCTGACTGGGAAACAAGTGGGTCGGTTTAACTTTTAGCTTCCCAGTTGTAAATGTGAGCTAAATGTATTACATAATATACTCTTCATATGTTTTTAATTATATTAATCTGGAAGCCGAAGATACTTCTGAAACTGAATATTTTACTATTTCTAAGAGCTGCATTTATTTGTAAGACTTGGCCCACTGCAGGCCATATGAAACATTCAGAAGATAAACTGTTTTCATTAATTATCTGCCTAATCAAAATCAAACACAGTAAAAGGTCATCGAAAACAAAAGAAATAAAAAATGATGTAGTACAGTTAATCTCAGGAGTTTTAGTCCTCGTTTTCTCCCAAAGTATTGAAAATGTGCTGGAATAGCGTGGCCCTCCACAAAACCAGCACCAGTAAATAAATATGACACTGATTCTTGGTCCCTAGCAGGTAAGGAAGGACAGGCATAGTCATACGATTGCTTTAAGACTGTATCCATTGATTGATGCTGCCTTATCTGTCTTGTGAGCAGAAAGAAATATGGCAATGGATTATTATCCATTTTGTAGAATCTCTATTACCACATAATAATATTGAAATAAAAAGTGATGAAACATTGTTACTAAGCTACAGATTTTTAGAAAAGTAAAGTACTGTTTAGCAGTTATGTTGTCAGTGCAATTTTTGTATCTCGAGTTTTCCAGCTTTTGGCAAAACATACCTGAAGTATGCCAATGTTCATTTATTGTTATACTAGAAGAATTTATCCGCAAAAGTCCAAATGCAAGGCCAGAAGTGAGTTTAATCTAGATTGTGTTTGTCTGGAATAATAAACTATTCAAATTGAAAGAATTAGAGAAAAGATAAAGAGAAATTTAGAGAGGATGCCAAAGAGAAGAGTTCTGCAGACCTGGAGGAGGTATTGCCATGTGTATAGAAAAACTAGAAGGGGGGAGGGGTCGCATACATGGAACCTTTTCTTCTGAAGAAAATGGTTAATGTTGTTATGAACTAGTGCACACATTTCAATAAAGATATATGTTTGTGTATATATATCTGCAAACACAGCACCATAATTCAAGTGATATGGACAGCTGAATTGTTACAAATTTTAATTAAACTATGTTGTCTAATGACTGCTGATAGTCTTTAAAGTATTGTCATGTTTGATCTATTGAATCAGCAATGTTCCATGATCCATTAAACCTATTTATATTTTAGTAATAGTCAATCTAAGTCATGGGCTAACAGATTTGTCTAGGTTATGTATAGATTACAATACAAACCTTAGGAGAAGACAGCAGGTGCAACGAATCGCCAAAGGGCAGAAGGAAGGAAATGTTACCCTGATTGAGGCAAAGAAATGTTCATTAAACCAGGCAAGTACATGAGATGATACCTGGTCTAAGAAGGAAATATTTGCACCTCTGAGGAAACAAAAAAGTATTTATTTTGACAGGAATAATGCAGTTTTGTAAATGAGGAGGAAAGAAATTAAGTCTTAGTGACAAACATTGAGGAGGACTTCAATGATCATGTTAGTTATAAAATGCTAAGTGCTTCACCTAAAAGAGGTGCTCAGTGAGGGTTGCAGCCCAAAGGTTAAGAGATGCGGAAAGACAGAAAATGCATTAGAAACACACGAAAGTCTGTGGAAAATTTTCTGGGGAAGGATTTAGCTTCTTCACTTTTGTCTTCCTAAAAATTTTTAACAGTTGACTGCTTTGGAAGGTGTAAGAAAATATTTTTTCTCTTTGTTTTTATCTTAACCTGACTTGTGTTAGATGTTGAAAAGCGCCTGGGTAATAACACGTGTCATCCCAGCCTATCGTGAGTCAAATGTCCCAATGTATTCACTGCATATTTTAAGAAATATTCCATTTGTCCAATGCATCCTTCAGAGTGTCCAAAGGTAATAAGGTCTGCCCTAGAAAAGGGGTGAGTCTGTGTGTCCCAGATGTATTGTAGTCGCTGATGGGAACTGAGACAGCAATGTTTGAACAGGTCTTCAGTAAGCTTGCCAAAAGCTTTTAAAAAACATTTTAAAACTGTTTTCCTTTTATGATCTATGGTGATACACCCTCCTGTCCATAGGGAGTAGGATTTCTTAAAAATTACAAAGTTTTTTAAAAAAATAAATAATTAAGAAGACTTCTAAGGAAAGATATTCTCCCTTTATTTTATGCTCATTTTGGAAATTGCTTTGGATTCAAAGAGATGTAGCATCACCTCATAATGTTTTTATCCTCGTGCTGTTGCTTATGGTTAAGGAGTTGACCCCAGTCATAGCTATATTTCTACGCTGGATGAAGTGATCCTTGTAAATTTTGAAGAAAAATGCCAAAGTTTCCTTGGAGATGCAAATATTTTCTTCTTAGACCAGATATCATCTCATGTACTTACCTGGTTTAATGAGCGTTCTTTGACTTGATCAGGGTAACATTTCCTTCCTTCTCCTGCCCTTTAGTGATTTGTTGCGCCTGTTGTCTTCTTCTATTGTAATCTATACATTACCTAGACAAATCTATTAGCCCGTGATTTAGATTGACTATTACTACAAAAATTTAATTACTAAAATAAACCTCAGACATGAATTGAAATAACTTTTTCTTGAAGAAGAGAAATCAAAAGGAGACAGAACAGAGAAGATAAAAACTCTTTGCAGAAATAGTGGTATTTACCCGTGGTACAGGCAGAGATCACAGAGGTGGTTTTTGTTCTATGAACTCTCTGCAGTCACTCATGGCTGAGCTCTGGCTCAATTCAAAGGAAACCTCTCTACCTTCATATGGAAAGTTTGCTCACAGTAACAGATGTTATTGTGAGGCTGTGTGGCACGACCGCTGAACAGAAGTGCTTTCTGTACCTTTTGAGAAACAGCATGATTATAGGCAGAAAAAAATCTTTGTTTTCCTAGGTACTGTAAAAGTACTAAAGGAATAGCGTAGATGCTTTGTGTTAGGGAAATCATATATATTCTGGAAAAAATATGTTTAGGCAGAGAACATGGATGATAGATGATACAGAAAAGCTAGTTTGTGACTACTGCAGTAAAAAAAAAGTTTAAGAACAGTTCAACCAGTTGGAAATAAAAATTTTGTAAAACTGCCAAGGTCAATGAGACCCAAAGCAATTTGCTGATTAGATGATGGTCACATGTTCGTGTGCCTGTGGGTTGTGTTTAATTTCTGTACTTTCCTGCTGCAAAATTGAAAGCATGCTAAAAAAGGACAAATTAGACCACAAAATAAAACATGCATTTGCATTCATTTCTTCAGAGGTTATATTCCTTTTTTATGTAACTGACAATTTTCTGCGATAACTCTCCATAAATGAAGTTGTATGAATCGCAAATTGAAAGTAACTTCAGTGTCACTTTATCATTGCATAAGATGTGGATTTCTGATCCAGAAGGTTGAAAAATAATATTTTATTTTTTTTAAATAGTTGATTACTTTCTGGTTCCTTGATTTGGTGTAGTAAATTAAATAGACAATTCTTAATATAAGAATTTTAAAAAGTGACTAAATTATTGAAGTAAATATAAAACTCTTGCCGTGATTTCAATAGATGAACTTTTTCAGTTTGAACTTCAGAGATTCCTCAGTGTAGTTCCCAGACTGAATAGGTATGATGTGATATCGTAACACCACAGATCAGCTTGTCCAGTCAGCAGGACTGGCCAGCGACAGTCAACAAGACCCAGAAAAGATTGATTTTAAGAAATTCTTTCTTTCTGGATGTCCTCATTTCAGCTGGGACAGAGTTAGCTTTTCTTTTTAACAGCCAGAAGAGCTCTGTGTTGTGGTTTTAGTCTGAGACTTGCTCTGAGAAGAACACTGACACTGATGTTAATAGTTGGCACTGAGGTCTCAAGGACTTCTCAGCTGCCGTCTTCTTGCCAGTGTGCAGGAGCACAACAGGATAGGGGGGAGCACAGCCGGGATGGGAGGTCCATGACTCTTTTTATGATTTGTACTTAGATTTAGGATTGAGGGTCAAATTGGCAAATTAGTATTCCATGTCATGCAGCCTCATGCCCAGGATAAAAATGAGGGTCAGCTGGAAAGAAGGGCCTTTGCTCATCTGGGCCTTTCACTTTCAGACTCTCAGAGTGCTCTCTCTGTCTCGCTCTCTATTTTTGGGCCTCTCATTCGTCCGGGATTGCGGTGTCGGGACTTATCTGTTTCAGGATCATTAATTTGGGATGAGACGGGCCTCGGCCAAGGGGTGGTGAGCAGTTACACCGTACATCACTCGTTTGTATATATTTATCATTGTACATATATGTATATATTCATATATTAGTAGTAGTAGTATTAAATTGTTCTTATCTCTACCCACGGGTCTCTTTTTCCCTTTTCTCCTTTTCTCTTGCTCATCCCAGGGGGTGGGGGAGGGTGAGCGAGCGGCTGTGTGGAGTTTAGTTGCCAGAGCTGCCTAAACCATGACACTGGACTGGAAAATTGTTTATATTTCCCAGTAAGAACTGCGATGAGAAAGTAAAACATGCCAGTTATCCACAACTCAGGAGGGTAAAGTCTCTTGCCCAAGGCAAGTGAATTAGATTAATCTAAGGCCTATTTGAGAGAATTGCAACGGAGCGTTACTTGCCAAAACTAGTTTTGGACTCCAACAAGCTGGAGAAGGTATGATCAGGACTGTTTTCAGCCACTGAGACTGGTTCGGTTTCAGCTCGCTGGAGCAGGACATCTGTGCCAGCCCAGCAGCGGGGACTTCGGTGGTTCCAAGAGGAGGACGGAGGCACCAGTGGTCCCTGCTGCACAAGGTGAACCTGTCTCCAAATACACGTTGTTCTCAAGTCTCAGGCATCAATGCAAATATGGGGGTTCGCACATTTTGTCAAAATGACATTTCGAGACTTTGCCGGTGGCTGCGTTTCGCTGTGAAGGAGGACAGAGGAGAGAGCCCCATTGGAGGCCATGGCAGTGCCGGGGCGGGATGTAGCCTTCCCTGGGCAGGAGGAGGAGGATGGGGTGATACCACCTCTTCGCTAGCTTAAATTTAAGATATATTGCATCCTCAGTGTTACATGTTGTGGATCTTGTTGAGATAGAGATGTTTGCGTTGGATTGTGGAGTTTATAAGGGTCTTTTCCATTTTTTCCTCATGTGTTTGCCCGCTGGCTCTTCTCTTGACTGAGGCGGCCGCTCTCCGATGCCCCTCACAAGCTGACACCCCTGTTAACAGGCACCATGAATTGCTGAGCACCGTTCTGCCATGTGCTAGTCCCTGTCGCTTATGTTCACCAGCGGCTGCGATGCTCCTGAGCTCACTCTGCGGCTGGAACATTTAATTCAGTGCATGAAAGGTGGTGTAATTTGTGGCCTTTTTCCAGTACAATAGTTTTGATTATATCAGATCGTGTTGGGTAGCCCAGGAGGATAGTCTGTGTATGTAATATTTATATATTACCTGGACAAGCTGAACCTTATTTAATTTACCTTTTTTTTTGTCCCTTATTTCTGCCTTTTCTCCTCAGAGTCTCTTGTTGACTTTAACTACAAAGGTACTGTAAGCCAGAGCTAGGTGTTGTCTCTTGATCTGTCCTGGACTGGCTGCTCACACCACACTTGCTGTCTTCTCTGCATGTAGATGCTAAAACATGAGAAGCAGCGATATAGATCCATCTTATAATTTTATTTATAGCAAATATAAACAGGCATGAGAAAGGTAAGATAAAAAAAGCTGTACAAACCAGTATCTTTCTTGACATGTGGTCTTCAAGGCGGCAAATGTTGTCACCTTTGTTTTTAAGAGCATGTTTCAGAGCATTTTTGTTTTGAAATCCAAGCTTCATGATATGTTACTTGTCCCTGAGGAACAATGTGACATGATAGAACAGATTCAGATTTGTACTGGCTTTTCACTGATAATTTCATTGAATAAATACAACATTGTGCAAGTTTAAAATGAAGCTGTCTCTCTGAAAGGCTTGCACAGTTCTAGTAGTGATTTTGAATATCACTGCTCTAAACTTCATTGCTCATTTTTAGCAATTTGGACTTGAAATGCTTGATGATGTTGTCTAATGACAACAGAGAAGAAAATCCTACCAATGGTAGGAAAGTTGAATTCCCCTACGCTGTCTGATATCAAAAAAAACCCCAACAAATCAATTGGACATTGAATAAATTCAGCATCCTGTTCTTTTCAGATATTGAACGTGTAACTGAAGGTTTTCTAATTTCTGTTATTGCTGTAGTCTAGAGTATTTGGCTTTTCAGTCAGTGAGTTTTCAATCAATGCAAGAGATGGCCACAGTAAAATGATGGTGTATTTCATTGGTATTAGAAGTGAAGAAAAAGTGAAAATAAATTTTCATTTCCTGAAGCACCTTTATAATCTTTCATGGCTTTCCTTGTGTGTTTATGATGTTCCCATTGTTTTGTTATATAAAATCTTTCAAATGAGTCATGTTAGCTTCTTTTATGTGTGTGTGTGTATTCTGAAGGAACTGTTGGGGTGTAGTCATAACATAAAGAACAGGAAAATAAAAAGGAAAATATGCAAGTCATTTTGTCAGTAGCTCGTAGTAAAGGATGTTGCCTAACTATTCAAATAAATAAATGCAGTGAAAAGCATTTATTTAATGTAAATATATTTGGATGAGAGATGCATACAAAAAGGTTAGTGTACTCACTTTACTTTTGATTTTCTTATATGAGAATTTAGCAAAACTTTTCAGGCTTGTAGAAAAAATTAATAGTTTTTGAAAAAGTCATAGATTCCAGAATGCTCACCAAGGCTTGGGGAATTTTACTTTATCAAAACATTCTTAGAGTTAATATATTACCTCAGTAATTGATACCTTTCTTACCATGTAGTACATTTTCTTCTTTCACAGATGGGCTTGATTTGGCTTACCATTGATTATTGATTAATGCTTTTGGTTGTTTTTCTTTGTGATTTCAAATAGAATTTAGTATGTGACGCTCACCAAGTATTAAATCTCAGTTATTTGAGCTTTTTAAGTAGTTCTGTTATTACTTATATGCAATGAACAGAAATACCACTGAAATATTACATTTACATACTGTTTGAGCTTTCTTTTTCCATGAGCATGTCATTAATTTTCTGCATATAAATATCCAATGTGAACTTTTCAGTAACCTCTGAAGCATCATGCAGAAGCTTGTAAAAATCATAGATATTTTCCATTTCTTTCAGTGAACATCTTTTTTTACACTTTTTTGTCCTACTTACCTTAGAGACAAACTACTGGAAACAGATACTGCATGTTATTAATGTCCATAGAATTTATTCCTGTTTTAAGAAACATAATCCTCAGCTGAAGTATCTCAGATAATATATTTTGAAAATATGACTGATTACTATAATGTTATGACAATGGCTGAAGAGTGATTTTCAAGTCAAACTTTGAGATATCTGAATTTTGGTCAGTTTCTCAGCTTTGTAGTTGTGGGGATTCTGGCTATTGTAAATCCATCCGGTTTTCTTCCCTTCCTGCTGGGCCATACCGGCATGGGGACAGCCCTCTCACCTTGCTACCTGACCCCTCCTTTCATCCCGTACGTGTTACCTCTGAAATTATGGAGCTTGGAGGTTTTCTGCGACTGTGGTCTCAATTCCAGAAGAGGTTTTTTAGAATTAGGTTAGAAGAAAATAAGCCAGTCCTTTGGGTAATGCTAGTTACAAATGTGATTTGAAATAGACTATGGGGATCTGCTTAGAGCGAGGGGTCAATCTGCCACTGTCCTGCTAAATAGCTGTCCAAGCTGGTTGGTGGCAGAGCTGGTGGCTGAGGCTGATGAGAGGGACAGGCAGAGTGGGAGCTGGGGAAGGATGGGGGGGAGACTGGGAGCTGGTCTGTGCAGTCACAAGTCATTTGGTGGCAGAGTGGAGATGACCACCAAGATCTGGAGCTGTTGGGGACAGCAGGAGGACAAGGGGGTGAGGGGGTGAGGCAGAACCAGTGTCTGAGTTGCAGTATCTTTCCAGTATTGATAAGCAGAAGACTGTGTGCCTTACCCTTTTTGAGGGCCTGTCCCGTGTAAAGAATAACTATTATGGTTTGGCAGCCCATGTCATGGATTCCTGTGTTACGTGTACAAAGGCTTTTCTTCAATCATGTAATTGCTTCACAAACTTTAATGAGCAAGTTTACAGCATTTCTTTGCAAGGTTATGTTGTTATTTCTGTTTTATATCTAGAGAGCAGACACGTTAATTCCAGTGTCTGCTTATTTTGAGGAGCCAAATTGAAATGGCTCTGGCAGCATGCATCTGTTTCAGCCACAGCTCTGAACTGAGGACGGTTGCAGGCAGTACCGTGAAGCTTGTTGTAATCAAAACCATTCCATGCATTCATATGTTTGTTTTTTCTGGTGGTGATGCTGCTGGGACTTTTATTAAAAACCTATAAAAAAAGGAAAATCTATGCATTATAAAGTGTTGAGATTAGGAAGTCAGTTATTTGAAAGCTGAAACACCCAAAAAGTGTGCGTATGCACCAAAATGCTGTCTTTAAAGACCAAGAACCAGATTCTTTTTATCCTAAGATCACAGCTATATTCAACACTGGATGACTGATACTCAGGAAAAAAAAAATTAATCAGTTTTCTTCATGTGAGACATCACTTTATTGCTGCGGTAGGAGCTTAGTAGGTGAATACGGGACAGGAAGACAGATGATAGTTTTATGAATAAGACAGAAATGGACTTGGTGCTTAGTTGGCTCTTGGCAAGGCTGGAGATTTTGCTTAAATCAAAGATTCAGATAATTCTCCAAGTGTCTTGCATACTACCATTTGGGAATACATGTCTTAAAACATGTCATCTCAAAACTGACGTAATCAAGATTTATTTGAAGAATTGCTGAGTATGCAACACAGTGGAAGTCTACAAATGTGCTCTAAGTACATAAAATATTACAGAATATTAAATTCTTGGAAAGATCAGACCAGAACCGACTCAGACTAGAGTCCTCATTAACTAATGGACTCATGTGGAATTGATATTCCGGCTATCAAATGGGAGTAACATCTTCCTTCACAAGCATCTTCTGAAAATATGCTCATTAAAGGTGGGAAAACTATTAAATGTTGCAGTGACTGTAGAAGAAATGCAACCTCAGAGAGGAGAAGATGTGTGATTAACACTTGCTGAATATGTCTGTCATTTTAGGTTTACTGTTCAGTGTTGTTCATCCAATGAAGACCTTCTGTTTTCTGCAATGAGATTTGTGTCTTCTGGAGTTAAAGATTACACCATAAGTCCTACATACACCAGGGCTAATTTCTTGGTGTTTTTAGTCTTGTTAGCATCTAAATTTTTAACCTTTATTGTCTTTTAATTCATTATTTTTTGCAGTAGGAATTTTTAGTGCATCCTGTTGGCACTAAATGAGCTGCTTTAAGTAAAATTCAGTATTTCTAAATCCTTCTGTGTGAGGGAATAAATTTAGTTCATTTTTCTTGAGCACATGTCTGGCAAGCTGTCTGCAGCTGCTGCTCTAAAATTCTGTGAGCTGCGTTAATATTAAGAAGGAGAAGATACAAATGCCAGCTGTTTTTTAGCTTGTTTGTGTGGGACCAAGTTTATGTTTATGAGCACAGTATATAGGGTCAGGTCTGATCTAATCTGTTCTACACCTGTGACAGTATTGTAAGGCACCTTTATGTTAGGTACTAATGTAACAAACTCTATACCCTCTGACTTTCAGAATGGAATAAAGTCATTCATTTTTCTGTAAATTTTTTTTCTTTAATATGTCTAGACACAGTATATTTGAAACAGAACTGTTTCTAATAACTGCTTAACATCTCATTGAGAATCTTTCTTGTACTTTGAAGTGTTGGACTGTGGAAAGTTGCCATGCTGCTGTAGAGATGTCTGTCCAGTCATGTACCCTTTTCTTTCACCTCTCCAACTACTGGAATTTGAACCTTAGTGCACTTATTGGAGGCAATCATCCACAGTTCTGTTTAAGCCTAAACCGTTTAAAAATTGAGTATAGCTTTGCAGATAGAGTTCTTCCAGAGGATGCTATTGCCCTTGTGCTGTGAGACCTGGATAAGAGCCTGGTACATGGTGTGTGCTATGACAAGTACTTACTATACAGCATCCTGTCCATACCTACATGTGGACAGCATGCATCCATACATCCTATTTGGACTTTCAGAAGAGACGAGCTGGCATTCTGCTGTGCTGGTGGTAACTCACTTCATATTTGTAAGCTGACATCTAAATGGACTCACTATTGTTTTAGTGGATTGTTTTAGTGGGAATACACGTATGATACATTAAAACTCCAGAAATGGTGAAAATTGAACTGAGAAGTAAAATGTATGTAGCACACCTGAATGTATGTTGACAGTGTTTCTGGCTATGCAAGCATGCAACATGCAGGCACTTGCCTTTAGCATTCTAAGAAGCCCATAAATTCTTACCTTTAAATTTATTTGCAAGAAATTTTATTAAGTAGAACTGAGATTACCTCAGTGGCAGCCTCATGCATGCTATGTAGCCTACTTAAGTTAATAATTCTTTCCATTCATGTATACCAGGTTTTGCCATTTCATCCCCTTCCTAGGAGTAAAACGGAATTTGTATTCTTCAGGATTCCGTCTTCCCAGAAGTGGGCTGTAGACAGACTTGTCTCGGCCCAGTTCCTTTATCAATTATTTATTTACTGTAGTGCAGATTCAGCAAAGATCGCAAAACCACAGCTTCAAGTCTGCTTAGGGTGCTTCGGGTTGCTCCTGCTGAGCTCAATTTATTAGTTTCACTCCATTGGAATTGGGGGGATCACAGAGAATAACCGGACATAATAATGAAATGTGTTGACTGTTCAATATATCTGCTTGATTCTTGATCGGTGGAAAGCAAATTAACTTCTGAAGTTATTTTTCCCACTTAAAGAACAAACCTGTTGCAGGGCAGTGCTGACATTGCCTTTATTTCTGTCACTTTTATCTCTTTTTTTCTTACCAGAACTAATGTCTTTTGCGGGATTGTTTTATCATTACTTGCATTTAATTTATCATTTTATGGTCGAAGTCAGATAGAGGGAAATAATAAATTGATATCAAAGTATATGGGAATTCTGTTGTGATATTTGCCTGTGTTACATAGGTAAAAAGAAGTATATATGCATGCTGTAAATATCATATGTAAGAGATATTTTGTAACCATAAAAAAAAAGAATGCCAGTGGCAGTTTCCTACTGCTAACAAAACCATAGATGAGATAAACCAATTTATTAATCTTGCAGAAGTAATTTGTATTTTATCAGGGATCTGTTCCAGTGATATTAAGAGAAAATGCAGATCTATACCACACAATTTTTCGTAGCATATGTACTCTTTCGTCTTTGGTGAGTAGCACATTAAAAAATGTTGAAAAAATCTTTCAGTGGAAATGAATAAAAATACCACAATCTTCATTGGTACTGAAGTTGATTCCCATATACTTAAGTATATGACTCTAACTGGAACAAAAGCACGACCTACAAAGCTTTTCCTGCAGAATGGAAGGCAGCTCCAATCAGTAAGCAGTGCTGAAGTGTTCAAGATTGGCTTGAAGTTTATTGCCTCCAGACAATTTTAGCTCACAGGCTTTGTCCTATGGCATTTTACACCTTGAAGACTATTGCTTGTGTATTGCCATCTGTGGCTTATGCATTTTCCTTTTTTTTTTTTTTTTTTTTTTAAGGAGGAAAGCATTTGTTTGGCCATCTTAATTGCATTTTAAGTACACTGCTACCTCAGAGAATTTTTACTCTTTCTGCCTTTCAGTGTTGGTTTTTAAATTTATGGTTTCTTCCTCTGGACAAGGAATATTTATCTTTTCTATACAAAAAGATAAAACATTATCAGTATGAAGTATTTCTGTGATTAGGGCTGAACCAGAGGTATTTCCTCTGACTTGTTTCAGTCAGGTCTTGACATATCAGATATTTGAAAGATCCTTCTCCTGGTGATAAAACAGCTTGTCCAGATGGGGAAAAATCATTGTAGGGAACTGCATAAATCCTGAGCTTCTGTTTGCCATTGTGCATCTGTTAACCTTGTATATTATGAGTGACTGGTTAATGGCCTGTTGGCAAGTGATTCTGTGCTCAGCATGAACAGCAAAGGGGATAATAGGTATCTTTGATATGTGATTCATGTAAAGATGAATACAAGAAGAATGCACCTCACTGGTGAAAATTGATGCCAGAGTTGTTCTGAGATTGAGTAAAGTTGTTCCATATGCCATACGAGAGAACAGTTATAAGATTTTGGACAGTCTGTGTATCCCAGAAGAAGTGCTGTTTAGTTTGGCAAGATGGATACAGCTGTGCTATACCTGTATTTGCGTCTCCAAATTATCCTCCCTAGTTGGGTTATGCAATTAATAGAAAGAAGGATGTACCTGAGCTTGTATTTTAACATTGACTTTTGTAATTTTCACTCAAACTTTCAAAACATGTATATTTCATAAATGGCCTACTCATTTAAAGGATGACGTGAAAAGTACTAGTGCAGTTTAGGGATACAAATACATATCCAACTTCGAGCTCCATTGAAGGGAACAAGTTTGACCAGCTGTTTTCTAATGTTGTCTTTCCCAGAATGTGTATTGACCAATGAGTTACACAATCTGAGTCATGATGTAGGGCTGCCAACATACAGCGTTTCAAAATTTTGTTTTGTAATATCCAAAGTATTCTATATCTCAATATTTTTGAAAAGTCTAGAAACTTTTTTCAAATATAGATAACATTTAATTGTCGCATTCTTTGTATTTTTTTTTTTTCAGAATTTAATTACAGTTTCCTTAACTCCGGCAGGGTTTCTGATGACTGGATTATATTTGGATATATTATATTATATTATGGTAAAATAATGGTGTTTCTCTTAAAGAAAAAACCTACTGTTAAACTCAAAGTAATTCATACTGTCTCAAATAGGTGGTTCTACTTCATCAACTTCTAGAGTTTATCAGCTGCTAATTTCCTAGATATAAATAAAGGTCTAAAGATTGTTCTAATTAAAGATGCCGATGAGCCAGTAATGGATAGTGCTTCAGCTCCATGAGACTGGCTGGACTTATTAAAAATAGAAGGATTTATTAAAATACAAGCCTTCATTTAGCATATGCAAAGCAGAGTGTGCCAAGGTTGTTTTAGTTACCTTCAATGTGGACTACACATCTACAGAAGACTCTAATTATTTTGAAATCGGATGGTTATCTCCACTGGAAAATACATGGATTGTGTTTTTCTGTCTGTCCTAATCAGAGTAAACAGTTTCTAGAGTTTCTTTTAACAAAATAAAAACTTTATGCTGTCATCTTGGAAAAAACTTAATATTACTTTAATACCTGCAAACAAATCATGGACCACCCACAAATTGAGTTTGTGGAATCATGAACTCATTGCATTTATACAAATACATTAAATAATGAGTGTAAAGTGACAGATGATGCTTGGAGCATAATCTAGGTCTGTATCATGAGTAGATAATAATATTAAGTTATTATTTAGGAAGTCCTAGAAAAATGGTATGTTGTAATGCAGACTGCATCTGTGTGTCACGTTCATGGTGTCTGTCAGCTGGACTTAACTGAATTTTGTACATTTTTTTATTTTTTTATCATCTCACCCCCTTACTCGTTGTGTTCCACCAGTCTCCTTTTTTATTTCAATTTTTGTTTTCCTCTTTTCAAGGTTCAATACCACAGTTTTATGATGGCACTATGATTTTATAATACGTCCTACCTTTTTCCTTGATAGCCTATGTTGGTACTTAAATAACTGAAGATATGTGTTTGAATGTGGCCCATGCAAGTCACTTTCTCATACGTTTAATGATATGCTTCGGAAGGAGCACGTTTGAATCATATTGCTTGTGAGTTGCATGGATAGTGGCAATAGGATTCTGCAGGTGCTCTCCTGGGGAAAGATGATGCTTCTCACACGTTTGGTGCTCAGATGCCACGCAGTTATGCTTGTACTGGGTCCATATTTGAGCATTAGTAATCGGATACGCAGAGCGCTTTAGATACATAACGCTACTCTTCGATGTACCGTGCTCTCTGCTGAATCTGTGAGACTCCAGCAAACTCTTCCATCTGGAAATGGTTTGAAACATTCCCCCATAAATTCATGCAGCTACTAAAAAGAGGATCCTTTTTCTCTTTTTAAAAACAACGCAGCCTGGCTTGCTTATACTGCACTGTTTCTCTTAAAATGGTCTGCTCCAAATGCTCTCATACTGTGCGGCGAAGCAGAAGTATTTTGCCAATGGTACTGGCCCGCGTGCTGAGTGAGGAGGCAGAGGTCTTCCTGTATAATCCGATTTCAATCAACTCGCTCTAATCACTACTGATAGTTGCAAAATTTAGCCTGGATCTGCTCTGGTAATCTAGATTGACAGGAGGTAAAAGTAAAGGGACAGAAGGGCAGAGCAACAAAGAGAAACGAGCAGGGACAGTGATTTTCTGCTTTTGCTTCCCCTTCTGGGACGCGTCTCTGTGCTGGTGGGTGCACCCAGCGCTGCGGAAGAGGTGCCGAGACAACAGGTGCCCTCTGCGGGGCTGGAGCGGCAGCCACCACACCGCGGGCACGCACGGCACAGCAGGCACCGGCGCGACCTGTTAGCGTGCATTATTTAGTGACATCGAGATCCTAATTATTACTTGGAAGGTCCCGAGGTCGTGAAATATTCAGGCATAGCAGCAGTTAAACGGTGCAGCCAGCAACTGGGCAGCTCTTCAACATCCTCTGAAGGCGAGTGGCTTCCCATGTTGGGCTTCATTCTCCTGCGAGCTCCAGTCCTGGAGCCTGGGTGGAAGCTTGGTGGGTAACGGGGCACTGCTTTTTGCCAGTGGAAGGGCGAAGCATCTGTGAGAGTGAGTCCTTTTGACTTTTGGTTTTCACTTTTCCAAGAGAAGAGCCAAGTCTGGATTTCATGGATATACAGAAATACAGCCAGCTGCTACTGAAGACAGGTATTTTGCACAGATTGGTCTCTGTTTGATTAGATCGCACATTAGGAAGTAAAATGACTTTTTTTGTTGTTACCTGACCACATGCTCAGTGTGCCTGTGTCAGCCAGGCTAAGGGATTGTGCTCCCTGCGGTAACAGAGGCACCTGGACTACCTCTCCATCTGACTTTCCATGCTGGTGGTGCTGTTATTGGTCACCTCAGCCCTGCATGTTGCCATGCAAAAAACAACCAAAGCTAAAAATGTGTCCTGGGTAAGTACAAAAGGATGAAAAAAAAAATATAAATAAGCATTTTTTCAGATATATCTTAATATGCTTATATATATGTATGTAGAAGTATAAACTTCAATAGACTGAGGTGTAAGGTAGATTAAAAAATTATAAGTGATTAAATATAATTATTTAAATTATTCATAAGAATTAAGAAAAATAAAAAATACATTAATTGAAACATCGGTATTTTGAAAGAACTATGTTTTAAATTTATTGTGGAAATTTTAAAATTATAGGCTTTCAACTTAGTTATTTTTGATGTATACTTTTAATCTACACTAGTAAAGGGTTGGTGCTATGTACTTTTAAATAGGCTGCAAAACTGGTGTGGCTTTCCGAGTACAGGATCAAGGCCTGTACTCATTTTACTCTTAAAGTAAAATTTAAACATCTGGAAGGGATTAATAATTTTAATTATATTTTAATTTCTACTTTTGTATATTTCAGTGATTTCTGACTGTAGATATTCTTACGTGTGTAGTATGTTCCACATCTTTAAACATTATTTAAAAAGTCCCTGGAGTTGTTTTAGTATGTTTTAATAAGTTGCAGTACACAGTGGAATGAGGGAGTCTGTGTTCAATGTCTTTTCTGTTTACTTTCTTCTTTTTCACCGAGAAAATTCATTGTTATTTTGTCCTTATACATTATTTCTGTGGCAGAAAGTAGGATTCCCTGTTGGGGAATGAAGTACGCCACGAAATATAATTCCAGAGTAAGTAACAGTGCCCTTTCCTAACCCCCAGCACGTATGATTATACAACGCTGCCAGAGCACAGCCTGCTCTACCGAATAAGCAGAATATCATCAAACCCCAGTTCCATGCAGAAACCTGGACGTGCTGGCGACTGCTCAGTAGATGGCTTTAGGGCATCTTCAGTGACCTCACTGAGTCCCAAATCTTGCCCCAGCTGTGGTGCCTATAACTGCATTACCGTGTCTACAGTGCTGAGGTTGTTCAGGAATAGAGAACATCACTGCCAGACATGAGGATACAGATACCTTCCCTTCTCTGTGACTGCTCAGTGATTAATAGCTATGGAAATGTGTTAAGTTTCAGATCACTTAGAAATGTATGTGTGTTCATGAAGCAGGCTGTGGTTGTATACCAGTGTAGTTGATAGATATTTGTATCCCCCGACTTAGGAACTGAGGGATAAACTCCTCACATGCGCAGTGTGTCCTCTGGAAATAGAAATCTCATATGTTTGCAGCTATAATTGTCTCCAGGTTTAGATATTTAAAATACCTCTTTCTGGTGATTGTATCAGAGAATGCTGAGGTGCTTACTCTTACTTTCTTACAGTTTTGTACTGTGGAATAATCACCAAGTATAAAATAAATAAGACCTCTCTCCCCTTCCGTACTTTCACTACCAGTGTGCATACAAAAGGAAATAGATAATATGCTGTCATGAAAATAGTAAATTTTGGTAATCATTTCAGTTGAATGATTGATACTGATTTTATCTATCATGGCGTAACCCTATGTTAAAGACATTAATGGCCTTTAATTGTTTCACTAAACCTGTAGTTGCACATGTGAATTTTATAAACTATAAACTGATTTGAAAAAATGGCAAGCTTACATGATTGCAACTGTGTGCTATTTAAAGAAATAGATGCATCATCCAAACCACTGTAGCTTTTGGGATTACTTCTATTTTATGTAACATTTTCCCCCTCCAAAAATAAATAAATAAAACTGCAAAATTTATTTCTAGGGATTGCTGACTTAATTTTGAATTAAGTGTATCCTATTAGTAATTTATGGTTGTGACTGGACATCTGTTTGAGACACAGAGGGCAAAAGGAAAAAATTAATAGTTCTATGAAAAGATGAAGATGTTTTTGTGTAACTCTTGCATTCACCTTTTTCCTTTTGGTTTTCTTGGGAGAGGGTTGGTGTTTAATCACTTCATCCATTTTTGGCAATGTAGTATGACAGTTATTTGCTACTAAGTGATAGAAAGTATCATTTCTTTAGTAAATATAAAAATAATTTTGTGATTTAGTGTTTTAAATGAAAAAATATAAACATAAAATAGCTATTGCACTGAGGATATTTAAAACAAGTAATGAGAATTTTTCAGAACATAACAGTGATTTTTTGTTTAGTGCTGTAATGTTTTGAAAACATGAGATACCCAGCAGTGAAGTAAAAAGGCACCTTACAGAATCAGATACCTGTTCCAAGTATAACTTGGTTTAAATCCGACAAGTGGAGATTTATCTTCAACTCCCTGAAAATCTGGAATTAGAGTCTGGAAGCTTTACCTGCCTGGTGATTTGATATTAACCTTTGTGCATAGGCATTGAAAATATGAGGGTCCAAGGATGAATAACAAGGATGAGTTCAAGCAAAAAAAAAAATTGCTATAATCTAGCAAAGCACTTCAACATCTGCTGAGATGTCAGTTTATTTCACACCTGCTTAAAATTTAAGATTGCGGTCAACCACTTTGCTGAATCAGCATGTTTTCTAAATTTGTATTATTCTGTAATTAAAGTTGGCATTTGATCCTTGTGTCTTTAGCATATAAGTTCTGAAGGACAGAAACCTCGTTATGCTGGTGTATCTTTGTACGAAAAACTGCTACCTGCACAATTCGTATTTCCCCTTCAGTGCTTTGAAGTGCCTATCTGGGCACCTTCCTCTGTGGAAAAAAACCCAAACAAACACCTACTAGAATGTTTTTGGGACTTTTGCCAACATTTTGTACCCATGGGTCTGACAGACCCCTGACCGCTGCAAGGACCCTCACCTCAGAAATCACAAGGCTGAGAAATTAATTTCTCTTGGCTTTCAAAAGCCGAGGAACCGACAGCTCCTTAATGGGCTGTTTCTTTCAAGAAGCTCTTCAGATACCATTTGGTAGATCTACATGACTTCAATACAGACTCCAGCATTTCCAGACATGTGAGTTACAGCCTTGGTTTCACTCACGTGGTCTTGAGGAAAGCTCTGGTCACTGTTGCACATGATGTGTGGCTTTTTAAGTGTGTCAAATGGCCTTGGAGGAGCTGTGGTGACCTTAGTTTTAAATTACATAGAGAATGTTTTCACTTTTATCTCAAAAGGCTGATGGTGCTGCCCAAGTGAATGTTTTCAAAAGTTACTGGGAAGAACTGAAGCTGACCTAGACAAGATGGCTGTAAAATTTGTTTGTCATCTAATGCCTTGGGTTTTTTTATACTTGATTTGCAAAATGCATCCATTTAATTATCCGTAATGGAATAATTTTTTAGAATTGAATCCTATTGACATGAATTTAATTTTTATTGTCCAATATAAGCAAATTTATTGTTTGTTACTTTATGTAAATACAAGCAACCCTGTTCTTGAGCTCTGTAGGCAGGACCTACACCTGTGAAAAAGCCAGCAGATGACAACAAATGCAGCTATGAGACAGTGGATTTTTTTAAACTATGTTTTTGACAGAAGCAGCAGATGCTGGTGAGACTTGAGCTTAAAGGAACTTTTGAATTTGAAGTACCATAAGGTCTTCAAAATACTGTTCTACACCTGTTAATGAAAGATTCCTTCCCTGTATTTCCTGTAAAATATTTGGCCAGTAAGGTATACTGGTACAGGAGTAAATATTACCTGAGAAAGACATTTAGTTTTGAACCTGATGTCATTTTCAAGGGTAGCATGATTTTACAGAGCTCCAGATACAGCCCTTTTTTCCTGTCCAAACGTCCTCTGGCCTTTGGAGCCATACAAGCCCAGCTGGAGGGCTGCAAACCTTGACTCCATGCCAAGGCAACCTACTGAGCAGAAAGGTCATTGAGCCACAGATATCCAAAAATAAATTCTAGCTCTTTAGCTGAAAGCTGTGGAGCCTTCCGCCATCCTCTGCTGTCAGTAGTTGTAGATCGTGGTACCCACTGCAGAAAAAGAGCAAAGTCTGTGTGCCTCTTTGGTAGAGCAACTCTTCTTCCCTGAAAGACAGGTTTGGGTGGGTGGGAAATTTGCTGCATTGCTATTACTGTAAGGAGGATGCTTAAGAGTGCATACACAGTATGTTTCTGCTTTTCTTAATATTTAAATTGAGTTGTCAGGGTTGGTATTTAAGAGACAAGTCACCTTGATTGCAAAGTATCATTTATCTCTGTCCTCTTACTTATTGACAGTCTTTGTCACACACCTGGTATCACTCAAGTTGAAAGGAGTGGAATTTACAGAGTGAGAAAGACTGACTTTTATGTAATTAACTAAGTTACGATTCCTAGTGAATTCCCTGATAAAGGGGACTGATATTCTATCTCACTTTATTACTCAAGAAGTTACATAGTGGTACACATAGTGTTACAATGGTCCAGAGAGTGAGGGATGAAAGAAGAAAGATGGGATGTAAATAGTAAGTGTGCTTGTTCAGGCTCAGAATGTTTCAAGAGAGGGTGGGACATCTGTGGAAAATGTAGAGAATAGTTCAGTTATATTGATTTAGAAACTCTTGAAATGTGGAGTAACTTCAAAAAATGGAGGATTAAGTGCTCGAAGAGAAATGGAGGGAAGAAGATAATATTACAAGGGAGAAAAGGGAGATAAAGAGAAAGACAAACTAGAGCTCTGAATCTTAAGAGATGTGACAGTATTAGAAAAGGATTAAACAAGTGCAGAAATACCAAGAGGAGGGTGTGGCTATATTAAGAGTTCTATTTTTGTGTCTGCATTTGGGGTCAACTTGAAAATAGGAAATTAAACAAGTAGTTTGAAGAATAGACACGAAAATGCTTGAAAATAATTGAAAAATTATCTGAGCATGAGTTTACCCTGAAACCTGGAGGATAATGGTAATACAAATGAAAATTGCTGTATTTGTAACAGAAAGGATAGAAAGGTTCCCTTGGATGAGTTCTTTTTGCTTGAAATTGTCAAGGCACAAGGAGGAGGAACGCTTAGAGGGAAGCACTCACCATTTACAGTCATGCTCTTACTCTGGTTTGGGTTGGTATTGATCTTGTGAAGAGACTGCTTGTAGCTGCAAAAGTCGGTGAAGTCAGGAAATATTAAAATGGAAATGCCACCTGTCTGTGGAGCAATAATAAAGTTATTGTTCATATCAAAGACTTGGTTTAAGATGTCACTGCAAGAGGGTAGGCAAGGATCCGATGGAAGATCTAAGTAGAAAACTGTTTACTGCAACAGTATCTCTGTGGGCTTAAAGGTCTATCCATGCAATAATTGAAGTACTCTGTGGCACAAGAGGCAATTGATTACCCAACTCTGGCCTGCATGGAGGGCTTTGTCCTTTGATAAATCATGGCTCTTGACATTTAAAGATTGGCATAGCTGAAACAGCTGCAGATATTTTTGGCTGAAATACACCATTATTGGAAAAAAAAAAAAAAATTAAAAACGAATTCTCATGTTTGTTACCTTGCTTATGAAGTGGTGTTTCTTTCCAGTAAATCAATAGGGTACTGTTTTGGTTCTGTCTCAGCCTGGCCTAACATGCACTAATATGATACTCGTTCTGTCAAATAATCACAGATTGAAATGACATTGTCATTTGCTTTTTTTCTGGTTGTTATCAAGTCCTTAGTTTCTACTGGAGACAGCTCTTGGCATTCTTGAGTGATAGAGCAAACTTCTTTGGCTAAGCTCTGCTGAGGACTTTGGCCCTGTCTGCTGGCAGCCCAGGTTCTTTCTATTAATAGAGTCAGGTCTGGGTTGTCTCCATCCTTCAGAGGGAAATCTGTGGGAAAGCTCCTGTGGCTGCTGGACTCTCTCCCTTTGCATGGGGCTCAATGGTGTGCTGCAGAAAGTTCAGGGGATTCGAAGCACTAGGAAACAAAACGCAAAAAGCTTTATTACATATTACCCCTTCCTCTGTTTTTTCTTGTACTTACTTATCAGTGTAATTCCCACTGATTTTGGTTGGAGCTACACGCATAATCCAATTAGCAGAAAGGTCATCAGGACATGCAGAACTTAAAGTAGTCTGCTGTAAGTAAGAAGACTTGCTTCTCTTCAAATTTCTGAAAGTTTTCCCTTGAATCAGGGGAACCAGGATTCTGCCCATGTCCTCACAGCTGCTGGGCTGTACTGGCAGAGTCACATGGATGGCAGTTTCTGCGGGCAGTAGTAGCCTGTGTGTGTGAGGCTGTGATGGCCCTCGGTCTGCTGGCACTGGGGAATCTGGTCCAGGTGTGGGTGATACATCCCGAGTGATAACACTGCTTGACTCAGGCAGATTGCTTGATCTTTCAAATTAGCAATTATGTTTGAAAAATAAATTAATGATATCTTCCAAATTGATATCTATCATTAATTTAACACCTCATCTTTATGTGCAGTGTGCTGAGTTCGTGACTACTAGGCAGCAGTTTTAAAGAGGCTGGAGGACAATTTATGTTAAAGGTAGAAAGTTGTTGTTGGCTGACTTCATATGGTAATGGGAAGCTAACTTTCCTAGGGTATTTTGTCTTAATACTGTGTAATAGCATACATGAGCATTACCACAGATATCTAATTGCTACTTCTAATCTCTGCAGACTTTTGTAACCACACAGATATAAAGGGGCAGGTAAGAGGAATGTGTTTTCCCCTTTTTAAGATGTAAAAATTAGTTTGTTTTCCAATATCAAGAGTTAATAAAATGGCAAGAAATTACCGGTTGACCAGGTCACAATTGATTTGAGCTACCTTGAACTGTCTTGATGAAGAGAAATTTTTAGAGACCTTCAGTTTATTCTGGAATAGAGATACAAGCCTGACTTTCAAGGTAATGTTGTCTGAGATGAAGTAGGAGGTGAAATTACAAAGCATTTGTGGATAAAAGAAAATTATGCCTTTTTTTCTCAGTAGTATTTGTACTGGCCTTTGACATTAAAATCTGAATACAGGAATGCCAGCTGTATATTCCAGTGGGTTGGTTACTTCTATTGTCATTTCATTTTTTCTTTTGTAGGTTTTTTGCCACTAGTAAAATCTGGGAAGCTTGCAATATAAATTTGCAATGTAATTTTCCTGTATTTGAATTGCTGACTGAGGTCTGCCTGTTACTTAAATTTATGACAAATTGCCAGACATGTCCTGCATTTCTAGAGGCATAAACGGGCCCAGAGCATTTGAAGTGTAAATGGTTTATTTTTCCAGTGATGCATCACAAATTTAAACATATAACTGCATAAACATTTCTGAGTTCTTCACTCAAATCATCAGTGCATTAATGGGAGAATTATTCCTAAAAATATGGTAGCCAAGGAAAATAGGGAGAGAAGAGAGCAGCTACTGAACATTTAGGGCTGAGAACATACTGCAACACTAGGAACACACTGTAGATATTAAGGAAGATGAGGAAGTTTAACCCTTTCATGTTTGGTTAATGTGTAGATGATACAGAAATGTTATGTCGGGTTTGAGCAGACTAGGGCTGTACATTAAGGTTGAAGAGTTTTCTGTTTGCATTCATCTTGCTCCCTTTCTAAAATCTTTTTGCTCATCATGGTTGCTAATTTTCTACTGGAATTCTGCTTGCGTATGGATTTTCTAATGCCCTGCAGTTATTTTATGCCATCAAATTGTATTGTCCTTCAAGTAATGTGTGGTGCCCAACAAAAATCATGCATACAATAAGAAAGACTCATGAGAAATATTCAAGAAATATGTCTATATTTTAGTGCTAAAGATTTGGATACAGTTGATCAGAATTTCATGGAAATTTACTGATTATATGCTCAGGATTTTCTGTTTCTGTGTCTGTTTATTTCTTGCTATTTGTACTTGTTCATAAGAAGATATTTATATCTAACCGCTAACTATTTTATATCAAATTCATAAAGGCCTCTGATTACACTGAGAGCCTTCATAAGTTCAATTTTCATTAAGTACCTGTTCTTGAAGGAAACCAATATTTCTCATATGGAAATTATTTTTGAGTATTTAGAGCCAATCTGAATGTAATAGTGTGCGTAAAACTAAACCAAGTAAAGCATACATTTCTATTATTTATTTTGGTAGAAAGAAGTATGATAAAAACTGCAACAGAAAAAAGAAAAAACAAACCACAGTTGCCATAGCTTCTCTGAGTGATCATCGGGAATATACTTACATAGTTACTAGGAAGTGTTTATGTGTTGCCTCTTGAGGTGGCAGTAAGAGCTACCAGTAAGTCATCTTCTACAGTTGGATGAAAACAGCATCATCACTTGTTAACACAGAATATAACAGTTGATTACTAGACTAGATAAATCTGGACAGTGATATGCAAAGGTATGTCACACAGAAAAAAAAAATTGTGCACAAATAACTTGCTAAAAAGTGAAGCGTGTGTTACATTCCCCAGATACACACTGGCGAGGCAGATCTCTCTTTCCCATTATATGAGTCCTAAATGCTTTCAGTCACAAGTGAAAACATCTTGGAAATGAGAGATGCAAAATACATTAGAGATTCAAAACAATTTGCCCTGAAAAAACAGCAGAGAAGTAAATACATCTGTAAAAGCTTTAGATTTCAAGAATTAAAAATCCAGACCTGTGCCTAGAGCCTGTTGGTGATGCCTTCTCTGCCAAGGCCTAAGGGATTGCCTTTATGTCTGACTTCCCACTGTCTGCTTCCTGATTTCCTTCGCTTCATGTTGGCTTCAGTAAATAAGTATCTGGCTACTAGAATAGAATCAGTTGTATTGGATACAGCATATTGAATTTTTGCCCTATTTCCAGGCCAAATGCTGTTTCCTCATTTCAGCGTGTCCTTGGCTGCTCTTCAGGGCAAATCCCGCTCCATGAGACTTCTACCACATTAAAGAACCTGGTTCTTAAATGCAAAATATTCCTATCCAACTCTGAGAGAATTTATTAAGTACATTTAATTTCATGAACTTAATAAACTACTGCTTTGACAGTTACTGTAATAATACCTTGTTGTCTTCAGAATTTTTAGAAAAGAATAGGAGCTGCTTTGCAAGCAACACGTCAGTTTTTGAATATTGAGCATTTCAAACAAATATCATATTCTTCAGGTGTGAATTACTTTGTTGCAGGGCTCATCTTTGTTCAGTACTTCCAAGTTTTACTGTCTTGTGGGCTTTTCCTTCCTCTGGAAGACTTGCTTCCAGTTTGAAATGTACCCTGTGGCAAAGAGTGAATTGCACTTTTTGATATAATTTCCCTTGAGTCTTCCAGTAATTTTTGAAGTTTTACTGTCAGATTTCCCTTTGTAGCTACCTTTGAATAAAGAATTCACATGCACCATAGGAGAAAATAATCAAAATAGAAGGCTACGAAATACATACAGCATTGTCTAGTGCATTAGGTACTCTTATTGTGAATAAGAGTAGTATTTTTAAGTAATATTAAATGTTTCTTCTTGAAATAAGGCTAGTAAACAATTTTAGAGGATGTATTCAAAGAACATAATCTCTCTAAGACTAAGAGAGGATGCTGTTATGAAAAAAAAAAAGGTCTGTAGCAGTGTTGGGTCCTTTGAGTGCACTAATATGCAGGATATTATTTTACAGATTTTTTTCACTGCTGCACTTCTGAATGTGGTTTCCTGTTGTTACACTATAAGTAACAAAAGTTCTGGCTTACTCTTTCTTTGGCTAACAAGGGCCATTTGTGAGTAACAGACATTCAGTTGTCTTTGAAGTTGCAGTTAAAGATGTAAGAATGTCTAAAGACATCAGGAAAATAGAATGAAATTCCAAAAGCACAAAGGGAATGGGGAAGTCGAACTACTGTTATCTCAGCTGTTGCTATCTACCTCTTTGTTTATTTCTCATTCGAAGGCATGGGTCAGATACGACATCTTCTGACAAACTGTTGCTTCTTCATAAACCGTCATCTCAGTCTAGTCCTAGTGCTGTTCCTGCTTATTGGTAAAAATGGGATGTTACTGGAATGCCTCAGCATAATTATGGCCTTTTTTCGGTTGTCAAAAATTAGATCAGCAGTTAATACACTCTGCTATGATTCAAACGGATGAATATGCAGCAGAAGCACCACAGGACAACTTCCAAATTCAAAAACTCGTGGCTTCTCACAAAAACCCTGGTTTGCAGACTTGGTAGATGGTCACATACGAGGATTTGTTTCTCACAGACCGGACAATTAATTTTTTCATGAGTGTTTGATGAGCACTAGGGAAAGAGTGCACTTTCTTCTAGTTTTTACCATACTTTCTATTGTAAACAAATTGAGGTTTTATTTAGTGTCTTTGTCTCTTTCTGAACATTGACAAAACAGGAACGCGTAGGAACTTAGCGTGGGTAAGTGCGTGGTGTACCATAGTTGAAAGACAATAAACAGTGATATTCTTTGGAGTCATTAACAATTGATAGAAAATGAAGCAAATAAGGCAAAACATAACAAGAACCGGAAATTCCTCTTAAAATGACATATTTTTAAGAGCAGGTTCTTGTAGAGGAAGAAGGAAAGAAACATAATGATTCTTTGACAGCTAAAGCAGCTTTGCAATTCAACAATTGATAAATTGTATTCTTCAATGAGAAAAGAAGGAAGCATCTAATTCCAAATATATTTTCAACCATTAAAAAGCATTAATGTAATTTTAATGCAGTAGTAATGTCTACCATTAGTTTCACATAGGTAGTTTTCATTTTAAGGTTTCTGACAAATTCTTGGTCTGTTTTTTAAAATCGTAAAATGTTTCTCAGTATCAGGGAGACTTGTGTTAGGAGATTCTTCCCATTGTAAATAGAAACGAAAAAAGTTGTATGCCAGCTATTTCAGTGCTGACAATTGGGCTCTTGCAAAGTCACTTACAAAAGCTCATAAACTTAATTAAATTCTCTTGCAAGCTTTGACATGAAGAGTAAGTTGAACAGTGTCGGATTGCCAGAACTTTTTAAGTGTTCCCAGTGTGCTACAGCCAACAAAATGGCAGGAGAGGGGACAGGGCAGAACGGGGCTGTGCTCTTTAGTTCCTGGCAAAATGACACAAAGATAGAGCAAAAGCACTTAAGTGACTTTCCAACTTTCTTCTGAACAAACTGTTCTGTCAAGTATCGTTTCAAAGGTCGTCAGCTCTGTCATGTGCTTAATGTTATTATATAAGGGTATGAAATTATCTCTGAAAGTTCATCTGAAGTCAGTCAGTCCACTCTGATTTAACCTCTGTGTGCTGTATAACAGTGCGAGGGCAATGCTAGGTATGATTGTGTAGAAGCTGTGGATGCTCCATCCCTGGCAGTGTTCAAGGCCAGGTTAGAATAGGGTTTGAGCAACCTGATCTAGTGGAGAGTGTCCCTGCCCATGGCAGGGGGGTTGGAACTAGGTGATCTTTGAGATCCCTTCCAACTCAAACCATTTTATGATTCTACAATTCTATGATTCTATATTTCTGATGAGTAAAGTAACATCAATCACACAACTTTTTCCTACGCTGTCATCAGAGCAGACATTTCAGTCTTTTCACCTACGTTAGGGATGAGGAGGAGTGTGGGCTGTGCTGTAATACATGCGTTTCTGGATCTGTTTTTCTCCATCAGATGATCTTGTGATCAGTTGATCGCCTCTGTACACTGTTGGATTGGTGATCTTTTTTATAAAAAAACAAAACCAAATATCCCAGTTTTCCAAAACTGATGGGAAGGTTGGTTTGTATCAGCAAATCCAGTGATCCAGCAGCAGCCCCCAGGGCTGCAGTCCCCATGCCGCTGACCCGAGCGGTGCAGCCAGGGCAGTGCTGATCTGCCGGGTTTGGAAGGAAACCCAAGTGGGGCGTTTAGCTGGTGTGCATGGCTGGAGTGAGGTTGGTGTGAGGTAGGGAGATATTTCTCTGTCTGAAGCAAAGCCAGTCCCCGTTGATAGCCTAGAGGCTTGGCTGTTTAATCCAGCACCGTGATTTCTAAGCTGTCTGCAGGAGGATCTGACCTGCAGGTCTGGGGCTGCTCGATAAGCACTCAAACACCATCAGTCATTGCATCAATCTGCTGACCCTTATTTTCTCTTCTATCCTCCCAAGTTCTTCCTGTTTCCTACCCACTTTCTCACCCAAAAAAAACCAGCCTTCCTCTAATTGCCTTTTTTTCCAATAGCTCCCAATTTCGATATGTCTCACAGTGTTGCCCAGGCAATACAGCCTCATACCACCTTACTGATGGGGTTACCTATGTACTGTGCTACGTGCATGACCAGTTTGGTGGTCACAGAGAAGGGTCACGTATTGATGGGTAAATGAGGCGCTGGTACCTCTCTAAATCTGAACTGCTACTGGGCAAACAATGTGCTAAGTGATCAGATCCAAGTAAGCATTCGGGTTTTAATTTGAACTCATTTTGTGGAGGATTGAAGCACTCAAGAGGAAACAGCTTTTTAAATTCCAGCACTTCCTTTAAATTTCTCTTAATGTCTTGCTAAATTTGAAAGAGATTACTTAAAGAGATGTTTTGTAGGTGACCTCTTCCAAGGCACAAAGTATCTGGGTTGTTTTTAAAGTACCTCCTTTGAAATCGTGTTTGTTAGTAAAATAAATCTTGAAAATGTGCTCCTTTAAAAATAATAATAGTTAATAATAATAAAAAAAATCACTTAAGTTGAAATCCAAAACTACTGGAGTGATTTCTGCATATTTACAAGTTGAACAGTGCTAGATTAGCTCATGATAGTGAATTAAGGACTTCTTTTCACTTACAGCCAATTCTTTTAACTACTCCCTTGTATCTTTTTCCATAGATTTATTGTTGCTAAGGGAAATACTTTGAATCCTATGAGAAATGTGGTATGTTCCCACACTAATAGAAACTACTGTAGCATACAGTTTTCAAGGAACTCATACTGCGAGTTACATCATGAGTAATGAACGTGTTGGCTCTGGGAACTGGTGTTCTCCTAGTGACAGTGTAAACTCTCTGTTGTAAATACTACATTTTTAAGGAAAAGGAACGAAAAAGCTCTTTAGCAATAATTCAGACATTCCAGATTAGTTTATTGTAATGTTGTGTGGAGGTCTTTGAACTCAAGGTCTTCTTCAAGTGCTAGTAGCTGATTTATTCTTGATATATTGTAGTGTGGTAGTGTCTTACCAGTGAGTTTTAGCAGTGTGATTTAATTGATGTTGGATGGTTATATTACTGGCTCTTTTATTATTATTATATTTACTGGCTCTTTTAAGGCCATTATCAAGTTCCACTTGTACATTGATTTTCAGGAACACTGTAGTTACTAGAAACACAGGTTTTGTCACAGTTTACTCAAAGAGTACATTCAGTACAGATTTACTGTAGAATGAACAGATGTAATATTTTGTGATCAAGGTCTTGAAGTTTACAGTAATTTGTGATGCTTTTGCAATTCTGTGCTTAGGATTATTTATTTTATTCCCCCATTAATATATTGTTAATCCTTTGAAATGTGACTAAGTGTTGTACAAAGGGTAACAACTGCAACTTCATCCTGAACCTCCTGTAAGGATTGAATTCCCATTTTTCAAGGTATTCCTGGCACTTCCATCCCTTGCAAGCTGTGTTCTAGCGTGTTGCGTTCCTTAATAGTACTGAACTTACTGGTCCAGTATCATTAATGAACTGGTCAGCTCTCTAGCTAAACGGATGCAACTTCTCTGCACCATTACTGCCAAATTCTGCTTTCTGTTTCTGAGGTTTTTACTTTTTAATTTGCATGAATAAGAATTGCTTCATCTGTTTAGAGCTGTAATGTAGAGCAGCTGAATGGTTTTGTTTTCACAGAATAGGGCAAATGCTGGTTAGTCATGGGAATTTATCATAGCATATAGGGTGGAGTTTGGGACTGCCTACTGCATCCCTCAGTTTTCCCCAGGGGAATTCCCCAGACAGTCTGGGGTCTGGACTTTCTGGTGGAGAAGGTCTTCCTTCATGGGTGGTCAAGCCATGGTTGAAGTTGGGGATCAGACCTTTAAATCTGATAATTTTTCAGAGGTTTTGGTTATTTCCATGGATCCTGCCATATGCGCACTCCTGACAAGGTGTTAGTAAAGGTCATCCATCTTTTCAGCTTGATTTATCATGGTCAAACACAACCTTCAGACTCAGGAGCACTCCAGCTTCACATGTTCATGATTGTGAACTGGGGGCTCTATTGAACGAGAAGAGGGAAGGGTGTGAGAAATACCTTCAGTGCGACCTGTTCCTGGCATTTTTTAGACATAAAGTCAGCATATTAACAAGAGCTGTATTTTTAGCCAGCATTGCTTCCTAGCAACGGATCATTTACTGTACTATGGGCTTAAAATGTATTAAATAATTTTAGCTTTCCTACTTTAACCTCGGAGGATTACACTAATGCCTCAAGGCTCTTTTCCTGTGCTATGCTATATGCCTTCCGGTACAAGACAGCAAACTAGTGTCAAGGCCATATTGTACTTAAACCCAAATGCTGCTAAACTTTTTTTAGCATAAGGGTGGTAACATAATTTCTGTTACTTTCCTACTAAGCAACTAGCTAAGTAAATATTTAGAAACTCAAGAGACTGCTATCCAAAAGCCGTCCTGATTTATACTTTCACAAGTTAAAAAAATAAAATAGCTAAGTAATTTTGTAAAAGCTTTAAATAAAAATGAAGGAAAAAATTAGAATGAGGGTGGGCAACCTTTAAATTTGGTAAATTTGCAGAATTTTTAGTTATTTCCATCGGATAAGAAGGAATATGTTTTGCTGGCTAGATTTCTTTTAAGATTATTATTTGATTCTTTTTTAAAAAAAACACAAATTTTTGGCTTATTTCCTTCTAATTCTAAATATTTAAGACTTAGTACTGAATGATTTATGATTCAATTTTGACTTTTATATTCATGTTACAGAATTGTTTTGTAGAACTTAGTCCAAAAGTAGTTTTGATTTTCAGCTATAACCAATGTGCATATCATGCTGAAGGCAAGTAAGAAACCTGTCTGGCTTTAGCAGCTTATTGTCCAAATAAAGCCTGTACTGTTTAAAGAGGATACTTTGATTGAACTATTTAAATGGTCTAGACTTGATAGTGCAAGAAAGCAAAGGTCATACAAGTCATTTTCTTCCATATCCTCCCACCTTGTAAGTGTTGATTAAGCCTGAAGAAAGTCATTTCCTCAGACAAGTAACCTGCCTTTTCATTGGTACAGTGTAGTCACACAGACTAAAGCAAAAACTACTCTTACACACATTTTAAATGGCTAGAAATTTTTACAGAAAGAAGCAAATAATAAATGTTCAATAAATTCTCGGCAGTGATGGGTACTGATAGTAGACTTCTAAAAAGATCTTAAAGTTTGATTGTAGAATTTATTAACCAAAGTATTTTAAAATACTTTAATTATTGTAAAGTTCTAAAACTATTTTGAAATATTTTAAATTTTAATTTTAATTCACTTTTAAAATTTGAATATTTGAAATATTTGGATATTCCCCAAATATACTAATATTTGGATATTCGAAGTATTTAGTTCTCAAAATATTTTAAAATACTCTTTTCTATTTAAAAGAAATATCTGTTGGTTTAGCCCCTGTAACTGTAGGTATGTCCTGTTCAGCATTGAGGTCAATAAGTATAACTCTCTTGAGATTTAAGAATTTCATAACTTTGTATTTATTAACATTTTTTTGTCCTGTTTTCTAGTGTTTTTTAACTAGGTCTGAACTAAGTGTTTTTCCAGTATTCCTGGAAGTGATAACCTTTTCCTTTGCCCTGTTAGGCTTCACATTTAAAATGTGAAGTAAAAGTCTTTGGGCCAATTTTGTTGTTATTTATGCATCGGTAAAGCAAATCACAGCTGTCAAGTTTTGTGCTCACCATGGAAGATGTTTATGCAAATCACTGAATAAGTCATTTTGCATGCTCATTGCAATTGTGCATATAATAAAAATCCTCTCTTTGAAAAACAAAGGTGCTGATGAAAAATATCTATTCGCTCTGGGTGGTGAAGTCTTTTATTATGTACAGGGTAAACATAAAAGGTAAACATACTGCCCTATTGCCATGTCTCAGTTCTTGCCTGGTGGGAATAAAAAGGTTATTTTTTGCTTCTTCACTTCAGGTGCTTTTCTGTTTGATTACCAATTAATATTAACTGTGGTAATGAGTATGTAGTATGAAAGCTGAAACTGAGATCTCAGCAGGCTGGCAGATGGGAGATACGATTAACTGTTACTGAGATGTAAAGGGCAATCATCGATGAATTCATGACACAGTACGTTACTCAAGCCCAAGTAAGTGTAAGGTTCTGACGAGGGGTTCTACTTATAACATACAGTCTTAATTCAGACATTTCTTAAAACTGAGCCCTGAATTAGACATCACTTTTAAAACATTACATTTTTAACCCCAAGTGATTCATTTTGTACTTGCATTTCAGTAAAAGTAAACTGATAAAAATCGTTCTGGCGTATTCCTAGTATTGTACGAGACGTTACATAACGTTACAAGACACTGATTTAGCCTCTGCTCCCAAAAATGAATTATTCAAGCAGCTCTAACTAGGAGTGATAGAACATGATCTTCAGCGTTGCTTTCCTGTTTTCAGTCTGGCAGACCAGGTGCTTGAAATCTGTTGGTTTTCCATGCTTTTCATACAGCTTCGTGTTCGTTATTTTTATTCGGTTAAACTTTTATGTATTTGAGTCTCAATCTTCCCCATGTTTAAGTCTTGTTGCAGTAGCTCTTCTGTTTGTGCACGCTCTGAAGCTGCCAGGTGAAGTCTGGCAGGGGAACAAGGCGGAGATATTCTGGGATTTCAGTGTTAGGAGCTGAGCTCTTGTTTGTCTCAAGAGTAAGATGCTTCTTTCACATAAGAAATTTCAGAACCTTGTAGGAAAGAGCTCTCCTCTTGCCACATCCTTTTCTGGATCTGGTACTTCCCGTCCTTCATGAGCATGCTGTATTTTGGCATCGGCTTTAGCTGCTTGGCACAGCTGGATGTGGATCCCGTCAAATGGCCTGACGTGCCAGTAACTCCAGAAGATGACCAAGAGGGGCAGCTGGAAACTCAGCCAAGTGCGATGCTGTGATACTCCCCTTGTGCATTACTCTGAATGTGCAGCTCAATGTAACTGTGCCCAAATGTAATCAGTGCCACCTATCGTGAGGGGAGATTGTACAGGTCAGTTCTCTAGCGTTGTCTGTGTGGTGGGTTGACCCTTGCTGGATGCCAGGTGCCCACCAAAGCTGCTCTATCACTTCCCTCAGCTGGACAAGGGAGAGAAAATATAACAAAAAGCTCATGGGTCGAGATAAGGACAGGGAGAGATCACTCTAGTGAATTCTAGTGAGATTAGAGGAAGAACATGTCTTTAAAATTTTCTTTAGTAAATCTGAATTGATTAGTCTGAATCACACATGTAAGGAAAAAATATTAGAGTAGTTGTATTAAAATCCCAAGGATGAAACATCATCCTGAGTTCCTTTGGAAAGTAGCCTTGCCTGCTCCACAAAAATAACCTTCTTGAAACCCACTTCTTTCTCTGCTCTGAAGTATTTTCTTATTCTATGCCATACAACCTTCGCTTACCTGACCCTTCACTTACCTGATTTTGGTGAGCTTCAGACACATTTATAATTGGCTGCAGTGTTTTATGATATACCAGTTTCCAGCTGATGGTATAGGAAGCCCTGTCATGTCCCCTGGTCTTTTACAACTGTCTGATATATTATGTGGTGAGGGGCACGCTAAAAGTCTTTCAATGTTTCTATTTCGGTGTTACACTTGAGATTTGGCATTCTTTTGTGGTTCTTGGTTTAGAAACTGTATCGGTATTATTACAGCAGAACTTAGAAAATTTAGTTGCAATCAAATGCAATTTATTACCTGAGACAACTTTAAAATAAATGGTCTGTAGTGAATATGAAATAATTAAATGCTCATCAGTATTTGTTGCACATATGCCTAAGTATTTGTTCAGGTATCTGTCTGACTTGAAGAAAACCACACACTTAAATCTTTAGTTGAATCAGTAGTCTTTGATTTTTCTTACCAAAATTGTCTTCAAGAAAGTGTGAAGGACTATATAGTGCTATGGAGCAGATACACATTTCCTTCTGCTGCTATACTGGATTTTACAAGGTTTTTATGTTACTGCTTTGCTAACAAAAAAAAACAAAAACAAAACCAAAACAAAACACACAAAACCTACCAAACAAAAAAAAACCCCACAGTAGTCTCATAACTGGTAGAGTGGGAAATTATTTTTACCAAGGATACTAAATTTGAGTGTTTTATACAAGGCAAAAGACAACAGGTGAAAAAAATGAGTGAAACTGAAAAATAAGCTGTAACAAAATCAGCAGTCTTTCAATGGTACCCAGGTGTTCTGAGGAGAGGTATCGATGAAAATAAAAAGATACGTCATGTCACTTATGCCTCCTATTTCAGGAGGACAGGAACATCCTGAAAAGTGTAGATGTATTTATTTGCATAATACGGTGTTCTTGCTTTCAACATCAGGCAGAGCAGCATCTCCTTTCAGCCCTGCTGTGAGCTGCCCACTTTGCAGAGCTGTGAAGAAATAACAAATGCAGCTGGGTGAGCTGTTCCTCACCTGCGTAGGCAGCTGGACATGAACATGGAGCTGATAAAGTCAGTCTGCCAAAGAGCGCAAAACCCTGGCCCTGATGGAGAAGCTAGCCCATTTACTTCTTACATGGCATAAATGGGAAATCAGAGATTGAATTTGGAGTACTTCTCCCCAGAGACTGCACCGTTGCACATTGACCTTAATTCCACATAGATTATAGTGCCAGCACAGCAAGGAGCTGAACTTGGAAATATTTATAAAACTGGTTTCCATTTAGTAGAGAAAACCTATTTGTTTGCAGGATCTGGTTTTATTTATATCATAAAGCTTTGTTTCCTGTGCTAAACCCTCAGCCTGATATCCAGGGTTATAATGAGCCATAAGTGCAGCTCAGGCAAGGAGGTGCAAAATGGCCTTGAGCCATCAGCCTTGGGACAATGACATGACTGAATCTAAACTTTCCCTGGCTCTGCTCCAGCAGCCTCTGGGATCCTCAGTCCATCGCTTCTCCCTGTGTTCCCCTGCCCTCACAGGCCCTTTTTCTGGGAGCCAGGAGCTAAATATTGTAAAAACAGCTGCTCTGCTCTAGCTGCTCCAGCGTCTTATTTTTAATGCAGTCCTCAGACACTAAATACATGGGTTTGTTATTTTTATCATACACATTAGATAGTACTCTGGCTCTCTGATAATCTCTTCTAAATGTTCTGCTTGCATTTTATAGTTTGTGATGTACCTTGGAGACATACATTAAATGAGGGACGATGCTACCCTTGCAAAGACTTGTTTATTTCCAAATGAGTGTCCCAATCTACAGGCCAAAATATTTGTTGTCATTTTTTATTTTTTCTCAAAAAAGATATCGTCAACATTTCTGTGTTGTAATACAAGTATGGTCAAGTGGAAAAGGCTTAGAAATTAAATTGTAGCACTAGGCAAACCGATTCAGTGGCATTGAAATGTCATTTCTAGAATTATCCGGCTTACTGGAGAGTGTTTCAAGGAATAACCTTCTGGCATGTCAGACTACAGTGTGGGGATTAGACAGGGCTTGCACAGCAGGCCAAATTCTGCCCGGTGTTAATTAGGATTGTGTGAGCATAAGTGAGGACAAGAACTATCCCAGTGATTGCCATTTTATTTTAAAATCTCTTTGGTATGTTTGTGATATTATTTTCTCCTGGGTAGGAGTGGGCTCAGATGACTTTTACTTAAAAAAAAAAAAAAAAAAAGAGATGATCAGATGATGTGTTGACAAAATTGTTCTACAAAGTCACAGCATCTGTTTTGGTTTTAGAAATTCGATATATGTTTAGGTCCCTGCTTTCAAGAGAAATTTTAATTTTGTCTGAGAAACCCTGCAATATTACTCTGTGAGAAGGACCTAGAGTTTTGAAGGTTTCTGAAAACATATTTAGACCATAACTGGATGCTGTTTACAGAAGTTTTCCAGAAAAGCAAGAAGATTCCTAAGAAAGCCACAGAATGAAAAAGAGGTGCTGAACCTGCAAGGTCCTACAACCATCCCTGCCTGTGTGTGTGGGAAAGGAAGAAAGGAAGAAAGAAAGGAAGAAAGAAAGAAAGAAACAAACAAACAAACAAACAAACAAACAAACTCATGACATAACTTTTGGATTTGACTCCCAAAACCTGTGAGCAGAAGAACAGGGGAAATTAAGATGGATGAGCCTGTATCCCTGAATGTTAGCATGGGGGTTTGCATACTTCCCAAATTGCTGCTTAGCAGTGTCAGAATGAAATATTTGAAGACATGGCTTTGAATTTCATGTCAATCGGAATGTAGAATAGAGTATGCAGCACACTGCCTTCTGCTTCAAGAGGCTAGAAGAAATTGGAGCTGATTAAATAGTATTAATACCATTATTTTCAATAATGCTCTTTTGATCTGGGAGTCTTTGCTATTTTTAAGAAATCAGATCAAAAGTTCAAATGCTAAGAGGTGCTATAATTGTAATAAGCTTCTAACATTGTGAAAGGAACTTTTGGAACTGTGGCTAAAAGGATGAATGAGACTAATTTAACGGTGCTCGGTGGGAGCTACCAAACAGTTTATTTAAGGGAGAATCTAGAGCCTAGAAGAGGTACTTGAATTTAAATTATTTAATGAGGAAATAAGACAATATGCAAGCTGTATTTTGGCCACTTCATTTTTACCTGGGAAAAAAGTGCCCATGTGTGCTGGCAGCGAAGAGCGTGGAAGGGAGTGAGAAGGAAAACGCATCCAGCCCTGACGCCAAGCCACTGAGTGGCAGATCGTTTGCGGTGCACGGAGCTTTCCTCATTTGCCTTCTACTGGGCATCTGGCAAACTGCTAATTTCGTGCTAATTTCCTGAAGTTCATTGTATGAATGATTGGGTCAGTTTTTAAAGAATTCATAATTCCGTTATGTAATTGTCTGGTTTGTAAGCATGTGATGAACTTGGCCAGGTTTAAAAAGCAGAAGCTGTTGCTTGCAAAATGAAGCATGTTTTGTGTTGATATTGCAATTTGAAACAAGATTTAAAAAAATTATTATTATTAGATTTACTGCAAAAAGAAGGTCTGACAAGGCTTGAAGCCTTGTGACTTGTGAGTGTTCATTCCTGCAGTGGTTCTGATACAGACATACTCTACTTCATGGACCAAGGAGCAAGCCTTATACATTGTATTCATTATTGTATACGGCAATTGGAGTTGGAAATTAATGATTGCCTGTGCTTACTTTGTTAATGATTTTCACACTCTCTATGTGATTCTGGGCATTTAATATTATTATTCATAAGAAGTCCCATTTTATTTATATCTACCGTTACAGTATTTTTAAGTATTTTTTTACTACCGCAGAAAAATGAAGACTTTTAAAATCAGTCCTATGATTAAATGATAAGATTAGGTAGTATGTTTAAAAGGGGAGAATACACTAGAAATGACTAACTTACAGCTTTGCCAGCCGCCCATGCACCTTTATAGCTCATCAAGGAAGGTGCTGGCAGCTGTTTGTTTATGTTAAGAGGGGATGGCATTTATGTCTCTTGTTAAATCCTTGATTGACGCAAACTGCCTAAATCTCCTTAGGAAGAAACAATCGCTGTGCGGCACGCGGGGATGGGTGGGCAGGAGACTCCTGTCATAGGCAAAGCAGTGTCAGGACAAACGTGTGCCTCGTGTCGCCGGTGCTGATCCGAGGCGGTTTTGCTGAAGGAGCAGGCTGAGGAGCTGCGATCAAACCCTCCCTTTGCTCTCCCTGTGTGTGGCCTTTGGCGGCGAGTTGGGTGGGGTGTGCAAGGGAGTACATTCTGGGTTGAAACGATGACTTAAAATACAACTGTGCTTCAATTTCTTCTCACAGTGAAATAAGGAGTAAGCTGTAAAAATTAAAAAATGTAATGAAAAGTTAATTTTTCTGGTGTCTACGGAAATTTCTTTTGATGGATCAATAAACCTAGTGATTTACTTTTTTGTTGTTGTTTATGAACAGAATTGGAGCATTCTGCTTTCTTTAAGTAAGCCAACCATGCAAAGGAGGGGAAAAACTGAAATTACATTGCTTACCAGCAAGAATACCCTTCTGTCCTAGTTTAAAGAAATAATTAAACCTGGTGGTTTTGCAGCCATGACATGACCTGTTTCATGACCATACAGGACTTGGCAGTGGGAAACCGACACCTGGGTCTTCCCATTCTCTCCTGTGTTCTTTCTCACCCAAATGCATGTGCAGGCACGTCAAGAGATGAGAAATATGTAACCAAGGAGAGAGGGGGGGATTCTGAACCCTCCATCAAAAGGGATCTGTCACAAAATGTCCTGTAAAGCAGGTTTAAACCAAAAATACTAGAGGTGTAGCATCTTCCAAACGACCAGACTTTTCCAAGTGAGTGAATGATTTATGTTCTCCACTGCAAATTAATTTTTGTCAGGGCTGATCTAATAGATTTACTACAGAAATAATTTGGCAAGTAACAGGTTTTTATTTAGCTCTACTGGATTTCATAAGGAAAAAAAGATTAAGGTTTTGGGTTTTTTTAAGGGAAACTATATTCCCTGACAGATCTCAGGTGAGGTTTCAGGTATTTAAAACAAAAGTTCTGATTTTTAAAATCCTGCGTTCCTAAGTGTTTTAATGAAGCAAGATTTGGAGAAGGGGTTTCCTGCAGAATTTTATGATTCTATGATGAGTTATTAAGGCAAAATAGAAATAGAGAGGACACAGAAAATAATTAATCCAGAGTTGAGGGTGAGCTTTTAGTCATTTTGAGTAATAGCCATAGTTGGGAAAAAAGGTAGATATAGAAATAGGCAATTGTAATTTAAAATAGAAGTAATCTGAATAATCGAATTCTTAAAAATTCATCTTATTTATGGATATTACTTTAAGGTGATATGGTTGGATCTTAATGTTTCGAGATGTACCAAAGTGGTATTTGGGATTCAAATAATTAGAAAATCACATACAACAGAGTACTGGTTTCGTATCTGTAACTCAGGGCTCAGTGTTGTCAGACACCACAAAACTGTGTGAACTTCTGGTTTTCTATGTTGCAAACAACATGTGCACGGTACATGGAAGACATCACAGCCTGATGAAGCGTGCTTCATCTCTGACTTCTATGTGCTATTAAGGAAACAAAACATGTAATACTTAAAAATTCAGTCAACAAGATTATTTCAGTTTCTAATACTTTCAGGAAGAGGTGTAAAAGATTAATTCCATGTTTCTTAACCATCCAGGAGCTGGAAAAGGGACGTCCCTCCTCCCTCTCTCAGCTTCAGCTGAGGGGCAAGCAAAGGGTTTTAGGTGGGCAGGACAGCATTGAGCGTGCTGCAGCCATGCACCTGTTTCAAAGTCATTTCTGTAGTAAAGTATGCTCTTTTAGAAAATCGTTGTGTTTTGCTTCAGTCTCTTCCTTAATCCCTTTCCCTTCTTTTATTTCTGTTACACAAGCAGCCTAATTGTGAATTTTATAATTCACATTCTTTCTGTTCTACAATGTGTTCACCTCTCTACATCATGAGCTAATCCCAAGGTATCTGTTATATACGAGAAACAGCAAATGAGAGCTTTGTGTTCTGTTTTGGTTTGGTTTTGTGTTGGTTTTGTTGGTTTTTTTTTCTAGAAGCTTCTTTTCAGCAGCCTCCTGTCTAAATAATGCCCAGCAATCCTGTGGCATTCCCCGGATCTGGGACACAAAATCATTCTCTTAATTCCCTGTGTGTCTGATTACTTTCTGCTTCTGACCAGTCTCTGGAGCTGAAGCACGCAGATTTAGTATGTTTGATTTGCTGCACCACTGAAATCTTTTATTGGCCAAGAATAAAAAGCAGAACAAAACAGCCTACCCAAACCTGGTCTCTCTATAGCGGTACAGGAGGAAACACAGTCTTGGGGAGCCATAAAGTTTGAAATTCTCTCCAGGTGACCCAAAGTGAACATGCACTTTAATTTGTATTATGTTATACTGATCTGAATGTTTGCTGTGTCCAAAAGGTAATAAATTTGGTATCAAAAGGCGATGAAACAGTGGAACAGTGGGAAAACAGGGAAACAGTGGTTGGTGTGGGTCAGTATCAGTGAAAATTTGTCTTAAAGAGATTTCCAGAAATAACACCAGTTGCAGGGAGATGGATGCCATCAGCAGTCCTAAATCCGTGTGTAAAAGGCCTGGCAGCGTGGCGGCTGTGTACATAACCTAAGCGTTAAACAAACATCAGCTACATTAAACTAACCAGGCGTTCAAATGACAGTGCTGCATCCAACACAGTTTTGTTTTCTAAATCTCCTTCTACACACTTCACCAAAGCTTTATGGAAATAATTAACTGAGTCAAAGTGGAAAAGGAAGAAGATTCAGAAGAGAAATAAATCAAGATTAGTGGTGCTCAAATTTGACGGGAATTCTCAAAGCCTGTAAGAGGCGTGTGAGATGCTCGGCGCTGCGTGGGCAGCTGGTGGCCTGGCACTGCTGCTGTGGGGACGGCTGGCTGCCCCACCACACAGGGACGAAGGGCAGTCTCTGGAAAGACACTGGAGAGGTTTAGCAGCACATCTGTCTGGGTTCATGCCAGACTGAAAGAAAACTGCAGATGAGCAGGTGAGGATATAAAATGGAAATACTTGAGTTGGCTTAGAAACAGTAGTGGAACAACAGTCGAAACAAAATGCACTGCCTGAGTGCATTTTGAAGTACCTTTGTGGCCATAAATGGGGCCTGGCTTTGCCTGTAGGACTTACTGAAGCTGTCTAGCACTAGGGCTGTTTCTGTATGCAGGAGCTGAGGAGCGTTAGAGGTTTCCTGGCACAGGAGCGCAACTGTGGAGTTCTCAGAGTGTTCCCTGGTGTGTGTTTGGCCAGGACTAACTCATGGTCTTCCAGGCAGCAATTTGGCATCACTTGTGAGACATTACAGGCCAAGCAGTACTCCTGCAGGGGACTTTGGGTTCAGTCATCCCCTTTTGAAAGGTGGAAATAGTTTAATACTATGGACTTGAGTAACTTCAAGCCAGCTGGCTTTAGTTTGGAAGAATGGTCCAGGCATGTTTGATGTATTAGTCTCCATTAAGAGGAGCCAGGAGTACTGTCCCATGCTAGTGGTCACTGATTTATCTTCTGGGGCCCTGCAGTGATAGAATTGCTAACTGCCAGCAGTGGACCAGGAGCCAAGTGAGCCAGAAGGAAAGGTCCTGATCTTCCTCCAGTCCTTGGAGGTTCCCTTGTGTTTATTGAAAAAGTGTTTCTGGTTTTGCCCTTGTATGAAAGATGGGCATTTGCAGGCCAAGATTACATTTTAGAAATAATTCGTAAGTCGTCTTGTGCTTGATAACTCACAGAGCAGTAGCTGTTTTGCAGAGTAATGTTCTTTTTTTTACTGTACAGCTGATTTGAAATGCAATCAGTGGCATTGCACTATCTGTTACAAAATATTAAGACTCTTGGTTAAATTGTTCTCCATATTCTTCTGCTTTTGAAAAATAGTACTTTCACAAATATGTTCTTTGTTGAAAATGAGACTTTTCAAACAAAATACTGACATTGGCTATACTGCAAAGTTAAACAGGAAGCGCAGTGTCTACTGTAACTTCTGGTTATGGGCAAAATCAGGTTTAAAAGCAGGGAGTATCATGTCCTTGGCTCTTGTAGAATATTAAGGAAGTAATCATGGGAAAGAAATGGACTGAATTATATTAGGGAGGAAAATAACATAACACTATCAGCTGAAGTCTCTATTTGCAGAGATAACGTAACCTTCTGGGCAGTTCCTGCTGTCATGGGCTGTCCCTCCACTGCCTAGGTCATGGTTCAAAGCAGTGTTTAATGCTCTAGGGAAAACTCCTTCCCATAACCTGGTACTTGGCAGTACTAACATCCGTGCTGACCTATGTAGTTTAATAGAAATGCACAGCAGTTCTTTGAATGTCCTTTTTTTTTTTTTTTTTTTCCCTGTGTACAGTCATCTAAAGGGACTGCTTGCACTTAGTACCCCACATTTGGGTGTGATGTTTCTGGAAAATTTGTGCTTTAAGACAACAAGAGATTGCTTTGTATTTTACCAGAGGGAAAGGTAAGTCCTTGATCACAAAGACAGAACCAGAGTTAAAAAAGAAAAACATAAAAGGAATGAAAATGAAACTTAAGGTATATTTAAAACCAATCTACTTCCCTGGAAGATTCTGCAGAGACATCTCTCAGCCACGATGCCTTAGGGGCAGCTTAGCGCCATGACAGAAGTCATGTTTCATATCAGCCTTCAAGCTAACTTTGAAAGTTGAAGAACTCAGCTTACATCTCCTTTTCTTTTCTCTTTCTTCCCCTTATCTGTTAATTTAGCACTTGACATAAAACATGCTGTACCAAGTTAGACGAAAGATTCATCTAGCTGTTTCCCATAGTAGCCAGTAGCAGAAATAGGGAGAAATATTAGCACTAACAAAGTGTGTAGTGATACTTTTCCACGAGACAATTTATTCTCCACAAGATGTGTCACAAGAGCTGTAAGAGTGGTACTGTCTCTAAGGTTTATTTAATGTATGTTCAATGGCTCTCCATGGATTTGTATTCCAAGAATGTGTCCTGCCCCTTCGCTTTTTCGATCCATTTCTCTCATTTGCTGCATATGTTATACGCTCAACAGAAATACGATTTCTGAACTTACACTGGGTTGGATGGGATGGCTCAATTTCTCTCTTGAGGACTGACTTTTGAGATCAGAGGGACAATTCTGTCTTAAGTGATTTGTTGGCATTTGAATTCTGTTGTACCTGTTAATTAGCACCTTTCTTCTACTTTAAAAAGGCTTCTTTTTTAGTAATCTTGTGAGTGCATGACAAACATTCTGCCTGTCTTCTGAAGACATATGATCCTCCAAAGAGGATCTCTTGTTTTTGTCAACTGCTAGGAGGTGAGGTGCTGCTGCTGGGAGCAGGAGACTTTCTCTTATACACCAAATTTTGGTGCCACAGGCAACAAATGGATTGCATGCTCCCATTTGAAATGCTGAGGAGAGACAATGGCCTTCAGAATAAGCAGCCCCTTCTGACCATATTCTGCCTGCCTGAGGTCTCGTCTATAAGGTGGGAAAAAAGTCCCCTTCATTCTACTGTGCTTCTTATTGCAAAGAGAAATTCTTTTTGAAGCTATAGAAAATGCTGGTGATGAACTTCTCAGAAAATTCAAAGAACATTTGATAATACAGGCTTCAGAGCAGTACAGGAGGCCTAGGGCCCAAACACTCAGGAGAACAAAGAGGAGAAAAAATATATGTTAGAAGCTTAGTAAACATGTCTGTGCACTGAAAAATGCAGGAGCTTTCTGGAAATCAGAATATGATTATGTAGGTGAGGACAAGGGAATTCAATTTAGTTGACCAAATGCTTAATTGCTTTATTTTGCAGTCTTCCTAATCTTCTGTCAAAGTAGGCTCTATCTGTACTATATTGTAATTTAACCTTGGTATGACTGTGGTTTTTGTCATTCTTTCTCTGTTTATAAGAAAAAAAAATATTACAGTGTTTGTTATTATTAAAAAGAGTAAGTTAGTCTTTTTTTTTCACTGTGTTACATTGTTTTCTTGAGCCTATTTACATGTCTTAATTGGCAAGTAATTGCTTTCCTAATCCAGATAAATAATGTTGAACTGTAAATTGCAAAGTCTAGTGCCTTTTAGATTGATGGGTGGAGACTGCTGTTGTTTGTGAAGGATCACTGAAAATTCTGCCTTACAGGCCTAATAACCTATAACTTCTATCAGTACAGAAAGATAATCTTACATATTTGTAGGCTGTAGTATTCTGTGATAAAATGGTTCTCCAACAGGGAATTTTTAAATAATTTATTGTTTGTCCTTTTACTGAACTCTTGTACTGACCTATTTTTGATATAATCTTAGAGGCTGTAATCTGAAGACCGTTCCCTGATTCCCTGTAAACCAGTGCACCTTGCTGGGTAGTAGTTCTGGCTCATCTATTTATTTCAGCAAGGTTTTTTCTATAGTAGTAATACTGAATTCTTCACAAGGATTTAGTGGTAATCCTGTTAATATTTTATTGTTTGTGCAGTTGCAAGGATGGATATAGATATGCTTGTGTGATGTTTTTGTTGGTAGAAAAAGAAAAAAAGCAGCTTAACAAGAAATTGTAATTACTCCTCACTGGGGGAAAATTATGCTTAAGAGGAGAGTAGATTATAACAGTTCATCATACTTCTCATTACATATAGCCTAACAGGCTGTTGTATGAGGAATTTTCCCTAATTGATTGCAATCCCTTCCAAACTTCACTGTGGAGTTGCACATAAACAGATACGCGTTCACTCACATATATTAACAGTTGCTTCATGTAGGCTACGCAGTGGTACTTTGTGTCTTTTGTGCTTTAGTATTAGGTTGCTTTGCTGTTTCATAGAATCATAGAATCATAGAATGGTTAGGGTTGGAAGGGACCTTAAAGATCATCTAGTTCCAACCCCCCTGACATGGGCAGAGAAATCCTCCACTACACCAGGTTGCCCAAAGCCTCATCTAACCTGGCCTTGAACACTTCCAGGGATGGGGCAGCCACAACTTCTCTGGGCAACCTGTTCCACTGCCTCACCACCCTCAATGTAAAAAATTTCTTCCTTAGATCTAATCGAAATCTCCCCTCTTTCAGTTTAAATCCATTGCCCATTGTCCTATCACTACACGTCCTTGTAAAAAGTCCCTCTCCAGCTTTCCTGTAGGCCCCCTTTAGGTACTGGAAAGCCACTATAAGATCAGCCTGGAGCCTTCTCTTCTCCAGGCTGAACAGCCCCAACTCTCTCAGCCTGTCTTCATAGCAGAGGTGCTCCAGCCCTCGAATCATCTTCGTGGCCCTCCTCTGGACTCGTTCCAGTAGCTCCATGTCCTTCTTGTGTTGGGGACTCCAGAGCTGAACACAGTATTCCAGGTGGGGTCTCACGAGAGCTGAGTAGAGGGGAAGAATCACCTCCCTCGACCTGCTGGCCACGCTCCTTTCGATACAGCCCAGGATACGATTGGCTTTCTGGGCTGCCAGTGCACATTGTCGACTCATGTTGAGCTTCTCATCCACCAGCACTCCCAAGTCCTTTTCCTCAGGGCCACTCTCGATCCATTCTCCGCCCAGCCTGTCCTTGTGCATGGGATTGCCCCGACCTACGTGCAGGACCTTGCACTTGGCCTTGTCGAACTTCATGAGGTTCTCACAGGCCCACCTCTCCAGCCTGTCAAGGTCCCTCTGGATGGCATCCCTTCCCTCCAGCGTGTCCACAACACCACACAACTTGGTGTCATCTGCAAACTTGCTGAGGGTGCACTCGATCCCACTGTCCATGTTGCCAACAAAGATGTTAAATAGCACTGGTCCCAGTACTGACCCCTGAGGAACACCACTCGTCACAGGCCTCCACGTGGACATTGAACCATTGACCACAACTCTTTGAGTGTGACCATCCAGCCAATTCCTTATCCACCGAGTGGTCCATCCATCAAAACCATGTCTTTCCAGTTTAGAGACAAGGATGTCGTGTGGGACAGTATCAAATGCTTTGGATAAGTCCAGGTAGATGATGTCAGTTGCTCTTCCCCTATCCATCAATGCTGTAACTTCATCATAGAAGGCCACCAAATTAGTCAGGCAGGATTTGCCCTTAGTGAATCCATGTTGACTGTCACCAATCACCTCCTCATTTTCTATGTGCCTTAGCAGAGTCGCCAGGAGGATCTGCTCCATGATCTTGCCAGGCACAGAGGTGAGACTGACTGGCCTGTAGTTCCCTGGCTCTTCTTTTTTCCCCTTTTTAAAGATGGGGCCTATGTTTCCGCTTTTCCAGTCATTGGGAACTTCACCAGATTGCCACGACTTCTGAAATATGATGGATAGTGGCTTAGCAACTTCATCTGCCAGTTCCCTCAGGACCTGCGGATGCACCTCATCCGGTCCCATGGACTTGTCCACCTTCAGGTTCTAAAGATGGTCTCGGACCTGATCTTCTCCTACAGTGGGTGGTTCTTCATTCTCCCAGTCTCTGCCTTTGCCTTTTGTGACTTGGGCTGTGCTGCTGGAGCTCTTGCCAGTGAAGACTGAGGCAAAGAAGTTATTGAGTACCTCAGTCTTCTCCATATCCTGGGTGGCCAGGTCCCCCATTCTCTCCAGAGAGGGCCTACATCTTCCCTCCGAGTACTTTCCTGAGTAAAATCACAGATTAATCTAGAATTTACAAAGTATAAGTAATGCTTTGTATACGTTCTATAAAAATAATGAAGGAGAAGAGTGCTGACCCTGGACCTTCTCCCTTCTGGTAGTTCCAGCTGTGGCAATAATGGCCTGCTGTGGTTTTTAACCCCTGTGCAGAGATGAACATAAATTTGCAAAGCACAGAAGTTAAAAAAACCACACTGGAATATATTAAGGGGGCATGTCATATAAAATTGCATTATTTATTTTATTATTTTCTGAGACAACATGCACATGGGTCGGGCAATGCCAAGCACAAGTACAGCCTGGGCGGAGAATGGATTGAGAGCAGCCCTGAGGAAAAGGACTTGGGAGTGCTGGTGGATGAGAAGCTCAACATGAGCCGGCAATGTGCACTGGCAGCCCAAAAAGCCAGCCGTATCCTGGGCTGTATCGAAAGGAGCGTGGCCAGCATGTCGAGGGAGGTGATTCTGCCCCTCTACTCAGCTCTCGTGAGACCCCACCTGTAGTACTGCGTTCAGCTCTGGGGTCCCCAACATAAAGTGGCCATGGAGCTGTTGGAGCAGGTCCAGAGGAGGGCCATAAAGACAGTCCAAGGGCTGGAGCACCTCTGCTATGAAGACAGGCTGAGAGAGTTGGGGTTGTTCAGCCTGGAGAAGAGAAGACTCTGGGGTGATCTTATTGCAGCCTTCCAGTATCTAAATTGGGCATACAAGAAAGTTGGAGAGAGGATTTTTACAAGGGCATGTAGTGATAAGACATGTGACAATGTCTTTAAACTGAAAGAGAGTAGATTTAGATTAGATCTAAAGAAGAAATTCGTCACTCTGAGGGTGATGAGGCAGTGGAACAGGTTGCCCAGAGAAGTTGTGGATGCTCCATCCCTCCAGGTGTTCAAGACCAGGTTGAATGAGGCTTTGAGCAACCTGATCTAGTGGAAGACAGCAGGGAGGTTGGAACTAGATGATCTTCAAGATCCCTTCCAACCCAAAACATTCTATAGTTCTATGATTAACTTGTGTGTTCAATTGAACAGAGTTGCATGTCAGTTCTGCTTTTCCAAAATACAGCCGTCTGTTAAATAGAAATGAATTTTTACACACAGTAATTGTGACTGTTTGAACTTGCACAGTAGAAATGGGCCCCAGATGTTACAGTTATGTAAGGGCCTAATCTAAAGCCGACCAAACAGAGCCTTGTGGGCTTCAGATCATGCCAATAAGAACATTTTCAAGAGAATTAACATCAAAGGAGATTGCAGGAAGCTAACATTGTCTGTAGCTATTGCAAATATAAAATCAAAATGTATGGATGGAGGAGTGTGCCTTATTCACTGTGGCTGGAGTTAAATTTGTACTTTGAATGGGAAAAATATTACATGAATTATCTTCAATAAAAAAAAGACTTCATTTCTATGTTAAGCACAATTTTACGTATCTTAAAGCTGTAATTTTTTCTGTTTTCTTGAGTAAGTGTTTGTGTGGGGCTGGTTAATTATTAATGCTTTGAGTGTGAGATACTCTTTTTAAAGTAGGTGTCTTTTCTGCTTTTAAACTGATACAGCATTGCATTGGGTAGCTATTGCTATGCGTTACAAAATAGAAATTAAACTCACAAAGGGAGTTAGGCCCTTGGGGGGTTATCTTGTAATGCTTTGCAGTGAGGTTTGGGTGGTGGAGGCTTGTTGCCCCACCTCTACCGGCATCCTTTTCTCTGCTTTTGTTCCCTTTTGCTATTTCATTGTACTGACTGGCAGAAAAAAAAAATATATAAAAAAGAAAAATATACCACAAACAAGAAGTTTCCTACCAGGCTAGGTATGTCATGTCCTCTTGGAGCAATCTGACAAGTGTTGGGACCAGCAGAGGGAAGGGAAGGGACTGCTGGAGGTACCAGGGGTGGGGGCAGGAGTGGAGAGGACCAAGAGCTCTGCTCTCAGTAGTAGTGTTTATTTATTTAAATTGTTAGTTTAGCTGTTTTATGTGATGTGTATGTTTTACGTGCTGCACTGGGATTCCTGTACAGTTCCTAATATGTCTTTAAGTGGCATCAGAGACTTAAATTTTCATTTAGTACTGAAGTTCCTTCTCTGCAGAGATTAAAAATGATCTGTAGGAGCTCTGTGAATCTTGCTTTCCTGACCAACGCCTAACCTTAAAGTACTGTTGCGCTCTGATCCTGCTTTGTGGATCTTGTAGTAAGACACTTTCTATTAAAAGAAGGAATGTTTTTAGACTAGTAGAATTCCATATTTTCCATTAAATTAATTTTTGGCAAAGCAGTGTGTACTTGAAGTCAGGAAGATCAACATCCATGAAGATGCAACAGTTTGCTCTCAGGAGCAACTGTTTGCAAGACAAATTCCTGAAGTTAGCTGGTCAAAAATGAGGAATATGAAGGTGCAGTTCTTGGTAAACCAGGCATTCTTATTGTGCATTTTAATTGTAAAACATAGCTGTGAACCTTTTTCTCCCTGTAGGTATCTAACCATATCAGCTTATTCATATTAAAAAGAAAAAATAATAAAAATATCAATCTTCCCTATGTGTTATAACCAATAACCCTGCTGGTTTCAGTACTCACCTATTTCAAACCTTCAAACCTATGTTGCAATATTTAGGCATTACAGAATTTTCTCCTTTATCCTGTGATGAATTTTTCATCTTGAACCCTTTCCGACTTATAGAAAATAATTGACTTTTCATTAGCCACAGAGAGAAAAACAAGAGATTGACTTCCTGTCTGGTAATTAAGAAACTTTTCCTTGGAGATGGGAAGCTTTGTTCATGTGCCTTACTCAGACTGGGCAGAGCGTACTCAGGAAGTGGCTGGTCAGCTATCCTATAGCTCACCTCCCACTGTGCTGGGCGAGCAGCTGGGTTATTGTCTTTTGCTAGAAGTATGAATCAGCCACTCTCTCAGCATCTCCCCTGGGACTCTGCTGCGGGACCGGCCCTGGTCAGTTAGTGTGCAAAACACCAAGCAGGCTGGCCCTTTAGTAAAGATCTGAGAGGGAATGATGGACCTGAGAAACCTTCATGAGCTTTGACATGAGCAAGGGAACTGAGTGGTCTCCTGTCAACAGGACTTGGGTGGTTTTGCGTGTTTTCTGTGCAAAGTCTGTTGCAACAATTTAGAAAATCTGAGTTTGGATGTTTGCTACTGAATTGTTGACTCTGTAAGCTTTGACTAATTTATCATCTGTCTTCTCTACAAAAAAATTGTAGATGCCAAAATTCATGTATATCAACTTTGCGTAGGCATATACAGTGTTCTACTGTTTTGTCATGTTAAATAAATGAGGGATTTTAATAGCTTCATGTCTTTTGGTGAGACTTTGAGCCTTCCAAAAAGGGAAAGGAAACTCTTCTAAAGTTGACTCTTATCAAGTGAGAAAAGCTGGTAACATATGTAACTTATATGAATAGTAAAGGGATAAATATTCACCTTCACATAGGGAAAGGGAACAGCTTGGACCATATGTAACTCAATCCGAGGTCCTTGTACGGGATGCTCGGATACTTGAGTTGAGGAATACTGAGGAATACTGAGAAATCTCAGAAAGATTAAGTTATCTTTTGAGAAATTGTGTAAGACTGATGAGGTAATTGATGACCGAATAAAAGCAAATATCTCAGATAACTGAAGAAAACCAAATGAATTATCTGCCTGTAAAATGGGAAGGAAGGAAGGAACAGAAGAATTCTCCTGTACATATATGTATCAGATTTAGACACGTGGATTTACAAGTTGTCATGTATTACCTGTTTATGCAATTATCCATCAGCAAATACACGATAACATAATCCATAATGAGGCAGAATTACAATAAATTGCCTTAATTCATTTGCCATATGCTAAGCATGCCCACGTGTCAACATATAGATCAACTGATGCAGAGTAACTTGGTGATGAGAAAAATTACTCATATGTCTAAGCTTTTATAACTTCTGAGTTATTGACTGTTGTGATCTCTAACAACTCACTTTTTATGTGATTTGTCAACAAGAACTTTTTTAGACAGACATCCATTTTCAACTTGGGATGGAAAGAGGCAGAGTCCGGGTACCTTGCTTTGTTAAACAAAAAGACAAGACCAAAATAAACCCTTAAAACATTCAAAAGCAAGCTTCTATTATTATGTTACTAAGAATGAGTATTTAGTCAATCGGTGCTTCTGTTTTTTCATGTGCTTAATGGCATTTATAGTCCAAATATCGTAAAATTTCATAAGTTTCTGTTCAAAATTGATTGAGACTTCTGATGAAAGCACTGTGTAAAAATAAAGACTTAATGTCAAAGCTACTTCTCCATTAGTGCTATACAGGATTAAAGAATGAATGAAAATAGTAATTATTGGGTGAATTGTGTTCCCGTTCTTTTAATAAAGACATTTTTCTGTAAGTGGCTGAAGATCGCTCACTTTTGTTCTAAGGAACCTTAATTAATTTGTCAGGTTACACACACAGCAGGCACCTTTTAGCAGACCTCGTACTGCTTAAGTGACAGTTCACCCTCTTGGGCAATGAAGGGCAGGAATCATCTAGCATTTACTAGATGCAGGTTCTGTGACTGTTGCTCAGAAGTGTTTTTTTTAAAAAAAAAAAAAAAAGAAAGAAAAAGAAGATGTTTCTATTCTATGGCTAGAAGACTTAGGGAGCTTTTGAAACTTCATGTTCGGTACCAGGGAATTTCTTTATTGTTGTTTCTGCAGTTTAAATCATCTTATTACTGTGTTTTCTAGTACAAAGTTGTTTTGTTTCAATATTGTGATGCCAAATTTGCCATGATGACAGCCTGGTCTTGCAAGCTTAGTTTCAGTATTCTGTAAAATCTGCTGAAGGGCAAAAAATAAGCCTCTGGGATCAAAGCTGCCTTGTCTTAATAGCGATATTCCAACTGGGACTGTGATTGTGTATTCTTCAGAGCAGTTCTGATTTGCCCCAAGGTATTTGTGTCTCACAGCATGTGTTAAACTTTTTAAGGATGATAAATTTGCCAAAAAGCTAGCTCAGTAATTGTACTTTAAAAAAAAAAACTTTATTAATACAGTACCGCATGAGAAATTGCTATACTTCTCATAGCCTCCTAAAATTTCATTCGCTGAAGTTTACTGTTTGCTTCCTCTGAAAACAGTAGTTGTTTCCACATTTCCAGTTTAATAATACATCCTAGAAGCGCCTCATGGAAGTCACATTTTAAGTGATGGATTGACCTTGGTACACCTTAAAAGTGGCTGTTTGAAAATATGTTTAGAAACCAGTCAATATAAATGGAAGCCAGTCTGAAGTCTTCATTTAAAAAAAAAATCTGGTTTGATTCCTATTGTGAGACCTGTAGGTGGGGTCTGTCCTTCTCTCTCCAACTACTCTTGATTTTACAGAGTGTAATTACAAAGTCAGCGTTATGAGTTTGGAAATAGGCAATGTTTTCAGCTCTCACAGACTAGAGTTTTGTCTTTATGGGGCTCTGCTTGCCTCGCACACCTATTAGAGACCAGTCATGAGACATAAGCAGAGGAGAAGATTGCCTAGCTCTCTGAGCAGCTGGAGCCAAAAAAAACCAAACGTTTGTGCTTGTTGCTACTCTCAGGAGTCACTGGCTCATCATTTATTATCTCAGTGATAGCAGGAGCAGAAAGCTGCTTCTCTGCAGCTCTTTGTCTGTTCATACCATTCCCTGCCTGTTGCTGCCTGATCTTTACTCCTCTTTACTACACCTGCAGAAGCCTCTGACCAATAAAGACATGTATCCTTCATTCTCCTTATTTACATTTAACCTATACTCTTATTTTAAGCCAGTTGACCCAAATCTTGCAAACTCTTAAACTCATTAGAGCCAATAATATCATGCATGTGAGTTCCCTTGATGAATTCAGTGGACTGGCTAATGCACAGAAGTACTGCCATGCTGATGTGTCTAATGAGGTTTTTTCTTAGGATGGTAGTTTTTATAAAGAAACACGATTAAGGTTCATTCGAATGTATCTTCTGCCATAATATACAATTATGGTCCTACGAGAAGCAGGGAGTTGGACTCAATGATCCTTATGGGTTCCTTCCAGCTCGAGATATTCTATGATTCTATGATAATGTATCTTCTACCCTTAATTATGGTCAAGCATAAGTTTCCTTTTACAGGAGGGATTTCCAAATTAAATTGAGATTTGCAACTTGAAATACCAGTCTTAATATCTCTACTCAGGAGAGGGGAAAAAAAAAACAACCCCATATCCATAAACATCAAGAAGTCTGATTATACAGTGTTCATGTCTAGATACTTCTCCATGATTTGTTTCCGGCTGCATAGCCAGTTGTTGTATGTTAACGGGAGACCACGCATGCTGCAAGGCACGCGTCTGAGATTAATAAAATGTCACCTTACTCCAGCAAGCATGCAGGCTTCTCTTCTAAAGCAGCTGACGTCGCCGGGAGCGCGAACCCTCCCACTCCTCCTTGGTAATTGATGGTGACGGGCTCTCTGCTGAGCTGTAACCTAACACAGGGACTGAATCAGATCAGCAGCTGAGAGAACCCACCAGCAAACGGTATCGCTCCATATAGACAAAAGCTGGGCGCTTTAAACCATGCCTAAAGATGGACCAATGTCTCAAATAATGGTTAATGCAGGCTGATTTGCTGAAGTTTCTGCTGCTGCACTGCTTTGCGTTGGAGGTTTTGCTCCTGTAAGAAGCGTTGCTGCTGCTGGAGGGGCTGGCCCGCTTGGAGCGAGGCTGACATGCTTGACAGACGCCTGATGTCTCCTCAAACTAAGCACATTACTCCTGGGGTAAGCATATGTTGAAGGAGCACAGGCCAGATGCTCGGGAGCCCTTTAATTTTACAATGCAATGTACGGGCTGGCTTGCGAGTTAACTTAATTACAGTTAAACTGTTTCGCTTTGCTCTCATCTAGCCAAGCTGAAATGCTGTTGAAAAACGTGCCAGCCTTTTCATGGAAGTCCAAATTATACTTTTGAGCTTCCTTTTTTAAAACATACTAACTTGCTGTCACGTTGGAAAACTGCGAAAAACTGGAGTTGAGAGGAAGGGAAAGCATTTGCAGGTGGCGGTGGCTGTGGCTGAGAGTGCTTCTGTCTCTAACCCTATTAAAATAGTTAAAACTAAGTAGCTTGCTGTTTGTTCTGTGTTTTGGGGGATTGTGCTAAATGATTGTTTTCTCCTCAATACGAGAGCAATGGGACTCTCTGCTGGCAGCAGTTTGAAGTACATTCTCTTTACAGACAAATGCTCTCTGTATTAGTTTTTTGTTTTGGTTAGGTTGTAACACACATGAGTTTTGGTTTGGCAGCATTTTACCAGGTATGTGTATCCTGGGGCCAGGGACTTACCGTAGCAGATATCCCACTACAGCTGTGCTTATGAAATAAAATATAAATAGATGACAAATATTTTTTTAAAAGTTATGATCAGATGTGCTTTGTTTCCTTTCTTACACTGTAGAAAACAAAGGATAGAGATTAAAATAATAAAAGTAATGTAGGCATAAACGTAAGCGTTTGGCTTAAACTTGCTGCTTTCTATAACCTCTGTGAGAGATTTGAATACGGTTGCAGTGAAAGAAGTGTACCATAAGCATGCCAGTAGTTATTCCGAGAAAACCCAGCGACAATGTCTTGTGTAATGGCTGCTCTACAACTGACTTCTAGAAGGAAATCAGATTTGGATCATTCCTATTGCTGGATTATTTAGGGATTTCCACATAGGAAGCTGAGTAGTTACTGCTAACATTCATTCTATCCTTCTCTTATGGAAAGCTTTTCTTTATTCAAGTTAAAACATGCTCTTGTGTTTGTGGGATGAATAATGCAACAACGGGTCTTAAAGGAAGTGTGCCATGAAGGTATACAACTACCATGCACAACTCCACTGGACTTGTTTTCAGTGTGGATGTTCAGAACAGCAGAAATCAGTTACTAGTAGAATCATAGAACCATTTAGGCTGGAAAAGACCCTTAAGGTCATTGAGTCCAACTGTAGCTTTAGCTGTTCTTAGCATTTTCTTATATAATTAATATAGTTAAAAGCTTAAGTCTTTAAGTTTTAATATGTATCTTCTCCAAGCAGTTCTTAAGAGGTCTGATGAATTAATGTGTTTTGGGGTTCTCTGACGATCCCAATACAATTATCAGTGGGGAAAAATTGGAAAAATAACATTTTTTGGTGGGAAAAGGGGTAAAATGGAAAAAAAAAATCAATTGGAAAATACTGTTTTCCTAAACAGAAGTTACCTGATGTTAGAACTTAACACAAATAATGTCCATGTTTCCATGCAACATTTTTATCTTTCCATCTACTTGTCGTCAAATAACATCATCAAGGGGAAGGTGAGTTTGATATATCTGGGCTATAGAGTAAAACTAAGCTTTTTCCTCATGTCATACTCTGAAGAAGTCTGAGCTCTCTTTGGCATAGTCATAAAGGTCCTAGTGGATGGAGGAAGAAGTTACTGTTTGACAGGGTAAGGGGATGGTGGGAGCGGTGCTGTGGACCTACAGCCCTTGTAAACTGAGAAGCAGCAACAAAGCAGGGTAGGTGAAGTGGAACACAGGCAGAACAGAATGAAATTTAGCTGAAGGGATTCAGCTGTGTATATTATGTGGATTTCTGAATATTTGGTCAACTCTTCTTTAAAGTGATGGTTGATGACCGTTCTTTTCATATTTTCCCAGTTTCTCTCCTAGTTTCTAGTTGTGTAATGAAGGGAAGAGACCATTTAGCTTTACTAATGGGAATTTTGGCTGTAGTCGCTTCTTGTTGAGAAGCATTTTATAGGAAGCTGTGCTTGCAAGTTAGCTTGGTTTTAGTGGTACTAGTCCTCAAACATTATCTAATTGCAAAAGGAATTGTTTAGATTGCAAAAGAAATTGTTTAGATGGCTAAGAGGAAAGTAGTGGGAAGATTGGGAAGATTAAAAAAGAGAGATAGCTTGAGAACTTTCTCTTTCATATTTCTTGACATGTATAATTAAGTAAATTGACTATTGATGATAGTCTCTTAATGACAGATGTTGCATCAAAAGTGAATACAAATCGTATAACTGAACAGAAATGCAAATAATCACTTAATGCGTACTTTTTTCCTGAATTGCCATATTTCAGAATGTCCATTCTAACTAGTTGACCCCTGAAGTATTCAAGTCAATTAAAATGTTACAGTAGGATGAAATAAAATAATACTTATTGCATAACCACTGGCACGTTTTCACCACCAACACAGTCGTTGTGACATAGAAATTCTTCAGTATGGAAACTGCTGTAACTGCCAGAAAGTGTAAGCACATCAGGCACAGTAATTCCTTGAGATTTCCTGAAGCTGTCCTTTTGTCCTTACTTCACCCACCATGCCGAGAAATGACATCCTACCTTTTGCCAATTTACCCAGATTTTCCTGAATTTGTGTTTTCAGCATCAATGGAATATATAATTGCTGCTGCTAGTTTTTATTCAGTTTTAAAATTGCTGTTAACCAGCCTAGGAATTCATAAAATTGAAAGCGTGAATTCTGCTATTTGCTCCCCAGGATGGAAGTGCAGCATAAAAAAAGGTGTATAAGGAAGGGAGGTAAAGCGCCGTGAAACTTCATTGCATTGAGATATCCATTTGTAGGCTATTAAACCACTGGGCTGCTCTATTTTAAAGTGCTTTTTTGCCATGAGCCAAAATACAGAAGATGTTATAATTGTGAAAATGTTTTTCTATTTTTGTCTTTCCTATTTACACACTTATGACTTTTTGCATTTTTTTAATTACTGATCCCTCAAGTCCTTTGTTATAAGTAATTTGCAAATTTTTATGTGCCACTGATGCACATGTACACTGCATGTAAGCCTGTGCACTTGCAACTGCTTAATAACAGCAACCAGTGTTCTGTGAAAAAGATATTTTGAAAAGTCTCCATACTAACTGACAGAATAAATGTTTACATTGCTGCTCATGCCATCATTTTATATTTAAACAAGCTGCTGAGTATTAAAGCGTATGGACAGTCTTTGTATAACAGCTCTGATTTTTAGGTTAGTTTCCTAAGACAAGATTTATGCAATCCCACTTTCCATCTGTTAGTTGTGCTTCCCAGTAACTTCAATCCTATAGCCAATTTAAATCAGTCTTGCAGAGGTCTCAGAAGTACTGAGTACTTATAACAGACCTTCTTGGGGGCTGGACAGAGCTGAGCTGTTAAAGCCATTTGTTCGACATGCCAGTGTGTGAGAGTCAAGGCACTCTCTGGGTGCCTCTGGCATCCAAAAGATAACATCCAGCTGGCTGATGAGCACGAGTTTAACTCCAGAATAGCTGATACAAATGCTGCTTCTCATTCAACCATCAACTTGTGGAAAGGGAAGGAGAGTTTAGGGCGAGGAACCAAGGGTACGGAGCATGTGGTATGTAGGGAAAATGAGAGAGCGCTGAAGGTATTGTGGAGGTGTGTGTGGGAAACCATTACTTCTGCTGTTCACAAAACAACTTGTTTTTCTTCAGCTCATCACTAATGATACATTCCATTTTGCAGTATTTGAGTGGATGCAAATTTCTATTTTTTTCTCAGTGTTTTGAGGCCGCTGAAAGGATGCTGACAGATTGATGATTTAGAATATTCATCCCTTAAAAATTATTAGCTTGTTAGTTAATGGCAGAATATTAGTATTGGAAAAATATATCACTTTAAAGCTCTGCTAGCAATTCTAGGTATAAAAGCTAAATTTCACTTTGAATAGGCTCATGCTGATCAAAGGTTGTCCGTAGAAAGACTGGCTCACAGTTGCAATAGTTTTAATTTAGTGTCTTCTCAGTTTGACAAAGTCCTCAGTCAAGTTTGTATTGTCATTTCTGTGCAAGTCAGCAGTTTTGTAAGCATGCAGTTCAGCAGCTCAGTTCATCAGGATAGAGTTTCTTTGAAAATCTGTGTCTCAGACATGCTTGGGCTTTGCATTTTTCCCTCTTATTAAGAGCCTTATGATTTTCCTTATTTGTTTAAGCACTGTTCAGTGACTGGTTTTTCTTTTACAGTTTCTTTTGATGTCACATTCACATATACTTTATCATTATATAATAATAAAATATGCATAGCTTTCCTACCTTCTAATAATCTAACAATGAAACAAGTATTTTCAAATCATAAAAATATTTGAAAGAGTAATCTTGTCAATAATTTCTCTCTAGAAACTAGTAAATTAATATATGTAAGGCACTGGAAAGAGAAGTGCTTGAACTATTTAAATATTGCTTTTCAGCAATATTTCCAGTTCATCTTGGAAACAGGGCCGCTCTGATATGTAAGAAGCAGGTTAATGTTTAATTATATAATAGTTTCAATAGTTTATGCTATGGTGGAATGCTAGAAAAGTCATTTTCAAACTAAGCCCTTTGATAACTTTCTGCCAAATTCAAACTAAGTCAGTGAGTTCCCAGAACATCATGATATTTTCTGGCTCAATATTTGTCAAGAAAATGTGATCAGCTTCTATTGCTGTACTTTCATATGGATCTCCCAGATTCGTTAGAATTTGTGTAGAATTAAAGCAACTAGCATAAGGCAAAAGTCTTTCATTTTAGGAGCAGCTTAAGGTGTCTGAACTAAACTGCTTGAGAAAATCATTTCCATCTTAAATTTTAAAAGCAACTTTCTGCATTGATGCTGGTTAAGTGTAAATCCATTGTTCCGTTCATGTCATGCACAACACAATATATAACTTAGGTACGGTTCTGTGAATTTAGAAGAGAAGTCATTGTACTTTGGAGTTCAATAGACTGTTTATAGGTCACTATCATATTAAGATCAACAGTTATGGATTTGATCAGAATTCTTGTATTATTGACTTTTTTCTTCATGGTAAATCAATTGCCTAGCAAATCTGCTGTACCTCGAGGATTTTCTCAGTTACTTCAGAAATCCTCACCCAACTCCCCTTAGTATCGCAGATTTGAACCTGAAAAAGGTAGTCGGAGATGACTGCTGAATCACACAAATAGGTTCACCGTTAGAACTCTAACCAGGGGTAGAAAATGCAGCAGTGCCTCTCTTGGAGTATCAGATCCCCACAGTCTCAGACAGAGAAGGCAAAACCTATACAGAAACGCAGTCTGAGATATGCTCTTTGGTTTGATGCATGAGCTTTCAGTATTGCCAGCACTGAGGAATCAGGCTGTTGTGAGATTTTTTTAATGAGCATTGATTGTGAATTGTAGCAACAGGGAAGAGAAAAATGTACCAAGCAGAAAAATGTGATTGGAAAATTGCATTTTTACACCAATCTAGGAGAATATAACTGACCAGGAAAAAATAAACATATTTTCAGTGTAGGAGAGAGACCTTTGCACCCTGCCCCAAGTATTACAGTTCTTACTGTCTGCTAGCAAGTTTGTTAATTTGGGTGGACAAGAAAGATGGACTGAGAATATCTTACCTTCATGCTGCATCTCATCAGGGCCGTTCTGAAAATGTCGTTGTAACATGTTGCATTAGTTCTTTGTAAGGAGCAACTTACTGTATGTATCGCATCCGTTACACTGCAAACTACTGACTCCGTTTCGTGAACGTATTGGTTCTTCTGACTGTGTTTTCACCACAGTGCACTGGGAGTTATTAGCCAGGGTTGCACATCTGGCTCCCTGCTCTTTAAACTCAAGTATGTTTCTGCAGTGCCAGCGTGACACTCATCCTCGTAGGTGAAAGAGGCCATTACAGCAGCACATGTGCTGCCTAATTTCCACTTAATTCCTATTCTGAGCTCTGAAGTGAGTCTCAAGTGATGCATAGTCCTTTCTGCAGAGACAAGTTTTCCAGCTTTCACATTTCACCAGAACTCATTTTACTGGAGCTTGTTAAATTGTACAAGCTATTCTTCATCAAAAATTGAATGTAATTAATAAAGCTTTTAGGATTGCCAAAAATGCAAGCATCAGAAATATTAGAGGTTTCAAACATAGTAAAAATGAGAAATGGGAACTGAGGTTTGAAGAAGAGATGAGGCCAAAGGAGCCACAACATTTGGTGACAATCAATAACTTAAATTGACGGAATTGTGGAAGGATGGCTTGTGCCAAAAATGCATAAACAAAGGCAAAGTGTCCCAAAATACCTCCTGTGGCCTGCTGATCATATACTCTTTTGTTTCTGAAACAAGAAGAGAATTTGGAGATCTCAATATCTCAAGTTTTACAAACACTTCTATAAATGCGATTTTGAGGTATGGTTGGTCTTGGTACATGAATTATTAACTCATTTTAAAACCCAAAACAGTTTTAAAGGACCAAGGGCTCAGACTTCTCCTCTGTGAAGTATCAGTTGATAAATCAATGTCCCAGGTTGGGATTCGCACAGCAGTAGTACCCAGAGGACGACCTGTAACTCAAGCACAGTTTTCAGGACGTGGATGTGGCCAGAGGTGGTTAATATCCCTGGTAATTTGTGGTGTCTTCTGTATACACCTACAAGCCAAATTTACTCCTTAATCACCAGCTCTGGGAGATCATCATCTGGTGATCATCGAGCCGCTCATGACACTTGAAACGTTTCAGTGCACCCAGGAGCAGACGTGCTGAGTGTGAGAGTTAAAAGCCTTTCACAGAGATTAAATCCCACTGTTTATTTAACGTAGCGTTCAGCATAGCAGCATGTAGTAAGTACATCAGCAGCGTGTAGTGGTGACATTATAGAGTTAAATTGGTAACTTTTCAATGGAAAGCTGTATTTTTAAAGGAACTATAGCCATCACAGGCTGTTTTTCCAGGATCGTGTAAGTTTTATATATTTTACTTCAAGATCTTAGTGTTATCGGTGAAGATTAGTTCTATTATTGATGTTCTTGTTCTCGAAAGTATATGCATTTCCCTTCTTGCAATGAATAAATATAACAAAATGAACATTATCTCTGTTTTAATCTTCAGGGTATTATTTCTTTTAAATGTGGTTGTTGAAGACAATTTTTTTCCAACCACTTAAAGGTCTGACAAAGCCTACAGCTGTTTCAGAAGTCTTTAGCTGCACATTTGGTTGCAGGAAGCTTGTGTGAGCATTCTAAACCAGCAACATCATGTTAAGCACTTGACTTGTTCTTTCTGTATCCCCATTCTCTGTGCTTCACTGCTGCAAGACTACAAGAAGACAATGTTCCCCATGACTCTGCATTACATTTAAACAATAAAAATAAAAAATCTTGCCCACACATGTGTAGATCTTCCAACTACATTTATGACACTTCTCCAATATTCGAGTGAGGCAGAGGAGCCGTAATGCAACAGGTATTTGTAATATGTATCCGCAATGCAACTGATATCGAACCTTTGCTATGTTCCTGATATTCATTGTGAGTTGGGTTAAATGTTTTAGCATCTGACTGCAAGAAGAATGGCAGCCATTTGCAGCTTGTTATTTCTGTGACACTGTGAGAACATACTCATGTTATCTTTCAATGCAGGAGGAGATAGCATGTGCCCTTAATGTATGTATGTTTGCAAGTTGAGAAGTTTAGTCTGCTGTTAATGTTATCACTTCTGTATCCCGAAATAGAAAACTGCAAGCAGATTGGATTGTGTTAGAGAATGGTAACCATAATAACCAATAACAATCTGCAAATGATAAGCAGCTTTAGTGTTTAAAAAAAAATTTAAATAGCATTCCAATAGTTCCATGGGCATACTTTCAGATTTATTTTTTTATTCATTCCTTTTAAGCTTATTTTTGAGATTTAAGATGTGACATTAATCTTAAGGAAGTGTTTAATTATTGCACCTTGAATTAGTTGACATTGGTTTATTATATACCTAAATTACTTCTCATAGAATAAAATGTTACTTATCAACCCTCTTTCAGATGCACACCATCTGTATAGGAGAATTACAAACTTCCTACATGATATATGGAATTTTATATAAGAGATGGACTTTGATTTTAGGGCTAGATGGAAAACCGATACACTCAGAAAAGAAATACAAAGTCTGCTGGAGATGGAAGTGGAGCATCTTGATGGTTTGGAATCTGCACCATATTCTGGATGCTGCCACACACTTCTGCTGATATGAAAATTACAAACAAACAAACCCCTTTTACCTTGACCCAAAACATGCTATTTTTTGGGGAGTGCTTTAAAAAGAAAGTGTCATTAAAAACAAGTGAAGGAGGAGGTCCAAATCATGACCTAGTCCCTCCATCCCGCTTCTTCTGTCCCCCCAACATAGAGATAGGGGTGTTTAGTGGGAGTCTGGGAAACTCAAGCTGAATTACTTACCTATCGTGAAAGTATATGAGCAGCTTGCTGCTATGATGGAGCTGTTAACTCTTTTGTTACTTGTTTTCGGTCTCCCTTGTCTCCCTTGCTGAGACAGTCCTATCATTTTCATAAAATACTTGGATATTTCTTAGAACACAGAGTCTTATTTCCCAGATGATCTTACTGCTGAGACACTGCGGTTACCACCATGCTGCGTTCAGAGAGTAACAATGGCAACGAGAAGAATTGAAAAAGACCCATGCTTCAGACGAACAAGAGAGCCCTGGCTTCAGATCCTTCCTGTAGGTCTTTCAGGACGGTAGCACTCCTGGAGTTGTAAGCAAGCCACAGTTTATGCTGCTGGAAGTGCAGTGCCCACAGTTATCCTGACCACCACGGGAGAAAAGCAATGGGAGAGCTAAAATTCATAGGAAAAACTGGAAAATCACATCATTTTCCTATTCAAGTAACATTGTTAAGCAATTATTTAGTGCTGGTGTGGGGTAGGATAGTTTGGATGGTAGGTAATTAAAGTGAAATAGCCCTTGCTCTTTGGTCCCATATGTGAAAGGGGACAAGTTCTTCAGTGATTTTTGCCAAAGGTAAATGAAAAATGAAAATAAAAGCATTACTGAAGTTCCCTTAAGTATGAAACGCTTGCATTACAAGAGACAATTCTTGTTGCTAGCTGTGCAAAAGACAGTTACAAGCTGTTGACATTCTTCACCGGGATTTGAATTAGAATCTGAATTAGGTAAGAGAGAGTTGATTGATTTCCATTCCAGTTCTTAAAGAAAAAAATAGTTGTTACTGTTAGATGCAAGTTGAAAGATTCTTGTTTATCGAGGAAGGTCTGTTTAGTCTATTAACCTTGACAACCATGTCAGCAGTTTTTTCTGTTTGTTTTCCCAAAGGCACTATGTTGAAGTAGTATGATATACAAAGTTATTTATAGTGTAGACAACTCATAGCTATGCTTAAAAGACATGGGTCAAAGTTTAAATACAAGAGTTAAATGCTATCCTTCTAGACAATTTGAAAAGTCGTTATGCTTAATCTTTGAAAATTAAAATGGAGAATAAACACGAATCATTTTTTTTATATGTATTTGTTATGGTTTCACAGAGGGGTTGAGGCAGGAAGGCACCTCTGGAATCATCTAGTCAATTACCTGCTCAGAGTAGGTCTACCTCGACCCAGTTGCCCAGGACCATGTCCAGATGACTTTTGAATATCTCCAAGGATGGAGACTTCACAACCTCCCTGGGCAACCTGTGCCAGTGCTTGGTCACCCTCACAGGAAAAAAAAAAAAAAAAAAAAAAAAAAAATTATGTTTGGATGGAATTTCCTATATTTCAGTCTATGCTTATTGGTTCTTGCCCTTTCACTGAGAACCACTGAGAAGAGTCTGTCTCTGTTGTCTTTACTCCCTCCCATCAGGTATTACACACATTAGTAGATTTAGATACTCTAAAAACACTTGTGTACAGTAGAACAGTAGAATGCTAGAGAAGTGATTTCTTTTATTCTTGTGATTTACTCATCATTTCAGACTGTAGTCTTGACTCTTACGGTCAAGCCTCTAGGTAGTTGGTTTTTTTCTTTAGTCAGAAGGCTGGTTCTTAAGGCCCTACCTTCATGAAGTTGGGTTTGTGAACCTGTACAGCTCTCTGTCATACATCTTCGAGCAAACATCCTGCTGGAAAGTGCCAGTGGAGGAGAGGAGCAACTCCACCCTTAGCTTGGTTTCCACCTTTTTTTTATTAGAGCCATTGCTGTGGTTTTGACATTTTCCACTTTTATCCTGGTTCCATTGCTATCCTAAACATCCTCTCTTGCTGAAGTCTCCACCCTACAGTAGCCCCTATTTGTTTGCTCAGCCAGTTCTGCCCAGGCATCCCATCTCAGCATCTCTGTCCTGCTCCTCACCATTCCCCTCTTCCCTGGTTACCTTCTAGCTTTAGGCTAGTCAGGTAGCCAGCTGTCCCTGTGCAGGACTTTTCAAATCCTATTGTGTTCCCTGCCTACCATTAATGTTTTTCTTGTCTAATCTTAGTTTGTGTCTTCTGGCCTGGCTGTGTAGGTCACACAGTCACACTGCTTCCTTCCTTGTTCCGCACTCTGGTTTTCTGTCCTTCCCGTTCCCACCGCCTCTTCAGTCCCATCACTGCCAGATTCCTTTTCCGATCTACTTCTTCCTCTCTCCCATTTCCAGTTCTGTATTATTTTCTATGTGGATCATGAGATTCTTGTCTGTACTGCCTTGCTGCAAGAGTCAGCACCAGCGAGGCACTGTCCGCCCAGTGCTGGCCAATCCCACGCTGCACTGAGCCACTGGTGGAAGGAAGCACAAAGAAAACTCTCTGCTGTCACTTAGCTGGGAGCAGAGCGCAGGTCATCCAGAAGTGCTGTGCTGAGTTTAAACCCTCAACAGGGGTGGCATTTTTGCAGACTTTAACTCTTGAACCATAAAAGCTACGTACAGATTTGCTTTGTGGAGCCCTGAGATAGACTTGGGGACCTGTCATGATGTTTCAGTTTAAGAGAGCAATGAGCAATTCAGCTTATTTACCGTCCAAGCTGCCAGACTCTGGCTGCTTGTACTGTCTGTAGTGAGAATTGCTTGTGACATGTAAGTCACTTATGGTGACAATCTGAATAATGTCCTAAGTCTCTGTTGAGTATATGTGAACTGCAGTCCTCCGTGATTTCATATTCATGCCCAAAGTACAGGAGCTGATGAAAATATTTGAAAAAAGAAATCACTGAAATGTTTAATACATGTAAAATAATATGTTTTCGTTATTCCTGATGGTAGGAGCAGTTGTGACATTGCTGCTGATTTTTTCCCCCCATAATTAGTACTGAGAACCGTATCCAACAAGGGAGCAGTCAAGTTATGGCACCCAAATTTCAGTTGCTTATAAGAGCTGTATCAGACAAGCGAAGTAATGGGTGATGACACTAGCTCTGCGTAATGTTGACAGGTGTGGTTTCATGCTAAAAAGCTATGCAGTAAAGCTTAGCCTGTTACGTTAAAACTAGTAAGTGTATGTAACCACACTCATTCAGTATCGATAGTGGCAACCAACTTGGACCAGTGATCACATTCCACTAGTGGTGTCGTAGGTTTAGTTATTTGCGTCCATGCAAGAATGGTGCATGTTGTGTTTATTTTCTAGGAACACAATATTATATTACTTGTTTGTAGCATAATTTGCAATTGATATAATGTGAACTGACCAGTTTGGCTGACAGATTAAACTACTGCTATTTTGTAAACATACGGCTGGAAGATAGTGAAGGGACGTAAGGGAAGTAAAATAAATGTCTTCTGATTTCTAGTTTGCTCTTTCCAAGTGCGTGTAGCTAAGTTTTCACTCTGCTTGTGAATACCTACAAGAACTTCAAAAATCCAGACTCATAAGTCACATCACATACAGTCCACAGAGGACCAAAGGTCTGTTTTGACAGAGAAGGAAGATTGAGAGAAGAATATCCTACTAACTCATGCAAAGAAGCTGAGGTAGTCAGGATCTATTTAAAATAAGTGGAGGGAGGAAAAGGGGAGGAGGAACAGGGAGGATGTTTACAACGTAGTTGAGCTGCATCATTTGGTGGTTTTATTAGAAAAGAGGTCTTGTCCTCTTTCCTTAGTGGAAGAGAAGGAAGTTAAGTAGCACAAACTGTTTTTCAATGCTGTGTTCATGGTATCTTGTAATGATATGTTGTGTATATTATATTAACATAATTATAGATATAAATGAGCAACCATACGCTTACACATTTCCTTCTTCAGACATTATATATTCCATAATTTTTCCTAGAGCTTATGTATAGTTCTGATTATGGGATATAGTGATAGCATCAATATGAACTATAAAGAAATTTAGAGGACTAAGCAAAGAGGGGAGGGGTTTCCTCGTGCTGTTTTAAGGCAGTTTTGATCGGGGTTGTGTTACTGAATGCCAACTGGTGTTATCTTCCCCAGTCACAAAGGACAGCCTTTCCCAGAGCGCAGTATTTCTGCATGCTTGACTTACTTTATGCTGTATTCCTAAACCACCTTTAATGAGACTTATTTTTAAAGCCCTGTTGTTATCAGATTGGGAATGCTGTTGGTGAATGAGTCTCTGAAGTCTTTTAGTCTTTAGTGCTTTATACTGCTCTTTGGCTGCTCTTACTCTTTCTCGCCTGCTCTACCTGGACTGGAAGTTGGCCAGGAGCGAGGCCGGGCCTCAGAACCATGACCTGTTCTGTCATGGTGTGGTATTGTCCACTGGATCCGCTTCCCATGCTGTGGGGGTAGTGGGTGTAACTTTTCTCTTACCTAAGTGCCGGCGTGTTATAAAGTTGCCCTGTGTTTCACTAGCAGAGAGTCTGGGATTCATCAGCAGAAGGAAGCAACGAAGTGAGTGAAACATAGCAACGGAAAACTATCCTGGAACGATTTTTTTTTTTTTTTTTTTTTTTTACTAGAGACAGATAGTGCGATAGCTCCATGGCTTTTTGCAGAACCATCAGAGGAGCGAGGGATTGATTTAGATGAGCTCAGGTCGTCCAGACTGGGAAGTGCCCGTCTCTGAGCGCCTCCAAGCTGAGCGAGTTGTGCTCGCCCGCACCGAGCGCTTCGCCCGGCGGCACCGTTCGCTCCCGCTGCCTCTCGGTGACGGACGCACCCGCGCGGCCGCCCCCGCCCCAGCAGCGCCGCTCCCGCCGCGCTCCTCCGTCCCGAGCCGCCGCTTCCCGGGCTCCCGCTCGCTGTTTCCCGACCCCGCTTTTCCCGCAGCCAATCGGGGCAGCGCCAGCGGCATGTGACGACGATCGGGAGCTGAATGAGCGCCCGGCGCCGCGGGGCGCTGACAGCCGGGCCGCGGGCTTCCCTCGGCGGCCGCCGCCGCCGCTCTCCTCGCCGCCGGTGGAGTTGCGACTCCGGAGCAGTTTGCCCGACCGTCGGCTCCTCGGCCCCTTGGAGCCAGAGGTTTTGTTTCGGTGCCTGAGAGCGGAACTTAAAGAGCGGTTGGAGCGTGGGAAGCGAGCCTTGGGACGGTGGCGCGGCCGCGAAGCCTTGTCCGGCCGGAACGCAGAAGTTGAAGATGCGGCTGAAGATCTTAATTTAGGCGTTTTGGACGCTCTGGACGTCTAGTGTCAGGCTGTGAAGGTGTAGCTATGTACCTTTTTGGCAGTGAGGATTACGAAGTGGTAAGATATATACTAAGGTGTTTTGTTTGTTTGTTTGTTTGTTTTTTTAAATATTATTTACTTTTAGTGTTTCCTGTTTCTCAGAGTTTATTGGGCAGCTTCAAATTTCTATCAGTGCTATTCTTTCTGTAGTTGAACTTTAGTACTCACCAATTTGACTGCTTTTAAAAAATGACATTTTTCTGCAAGTTCTTCAAGTAGTGAGATACTATTTGCTAGATAAAACTGGATTTACTTTCCTTGCCATGTTTATCATGTTGTGGTGATATGGAAGATATTCAAGTACTGAATATTATGAGGCAATACAGACTTGGATTAAGCAAAACCATGCTTCCAAGTAATTCAGAATTTGTCTCATTCTTTGTAATGTAGATAGACTACGAGGAGCTTTCAGAACTGCCCTTAATTGTATGTTTGTGGGGACGTTGCCAAACCATTTCTTCTGTACAGTTCAAAACATGTCACTATAATGTAATGTAATGTCCATCAAAAGAGCTAGTTAAAAAAAAAAAGCACACTCACATTTAGATCTGACACTCTTAAGTATTTGTGTAAAATGACATTTGAATAAGTTGATGATGTCAGAGAAGACTAGAAGAAAACTGCTAATAACGCCGCGCTGTTGCATGGCATTGGGATCTGACATAGAAGTTTGCAATTTTGCAGCCTGAGGCTCAAGTGCTACGTTGTAAGCAAAATGGATGGATTCTTCCACCCACAGACCACTCCTGACAGAGTCAAGACCTGAGGAGCTTTGGGAAAAAATAATGAGACTGAAAAATTGTATGAACTCTACTATAGGACATCAAAATAAATTTCGTATGTTAAAAAGTGGCACATTCTTTGCATATAACCGGCAATTGCAAATGTTTTGTTTTGATTATTGAAGTTACTCTTTGAAGTATGAAAGCGCCTTTTATGGCAGTCTGGGTTGTACAACACATTTCAAGGAATTAATTTAGTTATTTTGGATTTTTTCCTCTTTTTTTTTTTTTAATTTCAACCAGCTATGTTTTTGAAATGCCGGAAATGTAAAAGAAGTTGTTGAGGAAAATAATTTAAACGCAGCTGTGTGCAAATTTATGTATGCAACTTGCACAAACTTTCACAAACCAAGCAAGGCAACTGAAAAGAACTTAATTTCTCCGAAGCAGTAAACAACATGGCATTGCAGTAATTATGCTATGGATCGATTACTTGTTTATAAACATTGACAAGCAAAAGCAAGTTTCCAACTTTAAAGCATTTAGTGACTTGATTTTTTTTTAATCCATTACGTCTGTAGATATTGGTTGCAAATAATAACAGATTTTTGCGCGGTCTCTACATTCCTTCGTACCCTGTGTAGTTATTTACTGGTTTATACAGAGAGTGAAGCTTTGGGTCTGAAGTTTTAAAGTGCCTTGAAAATAACCTAGATGACTGAAGAATGATGTTAGAGTTTTGGACTCCAGTGTCTCTCTCAATCTCTTTCCTGCTGCTGTTTCAACTTTTAAAAAGTATCAAAGTATTCCGTGTCATAGAAAATAGTTTAATGTTTGAGACACCTTTCCTAGGCAGGTGGGGCATCTCATTCCAGTCCCTTTTCTACTACATAGTTCAGCGAAGTGGAATATCATCCACAGAAAAGGTTAGAAGTTCAACATGAATTGTGTGGTGTTTTTTTTTTTTTCATTTTCTTTTTCTTTTTTTTTTTCCCTGTTCTCTTTGATATCTCTAGAGGTCCCTGAAGCTGAAGTGTAATGATATGTTCAAACAAAATGTTTTGCTAAGTCCAAACCAAAATATCATTTAGGTTTTTTCTTCTTAGCTTTTCTTTAAAGCAAGATAGTTCAGGGGAAAATATGGATGCACTTTTTTGGTGTTATTTTGGCAGCCAGACTTACCAAGATGTTTACTCAGTGATAAGCAAAATAGAATAGATGGCCCACACAAAGCTTGAAGAACTGTTTTATTGTTCAGTAAAAGCTGGAATCAATGTAAAACTTCTATCTGTGCAGATCTGTAGTCCATGAAGCCATATGCTCTGCACCGTGGAAAAGGCATTTGTTTTATCTTCCCACACAAACAATTACTTGTGAGTCACTGAAGGACAAAGTGAGTGAAAGAGTGACAGTGAAGAATCTCAGGATTTAACTTTAAGTTCACTATTAATTTCAAACAGTTTTAAATTAGTTTGAAGCATTCTAGCTATGCATATAAAATTTGATTTTTGTCCTAGAAAGGAGATTACTCATAAAATGAAACATAGCATGATTAAAACATCTCTTAGAGGAATTCAATAAAACCCTCTTTAAAACCCAACCCTTAAATAGAGTAATAGAGAAACAGAACTTTCTGTGGTCATTGTGTGCATTTCATGTGCACACATATATGTCTGCATGAACACGCACACACATTTGCAGAAACGGGAGCAGCTGAAGTGGTATTCCAACCCAGTTAAATTTAATAGTGAAACTCCACAGACTGCTACAATCGGTTTTTGCATGTGGTGTCCTCTTTTGCTTTCTTTTTGTTCCTGTGTGTAAACAAGCTTGGATTATTAGCTTACTCTGAGTGCGTAATAAGTCTAGATATCTGACAGCACTGATAATAATTTTACATTGTCTCCCACAAAACCTAGCTAAACAAAGATAGTATTGCTTAAGGATCAGTTATCAAAAGGCAATTCTGGGGTTTATGACTACTTCATATTACAAAAAAAAAAAGTGTCATTTCGTGACATAGTGACAAATGCTATATTTTTGAAATCATTAATAAAACCGCGTAGCTGTGGTCCTCTACTGTTTGAGTGAGTTTTTGCATAAATGTTCTGACTTGGGATATTGAGTGTCTTTCCCATTGCATTTTAGCACTTTCAGCAGGTGCTTCTTAACCTCTTATGAATTGGTGGAATAAACATAGAGTATCTTTTGTGATCTTTTGAGGCATTTCTTTATGCCATATACCTGGAAATGTAGAGGTGTTTGACTGTAGTAAGCAATTTAATTTCATAATTACAGGAAACTATAAAAAGCTACAGGCCAAGCAATCTCATTTGTGGCTATAACTTGTTTGTGTGGGGGTTTTCCTGTTTATTTGCAAAATAAACCTCTGATAACAGAACAGAATTGTAATAGTTTATCAAAAATGAAGCAGAAAGTGGGAGTAGCTTTTCACAGCTACCTGGTAAATCGTACTCTGCATTAACCTCCCAAAGCAGAAGTGTCTAGAACTTACTCCCAGCAGTCTTTTCAGTTGTGGCATGAGGGATGATGGAAATCTAGTGTAGTGCTTGCATGTTTGGGAGGCTTGGCTGGCTCTTCTGTGCCCCCAGGCAACCCTTGGCCCAGCAGACCATATTTTCCATAGCCGCAGAGCCTCTGCTCTTGCTCCCTCAGATGGGCTTTGCCCAGGCTGTGGGCGCTGGGCATCTCCAGCCACATCCCACTGACCAGTGACAGCACCAACTTATCTCTACTCAGGCATGGAGCACCTCGGTGTTTCATCTCTTCTCTCTCCTGACAGTCTTTCCTGGCAGAAACTTTGAGCTCTGTTGTAGTAGGATGATCAGACTCTGTGATGGCAGGTGTAGGATTGATTAAGATTTGTTTTGAGAACAACCTAATTGTTGGAAAGGTGTTTTATAGCAGAGTAATTCAGAGGCAGGGAGGAATTTTCTTGATGATTGGTCATTTAAGGAAAATCACTGAATTTCATTCACTCTGTTGCGTGCAACTTTCAAACTTTTGTAATCACGTAGCTGTTTTTAACTTTATTAAGAAACTCAAAACTCGTCTCTTTTGCTCTTCATAGATTTATCTCTTTGAAAATATCCTTACAAAGAATGGAAAACCTCTTTATAATTCCGGTGAATTGGTTGTGATGTCCAGAGCAAATGTTTTGGTTGCCTTAGAAATCCAGCATTTGTCACTTGTGTTCTCCAGGCAAAAGTTTTGAAGTTGTCTATTTGAATTAAATCTTCACTTGCCTTGAGTTTGCCTGTGTCCTCTTGCAGGATGGAGCACTTCTTACAGAATATTAAGTATGATGTTGATAGATGCCAGTTATACTCGTGGCTCCTGCAGGGCAGCATTATTTTCTAGAAAGTATGAAAATCTGCCTGCTAAATTTCTAAAGGGCTGGAAGATCTTGAAGCAGTCAAATGACATTCAGGTTTGAGAAGAGCTACTGTTTGTAAATCAGACAAACCCTGATTCTATGGGCAGCAAGCATACTGTTGACAGGCCTAATTTTGCTGTTTGAAGGGAAAAAACCCACCTATTTTAGAAATAAGCTATTGTAAGTCCTAGAAATCAGTAGACAGAACACAGTGATGAGTTTTCAGTGTTTACTCTGAGTCATCACTACTTACCTTTTTTCAGAAACTGAGCAAAGGGAGGAAAGATAAGGGTATTGTTTAAGATTGGAGAGAGTTATGTGTAACTGTTTAGCAACAGTATTTTTTATCATACTGTGTATTAATACAGGAACATGTAAAAGAATCATAAATCAGGATTACTTCTTCAGGAACCTCTCACTTGAATTTCGAGTTTCTTATTGCAAGCACAGTTCTGCAAATTACCTATGGCAGAATGCTGTAAAAATTTAAGCCTAAGATTTTGGAATGGCTTTTCTTTTTTCACCTTAGTTCAACGTAAGGCATCGGCATCTAATGCTGTGTTCAGATGAGTAAGCTGTATGGCACGTGTGAGTGTAACTTGAGGTACAGACTTGGAAGTTAGTAAAAATAAATTTAGCCTCTGAGATTTACTTCAGAGCCAAGAGTCCATTCTTGGACAAATCACTGGACATTTTGATTCTTTGCCTTTAAATTTTGTGTCATATTTGGTTCGTTTCTGGTAACGATAGAAGTTTAACTTTTTAAAGCTTGTAAATTGCTTCAAAAATACCTGCTTTACACATAAAAAATGCTAGTATTTGATTAATTTTCAACTGTAGATGTTGTACGCATGTATTAGGAATGGTGTTATTCAAGCCTAAAACCGGATATTTAGCAAGAAGAGCTGCTTGTGAAAGATAGATGTGCTCACTCACATCCAGAGCTGGATGTACATTTGTGAAACAGTCACCCTTAGCAAGCCTTTGCCTGTGGATCTCTGCAGCAGCCAAAGTGCAGAAGCAATACAGTTTTTCTTTCCTAAATTGGAAAAAGGAGGGTCATTCTGTATGGCATCATTCCCCATGCCTAGCTCAGAGATGCCTCAGCTGTGTTTTAAGGCACTGCATACGAGTTTTGGGATTCCCCCAAGGGAAGCCCGGGAGAGCCGCTGGCTCCGATGGTGTAGCAGAATGGCTCCTGAAGCAGTTTGAATTTAGGATAGGGAAACACTAGAGAGGAAAACCTTAATAAGCTCATGCAGAGAGAGGTATTGGTCATTTCTGTGTTACTCCCAAGACACCCGGCGTGCTTTCCAGTTAGTTTCTTGCACAACTGTAGTGAACGTACTTGTTTTTCCCAGAGAAGAATCGGTGTTTACTCTAACGTCCTGTAGTGTACGCAAAGTAGATTCTTTAATAATGATGTTACTGTTTGACCTTCATATAGTTTTCTTTTCCTTGTTCTCCTTTCTTTTAATTTGTATTTCACCACCTGAGGATGGAGCCTTTTTGATTATTGACAGTATAAAGAAGGGACTTATACTATGTCTGGCCTTGTCTTACCTCTGTCCCCATACACGATCCAACACATAAACAGGCAAGGAAAAGATGGGAAGCTCTCTGGAGGCCGTAGGTGGAGGCACTGAGCTGTGAGTGCTGTTACGTACATGAGTCCATGAACAGTAGACCAGCATAGCGCGGCATACCTGTTTGATAAGGTGGTGTCCTGGGGGGTGTGGTGCTCGGAGATTACAGACAAGAGGTCCTTCCTCAGGAACTCAATGTTAGAAATAGGTATTTCTGATGGAAAATATGAGGCAAAGCAATAACTGCAATTAACCTGGATCCTTTTGTACTGATTCAGTGCTGAGTGGTGTCTGGACGCACTGGAGGAAGGGAATGAGCATGCATACCTCTCACTGTGGGAGGGGATCGCGGTTCGCACTCCGTGTTGGAGAAGCCGGTTTGTACTGGAGGTGTGCGGGAGGAGCCCGTGAGGTGAGCAGAGGTCAAACAGTTCCCGGCACTTAGAAACCAACCACACTGACCACCTCCAGGTGGTGAAATAGCACCGGAGAAGTTTGCTTCTGTTGATGGAATAGAGGGGAGGAGATGTGGAGTGTGGAAATCGGCTTGGGTTGGCAGGACCAGAGCAGTTCACCTCACGAACATGAAGACAGAATAATGAACCTGAAGTTCAGGTTCACACACACAACCAGTGTGCACAGATGGCATGGGTGAGCAGTCCTGTGAACACTTTTCACAGAATGACAGAATGGTTGAGGTTGGAAGACACCTCTGGAGGTCATCTGGTCCAGCCATCCGCTCACGTGAGGCCACCTAGAGCCATTGCCCAGGATCGTGTCCAGACAGCTTTTGAATACCTCCACGGATGGAGGCTCCACAGCCTCCCTGGGCACCCTGTGCCAGTGCTTGGTCACCCTCACAGTGAAAGGGTTCCCTGATGTTCAGAGGGAATCTCCTGTGTTTCAGTGCCTAGTGCCTCTGATCCTGTCACTGGACACCACTGAGAAGACGCTGGCTCTGTCCTTTGCACCCTCCCTTCAGGTATTTATGTATGTTAAAATGATCCCCCTGAGCCTTTTCTTCTCCAGACTGAACAGTTCCAGCTCTCTCAGCCTTTCCTCATGTAAGAGATGCTCCAGTCCTTTCATCATCTTTGTGGCCTTTCATTAGACTCTCTCCAGTATGTCCATGTCTCTCTTTTACTGAGGAGCCTGGAGCTGGACACACTGCTCCAGGTGTGGCCTCACGAATGCTGAGTGTTTTGTTTGTGTGTTTTTATTGTAACTCCTTCCTTTGCTTCTCACCTTCATCTTCCAGGTTAAGTGCTGGTGGAAAAAAACAAAGGGTGGAGACCTGTCTCTGCCTGCCCTCCACTGAACTGCTTGAGGTAGCTCTGTACCTATCGGCTACTTTTCCTTTTGAGAGATAGCAGCGGGAAGGAGGGAAGAAAGTCTCGCTCAGGATCTGGAAATAGTTGGCTTCTGTTTTTGTCAATAGCAGTAAGTCCTGATGAAATCTTTAAATTACTTGGTCCTGGTTTCAGTTTTTTTCCAGCTGAAGGAAATAAATACGATAATACTGCCTACTTCTTGGGAGAACACTGATCAGCCTCTTGTGCTGGACAGTTTGCCTCACTGAAGTGAACCAGCATGAACTTTAAAAAAAATAATTTAATGATCATAGAATCACAGAATCATAGAATGGTAAGGGTTGAAAGGGACCTCAAAGATCATCTAGTTCCAACCCCCCTGCCATGGGCAGGGACACCCTCCACTACACCAGGTTGCCCAAAGCCTCATCCAGTCTCGCCTTGAACACTTCCAGGGATGGGGCATCCACAACTTCTCTGGGCAACCTGTTCCACTGCCTCACCACCCTCAGTGTAAAAAATTTCTTCCTTATATCTAATCAAAATCTCCCCTCTTTCAGTTTAAATCCATTGCCCCTTGTCCTATCACTACACACCCTTGTAAAAAGTCCCTCTCCAGCTCTCCTGTAGGCCCTCTTAAAGTACGGGAAGGCTGCTATAAGATCAGCCTGGAGCCTTCTCTTCTCCAGGCTGAACAGCCCCAACTCTCTCAGCCTGTCTTCATAGCAGAGGTGTTCCAGCTCTCAGATCATCTTCGTGGCCCTTCTCTGGACCCACTCCAGCAGCTCCATGTCCTTCTTGTGCTGGGGACTCCAGAGCTGAACGCAGTATTCCAGATGGGATCTCACGAGAGCAGAGTAGAGGGATCAGGAACACTTGAGATTTTCTTTTCAGTCTTGTCATCTGCTCTACAGGTCTTGATGTAAAAAATATGGCTGTTTTTCAGTGAGGAACTTGAATGAAATCTGACATAGCCATAAGAAGATTTAACAGTAGGGGCAGTAATCTAGCTACAGCAGCACAGAGCTAACAACAAGCTAGTTTATTTTGCTTCTCTGATTTATGTTGCTGCGACATAATTATCTTAGATTCCTCTGCACACACACGTGTGTGTGTGTGTATGTTGCTAGGCGTTTGGGAATTATTTACAACTTGCTCTCTGTACATATATTCATACTACTTATTTAATTACATGTCAGGAGATCTATGTAGCTAGAGAAGTCTTGTGGGTAAAAGGTATTAATGGCATGCCTGTTTTAAGTCATCAATTTATAACTCTTGGGGGGGAGCCCTACAGGGAAAAGTTGCAGCTATTTAGGAGAAAGGTAGCTTGAACGTCTCTAATTAAAGAAATGGGACTTGTATATGCTGTGCAAGAATACGGTACAAGAAAATTCCAGATCTTGCAGGGGCCCCAGTGTGGTGCCTCTAACAATAGAGTTGTTTTAAAGTCTGTTTTCTAGTTAAGTATTTGTGACATGCATTTTGATGCCTATGTTGTTTAGCATGTGGATGAACGTAAGTTAGCAGAAGGGGTACACATGCAAGATGTTTTATGTGAAAAATTGAAATCGTGACTCCTCAGCTGCACGTATGGAAAGCTAAAGTCCAAAAGGCATGTTCACGCTGTCTGCCATACGTGCCTGCCTGCCTGCCTGCCTGCCTGGTGTGGCAGACTGCCTCTTTTAGATGCTCTATCCTGAGTAGCACAGCCACTTTTCTCCCATCAATGGTATATGAGGTGGTGTCTGGCAGTCCAGATAGCTCATTGCTCTCTTGACCTTTCAACGCTATAGTAGTTACGACAGCTCAATTAAGCACTCCTAGCAGGCAGGCTGGATATATTCCCAATGTCATTTTGATAGGAACCAAGGGCCAGAAATCCAGTTTCAGATTATCTGATCTGAAACTTCTTTGATAATCTCTTCCAGGCGCAATTCCTTTTTTCTTTTTTTTTTTTCCCCTCCTCTTCTTTTACAGTTGAGATTGTGTGTTTATGTCTGTTTGGGAATAGTTTCTTTTTTTCCAGTTGGTTATAATAAGTAGGTCTGATGAACAAGTTCAGAAACAGCTGATCAGACTAAACGTATTATATATTTTTATTCAATATTGTCTGTCAGGAAGTCTTATCATAGAAAAAATCAATCTACCTCTTCACTGAAGCCATGGACATTTGTCTTCATGAAGACATGTCTTCTCTAAATTATAAACAAGCTCTGGGCAACTGGAATGACTAAATGAAATGCTGTTTGTTTACTTATACTACATGTTACTTTCCAGATAACAACGTTAGCTGATGAATAGGAGTTACAAAATGCTAGGGATAGTTAGCTCATCTGCCACTGGAGTAATTTTTTTTTCAGCAAATCTTTTATTTACATAGAAACAGGTAATGATAGTCATAACAAGCTTGTTTATTATTTTATGCATCTCTGACCACATTAATGTCTAAGTTTTCTGCAGGGAGAAAATTTAGTGAAACTTGGCTATTATGATTGCTGTAAGTACAGGAGTATAGGAACCAGCAATTTTAAAAGCTTTTCTCTGAGAAATGAAAGAATGAAATCCCTGAGAAATTCTTCTGGGCATATTTCATTGTACATTGTCATTTACAACACAATGTGAATTTATACGTTTTAATTTAGCAATGCATAGGACTTTCTGGCATTTAAAATGCTAGAATAATGTACTGTATTTTGTGATGTACAACATAGCTTTAGTGTTCTATTAGATCTTACAAACAAGTCAAATGGAGTTAGTAAGCATTGGTTTTAATAGATCTTTTACTTTATTAAGGGAGTTTCGGTGTCTTATTCCAAATATCTTGGCAAATTTTCTTATGAAAAAGAAATTCTTTAAATCAAATTATTTGATTATTGGTACAAGAAAAGCAATGTTGGTGCAGAAATCCAAAATAAGAGTCCAAAATGAGAATACAAAATTCTTACTCGGTTGAGCTCTTAAGTCTAAGAGCAGGTAGACCATTACAGGAATTTTAAGCAGAGAAAACAATAGCAGGCCAGTTTATAGGAACAAGGCTGATACATGCATAGTTATTATTAGAGTATTATAATACAAGAATATAATTGTATTGCAAAGCTATTCCTTTAAGGAACAAATAAATATGACAGGAAAAAGGTCTCTGCATGGCTTTCTATAAAGTGCATTTGCCTGGAAGTAAATGAGAAACTTAGTTTTTTTTCTTCACTGGAAGTAATTAAGTTTCTTTCATGAGCAGGAATGAGTTTTACTAAAATTGACTTTGTGCTGAACTTGATATAGTTGTATTCATCTACTGTAGAAGCAGCTCAATAGGCTAATTTTTGAGACTAAATGCCGTATAGCTTCTTAGTTTATTATCTTACGATTATAGATTACTCTTAGAATTCTTGTACATTTTTCTGGTGTAGGGGATTAACAAGTAAATTCTACATGAAGTTTCAAAATTTTCATCAATGGAGATTTTCAAAACTCAACTCAACAAGCCCCTGAGCGAGCTAATCTGGCACTGCATTGAGCAGGAGGTTGGACTAGATGTCCTGTCCTCCAGATGTCCACTCCTCAACCTATTTTTTTCTGTAATTTTATTCAGAGAATACAGGCTATATAGAAATCTTACTGGCACCAAAGTAGAAATTCTCCTGTTTTATGTTGTAAATCAAAACTCACTCTTAGAAATCTTCATCTTGTCCAGCAATTGCCCACAATTTAGTTCCCAGTGCTGAAGGATGGCCTATATAGTTCTGAAATTTTAAGCCTCTAATCTGTAATTCACTGTAATTTATTACCTTCATCTGCATTCCATATAAATACGATGATATAGCTATAAAGTGAAATCTGAAGGACAGGGGCCTTAGATTGTTGCTCAAACATAGTCAATTTATCATAAGCATCATATTGTGGTTTACCTCATATATTTAAGAAAGTTGTGTTCTGTTTCCCGTAATTATTCTGTGGTCTTTCTAAAATGGAATTATTTGTATTGTTTGCTGTAATTCTATTATTCATTATATGGACATCCTGGCAAGAACAAGGGTGGCCTTCAGAGATGCTTAAGCAAAATCATAAGGCTCATTGTACAAACTCTAGTTCCACATGTGAAATTTTGCTTTCGCTGAGTGACATTTCACTAGAACTTCGCAGCAAGAAAATGCAGCTTTTTTTTTTAGTGATCACCTCATACACCTATTTGCTGGTGTTAGCTAAAAACTTAAACTGCTTCGCCTTCTAAAAGTTTTTCCGTGCATGTGTGAATGTAATTCCCTCCCCCAGTCACATAGATTTGTAAGGAAAAATGAGTAATTCTGTTCAGCTGTATCTTGTTAGTACAAAATGATGTTCTGATCAGTTTGGATCCAGAGGTTTGGTGAAAATTGCAAGGAGGAACATCTGGGAAATTGTCTGGATGGGACCGTCCTTAGTGTGTTGAGGGAGAAAATACAATCCAACTAATACCATTTCCTCTAACTATTGTTGCCTTGCCAGCACAGGAATAAAATTTGAGATCTGTCTGTAATCAAATGCCTCCCAGTAAAATGCGTACCTTTAAAAAAAAAACCAAACAAACAAACAAAAAAACCAAACATCACAATTTGTGCTGTTTTGCTTAGGGGCTATTTTAAATAAACCTGGACATCTGTGTCTGTAAGTGGTGGGAGAGATTAGTCGTACTGGTTACGCAACACTTTTTGCGGATCAGCTTGCCTTGTGACAATTGACAGTGTTGTCCCTGCACTTCTCTGGTAGTTTTTATGATGTGAATGAAATGCTATTCAATTTAAATAAGGTCTATTTTAGCATAATCAAAGAGGAAACAAGAAGGAACTGCTATTGAGATCATAGGCTATGATGATTTTGAAAATGAACAGGATTTAAAAATACTGATGCCTTTCAAATCTTTAAAAAGATCCATGCCTGCAGAAAACTAACAAAACACGAGAGGTTATAAAAGAGCACATTTGTATTACTGTGCCAACTTCAACAACAAACATTTCCTTTTCTTCTGCATGAGGAAAGAAACAATAAGCTATCATTTTTGTTTTACCCTTTGTGAACTCAAAAAGTTTGAAGAGGGAGATCCTAACTGTATGAATTATTGCTGGTTATAGATAAATTATTACAAAAGGAGTGATGGAAGGAGGGCAGGGCAAATCTAGAGTGAAATTCTGGTTTCCTTAAATGAAAATTTACAATACTTTATAATAAGTGTTTTGGCGTAATTGAAATCAGTTAAGGATAAATGTAAAATTTAAAAAGTAATGATTAAGATACTTAATTCCTTTTTTTTTTTTCCGAAATGGAGATGAACTGGAATACTACCGAAAGCCAGTGGGAGTCAGACTTCTTAAAGCAGTGAAAACACTGCATTTAGTGTTGACTTCTGACTTTAACCTGGCCAGGGAAGCCGGCATTGTATCTCTGGAGAATCTCTGTGAGAGCGTTTGAGTACAAGCGTATTTGAATTGTGGTACAGCAGCACGTGCACAATCTGTGTGACTGCTGACTGGGCAATAGGTGCGACCTGGAAAAGATGATGCATCTTGGATTTCTCTACCATTTTATAATTTTTTTCTGTCATAAATATTTTGGGGACTGAGTTCGTGTAGAGCAGATTGAACACAAAGAGATGTTCAATGCTTGTAAGCAGAAAAGCTGGTTATTTGCTTCACTTTGGAAGCCTAGAATTCTGGAAGCTTAGAAAATTCTGCTTATTTGCTTCACTTGGGAAGCCTAGAACCACTGGATATTTATTGGCTCTAATGGAAAACTGCATACAGTACAGAGATGGAAGTGGTTATAAAAAAGTATATTTTAAAAAAAAGAGCAGATATTAGCCTACTAACTCTCCTTGTACTGCCAGACCTGTAAGCACAAATAACATCAAGGTAGCTTTTTTGTTTGACAGTATTTTTCTACAATATTTTTCATCCTAAAAAAGATATCTTTCTGCTTTTGTGATCTTCACTGCTGAACTGGAGTGGCAGGAAGTAGTGAAAGTTCAGAAATGCTCGTTGGCCTGCTGTCCATCTCTCACATTCTTGAGATATTCTCTCATATTTCTCCTCTGGAAGCCTTGTCCTTCTTTGCTGCTTTGTTATAGGTGCTTCTCTTCTGTGTGGTGTGGATGATGCCCATCATCCATCTTACCTACTTTCTGCCGGTTCCTTGTTCACTCTCTTGCTCTTTATCTTAGAAATCTCATCCAAATAATAATTGCCTTACTAATTTACACAGCAGAACAGCAATCTCAGCAACATAGAACATAGAATAGTTCGAGTTGGAAGGGATCTTGAAGATCATGTAATTCCAACCCTCCTGCCATGGACAGGGACACCTTCCAGCAGGTCAAGTTGCTCAAAGCCTCATTCAACCTGGCCTTGAACACTTCCTGGGACAGAGCTTCCACAACTTCTCTGCACAATCTGTTCCAGTGCCTCACCACCCCCAGAGGGAAGAGTTTCTTCCTTAGATCTAATCTAAATCTACTCTCTTTCAGTTTAAAGCCATTGCCCCTTGTCCTGTCCGCTCAGCACGAATCCAGTGGTAATAGCAGCAGTGGTACGGCTGATGAGTTTGTGTGGTAATTCCTCAAGCAGAAACTGATTCCCTCATAAACTGGAGGAAATATGACTTTTAATTGAGCATAACTGGATGAGTTTAAGGAGGGAATTAATTTCATTTCCAAAACAATGGAGCAGAGAGGACAGGCTTTAGCCAGTGCAGTTCCTGAAGAAGATGAATCGTAAGGGATGACATGGGTTCGTTTGTATTTCTTTGGTAAGAGTTGGCACAACATGTTTTGAGAACTTAAGGCTTGCAGAACTGGAGTTTCCATTCTTGTGTCTTTTATTGCTGCGGGTGCTGGAGACTCTCCTTTGACCAGAAACTTGCTAGGGATGTGCTGGAAGAAATCTCTTTATCTGAGGGATTTTACAAAGTTGATTGATCCTGGAAGCGTATTAATAATTGCTTTACAGCAATGTGAGGCATTGCTTGTCTTAAAATTTTTGAACGAGTTGACTATTGTGTGTCACACCTATAAATATAGGTTTGCCTGAGGTGTATGCTGGTTCTTTCTTGAGGAGAATTCTGTTATGTTTCCAGTCACAGGTTCCTTTAAAATTCTGAACTCCTGAGTCATGTATGAACAGGAGCACAGGCACTATATCTAGGGAGGTGATCACAGCACTCGTCAGAGCATACCTGCTTTACCGTGACCAGTTTTGGTGCCTCAACAGAAGAAAGACATGGATAAATCAGAGAGGGTTCAGTGAAGGCCCCCCAGGATGGTTGGCTGACCTGAACTATCTTGTGGTCCTGAGAACAAAATGTAGTATGTTGTCATAGCTCTGACACAGGAGAGAGCTCGTGCAGGTATTGTAGTCCTCAGGCATTCTTTTTTAAGATTTTGGATTTATCAGCAAATTAAACATGTATTTTCTATCAATACTCAGTTTTGAAGCAATTGATGAAAGAGCAACCACAGGTCTAAAATTTGGTGATTCTTCTAGAGGAAGAAATGGCTCAGTAAGAGATATGATGTAATGTGCTCTCCTGACCTAGACAAAGTCTGTTCTGAATCAGAAAGAAGTTTGTTCTTGATTGTCTTGTTTCTTTTATGTCTGAAAAAGAGAAAATGTTTGGTCTTTTAGGTCTCAATAATTTTAAAAACCTGAGTTCACTTGTTGTCCTGGAAAGTGGCTGTTGTACTCTACTAAGTTTTGAATGTTCCAGAACACAAAAAATGTCCCAACATTGAGTTAGGAAAGTTCATAACTTCATGTGCTGTTTTTGTGATTTCCTTTAATTTTTCTACTGCAATTCATTTATATTTTATTTTTCTTCAGGTTAGCATCTAATCATTTTCACCGTCTTCAATCGCAGGCACATTTCCGTTTCCAGGTTGCCTAAAACATCCCCTTCTCTTTTAACCCTCCTGTCTTTAAGCGATCATATCTCAGTAGTGCTAATAGAAATCCATAGTACAAGCTCTTTTTTACCTGTTAGAAAATATACTTAGATTTATTCATTATTAGAGATTCTATACTATTAGATGGTTTTCTACAAGCTTTTACTAATTTGTTTTTTTGTAGGTGAGTGCTGTATATACTCTTGGCATTCTTGTGTTTGCTTGTGGATGAAAAACAGGGACAGTAACATACAGAGATTTCAGTCTTCCTTCTTGGTAAAGAGGTGGGATTAGTGCTCTAAAAGTGCAATAGGAAGGATTCATGAGTCAGAATCACAAACTCTGTCTTGCTCTCCCTCTTTCAAAAGGCAGTTGGTGGATCTGTACAAGCAATGACAGCCACGTGGATTGGAATGGGAGAATCAGGCATGCAGTGCTTGCTTAGCATCTCGCCCTTGGATGAACATCACCAGCCGCACAGTTGATACCCTCACCTGCCCTGTGTGGGTGAGCCGGGTTCTGTATCTCTTAGAGTCAGATCTAAAAGAGCCGACAGATGTGAACAGTTGACATCATGCAAACTACACATTAACTGTTATTAACTGGTATACATTTCAGAACAAAAACTGTGAAGATATATGCTGGAGAGAGAGAATTTTCCAAGATTATTATTTTGATATGTGACAGACGAGAGAGACAAAAGACCTTTCCAGAGATTTTTCCATCGATGTGAAAGTATTACAGACTGTTGTATTCTTGAAATCAGATGAGAATAATTGTATTATCTAAATGGTGTAAGGGGCTTCATCCTCTTGGGAAAATCGAAAGTTGTTTGCTTTGGTCTATGCTAGACCTGGAGGACAGGTAATAAAGAAACAGTCCTGATATTTTTCAAGCAGCAGACATGAGGATGAAGGCTGGAAGAAAGGACTAACGCCTAAAACCATGAAGACTCATGTGGCTTCTGACACCCTTGGAAACTGAGCTTACATTTAGCCCACTGATTAATATATGTGTATTTTATTTAGTGTTTTTATCCTGAAGTAAATGGTGCCATACGGTGTGAAAGCTGCTTACTTGGTGTTTCTGGCAGTTTCAGAGAGAGAGAGGCTGCAGATGCTTAAAGGATGATTGCACCTGACAGAGATACCTGGGCTGAGTCACAAACGAACTGCTGCTTGACAAGCTTGAGCTTTCAGTGAGCCTGGGTTAGGGAAATTTAATTAATTGATTCCTTATTCTTCACTGTGTGTAATTTAACAAAGGTGTTGGTAAGAAAACCTCTCCTAATATAAGCAGTGAGCAAATTGCAGTGTTTTATGTCATGACAGTCATTGATTGCTGTTAACAAAAGATCATGACTAGAAAATCATGAATAGAAAATAAACTTATCTGAGGTTGAAAAATATTGTAGACAACTAGGGTATGATGGCAGTTTCTTCAGAGTGCATGCTTCCCGAACTAATTCATGGAGATGTATGGAAAAAAAGGTAATTATTTAAACAGATGAATACCGTATTTACAGTATAGAAATGAAAGGAAGTAAGCAAAAATGTGTTCTAAAGCCATTGTTACGTTTGAAATAGTAAAGTAGGGAAGACTTCACTGTATATACTTAACCTCAACATTTTTAACAAGTTAAAAAACAAACAAGCAAACAAACCCTCAAACCTGCCATTTGCTATCTGGAGTAGATTAAAAATGTTACATTTGAAAACCAGGTAGGAATTGTACATATAGAGATAATTTGATAAAATACAAAGAAATTTTTTTTTCCCTTCAAAATTCTCCATTGCTAACAGAATTTTATGCTAAATTTTCAAGGAAGTTATTTTTAAGTATGCAGAAAATCTTAATGACTTGAACCAAAATCCCAGATAAAAATATACTGAAGATCTGGAACAGAGAATCTAAATTGGCTGAGACAAATTGAGATGATGGTTGCCATGCTTTCCTTCAAATTCTTTCCTTTTCTAGTTGTCTTTCTGTTTCCTTATTGTCATCCCAGATGTATTTTCCATTTTTCCTGTTTTTAATTTAACCCTTGTAATTTTTTGGCTGACCCAATCTTTGTCTTTCTCTCTGTGCTCTTGTATCGACACATAGCACTTTATAGTCTAAATCCTTTTTTCTAAGTTTTCTTTCTGCAACTTAAAATCCTTCCTTCGTGATATCTGCTGTTGATTGATACAATGAAAAATGATATTTTCATTTTTCCTGAAAACGTTCATTTTTTCACACGCTTCTGTCTCAGTAAACACCACCACAGTTTAACTTGTTACTGATAACCCTGGTTTACCTTTGCCTAAGAGCTTAGACATATAATCAAGTTACCAGAGCTTTAAAATTATTGTAAATCAACCAAGTTGTGTTACTGTCAATGTGTGTGCTGACAGTCTGAGACAAAAGTGAGATGATTCAGGTTCATGCAGCTTGAAGTCATTTCCTTGGTGTATTTTTCTACCTTTGACACTTGTCTCTAAGTTGTTCCACTGGCAACATCCTAGCTCTGACTTTTCCTTACAGTTTGAAATCATCAATAATTTAATCCCATCCTCTAAATCCAATTATCTCAAAAAGTCAAATCTCTTTTTTTTTCTTTATTTTTGGGGAATTTTTTTTGTTTCCAAATTCTCAATAATGTGATTATATTGTTGATAATGCATGTTTTGATAAGCTGGGAGACCTCCTCATTTTCCTATCATTGCCCTCTTCCTCAAAAGCACTTTCTCTTGTTTCATAAGTGGGAGAATCTCTCTGTCAGAATATAGAGCTACCAGATTATCCTCCTTCAGAGGCTTTCACAGAACTAATCTCTGCCATAATACATATAGAAAACTTAGTTAAACAACAACCCACCATGGTTATGCAAGGGATGAGTCATAATGCTGGTATCAAATATTTAAAAATGCTTTATTTTCTATTGCATTGCTACCTTGATCCTTTTTTTCCCTTTTTTTCTTTCTGCTCATATTCTCTCGTCCTTTAGACTGCAAATTCTTTTACGCAAGATTTGTCATTCACTTTGCGACTGTACAGTGCTTAGTACAATAGGCTCTCCAGTAGTTTTCCCTCTTAGATGGCCTTTGGAAAAAATGGTAAACCGTAACACACCAGAGTATTTCACAGATTTGGGGAAAGCTTAGCTCTGACTCTGAGGGTCAGCTCCGCAGCTGCACTTTTGCATATTTCCAAAGATTTTCCAAAGACTCACCATGAAAAGACTGTCATTCCTCTAAAAATACCTACTCGTGCTACTTTTCTTAGCAAAACAACAGGAAAGCAAACATTTGGGCTAATACAATTAAAATCTGAGTGCAAATGTGTGTGGGTTTTTGGTGTATGGGGATGTTTTGGGTTTTGTTTTTTTGTTTTTCCCTGATAAAGTACCTGGCACAACTGTTTAACTGGTTCATGAATGCCAGAATCTAGGCTTCTGTAAACCTAAGGGCTATTTTAAAAACTCCTGCTTTCATCCAGCTGTTGACTGGATTAGCACCTTGGAAACCTGTTAATGTTGAGCTGAGTGCTGCGATCAAGCTTGCCAAAGTCATGTTAAGGGTAAAGAGAAGACTTGTTTCCTATATAATCTCCTTTTTAATCATATTGCCACCCTAAAGCTCCCAGCTGTTCTAAAATTTCACTCCTCTTGTTATTTGAACATCTTCTATGGCTGTAGATCCCATAGCAATGCCCAATTAGCTCTAAAAAATGACGACGACAACAAAATTCTAGTCAACATTGGGTTTGGTTTTTAAATGCAAACATAACAGAGGACGTCAGTGCGTACTATAGGAGCTGGTAACCGTCCTTGTTTAGTGATTGTGGTCAAGCACAGTTTAATGGCACCTAAGTTTACCCGTGTGTGTAGTGGGCAAATGGCCAAGCGCTGCAGGGTCCATGCCAAGGACCAGAGAGGCCATCAGGACTAGACTTGGTAGTTGCCAGGCTGTGCAGTGTCCATGGCCCTTACACAAGGAGTCAACAATTCCTGCTTGATATCCTCTGAATGAATACACATTTCCTTTTTCCTTTTCTTCAGTGTGTCATATGCACCAAATATCCATGCCAAACAATTAGTTGGAATTAGTTTGATCATTCCATAAAAATTCTACCATCAAATAATTAATTTTAACATCAATAGAACATTGTATAGCATCCTCAGAGCAGCATTTTGCACTTTCTTCAACATCATTCAAACTAATGACATTGCTTAGACATCTGAAGAAAACTTCATAGATAGAAATTTTCACATTCACTAACTGTGGCCTCTCAGCCAAACTGAGGTCCCTACTAATGGTGCATTTGTGGGAATGTTTCTGAATTTCTAGTTGTGTGGCTCGTACGTTTCAGGTTGGTCAGTTTATGATGAAACAGGAAAATCTATATTCCCTGTTGGCATATTATAATTTGCCAATGTCAGCAGTTTCACTTCATGCTAAACTTCAACATTTCACATTTTGCCTTTGTTCTGAATCAGTTTTAAAGATTTCTAGAGAAATAAATTTTTATGGAAATAACCTTTCAACATTTTTTTTCTTTTACCTTATTTTGTAGCACTCAAGGAGTAGTAGCACATCACAAGGACATAATATACCATCTCAAATCATGTCCTAGCAGGATTCAATTCCTTCAATTGAATGAAGACATAATGATATTTCTCCTGGATTTAAAATTCTCTGCAGCATTAAATGGATGAAGAGATGAAAAATATATCTAGGAGAAGAACCTAGTATTATAAATGAAGTTTATATATATATATGCAGTCACATATGGTTCTTTATTCCTTGTAAAATCTCGTATGTTTGCTTACTGCTTCATGCCTTTATTTAATAAATAATAATATAAAAAGTCCCTACTTGAAGGAACTTGTTTGATCTTTTTAAGAAGAGAATTATTTGAGGATTTTCAGTAATTTGGAAAGTTATCTGTCCTAATGATATCCAATTCATAAGTAGATTACCTTGTTAAAGAGAAACCCATGGTACTCAGAGGATCACTTTTATTTTTATGAGGAAGACATAATATAAAGGCCATGACTGAATTTGCAAGTGTAATGACAGCTGTATTAACCCAGTGGGAATTTATTACAGTAACAGACCAAACACATCAACAGATTTTACGCTAGGAATGTAACACTGCAGTCGGAACCTGTGTTTAAGCTCTAACCGTACTGACCAAAGTTGAGCATGAGTACAGAAAGCTGGTAAGAAAAAAAGAGATCTAGAGGCCCCATAATTTAACTAAGGAGTTTCTGCCTGCAAGTAAAGGAAAATAATAAAAACCTCTCTCATTTGAAGGACCCAGTCTCTTGAAGGTTATGTACTTCTACAATACTAAAGAAGATAAGACGTGTATGGTCTTGAAGTAAAAGGAGCTCCAATATGGTCACGTATGACCTGTAGCAGTGTGAAAAGCGTGGATTCGTATTATAAGAATATCTCATAGAATCTACTCTAATATAATAAGTGGTAAGATAGTTGGTAAATATTTCTCAAGCACATCATTAAAACAGGAAATGATTTTTCAAACAAACCGAGTTTGTAAACCTGCCAAGCAAGGAGGAAAAGAAAAGGAAAAAAGAATAAACAGATGGAGTAATTATTAAAATTACTTATCTCACTTTTATTAGATGATTTCCCATGAAAGATGGGGAACTGGGGACTAGAGTGGCATGTATTACATACATGTATTACTGCAGTTCTTCCATGTTGCAGTGGAAGGAGATGCAGACCTGCAGAATCTCAGAAAGGCTGAATTTCAGAAGCTCTTGGGAAAAGATCTGTACCCAGGGAGGAAATGTAGTTTCCTTAGCTGTTGTGAATGGACAATGCGCATCCACTTGGCTCTGTTTTCCTTGAATAGTCAAGATATTTCCACTGTAGTTTCATCATAGTTTTTATTTGAGTTTGAATTTTTTTCTTCTTAAAGTGATTGAATTCATTCTTAGCTTGTACAAAAATGCTCAGTAGTTTATAAATTGAATTATTTGTAAGTGTATGTTCCCCCTTTTCCTGGATTGCCCTGATGTCAAGCTTTGAATTTTTTCCATATTCGAGAAGCAAAGAAGCTCCCAACTTCTGCTCTCCACAGAAAATTTACATAACCATGTCTGTCCCACTGGGAAAATAAACATAATGTTGAGTTTGATTCATGTGATTTGTCAATATAATTAAAATAAATTGAATAATTATGATTTTGGGGATGTGTGTTTGGGACTGTGGCCAACACAACACATGACCAGCACTGTAAATAATCCCTGTGGCCTGGAAGATGAAATTCCAGTTTTAGCAATTCCGGCCTGACCCAAAAGGCATTTTGCCCCCTTAGAGAAGATAGGAATTATGTTTCTGTGCTTCATGACTCTTTTTTAATAGGGTCAGGACCAGTTAGGCAGCATCCCTTCTGGACAGCAGAATGAACGATAGTAAAATTAATGCCGTGCCACTCAGTCAGTGGAAAATATGCTGCATTCGCCATGGAAGTACTGTAGAAAGCTACACCCGCACTGTCCATTGTGCGATTGCTGTGTCAGGCTTCATGGTTAGTTGGTTTGTTTTCCTCTGATTTAAAGGTAGCGTTGCTTTGGGATTGGTGTATGACACCGTGCCTCGCTTGGTGGCAGAGCAGCACTGAGGAACTGCAGCGCTGGTGGGAAAGGGCTTGGACGTGCCATTTCTGAAGGGGGTTGAGCACTGAGGGACCTCAGAGTGTCTGGGGGGCTGGGGCTCTATGGGGCGATTCGTCACAGTCTCAGCTTTCCTTAATGCTGTGGTAACATTAATGGTTTTGACCACAGGCCACTGTTCTGTCAACCATAATAGCGTTTAAACTCTACACTAAACTTCTGTCCACTTGTTGCTCTCATCTTTTGCCGCTGTAGCCTTTGGAGAGCTGTGTCAGAAATTGTGGCAAAGGGAAATTTTAAAGAATAGCCAAATTTGAAAGGGTCTGGGGAGGTTACAGGGCCTCTGGGTATTTTCCTAAAGGATAAGATTTTTCAAAAAATTCAAGAAAATTCTGAGAGTATTTTATTTTCTACTCCTTTTACTTTAGCTCAGTAGGCAGTTTAGTTTTGGAAGATCATTACAGATGTATTTGGGCTCCCATAAGCAAAATATCCTTTGGAGAGTAATTTTCTTGATGTCAGTTCAAAGACCGCTTATTAAACTCTATACTGTAACTATTATGGGCTTCAGGAAGGAAGAAACAAAACATTTGGAAAATTAGAATTTACCTTTGTTTTAAACTGTCAGTTTAGTGACATAGTGGTTAAATGTAGGCTGCTTCATCACTTGGGATGGGGCAATTTCGTTGTTTCACAGACACAGACCCTGGCAGGATTTGATTCTTCCTGGGACATGGTGACATACTACAACATGTGCACGACCGCTGTTCTCAGCTGTAATCTCTATTCTCTATTTTTCTTGTAATTGTGAATTTACACCAAAGGCAGGCACTGCAGTCAGCTGCAGTGATCTTTTTCAACTGGAATGTTGCATGTCTGTCAGTGAATTGTAAGTGCCCTAGAAAACCACACCTTAGTATATTATTCCCATGTCAGTTTATGACAGGATAGAGGGTGACTCTGAAAAGCAGAATATAGAAATGCGATGTTTTGTTTGGCTTTTGCCATATTAGGATCTAATATTTATGTGTTGAGTGCTATGTTGCAGTTATTCTTTGCTTCTTTCCTCTGCTAATGTCAGAATAACATAAGCAGTAACTAGGGGGTTAAATTCCAGCTCAACAGGCATATTTTTGGATTTACGTTTCTGTAAGAGAGCTGGGAGCGGAGCGGAGCGCTGTGCGGCGGAGGGAAGCGCTGCGCGACAGAGCTGAGCGGCCGAGGGAAATGTGGCTCGCAGCAGACGTACGTGACAGGAGCGAGACGCTGTACCAGCTCTTCCAGTTTCGCAGGGACCTTGCGTTTTCCAGCTGTTTACCCTTGAGATGTAAAATGGCAATTTGGCATAGGCTAACAACCCGGTGTGATGCGAGCATCTGCGTAAAAGGCTGCACATATGGAGCATGCCCAGTGATATGAACAGCCTGTTACCCCACCCCCAGCCAATCTAGGAGGAGATGAAATGAACTTTGCACTTGCAAATGTCACTGAATACATTTTGCACAGGATTTTAAAAGGTTCTTTTATAAGCACTATTTTTAACAGCCAAATCCACCCCCCAAAAAGAAAGGAAAAAGCCCTAGGTGTTTTTCTGTGATCGATCTCAGTTTATGATCAATTGAAGCATCTCTCACAACACTGACCTGAAGCCTGGCTTATTTTACCTTTCTATTATTCAAGCTGAGATTTTTGGAGGTGGTGTGGATTTTTGGGGGTGGTTTTGGATTTTTTTTTAATTTTTTTTTTTTTTTAACTGGCATGAGAAAATTTGAGAATTGACTTGCAGTAGAATACTTGGAAACAGTGAGGCTGCAAGCTTGAAAGGCAGAGGGAAGAGAAAGAAGGCTCTCGCAGCAGAGCATGGATAGGAAAGGAGCAGTGATTCTGCAGTGCTCAGTGTGCACATGTTTTATGAGATCAGTGCCGGGCGCTGCAGCTGCGGACAATAACTGAGCTGTCTGGCTAATGAAGGCCACCTGGATCAGGCTTCTGAAAAGAGCCAAAGGAGGACGTCTGAAGAATTCTGATATCTGTGTAAGCCCTATGTTTCATTATTGGCATATGTTATGTATATTGCAGAGAGAGAGGGGGCAAAAGACGGTGAGGAGAGGACAGTTGTTTTCATTCTGATTGAATTAGCAGAACTCTGTTTTGTGTGCGGGGAGATGCAGAGGGAAAGCAGAGCTGTCATTATTTATAGAGCTGTTCTGGCATTGTGGCTGCTTCCATTGTGGCGATATGGGGACATGTGTTGAGTCCAGACGGATTTTATTAGTTGGAAGTTGATTTGTGGTCATTTGCATGTTTTGCTGAGGGGCAGAGATGGATATGAGCCATTTGCAGTTCTGGTGGGGAAAGTGTGTCAGGTAAAGAGGTTGCTCTAAAATAAAAATGGTTAGCAGAGGTTAAATCTGTTAGTGGTGGTACTGTGTAATCGTAATTATTGATACTGAATTTGCATGTTGATTATAAAAATATCTGTTTCCTTGCTAATATGTCACTGTTTAGAGTTTTAATTTTTATGCAGCCATCCTTGAAGCTCCTGTGTGTCCTTCAGCCCTGCACTGCACCACTGCTACAGAGTAACTGGCTCTGCTTGCTGAAAAGCACACAAATAAAAGCAGGGGGATAGTGCAGGAAATAAAACACTGGGGAAGACACCTGTGCTTTTGGAAAGTCTCCAGAAGAAAATATTTACCTAGATCTGCTTTTACTAAGTGGCTTTCCCTTTTAGGCAGTTATTCTCTTTTCAAGGGTGTACAGAAGTAAGAGAAAAGGCAAGGTGTATAAACACTTTTTTTTTTTTAATACCAAAACAACTTGTGACATTATTTTTCCTTTCCTTGTGCAGGGTTCGGCGGACTCCTACACCAGCCGTCCATCTGATTCAGATGTATCTCTGGAAGAAGACAGGGAAGCAGTACGGAGAGAGGCAGAGCGACAGGCCCAGGCACAGCTGGAAAAAGCAAAGGTAAGGTGTTATTTCATGTCACAGACTCATAAAATGTTCAGCTTTAAAAGACTGTCATCTCATCCTTTACTGATAGATGTGTTTTTAATGTGCTAAGAGACCTCTTGTCAAGATTTTCCGGACAACAGTAGGAAATAAATTTTCGAAGAAAAATCAGTTAGAATCAGCTTTCCATAAAAGGCACTTGATTGGCTTGTGTGTTTCAGAATGATCTTATTTTAATGTGTGCATTACTTCTTTTATTGAATATACCAATTTATTTGCAGTGTATAGGGTCAAAGCTTTGAGTTTGTAGTGAATATGTTCATGGACTTTTGCCCATAAATCACTATGGCACTCAAAACTTGGATCTAGAAATCAGCCCTCAGTTATCCTATGTGTCTTCTTTCAATGCAGGATCAGTCCCTACAAGTCATATGTAAACAGAGAGTGTCTGTTGCAAAGGTCTTTTTTTCCTGAAGACTTCATTGACTTTCTTTACAGTTTGTGTGTTAAATGACCCTGTGAGTAATATGCTTTAGGACTTGTTAAGACTTCTATCTCCATACTCCTCGCAAAAAGTAACATTTTAGCAAGGAAATACTAAATGATCTTTAGATTCTTGCTCTGTGTTTATGTATTTTCCACGAGATGCATTTAAGACAGTGAGGGATTTAGCAGTGAAAGGGTATGGGCTTGTTTTTCTTTCATACATGCTGTGTCTCTAAATACTATTGTACCTGTAAATATCAGGCTCATCTTATTTGTTATCATTCACTTATCGCTTCATTCCAGTTTTTATTTTCTGTATGCCATCTGCCAAATCTCAATGTATTACTCTTCTCCAAGACCTGTTTTCCATTTTCATATCTTATGTTGTAAGTATTTAAATATGCTATTGACATCCCTTCTCAGATCTACCTGATCTACATTTCCCTCTGACTTTCTCTCCGACTCCCCTCCTCCATTTTACCTTGTTTTTTATTTCCCTATCTCCCTTCCGTCTCCCATTCTGTTTACTTTTCTGCTGCCAGCTTTGCCTCTGCCCATTTACACCACCTGTTTTACGAGAGTTCTTCAGAAATTCCCGAGTCCAGATCACTGAGCTATGCACCTGATGATATAGTGAGGGCCAACTCCATAAATAGTACAGTACTGTAATGCACAAGCAGACAGATTCATCAAGCCAGAACACTTGAACAGGGAAGCCAAAGATTTTTATTTTTTTTAGAATGTAGTTGTTGAGCAATATTTAATAAGAGCTCCTAAAGCAGCTTTTTAATGAGATGTTGGAACTTGCCAACTGTAGGAGATGCTGAACATCTCTTTGAAGTTGGGTCCTGCTGTCCTGGGATCAGTATAGCAGAAATGCCACAGAAGCAGCCCGCTTCTTCCCTTCCACCTTGTATCTTAGAGATGTTGCTGGTCATAATCAGGAGTTTCAGTTTTATCAGGGTTGCTTTTTGCTAGTTTGAGATTATTGTGCTCTTAGAGAAGGTAATAAAGGCTGCCCTGGAATTCAGGTGAAGTGTTGAATTTTATCAGTAAATGCGCAATCTTTAAAAGAAGAGTTGAAGTAATAATATCTTGCAGGCTAATCAGAGTAGCAGTACAGCACTTGCTGCTGAACTGATGCATCTCTTAGCGATGAGTAAATCTATGCGAGTGTTGCTATGGGAATTTGGCTTACTGATGCTGGCTTAAATGCATGGACAGCCCTTATGTAATATTCATGACCTCTAGCACAGCTGCCATTGTAGTTTGTAGAGAAACTGCTAGCAGACCCTGACTTTTAAAAAGTATTTCTATACATCAAAGCAATGTTCTCACTCCAGCTGGCACAAGATATAGTCTCTAGGTCTGACACTGTCTGAAACTGTAAGACAACTTGTGAACAGTCAAAGTAGCAAAGGCACTGCCAAAATCAACGTGCTATAACAATAGGTAATTCCAGTCATATAGAAAACACAAAAAGAAATATGTAGATCACTTGTGCTTTAAAATGAGTTAAAGCTGGAACTACATTAGCAGTTTCGTTTCTCGAGTCAAAAGTCAAAAATCATTGAGGGCTGTAATATAGGGACATAATTTAACGTAGTGGCTATAGTAGTGTAATATTTAATGTAATAATTAAATTAGTAATATTAACTGAAATATATGCTTACATATAGTATAATAATAAATAAATTAATAATTGTAAATACATGTTTAAGAAGACATAAATCAAACCTCACGCAGTAGGTCTGAAATATGACAGAGTGTGCTTTTCTGCCTTTATTGGTGATTCAGTCCTTCACCTCCCTGAAACACAGTAAAATTAATGAGGCAGTACCCTGGCGCTGCCTGGCTGCTGTGTGCACCCAGACCTGTCTCCCGCAGGCAGCAGGTTTCGCTGCCTGCTCCCCGTGGCTGCCTCGCTTCGCCCTGGCCGAGTGACGCAGCTGCTTTAACTTTTTGCCTTTTAATATTGTGAGTAGAAGTGTTGATCCTAAATAAAGTCATCACAATTGTATTTGTCACAGGAATTAGGGGAGGATGACATACATGAATAATGCAGCGGTAGAGGGAAAATGATAGTGAATTAAGGGTAGATAAAAAAACTGTTGAACTGTGTCATGCACTTAATGAAAACAGTGTAATGACATCCATTTTCCTTCCTTACAGCTAGGGAAAACACCTTAAACTGGAGAGAAAAATATAGTAATAAAGCACACAGTGACAAATTCTTAGGAGGATTTTAAGATTTTTAAATTTGGATTTTTATGGATTCTAAGTGTTTGTGTAACATGAAGCCAGACTATAATATGCATATCTGGTAACGTATCCAAACAGGGAAAATAAAACCAAAACAGCTTATAAGAAAATACGCATTCTGGCCATTTTTATTTATTGATTGATTTTATACAACCATTGCTTCTCTGGAAAATGGTTAAGCATCTTTTGCTGACTCACTCTGGCATGTGACTTCTTGTAAGGAAGGTAGGACCACGGGCACGTGTACGGAGTTGTCCAGGGACGGAAAATTAAGAGGCAACTGATGAGGCTGCCTGCAGGCCAGCAGCTATTCCCAGGGGAGACAAATCTTCAAATGAAGCTGTTAAGCTCAAAGCTGAGATAGAATGTTCTTAGTTGGAACAGTTTAGCAGTGCAAATGCAGAGAGATTGGGTGTTGTTTAGGGATATTTAAAAAAAAAAAATAAAAAAAGAATAAAAAACTTTCAAGGCATTGAGGGTTTCCTGGGAATTCTCCTCATAGTCCATGGCATGTAACTGTCTCTAGGATAAAAAGACCTGCATTGTGGCTGAGTGGGGCACCCTAATAATGCCCAAATCTAAGGACTTCTACTGATATTTTATTGAATTTCCTGTTTCCATAAAAACATGAATATTAAGCATTCCTAAGCCAAAAATAAATAAGAAGTCCAAGGACATTAATCGCTTTTAGTGTTAGTATTTTAAAAATTATCATTTCTACAGGAAAAAAAGCTTTTTAATTTTGAAGAGTGAGGAGTGAAAATAAATGATAGTAATTAAAGATTTTTTTTGCTCCATTGCTCACAAGTATTCAATTAATTATCCCTTAAAATATTGCACTGAATGAGAGGGTTGAGATCAAAGGAAAACTGGGAGGTATGAGTATTAGTGAGACCTTAAAATTCAATACTAAATGAGCTAAAGTTTGTACATAAGAAAGGAGACTTCAGTAGTGATTTTTAGCCCTATGCACTGCTGGTAAAATCAATTCAAATATTCTGTTGATTTATTTTGCCTCAGGCACATCATACATTATGAACTAGTTTTTGACTGGAATACCATTAGTCAGGTGGTCCCTAAGCCTCTTCCTTTCTGAACGAGTAACTTCTTTCTTCTCTGCAGTCTCTTCTCTTCAAATTTTTAGGTTTTGCTTCTTTTTTTTTCTCCCATGGTGTTACAGCTCATTATACAGAAACAATGTTCAAATGAGAGGTATAGAATATTTTCAGTGTTTTTGAAAATGAAATAATTTTTTTCAGTTATTTCAAGTACCTTGGTTACTTAACGTGCCAGTTAATAGTCCAGGTTCTGTTTCTCACCGGAGATTAAAGGACAGCCCTATACTCTTTGTTCTCTGTTAAGGATTGAACTCAAGACCCTTTGGTCTTGAAACTTCTTAAATGGCTGTCAAAGTCAGAGCGTGGCCTTCCAGAAGTCAGTAAACGTGTCCATAATAGGAAATCTCAGTTCCTCTCAGCTCTGCTTTGTTTGCACTCCACCTAACGCACTACTGCTGGCATCCTTTTAGGAGTTTGTTAAAACTTGAAATAATCATAGTCCTAGTTTAAAGTGCCTTTTAAATCATTTTACGTTAAGAGAGTGAACCACTGAAATTTTGATCTCAGCCATCCCTTCGTTGGCTCTTAGGCAATAATATAAGGTGTTGTGTTTTGCTTTCTTGACGTGTGCTGTAGGACTGGCAATGGCTTGTGACTGTGAGTAGTAATGCAGTGTCTCAAGTGTAATGCATTGCCTCCATGCACGAGTTGAGCACCACAGCTTTGAAACGTGTAGCAGGCTGGGATAATGCCTACATATCCCTGCAAGGCTGAAGGCATGAAAAAGACTGTCAGATGTAATTATCCAGTGTAGTGTGCCAAGACTAGTTATTTAAGTATTTATTCACTCTCAGACAGGTTTCACAGCCTCTGAATGACCCCATGCTGCTAGCAGGCAGCTGCAAAGCTAGTTAAGGTATGTCTACTTAAGCTGCAGTAGCATTTTTGACAGACCAGAAGTGCCCATCACCTTGATGTGTGTCCTTTTATTATGTCAGCTTGTTCCATCACAGAGACTCTTTCTATTTTCCGTCAGTTACGGGAACACAGTGGTGCTGGACAGCACCCAAAGCCATAGCAACATAGGATAGTACTTTGTGTTAGCTGTTGTGTGTGGTAATATTTTTTCCTTGGTTTCTTCTCGTTTGCCCTTTTGTTTTAGAATACTTCCATTGCATGTCATCATTTAGATAGCAATTCTGACACGTGACATTAGCTGGGATTGCATGGGAGCTGGAACTGTAGTCTAGCTGAAAATAAATGAGTTGTTGATCCAAAAGTACAGTTGCAGATCTGGTGGTTGCTTAGCTGGAGGCGAGTTCTGCATTCCTGGATCTGCTCGAATCAGGTTACAGATACTCTTTTTCTTCATTGTCTTCATTCGTTTCTGCTGCTTTTTCTTAGGACAGTAACGTTGAGACATAAAGCAGCTCCCTTTATACTGCTGTCTGTGACCTATAGGTTTTTCTTGTTTATATTCATAATCTATTTTATCTTCACTTTAAGAGTATACATTTGTTCTACACTAGTGCCTGTCATTATGTCAATTATTTCCCTGAACAGTTTATCCATTCTCACTGTTGAGCTGCATTGTTTGAGGGCTGGAATTGTTTATTCCAACGGGTTCTCATGTAACCTGGAATCAAATGCTCCAGAAACAGTACCCTCTCTAATTAAGAAACATCTGTCATCTCCCATTCATACTATGATTACAGAGTGATCAAATCAATTTCTTAAGTACTCTTTCCTCTTTTGCTTCTTGGATGTGAGTGAAAAGAAAAAAGTGGAGGGATATTAACACGACCTAAATTTAGGTACCTGAGTGCATATAGATCCTAGAGTATCCTAACGTTCTTGAAATAATCAGCAAAAAAAAGATAAATTGTCTGAGGAATAGAGAGACAATACTGAGAAAAAGTCCTGAGGACGAGCATTGCTCCCCTGCCTGCTCTCACCTGCTGCTTTCACACATACCTGCTCGCTTCTTTGACGAGATGTCTTTGCTCTGATTTTGTCCATATGTTCAAATTCCTGTATAAAGGGCAGTTAATACAAACGTTACCTTTTGTTTGTAAAACTAAATCCATTCTTCATTAAAATAAGCATTGAAGAAATGGTTTTTAACCAAAGTAAGCATTATAAGCCAGGTACAAACACCCACATCTTAAATCCTCACCCAGACGTTTTCTTTCTCCTCCTTCTCCCTCGGGTCCCCGTGGCATCCATGACCTGTTAGCTATGAGCCTCTGCTGCATGGCTGGCACTGCAGAGGTTACAGCAGAGGTTCCCAGACCGTGATGCACCTGTTGCTGGCCAGCTGTACGTGGTGACAGCCACATGCTACCTCCTACCTGTGGCTGCTGAGCCCAGCTGCAGAGTATGTGTGCTCGGGTGGCGGTGACCAGTGGGTCCGGGTGTCAGGCCAGATGCTGGTATGGGGCTCAGCGGAGGCTGCAGAAGGTCGTGGGAATCATACAAGAGGATGAGAAGCGGCTTTGGGGATGCTCTCTGTGACCGGTGAAGAGTAAGCGTAGTAGACGGACTCTGGGAAAGGAGGGATTAAGATACACCTTTGCAGGCTGCTCAGGCTGGCACAAAGGTGAGCACTTTTGCTGATGTTAGATATGGGTAGAGGCTGCTGGTCACTCCAAGAAAAGTAATTTCCAGTTACAGGGTCTGATTTGCTTTTGCCAACAGCTGAGATGGTATGCTGTAATCCAGAGCTTCACTTTTCCTCAGCAGCTGGTCCAGCTATCTGAATGCCATGTTTTTTTAAGTGGTTAACGTGTCTTTTTACTTAAAAGAGAATACCGATTCAAAAATCGAGGAGAAAATAGGATTTCAGGCCACAGGGCATTGTTAAAGGTAGCTAAAATGTTTGTATTACCTTAAGGTAAATGCTGAGCTTTTTGCATCTGTAATATCTATTTTGGGGATAATATACATAATTTTATCTTTTCTACTCTATATGATTGAAGTATAGTTCCCATTTCAGTTCCAGCTTAATGTAGAATCTGTCTGGAGATTTTTCAAGGGGTTGTATTTTTAAAATCTTTTTATTTTTCTAAAATTAAATATGTACTTGTAAGATGTTTTCAAGGTGGGCATTGCTGATGCAGGTTTACACAAGCGTTAGGGCTCTTAGTTACTCTTGAGTTCAGTAAAATACAGGTTTTTAAATGTCTGTGTATCTGGATCTGTGTTTATATCTGTGTGTGCCTCTACATACATATATGCATGCCTTATATATATCTATATACACATACGTGTATATGTGGATACACATTTGTATATATGTCTGCATGTATTAGATAACTATCACTGTTGACTTGAAATGGCCATTTATGTTCTGCAGCTGGTAAATTCCTGCCGTAAAGTGTTTATTTCATACGCAGGGAGAACTGTTGTACCAAAGGATTAACTTGTGAGGAAATAGAAGGGTTTTATCAGAGAACAAAGTTATCCTGTGATCAGAGATGGTAGTGGACTGCCGTGGGCTTTTTGGAAGCAGGAATGAGATGGATTAAGGATTTTGGTGCAGCCAAGAGTGGCTCACCTTGCAGAGATGCCCTAGCTAGCAGTGACCCACCTGATGTGGTGCAGTGTCTTGGAGAAAGACTACTTTGGACAGCAAAAGCATTATGGTTTCTGCTGTTATACTGAAGTGGTTGTTTTCCAACCAGTTTAGGAGCTAACCTGATCTCTGTTAGAACGGACACCTGGCTGATGTGTCAGGTGGTACTGTCATCTGGCAGGTACTTGTCATCTGAAACAAAAACAAACCCCCAGGTACAGTTCTTGAGTCCTTGGCAAAGATCTGAATTCCCTCCCTTCTCACAAGCCCCCTCTCCCAAAAAAAAGGCATGAAGAAAAAACAAAATTACAGTTATCTGTAGTTTTGGTTTTATACTTAATCAGAAGAAAAAGTAATGGAAGGAAGCTTCAAAAATAATCTTTTTTTTTCATAATTACAACTTTTTTTATAACATTACACACAAGATACCAATGAGTTCTAACTATAGGTAGCAGTAGAGTGCTTTGCTACAAAATTAGCCTGATGCCAATTCAAAAACGTTTCCTTTGGAAAATTTAACATTAGTTACATAAACTAGTCACTGGTTGTGTAAAACATAAGAGAAATCAGTAGGTGCACAAAGTAAACCTGCTGTACCTGGCAGAAAGATGCTCTGTGTTCCTAGGTTAAGAACATTCTAAGTGTAAAACTCAACTTGAACTATGAAAAGTGTCTGGATTCTGCATAATTCGTAGTATGAGAGAAAGTAATTAAAAATGAAGATTCAGAAAGGCCTCCACTGAGGCAGGTTGCTTTCCTGCTATCTTTTCATCTATATTTTGTGTAAAGCCAACGCACACCCTAGAGTAGGAAACATAGCATGAACTTGCTCTAGCATTCACTTGTGGAGCCTACAGAAACCTTTGAACACCTTCTGTCTACATTTAGCCTCCAACTCTGTATTAACATTTTCCTCCAGCATTTCATACTCACCTGGTTTGTATTTCCAAATACAATATGATATGGAATATTCAATGCATAAACCCTCTATTTTATACCTTTAAAATCAATCTTAAATTAAAGTGTGTTTTGGGCTGCAACAAAATATCAAAGATTAAACATATTTATCCTTCGTGGAAGGATGGATATCCATTTACCCTTCTCCCTCCATTTTTGTGATTTAAATGTATACAATGGGTTCTACTCATACAATTTTACAACTACCTAGTTTTACTTTTACTTGATTGAACAAATTCAGTTCTTACAGCAAGGAAGTAAGCAATCGGATCTGATGTGAAATCATAACATGTAAGTTTTAGGTGACATGCTTTAGCTGAGACAGACCCTATGAAGACAGGCTGAGAGAGTTGGGGCTGTTCAGCCTGGAGAAGAGGAGACTCTGGGGAGACCTTATAGCAGCCTTCCAGTACTTAAAGGGGGCCTACAGGAAAGCTGGAGAGGGACTTTTTACAAGGGTGTGTAGGGATAGGACAAGGGGCAGTGGCTTTAATATGAAAGAGGATAGATTTAGATTAAACATTAAGGAAGAAATTCTTCACTGTGAGGGTGGTGAGGCACTGGAACAGGTTGCCCAGAGAAGTTGTAGATGCCCCATCCCTGGAAGTGTTCAAGGCCAGACAGGGTAACGCTTTGAGCAACCTGATCTAGTGGAACGTGTCCTTGCCTATGGCAGGGGAGTTGGACCTAGATGATCTTTATGGTCCCTTCCAACCCAAACCATTCTATGATTCCATGAGTCTACCCATTGAAGCATTACTTGTTGCAGTTATTTTTCTTTAAAAACTTTCTCCTACTAGCTAAATAGAGAAATATGATATTTTCATCCAGGATTTTTTTATTTAAATCTAAGTTTGTTGATAGCAACACACAGGCAAATGCTACCTAAGTTTTTTTGAAGTGGTACAATATCAAGCAGTACAACTGTGCAAACAATTCAGATGGTACTAATACTGCTGGAGATAATCTGAAGGTTTCTCCCATTTTCTTTTTCTTTACTATCTCCAGCTTTACTTTACTCAGTCTCCTCTCTGCTCTTATTTAGGTAATTTTAGCATACTATAATTGTTGTATTACTTTTTTTTTTTAATTCTTTTGGTTACCTCCAACTAGTGGCATTAAAATGCGAACTTCTCATTTGCTTATTCTAAGAAGTGAGACTTTCTTCTTGCATCTTTTCTTGATGAATGTTTAGAGATATAAAATTTTCCCAACTTTCTAACTCTTACAAAATCATCTTTCTTTGCTAAGAGCTTAACCCATTTTGGCTTATGAGTGTAAATTTTTTTCTTTTTTTCTTCTTGGAAAAGTGTAGTCGTACATTGGTGGTAAAACAAAATATTTCAGATAAATATATGACTAAAATACATATCAACAAGACTGTCCTTTATTCTCGTTTTGGGAATCTCATCAGATAGATACCTGTTTTCAAGGTGATTTATTGTTTATTATATCTGGAATCCAAAATCCACTGATGCCTTGTTTTCAGTATTTTGAATAGATTTGCATTTGACAAGGATGGAAAGCAGGGATGCAGCCTGTGGTTTGGGTTTTTATTGTGCAAATATACTTGTGTTATTGATCTGCAAGCCAACCAGTGACTGAAGGAAAAGTGAAGGGAAAAATATCTTGAAAAGGAAGATGAAGGATCAAGCTGCAGCTGCTTTGATTATTTTGACTGGAGATGTCAGAATGTTGAAGTGAGAGAAGAGATGTGCCTGCTGCTTTTTGACTCCATCCATTCTGCCAATTATTTGGAAATTGAGTTTTGGAAAAGTTGTTGGATTCTGGTACTTCACTTGCAGTAAAATAGACAAACACAAAGCACTTGGGGTTACTATAACTCACGATCACCTCTGGCTGACTGAAATAAAAATGAAAAGAAACACGGAGTACCTGCCATCTTGCCAATCAGCTGCACACGTTGCTTTTAATAATCAGCAGTAATAAATGGCAGTAATTGGAAAGGCAAATGTATTTCTGACTTTAGTAGCAGTCAGATTACATCTGAAAGCATCCTTCCCAGAGGAGCTGTAAGGGAACTTACTACATTTATCCCAGCTCTTTCATTATTCTGACCCTTTATTCCTTTTTGCAGCGAGGCAAGTGACTAACCATCACAAAGTACAGATTTCCTCACCTCCTCTCCTGGTGTTTCCTGGTAGTTTAATCCAGTTGAGATGTAGCACAGAGCCACCATGGAGGTGCTCTGCTGTACCGCTTATTGTTTTCTGCCTTTCTAGTGGCCCCAGTGTGTTCAGTGACCCTGGTCTGGCGGGGCTGAGTGTGGGGCTGCCTTCCCGTGCAGCCCCTCCTGGTGCTCCAGCTGCCCGCTGCTGGCACGGGGATGTGGCATCAGTTGCCCTGGCAGGAGAGTGAGGAAGAGGAGCGTTGCTAGAGCCTGTCCCAGCTCTGCCAGCAGTGACCTGGGGACCCAGATAACTCCAGCAGCTTGTGACAAAGCAGATGGGTGCTTCCCATCTTGTAAGGATAAAGCTGTAGAGCTGTGCTGGTGTGGATGTGCTCTGTGTGTGCGAACTCAAACGCAGTTGAAAACCTTACTTGTTCCTCAGAAAGAAAAAGATTCCTTACACCTACTTTTAAACTCTTCTCAGCATTAAATCACCAGATTAAATCACCCACCAAATAACTGTATCCTTGCTGTTTGCCTTCCAGAGCAAGAGCTTATCTTGGCATTAGGCTCAGTGCTGGGTAAAACCTCCAAGGAAAACTCAAAAACCAAGAGTTTCTCTTGAAAGCCTATGACCGAGTTACAGGCCTGAAGACAAGGGGGGGATTAGGGAAGGGTAAATGGGGCAAATTTGTTTTGGAAGGGAAGAGACATAATGTGGATTGATTCACACAGCCTTGTGCTGTGATTCAGCTTGAAGAAAATCTGGTGGGAAGGAGGAGATACAGGGAGTTGAATGTTGATGTTCTTGAGCAGGTTTGAAAGACCAAACTTTTCGTTTACGTTTGTTAGTCTCGACAGTCTTTTTTCCACACCTTTTGATTGTGCCACGTCTCTCTGGCAATGTAGGTTCATGGTAGTGGCTTTGGCTTCAATGCATTAGTTTAAGAAGTTTCTATCCACAGCTTCTCAGTTCATTAATTTTGGTAGGGCTATGTCTAAGCCAGGTCAGTTAACCCCAGTGAGCGCGGTGCAGCCTCATAGGCAGCAGCGTGCTCTGGCATGGGAACGTGGATGGAGACTGAGTGCTCCACACCATGAGACTGAAAAAGTACGTGTACCCTTTTCAGCTGAGAAATCCATCTTCTCCTATCCAGGGTAGGATCTTGCTCTTAACCTACCGTTGATCCTGGTTTCTGATACAGCGGCACATGATGTTGGTTGCCGTTACTGTAGAACTGTTGCACACTCACATGGGAACGAAGACAAGCATAATTCAACAGCTGGAACATATAATATCAATACCATCCTGCATGCATCTTTCATGTCATCGCAAAGACATTTTTTAATACTTTTTTAATGTGTTTTATTCATCACTGAATAATCTTGAAACTATGATCATTAATTCTAGGCACCATGAATGCTTGTCCTTGTACATGACTTCCCACAGATTCTCCCTGTATGCTTTAATCCTGATTTGAAGCTCTCACCGCAGTGGTCTTTTTTCAGAAAAAAAAAAAAAACCACTATGTGCAATAAACCATGCTCACTAAAGCAAACTCCTTTATGAGAGCCTGGAATTGCAAAGATGAAGGCTACTAAATATGCCATAACTATATCTCATTCTCAAATGTTTGTGTGAAACTAAAATTCATCATGTGTGTATTAACAGTAGAAATCTTATTGATTGTGAACACAGGGACGCTTCTCTTTTTGAAAAGCAATAAAAAATTAATGTTTTACTGATATTGTCAAGTTTCTTATGCGTGTATACAAAACAAAATAAATTTAAGTCCTAAATCCGTTTCTTTGAAATGTTGCAGAAAGCGTGTGGTTGTTTTGTGAGATGGTTCATTTAGGTGCTTATATATTCAATGGCAGTATTGCTATGATACGGTCTGTTCAGGTTCTGTTTATCCATATAATTATAGCATCAAGCTCTAGACGTTATAAAAAAATACTATGCCGATTCTTTTCAAAAGCTCTGAAAAATAAGTCTTGATTTTCATCAATAAACTAATTTCTTTTTGGAAATTTCTCTAAACCACAGCTAACTCAAGAACCTCCATGTCAAAACCCACAAAGAATTTTTTCCCCTGATGAAATTAGTGGATTTGTTTTGAATATTTGAAGTAGAAGTAAAAGAAATAAAGTTACAAAGTGCACACGAGGATTTATGTGGCATTAATGCTGCTGGAGAAAAGTTCATGTGCTGATCCCTCTTCCAATTCAGGGCTAAGAAGTATCCAAACATTTGTGAGAAATATGAGAGACCCAGGTTAGGCACCATTTCTCTTGATATATAGCAAAGAGTTAAATTTGTTTCTCTTACTCAAGGTGTTTTTTCAGTCATCTTACAAAGCCATTCTGCTTGGATAAAATCTAATATTATCTATTGAATACTTTGGCAGAAACAAGTTTGAATGTCCTGGTCTTTTTCTTTCTTTAACTTATTTAACACATTTTCTAACAAGTTGAAAGCTTAGGTGGAGGTAAGAGGTGAAGGAGGTCTTATCAAATTACTGAAATCTGTTGATGCTCTTTTTTCAGTGGGAGAACTTTGAATGCAAGTAGAAGATAATGTCTTATGACATCTTGAGGCAGTTCAAAACATATTGTTTGAATTTAACTAGTAAGTTAACCAGCTACTCAAGGTCTAAGACCCCAAATTTATCTTGTTCAAAGAATATAAATCTAAATAAGCAGTCTAGTCACTCATATTCATTTCAAGAGAGTCAAAATATGTTTTTGTAGAATTTTGTCATTTATTGCAGAACTCTGAACCTTAAAAATGTATTCTTTTTTATTTCTCATTATTGTAGTAGATTTTTCTGAAGTAAAAAGGCTTTAAGTTATTTTTTATTAGCATTTTCAGTACGTTTAGTATTCCTTGTGACCTAGGTTCTTCACTTTTTGTAAAAGGTTTGAGATCTTCTAGTGAAGTATGAGGTCTTCAGTACAGTAAAAGGAAGAGAAACTGTTGAAGACCCAGCAAATTAAGTGCATGATTTCTTTTAGCATCCATTGAGTAGCTGCTGTATGTTGCTTTATATTAAGGACAGAAACAGCTTTAGCAAACGCTGGACTCTGTGTGAAATCAGTATCAAGTAGCACAGGAGATGAACCTTTTGCAGAGGTGGGGGACGCACATGTCCTTGCATAACACTCAAATTTAGCAGTGAGTTGAATAACACCCAAAGAAATTTCGTGCGTGGAGAGTAAGACTTCTCTAATTAGCTGTCAAATGCCAAATGATGGGTACTAAACACTGTATTACTGCAGTCAGCATCTCTGCTACAATGCATTGGTCACTCTATCTTATTAAAGAGAGTGCTGGGTGTGGTGGCCAGTGGTGTTTCAGGGTGTCATAGAGCTCTGTTGAAGCTCAGACTGTTTCTGCACTTCTTTAGCTATTTCACAGCCCTTTGAATATCAACTGTCTCCAGTCAGACTGAAGCATGTACTGATTTTGGATGACCCTCATAAAAAAGAGAGGATAATAAAAAATAGAAAACAGAGTTAAAATAATTATAGTAAACAAGCCACTGCCTCTGTCATACCTCTCTTGCATAAAATGCACATGTACTGGAAAGTGTTAACGCTTGTGCCTTGCTCATCCTTTGCAAACATTTTGTTACGTGTTTGCTTTGAGTTTCTCAGCACAAGTAGACCTGTTTGTATGATGGCATGTTGCCTATATTGACAATAGTTTATGTTGAGTTGTATCTATGGTGTCTTCCAATGCCAAATATTGTTTGACATTGTCAGTAGGTGTACAAAATACATGTGGTTCACTGCACACTGTCTGAGGCACTCTGTGTGTCCAGAAAGTTATTTCATTTTGGAAGGAGACAGAGGGCATAAAATCTCACAAATGTTCATTGAGCGTTCTGTATATGTTTCTGATCTTCTCGTCTTTTGTTTGGTTCTGAGTCCCAACACATGCTTCCTCAGTGTTTTCCCCCCTGGGATAACGAACAGAAGCTTTAACACCGGATTCAACTAGAATCTGCTTTTAGAGATGGGAAAGATTTAAATTGCTTGCACTCCCTGACCAGCAACTCAAAGATTTAGCAACCTTGCTAAAAGCCAACTCATACTGGCATGCAAAAAGCCAGCTATGGCCAGCAGATGATGACTAGACCCACACTGACACACCGTTTTGCTTCCAGCCAGCTGCTTTGGGACCTGGTTTCAGCCCCATTAGAGGGAGAGTTCCTTGGATCAACTTTATTACAAAGCAAATTTAATAGACCTGTTTAGTAATGTACCTCATGTTTAAAGTATTATTTCATCTCAGAGTCAAATTAAGAGGAATAGGAGAAGTATATTTTAGTATCATTCTAGAACTTAAAAGAAAAAAAATCTGTCATGTATTAAATGGGCCCTAAATCACTCCCACTTTCCCTAAAGTTGTGAGGTGGTAGGCTGCATATGCAGAAAGCCAGTTTTGAGTAACATATTTTGTTTACTGTTGAATGTTTAAATTATGATACGAATTCTGTATTCAAGCTTGGGCTTAGTCATTATATTTAGCCTAGTTAGAGTAGAACTTAGCAGATAAGCTTTTGCAATTTTTCAGAATTACTCTGATCAGTTTAGAATGCCTATCAAAGGAGGCACTTATTACATTTATAATGTATATATGCAAATAATAGATACAGGTAAAGAAATGAGCCTGGACTGACTGTGAAAGAAGTCTACTTGATTGTTAATAGGCTGCAGCGAATTTCTGCACATTACACAGTGAAAGAAATTCTTTCAACTTGAAGTCAAAATGTAGTCCATGAAGCAAAGTGCTTTTATCCCACAATTACTTTAAAAAGGCATGAAATCAACAACCAAATAAAGTATACATTTAAAAAAGAAACATATTCAAATGCACAGTATTTAAACATGTTTGTAAGCAGAATTAATTCACAGTTATTTTAGGTTTTTGTTGGACTGCACTGATCAGTTAATGCTGTAAACTTTATGCAGTATTTTCTATAGATGAATGCTGCGGTCCGGCCTTGTTGTTGGAAAAGCTTTTATGTGACTGCATGGTGAAATAAAACTGCGAACTATTAGAGTTAAATGTAACCTAATGAGAAAAAATAGATACAAGCAGTATTGGTTTTGTGATCCTGTTCACCCCATTGGCATCCAAATTGTGATTTGGGACCAGGAGAGAGGCTGCACAGGAGCAGGAAGACATAATTTGGGAGTCATGGGAAGACAGCATTTAATTTTGGTAACAATGTTGGCTGAAAAGAATTGAAAGTATGCATGAAACTGTGTCCTGAAGGACATTCTGTATTAGAGTTCAATTTCATTATTAAAATACCCTTGAAAGTACATTTTAAAAGACTTCTGCTTCACTTAATAAATAATCAGTACATGACATCTGATCCAGGGCCGTTCCTCTCACTTACCTCTGTATTTCTCAAACAGGTACTTTATAGAGGGGATAGCTCATTTATATGTAGACATAAATTGACTAGTCCTAATTTTCTAAAACGCGAGGATTTTTCTAGATTTCATTACAACAGAGGATTGCATCCAGATCAACGTCTTTTTTTTAGGACACCTACAGTAGCTCTGTTTGGTGGTGGTTTTACCCTAATTTTCTCCATCTCGCTGTATATTTTACCTAGCCTGTTACTCTCTTCAGACTTCTAATTCTTTTCTCTCCCCTTTTTTTTCCTCAATTTCTCCATGTTAGTCATGGTGATGAGGAGGTGCATTAAGTCCCAGGCAGCCTGCTCCTGTGCTCCATGCCTGGTTGGAGCATCTCTGCAGGCAGTTAGCGATACAGGGGGTGAGGAGGGGCTGGGAGCTGCTGCGTGCCACACGTGAAAAAGAGGCAGCAATCATCACAGTAGTCATTTTTGCAAATTTTGAGAGCTGCCTTGTGTTAAGTTTAAAGAGGAGAGAGGAAATTATAAGGGGAAGGATATGACCTCCTTTGCAGAAATTCTTTCATCACCAGACTTTGGCTGCTCAGCTGTGGAAATAAAACCAGCTGTGTAGACAGCACACATCATCTACCCTTCACATCTAGTCTAGTTGTTGGGGTCTTAGCTGCCTTCATTCATGTGTTTGCTAATCAGCAAGTTGGGTGAAATTCACAACTAAAACATTAAACTGCCTTGAGACAGAGCAGGAACTTTCTTTTTTTTCGCCAGAAGTGAGAAAAGGGATCATCAAATGTGTGAAGTCTTTCCAAATGCACGCTCATATGATTTTCTTACAGCTTTTTTATATTCTCTTCATAAATCAGACATTTAACCCGTCACGTTTGCCTTTCTGTAACAGTCATAAACGTTTTCTTTAAGTCCAGGATGTCTTTTCTCTAGGCTGTTTTTAACCTGTAAAAAGTAGTTGTACTTAATATGTGTCTCATATTTCAAAAGATAGACACACATGATCTCCAGAGTTAAAATTGTGTGTCTGTATATATATAAACTTAGTTTATTTTCAAATATCAAGTCTTAAATCTTTGGCCACTCATGTTTCAACTAGCAGATCATCAAATCACACTTGTGTGGTGTCCTGTATGAAAAAGAAGCTGAATTCACATGAAATAAATTACAAGTTCCATTTTATAGCATAAGAGAATACTAGACTGTAAATGTAGTCAGTAAATATCTCAAATATGACACAACTTCTTTTGCTTGTCTGGATTCCCTCTCAAGGCATGAACCTTCTCCCCCACCCCCCTCAACTCTGAGATTCAGTGCTGAATTCACTGGATATAGGGAAAATTTTTCACTGGTGTTTCATAATGTTTCGTAGATGAGAATCAGGAGCTATTTCCATATCTTTATAAAATATGTGCTCGCCTTTATTTTAGGACAGAGGCTTTTGCTTGATGAATAATCTGTTGAAATAAAAAAAAATATAATTGATTTGAATTAGTCAAGACTCGCGTAAGGTTTTGTGGACTCTGGACACTGCTGACTGAACATGAAGTGAAGTAGCCTTTTGGACTTAGGCTTTGTAATGATTGCTGCCTTTCTTCTCAGTGTGGTTTCCTCCATTCACCTTTCTTAAAGCAGATTTCTTTCCTAGTGAGCCTGATTTTCAATATAAGAAAATCTCTTCCATGATAACATACGTTAAAGTCACCCCACACACACTTGCAGCTGTTCTTCTGTGCATCTTTAAGACACTGAGTTGGTGATGACTGGTGATACTGCTTGGAGTGTAGGTTAAGTTAGTCTCTTATGCTAAAGCACTGAAGCCCCAAAACCATGAAAGCGCTGCGGTCCTGATTTTTGGTACCTCTTTCTTGTCATATGTCATCCACTTAAAACATTGTTGGTAGTGTGTTCAAAATCAGCTGTGGATGCTTCTCAAGAAGTTGGTATCTTCTTCAAGGTTTAGAGGCTGTTAATAGATTTCTACTGGTATTATTTATTTTTACATTTTTTGGCAGTTAATTGACTTTTTTTATCATCTTTCTGTGTCTGAAGTTTTTCCTTTCCTTGAAGGAGACCACTGGTCCACAGTATGAGAGTACTATTGCTATTGCTGCTTGATTCTTTGTTTGATTGCTTTAAGATTGAAACATTTGTTTTCGTCCGGTTTGTGTGTTACGACAGCAAAGGCTGCGAGGTGTGTGCAGTATAGGTAAATACAGTACTCTACATGTGTATTACATGGAAGAAGACATATCTGTAGTTGGTAGCTTATGAATGACAATGTTCTTTAGGACTGGTGAAAAATAACAAATGAAATTTCATTTATAATAGTTCAAAGTGAAATTTACCATTGCAAATAATGCCACCTCAGCCATATCTGTCACGTTTGCTTTCCTATTAGTGAGTTTCCCTTGCCCTGCTTACTTTGCTTATAGTTTTTTTTATGAGGGAGCAATGTTGTCCTTTGATAGAAAAGTAGGTGCAGTGATTGCAAATCTAGGAGAATGGGAGATATTAAGCTGTTCATACATCAAGCATGTTTTTGTAGATATCCCTTTCAACATGACTAAATAATGGTGTGAAACATGTTTTCATGTCTGATTTATAGTTGGATCTCTGAGTGCAAAGGCACTGCCTTCCTTGGCTCTAACCAGCAAACTTGTTCTGTAAGTTCACATAGTCATTGGCACTACCCTGCAAATCAGGAACAATGAAAGGACTGTGCTGCAAACATTAATTTTTGCGGGACTCTGATTTTATAGCCCTCAGCATTATACATGGAAAGGATAAAGACAGAGACAATATTTGCCTCTCGAATTCTGGATGTGGCTCTATCTTTATTCTTCTGTTTAGGAACGTTTAGTACTTTCAGGAGCTAAAAATAACTCTTGGTAGTATAAAACTGAACAACGTTTCACCCAAAAGATTCCTCTTATTCTTTTCCTTTCGAGATATATGAGCATGCACAGGACAAGAAAATCCAGTGGAATTTTTGATTTCTAGTCCTGCACAGGCAGAATTTCATACAAGTTTTGCTTTATTTTTATGATTTCTCTTGGTTTGAAATTTCAGGATACCAAGGAGAAGTTTAACTGTAATGTCCTATGTGCTTTGAAAGACAGTATTTCAAACTTAATTTTTTATAAAACAAATCAGGGTACAGGTACAGCTTAAGAGATATGGGAATGATTGAGCTGGTTCCTTTTTTATTTGCTTTATCTTTGCAATTAATACTTTCCTTTAAAAAGTATGACTTTTTCAATAGTTAGCCCACATTTCTATAAACCACATTTTTTCTATACAACAGAAAAATGTAGGTATAACCCTAGTAAACTTTGGGTTTGGTTTATTTATTAGTTGTAGTAATAAAAAATGAATGCTTTTGTGAGTCTTGAATCTTGAAGTATAGAACGAAGATATGAGAAATATCGTACTAAATAGTTTTAGCTGAATGCTCCTTGGACGACTTCAAAGCAGATAATTTGAGTCATATGGAGAAGAACAGTGATTTAATGCCGTCCGTTCATCGAGCTGGGTTTAGCTAACAACATGCATTTTTGAGGAGGGCAAAACATTTGAGCTTTCTCTGTTGTAATCAGTAGGAAAAATGCGCCAAACTTTACTTTTCATTTCTCTACACCAACATGTTTGATTTCAGGGGATTGATGTTTTGGGAAGGGATTGTTTGAATTATTACCAGGTTTTGACTCATAAGGCCGTAATGGACAAACAGAAGTACTTTATATGGAAAACCAAGAATTTATTGTTAGTTTAATGAAAGAACTATTGTTATTCCAATTTCAGTAGTTTAAAATTATATACAGTTTAAAGGATGTATACACGAAATTTCTAATATCTACCCTTTTTTTCCCACTGCACCTCTGGGTCCTAAGGTCGGTGGCAGCTGTCGTGATTAGGGTGAGGGTGCAGTGAGCCATCAGCATCCTTTACTGGAGGGAGCATAGTGCTGATACTGGTGGTTTCTTCCTTCTCCATACAGGACCCATCTTGGTTTGTTCTTACCTATTTGCTAGCACGCTTTGTGACTTGCACTTCTTTTGTTGTGCTGTAACTCACGTTACATCTGACAGTGCTGTATGTCGTCGTTTTTACCTGTGCTGATACTGGTTCTTTGCTCTCTCTTTACCCCTAAGACTGGTTTTACGCACAGCGCCCACAGTAACATCCACTTGATGGCCAGTCATAGACCACTAGAAAAGTTGCTTCTGGCCCTTGGGCCTCCAAGGTCATTCCAGAACTCTGCCTTCATCCTGTGCCTGTGCTCTTTTCTGCCGCATTTTATTGTAAGGTCACAGACAGTCCGCTCTTTATGGTTTACTTATTTGTTATGACTGTCTGTTAGTTGCAAAAGTATATTTAATGGGTGTTACACTAGGGAGTTGTGCAAAGCTAAGAAAGAGGTAAACTGTGAAACAGTTACCGGGACTTTAGATACTTTCCATTAGGGGCTAAAGCAAGTCTCCAGGAAGGGGAAGAGAAGACCCTCAGGGCTGTGGAATTAACTTAGCGGTACATGTGTGGCCTGCCACAAGAAACAGCAGCACTTTTATTTCTTTGTCTCCAAGGCCTATAGAAGGATGGTGTTTATATACTCCTTCACTTGCCAGGTGGCATTTCTCTCACCTTCTCCAATGAGCCTTTGAAAGGAGAACATCTGCACAGATCCCAGACAGACATCACGGTAGCACCGGGGTCTGAGTTTTATCCGGTTAATCTTGACAGAGTTTGCAGGAGAAGGGAGAGGATGTGGCCAGTGTCCTTTGAGAGAGAGGAGGGAGAAAACCCCAAAGAACTTCAAAAAAGTAAAGTGTAGGACATCTGAGAAGCATAGTTGATGATGAAGGGGGAATGAAGGGAAGGAAATAAATGGGGGAAAAAAAGATCAGAGGAGTAAACGCAATTTCCCCAGTTGCAGACCTCACAAGCCAAACACTGAAAACAATGTCATTTATTAAGTATGCTCCCAAGTTTCTGAGCCTTTAGGCAAGGTTTGAGAAATACTTTCAAGCCTTCTTTCACAATTGTGGACTAGAATATTAATTTTGTAATTTTTTAAGACTTAAAAATTATGCATATTGCTAATACTACTCACTTGCTTTCACAAGCCATTAGCTGTTAGGGAGGGGAGATGAGAAATGTGAATATTCCTTATTGTTTTACCTTTGAAAACTGTCTCCTAATGCATGCTGCCTCTTTTTCTGCATTTCAAATCTTCTTATGTGAATAACTTCAGCAAATAACTTAGATACTCCAGCGCATTACTGACTTCATGAGTTCCAGGGCTCTGGGAATTAATGAAGATGGTGAAGATAATAGGTGAAGGGTTAATTGATTAGTGATGTTTAGAAAGATGATAATATCTATTGCCATTTTTTGATAAAGGCTATAGATAGCCTCATTTATTTTTTTACTTCTGAAGTGAGTTTGAATCTCTGAAAACATTAGAGGAAACACCTTTAAAAGATATAAATGCCTGGAAAGGAGACTCTACTTTACCAAGAAGGAAACCGGTTTTGTTTTGAGTAGGCTTAGTGCTGTCCAGTGACTGCACAGCCAGATTTGTTTGAAGAGCCTTACAGAAAAGTCGTATAGCATCTAGATTTAGTCACTGCTGTCATATTTCTATATTTAATCAAGAGTTATTATAGAAATACTCCTTTTAAAGTAATACTAATGTCACATGAGGATTATCTCAGAGGACTGTTTGTATCTCTTATGGTTATGACCTAAATTATCTATATTTAGAGCACATCACAGATCTTAATACCTGTGACTTCACAGTTTCTACTGTGAACTTCAAGATTTAGTCAATCATGAATGCATGCAAGTAGCAATATAAGCTTCTTTGTTGTGGCCTTTTAGACCTGTGCAACATTTTTCCATGGTAAAATACTCCCATTCTTTGGGTTGGTTGCACATCAAAGGGAGAATAAAGACAAAACTGTTTTCCGTGGTCTTAGTGTGTGCATGCTCACTAGTTATTCTTGTTTTGTATTATTCTTGTAAGAATTTGGTATGTTAACAATTTTGTATTTTTAAAGAAGAGACTTACCTTTTTCCTCCTTGGAAGATGTACTCTTCAGGGTTTCTGTCTCAGCAACCTGCCCTTTGAGACTGGTTCTTCAATACAATGTTCTTTGCGCTTGAAGTTATATATGTGATTTCTTAATTACCCTTTGTGATGCTTGGTCATTTTCTTGTCCAGGACTAATATCAAATGAAAGGCAATTTATGATTATTGCATTAAAGTAATGGCCTTCGCAATCGATATGTTTTAGCATATTAGTTGCAAAGGTTACTAATGGAAATAGTAACATTGAATGGAGGACAGTAACCTTGCTAAATTGGAATTGATTATATAGTCATGTACTTGGATAGCTAATTGAAAATCAGGAATCTTGTATTAAATGCAAGATTATTAGTGATGAATTAATGCAACAAAATAGAGACTTTTCTGTTTTGTGTTTTGAGCACTCTCGTTTGATTATCACCTCTTTATAAAACACGTTTTTATTTTAAATTAGTAATAGGTATGATTTCAAAGCAGCTGGCTTATCAGTATTTATCACACAGTCAGATAGTACCTTATGTTCACTTGTCATGATAGTACCTTAGAGGATGCTTTACGATTGATTTTTAGCCTATAGATTATTGTATCTTAATGAGTTGTACTTCCAGTTGTCCTGGAACTTGCTGTCGGATAAAGAAGGTACCTGCCAATATATGTTGGAGGCAAAACTGAGCATCTGATTCTTTATGGGTTTGGATGAAACTAATTAAAGAATTAAAATTATGTTTCTTCTTCTCTTCCCCCTCTCCCCACACAAAAGACTGAGAAGATTAACTTTCTCTGAAATAAATAAGTTCTGGAAAGTGATTGTTATTATTTATTCTTATGTAACTTAAGTAAAACTATTCTTACACTTTTCTAAAAGTCATTTGCTAATGATTTGATTAAAACCCATGACTCTCTAATCCAAATCAATTTTTAAGCATCATTTGAGGCAAGAAGTCTATAACTTTTGATCAGTACAGCTTAGTTACATAATGGAACAAGTAAATGAAATAAAAATTTGCAGCCTATAGCACAATTTCACTTTTTATGTTAGAAATAGAAAATTGTGAATAGAAGAATGGTCAAAAGTCAGGGGCAGAGAGGCTGGGGGTCTGTAGTTCATGGTCTGCTTACAAAATTAGGAGATATTGAATTACTTTCCCTTAGCTAATTTTCAGTAGCAGCCTTTCCCGTGCTATAATCAAAGTTGGAGAGCAGCATCTCTCCTAACAGTTCCAGCAGAAATGTCTGCTTAGTCTTAACCCTAAACAGTCTTGTTGATTAAGATCCTGCACAGTATTTTCTTAAATAATTAAACAATGCACAATCTGTCCACTTTTATATTTTACCTGAGTTATGCAAGAGGATGACAAGAGAAGTTGTGTGTCCCGTGTGGAGACATGAGCCTCCCCGGAGGCTGAGCAGGCTGCAGCCTCCGGGAGCTTCTGCCGTGGGGGCATGTTTGCAGAGCAGCACCAGCCGACAGCTGTGCCACCCTGTCCCTTCAGGGAGGAGCTAAGGATCTGGGCTTCCTCCTTTGTCACCTTGCCATTTCACAATTAATGAAGTCCATTTCAATAAGGATTTTATAACCTGCATTTTGGTCCAGACACATACAGTGTTTCCTCAGTTGTTTTTACATCTCATACTAGCATTTTTCACTTGAGCAATTTGTTGTCATGGTTTGCTGTGCTGTTCTGTCTTCCTTGGACATGTATGTGGAAGGTGGACATGCTTCAATATACTTTAATAAGAAGATATTACCTTGCTGAAAGTGTGATGTAAGACCAAGACCGATCCTGCTCATTTTAACTTGCTGGGGAATCACATTTTTGTTCCCCTGCAAAGGTAACAAGCAGAGTTCAGTAAGGTTATTTAATGTTGACAGGATGTTCTAACACTGCAGCCATGAAATTCAGCTCAAAAACTGCTATTAGTTTCCATTGTCTCTGAAACCAGGGAGCCAGAAACGAACAGGGGTATGATACTGAATGGGAGGAGGGAGTCAGTGAGAGGACTGCAGCAGACAGTGGGATTTCTGAGGAACAGGACTGCCAGAGGCAAAGAGAGCAGCTGGATTGGAAAGGCTGAAGCTGGGCTGGACAGTGGAGGGGGATCATGTCCTTTACCTGTGCAGCCTGGAAACCAGGGAGCAGTGGAGATTTTGGCTGCTGCTTTGCCCTTGGCTGGAGGAATGGGATCAAGACAGTGAAATCCAGGAGCCTATTGGTAACTTCTCTAAGCTGCAAAAAGGTCTGTGAGGGCCAAGAGAATGCATGTAGTTAAAGCTGGAGACCTCCTGTATGTCTTGATGGAAAGAGGAAAGACATGATGTGGGAAGGCCTACAGTGTTCATTTTGAGGATGTGAACTGCTGAAGTGCATGGGAGTGGCAGATCGTCTCCGAAATGGCATATCTGGATTGCTGTCTTCATTTGTGTCTTCTGTCTGGGAGCACAGTTACCCTGTAAGTTGCCTGTAAAGGTGAAAAGAAAAATCACACGTCTCCTGTAGCATATGTTAAAAAAAAAAAAAAAAAAAAAAAAAAAAGGTAGATAAGTCACAATTTTCTTACTATAATGTCAAGATATTATCAAATTGTCTGTTAAGAGGATACCCTTTAGCCTCCACCACAAAGACTCCAGTTACTTGTGAATGTTCTCATTTCCCTCTGTATGCGAAGGAAAGGGTAGTGATTTCTGTACCTTGGAAGATTTTAGTCCTTTCCTTCATATGCATTACCTATTTTCAGAAATGCCGGATCTGGTTTAACACGGGAGTTTACTTTCCTGGCCTTTTGGCCTTTTTGTGTTCTTGAGACTGGGTACAAGTTTTATTGCAATGAACTGAATTGTTTTTTTCTTCGAAGTCAGACATGAATAGCTTGGACTTCATTCACTCAGTGATGCAAGTGTAAGATGAAGAAGGAAGAAAAGTCAACAGACTTATGCCAGTGTGATCTAACAGAAGAGTTCCTTTATAATTAAAAAAAAAAAAAAAAAAAAAACAACAGGAAAGGTAAAATCTTCAGAATACTTGAAACAGCTCATGAAATACTGATGCGAGAAGAATGACAAGGCCAGGGCGTCTAGTGGAGTGTGAGGTTATGAGATGTGAAAGCTAGTCAGCTAACATTACCCTTTGGTTGACCACTTGGTATGGCGAACAAAAAGGTTAAAGGTTTCATGTTGTTTGCTCCTTCCCTCTTCCTTCTCAGAACAGTTGCGTCCCTTTTCTTGGCTTGATCAGCAGTAATCTCCTGACCTCATGAGGCATTTTCCCAGGAATTAAAGTCCCCTCCTTCTGTTCCCTGCGCTCATGCGTCCCATGGGATGGTGCTTCTCTCAGCAGCCTGACTTAATATCCCCCTCTGAGAAGAAGGGTGTGTCTTCTAAGGTCTTTTCACTGGAGTGGTAGGATTTTCTCTTTCCAGAGAGGAAACAATATTTGTGTTGGAGGATCTGCCAGGTGCTTGTCTCTGCTATGCTTTTAAAGGCTCTAAGCTTTTCCTAAGCCTCTCAAGGGTTACTGGGTCAGCTACGGCTTCTGCTTCCCGAGGAATTCATTGGTTGGTTTCAGTGCTAATGGTTCAAATCTGGTATAATGTACTAAGCCGGTGAAAGGCAGTGTGTTCTTCACTGCTTGCTTGTAACACAGGGCAGAAAAACATTTTCACAGGTTGCTTGAAAGAACACAGCTTTTTCACAAAATATCTTAGCGTTACCTTTTGTCGAGTTTAATACTTAATTTGATATTTAGGATAATAAATGTAGTTTGTAGACCCCAGATCCTTTTTCATACTGAATTCCTCTTTGTTGAGACTGTCATGTTACTGTACTACCATCATAACTTTGACATTTGATTGATTGCAAAATGTGGTTGACATTTGTGCTTTGATTGCACTGTTTACACTTTCTTTCGTTTTTACCTGCTCACCTATCATCACAAAACTTAAGAGAACTTGCCTATGTATAGACTTCTACTCCCTCTATCAAATTTGTATGGAAGACTGAGAACTTACTGGGTGAAGAGGTGATGGTGTATGGGATGGCTGGACAGGCGAGCACCAGAGCAGAGTCACATGCAGCCTCTGAATACGATGCTGTGAGTCTCATTCCCTTGGGCACCCAGTGTAAAACTCTCAGAAATGCTTTTCCTTTGCTGTGCTGATTTTCCATAATTCCAGTGATCCTCAATGTCAGAAGCAAAGAAAAATACAGTCTCGGTACGAAGTTCAGTGTAAAACCAATATCCTCTTATTCCTTCTGAATTCAGAAATCACTGTGCAGGCAAAAAAGAAGAAAAAGAGTGAGTAAATAGTACTAGTACTGGTAAATCAGAAAGGGTTGGGCTTCAGGGGATTTATGAGAACATTGAGTTACATGGCCGGAACACATTATACTGAGCTGGACTGTAAAAAAGAGGGAATATAATTGTTACTTCTGACTTAAACTGTGTTTATACCTCTTGCCTTTGACTTGTTACATAAAATCATAGAATCATAGAATGGTTTGGGTTGGAGGAACCTCAAAGATCATCTAGTTCCAACCCCCCTGCCATGGGCAGGGACACCCTCCACTACACCAGGTTGCCCAAAGCCTCATCCAGCCTGGCCTTGAACACTTCCAGGGATGGGGCATCCACAAGTTCTCTGGACAAACTGTTCCAGTGCCTCAGCACCCTCACAGTGAAAAATTTCTTCCTTAATGTTTAATCTAAATCTACCTTCTTTCAGTTTAAAGCCATTGCCCCTTGTCCTATTACTGCATGCCCTTGTAAAAAGTCCCTCTCCAGCTTTCCTGTAAGCCCCCTTTAAGTACTGGAAGGCTGCAATAAGATCATTCCGGAACTTTCTCTTCTCCAGGCTGAACAGCCTCAACTCTCTCAGCCTGTCTTCATAGGAGAGGTGCTCCAGCCCTTGGATCATCTTTGTGGCCCTCCTCTGGACTCACTCCAGCAGCTCCATGTCCTTCTTGTGTTGGATGAGAACATAAATGAGAATAAATAAAAGGAATCAATTTACAATTGTAACTGATGAGAAAAGTTACATGGTGTTTGTTTTCTACCTCCAATCGAAAAAGTGCAGACAACTGGAAAAGACAGGATTTATACTGGATTTTTTTTTTTTATTAGTTTTACACAGTGAAAAATGTCAAATCGACACATGGGGTGGCAGACTTGCTGTGCGACCAGCAGCTTCTTCTGGCCCTGGGAGCATAGCCAGGGGCCACATAGGGCTAGGCTTGCTAGGATTCAGTTGTTTTATATCCACCTGACTGCAGTGCTGCGGTTGAGGAGGATGTGGGGCATGACAAAAATGTCTAACTGAGGCCAGGCTACTGTCCATCAAAATACCTCAGCTACTTGGTAGCTGCATTTCATTGTGACACTTGAGTTTTTTGAAATTCTGGTCGCTTACCAGATTTTCTTCCTGTCTATGATCTCTGGGTCTAACACATTCACATTTTAGCAAGGAGGTCTGCCAAGCTACATAGAGCAGGCAGATAGTGAACAGTTTTGCACTATGGGTATGCTTATGACCTTCCTTTAATGCCTGGCACAATGGTTGAAGGTGATGGGAGTTGAAGTGCAGAGGGAAAAGGAGGAGGGGGAATAAATTTTAAAATATATTTTGAGCAATAGGCTCTGTCCTACCTTACTGACTGCTGTGCATTTGCCAACTGGGGAGAGCTCTGTAGTAACCACATCGGTGGTAAAGGTAAAGGCCAGGTCTATTGCTGCTTCTGCTAATGTTCTCCATGGGCAGTGCTGTGATGCAGGGCGGTACTAGCTCGTGATGGGGCTGCTTTCAGTGGCCCAGGGAGCTCAATCAGCTGCTGCTCAAAGACAAGTGACAGAACAGTGTCCCATAAATTTCTTTCCTAACACACTTTCGCAGCTTAAGCTGTCTCTCTTGTCTTTTCTTTGCCTTTTTATTTATTTATTTTTCCTCTGTGAGGGTTTTATCAGCCTGCAGAGTATTTTAAATGTCACATTTCTGGCGGATTTAAAAAGCTTTGGATCAGCAAGTTCTAGGACTTCCCTGCCTGGCCCATGGAGGCCAAGACATGGTTACCTGACCCTTCTGTGTTAGCTTCCCTGCAGCACATAATCCTGGAACAAAATGCTCTCCAGAGGACCACCTTGTTCACATCTCTTTTTGTTTTCCTTGCCTATTTCTTGGGAGTCTGGATGTTGAAATCACTGCACTTTCTGGTGGCTTTAGGATTGAGACCAGCCTGGCAATAGCAGATACCTGATGCTTTTCTTTCTGTGCATTAAGTTTTGCGGGTTAAATCTGGAGGCAGGGCTGAATACTAACGTTAACTTCTTGGTAATGTCCTTTGGCAAGCCAGGATGTTTGGCTATTTGTCTGGCTCCTCTGAGCGTCCATCTCCGGACATACTTCCCTCTTTGTTTCTGTCTTTTTCTGACCTTTCTGCTCATGGATACACGTGCCACCATCGTGGTCAGCTTCATTTGTTTCTCTTCCCTGCAAACACGCGCAGCCCCCTTACTGTGAGGGATCAAGGAGGGCTTTATGAGCCACTTTTCTACACTTTCTGTGTCTCAGTAAGTTGCTATCTGACCTGACCTACTATAGAGTGACATTTTCTCTCTGCGGGTTGCTCCCTGCGTGTCCCTGGAGAGGACTGTCTTTTCAGCATTAATCTAACCCTTTTCCTCACAGATTCAGGGATCTTGGCCTGTGCTTCTCACCAAGGCATGTGTCCTCCCACACCCATCAGCCTGTGTGGCAGCCTCCCACACGAGTCAGTGCTGTCCTTTACCCACAACCAACCTTAGTGCTGAAGGTTAATGTGCTACTTCTCCAATTGCAAAAGATGCTCAAGTGCCTCTACGTTTTTTTCTCTTCCTTTGCTGTTTTCCTGGATGTTCCCATAAACTGTACGTAGTTCTCCAGGTTACTTCCTTACAGTTTTATTTGCCCTAAACTTAGTCAGTAGTACTCTGGGGTTATTCCCGCACAAGCAGAAGTACTTTCTGGTGTAAACTGTACTGGTGTGAACTATGTCCTTTGGAGACATGTTTAAATATATCTAGAGCCTTTTGTTTGATAATTGAGGCAGCACATCGCTATTTCTCTCTGTTTCATAAAGTGGGCAAACATTTCATATATTAAAGAAAAGCTGGGAAACAGCTTAGTGCCACTGGTGGCATCCGGAACTCTTGCATGAGATCCTTTCTTTCCCATATCTTCTCTCCAAGCTGTCATACCACCTAGAAGTTAAGTCTGTCAGTAGAGTCACTTGTAGCATCTCGTGATCTGGGTTGTCTAAAGTGCTGTACAATATCTAGGCATTTGGCCTGTGTGCCATCTCACTCCTCCCCAGAAGATAATGCACCACATTCACTCCCTGAGGTACCTATGATTGCAGCTCCTTCCTTCTCTCCTGGGTTTCTTATTCTAGAGCTGCAACTGCTGTGCGTTGTCATGGTCTGAACTGTGCTACGGCTGCAGCAAAGAAACCTCGGTCACCTCTCCATGTAGGAGCAATCTGCCTGCACATGAGGGCTTCCCTCTCCTTGCTTGTGACTCAGTTCCTTTGCCATGGTCCTGTCTTGTCCCTCTTACCATGATGACAGGAACAAACCAAAAATATTTCTTGCTTAAATCTGAGCCTGAAATTTGCTCAAAACTCCCTAAACTACTTAAAACTAGAGCGATGAACTTCATGAAATTGAGAAAACTTGAAATAAGAAAGGCGATTTCTGCCCTGAGTAGGGATGACGAGGGAAGGGCTGTGGATGTAGTTTTCCTTGACCTCAGTAAAGCCTTTGATACAGTTTCTCATAGTGTTCTGGTTGAGAAAATGATAACTGCTGGCCTGGATAGGCACACCCTCCTTTGGGTTAAAAACTGGCTGGATGGCCGGGCCCAAAGAGTGGTGGTAAATGGGGCTAAATCCGGCTGGAGGCCGGTCACCAGTGGGGTTCCCCAGCGCTCAGTGCTGGGTCCAGTTCTGTTTAACATCTTTATCAATGACCTGGATGAGGGGATTGAATGTACCCTCAGTAAATTTGCGGACGACACCAAGCTGGGAGGCTGTGTCGATCTGCTCGAGGGTAGGGAGGCCCTTCAGAGGGATTTGAACAGACTGGATCGTTGGGCTGAGGCCAATGGCATGAGCTTTAATAAGGCCAAGTGCAGAGTCCTTCACTTGGGGTACAAAAACCCCAAGCATCGCTATAGGCTCGGGGAAGAGTGGCTGGAGAGCTGCCTGGCGGAGAAGGACCTGGGGGTGTTGGTTGACTACCGGCTTGATATGAGCCAGCAGTGTGCCCAGGTGGCCAAAAAGGCCAATTGGATACTGGCGTGTATCAAGAACAGTGTGACCAGCAGGAGCAGGGAAGTGATCCTGCCCCTGTACTCGGCACTGGTGAGGCCGCACCTGGAATATTGTGTCCAGTTTTGGGCCCCTCGCTTTAAGAGAGATATTGAGCTCCTGGAGCGAGTCCAAAGAAAGGCGACTAAACTGGTCAAGGGGCTGGAAAATAAAACTTATGAGGAGCGGCTGAGGGAGTTGGGGCTGTTTAGCCTGGAGAAGAGGAGGCTGAGGGGAGATCTGATTACGGCCTACAAATACTTGAGAAGGGATGGTGGGGAGGTAGGGGAAGGGCTCTTTCCATTAGTGATGGGTGATAGAACAAGAGGAAATGGGTATAAGCTTAGTCGGGGCAGATTCAGGTTGGATGTTAGGAAGTATTTCTTCTCTGAAAGGGTTGTCAGCCACTGGAATAGGCTGCCCAGGGAGGTGGTTGAGTCCCCATCCCTGGATGTGTTTAAGAATAGAGTGGATGATCTACTTGAGGATATGGTTTAATGGGGATTAGGGATGGTTGGACTGGATGATCTCTAAGGTCTTTTCCAACCTAGAAATCTATGAATCTATAATCTTTTCTTTAAGGCTTGTTTTCTGCCCAGCAACTTAAGAACTTTTGCAGTTGAAATAAACTCCATCTTGCCTCTTTTAGAATCCAAGAAAAAAAGAATCTTTCCTTCTGTCACTCTGGGTCTAGTCTTTTTTTATGTTTCTCTCCTTGCCTGCATATTGCCATTGTGAGCTGCATATGAATGCTTTTATGAATTTTAATATATATAGCACTTAGATCCTACATCGATAAACACATGAGAAGTTCATAAAGTACCAGAAAATGGTAATAAACTAGCCGAATATACATGTACATAGAACCTGTCTGTTTGTTTTAGGGACAAAAAGTAGGTAAAAAGTAATTCATTAGAAATATCTCTGTTCATGGAACACAATAGTGTGAGAGGTGCAAGAGAGAACAAATTAGTTGTGCTGGTGACTCCGTGAAGTCCAGCATGAGTTTGACCAAGCAAGTGGAAGTAGTGAAACAGAGAGAGAGTTTGAGTGTTGTGTGAATGTTAAATTCTAGAGGCCAGGTTGATGTCATCTTTCTGGGTTTTTTTCTTGTTCTTTTTTATCTATTTATTTTTTACATATTTAAGTAGTGTCATGCTTTTGACATAATAGCTGACAAAGACTGGTGATAAAGTCTAAAATTAAATGACTTTAATAAGATAGACATATTTTATTTTTTGAAGTAAACTTATGTAAATGGGAAAGAGCTCACACAGTGAAATAAAATTAAGGCTTAAAGGGATTTCAAGGCATTCCCAAGAAGTCTGTTCTACAGCAACTCAGGGATGAGTTGTACCTAAGCAATTTCTTACAGGTATTTGTATAACTTATTCTTAAAACCTCTGGCAGTTAGGAAATAATTAGTATTTCTGTGTTCTCCCTGCTGTTTTCTACACCTCTGATCATCGTTGCTGTTCTGTGTAAACCATTTCTCTTCTTCCTACACCCTCTTGAAGCGCCATGCCTGAGATGGTGCAGCACATGCTGGGTGAGGCCCCACCCCTCTCAAATTGTGTGGAAAGATTGTTTTTGGGCCTTGTGGGCTGTATTCTTGCCGGATCATCTTCCATGGGGTACTGTCTTTCACACATGTATGACAGTCATGTCTAATTGTCATCCAGTCCTTAAATCCTGTCATTAGGACAACCATCGGGACAGTTAAATGTTTCTTACTTACGGAGTTGATGAGGGCTCTCTGGTTACCTGCAGCTTTCCTGATTAAATTGTGCTCTATTTTTCTTTTGGATCGTTCTTCCGGTTTAGAAAGACAGTTTTGAAGTTGTCTTACTTTCTTCCACATTTATATTTTCTCCCAGTTCGGTATGATTTGTAAATTTAAGAAGGACATTCTGTATCCCATCATTCAAATAGTTAATGGAAATACTGAATAGAAATCGACAAGGGATACAAAGCTTCGGAAAATCAATTAATCCATCTTCTGTGTTTGATAGCAAACTACCGTTAACTTTTCCAATCCACTGTGCAGTCCTCTTATTTCAGCAATATTTTTAAAGCTTGCTTGAGAGACTGGTAGAGGATCAAAGCTCAGAGCATCAGTCAGCCCAGCAGAGAGAGGGTTCTCTGCTGTGTGTGTATTCTCCTATAGAAAGAAGTGAGGACTGTGTGACATAATTTGTTACAGAGGTTTTCCTTGTTACCTTCTCCTTCCTCTGCATAAGCTTTTTATTTTAATTATATTTTTCTAGACACCAAGGTTAGCTCGACTGTTCTTCCGTTTATCGTAGTCCTTTTTCCTCACTCATTATGGCTCAAAGATCACCAGAGCAATATATGCTGTAGCTGGACTTTTATTAAACCTCTGTCTCACCTGTGCTTTTCTTTCTCTAGCCTTAGTTTTTACCCCTTCATCATCAGGATAGTTTTCTGGGATTTTTTTTTTTTTTTTTTTTTTTTGTCCTTTAAATGTGCAGTAATAGTGAACTTTTTAAACATTGAAGACTGAACCAAATACACATGGTATTTCTGCATTGTCAGGAACATACAGTTTTAGATTTTTCCTTTGGGTGAGAGAACTTTTATCTTGATCTGCTTTTTGCTATTAATATACATTAACAACAGAAGGAAAAAATATTTTTAATATAGCTAACTAATTGTATATAATTTTATATTGCTTTTTTTCCCCCCGTATTTGTTAGTTCTGTTGTATTCATATTAATTTCACTTTAGTACTCTTTCTTAAATTTCAGGTTATGTACTTTCTGTCTTTTTTTTCATATAGGTTAGTTTGTGCTTGTGCCCTTAATATCATTTCACTGAGGACCTGTCACTTTCCTGAACTAATTTTTTCCATGAGAACTGCTTCCCATGGGAAGCAGTTATACTTGAGAATACACTGAAAGTATATTAAAATCTCCTTTCCCAGAGACCATTGCATTCATTCTCTTGTTATCACTCTTTCCTCACTGTTGGTGAGTTTTTCCATTTCATGAGTACTTGCCTGTTTCCACTTCCATGTTCTTAAACAGTTTCTACCAATTGGTTAGAAATAAACCTAGAAGAGACCCTTTTATTTTGTTTTCCCTACTTGTGGTTTCCAGCACATTAAAGGTGTTACGCTCATCCTGCTTGGCTCCATTCTCAGCCAATGTTTACATAGTTTAAATATGCCATTTAGACAATGACCTCTCTGTATATGATTGGCAGTTATTCAAGTAAACCCCTTATCACCTTCTCCAGGCTTGGTCGCTTACGACATGTGTCGTTTCCCTTCCTTGGCGCTTCCCCTTAATTTTATCCTTAAATCAGAGGCTTTCAATAGTCTGTCTCACAGCACATTCTGAACCTTAGAGAAGATCTACGTGTTTGTTATGGTAGGCAACGTCCTTCTTTTCCTTTCCAGAAAATGCTATCTCCTTCATGTAAATCTAATTACGCAAATTATCACACAACTCTGTTGTGTTAATTAAGCCACAATTCTTGTTATGCAGTGGATTCCAGTTCCTTTCAGTTACCATATTGGTGAGAACACAAAGTGACAACAAAAAATTTGTGTAAATTATTTAGTGATATGTAAACAGATGAGTGAGTTGTCTTCAGTTTTTAAGAAATGAAAGGATGATGATTAATTAGGTACATAATCTGTATTGTTTCATGTGAAACCAACCTTTATTATACCCGTCACGATATCATGTGCTATATTAAATGAGTTATTTTACAAAAAATATTTTAAAACTTAAGCTAATGTTGCATTAAATTAATATAAAAATTACAAAGCTGCTTAAAGTTAATATTGTTTGTATTTATTCATTTTAAGTAGTCTTTATTCCCATTATGCAGAAAATTATTAATTTTAGATTAAAAACCAGTAAAACATGCTTTTATCTTCCAATATCTGACTCGAACAAAGTCGTAAAAACAAGTACTAATAATCTCGAATTTGATACTAGTTAAGCAATCTAAAAAGTTATTTACACAAACAAAGAAGAGTATTTCTTTGGGATGAAATACAAATATAAAACAAGATTAAAATATATTATTTTAATAATAAATACTGATTTTATACTCGATTCTTCATGTCTTGTAAACAGGTTTTATTCACAAAAATAGAATGTTTTAACAGCATTTCAGCTTAATATTCTATTTTAAAGCTTCACTTCAGTCTCTTAACTTCTTTAAGTAAATATGGAAATAGAGTATAGCTATTAATAAAATTCATTTAAATTAAAAATAAATAAATAAAAAGCAGAATTTTACCGTCTGTTTTCCTGTATCTGCCGTATCACTTTGTGCGCATGAGTTATACCATAGTGGCCATTTAGAACCTTTTGGTTGACTACCAGCAATTCAAAAAGTATCGCAGATTTCCTTGGAGAATAGCCATGGATGTTATATAATTTTGACACTAGAGGGAGGAATTTTAAAATTGTTCTTTTTGAAGCTTTCAAGTACGCAGGGGTTTCCATGCTTATTAGCAAGCCGTACTTGCTGTCCCCTAATTCTTTGTGTTGCGTGGGAATGGCATTGGTGCACGAAGTGTGTTGAGGCAGACTTACATGCACAAGGCTGTGTCACCAGATCCGTTCTTGATGATGTACATCAACTCTTTATAGAGAAAGGTACTTTGGGAGAAAAAAAGAAAAAAAGGGGAGGGGAGGGTGAGAGGAAAAAAGAGTAAGGGGAGACTGCCATTGGCCAGCTGCAGAAGTAAGTGATGGGGGCCCTTGGTGAGTGTCCTCGTTCCCCTCTGAGTGTTCTCACCGCTATGGTATCTGGCGATGACAAAGAAACTAAATTTTGGGTTTCTCTAATATAAACTAAGCCCTACAATACAAAGGGCAAGGCTGTTTCGGGGTTAGAGAAGGGGTGATTCTCCTGCCAATGGCAGTCACTTCCCAGGAGAACCTGTTGCAACAACATGCAGGTTAAGGCATGTTAGGGCCTATTGAGCGTGTAAATGACAGCTGCTTATGAATAAGATGCTCGTACACACAATACCTGTTGTCTGTGGCTAAAACAACTGCACGTGGATAGGCAGCTGGGTCATGCAGGGTATTGTATTGTGCGGGTTAATTCCCAGGTAGGACTGAGTGTGGACTGTTCCGCTTGCTTTGGTTCAGTCTAAGGAACTACATCCCTGCATATGCAGAGAAAATTCAGTCCACTGAGCCAAAGAAAGCAGAGTACAGGTCTAGAAGCTCGAATTAGAATTCTTACTGCTGCTTTGCGTTTTGATGCAGTGTCTTTTTTTTTGGTGCAAAAAGCAAATTGTTGCAATTCCGTGTTACTTTATTTCATGCTTTTGTAATAACTCTTGCTTCATATAATCTGGAATTAAACCTTAGCAGTTCTTCAGCTATAATAAGAGTAAGGTTTATTGCCAGCTAGTGTTTCATCTGCTGGCTTGATGACTAGCTGTGCACCAGCTGTATAATATATTCTGTAAGGATATCATCATCACAGCGCTTCACTCCTGCATTTCGTACACCCACCAGGAAACCTGTTTTATCTTGCACTCCGAGCAAGGAATCCAAACGAGATGTTTTCAGGAAAAGTAAATAAGAATATTAGGAAATACTAAAGAGAAGTAATTTTTTTTCTAGTACGTTACTGTGAGGGAGTATTTTTGAACAGAACCAGGATGAGAAGTCTCATAAATCTTTAGGCCCTGATTGTGGACTGCTCTTGGCACAGCTCAGATGAAGCATGGCCCAAACCCTGGCTTTTAGCCACTCTTATGTTGGCTTCTCCCTGCATGGTTCTGGCTGGTTCCTGGCTTGTCAGAGAAGCCCTAGTGCTGCTCTAACTTAATTCTAAATCTTTGGAGGATTATTCTGGCAAAAAAAAAGGATTTCCAGAACACATGGGCAAGGCCGTGGCTTTTCCCATAACGGGGCAGTGTAACAGCAGCTCTGCTGGTGCTAAACTTCCTGGGAGCTCCTCCATGCAAAGAGAAGGGGAAGGGGTAAGTGCTCACCGGCTTCCCAGATGTGCACAGCCACAGCAGTGGCCAGGCTGAGAACTCAAGATGTGCAGTTTTGCCCAAAGGGCAAAAGGAGGATTGCAGTATTTATAGGAGGATTATAATAGATAAAACTAGTGACATTTATTTATTTTTCTTTTGTTTGTCATTCTGCAAAAATTAGGATCTCTAACCTAGTGTTTTATATGCTTTGCATCAGCTTGAAGTTAATTTTATCTAAAAAAAAAAGAAAATTTCCAATAAAACTACATGTTTCTGATTAGCTTTGCTTTAAATAGCTCTAGTTCCCAAGTCTCATAGTTGTTCTCCTTTCAGCAAATATTTGAGACAAGCACAGCCAACCTGTGTCTCAGCTCTAGTGCTATTCCTCTTACGGAGTATTAAACCATTTGCAGTCTGTTAAATTCTACAGTTGAAGTTGCAAGGAGTTTTTGGCAGTGAATATAAGGATTTCAGTTGTACTGATGGTGTATGAAAATGTCAGCATGACACTAGAAATTTATTGTTTAAGGGATCTTTTTGTTGTTCGTTTTATTTAAACATAGAAAATTGCACATACACACACAAAATTAAACTAAAAAAAACTCTTAACTAAGTGTAGAGTATCAAGTGCTACAAAAGTAGAAAATGAAAGATGTAAGGTGGTTTGTGCTAGCTTAACTTTCCTTCCTGTGCGGGTATGTAATGCTATAGTTTTTACTGTATAGTCTGATTTTGTCTATCAAGTAGCTGTTGATTATTTGGTTTCCCCTTTCTTCTTCTCTTTCTTGCCCAGTATTCTATTTATTGCATATTAAGAAGAGAGAAGTATTCACTTCTCTAATGATCTCTTGTTTTTGTGGGGCCTTGTGCAGGAGTTACCTGAATGCTGTGTGAGCATCAATTTGTCTTTATAGTATTGCAGCTGGGCAGCTAAATCACAGATTGAGATCAAAAATTTCCATTAACATTGAGTGACAAATTTAAGAAACCTGTCATTCATAGCACTGAGTTGTGGGTAGGGTTTGATATGCCTGGATAACTAGGAATTGGTGCTTTATTTCCCTGCTTGGGGGACAGAGAGAGAGGCAGAAGGTGATTCATGCCATTTTAAAAGAAATCATCACTTAGGGACTGCTTGCCTTTCTCTGTTGAACTGGTTGAGCCTAACTCTTTGATGGCAAAAGTTAATCCATCAGAGCAGCATAGAATACTATAGATAGCTCGTTGTGTTTCACACATTCTTGATCTGTCCCAAGGGGAGATCCATCCTGCATGCAAGTAAGGTATAGCACTGGGGTGGGGGAGAATGTACGATTATGAAGTTAATGGTTGTACTGTAATACTGTAAATAGGGGGCTAAATTAAAGATACCACTATTTCCCTAAGTTAAAGGTACCTCCGTTTCACTTTTCCTAAGTCTGAGATGTTTAACTTTCAACTTTAATATATGTTCTTTTAGCATAGCTTTAAATGTATGTACTATGCGTTATAATTTCTGTAATCTGTATCTAGACTGTAGATTCCATTTGAATTTACATATGAGAAGTATCTCAGAGAGTGCAAGACCTACAGAAACAACAGGTACTCACTTGAAGAGTAGGATAACATGAGCTTTGGCCATAAAATGTAATCTTGTGAAAGGAGCAGGCACATTGAATAAGATGTAGTATTTACCATGTGCTGAAATAACTTCTCAGTTTTTGTTCAGTGTCTTAGCTAAAAGCTAATATAACATTTGACTTTTCAAACTCCAAAATATCATTCTTGGAATATATTCATATAACTCCTGGAAATACAGCAGTCTAGCTAAAAAATGTATGTTTCTAATAAGGGAAGAATTTTTCAGCAGAGTTTCTTGAAAAACACATGCTTAACATATTATGTAAAAGTGAAACATTTTAACAACATTAACCTTTGGCTCTAGCAGTCATAGAGACTTGCTGATCCAGTTGAAAAAATGAAGTGCAAAATTATTTAAATATTGGAACTAGCAATAGAATTGCAGGCATAATACCGAATTACGACACCTTTTCAATCATGTGCCTTTTTTTCAGAAGCTTTTGATAATAGTATCTTAATTTTTAAGCAACCATTGCATTGTTGATTTATTTACTGTTTACTTTAGCTTGCTGTGTCACAGATTTGTGCTTTTCCTGGAGAATTTTTGTTTGTGAAAAGCCTGAAAATGTTACTGCAGATCTTTTCTCTATGTAAACCTCAATTTAGCCCAAAAGTGAAGATCTACTAAAATGCTGTCTCATAAACTTGAAATGTCTCATAAGCATAAAATGTCCTCACTTGTGACATTGAAAAAAAGAACTTGAAATCCCAGCACAGTATTTTTATTGCAAACGACAGTTTTCATCTGTTGGCTTTTTCTGCCAGAATAAGCATGTTTTCAGAGGCACAAACAGACTTCTTCAGCTGTGCCTGTTTCCAGTTGTTCCTGTTAACTCCCCAAGTGGGTGGTACCGAAGAGCCACCTTCCTGGCACACTTGCATGCAGACAGCACCCGGCCACCGATGAGTTTTGGCATTATGCTCTAATAAAAAAAGACCCCGCTCATATGAGAAAGCTCCGTGTGCGTCACTAAAGCTATTTCAGTCCTTGCTGCCTCCTGAGCTGAATGTAAACCGACATTGGTGACTCTCTATTCAAATATGATTTCGTAAAAGGAAGTAGGAAGCATGACTTTCAAGCTGTCTGTGAAGATGAGCTAAAATAGTAACAGAAGTATCTCTAGAGAGTACAAGAGGACAAAAAAATTCTCTTAAGCTTACCTGTTGTTAAGAAAAAATGGATCTGGCAGACTCTCTTTTGTACCAGCTGGATGTGTTAAATTTTCCTTTTTTTCTTTAACATTGAGAGTAGGCATTGCTCTAGCAGGGATACCAAGGAACTGGAAGGACTCAGAGATTTCTTCAGCGAATTTTACTGATGGGCCTCAATCCTAAGGAGAATCACAATAGCTGAGTTTCTGCACAGCGATGCTTAGAGCCTGCTTAGAGAGCCCAAGCAGAAGGCTGATGCGACAGTGGCTTGTGTAATGGGCACGTGTCCTTCCTGGCTGCTCTTGCAGGAGGGTGCACGTTGGTGTCAGGTGCCACAGAGCAGCGGGTGTGACATTTCCTATGCAAGAATTTGGTGAGCCAGCCCTTTGGAAGGTTGCAGTGCAAGCATTGGTAATGGCTGGGCATGGTTCACATTGTCTTACTTTTGGAAATCGGTGGTAGAATGTACTCAGATCAAATAATTTCTCAGTGCCTTAGTATTGAAGTTTGACTCCAGAACTACATGTTCTGGCTGACCACTTCTCTCTCAGATTCCTCAGGAGAGATCCATGCTATCAAAAGACTTAGTAATTCAGAAGAATTCGAATCTCATTATACCATTGTTGTACTCAAGCTGCTACTTATTAACTACTATTTTATTGTGTTTTGTTCTCCCAGTGTACTTTTGTTTTTCAGCTCCTTCACTTTGTTGGAAGTGCTGAGTACAGCACCTTGCACAGGGAGGCATTAATCCCAGATTTGAACCTCAGACATCAGATGCTTATGAGGGCAGTGCTGTCTCCTGTTGGAAAGTAATACAACTTCTGTCTTAACCTGAAGTAATAGTATATGCTACACACACACATACACAAAACCCCATGCTAGTGGTTAAAAAAACCCCTCCTTTTAGTCCACTTACAATTAAAACTGGAAATTGGTGATTTCCACTTGTAATAACACTTCATTTTCCTTGTACTGGAGTATAAAACCCTGTATTTGTTATCTGCTATATATTTTTATGTCTCTCAGTTGTAGATGTATGAGTAAACCATAGTTCCTGTATGGTTTCTTACTATGAGGGTGCTCAAATACTGAAGCAGGATGCACAGAGACGTTGTGGTTTCTGCCCTTGGAGGTGATCAAGATTCGCCTGGACACAGCCCTGAGCAACCTGATCTAACCAGACCTGCTTTGGGCACGGGTTGGACTAGGTGACACTGGAGGCCCCTTCCAACCTCAGTTATTCTGTGGTTCTGTCTTGCTACCAGACTTTTGATACTTACACCCATGCCAATAAAAGAAGGACTGATCTTTGCTGAGAAGTCGTATCATTGATCACTACTTTTAGTGATAGTGGGCATGCTCTCATTTTCTATTGGGACATGCGTGAATTGTTGTTGCTTCCTTAATGATGAGATTGCTGAGCAGAAGCTAGCCATGTTAGAGATTGGATAATTACTTAGCTCTAATGATGCTCTAGCAATAATCAGCATTTAGGACTTAAATTTCCTGTCCATTGTTTGTGTATTCAGGTGAGTTTGATTTTTGTTTCTTGTGTAACAGATGTATAAATTAGTGAACAAAATGAAAACTTTAAAATAGTAAATTTATTATTTTAATTTTTCCATTCTTGAGCTGCTTTTGTGACAGTATATATTTCATAACATTGTAAGCTTCTTTAAAATAATTATGAAAGTCATGTAATTCTGTAAAACTTCTAGGTTTTGAACTGCTTTTGCTTTATAGATTTGACTCTTGGTCAGCAGCAGGGCAGAGTAAAGTGACGTATTTTAAGATGGCAGTTACCAGGCTGTCACATTGCTATTGATCTTTGTCCTAAATGAGGTATTAATATTGCTTATGGTCCACACACTATGTACAGGGCTGTGGAAACAGTGTCAAAAATAGGTCATCGTCTGACAAATGTACTCCCTACCAAGACTACTGATGAAAAGTTTAGTAGCAGTATCATCTTTCCTCAGCTGAAAAAAATTGTGTGGTGTTTTAAATTTTCATGAGTGCAAACCTGGTAGTGTTTCGAGAGAGACCCATTATAGTCATTACCAAAGTGAAAAATAATTCCTTGCTTCCAAGATAAGGTTACAGGCAGCTATGAAAAGTGGATATGATGAAGGATGCGTAGCATTATTTAGAAATAGTGAGAGAGGAGACTTGCTTTGAAACAAATTTTCCAAACTTTAACCCAGATCCAAACTTCAACCAGCAATTTGTCAAAATGATAACTGAATTAATTTTCTGAGTCAGTGTTTGCCTTAGCTGGCATTGCCTTCGTAAAAGATGCATTCTGATCAGCATTCTGGTTTTATTTAAGCTGGTGTAAGTTCAGTGTACCTCTGCTCTGGGAATGATGTAATAGAGTGAGAAATGAGATGGATCGGAGACCTTACATCCTTGTCACATACTGCTGAAGAAAGTAAAGGCAGCCTTAAGCCTTGCTTGTGCTTCTATAGGTCTAGAGTCATTGCTTCACATAAGACAACTTCAGGTGTAAATGAAAATGGTTTGGAGAATGCTCTAATCTGGTTTTGTACATTCTGGTAGTGGATGGGGAATAGAGATACCTCGGTTATCAAACGACATTCCCAAAATTAGTGGTCGTGAGGGAGATGACCTGTTCTGTGAGCAAATTCTGTGTCAGAAAATTTACCTCTTGGGTGGGATCCCCAGAGGCTGCATGCACTGGGTTTATGGCTCAGCATAGAAAATTTGAAATGAGTTACAGGGGAAAAAAAAAGGTCCTGTCATGTTTTAAGTACAGTACTACAAAACAGATTGTATTACTTTGTTCTGTTATTGGGTGAAATATTTCTCAAATACGAATTCAGTCAAGCAGGTGCAAACTCGTTTAAACTGACAAATTGACTGAGACAGATACAATGTGCAAATGCTCGTGTATGCATTGAATACAACTTAGTCATAAAACAAGGGTGAGGGAATATAAGCAGCAGAGTATAATAATACTATAAATAGTATTGACTTAGTAGTGAGAGTTGGCATGAGGATGTATAAAGTGAACATAACTTGTGAACCAAAAGGAAGATGTGAGATCCAGATGGAAAAAGAGAAAATTAAGTAAGGTCTCCCTAGTCCCACTTTAATTTATGTTTGTTACCAAAAGTCTACAGCCAAAGTTGGTTTAACAGTTGATGAATATGTTTTCATTGATTTATATTCTCAGTTTAAATCAGAAGCTGAAATTGGTTCATGAAGAACCCCTCTCCAGCGTGTGTTTTCTGTTGCCCTGACAGTACAGATGATAATAATGTTCATGGTCTGGTTATTGTTCTCCATGTGGGGTTGTTTGGTCTGTTGAGTGTTGTATTTTTTACAAGGGAAAGAAGGAAAACAAGGTGGAAAGGTTCATTCTGAAGATAAGTGAACTTTTTCAGACTGCGTTATTTCTCTTGAGAGAGATGAAATGTTAAACTGTTTAACATCTGGGAGCATCTGTCCTTGCAGTCCAGCCTGTGGATTAACTGAGTGCTGAACTAACATCACGTTTTCGTGGAGATTTAGAGAACGAACAGAGAGTGCTTAACTGTTTTGACTCATTCTAATTTTAGAACTGGAGAATATGTAAGCAAATGCTAGCTATATTTTAAAATATACATATGCGTATGTTGAAAAAAAAAGATAATTTTACATAAGGCCTTAATTATGTAACAACTGGATTTTTTTTTTTTAGTTCAAGACAATGTAGTTCGAGAAAAGAAAAAGTAGTTAATTTGACAGTTCTATGAAACTGAGAATTATTTATTTCTGTAAAAAGGCTAGCATTCATAATTAGTATCAAATATTCAATTAGATTAATTATTGTAGTCTACTCCCATGGTAATTCCGTCTCCCTTTCTGCCAGTATGACAAGTATGTAAAATGGGACATGCCGTTTCTGTGAATATCTGTAGCTCAATGTTCTGCTTTGTTTTTCTACTCACAGTTTTACATTAATTTTTCAATAGCAGAAAATTACAGAAGATTTTTTTTTTTTACCTGCTACTTATCTTTCATGTTAAGGTAGTTCTGGAGTAGTCATTTTTCTCTTTTTTTTTTTTTGAGTAGTCAGGCGTTGCCCTCTAATAGGAAATTTTAGGTCACTTAAAAGTATGTCAAGGACATTAACTTGCTGAAGATGTCTGTTTGTTGCAATGCCGCAGAGATTTTAAAGTCTTTAGTCAGCCTAAAATCTTCCATCGACTGTTACTGTTAGGAATAAGTCACAATACTCTGTTGAGCGTTTTGTATGTTCGCTAGAGTATATAGCAAATGTGAGAATGGATAAGCAAGCATGTTATCTCCTCTATCAGTGTTTGGCAAAGATTGGTCCTTAATATTTCCATTCTTATTCTGAGATAACATTTCTCCAATGACACTTTACTATGCTTTACAAAAAGATCATTCTTAATAACAATGAATGATTTATTCTATGCCGTACTATTTAATGATGAAGTATTATTTAGAAGATTTGACAATTTAATGCTTATTCATATCTATATTTTCAGTATTGAAATGAGGAATAGCATAGAAAGCATCAACTCAGTCTGTAATTTTTAAATTCAGGAAAGTTATGGGGTTTTGCATGAATGTTAAAACCCAGTAATTTATGTTATCTTTTATTTTTAAGAAAGATGCATTATATCACTGAATTCAGTGCCCGTGTGACTACTTTTTTTCTTTATGATAAGCCTAGTTCTATAGTAGTTAGCTATCTTCTGTGTAGGGTAACTGAGCGCTGGTAACAACTGCCAGCTCTGTAGATGAGTTGAATCAGACACACATTTGAGCTGCTAGAAAGTGGACATACCCATGTTGCATCAACACTGCCAGGTTTTTAAGTTGATGTGGAGGAATCACCAAATTTTATTTTTTGAATGATCATTCTCATAAATGCCCATTTTCATAAATGTAATCATGAATGCATAATCGTGTCTCGATGCCCTTGTAGCAGTTCATCTGTGTAATGACAAGGTGCCCTTATTAAGGGCTCATTAAGGGTTATGTGTGCCTAGCATTTATGTACCTTTCTCGCGTACTGGAGTCCAGAAATTTGTTTTAGGTGCTGTCGTGGGTTAGGCTGAGTCTGGCAACCAAACCCACGCAGCTCTCCCAGTCCAGTAAAATGGAGAGGAGAGAAAAATGTAATAAAAGAGCTGAGGATCGAGACAGGAACAGAGGAGCACCCACCAACCACGGTCCCGGGCAAAAGAGGCTTTTTCTTAATGCAAAACTATTTATTAACAGCTACCTAGAAAGAGAAAAGCACACAAAAACGGTTACTTAAGAGAATAACAAGAAAACAAGGCCAGGTCTTAAAAACAACACCACTCCCCCCCTCTTTGCCTCTTCTTCCCGGCTCTACCTCCTCCCCCCAGCGGCGAAAGGGGGGCAGGGAATGGGGGAGTGCAGGTCAGTTCATTCCAAGTTGTTACTGCCGCTTCTCTTAAAGGAAAAGGAGTCCTTACACCATTGTCCCTTGCTCCAGTGGATCCCCTACTCACGGCGAAAGCGTGAATCCTGCCCGCTGGGGGGCAAATCCTTACCCCATCGGATTTGCCCCAAGTGCGGGCTTTACCAGTCCTGGGCTTTTAAGGAGCCGCAGCCACTCGCTCTGGCGTGCGTCATCAACAAACTTTAAATGTGCTCCGGCGTGAGTCGTCATGTCGACCTTAAATGCGTCTCCGTACAGACTCTGAATGCGTAAAATGTGTCTCTACCTGTGCCCATGATTCACAATAGTCTCAGGCTTAGGCATCTCTTCCCGACGTGGGTCATCCACTGGTTGCGAGTGGGTCTCTGCTTGCTCCACCGAGGACTTGTTTGCAAAGGGGCCGCTGGCAAGGGGCACTCAGCCGCGGCACACGTTGTTCCGTTCCATCTTCACTGACCTCTTATCTGTGTGGCCGTTTCTCTGAGATTTCAGTCCTGTCTGGGTGAACTCGGCCCGGTGGGCGCCCCGGCAGCGGGGCTCTCCCCGAGTTCCCCAAGCGGCTCCGCCGCCGCCATCCTCGACGGAGCGGGCCCGGCCCGGCCCAGCCCAGGCCGCCGGCCCGGCCGGGAGCTGGGAGCGGGGGCCGTGCCCCCCTCTCCCCTCTCCTCGCTCCTGGGCACAGGCACACACCTTTCCGGTTCCTTTGTCCGACGTAAATAGGGCAATTCGCAGAGGCGCCGATTGGCTCAAGCCCCGAGGGGGACGGGAGTCCGGTCTGATGGGCAGCTTCTGCCACCCGGACCTCCCCCCCCACTTCAAACCATAACAGGTGCCTAAACTCCTTTTCCAGCACACTGGAAGAGTTCAAGGTATGAGAAAGATGCCCAACACATTGAGTTAAGCCAGCTATTAGTTTTTGATTGTATTTTTTATATATATAAAAAAATTGTGGCTGTCATTTTCTAACATAGAATGGTAGATAGTAAGAACATCTAGTAAACTCGTCTAAACCAACTCCTCCTTGATACGTATTTTTCTCCATATTTTTGCTGTCAATGGATGAATTTGATCCACTTACCAGTTACGTCTATGTACTTTTAAAATATTATTTCTGATTTGAACTTTTTTGTGTTGGACAGTGTAAATATAATCAAGTTGTTTATATAACCTATATCTATTGAGTAACATCTCCGGGATATTCTATACAGCAAAAGGATTTTCCTTGTTGAAAGAAAAGAGACACTTTAACAATTACTGTTTATTTTATTATTGAATTTCACATAGTACTCTTAATTTGTTAATTTGGTTTTTTTTTTTCTAGAACAGAGACCTGGAAAGAAAAGCAATTGGCTATTTGCAATATTCTAATTGTGGCTAAACACCAAGACAGACATTGAACTCTTGGGATGTGTTATTTCAACTCGTAGATATATTCAGCTGTATTTAATTTTGTAGTCTGCCATAGGCTTTCCAGTTTAAACAAGTGCGTGTTTAAATGGTACCAGTTTCAGTCTTTAGAGCCCTTCTACTCAACCTTTCTTAAGATTTTTCCACTAACTCCGGAAGAAGGAACGGATGGGATAGAGTAAAATCCTTTTCCAGTAGCTTCATGATCATCTCTCTGTACAAATACATATTTAAGTTCATAATACCATATAAACACAAAGCCCATTCTGCAATTCATTTCCAAAATTTCTTTCCGTTGAAACTCCCTGTTTCACTTCTTGACACAGAAACTCTCTTGAACCCACTGTTATGAAAGAGCTTATTGTTTCTCCTTCTAAATTAAAAAAACTTCCTAGAATGTGCACTTCTATGTAAATTGTTTGACTGTGGTAGTTCATTCAAATAGAGGCCTATTTAAGGAGTTTTAAAATCTACTTCATTGGAACTCTGTGTTTTTTACAGCACATTAGACCTGAATTAAGCGACAGGGGACCTTCTCTCCGTTTATTTCTAACTGTCCTTTCCAGGCCAGGTGGCATGATATTGTCTTTAGAATTATTTCTTTATCTCTCTCATTATTTTATCATGTATTTTAATCTGGCAGATTTCTGTCCTCTAGCAGTATGCAAGTTGTCAGAGTAATACTGAATGGAGCAGGCAGGGATTTTTGTTAATGAGAAAAATATAGCATGATTTTTAGTTTCAGGTATTCGGGTTTGCTGTCATGAAGTAGGGGATGCATTTCCATATCCTCTTTTTCAAGAATGAATGGAAGCAATTCCTTACATAGGAAATGAGATATATATTTTTTTGCTTGTCATCTCAGCAAAATAACATATTTTTAGCCAAGACGAAGTGATGCTGGGTACCAACTAATAAAGCTAGATTTGTTATCTGGTAGAAGTTTTAGTATATTTTAAGATGAAAAGTTATGTCATGCCTTTCTCAATCACTTGTGAGCACCTCTGAGACTCAGTTCATCCTTGAAAAATATTTAGCCAGCCGTAATGTATAAAGACTTAAGACTAGATCATAAGAGCAGTGTGGAGGATTTGGAGGTGGGCTAAAAATTTAGCCTGGGGTAGAACGATGGTAGGTCCCAGAGATACTGTCAGGAGGGCGATGTGTTGTCTGGCATAAAATAAACCAGAATAAATGTTGTTCTCCTGGATTTTGGTTGTACCTCTCAGAAGAGGAAGCCTTCTATAGCTATAGGCTGGCCTGAGCTGGATGGCAGCTTTTACTACCTGCTTAACCATACCTGTGCATAAAGATGTTCAGCACCAGTGGGGCTTGATGGAGAAGCTGTGCAGGAGGCTGGAGGGCAGCTGTGGGACCAGGGGAGGCACTGACTCTTCCTGCAACTGCTTCTTGAAAATAAAACTTGTGAAAACCCAGTAACTTACTGATATCGACTACCAGTATAGGTTGTAGTATGAATTACGGGAACCAATAATTCTTTCTGCGGCTGGTATTTGGTAACAACCTGATGAACTGAGGGCACATTACTGCACTCTCAGAATGGCTCTGCAGTGAGGTGTCTTGTTTAGGGGTCACTGGCAGCTGCTGGCACTCCTCCTCCTACTTTGTGATTTCCCTGAAGGCTGCTTGGGGAACATGAGCTCCTCCATAGCTCTAAGCAAGTGTGGCAGCAGAACTGCAAGCCGGGCATAGTATATGGATTGCCAACTAGTTTATGATTTCTGATTATTGATTTGACTTACCCCAAGTGAATTCATAGGACTAATAGCTAGAAAAAAATCTTGAATTCTATCATGAAACATGTTGATAGGAAAGAACTGAGGTAAGTAAATGTGACGCTTAATGATGTTTTACATGGATGCTTTGAAAGTTCTCTGTAATTTTTATTATTTTAAGAAGATAACTCACAGAAATCATCCTCAGTGTATATGTTTGTACATATGTACATGTTTGTGAGGGAGGTCTTCATCTTTTGTTTTGCAGACAAAACCTGTTGCATTTGCAGTTCGGACAAATGTTGGGTACAGTGCAGCTCACGATGACGATGTTCCAGTCCCAGGCATGGCCATCTCATTTGAGGCTAAAGATTTTCTTCATGTTAAAGAAGTAAGTAAAACTAGAGGAATAAGTGAGTGCCTCTTTAAGGTTCTATTTGAGTAATAGTGCTACTGTTTCTTAACATTAAGATTAAACACTTCACATTGTCAAAGCACTACAGAAATGTTATTTAAATAAGGTAGCTATGTATAAGAATTGAATGTTCTTTGAAATAATATTTTTATAAAAATTATGACACAAATTTCTTACAATCAAATTAATGAAGTTTGGAAAGCAAATGCTTTTCTTCTCTAGTAAAAATCACTTATTTAGAGCTTTAAAAATTTACTTCTGCATATTCAATGATATATTTGTGGGTTTTACCATTCTAGTACTCTGAGGGTTCATTGTGATTCAGCAGCCAAGGGTTGATTATCTTTTATTTCTGTGACTGAACCTCAGTTATCCCCAAAATCCTCAGGTCTCCTTTTTTTCACTGAAGTTTTTCCCCTGGCACAGACAATATTTTGTTAACAGTTACATACTGAAGAACTGATGTGGTGTTTCAAGATGCACATAGCAATGTCAAAAAAAGGCATTTTGCATTTGCTAAGTTGTTTTTTTTTCCTGTAGTTTGGCTTTGAAAATTTTCAGTTTTTACAGTTTCAAACACCTAAAGTAATTTTCTTTCTCTGCTCCTTGCAAGACAATCTGAAGCAAATAACTCGGTAACCTTCCCATACAGGCCCTCCTTAGCAGCCTGCTGTTCCTTTCTGAATGATTCCCTCATTTTACGAGATTTCCCAGCTTCTGGTCATATTCCATCCATTGTGTTTTGTCACAAAATAATCCATCTGGAAATGGAAATTTGTAGCAGAAGAACTAGAAAGTTAGCCTGAGGATGAAAGCAACTTAGCCATGCATTTGAAATTGTAACTTTGCCCCATTTTAGATTATCAAAAAATCCCTCAGTAGATATGATCGATGAAGCACAATGATTCTGCCAGTGCAGGTGCTTTGCAGAAGCAGGAAACATTCCCAGTACACAGGTAGAAGTACAGGTGGACAGAGACTAAACATGAGAAATAGACTTTTAGTGCCTTCATACTGATGACTAATGATCATCACTTTCCATATATATTAAACACACAAAAAAGAGATAATTTGGATTCAAACTGTATATAGTGAAGGAAGTATGTTTTCTGTCTGATGATAGTGCAAAAGAAGTGCTCTGCTCTGTCTTATAACAAAAGTAGAGATGAGCAGACACAGAGTCCTGGCAAAAGAAAACCATCAGCCTTCTCCGGTGAGTCCGGAAGCCCTGGAAAATACAGCTCAGTTTGGTTAGACAAAATTATTTCGTATAGTCTTCTATTCCATCTGCATTTCAAACGAGCTGGTAATCTCAGACTTCACATCAACTGTTTCTCCTGTTTCCATATGAACCAGAAACACAGTGTTAGTGGATTTTCTGCTATAATTTATGCTTTTTTTCCTCACAGCACAACTTAGACTCAGATGTAAATACGCATGGGAGAAAATGAGGAAGAAAAAGTTTCCTGAACTTTTCTGGATCTCCAGAAATGCCTTGAAAGGAAGCTTAGCTCAGCTGAGTTGTTATATTTTCTGTGGGTGAATGTAGCACTGAGTTGTGGAAATGTACATTAAAATGCAGTTGTTCTTGCAGCTTCAGATGTAGTAGAACAGGTACTCTGTGCTAATTGCCTTTAAAAATATCTGGGTTTCTCTCTAAGCAGTTAAGGGAAGTTGACCATCTAGTGGTGCTAGGCCAGAGCTGGGTTGTGGAAGGGACCCTGCTGGGAGAGGTGGGAAGGGACCCCAACGAGTTGGACTTGGACTCTCTGGTCCTGTGTTTGGCAGTGGCAGTTGAGTCTGGGTGGGTCAAACGTCTTCAGGAGGGTGCCCTGAGCAGTGGCCCTTCCCTGCACAGCCACATCCTGCCCTTCCCTTTTCCATGGCCTTGCCCTGCTTGCTCTCCGAGGCTCCGCCAGATATTGCTCCTTACCCACCAGATACTGCATTTTCAGTAATTTTGGTACTCCCTATAGTTAATGCTGGGAGAAGTGAAAAGTCCAAAATTTCATTATTTATGCAGATGGCAAGTAAAAAAATATATTGTACTGTGAAATGTAGTGTTGCTTTTACATTTTATACCTAAGTGGTTGCTAGAAATAAAGAAATCAAAGTTAATCTCAGATAACTTTTGCCTGCATAGTAGTACTGTACTAGATCAATGCCGTCCTCTTCTTGTCTGTGAGGAGCATTCTCCAATTTATGCTGCTGAGAGGACTCAAACAAAAAAAACTTCAGTTTGAATGTACATGGGCAATGGTGAAAAGTGCTGCAGTGATTGAGTATGACGGAATTTTATTTTCATTATTTGGTTACATTCATTAAAACACAGCACATATAAAAATGAAGGATTCCTTCCTGCGTGAAGAAACACACATTGCATCATAGTCACTCCTGAATCTTTTGGGGCTTTAAGGCATGGCCATAATTCTGCTTTGCATTGAACTCATATTTGTGTTTCCCTTGGCACTCCAAGCACAGGTAAATTACAGAGAATCACTCAGCCCCATCAGCACCTTAAGAGCTAGACACCTCGCTACCAAGATTTCTGCTATTACTTTTTAAAATTAGAAATTAGTATGCGTGGTATTATTTACTTATAGAAATATCTTACCCTTCTTTTCGTATACTGACACAGCTTTTAGATTTGAGACTTAGCAGGAGTGAATTCCAGATGCTTTTATTTTTGTATGAAGAAAAAATTCCTTTGGATTTAGCGTTTCTCTCAATTAGAATAAAATGAATGTTGTTGTGTAGTAGTCTACTGTACTATAGGACAGTATAAAAAAGTAGTGGCTGTTCAGATTTTAATTTAATGATGTTTTTGCCAAGTTAATGATACTACTTTTGCAGACCTCCTGTATGCCACCAAGCAGATCCATATAATAGCAACCTCCATTGGCTCAATTGCTGTAGTCATCCTCCACCTATATTATCCTACAACATATTTTGAATTCACTTGCATATCTTTAGTTAGCATTTTGCAATGAAATGTTATTCTTTTAATAATAAGTTTCAGTCTAATACAGCTTTGAGAAATTACTATTCCAGAATAGCTCCCTGTTAAATGTTGGTATTCTTACTCATAAAGGCATCCCATTGTATAAATAAGATGTTATAGATCCTGTTATATTTTATGAGCTTAAAAGTGCATTTATTTTAATCTATATTTTTTCTTAGCTAAATATCTTAAAGTTGGCTTCAAGCATCACAACATTTCTGTAGTAGCCAGAATAAAAGATAATACTGTAATTTAGGTTGTGTATCATTGATCCACCAACATTGTATTCTCAGTGAAATTAATTCCTTTTTATGCGAGCCCACACATTTTACATGTTTTACTCCTAACTGCACACTTGTTAAAGCTACTTATTAAATCATTAAACGTGCACTGTAATATCTTCATTCATAGCTTCAGATTCAAGAAGGCAACTTCGCTTCCGATTCAGATATTCTCTTATAGTTTCATAAGTAATCCAAATTATTGAAAATTCACGTTTGACAGTAGATACTCTCAGAATATTGCATGTGGGGCCATACAGAAGTGACCTATTCTCATCCGAAAATGTTGAATAAATAATAAAGGAAAAAGCAGATAATTCTGCTTTACGGACCTCTGCAAAGCAAACAAACAAAACCCTCTCTGTGTGTATTAATAAATATTATTAAATTAGAGTAGTCATTATCTCATATTTCATATAGCTGAAGTTCAGTTAATTGGACTATCTTGCGCATTGGTAGAATTGCACGATTTTTTAGTCATCCAAAGATATCCATTCCTTGTGGATCTATCACTGTATGTTTAAGATGCAGATCACATGGGGTGTATGCAGTAGTGCATATATAAGCAGCAGAATGTAGTCATATTTCAGAAGATTTCAGTAAGTTCAAAGAAGCGAGGGAGTTTGAGAAGTAGTATTTTTTTTATTTTAAATAGAGAACTGAATGTAATGCAATAAGAAAAATAGATTATTGCAGAGCTGTAAAAATTGTTGCAGTGAGTAGGAGCAGATCAGAAGAAATCTCTGGTGTCCACCAAGGAGAAACATCAAGACAGAACAAAAGCAGCCCTCATGTATGAGGAGAAAAGATTGTAAAACAGGAAAAAATGAAGATGGTGAAATGGTTGGCAATAACAGCCAGGGAGAATCATGAAGTCTGTGAAGGAAGGTTTCTGCTTAAGTACTGTGGCATTTTAATAATTTGCAAGATGTAATTATTTTAATGTATTTCTGAATATTACCACAATTCTTCATTGTCATAACAACCTAGTACAGTGATTAACTTCAGGGAAGAATTACATGAAATGGCTTAGCTGCAAATTAAAAATAATAACAAAATGATCCCAAATACAGTAGTTTCTTAGTATATGACTTTTTCTTTTTATCTGTAGAAATTTAATAATGACTGGTGGATAGGACGGTTGGTAAAAGAAGGCTGTGAAATAGGATTCATACCAAGCCCAGTCAAGCTAGAAAACATGAGGCTGCAGCATGAACAAAAGGCAAAACAAGGAAAATTCTACTCCAGGTAATAAAAACAAATCATTAAAAATAGTAGCATTGACTGTGATGCAACTTGGAAGTTAATGCTGTGCTATGTGTAATGCTATGGTTCTGTTTAATTATAGTAATTGGCAGCTACAAACATTTTGAATCAATGAAGGAAGTAATGTGTATTTATATAATTAATGTCATTGGTATTGGAGAGACAAAGTAGATATTTGGATTGGTGGTCTGTGGTGGCCTACAATGGCTATTATTCAATTTTATTTTTAGAAAATATTTGCAAACACATACTGCAATTAGTAAATTTACTATATGCAAGCACAATTTTTTACTTAAAAATCATTCACCCTAAATTTTTTAGCATTTGTTACTTATTTTCATGATCTTGCAATTTCTAAACACTTTTAAAGCTGATTTTAGAAATTACAGAAAATGTTAAGAATAATTTATTTGTAAGCTGAAGCCAGTGCCTGTTAGTTAGCTGTTAGGGAAAAAGTGGTTTGGTCGTTGTCAGATTCATTACCTGCATACACAGCTTTTAAGAATACTGCATTTTACGATGCATTACGATTTCATGTCAAGTCATTTGTTGTCTCTGACTGCAGCCATCGTTACATAAAAAATAAGATTCAGTATCTATGGTTTCTGTGATTCTGTGTTTCTATCTAGATGTATTGAACAATACTGCAAGATGGTGATAATGCCATCTTTACTGCAGAATTCTTAATAAAGTCGTTTTCCAGTAAACATTAACACACGTGGAAGCAAATGCCACTTGCTTCCCTTTGGGTATGTAGGAAACACATATTTCCAGTATGTCTGAGTGGGATGGAGCTGCAATTGAGAAAACAGCTGGGAAACATTCGGGAAGCCAGAAAGGCTTTCCTACTTCAGTAGGAAGGACAGCAGTGTTTGAAGAGCATGTCTACAGTAGGAGGAGACCAGGATGCTGCAGTACTCAGCCATGTTACCCAGCTGTGACGTGCCTTTCCTATGAGTGAGCTGTCCTCAGCAGGAGGACGTCAGGTTCCTTATTTCTCTTGTGACACTTCTGATACAGCCAAATCTGACCCACTGATTCGGTCCCTTTCCAGATTGTGAAGGCTTCCATTCTCCAGAACTTCTTACTGGAGATAACACTGTCCTCTGCCACAAATGCATTAATTTAGTGCTTATTAATATTTTAAGATAGAGAAAGTAGAAACTAGTACTATCACATTAATTATTTCAATAGTGAAATAGCATTTCTTACATTCTTTTCAGTGCTTTTCTTGTTATGGTAACTGAAAAAAAATTACCAAAAAATAGTTTCGTTTTCACAACTTTGATAGGTTTTCACAAAGCCCAACTTGACAAAACCCTAGACTGCTTTACCTTTCATCGAGAGACTTTTTTTTGCTAAGTGCTACCTTGTATTGAGACAGTAAAAGAATTTCTACTTTAATTAAATTGAAAAGATGTTAGGCAAACACACTATCAGTTTCCTTAGGGAGCTATCAATAACTCTTCTGTTAAAGGAAACTGATGCTCACTGGCTTAAGAATCAGTCTTAGTAATGAGTAGTAATATTAATAATTATATGTCAGTAGCTATATTAATAATTGGATTGCATAAAGATCATGAGGTAGTGAATGCATATGCAGCAGAATGAAGTTGCATAGCAGAACACAGAGCATGATTGATGTTTGCAGTTCCTCAGTCCTGTAAATGTACACATATTTTGTGTAAGATGTATATTATACCACTGCCAGAAATACTGCTTGTGTCTCAGGTAGCAGCTCATTTAGAAGGCAGGTAGTAAATAAGCTAGACTAAATACTGAGAGAGCTATGAAACTTCAAACTAATTTGCTGCTTTACTCCAGTAAATCAGGAGGAAACTCTTCATCCAGTTTGGGTGACATCGTTCCTAGTTCCAGAAAATCAACGCCTCCATCATCTGGTGAGTAGGTCCTGAACCCTTTAGTTTACGGACTTGTGCATCTAATCTGTTAAAATTTATATACATTTAGTTCTATTTTTCTTATTCCCTGTACTTCATAGGTATAAGGTTGGGTTGTTGCATTGCCCTATAAGGTTGGTTTGGGTAGGTTTGAAGTAATAGAGTGAATGCCAGCAAGTTCAGGAAATGAAAGGGCTGTTAACAATGCACAAAATTTCCTCTTTGCTTTTGCCATAAAATGATGAGACTGTGTTGCAGTAGGATAGAGAGGTTTAGTCTGGTCTGAGCACTCCTGCTGAATAAGAAATACCTTCTGGTACAGGAGAAGAAGCAGCAATAAGAATAAAAATTCCCACGAGGTTTCTGCAGTAACATCAAGAACAGCATAATTTTATAATAACAGGCACTTATAGTTTCACAATTCTGACAATGAGGATCTGCTTTACATAATCCTATCACACTGGATATTTTTTGCCTTTTGTGACAAAATTTTCACAAATACTGTCTTGTATTTCGAGCATCAACAGACAGATTTAACTTTAGTTAGGTTGGATTCAAGAGGTATGAAGCAAATACATGGTGAGTTGGTGGAGGAAACTGGCATTAGCTCCTTTTGAAAATCATAGCAGTAGATTACCAAAAAAACCTACTAAATTCAGCTGCTACATTGCTAGATGTTTTATCTTCTTTTGAGAGAGAAAACATACATTTTGAATACCTCAAATGAGAAAATATTCATGAATGTTGCTAATGCTTTTTCTACTGAAGCAAAGTGTGTTTTTCAATCATATTGGTTTATATGGAGCCTGGTCTACAGAGCAGGCATCTTAAAATGATCCTGAAGATTATAAAGCATTTACATGGACATTAAGAGAGAGACAGAGGAAATCGATCAAGTTATGGTAGTAGCTTCATTTGATTAAATTAATTGAAAAATATATCTGTCTGTCTTGTGAAACCATGAATTTGTTTCTAACAACCAACTTCATTACAATTGCAGTTTGTTTACCAAAATTCCACTTAAGTTACCTACCTCAATTTTTTTTTCGAAAAGATATTTTTACTTTACTGACTATCACAAGTTTGTGGAACACACCTTAATCTTTCATTTTACACTGGCTTTAAACTGTCATATTTACCATTAAGGCCCACTTTTGCAACGACTGCATTTTTGCAGTAGAAAGCATCCATGGACCTATGTTGTAATTTTATAGTTATAGCGTCTGAAATGCTGTGATATTTTTTTATATCCTAAAAACACTTGGACAGCAGAATATATGAAATTTTCAGAACGTTGCACAGAATTTAGAGGTAAGAAAATGGGCAGCATACTTTGGTTACCGACTGACTGATTGCTAGTAATGCTGTAATTTTCATTGCATTGAATCGTTCCTTCAGACAGCAGTTTTCAGAAACCTGTTTTTCTGGGGAAAGGAGAAAATCTAGTTAAATTTATTTAGTTACATTGAAGATTTGGAGAATATTGATGAATAGTGCATATTAGCTTATTCTGTCATCTTAAGATTTTGGGTGTGCAGTATTGTTTTTTGCTTATGTTAAGACATCCCAAGAAGTGTGAAAGAGGCATAGTTTGTGACTAACACAAGAACTCAAGTGACTTTGAAGTACAGTTCCGTTATTATTTCCAGGCCTCCTCTTTTTGACAGTATAAATAAATGACAAATACAGAAGTTATTTAATGAGTTGAAGAGATTGTAACTGAATATGTTAACTTCATTTTTTGACTTTGAGTCGGGGAATTTTTTTCCAATATAAACCAGTGCCACAAAAACAAAACAAAAAAACCTAAACAAGATGAAGACCAGTAAAAAGCAAATGAAAAGGAGGCTCATAGCCATTAAAATAATCAATATTATATTGATATAATAATCAACCCATACGGGTTCTCAAGGACCACTGAGCAGGATGAGGATAATGGTGAAAATGACTGAAAAAAAAAAACACCAGTGAGCTAAAGATAATTAACAGTAAAAGAACGAGCACAGAAGATGTTACATAGTGTGAAGACTGAGAATGAAAAAAGGAGATACTGATATCTAGCTATTCAAATGCTGAGTTTCTTTTTTACTGGAAAAACCTAATAACCTTGATTTTTCTTTGCTGACAATTTTAGTTGAACAATTTAGAACAGAAGGAGTTTTAATATGCTTATTATGAGTGATTTATAGCATCTGTGCTGGCCTGTATTCAAGAAAAGATGATATGTTCTTTTTATACTTATGAAGAGGATGAAGGAACAGTGTTGCTAGAAGAAAAAGTTACGTGATTTCTGTGAAAGTTTTTAGGAGCAGGAATATAGAAACAGGGTGTGGATCTACTCACAGGCTTTCCTGGCAAGGGCAGGCTCAAAGACACAGTTCTGTAACTCAAGGATTGTCAAGCATCTTGGCATTAGATCTGTGGATCATTCAAATGGGAAAATATACTTTACTCAAACAGAAGAGATGACTAGCACGAGTGTCTCTTAAATCAGTAGCTGCACGTAGGCTTGACAGAAATATTTATTTGTTGCATAATTTAATAGCACATGATGCTGTATTAGTTGATGTCCTGCTCATCAAGCAGCTGAAAGCAGATCCCTAAGGTGGTTTCGTAATAGTTTGCAATGATTAATTATGGGTTTGGATAAAGTCAATGCAAATGGTACTGCTTACAGATTCAGTTTGACATAATGGCATGGCAAGATAGGCATGTGTTACCAGTGTGTGTCAAGAAGTGGGTAAGATCTTTACACACAAGGGTGATGTGGAACGGTGTGTTTGTGGATCGCTTTTGTGTATGTACTTACTTTCTGAAGACAAATTTAATACATTACTTAAGATCAGGATTGGGCATCATAAACAAGAAAGCTTTTTTTTGTTTGTTTGGTTTGGTTTTGGATGTAGTTAGGAGGTATCTGTTGGACTCAGCATTCAGGATAACATGGATTTGCATTTTGAAAATGTGTTTATTTCTGACTTCATGACGATTTTTGCTTAAACTGTTGTTACTTACTTGCTAAAGAACATAAATATTTTATATTTATGGTATAAGCATTGTGTGCTGTATAGTCTTTTGGGGTAGAGGCTAAACAGCAGTGGTTTATTGTATTCACTTTCACTTTGCCCTGCCTACATCCTCACTCTTTACAACAGGATCCACGTCTAAGACAAGCTGGGATCAATTTCCTCTCTTCTGCTATCTATTCTCTTTAGTTTTCGCTATTAATAGGTCTGGTTTTATTATTTCTAATAAATGTGTCTCATGACTACTGTGCATTTTTAGTTAAAGTGGTTAAAAATGCCAATTGTAGTCCACCCTGAGCTAAATGTAGATATTACTGTACCAGTATCAGGCTGATTTTGTCTTCAGAAGTGATTTTTTTTCTGTTTCTTAATTTCCTATAGACACACTAATGACATTTCAAATTTCAGTTAATTATACTGATTTTGAATTAGTGTTCATTGCTCTAAGATAATTCAAATGTTGTTGGCCAAGTTCTGTTGTTGACATTGGTGAAAGTGTTATCTGGTCCAGTGAACTAGTTTGGATTTGCACTGGTGTAATGAGAACGAACTTAGCCATTACTCTGTTTTGTAAAAGTAATTCTATATGTGTCTGTGTAAAAGGGAATCAGAGGAAAATCTTGTAGTAGCTGTTACAGATTGCCTTCTGTCTTCTAATCCTAACGTACTGCACCTTTAAATTTTTCCCTTTGTTTTATTGTGTTTTGTACTCAGTTGATTTTTTAATTTTTATTTATTTATTTATTACTCTGGACAATTTTATTTTTCTCTACCTGTTACTTCCTTTTTAGCCTACCTTACTTTCCCTGTCATCTGATAATTCTGAATTGTTTGTCTGTATATAGCTATAGACATAGATGCCACTGGCTTAGATGCAGAAGAAAATGATATTCCAGCAAACCATCGCTCCCCTAAACCCAGTGCAAACAGTGTAACATCACCCCACTCCAAAGAGAAAAGAATGCCCTTCTTTAAGAAGGTAACACCGACTTCCAAGCTCCCATCTGTCCACCTGCTCACCTGCACTGCGTCACATTTCTAGTCCTGTTAACTGTCTGCGTCCTTTGACAGGCCAATAACATGCATGCCTTGTTGTTCTTTGTTTCTTTTCCATGCTGCTGTAGCTAAGCAGAAGCAGAAATCGGTAAGTTTATATCGACATTACCTGTGTTTATCCTGCCACTGGCATCATTAGCATTATTACCCCAGATTAACAATGCAGCTGTTCTAGAATTAAGGAAGAAATGTATTGAGCTGTTAGCGGACCCAGTACATGAAAACAAACAGTCTCAAGTTCAGTGAGTCCATGAAACTCTGCTACAGTGTTATCCTTTTTGATGGAATAATAGGACACACTTAGAAGACATTCTAAAAGTTGGAGAAATTTATTTCTAACAAATCCATATAATGCACATCTCTAGTGCATGCTTACTCTTTCTATCTCTATCTTTCTCAAATTTATTTTTCCCTTATAGCTCAATCTATTGAAATAATTATTGGAATCTAATCAGATACTTAGAAGGTACTTAGAAAACAAATAGTCAAAACCATTGTATTTTTAATTTAGCTAGTATTTAAACTTCTAATTCACTAGGTGCAAAATTGCAGGTGAGCAAGACCAGTGGAAAACCACAGACAGTTTACTTTGAGTTTTTCCTGTTGTCATGTATAAATTATCAGCCAAATGTTCCTGCCATCCATCAGTCAGACTTTTTTAGTATCTCTGCTATTGGAAATGGTACTCTTGGTTCCCGGGAGAGCCAATGTCTCTCCATAGATAACCCAGATAACTACAGAATTATGCAACTGGCATCCTGTTACAGCAAACTGCAGTATGTTTCTAGGATCTTTGCTGGCAAAAGTTAGCAAGACATTAAGTAGCAGCCAAACTATGAAGTGAAATACCACATTTCTACTTTTTTGGTTTTAAATCTTTAGTCTCCATAGCTCTTATTTATTTCTTTTTAACCACTCACGTCTACAGGTAACAACAGACTGTTACAGTGCTTATAAACAGTGCCGAGCAACACTGTTGCCGGTCCCATGGATGCTATCATGTTTAGTAAAGAAAACTTTTTTTCTCTCTCTCTTCTTGAACTCTTAAATAACATTGGATCCTTCTCATTTCCAAAGTCACCAGTATTTGCTTTAGTAGGGTCTGCTAAGTACCTTGTCATTCACAACCTGCTAAGGAAATCAACAGCAGTTTCTTGCTTCTGAGTAATTTCTTATTTAATCGTATTTATAATCAAGTATGAATGCTCTCTTCATTCTGTGGTGCCTCTTTTCTTCCATATCAGAATCACTAATGGTTATAGTAGGTTTTGTAATACTGACATTTACAGCAAACACTGGTTGGGCATCCCAAACTAATCATCCATAGTCAAACCGCTGAGCAAAAGCCATATGGTAAAAACTATGTTAGTTTTTATTCTGAGTTCATATTTGAACTTGAATCTGCAATTGAAAGCTGTATAGGTCAGTGCCAGTCCCTTAGAAAAATCTAGATGCTCTAATGCTAATTTAAAGAACTTTAGTGCTTCCATTAAATAACTTCTACTCAGTTTTCTACTGACAGCTTCATTACTTCAAGCTGCAAAGATTAGAGGAAAAAAAAAACACCTCTTTGATAGAACAGATTTTAAAAATACCCCATATTCCATCAAATAAGGTAATTTCTGTGCTTTCCCTAATTTTCAAATAACTGGTTAACTTATAGCATGAATGCCTTCAGTTGAGTCAGCCACATGAAGACAAAGATCTTTTGCATCAGAACACGTGTGCTGTAAGCACTTACACATCTGTAATGAATTTTTCTTAGGATCTGTCTCTAATACTCTTATCAGATTATTAATATTAGCCAGAACAGTGGAGGGCTGCATTTTGATACTGGCACAGCACAATTGCAGGATTTTGCTTTGAAAAGTGTTGAGTCAGGTTCTGCACTGTGTAAAAGAAATTCGTTTCACATGCTTATGATGCCTTGGGCACTGGTATTTATTCTTATGTTACTAATTATCTGGTGAAGCTACAGGTAACAAAAAATAAGATAAATTATGCTGAAAAACATTCACAAAAATGTTTTCCCTGTTTTAGACTGCTTTAGACTGCTGCTTGTGTAGCATTTTGTTCTGTCACTGTATTAATGTCTGTCTTTGTGTTCTTGTATTTCGGAATGTATATACTTATTTCAATGTTGTTGTGAAACACCTTGGGATACACTGAGTACTGAAACAACGAACAATGACTGTATTCTGTGATTTTGACTGATGTATTTGTACTATGTAGACATTTGAAAAATAGATCTGGCATACTTTTTTCCGTATCAACCACACGTTCCTGGGTTTGGATTTCAATCATTTTTTCCTCAAGACAAAGATAAACCAAACCCTCTCTTACAAACAAAAAACTGTTTCTGATAAGATTCATTCTTGGTGATATGTCAAATAGCCATTTATTTAAAACAAACAAACAAACAAAAAAACCACAGTTTAATTTGTTTAAATGTGATTTCAATAGCAATATAAAAATTTTACAATCTTTGGAAGCAGGCAGTTGTATCTTTGTGTTTTAAAATGCTTTTTTTTAATTGTACACGATACATCAGTAAGTAGTTTGGTGAATATGTAATCCATTCTTGGGTGGTGACAGGAACTTCCCAAACTGGAAGGGCTGCTATCCCAAGCTCTGTTTATCAAAATTATCTGTAAATAATAACTTGTTCGATCATTATTTTGATTTCATTTGCAAGTGAATTGCAGATGCAAATGTGGAAGTCAGACTATGAGTGCTCCCATGGGAATTTGCAGTGGTGTCACAATGTTTGTCAAGCTGTAGGCAGATCTGAACATAAAAAGAGATGTGTTATGCTTTTCCCTCCCTTCTTGTTTTATTTTTCTCCGTCATAATTTGCCTATTTAAAATTTGGTGGGAAACAGGTGTCACAGCTCTAGAATCAATTATTTCAAATCATTAGCTATTGGAAATAAAGTTTACAATTAACCAGTTAGGAGTTGTGGAGTGGGACATGTGAATGTCTCCAGAATAACAGTTTTGTAGCTGTTCAGAGCAAATACAAAAACAATAAGAAAACCAAAAGTCAAAGAAAAGCTTTTTCCAAAAGGAACCCCTGAACCTATTATGGCCTTGTCTTGTACTACCGGTTTTCAGGAAAAATTAATGAATCCATGATTCCTATGTTGGTGACATCACTGAAAATTCAGAGTTCCTAATATTGTAAGTAATGTGTAATGCTTTCTCTAGGGGCTGTGATGCTGAAAGCTTTTTCTCTTTTGCAGACAGAGCACATCCCTCCCTATGATGTAGTGCCTTCTATGCGACCAGTAGTTTTAGTGGGGCCTTCTCTGAAGGGATACGAGGTAAGTGATTGTTATGAATGGTTTTATTTTGCTCAAAATATTGTACTTCATTTGTATTTGAATGGTCAAAGGTAGTTAAGCTGAATAACGTAATTTTTTTCATAGACAAAAATCAAGACAGTTTTTGCTTCTACTAGATAGCTCTTACATGTATTTTATTTCATGTCGGAATTCAGATTAAGAATAAATTACATTCCAATCTTATTGTTCAGATTTAAGATTTATTATCAACTTTATTACATATTATTATTAGCATCAAGTATTACTAGTTTCTTATGTGATTATTAATTTGTTGTTTGTTTGCTTCTAGGTGACAGATATGATGCAAAAAGCATTATTTGATTTTCTAAAACACAGATTCGAAGGGCGGTAAGTACTTTGCAATGCAAATCTACTTGAGTTCAGGTCCTGTTTAGGTACTGTCAGGTTTTTAAGAAATAATGACATTCTTGGGAAAATATTTGTAGAAAATTAGGAGTGGCAGCTAATCCCTTGTTCAGTGGGCTATAGTGGTTCCTTAGCAAAGCACACTGAGGCTACACTGCAGTGGGAAGCATTTAAGAGAGTATATTTGTTGAGAGTGGAGAAAAGGATGTCTTCTTGTTCATGACTGACATTCATTCTCCAGATTGCTAGACATTTGTCTACAGATTTAATAAATGAATAACATTAAAAAAATCTTTTGTTTAAGTATTTTTAAGTGATATCTCATCAATGCTTCCTGGGTTCTGTACAAGCTGATGAGGGCGACCATTCCACCTCAGCTCTAGTTGCTTGCAGTGGCATCTAACTTGGAAAGAATGATACGAGATTGAGCCTGCCTAATGTATATGATTGTCAAACTCTTGGTCCCTCAAGCTGAGAGCTAGGTTTGACGGTAGTGCTGGACTCTATAACGGGAAGTGTAGTCACCCTTGGTAGCAGACAGGCTGCACTTCACTGGGTTTTGATCTGTGTGCTGTTACAGTCTGTCGCCCACAGCCTGTCGACAGGGTCCAGTCTGATTTGTGTTTGAGCCTCCAGGCATTACTGTAGTACAAATGTCAAACAATAATCCATCTCTAAAAGCAGTAGCATGTTCTGTAATTCAAACATCACAGACCCATGGACCAGAGACATGAGGTGGATTTTCCACATATAAGTATATTGCTACTGGATCAGACCCCAGATTAACATGTGCTAGTGGGTTGACATTGGAGGGGAAAAGTTGAGAAAATGGGAAGGTCTTGTTATAATATCTCTAACTTAGTGTTCTGTTTAGTTTGGAAGTGGGCGGAGAAGTAACTGTATTCTATCTGTCCTGGTGCTGTCAAGCTTTCAAGAGGAAGCTTGAGGTTTTCTGTAAATAGCTTCAGCTCTTTAAAATACCGGACATCGTGGTTTAAGCTTTTGGATTTTCTCAGTCAGAATGATGATGTTGAGACCTAACCACATAGTAGTCCCTCTAGTCAGAGCTGTCAAATCTTAGGTATGTACCTTCAGAATTGGAAGTTAACAAAATAGTGAGTGTTGCAAGCAGAAAAAAAGTTGTCGCGTCTTTATGTCTTAAAGTATTTTAGAGCATACCTAATTTTCAGTTGTAGATCCAATTGTGGCAGGGTGAATCCACAAATGCTCTCAATACAATTGATGTGTATAATAGCAGATTTGAAGCATCCCAGACTTCAGTAGCAATCTGAATTGGTACTCAAGGTCTTCAACAAATTTGTACAGGGGGTTCTTAGATTCATGCTAGTGCTACCACTGCCACTCTGCTGTCAAGCTGTCTCCACTCTCATTGCAATTGTTTTGCTATATGAACATACATACCCTTTATTTTCAGAGCAGATTTGTTCTTCCTCTTCCTTGTTATGTGTCTCAAAAGACGTTAAAATGACCTTAAAAAGACATTAAAAGGTCTTAAAATGAAAAATAGCATATTTGAACTGATAAATCTAGTATTGTTCAATACACCATAATTGCATTTGAAAAAGGGAAAAATTATTTTCTATCGCATGTAGAAAGGAAGACTGCCAGGGAAGGAAAAAAAACCCCACCAAAATCTAAACAAAACAAACAATAGAAAGCTGTGAAAGTTTGTAATGTTCATCAATTAGCAAGTAAAGATAACTAAGATAACTCCAAATTGCATGTTGGATTTCATTTTAAGACTAATAGCATTATCTGTGAGGAGCTGTGCCAGAAATCACAATCTTTGGTTATGTTTTTAGCTTAAGTTAAATCATGCCTAAATTTAAAAAATGATGTTACTAATCAGTATTGTGCAAATAATTCTGTTTTTCTGTATTAACTTCTGGCTTTGTTACATTTTATAGGGTTTTAGATAAATATATACACATGTTGAGCTCATTGGGAAATGACCTATTTGGTTACATTTCAGATGAACAGCATCTGACTGTGCTTGCTAGAGAGGAGCCCTCGCTGTTCTTAGCAAATCCATTTCCTCCTTTTAAATTGCGAATAAAATCATACAAGGAAGAATAAGAGAATATCATCAGTCTGATTTAACTCTCAGCACTGGAAAAATGTGACCCCTAAACCTCATTAGACCAGAGAGTTTGAAAGGGAATTTATCCAAGGGGTGCATTTTGACCCTATAAAGCAAAACAAACCAAGTTAACTGTTTTCCTGGGAAGAAGAATATGCAGAAGGTTATGTAGCAGGTCAGTGCAAACTACTGGAAGTAACCACTTCTTTCTCAGCTCATCTCTTCTCATAAACACAAAACTGAGCCTGTCAGATACTCAGCCCAGAGTTTTCATTTGCATGCTTCTCTGTGTTGCAGTCCCCATTTTTAGGTGGCCAGCTGTATCTTTCTGGAAAACTATAGGTTTGCACTCTGTTAAAAAATATAAGCTAGTAAACTGAGCAATAAATATAAGTGTTACATGGCTGTACTAGTTTCCCTGCTAAGCCTTACCTTTACCTGTTAACTCTGCATATCCTTGTATGTCTTATACATATGATTAAAGTAAGTCAGATTGTCATTCAGTACCTTTCAACAAATTAATCAAAATTAGGGAAAAGGGAAACCATCCTACTCATAGCAGGGATACTGGTGCAAATTCTAAGCACATCAGGCCTGGAGCCTCTAGGGAAGTCCCATCTTCTGCAGTACGTCTCTGACCCGCTTCTGCCTCCTTATTCCCCAAGCACGTTTAGCTTTGCAGTCAGTGGTTGTACTGCATTTCGGTACTGTGCAGAAAGGAGGACATCTTATCAATAGTTCTTGTAACGGTATTAGATAAAGTTTCTTGTCTGTTCACATTGTGCAAAGCATGCTGTGCTGCCGAGAACTTTTTTCCTATAGTCCTAGCCATCTTCTAGTGTTCCACAAAGTCTCTTTTTCTCCCCACATCCCTGCAACATCAATAACATTCTGTTCTATTTTATTGTATTTTATTTTTGCAGTATATCAATTACACGAGTCACAGCAGACATCTCGCTTGCCAAACGCTCAGTATTAAACAACCCCAGTAAGCATGCGATAATAGAGCGATCTAACACAAGATCAAGCTTAGGTAAGTACCTATAATGATGCTATCTTCAAACTGACTGTAAAGTATGATACTCTTAGTTCCTTTCTGTAAGCTAAAAATAGCCTTCTCTCTGCTATGACAAAATCACAGTTCCCAGAATTCAGGAATCCTGGCACTAGAAATCATTTTAAAATCACTACCAAATAAACTTTTTATAGTGGTGATTTTGATTTATCCTGCTTATGTTCAGTTTTCACGTTTTGCTGTTTGCCTCAGTGGGGAGAAGTAGCCATCCATAAGGTAAATAAAATCTGAAGAGATGTTCTTCTGGTTAAATGGAAGTGGCGGTTTCAAAATACCTGAAATTATGTGGATATTATTGATATTATGCATAATCTTTGATAAGATTACTAGTAGTTGTAACTACTGATATTAGACCTGAAAAAAATATTAAAGGACATGTTTTCTGATTTTTATATCAGTTTAAGCTAATGCTGAGGTAGGTACAAAGAATGGAGGAAGGAAAAGGAGAGACGTTTTTAAAAAACTATGTAGTTAGCTTCATAGCGGGCATATCTGTCATCTTACGTGAGACTTTTTGTACGGAAGATTGTCCAGTTGTATAAGTAATTTAACATTTATAAGCCAGAAAGAAAAACAAGCTTAGTTGGGAAGAAGTAACTAAATGTCACCATCTACAGTACAGGTAGGTGGCTATGCTGGAGTTTGTCATCCCAAGGTGTCTTTAGAGTAACAGGAAAAGTTGGTTACTTTGGGGTCTCAGCTCATGGGGACTGTCTTCAGCCTTTACTCTAGCACGAGGTGTACTATATCTGAGGCTCTGCTGCCACAGTTGGCTTGTTCCCTGTGTAGGGATACCTGGAGGTAGCCAACATGAATCCTACCAGGAGTCTACCTACTCGTGTTAGGGCACTCAGCTGAGATATGGAACACCCAAGTTCAAGTCCCTGCTCAAATGGAAAAAAGGAGGAACACGAACTCGAATGTCGTAGATCTCAGGTGAATGTTTCAGCCAGGTTTCTGTCTTTACAGGGCTGCAGATTTCTCTTAGTTGCCTTTGAGAGTGTTTGGTTTCCCCTAACACAGCATTGTATCTTGAAATCTTCTAAGTTTTGTGGAACACGAAAAAAGTCTTATTCATCCTACTAAATGGGTTATTTATCAATTTTATAACAAAATTTCTGAGTATGCCTGTGCTTTGACTGAGAATTTAATATTTGCCTAATATGGCTGTCCATCTTAAAATGAGCTTCTCTGCCTTAAAAAGTTTGACTTCTCTTTCTTGAAAATTTACATCTGAAAACCCTTGCTTTCAGCTTTGAGGAGGCTGTGAATCTTTACTTGCAAGTAATCTGATAGCTTCCAAGTACGTCTTATTTTGTGTTTTCAAATATCAAAATGCACTGTACTGTAACAACATAATGAATATTTTTACGCACAAAATATTCTTCAAATTGAAAGAGGGCAGATTTAGATTAGATATAAGGAAGAAATTTTTCACTGTGAGGGTGGTGAGGTACTGGAACGGGTTGCCCAGAGAAGTTGTAGATGCCCCATCCCTGGAAGTGTTCAAGGCCAGGTTGGAGGAGGCTTTGGGCACCCTGGTGTAGTGGAGGGTTTCCCTGCCCATGGCAGGGGGGTTGGAACTAGATGATCTTTGAGGTCCCTTCCAACCCTAACCATTCTATGATTCTATGAGTCTTCTATGTGAATTTCAGTTGTTGACAAAGTCTGTTCAATATTCTAATGAAAATATGAAGTGTCACTTGTTTTGAATAGAACTGAAAGTTGGTAATAAAGATGGAGGTCACCCAGTCGTGACACAAACAGAACTATGGTGATTAATTTCCCAACTTGAACATTAAAGCATGCGCAATTTTGTGCAATACTGCACAAATATATGCAGAAGTAAAAAGCATATCATCTATTCCTCTTGCTAAAATATTTTCATATATGTAAAACAGCTATCACAAAAATTTATACAAGAAAAAATATAAAAAATAAATGCAGTCCAATCACGAACACCTTGATCTCATGGAGAACCTTACACTTAAGAACATGAACGTCTTTTCTTTGGGTCAAGGTATTTTTTTGATAGAGGTGTTTAAATTGAAGCTCTGAGAGAACCTTAGTTGGAGACACACAAAAGATGACTCTGATTATATATATATGTAAATATGTGGATAGATAGATATGCCTCTAGTTTTGTAACAGACCTATTATTATTACCTAAGATTCCCTGCTACATATCAGGTTTTCAGTTGCTTATAATTGTTCTAAAAATTAACCAATTTATAAAATAATTTTGAGTTATCTTGGGAAATATTAGTTGAAGCAACTAGGTCATTCTAACAATGAAGTTAGGGCAAAAATTAATTTTGCCTATGTCAAGCCATTCTCAAAACCTTTTTTATCAGAAGCTGTAATATTCCCATACTTCTAGTAGTGAATTGAGCAGTATTTCAGTTACATGTTTCTGGGCATTTTTTATGAAAATAATGAGAAAACTTGACCAAATTATTAGAAGCTGCCATTAATATATGTCAAGCCTTACATCTGAGTTGCTTAAAGACTCAACTCTCCCTGGTCAAGGTCCAGCAATGATGTTGAGCTACTGTCCCCAGTAGATTGTACTAGGGCAGGCAAACAGAAATAAAGCGGGAAGGTGCTCGTTTTTCAGCTTTCAGTCCTTACTTTGCTGTGCAGCATGGAGTATGGAGTAAAAAGATGTTTACTTTAAAGATATTCAGCTGGAGGAGCAAGTGGCTGGGCTAAGCGAGAGAGGCAAGTAGTGAAAATCCATTACAGAAGAGGTTGGAGTTCTAGAGTAGGAGCTGGGATAGTTGAACCGACTGATGAAGTACCGCCAGGGTCTGTGCTCCAGACATGGGGTAAACCATCGGAGGACAAAACCAGCCAGGAAGGAAGTCAGGGAGGGAAACAATGTGGTAGCAGTGGGTTGGGAGGAAGACTGAGATAGGATAAAACACAACCTGGAGTCAGAAAAGGGAACTGCTTTTGTAAGGTGATGGGAAAACCCTTGTGCAAGGGCAAAAGAAAGAAAGTACAAGGAGTGTTACAGCCTGTGTCCTTCTTTGCCTGCAGTGTAGCTCAAGGCAGAATTAGAGTCAGAAGCAGAAAATAACATCATAGCCTGCTGGTAGATGGCCTCTTCTAGCAGTGGTTCATAAAGAAGATAACAACATACCACTGCTGAGAGTACTTAGTTGGCTCAAGTAGCAGAGGTGAATGGCAGTAGCATACCATCCAGTGGAATTTTTATTTTTCAGTTTGTGTGTTGAATTTGCCACCACAAATATTTGCCACCACAAAATGCTATTAAAAGGATATTATTAGGTTTACAATAAGAGAGTTTACAACAAGAGTTACTTCTTTCACATATTCTCACTCCTCTCTCCATCTGCAGTTGCCCTTGTGCAGTTTTTTTCCTGCTTCTTCAACATTTTATCCCATAGGCATTACCACTGTCACTGATGGGCTCAGCCTTGGCCAGCAGTGGGTCCATCTTGAATCTGGCTGACATTGGCTCTGTTGAACATGGGGAAAGCTTCTAGCAGCTTCTCACAGAAGCTGCCCCAGTAGTCTCCCACTACCAAAACCTTGCCACACAAACCTAGTACAAACTAATGGTGGGGAATTGGAATTACTCAGTGAATTGGTGTTTTGCTTGCTATGAAACTTGTACCATGTATAAGGCAAGAAACTTCAGGAGAAACAAAGTTCTCTAAAAGCACAATAGGGCATTTTTAATTTAAATTTGGGGGGAGCAAATAGTGATTTGACCAAAACTTTTTGTGGCGGTAAATCAATCACTTTTAACAGGAAATATTTTTTGGATCCAAAATTGAATTCCTGATGATAAAGAGGAAACTCCTTCATCACCCGTCTTCTACCCTCCAAGGAGTTCATACCTCAGTAATTAAAAGACACATTTGGGATGTGGGACATGCACAGTCAAGCTTCTGCTCTATCGATGTGGAACTGGGATTTGAATTTCAATCTTAGGTGTTCTGAGCACTGGTCCATCTCTGTTGGTTCAGCAGATTTTGATTCTCTGTTGAGAAAGAGATAGCCTCAGTGGGAGAGGCAAGTCTGCTGCCTATGACCTGATAGCCTGTAAACTTAAGTGCTGCTGTATGACGTGCCGTGAGCCTCTCTTCTGAATCACAGCAGCCTGCACACCTCACCCAGGGCCACCAAGTAGCTCCTTGGCATCCCTGAGGACTCAGTGCCAGAGAGGGCACCCCCTAAAGCTCGCCAAGGGAGCACAGAGCATGCCGTTATGGACTACTGGAGCTACTGTTGGGCACCTTGTGAAATACCAGCCTTATGGCTCCTCATTCCCCAGAAATCCTCTTATTTTAGGCTGTCCTCTTTGCAGACATTAGACTGGGGAGCTATTCTTTTCATTCCAGCCTGGCTCAAAGAATTTTTTCTTTTTCTCGAATCAGTACTGATATCATGTGCTGACACTACAGGGAGCATCAGGAATGTCCTGAGTCTTAGTACTGACTTCTAAAAAAAACTTCAAGGTTACATTCTGTTTTGGAAGAAAGAAATCCCAGAAATCAGGAATTCCTGTAGGATGGCTTCCATTTTTCTAGTTTGAATGTAGTTTTTACTATAGAAGAATTTACTATAGAATTACTCTGAAGAATCAGACACTACATTTCTGAAATTGAACCCCTCCAAATTAGTGATAACTTGTGATTATTCTTTGTGATTCAATTTTCCATCTGGAAAATACTAATAATTCCAGCTTCTCACCTGACTGGGATGTTTCAAAGTGAAAAATCATTTTATTGCATCAGTGAAATACCACTACAGTTAAGTCCCATAAAATAGCCCACAAACAATTTATTCATTCATTTTTCAGAGAAAGATTAGAACAATGTGCTCTAGATGAGACGTGAAACCCATATTTGACAATGAAGAGAAAGTAGATGATTCAATAGCTGCTTATCAGTTGACAGTGTTTGGAGTTGCGTACTGATGGACACAGCAGCCCTACAGAAACAACTTTATTATATGTTCCTGAGTCTGCTGTCTTACAATACAGAGCACAAAAGGTTTGATTTAAGAGAGATATCTTAGCATTTCCTACTTTATTAGTATTAGCTTTGCAGCCAAATAATATTCTCTTCAAATACAAGTTTCAGTCATAGATAAATCATTGAGTTGGGACTTAAGTTACATTAGTTCTTTTCTAGTATCTGCTACAGGTCTGCTGAGGGGTCCTGGCAAATGAATTCTTTCTCTACCTACATTTTCCCTTGTACAAAATAAGAATAATAGGGTCTTTTCTCCAAATCACTGAAAAAAGAAAAAAAAAGAATTTCAACAAACTCTAAATTTGTGTTTTGTTTTTTGTCCAGAGTATCTACAATGACTTAGTTCTGATCCAGGTATTTAAAAATGGTATTTATTGCAATAAAATTTGATCTTGTTAATGAAAAACAGGGTTTGTTTTGGTTTATTTTGTTTTGCTCTGAATGAGTCTCCTGGCTGCATGGCTGTGGGACATGGGGGAGATGAGTTGCTCTCTGTCTGTCTCCTCCTTGAACAGTCAGCAGAGCATGGACTGACCCATGTATATATTTCTGCATCCGGTATCATTTAAAAATGGCTTTTGATTACAGCAAACACAGCTCCCCAGACCTGCTTTGTGTTAATCCAAATCCCTCCCCCCTTCCAGGTTCAATGGGAAGCTATTCCTTTACTCACCAACCTTTATTTAGTGGTACCTCATGCAGCTACACAGTCAAGCTACAGATTTATCCCTCAGTTAACGCTCACGGTTGGGAGCAGCAGTTCTAACTGTGGCAGAGAAGGCTATTTCTTAGACTTTTGAAAATATATTGGGTTTTGTGTCAATATTATTTTAATAAGTGTTCTATCAATGAGTTAATAAGACAAAGATATATTAGTACTAAATATTTTTTTCTGGGAAACAAATGAACCTCTCTTTTTGAGAACAGCTCTCACTTCATCACCCAATATAGGTTTGCAGTATTGTGCGTGTTGTTCATAATCATGCATAGCACAGTAAACAGTGGAGTGAGCACCATTATTTGGAAATTATTTAATAGATAAACCAGAATTAATTTCAAGGAGACATAGACAAACAATGTGATAATCAGGAGTAGGAATTGCCATGAGGAACTGGATTTACAGGATTATAGGGAAGTCTCAATGGGCTTAGTGCTACACACATCGATCGACTGAAAGTTTGCTTCTGTAAAGGAATCAGTTAAAAATAGATTTGGGATTTGATTCATTGGAAACCAATGCTATCACTGAAATTCTAGTGTACAATTAATGTATCCAAGAATTTTATAAAAATAGTGTCTGGCTTGTGAAGATTTTGGAGAACAATACAGTCTTACTCCTACATGAAAGCTTGTTTTGTGTATAAGGAGATATGTTTGCTTGTCAATACTGTTATATGTTTAATATGTGAAATACTAGAACTAAATCTAAGGAAAGGGCAATTGATTAATTTCTTCAAAAACCTGAAAGAAATCAGTGACTTTGAAAAGTCTTTTCTCTCCAGGAAGGTACAGTACATGGTTAAATCTCATTCACCTGAAAACCAGTCCCAATTGGCTTAGTTAAATTTCTATATGTGCACATGCCATTTGCTGAAACTGCTGAACCAGCTCTGTGCTTTTGCTGCATTTCTTTGTCAAAAGGATCCAAACCTTTTTCTTGTTGTTTCTGTGTATATTACACTTGTTATAACCTTACCTCATGCTGTATGCTTTTTACAAGAACCTGATTGTTTTGGCTTTTTCCATTCTTTGCTTCATTAATGCTCTCCCTTTCCAGATGTTTTGGGTATGTATACAAGCTTGCAAATTACTTTTCCTGCTGTTTTGTGTTCCGTGCTTTATTGTACCTCACAGAACCACCGTGTGTTTCTCATAACTGGCTCACTGACAGACAAAAGCCAATGCTGCACTGTGTTGCTAAGTATTTCTTTTAGAAAATCTTGCTGGTTTTCCTTATTTATTTTCAAGTAATTCTAAAAATAAATTTGAGATTGACAAGTAAACGCTGAAGATTAGGTTTTCCACTGTACATTTCTATGGTGTGTGCACCTAATCTGCATATTCTAACACAGACATGTGAATGCTGATATAAAATACGTCATCATGTATATGGTAAATCAATTGCAGTCAAATGGCTGGAAATCTGTTTATTTGCTTTCTGTGTGCATATGCAGTAACCTGTCAGGCATTACATGCACTCAATTTACATGTGCAATTGAGTGCCTACCTTTGGAAAGTTGTCTCTAGAAAATGTATGCCCCATCCCTGGAAGTGTTCAAGGCCAGGTTGGATGAGGCTTTGAGCAACCTGATCTCGGGGAAGGTGTCCCTGCCCATGGCAGGGGGGCTGGAACAAGATGGTCTTTAAGGTCTCTTCCAGCCCAAACAATTCTATGATTCTGTAGAGCTCCCATTCACATCATTAGGTTGATACGCCACAGTTTTGTTTTCTGAAAATGTAGCATAAGTGTTTGAAGAAATAGTAGTGGATTATCAATGCAAATTGTATTTTTGTTTTCTTGATATTTGTGTGGAAAGCCAGTTGAATGCTTGAAACTATGGTAAAATTTTATTTTTTATATACATGTACACACACACATAATATTTATATGATGATGTTATTATGTATTCTCCATGTTTGGTAATTTTGTAACAGTTGTTTTATATAGTATGTTTCAGGTAAATGCTCTCTTGACTATAAAATAAAAATAAACTTAAAAGAGCGCTGGGTAAGCCACGTAAAGCTCCTTCCCTTCTTATAGAGACAGTGGAACAGGAATGCAAAAATGGGATTTGACTAAGAGTGTATTTCCATTCCAAAATCTCAAGGATCTAATGTAGTTCAAAGAGAAGGAAAAAGGTGCTCAATGTGTTATGGAAAATCCTGATTGTCCCTTTATATCTTCAAGATAGCTGGGACAAAAGTCCAGAACTCTCACTTGCAGGCATTGAATCTTCAGATATGGTAATCTGTCAAACCTCAACCAGCCTTGAACAGAAGAATGCTGTAGTATAGCAGCCAAGAGCTTTTGGGTTTTAATGAGGATGTGGCTACACACACAGATCTTGTACACACAGATGGGGAAAGAGTGGCATGAAGATCCTGAATATATTATAATTTATCTGCCTTGCGTGTCTCAAAATGCTCTTTTATCCTACTGGGCCAGCCTTGATTTTTTTAGCATCTAAGATCTCTCTAATGAATTCTCCAGGTAGTTCTGCATTAGAAGTTTGGTACTAACTTTCCAATAATCTAACTTATGAATACCTTTTTGATATGGTATTAGCAAAGTATCTTAATGAAACTTCCTGAATGCTTTCAAAGGACATAAGGGGAAAAAAACAATTCTTGATTTCTGTAGATAAGAGATAGCTCTCAGCTATATTTTGTTATGGTACTGCACTGAAATACATGTGATTGATAACTATACTGAAACAAAACGCGTGCTAGAGACAAAGCAATACAGCAATGTGTTAGAATAATTTTTAAGGTCACAGATATCTGTATAATAACTATGATACCTGCATAGATGAGTTAAATATTTTTAGCAAGTTAACTGTTTGCTTAAGAATACAGTTTACTTCCCTTAAAATTATTCACACCTGTAGGTTGAATTGATCCAGTATTTTTTCTTTCTCCTAGGCTCATGAAACTGATAAAATGTTGGTATCTGTGTCCTCATTTTGTCCAAGACTAAGGGTTTGGACTGTTCAATCAGAATGCAAAGAAGTCTGGGTTCATTTCTCTTCTCTGCTAACAGAGGCATGAACTCATAATTTCCATCACCATGACAGGGCTATGATCACTTTTATGATGGTTGTCAGTCGGTCCTGCTGAGTCTTACGCACTTTGCATAATAATTAAACTTTCCCTGGAGAAAGAACTGGAATCCACGTGTTTTGCCTCCCACTCTAAGTATCAGGCTGCGGAGTCAGTATCTCTCCCACTCAGTGAATACACAAATGTTTTGCGAGTTGCACACCGTCAGCAGGAGGGGTTGAATAGCCAGCGATGGAGTGGTTCCACATCCTATCTGTGAGAAAGGCTGAGCATTTTTATTTATGTTTGTTCTGAATAAGACAACGAACCTAGGGAACACTTACTTGGTGTCTATGTATGGACCGAAGCTGTAAAAGCCTGAAGGACTGCACTGAGTAATGAGGCATGGTGCAGAAATGCCCAGGTTAGTGCCAGCCTGACATGACGATACCCATTATGAGCTATGCAGAGACACTTGCTTGGTCCCCTGGGCAAAATAAACATTAGACTACTTATTCGCCCAATCTTACTATCCCAGTTACTCACTAATGGAGTGTAGGGGACCTTAATGATGGGAGCAGTGCTACGCTGCTGCTCAGCATCTTCTGGAGTGGCTGCAGTTCTACCTGGTGCAGGTGTCTCAGTGCAGCAATCCCCTGCGCAGTGCTCATGCACTCGTGTTTCTGCTGCAATCTGCTGATTTTGAGCTTTTCCATTCATAGGTTGTTAAAATTTAGTTCCAGTTTAAATCTGGCGTAAGGAGCGTCATTCCATGAATACTATTGTTTTGCTAGCCCAGAGGGATAGGGGAGGAAGTAGACATTTTCATGTGCTATTTAGTATTTTTAAATGACACTATCTGGTTTTTATTTTCACATAATTACAGTGTTGCATTTCAGGAGATGTTAGTCCATTATAAATACATCTTGATTATGTTGAGGTTTCCAAACATCACATTGTATCTGTAAATACCACTTGGATGTGCGTGTGCATTCAAGGCTGTCTGAACTCTGTCTAAACTGAGCCTCAGCAGGCAGAAAGAGAAAACCCCTGTTTTCCTGCAGCACCTCACCCCACAGCTCCCCTTGAGCAGAGCCCAGGCGGGAGTGCCAGGTGGAGCAGCAGACAGGCTCCTCTTCTGTCTGCCTTACCCCTCACAGGAGCCCATCTGTTAGGCATGAGTAACACATGCAGCCACTTTCCCTGGAAAATATTGTCATCCTCCCACTCCCACCCTCCCCTTTTTATGTAACAAGCTAGTGGCTAAGGGATTTGGTTGAGACCAGGGAAATGTAACTATATTCACAGAACCACATTTATATTAGATATATGATTAAAACACCTGTAATCCAGGTATCTTCTGGCTCGTTGCCTGAGGACTAAGCTGGAGGATTTATTCCCTCTTACTTGCTTATGTTCCCCTCCAAGACTTTTTGCTTCTTAGCTGGGTACGCAGGAGGGCAGGCACAAATGCTTCTGGTCCCCAACATTGCCACTGGTGTGGGATGGGAGATGGAATCCTGGCTGGAGACCACAGGAATGAATCTCCCCTGACTGGGGAAGGGATAGACCCAGCTGTCCCTTGTTCAGCATGACCCCACTGTTACCTCCCTGCCTAACCAGAGCAACCTTGCTGCTTGAGTGGGAGAAAGGGTAAGATAAGAAGAAAGAGTCCAAGCACTTAGATACGTGTGGGGTTTCTTACTGCTTTGTTCCAGACTGCTCACACACCTTGTAGCTTTCTGAATCACCCTCAGTAGCATCTTGGTCTCTCCGCTTTGTATACAGTGAGCACGGACATCTAACATGGGCTGGGACAGCCAGCTGTGGACAAGTACCTGCATTCTGGTTAGTGCAATAGCTAATGTAGATGCTTTAGTGACTTTGCCAACAATATAAGCATGTATATACACACACATGCTCACAAATCAGAATTTAAAATTTGAATTTTGTCAGTCAAGCTCATGATTTACTTCTTAATCAAGAGGTATGTGGGCCCAACTCAATAGTTATCAATTCCTTTCTTTTTTCTTTTTTAATTTTCTTGGATTTCTTACATGACATTTATCCATTTCTCAGTTGTTTTTTTGGTGCAGTACTATCTATGTGCTTCTAAGGCACTGGGAATACGTAGCATGTTTGTTTCTTTTGCCTTTGTTTTGGAATTCCTGAGACTGCCTTCAACTTCTCATTTCTTTAATTATGTTTATGGAATTTAGTGATTAATTATTTTGAAGTAAATGTGCTTGTATAAAAGAATTAGCATAAGAAAAATCATGGCTACTGATGTCTGTTCTCCTTAATTTATAAAATTATTTGAAAGCCATTTGTGCAAGGTGTTGCTAATCTTTTTTATATGACATGCATTGACACAGGTATATTCTTTTCGTGCTATACGTCTGTAATATTAGGAACTCTGTTTAGAAGAAGAGAACGCTTTGTCTCTGTGGCTATCACAGTCCAAGTAATATTTTACAAATCTATTTCTATGAACAAAACGGTGCCACCTACACCAAAGAGAAGTAGACAAAGTCAAATTGAATAGGATATTAAAGTCATACTGTACTCAGTTGACAGTATGGGAACTTGACTGTTCCTACTGAAGATCAAAGCCTCTTTGCTGCATATAAGCAATATTTTGTTGTTTCTCATTCAGCCTTTGCAGGCCAGAACCATGGCCATTTTGTATTGCATCCCCATCACGAAACTGCCCTCTTATCAGGGTCTTCCTAAAACATAGTGCTGATGTAGACACTGCTCTGACAAGTTGGGTGTCTCAGTGACTCCTGGCTGCTATGGATGCCTTCTGCCCAGATTTGAAGGAGTGTTGTGTTTCTCCAACTGTGTAGAGTAGAGAATATTGTTTTACCATGGCATTGTATAAGAGACCCTAAATTCCACCATAGTTCATCTCGTTATTAGTGAATTGATATACATGCAATGCAGTGTTGCTGTGTCTTTGCCTTTACTTCAGATGAGATTATTGTAATGAACTCTTCAAGATTTTTGCTTGAAATTCACTTATAAGGGCGAACTGGTGTAAAGAATATTTGTTCGCCCCATCATGAGAAAAGCCATTTACTTGTGCTCCCATTGTACTGAGTTTCTATTCATTTCAGGGTTCAGCAGGGATATTTGCAATTAATATATGGGACTAAGTTTAAATGTGCAATATTTAAAGTTGGCTGGGAGATGCGTACTTCTTGTTTCTTAGAGTTGACCCCCTGTTGTATGAAATAAATAGTTCAGTGCTCCTGTCATTTAAAATACATTCCCTTTCTCATGACTGGGGAGGCCATATCAGATAGATTGTAAGAGTCACTTTAAAATTTGATAGCTTATTTCTAGTTTTGAGTGTTGTAGCTGGGCTGCCAGCGTTTCATGATTGTCACAGTAACTCTAATTATGTTTATGCCTCTCATTATGATTGGCAAATATAATTTTTATTGGAGTTAACTGTTATAGCCTCACCGTTATGCCTCTCCAGTACATCAGAAGGGACATTATTATAAATAGATTATATTCATGGAGGTGGGAAGATTGCTAAGCTATTACTGTGTTGCTTTGAAGATACCATACTGTCATTGTTCTCAGCTCCCTATTTTAACTACCAGTGACAGTTCTGTTACTATCCCCACATGACATTTACGGTTCTTTGCTTACTTTGGTCAAAAGTCTTAGAGAAAATCTGTGTTGAGTGTCTTGTTGGGAAAGAATTTTTACAGGTATGTAACTTGTTTTTTGAGAGATGTTGCTAAAAAAAGATGAAAACCAAAGCTGCAGCAGGAGATAAAGCCTTTGTTATCTAATAAGAGAAGCTACTGTTATTTAAGTAATTGCAACAGTCTTACGTGTAGTAAAAAGTAAGAATAAAGGGACGATTTCAAGCAAAATTCAGGCTTTTCCAGAAGCTGAAGTACTCTAAGGACAGGAGATCAGGACTTCCTAGATAATTTCTGTGGCATTTTTTCCATCTCTTCTTGACTGGGCAGGTAGAGCCAGAACATGCAGTGTAGTTTGTTAAACTTTTCTCCTGTGCCCAAGTTAAGAAAAATAAATACTGTCATACTTTTTAATTGATGGAAAACATAGCTCTCCATCTTTGGACTCAGGTGAAAGCTATTTGTTCATAGGACCATATTTACCTGCAATTGTTGCCCTGGGTATGTTTTATAATAGAAGATACCCTGAGGCATACTCTGCCCTGGCAAAGAGTTTTTTCAAAATATATAGCAGGAAATCTACTTCAGAGGTGTATTCTGTACTGACAGAAAAGTGCTTCCAGCAGTGTAGCAAATACTGCTTCCCCAGACAAAATTATGGTACACTGGCAAAAAGACAGATTTTGCTGGTAATAAATTGCCTTGAACAAGGGGTTTTAGCAGTCTGGACCAGTCATAAAATGATACATAGACTGATAATTGTACTGACTGAAGTGTTGAGCCTGGTTTGAAATTGCAGGAAAGCAATCCAAACTCATCAACAGAACAGTATGACAAATTATCTCTGATATGTTTATTCTACTTGTCATTTGGACTTAAATTCAGGATAGACTATTGACTGTCTTCTACTGAGACAATGGTATTCAGTCATTCCTACAATATCTGTATGTAATGAGGTTGCAGAAAATATAACTGTGAATGTGCCAAGAATCATCAGTTCTGTCTTAAAAATGTGGTCCTAATTCAGGCAGCAGCTGGGCCACAGTGCTTTTATCAACAAGCAGGAAAGCACACACCGATGGTTTCCATATCAGCACACTGTGCACATCTCGCACTGTTCTCTGCTGTAAAAGACTGTTTGGCATGTACTCAGCCAAAATCAGAGATAACTGCAAACAGATGGAGGTGATCTCTAATAGATCCAAAGCAATGTCATCCTCCTCCAACAGAGAGCTTCATATATAGATTATTCTGATGGCCATTTAAGATGTTACTTCGTTTATAAAATGGTTGTAGTAGTCACCTATTGATTTGGAACCAAAAAACTGTGAGCTAAATGGAGAGTAGCTGGGATGCTTTTTTTCTCTCTCAGAAATTTTGCAACCTTATCATGGTACCTAATTTATTCAGTTGCTATTCTAAGATAACAAAAATTAGTCTCTTCACACCTCTTGAAAGAGACCATTTGCTATAGAAAACTTTCTCTAGCCAGATCAGATAGATAGGCTGTGTTTTCAAGCAAACATAATGCTTGCGCCAGCATAATAGATAAAATGCTGATAGTGTAGTTTCAAGAAACTCTCTAATAAATAAGTTTTTGGTACCTCTTGCTGAAGTTTAAGTTCCTGTTGGTTATATTCTAATATTTCCTTTGAATGGGCTAGATAACTAATCTAGTTTTAGTTCATGGAGTGTGCATAACCTTCAAAGGGAAACCTGTATGAATTGCAACCTTTCTTGGCTCTATAACTATCTTTATAGCTTTTACAAGTCACCCGACTTCTGTGATTTCTGTGTAAGTCAGCCTATAGCAAGATTTGAGCAGGAAAAGGGATTCCATTTCAAGGATGATTTTCCTATTATAAAATTTAGTTTTGTTTCATTTGGAAATGAAGATAGTTTATACATCAGTTCTGAAAGTGGATGCAGTCCATCTGTCTTGGAGAGATTTGCCTTTGGAAACTACTGCCATCAGGCAGGGTGCAGAGATGGGAACGTGAGTTAGTAGAAGACAAGTTGTTTTTTTTCTGGGAAAATCACCTTTCCAGCAACTCCTGGAGTTGTGAGGAGTATACCATAGCATTATTTAGTTTATTGAGTTGTATGGGTTTTTTACACATAACAATCAATTTTTTAGTATGGTACCATACTGAGGACAGTATATGAAGGAAACTCTCTTTTCTAGAGCTTTGATAAGTTGAAGCAGATGGAAAACCAGGAGCTTCTTCAAATATAGATATCTCAATACATTTTAATGCCTATCTCGGGCACTCCAGTTTGAGCAAATTGATTACTACATAGAGTTAAAGTCTGAGCTGAGATAAGTTACATGTAGGGAATTAATGGCATAGTAAGATTGGTATGCGATGCAGCAGGCATTCTTACCTCTTTTTTTCTTACTTACATGGACTGGAGTCTTTTAAGAAAGTGTTAACGATATCTCTTCAGGCTGGGGTTGCAGGAAGTGGCGGAGGTGAGAGAGGCAGGTGGTGCCGCCTGCAAGAGCAGTAAGCTGGGGGCAAAACGTTCTGATTAACATCACATTCCTTTCCCTAGTGTGCCAGGGACATGCACGGCTAATGGCTCTTGTCAACCTGAGGAGGAGCGACCCACCAGTCTACCACATTTTTACATTTCTTGAAACTAATCACCTTTTAATATTTTCCTAACTCTCATTTTCTACTTATCTGCAGCTGAAGTTCAAAGTGAAATTGAACGGATTTTTGAATTAGCAAGGACACTGCAGTTGGTAGTGCTTGATGCTGATACCATTAACCACCCAGCTCAGCTAAGCAAAACCTCTCTGGCACCCATTATAGTATACGTAAAGATTTCTTCTCCTAAGGTAAATATTTTACTGATATTCATGCTGTTTCTGTCTTTTTTTTTTTCCTTTTTTGTTCTTAAATGCATATAATCACATGTCTCCATTAAAATTCAGAGCTATATATTGTTATTGCTTCCCTTTGGTTGGTGAAATATTATTAATCAAAAAAGTGTCTTAGCTCTGGTGTTACCAAAACCCATTTTTGAAAAGATGCTGTAGCTACAATGGCTTTTTTAAATTGGAATTGAACTTTTAGTATCAGTCATCTTAGTAATGCTAACAGTTTGTTAAATCAAAATAATACAGAAATTAAAGTAGTATTTTCACATAATGAATATCAGACTGATTGGTAAACTTTAACATCTCCTGGTAATGTATCCTTTCATTCTGTGAAAAAAACTGCACAGACCTTGTGAAGAGGCATTTGAAAGAGAAGAACAAATTATGGGAAGACAACTCAGGAGGGCAATTAAATAATTTGCACTTAGAAACAAAACCAGAAGCAGCAAAGGAAAATAGGAGGGGAACTTTTTAGTACTCTTAACAGGAAAGGAGATGTTGAGAAGTAAATGAAAATGAGCTTGTTCTGGGTGTAAACAGCATGGGTAATGCTCCTGAAGCCAGAAAACAAAGAATTTTAACTGCTCAAATGGACAGTTAAAATGTCAACATTTTAAGTAGTTACATCTGTACATTAAGTCCAATCCAGCTCACTTAGTATTAATGTCTTATTTTTCACAGGTTTTACAGAGGTTAATAAAATCTCGAGGGAAATCTCAGGCCAAACACCTTAATGTTCAGATGGTGGCAGCTGATAAACTGGCACAGTGTCCTCCCGTGAGTTATTATTAATTTATGTCTCGTCTTTGAAAGGTGCCTTTCTTTTCAAGCTCAGGGTTAATTACATAATTTCTGGGAAAATGTTTGCCCTCTTCTGGCCATAATTCACTGTTGTTTTTTTGCAGAACGCATCATGAGGTCTCTGGACTCTGCACAGGGGTGCAGGGAAAAAAACAGTCCCAGTCACAAGCAGTTATTAGGATACGTGCTGAATACATTCACCACTTGAACAAACTGAGCATTTGTTTTACTTGATAGTTGAATTGAGGTTATTGTTATAAAGATGAACCCTCTTAGTGATGTGCTTTACCTCTGGCAGTTTAGGGTAAGGCCAGTGGTTTGGGTAGCTCCCCTTGGGTGTATGTCACTGCTGCCCATCACTGCTGACGCTTTTGGTCACAGTTTTGGCAAAGAGCTGTGGGATAGTGGGTAGCTGAGAGAACTGCAGTGCACTGATGTGCACTGAAGCAAATTCTCTTAACTTCCACCTATAAAGTGGAGATGACTAAACTGTCAAGAGTATGGGTAAGAGACCAGGAGATAAAGGTTCAATTCAGTTGCAAATGTGGGAATTTGCCTTAGTTACAGAGCTGCATAAGGGGAATGCTTTCAGCATTTCAGTTGAAGCATCTCAGTTAAGAGACTAGTCTCCTCAGGTCCCCATGAAGTCAGTGAATAATGCTAGAGACCTGCGTAGGCTCTCAAAGCTACCTTCAGGAGGACTTGTCTCCCTGACCATGGAGGGAATGGAGGAGACTAACTCCTAACTAGGAAACTGCCTCCTAACTTTAGATGCCTAAAATGAGATCATGTGACTAATCTCTTACCTAATATTTGTATGACACTTGGAAACTGGATGATCTATATTACTTGTATTTCTTACTGTTATTAGTTATTAGTCTTAGTTTGTTTTAGTTTTCTCTTAGTTGTTCTAGATAGGGCATTGAACCCCTTTTCTTGCCATTCCATTTGTTCCAATGGCTAAAAACTTTAATACTTAACCATTCTTTCTGGATATTTGAGTTTTAAGATTTGTTCAAGGTGCCTCTTCCTATCTTTCTTGACTGTGCATTAATAAGTGCTTTAACAAGTGTATCATTAGTACTAGTTATGATTGCTGTCCTTTGTATCAATTGCATTAAAAAAAACAAAACAAAACAAAATATCTAAGCATAAGTATTAATACAAGTATTAGAAATGTAGTTCATATTTGATGAATGGAAAGTGTGGTCATCTGTGTCTCTAGGTGATCTCCCTTTAGCTGGAGGTTATTCTCACTAAAACCTTTCCTTTTTCAGGAAATGTTCGATGTAATTCTTGATGAGAACCAGCTGGAAGATGCTTGTGAGCACCTTGCTGACTATCTGGAAGCCTACTGGAAGGCCACACATCCACCTAGCAGCAATCCTCCTAACCAGCTTCTCACTCGCACACTTGCAACAGCCACTCTTCCTATTAGCCCAGGTCCAAATATTAATTTACAGGTACAGTTTTTATGCCATCTCTTCTTTTTCTTCTATCAACTTCTTCCTCTTCCAAAGCACAGTGATAGTCTTGATACTAGAGCGTGCTGAATATGTTTTACTGTTGTTGATAAGAGTAAGAACTTTTTCAGAAGAGATTCACCCGTTTTCAGTATAAAAGGCAAATACAGGCACATTGTTGTTATTGCTGTTGTAGTCACAGTAGCATGTGTTTGTGTATTGACTAGGGGGCTGGTTTTGATTCCAAGGACTAAGCCAGCCTGACTGAAAACATACGGTGATGTGAAGCGGAATACTTAAGATTTCATTGTGCCCGGGACACCACTGTGCCAGTAATATGTGTACCAGCCACAAGCATTTTTGTAGCTGGCCATATATAACCCAATCAGAGGAACAAAACTGGGCTAATACTGTGCACGTTACAGCCTCTGGTAACTGTCTGTCTGATGGACACACTGCTGCTAATAGGCAAATCCCAGCCCCAGAGGCCCTGCGTGACAATGGGGTTATGTACAGAGCAGATCCGCAAACGTTGGAGGGAATCTGTTCCTATCTTCCCACAGGCTATAGCGTTGTAGAGGTTGAGAATGACTGACTGTATTAGTGAAGTCTCAAAGTCAAAGTGGCCCTTCCAGTGTTTCCTTCGTTCTTTTATTCATTGGCCATTGCTGCGAAAAGTACATGCTTCCTTCAAGCCAAACTCTTCCATAAAACCCGAGTCCCGCTGCACATTGTGCAGAAAGACCCTGAGAAGCAATGTGTTCTGGACAGTGAGGGTAGTGTCTAGCGAGCTGGGAAATAAAGGCTTTATTCCCACCTCTGCACTGACCTGCCTGTTGACTTTGGGCATATTGTGTCTTCTCTTTTCTCCTTCAACTTTTGGTTTGTATAGTTATATTACAGTTCTCAGCATCTCATTTCTCTCAGATCCTCTCCTTTGTATATGTGTTGCATAGCATGAAATGAGGTCTTTGAAGATGCTACTTCATTTTAAATAGTGAGTGACGCCTTGAGGCAGAAAAGATTACAGTGGGGCTTAAAATACGTCTGTCCCAGCTCAAATAATGGCTTACTACATTTAAATTTCCACTGAAGTTCCATGTATGCCCATAAGTGATGAACTTGTGTCAGTTAGAATTCATAACTTTGGCTAAGAAAAATGTCTCCTTTTAGAAAATCAAAGAAAAAATATATCTTCACCCAAATTAAAATGCCAAAAATTTCCTTTATGTTTTTATGGTCTCACAAAACAATTTTTTGTGTCAAAGGATTTGTTTCCCATTAGAGGACCACAGACTTGGCAGGCTTGTTCTTTAACAAGAAGATTTACTTCAGCCACCTTGCAGGTTAACTTCATTTTTGCTTTCGAAAGCAGTTGCAGGAAAAGATACTGTAAGCTATAGCTCATTTCTGCCTTTTTTTTCTGTCCTCAGAGCTGAAACACCCTGAAAAAATTGTGAGCTGGAAGAATTTCTTTCTGAGTATGAAATTCAGTATTGTTGTGTGCAGACTTGCTAGATAAACTTCCTTTGCTTTGTAGACGTGTTTATTACTTTGCTCAAGTTTTTTTAATGCCTTTTGGGTGTGGATTTATAGTTCACTTACTCATTTTATTAACCACATTCTCTGGAGGAACTACACAGAGTTTTAATAACACTTGTGAATGTTGTGCTATCTCCTTACAAATTAACAGACTTTTATTTTAAGGACTAAAAATGAGAACGTATTTGCAGTTTCACAGTTTGTTTGTAGGTCTGCTAATCCAAAAGTGCAAAGCAATGGAGGTCCCTTACAGAACATGCCACCAGCCATTTGACCTGGAGGGGCCTCATACGCACTGCGAAGGATCTGAGGCATTCTCCCCTGGATGCAGGGCAGCACCCCTTTGCCATGAGACATAATTGTTCTTTGTGGTTTTTCAGTCCCAGGTGTACATTATAACGAGAGATCTGTGTTGCCAGCTGCTAGTGATACTTTTACAGGATAATGCTGACTGTGTGCATTGCATGGCACGAGGTGCTCGAAGGTGTGAGGCCTCCTGGGACTGTTTGAAATGAAGTCAGTAAAGACCATACACCTCCTATCTATCTGATGGAGAGCTTTGGAGCAAACTGTCCTGACAGTTGTTCTCAGGTTTCCATTTGTAGGGGAATAGTTGGTTAATTCCAAAAAGAAGATTGGAGTAATCTGACACACATGATGCAGCAGATTAGTGACCACTGGATGGAAGTAGGGAGCAAGCCAAATTGAATTGGTGGACACAGACTTCTCTCTCCTCTTTCAACACTGCTTAAACTTCTTTCCAAGAACCTCTACTTTGAAATTACAAACTGAATAATGAAATGAACTTATCTAAAACTTTCTTGATTTTAGGCAAGAAACCTTATGAGATAGGGCCATAAAATTCCTGCAACTGAAGAATCTAATCCAAATCAGAGCCCTAATTTGGTTGTGAAGCACAAAGCCAGACCTTAATCCAGATTCAAACATTACCTGCTCAGTGTCCCTGTAATATTTAGGGAAAATTACTGTCAATGAATTTGCCCATAAATCCTAATAGCCCTAACACTATTCTGAAATTGCAGGTACTGGTTCTAAATGTATTCGTTGTGCTTCTCCACACGTACTCATCATAGCAGAGAAGATGCTTCTTGAGTTTGTAAAAGCAGCATTCTGTTCAAAGCAGGTTGAAATTTTGCATTTGTTCTCAAACCACAGCAATGACAGATTTAATTAGTCATAGTTTTATATATAGATGCATACATATTTGGCATTTGACCATATGAGAATTGAAAGGTTTCACGTGTGTAGCCAGTGTATGTGCCTTAAAAACAGTCCTGGTTGCAAACTCATAAAAATGTGTTTACACATCCAAAGCAGGCATTACTTTAGCCTTTAGCTTTTCAATTGATTTTATTTATAATTCACCTTTGTTGAGTCATTCCTGTTCCACTTGAACACATCTATTCATGTTTACAATTACTACGTTCCTTTTCTGGTAAATCAGAATCATCTTCAGAATCATAAAAACAAGAACAAAAAGGAATTTGACTGCTCTTTCTGTTACCTTGTTCTCATCTATACCATTTGTTTCAAATTAGGAACACATGGAGCAATCTGGCTGCTCGCTGGGAAGTTTGCAGAACAAAACGTTGTCGTAGAAAATGAAGATTTGTCAAATTTATCAAATTGCTGATTTGAAATATGTTACTTTTTACAAGTTTCTGATAAAATAGATGTGTGTTCCCATCCAATTTCTTGTCATTTTACTTCTTGGGTTTCTAAGAGACCCACCTGCCATGATCTATGGCTGAAGGACAAAATTTCCTCCTTCCCTTAGCTCTTTTCCACAAAATAGAAAGACAGAAAGAAGATATGTCCAAGAGCTGCCCTGGAGGCAATCCTCAATTTTAGACAACTCTGAATATAGGAGGGCAAACTTTAGACTAACTTTGGTAAATTCAGAATGGTCCTCACAAATGCCTGTATAACTCTGTTGAAACCAACTTTAATTTTGTGCCAGTAAAGATGATTTTGTCTTGACATTCTTCAGCTCGTGAGAAGGATAATTCCATTTCCCCATAAACTATGTCTTAAAATTTTGCAATTAAGCTTGAGAAGTCTTTGGCTGTGTTTTGGGAATAAAAGCAGGTTAATGTAATGAAACCTCCGAATGAGTTAAATAATGCCACTTGTTCGTTTTGCAGTGATTTCAAAGCATTATGCTGGTGAAGAATAGGTTTGTTATTACCTGGTAATTCTTGTTTCAGTCTTTTAATAGTAGTGGTGTGTTAGGAAATTGTATAGGTGATAATATCGCTCTCCTCCTGCTTTTCTTGGCAATGGTCTGCATTCTTGAGCTCTTAAAATTATGAGGTCAAAGTTTAATTTTTTATTACCATGAAGAAATGGAATTATTGCTGAGAAAAACAGAAGGTCAGTGATACTATTAGTATCATAATACAACTTACTCATACCAGATTCACTTCCATTTTTTTCTTTAAAAAAAAAAAAAAAGCTACTCTAAAGAGCCAAGGTTTTGTACTTTGGTTCTCTGCTGGAATCCACCTCCTCAGCCCTATAAATCACGTTCCCATAGTGGCTGTTTCCCAGCTGTCATCTGTAGACTCTCAACTGATATCTGCCCTCCTCCTGATATCTCAACTGATATCTCCTCCTCTTTAATTCTTCTGCAGTTTGTCCTGCTTCTGCATGGTCTCTTTTTGTCTGGAGTGTGGTAGGCAATTATTGCTAACTGGAATAGTCAGAAACATCACAGGAGACAAGAAAGTGTCACAGAATAACCCGAGTGCCACCCTCCATTCTGATGAGGGTGAAAGGAATTGTTTGTATTATAATACTGAATTTCGGTAAAAGTTGAATTCTAATGTGTTTTTTTTTCTAGTTTAGATTCGAAGTGGATTGTTGTGTTCTTACATTTCATTGGTTTCATGATACTTGCTAGTTGAATTTTATATTGGGGAAAGTTTTTAAATGCATACTTGATGTACGTGAACTCACTGCTGGTTGTGATAGCAGGGATCTCAAGGAGACCAGAGGAATGACCATTCAGTCCCTGAACGCAGCGGTTCACAAATTGAAGAGGAAGCACGGGTTGAACCCATCAAGAAATCCCAGCATCGCTCTTCCTCCAGCCAACACCACAACCATCGCAGTGGTGTCAGAGGCCTTTCTAGGCAAGAAACTTTTGACTCAGAAACACAAGACAGCAGAGATTCAGCTTACGTAGAGCCAAAGGAGGACTATTCACACGAGCACGGTGACCACTACGATTCTCACAGGGATCACAATCACAGAGACGAGTCCCATGGGAGCAGTGATCACAGACATAGAGAATCGAGGCATCGCTCAAAGGAGAGGGACCGCGAGCAGGACCACAATGAATGCAACAAACAGCGTAGTCGTCATAAATCAAGGGACCAATATTGTGACAAGGATGGGGAGGTGATATCGAAAAAACGTAACGACGCAGGAGAATGGAACAGGGATGTTTACATCCGTCAGTAACTTTTGCCTCTGGCAGTCTGGTGTTTTTTTGAAGTCTCGTGACAATGCCCCTTGAAAATATCTTTGGGTTCTTCATTGCAGAACATATGGTATCCTTCTGTATGATGATTTGTATTGCTGTTGCTCGCATAGCAATAGCATGAAATAGTATATTCATATACTTACTTTTTTTTGGTTAGTGCTATATGAATCAGTGTAGTACAACTGAAGAGCTCCTGATGTTGTACTATGCCATTTTTCAAGCTGTTTTTCGGTAGCTGCCACTTGAACAATATCTGTTGCCATCAAGGTGTTGTTAAGTGTTTTTTAAAAAAGGTACATTTGATGTTTAATAACTTCCCGTGTATTCAGCAAGCCAGAATCAGCACATAAAAAATCTAAAACTTTTTGTCTGCTCCGATTTTTAATTTGTATGCACTTGATTTGCATATTCATTTAAGAGCCACTCTCTGTTGCTTGTACCTCTGGTGGACTCCATTTGAAGACAGAATTCAGTCTTGCCTTACACACAGGGGATCATGAAGTCAGAATCTATTTTCTATGTACTGGTACTGTGTACTGTATATACAGTTTATAAATGTTATTTCTGCAGACACCTTCTTACTACATAAGTTTGATCACACTGTTTTAGAGTCCTAATGCCAAGTCAGCAGATTTGCTTTTGAATTACTGGCAACTGGAACTAGCCTCATTTTGGAAATCTGTAACAGTGTTCAATCTAAAAAAACTTTTTCTTCTGTAGCAGAAAGCTTTTACTTATTGTAAATATGAGTGAGTGCTTGAGATAAAGGGTCTAACTCTTATACCTTATGCTGTCCTTGCAAACCCAATTTTCCATTTTAAGGTAAAGATAATGAACTTACCACTATAAATTATTCTTCTCTGTACAGGTCACAGAATTGCAATGGACACAGCTTAATTTTTGTTCTATTGTCAGAATAATAGAGCACACGACAGAGGTGTGTATGTGAGTGGGTGGGTGGTGGATGGGCATACGTGTGCATGTGCACATCAGGCAGCAAAGTGTGAGACTCTACTGAAGAAAACAAAGGTTACTCAAAAGCCCGACAAGTCTGTTTCTTCATTCTGTCTATTAATTCAAAAATCCAGATTGCAGTCAGGGAATATGAGGGAGTTTACTGACCCAGGTAATTGGGAAAGCATAAATCTGCTGGCTCTTTGTTGAGACTTCAGGAGAGTTAAAACAGGCAAATGTTACTGTGAGTGTTTCACTGGAAATGTAAAATCTTTGTGTTTTAGAGTATTTGTTTTAGTAAGAAAAGTTTACACAGCTTGTGGAGAGTTATTTTGTCGGAAAATAAATTTTTGTAGCTTCTCCACTTTTTCTACACTTGCCAATTCCTCTGCATTCCCACTTTGCAGCCAGCTCACTGCTTCTCCTTCACCTAAACTGTTGTGCTGCTGGTGAGAGCTTAGAAAAATGACTGTGACAAAATACTCTGTTAACGAGCTTGCTAGAGAAAATGCGTTGAAATCAAAGGGAGTGAACACAGTTTGTTTTGCATTGAACACCTGTTGCACTGGTAAGTGGGGGGAAATTCACTACTATTATTTTTGACCACAGGTTCCACACCCTTGCCTAGTGTAAAAGCTGTTCTGCATCACAGGTAGTCTTCGTAGTAATTATATGAATGAAATACTTTTTGTATTTCACTGTAAATAGCACATTATATAAAGACTGTAGAGGGATAATAATTTAGCTGGAAGTTCTTTTTATTTATTATTTTAATTCTGGGAATGTCAACATTGCCTGATTTTGAATATCATTTTAGTGAAATGGATAAGATGTATGGCAGGTGCGTATTTTCTCCAATCTCTATTCCAGCATCCAAACAATTTAGTTTAAACTCCCTTAAACATACTTTGTCCTCCCTCTCCGCCCCTCTCCCTGATGCTTTATATGCATTTTTTTTATAAAAATGTAAGAGTGTGAAATTCTGCTGTCAGATATCTGGCCATTCCTCCTACTGCTGCGGACTACCATGGTTATTCAAGGGTAGTATTTGGCTCAAAGCATGAACTGTGGGAACACATGGAAAAGGGTATTTTTCTAGAAATAAAATTATCAGCATTTTTCTAAATATTACTAAATGACTTTGTAGACAAAGGAAGCATAGGTAAGTAGATCTGTTGTATTACTAAACGGATATATAAGAGTATATAAACATGGCTTTTTATACAAGAGGATTTTTAGGGTATCAGTGGAAAACGACATTGAAAGACACTGTTGTTTGAATCGTACCAGATCACATGTAAACGGGAAGAGAAGTTATATTGTCTTGCTCTGTATAACCTGGCTTTAGCTATTCGACCAGTACATGCTGTTGCTCCCTACAACTGTTATATGACAGCTGTGTCCTCCAAGAAGTGATCTATGGATTCCACTTTAATACTTTGATTTTTTAATTATTTTTTTAAACCTTTTGCTCCAGAGAGTATTATTTTTCACCTTTTAAAGTATTTTTTTAAGGGAATGTTTGGCAGAATTTCAAAGCACTGAGTATTGTATGAAAACCATCGGGTACGTAGCCATGTATAGACAAATAAATGAGAAAATAAAGAGCATAGTCCAAGCCCTAGTATTTAAGTATGGCCTCTATATTGATGTATGGAATATAAATATCACCAAAAAAAGGCATGTCCCGATACAACTAATGAGAATCATGTTTTGTATAGTGCTGCTAATTACATACAGGCAACATACTAGCACATGCATTTCTTAGGCAAACTCAGTCAGTAGGTTTTTATTAGCCTTGCTAAGATACTTTCCTTCAGTTATTGTTTTAAGAGCGACAAATCTTTTGTAATGTGAGCTTGTACTACACATATTGCACATACCACCTGCCTGCTGAGCACTACTTTGAAAAGCACTTTAACAGAATTATTTCAGTAAGAAGCTTTAAAAATGCTCCAACAGCATTTGGAGGACATATCAAAGGTTATTGTGATGAAATGTCTTTGCAAAGTTTTGCCAATGAAAGTTTAATATTATTGTTTGCATTAGGATACTAATGAGTTTGTATTTCTGTATCTGGTTTCAGGGGCTTTGAATCTGAGGAATGATAGAGGTCCCAGTGAGCTCCAGAGTCTTCTTATGTATGTGTGGTACCAAACAACCTGTAAAATTTCTATTCAAGTGAGCTAAAAAGATAATAAACCAGTGAGACAGAAGGGAGGAAGACAAAATAGTTAATAGGTCTTGTCAGCTCTCGCTCTGTAATTTTTCTAAATAATTTCATATATGAAGGAATTGGATGCATTTTAACATTTACATGTATATATGTTAGATGTTAACCTTATTTTTGTATGTCTTTTCAAATGGATACGAGTGCTGTTCAGCAGCCCAAGTCTATCCTTTATCAGTTGTTTAGTGTCACACAGACATCACGGAAGAAAGAATTCTCAAGGAGGGACTGGAAGGAGGTGAGAGTAACAGTCTGCAGACCTGTTAAGGGATAGGACAGTGGGGATGAATAAGCAAACAGGTTTGTGCACAGAGGCAGCATCAGTAGGTGTTCGTGCTGAAAGAAACTAGTTTTAAATTGATCCATAAATTACTGTCTAGAAATTAAAAAAAAATTCTTCTAGAATACTCATGAATTCATATTCTGTGTCTGGCACCAGAAGTTCAGAATTTGAGAAGAGTTCCTCAATTTTTGCTTCTCAAGGTGTATAATTAAATAGATGGTTTCTCCTAGGGATTTGGCCTTAATTCATGAAGACCAGTTTTAAAGCCACAATGAGTTTGAGTGGAATACTTGTTTTCACAGAAATCTGTAAACACTTAACCTATAGCCCTTACGATAAAAGGAGGATGTGGAAATGAAATTCCACTCATCAAACCCTGAATAAAAGTAGAGACCTATTTTCACTTCTCCCTGCATATCTGGTTACTCATCCTATACATGCAGTGCCTGCCCAGGTCTAATACCCTGCCCCTTAAAACTTACTGTCTTTTATGAATTTGTTAGTAATTATAATTTTTAAGCTCTGTTGGTCTGTAAAGTCGTATTCACGTTCTCTGACACCTGCAGAGGTTTTTATGTGGTCCATTATCCATTCCCTTAGCTAAAATGCAGTGAGTGATCTGATGCTTTTAATCAGTGTCTGTCCAAAGTAAAAAGGTTAGTGTAAACCACCTCCTGTGTTAGTTACTAAAGCCTCTTAAGATTTATTTTGGTTTGTGGTTACATTTGACCTCTGATTTCTTTAACACATCAGGCTGAAAGCTATTTCCCCAATGCATCTGACTTTAATTCTATTCTGTCCATGAAAAATAAAGCATATTGCAAAAAACTTTATTATGCAGTCCAGAGGAAGAACAGAGAAATTATTTTTCAGAGTGTAATACAACATTTCTGGTGTAAATTTACTTATATTTATTACTTTACTGCAGATCTTTCACCAAAATTTTAGTTCTTCTATCATCTGTAAAATATGTGGATGCCATTTTTATAGTGAATGTTTTTAATCAAATGTTATTCAATCGAATTTTATTGCTTGGCAATTTGTCTATAATTTATTTCTCCACTTTTATATAACAAACTGTTATATATGAGCTTACAGTGGTTTTATAGACAGTTTCTTTTTATAACTTAACCACCCTAGAGATGTGTTTCCTACGCAGCCCCAAAAAGATTTATATCAGATGTAATAGAGATTAAGCTGGTTCTTCTAACTCATCCATGTTCTCTTTTCTTATTTTTACCACTTTTATCTGTCATGCTTACCTACTCTGCCAATGAATTCTAGCAGTACAAAATTGGATTTGCTCATAAATTTTTTAGTCGTGAACAATTAAACATAAAGAGAATGTTCTTTGTATTTTAAACTACCCACTCAAAGTAATTTCTTCTTCATCACCGTCACCAGCCTATTTCTTACTAAAATATTTCCTTTTCCTTAAAAAGCATATGAAATCCTATGATCTAAAAAAACTGGTGGACTCCATTACGACCCTGAAACAGGAAAAAGCTGTATAATAATTTCATACTATACTAGGCTGCCTATTTTAATATCTTTATATTGACCAAGATAAATATTTAGATTTGGCACTATTACTAGTCACTATTTCTGCAAACAGAGAAAACTACTTTTGAGACTTTCTTAAAGACAGGATCAGATTGCATGCCTAATCTATCTGTTTTGTAGGGTTAATCTTTCATTACAATGACAATAACTTTTTAAATTTATTATATAATATCTCATATAGTATATATAAATATAAATATATATATATATATTTGATTGTGCTTCTGCACCAAACACTGAAGCATAATGATTCAGTGTGTAAAGCATTCTTATCAGGAAAGTAATCCTATTATATATTAAAAATATATATACACCATACATCAAAATTGTGACAAGAAAGTATTCCTGCACTTCTAGTTAAAGTCACAGTAAGATTGGATAAAAAGGGCATCCATCCAACTTTAGTCATCTAACTTCACACAAGCCTATAGAAGGAAAGGAAGGATGCTGGGTCCTTCAAGGGATGATTTGGAGCATCTTAATTGAGTTTCTGTTCTGACTGCCTGATGGAGAAGTCCTCTCCCTCCCCTGCTCCTCAGTTACCAACAGAGAGAGGGGTCTAGAGGAAACAGCTGAGACTTATCCCATTAATATGCTACCTGTTCTTTTAAGTCTAGCAGTTGACTTTTGCAGAAACAACTCTAATAGTTCAGGTATCAGTAATTTTTTTCAGGTGAAGTCTGATCTGCAATTACATTGGAATCAAATACAAAGGTCAGTTACTTTCCCCTCCCCTCCCCCCCAGAAACTTCTCATATAAAATCAAGTGAGATCACCTTCTCGAAAAGCCTGTTTATCATTCAAAAGTAAAGAAACCTGGGAAAGTCTCAACAAATTTTCCACTAAAAAAATGCAGCAATCTTAATTCTTTCAAATTCAGCATTGCAGAAATCCTGCTACTGAAACTGGAGGCAAAGTTCCTTCTTTATATGCATACGCAAATGTCAGTATATAATCTGTGTGTGCTGATTAATGTTTACAGAATTTCTATATTCTGCAAAAAGAAAATGCATTTTTACTGGCACTGAGTTAAAGATTTCAACATGAACTTAGAATAAAAGACTAATCCCTTTTGTTACCAAGTAATTGTTTTAGCCATATTTAGACTAAAAAGATGGTAATTTATAGTACGAGCTTTCATGATTCTAAATAGGGCATCTCACCTACTACTGATGAAACAAAATTACTTTAATTCTTTAGACATGTTATGGTTTATGGCGAGAGTGACCAACAAAAGTAGACAAGTAGGAAACTTGATTTGCTCATAAACATGAGCAAGATTGCTCATAATTTGCAAGAATTACATCCTCCTGTCCTGCTAGGATAGGCCTTACAGAAGATCTGTGCTAGTACTAGTCAACCTTGGCAGAACAGAGAAAGAGATGCTTGTTTTATTTAAGAACAGTAGAAAACATATGGTATCAAAACATTTATAGCAAATACAAGTAAACAACCAGACTACTGAGAAACAGAATTGTATAAATTGTTTTGATTGCAAGCAAATGCAAAAGCACTTCTGACAGTAGGAAGACAAATTATAAAAGAAGTATCGCTCCTCTTAATCCAACCAAAGTTATGTGTGAAAAGACTGACATTTTTCAGATAACGCTTTTAAAACTGGAAATTGATGAGTGAGAGGAAAAAAACACACACACAGATGTCAGTTTTCGTTTATGAATTGTGCTTTCCTCTCTTCCCCCTGATTTTAGTGCTATGGTCAGTTCTCGTAGTACTGAAGAAAGAGAATACTGTTCAAATGGAGAACATCTCTGGAACTGAAGCAGAATTTTTAAATACACCTAACACCTTTAAGAAATTTAGATTATTAAAATTTTGAGCAGTGTATAAAAGCAGTTCTCATTAGCATGCTTCCCCAGTTTCAATTTTCATATGATTTTAGCTGGTGATGCTTTCTATCCAATAAAGAGTTGATATTCTTAGTTGTTTAAAAGGTGATTTGCAACATTTCAGACGGTATTATGCATTGTTTCCTGTCTTTTGATATATTAATCACAACTGTAGCCCCTTCTGTTGCAAATGTTTGATTTTAAAATTGTCACTTGTCAGCCAGTCCATAGGCTATTTCAGAACCAATACAGTTTATGCATGGGAAGTTTGATGTTGAAATAATATTTATTTACATTCCCAGAGTGAGATGGTTTAATATATTCATGCTGCTATAAAAGACATGCTACAAAGCCTAATCGTATTTTGTGTATATAGTATGTGTACAGAGAATCTTGCTTGTATTAAAATAAAAGACAAATGAGGTTCTAAGTATCAATTTATAAAACAGTTCTTTGTAAAATGTTACAGTGTTTTGTGAAGCACTATTCAATGAAACATGAACTACTGGTAAACTTCCATAGGAACTACCTTTTCCAAAATTCATGATAATAGCTCCCATCTATTTTATTTATGTTTGCGTTCCATACAGTAGCTTACTTCCCCTCCCAGAGAAACCCTGTTCCCACCCTCGCTGCACTGGGTAAGTGGGGAAAGATGGGAAAGCCAGAACAGACAGCAGTATGATTGAACATACTTGTCATTCATGTGCTGACCTGCTGCAAATACAAAAGCAAACGGAGACTTAAAACTGATACCGCCCTTCCCCCAGCCATGACTTTCTTTCTGCAACCTGTGGCTCTTTCCAGCAGAACAGCTGGCAGATTTTATCGCTGCCATAGCAACCCTGCCGTCAGCCCGTTGGCTTGGCAACACCACAGCAGCAAGAAACACACTTCACGTCTCAACTGTGCTTAGACTCACAAAGGTATTTTTTCAGGTTGCACTCCTAAATGCTTATTGACTTTTTGATTTAACAAATTTTTGCAATAAAAAATCCTATACAGTCCTTATTTGCCAGTGGAAATCAGATCATCTTCCCTGGAATCTTGCAAAGAATTAACATCCATGCCTTGCAGCGTCACAGCAGATGGATCAAATCTCTGCAGCAGCTTCAACTGATCAAGCGACAATCCAGCGCCCCTCATGCCTTCTCCTCCAATGTGAGGTTCCTTTTCCATTAACAAAGAAAAGCAAATTACTGCATCAGTAAAGTTCTTAAGTGCCCTACATGTATTCTGCTGAGTATATGCAGAGCTGCCTAACTGTTGACATGGACAAGCTGGCTTTGTATCATTCACACCAGGGAGGATTTAGAAGTAATGTGGCCCTTCTTTTCTTGCCTTCGTCTGCCCAATATGTATACAAGCATATATAAATATACAAGGTCCAAAGTACCTTGAGGAGGTGGTGGTGCACCTCATCCACTTCAGCCCAGTAGTTTAGAGCACTTATTGAGAACAGGCACACAGGTCTAAATCAATTCATTACTTAAAAGACTAAAACATCACAAGAAAGCTGTTATCGCCAGACAATAAGAAGTTCTAAAGGCTTTAGATTTTCACTTCTAGATGATGCAGCCCTTCTGTGTACTGACTAATAGCTATGAGTTAAGTCAAAAATAGTGATTCCTTAGCTAGTTACTAACATACTCGGTAACGGTAGTAGACACACCTGGACTCTTCACATTAAAACTTCAACTGGAGAGACTGAAAGCCCCAATCCAGAATACTTTACTGCCCCAAAAGGCATCATTTTGGAAGATAATGCAGCAGAAAAATCCGAGCTTCAGATTTTTCTATGTCATATAATTAGACTAACAGGTAAATGGGAATACTGTTACCACCCCTGTGTAAGTATATGAGGCAGAGGAAGAACGAAAGGAACATCTGAATTCACGAGATGACATCTGGCATCAAAATGCTGAAGAGAAGGGCTTAAAGTTACAGCCCTTTTCTCAGTATTTCTTGTGAGTAGTCTTCACTGCTTTTTATTTAAGACGCCGATTCCTGGAGAAATCTAATTCTTCGCTAGATCGTTCTTCCAATGCATTCAGCAAGGAGTTAGAACCAGATGTACAAAAGCTGGCATTGCAATATCAAAAATAGATCTCCTTTGTAAATCTGATCTAGCGTAGTCTATAATGCAGCCTAAAGCAGAGCATTTTTTTTAAGCCTTCACACTTTGCTAAGACATGAGCTCACCCAGTCAGCACATGACGCGAGTTAACTGCTTAACCACATACTGCGCGCTGTAAAGCTGGGCAGCCAGGAGGCTGCAGCCTGATCCTTCTTTTTGTTTCCCTCACCACGATTTCAGGTAGGAGACAAACAGAGGTGTCCATCACAGATTGAGAAAAAATAACACACAAAGGGAGACAAGGGTAGTGACTTGACATAATGTAATAGAAGGATGGAAAGGTTAAAAAAAAAGGTCAAGGGAAAACAGTATTACACAGGCTTAAGCAACTTGCTCAAAGACAGACCAATTTTTTCCTCTACCTTTTCCTTCCAGTTAAGTTACTGCATTTAAGCTGATACACAGTATAGCCTGTATATAAATCTCTAGAGGAAGTAAGTCTGCACAGACAAAGGATCAGCTGCCACGCAGTAACCTCCACCTACATGATCAACACCTATGACTCCAGTCTCCTGTTTTATACCTTACCCAGCATGATTCCAGGATTTGTTGCTAAAGTGAGACAGTGGGAGATAGTGGTCTGGGTATAAAACAGGTGTCCATTAAGAGACTAAAGAACATGGGAAAGAATACATGAAGAAGCACGAGGTAAGTCAGCCCTAGACTCCAGTAGATTACCTTAGTTTACACTACTGGGGAACTGGTTGCGAGATACTATAAACTATCTGTGGATAAACAATTCGGTGTCATCTCATTTGAAGTGTACTATACACAAAAGCTTAATTTTTACAGATAGGGCAATTGTGTGTGAAAACTAGTGCTACTAGACTGACAGTACTGGTGAGAGAAAGTCTATTAAACCAGAATTAATCTTGCATTTGAGTTAACAGGGCATGTGTTTTGCTTTGTTGTTCTATCAAGGATAATTTTTATGCTTTTAGGTAAAATATATAATCTCAGTTGAACAGCTGGAACTGAAAAATTCCTAGTAGATGAAGGGGAAAAAGCAGGCAGAATAACCCAGACATAGAAATCTTTCAAGAAAAGCTTCAGTTCTGTTAAATCTTTACCATCTTTCATATAATTTCTCATTGTACACCTATTGTATATATTTTTTTGATTTCAGTTAAAAGATGCATCTAAACTTCTCAAGAGAGACACAAATCATCACAGAATGTATAAGTAAGCTAAACGTGTATCAAGAGTTAACTTTTCCTCAAAGCCATGATGACAAACAACTAACTCACCCAACTCATCACATCACAAAGAGGAAGGCAGACGCATACAGTCTGATGATAAACTCTCTCAAGGTACTAATAAAGGTAACAGATATTTTGAAATGTATGCGGTATAGATAAAAATTCTACCATCTCCCTATATATTACCTCCTTCCAGACATCTTAATGGTAGACACTGACTCCAGAAAAGACAAGGTACCTTACTGGGACACTGAGCCTGAAATAAATTTATTCCTTCATTCCTTTAAATAACACAAAAATAGCTCCCATACATATAAAATCTTCCTTCCTCAAAACACAAGGTTCGTTTCCATTTTTTCTCCTGTCCTTTATGCAAGTCTTCACTACTTCAGGAGTATTAATAAAAAATTTTTCACCTCTCCTTTGAATGTGCAAAAAAAGAGGATAAAATACATGCATTAAAGAAGAATTGCAAGAGAATTTTAACCTGACTGAACTATCTTTTGTCCCTGTGATGTTTTAAATGACTGTTGTACAAAGCAAAACAACCACAGTAAACCAATGGGAAAACTACTTAACGTTCCTTAAGTGAAGCTCAATTAAACACGATAATAGATTTAAAAGAGCTTCAGAAAATCCTTGTGTTATTCCATCCACAGCAGTTAGAATTGTCTGCAGTTGAAAAGAGATTTATTGATACTAAATACAGCGGTGTAATTTTACAGTGCCAAAAAAAGCTCACTGGATTGTGTGAAGTACTCTGAAAATACTATTACCTGTGGCTGAAGCTGGAGGTATGGAAAAGTTTTCAGGCCCAAGCAACTTGCTCCTCATTTTCAGAGAGTGTAATTGTACATGTACTGTAAACTAAAACACCTCCAGGCTTCAGCAATTGCACTGCCTGCAGGGAGAAATAAACAATAGTTCAGCTTATTTTCAAATGCAAAAACTTGTGTATTAAGCAACATTAACCAAGAAACCATTAAGCTATAATATTAAACTTAGCACTTAATTAAACTCAAATCTTTCTATCTAAGGTAGGCATGGGATACTATTCTTCTCAGGGATACAGCAAAGGATCCCATGGATTTGAAAGGTTCTTTCCAAAACAGCATTATAGCTCATGCAGTTTGTTAATGCCATTGAGATGATCACCTTGTAATACTTGTTATTGGCACAACTTGTATATCCCAGACAGATTAGTTCTGTTTTCATCACCTGCTGCCACCATGGACACACAGCATTTTTATCAGTGATATTAAATGTCAACTGTTTCCACATATTTGTCATGGGAGCTTTATCTATGCTGCTTTCAAGCTGTGGTTCACTTTGAATACATGTAATTCAGATTTAGACAAGTTTCATGAAATCTCACCCTTCAGCATCAGCTCAAGCACACTCCTACTAGCATGAAAAGTTGTAATATGGCTTTGTACTCCGTCTTATATCCCATACAGTACCTCACAGCACCACTGCATGGGAGTTCTATGCAGTGAATTTACAAGAGTCTGTGTTGCTGCAGAGAAAATACTTTAACCTGCTCCGTGACTTAGACCTTTGCAATTATTTTAAACTAAAACTGATGAAACTGAAGGCTTACATATACCTTTCCCATGCTCCAAAGAATTGACTTCACCTAGCAACAGGTACGATGGAGCTGAGATGTTAACTGAATCCTAACAGTATCTTCTTTACTTAACTGCTGAAAAGGTAGGGAAAATGAAGCATCACTTTTCAGTATGAAGTTTTGTGCTGCCAAAGCATTTATGTTTGATTTAGCTTATCTACTCAATGATTAATACATACCACAGTGAAAAGCTTGCGCTGTAGTGGCTGATAAGAGGTCACTTCTTTTAAAGTCGAGGAATAAGACATGTTTGGTCTCTGTCCCATCCCACTACATGGAGCGTCAAGAAGTATTCGATCAAATGACTCTGGGAAGAATGGAGGTCCTTCTGTAAAAGCACTTAGTAATGTAAAATGTGACTGTTTCTTTCCTTGAGACTTCACCATAGATAGGACAAGCTGTTACTTCTTCGTTTCTATAGATGGTGTCTGCAAAAGTGGGCTCAGCTAGAGACAAGTCTCAGCACTGCTGGTGGTAGATTGCATCTCCCCAGAAAACTAAAGCTCTAGTCTGTGAGCTCAAACAATATATCATCCCTTAGATAATAATATTTTTAACCTTAATTTATAATTTGAAAGTAAAATGTAAAAGTAATCAAAGTCAGAGGTGCTGGGCTGCAATGAACCACAGTCAGCTCACAGCTGAACCAAATGGGCAAATCTTTACTGAGAGAAGCCTGTAGTTAACCATTAAGACTGACTTTAATAATAATAATTGGGCTGTCTATATAATAACTATTTCTTGTGATGCATATATATCTGTAGGAAATAAAGCACTTCATAATAACATGAAATATTACAAGTTCTAATGTGTGACAGACGCTGTCTCCACCAAAGAATAGTTCAGTAAACAAGGATTGTGAAGACAACAATTTCTGAACATTACCTGGATGGATAAAGGAATATGTAACTTCTGTATGCAGAGCCTATCCTTTCATCTCAATCCCACTGGCTCAACAGCCCAAAAGTTTCTATCACCTTAGTGCTAGAAAGACTCTTCAGCTCAGCATCCCCAAGACAAAAGTGGCTCCATATGTCTATCTGCGAGTTCCCAATGAGGAAGAGAGCCATATATATGCTTTACCTAATTTTCTCCTCTGTTCCTCAAATATTCAAGTTAGGTCACAAGTGAACAGAAGTGGGTGACTTCACACTACTGCTACCTAGCTTGTTCCAGCACTGCAAAATAAGTCTATTTTGGCAGTACTGATTTACCTATCTCTGATCCATTGCTACAACATTTAAAATATGTCATGTCGTACTTGCTGGGATGTACAGAAAAGTTTTCATGATCTCTCAGTATTACGACTAGCTCTTGTTCATCTGTGTAAAGTGCTACATATCACCTACGATATTTTACATTCATAGAAAGACTATTAAGAAAGTACCTTTATTCCTCCAAAGCAGGAATAACTGCAAGGCATAGGGACAAGGAAGGTGAATTACACAACCTGATTCCTACTTAGGCTAACACGTGATTGGGATAAAATGGAGTGAGAAAAACAGCATACTTTGCACAACAAACCTAAAAATAATCAAGACAGCAGATACCATTTAAATTGTTCCATCATGGAAAAGAACCAGTATCATAAATACAGCCCTCAGAAAAGCAAATGAAATAAACTTAAATAATACACTGTGCTTCTACAGAACTTCCCCTTGAACAGCTGAACAAACATCAATGAACTAAACCTTGCAGCACTCCTGGGAGTTAGGTATTCATAACCCCATTTACAGATGAGGATTCGAAGCAGAAAAGCCAAGCAATTCTGCAAAAGTATTTTTTTTTCTCAGACTAAAGTCAAACAAGTCAGAGTATGGAGTTAAACATTATCACGAAAGAAGCTTTAGGGCTTCTTCAGTCTCTGATATACCTGGGAAAGGAATGCATTTCCTTTGAGCATACAGGGTTGTAATAAGGACAGATAGTTTGAGTTTTGTATTTGCTTCATAGGGAAGCTGATAATCACAAAAAAGTAGAAAATAAAAGAGCATTCACAGTGCTGAAGTAACGTGGAATCTCCCAAGATTCCAAGGACTTTCAGACCTGTGGCAGGTTTAAATACTATTAGTGCAAAAACTATTTTCTTCTAAAAGCCAAATTGTTTACCCTTGTTCATCCTCTCTCTTCTCAACTGAAAGTGCCTTTGTTCCATCATAGCAAAATGCCTTAATGCAATTCAACTGTAGCAAATTCAGTGTTCTGCTTAATTTTTTTGACCTTGTTAGCTATCTTGTCCATGGCTATTACTTCACCCTGAAAAAAAAAGTGAAGTTTTTATCAAAAGCATAGGGATTAAATGGATGTGCAATTCCTGATTTCCTTCCCCCTCCATGCACAATGTAATGAATGAAGCTTAGTTTTCCCTACAGAATTTTGTTATTCTTTAATCCACACTGCAGTAGTCCTTGTTCACCATATTTTCCGTGATACCCTCATTAGGCTAGATACTAGTCTGAAGCTCTGTGCATGCTGACTGGCAATAGCTGCTTGGCACAGTCAGGCCCCTAAGGGACCTGTAAACTGGTTTGAAGAATTTCCTGTGCACAAAGCTTACCCAACACTCGATTTTTATGGAAAAACACAATGCTATTTATTGTTCTGTCATAGCCTTGCAAAAAGCAGTTACTAGCAAAAACAACAGTATTTAGTGCTCTGGTGTAGCCTTGCAGAAGCAGTTACTAGCATATTGTTCAGTTATAGCCTTGCAGAAGAAGCAGTTACTAGCGTATTGTTTCCCCTTCTGAGAGCCTTACCATCCTGACTACGCCCGAGACTTCCGCCGAGCAGGAGGGTGTCAGTTAGCGGGGCCATCGCGGAGAAGGGAGGCAGGCACGGCACCTTCAGGGCGTCCCCTGTCTGTTCATAGAGTGCTCTGTAGCTTCCCCCACTCCGTTCTGAGCCGCCTCTTTTACACCCTCAGCAGAGTCTATGGAAAGGTACTGACGAGGAGTTGCTGCGCGCATGGCCAGCCAAGTACGGGCTCTGCTGGCTAACAGCGGTTTTTCGGATCACAACATGTTGTTCAATAACAACCCTCCCAGCTCCCTTTTTCAAGGTTACGTTCTCACAGCTGAGTCCAGGTTATAATTATATCTGTTAAATAAAAATCCTCTCAGTTCCCTTTCTCACAGCTGAGTCCAGTTAGTAATTTTCTGTCGTGGCCCTACACAGACCACCACCTACAATCCCTTACACAGGACCCTAATAATGCCTAACTTCTGGCAAGTGTTTTTTCTGTTTGTTTTGAAGTGTTTTACTGGGCACTGAGTTAGGTAAAAATGTAATCATTCGAAAAAGGGTAGAAGTCTCAAATACATGATAAAATAGGTCAACAAGTGTTAAATTTGCATGGAGATGGTAGGAAACATGATCACACAGCTCAGTCTTGAGGAAATGAGGCTCACAGCCACGCCTTTGGCTTGCTGAGACTCATACTGTTATACTTGCAGTAGCTGTCACTCAAGTTACTTTGGGAAATACTGTCAATGCTCGAATAAATTTAGACATGAGAGGAGGGGAATCACAATCACACATTGTTCCTTTTATGTAAGACTAAGTTTTCTCTTTTCTTCTCTCAAGATAAATCAAAACAGACACGCACCACTATCTGCTAGATGAAATGTAAACACAAAGGAAAGTAAATAGTAGCATCAATAAAATTCAGAACAGTAATACTATCCTTAAAAAAAATAAAAAAAAACAAAGACCTCTACTAGACTTGCTAAAGCAAATAGAATCTGCTGAGAAAATATGACAACTTTTTCCTACTTAGTGATGGCTCTCTAGAGGCTTATGGAAGGGTAACATGACTAAGATAGTGTAAAAAAAAAAACAAAAAAAACCCCAAAAATACTTCAGTAAAGATAAGCTGTTGACTGTATGTCATGTTAGCCAATATGTAGGTCTAGGACTGAGAAGTAAAAAAGGATTTATGTTGTGTCAGCGAGGTCCAGTCTTCAGCTACTGTGAACCAAATCACCTCTTGCAGGAGCACTCAATGACCATGTACCACTGCTTCTCCTCTATCAGCGTTCAACCTATTGTGTTGGAAAAAACGGTCGTCTGGACTCAGATCCACATAATAATAAATTCTCAAGCTTTAACTGTTCCCAATTCCTATTTAAAAGCTCTTAACAATACAGAGTAATTTTACATTTGGATTATCTAATGTAAAAAGACTATACTAATTTTTGCAATTAAATCACAAAAAATATAAGATTGATTCAAATATTCTGAAATGTTAATTATTTAATACACTGTCTATGGAAATTTAGTATGGAACATGTGAATAGAACATAAGAACCAAAAAGCAGTGTAAATTTACTAATATATTTTTCCATAAATTAAAATTACATACTCAGAAAAGGAAAATCAATTTGGATAAATTTCAACATCTGTATTCTTATTCTTTACCACTTCAGCGAGAGGTAAGCACAATGAAAATATCTAACATTCCTAAGGAAAAAAATAGTTATGCAAAGTTATACAAAATGTACATACACAGTTGGACAAAGTATAGATGTGAATAAATCCATGACAGAAATACATGCTTTTACAGACTTCCTTCCTTTATCACACTGAAATTCTTTACTGGAAGCTTTATAAATCTATCTAATAAATGTCTAATGACGTGTTATGCATGTTTAATGCATATTTGCAAACTTTCCGTACTGAGGGAAGAAACACTTCCAAGCAAACTGTCACAGAACTGAATACATCTTTTCTAAATACCTTCACATCATTACCACTGTACCTTCCCACTAATGCACAAACTGTTGAAGTACTGCATAATGTAACTGCAAAATTTTGAAATAATCTGATATATTCTAATGAACCTATTCCAACGAAAATAATAATGCCTTACAAAATTTTTAGAGGAAACGTTACACATTTTCCCTTCTTTGCTAGAAAGAGTCTTTCATTTTGCACACAGCAATATAATATATACAAATTGTTATTCCTATATCCATATTCCTTTTAGCTTCTGTGTTATTTCCTTTGCTTTTCTCTACAGATTTTTTTTGTTCTTCTCATGTTGTTACTTTCTCATGAGATATTTTTGGGTTTGTGACCTCCTACCTCAGAATGACAAATTCAGGCTAGAAATTCAGTCCAAGATCATATTTGTACTGCACAACTGATAATTTTTACTGAAAAGAAAATTAATTGGATTAGGAACATTTTAGTATGTTTCTACAGAGTTGTGCATTCTTTTGGCACACAGTAGGATCCCCTGATTTCCACGTATTCTTAGTTTCATGAATCCAGCGTACTCCTGTGTAACTTTGCCTTGCACGTTATGAATTATTCCATTACAAATAAATCAGTAACATTTAAAAAAGTTAATTCGAACATATTTCAATAGGTCAATTTGCAGCAAATAAGGTTTTAAATGTGATGGTGACTATTTGATAAAGATAGTCTGTGCTGATTTCAGTAACTCTGATGTGTAGCAAAATATATTATTAAGCAGAAGTTTTAAATATTAATTGTTTGATGTTTAAATTATCTGTGCATTCTGACAACTAAGTGAAGTGAGCTGTGCAAATGAACAGTGGTCAGACTTTCTTAACTGAGACAGAAAATGCTCAATGACTTCTCTTACCTTGTCATGCATTAATGTTGCAAGATGGGTGGTTTTTCCTCCAGGTGCAGCACACATATCCAAAATTCTGTCTCCTGGTTGAGGGTTTAAAATATGGCTCACAACCACAGAAGGCAAGTTCTATCATAAAAGCAAATACGTGAGAATTCAAACTTTATGTCCTGTATTAAGGAATGACAAACTCATTGAAACAAAAATTCATTCAGCAGTGAAGATACCTATGACATTGCTGTCAGTTCCTTAACAGAAAATGAGCAATTGGCATTATATAAAAGGGACAGTATAGGTCAGAAGTCTCCAGTGGCTCCTTTTTTATTTAAAGTTATATGTGAGCATCTATAACTGAAGTTTAAGGGTTCACGACTACAGAGACTAATAGTCAGAATAAAATAAGCTGATACTGTCACAGACATAGAGCAGCTCTGTATGTTACATATATTTTATACTAACCTGTTTATTGGAACATTTATTATATGAACATACTGGTGTAGTACAGTAGCAAACAGTGAGATCAATAGGCAGGAGTTTAAACCTGCTGAATTAAGGCACCAAGAAGCTGAATTGCACTATTAATTGTATAAACAGAACAGACACACTGAAGAGAAAAAATATGTAATAATTGTGAACAGTATTACATCTTACATAAGAGAAAATACTCTGAAAGATTCTAACTTGGTTCAGCACAAAGGTATAAAAACCTTCTAAAGTTGTCTTTACTACATGTTGTCTTTGGTTAGCACAGTTTCAAGTTTCATGCCACTGTGTTCAAAAAAAAAAAAAAGAACAATAATTCATGTCACACATGGCAAATTCAGGTCAAAAAAGCCGGGCTCGAAGGGTTGCCATTGGTGGCACAAAGTCCAGCTGGAGGCCAGTCAATAGTGGTGTACCCCGGGGGGTACACTGGCGCCAATGTTGTCTAACCTCTTCCTTAAGAGACCTGGATAATAGAACAAAGTGCGTCCTAAACAAGAGGATACAGAGCATACAGAACTGGAAAAAGTGGCTGATAAACTGGAAGATTGTGCTGCCATTGAGAGGGACCTTGACAGGCTAGGGAAATGAAGAAACAGAAATCTCAGGAAGGCCAACAAACAGAAAATCTAAATCCTCTGGCACACTAATTATCTTAGAAATCTAATTGAGGTGTTCACCTTATCGTTTTATGTTAGCAAACTGAAATCAAGAATTTTACCTGATCTAAGAAAACTACAAAGTTATATGATTTCATCATCCCAAGTTTCAACATAACACAGGTGGCCAATTGTCATATCTGAGTATTACATTTAATTAGTTTTATTGTGGGGGAAAATGAGTATAGGTATCACAAATATTAAAGATGTGAAACAAAAAGCCAGCTTGAAATAAAGACTAAAATTTTACAATACAAACTACAGAAAAAAATTGTCATTCTTTGGAAGCTATGCAGTTTTATGGTAAGAAATAGTGAAAGCTGTGATCCTGCAAGATTTTTCAGGGTTATTGTGTTGAGATGGATTTTTTCCCTTGGGGCTAAAAAGATAGGGATTTTCTGTTTAATTTCAAGGCAAATTGATATTTGAAGATTTTCCTGATTATCTACAGAAGGATGTACCTTGAAAGAGGCTCATATTTCAGAGTTCATGTGCAGATTCCAAAAACTAAAAGTTCTATGCAGAGTATCTGTACAAAAAAAAATTTCTAAGTTTTTAAGTTAATATCTCTTAAGTCACTTTGAAGTCCCTCATCATCATATCTCAGACACAGTATGATTAAACAACCTACGTGCAGACACTAACTTCATTCTAAACACTTTGTTTTCTTTAAATCCAAAGAGTGAATTAAGTGCTATAATACACAATGAATATATAAAGTATTAATGTGTGCTTAGAGGATATTGATTATTCTGCAAATAGTACAGACTTTTATTTTCACAACAAACATACCTGTAAAAACAAATGACTAGGGAGCACGTTGTCAAATGAAGGACTAAGGTAGACTGGCTCTATCATTCTTATGCCCATCCCACTGAAAAACAGGAAAAAAAAAATATTTCAACTACTCAGAGATATAATTTTTAATACTATTCAATTAAAATCATTATGCTTACAAATAGAAACTTGAAAACAATCTTATAAAAACGAAAGCACTTATAAATCAACTAAGAAAAACACTTCTACAATTTTGTAATCTGATATTCTTTAAAATTACATCATTACTTGGGTAAACCATAACAAAAAATGTACTACCTTGTAAACGGGAACTATCTGCAAAAATTGCATAAAAGAATTTATCTTTTTTGTACATAAGACAAACTGAGATCTAACCCAAGCCTTGATAATGTAAAGAAATGCATAAAACCAGATTTAAAGATGTTAATTTCAATCCATAACTGCTTTTGGATAGACATATGCATTAGGGCACTGACATATGATTTCCTACTTAGATCTTCCTCCATTTTTCTAGACTGTCTGAGATTTCAGTCAAATAACTAAAGAAATTCTATTTCAAAAGCCTTACAGCAAAGGTTTGAACTTGAAAGCAACCTAGAAGTTTTAAATATGGATGAAGTTCTGACAGATTTCATTAAGACAATGTACAAAGAAATGGATAACAATAAAAAGAAAAAAAACACATTGAGCCTGAAAACAACAGATTAGTGAAAATAACAAGTATTATTTTGCATATGCACTGCATAGTCCAACAAGAAGAAGGAAGGATATGAGAAAGCAAACTTGCAGACACCAGATTCAGTGTTACATACTGCCATTCCATGTCATCACCTCAACAGGTATATCCTACCACTACTTCTACTATATTTAAGCTCTAATAAATCAGAAAACCTCTAAGAACGCCATCTTTTTTACTAGATCTTTTGTAGTTTGCTCTCGGGATGTAAAGTCTCAGTCACTAATTTGATGTCCATGCTCTTCTACACTGCTTTTTAAATGTGTTTTAGATGACAGAAGAGGAACAAACCATATGCTTTGGCAACAAAATAGAAAAGCATGTAATCTTGAAATGGATAACTACCTCGGCAAATTCTATTAATTTTTTTAAGATATCTGACCTTACATTCTGTCCCCTTCCCCAGAAAAAAAAAAAAAACTACAAATATTTTTAGAAGATGGAGACATGGTGTGATGGTTTGATGGAGGGGCGGAGGGGTGTTCTGGTGGCAGGAGAGGGGATTTGCTCCCTGTGACCTCCCTGGTTTTGGAATTGGGTCAGACCCAGTTCTGGCCACCAGATCAGACTCACATCCCCCTCGGGGTTGAGCCAATTGGCGCGTCTGTGAATTGCTCTATTTAAGTTGGGACAAAGAAACCGGAAAAGGTGCTTTTGCCCAGGAGCGAGGGGAGGGGAGGAGGGCACTGCCCCCGCTCCCCAGCTCCCAGCCAGGCGGCTGACTGTGCTGGGCCAGCACCACCAGCTGAGGATAGCAGTGGCGGAGCCGCCTGGGGAACTTGGGGAGCACCCCACTCCCGGGGTGCCCGCTGGGCTGAGTTCATCCAGAGAGGACTGAGATATGAGAGAAACGGCCACACCGACACCAGGTCAGTGAAGATGGAACAGGACGAGGTGTGCCGGAGCTGAGTTTCCCCTGCAACCAGTGGCGAGACAGCAGGCGGCCCCCCTGCAGCCAGGACAGACTTGGCAGAGCAGAGACCCACTCGCAGCCCGTGGAGAGGAGGTGCCTGAGCCTGAGGACAGTCGTGAAGCATGGGCACGACAAGGTAGAGAGGCATCTAGAGTCCGTGGGACAACCCACGCCGGAGCAAGTGGCAACAACTCCCTAAGAATCCGAAACTGTGGTAAAGCCCGCACTGGAGCAATCCAATGGGGAAGGATTGCATTATGCGGGTAGGACTCATGTTGGGTAAGTTTGTGGATTTTCCTCGTGAGTAGGGGATCCACTGGAGCAAGGGAAAAGAGTGTAAGGACTCCTCCTTCTTTGAGAAAGGCGCAGCAGTAACAACATGGATGAACTAACCTGCACTCCCCCATTCCCTGTCCCCCTGCACCACTGGGGAATAGGTAGAGCCGGGAAGAAAAGGAAGGGGGGGGGGGGTATTTTTAAGATCTGGCCTTGTTTTCTCTTTATCCTCTCAAGTAACCAGTTTTGTTTCCCTTTGTCCTTTTTTAGTAACTGTTAATAAATTGTTTTGCTTTAAGAAATCCGAGTCTGTTTTGCCCAGGACCAGGGTTGGCGGGTGCTCCCTCTCTGTTCTTGTCTCGACCCTCAGACCTTTTATTATATTTTTCTCCTCTTCATTTCACTGGAGAAGGAGTGAGAGAGCGGCTGTGTGGAGTTTAGTTGCCGGATCGGCCTAAACCACAACACATGGACAAGGCTGCACTTCTGTTCCATCCAAACAGGAAAGTTGTACGGAAATATTTACCAAAATGCAATTTTGCCACTGTGAGAATGTTTGTCACTTCTGTTTGTTCTATATTATCAAAGTCATATGCTAAACATAAATTCTGAAAAGGCTCTCATTTATTTTCTCCTACCTCTTCAGTAAACTGGTATCTGGATACCACTACGAAACGACATGTTGAGCTTGCTAATACTTCCATAGTACTTTAATCATAATTGCACCACATTACCGCTACCTTCGTTGTGAAGTTACAGAAGACAGCAGGAGGCACAATTCTATTATATTCCCAGAAACTAACACTTCCCAGAAAATACTGGAAATCCCAATGTGCAACACAGGTCTCAGTCAAAGCCATCTCGTGGTTTCACATAGGGTACCGAACGTTTCAAAACGTCTTCCCGTCTTCTTCCTTCCCTTTGCAAAGTTGTAGGTGTAGGACTGCAGTAACTATGGACTTACTTCAGTGGGCCACTTGAACTAAAGATTTCACTGCGACTCAGTTTTGCAATCCCATTTCCAAGGAAAACTTTGACTCCTTCAAATTCTTTGGCTCCTCTTTTACATTTCCCCTCAATATCTGAATACACTGAGACCAGATCTCCAGCTTTCATAGCTGTGCAAAGAAGAATGGAAATTTTGAGATTAATATTATACTTGACGAGACAGTAGTGATAATTCAGGATTTTCGGGAGACTACTTACTTCAACTCCTATATCATAGCAAAATTTAAACTTTCTTAATGTAATCAAAGAAGAAGATTAACTGATATTAGGCTTAAAAGCGTACATGGTGAACAATGGCTACCAAATGACTAAAGCTGGTTACCACTAAACCAAGGTTACTAATCAAACAGCATTAAGAGGCTAGACGGATCTTCACTTTATTTCATCACTGCATGGTCACCTATAAGTTTTAAGCACAGTTTTCAGGATCCAGTCCTCTATGTGTGTCCTCTATGCCACTAAACATTTCTTTTTTTGCATAGCTTCTTTTTACACAATGTGACACAAAACATTATGTGATAGCCTACTGTTACTGTCTGCTTAAATTTCACTGGAAAAAAAATGGCAGCAATTTAACTCTTCCATCACAAATATTTGCCAATGATTTTTTTTTCAGTATTCAAACATAAAAGGATTTTATTTCACTCTCTGCTGACAATCATTCTTTCAAAATGCATTAGTATTGTGTACAGTTCTTAAGCTTTCTGTAGCTTATATTGGCATTCCATAAACATAAGGCTTAGAGTTTGATTAGTTAAATTAAACTCAAAGCCTTCTGATAGTTAGTTTACCCTCATTTGTGTTGTAAGTTCAGTGATTAAATGTATGTTCTTCCTGTACTTTTTTTTTCCCTAGTTGGACCATATGTGCTTAATATTTATTAAACCGTATTATATTTGGCCTCAAGTGGGTAGCATGCCATTTTATTTTATTTTCCTGTCCTCAATTCCCCTGAAGCGTTCCTGAAGTTTTACACTATCTTTTCTTTTCCTTGAATTGATGCTGCATGCATAATTACATACAGCAATTATAATAAATCACTAGTTGACTCAAAGAGGGATTTGAATATTTATAAGGCTGTCTAAATACGCAGTTTCAACAACTACTATGGCAATATACTTATTTCGTTATCAAGTCCTAGACTCAAAAACATTCCTGTTCAGTGAATTGGACTTAGGCGCATGCTTAAAACTTCTTGAAGGTTTTTTCCTGAAAGGGTGTGAAGTTAAGTGGCTAGATAAATGCTCTTCTGACTCACTTTGTTTAATAATAAGAACCGTGATGATTAGTAGATCTCATCACAATAGAATAATGAGGTGAATCATCCCAAATTATACTGGTTTCACATATAGTTCATTTGACCTTTAAATAAAAAATAAATAGGCTGCTGAACACTAAGCATGTATATGTAGAATTTTTATCTTGTCTCACAGGCATTGAAACAAAAATTTCCATTTTTTAAGAATCTGACATTAACGTTGAAGATCTTTCTCATCAATAGAAAAAAAATTACTAGATCTCTCATACACAAACAATATCATATGAATCACCAATGGATTAAAAAAAAAGAAAATCCTCTTTTTCAAAACTGGAGCTTAGCATCTGAAAGGATGACGAAGGCAAGTGCCTTTGTGACTGAATGAAGAAATAACGTATCTGGAAATAGTATCTGTTAAATAATCAACTTACATCCAGTTACCATCCAAATGCATCTGTTGTGGCATTCCTCTTATTCTTTTATTTTTTTTAAAATAAGACTGGAAAGCAGTAAACTGAAATCCTTGAGAATTAACACTGCAGCTAGGAATTACATAAGGAAAAAGGAATCTAGAATAGGCCAGGTGAGAAATAACTACATATAATTTATTAGAAGTATAACGCAAAAATAGTGAAAATCTCCAAAAAAGCCAGAAAAACTTTTTTTAAAAAAGTGTTTATCATAAATTACGACTATAAGATTAATTTCAGCTGTGAATAGAAAAAAATATTGTCACTGTTTATTGGAAATTGTCATTAAGGGGAGATAATTTTTCTATCTTTTTTACAAATTAACTGGGTCTGTTTAGAGAACTCTTACTTGCTGAGGCAGATACGATTCCAGGGACATAAACATGTGCTCCTCGAAGTACTGCATTTCCACAGTGGGCTCCAACAATGACTTCAGATGCATGTTTTTTTAAATCTCGCCTAAAAATAAAAAAAAAAATGTAGTTCGGTTTGGAGAAAAAAAAACAAATACCCCCGAAATAAACTCTAGTTCATAAATACTGGTTTTGTCACAATATAATAATAGTTAACTATCATGTATTACATTTAAAACATTTATTTTAGTCCCAGAGGAATCAAAGGAAAGAGCCAAGAAGGAAACCAGTCCTCAAAATACAGCAGATACTGACACATAGTGCCACTATTACGAACCTGACACAGGAACACAAGTAAATCATAGTGGGATGGAGAAATAATCCTCTATCCTTTCCTAGGCCAGTGGACTGTAAAGTGATCTTTTGTGTTTAACAACTGCTAAGTACTTCTACAATAAATGTATAACCAGGGTAAGGAACTTTGCCAGTAAGAACTGTGAAAAAGATAGTTACTTGAACTCATTAAAGTGTAAACATACTTGAATATGAAAAGAATAGAATGTTCAGAAAAAGATGCTACAAAAGAGAATTAAATGAATTAAAGAAGAATAAGTAAAAGCATTAAATGCTGTTTTAGAGCATACAGCATTTACAAACCAGTACTACTTGTTACCAATCTCTACCTAATCATGATACAAACTGAATCTGAAGTATGTTAGTCTTCATTGTGAAAAGGACACTTTAAATAAAATGTCCACCAGTGAATTCAATAAAACAATGAATAAACTCCATAGGGTCCAACACAGATGCAACATGGGCAATATCCAAATATTTCTTAAGAATGGAGAACAAATTGTTATTTTGTAGGGGATAAAATTAACTCAAGAATCCTCTCAGTATTATTGATCTAGTCGCCCTAAGTCGTGCTCTGGACTTGATTCCAGTGGAAGAAAACTCTGCCTGTATTTAGCTATAGTTCTACATTCCACTGAAAATGTTTAGTTCTTCTGTCTACCACCTACCTGGCTTTCCAGAAAGGATGTACTTATGTTACATTTTCCCTATAAAAAGGTAATCTCATCAATAAGGAGAGAACTCTATGTTTTCTTATATCTTTTAAACACTAAAACTTTGACTTGGTTAGGATATGGACTGTCCAGTAGGTCACAATATAAATGCAATTGTGCTTCATTTATAGTGAGTTAGTTATCACTGTTTGACAATAAATCTATAAGTAAAATATGTGTTGAGACATTTTAAGGCTAAAGACTGAAAATTTCAAACCTGGGTCCAACGACAGGAATCAATAAGATGTCCTGGAGTTTCGGGTGCTCAAGAACTGGAACACATAGTCCTTTAAATTGCTGTTTCATTAAAAAAACCATAATTATTAAGCCATATTAAAAAAATAAGATTCAAGTACTTAATTAGACTGAAAACTATTTTTCCATTCATAATTGTTATGGTTTGAAGTGGGGGGGAGGTCCGGGTGGCAGAAGCCGCCCATCAGACCGGACTCCCGTCCCCCTCGGGGCTTGAGCCAATCGGCGCCTCTGCGAATTGCCCTATTTACGTCGGACAAAGGAACCAGAAAGGTGTGTGCCGGTGCCCAGGAGCAAGGAGAAGGGAGGGGGGCACGGCCCCCCGGGCCGGGCCGGGCCCGCTCCGTCGAGGATGGCGGCGGCGGAGCCGCTTGGGGAACTCGGGGAGAGCCCCGCTGCCGGGGCGCCCACCGGGCCGAGTTCACCCAGACAGGACTGAAATCTCAGAGAAACGGCCACACAGATAAGAGGTCAGTGAAGATGGAACGGAACAACGTGTGCCGCGGCTGAGTCCCCCTTGCCAGCGGCCCCTTTGCAAACAAGTCCTCGGTGGAGCAAGCAGAGACCCACTCGCAACCAGTGGATGACCCACGTCGGGAAGAGATGCCTAAGCCTGAGACTATTGTGAATCATGGGCACAGGGAGAGACACATTTACGCATTTTACGCATTTTATGCATTTACGCATTTAAAGTCTCTATGGAGACGCATTTAAGGTCGACATGACGACCCACGCCGGAGCACATTTAAAGTTTGTTGATGACGCACGCCAGAGCGAGTGGCTACAGCTCCTTAAAAGCCCAGGACTGATAAAGCCTGCACTTGGGGCAAATCCGATGGGGTAAGGATTTGCCCCCCAGCGGGCAGGATTCACGCTTTCGCCGTGAGTAGGGGATCCACTGGAGCAAGGGACAATGGTGTAAGGACTCCTCTTCCTTTAAGAGAAGCGGCAGTAACAACTTGGAATGAACTGACCTGCACTCCCCCATTCCCTGCCCCCCTGCGCTGCTGGTGGGAGGAGGTAGAGCCGGGAAGAAGAGGCAAAAGGGGAGGAGTAGTGTTGTTTTTAAGACCTGGCCTTGTTTTCTCGTTATTCTCTTAAGTAACCATTTTTGTGTGCTTTTCTCTTTCTAGGTAGCTGTTAATAAATAGTTTTGCATTAAGAAAAAGCCTCTTTTGCCCGGGACCATGGTTGGTGGGTGCTCCTCTGTTCCTGTCTCGATCCTCAGCTCTTCTATTACATTTTTCTCTCCTCTCCATTTTACTGGACTGGGAGAGCTGCGTGGGTTTGGTTGCCAAACTCAGCCTAACCCACGACAATAATTTATAGCTGTAGAGTTCAAAAAACAACACTAGTGAAATCAGTTAAGATGGATTGGGAAACTGTGTGTAAGGAGACACTCCATATTAAAAATTCCTGTGTAAAAGACTAAACACTTAATAAATGGAGAAATAACAGAGCCACAAAGGGATTCACTTAGAACTGACTTCATGGAGTGGGACAGCATTCTGACACTCATAGCCCTACCACTGGTTTTTGCTTTCTTCTGGAAGAAGGTTGTGTTGAGTTGTCATCAGATCACAGTAGCACCACCAAGAGAAGCTTGGGTCTACTCTGTGTCACCTTTTTGATGTTATTAATTATAAACCACTGTATAACTCTACTCATGTATTGCCTGTCTTACTTAATATGCCAGGTTGATAATACTTTTTATTTTTCTTTTCAGCTTAACTTTGATTGCATACTGAGAGCTGAGCGGTGCACATAGTTGAAAAAAATGACAGCTTGCCATTTTAAAACTGTTCCTTGATGTTAAAAAGACGACGTCTTCTCACCTGAGCCTTCTAAAATATAACCTTAAAACATGCAAACTTAGTTTGCATCTGATAAATAAGTATTTTCTCTTAAGAAAGAAAATAATCCATGAGCATATTTTTGTTAAAAACTCTTATGTAGTTTCCTTTTCTAATATAACCGCAATTCAAAATACAAAGTTTATGAAAAGCCAGTCTTAATTCAGTTTTCAGCAAAGCATTTTCCCTTGAAGCAAAATATCGTACTGCAATACCCATTTCCAGATTTCTACAATCAAGCTAAAATTAGCATAACTCATTACCATTCCAGCCAGCAGAACACTGTCAACTGCCTCTGCATCACAGAAATGTCTTGGCTCCTGTCATGCAATAGCTCTCTGTACACTCACTAGAATTAATAATTTACTTAAAGAACAGGATCTTTTACTTAAAGAACTGGATCTTTTTAGAGAGAGTGAAGATCTAGGATAGAGTTTCAAAATAATCTACTTCTTAAACATAGTGACTTACATATTATCAGATAAATAAATGTTTAATTAAAGTAAGTAAAAATCCAAAAAATCATATAAAGATTGAAAACAGGTTAAAAAAATACAGCAGCTGCAGGGTATCACCCTGGCTTCAGTTTCTAAAACATATAGATTTTCTCACTTTCCTAAACAGTTTATGCAATGAGACATACAGCCATTCTCCTTTAATCTTAAATAAAAATGTTCTAAACATGCTGAACACAGCATACTCAACTACAGTTTTTATCTCTTTCTACTACCTTCTCTAGACTTATGATGCCTGTACAGTATTTACTACAGTAGAACCCCAATCCTCAGACCCAGATCTGCCATCTGAAATAGAGTCGGTTGTCTTTTTCCTCTGTTATTGCCTGTCTTGGGTGTATTAGATGAGAAATATTGCTAGACAATGAATTTTCTTTTACCATTTAATGCTGACAGGAAATCAATAGGATTGCATAATGTTAGTACATGTATTAAGGAATATGTATTAAGCATGTATTAAGGAGCATGTATTAAGGAATAGTTTTCAGTAATGAAAAGCTCTCATCATCAGGCAAAAGGTGAAATATCCTGTTATTTTTGCTGTAACAAAGAAACAGCACAAACCTTCTGGATCTCTTCAAACAGCAATTTTTTCACGTGTTTCACTGAGGCCAAGTGGGTGTTAACTCTAACAGTTGTGAAACCTGGTGGATGAGATAGATGACTTAACAGACGTTGATACTTCCTCTCCACCTCCTGTGTTCCTAAAGCAGTGATAAGCTGAAAGTGAAAGAAGAGATGTTATACTGAAGAGATTCACACAGTAGCCTCTTGCTCAGTGCAAAAAAAAACACTGAATAAACATTCTGTAGAATTGGAGGGATATGGTTGTGTGCTGTGTCGGTTGATAAGGTGTGTGCAATAGTGAGGAATGTCTATGTCTGGAGGCCTAATTCCAGTGAAAACCTCTTAAATTTCTTGAAAAGGACTTGTTGGAAAAAATCGTATTAGCAAGATCATTATAAACAGTCTGCAGCAAGTACCAAGAGTGGCTGCTAGTGAGCTCTGTGATACTGTACACAGAACAGCCCTAAGGAGATAGAAGAGTAGATTCACAACTACGAATTAATAATCTTTATTCAGATATAGAAAAATGTCATTTTTGTGTCCTTTTGACATTAAGAATTCATAGATTGTATATGGTATTTTTGGTTCTACACCAGGGTGAGGGAGTATTTCTTGTCAATATTATGTGGCTAATAAGTGGTTAATTTTCTCTGTGATCGTTCTTCAGTGAGATCCAAAACTGAAGTCCCAGATTTATGCTAAGTTTAGTTTAAATATTTTTATGTTACTTTGAGCCAACAGGCATAAAGAACAATTTCATATTTTGAATAGAACTATGCATGAAAATCTGCGTCTAATGTGAAGACAATACCTTTTCGTAAGATATTAAACTCACACAAAATATTACACCAAAGGAATATTAACAGTGTTTAATTAGTGAATATTTGTTCGTTATTAGTAGTATCTATTTCACATACCTCATTATTTCTGAACACTTTGGTGAGATACTCTTCAACTTCACGTTGGAAAGAGATTTTTGGGAAAAAAGACATCTTCAATCAGCTTTTAAAATCTGCTGGTAAAGAAGTGAAGTGAATGAAACCTTTTCTTAATGGTTTTGATCATACCGTATAAGTTTATAAATGTAACATATGACATACCCACAAACTAAGCTGCAGTTTCTGATTCTTCTGTTTTAATAACACAATTTTACTGTACTCAAAATTCCAAATATTGCTCAGGATATGACTGTAACAGTGCTCTTAATTACTTTTCAGAGTATGCCCATTAACATGTTTAGCACTTGCAGTCACCTTACAATGAAGCTATTGGTTTCCCTGCTGTCACGTCATTCCCAGCCATACCTTCCAAGGCCACTGTATCAGTGTTTGAAACGTGAAGAAAGTACCACCACCTCTAAATCCTGTCCAGTTAAAGATCCCCTAGCTGTCCCTGGGGAGAACTTACTGTTCAGTCCTAGAACTGACTCACAAAGACTCCTCACAGAACTTAGCTTTGACTCTTCCAAGTCCAATCGCTGAAATTCTTATTCTATTACATCATCATATCCGTTCATTTTTAGAGATATTCTAATTTTTCCCTGTCAGACTTCTTTTTCTCAAGCTTAACTTCTTAGGTTTCCTCCATAGTTTTTAATGGGGAGACATGTCCATGACAATGGACAATGATTCTTACTTTTTCCATATATACTTTAAAAATTAAAGAATGACTATAAGTAACAGTTTTCTCTTGAGTCTGTGCTTAATTCACAATAGGAATAGTGAAGCATTAATGCAACAGAAGCTCTGCTGATCCTTGCTGAAAATCTTCAAGCTGTCTGGTGAAAGATTACATAGTTAAAAGGTACAGGAAATTTCTAGGTGTTGCTTTAATTCCTTCTGCAAAGCCCCGTTATAATGTCCCTATCATAGCTCAGCCCTAATGCAGCTTTTATTCTTTGTAATTATTCCCTGTTTATTTTTCTCCATAGGTAATTACATACAGTTATCTTCCCAAATTGTATCTGCCCACCCCTATATTGCCTGTATTTTGAAACACTATATACACTTCAGTCTGAAATGATGCTTCCTAAAAATTTAATAGTTTGTTTATACCAACTTAAATGAAGAGAAAGTGAGAACACTGCACCGTTAGTGAGGGTTATTCTATCCATAACAAGGAAATAGGAATACTAAAATACTACATTTTCAGTATATTAAACATACTTGGAGAAAACACATCAGAAAGTTTGGTATTCATTCTATTTGAATAAAAGGCTATTTGTCACTTTTATCATACAAAACCCCTTAAAAATATCTTTTTTTTTTTTTTTGGTATTTCAGATTCAGTTGAAGTTTTAATGCTAGAAGAATGCTCTTTTTTAGATTTAACTTTTGAGTCCAGTCAAAGACAATTTTCAGTTTCAAGGGTAGGAGTTTCAAAGACTTATTCCCAACATTAGCAGCCTTTGAAAGAAACTGTAATGGAATTAATTTCTTTGTAGAATCTAACAAAATGCCCAAAAGAATTTACCTTGATATTTCTACTATTTCTAATAGTGCTACAATAGTTCATATTACAATTGAAATTACCGAAGTTCAGTTTTAACATTTCGAACAATGTGACATATCGTGCCTTTGAGCTGTTGCCCTAGGATGCCTACATTACAGAAAAAAAAAAAAAAAATCACCAAAAAATACCCCATAGGGCTTACATTTGGAAAGTTTTTTTCTACAGGATAATAAACCAGCATTTTAAAAAATACCACACTTGTGATTTTTTTTTTTTTAAATGGAATCCTGAAAATAATTAAGCAGGCATTTAAAAACTGGTAGAAATATGTATTACTTATGAGTCCTACATGTGACTTTGGTATTAACATTATGAAGTTATCTTAGTTATCATTTTAGGATGTTAAATGGGTATTTCATGATAATGACACAATCCCACAGAATGACTGAGGTGATCTCACAATTACAGGTACTCTTTCATGGAAAACCAACCACTGATCTGACAGCATGTTGGCAACAGCATGTTGTTTCTACCTCATTTTTAAAATGTGACTGAATGCTACCATGAAACATGAGCCAGTAGGCGATCAAAACCAAAAACTCCTATGAAAAACACTGCATACAAAGGACAGAACTGCAGTGAAGTTCCCTAAACGCGTCATAAAAGAGAAGCTCCTCTCATGATACAAATTAACAGGACAAATATGCCAACAAATAATGCTGAATCTCTATGGTTTTAAATTTCATGCCAAAACAGAAAAGTTACAACATGTTAGAAACCACTATCCTTCTAAACCGGATGGCAAGTATATTACAATGCAATATAATGAGGGCCAGCAGAAAAAGAATAAAAACAAGGGAGATTTCACTTCTCTCTGTGTAGACATCACATAGAAGCACGATGCCACATCTGTGCTTTTAACTACAGTTAATGAACACTTTAGGAAGTCAAGGAACACAATAGAGAAAGTTAAGACTTGACCCTGACTAGTTTGTAGGGTGTTGTGGGAAAATAATCGAAATTGGGGGAAAATGGAGAAATACGGCTTTGCAAAGTTCAGCTCAAAGGCTGCAATATTAGAGCAGTTTTGAGGTGAGACACAGTTGCTGCTCCCAGGACGGACACGGCCTGCTGGTCGAATGGAATGACCAATGTCCTTGAAGCGGGGAGTAGAGTGGTACGGAGGTACCATGGCTCATCCCTGTTATCAGGGGCAAAGAACATCTGGTGAAGATAACTGTCTAATTGCCATCAAGGAAGACGGATCGCAACTGCTGCCTCAGCAATAATGGTGAAATCGTGTCCTGTAGTTGAACTTTGCTCATTATAAGGTCATTATAATGCCGAAACACACCTCCACCTCAAAAGCTATCCACCTCCGGGCCGCAACCACCCCTCACTGAGCAGGAGCCCTGAATTTCTTCTTGCCTATACCTTTAAATCGAAGTAAGAAAAATTTACACCAATCGTAATAAAGGTATGTATGACTAGAGTCACTCACGCTCCACCTGAAAGTAAAGAAATAGTATAAAATGGTGAAAGAGAGGGGGATGTTAGGGAGAAGCCCCTCCATCGAAATGTCTGGGATCAGTTCATGGGCTGGACCTCTCTTCCCCACCCTCCCCATAGGGACGCCTATTGGGTAAGAGCTCTGTGCTATGTGCATTTACTTACTAACATCTTGCACCTATTTAGTATTATCACTGATCAGTTCTGGTTTTATATTATTCCAAATCAAATCTGTTTTCGCAGTCAGTCCCTATCACCAGCTACCTTCGAATACTGTCACGAGTATATGTAATAAAATTTGTTATATGTAAGTTTCCTGAAACTTCAATAATTGACACAGGGAAAATAAGGGATTTGTGCCGGTACGTTGCCTGTGCTTTCTCAGGAAAGAGGCAGACTGGTCAAATTGAGAAAGGCTCGAGGTAGCCCCCTGTTCTGTCCTCTGTTGACACAATATCGTGTCTTAACATGACAGGTGTGATATGAAACGTTACTGTAGAAGAGCTGCTCTGTCACAGCTACTGTAAGGCATAAGAACTCAACACAGGCATCTAAAGGACAAATATAAGAAACCTACTATCATTGCACTTAGTTTACGGAGAGGAAAAACACACAACTGAAAAGCAATTCCTTGGTTAAAAAGAGCAGTCAAATGAATAAAACCGTTCTAAGCAGCCTGGAAATGTTAAAACCACCCAACTGGATGTTCGGAGCGTGCCCACACAACCTGCAGCTTCAGCGCTCTATGTGTGTCCTTTCAGTGCCCATTATCTCTGAAAAGATACAAGGCAGCTTAGAAAGGTTCAGGAAAAGGTGGTGACCTATAGACAGGGAACCACTTCCAAACAAGTAAAGACTAAACAGTTCGCCATCTTCCAGGCTGGAAAATGTAGTTAAGGAGGCACAGGATAGAAGTTTATAAATTCAGACATTGCAGGAAGAAAGACTGATGAGGGAAACTTGTCTAGTGCCTCTTCAAACACACACGTTAGACTTCAAACAGAACTAGCAGAAGGCAGGTTCCAAACCAAAGAGCAGTATTTTTTAACACAGACCTGCTGTGCAGCACACCTTGCCCCAGGAAAGGCTCGGCAGGCTTCAGAAGAGAGCCCCTGAGGGAGCATCATCCCCTGCTCGCCAGCTCCTTCCGGACTTCCCTGTGCCTCTGTTGGGAGCTGCCGCGGAGGCCGCGATGCTGGACCAGGGCTGCGATCTAACTACGCAGAAGCGCGGGGAGCTGTCGAACGTCGCCAGCACCCAGAGACGCCGAGCAAGATTTAACATTCAAACCTCTTTTCCCCACCCCTTCTCACACGGGGAAAAGTCAGGTGGCTCACTGCTGTGGGGAGCGGAACCTGGGGCTCGCTCCTTCATTCCGCGATCCGCCCTGCTACCGCAAACACCAAGCGTGGAGAGGGCACCGCTCTCCGCACCCTCCCTGCGGCCCCGCGCGGCACCTCAGGCCGGGCCCGGGGCACCTCCGCCTGGTACCACCGGTACGGGACGCTCCGCCGCTACCACCGCCGCTGCCGCCTCAGGCCCGGCGGACACCGAGGGGGACACAGGTCCGGTCCGGACCCGGGACGCCACGAGAAGGACGGAGCAGGCGGAGACCACGCCGGGCCGGGCCGCCTCTCACGCTCCCGCGGCGGCGCGCGGACCCCCGACACGCCGCCAGGCCCCCACCTACCGCCCACCGCCAGGCCGGCCCCGCCTCCTCCGGGGCGGCGGCAGGAAGTCCCGCCTCCGCAGCCGCCGGGGATTGGTGGGAGGCAGAAAGGGCGGGGTCGGCCCAGCTGTTCCCATGGGAACCAGACACGCCGCGGAGGGTTGCGGGAAGGAGCCGCGTCCCGCGGGCTGCAGCGCTCTGCCGCGGCGGCGTGAGGAGGTGAAGACGGCGACAGCGTCGACCAGCTGCAGCGGGAGGTTCCCCCCACGGCACAGGAAAGGCAGCACCGAGGGCCCAGCGGCCACCCAGCGCGGCCCGAGCGTCGCCCTTACCACCCCTGTCGTCGCTTACGGGCGGCCGCAGGTGTTCCCGCTGCGGGCAGAGCCCGCTTCGCCGCAGCGCCGCGGGGTGGGCCGCTGCAGTGCCGTCCCTCCTCTCCAGGGTTTCGAGGTCTGCGTCTCGGAACAGCCGCCCGCATCGCTGCCGGCAGGTGCCTGCTGTGGAGTGGCACGTCGCTGTGTTACGGGGCAGCGATGAGCTTGCGACGCTGCAGCAGCTCAGGCCACAGCTTTCACGCACAATTCCAGTATAGAAAGAAACTCATTTGACACCGCCTTGCTGACAGAGCTGCTGCTGAGTGGATCAAAACAACAGGTTCTCTATTTCCATCCCTCCTGCACGTAAGTGCCTACAGATTCCTTCGCTAAGGCAGAGCAGGGTTCATGCTCTTACACTGCCCCTCCTCCAGGTGTTGCTCAGTGAGAAGACTGGGGTGCCCACGCGAGAGTGCAACGTGCAAGAACCTATAGCGCAGCACTAAAAACGAGTCCGCTAGTTTTAAATGCTTTACTGTTCAGGGAAAAACTGAGTGCCCTGAAAACCACGAACCCTTCCCGGCCACGACAAAGGCCGCGGACCAACCACAGCACCGCCGGGCTGAATGACACTGGTACGGTGACGGGAAAAAGACGCTGCCAGCATAGACCGGCAGCGCTCCCACGCCAGGGCCGACCACCGCGGCCGGCGCTGCCTTCTGCTCCCCGCGGCACCCCTCCCTTGCGGGGCGCCTCCACCTTCCCCTTCCCCGGCCGTACCAGACCCCAGACCCCTCGGCTCTTCACCGGCCCCGGCCGCCGCCACAGCCGCTCCCTCCTGCCACTTCCCGCAGACGCTACCGCGCGGCCCGCACCCGAGGAGGCCACTCGCCGTGGGCGTACGTGATGACGCACCGAGTGACGCGGCGGCCGTTTGCCGGGGGTGGGGCGGTGCCGCACGCCCGCCCCCGCCGGCCGCCGTCCCGGGGCCGCCGCGGGCCGGGGCTGCCGGAAGGGAGCCGCCGCCGCCGCCGCCGCTGCTGCGTGGCTGAGCCCCGGGTGCCCCGGGGGCTCGGCGGGAAGCCGGGGCCAGGCATGGGCCTGATTTTCGCCAAGCTGTGGAGTCTCTTCGGTAACCAAGGTGGGCGCGGGGCCTGGGCTGGCTGCGGGGGGCAGGGTGGGCGGCGCGCCGGTGGAGAGGCGGCCGAGCGGAGCCCGCGGGGCTGAGGGGGCCGCGGGAGGCCGGGGGCCTGCTCTGGTCGCTGGGCTTCCCCGGGGGCGCGTCTGGGCGAGAGTTGGGCTTCTCTTTGTGCCGCCGGTTCCGCGGCGCCTCATGCTCCGGGTCGCTTTGTTTCTCCGAGGCGGTCTCCTCCTCTCCCGCTTCCCCCCTGGCTGCTCCGACCGCTTGGCTTATCGCGGGCAGCCCCTCGAGCGGCGCGGTCCCGAGCTCGCGCAGTGCGGAGCGCCGCTGCCGCCTCGCAGGCGCCTCGTATCGCCGTTGTAGCGGCTGAAGCTTTAACGGGCGAGGAAGGTCTTGTTTGTCTTTGCAAACCCTCTGCTTTCAAGTCGGAGCCTGCTATTAAAGTCGTGCTATTTTTATTTTTAGTATCGAGAAAAAAAAAATCAAACTTGCGTTGGGGCTTTTGAGGTAAAGATCTGTTTGTGTTTTGGCAAAGATACTGGTTAAGTATGGTTAGTGACCCAAGGAAATCACTTCTCGAGCCAAGCATAAAAAGGTCGAAAGGGGGTAGCTTTCTGTTCTTGCCTGCCTAGTCCACCCAGCCATACAATAATGGCTCGTGCTCTAATGCAGACTTAAAAACTTCTGACTGCCACCACCTTTAACTCAGACAGTTATCATAAAAATAGAAAATTATGTTTTATCTGTTAATTTATTTATTCTAATGAATCTTGTTTCCCTAGCCGCTTTTGGTTGACAATGAAATACTCAAGGAATTTATTGTTTGTATTGTTTTTCCTTAAGGCTCTGAGTTTGGAGCGGGCAAACTGATGTTAATGTTATTGTTCTCTTATCAGGTTTCCAAATGCATGTTTCATTCCTTCTTTAAAGTTACTAAAAACGTAGTTAAACTTTTTTTGTGCAACACTTTGTTGCCAATACAGTTTTGCACGTTTTGAAAGCGGGTACACCTGGTGCCCCTTAGATAGTCTTGTCACTGTCAGTGCACAAAACCGAGTGTAATTCTGTAAATATCAAGCAAAGTCTCACATGCATACGTATTAACATCTGTGTATCAAACTGTCCTTTCGTGGGATGGGAGTGGAAGAAAAATCCAGACCGTTTATCTTTCCCTTGCATACACTATTCCACCGTGTCATTCCAGAAGTCTTCTAACAGTCTTCTGAATTTTTTTGTCGTTGATTTGAACGTTCTTATTTGTCTGAACTGGAAAACCCATTTGGTAAGATTCAAAGTTCCCCCTATTCTCCAGACAACTGTTAAGTACTGTCTTGGTTTTAATCAAATACTGTAATCTGTGACTCCTTTCCTTCCATAAAGGACTCTGAAGAGACATCTATATGCAGAAAACTGATGAGGAGATAACTTCTGGTGGCTTTTAGTGTTGGTCTGTATGGTTCCTTATGATGTCAATATTTAAATTCAGGAAGGAAGGAAGAGGTGCAGTTTCGTTGTTTTGGTTTCTTTTTCTTAGTATATGACAACATTAGATTACATTTATCCATTTCATTAGTGGAATAAATTGTATTAATTCCTGAAAGGAAAGTTATTTTTCATACATTTAAAATGTTAATGAAAATTAGTATCACAGTTAAGATAAATGAGGCAGTACCATGAAATACTTACCATTTGGCTTTTATCACAATGAGAGACTTCTAGGATGTGTCCTGATGTTCTTTTGTTGCTGCGATTCTTTTTGGTTTGGTTTGTTGGGATTTTTTTGCCCCATCTTCTTGTAGTGAGAAGGACGTGAGTTTCTTTTCATCACCAGAATTGAAATTTCACCCTGGAAAATTCTGTTCTGACATAAATTTTTAACCCATCTAGTGGGAATTTATTCTCAAATTACATGACTGCTTTCCTCTAAATAATACTGCCACTCCTAAAGGGTAGTAACTATTGAGTTGGCTTTGATTGCTCTTCTAGTTATATCAAATCTGGACAATTTCTTGCAGAATTCATAGGCTGTCCCATGAAACTGCGTGTTGAGCAGACTAGCACAGTAGCATACACACTGATTTTGACTATATAGAGGGAATAATCCAAAGATGCAAATAAACCCTGGTGTGTGTAAAGCATATCATCATCAGTTCGTCATGGCTAGTGTGGGTTGTGCTGATAGTCTGAAGCTCTTGATACTGGCAAAATGAAAGGTTAAACAAAGCAAAGATTTAGAAAGTGCCATCTGTCTTCCATCAAGTAGAGCATGGGGGAGGAGGTGTGCCTAGGTGCTAGAAGATACAGAACAGGAAATTGTTGGCATTTCACTCAAGTATTAATTACACGCTGCAGTTTTGCTTTACATAAAGGTGAGTAATAGCTGAACTGAAAATGCCAAATCTGGAAGATATTTCATCAATAATGTCTAAACAACGTTAAATATCTATTGATGAGCTAATACTGTTAACTCACAGGAAGAAGATATGTTGGTAGCTTTCTGAAAAATGCACATCTTAAAATAATTAACATCTTAAAATAAGCCCCATGTGGTTTTGTGCCTCAGGGTTCAGTGCAGTTAGAGTAAATGCTCGAGGTACAGAAAATTGCGATCATTCACAGTGGCTTCTGCTGGGTGGGAGAACCTTGTGATGAAGGTACCTTAGATACTACTAAAGCACTGAATGTCATTTTATTAATTTGCACATCATCTTTACTACTTTGCTATTTGATTCGCTTACCATCCTTTCCAATGGTAAGGATGAGGTAGTGGAAGGAAGGTGGAGAGGCTTGACCTAATCTGTTTCTAAAGAAATTCAGTGATAAGTGTCTGTTGACTAATGTTATCTGATGACCTTTTCCAGCAGCATTTCTTACTACTCGTATTCAACTGTTTTAGCCCTATGACTTAGGTAGCATCTTTGTATTCCTGCCAGGGAGTTGAATCTGTCTGTTGCTCTGTTTCAATTCACTGTACATGCAGCAGAAATTGTTCCGTTTGGTTCAGTCCATTTTGGTTATGGTTAGCCCATTTTGGCAAACCCGGAATGGTTCATGGAGGAAAATGTAATGGTTAAAGTAGTATTGTGTGACTTGGACCTGTGATGGAATCTTTTAGAAGGGGGAAGCCTTTAACTCTCTTTTCTGCTCTGCTGGCAGAACGCACTTGTGTTTCCACTGCAGTGTACTATCTACCTTCCAAGTTTGGTGTGTGGGATTACAGAACAAGAAAAGCTGCAATGCAGAGCAGTTTAAGGAAACTGGGTGATGCCTGTGCTGATCTGTGAGTCAATGACTAATGGGAGTGAGGAAGGCTAACAGTCTCTGCCCTGAGCAGAGTCCGTCAGGGAATAGCTATTTGGTTTTGTGGCGATGTTTGGAAGGTTTCCCTTCCAGTTTGAGTTTGGCAGTAGTTCAAGTAGTTATTTAATCTCCTTGTTTTCTGCTCTCTGTGGCTTTTCAGTGCAGAGGTTAAAGCCTGAAGGAGGAGGAAAATATGCATTTCTATGTCTTTCAGCTCTCAATATGTATTGTCTCTTAATCAAGTAGTAATTGAATGATGCCAACTGAAATAGAGATACTTTACTTATGTGAGAAACAATTGGCTTAAAAATAAACTTTTGTCTTTTTTCTAGGTGACTTACCCATGGCTTCCTGATTCTTTTTCCTTATTTCTGAAACTGACGAAAAACATTGCCTGAGTATTGTTTTCATTTAAAACATTGTGCCCTTCAGCCATTTAAAGTCTAGTTATAAAGTGTCATTAAGTTCAGATTGAAGTTACGCTTATTTGAAGGTAACTTTTAAAAGTATGTTTAAAAAAAAATCAAACTTAAAAAATGGCTGGTGTAAGCCATGATTCAGTACTCAAATGGCACAGTCTTCTAAGCAACATGTAGTAATATGAATAAATCGTGGAGCAGCTAACTTATTGCCTATGTCAACACAAAGCTGAATAAAACTTGCTTGACTTACCATTCCGTCAATGCTATCAAGATTGCTCCTAATGAACCTGTAAGGAAAAAATGAAAGTGAATGTCAGCAACCCTGATAAAGGCAACTCACAATTGTCAATACCTTATTCCCTTGTGTGTGCGTGGCTGGTAGAGTTTTTTAAGAAGTTCACAAATCTATATTTTAATTTTTTTGAATGATAGTCGTTCAGAGTCTTCCAGGTTGCTCGGAATAAATGCTATGGGTGTTAAAAAACTGCTGCAAGAAGAATAATGGTAAGCTCTAAGTCAAGGTGGTTGAACTTCTGTAACTCCACGGTTTTCTTCACTTAGGCTTGCTGACAGTTCCCAGACTGTACAGATAGGTTAGCAGAGACCATTGTCTGGAAAACCACATGGATTTTGCTTCCAGTGACTACCAAAGGCTACTTTCTTGTAATCGAGTCTGGGATGTATTTAAGCAGATGTTCTGTGTTTAAAAGAAAACTCTAAAGTGGCTTTTAGAGTGCAAAGTGAATCCTTGTATTGAAATGTCTTTGAACTTCGGTAAAATGCTATTCCTTCTGCCTCCTCTTTAGCAAACTTCTGTCTGCATTCTATCTTCAGCCTTGAGGCCTCCAAGATTGTTCTTCAGAACTAGGTGTGGGTTTTGTGTTTCACAGCCTGAAAAGTATTGGTACCCTTTCCAATATTCATTTCTTCTCTCAAATATGGTCAAAGAGCCTTGCCTATCGTTAAAGTGTTTAGAGATATTTTTATTTTTAATTTTTGCAAATTAGAAAGAAGAAAGGGTAAGGTTGTGAGAACTGAATCTTCAGTTTAGGATCCTTTTACCACAGAGGAATATAAAAGACTGAGTGAAGTGAAGAAAAGAGCATATTATGTCTTCCTTCTAACATCTGCAAGAAGATAATCTTCACTGTCCTATTATTTTGTAATATTAGACTGCCAGAGATTTTTTTTTTTTTTAATAATCTGCCAGGAATGGTTGATATAACAGAATTCTTTGAATTCTTTTGAACAGTAGTCTAATACTATCTTTTTTTTTTCTCCCCCCTCTGCGTATGCCTACTTTTTGTACTTATTTCCCCTCCCCCCTCTTGCTACCTGGTTTGTAAAGACTCTGCTCTTCTGCTCTGACAACTCTCGTTATGGATTTTCTTCTTCCTTTGCCAAGAACATGGTGGACTGGAAAGATACTTATGAATACAGCCCAAACTGAGTTTGAACACCAGCCAGTGAAAGGCAGAAATTTGGGTTAGTCTGTAAGTACAGAACACAAATATGAGCATAAATCGCTGCCTATGGTTTACTCCATAATTGTCCTTTCTCTTAAATGTAGCATCTGTCTTCTGCTAGTTGCTCTTGTAAACAAATATTCATCTTGCTAAAATTTTATTCTGTCTTAATTTGGCCATTTTTAAGTTCACGTTTTTCCTCTAGTGAACATACATAAGTAAAAATTCTGTCATCTAACCAATATAGACAGAAATTCAGCTTTTGAATATGTTTGTAAGTGAAGAGTTTTCCATTACCATAGGTGACAGTTCTGAAAGCAACTGCCATTAATAAAAGGTGGAAACTGGTATTTGTGTGAGATACTGGTGCTTTCATGTTGTTATTTTCATCCCCAAATCAACACTTGTGTGGCTGTTACTTGTTTGTGCTTGTTCGGGTGCTGTACAAAATGCCATTTGACTGCGGAGTAACACAGATGAGCGGTGCCTCTTTCCCCAATTAGTGTTGGACTATTCATGCTTCAGTGGCTTTCAAAAACAGTCATCTCAGTGGGGGCTTTTTTTTTCATTACTTTAAGTAGCGTGATATTGTTTCATCCGACACTTTTCTCATTCATTCCTAAGACTCTGTATTCTGATGTGAAGGTGTAAAAGAGCAATGTAATGCCCGACTGAAATTCCTTTTCTTTTCCTCCTTGAAAATAACTCAAAACAGAATGTTGCAAAAGGAGAGTCATCTTCCAGGCAATAGTTGACAGCATGGCTATATTGAAAACAACAGAAGGGTATTTCTGTGTATGAACTTTGAAAGGCCTTTAAACTTGACTGGATTTGAAGAAAAGATGGACAGTCTAGCTATGTGGCATGGTTTATTAGAGTTGAAGGCAGAGAAGATTTTGTACCATTTACGTATTGGGAACGGTTATTAATTACTGATGCTGCCTCTTACGGGGCTAAAAGTATTACTGGATTTAAGGCCAGGAAAAATTCTTTCCTTAGACTGTGTTGGCAGGATGCAGTAGTAGGAGAACTAATACAAGGAAATGCATTTCAACATGATAGGGCTGTATTGCGTAGCAAAACTTCTAAAAGACCCAAGCAAGAGATGGTTTTATTAAAATCACTTTCACTATGAAAAGACCTAGGTTTTTATATATAAATAGGTTAAAAAAATTCAAACCACTTTAATTCTTCCTTAGACCACCCACTTGCAGGCAAAAAACACCAATTTGGTATTTATGATAGATATTCTGACCTTTTAGCAATTTTTTATGTTTTGTAGATCCAATGTGGTATTTTAGAGGAAATCTTTAAGCTGTGAACTGTGTTTTGCTTTGGAATAAGTGCCCTAGAATTTTAAAAATTAGTCCTTCAAAAGTGAGCCTGTTCATGGACTTTTTATGCAAGTTTTACATCTAGTGTGGATTTGTAACTCCTCTGCTCTCAAGTGATTTGCTTTTTTGTCAGTAGAGGGATCAGTATCTTCTAACTTCACACATGTATCAAAAGAACCACCATTCTAATTGGCTGTGCTGCTATATTTGAAATTCTAAGAAGGTTTAACTACAGAGAAACTTAGAAGGTTCTGAGGGGTTTTGTGTTTTTTGTTTTGTTCTGGTTTTGTTTCCCCTATGGCTGGAAAAATAAGACTGCAATATTTGGAAGATCTCTATTCTGTAAGCTGGACTTTACAGCAGGTTGAAGGAGGTCATCTTTTTCTTCTACTGAGCACTGATGAGGCCTCACCTGGAGTAGCATGTCCAGCTCCAGGCTCCTCAGTACGAGAGGCATGGACATACTGGAGAGGGTCCAGCGACAGGCCACAAAGATGATGAAGGGACTGGAGCATCTCACGTATGAGAAAAGGTTGAGAGAGCTGGGACTGTTTAGCCTTAGGAAGAAAAGGCTCAGGGGGGATGTTTTTAATGTATATAAATACCTGAAGGTGCAAAGAGGACAGAGCCAGGCTGTTCTCAGTGGTGCCCAGTGACAGCACCAGAGACAGTGAGCACAAACCGAAACACAGGAGGTGCCTTCTAAACATCAGGCAACACTTTTTCACTGTGAGGGTGACTTAGCACTGGCACAGGGTGCCCAGGGAGGTCGTGACATCTTCATCCTTGCACATATTCAAAAGCCATCTGGACACGGTCCCGGGCAACTGGGTCTAGGTGCCCTTGGTTGAGCAGGAGAATTTAACCAGATGTCCTCCAGAAAGAAGTGTCTTCCAGCCTTGACTGTTTTGTCGTTCTGTGACTTTTTGTTTCAGAAATTGCGATGTTAAAATTTGTGATCTCTTCAAAATACAGGTTCTTCTTAGTTTTTACTGTGCAAATGATGATGATCCCTTAACAAGTGGTTATTATTGAACCTTGAATGTCAGGCTAGTATTTTGTGCAGTCTTTGGATTTTTGGTGATGTTCTTAAGATGATGGATTGCTGTGAGTTGTACTTTTTCATTGTACTTTTCTTTGTAAAACTAGATTATTTTTTTTTAATGAAGTAATCATAGTAGTAACCATTCCTTCCAGTACTTCCAACCATCCAACTTCCAGTACTGGCTGTTGCTAAAACTGTAGTCTCAAGAGAAGATGAGGCTTTGTGGATTTTTTTTTTTTTTTTGTCCTGAAGTTACCAGTAGTCTGTGTAAGCTATTGAAATAAGACAAACAAGCAGTTGCTTTCTTCAGAAAGGAAAAGTGATTATTGCTGTTTCTGCTAATTTATTCTTGTCTTTTTTGTGTATATGCAGAGCACAAAGTAATCATAGTGGGTCTTGATAATGCTGGAAAGACTACTATTCTTTACCAATTGTAAGTATATGAACTCTTTTGTTTTTCTGTTTACCTTTTAGTATTTGTCACTTTTTAATCATTGAAAATTCAGCTTTGCAACCTGTAGAAATCTCTAGATCACAGTTTGTACGTTAATGGTGTTTGTGGCTTTAAACAGAGTAAATATTTAAAGGGTAAGTGAAGGAACTGCAGTGTTTTAAAATTGAGCTGTAAATTGTATAACAAAATTGTACATATGAGCACAAAGTGAACTGCAAATTCTATTGCCTTCAGAGCCTGTCTTTATTCGTAAGCATAGAAATAATCCTGTCACCAAGAAGTGCAGAGAAGAAAGTGATTTCTAAATTAATGGATATTCTAGCCACTCTGCAAAAATCCATAAATGTTTCCAAATGTTTCCTGATTCCAGTGTCTAAAATTTGTGATGAAGGATTCCTCTAAATGGTATTTCATCTTGCCTAGGTCCTACCTGAAGCATTTTTCAATAGCATCATTGCACCCAAATCTTGCCAGCATTACAAGAGTATCTATGATAAATTCAAGAATATTGGCAGGAACATAATTACTATTGTAGTTGTGGAAAAGGAGGAGGGTGTAGCCAAATTACTATGCATATATTTGGATAAGAAGGCAGCAGAGGATCTTTTCCAAAAAACCTTTTTCCTAAGCCTTTTTGTCAAAGCTTAAAGGTAGAACTGAGAAATTTTCAGTTACTTAAATAAACAGTCCTTAGGAATTTGTTTTAATATTGAGTTACTAAGTTGAGTGGTCTGATAAAATTATATTCTGATTTACTTTGCACAGTTTAGCATTCTCCTTATTTGGACTATTGAGAATAGCAGCTTCTAATTTGAAACAAGTGCATTTTAAGTGTCTGTTAAAGAGTGTCCTTTAAAAAGAGAAGCTTCTTAAAATGCAGATACTTATCCATTTGCTATAAGCCTTTTATGTGCTTATTTTTCCTTGCTGATGTCTTTAAGAATGTCTACAGTCTCTACTACAAAAGCACATTACAACTGTCAACTACAGTTTTTAGTCCAAATTCAGATTGAACTCATATTTTTAGTAAAGAGCTGCTCTTAAGTATTTGCTTTATTATTACAAAAATTTGAATGTGTAGGAAATATGTCTAGTTTTTTATATCTTCTTTTATCAATTACACGTATTTACTTTTTTTTACAACAAATTTGTTGTAATTGAGCTGTGACAAGCCTTGTGGATTTTACTGGCTGGTCTTTATGGTGTGATATTGTTTCTTTCAGCTTAATGAATGAAGTGGTTCATACATCTCCAACCATAGGAAGCAATGTAGAAGAAATAGTGGTGAAAAACACTCATTTCTTAATGTGGGATATTGGAGGACAGGAATCATTACGGTCATCGTGGAATACCTATTACTCAAACACAGAGGTATGAGAAGCTGCTTTGAAATCTGCAAATCCAATAAGTCTGTTTGAAATTTTATTTATTTATTAGGAATATTGATAGAGTCTTATAAAGTTGCAGCTGTATTGTTTTTAGATGTTTGTGAGGAAGAGCAAACCCAAAAAGTGTAAGGTGTCGCTGGTATGCAGCCAGCTTTTCTGGTAGTATTTCAAGTATTTTTCCTGTCTACTTTACTGTAATGTCATTTGATCGGTGAAGTTAGACTTTTTTCTGGAACAATCAAATGATATCAAAATGCATTTCAGATCAAATGGGTTTTTTGTACGTTTTTTCAAGTAGATTTAAAATAAAATTTTGCAATATACTTTGCAGATTCGGTGCAGATTTGCAGTGGTTAACCTAACTGCTGTACATCTAGTCTGAAATGTTTTTGAGGTAATGATAATTAAGAGTGAGCAATGAAACTTTGTCTAGACAGCAGTATTTAAAAAGCTCATCAGCTTGTGGCTTTTATCCAAAGGATAAAGGAAAGTCTAGCTGTGCAGTACTCATGAGGTAGCTGGTAAACCTGCCATTGCTGGAAAGTTACTGAGCTCTACTACAACCAGTTGTCTTTTGGGGGTTTGGTTTTTTATGCCAGTCTTTTTGATGCCAAAATGTTACCAATGCAATGTGCTTATAAACTCTCTGTAACCTCACTTTGAGACTTCTACGTTGATGTAAAAGGTTTTAGACTTCATTTCTTACCATTTCTACTAAAAGTATACATCTCTTGTAGATATTACTCGTTATATAAGCACTCCATCCTCCTGTAAAATGAGATTTTCTGCCTTATGCCCCACCTTGAGAGTGGGGAGATTAGAGCGATCCGCCCCAGATGTTCAGAAACTTTTTATCTACTGAAAGCCTGGTGATGACATCTCAACCTTCATCTCTAGTATTTTAAACTTATTTTTAATTTTATCTGGAAAAGTATGGCTACATCTAAGACATGTACACATGAGGGTGAAGAGACTTCTGCCAGCGTTACCCGGTACAATTCTTGACATTTGTCCATTAAGAATCTTTTATTTTTGGAATTTAGGGAGATGCATGTATTAGTTCTCTTTGTGATACTTTTGGGATGTAGTTCGTCATATTCTGGCTAGTAAGTGTTTGAAATCCAGTGCTTTCTAGCACGTGGAAGGAAGAACTTTCCCTTTACTTAGAAGCTTTGTCTGCTGGAAACAGTCGAGGAAGAAAAGGGATCTGTTTAGTATGCTGATCCTAGCCTTCTCGATATGAATAATTCCTTTACTGTTCCTCCTCATCTGCTAGACATCTGAAAGTCACAGTAGCATTAAATTGACTTAGATTTTTGTACTTTGTGGTCATTTTCAATGGGTAATGAATCTCTCTAATTTTACAGGGCAAAGTGATTTGGAGCACGTGTTGGAGAATTATGGCAGTGACTTCTAATCCTTCTTTTTTGTTTCTCTCTTTTCTCTTTCCTTATCTGTAAATTGAAGCAATCTAAACAAAATCTTTGGAGTGATGTAAAAATCCCACAAATAAACTTTTCAGTGCATAGCTGCTCTAATTGGTTTCAACTTATATGGCTAATTCTGCAATTCTGTTTTAAGAGTCAGATCGTATTCTTACAGAAAGGATATTGAGACAGGCTTACAGACACAAGATTTGGGGGGAGAGGAAAGGGGAGGGAGCTCTCATGGCTAAGTTAGGGGGAGTGGGGGCAACCAAAGAGAGTTAGAGTAAAAGAGAAAAGCAATGGAAAGGTGTTACCATCTGGGCAGAGAAGTGATGGAGTCTTTCAGATGAGTTTCATCTCTCTGATTTCCTCTCCAGTGTAGCATGTGTTCCCTGTAATTCTTTTTTTTTTTTTTTAATAGTATTTGTGTGATTTTTGTCAGAATGTGCTTGATCTCCCTACTAGTTGTTCACACCCATGCTGCAGTTAGTGCTGCTTGGAGCACACTGGGTGGGATGAGTGTTAAGCACGGATCAGTTGCCCTGGTTTGTGTACACATACTGTTGTGTAATGCTTACAAGCATTTACTTGCATACCTACTGTGTAATGCCATGTCCTTTTCCTTTCTACTGTAAGGCTATAAAATAGAAGGTACAAAACAAGGGGCAGAAAGAGTGGGGTAGAAGAGAGTAATTTTCATACCAGTGACAATTACTTCCCACAGGAGACCTGACGTACCAGACCTAGCAGTGTCTCAGGATTCACAAGTGGATGGCCATGAGAATAACATGCCTGGCAGGAACAGTAAGGGTAAAATCACTGCTACAGCCATCTCTAAGTGCCTAGGTGGAAGGTGCAAAATTTTAAGAAGGGTGCAAAGTTGTAAGTGAGAGGCCAGCTGCACAGGCCCTTTGCATTACAAAGGTTAAGGTGTTGTGCAAGAACACAATGCTAAGCCCTACAGGTACATAGCTTTCTGAGGTCTGATATACTGCTTTGAAATAACAGTTCTTAAGCCTTGTGAGTAAGATGATGCTGAATTGCTAAAAATGCTTCTTTCAAAATAGGGAATTTCAGTTTGAATAGTTTTATGAGTATGCAAGTAGTAGTGGACAGTGATATCTGGTTTTGATAACTCTGTAGCAAGTTTTTCATCCACATTTTAAATGTAATCCACTATCCGTAGGTGCTTTTGGTACCTACGTCACTATTTTGCTTGTGATGTAGAGCCTGAAAATCCACCAAGGAGACTTAACTGTAATATGTGAAAGTAGATCTTAATAACAGTGCTGAAATGTACTGTTGCACAATATGCAACAGTATAATATTGCACAATCTTTTTTTTTTTTTAAACTATAGTCTTCATGTATGATTCCCAGGGCTCAAGAAAGACTGTAACAATAAACCTATTTTATTTTCTAGTGTGCTATGAAAGTCTGTGTCTCTCATACAGGAAGACTTGTGGTAGTGGTCTCTTCAAAACCTGCTTTCTGTAATTTGTACTTTGTACTTACATACTGTACTATTGTTTTCTCCCCTAGTTCATCATTCTTGTTGTTGACAGCATTGATAGAGAGCGACTTTCTATCACAAAAGAAGAACTTTACAGAATGCTGGCTCATGAGGTATGGTGGGGAGTTGGGATAATACTTTTCTTTTGTTGTCGGGATAATACTTTTCTTTTGTTGTCAACAGTCAAATAACAATATATACTTCCTATGTTAGCAAAAACTATACTATAACAAAAAAATTTCTGAGCCTAAGAGTGCATGCATGTTGGTCACATTTTAAAACCTTTTAAATTGTAAAAAAACCCAGGAAAATTATTATGAAGCAATCTTCTAATAGGACTTACTTGATTGTAATCGAATCACCTGTAAAATATCTTAAAACAAAACTTGTAAAATATCTTAAACTTCATATTAATGTAACTGGATATTATTGTTCTCCACCACTATCTCTCTTCTTTCAGTTAAATGGTTAAAATTTCAATAAACATTTTTTTTAACATTTTTATTTTAGAAAGTAGGCGATGCCGTTTCTCTTTCTTATTTGTTTTAATCTGGTTCCTTAAAATTAAGAAGCATATCTAATACTATGGATAAATTAATTTCAGTTCAGTTTCCTTCTGAATTATTTTGTTTATAGTTTTATTATTCCTTGTCATATTGAGGACTGTTCAACATTGGGTCAACTCTCTCAAACATCCTAAATTAACATCTACTTTGGATAAGCTGAAGTACATTAAAACCACCTGTGATCACTCAAGCTGAATTAGAGTTGTTTTAAATCTGAATATCTCAATTTCTGAAGGAAAAAAATTTAGTACAGCACAAGTAATTCTATGGAGTTAATTTCTCTGAGAGACTTGTATTGTTTCAAATGAGTCAGGATTTTGCTTTATAGTTAATGTAGTTTGGGTCTGGTGGTAAGGAGCAAATACACTACCAAAAAAAAAATGAAAGATGACTTTTTGCGGTGAAGCTTTCCCATGTAATTTATTAGTTTCAAGTTTTACAAACTCTTATGAGATTGTAATCTACTGTCTGTTAAAAACAGTTGGTAGGCCTAGCCTGGACTACTTGTAGGAGTAAATTTTAAATTTTGTACCATAAAGGTTTGATTTTTTTTCTCTTGATGGAAAAATAGTCTCAAAATGTAATATACATTTAAATGTGTTGAACACTTTTAATAAACAAGTGTTGGCTTTCTGAGTATTGGATTTGTTTGCCCTTGTGCACTCCTAAAACCATACATCCCAGTTCTTGTCTCATTGCTGTGTGAAATCCTAATTTCCATACAGACACAAAACAACTTTTTATTAGTTTCTCTTTTTACTAAAGCTGCTGCAGCATTACTAAAGCTCCCTTTTTGGAACAATAGGATAAAACTTACAAGAATTTAGATAGCTTTCTTAAGTCGTTACTGCTTTAATCACTGCAGAACTTGTTTAATGAAGTTGAAAGTAATTTCCAGGGAATGATATTTTGCAAACTTTTCCATTTGAATAGTGTAATGTAGATTTTGGAATGTTTATCCAGTAATTATTCTGCTGGCTGGATGGCTTGGGGTTTTATGAAATGTATTTTAACAAGACTTTCATTAGTTAACATATGAACATGTGGTCAACACCAAAAGGATAGTTGTATAAAACGTTATAATTTGATTCTCTGTGGTGGAGAATGCTTCTGAATAAATTGGTTTCTTTAGTCTTAAAGTAATTAATTTTTAATGTAGTAAGTCTGTTAAAACTCCATGCTGCTGTGTAATTGTAGACTAGCTTGAATACAGTTCTTCTAAGAGCTTAAGTTAATGCAATAGCCTTTTAGTTCTTTATAATAACTATTATGGATACTCTAAATTACTTCTAGGATTTACGGAAGGCTGCAGTTCTGATCTTCGCAAACAAGCAGGACGTGAAAGGTTGCATGACAGCTGCCGAGATATCTACGTACCTCACCCTTAGCTCCATAAAGGATCACCCATGGCACATTCAGTCCTGTTGTGCTTTGACAGGAGAAGGGTAAGTGCTAACTTATGAGAATACTGATTTAGAAGCCTATTGAGACCAATGTGGATTTGCTGAAAGAAAGTATTTTCTGATCTTGGCAGTCAGAGGGACATTTTGAATTTTTCCTTTTCTTTGTTGAACCTTGTGGGTTTTTTTCATCGACCAAACTCCAAATTTGTACAAAAATCTTTCAGCTTATTGTTAAAAAAAGCCTCAAACAAAACCCAAAAAACACCACTACCCAAAACCAACACCATAACCCCCCCAATATGAAGCTGTTGGCATAATTGTTTACTCTCTGTGTGCTGGCCTCTCAGAATATTCTGTGTGTCTCTGTGTAGTTAAATAAATAAGGTGCTGTCGTCTTCCTTTACATTCTGATCTGCTATAAGCTTCTAAAGCAGAGAGGTTGGGGTGGTTTGGGGTTTTTTTTGGTTGCTTGGATTTTTTTAGTAAGCGTTCAAAATAGTTTTGATGAAAAGTTGCATAGATCTGGCATAAGACAACATTTTTGCCAATATTAAACCTTTTATTTATATCTGGCTGATGTAGATGATTTTGAAACTTGTATACCTTATGCCAGGAATTACTAAAATGGAAAGCTAAGCTTTCCTTAGATCTTTTGTCTATAAAGATCAAAAAACATTTTTGGATGCTTATAACAAGTTGGGTAGTGTCTTGCTTACCTGGTTTTAAGTGTGCTAATTTTTCATCTCGATCCTTAAAACGGTTTTCTAATGTGTAATAGAGTTTTTTTTCAGCTGTGTTGTACAACCTTTACAATAAAGTGGTCTTGTGACATGAAAAATAATTAATCCAGCTGATGATTTGGGAAGTGAGCATCTTCCTCACTTCTAGCATGGAGTATTTTCTAATGTAATGGAGTTGTCTTGTAGAGTGATTGGTAGCATTCACTTCTTCAGGGTGGAACGTGTTAGTGGTTTTGTGATTGAGTCTTTCAATTGTATTGTTTCATTCTATGAGTTAACTCTGCTTTCCTCCTACCAATTCTGTCAAAGTCTTTTTTGAGTATTTAGTTTATATACTACCTTGGATCTTCAAATAAGTTGGCATTTGGAGGAAGGTGAAAATTAATGAATATGAGCTTCAGTTTAGAAACATTGGCCATCCTAGGCTGCTGCTTTCTTGTTTAAAAAAGATGAGTAATTAGAATACTTAAAACTGACAGTAGTAAGACCAACTCATAAAAAAATTTCACAGAGTTAGATCGCTGAGCTGAATCTTCCTTGGGAAAATCTGACAAGCCTAGGGAGCTTAGCCCTGTGTGAGTGAAGCTAGTCCTCTTGGATAGGTGAGTCATGATATGCTTTACAAAGGTAAAGCTTAAAGATGGCGTAAACTAGGTAACTAGATCCTTAGAATATCAAAGGAAAGCGTATCTTCTGAAATGGAAGACTTTTAAATTGATTCATAGATTCATAGATTTCTAGGTTGGAAAAGACCTTAGAGATCATCGAGTCCAACCATCCCTAATCCCCATTAAACCATATCCTCAAGTAGCTCATCCACCCTATTCTTAAACACATCCAGGGATGGGGACTCAACCACTTCCCTGGGCAGCCTATTCCAGTGGCTGACAACCCTTTCAGAGAAGAAATACTTCCTAACATCCAACCTGAATCTCCCCTGACTAAGCTTATGCCCATTTCCTCTTGTTCTATCTCCCATCACTAATGTAAAGAGCCCTTCCCCTAACTCCCCACCATATTTTCTCAAGTATTTATAGGCCGTAATCAGGTCTCCCCTCAGCCTCCTCTTCTCCAGGCTAAACAGCCCCAACTCCCTCAGCCGCTCCTCATAAGTTTTATTTTCCAGCCCCTTGATCAGTTTAGTCGCCCTTCTTTGGACTCGCTCCAGGAGCTCAATATCTCTCTTAAAGCGAGGGGCCCAAAACTGGACACAATATTCCAGGTGCGGCCTCACCAGTGCCGAGTACAGGGGCAGGATCACCTCCCTGCTCCTGCTGGTCACACTTTGAGATGCAAATTGAGTGAGTAAGTAGATTAGATCCTGTGCAGTCTTGATGTTGAATATAAACATAACTTTGTAGTAAGATTTTGGAATTCTTGATACACTGCCTTTTCCTGAACCAGTTCAGTCTAGATACCTTTCCGTTGTCTTTTAGTATTAGTATGTAAAGGTCTAGCTTTCAAGTAAACAGTGTTCCATGGGAAACCTGTAGTAACCTTCCATGGTTGACGAGGGAAGGGCTGTGGGTGTAGTTTTCCTTGACCTCAGTAAAGCCTTTGATACAGTTTCTCATAGTGTTCTGGTTGAGAAACTGGTAACTGCTGGCCTGGATAGGCACACCCTCCTTTGGGTTAAAAACTGGCTGGATGGCCGGTGCCCAAAGTGTGGTGGTAAATAGGGCTAAATCTGGCTGGAGGCCGGTCACCAGTGGGTTTCCCCAGGGCTCAGTGCTGGGTCTGGTTCTGTTTAACATCTTTATCAATGACCTGGATGAGGGGATTGAATGTACCCTCAGTAAATTTGCGGACGACACCAAGCTGGGAGGCTGTGTCGATCTGCTCGAGGGTAGGGAGGCCCTTCAGAGGGATTTGAACAGACTGGATCATTGGGCTGAGGCCAATGGCATGAGCTTTAATAAGGCCAAGTGCAGAGTCCTTCACTTGGGGTACAAAAACCCCAAGCATCGCTATAGGCTCGGGGAAGAGTGGCTGGAGAGCTGCCTGGCGGAGAAGGACCTGGGGGTGTTGGTTGACTACCGGCTTGATATGAGCCAGCAGTGTGCCCAGGTGGCCAAAAAGGCCAATGGGATACTGGCGTGTATCAAGAATAGTGTGACCAGCAGGAATAGGGAAGTGATCCTGCCCCTGTACTCGGCACTGGTGAGGCCGCACCTGGAATATTGTGTCCAGTTTTGGGCCCCTCGCTTTAAGAGAGATATTGAGCTCCTGGAGTGAGTCCAAAGAAGGGTGAATAAACTGGTCAAGGGGCTGGAAAATAAAACTTATGGGGAGCGGCTGAGGGAGTTGAGGCTGTTTAGCCTGGAGAAGAGGAGGCTGAGGGGAGACCTGATTACAGCCTACAAATACTTGAGAAGGGATGGTGGGGAGGTAGGGGAAGGGCTCTTTCCATTAGTGATGGGTGATAGAACAAGAGGAAATGGGTATAAGCTTAGTCAGGGCAGATTCAGGTTGGATGTTAGGAAGTATTTCTTCTCTGAAAGGGTTGTCAGCCACTGGAATAGGCTGCCCAGGGAGGTGGTTGAGTCCCCATCCCTGGATGTGTTTAAGAATAGGGTGGACGAACTACTTAGGGATATGGTTTAATGGGGATTAGGGACGGTTGGACTGGATGATCTCTAAGGTCTTTTCCAACCTAGAAATCTATGAAATCTATGAAAAAGAAAAACTTACTTGGTTCCATGTACTTCTGAGTAAGCATGTTAAGAATAGTGTCTTTTAGATTTACAAGGGGAAAAAATTGAAGGAGTGCTAAGCTTCAATAAAATAGCATACTTGACTATCTTCTTGTGCTTAAAACCTAAGTAGACTTAGTTTAAAACACTATTCTATGTGAGTTTCAATCCCATTCCAACTGATTTTATGTATTTGAAGTAGATCTTTTTAAACATAAAACCAAGAGAAAATACTTTAAAGATGTTGGAATAGAACTAGTACCAATATAATATCTCTTATCTTTCAGGTTATGCCAAGGCTTGGAGTGGATGACCTCCCGTATTGGAGTGAGATAGCTCCACCCCACACCCCTCCACATTTCCCCAATGAAGAGACTTCTATTTATCCTGTGAACATGTACATTTTTCTGTACTTCTGGCTGCTGAGGCAGTGACCATGTTTAATTTATATCAGCCAACCTCCAAGCTGTACTTGAATCAAGTGCAGTTGAACTGAAACACAAAGTATTTTCTTAACTTTTTTTAATACACTAATCTTCAACTGGATGAACATACATGAATCTGTTTTTAAGCATTGAAATTCTTCTGAATATGTATTCTAACTTTTTCAATGATAGCTTTTTAAAAATCTGTTTTGTCATTGTCAATATTTCATATTTCCTCTTTCTAAATAGTTTATATAACTTCCTAACATAAATGAAAGCAGTTTGTTTAATAATGAAAAAGTAGTAAGTAGATCGACTTTACTCTGGCATAGCTTTAGCCTCTAAGGATAACTGTTTCTCCAGCTGGGCTACCTGGAACATCAGTAGAGTTCTAGCCAGCATGGGAGTTAATAGTTACGAATGCCAATTTTTAATGCTCAGCGTCTTAGTTATAGTTAATATTGTGGTGGCTTTTAACCTGGTATATAATTGAACTTCTGCCTTAAAAGAAATCTATTTCATTCTCAGTTTCTCTGGTAAGTAGTAGGATATGATTCTTTCTTTTACTTGAAAATACATCTCTGTACAGTGAATAAAAAGTTTGTTATTAAGTGCTGGTTTAGTCATTTAGAACTTGAATATATCTTTTTTAAAATAAACCTCTTTATAATTAAATTTGGAATCATGGTAACCAGTGTTATGTGTAGACTTGCTGTAATCTGTTTAAAATTTTAAATACTGTATACATGAGCCTTCCTCACCTTCTAGTGAGAGTGCTGTTTTCTAAATGAATGCAAAAGCAAAAGGGAAACCAGATTTATAAGCAACAAAATCATGGTGCTTTATCTGTAAACTTCAGAGTGAAGCTAATCTTGACATTTATTTACCTACTATCAAATATATTTTCAGATTCAGTTGCAGAGAAATATTTTTGCCTTAATTTTTGGTTTTAGTCTTATTTGCAGGAGCAGAGAACTTCTGATGTTGTTCGAGTTAGATTCATTCACCTGAAATTTAGGAACTGAAAGTTGAAAAAGTAGAGAGCTTCCTTTTGAAAAACAGGTATTGAAAGATTGGACCTGGTAGCTCTTAATTCAGTTTGAAGGGGATGAAGTTAGATCTGTAAAGAGAATCTGAAGCTATGAATTAAGTTAACTGAGAACATCACATGCCGAAAAAAACCCACAAACCAGCTACCAAATGCCTCCAAAAATTCTGAGAGGTGAAACAAACCAACAAAAAAAAAAAACCCTATCAAAAACCCGCCAAACCAAAAGCAATAGTGGACACCCAATTCCTAGTGAAATCTCAGCAGCAGTCAAGGATCTAACCTACATAAATGCTTGGCAGGCTTTCCAAAAGCACTATTCTGCACTTTTTTATGCCTAAAAACCATGTGGAGTCTGGTTACTAGAATCGTTATGCTAATTGACTGGAGTCCTTTAATGGGAAAATGTTTTTGATAAACCTTGTTTTGATAATTTAAGCACACTGAGTTTTCTTTAGTCAAATTTTAACTTCTGTAAATTTCAGTTTGATTCCATTTTTATTTGAACAAAGATTAATGACATTTTAAAAGTATAAACAAATACATTGTCATAAATGTTAAAAAGAAGACTTTGAATACATGTGGAATCAGTGATTGGTTGAATGAAGTTATCTATTAATGCTGGTTAGCAAAAGTCGCATTTAGGAGAGAGACTATGTTGAGTGTCAAGTCAAAATGCTCAAGTGAAAAGTAGTGCTTAAAGAAAAAAGAGAAATGCAAGGCAAGGTTAAAATCTGATGCTAAAGCTTCTTGATCCGCTGTTCCTGCTAACAACTGTTCTAATGTGTGAAAACGAGATTTGTTCTTTCCTTAGGGAAGCAAATTATAAAAGAAAAAAATAAAATGATACTGTGAATAAAATTCCTTGCTTGGTGACTTAATTTCAGTTTGCAATTTAGGTTTATTTTCAAGTTTATTTTTATGTAATTCAGAATGTAGTTCTGAATATTTATAAAAAGCACTGTCTGGATATATGGCTGTTTGATTGTTTTTTAAAAAAATAAATAAATCATAAGGTCATGATTTGATATTTCACACTTTCCAGGTAAAACCATTTGTAGACAAACAGTTTGATTACTAAATCCAGTCTCACCTGAGGTAATACATCTAACTTTGATTAGCAGGAAATGGTCATAATGTAGACCTTAGAATATCAGAATAATGAAAGTTTTCTTTTAATGCCTTAGTACTTAAGACCTTTGAGTACCTTTACAGAAGGAAACATTCTTGATAATAGCTATTATTTTGATCACCTTACTACTTAGTTTTCTACAACAGTTTTCCATTTATGATACCAGTTTGTTCACAGCGTTTATGCTGTGGTTTTTTTTTTTGAAAAAGGCTTGGTATGGAATTTGGGGAGATTTATCTTTAATCATCTTCAGAGCCTGTTAAACTAAAAGTGGTTTGATTAAAATAATTTTTACAATGGGCTGCTTTAGAGCACTGCATGTGTCTTTGCACTGCCAAACACTGCATTGTTTTTGTTAATCTGTACGTAGTAAATATATTACAGGTATTTTTTGCACTTCAAAATTGTTCTGCATTTAATATACTGTTACATTTAATATACAATTACCAATGTACGGAAACATTTTAAAAACACTCTCAAGTAAATATCACAAAGACTTTTCTCCAAAATAATCTATTTTATCAAAATACAGGATACTGTAATAAAGTAATTGATATGCATGTTATAGTCTAATTTATAAAATCAGACCCATTGTTTTAAAATAATGTATCATATTATGAGAGGAATAGCTTGATTTGTTTAACAGCCTCTGTGAGCATGCACCTTCGAACAATTTTTGTCGGGTTTGGATGAGGTTGGCAGGATCTAGTTTTTGAAAGTAGTCTTTGCAGACTTTTAAGCTCTTTTGCTTAATTGAATTTGCTTAATTTACTTGAAGTGGAATTAAATTTTACAATGAGACTTTCCCTTTCCTGATGTGTTAGTCTATAGGCTAACTGTTGTTACTAAGTAGATACAGTAATAATTTTAATGTTTCCCTGCCTGTTAATCGTTTTAAGACTGAATAAAGCCTTATTGCATAGGTAAGTACTAGAAAAAAATCAACTGGTTAATTGAGTAGTGAGTGTACTATCCTTCCTATCTTTTTTCATCCAGCTAACTTTTATCAGCGTCAGTAATACATGGTAAGTGAAAACCAGTTGACTAACATGCAATTTTAATTTTCTCCAGTTTTGACAATAAAATTCTGCAGTCAAATTAGTAGTCATTTCACCATTCAAACATCGTAACAAACACCAAAATAGGGTTTTGGGGTGGAAAAAAGCTCTGATGAAAGTGTTCAATTTTGTATTCTGTAAGTAATTTTTTCAAGAGACTCTACTTTTGTTTGTGTCCTCATTTTTGTTTAAAAACAAACAACAAAAAAAGCTTCTGGACAAAAGGTAACTTGTAGACAAATATTTACAGCCAGATGAGTAATTCGTGTTGAGTTGTGAAACCGGGAGTAAGACTCGGGAAGTACAGCCAGTTGAATTCTGTTTCTTTTCAGTCCCAACACTATTTCATAAGGATAGGCTTGAAACAGTAGATAACACTAGGCAAAGACACTCAGAGGGTGTTAATTTTAACCTTCCTTTTTCCCCAGCAATTCCAAAAATATTCCCAAAGAATAAGGGGTTTTGAAGATGTTCTCAAAGCAGAAGGGCCAGAATAGCAAAATATGTGCCTATATTTACGTGCTGTTACCTAGACAAGATGCATAGGAATACATCTCCTGAAACACTGAATGAAGTTGCCTTCCTGAAACCATACTTTTTACCATGTTTAAAAATCAAACTCAGAAATCTCACATGCTTATTGGCTTTAGTTTCGTAAGTTAATGAAAAGATAAGCATATGTTAAATGAAGTGGAAACTTTGAAGATACAAGCCAATGAATTACGGAATTTGAGGTAGTTCAGAACTTCTGTAAGACTACACAAATGTCACTGTTGATAGTCAAATCTGACATAAAATTGCTGTTTTCAGAAAACTAAAGCTGGAACGTGTCAGCTTTCATAGGCACAAAAGTTCTTCTTTCAACCAGATGTGACTTCTTTATTCTTTACTTCATGCAGTGCAATGTTTGATCTGTTTGAGACGTCCTGAATATGTATTGTAGGTTTTTTTCCCACTGTTTACAAGTATGTTCATGGCAGTTTGCATTAAGGGTGTACCTTGTCTTAGTCTCTGTACTCACCACTGGAGGTCAGGCTTAGGAAACAAGCTGTCTTGATTTCTTGATAGTGCTTTACTACCTTTCCATCCTGTCTCTAATTTGAGCCCTTGTCTTTTTTTTTTTTTTTCTTCTTTTCTCCGACCCCCACCTCAAGGTGATGTTGCCTCATACTGTCTTGTATAAGGATGCTGACAGAGGCATGTGAAGTACTGGAGGGAAAAAAAAAAATAAAAGTGGTCATACACTGTAGATTTTACCAAGTAAGCTGCATTTTGCTCATGTAGCTGTCTTGCTAAATCCAATCTCCTTTCACTGTTATCCCACTTTTTTTATATTATGTTTTTTTTACGTAGCTTAAGTACCTTCTCTCAGGTTGTCTGTGTTCGTGTTTACCCTCTGGCACTGAGCAGTCTCCATTTCCAAGACATTGCTGGCATTTTATCTAGGGATCTAGAAAGTCCCCTAGCTGAATGTTCTGCAGAACCTGGACAACAGTTTCTGGTACAGTGGCACAGATTTCCTGAATTTTAGCCAGGCAGGCTATACTAGCACTCAGGATCCATGTCAGCTTCGCCCAACACCTGAGGGCACTAGCAGTTTTCTGATTTTAATGTCTGCAAGATCTTCTGTGCCAAATTTAAGGCTCACTATTCACCACCGGGATTTTTCTTCTGGAATGTGTGCTGTTATCCTGATTTTGCAGGATACCTTCCTTTTTTCTTTTTTCTTTTTTTTTCCTGTGAATAGCAAATTCCATAAATAATATCGAGGGAGAGATTTTTATTATTTTAATTTCTTGCCTAGGTGGTAAAGAGCTTCAGTATCCTCAAGCCAGTGATTGTTTCTAGCACACAGTCATTGGAAAAGGATTTGTGCAGAGCTGCTCAGGGTTTTTTTTTTTTGGTCAAAATTAAATTAATCGAAGAGTTGTTCTGTTAAATTTGGGCTTTTTTTGTTTGTTTGTTCTTTGGTTGAAGAGGTATCAAAGTAACATAATACTGTCACTTTAAGTGTAAGAGTTAAAGCACTTCATCTTCAATCCCTTCATTGGGACAGAATCGGGGTCTGCATCTTGTGCAACTGTAGCCAGTTCATGGAACATCTTGGTTGGACACCTGCTTCCTTTCATCCCAGGGTAAACTCTGACTCTGATCCTAAAGAGACTTTCACATTATTTCAGCCATGGGAAGCATGGGTCTTTGTTTGTTTTAGTGAAGGGTGTTTGTTTTAATGGACTGTTCTTTTTTAAAGAGCAAAACAGATCCAAATGGAAGAGGAGGAAAAAACTTGTTTGGATTTTTGTGTGTGCATTTGACTATTCTTGGCATTTAGCTGAGTTTGCTCTTTCCTTTTGCAGAGTCTGCCGTGTGAAAGAGCCTGGAATGCAACAATGAAGAGAACAAATATGAAAAATGTGACCACAATGCCAACACTAGCAATAGGAACTTGCATCTCGGAGCAATCTTTAACTTTTTCTAAAATTAATTTGATGACCTTTCGACACTGAGTGTTTCTATATTTTGCTTCTTAGGGCGGAGCAACAGAAAGGTGCATACTGCCCACACAGTGTACGGGGCACGTTGTTACGTACTAAGTTTCTGCCCTGCTCACCATGCAGGCAGCAGAATGAGGCTTTGAGAAAGTTAGTGCTTTGTGTAAATGATGTATTGAAAAGCAAGTTCTGACACTGAGCTAAGTTTTTCTAATATCGGTTGTGATGCAACTCTGCTTTTTCTGACTTTCTCCATTTCTGGAACCACAGACATCTCAATCCTTTCTTTTTATCTCTGTATTGGCTGTTGACAGCTACTTGTTGTTTATAGCAGCATAGATCTTGCTCTCTTGAGGTATCCAGGAAAATCAAAAGGCTTTTCATATAGCTGAATAACTCAGAAGACATTGCTGTGTGTCATAAAAGTGAGGCTTAAATTGCCAACTCAATAGCTTTGTTCAGCATTTAACTGAATTTACTAGAAAAAACTTAAGAGTTATGCCAGAATTAAACTTTTATGCATCTAGTCTCTAATAAAATAGTTGTGCTACTCTTCAGTTAAATTTGTTTCTTGATATTTGTGCTACTCTTCAATTAAGTTGATTTTTGTTTTGCTCCATAGGGATAAGCATTTCATATGGAAAGTTTTCCCATATGTAGTTGTGAAGGCAATCCTGTTCCTGCGTTTGCTCACCAGTACGTGTCCCCTAGATGGCAGGAAAGGATCACTTTAACAGTCCCAGACCTGCGTTGATTCGCGTGCTTCGGCATCCACCTGAGGGATTTTAAAAATACTGCAGTAAAACTAGCTAAATCATGGGGACCGTGCTTAGATACCATGGAGAAAGTACAGAGGAGAGGAAAGTTGAATCACTTCTGCGGGAGGGAAGTTTGTGAGTTTTGAATAGATTTGAAACTCAATTCTATAGCTTAAAAGCATTTTGTCTCCATCATTTATGGTTAGAATTATATTCCACACCTTTTATTGTTGCTCCATCTGAGAATGGAGACACCAAGAAAATGAATACAGTTCCTGACATACTTTATTTTTATAATAATCTCCTTCTGCTGTCCTTGACATGCCTTATTTTCTTGAGCTTTGGCTGATTGACAGTTGTTTCTCTAAGGCTCTGCAAAGTTGTACTATTAGTCCTCAGAAATTGCAAGGCAAATATCTATAATGTTTGGGATATATAACATTTGAACTGTCAGCTGGACCTCTAAATTACACCTTGCTGTGTGTTTAGCTGTGATGATGATTTATGGTCTTTTCCTATATACTTATTAAATATGAAGGCTAAATTCAGGTAAAACAGCAGTTTCTTTGCAAGGTTTAGGTCATCTTTAACGGTAAGCAGTGGTCCCAATGTGCAGTACTACCAACAGTCTTTGGTTGCCCATCTCATTTCTGTTGCAGTTGATGTAGTGTAGGTCTCCTGTGAAACTGCACTTAATTCTCACTATTTTGTACAGTTAGTGCTAAACGATTGAGTATTTATCAAAAATGTATAAAATTGGAGAGCTAAAGAATGTAGAGTGGTACCAAATGTTGCAAAGTTCATGAAAATAAGTGAAGTATTTGAGAAGCAGTTGTTCCTGCAAGATTTTTCTTTCTCTGAAATTCAAATAGGGATGAGAGGAGAAACTAGAACAAAGATTAAACTGTAGTGTTGAAATACTGCTTCTTGCTGAGGAAAGGTTGAAATGGAGCAAGGAAGCACAGCATGGTGACATGTTACGCTACCAGTTCTTCAGTAATTATGGCATTTGGAAAGCTATATGCATTTGGTTTAGATTTGATAATTTGTATTAGGAAAAAAAAAAAGATACAGTGCTGTTTGACAGAATAGGACGCCAGCTTCTACTAAGGAGTCACTTACTGATGACTTTGCCCCAATTCAGTCTTCATCAATCTTGGGTTGTACCTGAGGCTTGGTTGCTAGAGTGAATTCTTGGCAAGTGTTCATGATCACCTCCTTATAGTGATGAAATAAGGATATTCAACGGTACTTCTTGTATAAAATGGAATTCTAGATGGGGAAAAGGAAAAAAAGTACCTTTTTAGCCAAAAGGATACTTTGGATACAGGAAGGACACTGCTTTTCACTGAAGAACCAAGAGGAGGTACTACATCACATCCACCCCTCTATCATCCCTCCATTTGGCACTTAGAGCTGCCTTTTCTCTAATTGTTGATGAACAAAGTCAAATTAATCTCGAAACAATTGTTCTCAGTTTATTTGTAGTTCAAGTTACTGTGTCTATTTCAGGCCTGAAGAAAGATTTATACAAATAATTTGCAGTCTGTTCCAAATATGAAAAGATTTTTGAAATTTTTGATCTAATTATATTTTTAGGAAGACATCAGCTATACATGTGAATGTGTTAAATTCAGTGTGTACGTGTAATGTCAGTATCCTCTCATAATACTTGGAAAAAAGCATTTACCCAAAACTGTTGGGCAATATCAAAGGAGTTTCAAGATTAATGATATGCAGTGAGGACAGAGACATTCAAAGGTGGAAGGAAGTGCAGGGAAGCAGCAGCAGTAATAGGATGTGGTTAATCAATGACAAGCAGTGCTGCACGTGAAGATGAGTAAGGAAAGGATATTGTCTTCTATTTTTGCCATTGCTTCTTGCTTTATATTTCCTCAATTCATTATTTTCTGATCACTCCTTTCACTTTGCACACTCAACAGACTGCAGGATAGTTATTTCTCTTTCGTTCTCTTAGATTAAAACTTGGAGTTTCTGCCAGGCGGAATGAGTCTGGAAGCAGGAAACCCAACACAAGGCAGCGGCAGCACAACTAAAGACCTTGCAATTGAAGTGGTAGACTAGAATTAGTGCTCTGTTCACAGGTACAAGCAGTATTAATTTTGGGAAGACAGCAAAATAGCTCTTCTTCTGTCCCTGCTAAATCTTTTCTTCATGACTTCAAGCCCAGTGTCATCGTATTTAATCATGATTCCGTGATATTCAATCCTCAGCTAGGCAGCACATGCGCAGAATTTAAAATGATTTTCTGTGAAACACTTTGAAATATGCACAAGAAGAAAAAACAATCATATAACCGCAAATGGGAAGCTATAATTCTCTCTGTGTTTCATGGTCTCATAGTTTGTGTATTTCCCTTTATACATTTTTAAAAAACTATTTACATTTTCACTATTGACGAGAGTATTGCCTAGTAATTAGCACTTCAGTTTTATGTCCACAATGAAAATCACCACTGGCCAAACTTTATTACAGGTGGCACTGACTTGTATGGTTTCAAAGGGCTCATCCTCCATACTGAAAAAGAAAAGAAATTGTAAACACTGTGGGGCACCTGGGGAGGGAGTGAAGTCTGTAAGACCACAATTTATTACAGCTCTTCTCTGAGGATATTCTTCAATGAAGTGATGAGCAAGAACTTCTTGTAACTTACCTTCTATCTGTTTCTGCAGTGCGCCTTTCACAGCTAGTTGCAGAAGTAACTTTTATGTACAAGTTGTACCAAAGAGTTTAACGTATAAAACTTCAGACGTCTATTGGGGTGGGTGGGAGCAGCCATGACTGAGCACAGCTGTGCTCTGGAGTTGGTAGGGTGAGATCACATTCTGTTCCCAGAGCTGCTCAGATAGATGTACTAGCACAGGATTGTGTCAAACCCACGCACACTTCAAGGTTTGAACGTGCTTTCTAAGAAAGCTGACCTATAGATCTCCACCCTCTGATTGCATAGGTATATCCTTTCTGTGGCTGGATTGGCTGGCACTCAGAAACTGTCTCTAAAGCCCTACGCAGAGGCTTCTGTGCTGTACAATGGCACATGGTGCATTCACCACATCCACAAAGAATGCGGTGGATCTGCCTCCAGGGATGACTTTGGTCTCACTACACTGTTCTCCAGAAATGGCCACGATTACCAGTGAAGACACTAGAAGCTGAAATGAAAGGTACAAAGATAAAATGTAGTGAAAGTATTGGTTGAAAATTTCAGATGTAAGCACTGACTTTTTGGAATTGAATAAAAAGTCACTGTTGGTCAGGAACATGTTTACTGAGTTCTTTAAAAGAATCTCAGAAAACATGTTTCAGAAAATAACACTACTAAAACTGATAATTACTTAAGAAAATCTGAGTATCTGGCTAATACTGGTCAAAAATCTAAAATAGTTTTAAGAAAAATGTCTGTTTTCTTTACAGAACAAAACTGATTTCTGGCCTCTTATTTTTCAAAATTGCACTTTTTAAGCAGTGTTTTCACTGAATAATTTGAGTACTTATCGCTTTTCCATGAGCTTCTCCAACATCCCCTTGGAGGTTTTATTACATTCTGTAGACAACAACTAGAGCAGAAAGGTCACTAGTTTGACCAGAGTCAAAAAGGAAGTTGCTGTCAGATACTAGGCTTGCACATTAGTTACTCTAATCCCATGTTGAGAAAAGGGGTTTTTGGTCAAGCTTTAAAGTTTGACAGCGATGTATCTTCAATCACCACCAATACTCAAACTCCAGTGTTGGGAAAAATTTTGAATGTGTTTTTTTTAAAATGTCGTAACTAGAAATTTGGTACAGGTCTCAGCAGAGTACACTATGGTTAGAAGCTGAAGAAGCCGATTGAAAGAAGAATATTCGAACTTGTAGGAAAATATGTATGACGTTTTATTTTTAAAGATTTATATACAAATTTCTCTTACATGTAAGGAAAATTGATACAGTTACATATCGTAGTCTGTCCAGTGAATATTGAACAAAATTAGTACTGATCCTACAAAGGTCCAAACACTGTTTTTAGCCCTGCTTTTCCCATCTAACAGTTGTTCTTGGACTCAGCACCTTTCAAAGATGAATACAAACTCTTAAAATATTTTCCCTTTGCTCTTTTATCAGTAAATTGCAAGACAGCAGCTACTTGACAGAATCTGTTTTCAGTTTAGTAGGAAATGTAATATACTTCTGCTCTGGAGGAAAATTGGAAAGTAATTACTGTAGAATTAAATCCTATTGCTTCTGTGAAAATAAACACAATATAGGAAGTGTCTGGGGACTTGCAGTGTAGGACATGTAATCCAACAGTGCTCATTCTTCTTTATAGAACTATCTAATTAGGAGTTAATGAACAAAATATTGGACTGCTTGCAATTCCATACACTGCTTCTCTGCAAGTGGTGTAGGCAGTTCCTTTTGCTGCTTGTGAATCTTTTTAGCTTTTTGCTTTGTTTTTTAGCTGCAATGAAAATGGGTGTATTGGGTTTGTGGGGAGAGGCTACAGGGGTGGCTCCTGTATGAAGCTGCTAGAAGCTTCCCCAGCTCCAAGTTGGGCCTGCCACTGGCCAGGGCCGAGCCCATTGGTGACTTTGGTAGCGCCTCTGAGATAATATAGTTAAGAAGGGGAAAAAATACCTACTGGGGAACCTGCAGCAGAGAGAGGAGGAGGAGAGGAGCCCCCCACCATGTGGGCGGCTGTCTGTTCCGGGCCACTGCCCTGTGCCTGGCGGCAGGGTGGCAGCTGCAGCAGTGCGGCTGGGGTAGCCCTGGGCAGAGAACGGTTTCCTGCAGCATGCTGGCTTTGGCAAAGGGCCTTCATTCCCCCTAAATCGAGACTTAGGAGTGGGATGTGAGAGAAACAACTCTGAAGACACCAAGGTCAGTGAAGAAAGAGCGGGAGGAGATGCTGGAGCAGATATTCCCCCGCAGCCTGTCGTGAGACGGCAGCGGCCCCTCTGCAGCCCAGGAGAGAAATGGTGGAACAAAGACCCACTTGCAGCCCGTGGAGGACTCCACACCAAAGCAGGTAACTGTGTCTGAAGAAGGCCCTGACTCCATGGGAAACCTGCTCTGGAGCAGTCTGTTCTTGAAGGACTGCACCCTCTGAGAAGAACCCACACTGGAGCAGGGGACGAGCGGGAGGAGTCCTCCCCATGAGGAGAAAGGAGCAGCAGAAACAGTGTGTGACTCACAGAACGCAACTCCTGTTCCCTGTCCCCCTGCACTGCTGAGGGAGGAGGCAGAGAAATCGAGACTGGAGTTGAGCCCAGGAATTGGAGAGGGCGTTTATAAAATTTGGGTTTATTTCTCATTATCTTACTCTGATTTGATTGATAAAAAAAATATTTTTTCCCTAAGTCGAGTCTGTTTTGCAAGTGACTGTAATTGGTGAGTGATCCCTCCCTGTCCTTGTTTTGACCCAGGAGCCTTTCATTATATTTTCTCCTCCTCATCCCACTGGGGTGAGGAGTGAGCGAGCAGCTGAGTGGTGCTTAGTTGCCAGCTGGGCCTAAACCACGACGATGAGATTTTACATGAACAAGAATTGTGTATATGTGGACAATAGCAATTAAATTCAGTACCTTCTTAATTCAGTTTCTGGTCTGATTGTCTCTTCTGTGCAGTCAAGGCTGTTTCTGCTAGTCTCTGTAAAGATTCATAAATACTTCTAAAAAAAAATAAAATTTAACTACATATGAGTTGAAATAAGGAGGGGGGAAAAGTACTCTCAAGTAAGGTCAGATCATTTTTGCCTTGTGAATCTGTGTCTATGTTCTCCTGTGTGACTAATTTAGAAGCTTCTTTCAGAGAGAAAGGAATTTGAGGTTTTTAATGGTGGTGAACAAGTACTAGACAAGGGGTCCATGTGTGAGCAACGGGCTTTACATTCCAACTTTTTCAAGTAGTTGTTCTGTTGACTTCTTGTCAGCTGGGATTTCTCAGCACTGAATGCAAACTCTCTAAGATTCCTGAGCAGAGACTATGATGGTGATGGAGCAGTAAACCATGGCATACTGCTGTGCTCTGTTTTCTCTCTGCCAGGATTTCTGGCTTAAGTCAAACACCTGCAGACTCTCCCAATCCATTAGAAGGTATAGACAGCTTTAGAGTAAATGTTGTCCAATACACTTATAATGCAACATGTGAAAATTAGCCATTGAACCTATAAATCTACCTTAATATAGATACTAATGAATTCAGGGTTGTGGAAAAACATACTTACAAGATTCATAAATATTTGATTACTTTGAAACACAGGTGTCAGTGGCTTTATTTTTAAAGCCTAGTACTAGGCAGCTTCTTAAAGAATCAGAGAGAGTTAGCATAATTTTAGCAATATTAAAAAATACCATTGGAACTTCAGGCAAAACAGATCTAACTTAGGCTAGTAAATCTATTTAATTTCAAAGGAACAGAGCAATAAAACCCTTGAAGCGGGCATTACCTGAAGGTAATTGACTGTATCTATGAGTTAAATGTTCCAAGGAGAAGTCTGCTTCTAGCTAACAAGGTCAATTATCTCCTCACTGTGTCCTTTTTGGGTGGTACTGGCATTCTGAACACATCTGAAATTGTTAAATAAGACTTTTCAGAGCAGAATAATGTTTATTTTTAAATAAAATTCCTATTAACTATTTTTTAAAACACAGACATTAAAGAAATTTCCTTTGGAGTAATGCACAGAAAGAGTACTAATCCTATGGATGTATGTACTTCACATTCAAGTAGTAGATAACGTACCTGTCATCACTTGTGGTTGGCTGGAATCTTATCACAGAATTTTTGCGTTTTGTTTGTTTAAAAAGCATTGTCGTGGTTTAGGCCGATCCGGCAACTAAACTCCACACAGCCGCTCTCTCACTCCTTCTCCAGTAAAGTGGAGAGGAGAAAAATATAATAAAAGAACTGAGGGTCGAGACAAGAGCAGAGAGAGCGCCCGCCAACCATGGTCCCAGGCAAAACAGACTTGGTTTCTTAAAGCAAAACAATTTATTAATAGTTACTTAAAAAGGACAAAGGGAAACAAAACCAGTTACTTGAGAGGATAAAAAGAAACAAAGCCAGATCTTAAAACTGACACCTTCCCCCTCCCCCTCTTCCTTTTGTTCCTGGCTCTACCTGCCCCCCAGTGGTGCAGGGGGACAGGGAATGGGGGAGTGCAGGTCAGTTCATCCCATGCTGTTACTGCCGCTCCTTTCTCAAAGGAGGAGGAGTCCTTACACCCTTTTCCCTTGCTCCAGTGGATCCCCTACTCATGAGGAAAGTCCACAAACTTATTCAGCGTGAGTCCTACCCACAGGATGCAATCCTTCCCCAACAGATTGCTCCCATGTGGTTTTACCACAGTCTCAGATTCTTAGGGAGTTGTTGCCACTTGCTCCGGCGTGGGTCATCCCACGGACTCTAGATGCCTCTCTACCTTGTCGTGCCCATGCTTCACGACTGTCCTCAGGCTCAGGCACCTCCTCTCCACAGGCTGCGAGTGGGTCTCTGCTCCCACCGAGTCTGTCCTGGCTGCAGGGGTCCGCCTGCCGTCTCGCCACCAGTTGCAGGGGAAACTCAGCTCCGGCACACCTCCTCCCGCTCCATCCTCACTGACCTGGTGTCTGTGTGGCCGTTTCTCTCCTATCTCAGTCCTTTCTGGGTGAACTTGGCCCAGCGGGCACCCCGGGAACGGGGCGCTCCCTGAGTTCCCCAAGCGGCTCTGCCGCCGCCATCCTCAGCGGGTGGTGCCGGCCCGGTGTGGGCTGCTGCCCGGCCGGGAGCCGGGGAGCGGGGACAGTGCCCTCCTCCCCTTTCTCCTCCTGGGCAAAGCACACCTTTTCCAGTTCCTTTGTCCCAACTTAAATAGGGCAACTCGCAGAGGCACCGATTGGCTCAAACCCAGAGGGGGATAGGAGTCCGACCTGGTGGCCAGCTCCTGCCACCAGAACCCCCTCCCACATCAAACCGTCACAAACATTGACTGAAAAATGGTGTTGTGTGATAAACAGAGTAGATAAAGGTTGGAGTACAGTTTTTCTATTTGAGCATCGCTATAAGCCCTATTTCTGTTGTGGGTGGAATCCTGATGAAGTAAAAACAAATTAAATGTGTGTCAAATCAGGCAGTGCTGAACCAAATAGGGAATTGGTAAAAGGTCAGTCCACTGGTTCAACGGCCAGTAAAGCAGTGTTCCTTCTCAGTTTTGTTTCAGATGTCCGAGTTCAGCTGCTGAGTCCCACACACAAGAAGAGCCTCACCTGTCTCTGTGCTTGAGGAGCATGAAGTAGATGGGATCTCTCAGGATATTCCCTGAGGAACATCCTCAAATCCTTCCCAAACTATTTTAGCTTGATGCCCCTCTTATGGGCTTCCCAGTTCTGAAACACAGACTATAATGCATCTTTTACTCTATTTGAGACTTTTTTCCTCCCTTTGGTAATAGTGTATATAGATTGTACCTTGTCCCTTGCCTTAATTTCCTGTTCATTTATTTCACAATCTTCTTTGGTTGGGAATAAAATCTTTATTATAGCATCTGAGTTTCATGTTTTCCTGCAGCTTTTCTCTCAAGAGCAACAAGTACCGTGTCCTGATAACACCAGATTTTTCATCTGTGTCCAATTCGAAATTACCATTTTCCTTTCTTTAAAATTGATACCCCATTCACATCATTCCTTCTAATATGTTAATAATGCTGTTTCTAGCCCTGCTGATGCTGTTTACACTCTGCTAATATTTGCATTTGCTTGTGAAATCATGGGATGCTCTTCATTGTTTTACTTTTATTTTAAGTTTTTTAAGGTACGTTCTTGATTTGTGAGTCTGCCACATAATATAATGTTCTGTGCAACTTTTTGTCTTGTTTTGACTTCAGCATTAGCCTCTGCAAGTCCTTCTGCTTCTCTCTCACTCATTTTGGGGGTTTTTGTCATGTTTGTGGTGCTGTAGGTTGCTCTGTATAACATAAACTTTGTCTCTAGTTGAGTGATATTTGATTGGGAAATTTATTATTTCTTTAAAGAGTGATTCTGGGTCTAGTTCTTTAACTTTTTGTCCCACATTCAATTTTTTATCTGATCCTTTCTAGATTATCTTTAAAAATCATAAGTTTATCTTTTCGGTCTTTAGTTGTAGACTCCTGCTTTTGTTTATTCATCATACTATCTATTTAAAAGTATGCTTAAGGCTCTTCGGAGCTAGTTACTTGCAAAAGTAATGTTCCGTGGCTGTCTTCCTTTCTTCCTTAAATCCATTTCTAGTAGCCAGAAATGGAAACTGTTTTAAACCTTCTTCGATAACCTTCTTCATTATCCTTCATGTTTCCAGAACGTTTCAGCTGTTAACACATATTCAGAGTATTTTCTTAGCTTCCTGTGCTCCCCCATACCTTCTTCAGTAACTGTTCAAAAGCAGAAGCCTGCACTGCTGGCTGCCTTACAGGGTGTTTGAGCAGGAGCACAGAACGATGCTGCCTGTGTGGTGAAATGTACAGGGGAAAAGGAGATGGGAAAAGGCCTTAGAGGTGGAAGTGCCTTGAGTCTGCCCAGGCAAGGAAACATGGGAGCCTGCTTGAACCAGAGAGCACGGCTGTGTGGCAACTGGAACAGAATAATTCAGGCTGGAAGGTATCTTTAGAGGCGATTTAGTTCAATGCTTGGCCAAAAGAGGGGCCAACTTCAAACTTAGGCATAGAGCTTTGTCCAGTTGTCTTGGTCTGAACCGAGTGCCAGTGCTTGTCTGTGTTGGCCACTTCAGCTGCACTCATGTCTCCGTGTCCAGGACATCGGTTTGAGCATTCGTGTGACCACACTGAGAGTCAGGGAGCTGATTTGGCTAAAAATCAACCATTAAGTGACTTCAGGAGAAATAATGACAACATTGGTGTTAACAAAGTCCTCTCTTGACTCTTCCTGAAGGAAGTGAGGTGGAGAGATGCAGGAAAAAACCAACCCCTTTGCAAATGCAAAAACTGTCCCTTCTTCCTTTCCCCCACAATGCACACACAGGTGAGTGATGTAGGAAACCTCTTGCATTTAAGCATGTGACAAATTCCATCAACATAAATTGTGCTTTGGAAGTACGAAAAACACAATCAGAATCTATTAAATTCTTTTTATTTCCTGAAGAAAACCTCTAAAACAAAATAAAAAATCCCTAAGTACATTTCTCAGCAATGTCTCAAATTTAAACTCTATGCAAATGCATGGTGGAAAAAAAAGCATTTACTGTAATTTTCTCAAAGCTCACTTACAGGTACAGTTCAATTCAAATTCTAAGCCTGGAATTGGTGTGAAAAATATATGTAAAATGGAAACTGGTGTTTACTAAACAAAGGCCTCACAACACCTTCCTGTCCAAGAACTTGCTCAGCTTTTCCATAGCCTAATATTAAGCTCAATGACAGCCAAAGTATTCACTCTGGTTTATTCCTTGTTATAGAAAAACCTCTTATTTAGCCTCTAGGAGATTTGGACTTGCAATGGATAGCTGTCACATTCGCTCTGATTCTACGTGCAAACCTGCTAACTCTCACAGCCGTTCGGTGCTTTAGACTGTTTATAAATAACCTTAAAATGATTTCTGCTGCACTGCATCAGGTTTTTGAAGCGCATAGCATGATAATAAGACAATCAAACATCATGGAGATCAAGTTTTAACAACAGTACTTGGTATTCAACAACCAGCTCTAGTTCAGAGATCTTGCATTTCTGTTATTTAAATCCTTGGGGTTTTTTCATCTCAACAAGGGCAATGCAGTCAAAGGAAATGGGGGTGGGAGTGGAGTTGGAGGCATGTGTGGTAAAAGGGGAAGCTTTATGTACAGTAAAGCTATACAAGGTGGTATTCCATAGATAGTATGCAAAAAAGTAATGGAAACTGAATTCAGATTTTTTCTGTTCTTTGACATTCTTGAATGTTTTTTCTATTATATCTTTGTTTCTATCCTTTCCTTCCCAAGCTTCTAAGTGAAGCATCAATATGGAAGATTTTGAGTTTTCTCTTCGGGATTTGTATATTACAGTGGAGCTGAAGATAAGCTTAATAAATTGGGCTATCTGAATAGCATTGTGTATTATAACTATAAATACTGTTCTCATATAAGTAACTGATATTTTCTTTGTATTGCATGCATTTTCCTTTCGAAAAAATTCCTCAACGTAAAATAGTGCTTAATCACCTGAGACTTGTGCAAACATAAACAACATGTATTTTAAATTCTTCCTGTCTGCATCAGTCCTACCTTCTGTTTTTCCCCACCATATACTTGATGAAGTCTAAAGAAGATGGACTTGTGATGTAAAAGATGTTTTTCCAAAGATTTAAACTAGTTTATTCAGTAGTATTATTCATGATCTTATTTTATCTTGGTTGTTTCCTCTAGTGATCATAGTTCCTTTTTATCAAGTTATTTCATCCAGTATACCATACTATGCAATGTCGCCCATCTTCATTGGAGTTTTAGAGTTTAAAGTCTTAAAGATGTTTGGTAAATTTAATTGTATTTTCATTCAGACTATTTTTCCAACTCAACTTTCCTTTCATTTGCCATCAAAATACAGGAAGTGTTAATGTCTATTATAAATTGGTTCCCTGGAAGAAGAGGCCTCTGTACATTCATAGAACAATTCCCCTTTTATGTAGGTTAATTCATACCATATTCTTTACATAAATGTCTGGCTGCAAATGAGTACAGTAAAATAGATATTTTTATTTCAGACTTGTGAGATATTATATTGATGAAAATAATCATATGGTACAAAACCCGCAGGTTTCTGTTCTCAGTCATGACTTTAAGAAGATGAAAAATATCAATGTCATTAGAAATGTAGGTCAAAATGAAGTTAACATCTGATGCATATTTTTATGACAGTAATTTATGTTTTGAAAACATAAGACACCACATAGGTCCTAAAAAGACATTGAAGAAAGACCCTTCAAATGGCCAGCAATTTAGACTCAATATGTGACTTCAACTCTGCAAATGAGAAGCTGGCAAACTTTGGGATTGAGTATCTTGGAGGCAACAAAATTTTAGCGCTAGAAGAAAAACATATAGACTGCTGCAAACTGTAAAAATTACAGATGTCGAGTCTGTAAAAACATTCACACCATTGTAGAGCAAGGATTGCAGGAGTTATTGATATGCTGACTCAGCTCCTCTTTCAGTTGAGAATGAATTCATCATTCAACAGATACTCTGACAATATCTGCACTTCTGTAATGACATGTCTGACAGAATTTACACGTTTTATTCGGTGTGCATGTAATGTTTCAAATTAATAATCTAAACTTCACCCAATTCTGATGCCCCTTGCAGTGAAGCTGTAGATTTTTACCCCTGTTACTGATCAGTGATCTTCCATGATCAGAGAATTCTTTGTCAGCTAATCATATTTTGTACTGAGTACTGGATTATTCGAACTGCAAAGGTCTCACATAAGATGATCCACTTATCACCATGAATTTAAAGAAACAACAATGAACAGGAAGCAATAAAATGAAACAAAATTAATGAAGGAAGCACAACAGAGATTTCTATCACTTGTTGAAAAATTTAGGTCACGTTGATGAGAGAAATAATCTGTAAAAATTAAATGTCTCATTAATTCCAATATCTTAAATATGCTTTACTGAGCTAGAGAGTAAGTTTATCAGTGGTCATCAGCTCTCTTAAAACTCTCAAGGTTCTGCTAAAAACAGACCAGATAAAAAAAAACGTTGCTTTTGTGTTTTGGCATTGAGAGTTAGCAAAAATACTGCATCTGACTTAGTGTATGAAACTTCAGAGTCATTTAAACTGTCTAAATATTGAAGTCTAAACATGTCTAAACATGCATTTTTAAACACTAAGTAGATGTTAAATAATAAAACCTGTTTTATTTTCATTGTATGTACCACCTAATGTATAATGAATAGCTTTTAGGGATGTTCTCTAGTGAGTTTGCTTAATGGGGGGTGCATTCCATAAAAAGAGCTTCATCTGAAATGTGTACTGGCTTGAACTATGTGCAGCTGTGCTGAGCTTCTTGGGATTGCAGATTTTGCTGTCTGTAGGGACAATGCCTCCTTAAAAATGCATAATGCATACAATTTAATTTGTGTTTAAAAATTAACAAAATCATGAACAAACACAGCTGTGTTTGCATGTGTATTCTTTGTCACTATCTCTCCCTGTAAGTTTATGTCTGTCTTCATTCCCATAAGAAAAGAGGAGACAGTTGCAAAGAAACTGTTTTATTTGCTTGTTTGAAACACGTTAACAGTTGCACTACTTTCTGTGAGCAAACTAGGACTTTCTGTATTCGTCAACCCTAACTAAAAATGTGACCTAGCCCAAAACGTTTAAAATTAGTAGAATTGCCTTAAGGCAAGCTACTAAGTCTAGTGATAGTGAAAGTATTGCACTGAAATGTCTCTAAAACTGTTTGAATAGTTCCTAAATGTTTACATTAGAGCCAGCATATTAGTATAATAATTGCTAATTATGTTTTGAGTCTGTGCGGGGATGTTCAAGGTGTATTTCATGAAGACATTAACAGACAATCGCTACTCTGAGGACAGAACTATCTTAATACAACCCATTACCTGTTAAGTGAGAGTTAAGGAGTAGTAGACTAGACTGGTGATGCTGTAATTCTTACTCAGGAAGTTATATATGAATGTTGATGGCTCAGTTCATTTTCTTTTCTCAATTTGGCTACTTACTCTCCCATTCACTTCTCATAGTGAAATGTTTATTCAACCATTTCCTTATACTAGTGAATGTTATATGAAAGAGTGTGAAGAAAGGGCTGGAGATATAACTTACGCGTCAGAAGGCTTTAGAGCAGTTGGGAGTTATTTGTAGGCACAACTGAGGCTTGAAAGACCTCCCTTTAATGAGCTAGGAAAAGGCTTTCCGAGCTAGTTATATTCAGCTACCAGCTAAAATTCAAATCTAGAATGGGTCACAAGTTAAAATGAGTTTTCACATTTGTCTCCAGGGGACATTTGTCTATACACCAATGCCACCTTGCAGTTTGGCACAGTAGTAGTGTGAAAAGCTTTCTCAGTGACTGCCTGCCCTGTATGTGCTTCTCTTGCCATGAAATCAGTTCTGAGTAAATCAGTCTCATTCATCATCAGGCTGAAATTTAAAAAAAAAAGGAAAGAAAGAAGAAAAAAAAAGGAAAGAAAGAAGAAAAAAAAAGAAGTGTTGCCTGAGAGGAATTGTAGCTTTTTGTGCAGATTCATTTAATAATTTAAATACATAGGTGATATTTTTTTCTTTTTACTTTTTTTTCTTTATTAAGCATATAGCTTGGAACACTGCTTGAGAAGGAACAGTAAAATAGAAGAAATATTTAATCTATTCATTGTATCTTTTCTTACTTTTGTACATTAAATCTCCTTCAAAATGTCATGTAAAATTAGGAAGTAGCAACCAGGTTCCTACTGAGAGTAGACTTTTATTTCAGATACAATACAAAGCCAACTGGTTTCATAGATGTCTTTGCATATCTAGTACAGATATTTGAAAGGCATCATCTAAAAAGTCCTTTTAACTAGCTCTACTGCACTTTGTAGACGCTGTTCAAATATTATTTAGGTTTCTATCTTTCCTTCTGAAATTCATCTGGTTGGCAAAGTAACATGACAGAAAATAACAGCAGCAGGTGCTGTATTATGTATAAGTAGCCACTGTGGCCGGAGTATGTCCTGTCTCCAGTGTTCAGGATAGGGACAGATTCTCACACTTTCTCCAAGTGAGGTGTCTGCATCTGGTCATAATGCAGTTGCCTCAGACCAGAGAACTACTTTCCTTCACTGCACCAAGAGGGATGGATCCTAGATATCCAGCTCCGAGAGATTCAGGCATGCTGACACGTCTGCAACATGCTCGTAAAATCTGCATAATTCAGTACTTCACTCCCCATCTTTTATCATTTTTCCACTACTGGCTCCAGACTCCCTCTCAGAGATGCCCATTTCATCCTTGCTCGTGAAGCAGCCACTACATCCCTGCTTAGGAGTGCCAGAAAACAGCAAATGCAGCCAGAAGTGAAGATACGGTGCCAAGGACATCGCCTGAGCATTGGTCAGCCGAGGAAGAGACAAGGCAATTACAAGTGCAGTGGAGCAGAATACCTGTAGTGAAGTTCCTACATAACAAATTCTCATCATCCTGAATCCTCCCACAGCCTAAGCCTGTGCATTTATCTCCTACATTGCAAACGTGCAACCTTTTTTTTTTCCAGATTATCCAGCTTGACATCATTACCTACAATTCCCAATAACCCTGTTTTTCTTCAGTGTCTCCATTCTGTTGCATTGCACAAAATGTAACACACCTTGTAGCCCCGAGTCCAGCTGTTTGATTTTTAATAAGGGTTGTGTTTTATTTGTGTTTGTTTTTGTTTTTCTTTCACTTATCTTGAGTGAATGAAAATAAGAGAATGGAGTCAGAGGATGTAGGACAAACCAGTTTCCAAAAGACAAAATTCACCAACACTTTTTAATTTGCCCTTATTACTACTGGGGAATCATTGCCTGGGAATACTTTCTAAAACTATTGTTATTTATTTCATAAACGTTGCTTGCCATTCAGTAATCCTTATATATTAAAGGACACTGTTTTTTTGTTTTGTTTTGTTTTGTTTTGTTTTACTGCTTTGTTTTAGAGTATGGAGGTGCTGTAAAATGGAGATGTTAAACAAACAGGCTTTCGGCTGACTGTTTTCTCACAAGTAGGTGACACAAGTTTCTGGAAGTAGGGCATAAGGGATCAGTACAAGAAAATATAACTATGTGCGGAACTTAAAGTAAAAAAACCCAACCAAACCAATAAATGAATTATTTAAATCTTTCTAAACATAAAAGAAGCAGCAAGGTACAATTCTTCAAAGGGAAAAAAGACCCATTAATTAGACTTGAGAAAGTTAAAATATAAACGTTTTATGGTATAGTCTTTCTGATACTTATTTGGTTACTTGAAACAGTTGTTGTCAAAGCTCCATTGAAAATAATTTTTCTTCATTGGATTCATTGACATCTGAGGTGGGAGTGGTGCATTATTTTGTAAGCCTCGACTTAAGCAGATTGGGATAGTTTCCTAAGAGTGTTTCATTGCTTCCATTATTTAATGTAACACCGGTTACACATAGTAGAGGTGCTTCACACTGTGAGAGCTACAGCAGGCTGCTTGGAAGGCTTTCAGACATAAAGCTGGAAATATGCACTGGAGTTCTGGGGAGATATGTGCTGGAGTTCTAGGCTGTGGCAAGAGGACTTCTTAAAAGTGAACTGTCTGGAGGAGTTTTTAGCAGGCGTCTGAGTGATGGAGGGAGCTGTGTGAATGTAGAGAGGTTTGTCACTTTGGAAGCAGGCTGAAGAGATGAACATGAGGAGGTTGTCAAGCACTTTGTAGAAGCCTTAGCCTGTGGACCCCATAAAGGAGTCTGGGCTTTGCTGTCTCTACCTTTCCTTCCTGGTATGAAAGTCTGGAAAACATAAACCGATATGGACTGTCCGTATTGAAAGAATCCGGCAGATTGGCCTCCCACCTGCAAACACGCGAGAAGTAAAACTCTCCCCCCTCAGTGCCCTCACCTGCTTCCCTGTCCCAGCACGCCCTTCTCAGTGGAACTTCAAATGGTGAGAGCACTGCGGGAACAGCCAAGCCTAGGCTGCAAGAGTCATATGGTTGGGATGCCATTACAAACTCCTCTGTCTGTCATATAACACCTCTTTGGATAGATCACCACAGATCATGAGTAGTTTTGCATAAATTAAGGGCATCTCACAAACCAGTGCTTGTCAGTAATTATGTATTTATATTAAACTTGTAAATTAAAGTAATGCTCAGAAAAATCATCCTAATGTTTTGTCATATAGCAAAAATCAAAATGAGGGAAATCTTTGGACTTTTGTTCTTAATTTGAAGCTTGCAATTCGAATTGCTAAAGGCTAAGTGATGCCTCTTAGAGACAAGTAATTTTTTGAATCAGAAAGCAAGATGAGATTGTTGAAATGTTATTTCCCAACATGTCACACTGAAAAATTTGTGTTTTGCACTGTTCTAAGAAATTGCTGTTGCTAATAATGAAGAATAGCTACCGAGGCAGCAGAAATAAAAGAAATATTAACATGAATTTTCCTTCTGTTTTTGTTCCCCTTGGGCTAGCAAATGGGTTTTCCACAGCAAGTAAATAGATAAGATTAATAATTTAATAAAGATGTAGACAATTTCTTGATCATTTCTAAAAAGTCAAATAATTATGAAAAAAATTACAGTAATGACTGAATTTAAAGTCCTCATATTAGTTATAGGATCTTATGCCACTAGTATTACTGACTTGGTCTATGAATGTTGCTTCACCTCTCTAGCTTATTTCCCTATCTGAAAAATAAGGAATAATGATTGTTTAGAAACTGCTGAGAGAACCAAGGCTGACAGGTGCAGTAGAGCTGCTGAGGGGATTTTAAATCTAATCTATGTGTTCCTTCCTAAGACATCACTACCCTAAGAGACATCGCTCCCTCCTCCTCTCTATCCCACTATTCTCCTATTATCATGTGCATGTTGGGACTGTAAATTCAGTTGTTCTGAAAAAAGTAAGAAAACTCTACATTCCGAAAAAGAATCCTCCCCCCCAACCTGGTGGAGTGGAGAGGAGAAAAATATAACAAAAAGCCTGAGGGCTGAGATAAGAACAGGGAGGGATCACCCACTGACCATGGCCCAGGGGTAAACCAGACAGCTTGGGGACAAATCAATTTAATTCATTAACAGTTCATTCAGAGAGGATAAGGAGAAACAAAGCCAGGTCTCAAAAATACATTCCTCCGCCCCTCCCTTATTCCCAGCTCTACCTCTTTCACCCAACAGCACAGGGGGATGGAGAATGGGAGAGTTGCAGGTCAGTTTGTCATACACTGTTTCTGCCTCTCCTTCCTTAAAGGAGGAGGACTCTTTACACTCTTCTGCTGCTCTGTAGGGCCCCTCCTCACAGGAAATAGTCCACAAACTTCTCCAACATGAGCCCTTCCCTCAGGGTGCAATCCTTACCCATCAGATTTCTCCAGTGTGGGCTTTTCCCACCGAATCATGACTTCTTAGGGTGCAGCCACCTACTCTGACGTGGAGTCCCTTCCCACAGACTGCAGATGCATCTCTGTTTCACCATCAGTCTCCAGTAGCATGGGGGGTCCTTCCCACGGAGACAGTCTTCTACAAACTCGTTTGGGTGCAGGCATCTCTGCTCTGGCGTGGGGTTCTACATGGGCTGCGGGTGGGTCTCTGCTCCATCGTTTCTCTCATGGGCGACAGCAGGGCCGCCTGTCATCTCACCATGGGCTGCAGGGGAACATCCACTCTGGCACACCTCCTCCTGCTCCATCTTCACTGACCTTTGTGTCTGTGTAGTGTCTCTCTCACATTTCACCCCTCTCTCTGCTGCAGCCGTGCTGGGCCTGACCAGCCCACAAACCTCAGCGGGCACCCCTGCAGCGGGGCACTTTGGAGCTCTCCAAGCTGTGCCACCATTTCCATTTACTTTTGATCACCGTTTCCTGCAACTTTGATCTTTCCCAACAGCCTCTTCCTCAAGATCACATTAGCAATAGTATGTCAGTCCATGCTGCACCATAGTTGTAGAATTAATGTACGTTGTGCTTTGACCTGTGCATAGGTAGAAAGTGGTTATAAATTACCCTGTGTATCTACTGACCTGCTCCAGCATCAGCAATCTGCCTGAATAGAATTGTTAAATTGCTAACATTAAAACAGTGATTGTTGTATTCTCTACTGGAGAGAGAGATAACTCATCTTATTGCTGAAGTCTGTATTGAAAACGTTTGGGAAAAAACAGACTTATTACATTTATACATTCAGTCTTCCCCAGGCTACAACTGCTTTTTTCTTCTCAGAATCAATTGCTGAAACCCCTATATTACCACTGCTGTTAATAAAACTTAGTCATCATTTTAGTGGGCAGTGAATAGGCTTTTAATTTTCATTATGTTAATTTATAAAGAAATAAATTCTCAGTCCTGCTATTTGCAGTTAAAGATACAATGTTGGTCAAATCTCAGATAGTTTACATATGCCCTTTTGTTCCAGAGAAGTTCCTCAAAGTTTGATGCGGGAGCTTTTACAGACTTGAGAGGATACTTATCCCAAGGCTTTACTGGACATTTCAGAGTCCAAAGGAAAAATCCTTGTGTGCTGAGTTTATGTGGTGGCATTTTGGCAGCAGAGGAAAGGCTGCAGGAAAGCTCTTTGTTTCTTTCTTCTTCTGCCTTGACTTGAACAGAACAGTTTGTGCTGGTTTTCACTAAGATAGAGTTAATCTTCTTCATAGTAGCTAGTATGAGGCTATGTTTTGGATTTGTGTTGAGAATCCATAGATTTCATAGATTTCTAGGTTGGAAAAGACCTTAGAGATCATCCAGTCCAACCGTCCCTAATCTCTCATTAAACCATATCCCTAAGTAGTTCATCCACCCTTTTCTTAAACACATCCAGGGATGGGGACTCAACCACCTCCCTGGGCAGCCTATTCCAGTGGCTGACAACCCTTTCAGAGAAGAAATACTTCCTAACATCCAACCTGAATCTCCCCTGACTATCCAGCTGAGTTGGTAACACACTGATGTTTCAGTTATTGCTGAGTGGTGCTTACAGAGTCAAGGACTTTTCAACTTCTCACACTGCCCTGCCAGTGAGTAGGCTGGGGCTGCACAAGAAGCTGGGAGGTCACACAGCCGGGACAGCTGACCCCAACTGACCAAAGGGATATTCCAAACCATATGACATATCAAATAAAGCTGGAGGAAGAAGAATGAAGGGGGTGAGGTTCAGAGTGATGGCATTTCTCTTCCCAAGTCACCGTTATGTGTGATGGAGCCCTGCTTTCCTGGAGATGGCTGAACACCTGCCTACTGATGGGAAGTAGTGAAAGGATTCCTTGTTTTGCTTTGCTTGCATGCACGGTTTTTGCTTTACCTATTAAACTGTCTTTATTTTAGTCCATGAGTTTTCTCACTTTTACAGTTCTCTCCCCTGTCCTGATGGGGGAGAGTGATTGAGCAGCTGCATGATGCTTAGTTGCTAGCTGGGTTTAAGCCACAGCACAGGTATATTTTATTGCAAAGTGAGCCACTGGATAAGAAACAAAATTATAAACCTCATTCCCTGCCTTCACTGTTGCACCAGCTTCGCCCTCCATCTTCCTGCTTGAACCTGCCTGGGAAACATTGAAAGGTCTGACCTGCTCCCTTCTGTGGAGAAACCTTTTGGCTGCTGCAGCATCCTGTGAAGGTTCTTTCCCTATGCAGGCTAACTAAGAAACACCTGTAGCTCGTTACACTGGGAAAGTTACCTTGAAACAGGTGCTGTAGCATTCAGCCAATCACTCTGGGAGATGGATGGTCAAGTGACCAATAGCCTTGACCCATCTAGCAAACCATGTGACTCCTGACTATTTAAGACAGGGCATTTACTCCTAAGGGTGAGGCATTTCCTCCTGAGCCTTGGAGGAGTGTGGGCCTTCCTTAGAGTAGAGCCTAAAGCCTTTGCATTAGAACATTGGTCTGCTTGGAGCTGCCTGAAGCCTTCCAGCTGTGACAACTGGTGACCCCGACATGATCCAGCCACAACTAAGATCTGAAGGTACGTGCTTCCGTACACGGGGCTCCAAGGGACGAACTGCAAATTAGAATGATGGGACAAAGCTCCACAAAAGAAAGCATGATGTTTTCCATTCTCAAACCTGCAATGACAATTGCAGGTGCTAAAATAAGTGATGAAGCTCTCTGTGAGCTGTTAGATTGGGTGGCAGAGCATGAATGCCTGACTGACCTCAACACCCCCTTTAGCTCAGAAGCGTGGAAGCAGCTAGGGGATAAGATAATCTATGAAACAGTATTTGGATGAAAGAACCTTCACAGGATGCTGCAGCAGCCAAAAGGTTTCTCCACGCCCTTCGGTACCCAAGTCCTACTCATGGCCAGTCTGTGGCAGCCTGAATGAGCCAGGAAGAAACACTGGTCACACATCCTTCTTCTCTCAGGGCCAGAGGAAGAGGTGACACTTACAACAGGAATATCCCTCATTTTTGCTCGTTAGATGCTACCCTGCTCCTCAGACGTTCAGGACATCCAGTAACATAATTCAGTAGCATAACGCCCCTCTCTTCAGTCTTCAGATCACGACATAAAATCAATGAGAGGATTGATTGTAAAGCTAGTGCTCTTAAAAGTTTCTTTTGTGTTTTTTTTTTTCTCATGAAGAGGGAGAGGTGCCCATGAGCATTCTCACCGGCTTAATGAACTGCTGAAAGGTTTCAACCAACATGACACTAAAATTACTTTTTCTTCATGGTGACGAGAAAAATAATTCTTAATAGCATGCTGTTTCTATAACTGCCTGCATCTTGAGCTTACGCTACAGGTATTTTTCTAAAACGGCATCAGCTATGTATGAGAAAAAGAGAAACCCAAGGTGGCTTAACAAAACAGCCTTCCTGTACTTACCAAATCTCAGCTTTTTTGTCTATTTTTAATAGGCATTATTGCATTAGATCACTCAAAGCCATCACAGAAAGTCACAAAGAACTGAAAGAATTTTCAGGTACCTTTATTAGACTATGATACAGGTTTATATTCTCATCTCTGTAAGAAGCGAAGAGAAAAAGTAAAGCTTTAAAACCTTTCTGAAAACACAGAGGAAAAATAAATAAATAAAGGTAACTTATTAAACATATTACCACCAAATTTTAATGTATGTTGCCTAGATGACAGGAAATGTCAACAAAAATTAAGTAGAGCTGACATTTTCTTCCATTATACAGTTGCAATTTGATTAATATTCTTGTTTCTTTAATTAATAGGAAAGTTACTGTGAAAAAAAAAAGAAAAAATTATACTTCTCAGTTGTGGACTTACTCAGGAAATGCACATCAGCCACTCCTCTTTGACTACAGTTCTCTGACTAACATCTACCCTGTTATTTCTTAAAGTAACGAATTTTAGAAAAAGAAATGTGTGCTTGGTATGTTACAGACCTGACTTACCTCTCCTATTTGGTTAAAAATGTCTCATTTAGAAACAATGAAGTTCAGCTGTCTTCTCATTACATACACTCTGTGAAGAAATAAAATTATATGTGTTTCTTCTGATGTCTGCTTACATCATGTCTTTCCTAAAATAGAGAGAGATTTAGCCTTACCCTATTTTGTATCACACAGTGGGGAGTATCAGACAATAATATATGCCATGAGAACTAAAGCCCAGATCTTATCCTGATGAATCTACATTTCTCAGAGACTGCTGAAAAATTATTTCTGGCTTTTCAAATAGAAAATAATTTGTATTTACTTAGAATTAATGTATTTGTTATGCATGTGACTGTACTTGCTTCATTGGTTTTGATACTCCTTTGAGTGAGTGCAGCCCAGTGTGGAAGAGGAGGTGAACCTCTGCTCCGAGCAGGCTCAGGGGAACTCGATGCCCCTTCTGGGGAAAGGAGTAAACTTTATTTTTAGTAGTCATGGACTACATTAATGAAGTTAAGCCTAAATTGCTTCTATTTTTTTTAGGATTATTTTTTCTAAGAGAACTATCCCAAAGCACTTCCACTGTGCTAGTAACGGCGGTGCTCTCTGCAGCGTGCTGCTGATGGATCTCTGGAGCGCTGGTGTTTGCACAATGACTGGGCAGTGGGTGTCTCTGAGATTGTTTTAAAAAAAACCCCACATACAATGAAATTTGTTACTTCACCCAGAAGCTTGAAAAATGAGAAAGAATACAGTGTTTTGCAGAAGTATTTGATATTACTTGTTTCAGTCTGGTTTTAGTGGGTTTAAGAACATGCTTAAGGCGACTGTGCTCATTGGACCCAGAATCACCACACACACAAATCAAAGTATTATCATGACTGAAAACTTGACGGTTAAAAACCAATCAGACCATTTTGGTTGCTGCAACTGTGTCCTTCTGGTAATTGATTTTTTGCCTCAATATTTTTACCAATTTGACGGTTTTCTTTCTTGTTTGCTAGTACTAATATTACTGATTCTTCAGTGAAAACAATTAAACCAATTTCAGAGAAAGGACTATTACTCATGGTAATGTATAAGATTGTTTTTTCCTTTTTATGTTTTTGTTCTCTGGTTTCTAATACCTATTACTTGAAGCAAATCTCAGTTTTAAAGATATCTTCAGAGTGCTGTGATTCAAAAAATAGTTTAAACATCTATTTTAGTGAAACATGAAGTTCTCTTTGCAGGAAGTAGGTATGTGCTATCTGAAATCCAGAGGACAATCTCTCTGCAGTTTTATGTATCTTCCGGCCTACATTTTTAATCTTGAAGATCCATGAATGAAGGGGTAGCAAATTTCTTCAGAAATGATAGTTCTCAAGCACTGATGATTTGTGACTACCATGAATTTTTACAACAACTGAAATTTTCATTCTCATTCCATCAATTCTTATTTGTGGCTGCACTCTTTGGATGTTAACAACTCTGCAACAACCAGTGGACAAATGAATCCACACAAACAGAAAAAATGCCTGGCAGACATTATGGATGACAGTCAAAACCCCCTAAATTTAGATGTTTGAATATTGTTGTTAATAGTTAAGCTATTTACACTATGCTACTTCTGCAGTCATCTAAAATAACTAGCATGTGATTCACTTGACCTGTGTTAAATATCAATATTAGGATGACATGACTGTTGCCCTGCCCTTCTTTGATGATATCTACTAGCTATCGTTTGAAGGTAATTGTCAGTGATTAGCTCAGGTGTAGATATTTATACTAAACCAGATTAATCTCATCCTCTATCACTATTAGTTTTTTGAAATCAAGTACCCATTGAAAGGGATGCATTTTTTGTACTTTTTTTTAGTTTATCAATTGGTAGGCTTAAAAAGATGCTTAGTTTACCGCATTTGTGTACAATGCATAAGTACTTGAAGATCATTTTTTTTTTAAAGGATGAAATAATGATCTTTTGACAAGGATTGCAGATGACACCAAGTTGTGTGGTGTTGTGGACACGGTGGAGGGAAGGGATGCCATCCAGAGGGACCTTGACAGGCTGGAGAGGTGGGCCTGTGAGAACCTCATGAAGTTCAACAAGGCCAAGTGCAAGGTCCTGCATGTGGGTCGGGGCAATCCCATGCACAAGTACAGGCTGGGCGGAGAATGGATTGAGAGCAGCCCTGAGGAAAAGGACTTGGCAGTGCTGGTGGATGAGAAGTTCAACATGAGTCGGCAATGTGCACTGGCAGCCCAGAAAGCAAATCGTATCCTGGGCTGCATCCAAAGAAGCGTGGCCAGCAGGTCAAGGGAAGTGATTCTGCCCCTCTACTCTGCTCTCATGAGACCCCACCTGGAATACTGCGTTGAGCTCTGGAGTCCTCAGCACAAGAAGGACATGGAGCTGTTGGAACAGGTTGAGAAAAGGACCACAAAAATGATCAGAGAGATGGAACACCTCTCTTATGCACGCAGGCAGAGAGAGTTGGGGTTGTTCAGACTGGAGAAGAGAAGGCTCCGGGGTTATCTTATAGCAGCCTTCCAGTACCTAAAGGGGGCCTACAGGAAAGCTGGGGAGGGACTTTTTACAAGGGCATGTAGTGATAGGACAAGGGGCAATGGCTTTAAACTGAAAGAGGGCAGATTTAGATTAGATATAAGGAAGAAATTTTTTACATTGAGAGTGGTGAGGCAGTGGAACAGGTTGCCCAGAGAAGTTGTGGCTGCCCCATCCCTGGAAGTGTTCAAGGCCAGGTTGGATGAGGCTTTAGGCAACCTGGTGTAGTGGAGAATTTCTCTGCCCATGGCAGGAGGGTTGGAACTAAATGATCTTTAAGGTCCCTTCCAACCCTAACCATTCTATGATTAATACTTCCCTAAGGCAGGTGAGGGTTCCTTGGGCATCTTGAAATGCTCATACTGTATTGATATGTACTATAGAAAATTCAACAAAGTAAATTAATATATTGAAAGGTCATGATTTGAAATGGAAAACCTGCAATTCTGCAACTGCAAATCAATGCATAGAGCATTTCTGTATATCTGATTTACAAGTACAGGTTTTATTAAGACAGAGAACTACCTAATAAATATTCTCTTAGCAGTGCAAGACATCAGTGGTAAACTAGAAATCTGGATAACTGCTCTGTGAATCTGCTTTGATTCCATTAGAGGATACACTGAATAGGTGTGCTTTCATAACCAAAATGAAAAAAAAGAAAAAGTAGTTGAAATGGAATTCTCTTCTTTTGTGCCTTTGCCATCATAGATAAGAATTACACCATGTTAGGTGGTTGTCCATTCAAAATAATGTTGCAAACAATCTCTAAATCTTCAGTGACAACTTTTTCACTACCTTTAAAATTTTATGATCTGCTGACAATAATTATCAAATCAAACAGTCACTAATTCTACGTATCACTCCTCCAGCATATCTGCTTATCTCAATGAAAGGTAGAAAGGGTATTAGTCTGGAAGTTTAAGTTCATTTTTTCCTTTATTTCTTCACTGCTACCACCCACACTTTAAATAAACCCCCTGAAATAAATTCTAAGATCTGTACATTACCGTTTTTATGCTCTATCTTTTAAATATGTCTGAAAAAAAAGTGGCACACATGCACCATGGTAAGATACAAGTGTTAAAAGATGTATGTCTTTGGTCAAACTTTTTAAGATTGTTTCTAACACAAGCAAACGGTGATGATTAAAAGTGTGAAGATAATATGTAGAAAATGTTTCTCCTGATGACTTGCTTAGATATTAGACCAAAAGGATTGTAAATTCAGTTCAGCAGAACTTCAATGAAAAATATAGAATCTGAAGAGTAACAGGTCTGAACCTTGGGTGGTATAAATCATCAGTGTGGTGTAAGTATTGTGGTGTTTGATACAATGGTCCAGCTCTGCTGTCTTTAGTGTACGAACGATAATGAACAAAATGATAAACATTCCTTTTGGATGCATCTCTAAAGCTGAATTAAGCCTTTAATATCGCCTCTGTCTACTGGTGTGTGGCTCATTAACTACTTCAAATGCCACAGTGCTGTGGAAATCTGTTGGTCCATGATGCCAGTGCAGAAGGGACTGTGTCTTTTGTCCTCTGAGGGCTCAATTGCTGCTCTGAAGATAGAGGACTTGCTGCTCTCTATGTCATCCAATATAAATACTAATTAAAAGCTCATGAAGATGCTAGAGCAAAATAAGACCTGTTGCAACTTCTGATAAGATGATCAGAAGCAGATGAACAACTCCTTAAAATATTGTCCAATAAATTAATATCTAGTAGATCTGTGGTTAAAAGAATTCTCCAGTTCTAGATCACTAATTGGCAATGCTGAGGTTTATATTTGCCTAGCAATTGTCTTCTACCTTTGTCATTTTCTTCTGCAGTAATTTTCAGCTGAATATTGTTTTTCACTCTTTCTTTTACTATTTCTTACTTATAAATAATTTCAAGGTATTTTGCATGGACATAGAAAAGATAAGTTAGTATTTTTTTTTCTTCCATTAAGGAGTAGCATAATCTCTCTGATTCTTTTTACTCATGAAGGCTTCTGTTTGCAGTAGATATTAATAATCCTTTTGAAGCCCCTGAACTTCCATGTTCTAGTCAATTTTTTATTTCATGCCATCATGCTTTATCTTTTTACTGCTAAAAATTGTTCCACTTTGGTAATGGGCATGTCAGTCTTCATCACACCAATATGTGTTACTAGCTCTCATCTCCTGTGCTCGTGATTGACTTATCATAGTTTCTTCTTTTTATCTTATAAGCAATCTGCCTTTTCCACTTTTTATCATATATAAAGCCATTTGGCTATTTTTATTTTGAATTTAATCACTGGATAGCTGACAGATAATGATAGCTCAGTTTTTCATTGGATGATGTTGCATTTTAGAGAACTGAAGAATTAAAAATAATGGTTGTTGTTCTCCATAGAAATGTGCCCATGTAAAAAAGAGAAAGTGGGCTGAAACCTAGATAGAACAATATTTGGTGTTTGGAAATGCATCCAGAAACATAAAACAATTTTACAACAAAAAATAGAACAGCTATAGATTGTCCTGTTATTTTTCTAACATTCAGCTAAAAAGAAAGTAAAAATCCAATGGGTCAGACAAAAAATTTTTGGTTATCTTCTCATTCAGATGGGAAAAGTTTAGTGCTCCTCAGATTTTTTTCTTCCTTGAAAGAACGAAGCCTGATTTTGTAGAGAAACAAGACATATATTGATATTGCTCGCTAAATTCTGTTGCCAAAACACTCCGTGACGTTTTCAATAACTTAACACTTCCCATTTGGCTTCTAGCTGCCACTCCAAACAGAAATAGAGTCCAATAGGTCCTGGGTCACATCTGCTAGTCCTGTGTGGATATTGTGAGTGCTCAGGGTGTAAAAATGGCACTAGACAACAATATGTAAGCAGCTGAGTCCCCTACCATCTGTTCACCTGTCAGTTCTTGCCTAATAACTTAGGAGCCTATTTCTTTTTCAACAGTTTGGCAGTGTCCTGGTTTTGACTGAAACAGAGTTAGTTTTCTTTTTAGCAGCTAGAAGAGCTCTGTGTTTTGAATTTAGTCTGGGATTCGTTATGAGAAGAATGTTGATAGCACACTGATGTTTATAGTTGGTGCTGAGACATCAAGGACCTTCCAGCTTCCCACGTTTTGCCAATGTGCAGGAGCACAACAGACTCAGGGGGAGCACAGCAGGGATGAAGGGTCCACGACTCCTCTTGTGATTTGAACTTAGGATTGAGGGCTAAACTGACCAATGGAGTATCATGCAACATCATTCCCAGAATATAGATGAAGGTTGACCAGGAAGAAGCTATTTTGCTCTTCTGGGTGCTCTCTCTCTCAAAGTGCTCTCTCTCTCGCTCTCTTCTTGGGCCTCTCGCTCTTCTGCGATTGCAGTATTGGGACTTACATGTTTCAGGATTATTTTCCAGGACAGGATGGGACGGGACAGGCTTTGGTCATCAGGTGGTGAGCAATTACACTGTGCATCACTTGTTTGTGTATATTACTATTATACATATATATTCTATTATTATTGTTATTATTATTATTAAATTGTTCTTATCTCAACCCACAAGTCTCCTTCCCTTTTCCCCTTTGATTCTCTTCCCCATTCCCCAGGGTGGGGCAGGGTGAGCTAGCAGCTGTGTGGCGTTTAGCTGCCAGCTGGGCTAAACCACAACACAGAGTAATGCATACCCATTAGGTACCACCTTTTGTATGGCTTCTGTGAAAACTGTTATCCAGGTAGAGAAGAGTCCCCCTCAAAGGGAAAGCAATCCTCGTGGGACAGCTTCAGTCAGCATGTACGAATGAGATGGCCTGGCAGCACCTGGGTGCTCCTCATCTGCTCGAGCTGATGGATGGTGGGGGCATGGGAGGGAGGTGAGGGAGGGCTTGCAAGATTTCGAATCAAGTCCTTCTACTGAAGCCAGTGTGAGATCAGCTCAGCTCAGGAAATCCTACTGAATTCAAGGGCTATGTTTTGTCTGAAGATGAATAAGGTTAATCTTAAAGAAATCTTCCTCCAGATACGTGGTTAGAATTGATTTCCTGCATTTAAATTTTCTTTCACTTCGATTGTTGTATGAGAGGGTAACTGCAGCACACAGAGTATGTCCAAATGGGATTGTAAATTGCAATCGGATCACAATATGTGAATCTACATTTTCATTTTTCGTAAATTCTCTTTTTACATGTGTACTTCTCATTTACTTTTATTTCATTTTCTTTTAATGATTTTTCTCTAGTACGTGTTCATGCTCTCTATTGCTCCTCCTGAATGGAATGTCTAAATCTGCTTGCTGTAACTTACACAATAATCTGAGGCACCAAAGAATTATTTTGTCAACTATGCTCCATTTTTTTTCTGCCCTCTGCTCTGGACCCAATACCAGTTTCTATTAAGCATCTTCTTGTGAAATACTCTGCCACCTACCAGTCTTTAGTTTCAGGTAGAACACAAGAATCCTTTTTACCCCTTTTCAACAGCACAATTTTAATGTTTTCAGACTTAAACGCTAGGTCATACTGATGATAATACTTTGCATAGTGGAAAACTTGCAATTACTCTCTATGCAACAAATATTTCTTATGCAAGAATTTTTCAGTAATTTCTTTTTACTGTGTCTTCATTATATATAGAGAGAAATATTCAACATGTTGTGGTTTTTGAAGGACTCTAATATTAATCCTGAAACCTATTTTCAGCACATAAATTTAAATCTTTGATCCCATGGCAAAATATGCTTTAAATATTGATCTGAACATCTTACTGTTTGCACAGAACACTGGAAAATTCAGCAATGACACCACTTGTTTTGTCCTTCCTTCATTTTAACTTGATCGTATATTGTGCTTCATTGGCTCCTAGCGAGCCAGAAGATTAATTCTAGGTGTTTGATTGCAAGCTTTTATAGATTTAGAATTCCTGAATATGACCTGGTTTAAATCTGTAACAAATCTAGAAAGATTTTAATTGGATTTAAGGGGAATTGAGCAACATTACAAATGCATCTATTTATTCATTCCGTAAATAGTTTCTCTCTAACAATAAATATACATTATGTCTTGCAAAATAAGGGAATTAATGCAGAAATAAAATATAACTGATTTCTGTAATGTTACTTGAAATATAAAGGGCAATATAGCGGGACCATTTGATCATCCAGCTAAGATTTCTTGCACACTTTGCTGAAAGTCAAAGGATTACGTGACCATTAGTGAGTGGATTAATTTGGCCTGCACTTCTTGGATTATTTTTAAACTTATTGTAGACTTTTGTACTTTGCAAAAAAACAAAGTGCTTGGTAGGTATTTGGGTTACATTCCTAGAAGAATTCTTATATAGAAATATGCAGCAAAAAGACACAAGACTTCACATTTTCAGCTTTGGCATAGCTGTTTTTATGTTTCAGTGTTGAAGTTATTAACCAAAAAGCTTTTTGCTAATTAGATAATGAGGCAATAAATGATTTGTTTCCACTTTTTCTGGAGAGTAATGGCAACATTCTGCTACTAATCCTGTTTATATATTGCCCTGTGTGTCTGCCATTTGGAATAAGGGCTTTCTATTATCACTCAACAGTCTCAGGATATTATTTTTTGCAGTAAGGATGAAGTAGGAAGTTTAAAATTATTTTAATGGCATTTTAATCAAACCCCAAGTTTCTATGCCAGTGTTTAAAATGCAAAATGTAAATATAGTTTTATTTTAATGTAAGTCCTTAGTTTTTCTTACTAGAAAAACATTTTGTACTGGAACAGAAAGTTGCTTGTACTGAAACAGTTGATAGCTGTCTGTTGTCTGACAATTGCCTTGCAGCCAATGGGGCCTTAGTGAAATATTTGGGTGCAGAATGTCAATTAGGTTGCTTTTCCTCTCTTATTAAAAAATTTTTAGAAAAATAAAACATTTTCTACCAGTTTTTATGTTTCTATTTCCTTCTCTGATTGTGAACAGGGCTCTCACAGTATTAGAGGATCTTGCCTATAATTGCTTAGGTAAATTTTGGCACAGTCCTCATATATGCTTTGTCTCTGTATTCAACGACAAATTCATCTAATTTTTGAAAGAAAGAAAAGGAGAGTAGCTTGCAAGTGCTATAGTTAAAGATGTTTCTTTGGCTGTGTGGGTATATCTCCTGATGTGCTGAATGGAGTTTCTGTTAATATTTGATGCTAATACTTTTGATTTAAAAATGTGCTATTCACCTGAAAAGTAGGTTGGAACGTGTTTTCTGACTTTGAATTATTACAAGGTCTGAATTCAGTGTTGATGCTGCTCAAAACAGTAGGTTGCATTAGATGACCAGCCTATCATCAAGGGAAGTCAGTAGATGTGTTGGTTTTTATTTTAATTTCAGCAAAGCTTTTGATACTGTCTCTTACAACATCCTTCTGGATAAAATGTCCAGCATGCAGCTAGACAAGTACATAATATGTTGGGTGAGCAATTGGCCGACGAGTCGCACTCAAAGGCTTTTAGTAAATAGGGTTACACCAGGCTGGCAGCCAGTCGCCAGTGCAGTGCACCAGGGCTCAATATTAGGGCCAGTTCTCTTCAGTGTTTTTATAAATCATCTTACATTAATTAAGTTTGCTGATGATACTAAACTCAGAGGAGCTGTGGACTCCCTTGAGGGTAGAGAATCATAGAATCATAGAATGGTTAGGGTTGGAAGAGACCTCGAAGATCATCTAGTTCCAAACCCCCTGCCATGGGCAGGGAAACCCTCCGCTACACCAGGTTGCCCAAAGACTCATCCAACCTGGCCTTGAACACTTCCAGTGATGGGGCAGCCACAACTTCTCTGGGCAATCTGTTCCTGTGCCTCAGTGAAAAATTTCTTTCTTATATCTAATCTAAATCTGCACTCTTTCAGTTTAAAGCCATTGCCCCTTGTCCTGTCACTACATGCCCTTGTAAAAAGTCCCTCTCCAGCTTTCCTGTAGGCTCCCTTTAAGTACTAGAAGGCTGCAATAAGATCATCCCAGAGCCTTGTCTTCTCCAAGCTCAACAGCCCCAACTTTTTTTATAAGGTCTCCCCAACCTTCTCTTCTCCAGTCTGAACAACCCCAACTCTCTCTGCCTGTGTGCATAAGAGAGGTGTTCCATCCCTCTGATCATTTTTGTGGCCCTTTTCTCAACCTGTTCCAACAGCTCCATGTCCTTCTTGTGCTGAGGACTCCAAAGCTGAACACAGTACTCCAGGTGGTGTCTCATCAGAGCAGAGTAGAGGCACAGAATCACCTCTCTTGACCTGCTGGCCACGCTTCTTTGATGCAGCACAGGATATGAGCAGCTTTCTGGATTTCAAGTGCACATTGTTGGCTGATGTCCAGCTTTTGATCCACCAGTACCAGCAAGTCCTTCTCCACAGGACTGCTCTCAATGCTTTCATCTCTCAGTCTGTATTGATACCAGGGATTGCCCGGACCTGCACGCAAGGCATTGCACTTGGACTTGTTGAATCTCAGGAGTTTCATACCAGTACACTTCTTGAGCTTGTCCAGATCCCTCTGGATGGCATCCCATCCCTCAGATGTGTCAACTGCACCACTCAGCTTGATTTTGTCTGCAAACTTGAGGCTGCATCAATCGCGCTATTTCATTGATGAAGATATTAAACAGTACTTTTCCCAGTATGGACCCCTGAGGGACACCACTTGTCACTGATCTCCATCTGGACATTGAGCTGTTGACCACTACCCTCTGGATGTGACCATCCAACCAATTCCTCATCCACTGAACAATCTACCCATCAAATCCATATCCAATTTAGAGAGAAGGATTTTGTGAGCGTCCATGTCAAAGGCCTTACTGAAGTCCAGATAGGTGACATCCATAGCTCTTCCCTTATCCATTGACATAGTCACTCCATCATAGAAGGTCATCAGCTTGGTCAGGCAGGACTTACCCTTGGTAAAGCCATGATGCTTGTCTCAAATCACCTCTCTGTCCTTCATGTATCTTAGTATAGCTTATGTAGATCTGTTCCATGATCTTCCCAGGTGCAGAGGCAAGACTGACAGGTCGGTAGTTCCCAGAGTTGTCCTTTCTACTCTTTTTAAAAATTGATACACTGTTTCCCTTTTTCCAGTCATCAGGGAGTTCACCTGACTGCCATGACTTTTCAAATATCATGGACAATGGCTTGGCAATTACATCAACCAATTCCCTCAGGATGCTGGGATGCATCTCATCAGGTCCCATAGACTTACGTATATTCATGGTCCTCAGGTGGTTACAACCTGATCTTGTCTCACAGTGGGAGAGACTTTGCTCCCCCAGTCCATACTTGAGGTCCATTCACTCAAGAAGTGTGGGGAGAGAGATTACCAGTGAAGAATGAGGCAGAAAATCTGTAGAATGCCTCTGCTTTCTCCTCGTCCATTGTTGCCAGTTTGCCAGTCTTGCTTATCATTTCTTTGATCTTCCTTTTCTGGCTGACATACTTGTAGAAGCCTTTCTTACGTCTTTGTTCAGCTTGGAGATGAGAAGGCTGAGGGGTGACCTCATTGCAGTCTACAACTTCCTCAAGGAGGGCAGTGGAGGGGGAGGTGCTGATCTACTCTCTGGTGACCAGAGACAAGACATGACATGGAATGAAACTGTGTCAGGGGAAGTTCAGATTGGACACTAGGAAAATGTTCTTCACTGGGAGGATGGTCAGTCACTGGAACAGGCTCTCCAAGGAAGTGGTCGTGGCACCAAACCTTTTAGAGTTCAAGGAATACCTGGATGATGCTCTTAGTCATATGATTTGGTTTTAAGTAGTCCCACGAGGAGCATGTAATTGTACTTGATGATCCATATGGGTCCTTTCCAACTTGAGTTATTCTATGATTCTATGATGCTATCTCTGTCAAAGTTAGGTTGTCAAAGAAAAGCAAATATTTTGATTTTGCTATAAGACAAGTGCCAAATGAGAAGATCTACTGCTTATTTATGCTCTCCTTTCCCTTGGATTTTGGTGGTGATGGAGTAATTCTCTTGTATGAAGCTGTCAGCCCTGCCGACTTCACTTAGCAGTTTATAAGTTAATTTTTATGATATTATTTCTTTGTTTTCATTCAGTGAAGATTAATATAAGCTTTTTTCCACCTTCTACTATTACAGGAGGGTTTTCTGGCTTTATAAATGGAGAAGATGAGTAGGGAGTTTCCTTCTGCCACCATCATTATGTGCCTGCTTTGCAAACAATTACATTCCTCTCCATGGGCTTTACTTCAAATTAGTGGCAACGTTTTATAGCACTTCCTTGCCAGAATGCTGGCAGTTATAACATTGTCCACCTGCTATTTAAAAGGATGTGTGAATATGACAAGATAAATTTCAAAAGTAATTCTAGAATTGGGATCGATCAAGACTCTCAAATTTTGTCCTTTTTAATTAAATCAATTTTTATTCTTAAATCTAAAAGCCATATGGGTATTTTATTAGACTTTTAACTGAGAACTTACTAGGACTCTATCTTTACCTAAGGGGAGGAGGGGAGTGGTTTGCCTCAAAATGCCAGAAGAGAAGCTGCTCATGAAGTTTTGTGAATTCTTTTAAGACTTTTTAAAAATGCCATCTACAATACAGAAGTAGTAAAGACCGGTAAAAAAAAATATGAAAGTGGAAATGGAAAGACCATATGCTGTTATTTTGATCAACAGTTTAAGTCCATTAGTGTAACAATTCAAAAAGTACTTTATTTTTTCTCCACAGATCTGCTCAATCATGCTCAGATGCATGGATCTTATTTTCCTCTCTCTTACTTAGCAGGTAGAGATTCCATTTATAACTTTAACCTATGCCCTCAATTTTAAACTGCAGTAATCAATGTATGGCCAAACTGAAGTATGAGTACTCAAAAATCAGCTTGAATAGCCTGAGTGCCATGAGGTTTAAAGTAAAAAGATGTACTTAATAAACTGATATTGTGTTTACCTTCAATGTTTTGATCCTTTTCAACTCATTCAGTTTTGTCACCTTTAATGAAGGACTAGATGTGTATTTATTTCTTTTACTTTTTAAATGGAATTTAGGGGAATTCACACTTGATTCACTAACATACTAACCCTAAATTTTGCCAGAGTTATGCCAAAATTTGCAAGTTGATAAAGGAAGAAATCTTAGTGTTTGTTTATTTTTTATTCCAAGAAGCTATAAGAAAAAAATCTTTCAAGTCTTTCATGACTGTCGCATATTCTACTCAAGTACGAAGTTTGGAATTACAACATGTTTTGCATAAAGGTATGCTCTTCTAATTAGGAACAGATGAGGATCTGGTTAGGAACAAGTTATATTTTCTCCTTTGTGTAACTACATAACTATAGTAGCATAAAAATACTCCTTTGCCTCATGACAAACAGTGTTATTGATTCTCGAGGGTGTGCAGTCATTTTGCATAAACTTGACCTGATCTTTAATGAGAACCAAAAGGGAAAAGAACGTATTGAACAAAAAGAAACTATGGCCAACTTGGCAGAGTGCAGGTACTGAATCTCTGTTCTCTTTCTTCCCCAGTGCAAATGATTGATGAGGTATGGTGTGGACTTAGCACAACTGCTGGAGCTGGGTCTATGTCAGTTCCCTCTGAAGACAGCAATACCTGGTTCACTCTAGCCATGGGCTGCTCAGTTCTCTGAAGTGAGTATTCATGAAAGTATTCAGAAATCAAAAAGGGAGTAAATTAGCTTCTATGGAACTCATTTAGCATTAAGGATGCAAGAGAAAAGATAGTCAAAGAAACTGATGAGAAATATGTAAGTCAAGTTGATGCAGAAATATTTATGTATTTTATTTTAATCTCTCTCCCCTTCTTTATTTTGTATTTTCCTATATCTTACGTAAAATTGCCTGTATGGAATCAGACAAAAAATTGCACCCAAGTATCCTCTTCATCATAAGGAATAGTAACAGACACTCATAAAGAAGATGGAGAGCTGGGCAGGTATAAAGTGCTTTTTCCCTCCTATGCTCCTCCAGTTTCCAGCAACCTTCTGGTCTTAGAAAGTTATCCTGCTTTCCAGTGTGTTTCCACGTAGATTATTAAAGTTCCCATGAACTGACATAAGATGTTGACCAGTAACATGTTTGGCTCTCTGGACTTCATTCTTACCTCTTGCAGACAGTGTTTACTACCTCCCTTTTCTACAGTCTTGAGCATCTTTGACACTCCTCAGTTACAGCTTTCCCCAGCAGCAGAGCTGGAATGAACTTCAGGTCCCATACTGGGCTGAAAAAAACAGAAGGAGGATAAAGTACAGACAGTTTTTGAATAAGCAGGAGAAAGATGAGCTTTCTGGAACAACTGGAAAAAGGAGCTGCAGGAAGGTCAGAGAGAAGGGATAAAAGTTCCCATGTCCTGTATTATATGGGCTATCCTGTAAAATCATTTTAAAAGAAAATAGGTCGGATTAGTGATTTAACTGCAGTTCAAGAAAAGATGAAGACTTATGAATACTGGAAACAATAATCAATTTTATTCCCTCTTAGGTCAAATACTAGGATTATTTTAATAAGCGAAGCAGAAGTTTAGCATCAAATGAATAGTTATTAATCATTCCATATTAGAGTATTAAGCAAATAATCCTTCTCATATCTTTCCCCTTCTACTCAAACTCCTACTGCACTCTTTCCTACCTCTTTCCTCTTTTTTATAATCTTAGTTCACAAAAAGGAATGAGGAAATGCTGACGAACTTACATTAGTTGTCATTTTGCAGGGGGGACGACATTTGACCAACACAGACAGCTTTCTGCTGTCAAACATCTTCTAATTAGGTAACTTACTCTGGACTGCAACCTTATTCAAATTTCATTAAACAGACTTTTAGAAAAAGTCTCAATCTAAAATAGCTTTCCCAACTCTGGACTAGTTTTTGCAACTCTTTTCTGATTGTTTTCCAATTTGTCAATATCTATTTTAAAGCATCAGCAGAAATAGGAATGACGAGGGAAAGGTTCATTAGTGCTTCAGATAGTAATCTAAGCTTCTTCCTCTTTCTATTTTTCCCAATTTACAGTATAAATATGTAGTGAATAGCATAAGTTTACAGTGTGGCTGCAGCTGTTACTATAGAACAATAGTAACAATAAAAAAACAAGGAAACCCTTTGTATCTTTTGTGATAAAATCCTCAGAGACTTCCTGAAATGTATGTGAAAAGGCTTTAGCTTTATGTCTTAATACAGTTATGTATGGATCATCCGGCTCATAAATCCAAACCAAGTTTCTCGGCAATGCCCAGCACACAGGTGACACAGGGGGGTTGTAGAAGCAACCCAGCTTTGTATTGCATTGAGGCAGAGACGACCCACGGGGAGCTGTGTCGATGGCTCAGCCCTGAGTTGTCTGATGAGTCAGTGCTGCATGATACAAAGAACCAAAACTTGATTTGAGCCTTGAAATCCCTCAACAAAGAATATGCCCTGAGTCTCAATTCAACCATTGTCATGTTGCCTGAGATAAGGTATTCAGGCACAATCGATAAGGGGAAACTCCCTGTCACACCCTTAAAGACCCTCCTTAGGCATGGTACCTACACAGTCAGGTACATCAGGGGATAAAAGCCCTACGATTTGGGTTGGAAATGGGGAGTTGCTTCTCCAACTACACAGCTGGTCTGTGAGGAGATTCTTTTCCCCCTTGGTCGGGATGCTGGCCAAGGTAACTTCCCTGGGATTGAGAGCCCTTACCTGAGGGGGTAAGTGATTTCTTTTTTTTTTTTTCTCTTTTTAGCATGCTTTAAGTCTAGTGGCTTGTGTGTTCTCTCGCTCTTGTGTGTGTAATAGTGTATTCTGTGAGTCTGCTGTGCTGTAATGGTGTATTGTGTATTTTGGTTTTAAATTGCAATAGCGCATTCCTCCATTGTATCTATAAGAACCTGCAATAGTGGCGTATTGAATCTGCAAGTGCAGTTCAAGTAAATTGTTATCTTGGACCTTACAGCTAAACCTGTAAGTGGAGTCCAAATACAGCTTTTGCTTGGACCTTGTAGTCGCACTGAATCTGCAAGTGCAGTTCGATTAAATTGTTATCTTGGACCTTACAGTTAAGCCTGTAAGCGCAGTCCGAATATATCGTTTGCTTGGACCTTGCAGTTGAGTCTCTTTTCGTCACAAGTTACAAGGAGACTATTCTTTTCTAGATGAAGTGACCACTCTGTACTTTAAAATAGGGAAGCCAATTTTATGATTTGGAACCTTTAAAAAAAACTTCTAACCTTACTTGTGTTAGTGGCAGGTGTCACTAAAATTCCATCAGGAGATCGGATACCCAGATCAGCTCTATCTCTGCCACTCTCTATCTCTATCTCTACCTTTCTGATTTGACTCATTGTCATAAAACTTAGAATTTATGTGTAATGCAAGATTCTTCTGTACAGAAGGTGGTCTAAGAACTAGGAGTCTTTCAGAATTCATTAGTGTATGAAGTTACACAATGTAGTTGGATTTTATTTTGTTTGGTTGGTTAGTTGGTTGGTTTTTACTGTTTCTTACTGGCTTCAAGAGATGTAGCATCAGTTCAGGTTTATTTTCTCAAAGTGTCCATGTGATGGATTGATAGTGCTGAAAAAGTCTGGAGCAGCAATGAGATGTAAATAGGAGGAATAACAGGTGCTCAGCACTGCTGAGGTGTTCAGCTGGTTCAGAAAGTGTGCTGGTAGCTCCAGACTCTAACAGCTGAGAAAAGCAGAGGAGGAGACTGAAGTATCCAGTTAAAATGTGTGGGAAAATTTTATTTTCTATGTTGTATTGTGTATCATTTATGAGCTCTTGAACTAGTTGGGGAGGAAATATTTTAGTAGCAAGACTGGTGAGCAGTGGGTTTTATGTAAGGAAATCGTATGTTATCTTATCTTTACCTTAAATTGTCAGAATAATTCTAGCTCTCTTTGTAGACAGTTGCAGTATAGTGGAATAAAAAATACTGTACAAAATCAGTACTTAAATATTTTTAATTGAAATGGTTAAGACAACTAGACTGCAAAATATACATAATCAGTTGCTTTACTGGAATTAATTTTTTGGGAATGGACAGTTGTTGGTGAGACACTACCTTGGAACCCTTTTTCTTTCTGTGTTTTTAAAAATCTCAGCATATTTTAAGCAAGAATGTCAGATATATAATTTGCTGTCCAGTAGAAATGTAGCTAGTATCACCTTTACGAAAAATATCTAAACGCTTGTATAGATAGATAAGCACTTCTCATTAACATATCGATCAGCCAAATGTGCTGAGCCCCACATTTTCACATCTCATCGTAGCTGATCTTTCTACTGGAAGGTCATGAATATGCTTGGTCTTTTTATTTCCTCTTAGGACTTACTTTATTCCAGAATGTAAGAGGAAGATTAATTCCCTCTGATACCTCTACATATTCACAGAATTCACAGAATGTTAGGGATTGGATGGGACCTCAACGGATCATCTAGTCCAATCCCCCTGCCTGAGCAGGACCACCTAGATTTATAAACATTAATAAGGTCCCCCCTCAGTCTCCTCTTCTCCAAGCTAAAGAAACCCAGCTCCCTCAGCCTTTCCTCATACGGGAGATGCTCCACTCCCTTAATCATACTTGTACTGCCTTCAGCAGGCGGTCTCCAGATGGTGCCACAGAAGGGTGATGTGTCTGGTCACACAATGAGCAGCACGATGTCTCTGGGATGCAGATGCTGGTGGGGAGGCTTAAACATATATAGAGGAGGAGAACTTTATGAAGGCTGAGGACACTAACTTACCCAAATGAAAAATATACATCCATAGTAATTTTATGCATATTTTTCACCCTAACTGTGCTGTGGACTATATAAACAGAAATAAACTCACCTGCATTGATATGTGACATGCTCTAGGTCTGTAAACATCAGCTGTTTAGTAAGGGAGCATGAAATGAGTAACATTACAACTAATTGACAGAGGAAGGGGAATGCAGTTAGTCGAAATGTAGTTTGAAGCTGTTTTAATTTTCTTTTGGTTAAGTTAAAAAATGTCCTGTCTGTAGAAGCAAGCTCATAGCAGATCAAATGGTGATAGATTGCTTACATTACTGAAAACATTTCTATGGTTATCTTTAATCAGATTTTATCAGAAAAAGTCATATTGAATTCCTGCAGCTACCTTGTTTGTATTAGTTTGCCTGTACAATCTGATCCTGATGATTTTAGAACTTAGTAAGATAAACTTTCTTTCTTGAGATTTAGAAATACTCTTTTTTTTTTTTTCCAAATTCTAAATTAACTTCTTTATTTTCCCTCCCAGGAATCTTTTACATAAAGAGAACACTGATTTTCTTGGAGAACACTGAATTTAAAGTTCTGTTAGTTATTCGACTTCTTGTTTGTACTTTAGTTTTTCGTAAGCTTCGATAACTCTTTCGGCTGAGGTTAGGAGGTCTAGTAACGAGTTTCAGATAAATCATTAGTTATTAACCACTTGATTCTTTTTTTTACTCATTATCTCTTATTATACATTTAATGGAAAAAGTATCCTGTTTATCAAAAATCACTGATATTGCTTACCACAAGTGGAAGAACGTGTCAAGCTGATCATGCTGACTACAAAATCTTGACTGAATACTGATTTATATATTACTTCATAGTTTTACCCAAGTATCAGATATCTGAGAGGCTTTACTCACAAACAGATCATACAGCCTTCTCCTTGTCTCTGTTCTAAATGTCCTTGTCATACTTTTCATATGAAATTCCTGGGATGAATATAGTGTTAAAAATGAAACTGACTCTTGATGACTATTCTCACAATTTTTAATCAATGTTTCAGTGAGTATTCTGGGGGATCAAGCAGACAGTTCTAAAACCAATGAAGGCCATGCATATCAGAAAAGGGCTTTTCAATCACAGTACTCTTCGGAGAGTCAGTGTAGACAGTGGAGTAGTTGCCTGGTGTATTCATGGTGACCTCTGACACTTAGTAGACAGCTACAGTATTTAAGATCAGCTGCTGTTATTTCTGGACGTTCTTGGTTATAAGCTAAAGTCGTGATGACTATAGCTGAAGATCATGAGTGTCTGAAACACAATTGTATGTATCTAAAATGGTGGGGACAGCTTTCTACCCTGAGGCAGATGACTATAGCTATAACTGGAATGAAAAGTAATAAAGGCTTAGAACGAATCCCGAGTTTGAAGTTCTACTTTGTGTGATATTGGGGGTAAAAAAAAAAAATAAAAGAAGAGAAAAAAAGACATTATTTTTCTTTCTGCCTGCCTGTCTTCATATTTCATCTTCAATCAGACGTTAAACAGCAAGGCTTGGGGTGGGGATGGGCTGGGATATGCTGTCCCTCAAATTTAATGTAAACAGACATCTGGATGATTTTCATGTGCATTTCTGTTGGCTTAGTACTTTCCTTTATAGAGGATTTTGAAAATGAAAGACAAAAGAATCAAGCTATGGATTCAGTTTTCAATGATTATTCACCTTTACTTTTTACCTCTAAAACAAGTTTAACCAGTTGGCTGTTACTAGTAGTAATGGTGAATTCTGGTTGTGTGTTTCAGCGTGGATAAGGAAGAGATGATCTTTGAGTGCAGTGCTGTACCCTATGCATCTCATTTCATCTGAGTCTGAAAGAGAGTGCTTCAGGGAAATGGATGCCCAGATAACACAGCAGGCTTTCTATAAACTTCTCTATTTGTTATTATTCTGAAAATGAATCTACGTCATGAGAAGTTAACTAGTAGCATCAATAGTGTGATGGCTTCTTTAGAGTTGTTTGTCAGTGCATGGATGTTTAATAATCAATTTCTTCCTTTGAATCATGCACATTTTCTTAGATAAAGGTCCTGGCTGTGGTGAGAGGCAGAGGCAGAATGCTTGCAAGTATTCGGGCTGCCTTCAAACTCATTTTGCCAGTATGCTAAAACTCCCATGTAATCTGCAAATTTATAGTTCCTTTCCATGGAAACAAGCATATGGGTGAGGGACTAGTGTTTGTTAACCTTACCCTGATATGGAGTTGGTATATGGCTAGAGCAAACTGCAGAGAACCTGAGAACATGCTTGAGGCTGATAATGCAGATGAGGCTCCAATAGTACAGATGTAGCCTAATGTGATCCCACAAAGGATACCATGGAAGATAAATAAAATTACTTTTGGTGTTTACTACCCATGATATCTCCTAAAATGCTTTGTGGAGATCATAGAATCATAGAATGGTTTGGGTTGGAAGGGTCCTCAAAGATCATCTAGTTCCAACCCCCCTGCCATGGGCAGGGAAATCCTCCACTACACCAGGTTGCCCAAAGCCTCATCCAACCTGGCCTTTAACACTCCCAGGGATGAGGCATCTACAACTTCTCTGGGCAACCTGTTCCACTGCCTCACCACCCTCACAGTGGAAAAATTTCTTCCTTATATCTAATCTAAATCTACCCTCTTTCAGTTTAAAGCCATTGCCCCTTGTCCTATCACTACATGCCCGTGTAAAATGTCCGTCCCCAGCTTTCCTGTAGGCCCCCTTTAAGTACTAGAATGCTGCAATAAAACTATCCCAGAGCCATCTCTTCTCTAGGCTGAACAGCCCCAACTCTCTCAGCCTGTCCTCACAGGAGAGGTGCTCCAGCCCTCGGATCATCTTCGTGGCCCTCCTCTGGACCCAGCAGCTCCATGTCCTTCTTGTGTTGGGGACTCCAGAGCTGAACACAGTATTCTAGGTGGGGTCTCATGAGAGCTGAGTAGAGGGGCAGAATCACCTCTCTTGACCTGCTGGCCACGCTTCTTTGGATGCAGCCCAGGATACGGTTGGCTTTCTGGGCTGCCAGTGCACATTGCCGGCTCATGTTGAGTTTCTCATCCACCAGCACTGCCAAGTCCTTTTCCTCAGGGCTGCTCTCAATCCATTCTCCGCCCAGCCTGTACTTGTGCTTGGGATAGCCCCGACCCACGTGCAGGACCTTGCACTTGGCCTTGTTGAACTTCACTAGGTTCTCACAGGCCCACCTCTCCAGCCTGTCAAGGTCCCTCTGGATGGCATCCCTTCCCTCTAGCGTGTCCACAACACCACACAACATGGTGTCATCTGCAAACTTGCTGAGGGTGCACTCGATCCCACTGTCCATGTTGCCAACAAAGATGTTAAATAGCACTGGCCCCAGTACTGATCCCTGAGGAACACCACTCGTCACTGACCTCCACTTGGACATTGAACCATTGACCACAACTCTTTGAGAGCGACCATCCAGCCAGTTCCTTATCCACCGAGTGGTCCATCCATCAAAACCACGTCTTTCCAGTTTAGAGATAAGGATGTCGTGTGGGACAGTATCAAATGCTTTGGATAAGTCCAGGTAGACAATGTCAGTTGCTCTTCTCCTATCCATCAATGCTGTAACCTCATTGTAGAAGGCCACTAAATTAGTCAGGCAGGATTAGTCAGGCAGGAGCAAAAGTTCTTGAAGGAAAATGGTGATTTCTTAGAGAACTAAGAAATTAAAACAATCTGAACCTACAAAGAATGGTATCTCTTTGAGCCTTCAAGGGTAACCACCTACGTATATGAAATTGTTTCAGGGCAGTATTTTTCTATTACTGATTTTTTCCCAGGACTTATCACAACTGTTATCGTATGTTCACATGGCTGTCAGGAAGAGAATACTTTGATGCCGTGTTCTCAATAGTCAAAGCACTACTGTTAGGTTTTATGAGCTCTTTGACTTCTCCATTATCTAGAGTGATTCAGTATTATAATTTGGTATTGATATGATCCAACTAATTTCAAGGGCTTCTAGCTTCTTTAGAGTGAAGGACAAAGCTGGTTTTGCAAATGAACCAGAGAATGGCTTGGTGATCAATTTTCTTTTTATTTATGTGTGGATCAGGGAAAAGCTAGCAGACTATATCTCTGGAGAATTAACATTCTTTCCTTGGAGCACAGATTTCATTTTTGGAAGGCTACAATATTTTCTGTATGTATTAGGATATTTGTTCAATACTTAGGGACCTATAGTACACAAGAAGTCAGATTAACTAATCCATTGCTGTATTTTCTATGAAAGCTATGAAGAATTTTTGCCAGAACTCAATGTGCTGGGTTGCTTTTATATTCCAGGAATTTGATTTTATTGTTAATTTGTTTGTTGGGTGTTGTTGTTTGTTTGTTGTGGTTTTTTTGGTTCTCCTTTTGGTGGGGAGAAGTGTTACTGCAAATTAGAGACTTCAAACTGTAATTGTTTTCTACCACCAGATACATATGTGCAGATACTTCTGCTTAAATTCTGGGAAAAGATATCCATTTTTACATTTTCTATCTTTACAGAATTATACAATAGTCTTAACAGAATTATACAATCTTGGGTTTGTAAGTATGTTTTTGTCAACAGAGAACATAATGATCTGCCACGAGATGGAGTATTCACTCTGGATTTCACATATCCTCATATACCCTTCAGTAACTGGAGACATGGCTTATGTCTCTGAAATGCTAGAGTGAAAGTGACAAGACACAATTTAAATTACTACTTTCTATGCTCAAATAGTTAGGCAACATGGGAGACTAGGAACTGAAGTTAGCCAGAGGTGATATTGCTTTATATTGGAATTATTTGTTTATCTGTTCTATTCAATTTGTGGTTAGTTGTAAGCAAAAATGGGTAGCTGAAAATGTCTTTATTCATTTCTTATAGACTGTAGTGCAGCACAAAACACTTTCTTGGTAACAGCAATGATACAGCTGAGGCTCTAGCACAGCTCATGTTGTTAGCTTTGGTCACTCCATAGGCTCCATAGGAAATGTTAGCAGTAAGGGCAGCTCCTCAAACAGGATGATCTCAGGAAAATCCTGCCAAATTCCTCGCTTTCCTAGATTCATAAATTGTACTGTCACTGCAGAGGATGCCATGGCTTTTGGTCGATTCTTCCTTTGCAAAATCAATATGGTGGCTTTGCAAAGCATCTTCCTGAAGCCTGACATTGCCTGACTGTCTTGCTGGACGTATGTGCCAGTCTGTTGAGCTACATCCTGCAACACTGCTCTGGCTCCTCACCACTGTTAGTAGCAGAGAAAAACCACAAGACTCAGGTTCCACTAAGACAGACTTCATCTATCACAAGATATACTTCAACTAGGAGTTGGAGCAGATACAGAGAAGAGGCCATGGCCATGTGCAGAGCTGTCTGGGACTCCACCGGTTATAGCTGAAGCTCCCTACATCTGTAGATCCTTGGCTCTTCAAAGCTTTTCTCTTCTCCTTTGCTGCTCCTAGCCTCTGAGAGCAAAAGAGTAGCTCAGAAGCCACACAGCAGAAACAGGAATTCATGATTTCTTTTCAGCCAGTCGTTTCTATATGAGAAGAAAGTGCACAGGTCACAAAAAATACATGATATGATTGACATTCATTTGCAATTGTTTAGCTGGTAACTCAGTCCATTTCAATGTGTGTCCTGACATGAATTACCTGAGGTTTTTCTAAATGGACTACTAGGTATATACTGCCAAAAATTCAGCACCTCCCTTTCTCACCAAAGTCATGTGCTATAGTTTTGCAGTGCGATGGTTGGAGGCTCTCCTGTTTGCTGTGTATTATTCTTGGTAGGAATAGGGGGCTTACAGCGAGACCTGTTGCTTGTCCATGTTCCCATCCACCACCATTGATTGAATATTAATGAGTGTTGCTAGGAATCACTCACGTTCACAAGGCTTTTTCTGCCACAAATAGTAGAAAATCTTCCTAGGCGAAGTTCAACCTTGTATGTTTGTTCTGGTGAGATTTGTATAATCCTGCTCCAAAGGCAAATGCAAAGCTACATTTTAAAACGGTCGTTTCTCTAAGAGTGCATTGACTGAAGTGGATAAAGTAATGGTAAAGGGAATCACAGGGGAAAAAATCTCCCTGGTATGGCATGCTATTAGTCCCATTTGGATCAGCTCTTCATTATGCAAATAGAGTTTTCATTCACTTGTGTTATTTCACATGGACTTACAACATTTATTTCCATTACACGTACAGGGGTTGTTTGGTTTTGGTTTTGATTTTATAGTATGTATTTGCCTTTGCTGCTACTCTTTTTTGTTGCTGGCAAACCACTGTACTGAAGGCTGCAGTAGTGTGAACTATTCGATGATTTATAGATTACAGAATCTTTCATGATTTTTGATATGGAAGACACAGAAATTCTATACATTAATCATTCAGCTTTGTTAGATATGTTCTCCATAAAAATTCATAAACACTTCAGGTTTGTGGCCCAAATACCTGAGGTGTCTCACAGGTTATAATACCTACCATTTTATAAAATTCAGTAGTGATTTCTAGGTGGCCTCTCTGTAAGAAATAAAGAGTTCAATATTATCATGTAAAGATGGAAGCAGCTGCTGTGGTTGTTTTATTTTCTTAGTTTTTTTCAGCAGCAGAGATCCAAATCTTTTAAAGTATTAGAAGATCTGTGAGTTTAACACTGTATTACTCAGAGCTTTCCACTCCATGTAATTTCAATTTTTAAAGTGCTGAGTGAGACTTAGTGCAACAATTAAAAAGACATCATTTGTAATTATGAAGTTGATAAAACTAGCACAATAATATCAGCTTCATAAAACTTGTCTGTTCCTTTAAAACGTTTTTCGTGTCATCACATCTTCCTGTTTTCCATGCTCCAGTGTTTTCTAGAATCTAAAGACAAAAAAGTCAGATAGTTCCACCTCTGTAGCATAGTCATGTTGCTTGCCCATCATTCTTTTTCCTCTTTGAATAATAACTTGATGCAGAAGTTAACAGTTTCCTTTGGCTGTGATTGTGCACCACATAATTTCTGCCTTTATTTCCCATCTAGATAGTCACAACCTGAGCCCTGAATCTTTTTTTTTTCTTTTTTCTGATGTCTAGAAGAAACCATGGACGCTGATAAAAAATGGTTTCAACTTTGTGCTGCAGTATTAGATGGTGTTAGGATTTGATGCTTTCAGCTGCACAAGTACCTTTTCAAGGAACTGGGCAAAGTTTGCATGGCTCTCAAAGCTTTAAGGCACCTGGGACTTCTATTAGTTTTGATCAAAGCTAGCTACTCATTAGTTTTTCAGTTTTTAATAATTGCATTTGATAATTGTGCTTTTGAAAGCTATATTCAGGCTGTCATATATATATCTGATAGACTCTGGTTTTGTCTTCCTTTGTCGTCCTAGGAGAAATGTTTCCTAGAAGTAGCCTGTGGTACTTACAAAGTAGTAGAAAGTAAAATTTCTTTTTTTTGTACTGAAAATTGCTAGTTAATTTGAGGCAGAGCACCAGCAATAGAGCTCTGTAATTGCTGCAGAAGAAGCTCTGCATCCTTCAGTTCTCCAAATGGCATATATGGTTTTTTTCTACTCTGTGTGTGATTGCTTCACACCTGAAGGAAGGATGATATTGATAAAAATCATAGAATCTTAGAATCATGGAATGGTTAGGGTTGGAAAGGACCTCAAAGATCATCTAGTTCCAAGCCCCCTGCCATGGGCAGGGACACCCTCCACTACACCAGGTTGCCCAAAGCCTCATCTAACCTGGCCTTTAACACTTCCAGGGATGGGGCATCTACAACTTCTCTGGGCAACCTGTTCCAGTGCCTCACCACCCTCACAGTGAAAAATTTCTTCCTTATATCTTATCTAAATCTGCCGTCTTTCAGTTTAACGCTATTGCCCCTTGTCCTGTCACCACATGCCCTTGTAAAAAGTCCCTCTCCAGCTTTCCTGTAGGCCCCCTTTAAGTGAAATATGTAAAAATGCTTATTTTTAAAGAATTTTCATCTATAATATATAAAATGTCTATATATAATAGTCCCAAATTATAGATAAGCTGCTATATTATTATGTTACATATTATATTCAATATCATATATATTATAATTCATCATATAGAGATATATGTAATTGTTTAGAGTAAATTGCTGGACAACAGTAAAGAATAGTGAATATTCTGTGATTGGAAAAAGCAAGAATAGACCCCAATCTGCTCTAAAGCTGTGTGTAAAACCCTATCTCTATGAGCACTAAGACTTTCTGTACTATAATCAGTCAATTATGTCTGAGTGCTCTCCCTCAGGCAGAACAACTGCATCCTTAGTCATGGTGTCTAAGGTAACATGCCGTTCTTCTGATATATAACCACAAAATAAATGTATCCATTTCATCAGTGCAATCACAAATTTCACCAACAGGTCTGCCTTCCACCCCTGGCAGTTTGAGAATTCCCCTGTCGTGACAAGCGGTCTTTCTCTGGATGAATCCTGGGAGTATAAGTATTTAGAGCTGGTGGGACAGGGAAACTTGATAACAAATTGTTTCATAGAAGACCCCTACAAAGTGGATTTCCCACATCTGATGTACTGAATCAATTTCTGGTTCAGATCTATGTTGAAGACAAGATACTTGCTTGACTTTTAAGAGTGAATACTGGTCGAGGTTGCACACATCAATGGTACCTGCAACTCCTCTACTAGATTACACACATCTTCTGATGTAGATCAAGAAAACTCCAGCAGCTGGGTAGCAAATAAAACATTTAAGATATTACAAGAAAAATTCTTTCAAATATCTTTAATTGGACCTATGATGACTGCAGGTATATGACTATGGTGGATTAATGCTAAAACCAGGACAATGACTTAAGCACTGATTTGACTGCCAGTTCTGGAAATGTCCTAAAATTTAAAACCCTAATTTAGAAGAAGGCATGTTTTATGAAAAGACCAAGATAAGCGTGTATTTGAAGTGAGGAATGTATTTTCTTCCTTCATAAAACTTGTATGTCTGTTACTAGGATTAAAATCTGTAGTTTTCAGTGAGAGCTGAATGAAGAATTGTTGTTTTTCCTCTAAGAGAATGTGTTTTGAGAACTGAAAACTTTGATGGCATTCAGTGTATTTTATAAAAAGAAAACTGATTTAAGTGAATACATTAATGGTGTGTAAAAAGTAGAAGCTGACTCTTTTTTTTTTAAAAAAAATCCATTATGCAGTAATGGTAATAGGACCTTTTAACTATCATATTAACTTTTAGTATATATTTAATGAGCTTCTTTAAAATTTGTAAATGAATACTCATTAATGTGAAGTACAAATTGGTGAACTCCAGAAGCTTTAAGCTTTTGATGAAGAGCTTCAGAGTTTGATTCTATTCTGAAATGTCTGCAGCATCCCTACCTGTGTTCAACTAGTAAAAGCAAATTTAATGAAAAGAAGCTTGACTATATGACTTGCAAAAGGAACAAAAGTATTTGGAAATGTGATCTTCCCATCCAGAACTAGTGAGAATTATGTCTCCTGCAACACCTGCTCTGTTCGCAACCCACAGGGGAAAGAACGATCATAAAATGCACACGTAGGGCTGCACTGTGCACTGATACATGGTGCACATGATGTGCCAGCAATCTTCTTCTACAGCTTCTGTTGAAAAATCTATATAGTAACTACAAGCCTATAAAACAAAGCAATTGGACTGATCATGTAACCAGCATGTAGTTAGAAATGAGCACAGTTGCTTCTGTCTGTAAATACAGCTACAAAAAATAGGAGAAACATGCAGCTACAGTATGCTGGTTTGTTTCAGTTGAAATTTTGGGAACACCACCATTTAGCACCAGATGTATTTGGAGTCCACTAAGTCTAGACACTATTGTCATTTCTGCAGTGGAAAGGGATTTTCAAGCAAAGAATTAGAAACAATGCACTAAGTCAAGTGGAAATTTTATTATAACTCTGCATGCTTCCGAATGCTGATATCTTCTTATTCAAAGGATTACTATTCCCAAATCTTTTTGTGTCAGGGTGATAGAGGGCTACTTGATTGGTTGCTTAGAGGCTAATCTTGGGAACTGTAAATAAGGGCTTGTTAAGAACAGAACAAATCTATGTTCGAGCCTATGAAAAACAACCTAGGAAAATGCTCATTCTCATTTCAGTGTCTCTGTCTGCTTTGTACATTACTTTCTTTCTTTATTAACCTGTCTCAAACAAAGGTTTTATTTAGATAAGCAGCAAATACCTGTCAAGAAGTGATCAAGAACATTTTCCTTTTTATTCAGTCAGTTCTTCCATACATACGGGAAAAAAAAAAAAAAATCTGTACTCCACATTCTATGCTGCTCTGCTGATAAATTTGCTGGAAATTCTGTAGCTTACTTGGATTTTTTCTGCCAGTAGAGCCATGATGAAAGCCCTTTTTCATACACTGTGTCTTTGACAGCCCTGACAGTTGTTGCAAATTTCAGAATTTTTCAGCCATCAAGGACAAGTATTGAACTTTGATGAAAAACTGTGGTTTCATGTGTCTCTGTGGTATTTACTCTTGTACAGATGAGTTCTTAATGCTATATGCTATAAACACTTTTAAAATGTGGAGTTTTTTAAACAACAATCCCAACCCACTATACAAAATAAATAATAATAAAAAAAAACAGACAAAAGTTTCTCCCCCCCAAAAAAAATAAAATCTTCAAAACAAGTTGATCATTTGTATTCTGTAAAGAAGACAGTTGATGTGTTAATAGAACTGGAAGTCCTACTGGAAGCACTATGCTGGAGAAACACCAGCCTGAAGGTAAATGCACTTCCAGGCTCATTTAACTTAGCATGACTGCATGCTATGAAAAACGAAGGTGTCATCATCTCCTACAACAGCTTTACTTTCATTTTGGTGATGCAAACAGAAAGCATCATGGAACTGCTACTATCAGTAGAGATGAGCACATGTAGTTTAATTTGTACAGCCTTTACTAGTGGGACTGATGTGGAGAAAACTGCACAGAGAAATTTGTGTTATTGGCAACTGAATGCTTTTCATTTCTTTTTGGTTAAAAGGTCCTCAAACATGTAACAAAATAAAGAAAATACAAGCAAGATTGGATCCCCCCCCGCCAACACTTGTAGTGTTCCTTCTCAAATCTACAGTCAACCCTTGGATTTTTTGTCACCTTACAGTTAAATCAACAAACACTTTATCTCCATTATCCCCTTGGTAACTGGATAAAACTAGATAGAACATGATCTTCAGAGAAGCAGTGTATTTAATTTTCTTTGTTATCTCTCCTCTGTAAGTCTCCATTTTCCCAGTATTGTATTTGCTACTTTTTAGCCTGGGAGCTGTTTTTTTGTTTGTTTGTTTGTTTTTTGTAATTTGTATCTTTGATCCTTGGTTGCTGACTACCTTACCCTTAGTTTCATTATTTGGTGAGTAGTTCATCTAAATTCACACCCTTCCCTTTATTAAGCAGATACAAAGTATACAAGTTGCTTTTCCACGGCAATTTTGCTTGACACAGCATATTTTGCTGTGTCAGGCACATCTCCACTAATGAGAAATTACAGTAGAAGTGTATTCAGTTTGAGCATGTTGGCTTCAAGAGTCATTTGAAGAGTTGTTTCTTCCAATATCAATTTAACAGAGTTTGAACCTCTGTTACTCCAAGAGAGATTAACTCAAAATTTCCGACTTTTTCTGGTCGTTTGTATGAAGACATAAACCAGCTGAGGTTTACTCTGAGCTAGGCTCGGCATAACTAACTGTGAATTAATGAAGTTATATCTGCAAAAAATCTCCACCTGACAGCTGCAGAGTGGAGACAGTGCACTGTCTAGAGAAGATAGCTATTAAGATGTACCTAAGATTGGAGATTTCAGTAACTGTTACAGAATGAAAGTTTCATTGAACAACAAGATAACCTAGCAAAGGACATTAAAATTGTCTAGGTGTGCAGCTTGATACGATAGAAAGATAATTGGACTCACTAGTACTTGAATAAAGATCCACAATAGACTTCATTCAGAAAGATCATAATTAATTACTACAGAAATCTCAGTGCATTCCTTTTTTCTTATGATATACTGTGGTGGTGCAGCGTCCAGGCCACTCTCAGATCTCAGGATAAGCCTCATTGTGCTGTTATCTTGGATATAAGTGCAGTGACTTGGGCATCAGGCACTCTTTGGCCACACATGGATCATCTACTCCCTGAATGATACATCAGGATAAGCCTTGGATGCTTTGGGAAAACTCCTGTTGTGCTGTTATGGGAGTGCTGTTGGAAGTGCAGTAGCCTGGAGCTGGGGTGGCCAGGCAACCCCTGGCCACACCTGGGCCATCTGCTATCTGAATCATCTACCAGAACGACTCAGTACGAATTATAGCCAGAATGGAGAGTGCTGACCAAAGCCAATCATCTCAAGATCCTGTAAATAGCAATGCAAAAGTGAGACCTTTTGGACCTCTCCACGACTGTAGCGAGCTGTGTGACCCAGTATCTCCCCCTGAGCTGGGATGCCTCTTAGGGTAGATTTTACGAGGTTTCAAAGATCATCTATTGACAATTTCATGAGGACTCAAAGGCCTGACTTCATGAAGTTCACCAACCATCCATTGACAAATGCCAGCATATAAAAATGAATAATTCATGAAACTCATGCAAAGGGAAATTTTAATCATAGGTTAACCTCTGAGTGTGTGCAACTTGATTCAGAATGGTTTGTCTATTTGTGTGACTTGATTCAAACTTCATCTGTGTATGCAACCCTCCTGGAATTTTTGGGTGACCCTTGCCATTCTCTAATTAAGTCACTATTTTCATTGTAATGAATTCCACTGAATCACTCTGTTAAATTGGCTGATGATTAAGTGCTGTTAATAATTATACAACCTAATCTTATGATCTATCTCAAAAATATTAATAAATCCTATACTGCTGCTAATCGAAAGCTGTGCAACAAAATAGTATTTGTGATATATACTGATCAAAGTACTGATGCCAAATACTGGAATCACTCCCATTAATGAACCTGTGCTTACAGGGGAACTAGAGAAATCGTTCGAAGTATTAATGAAAAAAGATTTGAGGAAATCTTAATATGGTGTGATAATCAAGTGCATAGGAAAAATACTCCTGCGAGTCTGAACTCTTCCGGCGGAAGAAACTACAATTTGTGCTTTATGTATTAATATAAGATGTTCTGGGACCTTCACAGTAAACTATGTAAAGAAGGCATCAAATGCAGCCTCAACAGTTTCCTTGAATTTTCCCTGTTTCATTCTCAATTTGTTTGGCTTTCAGTTTGAGGTGGCTACCTTACTGCTGGGCAAAATGAGAATGAATCCCACTCCTCAATTTTTCCTGCTAAATGTTTTTCTCTTTGAGAAAAATAATACCCCTACCAATACGATACTTCAAAGTCAACTAGATGACCTAATATTCCAACTTTCCCTTGCCTTTTTTCTTATATTTTCCATTCTTTTTTTTTCTCCACTGTATTTGGATTTTCTATGCCTTTTCTTTTATCTCAGTCTATTTTGCTTTGATTTTTTTCTTTTTTTTTTTTAATTGTTTTTATTTTGCCTTTTTCTTTCCTTTCTCTTGTCCTTGTTCTGGCTGTTCTTGCCAGATGCATTTATAGTTTCCTCCTCTGTCTTTGATGGACTCTCTTAGGTCCACTGACTCTCTTAGGTCCACTGACTCTTAGGTTAAGTGTCACCAGGCTCATAGATATGGCCCAGTTCTGACTGCCACCTGAAACTGCCACTTAGTCCTTTCACGATGCAGAGCGCATGCCTCCATCTCTCAACTGAGGCTGATGGCTGTCATGATGAATTGTGTGGTTCAGTCATTAACATTTAAAAGACGTGCAGACTTCTCTTCTGGACTGTTAAATAATATTACTGAGCTTTCAGTTTCAACTTTACTGTTTCTTTTTTTTTTTCAGCATTGCAAGCTAGTTTACCTTCCCACTTTTGGTCTGTGTAACTATTTCAGCAGATAGTCTCCCCTGTCCAATTTTGAATGCTTTTTTTGACATGGAATGTGGCAGAGTCACTGAACTGCAGATATCTACATTCAGTGGCTCTTTGGCAGCTCTTTAGCTGGATTATTCCTAATCTCGAGTACAAGATTAGTGCTATAGAAGGGAAAAAAAAAATCCATCATCTGGTGCACCTGCTGGCCCCAAAACAGGAGCTGGTCTCAGCAGCACTTCCATTTTAGCATCGTTAGATGTCATGCAAAGAAACAGGTCCAGTAGTACTGCAAAAACATCTGCTGAAGTGAGGGGAGTCCAACAACTGAGTGCAAACTAGGAAACGCTAAGTTTAATTTTGTACAGATTGCTACAGATCACACAGCACTATGTAGCAGAAGGATGAAGGAATGCTGAGAAATTGCACTTCACAAGGAAAAATAACCTGGTACTTCTCGTTAACAAATAACTCCACGCAATTGCATCATAAAGTCTGACTGCCCTTCTTAACATTACTTTGTGTGTATTTGTATGTATGTAAATAAAATCAGTGTGAATCTACATTTGTGTCTCTGTAGTTATAAATCTTTTTATACGACATTCCACTATTTTAGTTACATCCTCAAGGGACAAAAAACAGGTGATTCAATTTCTGACTTGTTTGGCATACCTTTTTTAATCAGCTTTACCATTAGTACAAAAGGAATGATTTCTGTGGTTAAAGGAGCACAGCAGGGCGCTGTAGCAATATGTGGAATTTCTATTTATTATTTGTAACTCTGCATTTGTCAGTAGCCTTTCTCATAGAGAATTTTTTGCAGCATGTTATAACTGATGGCAGCATACACTCTATATTACCCTACCATGGCCTCATTCTAATTCGGGTCATATTTTGCTTAACTGCATTTTTCTCTCATTAATATTCTGAACTTTTAAGACCAGTAGTGGCATGAATAAGTCACTCCACTAATACCAGTATGTCGGAATTTATAAGAGCTTTGTTCAAACTACTCATAAATGCCAATAATGACATAGAGTCTCCCTGAATCTAGAAGCGCTTAGCTGGAGCTAATGTCTTTACTGAAATCCCCAAATCACCTGTGAAATCTCCTTAGCAATCATATTTAAACTATTATTTACAAAGAAACCTACAATGTCCTCGCTGTCTTAATGATCTCAAAAAGCCAAAGTCAACGCACACATGCATGAAACTCCAGATTATCTGAAACTCATTAATGTGAACAACTCAAACATAATGTGAACCTCCCACCACCCAGTTGTTCCACTAGCTGTCACTTCAATAACTTTTAGTAAATGTGCTTTAAAGTTTTCTTTTTTTTTTCTTTTATCAATATATTCATTTCATTGAATAAATTTACTCGTATATCTGCAGATAAAGCACTTCCATTAATTAACTGCTGACATAGACCCAAAAAGAGGTTTTATTGTGCCAGAATCTCCCTGGACATCAAGGTTTTGAATGAAGGGGCATTTATCCAAATGTATCTTTATGCTAGTTTAACAAAACAAATTTCTGTTAGCAATTTGCCTGAAGACATGTCTTTCTCTCAGTCTAGTTTGTTCATCTCTAATAATAATGATAAGGTAGACACAAATATTTAAAACCAAAGCTCCTCTACATGTATTATAAAGCTTCATATAGACAAGAGCTCTTTCTTACATGCATTGGAAGAACAGTGAAGCCACCTTATGAATATAATTCATATGAAACTATTTTGGTTCAATTGTTTTTCAAGGTACAAGAAGCCCTGACTCCTCTGAAAGCAGGCGTGAAAGTACTGAGCCTGGCATAGACTGCTGTCCTTGAGACATTCTGGTTTTCATAGTTTTTGATGCTCTAATTACACAGCAGGAGCTCAAAGTCTTTCTAATAATCCTGTATATATAATTTTTAATGGACTGCGGTGGTATAAGCTATTTTGCTTTCTGGATTAGTGCAGAAATTTTGCAGTGGAGTGTCTTAAAGGTGAAATTTGGGAATAACTGGAGAGATGTGAAAAAGAAAACAGCGAGAACATTGTACAGGGGAAATTAAGTTGATGTAGTAACAGATCTTAATCCAATGGGTATTTTTTAAAGTTTTAAAGTTTTATATTGGCCTTCCTTGCTGTATTGATCTACAATAGTCCCTCTTTTTTTGTGTGTGGGACTGGTTTCGATTCCAGTGTTTCCTTGTTTGGTATTAATTAAATGTACCAGAAAGCTTCTTATCTCTGGAAAGAAATCTTTTTCAGTAAGAAAAATAATTATTTCTGAGAACTGGAAAGAAAAAGGAAATTAGATGATAGAAAGTGGCAAGAAAATAAAAATCACTATGAAAGTGATGAATAGAAATTGTTTGGCTCTTTATCAGTTATGAATTAGTACTTTGCTCAAAGTCCACAGAGCTATGCCAATTATGCAACCACAAATTTAGCAGATCAGCAGGTCAAAATTAAATAGCTATTTAATGAAAACATAAATTACTTGGTAGCATCTTGTTCCAAAGACAGATTTTATTTCAAAAAAAAAAGAGGAGTTTGTTTATTTGAAACTATTGTATTACAAAGAAAAGTAGTATTTTTCTATGTAATAGGCCACATTATCTTAATTCAATTGTTTATTCATTCTTTATTTATCCCTGGTTTTTTTAATTAAATCAGTCTATAAGTTACATTTTCCCTCTGAAAAAACACCAGTTAGCTCATTGCTATAGAAACAGAAAAAAGGATGTGTTTGTCTTAACTAACAGAATAATTTAAAAATCAACTTAATTAAAGCAAACCAAAAGGATGATTTCACATTCATTTAAGGAATACACATACAAGTTAGCCTGACATGCGTCAACTCAACCAGGGTAATTGCTCATTCATGTAGTCTTCAGACATCACAAGTCACGAGTTAAGTCTACAAAGTCACAGTTAAACAAGATTAAAGTAGGTGGCACTACTTCCTTTTGCCATAGGTTTGGAGTGGACAGATTGCCACAGCCGAGTTTTTGACTAGTGACTTGTTAAACAATGTCAACTTGACTAGGAGTCTGAGTCTTTGGTAGTCTGAGACATAGTTTAAACTAAACTTAAATACTCTTTGTGTTCACTTGAAACTAAAATAAATTCCTTAGTAACATTTGTATTGCTTTAACCTAATGGGAGCTTAAATCAAATTGAAATTAAAGCTTTGTAAGAAGACCTAGTTTGGCCATGCAGAACAAGGGTAAGCTCAGACCTCTGATGTGTAATGCTCCCAGTTCTAGTGGCATACAATTTGAGGAGGAAATGCTGCACATAGTTGAGTCTTCAGAAGAGAGGACTGGACCCCTATGAACTTGATTTAGCAAACCAGTTCTTGAACTGGAGCCTCAATAGTGCAATTAAAAAACACCATTTGATTATCAAAAGAGGACTTGAAAATCACTGTGGAAGACAATAGGTCTTCCATTAACAATTGTTTTATCTGGTTACATGCAAATGTATTCTAAGTGTTTTGAGTGTCCCTGTAAGGACTGTGCTTTAATAAAGATTTTGAATACTATTTAATATATAGAGATATATTGGAAAAAAGAAAATACTTGCAGCTTTTCCTTTTTTAGCACCTACCTGTTAGTGTTGTAAGAAATGATCATCACTTGATTCCATGAAACAAAGAGGGATTTTCCTTTCAAAAGAACTGGAGTGATAAATACTTTTTGCTAGTTGAGATAAAAATAAACTTTGAGTCATGAAAGTGAGGCTAGCTCATACAGGAAGTTAACAATCACCCATTCAATCAGAGGCAGGTCTTTGCTAAGTAAAGAACAGTATGATATAAATGTTAAAAATCTTCTAACTCTTTACAAATGAGTGACCGTAGCTGATCATAACTTTAAAATGTTGTATTGGGTTTATGTGGAAAAGTTTTGGTAGCAGGAGGGCCTCAAGCATGGCTTCTGTGAGAAGACACCAGAAGCTTCTCCTATGCTGGACAGAGCCAGTTCCAGCTGGTTCCAAGATACACTTACCACTGGCCAAAGCTGAGGCTATTGGCAATGCTGGTAGCTCCTCTGTGATAAGGTATTTAAGAAAGGGTAAAAAAATCTGTGCAAAAGCAGCTGGGGAAGAGGAGTGAAAAAATGAGAGAAACAGTTCTGCAGACACCAAAGTCAGTAAAGAAGAAGGGGGAGGAGGCGCTTCAGGTGATGGAACAGAGATTCCCCTGCAGCCCATGGTGAAGACCATGATGATCCAGGTTGTTCCCCTGCAGCCCATAGAGGAAGAGAGTGGAGCAGCGATTCACACTGCAGCCCTTGGAGAGCCTTATGCTGTATCAGGTAGATGTACCCTGAAAGAAGTTGTGATCCCTTGGAGAGCCTGCACTAAAGCAGACTCCTGGCGGGAACTGTGGCCTTGTGGAGAGGAGCCCATGCAGGAGCAGCTTTCGTGGCAGGAGCTGGGACCCTGTGGGGGATCCACACTGGAGCAGTCTGCTCCTGAAGGACTGTACTCTATAGGAAAAACCCATGCTGGAGCAGTTCTTGAAGAACTGCAGCCCATGGGAAGGACCCATGTTGGAGAAGTTAATGAAGGACTGTATTCCATGGGAATGACTCCATGCTGGAGCAGGGAAAGACTGTGAGGATCAGAGACTGGAACTGTTGTTCCCCATCCCCTTGCATCTCTCAGGTGGAGAAGGTAGCAGAGTTGAGAGTGAAGCCAAGCCTGAGAAGAAAGGAGAGGTGAGGGGGAAGGCGTTTTTAGATTTGTTATTATTTCTCATTATCCTACTCTGATTAATTGGTAATAAATTAAATCAATTTCCCTAAGTTGAGTCTGTTTTGCCCTTGACAGTAATTGGTAAGTCATCTCCTTGTACTTATATTAACCTATGAGCTTTTTACCATATTTTCCTCCTCCTGTCCTGTTCAGGAGGCGTGATAGATCTGTTTGGTGGGCACCTGGTGGCTAGCCAAGGTCAACCTAGAATCATAGAATCATAGAATGATTAGGGTTGGAAGGGACTTCAAAGATCATCTAGTTCCAACACCCCTGCCATGGGCAGGGACATCCTCCACTACACCAGGTTGCCCAAAGCCTCATCCAACCTGGCCTTGAACACTCCCAGGGATGGGGCATCCACAACTTCTCTAGGCAACTTGTTCCAGTGCTTCACCACCCTCAAAGTGAAAAATTTTCCTTATATCTAATTGAAATCTCCCCTCTTTCAGTTTAAAGCCATTGCCCCTTGTCCTATCACTACATGCCCTTGTAAAAAGTCCCTCTCCAGCTTTCCTGTAGGCCCCTTTTAAGTACTGGAAGGCTGTAATAGGATCACCCCAAAGCTTTCAACTACTACAAACGTAATTGTAAGTTTGCTATCCACAAAGGTATTCAAACTCAGTTGTAACAGGACAAATATTCACATCAAACTTTATTAAAAAGGATCACTAGTGGGTTTTAAGTGAATTTGTTGTACCAGCTCAAAATTTACTAAGGTCTCAACATTGAACTAACGCTGAGCTACAGGAACTATAAGTAGAAGGAGCTTGCACATGCAGTAAGGAAGGTATTCAGAATGGCCATGGCCAGGGTGATGGTTCAGGTGTGCCTATATTTGCCTCACTGCATACTCTAAACAAACAGACATGCCTAGGAAAGTATATCTAAAACCATTTAATTTACCTCATTCTCATTTTCATTTTCATTGACTGACTCCATTTTTCATTATGTTTAATCAAACCAACATGAACTAGGTAATTTATTTTGTAATTAATATAGTCTTCTTTTTAATATTGATGAGCTTTCTATTTAGACAATTCAATCACTGATGCCTAAAAAAACCCTGCAATGACTGCAGAAAATAACAATTTTTCCTTCATAGACGTGCTTTTGCATAATTGCCTTTTAACTGTATTCATAGTTTTCTCTGACAGGATACAGGAACGTATCTGTAACAGTGGTCTAATTGATGTGGCACAACCTGTATTGCATTGTCTGACTCTTCAAAACAGTAGAAAAATATTTTCATTATTACCTTTTTTGTCTTTCTCTGAGCTGATGTAACTAGTCAGTAACTAAGATATGGGAAATGCCTCATAGCATTTGTAACTTCCGTTATGTAAAATTTTAGACTAAATAATCCATTTTGCACATAAAACCTATGAAATAATAAATATTCTTACTTGCACCCAGCCAAGTAACCTTGCAGTGTGATATTTAGTATTCTATACTCAAAATTTCTGAGTATATAGTAACCTGTTTCATCACCATCGTGACTGAGGATGGAGGAGTTCCCATTCTGATTCAGCCTCCAGATTTGTAACAGGTCTCATTTATGCCATCAGCAACTTGAAACCTTCAGTTGTTCCCAGCCACGGCTCATTATTATTGTCCACTATACTGATGCAGTTACTGAGTATCAACTATATTTAGTTTCCCAGCTCTCATACAAAATGAGGCAGAACATTAATAAAAGCTCTAGAGTATTCAGCAGGTGAGTTTCCAGTCAAAGAAAAAAAAAAAATCTATCCTTTTACATCATTGTAAGTGGCTCATAATTTGTGTCAAGAGAGAAGGAATAGGAGCACCAGGCAGCAATTTCCTTCCAGTGGTCCATGCAAAGGGAAGAAGCATGATTTGTTTAGCAGTCTAGTGAAAGGTGCTGGTGCCTCACTCACCATCCCCACCAAAGGCAACAAAACAGAAAAGGATTGTGGAGAGCTATAAAACATGAGACAGTGTTTTGAGACCTTTAGTATGATTTTATGCTTTGTAATTACTGGAATCAACTATCAATTATTAATAACTTTTTTTTTTTAACACTAGCAACATGTAACATGGTCTAGATAATGAAATGTATTCTTGTATTTCATCAAAGAATGAAGAAGGTTCACTTTGCTAAGAAACCACAATTTCAATCCTCCATTTTTTTTTCTTCTTCCTTCACTGTTTAACTTTACTGTTGAAGATGTCTACTAAGACAGCTTTGAAAATTCTTTGATTTAACTGTAAAGGGCAGTTTTGCAAGCATAAAGGTACAATATTTTTTCCACATCAGCTCTCCAAATCAATTTGCAAATAGGTGTGTTGTTTGTAGACTAATGTGATGCTCTAGCCATTCTGATTTAATTCTATAGTCCTGCAGCTTGGCGGTAGTTTTCAGTTGCAGTTTCTTCAGCATAATTTTTAATTAGAGAAGGAGTCCAGGAAGGGCTTTGCAAACTACTGCTGTCTTTTAAACTGTTGCTTGTCAAAGAAATGTAGCTAAAGAAACAAATTACATTTTAAAATAGATGGAGATCTGTGTTAGGTAAAAAACCAGATCATTTTAAAACAATATTCATTCTGCTTCAAACAGTAGGAACACATTTTTTAAAATTTTGAGAAAGTTAAAATTTTGTGAAAGTTAAAATTTTGCATTTTTCTGAAACGAATTAGAACTCTGGGAATCTCGAGTTCTGAATCTGAAATCCTACTGTTAAAAATAACAGCTTTAAGTCACTGCTCGGACAGACAGTGATGGAAAGGAACGGATGGTTTTTTCCTTGCTCATTTTGACAAGACATTTCTTCCTATTGACTTAAGTGCCATTTCCAGTGAAAAGTCGGGGTCCTGAGAGATCATATTTTTACAATGGAAAAATGTTCTCATTATAAATTGCTCTTTAGACATTATTCTTGGTTGTCACTTGGATTGAGGGACAGATTCTCTGTCCTTTTCTACTCTCAGCATTGGTGACAAGAAGAGGAAAGTCTCCAACTGTAACACACTTACTTATTATCTCTGAGAGCAACAGAGTTTCTGTGAGAACAGGCGCTTACATGGCCTTGGTGAAAAATCTGAGCTTGGCGGTGAGGAGCAGAGATGACATGGTCAGCTGGGAGGCAAACCTTAGTCTCCCACATGTACCTGCTCCAACGACTGGGTAATTAGAGAGGTAGAGTAGTTTTCCTGACTTCATCCCTGATTCCCTCTTTGTCATTCTTCACCATGCAACAGTTATAATGAAATAGGAACTTCAGCCTTTGGGGTGTCATAGCATTGTTTCTTCATCCAAGTTTTTTGAACTTGAGAGAGAGGATGACTTCTCTACTTCATGCACAGCAAAATTTTTTTAAGGAGATGTGTGTATGGGTTTGCTCCAGCATGGTATCAGTAATGCAGAAACAACAGTATTTGAGTTCTGCATTATTTCTGCATTCCTTAGGCTTTGTCAATAGATCGGCCTTTCATTGGCTGACCTTTTAGTTTCTCTCTTGTTTAGCATCATTAACCTTTGAGGAACGAGGTGGATGGGATAACAGGCAATCAAAACACAGAAAACCTGAGAAGGTCACTGTAATGTGGTGTGCAGCTAGACTTCACATGATAAAGAGGCATGCATTTTCTTTCCTTGCTGTCATGCTCTTCCATTCAATATCTTAAGGGAGGAAGCGCAACACATTATTTAATCCTGTGCTGGTCTCTCAGGAGCACTGCCTGTCTCCCGAGCACATAGGGCCTTACCTGTGAGCAGAACGTATCACTTGACATTCAGGTGCTCATCAGCTCTTTTCCCCTATCTTTGTACCAGTGGGAAGGTATTTTGGGCACACAATCCAGAAAAGGAACCATAGTTTGCTCTGACAGACTCTCCAGACAATGTTGGGATCCAGAGCTACGCGGTATTGCGCATAGCATTGGAAACCTATCTAGTCACTGCTTTTTTCTTACAGATTGAGGAATTATCAATTTATAGTTTGCAGCACATCCAAAAGGGTTCCTACAGGGATCAGGACCCTTTTGCAAAACTGGAAAAATCTTGTTGTCTCCAGTGGTCTGAGAAAATTCTTATTAGTAAGTTTTTATCATTTGGAAAATTCCAGGGGTTCAATTTAGTTTCATTTGGGTCAGATTACCTTCTTACCTCTTTGATTTCAGTGTGGGAAAACTGCCAAAGCATAGTGGAATCTAGGGACATTTTGATGAAATGTATTAAAAAAATTATTGAGGGAAGGATGAATTTGTGAGCAATGGCAGGTAAAAGGAAAATCATGAGCAATATAATAAGAAAAAAATGGGTGAGAGGAGAATAATGATTTAAGTAGGGCGTTTTTTTGGTTCTTGTGCTGCTCCTTTAGGAGCACTGCCCATGTCCTGAAGGGTGTGTTCTGGATAACACTGGGGCACATAGCTGGTATAATCAAAGTTCTCAAACGAAAGTCAGGCAAATTGGGTCAATCAGAAATAACTGGGCAGGAGGTGGGGAAGATGCAGAAGTTGCTGTGCTGTGACTCTGCATATATGGTTCATTTTAACACTTGTAGACAGAATTTTAAATTCTGCTCTGAATCAAAACCAAACCAACCCAACCAACGAACAAACCCTACAAACATATTCATCACTGATATTTATCACAACAGATCTTCTTTTCTAGAAGAGGAGAGAATGATTTTAAAAACGTAGCATTTGTGAAAAATGTTCGCTTGACAGTTAGAAATGGAGCTTGTCCAAGGGAAAGTTGTACCACTTTAGTTAAACTGGAACAATTAGTTCCTTCTTGTGGATACTCTAACCTCTGTTTCAAAGATCTTGCTTTTTAGAATTAAAAGTAAAACACATGTCAACAAAACTTTTTGTGCCAATTTAACCAATTTAGTATGAAATAAGACCTTTAATTATACTGGCAGAAGTTTCCTACTAAAGCAAGGGCAGACACTTTGCAAATGTCTATGCTGGTAGAAGACACTGGTGCCCTCTTTATTCGCTGCACTTTGCTGGGAGTTATCACCCCATAGCTCACCTAATAGAAGGGGCCATATGGACAGTTCCCCCTATAGACCAGGCAAAGACAGGTTCAAGCAGAATGGAGTTACTGGGAGGAGGCTGCATTTATGCTTCCCTCCACACACACACACAGAAGACAGCAACACTCATCCGACTGCCAGTAACAAGCAGCTGAGAATAGTAATGGCTCCATTGCACATCTATGTCTGGAAAGGATACCTGTCCTGGCCTTAGGCACCAAATAAATGAATGGAAAAGAGCCCTGGAATCCTGTACTATACAAAGTATACAGTTATGTTAGAAATTTGTGGCAGCTTGAACAAATGGATAGTCAATGTTATCACGTTTAACTCGCACAATTGAACCATCTAACGTTGTCCATTAATGCTTGTTCCTGAACTTGCTTTGTGAGCATCTACACAATACCTAATTTTAAGTACATGCAGGGCAGATGTAGTCCAGTGTCATTTAAGAAGTCTAGAAGCTAATTTGTTATACCTTAATATGAGTGATAAAGTGAACAATGATTAGGATTGCATTTTGCAGAACTGCCTTAATAATGAAAAGCAGGAGAATTCCACCTCATTACTGAAAACCTTTTTGTTTCATAAAGAAAAAAAAAAACAAAAAGTTTTGTTTGTTTAAAACAGACACCTAGAAATCCTAAGAGTTTCTTATTGCCATATGTAGGTCCTTACCTACAAAAGGGTAATTGGAATCTTGGATGAGAATCAACATCTTCCTGAAGTTTTAAAGTGTAGCAAAATATAATGAAAGCATATTTTCACATGCAGGGAATCGTGATTTTTTAAATACATTTGAAATGTCTTCTTTTTAGTAATAAAGATGAAAAAGCCCTAACAAAAAACAGAGTGGATCTTTTTGTGTGTGATTTTTATATTAAAAGAGAAAACATACGGTCATATGTACTGTTACTTATACAGGTCTTGTATAAAGCTTGCATTTTAAAAAACATAACGCTGTATAAATACAGGAAGCTGTACAATTTATCTGGTGAAAGCATATGTGTATGCTAGTTTGGAAAGATAAGCTGTGGAAGGACTGTTCAGCTATCTTGTGTGAGCATTTTCTCTGACATCAGCGGCACTTCTTCCAAGTATAAGATAAGCAGGATTTGGTGCTCTGAACATGGGCTCTGACTATTATATTGTACATTGCAGTATCTTGCATTTGCTCTTATAGAGAATTATATAGCAGGGTGAAAGTAGACTGTAGTGGTGTCAGTCCAGAGTCTGAGAATTATGTGGCATTACTTATACGCTTTGAGTTAAGCACACACTTTACGAGATCGAGGGTGGAAATTGTGAGTCTCAGGATGAGATAACAACATCATGACTGAAAACCTTCCTTTCCTTCTTTAACAAGAAATCCCTACAACTCTAATCAAGAAATGAAAAAACCTAAGAAATATCAGGAGCTGTTATTTCAAAACCAAGCATGTCTGAGCTTTATAGAGCCAGAGGTGTTTTTTATAGTGTGTGATTTAATACCACTGAGACTAAAACAGATTGTCAGGCAGAAGATGAAGCAAGCACGAGCTACTGAGCCCTGTTCTTGCTGCAGCTCTGTCATAACCGATGGCAGCTTATGTACTGGCACTGCTAAAATAAGCATGTGAATAAGGAGGTGACGCAAGAAAAATAAGCTATTTCTGCACCAGTAAATGTACAGTGACATAACTGCCTGGTAACAGAGCAAAGAAAATAGTGCTTTTTTCATTGGTTCATTTTCTAGTTTCTGTTTATGTGTATATGACATGTCTGAGAGTCCTAAATCCTAGAAAGTAACAAACCAGCTTCCTCCAAACTGAAGGAGGAGAAGTGAAAGAGAAACAAGAAAAGCTTGTTCTATCTACGTTTAGGCTTTGCCAAATGGAAAAGATTTGAGTAGCAAAGATAATACTTGTGTGTTACTTGCTTTATAGTTTCTCTCTTCCATTTGGATTTATCATCTAGTGATGTTATTTTGTGACTTCACTCGAAACACATTTGTGCTCCCCGTGTGACCATTCTGGACTTGAATAATTTGCTGATTTGAATCTCTCACAACCTAATCTGGAACTGCTGTGCCTGTGGCAGACCCAGCCAAAAGCGGCAGGGCTACAGCCATCTCTGTGACTGGCCCATGCTACAGACAAGATGGGATCCAGCCTCTTTAGCTCTTATGGTAAACTTATGCCTAGAATATTTAATGACACTCTGGCTTGTGTACTTGCAGAGCGCATACTATCCTGAAACATAAGCATTCTTGGAAACAATAAAACAATGTCAAGAAAGGCAAAGGCCATGTTTCTTGAGCTCAGCCAGATCTGTTAAAACACCCAGTTTGTGGGAGTCCATTGTATCCTGAGACTTGCAGCGCTTTTTCCCGTATGCCACAAAGGAATGTACATTCCACGTGCAAGGCGTGTTTCAAGCAGCTTTGTGAAGTTGTTCAACTTTTCATGCCTTTTGAGCTCTTTTTTCCTGGACTGTGGAGCAGTCCATGCTGGCAGAAGCATGCAAAAGACAAAGATTATGCCATCTTTTTTAAGATAAAGAGAGATGTGACTTTCATTTACTTACTGATGGAGATGAAGAGGTATTGATCTTCAAAACTGAAAAATATAAGAGAAAAAGAAAGAGAAAAGGTGTATATGCTGTAATTCAGCACTGTTTGAGGACACCTCGGACTTCCTCAAAAGATCCCTTCAAACTCAATGGTATGAGGAGGAGCAGAGGCAAGACGAACACATGGGACTTAAATCAGGCAGGTGAAAAAAGTAAAAAAATTACTTTGGTATTCTTTTGGAGGTAAAAACCCACCCAACTTGTAAAATATCTATGCAATATCTACCAGTAGCTTTCCTTCAATATCTACATCTTCCTTACTCATTTTCAAGGTATATTTGCACTACAGAAAGTGGCCTTTCTCCATTCCTCCATTCATCACAGACTTACAGCTCAATGCCTGCCTTTCAGGGTCAAACAACGTACTCACCATCCTCAAACACAGTACGGTACGTTACATCTGTCCTTTAGTCTTGTCTCTACTTCTCTTTGTAGCTACTTTGCTCCCACAGACATGTGAGACATCTGGTGAAATAGAGAAAATAGAGCATTTGGATGCTGGGTTGTTTCATATATGTTACTATCGCTTTCCTTAAAGTGTTCCTGAGTTAAATCTGTGCATCTTCTGCACAGCATGCTCAGATGATCTCATTTCAAGACTTATCTCTGAAAAATGACTTGGGCAAAGAGCTGGTTTTTTTGGTTGTGTGTTTTTTATTTTTTAATTAAAATAGTTGAAACAACAACATAAAAATAGATTATTTCAAAGCTTAGAAAGTCAGGTGAGCATATTCTCATTGTCCTAATTTTCTTTGTAGGGAGAGCATTACAATGATAACACTTTTAGATTTGAAAGCTTACACTAAGGGATAGAGACAGTCATTGGCAGACCCTTTCCTGTCTTGCTCAGACAGGAATACACACTATTTATTTTCACAGTAAAATAGGCAGAAATAATAAAAACATCATATTGAGAAATTGTTTTCCTTTTTAGAAGCTCAGGGCAAGATGCATATTTGACCAGCTGAGCTGATGCCTATCGTTATAAAGGTCTGTTCGTCCCACTTATCTCAAGGCCTCTAATTAAAGGGAGCAATTTTTCTTTGGCTCTTAAAAAATCACTGGGGAAAATATAAGGGGATCTTAACTGCCCTCTGAAGCAACCTACCTGTCCCGTAATTTCACATTGACTACCTTCCTTACTAGGATGTCTAAATTAGAATCCTCATGTGAGGTAAAGTGAACATCCCTGATGTAATTTAAATCAGATTTAGTGTGAATAAGGTAGTAAATGCTGCTAAATGAGATGATAATAGGAAGTTATACTGTGAACTATGGAGCTATTCAGAGTTACAAAACATTTCATATTTTGCTAGGCTACTCTAAAAAAAAAAAAGTATGGAAACTGGCTTACCTTGTGCTACTTTCTTCATAATCCAAACTCTTCACCTTAAAAAACTTATAGAAAGTTGTTTCAGATCTACTGATGGTACATCACTCAATGAGGGAGATGATTCAAATGCATTGGACATCTGTATATGATTCTCTACTTTCTGAGAGTACTCAAACTTTTGAGAACTGATTGATGATTGTGCTTCCTGATGGAAGGGCAGGGCAAACATGATTTTGTACAGCTTTCTGAAAATTTGGAGTATGGAAAAGAAAGTGGTAGGTCTTCAGAAATACTTTTTTCTTTCATCTTTTGATATTGTTAATGCGTATTTAATTCCTTTTAATTCCCGGGTCAGATGAATTTTAGATTTTTCTTTCATTTATAACCACAATTTTCCAGTCTATACTTTTCAGATGTTATCACTTTCAGCAGAAGACTGTTTTCACTGAGGTAGACAATGGCTGATAGCACATAGCTAAGGAACACTATAAGAACGTGTTTAGGAACAAAGCAAGGTTGAGGAGGTAGTTCCCAAATACACCGTTCCAGCTTCTAGCAACCTACAGCTCAGACATTAATCTAGATGTCATTATTTTGTATTTAGTAGTCCTTGAATTGATCTAGTCACTTCTGAAGTCAAGTAAACCTTTTGCATTCTCAGCATCTTGGGACAATGAGTTGCACAGTTTACCTCTGATTTATGTGGAAAAAATATTCTATTTTTTATTTTGAATTGCCATCTGCTACTTGCATTTGATGTTTTCTGCTTTTTGTATAATTATAAATGATGAATTGCTGTTCATTATTTCCCTTCAGTCATGTTTTTACAAAGTTTTATAGTATTTCCCAATAGACAATTCTTTTCCAGGCTTCAGAGTCCAAATCTGTTGAGTTGCCTTTTCAGTGTGAGCTATTTTATGCTTCTATTGCCTTTCTATGCAGCTATTCTAGTTCTGCTTCAGCCTTTTCTCAACAGAAGTGGAACATCAATTTAAGACGTACTGCGGATTTAACCTATGGTATAGGGATATTTTTTTGCCATGTTCAATAAAATTACTAATGTAATAGTTGCTTTTCTGAAAGTATCATATTTAACCTATTAAAAAACTCTAATATCTTTTCCATGAGGGATAATATCTAGTTCAGAATGCATCAGTGTTTACTCATCCAGTCAGTGTTGTTTTTCCAATGTGCATTAACTTATTTTTATCAGTAATTTACCTTCCAGTGCATTCTCAGTGACTTACCTCCAGCATGTCCTTCCTCACTCATTTGCTTCTGGCTTTTCTATTTACTATCCTGAACTTATAGTCATGATAACATGTAGTCATCTTACTTTTATTACCTTCTACAAATTTATGAAAACTTGCCATAGTTTACCATTTATGAGTATGCTGAAGAGTATCAGATTCCACTAAGATTCTTCTGGCATGCAAACGAGTCTCTAACCTTTTGAGCTTATTCTGCTTCCTATTTTGAATCTGAGAATCCACAACAAGGCTTGTCTCATGACACCTATATTCTAGCCCTCTGACAGGAACTTTGCTCAAAACCCCACAGAAAACCCCAAGTAAATGATATATTAACCGAATGACTCTAGTCTACAAATGCATTTTAATTTATTCTGGGAACTCCAATGGAACATGATGCCATGACCTCCTACTACAGAATCTACACTTGTTCTTCCTCAAGATTCCTTATTTGTTTACATGCCTGCTGATCCATTTTCTTATTGGGTCATGATTAACAGGGAGATCAAGACAGGATGTTGTGGTGGACATCTGCTACAGACTGCCTGAGCAGAAAGAAGAAATACATGAGGCCTTCTTCAGACAACCAGAAGAAACCTTGTATTTGTAGACTCTGGTCCTCATTGGACACTGTGACCATCCTCTGGTCAGAATCAATACAGATGTGGAGGTCAGAGGCAGCCTTGGCTGCAATGGTGGTGCAGTTCAGGATCCTGAGAGCAGAGTACAAGGCAAAAAGCAGGATCACAATTCTTAACCTCTGCAGAGCAGAACTATGGCCTGTTCAGGAATTTGCTTGGAAGAATCCCATGGGATATGACCTTGGAGAGGAGTCCAGGAGAGCTGACTGATTTTCAAGGATCACCTCCTCCAGGCTCAAGATCAACACATACCAATGTGCAGGAAGTCAGACAAAGGCAGCAGGAGCACTGCAAGGATGAACAAAATGCTCCTGACTAAAATCAGATATGAAAAGAAAGCATACAAGAGTTGGAAGCCGGGACAGCTGTCCTGGGGAGAGTGTAGAGATACTGTCGGAGCATGCAGGAACGGGATTAGGGAAGCCAAGACATATCTGATGTTGAACCTGGTGAGTGGCATGAAGCAAGAAGGACTTCTGCAGGTATATCATCTGCAGAAGGAAGACTAGGGAAAATGTGGGCTCACTGCAGAATGGGCCAGGGAACATGGCGACATAGGACATAGGAAAGGCTCACCTCTTTTACCTCTGTCTTCACTAGTGAGACCTTCAGGAATGCCATGTGCCTGAGACCAGTGGGAAAGCTCAGAGAAAGGAAGTTTTACCCTTGGTACAGAGGATGAGATTAGGAGATGTTTACACAAACTGGACATAGTCTAGTCCACGGGACCTGATGGGATGCAACATCAAGTGCTGAGGGAGCTGACTCATGTCATTATGAGGCCACTGTTGATCATCTTTGAAAGGTCATGGTGACTGAGGAAGTTTTCTCAGGACTGGAAGAAAGCACCGTCAGGAAGTTTGTTGATGTCACAAAATAGGGAGTGGTGGCTGATACATGTGAATGTTGTACTGCCATTGAAAGGGACTGTTACAGGCTGGAGAAAGGCATAAACAGGAAACTCATGAAGCTTGACAAATGGAAATGCCAAGTCCTGCACCTGGGGAGGAATAATCCCATGCACTACTACAGGCTGAGGCCAACCATCTGGAAAGCAGTTTTGCAGGGATGGCCCTAAGATTTTTTAGTTTTCAATTTTCCAGAACTTTTTCTGATATTAGAATTCTGCATTTTCATTTTCTGTATTTTTCTAAAGCCTCTTCTACTGACACTTTTATCAGACACAGATTCTTAAGTCCATTCCAACTAAAGAAAGTTTCAGTCATGAGAACTTTTCTAATATCATTACAGTAACTACAGGTATAAATAATTTGAAGATGTCCCTTTAAGAACGTCTTTTATACTTTCATTTTCTGGCCCCACAGGCTGTTCATCTCTGATTTTGGAATGCTTATTATATATTTATTATTAGCTCTTATGTCATTAGCTCTTATCTGTTCAATTAGGTATGGCAGTCCATAGATTGCTTTGTGTTTAAAAGTATACATCTGCTGTGCATCGTATTTATTCATACTTGGAAAAAAAAATTTTATCCAAAACTATGTTTTAGGGAATATGAAAAAGTTGTAGCTTTTTTTCCATCTCTTTCTCTAGAGTTCAGAATTTATAGATAATGACTTTGACACCATCAGGACCTTTTCAGGTAATAGATAACCAAAATGATGTGTATGCCTGGAGGAGACCGTATGGGGTCAAGAAGTTCAATTTCCAAAAAGCCTTTAGGGGATGAAGCTAAAGATTTTTAAGGACATTGCTAGACAGCAGTGCAGCAATATTGAATTTTAATGAATACAGCTGCATGTGTTGGATGGTCCCTGTCCTAGCTTATAGCTATGAATTATGGTCTAACTAATGTTTGCCTTATCTTCTTTAGGTCACCAGGACTTCTTTGTGCACACTATTATTTTTAGCAGGAGGTCAATGTCACTTCATCAGAGTTCTCATTCTTTGAAAAATACCTTTTCTTTTTATATGCATACATACATAGAATCATAGAATGGTTAGGGTTGGAAGGGACCTCAAAGATCATCTAGTTCCAACCCCCCTGCCATGGGCAGGGAAATCCTCCACTACACCAGGTTGCCCAAAGCCTCATCTAACCTGGCCTTGAACACTTCCAGGGATGGGGTATCCACAACTTCTCTGGACAACCTGTTCCAGTGCCTCACCACCCTCAATGTAAAAAATTTCTTCCTTAGATCTAATCTAAATCTGCCCTCTTTCAGTTTAAATCCATTGCACTTTGTCTTATCACTACACGCCCTTGTAAAAAGTCCCTCTCCAGCTATTGTGTAGGCCCCCTTTAAGTACTGGAAAGCTACTATAAGATCAGCCCGGAGCCTTCTCTTCTCCAGGCTGAACAGCCCCAACTCTCTCAGCCTGCCTTCATAGCAGAGGTGCTCCAGCCCTCGGATCATCTTTGTGGCCCTCCTCTGGACTCGTTCCAGTAGCTCCATGTCCTTCTTATGTTGGGGACTCCAGAGCTGAACACAGTATTCTAGGTGCGGTGTCACGAGAGCAGAGTAGAGGGGCAGAATCACCTCCCTCGACCTGCTGGCCACGCTTCTTTGGATGCAGCCAGGATACGGTTGGCTTTCTGGGCTGCCAGCGCACATTGCTGGCTCATGTTGAGCTTCTCATCCACCAGCACTCCCAAGTCCTTTTCCTCAGGGCTGCTCTTGATCCATTCTCCGCCCAGCCTGTACTTGTGCTTGGGATTGCCCCGACCCGCATGCAGGACCTTGCACTTGGCCTTGTTGAACTTCATGAGGTTCACACAGGCCCAATGTGTGGATACTGGCACAGTTTCCACATGTTCATGGATATGTTTGTTTGCATTAGTGAATTCATTTCTATTTAGATACTTACAGACTTTACTATTGGAACCGTTAGGCATACATCAAAACTGAGAACCCTCAATCAATATTTCACTAAGAAATTGAATTTTGAGATGTTTTAAAATGTATTTTCCCTTCAACGCAATGACCAAAGGAGGCAATAAACACAAAATCATGAAAGACATCACATTTTTAGTCAATATCGAACCAAAATAGAAAAAGTAACTGTGCCCACAAATGGAGTGCAAAATGACCTGTATGGAGAACTTTTAGGCACCTACAAATTATTTCTGTGAGTATTAAATAAAGATGCGGTCTACCAGAAGTGTATTTACAGACCAGATATATTAACAACATTAATGTTTCTTTGGATAGTGTTTGCCAGAATTTCATTTGTTCATAAACATTGGCGTATTTTTTTCATCAGTTCAAAGATGGGGATGTTAATTTCTGCGGGATTTTATCTGATTTAAAGGAGTATCTTTTGTTTAATTTATTTAGTTTCATGTGGAATACAGAAAATATATTATGTGAATTCGGATCGATTGCTTGTATTACTGCCCGTAAGATGAATCTGCCACTGCAAAATGGTTTTGATCTCCAAGACAAAGAAGTTTTTGTTCTCCAAGTAGCTCCATATGCTAGTCAAAATAAAGATCCGTGCAAAAATGAATGTTTGGAAAATAATGTGGAGTTATATAAGCTGCTGAACAACACCATATCTGCTTTAGAACTTCTACCTTTCTGTCCTATGATAAACGCAGAATCACTGCCAACTACTATCAATCTTTGCCATAGAAGAGTTTATGGATCAATATCCAGATGTAGCTCGATCTTTTCATCAGACAGCAAGAACTTCGTTGGGTATTTTGTCTCTGGGAAGTAGGCCAATTTCACATTGTGCTACATGGTTGATACAGAATTTTGACAAAAATAATGTTTTATATTAAAATCTAAAATCCAATTATTTTATTCTTAAGAATGAGAATGAGTCTTGAAGTAGGAAACTGTTGAGAGAATGGCTGTGTTGTCCTACTGCATTAGTATGTGGGAAACGAGTTCCATTGAACATGGCTTTTAAATGTACAGATCTTTACAGATTAGAGCCAATACACTGAATTCTAAAGGAAAAAGACCAGAGGTAGTCACAGAGATGAAGAACAACTGAAATATGTTCGTGACAACCTATCACACTAAGCAGAGTGTATTATGAAGGTTTTCTTCCACGTGACTTTGGGATAGTAACTGTATGGACCCAGCATTGATCTCTCTGTATACCAGTCTTAAGATCAGCACTGCTATCATTCAACATTCACTGCGACTCCAATATGGGTTAATTTGAATAGATATATGGATAACAGTCTTGTCTATAAACCAGTGAATGTTGTTAGAATCAAATAACCCAATAAAACCAGAAATGCTCCAACTGAGCAGAATCGAAAAGGGATATACAAAATTCCTAATCCACCTGGAATTAGTGAAAGGATCAAAATTAGCAGAGATAGTTTATAGCTTTATTGTTGACTGAAAATGATAGTGGTATATCTTTGGAGGATAAAGGCAGTGTATTTTCTGCTTGTCTGGCAAGCTATTCTCAGAACGGAATTTAATCTGTAATAAACTAGCTTTTTACTTCCTCCTCTTGAGTCAAGGTTGTGTTTGTCTTCACACAGAAACTGCTGTTTAAATGCATTATAAATACTTAAAAAAATCCAGACTGAATTTGGCCAATGGTTAGTCCTTTGTATAAAAAACAGTCTTATAATGAGGTCAGCTTTGGTCACAGTGATTTGTTAGAAGCAACCGACCATGTTCTAGTTCATCAAAACTTCATTATATTCCAGTTTCTAAAAGTGCCAAGAAAAAATAACTTGTAACCTAAGATGGCAAGGAAATAATGTATCCAAGCGGTTTATGTGCTTCTTAACACCTTGGTGAGGTGGTGATGTGCTGTGCTGCAACTTCCTTTTTATTACATCTGACAAGACACTAGATCAAACTTTTGCAACAGGAATAATCTGTAGCAAAGAATGTAGTCCTATTATCTTTATCAGAGGTGTTGAAAGCTGTCTTATAATCAAGAGCTTCTTCGGGTTTTTGTGGCTGTGCAGCGTCTACATCCTCATGGCTGTTCAGTTGTGGAAGGATAAAGAAAGAGAGAGTCTTGAAAAGAATTCATAATGTCATCTTTTGCAAGGTCTATATGACATAAGAGGACAATGTACACTCCACAGCATGTATTCCCCTGAATGTACTCAAGACCCTTCAGGATTTTGGCTGTGTTTTCTGCTGAGATTAGCCAGGAGACTTTCAGGCTTGCAGTTCTATCTTCATTTTATGTCTAAATTCTGCTTATGTCCCTCTTGGCATGTCAGTCCTCTTTTAGGTCTGGTCCTCAGGTGCTATAGCAATGATCACTAGGAGGGGAAAAACGCCTCAAAAGAGACAAGCTGTATTCCAGTGTGCAAACTATGTGATGCAGAAAACCCAAAATCTCCATGTGCCCTGCACCCTGAATTCTTTGAGTGTATTTATTATACCTGAGTCCTGCTTTTCTACTTCAAAGGAGGCTCTATAGTGATCATTAATGTTCTTTTGATATAACCTTAGCATTCTGATGAAATTCTATCTCAGGTAATTGTGTTCTGCCTTCTCAAATTCCCTGTGCAATTTCAGTAGGATGTGAGATTCTTTCCTCACTATCTGCTATCAGCTGTTGTGAGCAATTGTTATCTAGAGGCAATGCTGTGGTGGGTGAGAGATTTACTTATATAGTCTCTTTCATTTATTTCTCAAGGGAATATTGCTTCTTAATTTAATGTTTTTAAACCACCGTAGGAGGAATTGTAGTAAGCATTGGACAAAACATTGGACAAGGTATTGTTTTCTTTGCTATTTCAATGGCTTTGATACTTTGATATAAGATGTATAAAATAGTATAACTTTTTAAACGTAAGATGTCTACTAAGTATGGTAATTTGATGAGAATTATAAAATGTAAATCAGTCCTGTTTTTTCCATTTCCTGGTGGTAGAAGAATTGTCTTACTCCATGAGGCAGAAATAGGAGATGGTCAAGTGAATGTACATGATAGTAGAAAGAAAAAGGAAATGAAGGTTATACATAAGATAACTAAATTAAGAGCAATTTCCTTTCCTTTTCTGAGATACAGTGTGAAACATATGGATGCATAACAGAATGACAATTTTGCTGTTATTATGCCCTCTTGATGAAATTGATCAACTTGTTCAACCAAAATAAAGATGTTTTTCTCTGGATGCAATATAGAATTTCCTTTAGTGAAATGCTAATCCAACATAACAACAAGGGAACAATTTATTTCTTATTAAGTTTCAAACTCCACTGTGCTCCTGCAAAAGACAGTAAAAGTCTTTGGACATATCCCACATGGAATAACATAACTTCTTTGTTTAGAGCAACTCCATTCATAATATTTTTCAGATATAAAAAGGGGAATTTTGTTCCTTGTGGTGAACACATAATTCTTTGCTACAGTTCTCCTATGGAGAATGATCTTCGCTATAATTATCATCTTTTAGGATAAAGGAAGAAATCTGCTGAATTCAAATGTCAATATATGACCCTCTCTATTCATATTATGCTGATTTCTACAGCTATTGAAATAACTTTGGTAGTTATAGGGCAATGGGGAGCTTAACTGATGCTTTGTATACTGTCACACAAAACTGGAAAGCACTGTCAGTGTCAGCAAGGACAACCCCTATCACATACCCCAGCTATAATGCACTGTGCAGAACCATCCCACAAGCAGAATTAAAACTGTGTACAGACATGACCAGTAAGGGAGAAAGGTCGCAGAGCACCTGAAAATTTAAGGCTGGAATAGATTATTAGATCATAGTAGACCATCCAATCAAACCTCCTTTATATCACATGTTACATTTCATACCATGGTACGTTTGTTGAGCCAGTGTCTGCCACTCACCAGCCTGGGCTGCAGCACCAAGGACACTGTTGCATCTTCCACAGCCAGGAGGAAATGGCCCACCTTTTGTAGGCAGAGTCTGTACCTTGAGTTAATTAGTTCATTATATTCAACTCAGTCCAGCTGGGTAATAATGATTGGATGCCATAATTCTCCCTTTTTGTTTTACAATTTTTTGTTTTCAAAGGTTTTTTCAAGAAGACTTTAAGGTGAGCAGAGACCTGGTCCATTCATTCCAACTCCAGCATGCTTCCCTCCCATGAATACCACATCGGGGCTTGCAGCTTTACCTTCTTCACCAAAGGACTCTCGCTCCAGCTCCCAGCTCCAGCTCTTTCGGCTCTGGCTCTTGGCTCCAGTGAGGGAGTCGGGGCTTCTCGGGGTCTCGCAGATGTATCACATCGGGGTCACCAGTTGTTGCTCACCAGCCTGGGCTGCAGCACCAAGGACACTGTTGCATCTTCAACAGCCAGGAGGAAATGGCCTGCCTCTTGTAGGCAGGGTCTGTACCTTGAGTTAATTAGTTAATTAGTTCATTATATTCAACTCAGTCCAGCTGGGTAATAATGATTGGATGCCATAAGTGTCTACCCGGCTTAGATAGTTTCAGTCTGTAGTTCCAGAATCCTTCTCTGAGGAGGCAAATCCCATGTGACTATGTGCTTAAGTATGCATCATGAATAGGACTGCAAACTCATATATAATATGAGTGTGAAACATAAAATTTTGTTCTCTTTTTGCCTTAATCCAATACTGAAATGCCAAAAGCTGCCCGTCAAGGAAGGCTGACTGAAAGCAAATTACGGCAGTCGTCATTTTTGAACAAGGAATCATCTGACAGTGAAGTATCTGTTAAAACTTATCTTGAGAAAAGTCAACAATTCTGATTAGAAGGTATCAAAAACTGAACGCAGATTCTGTTATCATTTTGGAGAAATGTCATCCAGTGTTTAATCACCTTGATTTAAAAAAAAAAAAATCCTTATTCGTTGTTTCACTCATATTTAGCTGAAGTCATCAACTTCTTTCACTAACTTAAGTGGTCCCTTCATATCTGGTTCTTTCTCTCAACTAAGGTGCTAAGTACTTGAATATTTGCATGGAGATTTATTTTTATTATTTTAAAATTTCTGCAGTTTTAAAAACTTAAAAACATTTATTCTAAAACACAAGATATAGATGAAATATCTAACATTTCTAATGGAAAAATATTCCTTTTCGTGAAACTAAAGCTTTCCACAAAAACACTTCAAAATCAAATGTATCACACTGTACAGAAAAAAACAATATTATAACTGATAGACTTCTGACTTAGAGCCTCAGGTGTCTGTCATGTGCACACCAGCTGAGAAGCTTTTTTCTCATGTTTTTATTTTGAATTGTTTTCTGTTTTCTGAGATAGATTTGTGCAGAAATTTCTTCTTAAGAAGTTGTTTGCCTTTTTAATTTTTTTTAAATTATCATTTTCATCTTAATTTAATTTGAAGAATAGCTGAGAAAGATTTTTACTTCCCAAGTAGAATCTTTTCAGACTACTTGAGCTTTGGTCTTATTAAATAGAAGTAAAATCATCTCTGTTCGCTTAGTGCTAGTCTTTGTTTTTGCAAGTAACAATTGTATTAAACCTTTTTTGCCTCACAGTGGTTACTTGGGAGCTGGCTATTTATTATCACTTCTACACAATTTCTGTAGTTTTTGTTCCCAAGTGAGGCTGTCATTCCATGTGTCTTGCTGTAAAATCTTACATTTAGCTGTATTAAATCAAATGTTTTGTAAAGACCTCGTTAACCAAGAAATCTATATTACTTTGCGTGTTATCTTATAAGCAATACCTTTACATTCCTGTCTGACCACCGATGGTTGAATACTATTAAACCTAGATGCTATTAGAAAATACCCATTTGTTGATTAGTCTCACAGACACTCCTTTCAAGCTTGGCTAATAGGCCAATTTTTACTCTGCTCATTATGTACTTGTAGTGCTAATTCAAATGCTTTTATTATTCCTAGAGTCTTATACTTCTACAGTAAGTGCACTTAAATGAATTTGCCATTTCATTCAATAATTGAGTCATTTTTTGCTTGACAAAATCAATTTCCTGTAAAACAATTAAAAATTAAATTATTTGATTCCCATAACAGGTTTTCCAAGAGTTTGTCTCATTTAATGTAGTAGTTATTCCTGTCATCCTCTTTGTCTTTTGTGACTTTAGCCGAGTGTTAATTGTCTAGGAATATTTTAGCATTTCCTTGGAGTCCCAGATTAATTTGAAAGAATATACAGAAACCAAAGATTGTCCACTGGTTTTAAAGTAGCCATCACTACTAGGTGTTGATTAACGGCCTCTTTAGTTGTGAAGTCTTCCACATTTGTCGATTTGTAAAACATAAATATTTTTTTAATACTTCAGTCTGTTCATTACTTGTTACTGTTGTTATTATCATTACTATCTCGATCTGATAATGAATACAAAATGTTACTAGGTTTAATTTTTTTCCCAATATGCTTAAAACACCTTTTTTTTGTTGTTTTTTACTCTGTCAACAATTGGTTTTCCCCAATTTATTTATTATCCTTTGTCACTTTTATATGCCTCATAACTTCTAATTTACCTTAATTTCCATTTTCTCTTTTCCTCAGTCTTTTATTTCTGATTGCTTTCTTATTTCCAATTGCTGCCTTAACTTTTCCACTGAAGCAGAAAGGTCTTTTAGATAAAGATGCATTGTTTATACATGCAGTGAAAAAATTAGAGTATCTTAGAGACTCAGAGGAAAACTGGCATGATTCAGTTAAATTCTGGAATATCATCTATACAAAATCCCTTTGAATAGCTTGAAACAGAGTGAAACTGCGTTTGTCAAGATTGGAAAAAACAGAAAGCCTGAAAGGGATACTCATGTGTATGAATTGTGAGGAAAGCCTATGCCTTAAAGACACTTTTCAGGCAAAGTTGTGAAATGTGTAGATCACCTGGATTTGAGGACAGATGTTAGGATAACACATAGATTATTTGGTCTGAGTAGGTAGTACTTATAAAAAGGAAGTTTTCCAAAGTAATATAGGCTGAAGAGGTGACTTATGGAGATCATAAGTGAAAAAGAAGGCGGAAATAATATGGGGTAAAAATACAGGATTTGTGAATTCAAATAAACAACTGCCATTGACTTTTTCTCACTGCTTTACTGAGAGGGTGTTGATCAGGTCCATTCCCCACCCGGTTTTAGAAATTGGAACTGAGTGAGTGAATGGACATGTGATACTGTTATTTCATAACTTCTTACCTGAAGAAGAAGTCTCGGATAAGTTTCTGAGACTTTCATTATTTCATGAAGAAATAACATCAGAAGCAGCTAGTGAACAGTTTGGGAAACATCACAATTAGAATTGTTTTATTATTTATTTATTTATTTATTATTATTATTAATTTTATTTTATTTTATTCAAAAAATTACGTCTATGAACACATTTCTGGCTTGATCTCAGTTTATGATGAATTTTCTCAAACTATAATATCATGATTGAAATGATGTGTTTTCCAATCTCTGTAGAGCTGCGAGGGATGCAGTCAGATTCTCTTCTGCCATCTTATGACAGAGTCCCAGGGGAGAGGTCTGTAAACACTGCCTTTCGTCTGCCAGAACAGTCTAGAAAGTAAGGAGGAAGATCTGGTGGAAGTGGCCAGCATGGCTGACAATTTCTGTAACCAGTGGTGCAAAATGCCTCATGTGACTGATCTTGTCTCAGTCATCTTTACCTGCTCAGGTCCTCCATTTGCAGTGAGGTACAGATAAAGTTTAATTCCTGGAGCTATATGAAGTGCTTTCTGTTCACTACGTCCTGCCCGATCAAGAAGATAACATTTATCATATGAACACGCAAGGAAATGATTTTAAAGATGATTTCCACAAGAATGTATTTAAATAAAATTTTGCTTGGAGAATGTCCCCATCAATCTAACCAATTCAGTCGAAACAAGTCAATTTTCTAATGTGACTGTTGTGATTATTATTTTTCACTAACCTAGCAGTTTCAATTAGTGATTTGTTTTTATTTTCTATATAGTATAAAATAAACAACAGAAATAAGTTATTATATCGTACAGATTAAAACGATCAAATTTGATAATGTTGCTACTATGTGTTTAATATTACTGCCCTAGTTCCCGCCAGACCTATTCAAGCAACGCTGAGGGTGCGAAGCCCACTGCAATGGGGGGGCAGAAATGCCTATTTTTCCATTGATTTGGCATGGGTCTACCTTCAGTGAAGTAACCATCACTACTAAAGTTACACCTCGGTCTCAAGCATGGTGCCATCAGCCAATCTTAATACAAATATTAAGACATAACAGAATTGTGTCTACGGTTAGTATAAAAAAGTCTTTTTTCTTTTTTTTTCTCCAGAAATATGATACATTATAACAAATGGGTTGCAAACAATATTCAGTTTTGTTTTGAGACTTTGGTAAAGTCTCTCATAACTTTTTCTAATATTTATTTTTTTAAAAAAGCTGAAACACCCAAGCATTTGCTAAATATTTTACATCAAAACCTGTCAATGAAATATATAGCACAGTAATTCATTTTGTTTCTTGTTCTTTACATCAGCAACATTTTGTTACCCCTTGGATCAATTTCTAGCTCCAGAATGTAGCATATTTCAAACTAGATCCTTCTTGAATTGTGTTGAAAACTATTATTTGCTAATCATGACATTAAAAATAATGTCATCACATTAGTGCATCTTAGTATTAAACACAGAATACAAGGAATGTTAATTCAGATAGCATGTATATTATTGCTCTCACTGTCATGTAATTTGATCTTCTGAAAATGAAGATATGCTGCTGTAAAGTGTAATCAAGGATGGTGCAATTCAGTCAGGCAATACTTTCCTCAAGTTGATTCCATCCACAATGCGCTACTAAAGAAAAAGCCTATTTCTAAAGTAGTAACAACAGCTGTACACTTTGAGCCTTTTGAAAGTTACAGGAGAGAACATCAGGGTAAAATGACTTAGTCTTCATTTGGCATAATAATTAAATTGTAGAACTCTGCTCTAAAGTTGCCTCATTTTAGGTGCACCTTGTATAACGACAATATATCCTGATAGTCACTGCTCTTCATGCAATCAAGTTGCTATTATGGTGACTATATGATTTGAAAACATGAAGATAAATCTTCATAACAATATTATGTGATGAAAGTAAATGGCATTTGTTTTAGGTGAAGAGTGTGAAGGAATAAAGAGAAGCTAATAATTACATTTTTTAGAAACAAGATGGTTTTTGTTCGTGGAAAATATTCTGCAGAAAATGTGTGTGTCTTGATAAGTATGGGCTTGCAAGTGAACTGAGGATATTTAGGTTTTAAAATCATTCCATCTACTGAAAATAAATACAAACTATTGTATCAGTATTTCACTGTGATTTGCAAGGGTAAAAATCCTTTGACTCGATACTGCAAATGATTGTTCTTGGTTCTTGGCAGGTAAAAAATTACATACATAAAGTCTTTTTTTTTAATGTTGTCTGATAATTACTTATGTAGTTTAGTTAACTAGTGTTGGATTGTTTTTTAGCTTTGTGTAAAATTTGGTATTTTTTTTTGATAAGGAACAATGTTAACGGATTCATTAACAGTAAATGACAAGCATTTATCTATTTGGTTTTGGTTTTGTTTTGGTTTGTTTGTTTTTTTTTTTTAAAAAACACCTTCTAGCTACTCCAATTTCATCCATGTCTGATTCCAGGAAAATGTCTGATGTTGGGACCTTCTTGATTTCCTTGGTCTAAGTGATATAAAGAACAGGAAAAGGGATACGAGTCTCAGCTTTTGCATTTCCTAGACATAACATAGTTTTGTTCTTAATATCTAAGAAATTCAAAGTTGAGGTTATGACTGGATAGTATCTTTTTGCACGCTTCCTGTATATACTGTTGCATGTATTACATGCATAATACGGAAACATGGTTATGTTCTGTATATTCACCAAAAATAATGCATATGTATGTGTATATGTGTGTACATTTAAGTATATATGCATATACAAATACATGAAGACCGTATATATATGTGCATACCTACAGACATACGTATCTTCGGCTTGTAGGACATGACTAATCACTTTGAGTTTCATTATGAGCTCAGACAAATGTCTTGGCATTTTCACTGTATAGTACAAAACAAATGCTAGCAAAAGAAAAGTAGACAATTCAAAACCAATTAATGCTTTAGCCATTGCTCACCTATATTCAATAATGCTGTTTAATTTTTTGTTCTCTAGCATAAACTATCATCCCTATATAAATAAGTTGTTATACCACAGATTATCTTAGGAGGTTACATACATGGACATGTACCATCTCTAACCAAAAGGAAGTAATTCTTTCTGATTAAAAAGCTCTTCTGTCACTCCTTGGCATGCCATACACAATTTGGAACTCACCTTTGAAAGGGTATATTGCTAGAGGAAAGGAGAGCCGTTAAATAATTTAAATATGCATTAATAAAGCATCTCTGTGTTTTGTGGCAATGTAAAGTATAAGGAGTCAGATTGAAGAGTGTGTAGATTTTGAAATAGTGACAGCAATGCTGATACTTGGAAGCTCCCGGGTTTTCACTGATACTGTAATAAATCATCTTACTTCCACATTAAAAAGAAGCCTTTAGAACTGCCATACCTGTAAACTCACTGTAGGCACTAAAATAAAATCATTTATCTTCCTACATAGATAGCAAATCCAATTAGGACCCATCAGGCTTTGATGCCTCATTAAAAATGCTACTATTTTACCTTGGGTAATCACAAAAGTGTATTTATTTAAGATACCAGAAAGCAAAAAGGGGAGATTAAAAGGCAACCATTGGAAGTACACCTACACTGAAATTCCAAGGTATATTTTGATTTTATATTTACTTCATTCTTCTCATTATCTTCTTGGCCTACTCTTATTTAATTTGATTCCTTTTTTCTCTTTCTATTTTCTTGAGCAGATAAATAAGTCTATTGTCAGGTACACACTGAGAAATCTTAGGGTAGTCTACGTTTGTTCTCTAAGGTACTACCTTATTTTTTTTTCTCCTAGAAAAGCAATATCTTAAAAAGGGTTATATTATGTCTTTTATCTAGATCTATAAAGAATGCTAACTCAAAATTAGTCTGTCAGATTACTTTGGCATGTTTTATTAATCAGGTGATTGGACCAGATTCGGCTTTGAATTAGTGGCAAAGATGAGAATAAAAACGGCATTCATGGCTTGTAGATAGAGCTGTGAGCTAATTGGCAAAATAGCCAAATAGCCTCCTTTTTGCTTTCTGGTATCTTAAATAAATACACATTTGTGATTATCCAGGGTAAAACAGGAGCATTTTTAATGAGGCATCACAGTCTGATGGGCCCTGATCGGATTTGCTGCCTACCTAGGAAGACAAACACGCGGCCTGGGCGTTGCCGGAGCAGCGGCGGGAGATTCGAACGCGGCGAAGGCGTCACTCACCGTCAGCCGCCGGAGGGGCTGCGCCGGCGCCGAGTCCAGACCCGCCCGCTGCGGAGCGGCAGGTCTCGGCGCACGGGGCTTTTCCCGAAAACGCCAGGGAATGCCGGGGGAGCGGAGAGACGCCTCCAGGAGCCGGCATCTCTCGCGGGAGGGGCTGTCGCGGCCCGGGCGTTGCCGGAGCAGCGGCGGTGCCTCCCACCCCTGCGAAGACCAGCCCGGGGAGCGCGGCCGGCGGAGCGGGCGAAGAGCGGTGGGCGCGCCGGTCAGGGCGGGGCTTTGCGCGGCAGTGCGCGGCGGCGGGCGCAGTCGGGCTGCCCGCTCACCAGGCGAGGTTAGCTGCTGACCGTCACCCTCTCAGAAGAAGCTCAGCTACGGTGACCACCCGGAGGAAGGCGAAGTCCTCTGCACCTGGCAGGAGGGATGTGGGAGCACAGACAGAGCTCCCACAGAAAGACGTGGCTGTCCAGGTCTCAGGTTGCAGGGAGTGCCTGAGCCTCTCCATGGTAAGTGGTGAGAACAACTGTGTGAGGTGCAACCAGGTGGATGATCTGCTCATCATGGTTGCAGAGCTGAGAGATGAAGTAGAAAAGTTAAGGACTATTAGGGAGTCTGAGGAAGAGAGACGGTGGTGTGAGGCTTTGCTCAACCTGAAGCAGCAACAGGAAGAGCCAGAAAAAGAACCCCGAGATGAAGGGGATTCTTCTTCATAAGGCAGAAGACAGTAGCTTAAAGCAAAGCTATGAATGGAAGCAAGTCTGTGTTCAGGGCAACAGGTCACCCCCCCCCTCCTTGCCTACCTCACCTCCCTGGGTGCCTCTTTCTGGAGGTGGAAGGCCCATCGATGGATGATGCGGCTGAGGGACCATCTGCACTGGAGGTGTTGCCGGGGTTTGGAAAGGACTACTCCCTGTATCACGACCGCCTCCATGAAGAAGAAAAGAGGAGTAATAGTTATAGGCGACTCCCATCTGAGAGGAACAGAAGGTCCAATATGCTGGGCAGACTCTCGTCTTAGGGAAGTCTGCTGCCTCCCTGGAGCCTAGGTTAAGGACAGGTTATCTTTTCCTCTATCCTTACAGTTGTGAGCAGTGACGCTGGAAGAAGCAGATGTGTCCAATCCATTAACATGTGGCTCCGTGGGTGGTGCCATCACCACGATTTCGGCTTTTTCAACGAGATGGGCCACGCAGCACCAGGCTTACTGGCACCAGATGGGATTTGCCTTTCTCAGAGGGGAACAAGTGTCTTAGCTAGCAGGGCTCATTGACAGGGCTTTAAACTAGATTCGAAGGGGGAGGGGGATAATATCAAGATTGATAGATATGCTGAAAGCACCTGAAGAGCAGCAGAAAGGAATTCCCGCCACTCCAACCGGGAAGTCAGATTCATCTGGGGTTCAACTTAAATGCCTCTATGCTAATGCCCGCAGCATGGGAAATAAGCAAGAGGAGTGAGAAGTGTTTGTGTGCCTGCAGGAGTATGATCTTATTGGTATCATGGAGACGTGGTGGGATGAATCCTATGTCCACTTCGGACAACGGAGTTATGCTTCCTTAGCTCTGTTCACCAGGCCTCTTTTGTGGCTATATGAGATTGTTAACTGGTAGCTGATGAGTCTTTCTCCTCCTCTGTCTTCTCCACTAAACTCATATTTTAGGCAGTGAAACTCATGATCCCGTGTTTTGCATTGTCAATTTACTCTATTCTAATACACCTCTTTTCAGAGTTTTTAGTGTTTGCTATTTTCTGGAATGGAAAGCTAAAAATGCATTTTGCTAGGACGTTACTCTAGGTGTTAACACAGAGACTCCTAATTTAAGTCCTTCCAAAGTGAGTTTATGTATTTTAGCTGTATCTTCCACTGCCCTTTTTGAAGTATGTGTTATCTGTTGTTAATTTTTGCAGACAGTGCAGTGACTTATTAGATGTCACTCTCCTTGCCACTCCCAGTAAACAGGAGGAAGATTGTCTTTGGACAAACAAGACCCGTTAATATTGATATTGATGAATGAAGCACTTAGCGCTTTAAGGGTCTCCAGAAATAGGTAGTAAATGACCAGGATTTAAAGGACTTCGGATTTGAAACTAAATGACTATATCATGCTTAATTTTCACTATAGATATTTTGATATAGTCTCTTTTGGATCTGAGCCTTAAATTTTATGCCTCGGTTCTCCATTCTTAAAAGCCTGAAGACCCTCCTTCACGTAGTAGAGTTGTTATGGGGAGAAATTTATTCCCTGGCTATGCAGCACTTGAAAATGATAGAAGGTGCACAAACTCCTTTACAGCTAGAGGCAAACAGGAAACATTTGTGGGGTTTGGTTCTTCATTTCCCATTTACTTAGTCCTCTCCAAGGAAAGTTAGGATAATTTTGGTTTGCCTTTAATGTCTTATTGCTTCCTAATCAATATTCTTATCTGACATTTTATTTTTTACTATAAATTTATGCTTGACACAGATACAAAGAAGTCAGAGAAGTGAAAAGGGCCTATTTAGGCCTCACTTCTAGTACAAGTGTGAGGCAAATGCCTTCAGTATGCCTGAAAAACACTCCATCACATGGATTCTCAACAACCGTTGAGATTCCTTTCTTATGAGAAGTTCAGAAATTGCCTTGTAAAGCTCTAAAGATGTTGCCTCTTGTAATCAGTCTCAAATATTAGCACAGTCACAGAATCATAGAATGGTTTGGGTTTAAGAGACTTTGAAGATCATTTAGTTCCAACCCCACTGCCATGGGCAAGGACATCTTCCACTAGATCACGTTGCTTAAAGCCTTGTCCATCCTGGCCTTGAACACCTCTGGGGATGAGGCATCCACAACTTTTCTGGGCAACTTATTCCAGTGTTTCACCACCCACATTGTAAAAAATTTCTTTCTACCCTCTTTCAGTTTAAAGCCATTACCCCTTATCCTATCACTACACGGCCTTGTAAAAAGTCTCTTTCCAGCTTTCTTGTAGGCCCTCTTTTAGGTACTGGAAGGCTGCTATAAGATGACCCAGGAACCTTCTCTTCTCCAGGCTGAACAATCCCAACTCTCTCAGCTTGTCGTCTTAGTAGGGGTTCTCCAGCCCTCAGATGGTTTTTGTGGCCCTCCTCTGGACCAATTCTAACAGCTCCATGTCCTTCTTGTGTTGGGAACTCCAGAGCTGAATACGATATTCCAGGTGGGGTCTCACGAGTGCAGAGTAGAGGTGCAGAATCACCTCCCTCAACCTGCTGGCCGCACTTGTTTGGATGCAGTCCAGGGTATGGTTGGCTTTCTGGACTGAAAACGCACCTTGCAGGCTAATGTTGAGCTTCTCATCAACCAGCACTCCCAAATCCTTCTTGTGCACTGTATTTTAATGCTGATGCACAGCACTTCACAGAAATTGCACAGTACTGAGACCTGTTGCTATATACAATCTTTTACAAACCTGAGACTCAAGAGCCAACCACAACCATGTTGCTGTTTGGTGTATCTCTAGGGATGTTACTTAATCTGGATATTGTTTAACATGTGGTATTAGTTTTATTAAATATGCAGATTTATTAATATTTCACTGCATCATTTAGTTGGATGTTTAAAAAAGATTTTATGAATCTATTATTTAAATGAGATAAAGGATTATATGGTTCTTTATGCAGAAAATATCTCATCTCTCTTACTTTATTATCTCATTTGGTTTTAGATGAAGGATGTCGGATTGCATAATGAGGGAATGAGATCTCATTTTCACCAAGGCTGCTTAAACTTAATGCATGGGCTTCAAGCTCCACTGTTCTTCTAAGTAATAAGACTCTATATGTCATACTTTTTTGTTTGCGCATTGTGAAGTTTCTAATTCCATGGTACTCAACTGCCTGTGACATTATTAATTGAAAAGACTACAGAATGTTATGGCTTTCTGGGTTACAGTTTCTTCTTCCTTTTAATACTCATGGGTTTGTTCCTGCAGGGATTTTGGAAGAAAGAAAACAATTGTGTGGTTAAAGAATATCTAGCAATGATGCATCTGTGATATTCTCTCATGTACAACATGTACATTTCAAATGCTTTCTAAAGACCTGACTACAAGTTAGAATGGATTTCAGAGGTAAAACAGAGCCAGCAACCAAACTATTTTTTAAATACTACTTGATTTAAATTGACTGCACACCACCCGTCTCTGGTGATCATCTTCCATTATTCATTATGCTTGGGTTCTTCAGGCTTCTTCTTGGAGCATCTAACTATTTTTGTTAGTAAGCATGTGTGGCTTACTTTGAAATGCCCAGACTCTGTATTCTGAGTCGTAAATGAATGGTGGCTACATTCAGTTAATGGGCAAAGTCTAATGAAATGTTGTGAAGTAATCTAAGTCCAATGAATGGTAAGCCATCAGCTGAAATCTGGAACAGAGCCAAGATAGAGGCTCTGATTTTCTTACTTTACTTGCTGGGTCAGTGCTGACAAGGTCAAACCTCATATGCACAGCTAAGTGCGAATGAAAATAGCACTGTTTACAATAACTTCTGGTGACATGTTTAAGAATTTTAAATTGCCCTAGGAATGCGAAGCCAAGATATTTAAAGACTATTCATCCAGAATTAATGGAATTATAATTGGAGTGTAAACTGACAAGTCACAGTGATTCATAGATCTAGAAAAATAATTTCTGAAATGTAAAATCAGTGGAACAGCACATGTTAAATACTTATGGGAAAATCAGGCTTTCTGATCTATTATTTCCCCCAACCTGGGTGGGGAAGAGAAACCTGTTAGGGTTTCTACAGGCGTTATTGAAGGTGTTGGGACCTTCGGGAAGGAGATAATATGCAGAACTCTAGTAATGATCAGAGGCTAATGTTAGTGAGATCAGAATTGCTGGGTGACTGAGTTCTCAGGATTAATATGGGTATATCAAAAAAGTATAATTTAATGTTTAACAGAAAAATTGGCAGAAGTAGAAAGATAATGGAAATTTCTCCCTTCTCTCAAATAATTTCACATAATGAATTCAGTGCATTTGTAAAATCATTACTGGGTTTGGTCCAAGGAATCAGCAGGAATTATTCCTTAATTTTTCACTGTGCTGTAGGGTGTTGTGAATATTGACGTGACTGACCATGTAAAATTAAGCATGAAATTCCTGGCTTAATTTAATTTGTTGATTCCAAAGAGAACATTTAATTTCATATGGAGGACGGAGGTGATTTGACAGAGCTAGCATGGCTTCACTGAGGGAAAGTTCTGCCTAACCAACCTCATGGCCTTCTATGATGGAGTGACTATGTCAGTGGATAAGGGAAGAGCTATGGATGTCGTCCATCTGGACTTCAGTAAGGCCTTTGACATGGTCCCCCAACAACAACCTTCCCTTTAAATTGGACTGATATGGATTTAATGGGTGGAGTGTTTGGTGGATAAAGAATTGGTTGGATGGTCACATCCAGAAGGTAGTGGTCAATGACTCAGTGTCCAGATGGAGATCGGTGACAAGTGGTGTCCCTCAGGGGTCTGTACGGAGACCAGTATTGTTCAGTGTCTTCATCAGTGACATAGACGGTGGGATCGAGTGCACCGTCAGCAAGTTTGCACACAACACCAAGCTGAGGGGTGTGGTTGACACACCTGAGGGATGGGATGCCATTCAGAGGGACCTGGACAAACTCAGGCAGTGTAACCATGTGAACCTCATGAGGTTCAGCAAGGCGAAGTGCAAGCACCTGCACCTGTTGTCAATTTAGACAAGATATAAGGAAGAAATATTTTACTATGAGGAACAGTGAAACACTGGAACAGGTTGACCAGAGAGATGGTAGGTGCCCCATCCCTGGAAACTCTCAAGGTCAGGTTTGATAGTGTTCTGAGCAACCTCATCTAGCTGAAGATACTCCTGCTCACTGCAGGGGGGTTGGACTAGATGACTTATAAGGTTCCTTCCAACCCAAACTATGCAATGATTCTACATCTGTAAGAAGGTGTGAAAGTTCTTCCCACACTTACTCTCCCAACATTTTTGCTTTTGCACTGCCATTTTTACATATTTTAAAGTGAACATACCAAGCAACAGCAACCTTTCCTCACTAGGACAGTGCTCACTTTGTAAACTAACTTGAATCAGTAGTGTCCTATTCGGCTGAGAAATTAGTCCACATTCTAGAGTCAGATCTCCAGAGATAATTTTAGTCAAATACAATCATAAATAAACAATAGTGCAACGGTTTAAATTTGAATTTTCTAAAATTAGTAAAGAAATTACTAGTTCAGACTGCAATCAAATAGAAGGTAAATAATCTAATGGCATGCCATCATGGCAGATCACATTTATTAGGCTGTTCTGTCTACAATAGCTCTCCAGATGGTTGCCATAGTTATATTTAATAGCTAACTTTAATGTCAGATAGAAACTTCAAAATGAGCTGATGAAATCCCTCAAGGCAAAATCTGGCTTGGTGATGCATACAGCATTTGTCATTCTAATATGGACCTTTATTGCTACTGTTGTATTACTTTCAAATATCGGATTTTAATGGCATTAAGGAAACTTCAGCGAGCATTACTCAAACCATAATTGAAGATCGATTATTTTATGAAGAGTTTTTTTGAAAGGGGGATTATTTTCTTTGTGAGTCTGAGATTGAAATATGAGTGACTTAATGCCCAAAAAACTAATGTGATGCATGCTCCGAAATTATCTGATCCAACCTTTCTGCAGGTCTCTCTAGAATTTAAATGCCTTTGTGTACGTCCTTGAGATAGACCACAGTTAAGTCCCGAGGTATTAGCCCAACGCCTTGGTGTACATATATAAATAAAATATTCCTTATAAAACAGAAATGCCGAAAGAATTAATTACAGAATAGGAGTTTGATTTTCATCTACCACTTCAGTTTTCATTAATGTTATTAATGAAATTCCAGATTTTCCTGTCAAAACCTTATTTAAAATTTATCTTTAAACCCACAGATCCATGATGTTATATACAAACTGTTATTTCATTAACAAAGAATCACCAACAATGACATTTAATTTATTGCCAAAAAAAGATATTTAAAATACTGTATTAAATATTCATCTATTTATATTCAATGTTTTCTCAAGTACCTGTTTTGACTTTTCCTCAGTCTGTTTTAAAATCAGTTCGTATAACTCTTCCAAAAAGACTTATATGTATGGAAACTTATATGATTTGTTTATGGGACAGTAATTTTTAAATGTTGTTTATTTTCAATAGGAATATATATGTATTTGAATAATCACTTATATAAATTAATGCAGGTAGGAAATGAGTGTTTGGAATAGAAGCATTTCAGAGAGAGGACATGAAAGATGCTGGATTTGATGGCAAAGAAATATACATATATCTCCCCAGATCTGGGTTGAAAACGGTAGTCATGGTTTATTGCACTTGAGAAATGAAAAACAAATTAATCTTCATGCAAAAGACCCTGAGATGGATTTTTTTTTTTTTTTCTCCATATCCAAAGCTCTTCATGTGGGGAAGAGTTTGGGCATTTTTAGAGTGTTACATTCTGGTTATCTGTATAAAACTCATCTAAACAGGATTTGTTCAGGGAATTGAGTTAAAAGTTGATGAGTATTAAGTGAATGTTTTATTTTTATTGTTGACCTGTACAAGCCTGCTCTCTAAATAATCAGCATATGCACAAGATCAGCTTCCAATAATGTTTAATCTTCTAGGATAAAAAACCTGTACCTCTATAGCATGATACTATCTGCATCTTTCTCCTTAATCTTGCCTAATGTTGTACATTCATTGAAAGAGTACACATAGGGTACAAAAGGGCTGTGAAAATGACTGAACAAAAATGTCTCTGACCATTGTCAAAAACTGACAAAATAGAAAACTGGAATGAAACACATGCAGCGTAAATGATCATAACTTTGTAGCATATCTATTTAACTACTCTGGGATGAAAACCTTTTTTAAGACCCTCTTTATTCTCTTTCAATTGTCCATTCGTATATTATTTTCTCATTCTTTTTTCCAATTGGTCTAGCTGACATTATCAACACTGCTTAGAATTTCACACTGTTCATTTAAGTAGTATCTTGACATCTGCTTTCGTAAGCTAAAGACAAAAGTAGGCATTCAAATGTGTCTTAAAATTCAAACTGGTCAGCCAGGCTGGACAAAATTAAGTTCAGATAGGTTCAGATTATTTTCCATTGCCATTTCCTGAAAGCATTTGATCAGAACACATAAAAACTTCTGTCACAGAATGAGAACAGGTCTATCTTTTGATTGCGTAAGTATCAATTTGTGTTCTTCAAATTTAAGTCGTATAGCAAAAATGTGTTATTTTGTAACAATAATCCATAAAAGCCTCAATATTGAAACTCAGCTAACATGATTACTAATCCAATACCAAAACTTATGTTGAGGTACAGCAAGAAGCTTCCTATTTCAGTGGTTAGGGCTGTATTCAAGAATGCCACAGGTAAAGCATAGAGTCATTGTTTCTCTGAAGTTTTTCCTTAACCTCCCAGGGAATGAGTTATATTTTTTATGATTTTAAAAATTCAAACTTAGTTTTCTTTTTCTTTTTTAGATTTTTAAGATTTTCATGTCTAGAGTTGACTACATGAGCACGTTATTAGGACTAAAAAGTGATTTTTAAGAGTTATGAGAAAAAAGTATAAAGTTCATATTCGAACTTTAAACTTACTCACTTTTATAACTGAGTAATTTTTAAATCTCAGTTGATTCCTTCTTTCCTTCCAGAAACAGTTTTCTTAATGAAAAGAATGATATCCTGTACTTTGATGAACTTTATGGGAAACTTGTCTTCAACTTCAGCAGAGTCAGTGTTATTCCATGCAAACAACCATAGCAGTACATAATCTAAAAAATATGCCAGGGACAACTTTACAAGGGAGAGCCCCTCGTTCTGCAAACACAGTCCTTATATCTTCTGAAGTAACTAAGGAATGGAAGAGAATGAAAATTTTTAAGATGGAGCTCCAGAGTAGTATGGTATTCTGGATATAAGGCATATGTTCTGCATTTAGATACAGAAATAGGAATAACTTCCTGTCAGAAGTCCGGAATACTTCCAATTCTGGTGAACTGAAATGAATATGAGGATGGTCATCATTCATGAAAATCAGTCTGCTCTGACTTACGTGTCTGTCCATGGATGTTGGTACAAAGGTTTGCTCAGATTTAAAATTCTTCTTTAAATGCTCTGAGCCTAAGATATAAAGAATGTACAATATTTTTACTTGTTTGTGTAATAATGTTCTTAGATATAATAGAAGTGTTTGACAATTTGTTAGCAATAAAAACCGTATTAAATCAGGTTGCAAAAAGAAGATGAATTCTCTGTACATCACTTCTGAAAATATCAGTAGCCTTCCTCTCAGTTTTCAGTTGATCACTATTATCCCTTCTTTATTTCCAACACTCATTTCCACATAATTTTAAAATTTTCTGTATAAACTTCCTACCTTCTTTTCCAGTACCAAATTGTTTCTTTATCTACCTAATCCCTCATCAAAGAGTTCTTTCAACAAATGTAAGACCATTTCCCTTCTCTCTGCCTCTTCTACTCTTCTCTAGTAAATGAATAATGTAATACCATTGTATTAGTATTCATGCACATCCTCATCATTTAGTGATGATAGTAAATCAAAGCTGAAAACACATCTGTTTACGGAGAAATTACCATATTTCATATACTGTATGCAAATTCTATGCAACTTTTGTTATTTCCTTGAAGGCAGAATGCTCATTCTTCTGACACAGCTAATTAGTTCCATATCCGAGTTTGACTTGCTGATGAGATATGTTTGTGTTTTTCAATACTGCATTTGGTGTCTTCTTCCCATCCAGGAACTTGACATACTGATTCCAAGCTGCTGGAGATGGCATCATCTTTAAAGACTCTATCATTTCAAGCATAGTAAGTTAACACAAAGGGAAAAAAAACATTACTGTAAGTAGAATGATAGTCAAAATTTAAACAGAAATATCTGCTTTATTTTTCAGTGTACCTTAGTTAAATTATTACAACTGCTTTGTTTTGTGCTTTTTAATTAGTTTTAACTGCTTGCAAGAAAAAAACGTTCTTTCATTAGACATTTCGTTGCAAGCTTACTTTCTAGGATTGAAAAGTAAAACATAGTGCTAGTAATATTTTCTTTGCTCATTAAACAAATTTTCGCTTTTTCATAATTTCATTGAATAGCGTTCCACTGCATAAAAATTTATTCATATATAATATATGATGATTTGAAATTGGTTCTGGGCCCTATAGTTTATGAACTTTTCACTAAGAGCATATGCACATATCAACTTATGACCTAAGAAATAAGCTGTTTTAACTAAATACATCCATGACAAGAAGTTTTCTCTTTCACAAATTTTATTCATATTCTGATGTCACATAAAGAAATCACAACTGGGCACCCAACAAAGATACAACGACTAACAAGATATGCACTTGCTACAATATTGTTTATCTACCCAAAGTATAGCAATAAGAGCATCAAACAGTCCCCCAGAAGAACTTTAGTGGTTTTAATGTCATATAAAGTTTTACTTCATGGTCAGTGGCAAGTTTGTCACATTCTGAAAAAAAAAAAAGGTAAATCCAATTTACTAGTTAATTAATTTTCAAGAAAGTGATGAGCAGCAAGAGAGTGACTGTTATTCCTTCAAAATGGTGATGACATCAGATTTGTCTTGCTATATTGTCTGCCTTTGCTTAATTTTATTGTGAATCAGGCTAGGATTTGGTCTTCTCTCTTTTATGCATGTTGCAGTTCCTGGAGGAGGATTTGTAGCTGGAGTATGTTCAACTGTTAGGGAAGCTACTCTTTAGAAGTTGATGTATTTGAGGGCAAGATATTTTTCTGACGCTGCAAGTTTAATGCTTATGGTTTAATGTTTATGGAAGACATAAATTATGCTTCATCAGCATAATTTTATATCCATCAATTAAAAAAAATTACCTTACTCATGGTTGCTGCTTTTTTTTTTGAATGGCAGCTTCTTTGTCCATAATTTGCTCATTGCTATTATGAAGTGTAAAACTGTAACAGTACATCAGAATAAAATTCCTCTTGGGCCAGTGTTCTCCTGTACTCTGACAATGAAGGCACCAAGTGAATGCGAACTGACTTTCTATATACTTGATAGCAGTAAAATCACTAACTAAAAAGTGTGAAAGTTTTGAATAGCTGAGAGAATTTTTCAGTTCTCTTCAGAAAATTGTTTCATGTCTTTCAGAAGAAATGTGAGAAGAAAGTTGAGTAGGGATATACCATTTTCAGGATGGAAACCCAGATCCATTCCTAAATCTTAGTTTTTCCTCAGTAATCAGCTCACATGAAACAAATTCATTCATTGAAAAAAAAGCCCTAGGAAACTAACAGCTATTTTTTTCTTGCTGTGTTCATCCTGAATTAAGCATGTTGTGTTTCTAGATCAAAAAATGTATGGCAATGCCATAAAAATATCCATACAAATGACAGCCTGTCTACTTTGTGTCACACACACAGAAAAATTGTTTCCTTCATCCTTATACTTAATGAAAGGAAACAATATATGAAGTAAAAAGCTCCCATAAAAACTCAAGAAAATAATAGCATACATACAATACATTTGAAAAAAGGGAGTTATAAAAAAATTGAAATGTAATAGAGGATCTTCCTTTGACAGGAGCAGATGACTGGATAAAATGCCAGTTTGAGTAACTAAAAGAAAAGTTAATTTCTGCAATTCAAATTTAACACTGCATTAGTAAAAGTCTAAGGAGATCAATAAAGACTTTATCTATTTTAAAAATAATTACATACTTGCCAAAATCCACGTAATAAATGTACTTATGAAAACCTCAAAAATCTGAAATCATCTGTATTAAACCTACAATCACCCAATTATCTATATTATACCTGGAACCAACACATTTACATAAGCCATACTTAAGGTGATTAAGCTCTACCACCACCACTGGCAGTCAAAGCAGGTGGGCAGAGCAATTGAAAGCCAGTTAGCTCTTCTACTTGTATGAATTTTATGTATTATAAGTGTTGAGTTAAAACATATTCACACTGTGAATGAAATAGCTCTTCATTACAGTAAACGAAACAAAACATTAGCTCTTTGAGGTAATCAGGTAGCTAAGCCAAAAACCTTCGCCTAAAGTGCTGGTACTTGGCACCACCCAAAACTCTAACAAACTAAACCACATATACACCAAGAAAGCAGCTGGCTGTCCCTCTCTTAGTGGGTTAATGTGTCTATACCTGAGAGAAAGAGGAGAAAAACTGAGGATATGGCAGTGAAAATCAAAGCTACAGTGAAAACAAATATTTGGAACATAGGTCTGAGAGAAACCTGTAGAGAATTTTTAGATAAAGTCCTGGATGAGGGAATCTTACACTGGGTGTCAACAAACTATCTTTTTGAAATTTTTGCCTTTCAATTTTTATCTGTGTTCTAGGTTCATCCAATGTTTACTTAGGTAGAAAATCTGAGGATGGTGGCAAAGGAATAATGGCTATGAGTATGATAAAAATAGCCTTTGCACAATCTTAATTTATTCATTGAGAGACTGGAAGGAAGAAGAGTCTCAATCATCTTCATTTATCATAATAAAAATCTCCTTTATCTTAAGCCTATCAATATGAAAACATTATCAGCATTCAGGTAATGAAAAGTTTTAGAGAGACTGGAGAGAGCGTGTTCAGGCACACATTCCTGCTTTAATTACACAGTTATATTCACATTATAGGAAGAAGACGATAGTTAGAGATGCTCAAAGAAAAAGGAACAATATAATTTATATAAATTTAAAAGAAAATATTGGTATTGAGTGCCTAAAAGAGAAAGGTAAATAGAGGAAGAAAAACAGGAAAGATAAAGCATTTGTTACCCTGGTTAAATACTGTGTTAAGGAGGTATGAGCTGATGATCAATATTTTTCACTGGGGCAAAAGCAAGCTTAGAGTTTACAATCAATAGCAGAATGGTACACTGGCTTAGCAAGGCGGTTAAGCGTAGGACTACACTTCTATATTATACTTGTGAATAGTCCTGGTGACTTTTGAAGGGCTTGATTCAAAGCTTTTTCAAATCATTGACAGGAATGCCTTTGGCTGCGTAGGCTTTAAAAGCCCTAAGTATTGGCTGAGGATGCTAGCTGCATTCTGTCACGTGTATTCATTTTTGGTTTCTTGTTACTCTTAAACATGTTTTAATTTTATAGAAGGTTAAAATTTAGTCTGTTCTTAAAGTCAGATCTAGACAGGACTTAATTTCTTTTTCATGTTTATACTTGCACTTCAGTTCTGAGTAAAATAAAGCAAGTTATTTAATATTTAAAACAAATACATCTTCTGTACCTAGAGATTAATAAGCCTGGGAAAAATTATTATTGTAATGCTGGGTATATGATTTTGACAATGAAATATGTAATTTTTTAGTACTTCCAGCAAGGAAATGGATTTAATTTTCTTAAATGCTTAGAAAGATGAAGAAACGATATGCAAATATGTTTCTCTATTAAGCCAACAGATTTCCATCTAAACTGAAGTGAAAAAGCCTGTACAGTGGGATCTCTTCAGATTCACACAATACATAATATGAAAAACAGCATTCCCAGCAGAGTTCTTTCTCATTTTCATCTATAAACCTATTTGGAGCTTCTATTACACAGTGAATGGTTTTCCAATTTATGCTACATTCATTCATATTTTACTTACTGTCAGTAATTAACAAAACACTTCTTTTGGCTTTAAAGCTTGATTGTTTTGTCATAATTAAGTTTATATCTTAATTCCACTTAAAATTTTTGTAGGAATTTTGGTTCTGTGGATAGGAGAGGATTTGGTTCGGCCATCTCAGTGTTGCACTGGGATGGAACTGGAAGACCTCACTTTTCTACAGAATCGTGAGAAAGATTCGTCTACTGCATGTATTTATCCAAATCTTCTGGTTTGATCTGAAAGCCTGTCCATGTGGTAGGACTTTCTCCACTAGCAGCCTTAACTTCAAATAAAGTTCACATTCAGGAGGAAATCTGGGAACCTAAGCATTCCCAGTATTACACTGTGTGAATATATACATACATGCATACGCACAGACACGTTATTGGTAGCTAACACCCACTCCATCCTCCAGAAACCTGATGTTTGCCAAATCTTGCCTCCTATGGGTAACTTTTATGTACTTGCATATACTGTGTGTTCCCGTTGATCGTGCTATTTGTGCTCAAGGTAGCATAGGAGCTGTAGCTGTGACTTATATAATTCTCTTCTCATGTTTTCCCTTGCATTCTCTTTTTGGATATTGTAGTATCAGAGCTGGACAAAAAAGTGGAGAATATATAGTCTTTAAAACAGATGCCAGCCTGTGAAAAGGTGAAAATCCTGGAGATTCACTTCATTTGCAATGCATGAAAAAGGAATAGTATGCTTTCTCAGCCACCTTCTTTCATGCAGATTTAAGAAAACAAAGAAAAAGGATTGCTTTTCCTAGCAGAGGCAGCTGTCCAACAACTTTTCTCCCTCCAAAACCCAATAGGATTTAAATTTAGGAAGGTCCAGCTCAACAACAATCCCAATTGTTTTTTTCGAAAGTGAACTGAAACAAAAATTAACTTAGTGTCGTGGTGCTAGCAAACTATTTGGATAAAGGCTCATTTCTATCAGTTTGGAGATGTGTATACTTCTGTGTGGGTGACAGATTTGTTTGCATTTTCCTGCACAGTGCTTTCATTTTGTAAGTGCTTTTAGCTGTGAGTGACTGTGGGAGACACGTAACAGTATTGTTTAAAATTTCAGAAAGTAATTCTGCTAACAAATTAAATTAACTGCAGATTACAGCACTGAGCATTCTGACATTGTGCCCTTCAGTGGTGGATCTGCTAGCAGAGATGTGTTTTCTTCTGTTGCTTAAATAACTACTTTTAATTTACTTGTTTGGATGCTTGTATGGAACTCAAATGTAGCAACTCACACCCAGTCTGTCTTGTCGATTCTGGCACATTTCTGATCCATTTTATTGTTTGTTTCATGAGCTTTTGTTCTAAGGCTCTTAGCTTTATTTTCTGTCACACTCTCTGATTTTTAAAATCTTCCTTTCCTAAATCCTTTCCATTTTTGTGTCATTGGGTCTTTGCCAGTGATGTGCTCATCTGTCATCAGAAATACTTTGTCATTTGTGCTTGATTAAAAAAAAAAACCCCAACAAACTATGACTCATATGAGTGTTGGTAATGTCTTTCCAAGAGTCTTAAAGATACATCCAAACATTAATAAATCTAGTTTTGTATCATAGCACTAACTTAAGGGAGGACAGAATTTAAGACAAAAACAGGTTGTTCTGATAATCTGGTCCGACTGTCCACAATAATTTAATCCAGCAGTTGCGCATCAGTAGTGAAGTCATTATATTCCTTTTGGATATGAGGATAATGAAGATTTTAGTTTCTTAAAAGTCACAAATTCAGTGTTAGAAACAAGCAGCTCAGATTCCAGCCTCCTTCTCCTGACCAATAAAGCAGGCCTCTTGTCCCAATACTGGTCTTGCTTCCTTGGAGTGTGCCTGTGTAATCAGCTGTACACCAGCTGCAGCCAGAGCCCTGGGGCTCCAAGTATCTTGCCAGCAGTTTTCTCAGAAAGGCATTGTCCACCCTGCAGGCACAAGTGCTATGCTAAGCTGCTGTGAAATATCTCTGTGCTTGTTTGTCCAGATGTGCCTACACCAGTGGCTGAAATGCATTAGTATCTGTCAGTTGCTCTTTGCTTGTCTCCCATGAAATGAGTCAGCTATGTCAAAACTGTCCATCATTTATGCCTCAGAAATAACTACAACCAAAACTGATACCTTGCTGGCAACAGCCTCAGTGGAAGAGCAGAGGAACCAAAGAGCAATAAAGTCTCAGATAAATTGACAAAAATCTAAAGGAGCTCTGAAGTTTTAAATCTCTTGAGAATCTGATTTAGGGACATGGCTAACTTCTTGTTCCCACGTGTGAAGTGGCATTCAGTAAGGTAAACATTCACCATGGTTCTGGAGTATATTCCATTTCTTTGGAAAGGTGATGATAAGTTTTCTAACTCCTTTTGTTGATTGAAAACTTCCATTATTAAAACCTAGTTTTAAAGAAAGCCTGTATGGGTACGTATTTGCAGATCAGTCTGAATTTACTGCTTGTTTCATCTCAAATTTTGGTATTTTTCTATGACCTTGTAATTAGATTTAAAAAAAAAAAAATTGAATTGCCATTAATAGTCATTTCTTCTAATCTTAGGAGAATATTGAAGATGGACTCTAATGTGTGGTCTGTATTTACCATGTATATAGAAAATAATTAACTGATTATTATAAAGTAATTTCTATCTGTTTTTGAAATATTACACTGGGCTTCTATCTCCTCCACAACTGTAACTTTACCTGACATTAAGTTATGCAAGTATTCTTCAATGAGTTACACCATTTCTACATAATTCATGCTAAAAATGTAGTTTTCTTGAAGTGATGGATGTCCAATCATTTATTTATTGTGTCTTGGGAGCTTACTTTCCAAAATAAAATTTTAATAGGCATTAAATCAATTAATATCCATTTACCAATCTTTGAAGATTAACTGTTTAGGATAGGGCTCTGAACACTATCAAGAAACTATCTTTTGATATTGATTACTATCTGATTCTGACTTTGTCTCCTATGAATGCTATGCTGAAATTGCTTCAGTATTATCTGGAGTCCTCACAGTCCCTCGACCACAGTCAATGAGGCTTTTGGCCTCATAAAGACAAACAGAAGGCTCATGAATCAGTAGGTTTTTAGTAGGAATAGGAATGTGTTGAGTGTCAATGTAAGGTGCTGCATCTTGAAGATTTTGAAATTTTAGATTTGAAATTATGTTCCACTGGTGGAAAGCACTACACTTTTTGTTGAAAAGGCTCACAGAATAGGTCGGGATGACTTATCTGGAAGTGATCAAGGATAAAAATTGATATAAGTATATAAGATATTTACTATTACTAGTCACAGGCCGTAGCCTTTACGTCAATTTGACAGTGTAGGGTCTCAGGACTCATCAGAGCATGTCTTGTCCTGTTTGAGTCTGTTGTAGCCATTTTCTAGTGGCCAATTCTCTGTAAGCTAGCCCATTTTGGTACAAGCTCTGTGATAACTGTCTACAGCGAAGGTCTGAGAAATGTATGTAGTCCCTGAACAAATGACAGCCCTTTATTTCAGCTGAGGATGAGCGAGGCATTGGGTGGCTTTGAAACTTCACTTGGGAACCAAGGAGAAGGATGAAAGCTCTTACAAGGAAACCTTGTAAGGTTTAAAGTCTAATTTGTCTGCTAAATTAGACCCAAACACACTGGGGTTGCTGATGACTTCGGGTTGCTGATGACTTACTTCAATACTTGCCCATTCTTCTTGAGGGAGATTGAAACTGCTGATATGAGGACCATTGTAGAGATGAACACAACAGGGAGAAAAGAGTTAGATACTTGGAAGGTGACATATGTCAGCCAGATTAACGAGGATTTTCTTAGAAAATTTGGACTATTAAAACAGAATTTTTAATGGAAATCAGACTGTTTAAAATTCCTGGCTCCATATTTATGTTTCTATTACTCTTGCAAGACTTTGAGTGTAAGAGTTTCATGTATTGCATATTTAATTTATTTGATACTGAAATACAGCCACTGGAGTGGGTGGAAAAATTCTACCTCTCATTAGTGTGGTGGATCTCTAAACATATCAGTATTGGGGGAAATTTTTATCCTAACTTAGAACTTCTCAAGGCTCAAATTTTTCCTCAATGTTTTGATTCCATTCAGCTAAAATCTTCATTAAAGTTGTTTAATGAAGCTGCTGCTTATATAGTTGGAAAAAAAATACATGTAGGAATTTGTTCACTCAGGTAAGTTGTCTTTTTGATGTGGCAAATACCTAATCCATAGCAGCTGTCTAGAAATTAAAATCAGTAAAGAAAAGCAATAAAAGTTTGTTGCCATACTTGAAATAACCTGTCGTTATATATAACCATTAAATTCATTTTGAACCCTGTAATTCAACAGAAACATCCAGTAAGTCTGATAAGGACTGAAAACTATTGCTGATGATGATAGGCAATACATAACTGTGAAAAACAGCAACCATGCTAAACTTTGGAAACAAACACTTGGGTGATGTAAAACATTAGTCACACTTTGTCAGCTGCAGTCTGACAAGGTGTGGTGCATCTCACAGAGGAGTGGATGAGAAGAGAAAACTTTTCTTTTTAGCTCAGTTTTTGATACACTGCATCTGCATTCAAAGTAACTCTGGAACTAGTTTAGCTTGCTGCAGGAGGACTACCCCCAGTAGTGGTAGACTCTTGTCATGGCAGCTTCTCTGGCACCGGTACTCTGAGACTTCAAACTTTCACAGGAAAAAAAAAATCTGTCAGTTTTCCAGGTAGCTTGCAGATAAAACCATGATGTTGTTTTTTCTAAGAGAGCACCTGAAAGCTGTTTACTTTAATGCAGGTGTAGTGGATCACTACCTGATAAATCACCTGGAGAGAAGCAGCAGGCTGGGTAAGGATTGTAGAGGAAGAGCGGGACCTCAGAAAGATCTGGAGGCTGCATGTTAGACTAAGGTATTTGGGAGTTTTAAGCTGTGAATGGGATTACAGTTCTTTTTCTTATAATTGGGGAAAATAATGTGTTTCTTTTAGCTGTTGGGAGCTTGTCCAGCCTGTCAACTTGGCACGCTTTCCTAGAAGTAGTCAGAAGCTCTGGAGGTGTTTTCTGGGATTGGGAGATGGCAATACTGGCATGGGGGTGTTTCTGCTTCATTCTTTGTATGGGGCGGCTCTAGAAATATCATTTGGAGCAGCCTCAAGGTTCCTCTGAGCTATACCTACAGCTGCTGCTCTATGAGAGTTTTTACGGTAGTGGAAAAATTATTGTGTCTTAGTGGCAGCCTGCTTAGCAAGAGCATAGGTAGCATTTGTTTGGTTAGTTGGTTTGCTTTTTCATTTCTTTACTTGTCCCGCTGATGATCTTTCACTGTAAGCAAAGTCACTGAAACTACAAAGCAACATTAACAAGAGGTTAGAACCAGTAGGGAAAGTTCTGATATCTGTGAGAATGTATTGCATTTTACATTTACTCACTAACGCATCTAGACTGAGATTCATATTCATTTAGCTTAGATTTTAGGATTAACTGAATCACTAGATCGAAAGAATATATTTTTTTAAAAAGTGGAGTTTTGCTGTGGTGGTAAAATATAAAATAATAAAGAAATTAATAACAGTAACGTAATATTTCCTACAGTTCCCTAAAGTGTGAAATTGCTCTAAGTACTACAAAGCTTCAGTTGTAAAAGTGGTTACTCTAAATACAATTCCTAGTGTCGTCTGGGTTAATTTAAGAAGCATAACTTAGCATTTTATACTTAGGATAAAGCTGCTTTATTGAGACAGCACACAGTGACCCTGTGGTTTATTTTAATTAAATTTTTTTCCAAATGGAGCACGCAGTCTGAATTTTACACAATTTCTTTATGCAAGTGTTAGGCTTTTATCATTAATCTTCCAAGTGCTTTAATTCCTAGGACTCTTCCCAAACCATGCATGTGCTGTTATTGCATAAAGCTCAACTTTGTATTAATTGCACTGAAAGTATGTTTTGAAGAAGCTATATTTTGTTGAGAATGTCACCTTTTCATTTAATCTCTGTGAAAATCAGAGATAGGAAGTATTCCTCTGTTATTTTTAGTGAAATATTATTTATTTGTGTATCAAGATATTCCCTTATATTGACTGTCACCTTACAATTGGTGGAGAAAAATTATTCAGGACTAGTAGTTTCTATTTAGTCTTATTTATCAGGAGGTGTCAGAAGAATTCAGAAATTTTCAGACCATTTATCTGTTTACTGATGAGGAAATTGAGCTAGATGGAAGTTTTGATGAAGAAAGATTTGTAATAACATACTTCCTGTACCTTTTTGGGGGGACAACTTCTAGAAATGTGTGGGGCAAGGACGACTGCTGAGAAACTCTCAAGAGCAGTGTCGTGTCAGAAATGTCTTAAAGCCAAAATCGATAATATGGGAAAATCAGGTGGATGTGTGTGTTTATTTTTAATCTAGTTACTAAGGTATGTGCCCTGTTGAGGCTCTGGGTCTTAACAGCCTAATTTCCAGCTCTTGGGCACAAGGACTTTTTTCAGGACTAAAGGTGAATATTGCTGCAGTCACAACTCTGGGCTGTACTGATTATGCTTCAGTTATGGGAGATAAGCCCAGGGAGATGTCTGTGTTCTAGATTTCTCCCTGATTTTGCTGTTTTTTCTAACTAATATTATGTATTAACACACAGAAACAGACAAACCATGGGAAGGATTTGTTTGCCTTTGCTTACATACCTAGAAGTGTTACCAAAGAATAAGCTTGTTTTATTGTTGACGAAAAACACCAGCCATCTCTAAAGGAGGTGTTTCACTCGGAGACAGACATCTTTGGGTGATTTTTCCCTGGGAAAGTGTTTGTCTGCCTGTGCTACCTGCAAAGCCTTTGGTTGTTGGCTCAGTCTTTAGCAACCAAGGTTAGGATAGATGAATCCTCCAATGTATACAGTTGAGATGGATAGCAAAATTGTTGGATTTGGTTCCGGTTTAATTTTTATAACATATTTTCTCTCCAAGCTTTGGAAGACAGTTAGATCTGTTCGTATTTATTAGGGGTGAGGGGAAGGCCAGCTCTTGTTCTGAGAACCATTAAGCATGCTTAGAACATTAGCATTTTGGTTCCAATGAGGGGTGCACTAATGAAAGAAATGTCCCTACTATTCCTGCATACTGTGTGACCTAAAGCAGAGCAGCCATGGAGTGTGAAATGGATACCTTTGCATGAGATTAAAGCAGAGCATAAGCTCCAGGTGCACATCTAATACATCTTGGTCACTGATGAGTGTTTGGTCCATGAGACCAAACTGGAGCTAGTTCGTGTTAAACATCTTGTGAAACGCATTTAGTAGTGTGATGCAATAGTTCATGTTACATAACGTGTCAGGTCCTCAGCCCTGTGGGTTCTGCTTATAGCAGAGAACAGAGCCAAAATGCTTGGTAGAATGATGTGATACAAAACTTTCCTATTTTCCAGAACACTGGAACAGGTTGCCCAGAGAGGTGGTGGATGCTCCATCCCTGGAGACGTTCAAGGCCAGGTTGGACGAGGCCCTGAGCAACCTGATCTAGTTGGAGATATCCCTGTTCCTTGCAGGGGGGTTGGACTAGATGACCTTTGAAGGTCCCTTCCAGCCCTAACCATTCTATGATTCTATGACTTGAAGAAGACTGTGGAGGAGTAGTGTGCGCTGAAATCTATTGGAAGTTTTTGGTCTGGAAAGCAAATGCTGAGAAAATCATTATTCCACTCTTGCTCCAATTTGTCTGAAGAAGCATATAGTAGATAAGAGGCAGAAATGTTTTTTGCCAGCTCGAAGTTACTTCATGCCAATTTATAGTTTTGTCTTCTAATAGGATATTGCTTTATGGATTAGAAGCACTTTTGGTAATTTCTCCCCCCTGCCCCTCCCCTCTTACTTTGGGGGTGAGAGAGAGAAGGGCAGTTCTGCTGAATTCTTGACAGTTCAGAATTAGAATATTTTTTCCTCCAAACTCTACGCATTGAGACAAATTTTAACATATGGTACACATAAGGATCAGATTAGTCTTTTGTGTCTCCCATTGATTATTCTCTTTACTATCGTTTCTATCAGTACCTGTCATCTCTTCTTGAATGTGGTATGGTCTGTCGTTGCGACGATAGAAATTATGCTATCAAAAATTTTCCTCAAGGGCTACCTTATTTCAATCTGTAATGATCTAGGACTTTGATTGACCCAACTTTATCTAGTTCATCACATCTTGCACTAGTATTACGGACTTTTTCCTTCAGTAGTTGTAACTGCAGTTTTTGTGCTATACACTGATCAATATATTAAGTTTGGTTTTAACCTCTCAATTGATTTTACTGATTTCTTTTAGCAAATGGAGATGGGTGGTAAGAACACTTACCCAGAATCCTTTTTAATGAAATGTCTTAGTCTTTTTGCAAATCAACTATTGAATTAGTGCCACTTAACTGGAAGCAGATTGTATGCAATTATTGCCTTTCACATCAAAGCAAAGAATTCTGTCGATTCTTGTTAAAAAATGATCAATTTGAGGTTACTGTGATTGCTTGACTTTCTTCTGCTTTGCAGACATCATTCGGTTCCAATTAGACAATTAAAGACTAGAGCAGTCATATGATAATATGAATAGTATAATTTGGGGAGGAGGGTCTCAAAATGGGCTGGATGGGATCTATTCAAGGGTACTGAGGGAGCTTGAGGAAGTGCCCAACAAGCCACTTTCCATCATTTATCAGTGATCCTGGCCAACCAGGGAGGTCCCAGTTGACTTGAAGTTGGCAAACGTGACGGCCATCTACAAGAAGGGCTGGAAGGATGGTCCAGGGAACTACAGGCCTGTCAGTGTGACATGGGTGCCAGGGAAGGTTATGGAGCAGATCATCATGAGTGCCATCACACAGCACTTACAGGACAGCTAGACAGTCAGGCCCAGTCAGCATGGGTTTATGAAAGGCAGGTCCTGCTTGACTAACCTTATCTCCTTCTATGACAAGGTAACCCTCTTAGTGGATGAGCGAAAGGCTGTGGATGTTGTCTACCTAGGCTTTAGTAACATCTTTAACACCATTTCCCATGGCATTCTCCTGGAGATACTGGCTGCAAATGACTTGGATGGGCATATGCTTTGCAGAGTAAAAAACTGGCTGGATGGCTGGGCCCAAAGGATTGTGGTGAATGGAGTTAAATCCAGTTGGCAACTGGTCACAAGTGATGTTCCCAGAGCTCGGTACTGGGGCCAGTTCTGTTTAATAATCTTTATCAAGTGTCTGGATGAGGGGATCAAGTACACCCTCAGTAAGTTTGCAGACAACACCAAGTCAGGTGAGAGTGTGGATCTGCTTGAGGGTAGGAAGGCTCTGCAGAGGAATCTGGACAGGCTGAATAGATGTACTGAGGCCAATTGTATGAGGTTCAACAAGACCAAGTGTCAGGTCCTGCACTTGAGTCACATACCCATGCAACACTACAGGCTTGAGGGAGAGTGGCTGGAAAGCTTCCAGGCCGAAAAGGACGTAGGGATGTTAGTCAACAGCTGGCTGAATACGAGCTGGTAGTGTGCCCAGGTGGCCAAGGAGGCAAATAGCGTCCTGACTTGTATCAGAAATAGCATGGCCAGCAGGACTGAGGAAGTGATCATCCCCCTGTACTCAGCACTGGTGAGGCCGCACCTCGAATACTGTGTTCAGTTTTGGGCCCCTCACTACAAGAAACACATGGAGATGCTGGAGCGTGTTGAAAGAAGGGCAACAGAGCTGGTGAAGGGTCTAGAACATAAAGTTTATGAGGAGCAGCTGAGGGAATTGGGGTTGTTTAGTCTGGAGAAAAGGAGGCTGAGGGGAGATCTTATTGCTCTACAACTACCTGAAAAGAGGTTGTAGCAAGGTGGGTGTTGGTCTCTTTACCCAAGTAACAAGAAATAGGACAAGAGGAAACGGCCTCAGGTTGTGCCAGGGGAGATTTAGATTGGATATTTGGAAAAGTTTATTCACCTAAAGGCTTGTCAAGCATTGGAACTGGCTGCCCAGGGAAGTGGTCGAGTCACTATCCCTGGAGGTAGTTAAAAGAAGCGTAGATGTGGTGCTTAGATACATGGTTTAGTAGTGGACTTGGCAGTGCTATATTAACGGTCGGACTCAATGATCTTCAGGGTCTTTTCCAACTTAAACGATTCTGTGATTCTATGAAATCTTGGCTGAAGAGTTTTGAATTATTTCAAAAATACAATTTTGGCGGTTTTCATAATGATTGGATAAAATTGTTCTTGCATAACAAAATTCAGAAGATTGTTTGTATTCAAATTAATGATGTTTACTAAAAACTTCACATTAGGAGAAAAGGAGCATATACGCTGGGGCCATAATGCTTCCTACTCAGATCACATAAAAATGTTATATTCTTGCCATTAAAAGGTTATAGTAAATTTATGAAATTTTGTTTTCTCTGAAGATGTGACTGTTTTCTATTCTGTAAGACTTTCCCATGAAAGAAAGTTAGTAGGGTCAGCAAAATTTAAACATTGTTTTCAGACGGTGAAACTAATATCCCAATTTTTGAGTTCTTTCCTCTGTTTCATATGTTGATAATAACCTGATCTACAAAAACTTAGTTGAGAATTACTAACTGCAATTCATTTTGTGCTTAAGCAGATAACTTTCTGTTGGCAAGAAAAATAGACTAAAAATGCAAAACTTTTCTGACCCTGTTTCAGAGCCTGTTTGGACTTCTTTCTAAGACTTATCTTTTAAAAATCCTAGGTTAAATATCTACAACTTTTTCAACAGATTTACTTAAACAAGTGGAAAGGCTGAGAGGGCAATCTCTTTTTCACTCATGGCAAATGTATTTTGTCTTGGCTTAAACAAAATTAATTAGGCTAAGCCAGACAAATCCAGCTTTGATGTAAATTCAAGCAATTTTTTATCTGAACTTTTTTTTTCTTTTTGAGAACTGCGTCTTTGCTAAAATAATTTTGAAAATAGACATAATGCCTGGCTCTGCTTGTTTTCCTTTTAGTCTTTAGTTTCTATGCAAAATTTCTCTACTGCTTTCATAAAAACCCTTTGATTATTGCCTATCCTTCTGCTTTTCTGAAATTCTGCATGTTTTTACTGGTTTATACATCTTCATTCTCTCTTTGCTCCTCCTTTTTCTAGATCTTGATTCTTCTTTCTGCTTTGAGGGTGCTTGCAGTTCAATACTTGAAGTGTTTCTTATTTTGACTTTCCCTGCAAGTGTTTTGCTTTGGAGTTATCTTTTTGTCCCTTTTTACATGTTTCTCAGAGCTATGAAAAACCATAGTGTTCTTGTTAGTTGAAAAGAGGGCTGACTTGTTGCGCTCATCAAGAAACTCTCTCTGCTTGTACATAGACACACGCTTGCAGAAAAGACACCTTTTCTTTGGTTTTGCACTGTTTCTAGATATTCATTGAAATATATTTTTTTTTTTCTGCCTCACTAGAATTCCTTGGGTAACATCCTAAATTCTTTCTGAATATTTGATGCATTTTTCATCTATTTTCACTCATAACAGATCTTATTGAACAGAACAGATTCTGACTTATTTGGGTTATGCAGTTTTTCTTCTTATAAATGTTTTGGATAAATGAATTTGGATAATGAAATGGATACCAGCTTCTGCTAAAAATTACCCTCTTACAGAGTTGGTATACAGATTTTAAGCTACAGACAGAACAAGAGAACGGCTAAGAATATTGCAGCAGAAGTTTTAATAAAATGAGAGAAAGCCTAAAGACTTGGAAATCCTTTCATTGTGAAGTACAACAGTGTGAGGAGGAGTTTTAGAAGATGTAGGGGAGAAGAAGGTATAAGATGAAATAGTGTAAGTCAGAGAAAATAAATAGGAAAACAAAGCAGCTTAATAGCATAAAACATTTAAGCCCTTACTAATGTAGGAATATGACATATTATATGGTATAGTTTTTTAATATAAGCTCTAATCTAAGCTGTACTTACGGAAAGGAAGCAAGCAATTTGATGATACACATTCTTGATGTACTCTGAGATCTATCTATCTATCTCTACATATATCTCGATGAACTCTGAATTTGTGTATTAGTAGCTCTGCTTTTCCTCAGGAAGTTTTTCAATCAACTCTATGGTCTGAGGACAAAGTGTTAAAATGAAGCACATAAAATGATGTCAACAGAAAGATAGTTATGAGAAGGTGGAGTCGAACCAGATCAGCTGGAAAATGCTTTCTAGGCAGAACTGAAACCTTTATTACAATAAACATATGTCTGTCTCTGGTGTTGGAGGTAATAGGAAGTTGCACCAGACCTTGAACTGCTAGCCTTTAGGCAGCGTTGGGGTAGTAGTCTTTGTACTCTTACCTGGTGAAGATACAGATCTGCAGTGATTCATATGCCTCCAGACATAGGTTGTCTGTTTCTCTTTGCAGACACTATAGCACTTGTGCTTCTTCATCAGCATACTTTAGTTACAGAAATACACCTTGTCTTAATTGTATTCACTGGGGCTAACAGGAAATTTGTAGATATGCACAGGGGTATGTGCGTTCTAGTTATTTGATCTTGGTAATTTACAGGTGAAGAAATCTCCAGAGCTGCTGGCATCAGTTACTTATTACAAGCTTCACCTGGGCAATTGAATGATCCTTTTAGTAAAGTAATACAACTCTGTCATAAAACTAGGTGGGTTTTTTTTTCATCCCACTATTCCTATTAAAGGAGTGCTGGGCTTACATGATTGTCAGCCTAATTTTGTTTAGTTTTCACAGTCGTTTGCCTTGGCTACTACTGTTATTGAACTTTTGAAATAATTTTCTCCTTTTCCTACTATCTCTCCTTTTCCTGGGTTTGGGGCATCTAAAGTGCTTAAGGTACCTTGTTAGCATCATTTCCCTATTTTTTTATGTTCTAGGGTGAACAAAACAAGCTGATTCAATCTTCTCTCACAAAGTTGCCTTTTTGGACTGGCTGGATATCTCTTCCCACTCTCTTCAATTTGAAGATCGTTGATTCATCCACATAAAAGCTTTGTCAGAAGAGGTGTGTTTCAGTGAAACACAGGTGAGAAATTCAAAGTTGATTTTGCATCAAAAGGATTGCAAATGGGTGCATCTGGTCTGTCTCTTGTACTGATAGTCCTTTTGTGTGAGGATGTTTTAGTAATGCCCATCTCTGCTGGATGAGCCCTGATTGGCTTGCCATATGATGCACCGTACATCTATTTACACAATTTAAATGCTATTCTTAACAACTTAATAAGGAACTGTTGCGTCACCTCTGACTATACACTTTTTCTTCTAAATACACTATTTCAGAACTAGTCATTACACAAATTATGGGAGGTGCTGGGAACTAAATAACCCTGGATAGAGACTGAATGTGTTGACAGGGTAATATATTTGGGGTTGGAATCCATGGTAGTTTTCCCTGATGATGGATTCCTACAATGGGTGGCAAATTATTAATATTATTTTGACAAATTCTGATTGTGCTTTTTTTGTATGATCATATTGTTCACTGTTCGTAAGAATTCAGGCATAAGATCTTAGGTATCTCTAATTTTTTCCTAACCTTGTGAAACACTAGCAATATCACACAAAATATGATTTTTTTTTTCCCCAGAAAATACAGTAATCTAGTAATTTGGAAAGTATTCATTAGTAGCCAGTCCGTTCATGCATTTATGCAAATATGATTGTGGATATGATTCCATTAACCACCAGGTACTCTAAAGTAATTCAGTCATTATTTGCAGTTGTAGCCCAAGTAAATAATAAATAGATACCACTTTCAACTATTGACATCATATGTTTACAGGCTCTGAAAATTTTAATTAATTCCCTAGATCAGTCGCTTACAATCCCTTTGATGCAAAATCAACTCGGAATTTCTCAACTGTTTTCTGCATTTGGGGCACTAACTCTTCATAAGTTTTGTAAGCATTTGCCAGCTCCCTCTGAGAAAAGAAAGATCTTTATGAATGTTGGTCACTTGGTAATTATATTCTGTTGTCTTGTTATTTTCTTATCTTACATATTTGCAAACTATTGGGCAATAAATCCAATCAGTAAGTTAATGATATACACTTGACTGGCATAGCATGCACTAAAATTTTTAGTCATAAAACAGTGTTACAATTCAGTTAAATATTATCCAAAGACAGACCAGGTTGAGAGTCACTGCTTCACAGAAGCCATATTTCTCTTAAGCTGCGGATTCAGAAAGTGAGGTTCTAAAAACCGATTTGAGATATGTGTAAACACCTTATTCAGAGACACTTTATGACCAATATTGGATAGCTAAAGTAATTCTTTTCCAAGTGAGAGCTTGAATAGTAACATAGCCCATGAACAGATTCATATTCTTCTGTGCATTATATTACTTTGTTCTGGTAGATTCTCAGTCATCTACAGAAAGTGAATGCCAGCGTGACGATGGCTCCTCTGCTCCATCTGGGGAACTGTGCGTTTTCACCAACCAGTGTGGAGACAGCAGTGATGAGAAACAAGGTAAGTCTCAGTGGGCTTCATCAAAAGTGTGATGGTTTGATAACTGAAGGCAGCAGCAGAGAGAACTGGGAGGAATTTTTTTTTAAATGTTAAAAAAATAATTCTTTTTTTCCCCCACCCCCTTCTTCATTTGATTTTGTAAGACAGTTTCTTCTTGGTTCAGCTGATTTTTCTTGCTTAAGTTTCAAACTCTATACAGTGCAACTCTTTCATAAATCTTCATATAGATATTACGTATCAAAGCAAGTGTTTCCTCATCCACATAAATTCAATAGAGATTTAACAAGTTTTTTTTTTTTCCATAATTTGTGGCAAATTTGTTTACTGAAATTCAGGTTTCATCCAAAATACCTAGATCAAGGTATAAGCAACAACAGCATTTCTATTTTTTTTTTTTCAGTCTAGACAAGGAGGAAAATTTTCTAGAATTCATGAACTGATAATTCTAGCTTAATTTTTGTTTCTTTCAGAGATTGTGAATACAGTTGCTACTGTTTCCTTTAAAGGAAAGATCTAAGCAGTGAGAGTGAATTTTAACTGCTAGTGTCTGAGTAAATTTGCATTAGAAATCTACTATTTGCAGAATCCTGTAATACAAAATAATGCTGCGAATGATTTCATATGATGCAAAAGATAATCCTGCTCTTTGAGGATCTTTGTTCTGGAGTGCAAATAAGAGCTTGAATTTATCAAAAATTTGAATTTTAACTAAAAGTTTATCTAAGTTCTTCCACTTGCTGTGAAACAAAGGAAGCTATCATATTTGTTGGGATTTTAAAGTTTAGCTTTAAATTTAAAGCAGATTTTCTTTACATGAGCCTATGTGTTTCTGTGCACACTGAAAAATGTTAATTAGAGCAAGTTAACAATCATTGAATTCAGCTGAAATCTGTGAGAAAGCAGTAACTTAAACTCAGATTCCTCAAATTACAATTGTGTGCCCAGATACATGTTGTTTTTCTTCTTCCAATATGACTTCCTGTTTTATCCAAATAGGATGCAGATATCTGTTTGCAACAGGAGTCTAGAATCAACTCTTGAATATTTGATTTTTTTCCTCTGAAAACAAGACAATTATGAAGGCTGTATTGAATATCAATACATTTTGTGGCTTTATTGTGCTTTACTAAAATGTATTAAATGCCAATGGCTGGAAATTACGCCTATTTAATCCCCTGATGTGTGACTAACACATCTTAGGTTAGCTTTTTTTTTTTTTAATCGCTTGCATTAGAGATGGTTATGCTACATTTCACTGCATAGCCTTGAAATCCTCATTGTGCTTGGTCTTGGTTTCCCTAGAAAGAACATTTCCTCCAGGCAGCACTTTCTATTATGTTTGCAGAATATACAGCAAGAGATGCATTATTCCATTAATTTTTATGGAGCCTTTTTACTCTTGTTTGTTGAGGGAATACTGCTATAGACAAATGCTTACATGAAAGGAGAGAAATTAAAGTTTGCTCTAAAGACTAGTTTAGAAAAATGAGCCTATGGGCTCTGTGAAAGACAGTTTTATTTTAAGTATGGATGAGCAAGAGGTGTGGAACTAGGCTCTGAGTGACAGACTGTGGATGCTGGGTCTGCTTGGATAATGCTCTGGATCCCTCCAGGGAGGAGGTAACTGTCAGACATGAAGATACAGATCAGGGTGTCAAATTGAAGATTCATCCTACTGCCACCCACTCTTCTGATTTGGGATTATTGGAAAATTGGTTTTCTACTTAGGTTTCAGCTCTCCAATCTCATGTTCATGACAAGTCCCTGCTGTTTTCTCTGGGCTCTACTGAGGTTTAAGGATGTTTCTGCACTGAAAATACATCAAAGTTGGCATTTCAGATGATGTGTTTTTATTGTCATTTTGGAATTCGTGTGTGGTTGGTTTGTGCTTTGCCACAGTGTTGGAAAAGGAGCAGAATAAACTCTACACTCAATTTTTATCTCTAAACTACTCTTGCAAAATATTCACTAGGGGATGAACGATAACTAACTCAAATATATTTTGCTCCCAGAATATCCCAAACTGAGATTTTATCCACAGACACACTTGGAATAGAACCTTAAACTGTAGTCTATTTCTGTGAGAGTTGGAATTTTTCCTTAGAGGTTATTTTAAATATTTGTTTTGTGCACAGGAGATTCTGCAAAAAATATCTAGAACATCCCACGTGTTTCTTCCTTCTGGCTTTTTCCTCTCTAAGCAGTGACTTTATCTTTGTAAATCGATTACACTGGTTTGCTTTCAAGTTCTATTTTCCGTGAAAATGAAATTTACCTTTAAAGATAATCATGAATGATCAAGGATTTTTTTTTTTTTAATTAAAAAAGGTACTGTTTTTGCTATTTTGTACATATTGATTTTAAATTGTTGTTTTTTTAATCTATGAGAAAAGTCCTAAGGAAATATTGAATGTGATTTGGTGTATTTCATGAATACACACTGGAAGGAAGGGATGCCATCCAGAGGGACCTTGACAGGCTCGAGAGGTGGGCCTGTGAGAACCTCATGAAGTTCAACAAGGCCAAGTGCAAGGTCCTGCACGTGGGTCAGGGCAATCCCAAGCACAAGTACAGGCTGGGCGGAGAATGGATTGAGAGCAGCCCTGAGGAAAAGGACTTGGGAGTGCTGGTGGATGAGAAGCTCAACATGAGCCGGCAATGTGCGCTGGCAGCCCAGAGAGCCAGCCGTATCCTGGGCTGCATCCAAAGAAGTGTGGCCAGCAGGTCGAGGGAGGTGATTCTGCCCCTCTACTCTGCTCTCGTGAGACCCCACCTGTGGAATACTGTGTTCAGCTCTGGAGTCTCCAACACAAGAAGGACATGGAGCTGCTGGAGTGAGTCCAGAGGAGGGCCACGAAGATGATTCGAGGGCTGGAGCACCTCTGCTATGAAGACAGGCTGAGAGAGTTGGGGCTGTTCAGCCTGGAGAAGAGAAGGCTCCGGGGTGATCTTATAGCAGCCTTCCAGTACTTTAAGGGGGCCTACAGGAAAGCTGGAGAGGGACTTTTTACAAGGGTGTGTAGTGATAGGACAAGGGGCAATGGCTTTAAACAGAAAGAAGGCAGATTTCGATTAGATCTAAGGAAGAAATTTTTCACTGTGAGGGTGGTGAGGCAGTGGAACAAGTTGCCCAGAGAAGTTGTATGTGCCCCATCCCTGGAAATGTTCAAGGCCAGGTTGGATGAGGCTTTGGGCAACCTGGTGTAGTGGAGAGTTTCCCTGCCCATGTCAGGGGGATTGGAACTAGATGATCTTTGAGGTCCCTTCCAACCCAAACCATTCTATGATACCATGAAATGTGAAGCAGACGTGCCTCAGCAGTGTTTGTGCTTTTGATGAACCACTGACATGATTTTCATCCACTTAAAGAGCTAAGGAATAAAAGCAGCAATAAAAAGTTGGTTGATGAATCAGCCAACCTGCACGTTGAATTGAATCTGGAATGCTTATGTGAATTATATGTATTTCTCCCTCTCTCACCTTATAATTAATTGTTCAGTAATCTGATGTGAATATGAAAGCCATGAAATTGGACATCACAGTGTGACTATAAATGCCACAGTTGCAACTTTACTTAAAATGATTAGTGAACTGTAATAGCATAGAATAAACCAAAAGAATTAGCAGGGACCTGGAGTGAGCATAAATTTGAGAGGGAGAACGAAGATATTGTAGCTCTTGTGCCTAACCAGAATCCTAATTAGAAGGCAGAGCCTCATCTACTTCCTCATCTGCTGTGTAAGAGAAAATGCAGGTGAACTGAAAGTTTGCACACAGCACATGAAATCTGGAGACAGTCCCACATGGCAGCTATTCTGCTTGAGGTGAAGTTACAATAGCTTGCTCTTTAGAGATGCATCTGATTAGACGACTGTGTTTTGGGTTTGTTTGGGTTTTTTTAAAATCATTCCACCACTAGAAAAAGTGGTTCAAGGAATGGGCCTGTCCAGCCTGTCAGGTACACGCACGCTCTTTCATTCAGCATGGATGTGATGCAAAAAGGACTGTCTGACATCAAACTAGAAACAAACATCTGTCCCTCCCTCCCAGCAAGCAATTATTTATCTGGTCACATACCCACCTCAAATTCCCTGAATGAACTGGTACACCAGTCAGAAAAGAAATATTCTGCCTCCCTTTTCTAAACCATGCTGCCCTACAGCTGAACTTGGAAGGCGGAGAAGCAGTCCTTCCCTACCATGTTGATATGTGCATTGGAAAAAATAAGGTCAGAGGAAAGGCAAATGGGGAAACTGTGTCGTTCTGAAGACTTCTTTCAGCTTTTCTTTGAGTGTTTGAACCATGTGGTTTCTGCTTTAATGCAGCAGCTTAGTAAAGATGATGAGCACTGGTAAACTGTGGCGTATTTCAGATAACGTGAGCCTCACCTTTCTGTTATTGGGCCCCAGGGGGTTTCAGGGAATGGGCTTATACAGCAAGTTCCCGAAAAATGCAGGTTGCAAAATTGTGAAATAAAGAATAGTTGATTAGACAAATATTTTTGCTATCTGGTGTTAAATCTTTGTTTATCTGTGCAAGAATCCTGGATAAATAGAGGATGTATTGAAATTCTTCATCCAATAGCTTCAGTATGTTTTAAGAACAGCCTCTGCATATTAGCTGCTAGCTTGGATAGTTGCTTGCGAGTAAGCAGCTACACATACATTTGTGAAGAAAAAAGCATGTATTATAGTAATATAATATAAATGGAATGGTTTGGGTTTGGTTTGGCAGGGATGAGTCTTAGTGGGTTTTTTTGGTTTTTGTTTTTTTGTTTTCCCTTATGTTCGTTCTCTCTTCCATTGCCCTGTTTCTTTTTGTTCATGATTTTAAAATTCTGGTGTTTCTTACTTTTTTTTAGGAGGTCATTCAGAGTGTTTCCATATGTTAATTAAATAGCAAGTGATGGTGAGTACATATCCCTCTGCTTTTGTTTTTGAGGTTTTAATTTTTCATTTGTTTGTTTTAATTCAGGCTCCTCCGGTGAAAAGTGTGATTTTGAAACTGATCTATGCAAAGCTCTTCATGAATTGCATTTACAGTCTCAATGGATAAGAAGAAATGGTCAATCTGGCATGGGACCACCATACTCTGACCGCAATGGGAATGACAGTGGTAAGAATCCTCATGTTCTTTAAAGGAACCATAGACTTCTAGAAATTACGTATTTTTCTATTTTATTTGCTTAATTTTACTAATTTTTTGATAGTTCTATATTCTGCTGCATGTTTTCTGAACACTTGTGTCCGGCTTTTTAGGTGATCGTAATCACGATAACCCAGAATTCCAGAAAAGAAGACAATATTGCGGGAAGCAGTTCTTATTATCGTGGAGGAGCAAGTAGTCAGTCATCAAGCATCATATTTATCTACCTGAGTGATCTTTACCTGTTTTGGATAGATCAGATGATAATTTCATTCTTGGTGGTTGCGAAGTTTCAAAATGAGTGTTAGATCCTCCATTTTGAGACTTTTTTCATCTCTTCTTTTATTGGTGAATGCCCGGAGTGTGTGTATCTATTATCTGTGGCTAATATTACTGCTCCAAATATTTTGAGAAAAGGTAACTGGATTTGGGAGCTTTGATAGCCTATTTGAGCCAACTCCTCTCTAAATCTTATTGCAATTCCACTTTGCATCAAAGACTGTTTCTCAGTTAAGTAATTCATTGTCCCTGTCCTCAGACAAAATATGTCCCTTATACTTGTTGAATTGCCAACTTAACCCTGCTTTAAAAAACCTGGCTTCTTCCTTCAGTAATACATTATTTTCTTCATACCTTTTTAGCTAACTTGAGCCAACTATTTCAGCTGCAGTAAGCCTTCTCTTGCTTTCCAAAGCTGTTACAAGACCTGTTTGTAAGAAAGCAAGGAAGGACAGGAAGAATTTGATGGGAACCTCCAATCTCACAGTAAAGATGTGAGCTGGTTGGAGTAAGAACCCCAGACTATTTAACTCTCTGCTCCATGTTTTCCATTATTCTCTTTCCCTTTCTTTCCACCCACTCTCTTTTACCTCTCCTGTGCACAAGCAGCACTGCAGCTGCCCTTAGAACAAGCACCTGAATGCAGGCATTCAGTGTTGGAGAGTGTAATAGAATATAACCTTACGTGGGACTAAAGTGTCATTATGAGACTGACTAGTTAAGTGTTTTTCATCTTGTTCCCAAAATAAGATTGTCTGAGAGCGTGGAAATCTGTATTGTTCTGAAGCAAGCAATACCTCCTACACATCGCGTAAGCTACCAAACAGGTAGACGTTCCATATGATTAATGTGAATTGGTGGTTTAAAGGTGAATGCATAGAAAACTTGCTTAGAAATCATAGAACTTTAAAAATTTTTCATAGAAAAGACATTAACAAAAAAACCCCACTCTATATTTTCCTGCAAGTTCTTATTGCACAGCTGACAATTTTCATGATGGTCTGTAATCAGGAAACTTCATCCATGCAATGTGCCTCTATCAACTTCATTTTTTACTTGTCTGTAGGATACAAGCATATCCTGCTGTGCATACTATGCTTCTGAAAATAAGGCTGGTCTTAAATTCATGTAGCTTTAAACTGACGTTATGACAAAAAATTTAACTATAAAAACTTTTTCATAAACACAGGTTTTATTTCAAGCATGTAAGTTGTGAAATATTTAACATTTAAAATAATAAAAGCTCTTCTTGTCAAGAAGCAGATAAAAGATGAATACTATGGAATAAAAATATAGCAAATGCTTGACTAGAATAAAAACTAATTAACCAGGCAACAGTCTTGCTCTAGTTGAAATTTCTAGGGTTTGTGCTTGATTAGTAGCATGCACCGCATCAGGATGTACCAAAGACTGGAAAGATTACTCTTGTGAAGAACATCTGGTGGGGAGGAGAATATTTAAATTACGCAGACACCCAAAGCCAGAAAAAGATTGAGAACCATCAATTTCAAGTGTTTGTTACACAGGAAGAAAACTGTTCAGTCACTTGCATATTCCCATTGACTTGTTTTGAGTGCTCAGTCACCACTGTATCTGCCAGGTCTGAATTGTGCGGTGGCCATATTAATCAAATTATTTTGATCAAATAACAGAAAGCTTGTATACTTGTACCTATTCAGCTTTCTGAGAGGCTGTGTACTCGGATCTGTGAACTGAATGGCTAAGGAGATTTAAAAGTATTTGGTTATTTTGGTTTTCTACCTGGAGAATGACTAAATGCTACTTTCATTCACTTCTGAATGCTGGTTCTAATTGCCTGGGTAATATTTATTTCCTTATGGCAGCTATTCAAGTTTTCCCACTGCTGGTGACTCAACAGACTATGTAATCAGTTTTATGCTGCTTCCTGTTTAAGGACCAGGCGTCACATTGTATGGTCGCAATTGAGCAGTCTGCGTTATGGCAGAATATTAAAAGGAAGAGTTCCTGCCATCAGGATAAGTAATTGCACACATTAGCAAAAGAGCAAAGATCACTTGGTAGACGTAACTTCTTTGAAGATTTATGTAATCATTTACTAGAACCTAGCACATTTTTTTAGCTCTGTCTGTTCGGCTGCTGAAAATGTAGTTGAACAGACTAGTGACAACCATGTTAAAAAAATGACAAAAAACACAATCTGTTTTTAGTAATTGAAACTTAATATCTATCTAGAGGTTTAATGTAAAATCACTGTTCAAAGAATTGCTTAAAACTACTATTTCTGCCCCATCTCTGTAAGACTTAAAATTCTTGTGGCAGGTGAAATCTGACCTTGTTTTTCAATCTTAGATAAATTCATATTTAGGGAAATAAAAGGTAAAAGTTCAAAATTTTATGGAAGTTAAAAACCAATGAAACGGATTGGAGTCAGGGATAGGACTCTGCTGAGGCACTAACCATGTGGGTTGGAATAACATCCTTGCAGCTGTCAGGCTCTGAAAGTGCTGTCTGAGCCATCACAAAAGGCCTAAAACCTAGAGGGAGCATGGCCACTGCTCTGGTAGCAGGCTGCAAAATGTGTCTCTGGGGTGGATTGCAAAGTTGGCTCTAGCACTGGACTAGTCTCATGGTCCTTTGTCAGTGACTTTCCAGTTGCATGCCAGGATGAGAAGTCAGGGTAGTTAGTCTTATAAATGAAGTGTTTAGATGTTTCTACGTTACATATCTTCTGATACTTGGTTTCTGTAGCAATCTTTGTTTTAGGACGTTTCTTATTCCTTCAGTCTCACTTGACTTTTTTCTCCTTCATCTTTCTCCTTTCATTTATATGTTAATGTCAGAGGGCAACAGTTTATCTGACATTGTCTGGAGTTTGAGAAGGAGGAGAGCAGGGAAAGGAAGAAAAAAAAAATCCAAACAAAATATATTGAGCCTTTCTTTGATGTGGGGCTTTTTTTTGGTTGGTTTTGGTTTGGTTTTGTGTGTTGTGTTTGTTTTTTTTTTTTCCTTGCATCCTTTAACATCTAACATCTCTGAAATCTTCATGTTCAGGAAGAGCCAAGTTTTGACTAGCAGTGTTTAATATCCTAAAATAGGGTGGTTGCTTTCCATCTTTTAGAAGATGTGAAACAATATTGTCAGGAAGAGAGACAACCGGTCAACAGACATAGGAAACATTTCACTGGCTCTTGTTGAGCTGTTACAATTTCAAATAAAGCAAAGCTTTAATTTGGACTTGTTTTGTAAATGGAAAGATGATGGTATCTTTAATGATAGTGTAGAGATTGTGAAGACAACCTTTTAAACTGGGAGCGTGTACAGGGATACCACAACCTCCTCTCTACAGTGAGGTAGTTTTCTGAGCAGACAAAACCCAGACCCATGGCCTTCTTTCCCATCTTCTACCACCTCCTTAAAGACTTAATCTATTGTAAAAAATCTGTATTACTGGTCAAAGTAGTTTGTTGTTTAGGTGTGAAATATGTGATCTATTAAAAAACTGGAGTTAAAACTTTGACCAGTGTGCTGAGTTAGTCCTATTTTGTCCCCAAATTTTGCACATATTAATTATTTAAGCCATCAGCACATGAAATATTTTGGAACCCTGTTTAGAATTTCAGCAGTAACATGGAGCAATACTATGTCAATATTTAATATGAACAAAACCTTGGCACACAATGGCTACAAGCTGTGAATGTTTTCTGCGGAGAAAATTCTAATTGGCTTTTCAGTTATTAATTCCTATCTGTTTGTATGCCTCCACTTGTTTTACTACTATTGTAGAAGCTTGGAGAAAAGTTATATAAAATATTTCTTTTTTTATTCCTTTTAATAGCTTATTTCCTCTCATTGTCCTCTAAAATGAAATCCTCTTCTGCAACTTTAAGGACCAATGTTTTCCTTCCAACTGATGAAGAACACGTTTGCCAGGTATTTTGATGCGTAGTCCCTGTGTTTCATTATTTGTCATGTACTTCCCAGGAATAATCAGACCTTTTTTCTCCTAGATTACATTTCATTATTGGATCGGTCAAATGAGTGGACCATTGACAGTGGGGCTTCAAAAGCACTCGGAAGATACTATTACAAATATCTGGCAAGTTTCAGGAGAACTGAAAAACCAATGGAAAGCAAATACTATCACAATCAATAGCAGTGAAAAGTATGAGGTTGGTAAATTGAGATGACTGTAAATTTCACTTGTTAAATTGTTTATAAATTGTGGGGATTTTTTAAGAAGTCAAAACTAATTATTTTGTAAATGGAAAGCATGATCATGAAGTAAAAGAGAAGCCATTGCATCATAAATTGTCTACCTGCCCATAGAGATGATATACTCAGGATCCTAACTTTCAATACAGTATTCCCTTAGCCTCAATCTAACTGTACCAATAAACTCAAGATTTAATTTTCATAGGAAGTATCATGCTATAGTATGAGCTACTGTTCTATAAGAAGGCTTCAGGTGACAAATACTGTACTTAACTATTCATTATAGCTTTGAGCCTTTGTCACAGAACACACACATATAATTTGCTTTTGCTCAAGTCTGCTGAAAAACAACACAATTTCATAGGTTATTTAAAAGTTTTTACATGTGCATTTACGGAAAACATTAGCACAGTAAATGTAACTTAGGGCTATAATAACGTGGATGATGTATACCCACTGTTACGCATAATACTGGAGGGAAAGCGGGGAGTAGAGAAGAAAATCAGAGGCGTTTCCTCCTACGGTAGTTACTGCGAAGAGTTGGTTAGCATACAAACCTGAAGGCAGGAGAGCACAACCTCATTTCATTAAACCGCAGAAGTAATAGAATTACTTGACTTCCAGAGGTAACATTGTGTTAAAGCATCCAACAAAATCTGGATTTTTGAAGTAATACTTGCCGGCTCGACCCTAACGAAGAGTATATGTTGAGAAATACCTATACCTAACTCAACACAAGTATCAATGTTATTATATTGATACTTGAGGGAAGGGACGGGATGCCATCCAGAGGGACCTTGACAGGCTCGAGAGGTGGGCCTGTGAGAACCTCATGAAGTTCAGCAAGGCCAAATGCAAGGTCCTGCACGTGGGTCGGGGCAATCCCAAGCACAAGTACAGGCTGGGCGGAGAATGGATTGAGAGCAGCCCTGAGGAAAAGGACTTGGGAGTGCTGGTGGATGAGAAGCTCAACATGAGCCGACAATGTGCACTGGCAGCCCAGAAAGCCAACCGTATCCTGGTCTGTATCAAAAGAAGTGTGGCCAGCAGGTCGAGGGAAGTGATTCTGCCCCTCTACTCTGCTCTCGTGAGACCCCACCTGGAACACTGCATTCAGCTCTGGAGTCCCCAACACAAGAAGGACATGGAGCTACTGGAGCGAGTCCAGAGGAGGGCCACGAAGATGATTTGAGGGCTGCAGCACTTCTGCTATGAAGACAGCCTGAGAGAGTTGGGGCTGTTCAGCCTGGAGAAGAGAAGGCTCCGGGGTGATCTTATAGTAACTTTCCAGTACCTAAAGGGGGCCTACAGGAAAGCCAGAGAGGGACTTTTTACAAGGGTGTGTAGTGATAGGACAAGGGGCAATGGATTCAAACTGAAAGAGGGGAGATTTCGATTAGATATAAGGAAGAAATTTTTTACATTGAGGGTGGTGAGGCACTGGAACAGGTTGCCCAGAGAAGTTGTAGATGCCCCATCCCTGGGAGTGTTCAAGGCCAGGTTGGATGATGCTTTGGGCAACCTGGTGTAGTGGACGATTTCCCTGCCCCTGGCAGCGGGGTTGGAACTAGATGATCTTTAAGGTCCCTTCCAACCCTAACTATTCTATGGTTCTATGATAAAGTTTTGATGATTAAAGTTTCTATGGAAAAAAAATGGATGGCAAATAAAGTCTTTTTTTTTGAAGTGTAGAAATCTCTTTGAAATATGGTTCTCGAGTATTTATGACAATTTTGCAAGTACACTTGAAGTGAGATTTTAATTAAAATCTACTTCTGTTGCTTAATTGCTTTTTTTTTGCTTAATTTGATGTTGACTATTTAATAGTTTTGTGCCTTCCTACTACTACTACAAAAAAAAATCGACTGTCTTAATGGGTTAGGGGATTGGTTATGGCTTTCACAAATCTCTACTTGTAGGGAATTCTGAAATAGATTACCACTGCTTTAATTACTCAACATATGATTAGCTCAGTAAGTCTGTTTTGGCTGAGTTTTGCAGAACTGTATCATGGTTTGCTCTCCTAAACTACTTCCCGCTGTTCTATTAAGAAATTTCTATCTCCCAGACCTCGTTAAGAGAAATGGTTCTGGGCTTGGGATTCACTTTTGTCTTCATGCTTGATTTCTGTGTTTTACGCTGAGTTTCGCTGCCGCACTGGGAATCTATTCTCTTGGCTGCACTTGTAGGAGAAGCCCAGCCTATGTTGGATCCCACCTACATTCCCACTACAGCTTTCTTTGCCACTAATGAAGCTGCATCATTAATTTTTTCTGACGGCCATTAGTATTGCATATTTAGGCAGCACTTGTTAATTACAGTTATGAGCAAATAGTGTCATTAAGTAGACGTTTTCATTACTGATTTTTTGACTGAAGGGGCTCTAGACTTTGTGTGAGAGAGAGAAAACATATCAATTTCTTGCTCAAATAAATGTGGGTGGGAGTCAGTTTAGTTATTATCTGACTGAACTCCTGAGGGAAAGGCAGATGGTTATTTGTGCTGCATAAAGCCTGGGTGACCTTTTTTTCAGACCCGAGAACAGCTAGAGGCATCGAGCGTAATTTCTGTTATCTGGAAGTTAAGGCACGATGAAGAAAAAAGTAGAACTGACACTTTTCTAGAGAAGCGAGTCCAGAGTTGCAACGCTGACTCTGCTGTTAGTTCAGTCAGTAGTAAACCTTTCATAGGCTTCAGGGCATCTGACTCCCCTCCTGTAGTCAAACACTTTTAAATATAAATAGCTGTTTTGCTTTGTTGTTTAAGAAACTTACCTGGATGTTTGGAATATCAGGATGTATTGAATGTCTACAACATCAGTGAGGAAGGAGCTCTTTGTAGAGACATTGATAGCATATACATTTAAAGTAAGCCTCTTAAATTCATGCTTTTTATTATATTGAGCAAGTAAACAAACTGTTAATGAGTTTTGAGGAAAAATGTTAAATGCGTTGTGTGCACCAATGGAATATGAACTTGAAGCCACCTCTGATTTTGCACCAGCAAAGTGAGATAGCATCTCTTTAGCATTGTCTAAATCACTTTGTCTCACTTAAAACCAAAATCTGACTATGAAGCCCTAACTGCAAGCTATATATAAATGAATACTATAAAGGAAGTTATTAATAACTAAATTTTGACTTCACAAAGAAAAATCACTGTGAAAAGGTAAAATCTTTGATATTAAATAATATTCCTTGTGTTTCTAATTACAAAACAAGGCAATGGATTGTTTTAGAATGTTACCTGAAACTGTGTAATCATAGAAATGGATAATATGAATATAGTATTTGTTGTTCTACTGGTGATGTCACCAAAGTACACATTGACTATATATGTTGTTTCAGCAACATTCAACAATTCAAAATACTGTTTTCTGAAACAAATCAAACAAATAGATTTCCAAGGTACTGCATTTCAGTCATATAAATATATTATTGAATGTGATATAATGCCATTAATATTTAGTGTAACATAGTTATTCTTTCCAAGTAGACATCAACATGAAATGCAATAAACATCATTATATCAAAAGAATTTCAAATGAAAACTTATATCAGGATTAACCCTGGTCCTTCAAAACTGCTGGATGTCAATGAACTGCATTCTTTCCATTGTGCTAAAGCTGATCAAAGAAGTATGAACACAAAGGGTAACATTATTTCTTAAAAATAGTATATTAGAAAATGCAGTTGCCTGTGTGTCTGTTAACAACATGGAATAATTGCCTCATAAAGTGTTTACTGGCCATTCTTCTCTTTGCTGTATTAAAAAAAAAATTATATATATGTGTGTATACATATATACATGTACTAGACATAAATTTCTCACTGGTGGTACGGCAGATACAATTACACCTCCCTCTGGTTGTATAATGCCAGGATAATTTGACTTTGCAGGCTACTGCACGCCTTGTGCTGGTCAACTACAGCTTAAGAAAGAAAAATAAACAAACAGAAATCCAAAAACTTCACCCTCCAAAAAAAATCCAAGTCATAACATAATGGTGATATCCTTGGCTAAGTTGTGTCATCTTGTACAGTGGAATACTGTACTCTTGATGATAATTTGTAGGATAAATGCAGATTTTCTGCTACAAAGTCTTAAACTGTGCACAAAATTGCCCCTGAATTCTAAAGCTAATATTTGTGAACTTATTATCTAGCTAACAGTCTGTATTCACTATCAAGAGCTAGAATGTACCTCTAGGTAGATTGTGCCTCCAGGACTCTGGAAAAGCCTGGAGCTGTAACATCCAAGATATGGCTAGGGAATAATTTAAGGAATGTCATTCATATGATTAATTTATTGGGTTGTTTTGATTGGTGTGTTTTTTGTTGGGTTTTCCCAAGGACTGTGACTGGTCAGTCCCCTTCTACATCATTGCAGAAAAAAATGTGGTAGTCTCTACATTTAGAAATGCAGATTGAAATCTGCCCTTAAAATGGAAATATAAAACATTTGTAACTTCTTGTGTATAAAAGACTTATTTAGGGAAAAAATAATAATAATAAAAAAATCTCTGTTGTTACATCAGAGCAGAATAACAGTTGACCAAGTACTCCTCAAGGTTTGTTTTGGCTTAAAACTTGATGAAAGGCTTCTGACTAATGGTGTTTGTTGCTCTGGCTTTGCTCCAGGTCTCTGATAAATTCTCAAAACAAATCAGAAAAGTTTCCGGTCTCTGGTGGAATAATGGCTTGATAAAACACAAAATAATTTGTATTTTTTAACTGTTGTGACCCTTGCTTAATTTTTAATGTATTTTATTGTGGTTTTCAGATCCTTTAGTTTAAATGCTACTTCACACTTGAGTTAGATGATTACACTATATATCTGTGCTGACAAGCCACAAATATGTGAAAAAGCCAGGATGGTAATCTGCCAAGATTTTTAAGTGTGTGACTTGAGTTTTCATGTTTCTAATAGAAATGACACCAGCATATCTTGGAAGGTTTGTCTGTGACACTAGCAAATGCCATTTATTGCTCATTTGCTGTTAATGTCTACAGGTTATCTTCTGGTGGATGGTGGAGGCTCAGAGACAAGATGAAACTGTTGCTATTGATGATATTACTTTCAGTGAAGGATGTTCTCTGGCATGTGGTAAGAATACCTGTTTTTCAGGAGACAGATCATTTTACTTCGTCTTTCCCTTGGATTAGAAGAGAAAACACAAAGGGAAGCCTTTTACTATTGAAAGGCTTTCTTAACTCTGTAAATGTTTTCATCTGGCTCATTTTCATTCCTCTAAACCATTGTCTGTCTTATCACATCTAAACACAGTTACAAAGAATTACAATAAATACTTTAAAAAATCTGGTACAATGCAAATGTAACTTCTTGCAGCCAGGAAAACATGAAGGCCTCAGTGTGCAGAAAAGATCTACTGGTTTTGGCCAAAGAATTGACATGTTCAGCCAGCTCAGGAAAAGCTTTGGAGTTGACTTTCAGGAGATTCCCAAGGCACTTCTGTGTGTTTTTAAATGCGTGAAGGTCCTGATCCTCAGCTGTGTAGTGGGGCTGTTTTGTTCCGCTCTGCTACCTCCAAGAGCTGTAACATCAGGCTAGTCAGCTCCCAGCCAGACCATCCATGCATGTCGGGATTCTTTAGCAAAACATTTCCTATTTCTCTTTTCAACCCAATGTATTTTCATGGGAAAGGAATGCTACTCATCCTAGCACAAATTAGATTGCTTGCTGCTCTGTATTACATAAGATGGTTGCACTGTGGCACCCATGTCACATCCCCAGGGGAGTACAATCCTAATTCAAAGCACCCCCTTTGTTTTCCTGCCTCTGAGTTGTAGCACAGGCACTGAGACTTTGGTCTTTAAGTTTAAACTTGAGGTATGGAATGCAGTGTTTGACACAGATCAAGCTAGGTTACACGATTGTACTGTTGCCTAAAATAAAGCTCTCTAGCTTTCCCAGTAGGAAAAACTATTGAAAATAGATGCAATTGAACTATTCAACTATTGAAAATGAAGTTTCAGGTAACTAAAATTGATCATGTGAGTGTCTCCATGTTTCACCTTTCTTACAATGGAGAAATATAAAAGCAAATGTTATATAAATATTTTCATATCAGGGCCCATCTTGCTTTTCTGTTTTGTAGAGGTTTTCTAGCAGTATTACTTAAATGAGCAAGGATGCTAATTTAAATCTTTGGGCATGCTGGTCTATGAACTCAGGTAAGTTTGCAATGTGTTTTCTCTGAAAAAATGAATTTGAAACTGACAATGGAAACAGGACAGATGTATGGTTCGTCCATCTTCTTTCTGTCCCTTGGAGGCTTTCTGCAGATGAAAGGACAGGTTTAAAATGGAAAAGAATGCACTGGTAGATTCCAGTAACCTATATAGTTGCTTAACCAGTTCCCGCAGGAGAATATAAATCTCTCTGTAGAAATATATTGGCTTTTTTCATAAACAAAGTGCTTCTAAAGGAAACAAAAATGAAAAAAACCCACAACAGCTATAGAGATGAAATACTGTCTCAAAGAGATGAAAAAATCAAAAATTTAAACAGAAACAGGGTGTACTCATCAAAGCTTACATATCTAGGTGTTAAACTTACCTTACATGGCAGCCGTTGAAGTGTATATTGTAACATACAGATTGAGCTGCCACACTGTTAAGTACCTCAGGTATATTCTAATAAGAGTAATTTCTCTTCCTGTGCTTCCCCATTAGAAAATATCAGCTTCATTAGGTGACATCTAAATTGCTCATAGCAGCCAAAGGGTCAAAGGATCTTAATTTTCTCCCTGAAAGAGGAATTTTCGTCTACTGAATATTTTCCAAAAATTAAAACAAAAGGTCAGATTAATGGTTGGTTGAATTTGAAATTTGTCCTTACAGCATGTCTGGATAAGAAGACTTTAAATGAAGACCACTTTAATTGCATGAAATTTGTAGTTAAAATTTGCATTTTTAATGTACCCTTTATGACTTTCAATCCCAGTGTAAATGCACATAAGAAATGACCTGTGCTTTTGTATTCATTAACATGGCTATGCTTTTAGGGTCATAAAAATAGCTAAAGCATGTGTGCTTTCAGGAGTTTTTTGGTACAAACTATGATGGCTAAATAAAAATGTATTTTCATTAAGTTTTATCTTCCCTTCCTTCCCTCCCTGTCTCTCCAAAAAAAAAAAAAAGCTGTCAAGTAGAAAATTTAAAAGTTGCTCTCTAAAACACATGTAATACACAATCTCCTTTAATTATACGTTTAGTAGACCTTCTATTCAAAGGCTTCATATTCTTATCCAAGTGTCTCATTGCCCTGCAGAGCTCCCTCTTGACTGCTGATGAATTATATATGTGAAGAACTCTCTTAAGATTGTTGTTCTTACCTTGCAATAGGGGTGAAAGCAAAGAGCCCCAAGGCGTGTAAGTGGAGTGCTATAAGGGAGAATAGGTTTTTGTCCTCCTCAAGTCACTTGTAATGAAAAAGCGATATACCTTCTCTGCAAAGCTAGGGATTTTTTTTTGAAAACTGGAGTAATTATATACACTTATACTGTATAAATGTTGATAAAAATCCGGTATAAATGCTTCAACTGAAAAAAAAATCTCAAACTTAAATTGTTAGGTAAATCTAATCATGCAAAGATGTAGCCTTTAATATCACAGATGCAGAAACAGATGCTGGGTCTTTCAGATGAACTGCTACAGAGAGAAGAGTCAGAAAATCCAAAGTATTAATCTTACTACTGTCTGACATGCTGCAGAATCAAGAGCTGGAAAATGGGTGTTTTGTCCCAAGGCACGCAGATTATCATCAAAACAAACAAATGACCTCAGAAATATTTGCAACTAAATTAAAAAAAAATGCAGAATGAATCAAAATGTTTTGATAATTTTAAAAGAAGAATTTTAAAAAATTTGGTTTGAAAAAAGTGCACATGGTTATGCAACACTGTAACAAGGAAGAAATTAGAGGTTTGTAGCATTAGCTGGACAGGACATTTCACTGAGATGTCAGTCGTGAATAACACAATAACTCCGAGGTGCAGTAGACCGTAATATCTATGTATGCTGGCATAAAATTGTTTCCTCCATACAGTTAGGAATCTCCATTTTTTTCTCTGAGATAACCTGACTGCTATTTAAAAGCGTGTCTTAACCAGAAGATTGCATTTCCCCTGCAATAATATTAAGAAATAGAACTTCCATTGTTAGAGTGCAATCCTGCTTAAAATCACAACATTCTTTCTGTAGCCATCATTAATTACAAAAAAATTTTACAGCTACAATCTAACACCTCAAACTTCATGCAATCACAGAATGGTTTGAGTTGGAACTAACAGTTAAAGATCATCCAGTACAACCCCACTAACATGGACGGGGTGTCTTGAACTAGATCAGGTTGCTCAAAGCCCCATCCAATCTGGCTTTCAACACTTCCAAGCATGGGGCATCTATGATTTCTCTAGGCAACCTCTTCCAGTGTCTCATCACCTTCAAAAATTTCTTCCTTACTTGCACTCTAAATCTACACTCTTTCCATTTAAAACCATTGCTCCTTGTCCTGTCATTACAGACCGTGGTAAAAAGTCCCTCTCCAGCTTTCTTGTAGGCCCCCTTTAAGTATTGAGAGGCACCAAGGTCTCCCCAGGGACTTCTCTTCTCTAGGCTGAACAATCTCAACTCTTTCAGCCTTTCTTCATAGGAGAGGTGCTCCGGCTCTTGAATTGTTTTTGTGCCCCATGTCTGGACCCACTTTAATAGGTCCGTGTCCTTCTTGTGTTGGGGACACCATAGCTGAATGCAGTATTCCAGGTGGGGTCTCACGACAGTGGAGCACAGGGGCAGAATCGCCTCCCTTGACCTGCTGGCCACACTTCTTTTGATGCAGCCCAGGATACGGCTGGCTTTCTGGGCTGCACAGGCACGTTGCCAGCTCATATCCGATTTTTCATCCACTGATATCCCCAAGTCGTCCTCTGCCAGACTGTTCTCAATCAATTAATTGCCCAGACTGTACTGATAATAGTGATTGCCTTCACTCAGATGTAAGATCTTGAACTTGGCCTTATTGAACTTCATGAGATTTACATGGGCTCACCCTTCAAGCCTTTCAAGATTCCTCTGGATGGTATCTCTTCCCCTCCAGCGTATCAGCTGCACTACACAGCTTGGTGTCATCTGCAAACTTACTGAGGATAGACTTAATCTCACTACCTATGTTATAATGAAGATACTTATTAGTATTGGTCTCTGTACGGACTCTTGAGGGATGCCACTTGTTACTGGTTTCCAAATGGGCATTGAGCCATTGACTGTAACTCTTTGAACACGGCCATCTAGCCAATTTCTTATCCATCAAACCCATATCTCTCTAATTTAGAGGTAAGAATATTGTGGAGGACCATATCAAACACCTTACAGAGGTCCAGGTAGATGACATCCGTAGCTCTCCACTTGTCCGTTGATGCAGTCACTCTATAGTAGAAGGCCACTAAAGCAGTCAGACATGATTTACCCTTAAAAAGTTCTTGAGAATATGTGGTGATGCATTCAGAAACTTTTTGATTCTAAAAAGAAACATTCTCTTACAAGTACTATGGAGATGCTGCTGAGTTTAACCTCTCAGTTAGAAGCGATTTTTCTGTAGTTATCATCTAGAAAAGTAAATAGATATTTCTTGTTATGACATGTCATTTTTTATGTTTCCTGGCAACTCTCTGTGGAAGTGAATTCATGAAGGTTGCAGTGACTGGCTAACATAAATAGCACTTCATTGCTCTGAAAGAAGCATCCATCTTTAGCAAAAGATTTTTTAAAATGGTATCTTTAAAGATGGCAGCCTGAAATACCAGACAGCACTCAGTGATACACAACACTTTTGAAGTAACTAGAGGCAGAAACGTTGTCAAGTTGTTTAATAAGCACATGCTTCTAATGGGAAATAGTCTTGTAAACAATGACTTCTTAAGAAGCTAAGTGGTTGTTTTTCTTTTGTCTTTTAGCACTGCAGACTTCCAGTTTTGAGCTTGGCATATGCGAGTGGTATTCAAATCAGTCAGCTGAGCCTGCTATGTTGGCACGACTGCAAGCTGGGCACAAGATTGCCTCCTGTTCCTTCCTGAAAGATTGGAGCAACAATACTGAAGGTGGGAAATTTAAGTTAAGGCACAACTACTAGCTGTCGTGAAGAATATGGTGATTTATAGGACAGGGTGGTGACCCAATGTAGAAACAGAACGAAAACATGAAAAGTAATGGTATATATTTTATACTTAAATTAGCTTTTGCTTTGACCATTTAGTAAGGGCACTGTGAACACACATGCTGGTAAAACACGTAAGAATTCCCGTGTAAATAATAATTGATTTATTCTCTGTTTAATTCTCTGTACGAGATATATGCAACAATTTGGTGAAATGAAATTAAATCCATCTGAGCCCACATCCCGTGTATATGTTTTCTCTGTTTTGTTTTCGTTTTGATGCTTGGCAGTTTCACCTGTGTAGGACTACTATGTTTGAGCATACAGTCACGAATTTCACTTCAAATCTTTAATTAGGGGAGCTGTAGAGAAACATTTATTATACAAAATAATTTATTACTCTTAAAACCAAAATTATTCCAGTTGCAGTTTTCAGAAGTAAAGAGCGGCACTTTTTTTTTTGGAGTCACTGTGTAGTGTTTGTCTATGGGTTTATGGGAAAGGTTTTTGAAAGCTTAATGGATATAAACGTCTAAGTGTTGTAATGAAAAATGGAATTGCCTTGCCAGCTAAGTGTTTGGCTTGTCTACTGAGACTGTCTTCAAAGGGGTTAAGTAGCACTAGTTGTAATGGTATAATTTGTGATGTAGCTTTGAAGAATTGATGGTGTAGAGATTACTGCTTGAACTCTGAGCCCACAGAAATGGAGTACATCTCATTGATAGCAGCAGAATGAATGCTTAGATATTGTTTTAATTTTAGAAAGATTTTCAAAATAAATTTTAATATGCATTTTTACATACTCTAGTAACTATAAGTCAAATTATAATGGCATAGCAAGCCAAAGTACTTGAGTGTACACACTTTATTAAGACCGTGTTAACATTTATGTGCAACAGTGAGCATACATGCTAGCAAAATAAATGCTTTTTCTTAGCTTTAAAAAAAAAAAAAAGGAAAAGGAAATAAAAGAGCCACAGCATCTTTAAATTTCCACTGGGATATCTAACAGGAATGAGACTTTTAATTTTATTTTATTTTAAACACTTCCCTGAAAGATGTTGTATCAGCGCCATACCATAACATGATACCTCAAAGGCTAGTAATGGATATGGATTTCCCTTTTATGGCAATGTCATGCTAGCAGAAAAGATATTGAAATTCTGTGAGTGGCTTTTACAGGACTCGTTCACAAGCAATGTCTACTGAAAGAGAATGCATTTTGAAATGTCTGGTTTATAGGTGCTTGGACATTATTGTATAAATATGCACAGGTGGTTGAGTAGGCTGAACATATAACACAAACTACTGCTTGGGGATGTTCCCTGTGCTTCTATGTCATAAAGGAAAAAAGAAAATGTGAGAAGAAATAAGTGCCAAAATAACGCATAGAATTAAATTCATTGTTAACATTGGAAAGTATAGAGAAATCTGAACTATGATTGCTCACTTCTAAATACATTCAGTGTTTCTGTTCATGTAATTTGTTGAGGCATAAATTAAGAGGTTGAATATTAACTAAAATTCTAAAAACTAAAGAAATTATATGCAAATTGCAAAAATGCCATGCTTGAGGGCTCAAGCTTGCAATGCAAATAGGGCTTGACTAAGCTTTAGTTTCTGATTTTGATCAAAGCTTTCACTACTATAAATAGAAGAGAGGTAAGAAACTAAATTATAAAGCAGAGGTCTAGACAATTATATTTATAAAGAAAGGATTGCTTATAGGCTTTGAATAATCCTCCTTTCCTAGTATTCTTAAATTTAATAAAATACTTTCTGTCCTTGGTGGACTTTTTTCTTTTTTCTTTTATTGCTTCTTTTCTCCAGTGTTTTATTATAGGCACTTTCTCTATAACTTTTCCTCTAAATTTCTCTAGTGTCAAAAGTTCTTACAGAGGTTTTATATTCCCTTGCAATACTGTTCAGAAAATATTTTGTTGTTGCTGTTGCTTTCTTTATTGATGTTTCCAGTATGCTATGAGTATCCATAGTTCGTTCTTCTTACATTGTATTAATCTAGTTTCCTACATCTAGGGTAACACACTTTAATAAGAAACTAATGAAATAAATTCTCTGCATAATAAAAACAAAGATTATGAGATGCAAAAGAAATCAAAGGAAGTACCATGACTTTAAATCCAATGCTCCAGATAACTAATGATAATATCCCTCAAGTATGTGATTCTGTTATATTGCTCTTTTTTTTTTATTCTACAAGATTTCATCTATGATTTGTGAGTTCATGAAAATTCACCTCCAAAGAGCAAAAACAATGGCAGCTCAGATTTAACCTCTTCTTTGTTCAAAATGTTTGAGTGGGAAGTTGCAGGGCACTAGTTCAGAGACCGAACAGTTTTCTGCTAGGGAAGAGAGCTTGCCAGATAAGAAAAGGTCCCAGACTGTGGCTCAGGTTTAACTGAAGGCTCAGTTGTTACTCTAAAATAGTAGCATAGATTCAAAGCTGTGTGCTTTGTGAAATAAAAGACATGAATTAAAGCAGGAGTAATAGAAAAGGGAGTAGTCAGAAAATAGTTAAGATGGAGCCAAGCAGCTAAACATTTATCAGCTTTGAGTTTTCAATGTAGCAGGATACAGGCAGGTTCACTAATTCACCCCAGCTCTAGGAAGAGGCTGGGCCACATCAGCAGTAAATCATAAGCTCTGCTTCCAGTTGGGCTCCCTTGCTGTCAGTGGCTGATCTTCTGGAGGACTCTAAGATTCTGCTTATGATGGACAAAATTTTTCTTCAAAAATGAAAGAAAGAAGACCGTCCTTCTAAAACCTGGTTAAACAACCACATGGGGAAAATAAAAGGTTTCATGGAAAGATGTTATAAGTCTACACTTTTTGCCCTGGCAATGATCCTATCATCTCTTGACAGAAACATACACATCTCTGTGACCCAATAGCCCTACTACAACATTGACAGGAATGAAGTGGCTTTTCTGGGATTCCTGTTCTACTTGTAAAAACATGGGAAATTTGGCACTTCAGAAACATAAATTGAGGAAAATTCAAGAGAACCAGAAGTAAAGAAGCTCAATGCATAAACACAGTAACATGCTATGCAGCATATTGGACTGAGGGATGTTCAGACCTTGAAGATGACCTGCAAAGTTTGTAACAAATGAAAGAAAAACATTCCTAATACCAGTAATCTTTAGAAATCTACTCAACAGATGTTGGCTAAAGGTAACAGTAATAATAAAAAAATTCCTAGAAGAAAGGAAACAAATAAGTAGATTAGCATGGTTTATTGCCTGTCCAGTTAAATTGACATGGTTGTGCTTTTACAAGCTACAGAGAAATGGGAAAAAATAATAATAAAAAAATCAATATTTTCAGGACAGGAGTTTCTGGAGTCTTGATTTCTGAAAGTAGGCCTCAATTTGTCTCAGAAGCATTCACAATACTTTGTATAAAAAGTGTTACCTGAAGAACAGTCAGTATCTGTTGTGGACACATGATCATTCTGGATGTTTCATAGAACTTTTGTTTATCTAGTGCAGTTCGTTTGCTTTCTTATCTAAAAATCATATCAACTCCGCTTTGACCTATTTTTAAAGAATCAGAAACTTAAGAGGGAAAGGAATGTTAATTATCATTAGGGTCAGAAAATAGAACAGGTTGGTTTTGTCATAGAGAATTCTGAAGTTAAATAAAGAACAGATAGTTTAAATTCTAATGTTGATGTATATTTCTCTTCTGCACAAGGCAGTAGCTGTAAAAGTATAGAAGCTTTGTTGATCTCTGTCACAGAACACTGGATTAAATCTTGACTGTTTCCTTATATCAAGGTTAGCCTCTGTGGCATGAAATTTCAAACCTAATTCCAATGAAATTCCAACTATTTATTTCAGTGTAAAACGTTGCATAACACAAACAGTAACTAGTAACAAAAGGAAAAGAATGTGGTCCCTTATAAAAATAGAATGGTTTCCTTGTGAAATGGCACTTTATTCCTTCAGCTTGAAACAAATTGCGTAATACCTGCATTTGAGATAAGTTGTATTCAGAGACATGAACTCAGAAACAGTGGACTTAATACCTTTAATCAGTCCTTGTTTATTATTTTAATAGCTACTTCAGAAGGCAGCAAAATATTCAGTGACGCAGGAGGGGGGGAAAAAAGATCTGATATATTTAATAAAAATTATTTAGCCTTTTTATTTCTGACAAATAAAAGACACTGTTGGGGGGGTGGAGTACTTTTTAAGATCTCTGTAGGAATGCTTTTATAAGGGGCAGTAGGTCAAGAAGAGCACAAATTGCTTTTCTGCTTCAGATGGAAAGACAATATGCTTCCGATATTTTGCTGCAGGAATTCTGGCTGAGAAGTAAAGACCTTGATTACATGTTGGAGATGCTACTGCATCCTATAGCAGTAAGGCAGAACTCTCTCCCGTCTCCTTTGTGGCTTTTTTTTTTTTTTTTTTTTTTTAATTTTGAACAGTCTACTGAAGTATTACCATAAAAATTACGTTTCCTGGAAACCATAGTGGAAGAAGGAAGAAAGCCCAGTTTCCAAATATATTTGTGATCAAATATTGAATGGTTGTAAATATAAGGAGGCTGAGCTGAATGTGAGACTGCTTACGTCTTTTAACATGCAAAGTAACAACTTCAAGATACTATCAGCTGATGTAATTCTTGGTTGCTGGGGCTATCTGTGAGTCAAATGAAGATATACATCTAACTTTTAATAGGAAACATGTAGATGACCTGCAAGTCACATCAACAGCATGACAATCAGATTCTATTGTTGCAGGGATGGGTCCATGCTTTAAGTACAGGAAAACAGTCCTTATTTTCATAGACTGAGAAAAAGTATCTGTTGTGAAAAAGTGCACTTTTTTTTTTTAATTTTTCAGGCCATTTTGAGTGGTTAGAAGCTAATGAAAATGCATTATACAAAAGTGCTTATCTTAACAGCTCCACGTGTCATTGTTCCAGCAAGAATTGCCATTTTCAGTTTCATTACTCCATGTCAGAGAGCAGCGTTCTCAAGGCAGTATTGTTTACTAATCAGGTAAGAAGAAACGTGATGCATTCATTTTCAAAGGGTAAAGATACTGCAGCTCAGGTGTTACCAGCCAAAATCCAAGGAAGTATGCCTGACAGCATATGTCTGCCCCCGAAGTCAGTTTTCACAAACAGTAACTTCGCATCGTTTCGCTGACCTATGCAATTGTAAAACCTGGGTATTTGCCATCTCAGCTATAAACTGATTTGATGGGTGAATGTTCTGCAATAAGACTTGAAGGACAAACCCCAGCTATTACAGAATTAAACAATTTGGGAATTTCAGGAGAAAAAAATCTATAGTAACAATTTTTCTAATCTTCTTCCCATCCTGGAAATGGAAAAATAAGTGCCTTTCTCTATGGAGACACAATAAAAAGGAAAGTTGCTAGCTCAGGATGTCTGGAAAGCTCTTCCTTAGCCACGTGATTTGCTTTGCCCATGTTTTAGAGCAGTAATTTTCCTATTCTTCTGCCTGTTAGTAGATACAATAGCCACGTCAAACTAAAGCACAAATGTCAATTGAGCAATGATAACTATTTCCATCTTTCTTACATCCCTTGCCTTGTGGAGGCTTTCTGTTGTTAGGAAGGTCCCTTTTGAAAGTCTTGTTTAATAACTTAATGCTGATGCTATTGTACTGCTACTTAATGAAAGCAAGAACAGTACAGTTGGTCTCATTAAGTTAACGGCTCTCATATCTTGATGTTAGAGTTAAATCATTTTCAGCCAACAATACTCACATTTAAAAAGACAGATCCATTTCATCCACAAAGATAAAATTAAAGATAACCTGAGGTGTAACACTACCAAGGAGTCTAAATATAGGGACAGTCAATAGAAATACCTTATTTCTTTCCACTCTTAAGTATTCATGAAAATAACTCCAGGCTCTTGCTCATTTTCCATTTATAAAAGAGAATAGTTGTATTTTTCTATGAGCTATTACTGTATCAGGGAATTATAGCAGCATTCTGGTTAGAATGCATGGAGATTTGTGCCATAGTACTTGCCAATAAATTCCCAGGTAAGATGCCCATGGCAACCTTGAGACAGAATAGGAATATTGATTTCTAAGCTTCACTTAAGTAGCATCAATGGATCTGATTTAAGAGTTTTCTTTCCCTGAAAACAGAGAAAATCATGTAAGCCAAAAATATGAGAAAACTGGCATTTAGGTTTCCATAGAATTTGGAGCCTAAATTGAATTAATTGTTAATCAGATCCTTACACAGACATTACAAGAATATTTTTGGCAGTTATTGCATCAGTTCAGTCTTCTCTGTATCCACAGCTTTTCCTAGCCCTTTGATGTTTTAGTTATTGAATTTCTCCTTCAGTCAGAAGTGTATCTATTTCACATAGACTTATTTAAAGCTGCCCTGAGTCACTCATACTGCAAAATTTGCTGGGAGAATCTTCAGAAACATAAGCTTCTGCAGGTAGCTTCAAAAACAAAACCCTACATACTTATTGTCGTGGTTTAGGTGGCTCTGGCAACTTAACTCCACACAGCCGCTCACTCACCCTCCCCCACATCCCAGGATGAGGAAAGGAATTAAAGGAGAAAAGGAAAAGAGACCCGTGGGTTGAGATAAGAACAATTTAATACTACTACTACTAATATATAACATATATACACATATGTACAATGATAGATATATACGAATGAGTGATGTATGGTGTAATTGCTCACCACCCCTTGATCGAGGCCCGTCTCATCCTGAATTAACGATCCCAAAACAGATAAGTCCAGACACTGCAATCCCGGATGAGCGAGAGGCCCGAAAATAGAGAGTGAGACAGAGAAAGTACTCGGAGAGTCTGAAAGTGAGAGTCCTGGAAAAGCAAAAGCCCTTCTTTCCGGCTGTCCCTCACTTTTATATTGGGCATGACGCTGCATGACATGGAAGACTAATTGGCCAATTTGGCCCTCAATCCTAAGTCTAAGTACAAATCATAAGGAGAGTTGTGGACCCTTTATCCCGGCTGTGCTCCTCCCTATCTTGTTGTGCTCCTGCACACTGGCAAGAACACACTGGAGGGAAGGGATGCCATCCAGAGGGACCTTGACAGGCTCGAGAGGTGGGCCTGTGAGAACCACATGAAGTTCAACCAGGCCAAGTGCAAGGTCCTGCACGTGGGTCGGGGCAATCCCAAGCACAAGTACAGGCTGGGCAGAGAATGTATTGAGAACAGCTGTGAGGAAAAGGACTTGGGAGTGCTGGTGGATGAGAAGCTCAACATGAGCTGGCAATGCGCACTGGCAGCCCAGAAAGCCAGCCGTATCCTGGGCTGCATCCAAAGAAGTGTGGCCAGCAGGTCGAGGGAGGTGATTCTGCCCCTCTACTCTGCTCTCGTGAGACCCCACCTAGAATACTGTGTTCAGCTCTGGAGTCCCCAACATAAGAAGGACATGGAGCTGCTGGAGCAAGTCCAGAGGAGGGCCATGAAGATGATCTGAGGGCTGGAGCACCTCTGCTATGACGACAGGCTGAGAGAGTTGGGGCTGTTCAGCCTGGAGAAGAGAAGGCTCCGGGGTGATCTTATAGCAGCCTTCCAGTACTTAAAGGGGGCCTACAGGAAAGATGGAGAGAGACTTTTTACAAGGGTGTGTAGTGATAGGACAAGGGGCAATGGCTTTAAACTGAAAGAGGGGAGATTTTGATTAGATCTAAGGAAGAAATTTTTCACTGTGAGGGTGGTGAGGCACTGGAACAGGTTGCCCAGAGAAGTTGTGGATGCCCCATCCCTGGAAGTGTTGATGTCCAAGTTGGATGATGCTTTGTGCAACCTGGCGTAGTGGAGGATTTCCCCGCCCATGACAGTGGGTTTGGAACTAGATGATCTTTGAGGTCCCTTCCAACCCTAACCATTCTATGATTCTACAATGCCAAGAACACGAAAGCTGAAAAATCCTTGAGACCTCGGTGCCAACTATAAACATCAGTGCGCTGGCAGCGTTCTTCTCAGAGGAAGTCTCGGACTAAAACTAAAACACAGAGCTCTTCTAGCTGCTAAAAAGAAGAACTAACTCTGTCCCAACTGAAACCAGGACACTCACATTTAAGACTTCTTAAACAGAAATGAAGGGAGGGGTAGCTTTTACAGATTTTGCTTCTAAATTGTTACATTGTTTATGAAAAACAGTTGAATCTTCAAATCTAACCAAATACTGAGAAACAGAAGTGAGAGCCAAGTGCTGGTTCTGACCCTGGAAGGCAACAGAGCTGTTGTTCTCGAAGCTGTCATTCAAATAAACTCCACTACATGGTCCAGTACCATGCAGTTTCTTTGCACTCCTTTTTATTGGTCAGCACCCCTTTTTATTGGTCAGAATTGGTCACCCCAATTTTTATTGGTCAGTATCTCTTATCTCTGAATAACTCTTGCGATGTTCTGGTACAAACAGGCCTGATACAAACAGAGACTGGATTGCATTTAATGTACAGTTCTCAGTACAGTTCTTAGAGAACAGGAATCACAGATGTTGCAACAGTATCTCTGCCCTTCCTCATCCTTTCAACAGAGAGGCCAAAGATAGGTGAATGTATTTTGTAAATAGACATTATGACATCAGTTGGAAGACAGGGAATTTAAATTGCTCGCAGGTACAAAGAAGGATAAGGAAAAAGGACTGTTTTTTTCAACAGTGACCTGTTGTTGACTTGTATTTAACTTGCAATCCATGATAATTCGCAGAACTTTTCATATTTTATTGCTGGCTTAGTTGCTCTTCATTCAATACTACTGCATTTGATTATTTGATTTTTCCTTCCTAACTGTGATTCATATGTCTTTGAACTTTGTGTTATTGATTCAAAACTGTTTTTTGTACACTGGAATAATTTTAAATTCTAATGAGGTCCTTCAGAGTGCTTGCAATTCCTCCCAATTTAGTGTTATCCGCATTTTTTTAAATTTTACTTTTAATTCCACTGTCCAAAGGGTTAATCAGCACTATAATTATGTCAGTCACTGGAACAGACCTATGCAGAACCCCGTTATAATTTTCTTTTCATTTGATAAAAACCTATTGACAGCTCTTCTTTTAAATAAAGTTGCACTCCTATTTTTACACCCATTTTACAGTAATTCCATCTGCATCAAGTCTCCTCAATATGCTTAAAGAATGTCTTATGAGATTATGTTAAAAGCTTTATTAAAGTAAAGCAATTTCAACATTTTCAAGTCTGTTTACAATTAAAGAAATAAACAAAACAAACCAAAAAACTCTGCACTGGCTCAATGTGACTTGCTCCTCATCAGAAACAGCTAATGTAGATTTCTCACTTTCTAATTTTCTAGCTGCTTACAAGATTGTTGTTAGTGATTTGTCCCAGTGTCTTATGAGTTCACAACAGTCAACTAATTGGCTATAATTGCATAGTCTATATTTTTCCCTTAAATATAATATATATCCTTTTCTCTCTCGCTTCTCTAGTTTCCTCACGCATTCTCCTTGGGTTCTCAGAGTTAGTTGTTGATGGTAATGTATTCCTTGCATTGTGTAATTTTCACTTAAAATTTCCTGATTCTCTTACAGTTTCAGTACTTCTGTCTCACATATGTTTGTAATATTTTTCTTCTTTTCCAGTGTTTTTGTATTCACATCTGGCAATATTAAATGCCTTACTAACATAAGATATTAACAATATTTACTATTAACTGACGGATAAATTTAGAATTTTTCTGTGAAAACTGAAACCAAAGAAGATAATGTTGACTTCAGTCTATCATTTGCCATTCATTACTTGTTCATTCTCCTCATGGGCTCATACTTCCTTTTATCTTCTTAACCTTTACATTTTGTATGTCTTACGAAACAGATGGAAATTAAACAGTAAAAGATAATTTCAACTGATGTTTATATGTGAAAGCATATTTGTATCTTAATGCACTAAAATTTCTGTACGTGTCCAGCAACACTTGCAAAAACCATGAAAGTGCACTCCTCTGCAGAAGTTAAAGGTGATCAGTTAATCATTGTGGGGTCTAAATAAGCATTTCTTCCAAATTAGCTTCTAAAACGAGAGAAGCAGGGAAAAAATTATAAGTGCAGTTGCACAGCAGTGAATGTGTCTGTAGAGAAACATATAAAAAAAGGAAAAAAGGTTGTATTTTATAAATGGAGTTGATAAGAAAACATCATGATTGTCCTTCAAACCTGAGTAGCATTATCTCAAAAAAAAAGAGTAGGAAAAAGAAACAATTCCTACTTATTTTAGGTTTACAAAAAAATGTTTATAGATAATAACATATCACAGTAAAGGGAATAGAGTGGAGGTATTTCGAGCAACTGCTCCCCTGCATCACCAAAATAAATCTTAAGGGAAAGTACTGGAAAAGCAATACATTCAACTTTTTAAAAGAAGACTAGAGACCCAAGGAACGTGCTAGGGAAGTTAACCCATTTGTACCAAAGAGGTGAAAGAGTCTGACAAGCAGGATGAATACTACAGAGAAAACATGTGAGGAAGGGAGGCTTATTAGAGCTGTATAAAAACAGAGGGTAACGTCTGTTGCATGGAACAATATTCTGTTTAAAAATTTGTTGCATCTGAGGTGATGTACAGCTTTCAGCGCAGAAAACAGCCCTAGAAGGTCTGGATACCTGCACATGCACAGAAAACTCTAGTTTACTGCTACAAGCTGTTTTATTAGAATGAATGTGGGAGAAAGATGGTAATGGGGATGAGTATCTAAGCTGTTAATTGAATGTGAACAAAATTCTAGTATCCAGATGCACCCTATCAAATAAACAGCAAAATAAACTGTTGCCCCAAAGTATACAAAAGTTTGGAGGGTTTATATATGTAAGTGTGGGGGAAAACATTAACTAAAATATTTCTAAAAGCAGACACTTAAGCACAGGCTATGGTTTTAACCTTCTATGCAGTATGGTTCCTAGAACATCGTCCTCTTCTGTCTCTTATATGTGGCTATTGTAGGCTAATAATAATAGATTTTCTTTGGAAGCTGAATTATTTAGCAAAGTGAAGCAAGCTGCACGCAGAATAAAATCTCCTCAACATTGAAAGATTTTTGTTAAATATCTATCACATGAACAAGTTGACAAATACTTGTATCTTATACTGATGCAGAAACTCACAGCTGACTTTTGTTTCTGAAATCGAGTATGTCATGTGATTCATACAAACTTGATCTCTCACGTCATTCAGTGATTGGAATTAGGGTGTTGTCTTTGCCCTGTCTTGCAATTTTCCAAAACCGATATTCGAACATACGTATTCAGTAAAGGTTTAATCTTCTAGCTTTGTTAATATGTAATAACAGTTGAAGCCTTGGTAGGAAAAGAGCTTAAGTAATTGACTACTCATCACAAATCATATCAGTGTTGTTCAGCTGGCTCAGACCTCTCAGTCTATCAAGTACTAGACAGCATCTTCCTCCTCTATTTTATATTGCAAGACAGGAAAAAAGATAGCTGTCCTTGACTATAGTATTGATAACATTTCACATACCTGCAATATCCACTTTTATTCATCTCTTGTAAGGTGAACTGTTTTTATTCTTTCCATTTTTTTGTCCTACTTTGCATCTTTTTCTGAAGTACCTCTAATTCTGTAACATGCTTTGTGGAAAAGATATGACCAGTACTTTGTACAATATCCAAAAAGGGGTCTCACTGTCAATATTTGTAACAGTACATCTGTTTGTATGTATTGCCTATATTAACTTTTCCTGTATTTTTTTTCTGTCATTCTGGTTTTCCTCTATTCTAGAGTTGATTCTTGAAAAGATTTTATTTAGGGATATGAAGTTCACATTGCTACATTTCTCTTCTTTATTCTGTCCTCAGCATATTCCAATTAAGATCATGACCAGAAGCAGAATGAGCATGAGCTGGTTTTGTCAGATTATTAAATCAAAAGGGCTTGGAATGCTTGCATGAAGGGAGCCTTACCATTTTTGGCACTCTTGCTGTTACCCTTTGGAGGTGGAGTGAAACTGGGGTTTGAGGTAACTCAGAACATGACTAGGACTTGTCAGGCAGTACTCTACTTGGTTGCTTTACAGATTTAAAAAAAAAAAAAGTTTTTAGCACAGTTGATTGGGTAATTTTGACAGATCCCAAATTCAGTTCTAAGGAGACTAAAACTAATTATAACACAACATAATATAAGCAGTTATTTATGAAAAAGAAACTTGTGTAGAGAGCACCATGGAAACATATTGTTAAATTCAGCAATAACATGACTTAATTTACGTATTAATTCACTTTAATTCTATCAAGCTGACTCACGATAATTATATTATTACCTTGTTTAATCACAGTAAATAAGTCTTGTTTCCCCTCCCGTGGAACTCAGTGCAAAGATTGCAAATGAATATGTGAAGCTCTATTTCCTCACATAGAACAACTTTATATATAGTGGTCCTTTTGCTGGGATATGAAAAGATCGAGAAGAAAAAATGTCCTTGATAATTTATAGAGGAACAAAAATCAGCTTTATAACATCGTATTCTACATTTTACAGGAGGAACATGTCTTGTGGGAAACCAACATCATGACTACAAAGGAATGGGTGAAAGTGGATATTCAGATACCAACAAGACTAGAAAAATTAAAGGTATGAATGAAAAAGGCATGTGCTTAATTTTTGAAGATGCTTTATCTTATTGTTTATAAAGCTCCTAGGAAACTGAAAAATTGTTAAAATTATATATATCCTGAAGGTCTTGCTGTTCTTCATTGCTTCAATGTGAGTAAAGCTCTGCTTAGAGCTCAAAAAATCATCTACACAAGCAGCTTCATGTTGAAGCTGCTGGTCTTCAATTATGTGCAAGAAAATGAATACAAATCTCACCATATTATAGTTAGTCGTTTGAGTCCATCTCAGGTGCTACCAACTCATTTAAATATAAACGCTATTAAGAGTGTGAGTGATGTTTGTGGGGATTCAATGAAAGGGTGTAAAACAGTAATTGTGAGAGAATATCTTCCTCTTGAATTTTCAGGCATAGAGAAGAACATAAAGTTGTGACTACTTAATTCTTAAATTAATTTACAAGTTTCTATTTTCAGTAATTTTACATTTACATGTATTTTTCATAATTCTGTAAATAACCATCATATTTTACTGTCTCAACAATCAGCTGAAAATGTAATCTCTGTCAAGGGACAAAGACTAAGGTTGCTGCAGGAGCTGATGTTTTGACATATGTTAGAATGAATGCATTTCAGCAAGCTAGTAAGTTATAAGTACCTGTTGTTACCTGTCTCTTCTTTTCCCACAAGGCCACGTATGAATGAACAACCAGATGTGTAATAAGACTACCTATAGTATCTAAAAATACATAAACAAAAGGCTGTTGAGGTTGTGTGTGTATATACATGTAGAAAGCCCAAGCTATGCATTCTCGTACAAAGACAGCAAGGATCACTTGTGCTTAGGGAAGCAAAGATGCTATGTTTCATTTTGTGACTGTAATGTTTTCGGCATAGCATTCTGCTGTTCGAACGGGTCGAGAACAGATAGTATTAGAAGACTTTTGTCATTTTGAAGAAACTGTCTCTAGTGAAAGATAATTGCACATATCATTCTTATTTCTTGGAAAGAAAAATGCCTCTTGAGATTTCACTCCAACCTAATTCCCAGACTTTGGGGAGTGTGTTAGACCCTTCTGCTTATGTCTCAAATCACGTCTGTTCTGATTTCCTTCTATTTTGTCAGATGCTCTTGCCCCACTTTCTTTCCACTGTGCTTTCAGCCTCTTGCACATTATTACTTTCTGAGGCTCACGCTCTGGTCATGTCCCAGCCTGTCAAAACCCACAACTTCATTTTTGATTTGTGCCTCCAACTCCTGCTTGTCTCTCAGTGTTGCTTTCATTACAATCTTCATCCTTCTGATGAACCAAGCTTGCTTCCTCCTGCTCACTGCTTTAGTTCAGGTGAAAGAAACTTAGAGAGCACAAGTTGGGTAATCTCCTTGCTTTGAGATCCAGCAGAGCTGGGCTCCACAGTGGTCAGGAGCAAGAGATGTTCTTCTGAAACTTCATTGCTCTAAATCAGTTTGTGTAAAATCTGGTCTGCCAAAGGGGCCAGAGGGAAGTCTGTCAGCGAAAGAAATGCTCCTTGAATCTATGTCTATGCCAATAGCAGTAAAACAAGCAGGGCCTGGGCACAGGCCCAAGATTGGCAGGTGACAGTCCATATAATTAAAACATTAGCATGATCCTAGCAAGGCTTTGACCTGATTAAATCGGCCCTCTACCAGTCAGTGCCTGGAACATTTCAAGGGTTACCAGCAGGCAGGGACCAATCCCTCTGCATAGACTGGATGCAGTCATTTTATCTTAAGTAATGAAAAAGGCATCAGCTGTTAAGCTATGCTGTGCCAACTAGTGTCCGAGGACAGTCCCTAGCCCCTTTTATTCACCTGAGAGTGTAACTGAAAATTTTTCTCTTGGGCATCTACAAAATGAGACTCTGAAAAGATTTCAGAGCAGAAGATGGAATCTTTAGGATATTACGTTTCAGGTCACTCTTCTAAAACACAGGGGCATTGCAACTTTTTTTTCCAAATGGTTATGAGATTAGGAGTTTTTCTTTAAAATAGGATTTGCTTAACTTCATTCCTGGAATTCAAACCTTTGTAACTGAAAATTTCCAGAAATGTCATCCTGAGTTAGTCATACAAAATTGCATCTACTGATTTGAAATTTGGCATGGTTTTGTAATAGAAAGTATGCAGTGCCTTTTACAGGTAGAACATTACTGTTTTATGTAAATAAAAATCAGTTTCTCTCTATTGTCTGTTAATGCAAATATTTTAACTTTAACAATCCACAGCTTATGTTTAAAGGAACACTCCAGAGCAGGACAGGTTTCATCTGTCTGAATAGCATCCAACTCTTGGACACTACACCATCTGAGCCACCCGGTTTCTGCTCCTTGGAAGATTTCATCTGCACTGATGGGCGGTCCACAGAGCCTGGATCAGCCTGTGACTCTCACCCAGATTGTTCTGATGGCAGTGATGAGGATCCAGCAGTCTGCTGTAAGTGAATTACATTGCTTTAGAAGGACACCGTGCTGAAGAGTATTGTGAAACCTAAGCAGGCCTATCCAACAAATGGCTAGAAAAATTATTTATTGGTTATATGGCTTCTTTTCCCCAGAATATTTAAACATGTACACATTAGTGACAATGTTCATAGCATTTTGTGTCATGCATGTTTCTTCTTCCCATTGCTTTCTATTTCTCTGCCTGGCCTCATCAGTGTGTTTTAGATCCAGATAGTAATTTTTTAAGTATTGATTAAATGTATTCCTGAAGTACAACATTTATAACTTCTACTTCCCTAATTTGAGAGAGATTGAAATCTACCTTTGGGTTTGCTGTTTGAACACTTTTCTAATTTAGACTGTCTGTGAGTTATTGTCAGAAAATTGCTTCCATCATGCTCATGTGGGTGGGTCAGAAAAACTGGAGAGTGGGCAGAAGAAACAAAAATCAGAATAGCCTGGGGGTCTCAAAACTGTCCTTTGTGGCATCTCCAGAAGCAGGGTGATGGGGCAAGGACTGACGGGAGGCCCAGCCAGTGCGAAACCATCTTTGATAGATCTGCCTAGTGCACCACTGTCTGCTGCTGCCTCTGCAGTTAACTTTGGTTTACGATGTGGCACTGATTCTGCACTAACTCCTAGTGTATTTCAATTTAAAGAAAATATCACGCTCAGTTGAACATGAGACATACGGATTGTGAGCTTCACTCTACGTCAAGGCATTTGCAGGTTGAAGATGTATCATTTTATTGGAGCAGTGCACAAAAGTATACTCATCCTCTCATAAAAGGGTGAAAAATGCTTTTCTAAATTATAAGTAACCCACAGCAGTTGCATGTTTCTCTGACTACTGACTGAGAAGAAAGAAAAGAGAAAAACAGCCATCTTTAAAATAACAATAACTTTTTTTAAAGTTGGCCCATTTTAATGGCTAATGTTGTCTTGGGTACTTCACAAACTCCTTTTCAGGAAAAAGGACCCTAAAGGTGGAATTTAGCTCTTCAGCGGTTTGTCTGGCTTAGAAAATTCATCTTTCTGACACTTTCTACAGTTTTGAACAGAAGAGATCTAAAAGAAAAATCATCTTTTATTTCTATCCTTCGTTCTTTTTCTCCATTGTATAGATTTTCCACACAATCTTGAAATTGTCCTCATGATATTTAGAGTGCACTACATTTATTCACATTAATTTTCAGTAAAAATTCCTATCTGGTACAATAATGCATATTTTGGCCTCTGTTCTTTCAGGTATTTTAGCATCTATCCTTGGACACATCCTCAGTAGTTTCCTTTGATGAAGTACTCTCTTGTATTGATAGAGCTGACAGATCTCCACACTGAATGAAAACAAAGGCAGACAGCTGTTACTTAGCAATGTGAAAGATTTCCCTCCTCTTTGAGGATTTTCTTTTCTTCATTATAATGAAGAAGGAAAAATAATGTTTCTCTTTGCTCAGGTTAACTTGGCATGAACGGTCTTACAATAACACAATTTATTACAAGAACAAAAACATACATATTTTACAATGCTTCTTGAACTTTCTATTTAATCTCTGGCCATATATATAAACATATATTTAAGTATCTGAGACTTAAAAGTCTTGAAAAATTAGGAACTTGTTTAGGAAACACTTATGCACATGAGTTACCACCTTTATTTGAGTAGTTTTCTTGAAATCAATGAATTTATTGAAGTGTCAAATTATGAAATTAATGGTTTTAGTCTTAAATTTTACATTATCATTATGTCTTATTTGACACCACTTATTTGAGACCACATCTGAATTTCTTATTTCACAGTGACTGATAATAAATTATCAAAATCTAGTTAATATATTAAAAGCAGGGAAAGTGAAATACAGTACTTATATCATTTGAAGCATTAAAAACACCCCTTTCATGCTGATGTCATTTATTTCTTACCTAATATAGTAGAAGTTTTGCAAATATTTCAAACACTATACTTTTATTATACGTTATTTATATGTAACATAGGCAATACATATAAAAACATCACGAATCAGTAGCTAGCAATCCTAGCAACTTGGCAAGAAGTCTAGGAAGTGCTTGCTATTTTCGAGTAATATCTCACTTTGACACAGTAGTGCGTCTGGAAATTACCTACTCATCAGCATTCATGTTGATTCAAAATGACTGTGGGATGGGACATCCTACGGCTGTTTCTGAAAGAAACCTTTTTTTTTTCCCCACTGCTTCTATCTTCAACCTAAAAGATGATGTTTATATATATCTTTCTAAATCCATAGTGTTAGAAGAAATTGTACTAATGGCTACCAATGTAAGAAATTATATCGCCTGACTACTCTCTTTCCTGTAGACCATCAAGGACAGTGATGGGCTTAGTCTTGCTACTTCACCAATTCTTTCAGTATACGATTTCCAGCTGTAGCTTCAACAGTCAACTTTTCACTATGAGCCAGGGAAAAACCCTTAGTCTGGTATTGAGCCACATTAAATGACAACAGATTTGGTGTCATCAGCATGTGAAAGATGCTGTTTTTCATATTGCGATAACAACTCTCCTCATGGTCCTAAGTATCTCAGTTAAAATAAAATAATAATTAAAAAAAATCTCATTCTAAATACCTTATTGAGCTGTAAAATCATAATCTTTATTTCCATATTGATTTCTTTTTTATATTTAAACCATTAGTTTACCTTTGGCCTGGCATTTTCCTTCCAGGAGCATGTTTTAGGTTGCTTAGTATACAATAGAGTAAGTTCTTTGTGTCTACATGGTCACTTATTGATGTCTTTTCGGATATTACTATGCAGCCACTGCAGTCAGCTTCTTATGCAGAAGACCTTTAGCAGGGCTTAGGGATGCCTGAGGAAAGAGATGTTTCAGCAAAGAATGTTTGCTTTTTTGTGTCACATTGGTTCTCTCAAGACCACTTAGCTAAGGAAAGAACAAAACCTAGACATAGTATTAATTACCACACAGCAACACAGCTTGGTCTTGGATATCAGTTTGCATATTCTACCTTAATGTATTAGGAATTGATGTCTAATTAACAAAGTACCTTGTCAAAAGCATGAGAAGTCTGTAATTAAATAAGTTAAACAAGTTTCATGTTTAACTAACATACTGGACTAAACAGAAAAGCATGCTCCATTGAATTTTAACATACATAGTGAATTCAGATAAGAGATATTTATATTGGTGATTTATTTGGTACCTTAGGATTTAACTGTTCAAATAACCTCTTAATACCAGGAAGACCTTTGCTATGGAGCTATTTCATGTATTCAGTTTTCGTTTTGTACAATCTGAAAATTGGAGTAATATGTATAACCATGTCTGAGGCTGATACAATAGGATAAATGTACCACGAAATCTGGAATGTGCCAAATATAATTAAAAAGCAATTTTTACAATTGCGATAAGTGACACGAAGAGTTAAGTGTAGCACTTCCTGAAACTGTTCTGGATTAGGAAAGAAAACTCGTAGATTACTATTTTCTTATCAAAATAATTAGTTACATTCAAGAAATGTAAGAGTGTGTGAGATTGTTCTACAGTTTAAGTTGATCTAATCCCTACCAGCTGAGAAGATGGACTTTTACTTTGCAATAAGAATTTCTAGAAGACCTAAATAATTCATAAATTTAAATCTCATTTTCAAAAATAAACTTAATTCATCTTTACTTTCAGTGTATTTAAAGCACTAAATACATTTGGTTTTTTTCTCACACATTCATAATTAACTTTCTAGTAAAATTGATCGTTTAAAATATAGAGTATTACTTTCACAATCTATCAGCAGCTTATGTACAGGTCTCATCTGTAATATGATACTGTTTATTCTCTTATAGGTGATTTCATGGTTCCGAGTTTGATTAAAGAGTGGAGGGCCTGCCTGACCTCTTATCTGTATTCTAGAGCTTTTTGTCTGTCTGAATAACCTGGATTTCAGTGAAATATACCAATGGTTTTTAAGACTCCTTGTACATCCAAATACAAAATGGTCATAATTCTGGCATTAAACTGTTGCATTAAATTTTACTTAATGATTTGTTATTGTTGTTGTTCTTACAACAGCTAATTACACTATATGTGATTTTGAGACTGACCTCTGTGGATGGAAGCCACTAAGCCTGGGTGATGCTGACTGGAACATAATGAAAGAACAGCATTCGTCTGACAGAAGACTCCTTGGCAGAGGTCATACAACTAATACTGGACATGGTGAGATTTCTTTTACTATTATTATTTCTTCCTTTTGTGATGAGTATTTGTACTTGTAAATGGTGACAGACTGATAATTAAAACTGATTTGAAATGGATGCTACATAGTACATTACAGAAAGCTAGTCTTTTGGGGATGGTCTTTCTTAGATGTCAGTTGGTTACGTTGCCTTTGTAACCTTTGTGCTCTGCTAGGACAATCAATGAGGTATGAGACTTGATGCAGCCTTGGTTTTTTTTGTGACCTTTGAACTGACATAGCTAACTTTGTTCACACATATCATAAGCATCTTTGTATCCAATATTCACACAGGGGCCATTCTTAAAAAAATTAGTTGGACAAAATATCACTGTAGCTTTCTGTAAAGTGCAGGTAAATTAATCAGTTTTGTCTGGGATAAATAGAGAGAGTGTAAAATTCTTTGAAGTGTTGCTCTTCCTACAGCCCATAGTTGTTATAAAATGTATTCAGCTGGACAAAGTTTATTCCAGTAGAGGGCTGTTTTAAAGTATTTTTCCAAAGTGAATACATTATTAAAATGTACTGTATAGAACTAAAACTGCCTAGCATGTTTGTCATTGTCAAATATAATTGTCAAATATTCTGTGACTTTAATTTTGTTAAAATGTTCCATTACACTGTTTCCAGTGGAGATTAGATTACTTTAAAATCTGGATTACAGTCCAATACCCCTTTAAGTTAAATTTTTTTAATGATGTGTATTAGTGTACAGTCAGACCTCCACATTTCTCTCTCACATTCATCTTAAAGGAATGTGAAATATTAAGTATTCCACTTTGAGCATTCAAAGGAAGAGGGATTAAAATTCACCTGAGCAAACCCTAGTGGGGTGTGAGTATGTGTGTGCATGCTACACAGCAACTCTAACTGGATAATGATATGCCTTTTTTTCCATTGGTCCTTAAGTGATGAAGCGCAGCAAAGTTGCCATTCACTTTCTCAGCAGCTTTTTGATATTTCATTTATTGTCTCTGTAGTGTGCCACTGGATCTGCATTACTGCTTTGTCTGCAGAGATTACTGTGTCACAGCTTCCGAGCTCTCACAGCTCCGGAGAACGGCACTGATATGCCTATGTCTTTCCTTTATGGGTTATTGTAGGTGCTGGTGAGATCCGAGGTGTACTGTGGTCATAATGAAGGCTGCTGGTAGAAACATCTGCTCTGCAGTCTAAGCAGCATGTTAAATTAGCGCATATGGAACTCTGTGCTGCTTCATTTAAGCTGCTTTGATATCGAAGTCATTGCAAGTTAGGTTCACATCTTTTTGTGCTGCTGCAGGTCGAAGCCTTAGGCAGATCTTAAGGTTGCCGTGCAGCACCTCTCAAGCCCAGTAATGATACATTCCCCATATAGGTTAGTGCAAAGGTCTTTCTGAGGTGGCTTTGTACCCATCTATCACTGTTCACATCACGGCTTTAGAATTAGGCTTCCAGGATTTGAGCAAGTTTTTGACAACGTTAAATCAAGGTCCTTCAGGTTGCAACAGTTGCTTGCAATACTGCAGAGTGTTCATCTCTCTTCTCTCCTGGGGAGGGCAGCAGCAAATTTTGATTAATGAAGATCTTAGCAAGGCTACTGTAGAGCCTCAGCTGCAAATTAAAAGAGGATCCTTTGAAGTACCCTTGCATTCCAATGAGGAAGCTTCCCTCGCGCTGCAGATCACAGCACGCCTGTTTGCACAAGGAGCTGTAACGGTCACCTCTTTGTGCCAGCCGTGCTAAAGCGATGCGATTATTCACGTAGGGCTGGACTTAACCCTCTGCTTCATTATGTATCCATGGGAAATAAAGGGCTAAGGAGTATGACTGTGGTAGCACAATAGCTGATTTTCCAAGATGCAAGGCAATACGTGTAATATCAACGTGCAAACAAGGCTGAGCCTTTAGTGTTGTTTTGCATAGACTTTCATGAAAAAGTCTCAGTATTCAGCGAAGGCAGCAGTGACGGCATTCAAAATATGCTGCTGTAGGGCCCCTTGAAGATGTTTAGCCTTCCCTACCTTTGTCTGAAGCACATCTGCTGTAGTTCAAATCCAAAGGCAGTTCGTTTGCCAGAGTTCAGATTAGATCTTTAATTAAGCTTTCATCCCCACTAGCACAGACAACAATGTCAAGTCTGTGGACCCCATGAGAAAATATAGCTTATTCCACTGGCTCCCATGGTCTGCAACATTGTTAGCATACTTAAAACTGGCTGCACTGCACTGACAGTGAATACTGTATCCTAAAGGAAAATAATTTTTGTTCTAAATTCTGTTTGAAACATTGTTTAAGCCAATTAAAATGTGTCCTTCAGGGATCCCAGCTGAGGTCTGTGCTGTTTGATCTCCAGGGTGCTCTGTGTTGCAGCGCTTGCAACCCCAACCTGTGCAGATAGCAGAAGGGCACTGTGTGAAGGTGACAGGATGTAGGTGTAGTGTTTGGAGAATGGTGGTCTTAAGGTTTTTGCCTAAAAATGGCAGTTAAAAAAATACAACCTTTGGGTCTGCACAGTAAAGCCCTTGCAGAAGCAGCACCCGAACACCCTTTGCCGTGCTCTGTATTTATTTCCTCAGGTTCAAGTGCTTGCAGGCACCATGTCAGGGTGGCTTTAGCAAGGCTGCCCTCCCCCTCCTTCCTCTTCTTTGGACCCAGTCATATCAATTCTACTGTGGAGGAAGGAGCATTTAGCAATTCTATTTTGTCTTCGCCTACATAGACACTGGCTGTCGCAGCCTGTTACAACACTCTCCTCCTTATCCACAGAGACTGAACTGATGGCAAAGCTGCTTCGTTTGTTTATATTTATGAATAAGTTTTATGTGCCTCGTGGAGCATATAGTTAGCTCTCTGAGGTAGCTATTTGTCATTGGAGCATGACATATTTCTCCTACTGCTTTGATTTTTGTTTACAGGAGCATTTATTTACTTCAGTGGCTCACATCAGATGAACACAAAGGTGTCCACATCTCATCTAGGGAGCCCTTTCCTTGTCAAGCTGTCCCCTGGGCCTTCCTGTTGTCAGGTAACAGTTTCATATTAACTGTCTCCACTTTTGTAAGCTATCACATCACTATCTCATGTGCAGATACGGTATTCTGCATGCTGTAAGTGTTGCTGCATTAAAACTGTCTCCATTTCAATACCAGTGGAAGGAGTTGCAGACTAATTCTTTGGGAGGAGAGAGATCTAACAAGCTTCTTACTGCTTTACTGTCAAATTTTTAAATCCGTTTATTAGTCTTTGTAAAGCACCCACCAGGTGACTCAGATTTAGGGCTGAGCTTCAGGTTTTTGTATGCTGTGACAAACAGCTGGACAGCAACATCAGGGCTGTATCGACTCACAGCCTGCCTTTCGAACAAAAGGTGTCAGAGTCACACTGTCGTCTGTAGGCAGGAAACACTCACACTTCCAGCATCCCAGAGCAAGAGACCTCTGATCTGAAGTCACTATGCAGATTAACTATGTTGGTGTGACCAGAGAGAATTAGCTACCTTGCTCCAGACCCATACTAAATTTTAATTGATGGTTTGAGGAGGATGCTTTTTAAGCTGATCAGCACAATCCTTGAGAATTTACCTTGAAGTGTTTTTATTGTCACGTGTCTTGTGGGTCTGTAGAGGAAAGAAAAAGCAACCAGCCAGGATGGTGGTTGATCTGAGGAACTAGAAAGCTACCTGGAAAAAATGGGTCAGGAGGGATACAAAATAGAAAAGTCTTAGATGAAAAATGAAAATACATTTTTATAACTAGAATATTGGAATTTTCAACAAAATAGGTATTATTAAAACAGAACTTGAAGAAATATAGTAAATATATATAACTATCACATTAAAAATAATACAAGAAAACTTTCCTAACTCTATCTTTGTTTATTATTTTGGCCACTAAATAAAGTGGATAGATACTGTACAGTTTTATAAGTATTTTTATTTTTTTCTGAGGCTTTTTTCGTTTCCATTCCATAACTTTTCAAAGTTTACGCTATACTGGGGAGAAGCTAAGTTGTGTATTTATACTGTATGGTTTTTTCTGCTACTGCATAGTGCCTTCTGATTTAAGAAGTCACAGTAGAAAAGGAAATATAGGAAGAGCTTGCCAAAATGGTTTGATTGTGTTCAGTGGGAAAAAGAGGCTTTAGAGAAATAAAAGAAAATTTAGACTAGTTGCTTGATTTTTCAGACCCAATATAGAATAGAAACTGTAAAATCACTGAAGAAAACTTTTTCCAAAAATAAAGATGTCAGAAAACAATGTGTGGAGGAACTGCACCTAGAAGGCCCAACAAATAGCAGAATTTTGTTCCAGCAGGACCTAGAATTCTTAGGTTTTTTCCTAGTGTAAGGGACCTGAAACAAGTGTTGGCTTTGATAAATCTGTTTTGCTTGAGACTGTAGCTGACTTGAACTGCACACATCAATGAGTCACCAGATTTCAGCTGAATAGTTGCAACTTGCAAGCTGAGGAGTAGAAGCCTCTTAAACAGTTTAAGAACGGTGTCTTGCTGTCATTTAATACAGTCTCTCAGGTTCTTAATCTTTGCATGGCTTCTTAGTGTTATAAAGAATCAGAAATAAAATAGACGCAGAATGAAATAAAGCAAAATGCTGCTGAAGGGAACACAGAAGGCCTCTCAGCAACTCATCAGAGCCCTGCATGTTGCGTTATTCCTGGGATATCAACAGTATTCATTCAGGCAATTCCATATTGCCTTCTGCAGTCTTTTGCAGACTTGATACTGAGTAGATTAGCACCTTTCAAGTTCAGATTAAATTATTTTAAAATCCCTTAAGGTGAACTGGGCACAACTGATATGTGAGCTAGTGAATTATTCTGTTTAGATCTATTACAGAATTTGATCTACATTCAAAATAAATACAAATGCAGCAGGGATGCACATAAGTTTCTCTAATTCAAAGTCAGAAAATAAACGATTTTTAATTTTGAGTATGCACGTATTGAATGTATTTAAAGTTCCCATATTCAAGAAAAACTAAGGCAAGTTCTTGTCCAGCTACACGTTTGAAAAGAGATTGTTTTTGAAGACTCGAAGCCTGGCTTTCTGCCACATTTTCCCCACAGACTTTTATTTCTGTGAAAGAGCAAGGAGTAAGGGTTGCTCATTAGGATGTGTATTGGTGTATTAGACTCTCTGCGTATAAACGTGAGGTGTTGCCCTCTGTGGGATGTCACACTGAGAGGATAAAAGGATCTACATAAAGAGATCTATGTTTATTAACAGCTTTACAAATTCTTTGACTCCAGTTTCTTGGCGTTTGGATTGGTTTGTTTGGTGGTGGTTTTTTTTCTTAATAAAAAAAAAGAAAGAGAATTGAAATTGAGCAATAACAGTTTTACATTGTACCTTACTGGCTAATTGAAACAGATGTAACTTCTTTCTGCAGCTTCTTGTAGCTGAGTCTTTCTGCAGATGTCAGTCAAGACATATTTAGCTCAAGTTTTTGGAGTTGTAGAAGCAAACTTCTAGTCCTAGCTCACTGTTTATGGTTCTTTAATCGACGGAGTATTCATTGTAAAGTAGAACATGTAGACATAGTGTGGGAGGGTAATTTTATTTCCTACATAATGAAAACACACATTTATTTGAAAAGCTGGTTTATAAACCTAAACCTTATATCTAGATTGTTTAGCATATAGTTCTTCAAATAACTCATTTTGAAAAGTGTTTATCTATCTGCTGCTTTGTATTCCTTATGCCTTCTGATGAGGAAAAAAATACATGAAAGTATTTCTATTTATTAATAAGTCTTGAGATTATTTTATATAATAAATACATGATTTTCATGAGTGGGGAAAAAAAGAAACACTCTAGGAAATTGATGGACTAAGTCCACAAGCCATGAAGCCAGAAGATATTATAAAGTGTGTTGTAAGAAGGAATACTTCCACCAGTAACCACTGATCTAACTTGTGCTATATAATACAAGGAAGAAGAAACTGTCCCTTCATGCATAGCAAATGTTGTATCTTTGGTGTATTTGCCAATTTTATGGATTAAATTCAAGGCCAGAAGTGAAAGCTAATGAATCCACATGCATGATGATTTTCAGATTATTAGCCAATTATTTGAATGTTAAGGAGTTCTCAAATTTATCAGTCCTGTTCTTCAACTTCCTTGGCACACCAAGGTTCCACAGCTTTAACAGAGATGTTAATATGATAATTTCTTGAAGAAAAGACTTCTCTCAGAATCTAGTTACTGTTAAATTACTACTTCCCTTGAAAGTAATACCTAAGTAAATAAATAAGTTTTTTAAAAAAGATGTCTTGGAGACAAACAAGGAAGTCACATGTGGAAGGGGACATTGTTGGGTCATGGCTGGAGAAACACCCATGAAAGGAGGTGGTCCATACTGGAGGAGGTACAGCTTTGAGAGCACTGCAGCTGTGGGTGAGTGACATGCTGAAGTGAGGACACCCCAGAGGGACTGTGTCCTGTCAAAGCCCTTAGCTGAAGCAGAGGGAGAAGAGTAAGAAGCAGTGAGCAGAGGAGGGGAACTTGTAGGGAGTGCCAGAAAGAACCCATTGTTCACATGCTCAACCTCCTGCTCCACCTGTTGCCTCACCAAAGGAATTGGGCCAGACTGAGTGTAACCTGCAGCAAAAAATTGAGGAAATTCAGACTAGGAAGAGGACAGGTTAATTATTTGACTTAAACAGGTGTGGGAAAAGGGGAGAAGCGTGTTTGCTCAGGTATATGTTTACGTGTTCGTCGTCTTTTTTCTTTTTCTTCTGTAGCCCAACCAGTGATTAGAAGTTTGTGTTAATTCACAATAAATTAAATTAAGTAAAAATTACACCACCACCCTAAGGCTGTTTTGTCTGTTATAGACCCTAATATCATGTTTTCCACAACCTGTTGAGCTTATCGTGTCAGATATCTTGCTCAAATAAAAGACTTCAATTGTTTTATGTCTAACTGAAAGCAGGCTGACACATACATCCGTGTTTGTCCTGAGGCTAAAGATAGCTTTTCTTGTATTTGTAATTGTCTTGCAAAAAAAAAAAAACCATAAATTTTACATGAATTTTATTTGACTGTTAGCCCCAAATCGTCTGTATTCTTTAATTGTTTAAAAGTCAATATAACGTGAAAAAATAAATGGAAATTTCCAGTAGTGTGATGATCCAAGATTCACAGCGTAAGACCATATGAAGAAGGTCAGAGAACTGGATGGGAAGAGTTATTTTTACATCTCTTGTTTTACCTTCACAAAGATTCAAGTAGTATTCAAGGTTTTCGCAGGGAAGCAGAGTCAGCAGTTGAAGAAATTTTAGTCCTTCACTATGTGAAGAAGCAGGAAGGACTTAGGGGAAATGAAAAAGGAATAAATTAGTCTTTGAAAATCTTATTTCTTCCCTGCAGTTGTCAGTTGAATTTTTGTCTGGGTAGTACTTTAAAACAAAAAATCATTAAAAAAAAAGCATCAGGTTTACTCTGGATTGCAGGCGAGGCATAGCAAATTGAGATTTTCAGAGTTTTCTGAACTTTTCTGCCTGGCAAACATTTTTTTGTAGCCTCATCCACCTACAGTTGGTTTTTCTTCCCATATATTGGTCAATTGACTTGTTTCAGGAGATCAATAGATTATTTTAAACATCTGTTTTCAGATAACTTTCATTTGTGTTGCTTTTGGAAATAGAAGATAATAAGATTTCTTTCATATAAGCACCTCAACTGTTGCACTTCTGAGATTAACAGAATTATGAAGCTGTCCTATATTCAACATTTGTGAAGAAAAATAATCTTTGAGATGTTTCTAAGTCCTTACTAAGCTAAAGAAAGTTAAGGGAGGTCATATCAGTTGGTCTGCATCAGTTGATATGAATTAAAAGTAAGTTTTCTAAAAAAAACTTTTACTTTTAATTATGGTTTTATTTTCAGACATAACACTGCTCCTGAACATGCCGTAGTTTCATGCATCTCTCTCTTTTATGCCAAGGCTATGTTTAGACTTGTCATGTCATTCTGTGTTATAATGTACATATGAGTTGCTACTGAATTTATTGCAGATTGATGATATAGTTTTTAAGTGTTTCATTAAAAACTTTTTCAACAGGTAAGATTTTGGTACCTGTTATCTCAGGATTCCCAGCTATCTGTCTTTAAGAGAACTGCATTGGATGGAAGTTTGGAAAAATTGCATGACATTTCAGGATTGTCTGAGATGCAATGGACAAAAGTGACTATACCTGTAGAAAGTGCAGCTGAGGACTTACCTTTTCAGGTAATTATAAATTGCATTTACAATGTTTTTAAAAAGTTACTCTAATTTGGCCTTTAGAATTAACTTACTTTTGTAACGAAATATAAAAATATAACTTCTATTCTTTAATGCTCATATAAAAAAGAATTCCATTCAGCTCTTTCAATAGCAATAGCTATTGAGGAACATCACCGTTGTTTCAGTATTGTACACATTATAATCCCTTTTTCCCTTTTTTGTAATAAAAATCAAGTAGCAATAATGCAGTAGTTTTTATAAAATGAACTTGCTATAAAAATTGCTGATCAGAGTGAGGACCTAATCATGTTGGCTAAAGGCAGGAGAAGTGCAGATACTTCAATTTGCAGCATTAATCAGAGTAACAATTACCAATTTTCAAGTTTAATTTTATTTTTACATAATCTCAGGCTGCTACACTTTACTAAAACTTAGAAAGAAACTGTTAGGGAATCAGCAACTTGGATATAAGGATTCAGCAAATCAAAATTCCAGTTTTGATCTCTTCATTTAATGTCTCATCTATAAAACAATTTGAAAGAAAGGGCACTCAATTCTCATTATTGGTAAGTTATGACTGAACTTTACTTTCTTTCATGATCTCTTGAATATTTCCTTGTATTTACAAATGCATCGTTACAATCCCTACATTTACTGTACCATGTTACTGACTTCAGAAGCATTGTATAGATGAACACTATTAAATGGAGTTGTAAACCATTATATTTTGAAACCACGAATAGCTCATTTAAAAACGTGTATGGCTTTTAATGGTTCCAGTAGGAAGACAGTTCATTCAAAGAGTGACGGCTTTTACCAGTTTAGATTGAAACAAGTTCGTCTGGGTTGCTTAACTTCAAATAAGAAAAAGGTAGTTTATGGCTTTGACAGTTGTGGATTGAATTTTCTACTTTAATCAAATCTCAATTGTAGTTTTTGCTGGTTGCTATTCAGAGTTGATTGTAGGTGGTATTTATTTCCTGAGCAGACGTAGTAAATTATAAAGAAATATATATATGTCTTTTTATCATGTCACCTTTAATGAGTTAATTTATTTCTTTTTCTTTACAGATTATTTTACGAGCCACCATTCTTACAACAAATGCAACAGTTGCTGTTGATGACATCAGTATAACAGAGGAATGTGGAGTTGTGAATAAATCACTTCTAGGTGTCAGCCAAGAAAGCGAAGGCAAGTTCTGTGGTTTTCAATATGCTTTCCCCAATGTCTGTTACGTATAACCGTGATTTGACTGATAACTTGAGGATACTTTTAAGAAAGTAGGGAACAATCTGAGGAAAAAGTCCATCTGCTGCTTATCAATCATCTATAATGAAGACTCTCATTCTGTGTTACACTCTAGCTGCTGTAAGTAGTTTGCAGTAGTTTTGCAAACTAAGCTGTGAAGGGAATTTCCAGATATCACTCACTACGTAGTACCCGCCCATATTCACACTTGGACACAGAGACAGAAGCAAAGTATCTTACACCTTCCACTGAAGAGCAAATTCCACTGCATTATCTTTAGAGCAAGAGTTTGCTCCCATCCTTACTGTCAAATATCCAACATATAGAAAACGCCCACCAAAAATGTCTGTGTACTTGTACTCTGTAATCTTGAAGTGCAAATGGATAGAAATAGAAAACAACTGTAACCTTTTGTCAAACTGCTGTTTCTACTCCTCTTGAATATTAATGACTACTTTTCTAAAATGGCATGGGCACATATGCAAGCACTGGTAATACTGATGGGTTATACCCAGCAGATATCTGAATTTCTCCTTTATTGGAAAATTTAAAGGTGTAATAGAAAACTTCATTGTTATATTTTTAACGCTTCGCTGATCCCTATGTACAAGCTGATAGACGGTAGCTCAGTATTTGATGAAACATTAATTTTCTTTAAATTTTTCCCTACGACTTCCCTATTTACACATGAGTTATGAACGTAGTATTCTTAGAAACGAAGACTTTTTAAAAGACGTCATCTGGATAGCAGTATGAGTATCAAAATAAGCTAAGTTAAACAAAAAGAATGAAAAGCTGCATATCGCTCCTGTCACTTGCACTCTTTCTAGAAATCTACTGAAGAAAAAAAAAAGTAGTCTTTGGCTTTTTGTTCCATTGAAAATTGAGGTGTTTTCTAATGTGTAGTTTGAGGTGCAAGCTGGTAGTGGTACAACATCAAACTTTTGGCTTCTTGGAATTTGCGTTGTGAGCTGAATGCAGAGAAACCATCGCTACAGCAGAAATTTTTTGTGAAAGACCGGCTCCTGACTGTGGGGAGAACAGCAGACTGCTGTACACAACACCTCACCTCTGAACCAGGGCCTGGCTGGGTAACTTTAAGGGGATTTTAATCATTTTTCACACGAGTGTTGGAATGTTGTGGAGAATAATATATAATTTAAGAGCATCGGACATTAATATCCACTGTGTTTCTTATGAGTTGTGATATAGTCTAGCTCACTTCACGGGTGATACTAGATTCTGTATGACGTGCACATCACTATACTCAAAGAAGACACAAAGTGCGTCTTAGAATTTTATATATATGTGTTTTTACTTGTATTTTACTTTCTGATTTTTAAGGGGAAACAGAACTTGCAGGCACTAATTCTTCATCTCCTTACTGTCCATTGGAACATTTTTCATGTGAGGATGGACAATGTATTTCATCTGACAAATTTTGTGATTTTACACCTGACTGTTCAAATAACCACGATGAAGCCACATGTCGTAAGTGAAAATTTTAAGAATATAGCTTGTTAGGCTCCTGTGACTGTCCTGTTTGCCAGGCTTTCATGACTGCATAAATGTAATTTAATAAACAGTAAAAACTCTTGAGAAATAGTTACTTCATTTTGATTCTACTCTGATTTTTTCCCTTTTATATTCTGTAGCAACTACTTCCTCTTAGCATTAATTATCTAGTAGAAAGTATTGCTTAAAATGCCATGGTTTATTTTATAACTGTTAAGATGCTAAATATAGTTACAGTGTTATACTGAATAAGATCTTAATCTATAAGATGTTGGAAGCTGATTCAGGAAGCTATTGTAAAATAAATCAAACAGAACTTGTGCACACACTTTTGCACACATGCTCTCACACAAAAAATTATGCTAGGAAAATATGTTACACTTCGTACAAATTTGGAAATTCTGTGGACCACTGTGTAAGAAGCCTCTTCTTAAAGTGTAGGTGGTCCTGCAATTAGACCTGAGAAACAGTGAGATAGAAAGCATTAAAAATGCAGTGGTCACAGACTTGCGTCCAAATTGTGTGGTTTGTATACTTATTTTTGAGGTGAAGATGCCACAGCTGTAATGGTAAATAAAGCATCTGTGCACAGATATGGTCAAAATATAATTTATGCTATGTCAACATTTTCTGTACAGATGTGCGGTGACTCCTGTCTGAGTTACATGCCTGGATTTTCTCCGCATGGAAACTACCTTGCGGGGAAAACAGGAAGATAGTACTTCTTGGAGTCCCTCTCCAGTGTATAGTCAGGAGACAGATGGAAATATTTCAAGGCCTCTAATATGTAGCTTCAAAAATCTTTTTGATTCATTCAGTTACATGCTCTGCATAAGAAATCATGGTTATCCTTTCCATCTTTGAAAATCATTTTCCTGCTTTCGTGAACTATCAACTATACTATAATAGCTGTGATGCATTTTCAAAAGGAGTTGCCATAAGTAATATTTAGTTCAGCTGGCTTTTTTTTGAAAATAGAACATGATGATTTCTAACATAACAGGAAATATTGTAGGCAAGACCCTTATAGCATTTTCGTTCTCTGCTGTGTTATGCATCGCAAAGCCTAAACTTCTTAACAATGCTAATGCAATCCAAAATCCATGTGTATACTTTATAGCTTTAGTTAGGATATTTGAGAGGTGTTGCTCAGATAAATAAAAATCTATTTGACTTTTAGCAGATACAATAAATAATTACACCTTCTATTCGTAATCATGAAATATCTCTACAGTGTTAGTATCCAATCTTTCTTGGCTAGAGAACTGGTGTCCAGTGTTTTATTTGTTTAGAAGGATTTATAACCAAAATATACAGAACTTTAAGTTAAGAAACTGCATTTCCTTTGATTAGGTAACATTTTGATTAGCTAAAACCAGAAATAATGATTAGATGTTCACTAGACAGAATATCTTTCCTCTTGTGAGCCAGAGTGAAAAGGGAAAAAAATTCCGCTCTTACCAAAAAATAGTCGAGGTTGAAAGGGACCTCCAAAGACCATCCAGTTCAACATCCCTGCTTTAAAGCAGGATCCACCAGAGCAGGATGCCCAGGACCTTACTCAGTTGGGCTCTGAATATCTTAAAGGATGGAGACTACACAACTGCTCAGGGCAACCTTGTTGCAGTGTTTGGTCACCCTTACAGTACAACAATAACCGGTGTCTATCGCTTTTGCTCATTTCACTGGACAACACAGAATCTTTACTTCTTTACTCCATCCCTGCTCATGTTATGTATGTTAAAATCCATATTGCACCCTATCCCTTTTTGATTTGCCTCATGTTTTTGTACTTTTCTTCAAAATGTGCTTAAACATCCTATGTATGATTGAGTTGTGATAGTCTGGATTGCTCTCGCATTACCCTTAAACTTGAGTACTGGGATTTTGTTCTCTGACCAAATAACAACACTTCCAAATCAATAGTTTGATTTAAAACATTCTAAATAGATTTAGTTTCATGCAACATCACTTTCACTCCTCTGAGATAGCAGTTAACTGGTAACTTTTAATCAAGAAAACTAAAATCTCTGTTTTCACTTCAAATACGGTATTTATATTTCAGAACAACCTTCCTTTTAGCCATTCAGCCTGTGTTTCCATTTCAACATTACATCTAAAAGTGAAGACAAATGTCCACGTAGGTGTTTAACCAGTCCTAGATTGTCCTTAATCACAAGCTTCCAATATGGCATCTCATTTTCTCTTTCCTTTTTTCTCTAATTATATGACCGAAGAATCTTTTATTATACGCAAGTCTCACTTGCCCAGACTATACATTAACATGATAAAGATTAAGCTATGGAGCTGTTAGAAGCATATTTATGGTGGTCTTTGCTATAAATATATTGCTTATAAATCATTGTTGTACTGCTGAGTTGGCTCAGTGTGTGTTAGTGCTGCAGCTTGTCGCATGTGAAACAGAATATAGGCACACAACTGTCTCTGCAAGCAGTTTGGCTCCCTGACTTGCCTTTCAGCACATTAGTCTGGTAGTTTACGGCACTGGAATATCTCTTGTAATTCCTCCAGAAATGGTATTTCACCATCTTTGTACTTAATTCTTTGTTATTATCCATCACAGTATTTCAGTCATGACAGGATGGAAGAAGTGTGGTGGAATCACTGTAAAATCCATTATTGTACAATTACTTTCTACTTTTTTTATATATATTCATGCAATTTATTTTATAATATATTTTATTTATAATATATTTTATATATATTCACGCAATTGGATGCAAACATTTCATTTTTCTTAGATATTTTTCCTAATTATTATATAACACAATATATAATAGCTAATATATATATTATATATTATATATAGCTAATATATGTTATATATGTAATATATATATTAGCTTGGCTAAGCATAGATATTTTGTTGACTTCACCACTTACAACTGCTTTTTTTCTTTCAACAATATTAGCATTTTTTCCATGATATTCTACCTGCTGGTATTGTATACTCCTTAACCTCGTTACTGTAAGTTTTTTCTCTTGGTATGAGAACGAGGCAAGGATATTATATGGGCTAAAAATATCTTTCTAAATGTTTTTTATTTAAATCTTTTTATCTTAAAGTTCAGCAAGATGATTTCCTTTGATGCTTGGGTCTGCCAAGTCCACTAAACAAAAAGGGTCTCTATGCAATTTTCTCATCTCGTAGCATCAATCCTTGAGTCATCTCTTGATTTTCATTACCTAACAAATGAGTTCTTTCTTTCAGGACTGGAAGAATTCAGCTGAAGGTCTCCACTTCTCAGAGTGTTTTTCTTATCTCAGTGTAGATTTCTGAGTTCCCAGTTCTTTGTTACTTCTCTTCGTTGTACAAAACTGTCATTGAATTTGTTTGCTCCACTGACTTCCTTCTTGGGCTTAGAACAACATTCATGTTCTTGATCCTGATGCACAATGTGATTATTTTTTCTTCAGATTTCTAAATGCATTTTACAAAAATACATGTCCTGAACAGAAAAATTATTTCAAATTTATTCTTATTATTTGAAAATAGTGAAAAAATAATATAAAATATAAACTGTTAAATGTTCTCTTTCCTGAGTGCTGCTACTTCTGACTATTAGTTCACTGCTCTTCTTCTACAGAAGAATTTATTACAGCTATAAAGCTATTACATGTGACTTCCATGCATTAAAGCAGAAGAGAAAAGCTATTCCCTTGTTCAATCTAGAGATTTACAGCAGTGACCTAACATACCTATCATATTGTGTGTTTGCGCTCCAGAAGATTAATGTTGTGGTGGGTTGACCCTGACTGGACACCAGCTGCCCGCTAAAGCTGCTTTATCACTCTCCCTCCTCAGCTGGACACAGGAGAGAAAATATAATGAAAGGCTCATGGGTGGAGATAAGGATAGGGAGATTGTTCAGCAATTACCATCACAAGCAAAACAGACTTGGGGAAATGAATTTAATTTATTGCCAATCAAAATAGAGTAAGATAATGAGCAATAAAACCTAAATCTTAAAACACCCTCTTCCCACCCCTCTCTTCTTCCCAAGCTCAACCTCACCCTCAGTTTTCTCTCCCTCCTTCTCGTCGAGTGGCACAGGGGGATGGGGAATGGAGGTTGCAGTCAGTTCTTTACACATTATCTCTGCTGCTCCTTCCTCCTCAGGGGAAGGACTCTCCACACTCTTGCTCCAGCATGAGGTCTCTCCCATGGGAGATAGTCCTCCATGGACTTCTTCAATGTAAGTCCTTTCCATGGGCTGCAATTCCTCATGAACTGAGGTTCCTTTCCATGACAGGTAGTCCTTCAGGAGCGGACTGTTCCAGTGTGAGTCCCCCATGGAGTCAGAAGTCCTGCCAGCAAATCTGCTCCAGCATGGGCTTCCCATGGGGTCACAGCCTCCTTCAGGTGCATCCACCTGCTCTGGCATGGGGTCCTCCATGGGCTGCAGGTGGATCTCTGCTCTGCTGTTAACCTCTATGGGCTGCAGGGGGACAGCCGTGGTCTTCAGCACAGGCTGAAGCAGAATCTCTGCCACAGTGCCTGGAGCACCTCCTCCCCTTCCTTCTTCACTGACTCGGGTCTCTGCAGAGTTGTTTGTCTCACATATTCTCGCTCCTCTCTCCGGCTTCAGTTTTCTCTTGCGCAGGTTGGATTTTCCCCTTTCTTAAATATGTTATCCCAGAGGCCCTACCACTGTCACTGTGTGGCTCGACCTTGGCCAGTGGTGGGTTCATCTTGGAGCTGGCTGGCATCAGCTTTATTCGATGCAGGGGAAGCTTCTAGCAGCTTAATGGCTAAGATCTACATCTGTTTGATACAGAAAGGATGGCAAAAAAAGTGTAAGAAAAGCTAACAATAAATTTCTCTAACACTTTAGGAACAGAAAGCCCGGCAGAGTCTTTGGGGCCACTTGATGGTTAAAGAGACCATGTAAGAAAATAAGAAATAGGTGGAAGGCAGAAAACAAAGAAGGCAGAGTAATTTGTGTGTGTTCGCTGTGAAAGAAACTACCGAGGTACCTAAACCATAGCCTTTTTTTCTGGATAATCTGAAACAGAAGTGCCAGTCAAAGAAGTTATGAGACAGTTAGGTAATGAAAGTGTTATCAAGCATTGAGAACCAAGTGCATTTCACCCAGGCTCTACCAGTTTCCTCTATTCTTGTATCTTCTCTAGGCCTTAAATAGTTGGTTTGAGATTTAGTTGAAGGTTTCAGTGTTATTTTATCATTCAGCCATGCCTAAGTGAAATATATGGTCTGATGCATCGTTCCTTTTATGTTTTCTGTTACAAGTTACAGATGCAAGAAGTATGGGCTCAAACTTAACAGTTTTGTCTTGTTTATCTGCCTCTTTTGGTGTAACCATCTGTGTCCAAGGTTTGTCAAATTCTTTGTTGCTTTTCTCCTGGGAATATGGCACATTTTTTTCCATCGAGCGAAAAGCAAATCAGAAATAGCTCTCCATATTACCTTACTGTTATGGTTGATCTGTGGATTCTCAGTCATTTCCATTATGCCTAGGTCCTTGAATGTTTGTACATATTTTTTATCTTTGTTTTATTCTATCAAAACATCCTATTTAAACATTTCTTCATTCTGTTTTTTTTGTCAAATTTGATCTACATCATTTTATCATTGACGTTTCTGACCCACATACACCATACGTATAGCAAACTCATATTTTCCTTGATCTCTTAAATGTTACTTGGCCTTCCATATTTGTGGAATGTTTTTGTTTGTTTGTTTTTGTTTGTTTTTAAGCAGCATTGATAACTCTGAGTTTCTATGTGCTTTGTTTAATAATCCACAAAATCTTGTCTTCTGAGAAGCCCTAAATAACAATAATACTAACTTGCCTGGTTAATATTTTTTCATTCCTTCTAACAAATGATGTATAACTTAAAATGACACAGACCTTAAAGAAGAAAAAAAAGACAAAAACCCAAACCAACAACAAAAACCCCAAAGAAACTCCCATATCATCCATCAATAAACATTTATGTCATCCTGTTTTCCAAGAGAATTCATTTGATTCTGAAATGTACATTTTCTATACCATTATGATATGGTTACTGGAAGTTGTGATAAATCATTATAAATAATGGTGGAATTCTGACAGTAATGTCTGAATATTTGATTACTTATTTTATGTATATAATTTATTGCTTAAAAATTCTTGAAATCATTTTCTTAATGGTTTCCATTAAAGATCTGTTATAATTGCAGAACTCAAAAGTATCATATGATTTGACTAGGATTTTCTAAACTGCAGAAGTGAAAAACCTGATGTTTCTCTGTTTTAGCATAATAAATATTTGTCAGTTTATATTCGTTCATACATGACACCCTTTTACTCCTTCCTTTCCTTTATTTTGTATTATACACATTTTCTAAAATATCACTCCTCTTTTAAATGAAGAATTGAGGAATGCTGTTGAATATGTTATTCAAATCTTTTTCACTGCAGTAGTTTGTGTTTCAGAAAATTCCTCATTCTACCAATATCATAGCGATTATGTAACGCCTGATATTTAACTTTGTTCCTGTTATAACTAGAGGAAAGGTTTTGGTATCATTAGCATACTTGCTGAGATTCAGGAAATCAGGGATTTTATTTCTGGCTCTAACATTGATTCCTTAAAAGATCTTGCAGAAGCCTTGTTACTGCTTTGTGTGCTCCGTGGTCCTGTTCTGTAGCATGAGGATTGTGAGGCTGTTGTCAGCGCCTCCCCGCCTGCTTTGTGTGTTTGGCTGCAGTGGCTTTGGAAAGGACTGGTTTTACTGAGTGCATTGGATATAATGATGGCTGGGTTGTTCCTAGGGGACTGCTATTTAACCTAACTGTTAGGAAACAAATACTCAATCTTGTACTCTGGCTTCTCATGCCCCTTTCCTAAACATCTTCCATAGAAGAATGGACATAGAAGAAGTGGCATATGAGAAACATTTTATTTCCTCTTCATACCACAGATCTTGTTTAGTGATGTCATGTACAGAGATGATGTGAAATGTCTCTTTCCTCATTTCAGCTGCTGTATGTGACTTTGAAAGAGAGAGCTGTGGGTGGACTGAAACTGCAAATGGAGATGAATTTGGCTGGGTAAGAGGTTCCAGTAGTGCTCTTGCACCTGCTTTTCAGAAGCAAGCTCCTCCGCAGGATCACACCTACAACAAATCTGAAGGTAAGACTAGTCAGGCCTAGAAACAGAGAAGTGGTACAGATAAACCTATTCTTTAGTCAGATTTAAAGTGGAGGTCATGAATGCTTTAAAAACCTTTAGAAACACTTTCTTTCTTCAGTCTGAAAAGTTGTCTTCTGTTTTATTTTGATAGGTCATTTTATGTTCATCCTGAAAAACAGCAGCAGCATTTCACAAGTAGCTCGGCTACGAAGCCCAAAGTTCATGCAAACAGGATCAAATTGCACATTGTCCTTTTGGTATGAAACAATTTAGATTTCAAATTCCTGGACCATCTCGCATTGCTTCTCTTGGACTGAAATTGAGTTTATTTTTTACAATAGACATACCTTCCTCTTCAATATTTATTTCTTTTTATTCTTTAATCATATAGTCTTCATTGTGAACAATATGCAGAAATAAGCTGAAGTACTTGGAGAACAGAACTGAAACATAGGGTGACCTTGCTGTCAGGCTTTGAGAAAAATTATTTTAAAAGATTGTGGCTGCATGTACACAGACAAATACCACAGTCATTTTGCTAACATTTCTGCTTTCATTAAGCAAATTTGAAAATGTTATGCAATTTTGTTCAAGAACAGGAAAACACCCAAAAATCTGGTAGCTCCTTGAGTCATCTATAGTATCCAAAATTATACTGTATCGTTTTGAAGCAAAAGCTCCAGTGCAGGAATTGGAGCTTTGCTTCCAATCCTTCTTTTTTTGTACGCACAGCAAAAAACCCCACCTTTTCGGTTATTGTCTTGTCTCAGTCTGTGCAGTCTTGCTAAAGAGGGACAGAAAAAGTAAACTGTGATAACCTATGTACTAAGGTCAAAAGTGGTGCTACTGTTTAAATAAATGTTTGGCCTGACTTGGATATTATTAAGCATGGTTTTTCTCACTAATGTCAAATACATCTGCCAAAGGAAGAGGAAAATGCCTTTTTATCAAAGGCTCAAGACTAGAAGTTGGAGTGTAGGTCTGGAAATTACAGCTTGTTGGTTCTGTTCTGGTTCTCAGTTTTGTTGTATGATTGCTCACCTATGTATACATGATTTTTCAATGCTTTGAGATCCTCAAGAAAGACTGTAAAAATGCAACATGTTAGCAATAACTAACATAGATAGGTGTGTTTTTCCTTCTTGAAACTTTACAATTATGTATTGAATTAAATTTCTAAAAAATATATCATACATCCGAATGAGCAGTGTTCATTGCATAATATGAAAGAAAATGTGTCTCCTAAGATATGTGTTTTAATTTAAGAAGTGTGCTGCTTCTCTCATAATCTTCAAATATTGAAATAAGCCTTAGACCGATACAGCAACCTGCCCTACCATCATACAGAAAGTGGATTGAATTACAAGTAAACTGGAAATAGGCATTACGGACTATGTATATTTCATAGACTTATGGCAGAAGAGATATTGACTATTATACTTGACATGGTCTATTCTCATCGTTTGCACCCTTAACTTTTTTGTTATCATTTTAGGTATTACAATTATGGATGGTCTGTTGGAGCAGCAGAGATGCAATTGCTTGTGGATGGGTTGAAACAGCCTACGGTCCTTTGGAGGACATATTACAATGAGGGAAATCAGTGGTTGAAGACAGTCATTCAGCTTGGACGCCTTGCACATCCTTTCCAATTGTCACTTGATAAAATCAGTCTGGGTGTTTATGATGGTGTCTCAGCAATTGATGATATTACATTTGAAAACTGTGCTCTTCCACCTCCAGCATTAAGTTGTGAAGGTCCTGATCGTTTCTGGTGCAGAGACACAAAAGCATGTATTGATAGTTTATTGGTCTGTGATCTTGTGGATAACTGTGGGGATGGATCAGATGAAGACAACTGTAGTAAGTCCTTTCTGTTATTGTTTACTTTACATCAACCCAAAATTCACTTGCCAAACTAATCCCTGAACTAAAAAAGCATAGTACTGTTACAGTCTAATAATGTCACAGTCAGTGAGAAGTCAACTGAATATCGTTACTGATGAGACAGACTCTGAAAATTTGTTACTTAAGTACACTTGATGACTTGAAACTGAGGGTAAATGTAATTCAGTCTCCTTTATTCAAACAAGTAATATTTCTTTAACTTTTGTAAAACACGCACAGGCATGACAAGTTTATTTTAAAAGAGAATTCATAGTCTGCCAGTTGATTTGGGTTAACATGCTGTCTTTGATGGTAGTACAGTGGACGACATATACGGTCTGAGAGGAGTGTGTGTCCTATCTCTTTTTATGGCCTGTAACTCCTTCTACCTAGAAAAAGTTAAACTATCTGAACTAGAAGATATTAATTGTGCTGGTCCCTTTCAAAAGAACTTATAAGGACTGAGGAAAGTTATGGGTCGTTCACATTTTTGACAGTCACCTTGCAGGGCTGAATGGTGCTGTTGATGATTTTCTCCCCAAAGCATGCATTCATCAATTTTAAGGACTCAGAAAAAACATTAATATAAAATAAAATTAACTAGCGGTTGCTCTTACATCCTGAGGTAACTAAATTATGTAAATCACAATGAGTTTGAGAAACATGGGACATCTTACATGCTTGAGGGGATACAAGCTTACACTGATATTTGCTGAATATCAACTTAACTGATTTGAATTTAAAAGAAAGTGAACTTTTTCTAGCCTATCTCAGTTTTCACACTTGTAAAATGTCTATCTTGTTTACAACTCATTTTCAGCTCTGTAGTAAGGAAGTACTGTATGACTTACAGTTTTAAATATCATAAAAAATAACAGTTTCATTAAAAAAAAATGGCTGTTATGTTATTTACTGTTTATGAAGAGCAGAGGCAAAGATAAAATGCAAGTTCTCCACCTCTGATATACCTTTTACTTTTTTACATTAGACATAACTAGTCTAATCAATATATTTTGCCTTGGTGTCAAATAATAAAGTACAGTTGTGTCATAAATGCGTCTCTTGAATTCAGCTTTGATAAAGCTATCAAGCTACTATTATTGAGTATAATAAAGATATAAAACTCAACCTATTTTTAGAACTAATTCTGTTATGCAAAAACATATTAGGTCACTTATTACCATACCTATAAGTTTACATCTTGTTGTTTATTTCATTCAATTAACCTGTTTTAAATCCTTTACTCAGTTAAATTTCAGTTAAAGAACATTGCATGCTTTAATTATAAAAATACATAAATCTAATGTATATATTAATATTTAATGCATATGAATAATAAAATATTCTTCACACTTATGTTTATTCGATAAATTAATTATGTACAGTTTGCCAGATACATATTGAAAGAGGAGGTAATTAAATAAAGATTTTTTTTTTCTTTTTTTTGGTCCGGTTAAGTGTATATTTGTTCTTCATAGGTGAGTATTTGCAAGGAGAAGACAATAAGTGTTTTTTTCTGTATTAGAAAGAAATTTTTGCAAGGAGACAAAGATTTTTTTTTTTTAATTATGTTAGAAAGTTCATGAAAGTATATTGAAGTACGATCACCTTTTGATTCTGCTTTCACTTGACAGTTTATTCTGTCTACATTTCAGATCCTGACCTACAGTGTGACTTTGAAAATGGGCTGTGCAATTGGGCGCAGGATGTTGAGGATGAGTTTGACTGGATCAGAATACAGGGTCCAACCCCCACGGTTAATACAGGCCCGTTGAAGGATCACACGACAGGCACGGCCAGGGGACACTACCTCTACATGGAATCCTCTGAGCCACATCAATTCCAAGATAAAGCAGTTTTGCTCAGTCCTCTCCTCAACCCTTCTGGCAATGGAATCTGCGTTTTCCGCTTTCATTATCACATGTTTGGAAAGCAAGTTTACAAGCTGTCAGTGTTTCAGAGAACTGTGAGTAACACCAAGGGATGGCCATTGTGGTACGAGTTTGGAAATCAAGGAAACAGATGGATCAGACAGACACTCTACATCAGCAGCTCTAAGCCATTTCAGGTATGAACCTTCTAGGTTGTGAAATGCTTATTTGCTGTCTCGTAAAACACTGTGAGTATATAAACGACTGTGCAATCTCAAAGCTGCTTGTAATTGTCTGATCAAATTGAATTTAAAATACATTTGTAGGGGTTTTTTTTAGGAAATATGTCTGAAATATTTATTTTTGTGGAATTTACTTTTCCTCCCAAAACATGTGATTATAATGTTTTGAATAGGAACATGGAGTATTTAAAGTAGATGTTATTTCTGTTTTTCAAGCATTTAGTGAAACAAACAACTGGATCTGCTATCAGAACAACATGGCAAGATTTTGTTTCATTCATGGAAAAGGGACTGTTTAAAGAAATATTCTTTTCTATACCTTACTTTTCCAGAGTTGCATATTAATCTTTCATTGTATAATGTCAGAAAAAAATATCAGTTCAAGATATTTGAGTGCGAGGCTAGGCCAACAGTTAAATATCATTTGGAGAAAGAAATTATAATAATAAGTTACAGCAACAAATCTTGATTTATTTTCTCTCCTTTTAAAAATTATATATGTTCTTTACCTTTCACTATGTGTGAATTGTTTAATCTCGTTGGATTAATGAACCTGTAGGTTTATTAAAGGAGACAGTTCACTTGACTGCCAACTGGTAATAAAATTAACTTCAACAAAAAACCCCAAAACACGTTATAAAAATGAACACCTTCTTTTAAATCTAATATAAACAATATGCTGTAGACTGTCCCACATTTATTTCCCAAAAGATTATTTTTAGGAGAAGTTCTATCCTCTTTGGAGGAAAAAACCTTAATATTATTGTGATTGCACAGAGGCACCTGGAGGGAAAGTGCTCACTTTTCATGCAGACCTTTTGCAGAAATGTAAAGGAGCATAAAGGAGTAACAAGATAATGCTAACAAGGTCTTCCTAATTTTTTTTTTTTTTTTTTTTCCTCTCTCCAGTTAAGAAAACACATCTTATGTCTGGTAGTTTATCTAAACAACTATAATCTCACATGTCCTACATTTCATCTCCTGAAGGTTCGGGAAGTCTGTTCAGTAACTGAAAATATTTTTATTGTGCTAGTGTTGTAGGACTTTGTATTGTACTTGCCCAGTTCTGGGCAGGGAATGTAAAGGTCTTACATTCTTTTGATGTAGTTTTGTTTTTCATAGTCATTTTGGAGAGGCATGGGGCGTAAGGTATCATTTGATACTTTGTTCTGAAAAAAGAGTTCAAGATCTGATGTTCATTACTGTGTACTGCATTTCTCTTGATGGAGCTCACTGTGTCATAACCTACAACCCACAACCCTTCAAAACACAGAAATTTTGAAGAAAAGTTGTTATTCTGTTTTGAGTAAGTTGTCAAGTGCTGACCTCTTTCCAATCTTCATTTTAAGTACATAGCATTTGGATACTTCCAGAGCTAAAGACGTGGTGGGAAAGGTCTTCGCACTCTGTTTTCACTTTTTCTCTGAAGCCATATCTCTATTGAGCTGTGTACTAGAACAGCCTCCAGTTAGTTTTGGACTGTCTGCTGACTGGGTAACGGTATTAAAGTTGCAGCCTCTATGTCTACTATGTTGTGTACCCCACACTTTACAAAGCTGAGACTCTAAGACCAAAGATGGCTTAAGTCTTTGTAACACAGACCTTCGTTTTGCTGTTTTCCTTCTAAATGTAAGGGATGATCATAAATCTGAGATAGCCGATACCACCTCTTCCTGTTCTCTCTCTAGGTGAGCGTGTTACAATGTTCCAAGAAAGAATCACTATGAATAATAAATCCCTCAAATTCACAATTTCAGTTTATTTACTAGGATGGGAAGCCAACTTGGGGAGCATGTAAACAACTGTACCCATATACTAACAGTTAGGAGAATGAGTTGTACTCAGCCAAAAATTCAAAGCAGCAAAGAAAGATACTTGAGGACATCTGAAAAGCCGTATCACCTTTTCAAAGTTTGAAATTCTGTAGATATGAAGCTGTAGGGCCTTTAAATGAATGTTTTGGTAGAAACCCAAAGGGAACAGTGCATGAAGACTTCCTTTGCTCTCACCAGCTCCCACTAAACTTGAGAATCTTAAATTTCTCAAGAAATCTAGCTGCCATCAAACTGTGGCTGAAACTTGTTGCGTTTTCATCAAATGTTTTACATCAGAATGTTAAATGCAACATCAGTAAGCAGAACGAGAATAGCTGGATGAGTGAAAAGGGAAATTTAACATTAGCTTATTTAAATGAAAGAAATGCAGTTCTCTGAGCCAAAATTAAGCATATCTCTCAAATACTAGTACTGAAAAGTGACAAAACTGGTCCGAAATACACATGCTTATAAAAATTTTGCAGTTTTAGTGATCTAGAGTTTCTCTTTGAACTGGTGTGACGTGAAAAGCTACAAAGGAATTAATAATCTTCAAGAAATTATACTACTGTGTTGGGTTTTTTTACTAAAAAGTTTGGGTTAAGAACATACTTCTTCTCAAGATACTCCTTTTTACTGTATAAGAACCTTCTTTCAGTGTGAAAATAATAGACTATTGAGTGTCCTTGTCTCTTTAGTCGATCTACTCTTATTTTAATCCCCCTGAAAAATTTGCTTACATGTCTTTTCCTTAAAGGTACAGTTGAAGAGATAGTAGAATCACAACCTGTCCATGGTAGCCTACTTATAATGATGATGACTAGTGTTTGCTTTTATTTTCCTTGAATAATCATAATACTTGAAATAGTTTCTGCTCAGAAGAAAGTGCAAAGATTCTATTTTAACATCTTAGATAAATGTAGCTGTCTTAGTTCGCTCTATTCATTCCAATTTCTGTGGGTACAGAAAAAGGAAATGGTGTTATTATGTGAACAAAGGCAAAATTCTGTATTTCAATCCTATCGGGCAGTGTAGTCTCCTTTTAGTCACGATATAAATCACATATCTACCATGTCTGTCATATGGTATCTAGCATACTTTACTATTTTGCAAATCATATCATTTAAAAAAAAAAAATTACCTTTACCTTAGTTCAATTCACTTTTTACTCATCTCCAATAACTCTGTAAAAAAAGATGGTTATATACCTTTGATGCTCCAAAGCATAAGTAATACATAAAGGAGCAAAATATTATATGATGATTTTATAATGATCAGTGTAGATTTTTTTTAAGTTGGCTGTTGTAAAACTTAAAAATGCAAATACATGATTACATGATTTTAATGCTACATTGAGTATAATTACTAAAAATTTTAATATTTTGAGTGTCATATATAAATCCTTACATCTCCCTTCAACTATAGAATTTTTTCCCTTTGAGTGTGAAAAACAAGGACCAAAATCAGGAGAAAATAAATAATGACAATTTATTGAAAAATGCTAGCTTATGGAAATTTATATGCAAAATAAAATTGCAATTAAGTGAATAATAAATACATTTGGTATTTTCCTATTTTACAAGTGGTTAAGAAAAGTAAATAACCAAATCTACCATAATAATTTTACCCTTATTATCAATTAGGTATTAGCCTAGAAAGTAATGGAATATTGATTGAAAATTAGAATGATACATTTGCTATGAATATAGAATAGCACCATGTTCTACAAACGCAAATATAATCCAAACTTCTTTCTCCAGCTATCTGCTATTTTTAGTACCTATTGTGCTATTTTTGTGTTGTTCTCAGTGTAGAATCCAAAATGTTTGTATTTTAAGGGCCTCATTCTGAAACATGTCTGCCTGAGTATATTCATAAGGGTGCAAATCGGATTTCTCAAGCTCCTAAGCAGCATTTGAAACCTTAAGTCTGGAATATGATCAAACATGAGAAGACAGATAGCTGAAGCACAGTGGATCTCTTTCGCTTTGATTCGTATGTTGCTATTTGTACCTTTGACACTCTGAGATGCTGTTTGCAGGTATAGTGGTTGCACCATTTGTTGGTCATGATTTAAAAGAAGACAATTTTTTGTATTCAAAAGTTTTGTCAGTTTGGGAAAAAGTACTTTCTGTCCTGAAACTGACCTCTATTTTTTTAAAGCAGAATGTGACTTGTGTCTTCGCATTCTTCTGATGTTCTGAATACCTCTGCCTCTTATTCAGGCTGAGCTATCAACGCATAAGTGCTGACCAGCCCTATTTCAGATTTCTCACATAAAGAATTTCGATGTTGGCATTTTACTGTGTGTTGCAAATGTATCGAAAATAATTAGCTTACTTGTCTTGTAAAGTCCTTTTGTCTTATTTGATGTTGCATAGTATGATGTGAGCTGTCTCTTGCAGCATCTGCAGGTAGAAACGTTCACTATGACTGTAGGTTTGGGGTTTTTTTTTGTTTGTTGGGAGTTTTTTTGGTAAATCCTAGACCCTCTAGAGAGTCAAACATGCCATCTCCCTTTCACGTTCCTAAACTTATAGGATCTGATGTTGTAGCCACCCTGTGCTGAACTGGTAGTCATTCCATATTACAATCACTGAGCATCGTTTCTAGATCATATAGAGTGAAACATCTTTGAGAATTACTAGGGTTCCCTTAAGCTTGTAGACATAAAGCAACAACAGGCAGCCTTCAGGAAGTATTTGTTTTACTTTGCTACAACAGGATATTCATCGAGTGAAGCATTACAAATGTCATCAGCCCCAACATAGGCAGACGCTTTGGAAATTTTACCCCAACAGTTATTAGTTGTCTACTGAAGAGGAAGCCTTGGATCACTTCCAAAGAAATCCTTAATAAAATTAATATATTTCACAATACATTAGCTTAAGGGCAAAATTAGTTCTGAAATTATTTTCTAAGTTAGTCACAGCCCTAATAATATACTATTTATGATCTGTGACAGTATAATCAAATATGATATCAGTTGTATGGCTGTTCAAATAGGAAGGTTGAAGTGTTAGTCATAATTGGTTCCAACACAGAAATCCTTAAGTATACTTCTTGAATGGTGTTAAATCAAGAACCAACTTTATTTTTTAGCTGCAATTTGTCTAAAGACAGAGAAGAATCTAAAGGAAGTTTTCTTCATTTCCGAAATACCAGATTAAGGTGATTGTTTTGCCTTCTAATACATTTGTTTAAATCCTCATTTTTCATCTTTTCATTTCTATTATGGAGCTATAGGGCATATTATACCTTTACTTAACAAAGATTTTAAAATTCAAAGGTAAATTAGATCACTTGAAACAGATTTTATTTTCAGTTATTCTTATCTTTTAGCCATAGAATTAGTTGTGCAGACACATAGTTACAGTTGAGTTTTAACCTTGATTACAGGGTTGTGTTAGGTTTTCCTTAATTATACCCAGCTACTTCTTGCATTATGGTTTTAGTATGCCCTTGACATAAGATCAGTTTACTGTCAAATGCATGTGTAGTAAACACACAGTATTTGCATCCAGGTTCTTGCCATTCATCTAAAAAGAGAGACAGGAAGAGCTAAAAAATATATTTAAGGTACTAACTGATAGATGATCACAATCACATAAGCTGTATCTACTTTCTAACTTTCTGATCCCTCCCTTTTCATTCCTCAGTGAGATGACATAGTGATTCTTTGGAAATTCTGATGATCTGCTCTGTAATAAATGAAAGATGATCACAAAGTTTACTCTCTGGTTATTTCTGTAATTCTAGCTTTTTCTTGGAATTACTTTTCTTAGAAGAGAGCAGATTGATCAACACACTCCCACCCCCGCCTCCAAACATTTGTGTAATGAAAACTAAAGGTTCTAGTGGAAAATTAACTTTTTGGCATAATTCTACTTTACAAACCGATTTTAAAGGTTCTGAGTCCTGTTTCAAACAAAAAACTTGTGCTATGGCAAATTGTGAGGTTTCAGAATTTAACGTTTTTATTTCATGCATCTCTAGTGATGATAATTATATTTCATACAAGAATAATATAGTGAGACTTGTTATAGTGAACTAAATACCCTTTGTATCAATTTAAGAAAAGATACTGACTTTCTAGGCTTCCTCGTCAGCTATAATGCCCTTGAAGTAAGAAAACTTCAGGTTTCATTTCCTACACAACAAGCCACAGAACTATTGATATTACGAGTTTTAGATGTCATATCACATTTCACAGCCCCTCTGAGAGAAATTTTCAGTGGGGTTTGTAACATCAATACTTCTGTAGATCAACTTAAGTGCGGGAGTTTTTCAGTCTTCTCTAATCATTACTGTCAGATTGAAATTCTGGACTTACACTGGTGTACTCCAGAAAATGGAGCTGACCAAATTTAGCTATATTCTAGTTCTTGCACGCAGCTTCACTGGAAGAGTGTGCATACCTTTTTATCATCCCGAAGATAAGTACTATATCCTAGTGTGAAAAGTGATATGAGAAGATCATGTTTCAGCCTGTTACAATTGCACATCAGCACATGCAGCTAGGGCTTATCCTTGCCACTCAGTGTTGTTAGAAGGAAACTGGTTCTGATGAGTTTGTGCTCTTTCTTCTATATATCCTAAGAAAAAAAAATAAAGTAATTGTGTATTTGCCCTTACGTTGGGAAAATTAGGCTGAAAAAAAACAAATGTAGAACTGTTTGACCCTTTCTAGAATACTTGAGTAAAGAGTGTTCCTCTTAGAGATGGTTGAGATGTAACAGAGAAACATCAAATCAACAGTGTCATAGAAAAGCTGCATAGAGAATGATCATTAATGATTTCTCTGAATACAGAGAATGAGAGGTCTCCTGTGAAATTATTAGGCAACACAATCACAACAAAAGGAAATACTCTTTTAGGATGGTCTGCTATACGATTCGTTGCCACAGGATGTTTTGGGTACAAGGAAGTATTAATGAGATCAATAAGTAATTTGGGAAATTATTGAAAGAAAGGTTTGTTAAGGGCTTTAGCACAACATTGAGTCTGTAACCTCCACCTGTGATATACTGCTAAGAGTTGGGGATCTACCACTGCGTGCCTGTTTTGTTCTTATTGTGGATGTGGCAGCAGTCCACTGGGAGACACACACTGCAGTTGGCTGGACAGCTGACCTGTCCTGCACCTCTGGTGCATCTGTCCTCACGCTGTAAGGCATTGTGCTGCAGACAGCTTTCAGTGCATCGGGAAGCTCACCCTTTTTGATATTCTAACTACGATTTCAGGTTTTCTGCAGTCACTTTTGCCCTTATTGAACCAGGTTTATTGTTGTCAAGTGTTGTTAGCCTTCTGCCTTGATTTGATTGTCTGCTTGCTTCCTCGTTCAGGGCCTCATTTTCAGTGTGTGCTGACATACTGGCAGGAATTCATTAATGTTTAGTTACTCAGATACATATCTTTCACTAAAATCTAGTGTTGAAGCAACTCTGAATTTATCAAGGACTTCTCTGAGGTGTTTATTACACGTCTAATAGCCACTTGTGATCATTTTTCTGTTATTGCTTTTGATCCATTCCCTGGCAGCAGTTTTCACACGAAGCTTTAGTCATCGTGGATTTCCACTCCAGCAACAACTTCAATTTCGACTTTTGTTTTGTCATTCTTCGTCTTCCTTCTCATACTCTTCTCCTTTGCACTTTCCCTGATAATCTACTGAGAGTAGTATTCAGGGATTCTTTATTTTCTTCTTTTTTTTTTTCTTTTTTTCTTTTTTGCCTTTTAAAGGTTACCACATGCTTCTTTTGCTTCTTGCTCCTCTATTTAACAGCTTTCCAGTACCTAAAGGGGGCCTACAGGAAAGCTGGAGAGGGACTTTTTACAAGGGTGTGTAGTGATAGAACAAGGGGCAATGGATTTAAACTGAAGGAGGGGAGATTTAGATTAGATATAAGGAAGAAATTTTTTTCATTGAGGGTGGTGAGGCAGTGGAACAGGTTGCCCAGAGAAGTTGTGGATACTCCACTGTGTGCAATACTCCACGTGGGGTCTCACCAGAGTGGAGTAGAGGGACATAATCATCTCCCTTGACCTGCTGGCCACACTTCTTTTGATGCAGCCAGGGTATAGCCTACTGTCGTGGGTTAGGCCGATCCGGCAACTAAACTCCACACAGCTGCTCTCTCACTCCTTCTCCAGTAAAGTGGAGAGGAGAAAAATATAATAAAAGAGCTGAAGGTCGAGACAGGAACAGAGCAGCACCCGCCAACCATGGTCCCAGGCAAAAGAGGCTGTTTTTTTAAAGCAAAACAGTTTATTAACAGCTACCTAAAAAGAGAAAAGCAAACAAAAATGGTTACTTGAGAGGATGACAAGAAAACAAGGTCAGATCTTAAAACAACACCACTCCCCCCCTTTGCCTTTTCTTCCTGACTCTACCTCCTCCCCCAAGCGGTGCAGGGGGCAGGGAATGGGGGAGTGCAGGTCAGTTCATTCCATGTTGTAACTGCCGCTTCTCTTAAAGGAGAAGGAGTCCTTACACCCTTGTCCCTTGCTCCAGTGGATCCCCTACTCACGGGGAAAGCGTGAGTCCTACCCGCAGGAGGCAATCCTTACACCATCGGATTTGCCCCAAGTTCGGGCTTTACCAGTCTCGGACTTTTAAGAAGTTGTTGCCACTCGCTCTGGCGCGGGTCGTCATATCGAACTTAAATGCGTCTTCATACAGACTTCAAACGTGTAAATGTGCCTCCCATGCAGACTTTGAATGCGTAAATGCATAAATGTGTAAATACGCCTCGACCTGTGCCCATAATTCACGACAGTCTCAGGCATCTCCTTTTACAAAACACCTCCCCATCAGCGGGGGTCATCCCATGGACTCTAGATGCGTACCGTGCTCAGGCTCTGGCATCTCTTCTCGATGTGGATCCTCCACGGGCTGCGAGTGGGTCTCTGCTTGCTCCACCGAGGACTGGTTGCAAAGGGGCCGCTTGCAAGGGGGACTCAGCTGCGGCACACGTTGTTCCGTCCCATCTTCACTGACCTGGATGATCTGTGTGTACGTTTGTCTCAGATCTCCGTCTTTTCTGGGTGAACTCGGCTTGGTGGGCACCCCGGGAGTGGGGCTCTCTCCGAGTTCCCCAAGCGGCTCCGCCGCTGCCATCCTCAGCGGGGGGGCGCACTGGCCCGGCACGGACCGCCAACCCAGCCGGGCACTGGGGAGCGGGGGCAGCGCCTCCCTCCCTTCTCCTTGCTCCTGGGCAAAGGCACACACCTTTCCGGTTTCTTTGTCCCGATGTAAATAGGGCAATTCATAGAGGCGCTGATTGGCTCAAGCCCCAAAGGGGATGGGAGTCCGATCTCGTGGGCAGCTTCTGCCACCCAGACCTCCCCACCACATCAAACCATGACACCTACATATCTCTGTAGGCTATATAAAAAAACCCCAACAACCAAAAAAAAACAAGGCACCCAAAACCAAAAGAGTTAGTATGTTACTGATATTTAACTCTCAGGTCTTGTTAGAATGTGTCCTAGCAGGTTGTGATATGCCAAGATGGTTACCGGGTGTCTGGGGGCTGTGCTGGAGGATGCTGACGTCAGGCGAAATCGTGTGGATTACTTCATGTCTGTACTGCTGAAGTATCAAGCCTTTTGGTATGACAGCTCCAGTACTTGCACTTGTATGATCTAGGCTCCTCCATCATGTCCTGTCCTTGTGACCAAGATCAAGGACTGCCTTGGAGAGCTGTAGTGGGCCGGGAGTAAAAGCCGACATAGCTCATGTCCATGTTTCATGCAGAACTTGTGTAGACTCTGGTTTGGACAACTCATGCTCAGATTCCTTCAGCAGTCCATAATCTAGGTGAGAAACAATAGGAGCATTTAGTTGACAATGAGGAAAGTGGGACGCTTGTGGAAAAGTAAGAAAAACAACCATAAGAATTTGTGGTTGGTGGTGAACTTTGTGTTGATAGTGAAGGCTACTCAGTACCTACAGTATGAAGTGAAATACAGAGGTCTTAACATCTTGGAAATGTGTGTGGTGCAAAGCGATATACTTGAAAGCCAAAAAGTAGTATGATTTTTATTAAGTCATTTCTAGACATCAGTATTGTCATTTTTGAGAAGCGGATTTCAGAGCATAGAAAACAGCGTGAAAACAAGGAAATCACATGAGAAGTCAGGAAAATGTATTGTACATTGTGCAAAACTTCAGGGATAATTTCATGGTTTTAGTTCAGTGCTTTAGGAAAGAAATTGCCCTTTTGTTCAATGCTATTACAGTACTTAATATTACAAAGCTATAATCCAATCTGAGACAACAAAAATAATTTATTCTTTGTGTTATTGACATTGGTATGCAGTGGAAGACTTGTCATGGTGTCAAGTCACAAAGTATGCACAAAGGGGACCAAGAATAAGAATTTCTAAGCTATCTTAACAATACCTTTTCCAGTCAAAATCATAATCTTAATTTCACATCTGTAATTTCCTTGCAATATTTTTTTGGAGGAGGGGAGGGGGGGGACATATGACAACAAAGGGCACAGGGGTGAGTGTGTTTGACCTTTGTTCCCTATTTGCATGCAGGAAGCTCAAAGGAATTCACATGAGATAAAAATAACCTTTCCATATGCCAATGAACTGGCAAGCACTGCCTACATTTTAAATATGGAAAATCTGAAGTATGAAAGGTTCTCACCACCTTTCACAACCCACTGAGAGACTGTGTTGAGTCATTTGAATTCAAAGGAAATCATGTAAAGAAAGAATTTCACTTTTCTGAAAATTAAGAGTAGTGTCTTAAAGTTGTTATTGATATTATTGTATTACCTATCAGGAATTGCTGAACAGGAAAATGAGACTTGGATTACTTTGTAAAAAGAGGAAATTTTAGTGACTTTTTTCTCATTCCTTTACTAGGTCTACAAGCCATCTTTGAAAAGGTAACAAGAAATTCCTGGGAAAGCAGTACTTCATTGAAGTTTTAATTAAGTCTCCTTCCGTAGTTCTATGCTTTACATCAAACACAGGAGTTTTTAATATTATTTTCCATAATCTTTCTATGCTTATTGAGTATGCTTATAGCAGAATTAAGAAATAATGTAGAAATTCTACTCCCACCAAAGTATATAGCAAAACTTTCATTATTTTTAATGAAGACAGGATTTCATGACAAGTCGTGTGTTCCAATGATATCCTTATGTTATTGTTTTCTTACTTTGGTAGGTTAAAGCCACATGCGTGAATGTAGGAGCAGCAACTCTGTATAACTTATTATCTCAGACAAAATCCTTTGGATAAGGAAAGGCATCTTTAGGCAAAAGATGTAATATTGATCCCCTTGCTCGCTATCTTTTGCTGCTAAACAGAGAATTGACTTGGTTGCTGGCACAAATGTTCACATAAGCATTGAAAAGAAGGCGATGCATGTCTTTTCTCAGGAGACTCCTTAGCTTAGCATGGAAGAATTGCCTTAGCAGTAAGCATTGCATAGATACAGATACAGATCTGTCTGTGAAGGCTCTATCCGGAATTTTCTGGATAAAGATGTGAAGATGTCTTTATGCAGCCCTTGACATCTTGACATGCTCCAGGATACAAGAGGGAGGGACAAAAGTACTGAGGTCATAACAAGCTATCCTGGTAAATGTGTGATGAACCTTTTAGGACCAACAAGTCTTCAGAACTTGACATAGTAACTTGAATAGAATGCTGTAATTTTATTATATATTTATTTGGTTAATTACTTACTTATTTTTAAGATCTGGGGAAACAGTGGTTGGGAGAAAGAAAGAATCTATGTAGTGTATAATAGATTTCTTGTGTAAGCTGCTGAACCTGCACACAACAATCATGGAAGATCATTCTAGCAGCAAAAGCATACTTATGGTAAACGAGTGGTGATGAGATTCCATCTGAGTGTAGTTCAGGGTGCTGTCATATGGTTAGAGTCAGTCAAGACTGATCACGAAAGAACATTATCAGCCTTGTCATTGCTCTGTTATTCCCACACTACAACTCACCCACTTTCACTTGTGTGTATCCTTGTCAAAACATTCTATCAGCGAGATCCGGCCTTTGGGTCCTTAAACTGTCTGCATAATTAGCCACAAGGCTATCAGAAATGACTGATGCTCTAAAAAAACTACCCTAAATTTATACAGTAACACTAAAGGGACTTGTACCTTAGATGTGAGAGAAAATTTACAGTATCTTTGGAGGGAAAGAGGTCTTGGACTAGGTTTGGCCTTGTTTACTTAACCATGGATGGTTTAGCATTGTCTGTGAGTATATCCTTCTCTGTCAAGTATTTTCGTTACTCAGTGATCTTTAAGTAATTAAAAAAAAAAAAAATCATCATCCATGCTCTTTAGGGAAAGGAAACATTTACATTTTTAATATTACAAATCTAGAATTGCTAAAGGATATATATGCATTTTTAGACCCCTGTAGACAACTGAACAGAAATTAAATCAGTTTTGAGACTGAAAAATATCTTCAGATTTAAAGGGGATTTTGTCCTTTTTTCTGTGTTTTTTTGTAGATGTTGATGTGTTTTGTTTTGTTTGTTTGGTTGGTTTTTTTTGACACTTCATATTTGCAATCTGGTTTGCTTTTGAAAGTAGTCTCATTCTTCCATGATCTTGTGAATTAGAGGAAACTCCTGTAAATCTTTGTAGGCGAAGTAAAAACTAACCATGACTTTACGTTGGATTAAATAGCTTTGTCATTATAATTACCAGATAGATGTTTCCCGAGTGGACAGGTTAACCGTGTTGTTTTATAAAGCTAGAATCTCAGAAATTTTTAGGAACTGACTATAGAGGACTTCTGCGATAATGCTACCAGCATTAATACTGCAGAGTGAAAACGAGGTCTTTTCTCTGGAGTGAAGTTTTGTGACCTTAATACAGCAAAGCACTGACTCCCAGAATATGTAAACAGTTATTAATGTTATGCTTGTCAGCAGTCCCACCAGCATCAGTGAAGAGTCTGAAACAGGATAGAAATGTGATTCTCCCGTGCGCTTTGAAGAAATGCTTGGAAAAACATCATAAATCAGCATGAGGGTTCCCAAGCTTATAGTGAAGTGTGATAAAGTGTTTTACTGAACCAGAACTAGCGTTTTTCAGTGTCTTGTAAAACCAAGCTCTGTAAAACATGAAATATTTAACACATGATTTTTCATATTTGATATGTATATCCTTAAGATCATTGGTAAGAATTCATTTGGACACTTGCGTGAAAGGACTTTATTTCAACTCGTGGAATCTTGAGACATTAACTTCTAATGCGTTTTTAATGGACACAAAAGCTGATAGGCTTTGAAGATGGGCAGTGTAATCTTGACATTTTCTATGTGTATCGTTAAAATGTTGTGTTGACCTAATGTTGATAATCGTTCCAGCAGCTGACGGGCTGCCCTCGGTTGCACTTGCTTTTAGGGGCAGAAGGGCTTCACGCTGTGTGTAGCAGCCTTGATTGTCTAGTCATTCCCTCCTTGAGGGGCAAGCAGGAACATGCTGTGGCACTCCTTCTGCCAGTGCACCCAGGTTTTTTTCCAAGAAAAAACATGGTTCAGAAGGTACAAAGGAAAGTCCAGCCCCACGTAGTCAGGATGCAACTATTGGACAGCTAGACAAGAGATTTAGGAAATGATCTCGGGTCCCACAGTGCCTACTCCTTTGATGGGAGCTGAGGAAGCAGAGAAACAAAACCAAGGAGGAATAAATTACCATGTTTGGACTCGTCAAAGAAGCCAGTAATTCTTATTTGACATGAACTGATAACTCAAGACGTCAAAATTAAATCTAAATTTCTCGGATTTTACTTTAAATCACATTTTTTTTATGAAAAAAAAAAGTGTTTGCTTAGTAAATAGTTCCCCATTTTATATACTTCTTGAGACAGCATTTTAGGAATATGTTCATGTGTTATTGAAAAAATAGTCCTACAGTGAAGACTTATTGTGACATGGTTGTTGGATGACAGTATCTTGACGAAAAGGAGTTTTGAAGCAAGAAATTTTGATACAGATTTCACATAATTTGTGGTTCTATCACTTGTCCTTTATCTATAGTACAAAATTTCATCAGCTCCTAAGAAATAGGTTACTTCTATATATGAAAAGTTATTAGACATTTCCCTTTATTTATATTTAGCATTAAAACATAGGATAAGTTTTCTCTGGAGATATGCAGTGAAATGCATATGACTTTCAATCTTGCATTTGCTTTCAGTAAGTTATGACAAACGTTTTTAATGACAAAGTGTTCTGTCAATTATTTGTACCATTATTCACTTGTGTGATTGTTCTTTCCTTTTCAAACCAAATCACACAGTTTCTTGCCAGAAATATCATAGCAAACCTAGTCAAAATTAGCATGCTCTAAATACTAATAAAATCACCAAGTAACACAGTTAACACTGCCTGTGAGAAACCTGAAATATTGTTGGCTATATTTCTAGGTAAACACATTAGAACTAACATCACTATTTCCTAAACATTCCAAAATCTTCAGAATTTTGAATACCTCACAGTTTTTTGAATTATTTCCGTTCTAAGTTAAACTATACTTGTATGGAAATTAAGATTTTATTTTACTAACCTTTAGTGGGAATTGACTAGTGACAGAAATGAACATTACTGTAAAATGGAACATTTGTACAGAACAGTATTACTCATTATAATTCCTCTATTAACACTTGTCATAATGTTCCTCCACCTTTTGAAAACCTATTTTGTTCAAAATCTTAAGGGATCAATCCCTTTTTGTATACAGAGTGTCATTCTAATACATTTTACTATTCATTTAGATTTTTTCTTCCTCTTTTATGTAGTATACCTTTTGCTACCTTTATAGATTTAATTGAGACTGGATCTCTAGAGTTCTGAAAATTGGAGAAATTTGGTACTATTTATCCTCATTCAAATAATAAATGAGATGTGAAATGAGCTTCATGGTAGATGAGTTCCCTGGAGGTAGTTTAATAATAGCTTATGAAGTTTGCAGAATTTCAGCTGGTAAATTAATTTAAATGGTCAATGTTTAACCACAGCTGCAGAGAGACTAAGTTTTATAATGCAGTACTGACTCAAAAATTCGTCCTATTTTCAGTTTTAAGTCTATTCCCACACATCTGTTACATTTTCTGGGTTACTTACTGAGTTCATGTTATATGCCAAAGTGTCAGACTCCCCGAGTAAATACATAGATAAACAAAAAAATAATTTGGTTGAGGAGAGTTTAAGTAGCACAATCATAATCATCATCATAACAATAAAGAGGTATTTTGAATGGAATTACTCCTTCAGGACTGTGTCCTGCCACTTATATCTGTTAATATTTTTATGACCTTAATAAAAGTATTCCTTCTTAAGGTGCAGGAGTGCAACCTCCTCCAGGGAAAGGTTGGTGAAAGATGATAGATAAGGATGGCCTCAGATGGTGTGAATGTTGTGTCTGGGTAGATGGGCACAGAGAGCTATAGGGAGAGAAGTCCCTTGACCTATTGGTTAACACCTGTCAGAGCACAACACAATCTCACGGAAAAATAATGTCGTTTTCAGGGGGCTTGAGTTTGTCTTAGTAACAACTGTGAAAGCTGAGTTAACAAACCCTCTGCCTCTTTGAATTTTAGCTTATTTATGAGTAAATAATTATGAGTAGTAAATCATTCATACTTTGAAAACAAAGTCAAAATTTTATTTAAATGGTTGTGTATTTGCCAGTCAAAATTACACTGAAAGGAATTTTGTCATTTTGGAATAATACATTTTATTGCATGGCATCACTAAATAATAGATGTCTTGATATGTCCGGTTTCTAAGCATTTTTATACTGTTGGTACCAATACTGTAGCATTGCCCACATTTTAAACTAAACAGGAAACAAAAGGCAGGTAATATTGTAAAGAATATTTGTGGATATTCTGAGAAAAAAATAAAATTCCCATACTGAAATGAGAGCAGTAAGAAGCAATGCTGTCATTTACTATTGTCATTCACATTAGATACATTTTATGCTAAAATAACCCATCTTCAGAATATCCATAGTAAGCACACTTGTTTATTTTGTCTAATGGACATAATCTATAAATGAAGCACAGTCATTTTTATTTGCTCTGGTGATGTCAGCATCACTTAATAAATCTGCTATTTACATGCAACTTCAGAATAGCAGAAACAAGTTTGTCAATGTTTAACATATTAAGACTGGTATTATTCTCTTACTTTTACAGTGTTAAGGCCATTTCTTGCACCTTTTAAATATTTTTTCCTTCTGTTACATGTTAATAAATTTAAAGTGTGATTTATAAAAGCTCTGCGTATGTACAAGGTGAACAACAGTTCTTAGTGTGTAGATGAATTCTCTTATTTCCCTCAAGTTACTGTCAAGGTTGTTTAATACACAGGACTGATTTGTGAAACTGGAAATTCTTTACAAGACTTCATTTATTATGGGACAAAAGAAATACTGACGTGTGAAATGCAAGCATATATTTTTGAAACGACATTTGATTTGAGGCTGTTTCTAAAATACCAATGATATTCGATCAAAAGAACTGGGACACTTATCTACATACAAGTGTCTTGTATCTTTGAGTTCAGAGCAGTGCTTCTTTACTTATTGAAAATAAGTTTTCCTTGCAAATAAGTAAATTACAACAAAAATACTAGAGCTAACGGTACCATGAAGTAGTATCACAGTATTTTTGCCACTATTTATGCTCCATTCCTTTGTAGGAATTGTGTGTTGAACTGAGGAACAAATGGTGAAACATTTATTTGAAATTTTATGCAGCATTCGAGAATAATCTGGAAGCTTGAATGTGTGTGTGTGTGTAAAATGTAACATAAGCATTTAAATAAAAATGGCAAAAAAAATACCGTAACATTTGAGCTCCATTGGATCAGCAAAAACATTTATTGGTCTTTTCTTAAAATGTATGGTTTGATGAGGCTTTATTTTTTTTTTTTTACTTTTTGTGAATAGGGATTTATAACTTAATTTAACTCAGAAAATTCTTACTAAATCTTTCCCTAATCACTGACTTGGATTTTTGCTATTCAGCAATAGTGAGAAAAGAGGCTTATTCAGTCACCCAGAGAGTATTTCACAAATACTAACCTCTCCTGTTCCTTGGCAGTAGCCAATAATGAGAAAGTAAGAATATACAGCACTGGCAATTATAATGAAATAGTCAATATATTTTTTTAAAGTTTCCATAGCACATCTCAAACCTGCTTAATTGTTTTCATCAGTGGGTTTTGTATAAGGGTATATCATTTATTCACATGAATGTTATTATAATTAATCATGATTAATGTTATTACAACAAGTACCAAAGGGGCTAAGCGTAATATGCCACTTATGATAATGTCTTGCCATCTTTTTATGTCACAATGATGTTTCAGTGGATTTACACAACTGTGAAGCCAGCCATTCTATTATGGAGATTACTGTGATTAATGTGACCACCAGTGAAAGCTGATGCTAATTAGTCTCTTTCGTAAAGTGTCACTAAATAGAATATATCCCCTAGAAAAATATTAATCTCATTTTAAGTGTGAAACATCTTAAATGACTTCTCTATCGATTACATTAAATATTTAATGAGAAGTGGAAGTCTACTATACACTGAAAAATGCTTTTGTAATTCTTGTTTCCCCAGATCTTGGTGAAAGGAACCGTAGGAGATGGTTTCACTGGAGACATTGGACTTGATGACATGTCTTTTCTAGGCTGTACTCTTTACAGTGGTAAGAACAGAGTTAAAGTGTACATGTCCTAGCTGTGAGCTTATTCTTTGCTGTCATTTGTAACTATAGCTACTGGAAAAGCAAAAAAAAGATCAAACTGTGACTCACGTCTGACAAGGAAATATAGACTTTTTTCCCTGCTTCTTGGACCCTCGTATCCAGGCATCAGCACAGTATAGCTTCTACTGTGCACATAAGGTCCAAAACAGACCCTCAGTAAGAAGTCTGCAGCTTCCAAACTCTTTGAGATCTTGATTCCTAGAAGGAAAAATAAACTGACCCTTCATTCAGCAAATTCAGTTTGATACAGCCTTCCACCTCCCCCCAATAATTCTTAATTTTGCTGTACCGATTGCTCTCATGTTACAGCACACACAGTTCAGATGATAGAGCAGCCTCTCCTCAGAAGTTGTTGCTAACTAGCATAGTACAACATCTACAGAATCATAAAATGTTATATCCCAGAATATATATACTTCAAGACACCATATTACAGTCCTATCACTTCATCACAGGCAGGATTTTAAGAGTACTAGTGTTAGCTGCAGCAGTCACTATAGTGTTATATATGGTGTGATAGTTGATGTATAGTCATAATAGTGTTGTAGAACACCAAGCAATTTAGAACAGTGTGTGAATATTAGTATCCTAGCACTAATTCTAAAACACCCTAGTTCAGATGCATTTTATCCTGCTACTCCAAAAATTTCTTGTAGATATAATTAGGTCTACTAGGAATATCAAGTGTATATGGCATGCTTCTTCTGCACATAATTATCTCACATTTTACCAAGATTATATAGTGTAGAACATTTATTATAACATTCTGAATATAAAGTTTTTTGTAAATACTCAGTTAATGTATAATGACTGATACTCGAGGAAGAAAACCTTAAAACACTTAATAGAAAATCCCTACATGTTTTCAAATGAGATATGAAAAAAGTTTTAAAAATAAACAAGAAGAAAGTCAGAAAGTACAGAGGGTCAGAGTTTCAAAGTTCATAAATTATTTTTAAAATGTTCATTTTGTGTGGAAAGATAAAACAAAAATACTTAAGTATAATGGTAGAGCTGAATAAGAAACAGTTTTTGTGTTCTGTATGTTTTTAAAATGCTTTTAGTATTGAGAGCAATTTTTGAGACACTCCAGGGCCCTGCATCCATTTTACTTCCTCCACACCATAAAAAAAAAATCCTGACCAAAATAGAGTTAGAGACTATGGCAATAGTCTGCAAAATAGTCAATAGCTATGGTATATTCCACCATATTTAATGCAAGTTGGATCAGGGGAAACAAGTGAGGCTCCCATGTCTCTGCACCCTAGAATTAAGCATAAGCTGCCCAGTTGCTCTTTCTCTGCTTCAAATAACCAAATAGAGATAACCAGAGAGAGATGATAGGCTTGATAGCTTGGTGGTAAAGTCCCTCATAAGTAATATTAAATATTAAAGATGTTGAAACTTGAGCATACTGCTTTGATGCATCATTTGAATGTCCTAACCAAAGGCTATTCAGTGATGCTTGCTCTGGACAAAATGGTATTTCATAAATTATAGAAAATGAATTATTTCAAAAGAGAGAAAGGAGCATATTCTCATTTCTTTTAAATGTCATGAAGATTATGGTACTTGAAAATTTATTCTCTTATTCCAGTGGATCAGGAGCAGACACTTGAACGTGGCATTTATATTTAAAAATGGCTGACCAATAAGGTCCTTGCTATTATTACAAGTTGTAGATGCACTTATGATATCATGCAATTATTCCTTCAAAAGGTTCCTTCCCCTAAGTTTTTTTGTTTAAGTCTTAGGATATTATGGGAGTATCATTCATTTGATTGGAGTATAATTCATTTGATGTCATAGATGTGCTTTCTACCTTACAAAATAAAAATGGCTCCTGCTTGTGCAGAATTTATTATCAGTCTTAGTGCTCCAGGCCTCAGGGAAAATAAAAATAATTCCTTGCTGTCCCAGACCCATTTTATATAAAAAGTCTTCACAGGTACTTTTAAATTAACTCAGGTGTATTGCTCATGTGCATTGTGCACTACAGCTAATAATTTTATTAACAATTAAATTTAGAGAATGAGTTACATAATGAAAATTCCTTTTCTGGACAGTAATAGCAAAGGTTTTCAAGAAATGAGAATCAGCCTGAATAAAAGTGCATAGTAAAGAATAGGAGGAAAGGGAAAGACAATTGATTTGAAAGAAGTGGTAATGAGTTTGAATGAAATACAAAGGAAGTGGTGGAACAAGATGATGACCTCAGAATAATTTTTCTAATAAGAAAAAATATTTTTGCAGTGATGACATTACAAAGAAAGGTTACATAGCGATTTCCACAGTCACTTGCAGTAACCCACATGTGAAAAAAAAAAGCCATTATCATTGCAGTAATCTGTTAGCCTTCGTTCACAGGGAAATCAAGTCTTTGTGATTGTTCTGCCAGTCTCCATGGCATTAGTGTTTTGAAACGACTTGATCTGAATTTGAAAGACAAATTAAAGATGTAAATAAATTCCTGCAAGTGTCAAGGATCTTATGGAAGGTGATTCCTTAGCATGATCAACCTAGTGCTTTCCACTCAGGAAGTGTTCAATCCAGTTCCTGCTGGGCAGCATTTAAGTCATGCAACTTGGCCATCCAGGCTTGTTTCCAGTAAAGCTATACCCTTGACAAAGGGTGGGAGTAGCAAAGGGAGAAATCATTACAAAACTAGAATTCCTTGGTCTCATCACTCAGCATTTTGTTGGTTTGTTCTTCAAAGGAATCTTGCCAACAATCTCTACAACTCCTTCAGGAACTTCAGTTCCTGCCACGCTCCCCATGAACAACTGCACAGAGAAGGAATTTGTCTGTAGACCCTCTGGCCATTGCATCCAGATGATCCAGAAATGTGATTTTAGACCTGACTGCTCTGATAAGTCTGATGAGTCAGCTTGTGGTGAGTCTACTAAATCTTGTACTTTGCTACCTTATTAGTCTGTGGCTGTTAAACACATTTAACTACTCTGTGTTTACCTTTGCAATTTGGTAGATGCTATTTTTAATGTGATTTTCCCTGGAAAAAATAACATTTTGCTCCTAATCTAGGAATCTGAGTTGTTATGCGCTTTCTGCCTTCGAATGGGCTGATTCAGACTTGACATTCCAGTTCAATTTGCTACTGATATGGAGCCGGGGGAATCCTCAGTTTCCCAGTGATCGGTAGCTATACATGACAATTTTTTTAAATGAGCATAGTTTCTCAAATTAAATGGCCTATGACATATTTAAATTTTTTGAATGTTTACTAGTCCATACTGGAAGAGAGAATAACTTTACAGTCTCATGTTTGGGGTGCCCATCTAGGACACTTGGGTCCACTTCTTACCCACTTGAAAGAATACGGGGTTTGTTTGTTTGTTTGTTCACAAAGTATTTTCATCAGCAACGAGGATTTTGAAATTCAGCCTACTCCACACAGGAAATGAGTTCCTGCCTGTAAATTCCTAAAGCTCTGGTAGTCAGATGGGAACATTGGAACTGGGACAACGGACAGGGTCCCCACAAGTAGTCCACAGAGGTCTAAGACATTTGTTGATTGCTTCTGAGTTACAGCAGTTCACACTATAGCATTTTAGAATAAATTGTCAACGCCTCTGTTCTGCTGATATGGAAAATGACACTTAGTCAGGCATTGCAACACAGCAAATAGTTTAGCAAAATACTGAAGCTCTGTCAGGAGCAAGAATCCTATCGATAAGTAGCCATCTAAGGCCATCTAAAGCCATGAAGGTAACAGGAACTGTTACTGGAACCCTATTGTCTGTAACGACCTTAGAAGAGCAGATAAGATAATGGGAACTGTTAACGACCATTCTATGATCCGGTGGTGAGTCATGTATGCCTTTGCATTATAAATTGGTTCTCGTTTTGCCATACGGTGTGCACGTTTGTGGTGGAGCGATCCCCCGTGCACTTACGCGTAACAAACATACCTACTGTACAACTTTCCGAGTTGTGGAGTCTATTTCCTCACGTCCCTGCCTTAAAGCATAACTTGGAAATACTGCTCTACCGACGCTGATTAATGAGAGGGCCAGACATCGAGAGACAGTGACCTCATCAGCCTTTGCAAGCTAAATTATTCTCGCTGAATATCAAAACTCTGCATTCATTATACATTGTGTAGGGAACTCAATCATCTCTCCCAGGGCTGAGGGCTCAGTAAGAAAAAGTAACATTAGACTCCCTCTGTCTATTTCTTATGTGGGAATAACTCTGAAAGAAATGAATCCAATATATAAACATCACTGGAGAATTTCCTATAGTATGAAAAAACGCCAACCATTGAAATTCTGCCCTGAAAAATACATGCAGAGCCCTTTTGGATAGAACTTTTTTTCCCCCCCTCAGAAATCTAGATTATTTTACAAAACATGCTTTCATTCTGAGAGAGATAAATACCATGGAGAATACACCTTTACATATTTGCTGTCTGAAGTTTCCCATCACTACAGCAGTGATGGCAATTTGTCACTAGACTGACAGTGCTGGAATAGGAGTTAAGTATGTCCTGACTGAGGGCAGAAATATGTTCTCAGGAAGATGTTGTCTTTCTCAGAGGCATTTGAAACATAATGTTCATAAAACATGTTAAGAAAGAGGAATAAACTCTTAATACTATGCCACTCATCATTCTCAGGAAACATCACAAATTTTTATATGGGTAATTCATGAGATCACACCGCCTGTGGTTTGCTTCCTTACTGGAGATATACAAGCTATAAATCAAAACTCACTCGCTCCGTAGTCTACCATTTTTAACCTCCAAGGAAGAAAGCATCAGGTACATTCTCCTAACTCACTATGATTTCTTGATGTAGAAGTTACTTCAGCTATACTAACATTTGAGCTCCATGGGTTAAAATAAATTCTGGTTTCCCTGCACAATTCTCACAGCAGTTGCTTAGACTTAAGTATAATAATCTGTTTCAAAGTTCTGGAGAGTGACAAGACTCACCTTGGATCACCTAGACAAACTTTCTACAAAACATTCAGGAAGATGTACTGGAGAATAAATATGCAGAGTAGAAATAATGGAAAATAAGTGGGTTTCTTTCCCGTATATATTCTTGCAGGGAGATAAATTGTGAGGGAGGGATGGTAGTGAGCTCACTTTTCTTGTCTGGTTGCTCAGGAATCAAAAACTGAGGCACAGGCAGCTGCATATTTATTTAACAAGGTAAGAATTCAATATTTGACACCTGTACAAAATAGCTGGATTATTATGTGGCTTTTAAGTATTGTGGGGACTGCTTGAAATATTGATTTGTTTTGTTGGAGTTTTGGTCATGGACTTTGTACACAATGTTCAATGAGTTGCTAATGTCACCAGTCTATAGAACTGAAAATAAAACCATGCAGTAGCTGGCAGATTTGAAGCTGATGAATTTTACATGCATTTCACTGTATATCGCATGACAGATTATTAGAATGGCCTGAAAGCTGGTCAAAACACATATGAAGGTAGATACTGAGGTGCAAAAGAATCGGTACATTCCTAAAATTAGAATCTGCCTAATAGAAAAAAAAAATAATTGATATTTTATTTATAGAGGAAAAACTATGCATGTTAGTACTGTGTAAGTATTAATAGACACTATAAAATGAATCCTTTTTATTGCCATGTTGTTTACTTTATCATAACATCAATTAATGATTTCAAATTTTTATATAAACATGAACTACTCACTGTTTATCTCTAAAGTTACGGAAGTCTGTGACTTTGAAGATCAAAATCAGTGTGGATGGTATCAACCAGCCTTGGAAAAGATGTCAGGAAATGATTCCATCCATACTACAAACATATTCAAGTGGGAACTTGGAAGAGGGGCAAATCTCTACCCTGGACAAGAAAACCACTGCCCATTAATTGATCATACTATGTGAGTACAATTTTTCAGATACTTGAATCTTTCTTGAACTGTGTGAATTTAGCCATGTGTGGATTGTCAAGGGGAAAAACTGCTCAGTTCAGAGTATTGAAGCAGTTTTCTGATTTATTAATGGCATGTAATCAACTGAGAGTCAGTGAAGTAGATATGCAGGATCAATAACATCAATACAACAAATGAATCAAAATATAAAATGTTAATAAATAGGTACAAATTTTTAAATATCCTTCTATAAGTAATTCCCAGAAGTTTCAGTACCTCCCCATTCAGAGAAACACACATGCACTCCCTCTCCCAGAGGATACGTGGGGTACATGTGGTTCCCTTTTATTGGAAAGCAAGTTTGGAGACATGACTGCTCCAGCTTTATATGTACACATGCTGCTGCCTACAATATGTTAATACTTATACCATGAGAAATTAACCCTCCTTGTAGCACCCCAAACTCAGCCCACCAGCTGGATGCAGGCTATTTTGCAGCATCCAGTGGGGACAATGCTCTGTCGGGCCTACGCAGTGATTGTGGCACCAACAAGATGACACCTGGCATGTCAAAAACAGGTTTGGGCTGCTGCTGTTTCCACTCTGTAATCTCTTCCTACTATAACAAATTTTCATCTTACTTTCATACTTCTTTTCAAGCTGACTTCTTTGTATGAAAGTAGTCTTAAATTCATCAGCTGCTGTTTAACTTAGCTGATGACAGTCATGATCTTGATCAGTTCTGGGCAAATATTTTCTCGGATGGTCCTTATTCACACAAACAGTGTACGTTCACTTTCCTACCTTGCTAGCTATTGTTTGTGGGTTAGGTTGAAAACTTCCTCCCACGCACAGCCGGTCACTCCCCCTTCCCCCACCCCCAGGAATGAGGGAGAGAATTAAAGGATAAACGGGAAACCCGCGGGTTGAGATAAGAATGATTTTAATACAGATGATCCAATACACAGTATAGATGCTCACCACCCCCTCGCATGCGAAGCCCGTCTCGTCCCGAAGCTGCAATCCCGGACGAACGCAAGGCCCTGAAACAGAGAGGGGCAGAGAGAGAGAGAGAGAAAAGAAAGGAAAAAAACAGCAGAGCAACAGCACAGCAAACGCAAAGAGCAAAAGTGCAAAAGAGCAAAAGCGCAAAAAGCCCCTCTTCCCAGCTGACCCTCGCTTTTATACTGGGCATGACGCTGCATGATATTCATAGATTCATAGATTTCTAGGTTGGAAAAGACCTTAGAGATCATCGAGTCCAACCATCCCTAATCCCCATTAAACCATATCCTCAAGTAGCTCATCCACCCTATTCTTAAACACATCCAGGGGTGGGGACTCAACCACCTCCCTGGGCAGCTTATTCCAGTGGCTGACAACCCTTTCAGAGAAGAAATATGGAATACTAATTGGCCAGTTTGGCCCTCAGTCTTAAGTTCCACACAAATCACAAGGGGAATCGTGTCCCCCTTGTCCCAGCTATGCTCCCCCCTTATCCTGCCGTGCTTCTGCACTCCGGCACACTGAGAAGTCCTTGGCAGCTTGTTATCAGCGTTCTTCTCAGAGTGAGCCTCTGAGTAAAACCAAAACATGGAGCTCTTCTAGCTGTTAAAAAAAACCTCTGTCCCAGCTAAAACTAGGACATGTAGTTAGAGTAAGATTCCATTTAGTTGGTATTTTGCCATTTTTCTCTTAAATGATAACACATCATAGTAAAATGAAAAATATTTCTGTTCTCTTAGTGAAGATTTCTAAATTAATTTTAGCTTCTATGTAGATTGTTTATGAAAATTACTAACTCCTCCCAAAGATATTCTTTTGATTTGTTTCAGGGAACAAAAATTAGCTTTTTTCCATGGAGATTTGGGTTTATCTGGTTCTGTTTTGTTTTGGTTTGGTTTGGGTTTTTTTAAAGTAAGAAATGTGACTAAAAAAAAGGTATTAATTCAATTTATATTCCAGTTTATATTCCAGTTAAATGTAACAGTTAAGATTTATTGAAACAAAATCCTTACAAATGACTAGCAAATGACTTAAGTACAAACAGCTTTCAATGTCATAAAACTTCAGTTCATTTAGTGAAGAAATTTCTACGCAGCATCATTCTTCTGAAGAGAAAAATATTTATCTAGTTCTAGTGACAGGTATGTTTACTTTCTGTGACAATAGTCCACAGAGTACAAAACTGTACTTAAATTAAAACCACTCCAACAGTCTTTGCTGTTTTGCTACTAGTTTAAAATGAGATTATATTGCATTTACTCAACCTGAGAGTATTTCTATCACTATAAAAGAATCAGCTGAATACATTAGTTTCACTGTGTATTTCATTAAAATCACTGAATCTTTTTACAAAAAAAAAACCCAAACCACAACAAAAACAACTGCTGAAAACAACCACAAAAAACCCTCATTCAACAATAACAAAAAAGAATTATGATGCTACCAAATACCAAATTGTTTCAAGGTCTCTACATTATATATATAAAGGAAGAGTGTTCCATAAAAAAGGAGCAATTATTAATGATAAATTTGCTGTCAAATCTTTCATTGACTGCTATTTAATTGCGATATATTCACCAATACCAGAACTGTATGTTTACTTAGTAAATCCTTTCACAGCCTTTCCACTACAGATTTGCATTGATGCAGGGATACATGAAACCGTATTACTGTTTTTCAACGTATTTTCAGGGTTTAATTCAACCAACAGTATACTGAAAAGAGCTGATGAAAAGAGAAAGTAAATGATCCGTAGAGATTGCAGTTTTCAGGCCATACTGAAATGTGTCGCTGGTGTGATGTTTCACATGAGATGCAATTTGATTGTTCTGTTTCCCCATTCCCTTGGTTATTGGCCTATAGAAGAGAACGGGAGCATGATGCTTCCAAATTACCACAGGAGATGCAGAGCAGCAGTTTTCTTGAATTAAAGCCCTGCAATCTTTTGTTTTATTTTTTCCATTCATTTTCCGCAAATTTCCATAGAGTTAGATGAGAGAAGCTGTAATCCTGTAATCCTGTGTGGTTGCTTATTAAAATAAAGCATGCAGAATTATGTATAGAAATGTTTAGATTCATCCTGATGCAAGAGCGAGCGACAGTGCTTCTCAGAATAAGTTCTTTCAGCAGAAATACCTGTGAATATTTGGAGATTCAAACCATCAGCTTCCCACAGAATACTTATTTGGACTAGTCGCATGTAGGCTGATGAATTGTAAGGTGGACGTGTGAGTCTTTGAAACTTTAATTACATTCATTAAGTGAAAGTAGTGACTTTGGAAATGGAGGACAGAACAGCTTATATGTGCATATATAAGCCCAAGACTGGAGGATTAGAAGCCATTATGGGAGTCTGCTATGGCAGCCTGGCAGTCCTTGGCTTGAGCTGGAGAAAGGCTGGCATGCGTTTTGCAAAGAACTAGGTGACATTGACGTTGTGCACTAAAAAGGCCATTATGCATATATGAATGTAGAGTTCTTATGGCATGTTTCTACACTTAAAAATGGGAATTCTCTATTGCAATTAGATTTCTAAATGTTCTAATAATAAAAGTATCAATTTGTGCAGGCTTAAACAAGTGTACAGAATAGACACCATCATATAGATAGCTCCATAAATTTATTTCCTTTTTGGAGAAACTGGTTAGTGATATAGCAAATTCTTTGATGTTATTAATGATATTTGGGTACAACTGTTATTTGAAAACTTTGTAGACGCTTAATCGAATGATAATTCATACCCAAATCTGTCATCAGAACCAATGAATCAAAACAAAAATGGATGTGGAACTAAAATTCTAAGCTCACATGATAATTATTGCTGTGTAAATAGCTCCCTTGATAACCGTATGTTTAACACATCTGTCTTGCTTTTGTGTCTGCTTTTGAGGCAATCATTATCACAACTTCACGCAGGAAAATTAACACAAATTAAAAGCTTTAAGTAATATACTTAAGCCCAGCAGTTTTTTTCAGCAGTCAAGAAATGTTTTAAAGTTGAGAATGTAAACTTCAAAATAGGTGAAAAAGATTATGATTCCACAGGACACACTACTCATGAAACACTGGAAAGGAGAAAGCTGAATTTAACTACTTGAAGGCACTTTGCTTTTTCATACTGCATTTCACTTAGCTGATATAACCGAAACCCAAAAACATTTCTATTATATGGCTTGTACAAATAGCCCTTGTTCTGTGCCATTGAGCCTGACAGGGAAGAGGTAATAAAAGGAGTATTGAACCTGCAGTGAAATGCATTTTTGAGTACATGGTAAATACTAGGTAGTCTCCAAAATACTTAAGTCCTGTTAAGGAATAGCTTGCGTGAAGTGGTCAGAGACCTGGTCAACTATGACCTGGAAAGTGGTGTGCAAGAATGTTGAGACGGCCTTATATGCACAGAACTTTATCTGGAGCATCCATAGCTGGATACATTGACTCTAAACATAAGATTTTTCTCTTTGTAAAAAAACAAAGGAGACAAAGGTAAAACTGTATCCAGTGGCTAGACAGGAAGAGAAGCAACAGGGTGTTTCGCAAATGAAGATCCTTTCCAGTACAGCATATTTTCCCCTATAACTCTTTTTCCATAACAGCTATATAGTTTTCATTAGGTCTGAACTGTCTCAGGATTTTTGAGCTGCAAGGGCGTGAAACAACCTATGACAGCAACAAAGGGAAAATCATTGCTGTAACAGCCTCTTAGTGCATAGGTGGAAGGGTGCAAAGTTGGAAGTCAAAGGCAAACTGTAGATTTGCAAATGGGAGGATGAGAGGAGCAAAGGCCACCCTTCCTCCAGTCACTGCAGTAGCTGCTTTCTGCTACCAAAAAGCGCTGGAGTTCTCAGTCCTTCTGACAATCTCATTGCAGGTAGCTACTTCCTTGACTGTTGTAGGAGAGCTTTTCTGAAGTTGCCTTGTCTTCCCACTAGCTTCATGCCAGTACTTCATTTCAGCCAACTTCTTGATTTGAGGAATGCTTTATATCCAAAAGCAAACCTTTTAAAAATATTTTTCGATATTGGGACAGCTTTGTCCATGTGATGTTTAGATACAGCCTTTGTGACATTTGTGTGCTATATGCAGATACTTCTTTCAAAGTCTAGAAGATGACTTTTTCACTTGGATTATCCTACATGTGTCTCAAAAGTGCGTGTACTCTCTTATGAAGGCAATATATTCTGTAGAGTGACTTGCAATGCAGAAGTTACAGGAAGATGCTTACAGGGAGCCCAGCAGATACTAAAACTACATATTCTCTTATAAAAGTGATTCAGCAAATATTTTTCTAAAAAGTGAAATTTAGCCTTTCTATCTATCCAGGAAGATCAAAGTAATTTTTTGTTATTTTATTATTTATTATTATAATTATATGTCTACAAATAATTAAAGACTTATTGAATGTTTTGACTAGGTCATTCACAAAAAAATGAAAATATTTGTGACTGTTTTATAAACCTTTTTGATTTAATTACAAATTTTTCAGAGAATAAGAATTCAGATGATCAAGGTTCAGAAAACAGGTTTTCCTCTGCAGTTTTTTTTTAACAAGGTGCAGCTTAGTATATGCTTGTTCTCTAAGTGGTTGTGAAATACGGATTAATTTATGTTAGTACTTCATTAAAGTATTAACAAAGCATCACAGGTAATCAAATGCTTTACTGTGCATGCTAGTAAACATCCAGGGTGATGATAAGGCAAGAAACAAGATCATAGGTATTAGACATTTGATGTTGAGTAAAAATGTAGTTACTGAGGAGTTTTCTACAGTAACATACAGTTTAATACTGAATTATAATGCAGAAAATTGCTAATTAAAACTAATGCCCATTGTGATTAGAAATTTTGGTGACTCTTTCACCTCGGGCTTGGTTATTTGAGAAGGAAACTCATTCCTCTTGTTTCCTTTTGCCTTCAACCTCACAGAATTTAGGGAGATATGACAGAATGCTAATGAGATGTGGCAGGTTCAGATGAGCCATTGAAACACCATGAATTGATCTCAGCCCTGTGTCAGTCAGAAGTCATCAGACTAAAATCTCCAATGGAGAAAATCCGACTAAGAGCCACTGACTGTTGTGTTATGATCAAAACATGGAATCTTTCATCTCTGATGCCATTTGCATTGTGTGGTGGTTGGTATGCTGCAATGCTTTTAAGTGCCATTGGTAAATCTTGAGAAAGTTTGAGATTCTCTAAGAACAATGATTCTGACAGAACAAATTGAAAAAAAGAAAAAGGGATTAGACTGGTTAATAACATACTTGTCTGTGCTCTGCTGTTCAAGTATAAAGATTTATTGTTTTGCAATTAAGTTTATTAGGATTTAGTTTTTGATATCAGCTGTTCTGTTATTTTAACCTTCTGCTGTTTTAAATCTCAAATCAATGATACAGCTCCTGCTCTTAAAAGACTTGGCACTTTCTGCAGTTCTGAAGACATATCTGTAAATTTTTAATACATACCTACAGCCCAGAGGATTAGAGATTTGCAAAATTTGCAAATGCATGATCCATACAGAAAGGCACAATTGTACTTACAGGAGTGTGCAGTGATTATGTTTTGTCTGAGCAAGAAATATCGGGTTTTTTTAAACAGTTGTTGCTACTTCCAAAATGTTCTGCGCAGTTAGTGAGAGAAGGAAAATGGGATTTGAAGTGCTTCATCAGATTTGTGGTTCATGAGCATTACGCACTTTCCTCTGATTATAAACTGAGTGTCAGCGCTGCAGTTCAGGTGTGATTAGAGCTGATGTGGACACGCCTGCTCCAGCTCAATTTTAGCCACCACTGGTTCCGATTGCCATAGTATGGGAGGGTGGCACTCTGCGTGATACACAAAATTGTCCTGGAGTGCTAAGCAAAGACTTGGGTGGTTACACCTCGCTCATCTCTACTCTGCTGTGATTACACTGTGTCTCTAAAGCACTGGATTTATGTTGATGTGCACCAATTTTCCAGTCTGTTCTCCAGCCAAGTCTGCATACTCATTTTTATTCTTTTCCTCATAGCTGAATAGTACTGCCAGATGAATCTACAAGAAGTAAATAAGGTTTGTGTATAAAATTCTAGTTTCTCCTGTAAAGCCTTGATCAGAATGTACTCTGGATAGTTTATATGTGCTTTCTGTTTTAAATTTCTGTATCAAAACCCTCAAAAAGAAAATTTCTTCTTCTCTTGAACTTTTAGCAAGTGATCTATTAAACAATAGAGCAATGGGATTACCACATACCATTTTTTTCCCATGAACTTCTTTAAATAGAAATCTCTAAGTTTTTATCTTGTAATCAGAACTTCTACTTCGTAGAGGTAATCCGAAAGGAAGCTTAAATGTGTTTATAATGTATGGATTGATTTTTAAAGCACTGATGGACATTAACAAAAAGCTGTCTGCATTATTCCAACCAAAACGATAAAACAAAGCTCCTCAGACAAAACACCTTCCTGAAGGCACAAACCAAGCCTCCTTGCAATACACCACAAAAAATGCTTAATACACCAATTCTGTGTTTCTCATTTTATATGGATGGGTGTCTGAAGAGTTTGACATATTTCACTATCATGTATTTATTTTGGACTTGCTATCTTATTCTGTTTAGGCTGTGCTGACTGCTATTCTTTAAGCAGGAATTGCTTGAAGACATGAATCTGATCTAGGCGGTCCTGCTCAGGCAGGGGGATTAGACTAGATGATCCTTTGAGGTCCCTTCCAATCCCTAACATTCTGTGATTCTGTCAATATAAAGACAATGTATTTAAATGAGCCTTTTAGACACAGAGAGTACAAATGATACCTGAGAGTACTATAGTTAGTAACGCTTATATAGAAGTGGAGACTATGAGCTTTATGTGTTGCTTTTACACTCCATAGATCTATTCTCAATAGCATTATTTACTTTAGACAAATGCATGTGTATATCCATTGATCTTACCTAAGAACTTTATTCACAGTGAAGCTAAATACATAGCATTAAGCCTCCTAGGCTCCACAGCTTTCTCTAAGAGAATGCTTATAGTACTTTTAAAGACAATGGAAAATGAAAGGAAGGGGATACTTCAGCCGTTTAAAGAGGAGTTTAGCGTGTTACAGTGTGCCTATCTGTCACAGGCTCTAATGGGTGTTGTGCTTCTATACATTCAATTCTTGTAATTCTTGAGTTGAACAGGTGTAAGTTTCATCAGAATAAAGACTTGAGGGCATTTAGAGAAATAAGGTAACGATAAACAACAAAAATGATTTAACTTTTATATATTTAGAGAATTATTGATTCACATATTTTCATCCCCCTCAACTCTAAAAGCGCTTTCTGAGAATATCTATTTCCTCGTTACACCCTGTAAAAAAAGTGAACGTTACATGTGTTTGCAGTACAGTCTGAGAACTGCAACATTGTGCATGAGGTTTCTCCGCTCTCTTCTTGTCCTTTTAGGACTGGGAACGTAAATTCAACTTTGAATAGCAGGTGACTCTACCAGCGCTTAAAAGAAATAAGCCACTTTCAGGAATAAAGTCTGGAGTGTTATAAGACTTCAGGTTAATATTATCTTTTGACTTTGTCATAATCCATTTGTTAGTGTCTGCTTACATCGTTATTGGCAAAGTTCAGATGAATGTGTGTGGAACAATAATCTGGAAGTGCACGCAGCTGTCACAGTAATATAGATAATACACATTAGTATCTCCTGAAGCAATATGTTGATTAAAAACTAAACACTAAAGACACCAAAGAAGTCATACTCAAATCTTTATGTGGTAAGCTTGTATCATGGACAAAGATAGCAAGTTTCTTTGGAGTTTTGACTCTTAGAATCTAATGATAAAAACCACACTTTGATTTAGTGCAAGAATTCTTTCTCACACTTATGGTTACTTTCTTTGGGGCACCTCTTTAATCTTAGTGTCCAATTACATTTCTCAGTATGTGGCTAGTGCTTTGGTGTGTTAAGCACCTTTGTTTCTGCTCAGTTTGAACTAACTGTCGAAGCTCAATTCTGCATTTGTGTGCCAAAGTTTAGATGTTTGAGATAGAAAAATTTGTGTCCAGCACTGTGTAAAGAACTAGGTCTGTTGGCATTCAGCAATTTACAGACAGTTGTCTGCAAACACAACTAGAGAGTGGCTTCTGCAATAGGAAATAGCTCTATTATACCCTTTCAGAAAGCAGTCTTCCAAAAAATTTACATCTACTTTGTTACAGCATGACAATCATATTACTTTTTTGATTCTGAGTTTATTATGTGTTATTAATGTTAAATGTTAATGGAGGTGGGAGGTTACTAGATAAAAAAAATGTTTAAAGTCCTGGTAAAAGAACTTACTCTTTTCGGAATTACCACTGTTTGAAATTAAATTTATCACATACTGCTGTAAGTGAAGATCTGAGTTCCTGAACACTGTTTGCTTTCAATTAATTTTTATTGTTTTAGAATGTTTACAGAAATGCATAAATTTAATTGAAGAAAAGCCTTTCCTTTTTTTAAAATTTCTCTCTATTTGTTAAATACAGATTTGAGTTATTCACTATTTAAAACCTTTCAATAGTTAAGTGGTTAGAAGTGTTCAGTAGAGAAAATCTTTCTCTGATACGTAGTAGAATTAATTAAGTTATTGGAGTCCTTATTGTCCTTTAAGATTACTGCAAGTTACACATTTTATGACATTTTAATTTTGCATATAGATTCTTTTTCTGCATTAACATCCTCTCAGCTGCAATCCTTTATACGCAGGAAAGAACCCTATTGAAGCCAATGAATATGTTATGTGTAAGTCACTGCAAGACAGGGGCTATAAAAGATCTGTTCATACGTTATGATGTATAATAGGCTATCCTATATTACCTACAGAATGAGAAGTAGTCAAACTATTTCTGGTATGACACTGAATATCTAGCAAATAGAGATACTAAAGAAACAAAGTAATTTTTTCTCATTCTCCTTCTTTCTCCTCATAAGACTTCTCATGCTTCCTGGAGAAGTGTGCTCTGCCACATTTCTTGCAGGTTCATGGTCATTACACATCTTGAGTAAAATGTTGGCCACTGTCCACAGACTACCTTCTCCTTCCTACATCATGTGTTGTCTCCTGGCTGAAATAATGCACATAATGGGGAGTGCATCGAGTAGCTGTTACCCAGAGTATAAAGGAGGTGATAAATTTCTTCTTGAATGAGTGCTTGAATATTAAGGTCTCTTGCATTTCTGAAACCTTTTAGCTTCTTTTCGTGATTTCTACAGGCAGATGTAGTGTTGAGGGAACTGTTAGGGTTTACTATTTTTTTTAGAGAAGGCTTACTCTTTCTGTGTATTTCTATAATACTTTCTTTTATATTTTTGTATTGCTTCTACCTATCTTTCAGCAGTTTCCTACCTTAAAGCCAAATTTTAAGTAAACAGTGCTATAGGCACAATGTGTACTCGTTTTTTCCGTTTTATGGTTAACAAATTGAAGTTACATTGGACTCTATATGGACACATACGAAGATAAAGATTAAGCCTTCCTTGTATCTTTGCCTGTTTCCTTAGGAATACTGTAATAATAATAACTTTTGGATGCTTTATGTTTCTATTGCAACATTTGTTGCCAATTATAGAAAATATGAAAGGTTATCATCTTTTTAAAGATTTTAAATATAGACTTTTATTTTTATAAGTACTTAATTTTTTTACCAGAACTTACATATCATCTGGCTTCTGACATTACAAACAAGAAGTAATAGAAATCAACAATAAAATGAAGCTAGTGTGATGGAAAGGTCAAAGTATCACAGTTTACAACCATCTTGTGTCAAATATATAAGGCATTAAAATACCAATAGTATATTCTGCTGACATAGAACAAGAAAAGAATGACAACAATATATTTTTTTTCTGATAAACATGATTGTTAGGAAGAAGAAAAGGGGAGAATTTAACTCCCTCTTAGCTAATGAAACAATAATCTAAAATTTTTTCTTAGAAATCTTTCAATGAAATGTTTTTGAACTAGGAAATCCTAGCTAATCTAATCAAAATTCTCCTGCAAATAACTTTGGCAAAAGTTTTGTCAGCTGGTTTACCTATGGTCTTGGAGGAAAGGGAATAGACTGATCTCTCCCGCCCCACTACCCTGATAAAGGGTGCATAGGATGTGATAAACGCAAGCTGAAGCCACTGCCTGGTCCATTTCAAACCATCAACTTGACTTTTGATGGCCCACATTTTCCTGATGTGACTAATATCCTACAATTCTTTCCCTTTGGACAAGAGAGTGCTTCTTTTGGATGTCATTTAGTGCCCTAGTGTTTCTTTTACCACTAGTTTGGGGTTTCTCTCTGTACAGAAACCCATCTGGACTAATAGCAGGTCATTGACCTGGCAGATCCTGGAAAGATGGAGTTTGAGAGCTGGAGAAAAATGCTTTAAATACGTAATAGGCCCAACATGTCTATAGAGCTCTGATTTTCTATATAGGTGCTGCAAACTGTTTGTGGACATATATATCCAGGAAAAATAGAAAGAAATACGGGAGCTGCTGTTCTTTGAATTTCAAATTTTAGTATGGTGTGTTAATCATCGAGATGCTTATCTCTCTAAAGAAACTGAAATTTCCTTCTCTGTTTTGCCTTTTTTGTTTGTTTGTTGGTATTTATCATTATAGCTGAACTTTGGAAGGAAATCAGAACTCTTCAATGAAATGGAGTTGTTGGTTTTCTAACCAGATTTAGTTTTCACTCTAAATGAAAAATAAAGAGTAAATGGTATTTTAAGTCCATCTGAGTGCTTAATCAGGGATTCTCAAACAATTTGTAGAAGATACATAGTTGAATTAACACTTTGAGACATGTCCAACAACTAAGTAAATCAGAGCTTGAATTTTCTGTACAGGAAAGTTCAACTGATTAATTTTTGATCCACTTTCAGACCTTAGAGCAATAGACAATTACTTCTGTGAAATGAGTAATTCACAGCATGAGACTTTACTTGATAACACCAGCAGATTTAAGCTGGGCCTGATTTTTTGGATAGGCCTCCAACTTTTTTTAACACACCTGATCTTTCCCCCAGTACTAATTTCTATTTAGTATATTCAGTTCCAGGTGTTCTTCCAAATGCTTTGAAAGGGAAAATACAATGAAGATTCTTTTATGTATGCTCATTTTTCACTAACTATATTTTAAAAGACAATTGAAATATTAGTTGTTAACAAAGTCAAGTATGGAAATGTAGCTCAGTAGCTTATGTTGAATTTTTTATATCCATTAAAATGTTGTGAATTTCCCTCTGAAATTAATTAGGATTATTGCACTGGCACAGGAATGTCTCTATATAGTGAACGCTTACAGTACAGAGCTAAAATTAATTATTTTCCGAGGGTAAATATCAAGATTTTAATGACACATACTGTAACTGCCAACTAAGAGGTTTTCCATGGGATAATTTTCCAAATGAGCCAGAGATCTTGCAGCTACTTGAAGGGAAGCTTATGTGTATTCTGCTGAATTTTGGCACTTACATAAGATCTACATTGAAAGCCAGATTTATTCACTCTTACACATATTGAATAATATCTTGTTTTACACTTGTTACCTTTGACTTCTTGAGGTCTCATTTGAAAAAGAATATTATTAGACTGATAATTTAGGTTTATGGAAAGTTTTGGAATACTTTGTGACTGTGTATTACTGTTTTAAAATACATGTAGGCCAGCTGAAAAATATTTTACTTTTAAAGACACACAGCTCAACAAACTGAACAGATGATTGCATGTATGTTAACTGGCTCTGCTACAAAAGATGTATCTATAGAAGGATAAACTATAGCATGTAAACTATATGCAAACAGAATGATTTCTTATTACTTTCTTCAAACTGTAGAATGTTCATTTTCCTGTAAATTCCACGCAGGTTACTATATCAGATAGCTTAAAGAATTCAAGACAGACTGTTTTGGTCTGTGAGCAAACATGATGCAAGTTAATGTCAGCTACAGACACTAGAAGAAAACTTTCCTTTTAAACAATAACATGGATAGGTCACAAGTATATCAGTCTTGGAGTCCTAAGTGCAAAAATGTCCATGATAAGCATGAAGGTGAATAAGGATGCTCTACACACCCTTGTCTACTCCCTTCTGCTCCTTCCATTTCCCCTTACTTTCCCACACATCCTGAATATTCTTGAAACTACATATTGCCACCATGTTTAATGGCTAGCAGTCTGTAGAGTGGATTATACAGGGGACTTTCATGTGGTTTACTATTTTTAAATGTAACAGTATAGCAAACACTGAAAAAAAAATTGCAATGACACCTGCATTCTTAGGATGCACTATGGGACCAGTAGCATCTAGGCAGAGATGTGATTTTGGTCTCCATTCAGTACAAAGACATATCTGACAGAACACACCAACTAAGAGATAGATGTTTGAATTTCATCATAGTACTGATTGTACCCTACCACTGTTTCAAACTAATCTCACTGAGAGGCCTGGATGTAACACTGATACGCTTGGAAGTATGAGGGCTGTAAGTGCTGTTGCTTTTCAGAGCTATTTATCGTTCTGCTTCTTACAGCTCTCATTCTAAATGCACTCTTGGACCACTGAAGGCATGAGTTCCCAGTAGCAGAGCAAATTCTGAATTTTTAAATATTTTTGCAAACTTTAAGAGAACTGGTTATTCTTGTATCTCCAGGCAAGACTCTGGTAGAATACTCAGTGCCAAGGAAAAAAAGAAACCAATTTGAAATGTTTTCTATAGCAGAAAGGAGTGAAATAAATGAATATGCCAAATGCAGACTTGCTTGAAACATCTGGAACTAAGTAGTTTTCAAAGTTTTCAATTATCACTTACAGTACATGAAGTTTATTAGGAGAAGCTGTTTGCACAAAAATGCTCTATTGCTTTTTATTTTGGGAGTATTTTTACCTAAGGCTTGCATACAATTTACTGTATTTCATGCTTATTTTCTGTAATAGTTCACTTCCAAATATTTATGCCACTGTCTTAAGGATGATGTAAATGCATGCAGTAATTATAAATATATCTGAATTGCCAGGATACAGTTATAAAATAAAAACTTGAGAGACACTTCTCTCATCTGCTTCTGAATGAAAAGAAAAAACAAGATTGTGGAGAAGACAGAGATTTCCCCAGATCGTTACTCTTCCCTCTAGAATCCCACCAAACAGGCTTTGGTCCCTGTTGGCTTTATCAGCAGTCCCCAGTGATTTCATCTGTAACTTGTCTGACCTACACCAAATGAAGTTCTGCCCTGTATTTTAAGATGTATTTTTAAAACATGCTGTTCCTCCTTCAAAAATACATCTACTTGTATGTGGCTTAGAAACAGAAACTTTTACTATGAACTATGGGGCACTTCCTTTATAAGAGAGGAAGATTATAATACTGCTGAGTGGCTAATTCTTTTTTATGAGAGACATTAGAAATGTTAACTCTGATCATACTGCTACTTTCCTGCATGTATTTGATTTCTATCTAAAACTACATGCATAGACAACCCATCCCACACACTACTGATTTTTTAAATAAATTTTTTTATTTTTTCAATTATGAATCACATACTACATCTTCTCCAATTAACATGTAAGAAATTATTTGCACAATGTTATCTTTTCCTGCGTAAGTTCCTTCATTTTATGAGATCTTTTAGTTCTTCACTATAAATCAAGCAAATATATGAACAGTTTCAAGCTGAAAATCACCTTTCTTAGCTAAAGAGAAATGATGAGAATAATTCACTTCTGTGCCTTTTGACATTTGCAGATATTTTACATAAAAATCCTTGCTAATATCTACAAATACAACTGTTCTTTCATTCTTACGTTCTAAATAAGGCTTTGGAAAAGGTCTAAAAGGTGTGTCATGGGTACAGGATTGAACTGTGGCTGATAAACTGGTGAAAGTGCTCCCTCCACTTCTGACCCATGGAAGTGTTAGAATTACACTTAACCGTGCTGAAGGAAACAGCCTGGGATTTCTGTACCAAAATGTTTTATAACTACCAGAATCGTCTCCTATTTTCATCTAACAAAATATTTTCTGTAGTTTCCCATGGCTATAGCAGTTGCTGTCTTAATCCTTTTTTTTTTTTTTCTGACGTGACACCAGGGGAGGCAGAAGCAGTACTCTGCATAACAGGCAATGAACCAGTCACTGATTTGCAAGGATTTTTGAAGGCTGTTTTGTGTCAATGGCTATTACTAGGTTTTAATTTTCCTATGAAGTAATAGTTTTACAGTCTTAAATATCAAGAAAGAGAACGAGATGGAAGATTATTTGCCTTTAAATATAGCTTTAAGATCAACCACAGGTTATAGGAAGGATAAGGAGATACACTATGAAGTCCTTTGCCCCGGGCTAAAGGAAGATCAGGCTGTTTGCAGTCTATCAATCTGTCACTGGTCATAGTAGAAACAAGTTACTGCATACTTGATTCCAAGTATGAGTGAATTAATCAAAGGACTTCAGATCCTCAGAGGAAATTGCTGTGTGAGTACATAGATAAAATTTGTCGGTTTCTACCCTACTTTATGTTACATACTGTGGTAGATAGAACATGCTATTTCTAAAGTGACTGAATACATGGTGGAATTCAGTCTCTCCTTGACCTCCAGAGTACATGACAGACCTTGATTAATATATGTTAAAGCATTTTGTGAGTATTGAGTGTAAACCATTCTGTACAGTGAATGTAACCTATTAGATTTGTTGTAACTGCAATGATAAGCCTGTATGTGTTAAATTCATGGTTATTTTATCACACAGATCATACACGTTGAGTTCAATATAGACATTGCAATCTGAGGTAAATTGTGTCTAGATAAAGAGGGAAGATATTTTTAAAAAAATTTATATAATTTTTAAAGAAACCATTTTCTTTACAAGATTTCAAAGAAACTTGACTAGATTATCGAAAAAGTAGCTTTTATAATATTTAATACTGCAGAGCTACTGCAGCAAAGACTGCATCAAACTGAGTTTTTGCCACTGACACAAAAAGTCTTTGAGCCCTTTAAATTACTCTAAGTATAAAAACTTAGAGCTGGTGAAAAAAATAATAATTTCTGAATCTGCACTGTCAAATTCCTGACTCTTCCCATTCAGCAGGACTTTCAGTCTGTGAACACCCTCTGGGCACCCTGTGATTCTCTTGGCAGTGCTTGCTTGCAGATCATGGTCACTACCTTCTTGTAGTTGCAGTGGTGCAACTACGGTTGCAGTTGCTCAGTTTGTCCAAACAGGGAAACTGAAAAGCAAGGAAAGCTTAATACTAGGACTTTTTTAAAAACATGAGTCCCATTGACAGGTTTGTAAGCCCTTGTTGGAAAGGCTCTTTCTTTTGAGAAGTACTGAGCATGTAGCAGCTCCACTGAAGAGAACAGAATCTTATCTTTGGTCAACAGCTGCTTTTTATTTTGAAAAGCAAGCTTTCTAGGAGCCAAATCTGGGATACTCAAAACACTAATACTGCACTTCTAGTGCCTCTGTACACTCAGAGTCTGATGTTACTGTAAAGCCAGCTTCATCTTTCCCAGAAGCTCAGAAGGATTTCACCCAGTATTTTAGATTTACTTGACTTCAAGCCATGATCAAACCCCCTGATTTCCCTGAGGAAAGAGGGCAGGAAGTGAAACCTGGAGAGCCTCTAGCTCTCACGTATATGACCCTGTGGGTAACAGCTGACTTCAGCTCTGTATTTTGTTTCGCCAATCTCTGATATAAAAATACTAGCTGCCCTTTCAAGGGCTTTTTGGGATTCCGGCTGCACCATGACAAACTAAAAGGCATCCAGATACCGAGATAGAAGACACTATATCTGTATAAGGAAATATTAGCATTTTAACTTTAACTAGAACTTAATTATGATTAAATGTTTTGTTTTAATAAAGAACAATCTTTCTCTCTGAGCAGGTGTACTGAGGAAGGCTGGTATCTGTTCACAGACAGCTCGAATGGAGAATTTGGTCACACAGCTGACATTGCTACTCCAGTCATCTCCCTTACAGGGCCCAAATGAAAGATCATATTCTGGAACCACATGAATGGTTCAACAATAGGTTCTCTGGAGGTATGGAGATGTTCTTTGTTTTGGGTTGTCTGAGTTTTTTAATGCCTGAAATTGCTGTGAGAAAGTTCATGCATGGTCATTTAGTTTTGTTAAAACCTAGGCTGCTAATAAATGAAAACGAACAGTTACTAACACTCCACTGCTCTCAATATGTTGTGATCTGAAGGAAGCATTAGCTAGAGTAAGCTGGGGAAAATGTAACTTTCTACAACAATCAAAAATTATGACCTTTACAAACATACCATGGTTGGAACTTCCATACCAGAAAAAGTCTTGTATGGCACAATACCGTTTGACACCGAAAAGCATCAGTAGGTATTTGGACATCAAGGTCTTTGGCTGAATATGGGAGCATGAAAAAAAGAAGTAATTGTATTAAAATTTGCTGTAAAGCTTTGTTGAAGCAGCTTATTCCTCAGAAAGTTTAACATATAACTTTCAGAGGTTAATTATATTAACGTAAGCAGCATTGAAATATTTCTAGGTCATAACTGTGACAAACTTTCTTACCATAACCTTTTCTTCATTCCAGTTAAAATAAAAGTACATCTTTAAAGGAAATGTAACTCGTTCAGCAGCTTGTAGATCAAATGAGTCACTGCAAAGTGAATGAATGAAACAGCAATGTTGTTCTCAACAATTTTTTTTTTTTTGCCACACATCTGAGTAACTCTATTGAGATTTCCCGTGAGTGTGACACAATAACTACAGCATCAGAAATGTTTTGAAAAAAAACCCTCAGGATAAGTTACCCACTCACCTGTGCATTCATTATTAAATTGAGTGTGGTCAATGTGTGTGAATTCAATTGTACAAATAAATTCTCCCTAGCTTGGTTACTCTGGATAACAAAAAACAATTATAATGCAAAGCTGATAGAATTCAACTGTTTTGAAGTTGAAATTAAAATGTATGTTGACATTAGAACTGAAATCTAAGATGCGGTGTCCTTCACCCCATGCCTGTGACTTGCTAGATGTTCAGAGGAAGCATGTTTTGTGTTTTTTTTCTTAAACATTTTTTTTTAAGATATCACTGAATTTCTCCTAAGTGAGCAAAGATCTTGCTAGGCTGCTTGGCAAGTAGTCAAATTTTAATTCGTCAGAACTAATGGGAAATCAGGCTGTAAAGATGGTTTGTCCTCAGTTTTAAGACTTGGGACGTATTAATTTGCTTTGAGACTTCTTTTCATTTAGTCCAGAGTCCAGGGCTTCTTTAGAGTGTAGGAACCCACATTAGTTGGAATCAGTTCCAAAGAGCATTTTGCAGGTATTAACAGCAAATTTTATAGAGCCATGTCCACTACTACCACCACAGAAGGCCAATCTATACAGATTTTGTTTTTTCTCAGTTTCAACACAAATGACTACAACTTGTCTCTATTTCATAACTGATTTCCACCCCCCTCCCCCCTAGCTGAATTGATTTTAAGATGTACCAAAGGGAAACCACAAAATCTTTGCATTTTAAACAGCGTAAATAATTACCTGGTTTCAAATGGTTAATTAAGCAGTTAAAAATCAATGTAGGAATAACTCAGAGTATAAAATTCTTAGCTAATTTCTCATTATTTTCTTTTAAAGGTTCTAAGTATTAGACTCATGTGAATCTTTTCTGTGCTTAAAATCGCTAAAGGCTTTTTATCCATCTCTTCTTCTTAGACTACCACATTTTTATTTAACTTAAAAGTTGCAATTTTTACATGTAAGTTTGCATTCATGCTGTCAAATGTCAAGTAAGACATGTCAAAGTCTTTCCTGCTCTTTGCATAAATCGCTGTCATCTTGTGTTTCTATGACTTTCCTAATCATTGATCAGCTGTCGCTGTACCATGCAATCTTGGTTTGAATATTTGTTGGAACCATTTTTTTCTAGTTTCCACCCTCTGACTTGGCATGGGTAACTCTACCAAACTATTAGATGTGATTTTTCACTAACTTGCCATGTAATCAAAGCTCATAGGGCTTCAAAGTGTATTAAAACCCAGGGAAGCCTTGGATTTTGATAGCGCATAAATTTATGGGCATATTTAACTCTAAAATTATAGCCTTTAGCGTGATACGACAGAATATATGGATTTCTGATTTATAATTCAGTGGGAAATTTACAATGTATGTAAAAACACCTGTATGGGTCTACACAGTCACACGCATTTATATCTTTATTCATATAAATATATAGTTATATGTGAATGTAAGAAAAACCCTTTCTTATTCAGCATCTTTTATTCTCTCAAATAATATATGTGATCCCTATTTGTCTCTAATTTATTTTTTTTCCCCTTAAAATTCATGTCTTCTGTGGGCAGTTCTTCTTGTCTATAAAGACAGGTGTCACTTTGTTTTTCTATTCGATACAATACATTACATCTGTTCCTTTTATTCCTCCGGAATGAAAGCTCTTCAGTGTGAGGATCTGCTATTTGCTTGGCAGAACTTACCTTTTCTGCAATGTCATATCCACTCATTGGACTGCATAAATTAAAAAAAACACAACTTTTTTTTCATTAAGATGAAAAATGTTTGGTCTGCTCTAAGCAGATTACACAGAGTAGCAATAAATCCTTGAATGCAGAAGTGGTTCAGACAATTGGTGAACTGATATCTAGCTATGTGATTACTGGCTGGAGACACAGCTTGACACACTTCATCAAACACCCATCTTGTCGTTACCGTCAGCTCAGTTAAATTTGGATGCCCAAGTGGTTGGAGCAAAGCATATTTGAGACTGTGCTCATGTCGAAAAGTGTCAGCTTTCCCCAGTTCAGTGACTATTCACAGGGGTAAGGGTATTTACAAGTCCTTAATTGGCCAAATAGATTAAATTTGATCTTTAAAAGGAACGAGCAAGTTTTTATGTGTAGAGGAAAAAACTAATATATTTTTCAGTAACTCTTGTTGTTAGTGCTGTTTCCATGTTTTATGAATGCGTCTCGACTGTGGTGGGTTGACCGTGACTGGATGCCAGATGCCCAGCAAAGCTGCTTTATCACTCCCCCTCCTCAGCTGGACAGAGCAGAGAAAATACAGCGAAAGGCTCGTGGGTGGACATAAGGACAGGGAGATCAATCAGCAATTACCGTCACGGGTAAAACAGACTCGAGTTGGGAAAAGAGTTTAATTTATTACCAATCATATCAGAATAGGATAATGAGAAAGAAAAACTAAGACTTAAACCACATTCCCCCCACCCCTCCCTTATTCCCAGGCTTAACTTTACTCCTCAGTTCTCTCCCTCCTCCCCCTGAGTGGCTCAGGAGGACAGTGAATGGGAGTTACAGTCAGTTCATCACACGTTGTCTCTGCTGCTCCTTTCTCCTCAGAGGGAGGACTACTCACACTCTTTCCCAGCTCCAGCATGGGATCTGTCCCATGGGAGATGATTCTCCATGAACTTCTCCAATGCGAGTCCTTCCCATGGGCTACAGTTCTTCATGAACTGCTACAGTATGGGTTCCCCTCGGGGTCACAAGTCCTGAGCAAACCTTCCCTAGCACGGCTTCTCTCTCCATGGGTCCACCTGCTCTGGTGTGGGGTCCTCCACGGGCTGCAGGTGGATCTCTTTTCCACCATTAACCTCCATGGGCTGCAGGGGAACAGCCTGCCTCACCATGGTCTTCACCATGCACTGCAGTGGAATCTCTGCCACAGTGCCTAGAACACCTCCTCCCCCTCCTTCTTCACTGACTTTGGTGTCTGCAGAGTTGTTTCTCTCACATATTCTCACTCCTCGCTCCAGCTGAAATTGCCCTTGCGCAGCTTTGTTTTTCCCCTTTCTTAAGTATGTTATCACAGAGGCGCTGCCACTGTCACTGATGGGCTTGGCCTTGGCCAGTGGTGAGTCCATCTTGGAGCTGTCTGGCACTGACTCTTATTGGACATAGGGGAAGCTTCTAGCAGCTTCCCAAAGAATCTACCCTTGTAGCATAATCACCACCTAAACCTTGACACATAAACCCAATGCACCAACCCATTAATGAGCAATTTTTATTCATGGCTACTCACTCCAGATAATTAATGGAATAAGTTAGTCTAGATAAGGCTCTGGACTGAGTATGTTCATGAGGCGATCAGAAAATCTTAAAACATTATTTTTCTTAGAATAGTCAATTTCCAGTGGCAATCCCTTTGCATCAGATCGAATATTAGGAAAAGGTTCTTCACTGAGAGGTGGTCATTCACAGGAACAGGCTTCCCAGGGAAGTAGTTATGGCACCAAGCCTGTGAAAGGTCAAGGAGCATTTAGATGACACTCTTAGTCATATGGTTTAGTTGTAGTAGTTCTGTGAGAAGTAAGATGTTGGACTTCATGATCCTTGGGTCCCTTCCAACTCCAGAGTTCTATGATTTGATGATTTTATGTTTAATGGTAGTATAGAGATAAATTGTATAAGATACTCTTGTACTCTTGTATACAATTAAGGAACAAAAAGAGTGAGTTGGTCACAGAAATATTTTTTTGTGACCTAGAATTATTTCCTTTTTAGGTACTCTCTAAAACTGGTAACAAGATTTCTAAACTGTGGACTCAAAGTGGCAACCAAGGTCCTCAATGGAACAGAGCAGAAGTGTTCTTAGGATATCGTTCAAATTTTCAGGTATGTATTCTTAATTATGTTCTCTCTAGACAACTGGCTTTAGGTGCTTTTATATTATCTTCATCTTAGGTACTTTTACATATTCTTCATCTCCTCATTTCCTTTTTGCCCCATACACATACGGTATCTCCCCTGAATAGCAAAAATCATCTTTTTGGCTGTCTGATCTGTTATCTGAGCTGGACGCAAGTTTTTGGAAATTTCTTACTCCCCTTCAATCTCAGACTATTATCCATTTTTAAGACAGAGAATCCCTTCTACCCTCGAATCCAGTTCAGGTTAAACTATTCCACTTCCTCCTTCTTAGTGTGTAGCAGTACTACATCTGGTTTATGAAGAAAGAGTCTTGAGCATTATGTTCTATTTGAAATACGAGCTGATTCCTAAGCCTGTCAGAGATGCATGGGTATGCCATACTTAGTTGTATCCTTATAAAAAAAAAACCACAGATGGCCATATTTAAAATGTGCTACATTCCCTGTTACTTCTGTTTTGGATTGCTTTTGCAGAAGTAGGTGGAACTCTTGTTATTAATTCAGGGGAAGTGGGGACTAGTATCGGTTTGCGTTGCCCATTTTCTTTCCTGTTTTTTGTGTGTACTTGGTTAATGTTGGAAGATGGTCCTTCAATAACTATAGTGACAGATCTGTACAAGCATTAGTACAAACTTTCATAGGACTGTGCTATGACAGTAAAAATTGACCACTACGTATTTCAAGATTTGCAAGGACAATCATAGTCTCTGTTCCATTCATGTTGCATATATAAGCTTTTATAAATCTTAATAGTGTTCTACTGTAATAGCTCTGTAATTTTTATTAGATTGTTTTCAGGGCAAAACGTGGTGTCAGTTACATGGGAGATGTGGCAGTGGATGATATAACCTTTGAAGATTGTTCCCCTTTGCTCATCTCAGGCAGACCTTGCACATCAGAGGAATTCACATGTGCCAACAAGTACTGCATCCCAAAAGATAATCTGTGTGATTTTGTAAATGACTGTGCAGATAACTCAGATGAGAATCCTATTATTTGCAGTAAGTTTTTAAAATATATTTATCGTAAATAACTGTTGTGAACTGTTATTCCTTGAATATATTTGGCAGCTCATCAGCTAAGAAAGGAAACAAGAAGGTAATAATTTAATTCTATTCCTTGGCTTTTAAGGATTTTGAATTCATGTTATTTAATTTGAAATCGTATGATAGAAAATAAGAAGAGCTGTTAGGGAATTTCATAAAATAACTCAGAAAGCATGTGTCTTTAAAAGCAGAATAAAATTCTCCTGCTTTCCATATGAAAAGAATGTATTAAGGCTGAAAAAAAATACTTCAAGTGTGATACCTTTGGGATATGAGGGACCTACCTCCTTTGATATTTCAGGGATTGTCAGGTCTCTCAGCAAATCATTTTAATCTGAATGCTGTACAATTTTGGTTTTACAAGTGTTATCAAGAAACAGCATCTGTAGTGTTGGATTAAAAGAACAATGTTTCATATCAAATGGGTTCTCCTCTGGAGAAATGGATCACAATATGTAGTACTAACGTTTTCTTTTTTCTAGTACAATTGTGGGAAACACCTACACGATCAAAACTGCATTGTTTGGTATCATATGAACAGTTGCCTCACTTTTATTGAGAATAGGAATACAGTTTATCAAATTCTCAATGAATACAATTCTATGAAGCAAAGACATGCTGGTATCCTATGAAGCCAAGGTACACAATAAAGGGATTGTGTTTCACAAATTATTTTCATACTATTAAACTTCTCAGTCATTTCCAAACCAGGAATAGCATGCCACTAAGCCACATGGGGACCAATTCAGATCTGCAACTAAAAACGAGGAGTATATGAAGTTGGAATTACTCTGTTGCAAAATGTTCTCGTATTTTGGTTTTATTTTCTGAAATATTTCAAAGCTGTTTACCTGTGACTTTTTTTAGTTTTCCAGATTGTCTGTATTTCCACAAAACACTATCAGCCAAGGGAAGACCGAAGCATTAGGGGCAAGATGATTCAAATAGGCTGATGGGATTTAGTTTTGCAACACCCTAAAATAAGTATTTCATCCTGATTCCCCATTGGAAAAGAGATGAATTGAAACAGTAACACAAGAAAAAATGCCTTCTTTTAAAATGGTTTTTTACTTAGTATTTTTAAGTTTTGGGGTTTTTTTAAAAAAAAGGTAAAAAAATCTTGGAAAAAAAAGTTAAGACCTTTCCTGACTGTAGTTTAACAGAAAGATTTATAATCAAGTATTATGGAGCCTTAAGAGCACAGAGGTTGTTACTGGGGTGAAACTTCTATATCAACAGGGATTTTGACTCAGATAAAAAATTAATCCCATTTCATAATATCTAATTGGGCTGAAAAATGTTTGGTGATCAATTATGACTTCCTTTGTCACATCTGGGAGTACATTATTCAGGAGCATTTTCAATAACAGTGTCAGGAATTAGACTAATTTTTGATTTTCTTCTTTGATTTTTCAGTTTTGAAATAGATATGTTGCTTTAAATCTCCACTATGTTCCGATTATTTAGGATTTCTTTTATTGGTGCTGCCTCTGCCTTATATATTTAATAAAATTGAAGTACATAATATAGCACTTATTGAAAATATACCTAACAGAAAAATACTAGTTCTATTTTCACAGCTTTTTCATGAGGCAAGCTGCCTCTAAAGAGAACATAATGATAGGAAGCACATATTTTCACTCTTTGTGAAGTTCTTTTTCATTCCTTGCAGCCATCAGAGAAGAGTTGTTTCCTCACTGCTGAACCATAGAATGGTAGCTTGAAAACCTCAAACTCAGAAGCCTGAGGAAGGCTTTAGGATGGCAAAGCATGACAGATCAAAGCATAGGAAACAAGAAATGGGCAGTTTTGGCCAAGCATGGAAATTGTGTTTGAAAAACATGAAAACTGTGCAGCTTCAAGATACCTTGTTGTGGTTTAGGCCCAGCTGGCAACTAAGAACCATGCAGCTGCTCGCTCACTCCTACCCTCATGCTGGGATGGGGAGAAGGAAATATAACAAAAGGCTCGTGGGTCAAGAAAAGGGCAGGGAGGGATTTCTCACCAGTTATGGTCACGGGCAGAACAGACTCGACTTGGGGGAAAAATCAATTTAATTTGTTACCAATTAAATCATGGCAGGATAATGAGAAATAAAACCAAATCTTAAAAACACCTTCCCCTCACCCATCCCTTCTTCCCCAGCTCAACTTTGGTCCCAATTTCTCTGCCTTCTCCACCCCAGCAGCACAAGGGGACCAGGAATGGGGGCTGTGGTCAGTTCATCACACATTGTCTCTGCTGCTTCTTTCTGCTCAGGGGGAGGACTCCTCACACAGAAGGCAGTCCTCCAGGAACTTCTCTAATATAAGTCCACACCTCCCTCTTCTCTGCATTGCAGGCTTCCCAGCAGGTTTATTTTTTTTCCCCCTCTTGAATATGTTATCACAGAGGCACTCTCACTGTTGCTAATTGCCTTGGCCTTGGCCAGAGGCAGGTCTGACTCGGAGCTGGGGAAGCTTCTAGCAGCTTCTTACAGGAGCCACCCCTTCCCTGCTACCAAAACCCCGCCACACAAACCAACAACTTCTCTCTGTAGCATCTTTTAGCAGTAAGCCTTTCTGTATCGCTAGCTCTAACTGTAGATGTTGTTTGCTACGTGCACGAAGAGTCATTGTATATTAGTTAATGAAAATGCTGAAAGAAACTAGTCCCAAATCTCTGTAATATTCCTGAAACTCCAGAATGCTAATAGGAGTATATCAGATGAGGATACTCACCAAGTCTAATTTGCAATGTCTAGACAAAGACAGTGCTGCTGAGGTATAAAGTATGCCTCATAAAGCTGTTAAATTACTATTGAGAGATCTGTGCCTTGGTTTTCTTTGCTTTGTAGAGGGCTCATTTTAGCTAGTTGCATGATGTCAGTGCTGTAAAATAAGTCAAGTACACATTTTAACAGATACATTGATTTGTCAAATGTTTAGAAATTATTCCATTTGATACTGAATGAGTGTTCCGTGCTCAGGTTTTCTTTAAGTATAATGTCACTAGTACTATTTTCTTACTAAAAGTATATGAGTGTGAAATAAACCACAACAGTGCTGGAGAAGTAATGTGTGGTAGCACTCCTTTAGCCTTGTTCAGAAACTGCTGTGGTTTGCCTTATGCTGCTTGAGGTTATCACTGTATCAGAGGAGGGTCTCTGAGGCAGCTCTGTTTATACTGAGTTGGGTGTGCCTCCTTGAGGTAGAATTGGTATTTCATGCAATCTAGTAAACTAAATTTTGTGAAAAAGGCTGTGGGCAGTAGTGTTTTTCCAGTCTGAAATATGGATTAGTGCTAGTGCGGGTGGCTATACTTGGTAGATATTTGGTTTTGTTTGAGCTTGGTTAATATTTGGTTTAACTCATCAGTGTACTTCTGAATCAAATATCTGTTATTCCTATTTGTTAGGATTTGGTTTGCATTGTGGAGCGTGTTTAAGCATATGAACTAGGCTCCTTTCATTAGAAAATAGATTGAAAGATGAGCTCCAGGGGGGCATCAAATGTATTCTAACCACTAGTGGTCATTTAGCCCATAGGATTAGTCGTACTACTTCAGTCCTCTTTCTTCCACTGTCCCTCTAAATGCCATCAGATCCTCAGCATCAGGTGGTTTGCTCTACAGATCTGCTCCTACAGGTCTGAAATTCTTGTTCATATAAGCGTAGCTATTGGGAATAATATGACTTGAAATAGTTTAAATTTTGCTGTATTTAATTACTTCATTTATTACAAAGATTCATTAGATCTTTTGTGATCAGTATAGTATGATTCATATACCTACTGTTAAGTGTTTTTCTTAAATTATTAAGCTCTCATCCAGTAGACTAATTCAGCAGCCTTCTGTCACTGCTCCACAGACAAAAGGATTAGCTTTGCTTTTGTACTTCATTACTAAGAGTTCACCGTTCTTCACAGAAGTGTCTACTACCAAAGATTTAAAATGCAAGTGCAGTCATCTGCTGTAACTTGAGCTTCTAAGCAGGCTGCCTAAATTCTCTTTTTCATCAGTGGAGTGACTCACTTCCAGGCCGAAGTTCATGTAATTTAAAATCGATTGTTTGAGTTAGATTAGGTAAATTGTCCCATAGATATGGCTATTTTTCTTTGTTAACTATAGAGATCCCACAAGGACATCTAAATTTAGATTAGGTAACATGCAATATATATGTAGCATCAGAAGGGTTATTCAGTGCTCATCACTTAAGGTCTTGATTCTTGAAAACATGTTTTTAAAATAAAATGGTCAGTTGCATGCATGAATTTTATTGACTTGAGATGGAACTTCTAAGTAACTGGAATGAATTTATTTAATGAAATTCTAAGTAACTACATGACCACACAACAAAAAATTAGGAGTGACAAATTTTATGGGCAGTTACATTCAGTTGAGGTAAACTACAATCTATATTTTGAATAAAAGATAATCATATCATTTAGCATATCAGGTCTGGGGTTTCTTAGTCGTTATTTCAGATGACATCACATTTGCAGAAAAAGGTAAAAGATAGTGAAGCTATTTTTGCTAAATAGTCCATATTTTTTAAGAAAAAGTTTCTAGCTTCTTTTTCAACCTTATGACCTTCACAAGGAAGAAACCTTTCATCTGATTTCAGTCTGAAATTTTAGAGGTAGCTGTCTGTACGGTTTTGGTCCCTGTGTAGACTCCATAGATTTTAGCTCCTTGGCCTCATTACTGAGGCTTCCAACCAACTGCCAATTAAATAAAGCTACTTTTAAGTGGCTGAACTTTATCAGACCCCAGAAGAGGCTTAGATTCTGTTTACGTTTTATGAGAGAGCTTTTGTCATTTCTTATCCTGTCAGACCAAATAATCCATAAAGTTTCCAAATTTATCTTCAAAGCACTTTCCTTTCCAGCAATAATAGTAAGAATACTCAGAGCGCAGTTGAAAGTCTCTTGAAGGCTCTACTGAGATTCCAGCTTATTTCAGCAAGTTTAGTCTTACTTAGTAATCATTATAATGAAGTTATAGATGCATAGAGGAAAAAATATACGCAGTTTAAACTTCTGGAGTGATGCAGTTGACTTAATGTATGTGGACAGTTGACTCTCCGTGCTGGCTGTTTTGACATTCGAGATTGGAAAATTGGTAAAGAGCATCCATGTAATTTCATATAAAAATCAACCAAAATTATGACAGCTTTCTCTTTTTCCACACATTAAATACAATTTAAGAAGAAATGAGGGTAATCAACTATGTTTGCATAGAAAATACATTTGTGAATTCTTCTGGAAACATGCAAAAATACAGTAACTATGGGTGTGATTCAGCTCAAAGATAGGACACCTGCATTTGTGTTTCACCTATATGTGTCTATATGGAGCCTATGTCTTTCTGGTGCTCAATACATTCATTTGGATGGGCTTCTATTCCCAGTAACATTTGCTATTGTTTTCACCTGGCTTTTCCATGTTCCTCCGAAAAGAAGCTAGTTTTCTGTAGATGTCTTGGATGCCCTATGGAGGGCATCAATTGACCTCTGCCTGTAAGACCCTAAAGAGCATAATTGGCTACTTTTATACTGAAGTCTCTGTTGAGTGTAGTAAGAGCAGAGACCTACCTCATAAATATACAGTTTTATCCTATCCTATGATTATATCCTAGAATATAAAAAAATGTTCTGTTTAATAAGATACATGCATATTATTTTTTCTATTGAAGGATTATTTTTCATTTTATCAATTTGAGTACTAGATTGTAGTATACATACCTAATTAACTTGTTGAAAAAGAATCTCTTTTCATGTGTGTGCAAATATATTTCAGGTACATCTGTTGGGCGTTGCAATTTTGAGTTTGATCTTTGTGGATGGATGCAGGATGAAAACGATGATTTTGACTGGAACCTCAGAACTAGCAGTACAACAAAAATAGGCACGGGACCAGCTACTGATCATACATTACAAGAGCCATCTGGTTATTATATTTTTATAAAGAGTTCATTTCTTCAGATGCCAGGACAGAAAGCTAGGATCTCTAGTCCTATCCTAAGCAGAAGGAATAAAGACTGCAAGGTATGTGGGGGTGTGGTACTAGCAGGAATGTAGAATTTGATTTCTAGATTGCACGAAGATAATATTCCTAAAATTAATAAAGATGATCATTGAAATATTTCTTAAGAAATAGCAAGCTTGTTGTAGAAGACTCAAGACATGATCTTATTTCCTTGAAATGATAAGAAAGCATATATATTGTTGTGGGAGAAGAATGATTTATCTAAGTAAGTAAGTACTCTGCGAGATTCAGATGAAGTTGTCAGGGAGCACAGTGTCTGCCTTAGAATGTCTTGCATGACATCAGCCCTGAGTAGCATACAACTATGTAATGGTTTGTCATTTTATGGAGAAAATGTGTATAAATACAGTAACAATTGGCTTTCAAAGAGTACAGCTACAAATGGAAGGATGCATGACAGAAGGCTTTGTCACCAATTCTCCTCTAGAGAATGGAGAAAAGAGAGCCTTTATTTTCTAAAACATTACAGCACAGTGATTTGAGCTTGATCATTTCTCTGGAAACTTGGATTAAAAAGTTTTCTAGCTTTGATACATCTTTTACAGTCTTAGCTAAAATGGTAACTTACAGTTTGACATCTTTCAGAATACATCATCAGAATCTGTTAGAGGAACAATACGCTGAAAATGTGAATTTTCCAGAAAGATGAATTATTCATTACTTTGAAATGGTGTTTTTCCAATTTTCATAGTCTTTAAGTGTAAAGGCAAAAATCAGTAGTATCTCAGTTTCTAACTTCAGTGTCAAACACAAAATGGAAGTTTAAACATTAATAGTTGCTGATAATTCTAATTACTAATAAAATTAGTAATAATTTTTAAATAGTAATTGGAAATAAAGTGAATGAAATATCTCTATGTATTATTTAATTTGAGAGGAATACTGTGCCTAAATGGAGCTGCTTTGAGAGGGAAAGTGATACGTTTAGCCTTAGGAAAATTAGCAAAGGAAAATTTATAAAGACTAGAAAATTAACAAGATAGGAATGGCTAAACATTTTCAAGGTAAATTTGGGAATAGATTTCCAGAATTGACAAAGTGACCAGATGGCGGCGGGGGGGGGGAACCAAAAACTAGTAAAATAGTGAAGAGAAAAAGGAGATATTAATATAAAAAGTTATTTAATGTTTGATTTGAGATGAAGAAATTAATAGCTCAAACAGTTAATAAAGACCCAGAACTTCATCCTGACAGATCAGACAGCCCCTAAAACTCTTTTACTCCATTCTATGAGTTGTTAGAGTTGAAATGAAGCATGAACAAATACAGAGTGGTCTAGGTCATATGCCAGCCTAAAATCTAGGGTAAAGAATTTTGGAACTACTGTGAGTGAAAAAAACATTCATGCTATTATTTTGCTAATTATTTTGCTACTAACACATGAAGATCTGTCTAATTTGGCAATGAGAATGTTTGCTTGCTATCTAACTTTACCCAGTTAAATAAGCTCAAGAGCTCTCTAATGATCTGATCATAAAATAGTCACTTTGCTCTCCAGCATTTGGAGCATCTCCACTACTGATGCCACACTTGGAATTCTTACTCCGTTTGTTGGAGATACTGATCTAATAACTTGCCTGAGAGATTATATCAGTGTTTTTATATTTATGGAAGATGTAAAATTTTATTGAGTTCCTGCCTGTAAATAGGATATGTAATCATTTTACATTAGATTTTTGCCCTCAGTAGTCTCATTTTGCAATTTCATCTTTATACATCTTTCTAATAACTAGCTCTCTCATGAGGATAATCTTGGTGAAGAGGAGTTGTTTTTTAAAAAAGCTTTGAATTGAACTGATTGTGTGATCACTGCACTATGCTCATCAAAAGAAGGTTGTCGTAGACCAAAATAGCCCTAAGTAGTTTTACTGTATATGCAGATGACGTCTCTGTTCAAAATGTCTGGTCGTTTACCTCTAGGTCCATTTATCTCATACTCACTACTCACGAAGAAAATCAAAACCTGTAAAGTGTTAGAAACTTGGAAAGAGTTCTGCTTATTCTTGAGCTTTCTAAGCATTTAATTTGATTGACCTTCTTCTGGCTGTTTGAAAACTCCCAAAACTCTTTACAGACAAGAAAGTCAGGAAGTATTAAACATAAATGGCTTGATTTTTTGATCCAAACAAAACTTGACTAATTTCAGTAAGTCAGTAGCAAAACTTAATCTAGTCATTATAAAATAGCTCCAAAATTTGAGCCATGATCTCATGTTTTCTAAGTTAATTTTCACTATTGCCTAAATATATATATTTTTAAAAAATCTGCTCACACAAGCTAGATGTTTGCTTCTTTCTCTAGCATCATATTTGTAAACAGCTCTTTCTCAGCCTTCTCTGGTTTTATGCTCTAAAAATAATTTTTCCACTATTTAACTTTTATCTGTGAAGAGTAGAACATATACAGAAAGAAACATTGAATAACTGAGAATGACAGGTTCACTTCTGAATGTTTATGAGGTATCACACATTAAATGCAATGAAATGCTTGAAACATAACTATTGGAAATAGTTACTTTTGTCACACTAAAAATTTTTTACAAAAAACCAAGTCCATGCACCTTCTGTAGACAAAACTTCTACATCCATGATATGGCCAGAAACAGTCAGTCATATGTATGACATTTTATAGTGCTTTTTGAAGTTTCTAACAAGTTCTGAAACTTTCATTTAGACAACTGACCAAGAGAAATTAAATTTATGGTAAAGGAAATTGTATGAATGAAAAAATTATTTCAAGACCCAGAGCTTCATCTTAGCAGATCACACACTCCCTTAAAATATTTTTCTCCTTTCTATGACTTATTAGAGAAAAACATGCTACATCATTTAACATAAGATAGTTTGGGATCTTAGGCTCATGCAAATCAATGGAAAACATACATTTACATCAGTGGGACAAGTTTTATGCAGAGAAAACAAAGGCACATCAGCAAGTATAAAGGGAGATACATGAAAAATAATTGTTTGTATACAAGACACTCACAAACCAAGCTGCATCTTCAAAAAGAATAGAAATCCAAGGAAGATAGTTTAAGTAGAAAGAAAATGAGACTATGCCAAAATAAATCTGGTAAAGAGAAGGGAGAATTCTGCATCAAGACATCAGTGATAAATAATTATACTATCTGGAAATGTCAACTCATGAGAAAACCAGGAAATGTCGATATACTATTGTGGAATAATGAATTGTGTTGAAAATACTTAAAAAAAATACTTAGCATTCACTGCAGGACACTGTGTAGAGATACCAGTCTGAGAGCTCCTGCTCAGAATCAACATTGAAGCAGCACTGTCGCAAGATATGGTGCCAAAAGAGATAGTGTTGGAACAAAGTCTTCCGTTTAGTTGCAATAAGTAAATAAAAGCATATGGCATACATTGTGATTCTGAGGAAATTTAAGAGCCAAGTCAGAGAATATTAATGAGAAATTAAAGATGTCGTTAATATCAGCAATTCCTTTATGGTATGAACAGTAGAAAGCAGGTGTGCTGTTTGCTTGGTTTTGCGAATATTGTATTTTCTGTATGTTTTTGCATTGTAATCTTTCCAATTTTATTTCAGTATCAGAAAATTAGTCACAAATAGAACCAGTTGTTATAATTCTTTTAGTTTTCAAAAATCTATGATAAATTCTTCAGGATAGACCTGAAAAAATTAAGTAACCAACTGATGAATGACAACATCCAGAGAACCTTGGAGAACTAAAGCAAAAGAACTAGCCTACATTCTGATGCAAAGCAAATTAAGCATGGGAATGAATATTTCATATGCATTATAACTCAAGCATGAGTAATGTGGGACCCTAGTCCTGAAAGGACTTGGATATATGCTTAAAATTAAATTTGTGCATAACAGTTATCAAGATGACATTACTACTATATAATACATCTTGTAGTGATGTAACAGAACAGAGGAACGGTATGTTGAATCTAATATACAAAATTATTCAGTGTAATTGAGATAAGGTTATGGCAAATAAATGTGAAGTCCAGAAAACAGTGTTGGGAGCCAGGGAATGGAGGGGATATGAATTCAATGATTATAAAAGAAAGATAAACATCCAAAATACAGTTTGGTAGTTTTGAAGAGAACTGTAGCCAGTCAGGAACATTATGATGGGCAGCTTTATGAAAATATCTGCTAGAATTTAATGACAGTAAGAAAATCAAACAAAACTCAGCAGTAGTAAAAAGAAATAGAGATTAATTCTAAAAATGTGAAAATCATTATATAGTTTAAAGATATACACATATATTGAATAGACAAACCTCATTTAAAGACGAATTTTGAGAGACACAGTGTAGTCGCAGGATAGGAAATGGACAGGTGAATAGATACATTTCCATACAAGGAAATTGACCGCAGAGTACTATATTTGACTACTTCTTTGAAGAGGAGACATCCTGAAAGTGATAAAACTTTCAAAAGAATTGTAACACAAAGCCTTTGGTGGCTTCATTAACCAATAATTAGAGAAAATCAATTAAATAGAAATATGGGGTTTTTTTTAAAAAAAAGTATATTTATGCAGTACAAAGTACAATAGACTGCAGAAACCTATGAAATCCTATAGCACCATGTAAGACAAAGGGATGTGACTTTACATTTATATGAGTATCATAATATTAGCTATTATGTTTTTATAGCTATAATAAATAAGATAGATAATGTTTTCATTATTTATAGCTTGTGCTATGAATTAGACTAGGAAGAAATTGAGCTATAGACATATTTTTGCATATTATAGCATGAATTGCCTTATTTCAGAGTACTGCATCATTCTTGGAAATATTTTAATCTTTGTCAGAAACAAGACATTGAACTAGACAAAGTATCACTTTGTTCAAATACAAGTATTCCTTTGTTGCTCTTGAATTGAAAACAACTGAGAGCAGTTAATAGTGATGACTGTTCACTCTGATATTTTTTTTAGTGTTCTATATGTACTTGATCTTACTTTTGTACTTCATAATTTGATTCCCCATTTTTACTTAAAAGGAATTTTAAACCATTATTGTTTTCTAATCCAAAGACCTCCTATGTTTTATTTTAGCTATTGTTTTGCATTTCTGCAGTCCATGTAGACGTTTTGCTCCTATATTAGGTTAGAGAAGACTATTTTCTAATTACACACTCTATAATCTTGCCCAAACACATTTATAACATGAAAAGTGTTCAGTAAACTGAAGTTACATCCCATATTGTAAATGGTACTACTGCATTCCTCAGTTTCCTTATCATATATATTCATTCTTTTATGTTTTCTTGCAATAGTTATTCAAAAGAAATGTAAGATCAGCTGTTACGTTATTGTAAAGCTGACTTCCCAGTTTGACTTAAGGAATAGTTCAAAAATTTTCACTAGTAAGGTTTTTTGTATGCTTTTTATTTAAACTGTTTTTGAATCAGTAAAATGAAGGGCTATTCTGAATGCCACTAATGATGCTCCATTTAATAATTAGGGTAAATACAATAGCAGAATGTGCCTGAAGTCATCTATTGCATACTTGATGCTATTGTTCTTGCTTACAGATATTTTTCTATTACCATATGTATGGAGCCCACATTGGATCATTGATTGTCTACCAGATAACTACAGCGAAACATGAAACAATTCTCCTTAATCTTACTGGAAACCAGGGAAATTTCTGGCAGCGTAAAGCACTGATCCTGGCTGAGGATGGAGATGAAGATTTCCAAGTTGTCTTTGAAGGGACATCTGGAAAAGGTCCCAAAGATGGCATAGCACTTGATGACCTCACATTTTCCAAAGATTGCTTACCATCCCGGGAGTTTTTACCAGCAGAACCCACAATGCTGCCTCCAACAGGTATGTTCCTGCTGTAGACAAATATTCTATAAGTCTGGAAAGAGTGAATATCAGCATTGCTTTCATTTCTTTGTCTCTTCTTCAAAAGAGAAATAAAATATACAGTTTACTGAAGACATGTTGAAACTAACATGCTTTTAAGTAGCTCTTTGAAATTGTAATAAAATTATTTTATGAAATAATTCTTTGGGTGCTTAGTCAACACTTGTGAATCTGCAAGACTTATTGTCCAGTCATGTATACGTAGATAATATCCTGCTTAATTCAGTGGGATTTATTTATCAATAGCTGTAAAACATAGTTATTGAAAAAAAAAGACCTAAGAGTGGGACAGAGCCAATATGGATAGATTGCAATAAGGCCAACAGGCTTTAATGATTTTTGGCTAGTGGGAATTCCTACTGATACTATTTAGGCAACATATCCATCTTCTTCCCCTGTGGTGTGATGCCAGCAGTGGTGCAATTACCTGCACCATTCTCATTTACTGCACAAGGGAAATAAGACTCAGAAAAATTTTATCAAAAATAATAAAGTTCTAATGGAGATGGATCCCAATAACCCCAAGGTAAGAGCTGCTCCTGAAAGCACTGTTGTTCATTACTAATATTTTTTTGGACACAAATGATGAAGGAGAAACTCTTTCTGACAGAACAGGACAAATCTCTTTCCTCCTTCCACATTTATCAGCAGAGCTACTGAAATGTAAACCCCCAAAGTGGAATTTAGGAGACGTATTTTGTTCCTAGGCCTACTACAAATTTCCTGCATGGCTGCAGCAAGACATTTTATCTCACTTCTCTGTCTTTCTGATCAATAAAACAAAGTTAATATTTCCCAATGTCAAGGACTACCGGGAGAATGGATCATTAATTTATGTGAGCTGTTTTACTTTGCTACGGCTGCTAATGAGTAGCCTTCCCCTTTAAGTTATCATTAAGCACTGCTCAGGCACTTGGAAGTAACACTGATGAGACTACATCAAACCTAAGAAATTATGCTGTACTTTATGCACAGGACAAGCAGGAAAGATATGGGCAATGTTTCCCAGGTTTATCTCTGATAAATTGCCAGTTACAGTACATAGTGTTGGCTTCCTCCTTCTGTCAAAACAGTCAAGGAAATTTATTGCAAATGAGATTCGTATTTTAAAGTTCAGCTTTATATGAATGTTACCCCATGAGGAACACTAGCTGGGATTTCTGATTCTTTATTTTTGATGTTTTCAGACTCTGTCCTCTTAATGGTAGAAGCAAGTCCCTGTGGCAAGGTTAGAAACTTTAAAAGCTTTGATTTTGATAGTAAAGGATGTTCCAAAACACTTTTATGATGTATATAATAAAAAAGCAACTAAAATCTCAGGAAAATCCCCCAGAGACTGATTTCTTGGTGTAGTTCATCTAAGATGTACTTTGTGAACTTTGTAGATTCACAACACTTTGAGATAATGGTCTAAATTCATCCTTATAGTGAACAGTCTTTTCTATATCAACAATTTTCATTTGTCCCGGATAAGAGTTTACAAGCCACTGAGGGTTCCAGCTTACAGCTACCATTTAGCAGTGATATCTGTTTGGATCCTTGCTTGAAATGCAGGCTTAGAAACCTGAGTATGAAACCTATTCCTGCCTACAGAAATGTTCTGAACAGTGGCAAAATGCATGCTGGAGGCAGTGAAAAGTGTTCTGTGATGTAACATTATAAATAAACATAAATAACAAATCCCGTACTAAATCCAAGACACAGCGCTATTCTAGCTACTAAAAAATCCCAACTAACTGTCCCAGCCAAAACCAGGCCACTGTCATGATCAGCTGCAAAAACATCAACTCCTAGACTTTTCTGCTTATATGTAGAGACAAAGGAGAGTTTAACCAAAAGCTAAACACTTCTATCCATTGCTCAAAATTTTTTAGTTTCTGAGGATGAAGAACATGGTACAGCAGAGATCTGCACCTTTCTTGTCTCTAGCTAGACGGAACATTTCCTAAGAAAGTTGAAATGTTTTCTCTCTAAGAGAGAGATTCATACCTTTTGAGGTCTATTCTCATAACATGACAATGCAGAATTGATAATGATGTTTATTTTTCTAGCTGGTTAATATGCTACCTCTACCTTTCTCAGGACTTGCAAGGAATGTTTCCTTGATTTTAGGTACTCAAAATAGCACAGCAAATAGTAACTATCATAGTGTTTTCTCCTCCTCTCTTTACCCAAATGAAGTTTGATTATTCAGTGCTCTTTTTCACAGTTTGAAGAGCTTGCTTTGTAATTTTTAAGACATATCAATCTACAATAGTTATTCTGTAAACGGAACTAACCACATTCAAAAAAATAATCTAATACAATTCCTTTTTTAAAATCAGAACTCATTGTAATGCATACTTCAAGGGAGATTCGTCTGAGTCTTATGAGCAATATCACTGTGTAACATAAGCATACTAAGGTGGTCTGTGCTTGGTATTTCTGCACATAGAGTGCTATGGCACTGGATATAGTGTAAGGACTAAATGTTCCTATCTGTGACAGAGACTTTCACTGTTCACAACTGTTCCTTGACTCTATGAAACTCTTCGAAGTTCTAAACACGAAAAAAAAATAGATTTGAGAGGAAGTGTCTTTCTTCCAGACAAACATGCAGTAATAATTAAAGTGTTCTGTGATGTAACATTATAAATAAATATAAATAACAAATTACAGGTACTGGACAACTAGAAAAAAAACATTTTGAAAGTTAGCATTGTCATTTTCTGTAGACTGGCAGCACAGTGTGGACTGTCTTTATGAAGCTGCTTAGCAACAGCAATGCTGAAGTGGAAAGACACAGAGCTACTTAAAATGCTGCACCTGAGAAACAATAAACACCATTTTAGATTATCAACTCTTCACTGTGTGAATAGTGATGTATGGGGGAATACTGAGTTTTGCTCATGTCCTACAACAGTACTGCGTGTAGGAAGATTCAGTTTTGTTCTAACAGTGCTATTTATGCCTGTTGCTGCCTCTCTGCAGTGTGGCCAGATTCTCAGGTTAGACTCTGCCCTGTGTAAGGGCTACCTATATCCACATCAGACCAGGAACAGCCCTTGGCCACATCAAAATTTGAAAAGTTGCAATGCCAGCCTCGTTTCCTCTGAAACAACTTATACTTTTTTATGGATTTGGCAAGCTGGCAGCATTGTATAGGTCAGGTAGGTATTTTCCCCACGTTTAACCATGCTTTCTCTCCATTACATTTCAAAGATGTAGTGACAGCTATTTTCTGTATGCTTTTTCCAATAGAAGAGATTTAATAGTTTTCAAAGTCATGGCCTTTCCAGGAGCTGTTCACATCCTCTTCTTCATGCAGCAACCATAATTTCAAAGGCAATTATGTGATCCCCTCAAGAATGTTCGCAGATTAAGATACTGTCTGACTGTGCCCACAAAATATCAGACCATTGCAATAAGTCATATTTCATACTTATATTTTTTTTACAAAAGAAACATCATGGATTTGACAATAACTTCCATGATCTCCAAATTTGCTTGTCCTCTCTCTGCTTTCCCTCCCTTCCCTCCTGAAATGTTGCTACCGGCTATAAAAATGGCAGATCCGTCCATCAGAGTCTCTGCTCATGTCTCCATACTGCTTACCTGGGAATACAAGAGCTGGCAAGGGCTGCCTGATCAGATTAGCAGGTTGTAATGGAGCAGTTATAATTTATTCCCAGAGACAGAAGAACTGGTGGCTGTTGACTTCAATTTTGTAAAGAAGACATTCCCAATAAATTAAAAGAGATTCACTGAAGTGTTACATGTGTCTTTAAGAATATAGAATATTCACATGAGATCACATCAAGGTCCATTTCACTTGATATCCTGTCTCCAACGCTGTCGATGAGATGCCGAGCAGGAACCTAAAAAGGACAGGCATATATGATACTTTCTCCTAGTGTCCCTAATATTTCCTTTTTAGGAGACCTTATAAACAGAATGTGGTTTTGCATATGTAGTAAACCTCAATGTATTTGCCTTCTGTATAAAGTCTAGTTTCCCTGGGAACACATTCAAAATTTAATCCCCTTCTCATTTTTGGCAGCAAGTTATACAGGTCTGCCACTTGCTGAGAAAGGTTTTCACCCTGTCTCTTGTTTGATAATGTCTTTTACTGAAAATGGTGGTGAACAACAGACAAACCCACCTTCTCCATATTGATCCTTAAGCAGAAATCGTCCTTAAGCAACATTACATATTGAAGTAGTTCCAACTTATTTCTTATGGGGAAACTATTCCATATGTTTTATTTTCTCTGACTTTTTAAAAAATCTGCTATAATCTTTTGAGATTATAAAATCAGGACTGTGTAGAGGATTTAGGAAAAGAGTGAACAGTGGAATGATACTGTAACAAAAGGATTATATTTCTCTTTGCTCTCTTGCCTGATAATTCCTGAAGTTTTTTTGCTTTACCTTTTTTGAGCATTGGTCTGATGTGTTGCTGGAGCTATCTGCAGTACTCTGACGTGTCACTCCTTAGTAGAGGTAGTGATTGGAGCCCATCACCCATAGGTGAAGATGGTGTTGTTCTGTGTAACTAAATTAACATTGCATTTCATCGCCAGTCACTCAGGATGCAAATAATTTGCTTAACTGTGGCTGTTTAGCTCAATTGTAGTTGTATAAGATATCTGACACACCTGTTTGGAGCTGGAAGCTTTGTTACAGGGATTATAGGAAAGTCCAATGTCCTGCCACAGCAGCTGGTGTCAAGAAGGCTGCCCAGTGCATAACAAGTGCTGGATACTGTCACTTTAAGCAACTCCATTTTCACAAAATACTTTTCCTATTCACAAATACTTTTCACAAAATACTTATTCCTAGCTCATATCACCCTGAATAACTTCATATCACTAGCAGAATTTCTTAACTCATTACTCATGTGCTTCCCTGGTGTTTTATGAGTAAGCATTAAAGAATACAGCCTTGCTTTTTTTTTTGGTTCATTGGTTGTTTTTTGTTTGGTTTGGTTGTTGTTGTTTTTTTTTTTTTTTTCCAAACTGATTTTTTAATCATTTTAGCATGAATATCTAATTCACAAAAAAAAATTGTAAAATTCAGCAGCATAGATAAAATTAAAATTAATAAAGACAAACAAAAAGAATAGTCAGGAAATCAAATTTGCTAAAATTTTTCATTTGAAGTATTACCCAAAACTCTAGAGTGTACTCTAAAGATTGAAGTATATTGCTTATATCACTCTTTTGCAGATATAATTAGATTTATAAAAATTTACAGGCACATAAATAGAAATAACCTTGGCAGTTATTCTAACTAATGCATTATTACAAGAACAATCACATTTTATACTTCAGTTCATAATGTGATGTCCTACTGAAAAGTGGAAAAAATGTGTCATTATGCACAGCTAATCAAATAACAAAGGATTTACATCTTCCTTTGAAGCAACCAGCATTGACCATTGTCTGAGGAAACAGGATGTGAAGCAAATAAAATAGAATGTCTAAGGCACTTTAAACTAGTTCTGTTGAAAAAAATCACAAACAAACGAAAAACAACAGAAAGCCAACACTACAAAGAGTAATCATAGTTTCTGATATGCCTCTGAAGTTTTGGAATACAGAATATACCTGTATAGTTGCCTCAATCGCATACAGCATGTTGTGAAACTTTTTTTTTTCTTAATGATTACCTGTACAGAAATAGGCTGTCATGTACCTAGAATGAAATTCTATGCAAGTGAAAATTTTAATTTTCACCCATATAACGGTATAAAAAGAAAAGTTCATGGTTATAGTCTAGACTTTTAAAAATAATAAATTGACACTTTTAAATTTTTTCTCTTTTCTGGAACAAGATACAATTATTCCATACTTTTCAGAAAAAAAATGGTGGAAATATTGTAGAATACGTAGATTGGTCTAGTAGCTGGACACAAAGCTAATGGTATTCATCCATATAGGTGACTTGAATTCAACTTCTACATATATTGTCAGAGAATCATAGAATCATTTAGGTTGAAATTGTCCAGTTGTTATGAAGAAAACAATCCTTTTACTGACAACAAAGGAGATAAAATATATAGCCTGGATTTTCACATTGTACTTCCTGATTTTACGAAGCTTTCTCCAGCTAAATTCCAAGCCAGTGTAATTATAATCACGGTACTTTATCAGTTTAATTGGAAATATCTGCCCTTGGCCCACCTATTTCATTCCACAATTTTTGTTTGTTTGTTAGTAGCTAGGACTTAGATTAATTTCCTGTGTTTTAGGGTTCTAACCTTATCAGATTGTATGATGGTTTTAAAAATGAAAACCTTGTGCTCATTTGCTAAACTAAAACCCATTTCCCATTTATTTATACTACTGTAATTTACAAAATAATTACAAAAATTCAGAAGGGATTGCAATTTTAAAAATACATTGGAGTCAAAAATATTTTTTTTTCCAACATTCTGTGGCGATTTCGGATACATTTCTGTCCATAACCAATAGCAGTATTTGTACATACAATAAAGTACAGATAATTTGCAGAAGTTTCTCATACTTTGTTATAATTTTATCTCAGAGAAGCAAAGTAAGTATCTCAAAATGTTTCTCCTAGATATTCGCAGACCTAATACTTTGAATGTGAAATACAGCTTAAAGACTGTTTGGATCAGCAGTCAGAGCAGAGCCTGGATTGGGTCCATAACTGGTTACAACTCTAGAACCTGAACAATAGAACATGATTAATGTCATCTAAGGTCTTTGGAGGTAGGGTACTGTCAGCACTTATTTTTCTGTTTCACAGAACAGTTTAACATCTCCAAAACTTTCCTCAGCTCTTGGATCTCCACAGACTGGTTTCTGAGAAATGTGTCCCTGAGCAGACATCCAAACAAGTATCAGATCAGGAGAAATGAATTTTCAGTGCTAGCAGTTTGAAGTGAATGTCTAAGCAGCAGGTGAGGGCAGGTATATATATCTACGTTCATGGTACGAACTGGTGATTCCTTTTGGCAATGGGTAGCCGGGGTATGGGAATAGCTTTTCTAACCAAAGGCAAACTGTTCCTAAAAGTGTAAGAGGAATTTCTGGTACTATATTTATCAAGGAGAAGATAAGAGCACTGCTCCTTTGCTTTCTCCCTACTGGGAAAACTAAGAAGAATTTACCAAATCTAAGCTTTCCTGGGACTATCAGTGATGTTGGCATTATTAGCTCAGACCTTTCCCTGTGTGTTACATATTCCATTCGCAGAGCCTGACTCTGCCTGGGTGAACTGAGAACATAAAAGCTCGAGCCCTACTTTGAATTCCAACAGCTAACTAACAAGTTACCCGTACTTGAGTGTAATTATTACTTTTCTCTCACTCACATAAAGTAGAGAAATAATAATGCAGTACAGGGAATTCTTAGAAATATAAAGTGTTTTTACTGTTAAGTCTTGCAACAGCACAAGTGATCTGACAAAAAGTTATATTTCACAGTATCTAGTCTTATTTTACCTTTAGTGCAGTACATCCTTACTGGGCATTTGAATTGTCTAGACATCCTGGAACAAAATTTGCATATGTGGTTAGGACTGCAGGCATGTATGCACTGCTTTTCGCTCCTTCTCTGACTACAGGAAACAAGCTGAATTTGAAGTGGCTTTTCAGCCCATACTCATCAATAGTCACTTTGGATTGTATTTACTTTTCCAGTTACAGTGTTTACATTTTCAATATGGTATACATTAGATGAAGTAAAACATTATTTTACATAAGATATTTGCAAATTTATTTAAAAGCTCAGTTTACATTTTGTGCTTTATATCAAGGAAGATTTCAAGTAATTCACTGCACACCTTCATTTTCATTCTGTGATTTCTTTTTTCTCAAACTTTTCCAAAAAATATGCCTCCCAAGATACCTAACTAACTATCACAACTTGTGCCTGGATTGCTGTTTAGTGGTAGGTTAAATAAAGTTAATAAATAAGTGGTAGAAAGACTGTTAAGTGTCAAAATGTACAAAACATTCCTGGTTATGGAAGGACCGCATTTGGTTTATGCTCAAAAGTGAGATCACTTCACATGCCTCACACAGGGAGAAGACATTGAAGAAATGGAAATTAAAAAAAAAATGCTTTTTTTATCTCTGTAAACTTCCAACTATCCAGAATACAAGCAAAGGTCATGTCACCATGTCACCAATAATCACAGAAGTTGTCCTCAAGAAAAATTGATGGGAGGTTATTGACTGAGTCTGCATGGAGCATAGGGGAAAAATACTAGCAGATTTTCCTCTTCAGCATGACCAGACAGGAAATATGTCGGTGAACTGAAGAAAGCACAGATTCTTTTCTCTACTATTTTAGCAAACATTTATTTGAGGAAAGTTCTTTATATTTTTGTGCTGCGTTCTTAAGTATCCGAGTAAAAAATGCTTGACATGCATAATGAATCTTTAAGTAAAGTAAATCCAAATTTTATCAGACTTATCTAAGAAATATTTAGAGTGGGATTCAGCTCCAAGTAAAGACTCAAATCAGATGTCATGTACATCTAGGTGTGCTCAAGATGTGTCAGGTACCTAAATTCCAATGACAGTCAATATACTGTATTGTTCTTTTGCTTCTCAACCACTCAGGACATAGCTGAATTGCACATACAAAGGCATCTATTGGTATTTGTGATGCAGTAGGGTGTCTGAGAAATCCCCACAGTGCTGACAGGTGTATAACACAAGATGTATGGAAAGTATATGCCCTTCAGGGGTAGCAACTGGTGAAAACAAATGATATCTTACACATTTTGAGATGCTATGTGTGTGGGCAACCAAATAAACCCCTAGATTTCTATTTTAACATGATGTGATCACTCTTTGAACCCAACAATTGTTACCAACAAGATCCCCATCAGTTTTAATTGCAACTTAGACACTTAACTTGCCTACATGTAGATATAAAGGTATAAGTCTCTTTGTGAGCTGAAGGTCATCTAAGTTTTTATTTTAGAACTCTTTTTGACATAGTTTTATTTTCATAATCTCTTCCAGATCTCTTTCTTTCCCTGGATTGATTTAAATTTGTTTTGTCAGAAAAGTTTTTTGTGTTGCCTTGCTGCTAGCTTAAGCAGAATGACTGTGAAGTCATGAGCAGTAAGGTAGACATCCTCAGAGAGCCAGAAGATACGGAGTGTTTCCCATAATACTGGTGCAATGTCTCATCTATAGGATACAACACACAGTCATTTAACTGCTGACTAAACAGTCGTTGTGGGATGGCAGTGCATGATGTCCTCTCCGTATGACATCGGTTCTGGACATGTTCAGTAGCTGCAACCTGCCACTCTGAGTGGCTCTATTAGCATTTCCCTTTCATACACACCTTAACAAATGAGATTCCATCTTCATTAGATCCTTCTGTTTTATTCTGAATCTTCTCCCTTCAAAATGCTCTTGCTTCTTGCATCCACTTTCACAAGGTGTCACCTCAGACCCTCAGCCTCTCATTTTGTTGACTCTACTCAGACCAGAGTCCATTTTTGCCTATGGAACTGCAATAGAACTATCACACACCTGAATACTGTAGGTATTCAAGACTGAGGCATTAAGGAGACTCTAATTGAGATTCGAAACACTAGACTCACACTGAATGGTCTCTGGTAGGTAGTACTATGTACTATGGAATCTAATGCCTCCAGTACTATTATGCAAAGATTTCACAGCAGAGGTTGAAGATGACGACTGATACCATCAGGTTAGCTTTAGAGGAAAATTTAAAAGGTCAGAATACTGCTTTCAAAATGGCAGAGATTAAGAGATTAGAAATAATTTGTAGCTCTTATGGGAGACGGCTTTCAAGTATGCTTTCTTGTTTAGTCTGTGTTTACTTTGAAGATCTTTTATTTATTTTAAGAACTTTAGTGTAATCGAACTAATGATAGACTTTAATGTTCTGTGTTTTATCCAGCACTGCCATTTTTTACAGACATCCAGTGCAAGATTTTTATCTTGATAAAAGTGTTTATGAATTGACTTCATAAAGCTTTATACATGACATCTGTACTTTAATGCTATTACAGCTCAGCCTGAGAATATGTAAAGCATCATTTAAATATTATGTCAAAGAGTAGAATATGTCTTGTTTGACAGAAAGATTTCCAAACTAATATTTGTAGTAAATGTCCTTCCATAAGGCTGAATTAAGCTACAAGGTCTGCTGCTAGCATGGCAATAGCCAAATATCTGTCTCCTAACAGATGTCTTTGCAGTTGTGCAGGATATAATATTTTCCAGCTTTCTATTTATCATCTGTTTTTTACAGAGCTGTTTGCAATTATGTGAGATTGTAAGAAAAACTTGAATTATTTTCCAAAAAGATGAAGTAGTTTCCATAATTCTACTGCTCAAATTGTCTTGTTTTTTTGATTCCAATTCTTTTCAGTAGTTGAATGTGTGCTTGTATTTGTAGAATGATGTGGTTTATGAGCGAATATTTTGTTGATCATAATCTGGAGCACTTTGTGTACCTAGATAGAGAATGAACAAGCATTAAAAGGTGTGCTATCAAAAATTCATTTATAAGCGTGATGAAAACTGTCTTGAGAAATTATTTTCTACAAAAAAAAGCACAACCTATTGTATGCGATGACTTTGGGGATGATGTGGTAAGACAAGGTGTTACATCAGAAGAAAATTGATACCAGTGTCAGTGGATGAGACCCAGAATGTCAATGTAATTTTTTTTAGAAGAGTATTCCTAGTTTTCTGAAGAGTTCTTATAAAGTGCTTCCATGTTAAATATGTAATACGCAACTAGATAGAGAACTGAATGAAACTGGAAGCTGAAACACTAGTTTTATGCTGTCATAAATGATTATAGAATAAAGATCAACACAAATGATTGAAATATTAGTATCTGAATCTCAGTATTAATTAATCCAGGTTGTTTAGCTAAAATATTTTGACATTTGCTATTAATATTGCTATGCATATTTCATATAATTAACTGCTTAATTAAAACAGTTTAATTGTAAGCATTAGTTGTTTTGATTTTCCTATATACAGAAGATTGTAATGGAAATAACAAGATATGTTATCCTGGTGGAAGGACAGTAGAGGGACAGGATGGGAAAAAAAATGTGATCTATAGAACAGCTTTCAATTTAGCAATTTTCTATTTTAATTTTTTAAAAATAGAAATTAGACATTAATCAAGTAAAAATGAACTATCTGTTTCTTGAGTTTAAAAGGAACACAGCCTGTCCACCAGACCATGTATTATACCTACTCTGTCCCTCCCAAAGCAGCATTTGTTTCTGCCCTGCGTGTCTATACATACAACCACTTTCACAGTCCTGGAGAAAGTACTGACTTCTAATTCTCAAACTGTTTGAGACCTTAAACTTGGGAAACATGGCTGAAATATCTCTTCTTGTGATATTTTGACATTTTTCATGCTTCTCAAAAAAAATGGCGTACACTGAAAAGCTCTGTGCAAGCAGAATGTCTGTTCCTGATAAAATATTTCCCTCCTAAGAAAATGCGTAGCAGCTATGCTGGTCCCCTTTCAACTGACAAGATCAATTGAATAGCTAATTATAATTATTTTATGATGATAAACCCAGGCATGATTTTGATCATAAGCTCTTAATCCTACTTCTCTCTTATTCATAATTCTTAACATAATTGTTTTAGTAGGATATATGAAACCTAATTAACATGATAGATAACACGTTACTTTGTCTAGTTATCAAGAATAAACTGACACAGCAAATAAAAATTTTCTATCCAAGAGAGAAACTTTCATGTTATTCTTAAGTTTTTTGCAACAGGATAACAAATCCTCAATAAATACTACTTTAAGCAAAAATCTTGCCTCACTCTTTATACAAGGAGGAAAAGATCCTTTTATAGTAGAGGTATCACTGTTCTGCTGTACCAGACAGGAACAGAAATGGTTTCATGCACATCCTACAACTTACTTACACTCTTTGGAATAAATTTCTGTAAGGTATGCTTATGTGATTCCGTGTACTGACTTTTAGGAGATGTACAGATGCATCCAAATATAAATGCCCAAGAGGGTGACTTCCAAGTAGATGCTATACGTTGGTCAAAAAGCTATTCCAGTCATGAAGCTAAAGTGGTAAGGCTGTTATAACTCAAGGAGAGTATGATTCTCTCCTTCATTTCCTGGAGAATAACTCAATATTGAGGCTCTGAGTTTTGAGAGGAGATTTGCCTTTTAGTGGCAATAGAGTTATAAGTGTTGAAATTGCTAATTTGAGTGCATACAAAACCTTATCTACTAGTTTGTGAACTTGGAAAGACTCAGAGATGTATTTTAGATTTTTAAACAAATCTTGAATTTGGATGCCCAGCTACAAATTAATGAGACCTAGTTTGTCACAAAGCAGAAATGCCGCAGGAAAAGTCTTTCTCATGATTTTGTCACAGATGTAATCATAAAAATATTCTGTATTTTGAAGTTATTTAGTGTTGTGTGACCAGGCTTCAAAAGAAGATTGATATAAGAAAGTATTCAGCTTCTGTTGGACTTTCAGATGAAGGTTTGGTCCAGGTCAATATGAAGTTTTATGTAGTATTGGGCTTTGAGTTTCAGTTCTGTTTGTACTTTCTTCTGTGTTTTCCTTACCTTCCTTTCTGTGCTGAGGAGAGCTGAATGGCAGAGTTTGCATACAAATCACTGTATCTGAACCGGTCATGAATAAATTTAGGCTAGATGCTAAAAGGGTCCCTTATCTAAAAGCTGAAAACCAGCCTTCCGGTAGGAGCAATGGAGAAAGTTACTGATTATATTGAAGGCAGAGGAATTGCTTGAGGCTGTTGCCTTTCATAACAGTGAACCAGACCCGGTGATTTCAGAAGTTCCTGTTAAAGCCCAGGTTCCTATGAAACGAGATAGAACAATTTCATGAGGGTTTTTTCCAATCATAAAATTTTCTGCTATTTCCTTATTCAGTCACTTGCTAAGCTTACAAATTCAGTCACTTGCTACTATTTGCTTATCTCAAAGGTGCTGCCAAACATGAACACAGACTGAACTGAGGTACAGTTAACAAAGGTATTATTGCTTTGGGGAATAAACGATTGTGCTGGATCAGACTAACGTTAAATGAAGATGAACAATAAAATATGGTTTTGTCTTAGTCATTCATACTGACAGGAAAAAACCCCAACAAACCACAAATAGAACTACTTGATCACATTAGGAGAAGTTAACAGTATAAGTAACATTATAGCATACAGGTTCCAAATGCAATTGTTGTTACTTGCAGAATTTCACCTCAAACCACTTCCACTGACTTTCTATGTATATTTTTTCATCTCTTTCTTTTGTTGTCTGAGAACAAATATGACTGTAACATAGAGGAAAGGAAAAAGCTAACCCTATCAGAAGGGTTCTATGAAACCCTGTGTTTCGAGATACTAAGTGATTGGAGTTTGTTGATGTCTTTCTCTTCCATCAAGCATAAGATGCTGTTCATTTTCTTATTGACCTTTCCAGCGGAGGCTCAAAGGTGTAAGGAAGGCTGTTCTAGACATCAATAAAATCTTTTAATCACCATGTTCTCTTCAGCTCACTATAGCTTTCTGTCTAATATAAATAGAAAGTTTAGTAATATTATAAAGTAAATACAGTAATCCTGAAACTTATTCCTTCTGAGCAATGAATTATGAAGGATTCATAGAGGTCATGAGATTCAATTTAATCAGTTTTGGACTTTATTTTTTTCCTCCTACACCTGACTCTTACTCAAGTACTGCTAAAGAGTTTAAATACTGCTGCGTATAAATGCTGTAATTATTTATAGAAATTCTATGCAAACTGTATTTCTGGCAGATATTTCACATTTTTATCTCATCTGTACATAACTGAGAATGTTCTGGAGCAGTTTCTTTTGTAATTTATGTTTATATTTTTTAACATTAATACTGATTTAAGTGCATAGATTGACATTCATAAATAGTAGAGATCCTCAACTGAAAATAGATATACATAATTTATTATCTTCCTCTTTGAATACTGAACAGCCTTATGTCAGTTTTAGACCATTCCTGGACCACCTCATAGTGTCTAACTTGTCAAAAAGGACCAATTCCTGGAAAAGACTTTTAAGGTCTTGTGGACATATAATATAATAACTCAGTGTTTATTTTGTGCTTTTACTACTTACCCATTTCTCATGCTTCAACTCTTCCGATTTATGGCTTTCTGCTTTACTTCAAGCCATGTTTTAGACTCAATCTGCAGATTTTTCTCCCTTCGGAAACAGAGGCAGTGAAACCACTGACCAGAGTCTGCACTAGGCACCAGGAAACACAAATACCTTATCTTCTTCCACCCTTCAAACAATCAGATAGCAATTGGACCCTGGAACTGCAGGTCATGAGTAAGCCACCTTGGACTCTAAGGTAGAGATGTGATCAGTTCTGCACCAGTCCAGGCTTTGAGAAAAACACTATAACATTTAGCTACTCAGGCAAGGTGTCAGTGTACAGTTATACAATATATTTTAGGTGAGCTGTGGAATCGTACTTCTAAAGGGCATGCTACAACTTGGAGTCAAACCTGGAGATCTTCAGAAGGCAGCTTGACTGGCTTCCTTCCAGATCTGCTGCACCAAGGTATTCTCATGTGGCACAGGGGTTGTGTGGCTGCCTTCTGTGGTAAAGAAAGCTGGAGATGCAAGACTGAGTTTAAACCTTTGGACCTAAAAATGCATGCTGCCACTAAAAGTCACAAACGAAAGAAAAAGAAAAAATGTATTTTTAAAATGTTTGGCATACTTTTAGCATTGTGGATTTTATACTTAATAACATTTGTTCTTTCTGTTTCATTGCTAAAGAGTTCAGCCAGTGAATATTTAGGTTTAATTTGTTTGAGCCAGAACATGGCTAAACAAATTATTTTCATTTAATTTTATTTTATTTACTAAGAGTAACCTCAGGTGAGTGAGTTAAACTTTTCAGGCTAGTTACGATTTAATGTTTCTCACTGTAGTAGATGCATATGATGAGTACTATTGTTTCCAAAAAAAGCTTTGCTTAAAAAGTAGATGTGGATTCCTTTTTGTCTTAGTATTACTTTTTCCATACTTCAGAAGATATGTTCTGAAGTTCAACTTGGCTTTGGAAACGGAAGATTGTATGTAACAATCGATATATCCCAGTTCCCATTATCCATGTGTCTTGTCACAGTAGTTTTCCTTGTCTGTCCATTTCTTTATGTTGGAGATTTAAACCATCTCATTAGCGCTGGAATAATCATTTTCACATATGTTGTATCTTATTTTGGTTTTCTGGCAAGGAACAAAACAGTCTTAATGTTATTGCAATAGGAGGAGTATCTGTCGATCAATCCAGGCCTAGGTGTCTTCTTATTCGCCATGGAGATTTCCCATCTGAAGAGTACAACTGAAAATTTCCTTTTAAGCTGACCTGCTAGCGTGTTTTATAGACTAAATAGTTGTAGAATTACTCCAGCAACACGCGAAAGTATGCCCTATTTCTATTACGGACAGTATTAGTACACCAGTACTGTAACAGTGGAGGAGTTAAAAAAGACCTAGTAAGACCTTCTCTAGTCAAAACCTGCTTTTTTGTTTATTTTGAGTGAATGCATGTTCACACACACCTGAGCACTTGAGACTGAAACTTTTATTCTTTATAATTGTTTTTAGAGTTCCCTTGCCCTGTCTGTAGTATATCCAATAAACTCAGTATAAAGAGGCACTAAGTGCCCATCTTGCCTTCAGCTCCCCTTATCCTTCAGAATTTCTGCTAACCTTAAATACAAGAAAGTACAATGTTAGGGCACACTGAATGTGTCACAGATTGGGCATGTCTTAAAGTGTATTGACTGACTGATAAATAACTGTCCTTTTCTAATGAGAAATAATAAAGTACCAGGAAATGGAGAAAAAAAGGTGATTCGGTGGTCTGTCATGGATAGAGACGATAATGTTGAACAGTAATAGGCTACCTTTCCGTTTATGTTTTTGATTCTTTGTGGTTCTGAGGATGAATATTACTGGATTCGATTACTGGAAGGGAATTCTTTTGTGTTTCTGTGTTGAAATGCGCAAGATAAGAAATAACTGGGAAAGTTTTGGTTGTTGAAGAAACCATCAGCTCTTTGTTCATGGGAGAAATATAGGAGGTTAACAGTTTCCTCTCAAAGTGCCTTTTACAAATGAGCTTAAGCTGTTGTTTTTTAAACTTTGGGTTGCTCAGAATACAAATCAATATGTCAAGATACTCGAGAGGCTTGCAAAACAAAAAATTCAAGTCCTAGAAATAATAGACAGTTTACAAAGAAAGAACTGATATGGCATAGTAGTTTTTAAATCTTCTTTTTGTCCCAGCAATTCAATGTCTGAAAGTCTTTAAAGATTCTTGTAATTTCCAAAGCTTTGCTTTTGAAATGAGATGCATTTTTCACTTTCCTGTGCTGACAAGTGATTATTACTATGCGTCATCAACTGTGATGAAAACACTTTGCTCTGTGTCCTTGGGTTACACTAGTGAGATTTTAGAGGAAAGATGTTCTTGTTAACATTTTTTTTTTTTTTTAAGAACACATACAATTCAGTCATACAGTAATGTCAACTCAGAGCAAGCATGATAATGGAGCAACTGTTGCAGGAAAAAACTCAGAGATCTAAATTATCTAGAGAGTCCCTATCCCTGGGATGTCAGACTCTCAGCCTGCTGATTAATTACTCTGGCCTCTATACTACGTTATGTTCTAGAGGAACTCTAGCTTTGAATTACGATCAGGTATATTTCTAGCGGTATGCATGTAAATAACATTTTTTGAAAATATTTTGAAGCAGATCTATCTTTTCACACCTACTGATGTGCTATTCAGATACTTCTGAGAATTGTAAACTGTCCCATTCATTTGACTGGATTTAGGTTTGGAAAACATAGACGATGATACCGTTATAATAAGTTTAAGAAGCACAAGTTTAACAACTTTTGGAATATCTTTGTCACTAATCTGTTTCTTGTCATTCTAAAGTATGAGTTATCTTGCTGGTGATTTGAAAGAATTGCTGATGTAAAATAAGAACTGAGAAAGAAACAAGTTTAAATTATTAAAATTAGGTGTTAGAATCCTTATGACTAGAGTCATAACTAGTGTAATTCCCTATACAATCATGTTTTTGCAATTTTCTAGAAGTTCTGATCTTATTTATCTCTATCAGTTTAGTTATCATACTTAATGTATTTCCAAAAAGCAAAAATATTTAAAGGATCAGCTTCAAGAAGATTGGAATCTAATGGAGAAATTTGAGATTTTCATCTCTATTTTGTAGCTACTATGGGCATTGATAAACATTTAGTTTATCTCCTATAAATTCTCATAATTATACAAGCAAATTAAGGTCTGCAACTGCACTTTGATTTTTAAAACCAAAAGGCACTACTATTAATACGTAATTTAACCTCCTATGTAAGACTAACCAAGTTTTCATGTACAGTATTCTTTGATTTATCAAATAGTTTTAAATTAAACTAAAGCATTTCTCTTGAGAAAAAAATCAATCTCTATTTAAAGCCCTTAACTGATAGAGAATTTATTACAGTCTTTGGTTATCTGTTCAATAGTTAATTACTCAATCATTTTATTTTAATTTGAATTTCACTAACTTCAATTTTTCAGCATGTAATGTTGGGATTTTTTTCCACTAGATTAGAGATTTCTGCTATCAATGTTTGTCTTCTTACAGGTAATTACAGAACATGATCAAGCTATTTCTTAGGCTTGTCTCTGATAAATTACATTAATTGGACTCCATTTGGTCACTCAACGTAAGTGTGTAGTCAGACCATTCCTTTACGTATCTTTCATGGCTGATCCAAGCAAATATGACACAGTATGATTTCATCAACAGTGAGTGAAAATTAAATGATTGCATATTCAGATATGAGTTCACACGCCTTGTGAGAACTTGTTATGGATTTTAATGGTTAAGTAATAAGTGATATGAAAAAAAAGAACACCAAAAACTATTACTTTTATAAAGGAAGGGATGAGGGATTCTCATCCTGACACAAAAGGCAAACTAAATATTGTGGAGGAAACAAACAACTGATAAAGAATTTGGGTGATAAAAAAATTGGCTTTAAGATTAGGCTGTTTCTGAATGGAGATGTAGGGAGATATCTGAAGATCTTAAGAGCTTTTAAGCAATAGTGGAAAAATCAAGTCCTTCTCAAATATCTTCATCTGCTAAAGTGAAAGAAAAGAATAAATAAAAGGATGTTTGTGCATCTTATCATGTATTAAGGGAGTTAGTTTATTTTAGAGTTTAATTTATAAAAATTTAATAAATTTTAATTATTTATTATTAAATAAAATTTATTTAAAATTTTATTTGAATTTATTTTCAGAAAGGAGCTAAACTAGTGATAAAGTGATTACTATGATATAGAGTGATATAAAAATTAGCTACTTCATAGAAAAGTCCAGTTGTGACATAGGCTATGGTTTCAAAGATCAAAGAACAATTTTGTTACCCTTTGGAATTACTTCTTTGAGAACACAACTATTCTTACCAGAGTTTGAAGTTTACATGAATAACACACATAGATGCTGTTTCTTAATATGAATGTATTTTCTGTCATTTATTGCTCTTCTGCCTCAATGCTGCAACTTATATACCATGCTATCTTTATTACTATTCAAAGTTCATTGATGTAGAAGATAAACGATATTTCAGTTCTGCTAGTAAGATTATTTTCTCTCTTCATGTTTGCAGGTTTGTTTTTTTCAAAATACATTTAAGAGAATCACCTTTATAAATAAAGGTGATTAATCCCTGTCTTAAATACATATTGTAAAATATAAATGTGCCATCTGTTGATTTTGCTAGAGGTATATAAAACAAGGGGATTATTGACTTATACAGCTGTTTTCATCTGTTGTGTAAATCCTCCTCAATTCAGAGATTATTGATTTTAAAGACTCTAACAGCTCTTTTGGGTCCACCGCAGCCTAGTGTGGTGGTGTGGTTACCACATAGGAGAAAAAGTCTACCTGTTAATGATCTTTAAGAAACACTGCTTGGAGGAAAAAGTTACTGAACCTTGCTAAGGAGAAGTTCCTCTCAACAAAGTATCCTTATTATACCTCCAAACATCTATATAATAGAGCATTTGGATTGTTAAGACTGAGAAAAAGTAGGAAAGAAAGGAAGAGAGCTCAAAAGAAAAAAAATCATTTTCTTACAGGGAGGTTTTTTTTTTTATATTTATAAAGTCTTAGAAATCAACTCCACTTTTTTTTTTTTGACCTGAAATTGGAAGCAGTGCTACAAAGGGACCTCAAAAAGCAATAGTTATTGCAATTATCGATCATGATGAACAGCAAAGAAAGTATTTCCAAGCATGGACTGCATTCTGAAATGTAAATTCCTAGTTTGCTGGCAAAATAGATTTTTTTGCTTAAATACTTAGTGCAATCACATAAAAGGAATATAAGGTTATAATAACTAGCATCTAAAAATAGATGCCATTTAAATTAGGCAGCAATTTTATAACACATCTCTGACACCCTTTGGGAAAAGACATAGACGATTGAAATTCTGAAGCAGATTGATAGAGAGGAGAAGTTTCTGATGGACTCCAACTGTTTTACAGGTTGCAATAATTAGGCACTGACTGACACATCAATACACTTCATTCTTTTGGCCATGATGATTTTCAGAGATTATGTATTAATAAAAGTGACACTGATGCTTTCATAAACATATAGCTGTGGACTTCAAACAAATCTTTTTTTCTAGTCAGAGCCTACCCATTTTCCATGTCTCTAGCTCTGGAAACCTTTGCCTAAAGTTCTTGACTTTCTAAGTCATTATCAGACTTTTATTCTGGCTTGCTTCTTTCTTTTCAGGACTTTTTCCTCCTTTCTCTGAGCAGCTGTTAAAAGCCAAATCATACACAGTATTCTAGAGCAAACATGATACATACTTTTATGTTATGAAGAAATCAGGAATTAAAAATAAATTATTTTCCTGGAAAACTCGCTAGATGTTTCTATGACATTCCAATATATATTATTTTATTTCTTTATTTATCTATCTGGCTATTTATAGTTATTTATTTATTTTCATTTTTATGTGTTAGGAGGATTTTTTACTTTAAAAAGAGGAGTTCATGCTTGTTTTCTTTAGCTAACATCTAGTGATTCGAGGCTTTTTTTCGCTTTACGTAAAGCCTACATCAGAGAGGTGTGGCAATGCTTTTTCACTTAGTTTGGGGCATTTGTAATTTAGAGTCTGGCATAAACAAAGCCCTAGGGATGGAGGTTGTCAACACACCAACTGAATACCCCATCTCTTATTTTCTTTTTTGTAATAAATCTGTTATTCTGAACTTTTAATAAAATCCAGCCTTATGTGAATTTCATTTAGCTCCATCAGGTCCTCCTTTAAGTTAAGGTAGTGGTAATGGAAATATGTTTTTAGCATCATGTGGTTTTCAGTATCAATTAACTCAAATTCTTCCCATATTTGTAAAACTTTTATACGTGTGTATATTTTAATTTTATATCTGATGAACCATTATAGTGATACTCCTATTTTTAGATAAAATTATGCTTGTACACTTATTTCTGGCAGAGCGGAATGGAAGAAGGAAATAGGGAGGGTCAATTTCACAATTTTGTCTCTTCCTGATTAAAGAATGTACTGAAGATGCTGCTTTTCATCCAGAGTCCTGTAGAAACAGATCTGAAATGAAAACATGAAGCTTGGAAATGGATCATGTGAAATGAGTCCTACAATTTTTAGGCTGCACAATAGCAGAATTGTCCCTCAATAATGCCAGGAATACTGCACAAAAAGGACAGCGTTACCCACTGAAATATTCTGGGAGCAGGGGGAAGGGAAAGAAATCCATTAAACGGCAAACTTCTGTGGTTAAAAGAGAAAAGCTTTTTCTTCCAAATTGGGACTGCTAAACTAAGCTCAATTTTGCAGCTAAAATGAAATGGTTTAATCCTACACACATGAAAGGAGAATGCCAACAATTAAGTCAGACTAAAAAGCTTTGTTAGTTAAGGAATGCCTGGCTGGAACTTGCCCTCAAAAGCTTTACAAGGGAAACAGTCATTTATTTAGGCAATCTCTTGACAAAATACAAAAGAAATAAACTGATAATGGATTGGCACTTCAGGGGAACCAAAGGCTTTTATTAGAACTGCTCTGGACCACCCTCCTCCTCCTAAATATCAAACTCCCTGAGACGTAACCTTCCAGTAACCTCACAGTTATGATTCACCAGGACACCCCCATTCTTCTCTTTTCAGGCTCCTGCTCAGACAGCTATTGGCAATGTCAGAACGGCAAGTGTTACAGACCAGAACAAAGCTGTGATTTTGAAGACGACTGTGGGGATAATACAGATGAGAGTGAATGCGGAACTTCCTGCACTTTTGAGAATGGTAGATGTGGCTGGCAAAATTCCCTAGCAGACAATTTTAACTGGGTGCTAGGGGTCAGCTCGCCTCAAAGCCTTAGACCTCCCAGGGACCACACGCTTGGAAATAGAACCGGTATGTTGTCAGTTCACAAACGAGATGTAATGTCTTCATGGAGCTTCTCATACCTCCATTCAGAGGCAACAGGGGGGTTCTAACGTGTCTAATCAGGTTGTCATTTTTAATTAATTAAATGTGTAACAATATTAAAATACTAATTATTGTTGTAAAATGAGTATAAGCTAAAAAAATTTGATTCTCGGTTGTTTCTCCTTCAAGTATAGCTGTACGAATTGAGCAAGATAATTTGTTACTTGTCAGGAGGAAAGCAGTTAGTCTAACTGCAGCTTGCAAGGATGAGTTAGCTCAGTTCTGAGATTCACTGGGTCCTGCTCTTCCAGAGCCTGAGCTCATTTCCAGGAGGCCCCAGTTCATGTTGGAACATGCTGCAATGTTCTGAATGGGAGAAAAAAAAAATTCTGTGCTGGTATACAATATTTTACATAATGGGTATTAATAGTTCTGAGTGGGGACAAACTTATCTAAAACATAGTAAAAATATTGTTACCCAACAATGTAGGTGAAACAGACACAAATAACCACATAGATTATGTGTTCGTATGTTTTAAATTTAGACACAGTCCACCCTGGCTGCATTTCACTGATCTCAAAGTAAGATACAGTACAAGAGAAGTGCTCTCCAATGTGTCCCTGTCTTTCATTTGGCTTGTAAAATTAGCTAGTTCTATTAGAACACAGATTTATGTATCTCTGTGGCATGTACATTGAATCCACCCAACATATCAATAGAATGACTGTTGATCTAATTGCCTAGCCTAGAAATTTACTCTGTAATCTGAAAGTTAAGTAGTTTTGTTGTGGTGAGTGATCAAAGAGGTCAAATTCTCCATTTTTCGCTCAAGAGCTTCTCTGTAGTCTTGAAATTGTGCTTTCAAACAAAGTATTCAGAATTCATTTTACTTTTCACAATTTTAATGTGCTGAAATTTTTTAAGGTGAAGGTAGTATCTGGCCATATTGTTTAGAACTGATAGCACTTAATAACTGTATTCATCATGAGAGAACCAAAACAAAATTCAGCTCAGCTGTAAGAATTTTGTTATATGTGGTATAGAATACTGCAGTATTCAGTGATCGGTCCTTATACAAAGAAAGACATAAAGGAATTTCAGCACTTTCTTCCAAAACCACAGCTCTTGAGCTTGCATCTAGCAACTGTTTAATTACAACTCTCCTGTTAGCATCTCTGGTTTTGACATTAAAATGTTGAAAATTTGCTTATGATTAGAATTATATCATTCTGATTGGAATTAATTGATCTATCCCATTATCTCCTAGGCAAGCTTGACTAGCCATGATCACTCTGCTGTCCCACAATTCTAGTCTCACTCATTCAGACTGAGATGCTTTTCAGAGTGTCCTGTCAGACGTAGAAAAAATAAGTTTTCATTTACATTTTTGATTTTTTTATTTTTATTTTTCAAATTGTCATGAAGATGTCACTACGCTTGTTAAGTATATGCCTGACCTCAGGGAAGAAACAATATTCTCATCCCATAATACTATGGCCAACATCTATGGTTGTAAATAAGCTGGAGAAATGTCAAAGTTAGAATGAATCCATTTTACTCCATCCCTAATGAAGGATTTTTTTTTTCTCTAGTTCATGTACAAACATCAGGAGATGTGCAACTATAAATTTACAGTGTGTTATGTAAAGTACATTTATGTTTACATGAACTATGCATTTGATTTTTGTACAAAGTAAAAAATTGAATTTGAAAACTTGCAGAATTTATTATACTTCTGATTAAAAACTGAAATGGAAAATTCTAGGAGCATATCAGTTTTGGAAAATATTAACTGTAGGCATCTATTTTTACACTTTCTGCTGACTAAATAATTTAAATGTGAGTTAATATTCATATATTAAAGAGTACAGGTGGCCAAAAGTAATACAAATCATTAGGGATAACTAATGATTTATAAACATATTAAGTTTTTTTTGCCAGTTTCACACGTTTTTGTATAGTGTCACTCACTGTGTTGAAGGTTATTTATCAGAAAACTTCCTCCTGAAATTTATCATGATGTAGCTATTGTATGATGTATTGTCAAAATGACAACTAATGACGTTGGACAAGGACATGTAATCAGAGTAGCTGGGAAACATGGAAATAGTCTCTCTCTGCTACACAGGTCCATCCAAATCATAAGCTGTTCTCAGTTTATTTCTGACATAACAAGTACACAAGGAATGTGATGTGATCACATTACCCCAAGCAGAGATTCTCTAGCATAAGACATAGATGGGACATATACTTCATGTGTCTCTGCATTCACTTTGCTGAGCTTTGGAATCTAATTTGAAAGTCCACAACAATTTTTCAGTTATACATTATTTAATTTCAGGACAATTTCTGTATCTTGAGGCCACTGCAATAAGCTTAAAAAATGAAAAAGCCCATGTGAAGAGTTCCAGATGGAAAGAATCAAGCGGGACTTGTGTGATGAGCTTCTGGTACTTTCAGCCATCAAAAAACATGGGACGTATTCAGGTTCTGATTAAGGTAATAAAAAACATTTTTATTTTGAATATCTGATATCTGTAAGGGTGTATGTGCTCCAGCAGCGTGCTTCGGCGCTCTGATATTCTGTTGTTTGGCTTGTAGACTGGAAGAGCTCCTAGTTCAGGACTAGTTTTTATTCTAGTCTCTTAAAAATGCTTTTACCATTTGTTTTCCAAAGGAAGTTTCTCTGAAAAGCCGCAGAAAATCTTTTTGAAGATTTAAAACCTCTATCTATTTCCCTCTTCACATACAGTACTTTTCTCTTTGTTGTTACCTATTTGAGAGCTATTTGCATATTTTGCTGCCATCCCTATTGGTAGTTTTCAGTACGCAACCCTATCATTCTGATAGAATGACATCCACCAAAAAACTGAATTAACAACCTGCACAAAGTGGAAATAATATGCAAAAATATGACTGTATTGAATTATATACAGACAGGTACAGAATATACAATCAATTTTCTTTAGAAATGACATTTTCTTCATTAAATATGGAATGACTAAAAATAATGAAAGAAAATAAAAAAAAACATATAAAGTTGTTCAGTTACAAGAGAAAACTGATATTTTCCTAGAAAATTGTCTGTTAAGATTGTTGTTTGTTAAAAGAAAAAGCCTTAAATTCTTGTAAAAGCAAGATTTAAACCATAATATGATTCTGAATAATATGTAGAAATTAACAATTAATGCAGGAAAACCATATATTTCACCTCCCTATGCATGCTGTGCATTTTAATTCCATTGGGTATTTTAATGATGTTTCCTCACAATGACCAAATATATCACTTTTAGATGCAGAAGAAACCTTTGCAAGTGAGAGTTTGTGTATTTGTGCTTACTTGTATCTGTGCAGGGAGTTCTGGCTATTCAAGTACAAACCATGGTACAATTTATTTTCCACATGTCTGTTACCATATCTTTCTTCAATATCGTTAATAAAATCTTAGGATAGAAATTATTTTAGTGAAGTGCATTAAAATTTCTTTTTTATTTCCAATACATATGTTGACTGCCTGAACTTATAATGATAAATTATTTTTTGTCTTTGAAAAAAAATTGTTAAAAATTGTTTCTCAAATATTCTGGATAGTGCAAGAATAATTCAAAAGCCCAGAAGACAAAATACTTCCATGGTCTTCAACATCTAAAGACACAACCCAGACTAAGTCTGTCTGAAATACAAAAGTGATGAGCCCTTTGACAGCCATTAGGAGATTTTTTCATGGATTAGTCCAAACACCTACAAATAACAATAAGCCACACATCAAGTAGCTATATACATAATAAGATATATTTATGCAGCTTTTTTTCCTAGAAAAGCTCAAACCCATAAAGGAGGCAAGTAAATTAAAAATAAATACATTCATTGTTTGAAAATAACATTTCTTTTGTAATGTATTCAAAAATGAAAACAAAAATCAATCCCATTACTGACAATGAATAAGTTGCAAAAATAAACATTTTAGTCAAAGTTCACAGAAGACTTTTAAAGATCCTTTCTAACCAGTATTCTATGATTCTATGATGATGTTCTCATCATGTTAGTCACAAGTGTACTTTGTAGCACCCATATATTGTAATTATGAATATCTTAGGATTGCTTAACGTTAATTGTAAAATATCTTGTAAACTAAGTTTGGTGGGAAATAAAGAGCAATTGCATTACCTATGTGTAAGTAGTTTCCACTTCAGTTATCACTGTTGATTGCGTACAGTAGTTATCATATTAAGTATGCAGCATATATCACAGCATGGACAGTTGCCTTAAAAACAGACAAAAAATTTTATCTCATTTTATTATATGCAGTGAAATTAATAACACACATGCTAATACATCTGTTAAACAGGAGACAAAACAAGTAAAATGAAATAAAATCAAACAAACCACACCACCTAAACTGAGTTAAAAAAGAGACACTTATTCTCTGTTGGGGTATTTTGTCTGAAAGGCTCAAGTGCGGTTGTCAAAATTTTTAATTATTTTTTCTACTCTCAGGATGGACAAAGAGATTTAAGGGTTTTTCTGATTTTGTACAAAATCCACCTGAGCAGAGTTTTACTAGATAGTTATCTCTGTTGATAAGAGACTGTAGAGATTCTTTTCTACTGTACTTTTTAATGTTTGTGTGAAATCTAATGTTCATATATGTGACTATTATGGAATTTTCTAGATCATAATCCGTGACATTTCCTTTCTCAAAGTTTTGGGAATATTCTTCATATTTTCTCTTTCTTTTATTCTTATTATAATGAGACATTGCCCCCTTCTTATTTTCACCTAATTTTATTATCCTTATAAACTTTTTGGAAATTATTTTTATGTTATTTTAAATCTTTGTCTCCAGTGAACTTAGAGATTTTTAAAGACAATTTAAATAGAAGACATTTGAGTAATGACTTTTTTTTTTTTTACTGAAGGCAAGAATTCCACATGGAAGTAGGAAAAATTATTCTCATTATTGTATTCAGGATTGTTTTGTAGATCACCCTAGTTTACCTATTATATTGCTTATAAGGATTCATAAATCAATGCTATTATCAGAGTTTCTATTTAACAGCGTCTGTATGAATAATATCTAATTAACCAACACATAGTCATGGGAAGTCATACTGAAGCTCCTCCTGCTAGCTGAAACTGCAGTACTGATATATTTCCATTCAGTTTGAATATCTCTTAATTTAAATTTAATTTAATGTTGGTGACAGCACATCAGTAGATTGAGACTAGCTGAAAATACAAGGCGGAAGAGATGACCTGGGAAGGAATTTACCATCTCGTTTGACAGCTTAGCAAACTGTCTCTATGTAAGTCATCACTTCCATTAAAAGCTGAACTGAGAGTGAACACTGTACACACCACTGGCACAGTAATGAACGATATGATGAAGTAATATCATATGGAGGCAGAATAAGGAAGGCATTTCTTCTCCTGAATACGTGGAAGAAAAATGGTAATCAAGAGTAAACCACCATTTTTAAAAGAATAGTAGTTCATGGTATCAATTGATGTCTTCTCTTAATATTCACATTACTTGTCCACATCCAGGAAATTTAAGAATGTTATACTACTAAATATAATATATATTATATTATATTATATTATATACTAAATATATTATATATTATATTATATAATATATAATAGAATGTTATACTACTAAATACAAATATATTTAGTATATATATTATATAATATAATATACTAAAGTAGTATTTCAGATTATGATGCAATCAATAATACTGCAGGCATATGAAAGGAATGCTATAGCCAAGCATGAACTTTTATGTTAAGGTTTGCAGTTAGAGAAAACAAATTCATTTTCTAAGGGAATATCCTTGAGGTTACTGTTTATTTTTCTTCTCAAATTGTACTACATATTTCTCATATAAACCTTCTATACATGGAATAATAATTCAATAAAAAGGATGGGACATTGAACTAATTGCAAAAATACAGTGTTCTTCAAGCCAACTCCCTCAACATTTATGCAAATGAAAGATGTTGACATTACAGATGTTTACAGAGACTTTAATATCCAACTCACCATCCATCTAAATTGAAATTATAGTGCTTAATAATAGTGCAAAATCTCACCAGGCAAACAGAATATTACCAGAAGAGATCTAGATATAACTAGTCAAAATTTTGCTACTGCAGTGAGGTTTTGAGATACTTCTAATTTTCTCTGTGCCAGTTCTAAGAGAGTACAATCTATTGTAGGAGATATTCTGAAGCTAAAATGCAGCATATTCACTGTGCCTGTTTTAGAGGTGATGGCGAGGTTCCTCATTGGCACTTGATACTGTTGTATTTCGTTAGTTGGAAGAAACTGATGTTTTTAAATGTGCTTCTAAATAGGCAAGCAAGAATTCTTAGGTGAATGTAATGATACATTTTATTGTTCTACTCATCTGAACATAAGGCTCCTTCCTCTGACAAAGTTGTTTCTTTCACATATAAAAGAAGCAAGTCTTAAGTATCACAGCGGGAAAAACCTGATTACAGCCTACAAATGCTTGAGAAGGGATGGTGGGGAGGTGGGGGAAGGGCTCTTTACATTAGTGATGGGTGATAGAACAAGAGGAAATGGGCATAAGCTTAGTCAGGGCAGATTCAGGTTGGATGTTAGGAAGTATTTCTTCTCTGAAAGGGTTGTCAGCCACTGGAATAGGCTGCCCAGGGAGGTGGTTGAGTCCCCATCCCTGGGTGTGTTTAAGAATAGGGTGGATGATCTACTTAGGGATATGGTTTAAATGGGGATTAGGGACGGTTGGACTCGATGATCTCTAAGGTCTTTTCCAACCTAGAAATCTATGAAATCTATGAAATGAAAGAAACAATAGAGGATAAAACATTCGTTACTACCTCTGCTGACTGTGCCAAGGCCATTATACATAGGATCTTCTTAGGAAGTTCCAGTGGACATTATTCAGACATTTGTCATAGCAAATCAATTCCATCCAGTCACAAATGAGTGAAGACATAATGATACGCAGGAGGCCAAGAAGTCCTGGCCAGCTCGTGGCAAGTGGAGCAGGGCTCCATCGGTACGGCTGGAGCGACAGACCAACCTGGCCAGGACAGGAGGCAGTGGAGCCAGCAGCCAGTCTCCTGTAGCGCGGCGTGATGTAGCACAGACCCTGTCATCTGGCTGCTGGGCTGCTGCGGCTCCTCAGCAAAAGCTGGAAGCCATCACAGTTCTTCCCTTGATATTGTTATTGTTTAAACCAGCCTAAAGTAGAGAGGAGAGGGATAGGGCTGTAGAAATGTATAGCTCAGCGTATAGATGACTCATGGTGGTTTTTGTAATTCCCTGGTTATTTTTACTGGAGCAACCTACAATCCTGAGCTAATGACAGGAAAACCTGCAGCAGAGATGCTGCAGATGCCAGCTGATATCTTCTGGGTGTTTGTATTTCTAGGATTGGGTAGTTTAAAATGAAAATTTTAACAAATCTATATCATTGACCCTACTTCTATGGAAGTCATTCAAGAATAAAGTCTGAGGAAACAACTTATTCTGCCTCATAGCTTAAAATAGACCATGTATTTCTACATTGATTCCTCTCACTGGCTACATGAAAAACACTCAACTCCTCATTAATGTGGAAGTTACAGATCTCGTTGGGTTCATGTAGCCTTAAAGCAGATTATCTGACCTCCATGCAGTTAGAGGGAGAAACTAAATTTTCAAAGACTTACTTGAAAGTTTTACTTAAAAGTCTGCTGAACTTCAAAGCATGCTCCAAACAATGTAGAAAATGTTTTTCACTTGCCTTTTAAGATATAATAAACATTTTAGAGAAATTCTTTAAAACTAATGAAATATAAAGTTTTCTAATATTTGTATATGATGAAAAATATATATGAACATATCTAGCTGTATGTTCAGGAGCTTACATTTATCTTTTTCTTCTTTGAATTCTAGTATTTTGTTAGTTTCAAATAGTTTTCCTTTATTAAATCCAACAAAAGACATATTCAGGAGAATTTGGTTCTGCATAGCAGCACAGGGGTAATGGCCTTTATTTAGTGAGTACCTATATAGCTCTCAAAAGGGACACTGCTTTGAACTCTTTACTCCCATTGTCGACCTGTGAGCTGTTACTAAGAGTTATATTTGAGTCAATGAAATGTCCGATCTGACTAATGGGTGAGAATAAGGGAGTAGTACCTTAGTCCCAGGAGCTTTAAAGGAATTCAGAAGGGACACTGTGAAATGCAGGATTGTCAAGAAAGAAAGGAAGATTGACTTTTATGGCAGCTTTACTTCCCAGAGTAAGATAATTTCGTATTTACATTTCCTGAATTGAATGCAGAATCCGAAACAGCACTTTCCACCTTTTTAGACATTGTTTCATATAGGGTTTTTGTAGGTCTGATTTTGACCCATGACATAAACATATCTTCAAGTAAATTGAGACTGAGACAGCGATTAAATAGAAACAAGTCAGTTTCCAGTGGAAACATCATTTCTCGAAAACAATTTACATAGCAAGGACAAACATAGACAAGGGCAGACACCATTCAATGCATTTTATTTTCTCAGATGAGTATGTTAGGAAGTTATTTCAATCTTCTTAACAGTAAATTATCAGAAGCATATAATTCATTGTATTCTTATACTGCAACCAGATGTAAGCATTCATTCCAAGTAGTTGGTGAGCTGGAATAATACAATTGGACATGCTCTGAGAAAAAAAGTATTTTGAAGAAGGGTTAAAGAATCCCCCTTGTATTTTGGAATCTTGCTTGTGAAGACAAGAGGTTCATCAGAAGATTTGTAATTTAATATCATCATATTTCTAGAAACATATATAAGAGAAATTGTTCATATGTGAATTATTAAGCATTTTTTTGTTTAAATTCTTTAAGAACGTGACCTTTTTTTCCCTTAGGAGATGAGGACATGAGTTGTAAAGGCTTAGTGTGACTCAGGGCATGTCTGTCAGGCAGGGCAGTGCCTGCTTAGAAAATTGAGCAAGCTGACAGATTTAGACAGCATGATGCCTACCGAATCATCGAAGCAACACAGCAATATCCTGTAACATTACACACGTAATCCCAAGCCCTGCCTCTCAGGGCTAATACCACTATCCTATTTTCTATGCCAGCCTGGCACCATATTGCACAATGTGACACAGATGAAAAATGCACTTTCAGTCTCCTCCACACTGCACAGTTTTCCAGTGCTGTTTCACTGAACTCATTCCCCAAATCAGAGATCTCCAGGAGTGATTTACTTTATTGATTTGTGGGCTCATAATTTTACAGAGTGATGGTTTCTACATTGCTGCATTTTAGCATATGAGGCTTTGAAATATCTCTGGGATCTTTGCCGGTCAGACTTTTGCTCTTTTCTAACGCTTTTCAGGGCAGACATTCAAGTTGTGATTCAAGTGTGCATCAGGGCAGAGTTCTTTTAAGCATCATAGAGCTGCTGTTAATTGATTTTTACTGAAGCAACAGACATCAAAATCAGATCTTTTTTGTACAACAGTTGTCAAACAGAGACATTTTTATAAAGACAAAAGGACTTTTTCTAAATGATAGAGGCATAGCCTTGAGCTTTGAGCATTTTTATTAGTTTTTCATATCTTTTCTACTAAACAGGTAAATTTAGAAATTTAATTAATGTATCTTTTTAAAAAAGAATAATAATTAATGCAACCCGTAACCTAGCACCTGCTGGCATCTTTTAGAAAGCTTATAGTAGTGATCAGATCTGAAATCCCAAGACAGCATCTAATTTTCCTGATCAACAACTCTACTTGAAAAAAAAAAAAACAAAACCAATCTTGAACATTTCCAGAAGTTCCATTTAATCTCACAAAAGGTGGAAGATCTTACTTTTTTACTTTTTTCCTTTCTCATGTCTTTTTATATCCCAAGACTCCTTGGTCTTCCATTGAGAAAAGTATCTTCCTTTTGTCAAACAGACTGAACTGATGTTATACCAGCAAAACTTCAGCAAGCACTAATGTAGCACTAGTGTCATTGTAGAACACAATTTTGTTTCCAGTTTTATTCTCCTTTAATGCAACTTTTATTTTAATTCAGAGTTCTTTTTCAGTGTCTTGGAGGTGCTCTAGTTTCTGGTAGTCTTTGATCTTTGCCAGGCTTGCAGTATCAAGCTGTAGTGTGCTTAAAATTACTTTGATGAATCAATAAAGGATGTTAGCATGAATAGTCTAATTTTTATGCTTCCAGAAATCTTTTCGGTTTCTGGCCTCCAGCTTTGAATCCACAGTAGCTTTGGAAGAAAAAACAGTTGTGTTTCTTGCTTTAATTTAGTTCACAAAGGTGGAAGTACATGATTCCAATTCATTTCATGCAAGGATCAGACTAGGTATTTTTTGCCTATATTTATGACTTTAATAATTCGTAGGTGTGTGTTTTTGTAGGTTGACCCCATTGCATCACATAATGGTGAATTAAATAGAAGAAGAAAGGTTACTTTAAATAGAATTGTCTTATCATTGCATGCACTGACATCCTGTGGGGTGGTAAGAGCAGTTATCATTTGCAGCAGACACTAATAGTGTTAATGTAATGGGAGTTTTGAGAGTCTTCAGTTTCTTCCCACTGTCTTACTTACCACGGAGATATACCTTTCCATAACCTGGAAACTTTGTGTTGCTTGCCCATGAGAGAGTCATTGCACCTTAGAGATGAATTGTCTGCAGACACATGGAAACCCTATAGTCCATTCATAGGAGTTTCTTATCTAGTTTTTTAGACTCAAATTCTTTCAATGAGCCTTTATATTCCGTCACACACCTCAGGTGTTCCGCTACCCTCACAACTTACCACTTTGCCTCATTCTGTTGTAACTTGTTCCTACAAGTTTTACCAGGCTGTATTGGCAAAATGAAAAAAATAAGGAGCTCATATAAGGAATTTTAGTACTACTCTTAAGACTGAAGGATTTTTAACAGAAGAAACCATGCTAATGTGTTTTTCTATTTGAATCAATGAAGTAATGAGAGATCATATTGTAGTACTACTAAAATCAGGAATTAAAAAGACTGTTTGCATAAGTCCCTGGAATATGTGTGTGGTCTGCAGAGTATATTTGATTTTGCCTCCAGCAGGAGCACTAAAATAAGGAAACTAACATTCAAAATTGCGTTTCTTATCTCCCATATATCAGAATAGTTGAGGCTCTTAAACCATATGTGATATTAATTTTTGTTTAGCTCCAGGAGTTTTAGATGACATTTAAGTTTTCAAAGGCTAATTCAAATGAAAAAAATTATCTTTATCATAAGTGTGGATCTTATGGAATTAACAAAAAAGGAGAATTATTTAACCTTTAGCTATAATGTTGGGCTCTAATGTGGACCAGGAATAACTGGGTATGGTCAAAAGATGAGGATTTTCTTAGAAGAATTGAGGTCTTGTTTTCTAAAGAGAGTGAGGACACCAAAAGAACCCCACAACCTACTAAATCAAAATAAAACCTCACCCTTGAGATTATACTGAAGAAAATTGTATTTTCTATCCAAAAAATCATGTAGATGCTTTTCAGCGCATGAAAAATATGAGACTTTTTTTTTTTCTTAACTTTCAATATCATAGAAGTGAAAAAAAATGGAATTCTTATAATGGAAAACATTATAGCGAAAATTTTGTTTGTTGGATAGCAGTCATTAAACAAAAATACAGTGAAATATTTTAAACTAATTTTAATTCTAACACTGATAATAACAGGAAAACAATTAAAAGTGTGGAGAACAAAAGAGTGCAAATAACCTTGTTTTTATTTCCTCGCAAAATCTTCTCTTCTCTATAAACCATTAAATGTCACCACACATTTCTCATTATAATGGTAGGGGAAAGTTTAATACCGCAGGTGCCATTTTACGATTAATAATTATGAACAATTTTGGATGTGATTTGCTCTTCTCATTGAAATGTAGGAGACATCTGCTGTGGAAAGGTCGTATGAAACCACAGTGGCAACTTAGACTTATGCAATTGTACAATGTCATTCATTTTATATAGCTAACTTCCCAATCAGTTTATTGAAAATTGTGTTTTGTTGTTTGAAATTACAGTGAAATGGATCAGGCACTCAATCTATATTTGGCTGAATCAATAAATCAAGGCATAAATGTGAAACATCTTTCAGCTTTTAAATAATTTGCTTAGACTTGTTTTCTGTGCATTTATACCGCGTTATTTAGGCAACTAAAAATATTACTTGTTCTGTTGAGCGTTGGTATGATAAAGCTACTCTGCCTTTTATCCAATGAAAATCTGCAGCCTATATTTAGGTGTTATTTGGTCTTCCCCTCAGCTGCTCACTATTGTCTTTCACTCCTTTCGTCAAATAGCACAACTTAGTATCTTACTGTTTTCTAGTTTAATTTGGTTTGATCTGTATGGAAGAAAAGGTTATTTAAATAACGGTTTCCAATGTGATCCAGAAGTGGTAGTATTTACATTTTAATACATGAACCATCTAATGCATTTCATTGATCAGTGAACAGAAGACTCTTCTTGTTCATGACATGGAAATACTTATTAGATTTGAAGGGCTCTGCTGTTCACAACATTATTCTGAGAATTTTGACACTGTGGTTTAGTTCAGAGTTTTGTTCAATGGGAGTTCAGCAGGAGTGTGTTATCAAGAGGTTTATTAGCAGTCACAAAATTATTTTGGTGGATTTCTATCCCTTTAACATTTTATACACTGGCTGTGTTCTTCAAGTGTTACTAAAAGAATGAGAGTTCTCCCTTTTTTTTCCAGCTTAGCTGCTTTAGGATTAAATGGACTATGGAAAAGAATTAAAAAATAGTGAAAATCCTCCCCTGACTCATTAGCTGCACGGTTTTTTTTGCCTTAGACTTTGCCTTAGTCAGTAGTATAGTCTGTTTAAGTTAGTATATTTGGAATTCAATCCCTATACATATTGCAGTCTCTGACTTCCAAGTTGCACCATGATTTGGTGTACAAAGAAATTAAATTTCTTTGCAATAGTGATGCTGTAAGATCATTCACAAGAGACCAGCTATCTCAAGGAGTCCAATCTTAAATAATCAATCTTTTCAGCTTTAAAATAAATTTTTACTGTGTGTAGCTGAAGAACCTGAATGATCTTATAAATAATATCCAGAGAAGGCGTGGCCATATGAGGAAGAAAGGTACAGGAGACCATGTAGTGAGACAAAAGAAGGCACATCATGGTAAACAATACTAAATTACCTTAAAGTATATCATCTAGTTCACATCTAGTTCACATGATGGCTACAAATCTTAGTGACACATATAGGATCCCATTGCTATAGAAACTTGTTAGACTTGTCTTAAAATGTCTCTTTCCATACAAATATGATCAGAATGCATTTTTGCTGTAGGAGGGACAGAAAAGGTATGTTCTACAAATCTCTTAGTGTTCTCTTATTTTCAGTTGTTTTGTCACTCAGTGGTTATATTTTTCCTTTGATTTGCCTTTTTAAATGTTGCAACAGTTCCTTAGTTCACATAAAAAGATTTATATTTTTCTGATAATTAGCTGTGTGTTTATTGGTTGTGGGGAATAAGTCTATTTAGAAAACACAGGGAGAATTTCCGCACTGTCTGCAGCATCTAGAGAAAAATCGAAGAAGTGGAAGTTTGAAATTATAGTTCAATCAAATATTCAAAAAGTATCCAAACTTGTAGATGCTTACCTGAGTTGAGCAATTTGTCAATCTTTCCATTTAGTTGGTATTAAACACTGATTCAGTGTCAGAATATCTAGTTCAGTGTCAGAATATCTAGACCAGATTAATTTATTTCATTTTTTTATGAGACAGATGTGTATTTCCTTTCTGTTTCAGTGGCCACAGAGGAAACTGGCAAAGTCAATATTTTCCTATGAGTTTTGCCCATGTCTCAGTTTCATCAGGGCTCGTCTCATGCACAGACTTGCCAAGGCACTCGGGGGCTACACATAGCCAGCTCACTCCCTAGTGGGTGCTCTGAGGTCAGAATACAACATGGATGTCATGACTGGTTGTAGAGATGTTAGGGGCATGCACCTCCTATTTGGACAACGAGCTTGTATTATTTCTCTCATTCCATAATCCAGCTGATACAGGAGAACATTAATGTGAAGAAGTGAACATGTGTAGAAGATGAGTTAAAGAGTTCAAGATGCTTAATAAAAAGCTGAAATTTGATATATGATTTTGCCTTCCATCTTGAAATACGGTTTTCGAAGTATTCTCTGTAGGAGCAAAAACATGACAGATTTGAGGTTCTCTCATTTCTGCATATGTCTTTTTATGATCTTGATTCATGAACTGTTCTGTTGCATCTCTTACTGTATATGTTCTGCATTTGTTTAGGCAGTCAGTATAAGTAAAGGTTTGACTTTTATCTTATCTTAAGGAATCTACCATTGCACAAAGTTTAGCACGCTGTCCTTACGTTTGGCACTATGGAGGGTTGTAGCAGTTGTCCAGAGTCTTCCTGGAGTTTTTGTAGCTATGATTATTTCTCTTTAAAGCTTTGGTTTTCCAGAGAATTACAGTTGGCTCAAGTCTAAGATGGGAACAATCTGAGGAGACCTGTAAAACATGATTAAAACAAAGATGTGGTAAGATTTGAGACAAAATGGAACTAAGTTGCTTGAAATGCTAATGGTCTTATAAAATGGCTACTCAGTCTTATCAGTAGAACTGAAGAAAAAAAAATGAAACGCAAGCAATTCTGAAGACAGAATGAAGAAATACAAGAGATGTCTAATGAATCCTGTTTTACAAAGAGTTGTTTTATTTCGCTGTTCTAATTGGTAAGGATAGCATAGAGAATGAAGATGTATTTCAAGAGCCTAAGCACAAAAAAGTATATTTGACAGAAAGAGTATCATGGGAATGTAGAAAGATGCAAACAAGAAACAGAAGTTTGCTTGCTTATAAATGAAAGCTGGCTATAATGAAATCTAGTAGATTTAATAGTTGTTACACGATAAGTCAAAGTTTTAAGAAGGTGATACACACAGAATAATCCAAAGAAAATCAATAAATTATTTTTACCTTCCCAGTATAGATTTCTTTTCCAAAATAAGAGTTTTAAAAGTATAACTTCATCTTTGCTAATGAGCAAGTTAATTGCCATTCCTTGAGATGCCTACCTGCTTGTAACAAAATCTTGTCTCCAGATGAATTACCAGTCACTTTTTTATCAAAGAGTTTTCAAACTGGCTTTTCTCAACTCAGCATTTTCAGCCATTAAGGACAAAGAATCTATCATTTAGCTCCTAGAAATATTGCAAATGCTGGCACTTGTGACAGGGTGAGCTGTTAATGCCTTCTGATGCTCTGAAGGAATTCACTACGAAATTCCAAAACAGGTGCATTTTAAAAAAATAATTTTGTCAGTGATTTAAGTCTATTTTTCTAATTTGTTCATTAGCATGAATGTTCCTTGTTGAAATGCATATTCCTTTATTACAGTGATGTTAATTTTGGAAATGAAAATTGGAGAGAAGATGTTTCAGAGAGTAAAAAAGAAGAAATTAAAGGGATGGATGGATGGGATTTGTCATTAACTCTTATTATGAAAACCTGCTGAGACTAACTCATGTAGACTGTCTAATAAAGGTCTTGAAGGCTGAAATATCAGTGTTTCATCTTACTGTTTTCCTTCTTTCTATAATGCACTGTGAAAATGCAATTATGTGATTTTTTTAAGTTATCCTTAAAAGCGAAGCCAATTTTTCATGCATATTAATGTACTTATGTAGTATACATTTTGCCTGGATCAAATAATTTCCTGAAGATACCTTTTGATCAGTTTGATACTTCAAGTGTTTTTATAAAAAGCAGAAACATACTAAACAGCATTTCTGGCTTCTGTCAAAATAGAACTCTAAAAAGTTAGAGAAAAACTCATTTTTAAAGTATTCTCTTCAGTGCTGAGAATCATGAATCTTCATTGAAGTCACTGGAACTTGAGTAAGCTCATCATTTTCAGCAGCATATCCCTAAAGTAAAACACCCTGTTGCATTACTTGTTACTAACATTTTCCTATCTGTTGGGTCCATTACTCTGTAGATTGTTGCAGTTCTGTTATCCACTTTCTTCTTGTTGTTGTTTTCTTCTTTTTTTTAGTACCTTCATTTTCTAAGTATTTCAGAATCCTGTAGCATGCAAGCATGCATCCCTCAACATCCCTTAGCTTAGTGACGGAAAGTGTAAATTTCGAGTTTTAAATCTCTCTCTACATTGAAATTTTTTTATTTGTCTCTCTCAGAGCTATTCTAGGTGGACTTAATATTTTTGGAATTATATATTTCATGCAGAGCTTCAACATTCCAGCAATTAGCAGTAATTTTCTAAACATAAGGGTAATCTTAACTAAAAGTCTCTGGGGGTTATTTAGTGGGAGAGACCAATTTTCAAAGCAGTAGCTAAGGGCAGAGTAGTAAATAACTGCTACTGCACCCGGATTTTCCTATATTATTAACAATATGTACAAATGTTTCATTTGGTTTTTTTACATGCACTTGCCAACCTTACACTTACAATACAGAGTACGTGTCTTTCTCTAAAATAAAGTAGCCTGTCAAAGCTGAGATGAGTTATTGTAATTATTGCTGTTTTAAAGTATCACTAAACTGTTTGTGTTGAATTGTTATCAGCCTGGTGATGGACAGTGTGCCAGAGGACACACGTGTTCATTCACAGCTCACATTTTCATGACTGCGTTGTCTGGTCTCATTTTTCTTCATGTCACCATGAAGAAAAGAGAGAAGAGATCAAAGAAGAAAAAAGGAAACAAAGAAAAAAGGAAAGAGGAAAGGAAAGAAAAAGTTAACTTAAAATTCAAATATTGGGTGAACAAATAATTTTAATAATTTCATACTGAATGTGGATTTATCTAACATAGAGCTTTTTTTACTGGAATGAAATATAAGGTCAAACTGTAGGGTTAAGTTACTGTTTTCAAATAATCCAAGCATTATTCTTTTAGGAAGTTAAGTTTTAAGAGAAAATCAGTGAGAAATGAAAAAAGAGATAGAATCTGTCATGTGCTTTGAAAATAACTTTAGGTGAAGAAGGCACAATAATTCATATCTCTTCCTTTTAAGATAAGAGATTCCACTATACCGCATCAGTCTTCAGTTTTATTGCATTTTAATGTCCTTTTTTTTTTTCAAGCTATATATGAAAGACTTAATCCTAGGAACTGAAGTCTTTAAAAATAAGCAAGTATTCTGTGTACTGCAGTGTTGAGGTAGCAACAGCCCAAATGTGTAGGGAAGGTGCTCAGAACCTTCTGAAAATAGTACTCACTCTCAAGCAATGAAACCTAAATAAGTAGATAGATGATACTAGAAATGTCGGCAAACATAGTCACTGTCTGTGATTTGGAGACATACAGCTTCATAGCAAAGGTCTTTAAAACCAGGGCAAATGAGGAAAAGCTGTGATTTTTCTTCCTCCCACCTCTTGTTTCTTTGATGTACATGTAAAATTGCAGAACTGCACTCCACTCCTTGTTGAGTAAAAGGAGGAAGCAAGGAAGGAACATACCTCGTCATGGGATACTTCATCATTAAACTACTTGGTCAGCCATTAAAATGCTTTAATGATGATCATATATCAAGGAAAGTAAAACTTCATTAAAACTAGGTTTATTAGTTAACTTCATTTCCACACCATGAAAATAAGCTTGATTCTAAACCAAGAAGAAGTAGCCTGAAAAGTAAACTGCCCTCCTGAAATATTTTTATAAAACAGAGGGATTACCATGCATCGAAAGCTAGAGAAATAAGCAGTGACAGTTAAAGTGACATTATGCTAGTTCTCTACTATGTTTCTGTGCTTTGCATAACACATACCCTGTTTTAAAAATTCTGGATGGTAACTTGCCAGGAAGGCAGTGTTTTCAAAGGAACCTGAAAAGAGAGGAGAAAAGCTTTTTCCTAACAGTTTAAAAAATTATGTAAAAAGAGTTTGATTTCTCTCAAAAGTCTGAAGGGTGCTGCAGAAAGAAAAGCCTTGTGATACAGTGAATCTTGCAAGTCTTTTTATGGTATTAATAAGAAACAGTTAATGTTTTTAGATGAATCATTTGAAAATATTCTGTGTCTGATTAAAAAGCCCTCAAGTATATTTGGTTTGAAGAGTCCAGGAATATTTAGCAAATGTTTTTATTGCCTCCATCCACTTGGTAAGCTCAGCTTCATTTCCTGTGGCTCTGCTGAAATAAATATCAGATGCAAATGAACCAGGAAAATATTTTGAACTCAGCTCAGAACATGAATAGGAGGAGTGGTGCAGATCAAGAACAAAATCTCAGTTTCATTGCTGTTTCACTGTAGACGTAACAGGGCAGATTGTCTCGCAGCGGAACCTTTATTATTGCTTCTGGAATACTTAGTGTATTCTTCTGACAGAGAGGGTATTCATAAAAAAGTTTCTTTGCAATATCTTGTAACAGAAAATTACATGCTCCTCTTGCATGATTTGGATTCTGCTTGTAGTATCATTCTGAATGTAGAAATGTAGCCTTGGGAATAATGGTGGTCTCTGCTGTATAGGAAAAATATTAAACCCCGCCACAAAATGTAAGGAATTCTAAGATCAAAAGAATCCTTCCCTCTCCTTCATTTTTAGTATCCCCAGATGAATTAATGAGGATATTGATACCAGTAAGATATACTTTCTCCCTGAAGTTCTCAGAAGAGAGGTTATAAACACTTTAGATTGTTCTTCAGATGAAGACAAGCATGAAGAAGATTCTGAATTGCAATGTAATGAAATCATTAAGAAATAATTCCCCTCAGACTATCAGAAGGTAGATAAAAAATCCTCTGAATAAGAATAGGAATTTTACAATATGTCTAGGCATATAGACCTACAGATCTAAACAGGTTATGGTCATCTTAGAAGTAATTCTGCCATTTTTTGAGAGTGTTTATTGATCAGCACAATGGGACAGTGGAAGACCATGACCTACAGCTAAAGTCAATGGAAAAACATGACTTTTACTGTTAAGTTTTACTTAATGATGGCTCATCACCTCAGCTTGACCTTCAACTATGTTCAACCCATAGAGGGCAGTGACATGCAATTAATAATAACTTTTCACAGCCTTAAATGAAAACACTTTCACAGCTGCTTTTCATTGTCTCAGTGTGTGTTTTTGGGAAGAAATTCAGCTTTGTTAGCTGATCTGCCAATAACATTTTCTCAGGTTGAGTTTAGGGGATTATAAACTGCAGAATTACAAAATAGGTTGTAAAAATCATGTTCTGAGGAACTTTCCAGAGGTGTTCCCCAGCAGTAGTCTGCACTAATAGTGGACCATATGCTCCGAAGAAATAGGTCCAAAGTAGAAATACATATGATAAGCTAACAGATGTTATTCTATTGTAACCTGTGGTCCACTTGTCCTGTAAATCTTATTGGTATGACCAACATATTTAAATGTTTTCGTCTACAACAAGATTAGGTGATCATTAAGGCTCTTGAGACTGCTGGGACCTTTCCTTCCCACTGTTCTGGAATGGAGCAAATAAGTTTATTGCAATCTGGACCTATAATGGGGACACTGTTGATAAATCAGTCTAAATTTCTCTTTTTTTCTGCTATAGGTAGAGATGTATGTTACCACATTAGCTTGTTTGATACCAAAATAACTTTTTGTCTGTCAGGAGGTGTAACTAGGCAACATGGCTGTATTGTTTTTGATCCATGGAAACATTTGGACTATGCTAGCTGCTGTGATTGTGTTTGCATAGTGAAACCTCTGCCTGCTCTTGTAAAGATGTTCTGTACCTATTTTCCTCCCAGGAAGTTCTAGTAATTCCCTATGTGTTTGCATAAGGAAAACATCTGAGATCTGAAGAACAGGAATTATAATAATACTCAGTGCTGTACTATTGTGTCCTGAAATAAGTCATTATTTAAGTGCTAATTAGGTATTAGGTATTATACTTGAGATATTGATAGGTATATATACGTGAAAAGATGGACTTCTGAAAGGACGCACTGGTTAGCTGGGTTTTCAAAGAAGCTGTGAAACGCTATTGGTTATGGCTGAGAGTCACACATATGCTTCTATAACTTAAGTGTTGGCAAGATTTTTTCTAGGCTTGACTTGCAAAGGAAGGAGAAATATTTACAAAGTCCTTTTCCCAGAAGAAGGATGGGGCTCAGGAAGAAACATGGATTTGTTCATTTGAATAGGTAATAAATGGGCAATGGATTCCTGTATCATGAGTTAGACCAGCAAGGAAAGAGCTTCTTGATAATGAATAAAACTGGCACTATGGTATAAAACACACTTTAAAATAGTTTATTTTAGTCTTATGGATAGAATTCAGCTAGAGAAGATAAATTCAGTTCCCAAAGAGGAAAACAGATAATCAAAAGAATGGGCTGTGTGGGTAATAAAACAAGAGTTGGATGAAGGCTTTAGCAGTCCTCAACCCATGAGATGGTAAGAGCTTCTGAGTTTTAACTTATGATATTTGAAATGTTACACAGAGTTTACAAAATATTAGGATAAACTGCATCGCGTTTTAGAAGGATTTTAGCAATAATAAAATCATGGGGCTATTCACAAGAGTTGTAAAAGAAAACATAAGAAAGATTAAGTTATTTTAACTGAATTTGCCCTCAGTTGACACATCCACAGAAAGATATTGAAGAGACAGTATGAGATTTTGATCTGAACAGAAAAAATCTGGCCTTGTCATGTGTTAGTAGTGGTGTGTCATTGTTCACATTTTGCCCTCAAATGAGATATCTTGCTAGAAAAACAGACTTTGACCAAGTTTTAAGGGCAAAACCATTTTGCTTGTGCATTCTGTATCAGTGAGATCTGAGACACTCTCCTTTCCTTTTTTCAAAGACTTGCATATATGTAATAGACAAAAATTATACTCAAGTCTCATAGTTCAGAACATCAATATAGCTTTTTGTTTGAAAAGATAAAGGTTTTTCCTTTCACATACACTGGTGACGCAAGAATCTTATCTATCACTCTGGTTAGCTGGAGTAGAAATATAGGCAATAAGAGGATGCAAATGGGAAACTAGATGATAACATGATTTTAGGAATGTAAGTTAGAGTGTGAGGTGAACAAATCTGAATTGGAAGGAAGACCAAGACAAATGTAATGAGACATTAGGAAGATAGTAAGGTGGCTTTGACACAAAAGCGTTGGTGTGAGTAGAAGAGAGACTGGCATTGCGTGCAAGTAAGTGTAGCAAAGAAGGAAATGTGGAGCCTAGGGTACGATGCTTACAATGCAGAAGAGGGCTGAAACCTGAAATGTGAATGAGTGACAGCAAGACAGATTACAGCTTTTATTTTTGGTAAAGGACCACATGTAGCTAGACTTCTGCAGGTTAACTGGAAAATGGGATTTCCGCCCTCACCATCAGACAGCACCATCAACCCCCACACACAGAGGAAGCACTGATAATGTCTGCTAAAGCCACAGATCTTAACCATCTTTTATCAATCTGTTGGAGCATAGAGTTAGACTGGGCCTTTTGCCACCTGCCCAGGTTGAAGTGCAATCTAGACACTCAGTATGAGTATGTGTCACTAGAAGAACAGCCTCATAAAAACAGAAGGGTGACACTGTGGCCTTCAGCCTCCTCTACACTGAGACATGTTTCTTCTGATTGTCCCATATCTCTTTTACATATCTCTCTTTTGCATTAATACATGTACATGGGAGTGGAAAAGATCAAAGGATTTCTGGATGCAATGCGCAGGTCAAAGCACAGACTGACTTTCTTTTTTCCCCTCAGGCCATATTTGTGTTTGTTTTAGAAGCAAACACATTCCAAAGATATGAAAGAAATACCAAAGCACCAAACAGATTAAATGGCTGGAGAATGCAGAAAACAAAACCATAATTCATGAAATGGAGTCTGCAAAGCTTAAAAATGATGATCCTCTCATGCCAAGTATGTTTCAAGAAGAGCATAGCTTACCCCTTAGCTAAGCCAGCTCCACCGTCTGCGCCTGGGGAGAGGAGGAGAGCCAAGCTTCCTGCTGGTCTCTCCCTTTCCCACCTCTTCCTTGGCTATTTCATGCAGACAATGCGCAGGGCTTGTGTTTTTGAAGGGTCTCTTCGCTCCAGATTAGAACAGCCTTCATTCAGTTACACAGGGGAGGAGCTTGTTTTTCATTTTGTTACGTAGAGCTGTAGCTGAGCAAGTAAAAAATCAGCCTTTCACGCTTTACGAAGTACTGCTGCTGTATGGGAACTGCTACTGCTGAACCCAGACAGGAACAGAAATGTCTCTCAATTCTGCATTTTATTGGTGTACCCATATTCAAGAACTTGTGCAGCGCAAGGAGACTACCAATTCTGTTGTAAAATTTCTATCTGAAAAAATTCTTTCTAGTAAAATGTTTTCTGCATATTTCAGTGTCTCACTGTGGGAGAAAAGTACCCCAGTTCCTGTAACTGCATAAACAATTGATACTTAATGGTTATGACACCATATACAAATTGATTGCTACCACATTTTATGTGGCTATTTCTAAAGAAATAAATATGTGATCAGTGTTACTTATTACTCACAGAAACCTTTACTCAAAAATCAGCATGATAAATGTAACATCAGTCTGAACAGAATGTAGTATAATAAAATATAATGTGAAATCAATCAAAATCAGGCTAACAGCGGAAGTGAGGCTCGTATTCTGGTTAACTGTGCTACATTTAACATCTCCGAATTTTATACAACTATTTATCTCTGTGTATTTTAAGAAGCTCCACTGACTTCCATACACCCAAACTTAAGTACATGTATATTTTTTACAGATTTGAAGCTTAATGTTGGCATACATATAAGTTTTGAATTTTTCTCTCTCTCTTGAATGCACAAAAGTAAAGGAATTTGCTTATCGTTTAGTATTATTATTATCTACTTCATTTTAAGTCTCTTAAATTCACCACTACTATGCAACACTGAACTACTTCTGTAAAATTAATCAGTAATTTATTATAAATACTGCTTCAGAAAGTTCCGCATTCCAAAGCATTCTCAAAGACAGAAGAGGTTCCAGAGGCAAAAAATGGATTAAATGTTAATAAGTGCTTCTCTTCTTAAGTTTTATTTTGTATTCCATGTTGAAGACTTTAAAGCCAAATGTAACTCATCATAACCATCCATTTTATTCATGTCCTGGATAGATGGAAGATGTTTCCAGACTAAACAAATTACCCCAATAATATGTAATGCTCTTTTGAAGGTTGTTCAAAAGTATCAGAATCAATGGAATAAATACTGTTGAGTTACTGAAATAATTAAGTTAAATTGTTGACTACACATTTGATGAACAAGAATAATATGAGTAAAGCTAAGTTAGATTTGAAAAACTGTTTTGTCACTGTTAAAATCAGCTTTCATTACTCTATCTGCTCTTTTTTAGTTCATTGTTAATACAGAGTCCTCTATGCGGTGTTTCCAAGTTGAAATTTAAGTGGAATTTTTAGAAAGGATATCACATTTGTTCTGATGCCAGCTCCTGTTAATTGCATAGATTACAGGTCTGAAAAGGGCTTGGCCTACTCTATAAATGAATGGATCTCTGATGTAATGCCACACAATAGAGTCAGGAGTCTCAATGGGAGAAGTACATTGAGAAAATCATAACCAGTAGTCATCAACCACAGAATTAGTGATGCAAAGCACCAGTAAGGTCCTGTTATATTATTTTCTCTTTAATGGAGCGTGTCATTGGCTTTAAACCGATGAGACATAAGACACAATGTCTAAATTTGCCTCTGTAGCTGTTTGTGTGCTCAGTCATTGTGACGTAAAGGGCTGCCATCACTGCTTCTCCAACATCATTACTAGTGTGCAGCAAGTGAGTTGTTCAGCTGAATATCTATGACCTCACATGCAGTTATGGAGGCCCTTCCCTTTGTTTTCTTTCCTATTTAGCAATTTAAAGTTGCCATTGTTTTCAATTAACTCCGTTACAGTTAGTGACGATTTTCCAGTACACCATTGTCAAGCCACACTTCAGTATCTCTATATTTTGTTAGGTCTGAGGACCTCCTTCTAAAAGATATCAACAATTTTGTAAATTCCCTGATTCAGAAACAACTAATATAATGTTTTTGTGCATGCTTGTCTGCACTTTCCTATTCAAAATACAATATTTAAAGCACCAAGTTTCATTTTCTCATGATAAATATGCATAAGACAATCTTATTAACATAAATCTGATCTAACAGGTTCACCATGTATAAAGAAATGTAATTAATTTGGTTCCCTGCCTATTTTTACTGTTGTCTCTATTTTTCTCAGTGTTTTCTTTGTTCATGTACTACTTTCTTAGAACCTTTGTTGTGCATTACATTTAACTGTTAGATGCCTCGTACAATGTTTTCATTAACCCTAGCTGCAATACTAGTGGGTATTGATAAGAAAAGACTCCCAAAAAGTTTCTCATTTACATTTTAGATGATAAGTCACGCAGTCATAAAGAAAATAAATTGGAACATATATAAAACTTTTGCAAATATTTACTTTGAGTGCCATCATATATATGTATTATCTATTCACAGCAATTTAAACTGGTGCATCTACATTCTAATGCTACTATTAAAAAATGAAGCATGTTGTTTGCTGCTGACTTGCCAGTTAGGTGATACGATTGGACATTTAAAGAAAAGTTTTAAAATATATTAGCATGTTTGAAAGTCAGAATGCTTTATTTACCATCAAATAAACTATACTAAACATATGATTATCTTATATTTGATATTTTTTTTCTCCCTTGTACTACCATTGTTACAACTTTTTAAAGATTTTACCTATCCAATACCCAAGTTTCAAATTGGTAGACTAACCTTGCATCCACTAATATATTCTAAATGCAATGAATGAATCTCAGTATTATATAAAGCTACATACAACTCTACCACAATTTACTGTTTTGGAGTTCAGTCATACATATAGTAATTTCTGCACCAAGACTCCATCTACTATTGATGTTTATGTCATTTGTATGGTAATAATTCTCATTTAACTACATTTTCTGTTATCCTACCAAAGCATAAGTTTAACATTTCTTGACAAAATTGGTGGAATGTCTTCTAGTCTTCTCTCTGTTTTTTTTGAGTTATTGTGTTATTTTTCCAAAACTGGTATTTGATAAGCCGTACTTACGTGTATATTACTATATATATTTTGTTCAAACTTCAGACTGATGATGGGATTGTGAAAATATGGAGTGAATCAGGAAATCATGGTGACGAGTGGAACAAAGTCGAGTTACGCTTGGGGAAACTGAGGAATTTCGAAGTTATCTTTGAAGGCATTCGTACCAGAGACCTAGGAGGAGGAGCAGCAATAGATGACATAGAGTTCAACAACTGCACCACAAGTAAGTTCAAGACGGAAGTTTCTAGAGGGATGGTAAAGGACGGATACGAAGTTCTTGCTTATTTTTGAATACATCATGGGTTTACTGCTTTTATCATAATGTCCCTTCATAAAATCAGTTATGAACACATTGTTTTCACTCTTATAACTTCAATACCATTTCTACTTATACAGAAAGTCTTGTATTAGTGCAGTGTTCTCACACCAAATTATTGCAGATAAATTCAAGAAATTTCTGAGGTTTTGTTTGCTTAATTTATCTAGTTCTGAGTAAGAATTTTCCTTCTTTAATTCATTGGTAAATTATTGAATCTCTAATGTTGTATATAACCATTTTACATAAATTGTGTCAGATCATATCCAGTGAAGCCTGTGGTGTCCCTGTTTTATGATAAAGGCTCTTAGCATAAAAATGAGTTGAGACCACAAATGAACTATCGTCATTATTCCTTTTCCCAATTCAGTTCAACTGCTAAGGCCAGCAAAGTAAAGAAAACCTTTGACTCCTTCACAGGGTACTCTCTCTATTTAATTCATCTTTCTTGTGGACATAAGCTAAAATAGGATAACGGTTTTCCTTTAGGTGGGGAGGGGCGGGGGTGGGGGGGTGGTGCGGGGAGGAAAGGTAAAACTGAGTGAATTGTGGCTTCCATCAAGGAAGAATGTGGTCTATATCCCTGGCAGGAAACAGCATGACAGAATACAAGTCGATTTGTTGAGTTAGATGATCATTGCTGATGCCACATATCTACACTATGTGAGTTTTGGGGAAGCTATGTGGGCAAGCTTTTATTTCCTGCCATGGTCTGGATGCCTACTATCAGTTGGAGCATGGAAAACGCACTTTTGGAGAGAATGTTTGACCTAGTTTCATCTGAAAAATGCAAGTTTTCCATTCAGAAATTACTTTGTGGTGTGAACCAAAGAATGGAAACTGGATACAACTTGGAATCTAATCCAGAACTGCACTTTAATAAAACTCTAAGGCAGATGTATCCTTAAAAGCCCTTCCGGGCATATGAACGTTAGTGATTCTCTTGTGCATTTTGTAAGTGTTTCCTTGTTCCCATTGTTATGCATCTGATTGTTCTCCTAAGGACAAGGGTAGAGGGAAAAAAGATGCATCTGGTAGGAGATGGGAGGTCAACATTCCGTCGTCATCTTGAATAACAAAGAGGATGCTGATTGCTCTTGCAATTTGTTGCCAAGTTGTGCTAAGATGTATTAATTCACTCGGCGGGGTCTACTTAAACTGCATTTCTGGGATTCTGTCCCGTTTTGGGGCTAGAACAATTTAGACACTTCACAGTCAGATTCATGAAGATATTAAGCAAATAAAAATAGTGAGATCTATTTTTCCAAGGAAGAAGAAAACTCCCTGGTAAGTTCATAAATATACTATCAACATATCTTCATATAACATAAAAATATTTCCACTTACTCTTAAGTCCTCGTATTTTGTAATAACCTGAAAATAGACATTATATAAACATAACTGGAAATATTTCACAGAGTTGACATTGCAAGCAAGGAAATTGTTTCAATGGGGAGTTGGAAAGCTGTCATATGAAGGATCTTAAATCTCTTCAAATGTTAAGATAGCTGAAATTTACATTGGTTTTAGTCTATGATCATACAAATCTGAATGTTGATAGTGATTTATAACCAGTCTTGCATTATAATACTTCTGCAGTGAAACGGTTCAGAAAGTAATTTGGGTTTATTATGATATAGCAACTATTTGTTTTACAGCACAGCTTCAGTAAGAAGCTCTGTTGAGAAAGCCGTTGCACCATGTGCTCTGACTACTTTCACACACAGCTTCAGCATAGTAGTATTTCTGTGTATTTTGCAGAAAATTATTGCTTATGGAGTTGGATGATTCAGAGGAGACATTTCTCATAGAAGTTTGAAACACAGTGGAAGCTCAATAGACAATATAAATACAAAATTTTTAAAGATTAGATTGGAAACTCAGGATGATAATCCTTTATTGAGCTGACACTTGTATGGTGGTTGTTTTTGAACTGTAATAAGGTAAATCTTTATATAACCAGGAAAAGTTCACTTACAGCATCTCCAGTAGTGTCTGCTAGGCACAGCAGAGTTTTCATTAAAGTTTAGGTTCATGCATCCTATGAGAATGGGTTTATGCTTATCTCTTTACTCTTCAGCAGGATCAGAGCCCTGTCATACATTTGCTTTTTAACTATATGTATGTTCATGAGTGCAAGTGCATGCCTGTAGAAAAATAAAACAAACAAAAAACTTAAAAACAACCTGTCCCCTCCCCAGGTCTCTACATTGATATTTGAGCCCAAACCAAAGTCAAGAGAGAGTCATTGCATTGTCTTTAGCATCTTTCACATCAGCTCTGTGTATGATTTTTTTGTCTTCTACTCCACAAGTTGAGATCTGCTTGCTTAATTTTCTCAAGACTTTTGGTATGCTGACCTTCCAGTTGGCATGACGACATGAAGGAGCCCGGTTTGTCCTTTTTCATTCTTGTTGTTATTGATTCTTTACCTTTGTAGAACAAACAAAATACGTTTTGCAAGATTCTCAAAAATAACATTTCCTGTCTGACCCAAGCCTGGGGCATTCAGGGTAGAGAAAGCGTGTCATGTCGAAATTGTGGGGGTTTTTTTTGTTTTTGTTTTTGTTTTTTTTCAGTGCAAAGTTCACAGTTTTATAGCATCTGTTGTAAAAAAGCTAAAAACCAGCAAACACAATCTTACTGAGACCAAACTCAAGGAGAAGAGTAGCATACAAACCAGAAGGGGTCAGGGGTTTATTCTCAACAAAATTACTTTATTTACAACACTTATTCATGTACTGTGTTTGTAGCTGCAGAACTGCAGAGCTACACACATGGCCAGGGTCCTCGAGAGGAACTGAAGGCCTCATCTGTATTTTCCACTGGGACTTATTAGGTTGAGCTCAAATCTTATATAATGTTATGGATATGCTAGCAATGGTAATTACAGAAACAGAGGACCAGACCATATACAGAAAAAACTAGAAGGCAATTGAAAATGATGAAAACTTGAATAACAGGTTTGAAATAAATTGAAAGGAATGCAAATAAGAAAGCCTTAAAGTGCATGCAAAAAAAAAAAAAAGTTTTAGCTGCTTTCCAGTAGATGGCATGTAGTGGTGGGGAAGAATGTTAGAGCAATTCTGGATCTTTCAGATATTTTGGGATAGCCTCCTCGTCATAGACTGTCCTTTTGGAAGCTGCTGAATGTTATTCCTGGATAATGGTTTACAGACAGCACCATAAAATAATTGCCTCTGCAGAAATAACGTACTGAAGTGGAGCGAGTGAAGAAGGAAGAGAGAGGCAGTCTGTGTGAGGATTTTTGACATGCGCATATTAAAACTGCTTTTATGCAGTACGGTAATATGCAATGGCTATAGCAGAGTTTAAGTTCAAAATAAGTTCAAAAACTTATTGTACATGTGTTTCCCGTCTACTGACTTTCATACAGTGTGTTATAGAAAGAAGCTCTACACATCATAATGGAATCTGCATGGAGATGGATTAGCTCTGCAGACTTCTTTGCTCTTTACTTACATAGCTGTGATTTACATAGCTCATGTTATATGAGCATTTTCAACCAACAAAGGAGAATCTTTTCACTATTCCCTTTTGAAAGTTAATTACTTAAAGGCTCCCATATCAGTGGAATAGTATAGATAACTTTATTTATTATGATCTGAGCTTCTGGGACCCTATCCTGCAAGGCTCATTTCCCTCAGCTCTTGCTAATTTCTGTGGAAGTGAAGGTCAAGAAGCAACTGTGGCTTGATTGGAAATGTGAGAGGCCTTCGAAATATTGTCAGAGGTAGAAAAAAAGAAGGTATAAAAGTCTCTTATCAGTTCGTTGGGAGAGGGTAAGTTATGTTTTGATAGCAAAAATAATTTAAATTCCAAATCTGATATCTTTTTATTTTCAAGGTTTAATTGAAAAATGTGAAAAATAGTGGAGTCACATCCCAGTCAGAGAAAGATAGTTCTTAATATTAAATTATTTAATTTAATAATTAAATACATTTTATTTTTTTCTCCTCCCTTTTGTACAATAATTCTTTTTACAACTTTGTTGACAGACTGTCTTATGTGATCAGAAAGGAGCTTAGAGTGGTCATCTTTTGTGCTTTTTAATAATTGACTGACCATGCATGAGGTCATTTGCAGGCTAGAAAAAAAAAAGCCATCAATTTTGCCTTAATAAAAAAGTAAAATACCTATACATATTGTACACAATAATTCCCAATCATTTTTTTTTTTTGAGACTGCTGACACCTTTGCCATGATAACATCTTATAAAAATCCTGTTAGAAATAAGCTGTGGTCTGGTAACCTTAAAGAGCTCTTCAAGCATTATTGATTATTGATTTACTTTTCCAGCTGATGGCTCACTGTCATATAACAGTGAATCAAGAGCGCAACTCATCAGCTGTGCCAGTAGTCTGAATTTTGTACATATGTAATTTTAAAGCAAAGGCATCTTGTACTCCAGATACAAAACACAGAATATATGCATGGACATACATCTTACTCAGCCATTACATCTTACTCAGCCGTATCATACACACTGATTTTGGAATGCCAGGGCACCACCTGAAAAATCAACAGTGAAAGATTAATGAAGTGAAACATAATTCTGAATTCAAATTATAAAGATATTTCTCAAATAGTTTATTATTTAGTTTATATATTTGTTCATGGTCTGGCTATTCAGTGTGATAAAAGCCCAGGAAGAAGAAAGAGCCATTACCGCTCCAATTATCTTTGTGATTTGCCTATTTGGGATCAGACTTCACAAGCTTTTCTTCTCATGTTTGAGGTAAATAAAATACATATTCAGCCTCACATGAAGTGGTATTAAAGATATATTTAGTTTTTAAAAAAACAAAATGCCACAGTACTTCTATTAATAGGAAATTGATTTACCAAATTGAGCTGAAAATAAATTGTCTCTAAAATATAATACAGCTTGCTTTGCCTGGTGATAAACTTTTTCTTTCTCTTTCTCCTCATATATTTGTATTCCTCCTCACCTACCGTTTATGGCAAAGACCATAGGTGAAGGTATTGCAATGCTTTGAACAACTTTGCTTCCATGCTCCCATAAACAAGAAGCTTTGAAAGTCTCAGCAGAGAAATCCTTTCTCATTAGAATTCCATCCTAGCTTTGCAGATCAGAGAGAAAACAACTAAAACATCCTAGTGTCTGGGTGCGTAGGCCAACTTCTTTATTTTTAAAATAAGCCAGTGTTTTCTTTGAATCCTCAGCTATGTATCATGCAAAGCTTTACATTTAGTGAAGAATTTCGTTGCTTCTACTCAGGCTACTCAGACACTTGAGAAAGGTTCAAACTCTTATACAGAAACATTGAACACAAACCTGGCCCTGAAGCGAGGGGGAGGGGAATTCAGGCAGAGAAAGCTGCCGGAGCTGATTTAGTCACTTAAGATATGCATTTGTATTCAGCCAGAATGTATGTCCAGTTACCTGTTTTTTGTTTTGTGTTTTTTTTTAATCTTTTTTTTTTTTTTCCTCTTCGAAATATTTTAATGTGTTATGATTTTTTTTCACCTGTTTTTATAAATAAGTCAATATCAAAGTATTTTGACATGAGACACTGGAATTGCATCATCTGGCTGAAACTGCTCAGTAAATATGCTGAAATTAATAGTAAAAGTCTTATTTGATAGTCTAATGTTTGGATTTTGCCTTTAGAAGAAAATTATTCTTTGACTTCTTGGTCAGCTGTCAGTTCACAAATTGCTGATATCCATTAAATCTGCTTCACTTTAGAGGAAGAAAGCTCATTTTGAGAAGTCCAGTAATTTTGGGTAGCTTTAACTTAATTTGTGTTGCTGTAACATACATTAATGTGGATGTTTTATCCTTTTTGAGTGAAAAATCTTACTGAACTCAGATCTCATTGCACTCAGCAGAGGGTACAGATGACGTGCAGTTTCATTCTAGGGAGGTAATAGTCTCCCTTCTGGAAACATGAAAGTCAGCCACGGCTGCATTCCACGGGCCATCTCGAATGCCCTTGTACAAAGGACTCCATGGGGAAGGCAGTGTACCCAGGAGGGATGAGGAGGAAATACAGGCTCCCTCCAGCCAGCTTGCCACGGCTGCCACAGTTACACTGGGGGAAGACTTGGATTCCTGCATGTCATGTTATGGATAAGGCGATGGCTTACACGGTATTGCATAGTAAGACTTTCTAGAAATGCGTGAAAAAATATAAATTAATTTTTACTGAAGAAGCAAATATTATTTGGTCTGACTTCAGGGAATGAATAATATAGCATTTGACAATCATCTTTGAAAAGATTAAAAGAAAGGAAAGAGAAAAATATAGCACTAGCTTGAAAATCACGGTATTCTCTACTTTTTATTGCACGGTACGGCAGTCATTTACACACTTGTAATACTCCAGGGCTGTATGAGATGATGTAAAAAACGCAAAAAAGCTTAACCAAAAGATTTTGGGCCATCTTTCCTTGGTTTTACATCTCTCACATTCTCATTAGGAAAACACTTGAGGTCATTTATCACAGACTTTGAGTATGAGAAACAAGTTTTAGCTTTTACTGCACTTTTCAAGAATAGATGTCATTTTTTTTTCAGTTTCTGTTTATCTCATGTAATCTTCTGAAGACAAGTTGCTGACTTCAGAGATACTTTGTTTTGGTAGTAGATGGCTGCAAAAGCAACTTTTCAGTATAAAATTAAAATCTCATCATTTTGACATTCAATTCACGTGTTGCTTACTCTCCATATCTGATGATAGATTCCTTAACTCCACATATTTTGAACGGACCAAAAAAGAAGACTGTTCACAGTAAGCAAAGTATACAGGATAGAGATGGCTGGATCTGATTTTTTTTTTTTTTACCCGACAATCACTGTCTATAAAGGCGATACTAGAAGAATGAACACTGTCCCAACTTGAGTTCATTTTCATATGAAATTACTGTAGAAGGCTGGCACTCTTCCAATATTAATAAACTGCATATAACAGTTGATATTGTGTAACCCATCATATGCCTCCATGTGGTATGACACCCAAGATGGATTTTACATCTAATGACGATTCTGCAGAGCCAGGGAGAAAATTTAGCTGATGAAGTGTCTCCTTGTTGCAGATAATTGTGACTTGCGCCTGTGAATTATACTCCATTTACCTGTCGCAACAACCCCTGTGGACCACACTGGGACAAGTCCATGTAAAAAAAAATAAATACAATATTCATATGAGATACTTCTAAGAAATCTGTAATAAGAGGAGAGAGTGCTGTGATTGAATGGTTTGGATTGATCCAGCATCATCAGTGGAAACAATGGCTCGACAGTAATTTTGTAGAGTCAATATCACTGAAAAGCTCTAAAAATAATCTATTTGGCTGAAATTTCAGAGATATAATCTAGCTCCACACTGGAATCAGGATGGAAATGAGACAGGGAGTGGAAAAAGGACCAAGCAGTAGAGACAACATGTCAAATTGCTTCAGGAGGTATTTTTCTCTGGTTAACCATGTTAAAATTACTGGGAAATACAATTTTCTGTAAAAGCATCACTTGATTTATCTCCTCTTCGTCTTTCTTTTACCACTTAGAGGTTCCAAAGGCATAAAACCTAGAACACAAGACATTCACACACTGCTCAGTTCTTAGTACTTCTCCCTAGCGTCTCCTTCAGTACTAACCAGTTCCCTGCATGAGGGTACTGTGATCAGGAGTTCCTTATCCTGCTGATACACTCTACACTAAGGCCGGTCTTAAGAGTCTTAAATATACAAACTTCTGTCCTAGTCTGTCATAAGTTTTTACACACCATGTGATGTGCTGTTTATGACAAAGCCAGTGCATATCTTTGAATTAAATCTGGCCTTTTAAATGACACATTCTGTGAGAACTCCCTATGTTTTTTGAATTACAGAAGAACCTTATTTGAAATTACATCTGGCTTGCATGAGTAGAAAATTTTCATCCAATTTCCCTGCAAAAGATTGCCAAGGTCATCCATGGACAGAAACATTATTGATGAGTTCGCTAATAGAGTTTTAATGTTCTATAAAAAGTCATGTAGAAAAGGATACTGAACAATTGGGATAAGCAAATGAAAACCTTGATGCAAATTTTTTCGTAATTTCTGAATTCAGAGTACTGAGTACAGTTGAGTTGCAGTTCTAATGAAACATTCTAGGTGCCTTTATTTCATCCGTTTTAATTTAAACAAAGAGGAAAACCTAGAAAGTAAAGTTACTTTCAATGAGTAATATTTTTAACAAAACTTTTTTTTTTTTGTCTTTGATAATTCCTATGTTTCAAGAACTATGAAAGAGGGGATGGATGTTGTACAAGTACTCTTACCGCACAGTGCAATTTAAACAAGAAATAATAGAAAGAGGTGACTTTTCAATTGTAATTTGAAAGATTTTTTACTCAGAAGGTGCCTTCATTTCTAAAGAAGATAAAAAGGGGGAAAAAAGTCTCTTCCTTGAATATACATTACATGTTTAAAGTCACACTGTTGACAAGGTGGTGATGTACTGTTGAGTGGGTACATGCTTTCAGCTTGGAGAGAGCAGAGAAGATGAGACTCTTGGTAAACAGCAGCTCAGTTTATTTGACCTTCAGCTACATGTTGCATTTCAAAACAGCTCAAGGTCTTGCTCACTGCAGCCTTTAGCAACCATAACTTGGGATTCGCCCAATGCTTTTCACAAACACGTAACATCGGCCAAACAGAACCTCTGACAACATATATGTCTTTAAGTGTTGTAATGCACCTCAAGAGCATCTCTTCCTTAAGGCTTATGTGATCAATCAATTATTTCATGATAAATATTTTAAATAGGAGAACATTTATTGTGTCAGCCTTATACCCAATCTATGAAACTCACTGGTATCTGTCAAACTAAAAGGTTTTTGCAGTTATCCCTTTTTGTTTCAGATAGTCAAAATCTACAGCTTATAGAACTGATATTTGTCCTGTATGGTTCTTTCCATGATTTTAGATGTAATGGATATTACAGGAATATTTTCATCTTATAAAACATTGGTAAAAGAAAGCTCTTGTACTCACAGAGTCAGAGTCACTGGCCCAGTGATGATATCTAGTAACAAACTGAACAGAAAGATGACAATTTTCATAAGATCTTTCATAGCCTATCTTTTCCTGGTAACTGAAGCAAAGTGTCTGGGTTAGTAGTGTTGTATTTATCAGTCATCTTCAAATGAATCTTGTCATGTCTATAAATTCTGGGAGTACCACATGGGCTAGTCTTCCACAGATAATATATGTTGGAGACGAATATAAATATGTAGCTTGTGATGTATTCACAGTAGAGTCAGAAATTATTTGTGGTATGCACGATGTGCATCTGTGTCTTACTTATTTTCTATGTATATACAAACATACACATGTATTCTTAGCAAGGAAGGTCTTATCTTTGCTGATATTCTGAGAATTACATTGTATGTACAAAGCATGTAGAAATGAAAGTGAGTGTATGTAAACACAAGTGCAATGGCAGCCATCATTAACATGCTGCTTTTGTAGGGTTTAGTGATCCAAAAGTCAAGCCAGTTCTATTGGTCTCTTAAAAACTACTTAGAAGATTAAATGACTCTGTTGCTTCAATCTAAATTTTACTGAATTAAAAAGTGATATCTTGTGTATGTTTTTCTTCTTCAAATACTGACATTCCATTTAGCATAAGGATTTGTATAATATGTAGTCAGTAGTTACTACTTCATCTAAAATATGTCCTGTGCTAGTTTCTTGTGGTGTCCTGGTTTTCAGGAAATGCTACAGTTCCAGAGGGAAACCAAATAAATGGGTACAATAAACCATTAACATTTTACTGTGCCATAATAATTGTTTTATTTTTTCATTTATTTTTTTATTTTATTTTATTTTTTGTTAATTTCTGAGAATCTAATCCCAAGTATTTACTGTAAGGGGAAAAAAGGTGACTTACAAGGATATGTGCTGTTGCCTGCCAACTTTGATCTAGGAGAAAATCAATAGTGTAATTGCTCCAGTGATTCTTGCTGGTCTAATTATTTCTATGCTGATCTAAAGCTTGGTTGTTACCATAAACTAGAAATTCTTATTTGTGTTGTCGTGTTTCATATTATAACTTTGTATTTTGTTTTGGGGTGGATTTTTTTTTGTTGTCTGTATTCTCTTTCAGTGGGAAAGGAATGCATTGTGGTCTTTTGACTTGCAGCATATTTGTATAGTCTTCAGACCCCACAACTTTATATACTAAATAATTGTAGAAGAGAGAGTAAAACATAATGAAAAACAAAAGTAACTTGCCTCAGAAATGTGCAAGAATGCTAGAAATGAATAAATATTGTTGGAGTTTCTGCTCTCATTTAAAAAAAAGCCTCAAACATACAGACTCCCTCCCCAATTTTTATAGCTCTATGCTGTTTCTCTGTCACTCATGCTATGCTTGAAGACCAACAATCCATATCTGTATGGATATTTTCCATTACATAAAATTATGTGTTGAACTGAGTAAACATGGATTGTTCAGTTTAGTGTGGCTAAATCAAAGATTTGGAAGAAGATTTAGTCAAAAAATAACATTTATAGCTTTTTCATTAAGTGCAAATTTCTTTCTGGTCAAACATTTTGACCAGAAACATTAAGGACATGGACCAGTTGGAGAGGGTCCAGAGGAGGGCCACGAAGATGATAAGAGGGCTGGAGCACCTTTCCTATGAGGACAGGCTGAAAGAGTTGGGGCTGTTCAGCCTGGAGAAGAGGAGGCTCCGGGGTGACCTTATAGCGGTCTTCCAGTACCTCAAGGGGGCCTACAAGAAAGATGGGGAGAGGCTGTTCAGGAGGGCCAGTTGTGATAGGGCAAGGGGTAATGGTTTTAAAATAGAGGGAGGTAGATTCAGGTTGGATATTAGGAAAAAATTTTTTACCATGAGAGTTGTAGAACACTGGAACAGGTTGCCCAGAGAGGTGGTGGATGCTCCATCCCTGGAGACGTTCAAGGCCCGGTTGGATGAGGCCCTGAGCAACCTGATCTAGTTGGAGATATCCCTGTTCCTTGCAGGGGGGTTGGACTAGATGGCCTTTGAAGGTCCCTTCCAGCCCTAACGATTCTATGATTCTATGATTCTATGATTTTCTTAAAATGAGTAGTTTTTTAGCTCTCTCCAAAATTTTCATAGCATACTCAGAAATAAGCTTAGCACTTGTCAAAAACATTACAATTCCATGCACTTCTTCTCATTCCCACTGTGTGACAAATCCACATTTGTGTATAGGATATTTCACTGTTTTCCATCTCTGACGTTTTCATGTGTGGAATCAGCTCATTCTTTTTCTTGCTGTGACTCACTGATCTATTTTAATGTTGCAGCTTCTCTAATATAACTTCACAGTAACACAGTCAGCAAAGTACAACAGATACTTCCATTTTTTAAAAAAATTATACTTTTTGTCCTTATTTGTTTGAGGTGTATTCAACAGTATGTTAATTTTTTCCTTATAGGCTTCTCAATCTGTTATTAGAAGAAAGAGATGAGAAAGAAATTACAATATATATGTGATATTGCATGCCATAGATAATCAACCATCATCCAATACATGTTATCTTTCTACATACTGGTGATCAAAGTCCCACTGAGGAACACAATCAGTCAAAAAAGATATACATTTTTAGAGGTAGTCCCCCAAACCAACATATACAATGAAATAAGATTTAATGAAAATTTCTCAGTTTATCCAAAAGGTCAGCTTTAAACATATCTTAAGCTGTTCATTAGGAGACATCATTTTGCTTTGTACTGCAGCTCCCTAGAGGGAGGTTTGAATACAGTTCTTGGAAACATCCATCTCCAAATTCAGTACTTATAGACTCAAACTCAGATTTTGGCAACCCTGTAATTTTGATGACAAAATCAGAAATGAGCAAGATAATATTTTGAATGTTCTCTCTTTTTCTTTATTCAAAGTGGTTTCTAGCATGCTTTTTTGTTAAGTTCTAGCACAACTGTCAGAAGTGAGAATGTTCTTCAATGCATTTTTTCTGATTAAATAGAATTTTTATATTATAGTTAAAGAATGTCTGGTAACAATGAAAATTCTAAGTTGCAACTTCTGTGTAGACCTCCGTTTGGTTACTAGGGTTGTTGATGCTGGAGTTGTAATTCATGGTTAAAACTCACTGTATTTCTTGTTTTGATTGAGTTTTTAGCTGGTGTAGGAGTTTTGATTAGAATGAGTGTGTACTCTGAAACCTGATTTTTAATGCCATAATTTTGAGTAGAAGTTCAGAATGTTTAGTTTGATGATGCTGTACTACTGCTGGTATGTTAATTCTGAGAGGGATTTTATTTTTATCTCTGCCAAAGCCTCTGGTAGGTTCTCCATCACGATCATAAATGTAGCCTTGTATCACTAAAAATTATGTATAATTAAAGTCTTACTCCAAAAGGAGATATATGACTCTGTGTTTAGAGTTTATGGCTTTCAAATCTGTTGAGATACAAGTTTTCACTAAGACTGTGTTTGTATCACATGTTTTACTTTAAGATAAGCTAAGAAATGAGTAATATTCTGAAATGTTGGTTTCTGGTATGTTTGAAGTGCTGTAAAGAAACTTATTAAAAAAGAATAACTGTAATTAATATTAAGTGCTCGATATAAATGATAGAGTAACATAACTTTGTCTTGATTAAAGATTAAAGGAGGTAAAGGTGAGGAATATGATCAATCACAAAGCCATGGATTTTCAAATGTCATTCCCCTGTATGGTGATAATGTACCTTCTTTCATATGCAGTGAAATAAGAGTGAAAATTATTGTACCCTAATGGCTCTGCCATTAAATAATTTCTATCATTATTTAAATCATTGAGTGACTTAAGGAAGTGACTTAATGTTCCAGTGTATCATTTCCAGTTCATGAAAGGGAATGGCAATGAAGGAGTAAGAGTCTTCTCGTAAGTGCCCACTGACAAGACAGAAGGAAATGGGCATAAATTTAAAAAAAAACACAAAAATTTCATCTAGAAAACAATAAAACACTTTTATTACTGTGGAGGTGGTCAAACACAAGCACCGGTTGTCCAGAGAGGTTGTTGAGTTTCCATCTGTGGATATATTCAAAACCCAACTGAACACGGTCCTGCACAACTTGCTGTAGTAGAGTCTGCTTGAGCAGGTGTTGGACTAGATGATCTGGGGAGATCCCTGCCAACCTCAACTATTCTGTGATTCTGTGACTTTCCATACTATAAGATAAGCCATTTTAGTGAGTTTTTGATAGTTCAATCAAACTTTATATATTATTTGAGAGAAATGTGAAAGCTACCTTAAACATCACAAGTGCTTCAGGTTTTTTTTTTTTCTCAAGAGTCTACTCCTCTGCTCAGGGTTCTCTGCCACATGGATTCTCTATAAAAAGCAGCCATAGTTTTTCTTGTATTTAAGGCATTCATGGCAATGCTTTTGTCTGTGGGTTCCCTGACATCGAATAGGATCAGTTCAAATGGGTAGTGTAAAATTAAAAACCAAAACCACAAGACAGATATAAATTTGAAACCGGATTTCATTTATAGCAATGCTCAGGAACGTATACATTTCAACACTGAAATTTAAGTCAGGTCCTACAGGTAACCAACCTTATTACCCAATTTTTTTTGAACTATCCATTCTAAAGATTTGAATTGCATTTTAATGTTGTGTTGTTGTGATGTTTAATATTACCTGTGCACATGTTTAAACTAAAACAAAAATTTGGTTCTGCTTTCCTATTTTACTTCAATGAGAATGTAGTTTCTCAGTCTGTAAAATTTGGTAAGTACTTCTATTTGAGGAGATTAATACCCTGACAACAATAAATTCCCCTTCTGGAAATATGGGCCTGCACAAAGGTATGTATCAAAGTGTTCTGTCCAGACTGTGTTTAATGATGCGTCACATTTTAGTCATGTTTGAAGGAAAAAATAAGATATATTACCATGAATAGAGTCAAAATGCACTCTCCTAAATGTCTTATTGCACAACTTGGACCTCTAGACTGAAAAACAATCTTAGGTTAATAGGAGTGCATCTTAAATATTGCATTTGGGATTGTCTGAACTGTTTCAATTAATGCTAATTGAAATTATGTACCCAGTGCATTGAACTCGAAAATAATTAATGTAAGTTTCTTTATAGTCTGACAGTCCAGAGATGGCTGAATCTCAGCACTCTTTGGCTTCGGTCCTAACACTTTGTGTACAAGTTACTAAGTTACTCTCATTTTATGACACAATTTTCACTCACTGTCAGAGATGATGAAAAATTGTTGTTGTAAACCAGATTACCATATCAAATATCATATCAGGAATTTCTGGGCAGTTCACACACTCACCTTAGAAGTTTCTCTAAACTCTTCAAAAATTTAAACATCTTATAAAGGCTTTAAAGGTTTATGCATTACACCAGTGTTGTATAACTGATTTTTTTCTTAGTTTAAAGTGTTCTTATTTTCCAAATGATATCCTGTAATTATGAGCAGAATAAAGCCTTCAGCCTGTCTACTTTTCAACAGCTCACATCCCTTTTTTATGGAACATGCACAACAACTACACTGGGGAAACAGTTGTGCTGATGCTGAACTGAATTTTCTTCCAGGCAAAACAACCCATCCTGGAAGTGTTGAGCAAGGCCAATAGAGTAGTCTAGACACACATAAGGCACCATTAAAAGAGTAAGACCAAATAACATCTGTTGGAAGCAGTAAATCTCTGAAGTCATAGTGTACAATAGCTAAAGAAATAAAAACAGCATCCTTTGATTTAATTGCAATATTGATTTAAATGTCCTGTTGGTTTCAGTTGGAGAGAATCCCAGGGAATGCCCAGCCCTCACTGATTTTGTGTGTGGGAGTGAGAATTGCATAGAGTCTCAGTTCATCTGTGACTATAAACCAGACTGTGAAGACCTATCAGATGAAGGGGACTGCAGTAAGTATCTCTTTGTATATTAATGTAATCTCCAGTTAAAATTATAATTTTAAATTCTGTAGCATATCTTAGGTGAATTCACACAGCTGTTCAGAAGGTAATTACAAGCAGGTTGCCTGCTTCCTCAACACAGAAGGTCTGACATTTTCAGATCCTCAGAGACATTCAGACATTTGCTGAAAAAAAGTATTTTAGTGTGATTTAGTTGCAAAAGTGTAACTTACTCAAACCAAAGATTTAATATATTAAAAAAAAAAACAAAAAACAAAAAAATAAACTAAAAAAACAGCTTAAGGACTAAAAACAGATTTAAAGATTAATATCCATGGGTTACAAGACAAATTAAGAGAATTTCTTCTTTCTGAGAAGAAATGTAAACTCATTTATGAAGCTGAAAGCATGTTGAGCTGTCAATGTTGAATAAGAAAGATAAGTAAGCAAATTAATGCACAATAACATTTAGACATGATTCTGCTCTAAAAATTATTATTTAAAAACAAATCTGTCTTTCTTTTGAGATTAATCCTGTCTTTGTGATCTGAGTTATGTTGCTATTATGTGTTCATTGTTCTTTGTTCTTGCTGCTACTGCAAAGCTATGAAAATATTTTCTTGCTATTACTCTATTACAGAACAGTTGGACATAATCTACTCTATTTATATTTTTGCAGTCTTAGTGAATACTAAGACAAAATTTTTCTGCAGGTATTCTTTACTAATGCTGTTTGAGATGGAAAGACACAGTTCAATTTTGAAAATCTGGACCTTTAGGTTAATAGGCTTTCCAATTCAGACTTGAAACTCAAAACCAGTAAAACATCATGCCTTTATTCCTGATCCATGTCTTTGTTTATTTGCAGTCACTGTCCAGACCAGACTTTTGGAGTAGGAAGTTTAAGCAGTCCATATATACAATTCAATAATCAATCTAACTCTTAGTCTTTGTGCTGGACTGCCAAATTTTGCCATAATGCAGATATGATCAAAGGTAACCTTGGTAGATAAAGTAAATGCATCACATGCATCGATTCAATGCTCACATTGTGTTGAAGTCCAAGTACTTCATTGGAATCAAACAATAGTTGGCCATCCCTTGCTTTTTCTCTTGCATGAGGTTACTAAATACTTTGCCTGGACAGTTACAGAAATATTGACCCTTTATTGGGTGATGTAAATGACATAGTTTTAGCCAGACAGCAGACTTACAACCTGAAATACATGTGAAGATGTCACTATAGGAGATTCAGCTTGGAGTTTCTTCCTCTTTAGTGTTTCCATAGAAGTAAACAACACTTCTGAAGTACATGTGCTGAAGCTTATGTCTCTATTTCTGGTTTCTGCCTCCTGCAGTGCTTTGTGTTTCGGTGAACATATTCATATTCATATTCATGGAAATGAATCTACATTGAATAATAACTTTAGAAGACTGGATACTTTTTCTAGCAGATTCCAAGAAAAGATAGGTTGTAAACAGATATTCTGTATGTCTTGTATGTAATATTCATATTTTTTCTGGAGATGGACAAAGTAAGTGCAGCAAAATACTCTGTAAACTCACCCTTGTAGCATTTTACAGACCTAACAGAGACACAGCAAGTCTGACTTGCTGTCAAACTTAAACTGCTCTGTAAAGATATTCAAAAAACTATTGAGGCACTTGATTTATTCTGTAAATATTGTTACAGGATATAGTAGCTTCATTGCACAGGGAGGGTGTCCTGTGTTGTCTGGAAGGACTGTGATAGCATCAACTCTCTTTTCTTAGTCAGATAATAGAGGGAAACATTTCAAGCCATAAATGATCTTGAATCACAGTAAAGCAACAGCCTTTGTTATACTGCAGAAAAACTTTTCCAAGGGAAGAAAGAATAAATAAATTGATATTCACTTTAAATAAATACAATGATATATCTTTTTATTGTAGATAGAAAGACTGTAGTTACCTCAAAGTGTTTTAATCAGTCTTTAGTCTTGCTGTTGACAATATATCAAGTTAACAATAGAGGATAGATACTGTAATCTGGCATACAGAATACCCAGATAAGCCTAAAGCATAATATGTCCCTATCTGCTATATCTTAGTTTCAACAAATGAGGCCTTACATTTGGATAAACACACCTTTTCCTTGAGCCATATATCTTACTGATGGAAATAAACAACATTAACGGGCACATAATGCCTTTTAGGTACAGAAATATCATTTTTTAACAAAAAGGCAACAGGAGCTGCTGAATAACAAAAGAGAGCAGAGCAGGCACAAAGAAAACCCTTCACAGTCTTACATGCCCCATCACAAGTGGTTATGACCGCATTTGTCTGCAATTTTCTCTTTTACTCTGAGCTCAAGGTCCAAGCTTATTTCACATTCTACTACGGTTTTATACCAGTGTAACTGCAAAGAAGTAAATGGACCTCAATCTATTCAGCAGCAATTCCTCTGTGCAGGATTTACGACAGCATCTGGATGACATGAATTGTATCCCCGTAAGCTGGTGGACTTTTTTTAAAAAAGAAAAAAACTCTCTGAAATTACTTACTCTATGCTTCATTCAATCCAGTCAGGCAATCTTGCAAAATTTTCATTCTCTTTCAGTAACCCACTGGAAGTACTGAGGTGAAAACAGCACATATGAAAGCGGTTTCAATTTTCATGAATTGCAGCAAATTATACGGCCAGATTTGATTAATAGCAAATCTTAGTGTTGATGAACCAACTAGAGGAGTGCTTGAATTATTGAAATAAAAGCAATTATTCAGATAAAAGGAACAATCCTCTTCTGCTGGTTTCTAAATAGACTCTGTTTACCATTAAATAAATGTACCCAACAGGTGCAGATATGTCAGCTGGCTCCATCAACCCTGTAAATATTGTTCATAAATATTTATTAATAATTGCCTTCTGAATGCACTGTTAAGATAGTAGGGTAACATTCCTGAAGTCAGGTAATCTATTATGAATAATATAAATTACAAATGCATTTGGACTTTGATCTTGTTAGAACTGTACAAGACAATTGTACTTGCTGTTTTGATTAATGGTTTCCTTTCTTTTCCCTACCTGCATGTGAGGGTGTTTGGTGTTGAAGTTAGGCTTTATTAGGCTTACATGATGCTTGTAATGCAACATCAATGTGGATGCTCAGTGCACTTGTATATTCCTTTCACGATTCCCAAAGGCCATGCTGTGAATAGTACTAACACAAGGATAGAACAGTTCTGGTGGGAAGGCACCTCTGGAGATCATCTAGTCCAACCTCCTGCTTGCAACAGGATCTACTGCAATAAGTTCCGCAGGGCTGTGCCAGTCAATTTTTTAATATCTCCAAGAATGGAGACTCCACAACTTCTCTGGGCAACCAGTGCCAGTGTTTGACTAGCCTGACAGTATTAAAAAACAAAACAAAACAAAACAACAACAACAACAACAACAACAACAAAAAAACAACACACAAAAAACCCCACGTTTTCTTAACCTTAAAAAGTTCTTCCTGTATTTGTCCCCACTGTCTCTTGTCCTGACACTGGGCACCACTGAGAAAAGTCTGGCTTTGTCATCTTTACACCTACCCAGCAAGTATTTGTACACAATGACAAAATCCCACTGAACTTTCTCTTCTCCAGGCTGACAGTCCCAGCTCTCTCAGTCTCTCCTTATGACAGACACTTCCATCCCTCACAGTACAGCAAGAGCACAGTACAAATCCTTCTCCTAGCACTCAGTGGGATACAGGCTATTCACTGAATCAAAATTATTCTTCTTTTAAGATATTTGTCCTATACATTTAACTAAGGTGACAAATTTTTACAGAAAAGCAAGGTCACAGAGTTAACAGTCAGTGTGCATGCAGATCTTGGTCATACAGAACACGTTTATGATAATTGTAAGTTCTAATAATAACAATTCTTTTTACAAAGAATGGCATCAGTTGTTCTTGTAGGATCAAAGTAGAAAATAGGAAAATAACAAAACAGATTACTAAAAGGTAATTAAATCTACTCTTCTTATCTGTATCTCTCATACCTACACAATGATACATGAATAATTGTATTTTAATATTGCAGTATACTTCTAGATCAAGAAACACTCTCTAATTCCTCAAATCTATTTGAAGCTCTGAAATAGTCACAGTCAGATCTGTTTCTAAAATGCATGACTGACTGTGATGTTTAGTAGTTTGGAAGCTTTTCCCAGAATCCTCTCACAGGGATATTTCTCACTCTCCTTTAGTAATCATGTAGCTGCCTCTGCTTTGTAGCTAAGCAAAAGACCTTTAAAAACCAAAGAAGAGTTTGTGATGCTATTTGATTCATCTGTACTGCAGCATTTGTATTATTTTCTTGATAAATTACTTTTCCAAAATCACCTGAATCATCAGAGGCAGACCTAGAAATGGGAAATTTAACAAAGAACTCCTGAATTCTGACAGTGTCCTACTCACTAGAACTTCTCTCTCATCATAAAACTGCCTTCATGCATAAGACTCACAATGATGAGCCAACATATATTCATGAAAAATGCCACTGTGGAAGTGGACTCCAGTTTTGTTAGCTAATTGGCTGGGAATCATTCTGTCCATTCACTTTGAATAATAGCTAAAATTGGTGAAGTAATCAGTTTGTCCTCAAGACTTACATGGGCATATATCTGTAATAAGGTGTAAAGCTGTTTGTTCCTGTTCAGGAAGCAAAGGGTGATTTTTTTTTTCCTTAGTAACTATTGTATATGATTTACCTCAATAGATGTCACACAAAGAATCATAACATTAGCCAAACAGAATCCTTTCCATGGCCGCATAAAGCATGTTCTTTATAGCCTTTTATGTATAAAAGCTGGCATGATAACCTACTTTCTGCTGTATTTTCAGGTTACTACACAAGTATTCCTGGAAGCTGTAACTTTGAAACACAAGATCAAGAATGGACCACTGTATGTGGATTAACACAAGACCCTAGTGACCAATTTGACTGGAATATTAGCAACAGTGCTGTCACTGGACAAATGGGTCCTGATACTGACCATACACCAGGTATTGGCATGTGTCCTACATCACTTTTGGGAAAATGAAATATTCACTGAACTAAAATTAAAAAATTCCATCAGTTAATGACAACATAATAGCAGATCTCAGTGTTATCAGTGAGCAATTAGTACAGTTCACAAAGCAGTTCCAACAAATATTTAAAATGTTCCCTTTTATACTAAAATTACAATAGGGGATATGTATCACAAGAAAGAAACGCAAAAAATTTATTAAGTGTTTTAACATATTGAGTCTTGTCATTTATATTATCTAGTAACTTCTAGTTCTGTCTGAACACAAACCCAAACAACCTGGCATAGTAGCCTATTGCCAACCTTTTTAATCATTGCTTCAGCAGCACTGTATTTTTATAGATTGGTCTTTTCAGGGTGATCCTGATTATATAATTCTTCATCTTGAAGCATTTGCTTAGTAATTTCCTAGACAATGAGCTGCTAAATATAATGTGAAGATACTAATTAATCATCACATCTAGGACATAACAGGCTTCTTTCTAAAACAGTACAGCATGCCTGTACAAATGTGGTAACTGTCTCCAAGTCTGCAATGATATTATTAATTAAGGGTCTGCTTGAAAACTTTTAGACAACTACATATATGAACATTTTAATACAATAAAAGAGGATATATTTGAAATTAATCATGTGTAATAGAGACATTCCATCAGGTCTTGCTCAGAAATGTCGTGATAGTGAATCCGTGTGCTGTTGAATGGCTGAAAACCTTTGGATAAACAAAGGTGCAAATAATAGTCCAGCCATCCATTTCTCTTAGGTCACCTGAGCACACAGTGTAGTTTATATTATGTAGCACCTTGACTGAGACCATCTGATGACCCTGACTGCGCTGTAGTCAATCTCTGGAAGAACTTGTTGCATTGTAGGCGTTTTTATAGGCAGCTTCACAAAAGTATCAGCTTTGTTTTTCCAATATCAGCTTTCACCTGGACAAAGCAACATTAAGACATCTTGCTAACCTCTAGCTAACTCATGTTCAAGAACTGTTTTTTCTGAGAACCCATCTTAATCTGTTCTTATCTTGCCTCTCCCAATCATCAGCTCTGCGTTTTCCTCACCTTTCACTAGTATTTTGTTCACTCCTTATAGAAGTCATGGGATTCAAATGAAATGTCTGTATGAAACCCAATGCACCAAATCCCAATACTCATGGTTTCTGTTAATATAACTGCAGTATGAATGAGAAATTTCTGCTGTACAAACAGTCTGACTTTAAAAGTTGAATTCTCTGAAAGTGTAACATTGCAATAGTACTCCTCTCCTTGTCAACATTTTGAATAATCTACTTTTCCTGGAGTGTGGTGACATCTCAACGAATTCTAGAAAAATTGTAATCGTACACTGGTCCTTAGATAATGGCTGAGGAGCAGTGTGTGTGAATGCACATAATTAAAATTCCTACGTAAGGTCTTGTTTTAACTTATCTCCCTGATATTGGCATGACAGAAATATTCATACAGAACCGTGTCCCTAGATGCTCCTACAAGCTGTTGCTGACAGACTACTACCAGAATGCCTATTGATTGTTAGGAGAATGAAATTTATTGACAGCCAATTATAGTTTTTTGTGTTATGCAGACAGAAATCTATATTTATATATTAGATCATATAAATATAAAAACATATAATATATCATGTAGAGTATATAATATAATAAATCTGGAGGAAATATTAATTTTCGTCATAAATGTACCAATCTCTATTTGAGAAACGCTGAGCTTTCCTTTCCAGAAGATTTAATGGTTAGAAACGCTACTGTAATTTTCATCTAATCGGCAAAGAACAGTTAGTATTCAGTGTAGAAGTATCACAATCTCTACTGGTTTTCTCTTGAATTTATAAACACCATGATCTCCAAGTTTTGACTCTTTTTTGGTTTTTTATGTTTCCAAAATCAGCAGAGACAACTTATCAGCATGTGGCTGTAACCATTTCTGTGCTACTCATTTATCTTCCCTTTTCCCTTAGAGGATTCTGCACCTGCTGCAGGAACTGCTCACCTTATCATGAGGAAACTTCTTATCTGCACAAATCACAGCTTTTCATTTTGAGGAAACAGACATCCATAGTAGTTTGTGTTTTTATTGCAGGCTGTAAATGCAGAAGTTTATTCCTCTTGGAAACAGATAGAAAAAACATGCAGAGGTAGAAACTATTGCAGGTTTCCCAGGCAAGCTGTTCCTTGAAAATCAGTAATCTGACTTGCGTTCTTGCTGTTTCTTTGATGCAGTGTAATGACAAAACAACCACCAGCCCTTGGCTCTTTAAGGAGATTTTGTGTGCTTTTCTATTTCAGTTTCTCTTATTTAATCGGTTCCTTTTTTGCCATTATCCAGCAATGGAAAGGAATTTGAAAGCAGTTTGAAATTACCCAGCAATAGAAAGACAAACAAAGTTAATAAAAAACAAGGCAAAAGAAAAACAAAATTAGAGCAAATGCATTTGCAAAATTGTCCAGCTTTGTAATTTACTTGTAAATTAACTGGACAAGAGATATTCACATTAGCTATAAAGGAAAGGAATCACTTGTCAGAATTGCCAACAGCCTAGATACTGACAACCTGTAATGTCCAGAAGTATGTATCAATCTATTCCTGACCCAAATCTAATTCCTTCTTGTTGCAAACTCATTTCCTCTAGTTACTAAGAATATAAATTCACTGCACAGACCATACATACCATTGCAGCAATGTAACGAAGCCTGTGATGCTGTACCAACTTTGTATTAAGCATATTGGCACAACTTTATTTGGAGGAATCTCATACTGGTTTGAATGTCTTACATTGCTTCATCTAGCACAACTTAAATTGACATTACAGATTTCATATGGCTAGAAATGTTTGTGTGAAAAATTTTGCATCAGTTTAGTGAAACTAACTTGTTGCGTTGGTGCTGTCTTTGGGAGAAGATAAGCCCTGTCATTTGAAAACAAAGACTTTTAGTGGTAAATAACAACTGCGTTTCACCTGTTTAACACTCTGCGGTCTGACCTTTTGGGGTGTAAGAGGGAAGCGTCTTTTTCTGCTTGGAATTGAATGATGAATTCTCTTTTATGCTACCTTGTGCCTCTTCAGCAGCAGCTGAAGGATAGGTAAATGTGAATCTTTTGGCCCACTAAGAAGTCTTAGGGCTTTGAGATATTCCCTACTGTTATGATGCATGACAGGGAAATTTCCTGGGTAAGAGCTATCAGCATTCTTGACTCCTGCAATGTCAATCTCCAAACTGACTCTTAGAATCTGTGAGCGAATGTTTGTCTTTGCAACATGTTTTAAACTTGTTATTCAAATACAAATCAAGTATTTACACACGGATAAAAAAGGCAGAGTGAGCTCTGAGAAAGGTTATATTAGCACTGTACGTAAAAACTAGAAATACACAAAGTATTAACATGGAGGATGTCCGTGCAACCAAGGTAGGGTATGTGCCTATATGGTAAAAGATATCAGTGTCTGTGTGTGTGTAAAAATGTTTATGCTCTGAAGCATCAAGTAATATTGCAAAACTATAAATGTTTTTTTATGTTTTTATTAAGGCAAAGGACAGCATTTTTTATATGTAAACTCATCTTCCCAGAAGGAAGGAAACAGAGCGAGGATCGTTACTACCAAACTCTTCCCAGCTAGCCTTGGAGTCTGTAGAGTTCGGTTCTGGTTCTGGATGTTTGCTTCTAGGCAAATAGGAGTCTTAAAGGTAAGATAAAAAACACTTCTACTACATCATCACATATTAATATTTGCTTTAGTAGTATTTACATTTCTGTGTCTAGAATGAGCAAGATCTCAGAGCTTATATTAACAATACTTCATCACGACTTCACTGCAGTTGCATCTATATAAAAAATTTTTGTCAACAAGATCAAGTGATGATACTGTTTCAGTTTTAATTTCACTTGAAGTCCTTTCACTACAGGTGTAAGAATTAGCATTGCATGTTTGACTACCATACTTAAAGCCTACCAAAGATCAGCATAGCTCTTCTCCACAGAATTCACTCTTTAATATAAAATAGAGGCAGTTTCCAATGATTAGGACAAAAACCAGACATGATTTAAAAGAAAAGTTTTAAACATTAATGTCACCACGTATGGAAGGTGTTTGATTAAAATAACTGGTAATAACACATTTAACCATATTAGCAATTATAGCTCAAGCTTCCATGAAAATGTCTTCTTTCTGTTTCCCAAGCATTCTTAATGGTCACACTTTTAGTTGTTAAGTACCCTAGTAAAAATGCAAGCAGTGATGTGAACCCTTGGCAAACTCATTTCATGTGGCTCACTGAATAAACATGCTACATATTGCCTTTTTTAGAGGTCTGAGCAAGACTGCTGTCTGTGGCAGTTTGTTACATTTTGAAAATTCAGGTTATGTCGGTTTTACATCAACTGAAGTTTGATAGAACATAAAAATTTGTGTATACTATTAAACTTCTGAACTAAATTAGTCTATGTTAAAAGTGAGCAAGAATATTTTTGTGGTCTTGGACCTGGAATTAAGTCTGGAAGTTTAGATCACTCTTTTTGTACTTATTCTGTTTGTATTTGGCATGATTCTTTACTGTAAAGGACAACCATAGCACCATTCTATGTGATTATGGTGCAGTTCAGGCTGGAAGGGCCTCAGGAGGTTTCTAGTCCAACCTCCCGCTCCAAGCAGGGTCAACTACAAAATCACACTTGGTAGATCAGGAATTTACCCAGTCGAGTCTTGAAAACTTTCGTAAATGGAGACTACCCAACCTCTGCCACTGCTCAACTGTCCAGGATGAAAAGGTTTCTCCTTACATCCAGTCAAAGAATAATATTACATTTCATTTCACCTTTTGTCTATCTTTTTTGAAGTATTTTTTTTTCAGGATAAGATTTGCATCTCAGTTTCATCTCTAGCACGAAGTTCATGGAGGCTCTGAATATTTCTGTAATCTTAATTTCTAATAACAAAGAAAAAAACTTTATTGTGTGAAGTTAGTGTAAGCAGCAGATACTTTCACTTTTCAAAACAGTTTTAAATGAATTTCAAATTAAGTTGTTTTACTTTTAACATGTCTTTCTCTTAAGTGAATAAAAATGCTCATAATATATTATTCCCGAAGATACTTCAGTTATTTAAGATGAATTTTTAAGGACTGTATTCATTCTTGTAATTTATTATCTGAATATATCTTTTAAAATACTCCACCATGTCTTCAAGTCCATTCTTTCCAGTTTCCATTATTTATGTGTCTACATAAATAAACTTTACATATTAGATTAATAAAACAAAATAGGTAAAGGTCAAGAGCAGGTCCAGGTTAAATTGAAATAGAAGGCAAACGGCATTTGCTTCTTGGATCTGTTAGCAACTGAAATCATTGAATCATAGAACGGTTTGGTTTGGAAGGGACCTTAAACATCTAGTTCCAAGTCCCCTGCCATGGGCAGGGACTTCTTCCACTAGGTCTCCTTGCTCAAAGCCTCATCCAACCTGGCCTGCAACATTTCTGAGGATGGGGCAGCCACTTGTCTGGGCAACTTCTCCCAGTGCCTCATCACCCTCAGAGTGAAAACTGTCTTCCTTAAGTATAATCAAAATCTGCCCTCTTTCAGTTTAAAGCCATTATCCCTTGTCCTATCACTACATGCCCTTGTGAAAAGTCCCTCTCCAGCTTTCTTGTAAGCCCCCTTTAGGTACTGGAAGGCTGCTATAAGGTCTCTCTGGAGCCTTATTTTCTCCAGGCTGAACAGCCTCAACTCTCTCAGCCTGTCTTCACAGCAGAGGTGCTCCAGCCCTTGGATCATCTTCGTGGCCCTCCTCTGGACCCGCTCCAGCAGCTCCATGTCCTTCTTGTGCTGGGGACTCCAGAGCTGAACGCAGTATTCCAGGTGGGGTCTCATAAGAGCAGAATAGAGGGGCAGAATCACCTCCGTCGACCTGCTGGCCACACTTCTTTGGATGCAGCCCAGGATATGGTTGGCTTTCTGGGCTGCAAGCGCACATTGCCGACTCATGTTGAGCTTCTCATCAATCAGCACTCCCAAGTCCTTTTCCTTCAGGCTGCTCTCAATCCATTCTCCGCCCAGCCTGTACTTGTGCATGGGATTGCCCCAACCCATGTGCAGGACCTTGCACTTGGCCTTGTTGAACTCTATTATGTTCTCAGGCCCACCTCTCCAGCCTGTCAAGATCCCTCTGGATGGCATCCCTTCCTTCTAGAGTGTCCACAACACCACACAGCTTGATGTCGTCAGCAAACTTGCTGAGGATGCACTCGATCCCACTGTCCGTGTTGCTGACAAAGATGTTAAATAGCACTGATCCCAATATCAACCTCTGAGGAAATGATGAGATTATCTATTTGTTTAAGTTCAAGTGTCCTGGACATTACAGCATGCAAGACTGCAGACAAGATTTTTTTTAAGGAATTTCTGAAGTTTTTGAAGCTTCACAGAATTCATGAAATTACTGAGTGAGTGGATGTCTGTGGCCTATGTGCGATTTAAAAGGCAGACAGCCAAATACACATGGCTTTTTAATTATTTGGGTTTTTTTTTTTTTTGCATTTCAAACAGAATAGTTTAATTAAATGTCACTACCTTCAATTTCATAAAGAGATCCATAAAGAAAATTCTTAATCCCACATACGTATAAGGTTCTCTGTTTATGGCTTTGCCACATGTACCCTTTATGTAGAAACATATAATGATATTCATAACAGACTGAAGTACTCAGCAAGAAATTATCATCCTATCACAGACTCAATTTAACCTCATGGATGTTTTGCTTTTTTCTATCAAGCTAATAATCTATTTTGGCATCAACTGTCGTTATTAAGTCAAGAATATAAAGGAACAAAAAAGAAAAACAACAAAACCAATAGCCCAAAACTTCAAAAGCAACAACTCTGTGAAGATTTTTGTTCAGGTTGCACTGGAGGTGAAAAAAGTCAAACTGGAAGTCTGAATAATGTGTTAGAATATAATAACATCACTACAAAACCTCTTGTTATAGCTGTTATCAGAAACACAGTTATCTGGTCAAGTCTTAATTGAAAAAAAAAAGGACTGCAGAGATAAAACATACTGAGATGTGTGATTAAAACAACATAGAGGGAATCTGTTAAAAAGAAAGATAAAAATAAAGAATGTCTTGATACAAGAAGCAGGTGTGGTAGAAGTACACAAAATAATGTGAAGTTGTGGGAATAATCCCATTTTTACCCAGAAAATTAACCGTTCACAGATAATAGAGAAAAAGGTATTAAAAGTGCTTCTCTTCTGTATTCACAATGCACATTTGAATTGCAGAATTCTATTGTCTATGTAATTTGTTCATAGGGAAACCAAAGGCATAGGCTATTATTACTATCTTTAAAAAAGACACAATGTTTACAGCAACTCTTGCATTAACATAGAATGGATGCTTTTCAAAAGAGATCTGAATACTAATGCTTCGGGACATCAGTCAACTACTAGCCAACAGGAGAAAAAGTTGCTTCATAATGACTAAGTACAAAACCACTAGCTTTCCTTAGCAGTATATGGTAACAGCATTTGAGAGGTGAGTTATTCAGCACTAAATACATGACTGGTCTAATATATCAGTTTATATGCTCAATCAAGAATAGCTCTTAATATAAACAATTTTTACTGCATTATGATGCAAATTTTAAATTTGAAAAATGCTTTTTTTTTACTTTTTTATGATCATTTAATTTCATTTAATGAAGCAGGAGATATTTCGGCAAGAAATGGAGGTTATTTTCACATCTGTTTTATTCAGTGAGGATCCTATTGGTCATCTGTCAGAGACACAGAAAACATTCAGTTTTCAATAAGCTTCAGCATTCTGTCTCTGTTTACTACAGGAGCTTCTCATACAATTGAGAATTAAAACAAAAATTCCCTATGTGATAGTATAATTTTAATATATCCTTTTCTTCCTTGATATTTGTTGATACTTGTCGCTCACCAGCCTGGGCTGCAGCACCAGGGATGCTGTTGCATCCTCCGCAGCCAGGAGGAAATGGCCTGCCTCTTGTAGGCAGGATAGGTACCTTGAGTTGAGTAGTTAATTAGTAGTAGTTCATTATCTCTACTCAGTCCAGCTGGGTAAGAATAATTGGTGCCATAATTCCCCCTTTTTGTTTTACTATTTTTTGTTTTCACAAAGGCTTTATGGGTGAGCAGAGACCCGGCCCATTCATCCAACTCCAGCACGCTTCCCTCCTGCAAATACCACGTCAGGGCTTGCGGCTTTACCTTCTTCTCCGAAGGACTCTCGCTCGAGCTCCCGGCTCCGGCTCTTTTGGCTCGGGCTCTCGGCTCGGCAAGGGAGTCGGGGCTTCCCAGGGTCTCACGGATGTATCACGTCAGGGTCACCAGTTTTTGCTCACCAGCCTGGGCTGCGGCACCAGGGACGCTGTTGCATCCTCTGCAGCCAGGAGGAAATGGCCTGCCTCTTGTAGGCAGGATAGGTACCTTGAGTTGATTAGTAATTAGTAGTAGTTCATTATCTCAACTCAGTCCAGCTGGGTAAGAATAATTGGTGCCATAGATACTAGCAGAACTGGAGTGTAGCAAATTTTGGTATGGGATCGGTGAACGTTACTAAAAATGACTTTTTTTTTTTTATTACTTCAAACTCATGTTTAAAGAAATAAAGAGAAAACAGGTAGATAATTTTTTAAGAGCTTCTCTATTGTGGCAGTGAATTGTGATATAATTTTGCTAATCTAGTTTTTGTGTTTTAGAGAAAAAATTTAAGTCTGCCTCTGATGTAGCTTCAGCCCAAGGAAGATATGCAATGACTGCCAAGGAGTGTAAGGAGTTCAAAGGCATGGTCTTAAGGTTGTAGAGCAGAAAATATAACATCATTATTCAATGGAGCCTGTGGGAAGTTTCCTCAGCTGGCACAAGTCTCTCATGCTTAGTGAAATGAAAATACAGGTTGTCTTTCATAAGATTTTCCTGCTCCCTTGGCTGGTGATTAAAGACTACGTGTTGGGAATGATGGGAGAGTACAGATCTATCTTATCATGCATCATTCAGATCTGCATTGACTTCTTGGTTATTAGTCAGTTAATTAACCTTCCAGATGGAACATAGTACCTTCCAGCATGCCAACTGCTAGAGTCAGGCAAGATCAGGAAGATAATATGTTACCTTGAAAAATCAGCATGAGGGTACAGGATAGCCACATGAGTTGTAACTGCTGATGACTAAGTAGACAATAGCAGTTTATATTTCATGCCCTTCAAAAGTAAATGCACTTTTCCCAGCCCCAAAATGAAATAGAAGTTGAAAAAAGAATTCAAGAGTTTCTAACACACAGGACATGCTGTGGAGAGTTAGAACTGAGTCATGATTTTAGGGCAGGGAAATGGGATTTGCTGAAGAATGCTGTTCACATATGGACTACAAATGAACCAGCTGGCAAAGGCACCTTGGAGAAAGATCAAGAAACAAGTATAAAAGTTGCACTCACACATTCATCTCATGCAGATTATCCTGCTAAATTCTTCTAAAAATCACCATGAAGCGTGTATTGAGTATCTTCACTCCTGAGCTTTTCACTCTGCAGTGAATGAAGTGATAGCTCTATTTCTGTTGGTTTCTATTCTTCATGATTAAGATTGTGCATGCAGTCTAGAAACAGTGTGGGCACAGAATGCCTACACACATTGACTAGTTCGTGAAATACATGCTTGTTACTTTTAAATTAAAATGATGAGATTTAGCCCACAACTAGGTCAGTATTAGCTGGAGTGCAATCTCCCCAGACTGACAGATACAGAATTGTTCAATGAGACTTCACTACAGGTTTTTTATTTTCATTACATGCCAGATAGTGGGATTCATCTTGCTAGCTTTTTCCTCTTTTGCATGTTAAATTGTTTCCACTACCAAGCTAGCTTGTACACAATTCAGAGGATGTTTTGCAGGAAGGTGTTGGAGCCTCTGGAAGCACTAAGCACTACACAGCTGTAGCTCTCCAGGGCTCTAGGGAGCTCATATCCATGAGAATTTGCCGTACCTTTCATGGGCTGTATATGTTTACGCAGTCCAGCAAAAATCTTGTATACACAATGTACTTCTTGTATACTGTACAAATATACAAGAAGTATACTTGCATACAATCTTGTATACTAAATGTGCTTCCGCACCCAGAAGATGCTTGAAACTCTCAGTGCCATGGGTAATCGTGAAGAACACAGTATCACATCTTATAGTTGTTTCTTCACTTTCTGTGGACACAATCTCTGAGAGTATTAGATCATATCCGCAGCTAAAGGAACAGACTTCCTGGGCTTCTTATCTTTCTGAACTCTGTTGTAATCTCATTTGATTTAGCATATATTTTAAATTATGTATTTTTCTTTTAGAAATTTCAGCTAAAATTTTTTGAAAATGTGTAAGAACACAGACCTCTTCCTGACATAGTTATGGATAGATAAAGATTTGGAAAAGTGAAGTAAAAATTGTCGTGGTTTAGGCCGCTCTGGCAACCAACCCCTACACAGTCGCCCATTCACCCTCCCCCAGCCCCAGGGATGAGGGAGAGAATTGAAGGATGAACGGGAAACCTGTGGGTTGAGATAAGAACAATTTAATACAGATGATTTAATACACAGTGTAGATGCTCACCACCCCCTCTTGTGCGAAGCCCGTCTCGTCCCGAAGCTGCAATCCCAGACGAACGTGAGGCCCTGAAATAGAGAAGGGAAGAGAGAGAGAGAGAGAGTACTCCGAGAGTGGGAGTACTGGGGAGGGGGGTGCGGAGGGGGGGGGACCAATAGAGCAAAAGCGCAAAAGAGCAGAAGCAGCAAAAGTGCAAAAGGCCCTTCTTTCCAGCTGTCCCTCACTTTTATACTGGGCATGACGCTGCATGATATGGAATACTAATTGGCCAGCTTGGCCCTCAATCTTGAGTTCCATCACAAATCACAAGGGGAATCGTGTCCCCCTTGTCCCAGCTATGCTCCCCCCTTATCCCGCCGTGTTTCTGCACTCCAGCCAGAACACGGCACACTGAAAAGCCCTTGGAGTTTCACTTCCAACCACAAACACCAGCTTGCTATCAACATTCTTCTCAGAGCGAGTCTCTGAGTAAAACCAAAACACGGAGCTCTTCTACTTGCTAAAAAGGAGAGCTAACTCTGTCCCAGCTAAAACCAGGACAAAAATATTCAGGAGTACTTTGGCAGAAAGTGGGATTGAAGCATTTCTCCAGGAGTGTACATGAGAAATAGAGCAGAGCTGGGAGCTCACCTGAGATTTCCTATGTGCAAGTTTAGAGATTTACAGTAAATGCTGTCAGTTTCCACAGGTTACCTATGTGCTTGTTATGAGAAATCATACACCAGGTTTAAACTTTAGTGAAACCTAACTGAGGATACAGCCACACAAATTGACACAACATATTAACTAATTCACAGTAATTAAGTATCTGTATGCCGTTACTCTAAGGTACATATGAGTTAAATCTCAAAGAAAAGAGAGACTATGCATATAAAACTACCTTACATCTATGAGAACAGCTGATGTCATCACAATGTTGCTTTTTAGACCCAGTTTGACTTGGTGCCACCCCAGATCCACTGGCCAGTATATATACAACAGGTTTCATGATGGATTTGTTGTTTGTACTGAGCTGCAGGGTTGTTCTCTACATACAAAAAATAACTCCAAGCTCCATCTGAGACCAGGCCTAGTATGGACATCATGTAATTTCTCTGCACGTAGACAGAACTGCTCAAGCAGGCAACATGCTTTGAAATTTTTGCTGTGGAAAACTTCTCCTACCAACCTGACAAAAAGGAATGGAAAAAAAACTGATTTTAAACAATGAGCCAGTGTTTAACTGTCCTGTTAAAAGAGACTCTAGTACTGTCTTCAAATGTTTTTGATTCTCCCCCCTTCTCCAACAGTTAGTTAATTGTGCAGCTGTGAGACTTATCAATTGAAAGCAATAGTATCTCAATATTAATCTTCAAAAAGTAGAAAATATCATTGCATGATACCATAATAAGGGTATATAAGGTATAAATAATAAAGGTATATAAGGGTAATAGCTAAAACCACCCTAACGCTACTATATGCTGTGAGATTCTAGATGTCTGAGACTTATATTTCATGATTGGTAAAATAGTAAACAGTTCCAGGAGCACATACAGGTGTTGTAATATATTCCTAACCTCACATGTAGATTTATTCTAATTAAAGATTTCAAATTATTAAGGCCTTGGAGCCTAATAATGTGATTACACAGATTTTTTTTTTTTTTTTTTTTTTATGAGTTGAATAAGCTATTTCTTCTCAGCACCTGTCCTTTTAGCCCTGCAAGATGCATGCTTTTAAGAAGACAGTGACAGTGGATATTGCTGTTACACAGTCCTGTAACCAAACATCAGGCTTGACAAAATTAGGTCCTGATTTGGATTACTGTATGTCAGTCTTCTTGAAATTCCACTCCTTCAAAAATGAAATAACATGCAAGAGTGTTCAGGCATCAGAGATATTTTAATCAATATACCAGCTTCTATAAATTATGTGGTTATGATGCCATTTGGGTTTTTAGCTTGTTTGACCCACCAAGTTGGCTGGGAGAGGCAAAGTTATGTAGTTATGCAGATCATTAGTACAGGTTTAAGTTTACAAGTTTCTTGGGTCTCAGGTTTTGTGTTCCATCATTAAAGTGGGGCACTAAAGTGGGAAAATGAGCCCACGGGTCACTGGAAAATTAATCTAAAGTCTTAAGAGAAGGATGCTGTTAAAAACGATCAAGATAGGATAATGATTAAAAAAATCAGTCTTTTAAAGAAATAGTTATTATCTGGAATGGCTAGAATATGCTTGCTTACTTTACTTCAGTTCTTTGTCATTATTTCTGACCTGTTTTAGATTCTATAAAGGATTTTAGACACCTGAGTGGGAAGAGCAACTACTTGCGTAATCTCTAGAATTTCCTGAGCTTGATATTAATTCATCCATTGTGAGTTAACTGTGAATTCATTAATTCTCATTCTTATTGATTTCACTATTTGATTATTTTATTATTCATTATTTATAGCTTTCCTAAATATGCTTGAGCTAATTTACTGTGACTGCCTGAAACATTGTATTATAAATGGTTGTACCAGACAATAGACTTAAATCCCTAGATGCTAAACCTTTTGTTTATATCTCTAAAATCTTCACCCAGTCTATCAACTATAAGCAGGTCATCTTTTAGAGATTAAAAGATATCTCAAGATCCTTTTCAGTCTTTTCTTCAATGTTTAGATGCATTTGGGTTTAAGTCTTCGCTCATTAGCTTCTATATGTCAGGCCAAGATTGTCTGTAGGTTTTCCTATTAGTGATTGTACTAGCAGTTCTTTTTATTTTACTGTATTTTCATAGTAGCTTTTTATTTGCAGCTGAACTGACATTGGCAAAAGTATGCAGTAATATTTGGTCATCACCTACAAGGTGTGGGTTTGAACCATATCTCAAAGGGCCAGTACTACCCAGGGAAGTGGCTGCACTACTGGGCTTGTGCTATGTTACTCTTGCTAGCTACACTTCTCTGTTGCTTAAAGCTGATTCAGTTGCATCTCTTGGATTTCATTGTCAACAGGTATATGCAGCTGAAGAACATGGGATGGATATTCTTATGTGGGCTTCTAGTAGAAATGAAGAAAACAAATGGATGTATGCAAATGTAGTCCTCTCCAGTAACAGCCCTTTCAGAGTTGTCTTCGAAGCTGAAGTAGGGTGGGGTGAACCCACAGAATTTGCTCTTGATGATATTTCTTTCACCCCAGAATGCATTGATGGAGGTATGCTATTACACAAATCTATATAATACATGTTTTCTTTTCAGAGGGTAGAGGAAAATTGTGACATTTCATATTTCGATGCATATCACAGTTACAAAATCTGGAATTTTTTCTTTTTAAATTATTACAATACTGCTATGCTTTTATTTCAGTCCAAAAAATGTAGAAAAGAAATGGGAGCAGCACAATCACACAAAGTAGTGTGTTTTTCAAGGGAAAGAAAAATGTATAAAGGAAAGAAAGATCAAATTAACCATATATGATCCTCATGGCAAATTTTTAACTAGCTCATGTTTTCCTAAGGGAAAGGAGCCATTATACCTATCAGAGGGATTCCTATTTGTTGACTGAGTGTGGTATCTGAATAAAGATATTTGCCCATGGACTGTAGAAGACAATGTTGTGTTACTAGCAGTTGAACATATGAGTAATATTAGTGACTCAGAATATTATCATCATTGAGGGCCTGTTAGTGTTTTCATGAACCAGACTTTAGAGGAATCTACCATCACTCAACTGTATTGGTTTTCTCCTGTGTGAAAATATTCAAAGAAGGCCTTAATTTGGGATGGAAGAGTTTTATGAGTGTCAAAGTGGTTCACAATTATTTAAAAAAGAAAATGATTAGGTTTTTTATCTTTGCTCTCTTCATAAAATATCTCAGCAGTATAGCAAATTTACCTTGCTGCCAGGCTCTTTGCGAATTTACGATCTCACTTCTGCTACACAAGCTAAGTGACTTGAACTGTGTAAAAAAAAAGTTAAATTCTAACACCTTATAATGCCATGTTTATTCTGCAAGACATGCAGCGGTTTACTCTGCAAATTAGATATAGCATATGGAGCAGTATCGGAACCAAAAAAAAAAAAGTATACGTGCAAATACAGATTCTGATAGGAATATTGGCCATTCCTAATTTTGAAGAGTCAAGAGGGAAAGAAAAACAAAGAAACAGAAAGCTTTTTGTGCAGATCTTCATTAAAAAGGAACAACTAGGAATGATTGTGGTTAAATAAATGCCAATACAGATGTTATAAAAATGTTCTTGAATAGCATTTATTTTTATTTATACAGTTCTTATTTTTCAGATAGGATAGCCTATGTATAAATTAGTTTTCATGCTGTTCAAGAAACTGGAAGTTTTTTTAATTGTGAGGACTAAGCAGCTCCTTGGAGAATTAACTGCATGCTGATTAAGGCTTAAAGTGAAATAATATGTTCATGCAGGTGGCATTTGCTCCGTCTCAAACTGAACAAAATTTTTGTTTATTTTCTCTGAATAATTCTGCCAATAGGCTCAGGCAAGCACTATTTTGAAATGTTCTTCAATGAGCTGCAGACTATGTACATAAACAGATGTTTGTTCTGCCCTTATTATGTTAATCACCTTTGTTAACCGTACCTTTAGAATTACTTAGGCAGTTTTCATGCATAATATGTAGTAATAGAGAGGAAAATTTTCAATTTATGTATTTCAAATACCTGTAATTAACTGGAAAACATAATTCCATATTCCAACAATGTATATAAATCAATTTTCTAATTTTGATGGAACTTACACTTGGGTAAATTTTTATGAACAAGCATGATTTGAGAGAAAGGAAAAAATCTTCCATGGAAAATGTATGTTAAGAAATCCTGAAATAATCATAACTGTAGAAACAATGTAATTTTTATGGAGCAACATTTTCTAATCACCTTATTTTCTCCAGAGATTTTCCTGTTGTAGAATACTTCAAAGTATCTAACTTGTATCACACTCTGCCTGCCTTACAGATATAGCATATCATAAGGAAAGCCTTAAGAAAAATTGTTAGCTTTACATTGGTTACTTACGGTTTGTTGGATAAGTCAAAAACTAATACCTTATCTACATGCAATGACCTAAAAATAAATTAGTCTTAGCTGGTCATCTAGTCTCTTTGTCCAGCTGCAGAAGAGGCAGACATCTTCAGGAGTCAACTTATACTCCTTTGTATGGTAGGCTGGCCATCAGCCTGGAATTAGTTCTTACAAGTCTCAAGACTTAAACAATGGAAATAGTAGTTTATCTTGCTCTATTCTGTACTATATCATTGTTGTCTTGTCTGAAAAAGAAACAGACTTTTCTTTGGACAGTTGGCATGTTTAACTTAAATGCAGGATACTTGTCTTTTTATTCACTTTTATGCTGCAGACAATTTCTATGTATTTTTAATGCTGATTTCTAGAGGTATAGGAAGGATCTATACGTGATTTTTTTACAAAACATTGTTCTTTATAAGTCTATTCTTTATGTTCTTGCAAGAATTGCATAAATTATACTACCCTAAAAGCAGTGTAGGCAAATCTTCTGGTACAGCCAGAAATAGATACTCAAGGAAATGTACTAGAACGAATGAAGAACATAATAAATAATGCCCTCCCTCAATCTTTACCAATCTATGTTAATCTGCTTCAGAGACTTTCTGAAGCTCTGAAAATCATGTTTTCTGATAGCTCTCAGACAATTTTTCTTCTATGAATTAGCCACTTCTTTCTGAATATACACAAACTTTTATTTATTATTGGAAAATTATTTATTATTTAGTTGTTACTGGAAAAACATTAGTTCGCAAGCCTTGGTTGCAGGAGGTCTTTTTCATGGTTTTTTAACTCCCATCACATTGCATCCCTCTCCCGTGCTCATCATGGGATCATCTTCCAATCCTTTGAATCCATTACTTGGAATTTGAGTACAGAATATTCTATCTTTACCACTTTTTTTCTTTGTACCTTCATTCATAACCTTTAGCTTACATTAAATGTGCCATCCTAGAGCCATCCTCTTTGATCCTGATGTTTCAACAGTTCCTAATTCTACCAATCCACCTCTTGTCCCTCACTTTATGTGTCATCTGATTTCAGGAATCCTGTTGTTACATTCCCCACACATTTTTTGCCTCCATCAGCCACTCCACAGTTGTATGTGAACCTTAGCAATTCTCCCAGTTTCTTTTATCATCCATTTTCCTCCCCCAGTTTTATAGTTGCTCTTACTGATATTCCAGGTGTGTACTTCTCAAAAAAACATAAAATTGTCTAATGGAAGACGATCTCCTCATGAGTTTGTGACTTGATGTATAATCTCCTTTCTAGACAAAAAATGGTATCTAGATGCTGTTACTTAAGTGTGCACTGACTTTCTGTTTTTTCATGTTTTTGTACTGTCCTGGGAAGAGTCCTATCCTAACAATCCTTGCTAACCAAGTAGGCCAAATCTGTGCTTGTGAAGAGGCAAGAGAACTACACAAAATCTGTATATTAAAATAAACCACAGTAGTTTAGGAAGAAGAACCTATCTCTGAATTTTAATATTGTTCCTGACAAAGAGGAGGTACTTAGGAGTAGGTGCTATTTTATTACTAATAATTTTTTCTGAGTAACTACTTTGTTTGTAAGTTTTGTAAGTTTTTTGTTTGTCAGTTTGTAAGTTTTGAAGATATTACCTGCAAATAGTATAAAATCACAGCTCTGTAGATATTTAAGCAAAAACACTCTCCTTTAACAAAAACAGTGGGAAAGTTTACCTACTCAACCGCCAGTCCTGCTTTGATTTTGCTCATTATGTTTATTCAAAGACCTAGCTCAAGAAAGGTGTATTACCTGCAATACAGGTTTTCTGTAACACTCTCCATTTCAGAAGATAGCTTTGCTGCTGCAGATCTTTTTCCTCTCACTGTATCATTATTTTTCATCTTGTCTTTAATTACTTTGGGTTTCCTGAGGCAACATGTTCAAAACAGAAGCAATCACAATTTAACTTGTTGGGAGCTGTAAGCGATAAAGCATTACCAGCAGCTCTAATGCAGCTGAAATTTTTATTTGGTTTTGAGTAGTCAGCCCTCATTAGCCATGAGAGTTTCTACAGATCCAAGAATACTTCTGAACATTTAAACAAAGTGTGGTCAAGCTACTCCCTGGCCTACTGCAAAAGTAACTTCTAGCTGATGCTTGTGCGTGGAGAGAGCTGCAGTGCTAGCTGGCAGTGGCACAGGATCTAGCTTAGTTCAGAGTCAACTGCTAAATCAGATGGACTCTTGCCACTTTTCAAGGTCTTTTATTTTCTATTAGTAAAGGTGTGTGAAGCAATTATTGCATCTTAGTGATCAAAGGTTTCAGTTGTTAGTCAGTTTTAACCATCTTCTTTAAAATGCTAAGTAATACCTTGTGGTTTTTTTTTTAATTACTTTGGTTTTATTTAATAATTTATTTTTAAAAAGCAAAAGTTAAAAAAAGCTTTAAAAGTTTTACAACCTTTCAATTTCTCGTTTCAGATGGACTAAGACTATCAAAGTATTGAATTAGATTCTGTATTCATTAAAATCTGTCTCATAGTATTATCTAACTCAGCCTAAATAGGAGGCATCACAGAAATTCTTAAAATTTCTGATTCTACTTAAAATAAATCCCTGCATTAACTCAAAGATGCCTGACACTCAAACTTTATTCTGCTTATATGAATCATAATGCTCTGTTTCATCACTCATTCATTACTGGATAAATAAACTGGATGGACAAAGTGTGTAATTTAAATAGTGAGGTATTAGTTACAATAGTACTTTTATGTATTGGAGGATATTCCTAGGAAACAAATAAATCATTGAATCATATAATCATAGAACAATTTAGGTTGGAAGGGATCTTAAATATTATCTAGTTCCAAGTCCTCTTTTCCTTATATTAAAGCTTATACTGATTTCTCAAACACTCTAGAGCCTAGGGCTCTGCATAATGTTTTAACTCTTGTTTATACTCAAGATACAGCCTAAATATTAAAGTGTCAACACTATTCTTTTTTAATAACCCAAAATATAAACCAATTACTTAAAGCAGTACTATTAGAAGCTCACAAAGAGCTTTTGCTAAAGAGAGATTAGCTGGCAACTTCACTGCATGAAAGGGCTGCAGCAGTATTCAGTGCTGACCTTGTACTGAGACTTACCTTCTTCCAGCAGATCTCCACAGCACAAATATTTACTATTTTATATTGATGATCCAAGGGCTGGAGCACCTCTGCTATGAAGACAGGCTGAGAGAGTCAAGGTTGTTCAGCCCAGAGAAGAGAAGGCTTCAGGAAGATCTTATAGCAGCCTTCCAGTACTTAAAGGAGGCCTACAGGAAAGCTGGAGAGGGACTTTTTACAAGTGATAGGACAAGGGGCAATAGCTTTAAACTGAAAGAGGGCAGATTTCGGTTAGACCTAAGGAAGAAATTCTTTACTCTGAGGGTGGTGAGGTACTGGAACAGGTTGTCCAGAGAAGTTGTGGCTGCCCCATCCTTGGAAGTGTTGAAGGCCAGGTTGGAAGAGGCTTTGAGCATCATGATCTGGTAGAAGATGTCCCTGCCCATGACAGGGGACTTGGAACTAGATCATTTTTAAGGTCCCTTCCAACCCAAATCATTGCATGATTCTACGATTCTGTGAATCCTAATTGACTCTAAACCTTCCCTGCTCTTCCTGCCACAGACTCCCATTTGCTTCGTAACAGGTTCTGTCTATTTACAATGACGTAATCTTTAATCACATCATTGAGTACTATTTTACTCAGAGCGCTCTCTGCTTTTTCTAAACAGACAAATCCCTGATGAGAAATAATTTAATATTTTTTCTCCTTGCACATTATTCAGATACACCTCTGAATGTAGAATTATTATGCTTAAGAAGATGTTTTTTAAACAGCATACAGCTATACTGTCCAAATATTTAAAAAATATTTTATAAGTACCTCCATAATTACTTCTTATTGAATAATCTTATCTACTTGTCAACTAAAAAGAGAATGAAATAAAATAACCTCTATAATTTTGAGTATCAGATTGGAAATGTTCAAAACTTTTTTGTTTTCAGAATCATAAAAATAAGGAACCCTGAATTAAAAAAGAAAGCAAAACATGAAATGGCCAAAATGTTTCTGCTATACAGACCCTACAAACTGGCGGACCAGCAAAAGCATTACAGACAAACTAGCCAAATAACTAAGCAGTCTAGAAACCACCCAGATAATTTTGTATGCTCTCTGGCAATTTTGGTAGATCCCATTTCACTAGACCTTATAAGAAAAACATAACTCACACCTATATCTAATTAAGAGACAATAACTCAAAAAGTACAGTGGGTATTTGTGTGTTGTTTGTGAAAAAAAAATAGCCCAGTGGTGCAGAGAGAGTCTTACCAAAGGTTGTTCGTGAATGTGTGCGTGCATGCAAAACACTAGTAAGAAATTTCTGCGGTGGAACTGAACTCAGCTGACAAAGGCAGAGATAAAGTCAATGATCCATCTCTGAAACACCCGGAGCCTGAGCATAGAAGATATTGGAAGAGTTAACTGCCTGAGTTGCTGACACTACAGTGTTAGATCAGCGGGAAAAACTGTACAGGAGCCTTAACTTGTGATTTCTTTAAGTTGCAAAGCCAGGGGAATCACTGTTAGCTTATCTGCTCATGCTGGCGGTGAAGCAGAAATCTCTCTCAGATTGAGAGCTCAGGGAGTTTCTTTCCTCAAGGGCAAGAGGTGGTGCAAGGGGAGCTGCTGGGGGATGCTGTCTGTAAAAATAAAGAAGAGGAAGAGGAAAGTGAGGTTAGCAGTGATATTTGTGCATAGTTTCTCTAGTTAATTAGTTTATTTCTGAAACTAATCAGAATATGGTTTAGATCCTCCTTGCTTGGCAGAGATAGGGCATTTCTGCATTTTTAGAGTAAAAATGATGATCCAGTGCATAGTACTTTAGAGAGATTCTTCAGCCTGTTTCAGTGTCTTCCACTGCACAGAGCTAGCTGGTGATGAGGCCACAATGTGTTATGGATTTCACAGGAAGATAAATTGGGAATAATTTCAGGATAAGGTAGGTACACTAAATGAACTAGCATAATTAGTGGCAAGTCCTGAATGCAACTATGGAATGTATATTTAAATAAGTAAATATAATACCTGGGCTCAAATATTTCCGTTTCTGTCTGCCTTCTTATACCTGTACAGAATATCGAAATCTTCTGATTCAAGCTAGATGCCTTTTGGGAAATTAAAAATCCTTTGACTTATTAATAGCGTATTAAAATTATTTCATTAATATTGAACCTCAAAAACCCATCTGTTTACATAAAAAACCCAAGCAAGCCTCAAATCACAGAGATGATATTTTGACTTGCTAAGTTTGTTTGTGAAAACCAACATATTTCCTTGGAGGGAGAGAAAGAAAGAGTTTTTAGAATGAAATAGTTTCATTATACTATCCTGGAGAGAAGAAAATTCTCAGATTTTTCATTACGTAAAACTTACCTGTCTCCTCAATAAGAGTAAACCATAAGCTCAGATTTATCTCAGCAATTATATGGAGCTTACCATGATTTTCTTCAGGGCTCTTCTCAGCTGATGATAAATTTGTACCTGTAGAAGCTACCCTTCTTTAGAAGTTGAGAAATAAAAAATTTAGCATAGCGTTATGTTCCCACTCCACCTGTGAAAATATGCTGATTCCAGGAGACTGCTCTTTTTGCCACTCTAAACCTGTCCTGCAGTTCAGCCCACCTAATTCTGTTGGAGATTAAAGCTTCAAAGCTTCTCCAGTTCTTCTTTGCTCCTAATAAATAAAGAAATAAATAAATCCATCACAATAGCAGGCATAGCTAGCAATTCCTGGACTGTTCTTAGCAGAAACATGGCAAATACGGCCATATTTCTGTCACAGGTAGGTAGTATGTTTCAGCCAGAAGCGGTGGCTCTCTGAGTGGAAACTATAAATCATAGCTTGATTTTACTGGCAGTAAACCTGTCTGTTTTCCATTATGTTTGTATGTTAGCAGACTGTGATCATCTGAAATAAATGCTGCACAATGCTGCCTAGACGTATAAAACTCTGAAGTCATTTGGCCAAGTTCTCTTTTCCTTTATTCTGGCTTTGTAACAGAGTCTCTGGGATCCTTTTCAGCACCCTGCCCCATACATCTGTGTTCTCACAAAGGAAAGATTTAAGGATCCAATTGGCCAGACTCAATTTCTTCTTTTTCTGTCTTTTTGCAAGCTTTGAAATTAACATTTTATTTTCTAACAGAAGCTTTATTGACACTGATAAAGACTCGGGGACAGATTGTTGTAGTATTTGAACAACCTCAGTCTGCTTAATTTCTCTTAACAAGGTTATTTCTTTGCAACCACCTTGAATGGGCTGATTTCATGCACTGATCCAATGTTTACTGAAGTGAAAGTGAGGACTGCCACTTATTCCAATTTAATTAATGCATTGGATTGGACCTGTAATTAATTTATACTCTTCTCTAATGAAAACTGTTGGAGGGAGTTATTTGTGGCCTCTTTTAGCTACAGTTAATGGGTCCACTGTTTTTATTAGATTTAGTAGGCAAATTACTTATGCAAATATATCAGGCAGGTTGTTAGTTTTCAAGGGTCTGACGCAAGGCCCATTAAAACCAATATGAGTCGTCCCATTTCCCTAAATGGGCTTTAGAACAGGCTCTGATACAACTGAGTTAATGCTGCGTAATAGCATGTGGTAACTTTATTTCATGCTTCCTGGTATCGACTTTAATGCCAATGTCTACTAGACACTTAATTAGAATTCATAGTTACAGATGATATATAAATGTAAATGGAGACCTACTCAGTACCAGAGATCCTCGTGTCTGAACAAGAAAGACAGAAAAGACATGGATAACACGGAGGTGTTGTTTCATTCAAATTAAGCATGTTTGTGTAGCACAGCATTAGCAGTGCTAATGGCTGTGTAATACAAACATATATTTTACATTAGCATTCAGGTGGTAGCAGTTCTGTGGTTTTCTCTGACTGAATTCCTGTGATTCGTGGGCCAAATGTTTACATTGCTGACCTGCGAAGCTCGGCATACAGTCAGGAAAAAGATCAGTACAGTCCATGGATGACAAAGACGATAGTACAACAAAGCATGTGTGTACAGCAAATGTCCATTCAACAACAGTAAGCATTTCATAAATCCCTGTCCCACAAATATGTAATTATGTCCTTGACAGCAAGCACTTATTCACTTAACATTTTTCGAAATATAAAGGCTCCTTGCTCACAAATAGTCAGCTCACGAGCTCTATTTAGTGTAACAGATGTTTTGACGGTTAGCACATTGAAATATAAATGTATCTAAAAGCTCTCATTTCATCTGACAGCAGGTATATTCAGCTGTGGTTATTGCAGTTCATGAAGCAGTACAAATTTGGTTTGCTTTACGCACTGGTTTGATTTTCACTTTTTTACATCTACGTCAACTACCTAGTTTATCTTCGAAGTGTGAGGATGCTTGTAGGGTAGCGCCTCTTGGTCCTTAGGTCATAACTCACCCAGCACAGCTGCATGAGTAGGTTTCGCAAAGGATTAGAACTGAATTAAAATGTTGGGTTTTAGAACTTAATTACAATGTATTTTTTATGATGTACAAGTAGATCTTATATGCACATTTTTAAACCCTTTCTTTAATTTTGGTTATTTGCTATATGCAAGGTAAAAGCAAGTATAAAATAAAAACTGAGTGCAAAGTAAAACAAATGACATGTCTTCATGATTCCTTTAGCTATAATGGAACATCAACAATTTGCTGCTGTTTTTCATGCAGATCTAAATCCAGACTCAGTGTTCCACAGAGCAGAGGTTATTTTCTCTGAAATTGTTTTTGATTAGTTCGCTTTGCTTGTGCAAGTACTGAATGTATTCCTGAGGACCTCCAGTCCTGCTTTTCAGCAAGCTAAGCTTTTATCTTGTGTTCCTTAGAACGTATTTTTTTCAGGAGATTTATCCTCAAATAATTAAACAGCTTCAGATAGACACTGCTTTTTAAGAAAGTAACCTGTACAATACCTCCTTCACTCCTGAACGTGGTCTGAAAATGCAAGCTACACAACACTCAGGAGATGAGTGTTGGGTTGGGAACGTCTTTTCTGCATTCGGCAAAAAGTGAGGGGAGTATTTTTTTGGCATGCCAGTATTAGGGGACTGCTGAATCTAACGATTTTAAGTGACTGAAATGACCCATGAGCCACAAATGAATAATTCAGTTTGCATTGAAAAACACATTTCAGCCTCTGCTGTTTGTATAACCTTTGTATACATCTACGAGAGTGGATCTAGTATTTATGTGTATGTGTAAGTAAAAGGGTAGCTCCTATGGCTGAGCCAGGTGAGCGTACCACTGCGTAACTCAGCACAATGGAGGGTATTTAGGATGAGTCTCGCATTAGCCCGGGCTTATTTTTCAGTGCAAACCACATTGCAGTGTCAATATTTTAGTTCAGTTCTTCCCAGTGGCAAGAAAACAGAACGAGTGTTGCCACTCTTTCTAAAGAAACATGTCAGTAGCAGATACTGCAATGATGAGCTTAATATAAATAATTACATAGATAGTAGCTTTGAATGTAAGTAATTACTTTTGCATTAATATGTTGCTTGAGATTTCTTTGCAGTTGAAATTAGTAATTGATTTTCTAGATTTGCATATTCTTAATTAGTCAGTTTAAAATGTTAGCTATATACAAATTAATGTTTTATAAATTTTCAAACTTTTTACCGGGCACATTTAATTTATAATTAAGAAAAACATTTATAACCTACTTTATGTAAAGAAAATAGATTGCATTCAGCAGTAGAGTTTTGGCAGATCATGGCAATTATGATGTTTTATAGAATGTCATCAAGAGCACTATTTTCCTATTGCATCTGAAACCAAACAGATGCGAACTAATTAATGCATAATGGGACTTAATAAGCAAGGTGATGTTGTTATGGTCTTTGAGCTACATTCTCATCTTATTTATTGTTCTGATATAAAATGATTTTACTGATTTCAGGTTATCAATTTGGATTTTTACTAACATACTGAAAACATAAAACAGAACTCAACAAGACTCCTGGTTAAGCTTTCCCCTAACTTAACCTCTAGTATAAAATGGAGATATCTTCTCTCCTCTAAATAACTGCATACTCTAAAATAATTGGCATGCAAGTCAGGATGAACTTCTTTCTACAAATTATTTTCTAACAACAAAAGGGAATTATTATTATTATTATCATTATTATTATTATTTATATTATCATATACGGATAATAATAAACAATAAATAATAATAAACAATAAATAATAATAAACCAATCGCCCATTCAATAAAACATTGAAGCATTGACCTAACTCCTGAATTTAGTATGGGATCATGCATAGGCGTTTTTCATGATTGAGACCATAAGACTACATGGATCAGTGTTATAAAAGCCTAAAGATAGTTTAGCACTCAAGACCAGATTCATAAGAAGCAACACATTCAAGTATTATTGAATTTAAGGGAGGACTTCAAATTTTTTTTTTTTTCCAAAGTTGGGTAGAAACCTAATAGCAAACATATGAATATGACAGATATAGGGAAATAAACTGGGTCAAAAATGCTCACAAATATACTATAAATGCAATCTTTCCTGCAACATAAACAAGTGACCATAGTAAAATCAAATGTATTGGAACTGTGTAGGATTAATTTTCACTGTATCAGAACACAGACAAACTAAAACTGGAATACACAACAATAAAAGTGCATGCCTAAGTGGAAGTAACTAAGTGGAACTGACTGCAGCTTTAGTCATTGTCGCTGCCTGAATGCCCCCTAGGCACTCTGAGGAAAAGGGTCAGAAGCAGCAAAACAAAAAAAAAAATGTTATCTAGTATAATGATACTTTTTTTTTTTCACCTGAGTAAGTGCAAACTAAAAATATAAAAGAATCCCTTTCTTAAAAAATCTATTGCATGATATTTGCTCTATTTTTAACAGTATCAGTTTTACATCAATAAAGAGAGAAGTATGTTCTCCTGATGACTTTCCATATATTTCATTGATATCTTGGCAGAATAATGGCCTTATATACAAATTCTTCATGATGAACTCAATTCTAACATTTTTATGTGCTACTATTATTAATTACGTGACAAAATATAGGGAAAAATTAGAAAAAAATGCAAAGTCTAAAATATTTGTAATTTGTCCAAAAATAAAGTTGCTATGAGATTTAAATGTCTAAAATCGGCCATCTAAAAACATCTTTCATAAGCCTTTTGAAGTAGTATAAATGAGAATTTTTTGAGACTAACACATTTATAAAACATATATCATGAAAATGCAATCTTTTCAATTTCATTTAAAAATCCATGTATTTGAGGTATTTATGATGTAATTCTGAATACAAACAAGACAAAAAACCAGTAGGTTATTATTTTCATTCTGTCAAAATCCATTATTATTATTTTATGTTTATATCATGTCCACTGTATGAAATACATTTTCTAGTAGCATGATGTAATTTAACAACACTAGCAGTATGAAATGATGTCAGGAATATTGTATTGTATAAAGCTTTTCAATTACAATTTTCTGACGTGAAGTTAATATGAAAATTTAAAATTGCTAAGCTAGCGAAGGTCAATGTTAGACAGCAGTTTGAGCCCTTTTAACTTGTCACTGATTTGCAAGCAACCACATGCTAAAATAAGACTAGTATTCGGTTTATCTGAATGCTTTAGCAGTTCATTTTTTTTTTGTACAAAATGCTATTTATATTTGTGATGCAGGTATTTTAGAAACTGAGCATGTTTCAGCAAAGTTATCCTGCTGTAAAACCCCAGTCTGGTGCCATGGAATACACAAGCATACTGCTATGCCCAGTGGATTAAAAGTCATAAAATAATGCCCAAATCCATGTATTCCCTTACAGTGTTTCGTGCCTTAATGCAGCAGTAACATTTGATTTCTGAGGTCAGAGAGCAACGCTTGCACCATTTCAAAAGACAAGCTAAAATCCACCTGTGAACTTTTGTACTCAATCTCCTCTGCTACAGCCCAAGTCAACAGCAAAACTCCTCCTGTCTTTTACAGAGGTGGTGACATTAATTTGTCTTTCCTTGTCTCTAACAATCATAGTATTATTGTCTTTACTCACCTGCTCCAAATTGACCTAGAAAAAATTAAATACATGAAGTTAAATTCTGAAGATTTTTCTTTTTTCCTGCACATAAAAGAAAAATTGCAGGCATCCATCACATGGCTGCCCTGGGAGACACTGTTGGTGTAAAGAACACAGTATTAGCATAGCTAGCTTCTTAGAATTCAGTTTACACAAATAGTTCTGATGTTTCTGCTGGTAAAATTCAGTTGCAATGATTTTCATAGGAAAACAGAAGGACTTGAGTGTCTGTGACAAATTTATTTGTATAAGCGATCACAGAAAGTTTTTCCCAGTATTTTTTCCAGCAATGCAAGTAAGCATGGGATATTTCTTCTTTTGTCAGATGTCTGAATTACTTAAAGTTTGAAATTTAAAAGTGCATTTTTTTTCAGTTGTACCCTGGAAACTTCTATCTGTCAAAAATATTTTTTAACCCTTTCCTGAAGTGTAAGTATTAATAATAGTTTGGTATTAAGCCTTCTACATGTACAGGGCATAAGCAACAATAGGATCAAAACAAATGCTGAAAATGAGACAAAGGTTTCTGATGGTGTGTTCTGTACTTAGGATATGTGGTTTTATGCAGGATTATTTTAAATTTTTTTAGAGTTTAGTAACCAAAATCAGCTGCCTTCCCAGCAGTCCCTGTATGCATCTCAAAGGTAGCATAAGTGACTACCGAAAAAAAGAGAATAATATTATTAATATTCCTTTTTTTCTTGTAGGATCAACTGATCCACACCCTCCAACTTGCAGTAATGACCAGTTCACATGTGTGTATGTGCAGCAGTGTTTCCCCCTCGATGCAAAATGCAACGGGGCTGAAGATTGCATAGATGGAAGTGATGAAATAAACTGTCCCATGGAAACACCTACCACCATGTCTCCAGGCTCCTGCAAGAACACAGAGTTCCTGTGTCCTTCCACAGGCTGTATCCCATCCCTCCTGAAATGTGATGGCGTGCCTGACTGCCACCTTAACGAAGATGAAGTTGGCTGCCGTAAGTTACCTTCATCGTCATAGTTAAGGCTGTGCTAACTTACTTTCTTAAAACAGTGATGTGAAAAAGAGCAACATAATGAAGTATGGTGTAAAATTCACCATTCCCTCATCAAGAAAAATATTATTTGTATCATGTATAACGTGTTACCTGGAGAGACACTCTACATTTGCAAATAATTTTGCTTATGTATTCTTATTCCCTGGCTATCAACTTTGATAAATGCTTAAAAATTTTTATATTGTATTTCTGTTAATAACTGGAAGCATTTCCACTTTTTTCCATAGATGAGTCAGATGCATTTGCATTGCCTTATCTCTGATTACAACGCAACAGATAGATAGACTTTCACAGTTCTGTAATTCAGTAACATTCAATCCTGACCTTTCAAGGATTTTGAAATCAAATCTGTTCATGCAGTAGCAGCAACCTCTGCCCCAGACAAGGAAAAGGACTCACAAGCAAAACACAAGGACAACAGGCTTTTAACTCTGTAACTGCAATGAGATCCCGTGAAGTTTCAGGTGGACACAGAAGTGTTATTGGTAGATGAACTGAGACCAAATGTTTAATTCCAGGAAGGTTAAAATAATTAGCTACATAGGAAAAAAAGGTGTTTTTACATATTAAAACATTTATTCTTAAACTTTTCATTCTGTAAAAGTTTTTAACATTTATTTTTCATCCTTATCATAACCAAAACAATTAGTAAAATATCAGTTTCCAGTGGGCTAGAAATTCACGTCCTTTAATAATTTGGATCATCAAAACTACTGAATATCCATGCAAGCCACTGCACATGCCGTTTCTTTTAAAAAAAGACTCTGTAAAACTGACATAGACCTTGCAGACTATCTATGCGTGCCTTTCTAGGCACTTTTCTTTAGAAGCGGTCTCTGCGATCTTGTTGTAAAAGGCATGATTTTGGGGATAACTCTCACCTTAAATTCTAGATGCCCCTAAGCTCAAGTAAACCTCTCTTCATTAATCTTCATTCAATCCTGCCTCCTCCTCAATTTGTTCTCTATTAATAGAGACCTATCTGCTGTGTCTTAGTACATGTACATCCAAACCCCAGACAACAGCAACTCATGTGTTCTTCTAAAATCCCAAAATCCTAAGGTCACAATAGTTCCACGAGTATCAGTATTCCCCAAAGAAATGAGATTTTGTTTCAGTGCTTTTGATTTCTAATCAATGCCCCAGGAATGAGAGGAAATTAAGTCCTGGTCTATTCAAAGGACAAAAATTCTCCATAGATATTGCACACCTTAGGATTCTGAGTTGGGTGGAAATTTAGTCAAATCTGTAGTCACATTGTTACTGAAAATTTCAGTTTTGACTATATAAATATGTAAGATTTCACAAAATAAGATAGGAATACAGGAGCAACAACTCATGTTTCTTCTCTGAAGAAGATACTGGTTGCAGGGCAAAGCAAAAAGGGGTTAGTGTTAGTTTGGAATGGAACCAGTGACAAGCTGATTACTGTCACATTTAATTTTCCCATTGAAATGTATATGCCATGAGAGTGCAGCATTTCATCTCTAGTTGTCTACTTTTAATATGTGAAATGTCACGTAAGTTTGTCAACAGGAAACTTCAGAGAGGGAAAAAGTAAACATCTCACAATTGTGTTTGTTTTATTGAAACATTTGCATAATCTATAAAATGGATTGCTGTGCTAGTAACTCCAGCCTATATGTACTGTAATAATAACATAGATTGGGAGTGGAGGTGTTTTATATATTTTAGACTGAAATTGAATATTTTTTCTAAGTAGTTATGAACACAGAATAAGATTTAAGTAGCAAAGTTTTGTGGTACTTTTTTTCTTCCTTGGTGCAGATCAAATCTTCCTTCCGATTTTAGAAAATCTTAGTTTAGGAATTACTGGCACCTCCCATTTTGTGTGCACCATGTCCTTTAGCAATCTCATTCATTTAAGTGTAACAATAGATGGTCAAAAATATTTTGACTTCTGAATTCAGGATTTCATTGGAGAAAGTTTTCTTCTGGGATGAAGACTAGTTGTCAAAATGTATCTTGCAGAGATTAAGTATAAAACCCAAAGAAGACTAGGACAAAGAAAAATAAACAAAAAAATGCATTGGTCAAATCTCTACTAGAACCTCAATTTCTACCACAGAAATGCTTTTCTGCATGACTTAGAGATTTATGCAGACAGAATTTCCTGTAGAGTTCACTCAGCAGTTGAGTTGTGCAGAATTATGTTAGTACTGGTTTATACCTACTAATAAATTGGATTTTATTACTTGCTGCTTTTAACAAGAAAATCTTGGAACTGTTTTCTTTATAGATGTTTTACTCAGCCAGCCCTCTTCTCATTGTCAATTTTAGTGAAGAGTATTTTGTCTCATCTCTTTAACTTAAGAATATGTTTTATGTCAACTTTGTTTCTGTTAGAGTTCTAGTCTGAACACGTAATTATCTTTACAGACTGGGTATTTGTGTGCAAACGACCACTTATAAAACTGGTTCAAATACCATTGGGGCATCATCCCCCAAATTGCAAAGGGTATCCAGAATTTGGATCTGATTGTACACAAAATAAGTATGAGATTATTATTTGGTTAGGAAAGTTCAGCAGAAGGCATGAGACTGTCAATTACTTTCTGGAAAGCTGAAGATCATAAGAGATAGATGGTAGGGTATATTACAAATGTGGAGTGATGCTGAAATCTGCTGGATTTTTTCAGCCTGCTCCAACCCATTCAGCCAGAGTAAGCGGTCAGGGAATGAGAAAAGAAAAGGAAATTTTTGTTCTTCTTGTTGTTGCTTTTATCCTGCTGTTACTACTAGCAAATTCCCTCTTCACTGTCAAGACTTCTTCAATCAATTGAAGAGACTTTGATAAAAACACATATGCAGAACAGTATTGTGATAGTTTAAAATCAGACGGAACTTTTAGGTTCTCATAAAGGTGAATTGAAATTGGAAGCTAAAGCAAGCTCCTCTTTATAGAGGAGCAAGTATTCTTCTACGGGTTTTTCTGCAGACTTTAGTAAATGGTTATATAATTTAAAGATTTGATCCCACAAACCTTTACTCACATAAATAATTTCACAGTTCTGAAAGAATATCAAAACTGGAGAGTCGGCTGGTAAAATCAAAACTGGCAAGATTTTACTCCATTATTGTGGTCTAAATTGAATTGCAGTATTTTAAATTTAGCATATTATGATTTAAATGTAATTTAAATTATATCTAAAATTGGAACAAATACATCCTACAGCAGCCTGGCCATCCAGTCTGGGAGACTTATTGTCGTGTACACTGGGTCTTGAACCAGGATCAGGAAAACAGTATGAAATTTAGATACAGCAGTGGGATATTTTTAATATTCTTTCTCTCACTCGAAACTCTCAAGCTAATGTGAATACATCTAAATTTGATGGAGTCAGAAGAGTTCCCTCTGATTTGCATTAGTGTCACGGTGACATAGTTCAGTTTAAATTAGCTAAACAAAGAACATTGTGAGAACATTGTGTGAGATGAAATGACAAAATGGTGTCACGCTCTACAGGAGTCTGCAGGACCATCAGGTACATCCTGTAGATGAGTGACTCAGGAACAATTCAGTACCTGAATGCTTGTGTGATTCCAGTAAGATTTCCCCCTCATAATTATTCTGGATGAACGTAGGAAATATGGCTGAATGCTCGAGAATAAAAAAGGTGTGCAAGTTCAGATTTTTCAGTACAGTATTTCTCTACTTTTTATATGTTATCCATCTCTTAGTGTCTGGTTTCTTGTAATAGACGGAAACTATACAATGACTTTTTTTGTTTTGTGTTTAAAAATTAATTCCATCATTTTAAAACTAGTTTATGAATTAGAATTCATCATGTTTTGTGATATCTTTTTATGGATTTTCATTGAGGTTTTGCAGCTTACTCTGTCAATATTTTAAGTAAATACACCCTCCTCTCCTTCATGAATATAACATGGGAAAATCCAGCTTCTGTAACATCTGTGCTCCATGTTTGTTTACTTATTTATCTACTCGATAGTAAAGTTGTATGTCTTTGAAGACGAAAACTTGTAGAGGTCACAGAGACCTAAGTTCATATACTATAGTACAAATCAAGTTTTCTGGTGTTTTTTTAACAGTGAGAAAAAGAAACGTAGCTGGTAGTAACTGCCATGTTACTTTTCATTTCAGCTCTTAAAGATTGTTGCAATGGTTCCTTGTTATGTGCATCGACTAATCAATGTATAGCAATCTCCCAGCGTTGTGATGGCATTGCAGACTGTATTGATTTCAGCCTTGATGAGTCCAGCTGTTCAGGTACTCAGTTTTGCATAAAAATATCATTTGAAACAAAAAAGTATAGTCATATTCTACTGAAGCTTTAGGCAGTCCTCAAACTTGACTGAATTCCCTCTGTTGAAACTTAGCCAAGTTACATCAGGCATGAATTTTCCTGATGAAAGTATTACACAGATAAAATAGTGAGAAAAAAGATGGAAAATAATGTGCTTAGTTAATGTCTTCACAAGAGGTGTTTCTTAAGGGATAAACACATTTTTTTTAAAAAAAAAAGGCTCTATAGTATACTACTAAGGCACTCTCTTGATTTTAGGCAATTGAATAAACTACTTAAGTTAATGTACATTTCTAAGTTAACAGGATTTTTTTTTTTTTCCAAGTGTAATGTAAATCCAGGTTGGAAAATGAAGCAAAATATACAGCATTTGTTTTAGCATAGGGCATTTCATACAATACTCAGGTTTGGTTTGCAATAGGAAAGTGATGGAGAAAGGTAAGAACAGGATAACAATACATATCGAATCTGATTCAGATTTTTTATTCACAAAATCTACCAAAAACATAGATGATTATACAATTAATTAAATTTAGATTCAAACCATCCCATTCAGTGACACAAAGTAACTGCAGTTCTTCTCCAAGCCAGTTATGAACTCTGGGACATTTCTGTGTTAGCAGTACTCCCCCGCCTTTGGTGAAGTTGCATTTGCTGAGAAATTAACACTCTGTTTTTATAATTTATTATGAGTTATGTGATAAGTTCTCAATACATAGTACATATTGTAATAATGTAATTATATATAGTATGTTAAACGTTTATTCACAAACTATAACATTCACTTCTTGGTAATAGGCATCCACTGGTTTCTCTGGGAATGACAGTAAACTACAAATCTTCCACTATTTTGTCAGAAAGCAGATCTTTCAAGTCAGTAATTTGCTTTCCAAAATTTCTTCTTAAAGCTGGAGATGTCCACACTGAATAGCAAAGTTTATATGTCTAAACAAACAATTTTATGTGACTTATATCCAAAATTCTTTAGATCTAATTCACATTTTACATGTTATTTTCTTACTAAAGACAACTGAGGGGATTTGATTTTGAGGGTTTTTTTTAGCTGTAGGGATGTAAAACTAAACTTCAGTAAAAATAAATGTGATGATGTAGAAATTTATCTTAAGGGATGTCAAAAGTTGAAAATAGTGTATCACTGACATCCCCCTCTTCTTAAACACCTTTACTCTTTCCAAGTCTGATTTCTCTAGTTCTTATGAGAATGTGATTCTAAGTATTAAAATTCTGGACATTTTTAATAAGAAGGTTGGTGACACAGGAGTAAATGTCTGTTCATCACCCCTATATAAAAACTATTAATAATAAAGTAGACTTAGGTACTAATTAAATATAAATTTAGTTCTTTTGGCTCTTATTTTATGTATTCCTATTTGTTTGAAAATTGAGTAAGTGCAAAAGCTCCATTTCTGGAGTCAAATGAGACTCTGAATGGAGAAAAATTAGAAGCCTGTTCAAGTGAAGCAGCAGGATTTCTACAAGATCAAGAGGAGTCCATCGTCTATAATGTATTTATGACTTGACATTTATATTACCAAGTAAAGGTCTAAGAGTTTTTGGAAGTGTTAAGCATCCAAAGTGACAGGTGTGAATATTCTGATTTTGAAAATCAGACAATTACAAATATAATAACAAGGGGAGAATTTAAATTATAATTTTAATTTCATATTTGCAGTTTGTCCTGAAGAATACTGCAAAAATGGAGGAAGATGCATCGTCAAAGATGAAGTTCCGTTGTGCCAGTAAGTTTCACTAGGGATTGATTTGTGCTTGAAGTTGGGAAAAAGTGCTAATGAAAGAGCTGGCTTGTTTCCCCAGGGACTGATATGATGTTCAATAGAAGTATATTTTTTGAAGTCTCTGTATATTTACAGTATTTTTATGTACGGTTGCTGAGTTAAACCACATTTTGAGAAGAATATTATTTATCAGATACAATTTTCTGTAAATTTCATCTGTCACTACACGAGACAACCGGTTGGCCTGACACCTTAAGTTGTCTGTGTCTCATGTTTCACATCAACATTTAACAACACATACTTCTATGAAAAATGATACCTTATATGCAGCAGGTGTTGTGTACCTCAAATGAGATTTACAGCAGAACATGTTCTCATCTTTACCTGGACTTGTGATGTATTTCTGTTGTAATGTTATTTTTTGCATATATTCGGAGGAAGAAGGTAATGTTGTTCCACTTATGCCAAACAAAGGGCTAAACATATGCTTGCATTTTTCTGGAAATACTCTAACCTGAAAAAAATAATGTATGCAATTCTGATGTGGAATGTACTGGTTATTAAAAAGTATCTCAGATTATCTGAAGGGATTCATTTACACAAGATATCACTCTGTTTCCCACTGGGAAATTACAAGAGACTTTTTAAAGTGCAAAGAAAGCAATGTTATACATTATCACACTTTTGTCCTTCATGTGCTTCAATGGATCTTGCCAAAGATTTTGCCAAATTACTAAAGTGACTGTTTTATCAGAGTATCTATCTTAGTCAAGACCAGACGTTAAGGTTTGTCTCGTAGTGTCTAGGAAACTCACATTAATAAGCCTGCTGACAAAGTTTCAGTTATTGCAGAATTTGTATCTTTCAAGACAGGTTCATCCTATACTGGTTGAAGAAATGTGATAAAATGCTCAGAAAACATAGGCACTTTCATATAGTGTACTTTGATTTCACTCTCAGAAAACACTTAATTACCTGCAGATTTCCCAAAGAATCTCCTCTATCGTAGAATAGAGAATAGTCTCTGCAAGAAGTTTGGAATTTCATTAAGCCGGCCATTTCAAAACTTCTTGGGACACAGAAAGACAGAAAGGGGACAAAAAACATAGGGGAAGTTTGTAGATTAAATGGAATGGATAGCCAGCAGAAAATAAGGGGGTTGGGAATAGCCAGGGAGTTTACAACTGGTAGATTAAAATATTGATCAACAAGAAAATTGCTTGTATGGACAAGGCACTTGGGGACTAATTGAGATTTTAAAGATAACAAGAGAATTATAAAAACTTACGTTACGAGTTGCAAATGAAAGGAAACCAAATTAGCAAGTGTTCTTTATCCACAGAAATAAAAGACAGTTGGAATACTAAAATAGTAAATAGAATTCGTTCCCTCAGCATTCAGTGAGGAATATGATATTGAATTCTAATGCAGCGCGCGGGTAATTGGAGCAACAGCATGGAAATGAAAATCACCTAACTGATGGGCTAACGTAACTCCAAGAGCTGTATGTGTCTGTTGGGGAAATAAGTCATCTCTAAGAATAATAGAAAAGAAGTGCGTATTGCCGTAGTGGAAGTCTTTCTGAAAACTCTACTGGTAAGGGATGTGACTGGAGAATAACAATGGAGAAGAAAAGGAATAGCCAATTCAACAGTCTGCTTTCAGTACCATTCAAGGCTTTATAATAGTTTGAAGGAATTACTCATATATATATAACAACATTTCTATGATAAGCTTCTACATATTTGAAAATCCGACATGTCAACATGATGAAAAGAAAGAAAAGACTAAAAATGTACCTTAAATGACAATAAATATAGAAGTATCTCACTTTCCATTGCCTAGGAAAAAAAAATGAAACCCCTAGAAATTAATGTGGAAAAGACACTATTTTTTAACCTGTTTGTTCTCAGTTCTTACCTTAAATTTCCCGGAAAAAAAAAGGATTATAGATTTAGGTGAAGATACCTTCTTCTCTTCAGAGCAATTTCTCTTCTAGACTCCAGGGTAGGTCAGGAGAAAGAGCAGAGTGCATAAGAATGCAGGAAGCCTGTGGGACAGCAAGGAAACCCCTGAAAAGAGCAGAGAAGGGATACTGCTCTGTCACAGAAGTGGCAGAGGAGGAGTCTTCCTAGATACCCAGAGACAATTACGTGGAGATGAGTGATCCTAAAAGTCACTGAGTTTGACTAATACTCTTCAGTGACACAGTGGACAACTTATAATAGAATCATAGAATCATAGAATCATAGAATCATAGAATCATAGAATCATAGAATCATAGAACGGTTTGGGTTGGAAGGGACCTCAAAGATCATCTAGTTCCAATCCCCCTGCCCTGGGCAGGGAAAACCTCCACTATACACCAGGTTACCCAAAGCCTCATCCAACCTGGTCTTGAACACCTCCAGGGATGGGGCATCTACAACTTCTCTGGGCAACCTGTGTCCTTTTATGGCTATTTTTTCTTACGCAATGGATAGCTATCTTCCTCCCCTTGAGATGCTTGTGTTCTAGTTTCTCTAAAACAAAACCTGAGTCTGGAGTTTAAAAGTCTCTTTGGCCTCTCTGGCAATGTTGGTTTAACAACAACAACAACAAAAAGTCTGGACAGGTCTCAAAGTTTCATTTGATTCAAAGTTCCATCACCTTTCTATAAAAATACGAATTAGTTTGAGGTATGTTGATGGAAAAAATCCAGTCTCTGGAAAATATTTTTGTTGGTGATAAGAAGTGATTTTTTCTGTGGTTTTAATGCAATGGGGTCAAAGTAATTAACTGTATAGACTCCTCCAAATAGTTTAATATGTCATCATGGGAACAGAGTGAATTTGCAGTAGCCACTTAGGCAAAAGAAATCAACTATCTGAAGAGACTGAAAGCTGATAGTAGGTTTTATACATTTAAAACTTCTCGAGTTTCTTTGATATTGTACATTTTATATATGTGCACTATTGTTGCTTAGATATATAAAGTGAGTACTGAGGACATGAACCTGACTTTCTTTCAGTAGTATATAACTAAAAGGGATCAGTAGAACGTGGAAGGTGAGCTCTGACATCCCTCTATGAAGAGAAATCTGCAGCACAGGTGGAAAAGATAACAGTGGATGCAAGTCCAGATAAAGTTTTGGTATTTGTTGGAGCGGGTAACGAGGTTGGTATATAAGGTTACTGTCATTTCCGTTCACACTACTTAAAACTGCTTGTCTTGGCTGGTGCATAATGACTGTAGTGACATCAGTGAGAAGCCACAGTATTTGAGAATGTGACTATTGATATGATGGTGGATGTTCCCAGCCAGAGTTTGTGAGTAAACACAGAGCAACGGTGCTTTGCAGGTGATGGTTAGCTTCCTACTTGAATGAAACACAGCTTGATGACTCTCCTGATCCTGACTGATATTTGACTTTGCATTTCATTCTCCTGTTTGGTCAGGAGAGTACTTGAGGCACTTATCAAATACGTTTATCTTGGGTACCCTCTTTGGCTGCCAGACTAGATGGAGCTTTAGTCCAAAATGGTACGACCACTCTCATTTCACAAAATATTACTCCTGTTTCTCCTGATCAAGTTCCCTTCTGTAGTGGATGTGCAGCCAAGTGGTTGGTGACGGCAATCAGCTACTGTTGCCACACATGTAAATCATGATAATTTGAGCAGCAATGGCTAGTATTTTTGTAATTTCAATAGTCTGATTTCAAAATTATTCCTTTGATTATATGTATACTTCCCCCAATTGTTTGTCCAGTGTTTTTTTGTGTTTGTTTTATTTTTTTAAAGTGGGACCACAGACGTCTGGCAACATAAAAAGGAATATTGATGAGAACAACAAGCTAGGAAAAGTGTGTTTGTAACACACTGAAGTGGAAGGATGAGGCTTTAAAGACTGTACTAGTGCTGAAAAAGAACCCTAAGAACAGAAACAAATATTTTACCAGACTGATAATACATAATTTTAACTCTCATATCAGCTAGACAAGATTAATGCTATACATTCACATTTAAAATGTACTAAACCTCACATATAATAAACATAATACAGTGCTTGTATTTCCTTTTATTTATACAAACACTTTCTATGCAATATATCAAATTTCAAACTAGTTGCACTGACTAATACTAGGGAATATAATGAGTGCTTTATTAATGTCTCAGCTGTAAGAAGGCTCTATCCTTAAGCAGAAAATGTAATCACATTCACTGGCCTGTAATTAAACAATCATGTTATAAATTAGAAATACATCTTCGTTAAACAGTTTTTAAATTACATTGAATATGTACCATCTAGTTAACTGAGCTGTGGAGATTAGAATTCAAGGAGTCATTATATATAGATAATTAATTAAGGTTATCTTGCAGTTGTGTATCTAAATGCTGATTTGGTCCAAAGTATGGACACTGAATTATTTTGTTTGCTTGCTTTATGTGATAAAAGTGAAAAAGATTACCTTCCCTTTTACGTTTTAGAAAATAATTGATTTTACAGGGTAATAATTCATTCAGAGGCGGGGATTTTTACTTACTCTACTTAGAAAAACCACAGGCTGTTTTGTCCTCTATTTTTTACTTCTCTTCTTCGCATTTTAAAATAAGCTCATTATTATAACCACAATTGTCTGTTTTAATGTGCAAATAAAGCATTTTAACCCCAGCGGTACAATAACAAACAATATTCCACAAAAAGAAAAAAAAAGGCAAAACAAACAAACACAAACAAACAAACACATTTTCTCACAATCTGATTTTGTCTTCAGTATAATAACTTCTGGTAAAAGTTATGTGGAGAAACTCTACCAGGTGACATGCAAATTTAAATAATGCCACAGTAGACTTCTTCACTACCTTTTCCAGTCAAGTATTATATACGCCAAAGGACAGAAATTCCACATCTTCTCTGGGCAATGTCTTCCAGTAAGGAATGTAGGGGCTTTTCCTATATGTATTTGGCTTTGATGTACTCTTACATGTACCGTTTTATTCGATTTTTGAGGAATGATGGTGGCAGTCATCTTTAAAAGTGAGGGAATTGTTCTAATATCATACAGTATGTCATGAAAATGGAGTGATAATAATATTCCCACCTTAGAAAATAAAATGTTTTGAAACATCTAGCCTGTAATTTAATGGAAATACAAAGCCTAGAAACTGACAAGATAGACACAACCAATTCATGAGTAAAGCGTGTTTACAATGAGAGAAGACAGCAGTTTCCATTTCAGATCTTTGTCCTGCTGCTCTCAGAGATTCCCACCTCAGTTACAGGGAGGATTGGTGATGTATCAGCTGCTGAATCACTGCAGAATATTAGCCGTTGAAGCAAAGCAAATTGGTAGTGATTTCACTTTCTTCCTAAGAATTTTCTTTTACATTTACTGAACAAGTGTGACACAGATAAGTTTATAAAGCTATATAGAGCCTATATAACTACCCAAGGAAGTGGTAGTCATGTGAAAACAATTGTAGATGGAGGAGGAATGGAACAAGGGTGTAACCATGTATAAAAAAAAGCAAGACCATGATGAGTAGTCAAAAAGATAAGACATTGAAAAGGAATGTTATGCTAAGATTTAGCTTCTGGGAAATTAAGACAAAGACATGTTCTTATATGTAGACATATATACAAACGTACATAGCTAGCGTAGAGAAGTTTCTTCCATATCTTTCCATTACCTAAATGTCATCTAAAAGGTGATGCTGAGGCAAATAAAAAAATTAATTCTGGTTTCCTGAATTGGGTAAAACTGAGACTGGGAATATACAGTATATCGACAGAAATGCGCCTTTAAATATTTGCTTACAGAAAACTCTTTCCTGAAGTTTCTATTTCATATATTGTTTTCTTTTTACTCTTACTCTTTCTTATTCAGGAAAGTTTTATGAAATCAAGGTGCCTGTTCCTGATATAATAATACTGTCACTTTTTGGCTCTTCATGTTTCTAGCATCATAGCCTCTTCAAAAAAAGGCAAACATGATGTCATTAAGAATATGTATGAGGTAAGAAAACACTAAGCATCAGAGGAAATTGAACTCTTCAGCAGCATTGTGATTCCATTTTATAAAAAAGCGGTAATCAGAGTGTCCTGGTGTTAGCTGGGACAGAGTCGCTCTTCTTTTTAGCAGCTAGAAGAGCTCCGTGTTTTGGTTTTACTCAGAGGCTCGCTCTGAGAAGAATGTGGATAGCAAGCTGATGTTTATAGTTGACACTGAGATCTCAAGGACTTTTCAGCTTGCCATGTTCTTGCCAGTGTGCAGGAGCACAACAGGATAAGGGGGAGCATAGCCGGACAAGGGGGCCACGATTCCCCTGTGATTTGTACTTGGACTTAAGATTGAGGGCCAAACTGGCCAATTAGTATTCCATATCATGCAGCATCATGCCCAGTATAAAAGTGAGGGTCAGCGGAAAGAAGGGCTTTTTGCCCTTCCGGGACTCTCACTTTCGGACTCTCACAGTGCTTTCCCTCTCTCTCGCTTTCTATTTTGGGCCTTCCGTTCATCCGGGATTGCAGTATCAGGATTTATCTGTTTCAGGATCATTAGTTCGGGACGTGACGGGCCTCGGTCAAGGGGTGGTGAGCAGTTACACCGTACATCACTCGTTTGTATATATTTATTCTTGTATGTATCCGTACATATATATATTGGTAGCAGTAGTAGTAAATTGTTCTTATCTCAACCCACGAGTCTCTTTTCTATTTCTTCTTCAATTCTCTCCCTCATCCCTGGAGGTGGGGGAGGGTGAGTGAGCGACTGAGTAGGGTTTGATTGCCAGAGCGGCCTAACCCATGACACAGCGCTACATAAACACAAGTATAGCAACCCAGACAGAACTCATTTCCAAGAAAATTTATGCATGCTTGCGGATGATAGACTTCTTTTTTGTAAACCAATTGAATAGTGGTTTTATTTTTTCTCAAGGGTTAATGTAAAAATAAATTTGTCATGCTTGCACCTCTTGTGTTTGCTTTTGGCAGTATTATGAAATGGTCAGTGGAGCTCACCTGGAGGTTTGTGGCATTTTATACGTTCAATTATTCTCAATTAATGTTTTTCATTCTTTTCCCCTGAGAATTAGCATACAAGAATCATCATATACATAATGTAGGTATAATGTCCTTCCTTTAGGGCGTAAAATATTTCTGAAATTTATACATTGTCTTTTCTTGTTCCCTGTACCAGCCCTAGACCTATGTTATTAATTCTCTATCCAAACTGCATATTTCGTTCAACAGTCTGGATCTCTATATTGAGGTATTTCGTTTTCCACTCAATCTGGCTGTGGCATTTAGTCCACTGAGATACTGACTCCTTATCTATCTTCAGGATATCCAAATGATGATGCATGCCAGAAACCTGCTGTTGTGGAGAACCAAAGTACTGATTTCCCTTCAGGTCATGGTACAATTTCATACGACTTGCATGCATTTTTGTTTGTTTCTCCTGCAGCCCCAAACACTGGGGATTATGGTTCAATGTGCAATGTGACAGAAACATAGATTCAGAAATCTTATGCATTTGGTCTATTTTGTTAGAGTTGGAATGAAACAGCTTTAGATTTTAATGCTGATCATCTACTCACAGGGCTTTCAGTAAACATTTCACAACACAAATAAGCTGAAAAAAAATTGTAAAATTCATTAAATTCTTCATATATAAGAATTCAGAAAATACTGATCCTCTATAAGGAAAGAAATATGCCAAATTTGTCTAACCATTTTTTTTTTTTTAATTTTCTCCACTTGTACCAAGTGACTTCAAAGTAATACATTTGGCCAAACCAGTTTACCTAGTGAGAACCTTTCCATTGAGAAAATTATCAATCATTTCCTTACAAATGGATACATTGGCTATCTTTTTCTATTTAAAAGTAGGTTACTTTGACCTGTACTCTTTTCCTCCTCTTGCAGATACAAGTATAATCCTGAGGTCAGCTCCTTATCACACTGAAACCAGCTGCTTCACACAATTTGCAGCTCCTAGAAATGATGAAAAAAATTCAAACATTTATCTTGATCAAACTTAATCAAATATATAGGGCAGTTTGCCACCATGTGCAGCAAGGCAGCAACATCCTGTGAAGTTCACTTGTGAGTGGTCTGAATCAGTTGATTGTTGAATTCAATGATTTCAGAAGAAATCTGTCTTTTTCCGTTTATTTATTCTAAAACTAGAACAAGGTTGTCTCTATGTAACTTAAAGTTTGCACATAATTGAAAGCCAGATGTTTTACTTAATTGAACAAATACAACTGAACAGACCCAAAGCTTGGTTTCACAAGTGTTTCTGATCAAGTGTTTGAGAAATCTCTAGCACTTGATTCAAATGTAAATCAGACTTTCTCACTTAACTCTTGGGGTTTGGCCTTTTTTTTTGTATTGAAGACTAAAGCTTGAAATATCTGTAAAACTGGAAATGAGCAAAGAAGCTTTTAGTCTTTCTCTGACTTCCTGAGGTGAAATAGTACTCTGACAAATGGAAAAAGTCTCTCTTGAATGACCAATGGATACTGCTCATAATGGAAGAACATAGCTTAGATGTAGCTCATTGGTCATGCTGGAAAACAAGCTGTGACTTAGATATTTTCAAATCATCTCTTCATGATATGTTTCCTGAGTGGGGAGGTTTTTACCTGTATAGAAAATCAGCAAGGAATTTCTGGGACAATTTTGAATCAAAAAGCCTGATGAACATTATGTACAACCTTTTCTTGCAAGATTTTGGAGTTGGGAGGAGCTAACACTTAACTTTGGGAATAAAAGTATCTGCATGTTTCCTTTTAAAAAGTGAATTTAGTACATTTTCAACCTCACTGCAACTCTGAAGATCAGAGTGAGAATTACATTTAGAGTCTGATGAAAATAATTCATGTTTTAATATGAAGATGCTATAATCTTATTGAGAAGGATACGAGCAAATAATTAAAATTTAGCAGATACAGTGAAAATTACTTGGGCATATAAGAATGCATATAGGAAAAATTTTCTCCTCAGTGGAGTTTCCTTTCCCTACAAAATTTAGTATCAGTAGCGCTTAAGATGTTACAAGTATTTAACCTCTCTGACAAATATATGTCTATCTCAATTTTCAATTCACTTTTAAAAAGAGTCAAAGTGAATGAGGTAACTACAAGGTGTAGGAAACCATGGTGAGATTTTTATTACTACTAAGTGCAGTGCACCTTTACCTTCAGAATGACTTATACCCCAGAACTATAAGCATTAATACATTTAAAATTCAGGAGATAGGTTTGTCTACAATAGGGACAAACTTTGGATCTGGGAGGTGTATTTGTAAGAGAGGATGCTTGTTGAGTGAAAATATGAGAGATTTTTATATGTGAGAATGTTAATTAATGTCGGATATTGGACATTTGCCAAAGTGTGGAGGGTTCCCTGGAGGGTTACTCCTACGAACTCCAGATGCTGAATAGTAGGAAACATAGATGAAAAGCTTTAAATCACAACATTTTTTGTTCTGTTTTGTTCAAACAGGAAAGAATAGCGTAAAATAATAAATACTTTTCAAGAGACAAAAACTAGGAACAATTGAATTACATACCAATGAAGGACGTCTAAACACAAGGGTTGCAATGATTTTTGTGCTAAAGCCCCCCTCTCCTTCACATTCATTTGGCTGTCTTTTGTCCACAGAAATTTAAAAACATCTCTGGATGTATCTATTTATAGGCACATAAATTACTCTATATCTTTTAAATTATATGAAATCAAACAGTAATTAACACCGTACAGGTTCAGATTGTTTACTTAGCTTGAGTAACAATCTTATCTCAGACTCAGTCTTCCTGGATTTAAATGTGGAGGGCCAGATTTGTAGACCTGACCCTTTACATAGGGAGGTCTGCTCCCTTCCTGGGACAACAATTAGGGACGTGATAAAAAAAACTCCCATCTATAGTCAGGCCCACCGATTACTACCCTCTTCTTATTTTCCAAGTTGGTATGGATGACATTAGGAAAAGAAACATCCGGACTATTAAGAAAGATCTCAGGGTTTTGGGAAGAATGTTGAAGGGATCGGGGGCCCAAGTAATATTCTCTTCTGTCATACCGACTCTGGGACATGACACGGGATGGAAAACAAAGATTGAGGATTTAAATAATTGGCTACAAAAGTGGTGTGAGGAAAACAACCTAGGCTTCTTTTACCACGGGCTGACCTTAATGCCAGATCTTCTATCTAGGGATGGGGCAGGTTTGTCTCCACGGGGGAAAAGGCTGCTCGCTACAGAACTAGCTGGGATCATCAACAGGGCTTTAAACTAGATGTGAAGGGGGTGGGGGGTATTGTCAGACTTAGAGGATTAACAACCGAGGACGGCCCTCCATTGTCTGATGAAGGGAGTGTAGGCAGGTGCCTTCAGCCTGCTGCCTCAGTGATAGTAGGGGGTGACATGTGTAGTCAGGAGCAACACACAAGTTGCTCAGAGGTAAAAGAGAATCCCAAAAATAACAGCTCAGGTAATAAAACTTCCCCCCCTAGGGGTGCAGTGGGGTCGAAAGCCCAACTTACGTGCTTCTATGCGAACGCACGCAGTATGGGCAATAAACAAGAGGAACTGGAAGCTCTTGTTATCCAGGGAAACTATGATATAGTTGCCATCACTGAAACATGGTGGGATGACTCATATAACTGGAGTGCTACCATGGATGGCTACAAACTCTTCAGGAGGGATAGGAGAGGTAGAAGGGGTGGTGGGGTTGCCCTGTATGTAAGGGAAGGTCTAAACTGTTTAGAGTTAAATGTTGGGGATGACCTAGTAGAATGTCTGTGGGTGAAAATCAAAGGGGGGCCTATGAAGGCGGATATTGTAGTGGGAATCTGCTACAGGCCACCCTGTCAGGACAGTGAAACTGATGAGCTATTCTTTAAACAACTGGGGGAAGTCTCGCGCTCACTAGCCCTTGTCCTTATGGGTGACTTTAACCTACCTGATGTTTGTTGGAAGTATAACATGGCAGTCAGGAAACAGTCTAGGCGGTTTCTGCAGAGTGTGGAGGACAACTTCCTATCACAACTGGTCAGTGAACCGACTAGAGAAGGTGCTCCCCTAGACCTGCTGTTTGTGAACAGAGAAGGTCTTGTGGGAGATGTGAAGGTTGGAGGACGCCTGGGGCATAGTGACGACGAGATAATAGAATTCTCAATTCTAGGGGAAGTTAGAAGGGGGAACACTAAAACGGCCAAGCTGGACTTTGGGAGAGCTGACTTTGGGCTGTTTAGAAGTCTGATTAACAAAGTCCAATGGGAGATAGCTCTCAAGGGTAAGGGGGCGCAGGAGGGTTGGTCACTATTCAAAAAGGAAATTCTGGAGGCACAGGAGCGAGCTGTCCCTGTGTGCCGGAAGTCGAGCCGCCGGGGTAGAAAACCAGCTTGGATGACAAAGGAGATTTGGGAACATCTCAAAAGAAAAAGGGATGTCTATAAGTCTTGGAAGAATGGGCAGGCATCCAGGAATCAATACAGGGAGGAAGTTAGGACATGTAGGGAGATAATCAGGGGGGCAAAAGCCCAATTGGAACTTAGACTAGCCAGCTCCGTAAGGGACAACAAAAAGTCTTTCTATAAATATATTAATAACAAAAGGAGGGCTAAAGATCACCTCCAGCCCCTACTGGACTCAGGGGGTGCGTTAGTCACTAGGGATGAGGACAAGGCTGAGGTCCTTAATGCCTTCTTTGCCTCAGTCTTTAATAATAAGGTTAGTAGTTCCCAGGTGAGCTGGCCTTCGGTGTCTGAGAGCAGGGAGGGAGAGCAAATCGAAGCTCCTGTGATCCCAGAGGAACGGGTCAAGGAACTGCTCCTCCGGCTGGATGCCCACAAGTCTATGGGGCCTGACGGTATCCACCCGAGAGTCCTGAGAGAGCTGGCGGATGTCATTGCCAAACCCCTGTCCATTATCTTTGGACAGTCTTGGCTCACTGGGGAAGTTCCGCTGGACTGGAGGCTGGCGGATGTTACCCCCATTTACAAAAAAGGGCGGAAGGAGGATCCGGGGAACTACAGGCCTGTCAGTTTGACCTCGGTGACGGGCAAAGTCATGGAACAGGTTATCTTGAGTGCTATTAATGAGCACATACAGGTTAACTGGGTGATCAGGCCCAGTCAACATGGGTTTATGAAAGGCAGGTCTTGCCAATCAAACCTGATCACCTTCTATGACAGGGTGACCCGCCTAGTTGACGAGGGAAGGGCTGTGGATGTAGTTTTCCTAGACCTCAGTAAAGCCTTTGATACAGTTTCTCATAGTGTTCTGATTGAGAAACTGATAACTGCTGGCTTGGATAGGCACACCCTCCTTTGGGTTAAAAACTGGCTGGATGGCCGGGCCCAAAGAGTGGTGGTAAATTGGGCTAAATCCGGCTGGAGGCCGGTCACCAGTGGGGTTCCCCAGGGCTCAGTGCTGGGTCCAGTTCTGTTTAACATCTTTATCAATGACCTGGATGAGGGAATTGAATGTACCCTCAGTAAATTTGCGGACGACACCAAGCTGGGAGGCTGTGTCGATCTGCTCGAGGGTAGGGAGGCCCTTCAGAGGGATTTGAACAGACTGGATCATTGGGCCGAGGCCAATGGCATGAGCTTTAATAAGGCCAAGTGCAGAGTCCTTCACTTGGGGTATAAAAACCCCAAGCATCGCTATAGGCTCGGGGAAGAGTGGCTGGAGAGCTGCCTGGCGGAGAAGGACCTGGGGGTGTTGGTTGACTACCGGCTTGATATGAGCCAGCAGTGTGCCCAGGTGGCCAAAAAGGCCAATGGGATACTGGCGTGTATCAAGAATAGTGTGACCAGCAGGAACAGGGAAGTGATCCTGCCCCTGTACTCGGCACTGGTGAGGCCGCACCTGGAATATTGTGTCCAGTTTTGGGCCCCTCGCTTTAAGAGAGATATTGAGCTCCTGGAGCGAGTCCAAAGAAGGGCGACTAAACTGGTCAAGGGGCTGGAAAATAAAACTTATGAAGAGAGGCTGAGGGAGTTGGGGCTGTTTAGCCTGGAGAAGAGGAGGCTGAGGGGAGACCTGATTACGGCCTATAAATACTTGAGAAAAGATGGTGGGGAGGTAGGGGAAGGGCTCTTTACATTAGTGACGGGTGATAGAACAAGAGGAAATGGGCATAAGCTTAGTCAGGGGAGATTCAGGTTGGATGTTAGGAAGTATTTCTTCTCTGAAAGGGTTGTCAGCCACTGGAATAGGCTGCCCAGGGAGGTGGTTGAGTCCCCATCCCTGGATGTGTTTAAGAATAGGGTGGATGATCTACTTGAGGATATGGTTTAATGGGGATTAGGGATGGTTGGACTCGATGATCTCTAAGGTCTTTTCCAACCTAGAAATCTATGAATCTATGAATCTATGAAATGAAAGAGACAGTACTTGGTGTGAAAAACAGTATTGTCATACTCTAAGATTACATCTGCATGTTTACATATAAAAACTTCATTGCCTAGAATCAACTTACCACTAGAGCCCTCTCTGTAGGAGATATCTGAAGGCTACTGGTTAAGCACAATACGTACTCAATGTATCATAAAAGTTGTAAGGGAGACTTTTGGAAAATACATACACCATCAAGCCTGTTGAGAAGAGTCTTGAATTTTTCCTACAGTGAAGAAGATTGTGATGTAGATAGGCCTGTGCTAAGGATGGCAGGAAAGATGGGGATGGATGGTGGAGATTTGTATTCGTGAATCTGTGTTATTGCATAAGTTGCATAGGAAAGACATACATCTTCTACTCTGTACTGACTACATCCTGATATGTGGCCTACCAGTCTGACCCGCTAGTCACCCTGGTGTCACAATGTCCTCACGCTATCTTGCACATTTGCAATTTTCCCTCTTGTTCAGCCAGTGTGGATCTAAGTCTCCAAGAATTATACACTATGACATTGCTAGGTGGCTAAGGGATTGCCTAAAAGCAGCAAATTCTACTAAATTAAGAGATTTTGAGTTTTCTTGCCAGCTTTTCCAGTGCTGACTGATCTCGAAAGCTCTGTGCATTTGAATTTTAATACACATCCAAACATAGAGGATTTTACTCAACGCTTGGAAGGATCTTTTCATGTTCACTATTGCTCTAATCAGCTACTAGTCTGCATCACTAAGAGGAAAGCAGTGTCTATGTGCTGCTCCCACACAGGCTTTTGTATGTCCTTTAGGGAAAAAGTACATGTACATTTAAGTTAAAATAATTTTGTCTGCATGGGGTTTGCAAGTCGCATTTTCAAGGTAAAGAAGTATTTTTCCTTTAAAATATATGTTGTATTGTAAGATCTATGCGAACTTCAAAATATCCTTTAAAGTCTGTCAAGTTAATGCAGTTCATGCAAGAGTTATAGTATGGATCTTGACACCCGACTCACTGCAGGAATAAATTATCAGTCACCAAGCTAGGCTTCATAATAAAACTGCAGGAGGTAGAGATTTTGCTTAGTTTTGGATAGTGGAGGTAAGAAAGGTTTGGAGTTAAAGAAATTATTTCCCTCTGGGTGAGAAAACTAATTGGCCAGGACGTATGATATTTTATCTTAGTCTTTGTTTATTTGCAGTATGTGTGATTTTGTATTAGCAAACTAGATGACAAATTGTCGTATGGTTTCCTAGCTACACTGAACTAAAACATGCCTTAAAACCCTCTATGCAGCCACATGGAAGCCAAAACTGTTGCGATTCTCTCTGTGGTCAGTGAGAAAGGATTGTCAATGAGGCTGAACTGGCTTCTCTAGTTTTATCTGTAGTTCTGTAGGTACTTAGAGCACCTTGGAAGCTGTACAAAATTCTTGGATGGATTTCAGGTATCAACTGTGTCACATGTACTGCACTTAGGCTAATCCTTGACAAGTGTCTTTGTTGGAAAAGAAAAGAAAACAGTATTGGAGCCAATGATATGTGACCATGGCTTCTTTAATGTAAGCACTAGATGAGATTATACAGTAACGATTGTCTAAATTCTAACATTAAATGTGTTTAACCTCTGGGTCATTCACTTAGTATATTAGAAAATTATTTTTATGGCTTCATAGTTACCTTGTTTCAACTTCGAAATTTTGAATTTTGTACTTTAATCCTTTTGCCATTTAGACTTGCCAACTATTCCCACCAATGAAATGCCTGTTCAACTGAGTTTGGTGGCAAAAGTTGTGCAAATAAAAAAAAATTTGCTTAGAGTTGTAAAATGAAGCTAACAACAAGATGACTACCTGCAGTTAAATGGAGCCTGTATTAGGCAGTCCTTGCATGCTTGAGTATCACGAGCTACTGACAGCGCAGCTTTAAGTGACTAGGAGCCGAACAAAACATTTTTTAAGCAGTGCTACATATTGCTGAATATCCTGATGCTTGTTTTTCACAGAGCAGAATTCTAGTTTATAAATAGTTATTTTTCTTCTCATAACTTTATTTTCAGATTTCAGGTACTCTTTTGCAAACTACTGATTTTTATCAGGTGAATTAAATTGCATGATTTGATTTGTATTGTAGTCTATCTTAAAAAACAAAGAAGTTAAAAATAAGCCAGCAAGAGTTTTTTAACCATCCATTATTAATAGCCTTCAATAGGTGGAAAAAAGCTTTTATTTGCTTTTCTTTCCTCTATCCCTTCTGTAAATTAATTCTTTATTAACGTGCAATTTGTTTGGGACTTAGGTAAATGGAAGAAAAATCTCTTAAAACTTCTTTAATATTTTACTGTGTGTAAAATATTGTGTTTACATAGTCATAGAAATCCACAGAGATTATCTTCCTATCACTTTTGCTTCTAGAAGTGAAAGTGAGGCGATTTGGCAGAATACATTTTGAGGCTGTACATTATTTGAGTCTATTCATTATCATAGTTCTAGTGTTTTAATAGATATCAAATTTTTCTCCATGTGTCAGGGCTTCCTTTATGCTATCAGTAACGATTGTCAGTATGGTTTTTGTAATAAGATCAGTAAAAAGCTGCAAACTGAGAATGTTTTACTTAATGTAAGTAGCTGAGAATTTTTTTCTGATGGATCATAAGATAATAGAGGAAAGCTAAAAACTATATATATACATACATACACACAGATAGGGTCCTTCTACAGCTATCTTTCTAATAATTTGTTTTTAGAATACTTTGCAGCAAGATATGAGTCACTGTTAAAACAGAAGTCGTTCATATACCTGATGCTTTATTCTGACCTACTGCTACATACTGCTACAGAGCTATTAGCATCACATTTCAAGATAGGAATATACAAAACAACTGTGTTTTAAAATATAATATAGAAGTTGATAATTATCAAATTACTCTTTCTTAGTTTTCTAAAATTATGTATTTATTTATATTGTAATTAAAATGTCATACAGTAAAGTCAAAGACTTTAATAGATGTCATAATGTGACCCCAACAATGGACCTTACGATATTTTATTTCTCTGTTATGTATATGTTTTATATGGCAAAACCATTGTATATATGAAAAAGATGATGAAGATCTAATCAGCTTTATCTATGCAGTCTATACCCACAAGGTCAATATCACTTGCATTTTAGGCTTGTGAAAAAGTCCTCTAGATAACCTTTTCCTTAATCATCATGAGCTACTCTACAGTTCTACACTCTGAACTTCCCCTAATACCTACCGGCAGGTTGCGTTTGTGCCTCGCACATTCTTTCTTGATTTTTCATTTTAAGATGCGTTCTTACTTGTCACATCTAACAAAAGTTCTCTCCCAAGCTGTCATCATGCATCCCAGTTACTGCAGCATTGTCTCTCCTTGCTTGGATGACTGCATGGTTTTTAGGCTGATCTTCCTCAGAAAGCAACTGCAGAGAGAATTCTTCTGATCATTGCTTTGACCATATTGTTCTTCTTTTCATGTTTCTGCTCCCTTTTCCTTATTGCATAAAATGTTAATTATTGGCTCTGGTTTCAAAGCCCTCATAATTTATTCCCACTCCACCTATCGCTCCTCATTCAGCAAGTATACTTTGAATACGTTTCAAATATAGATGCTAATGCAAGGTGTAATATGGACAGCATGACCTGTTCCCTCCCCAGTGCACAACAGCAGCAATATATTTTCTGTATTTTAATAGGTTTCTGCACCCTCGTCAAAATTTAGAGCACAATTTGACAAAATACTTTATACTTACTGAGCAGAAAGCAGATATCTCTTTCAAAGTAACTTCATTCTAAATGTGCATGAAACAAGGACTGAACACAGGAAGGAATTAGGCATATGCTTTCCCCATAAATCCAGAGAATCAAAGCATAGTACAATAATCTTGCCTTTGACATTTGAGCTTCTTTTACAACTTTTTCATCTTCAGTCTCTAGCCTTCTTTTTTAATAACCTATTTTGTTCCGGTAGTATGAAGTCCTCACAGCTGGTATTGGCATGCAAAAGCTGGAGCAAATACTTCGGTAAATTTTCAAGGCCATCTTTATTTGAATATTCTGTCTTACAACTGTGAAGAATGTACAAGTATTTCCCCAAAAAATGTACAGCAGTGAACTGTAAAATTCTTTTGTAAAGGCAGGCTAGACTGCAACATTCAAATCTCTGCTGATGACATTTCAGAAGTACATGTGTGCTGCAATAGTAATGAAAATGAAAACTTTCCTGTTTTTCAGGCTGGCTCAAGAAAGCAATTTATAGTTCATAAGATCTTTGGGGGGGGGGGGGGGAGGGGGCGGCAAAAGATATCTGAAGCCTTTGTTAATTCCGTAGTTAAACATATTCATTTCTGTATTTTCTTTTTATTTGGAGCTGGGACAACAACAATTTGCATGCAAGTTATGGAATACTAGGGATATAATATTATTTTTTAATCAGACAGGCAGATTTTACCTTAATTGTGTAAATTTTAGCTTGCTTAGACTTCACCTAAATGTGACACGATGGAATTAAAAATTAGAATTTGATCTCTTTTTCTCCTTTCAGCTCTTACCCCACCCCCAGGACATGCTGATGAAAATGAGAATAGTGTCATTCTTGTTCAAATTCTCAAGACAAGGAATCCTTTTTTCACTAGACTAACAAACATTTTAAAGTTTTCTGATGAAGCACGTTCAACAAAATATGGTTCAAAAAGCTGCTAGTAAAATAGTGTCTACAAAGTTATTTTTGAGGGAAAAGATCCTATCAGATATCCATCCAGCCAAAATCTCCAGAATATTTAGAAAGAAAGAATACTTGTCTTTATGCTTATATTGCACCTTTCTGGGGTTTTTTGGGTTGTAAAATTTAAGGAAGTATCCAGTCAATATTCACTATTCTCAGTACAAACTCATCAGGAACATGTATATCTTACATGATAAAGGGAAGAGGTTCTCAGGAGATGGAGTACTTTTTCAACATCTAAAAAATAGTTTTCCTTCTTGTGAATGAAGCGTGTCCTCATTACAAAGTATTTCCACATAGTATCTCAAAACAATATCCTTTCTAATGTTACCAAATTACAGAATTTGTCAGAAGACTCTTTTGTCTGTGGCTCATATTCTGGTGTATCGTCAGTGAAACAAGAAGCACAGAAAAATTCTATAACACAATTTTTAGTGGCTTTAAAAATTATTGTAGCTAAGTATTCCGAGTAGTGCTAGTGCATGCATTCCTAATAACTAATTTCACTCTTCTACAACAAAGAACACATATGGAAATTTTTTTTTGCTGTTGCTATTTTTAGGGCCGTTCAAGCAGTAGCTTCAGGCACAGATTTATGAAGCCTGGCAGGAATGATGGCTGAACCTTTAAAAAGAAATTTTTGAAGTAAAAATTCTAAGGCCCAGACAAAAGTGCTTGACCAACTGAGAACTTGCTGTGCACATCCATTCATTCTGCTTCTGTGAGGGTACAAAACTAGTCCTGAGAATAAAGTACAAGTCTGGAATTGAGGATTTCTGGCCTCAGCATGTGCAGCTCTCCTAATATAATGTCTTTCAAAGTATTCAAGGGTAAGATAGGAATTGATACAGATATGTTAGCTCTCTAAACAGTGTCTATCTTTCCAAATAATTACCCTGAGCTTTCCGCTAGTTCAGGCAAACCACAATTCTATGCAGATCACAAGGGATGGAAGGATTATTGGCCTTTCCATCCACATTCATCTTGAAACCCTGTGTTTATGAAATGTCACGAGAAAAATACTGCATTTGCTGACCTTCCTTATGATTAGCTAAGCTGGGGCTTAGGGGCCAGAGAATGGCTTGCTTCCACTGCATGGTTACCACAAAATAAGCACATCTGCTGTAACTTTAAAAGTGTGGATCCAGGAATGCTTTCCTAATTACCACAGATATGGCACACAGGACGTTTCTCCAATTCTTGGCTCTTGATTCCAAGTGAAGTCATCACCCACAAAGTATTGTCTGTGCAAGTTAAACTTCTGGCAGCAGACTCGAGAGCAAAGGCTCAGACCCAAACCATAAGAGATATGTCAGCAAACAGTTTAACTTCCTTTTTGCTGTGTGGGTGACCAGAGCCACAGGAAGGCTGTTTTTATTGAATCCTCATGGAGAGAAAGTTCTCAAAGTCTCTTTCTTGAGGAAGAAATAAAAGAAGAGGTGGAACGGAACTGCTTAGGGACAAGCACCTAAACATATTAAATGCTCAGGAAAAGATAATTAACCTCAAAGATAAATAAATTTGTATAAAGGGTTATTCACAAGAACATCAAGTGCGTGAACATCAAGTGTTGATCTCATGTTAACCCTTAACCTTTCAAGGAAAGATTGAGGATAGTCTGAGATACTAGCAACATTTCAACCCCAAATCTAAGTACTCAGTTTACAAAATTGAGTAGATCCTTCAGTTTGCACTGCTTTTCATACAAGTTCTACATTTTGTACATGCCTGTGACAAATCGTTTCCACTTTTGTCAATACTCTGTCCCATAGGTTTTATATTTCCAGCTTCATTTTTGAGCACTGAAAGAAGTTTATAGTAGTAAGTAGCACCACAGTAATTACTGAACCAATTCCTCAGCTGATGTAAATGTTCTTATCTCCAGTTAGAAATGTAAAGTAAAAAATCCTGACAACCTTACACTAATGTTCACTCCATAAATTGAGCAGGATTATATTTATGTCTTACCAAAAGGAATTACTTTGAAATATAAATTTAACTAGTTTTTTGTTAAACTCGAAGATACTGTTTTTAATGAAACCTTGGACCTCATTTTTCCTTTTAATTTTGAATTTTGTTGCTAAATAGTCCTTCACAGAATTAAATTTTTAAGTGATGAAAATAGGATACTGGTCTACTAACAGTGAAACAATTTCCTCATGGTATTGAACTGTATAAACTACTGCAAGACAGGACTTGACCTAGATTTTTTTCTTTCTCTGATTTGAAGTTTGTGACAAAGCCCAGTTCTTCAAGTACGTGTTCTGTGTTTGATTGGAAGATGTCATTTTTGAGTATTCAAAGAATAATTTTTATAATCCTTATGAAAGGATTTATCAAATTTAAAATTCCAGGGTTTTTCTCATGACTCTTAGCATAGCTGATTTGGTATTATTCTTTGTTATAGTCTTATTTAGTTGTAGTCTTAATTTCTTGATATTGAGGTTTCTTCAGATCCAGCATGAAATGTCTTTTTTTCTAAAGTAATACCAACCAAGTATCTGTCATGTGAAACCAGTGACATGGTTATTGTTTTTCATTTTTATTTAGAACAACTCATTATTTTGGTTTCGGTTGGTAAGTTTTCTTTGCTTCCTCACTTTATTTCTTATTATGATCCTCTGTAGGAATATCCTACAAACTAGTCATGTGTCCTAAATATAAAATATCAGGCAAGACATTTTTTCATTGGAATTCCAAACCAAAACAAGAGGCTCAGAAAAGATTATAATCTGCTATCTGTTATGAGTGGACAGCACTATTACTCTTCCAGCTTCAGAAATCCTCACTGTTCCTATGTTTGTGATTGTATCCTCATCTAACTGCTGGCCTTCAAAGAAAGTCTTTGGACATGAAAGAGGATTGTAAAACATTCCTTTCTTTTCTGGATATTTGAGCAAAACATTCTGAATTGAATTCCTTGTGTTAGAAATTATAATTTTAACTGCTTAAAGGAGAAAATCTATATGCTTATAAAGTATTAGAAATGCACTTACGAATCAAACATTGAGAATTGCTGTACAGCATCCCAAAATGTTGTTCCTTAAGTACCACTACTTACAATTCTTACTTATTATAATCAAATGAGAAACAAATAATTAGATATTTTTTATTTTAATGTATTTAAGTTTAGAGTTCAGCTTTTTGGCTTTCTATTCTGTCAAGTCATTTTAGAGTTCATTAAAAAGTTGGGAGGCGGGGGGCAGCTGGGGCCTCAGTCATGTGTATGCTTGACACCTGAGCAAAAATTTGTTTTCTGATTCATTCCAAATAACTTTTACTCTCAAGTGGAAGTTATTCACTGTCCTACAAGTCAGTTTCGTCAGGTCAGCCTGGGCTGAGAGCTGAGTCCTCGTACTCATCTTGCTCAGTTAAGCTCAGTTAGGATGAAGAATCTGGAAAGAGATGCAAGGATCAGGCAATGTAGGAGTGAAATCTCTCTTATGGGGATATGTAAATATGTTTCTAATCTGGTGGAGCTCTGGCTGATCTGAAAGCCTTTGTAAACCTTTAACTAAGAGTGGAATGTGTTTGGTTAATAACTGAAATAGGGAAATGATGTCAATAACAGAGGTGGAGGTACGTTGCCCGAAGAGATAAAAATTAAGTTGAAGGTAGCACATTAAGGACAATAAGATGCCAGAGGCATAAATACTGGCAAATATTCTTTTCTCCCAGCCTGGTTAGTATTGTTCTTTACTGTGTAAGACCTAAGAAAAGAAAACAGACATTGGTTTTCCTTTCTATTTCCTCTGGGGTGAGCCTGACTACAAGATTTTTCACAACTAATTTGCAGGGAAAGGAGAGAGGGAAGGAAGGAAGGAAGGAAGGAAGGAAGGAAGGAAGGAAGGAAGGAAGGAAGGAAGGAAGGAAGGAAGGAAGGAAGGAAGGAAGGAAGGAAGGAAGGAAGGAAGGAAGGAAGGAAGGAAGGAAGGAAGGAAGGAAGGAAGGAAGGAAGGGAGGGAGGGAGGGAGGGAGGAAGGAGAAGGAAGGAAGGAAGGAAGGAAGGAAGGAAGGAAGGAAGGAAGGAAGGAAGGAAGGAAGGAAGGAAGGAAGGAAGGAAGGAAGGAAGGAAGGAAGGAAAGAAGGAAGGAAGGAAGGAAGGAAGGAAGGAAGGAAGGAAGGGAGGAAGGAAGGGAGGAAGGAAGGAAGGAAGGAAGGAAGGAAGGAAGGAAGGAAGGAAGGAAGGAAGGAAGGAAGGAAGGAAGGAAGGAAGGAAGGAAGGAAGGAAGGAAATAACCAAAAATTCTAGGCACTGGTTGTCCATGCCACAGTGTGTACTGGCAGCTGCCTGCACTAGAAGAGTGTCCGTTCATCAAGATTTCCTCTTGTGCCCTTCATCAAGATACAGCTCTAGCACAAGACTACTCTCTGGGATTTATAGTAAGTAACTGGTGAGCCTTGACACAATGATTTATGAGAACATCTGAGATTGTTACTAGGGCATACAAGTCTTAATGGACATTGGATGCAGTTACAAACAGAACAGAGACATTCTATCTTTTTAAACTTCTTTTTATCCTAATACAGTAACAAAACAAAGTTAGTGTGACTGTACTGCTATTCTATTTGTCCATCCTTGATTCTTTCCACTCAAATCCATATTTAGCTAGTCGGTCAATTTTGACTAATCTTGATGAGGCAGATAAAGATGTCCACAATGTGATATCCCTAGAAGGTTTTGGAAAATGTATTTACTGTAGAAAGACAGGAAAATCTAATTTGCAGTTCTGTGCTCTCTCCAAAATAAGACAAAATGACAGTATGAACTCAATAGTTACCTATGCTCTTTGCCATGCATGTATTAACCAACAAATCAGCACGCATTTGTCTTATGGCACCATGCTAACTCTTGTCCAGCAGTATGTGCTCATAGAAATCATAGAATCATAGAATCGTTAGGGCTGGAAGGGACCTTCAAAGGCCGTCTAGTCCAACCCCCCTGCAAGGAACAGGGATATCTCCAACTAGATCAGGTTGCTCAGGGCCTCATCCAACCGGGCCTTGAATGTCTCCAGGGATGGAGCATCCACCACCTCTCTGGGCAACCTGTTCCAGTGTTCTACAACTCTCATGGTAAAAAATTTTTTCCTAATATCCAACCTGAATCTACCTCCCTCTATTTTAAAACCATTACCCCTTGTCCTATCACAACTGGCCCTCCTGAACAGCCTCTTCCCATCTTTCTTGTAGGCCCCCTTGAGGTACTGGAAGACCGCTATAAGGTCACCCCGGAGCCTCCTCTTCTCCAGGCTGAACAGCCCCAACTCATGTGACAGAGTTGAGAGTACTGCAGAGAAGATCTGAAAGAAATAGGCTGAAGATGGAAGAAATCATGAGGACATGAGAAAAATGATGTTATTGAGAATATGAATGGACATGAATACATAGGAAACTAGGCATTATTAAATCTACTGTTAGCAAAACGTCTTTTTGTTAAAATTACTAATAATGAGCACTATATACAGTCTAATATTTCAAGATATTAAAATCTTCAGGAAAGAGATAATTGAGAGAATAAATAAAATGTAAATTTTTTGCACTTGTGCTATAATTTGTAGCTGAAGAGTGTCTATATATTTAGAGAAAATATTTACAAAAGTAAGTCTCAACCACTGCCTTACAGACAAAGCCCATCATGCAGGATGATTTCTTCTAGCCTGACCCCTTTTCAGCTGAGCAGAGGCAGGCTCAGATTCCTGTCACTTCCCAGCAGCTGAATGTCTCCTCTTGAACTTGTGAGTGGGAAAACACCTACGGATGCAGCTGCTACCTGAGCCAGTGGTTTTTACTGGAAGTTTTACCATATCATCACACCCACAAGATGGGGACTCTAAAGGGAGTCTTTAGTTCTGTGGTTGCCAAGGTTGCAATGTTTTATGACCTACCCTAACATCAAACCCAGGCCAAGAAATAAACATTTGGCTTTTTTTTTTCCTAATAATATCGTTGTGTTAAGTTTTGATCCCTTGAGATATACTTGCAACATGCTCTATCTTAAAAGTGCATGTGCCCAGACTGAACATGAAAAAGCTTTTAAACTAAAAGCCCACTTTTACTGAAATCTTAGAATACTATTTAAATTGAGAAAACTCACTGTGACTAGGGACAGTGAAGTCGAAATAAAAGGATTTATTCACAGCTGTCCCCTTGCCTACTTGTGCTCACAGATATGTCCTTGCTTTCTAGCTTGTTGCAGTTAACTCAGACACCTTCCGAGTGTCCACAAGCTCTGCTCCTTCTCCTCTGGCCCCCAGGAAGCATCCCTTCAGCTCTGAGGGCCTCTCTCCCTCTCCTTTCTCTTGTTTCTCAGTCTTTTTCATGTGAGACGCAGGCTGGCAGCTCCATGCTGTGTCCCCCTGTCTTGCTGAGCCTGGTTTGCTCTGTGGTCTCCTCCCTCCTCCCTGCCACTTCTCCAGCTGCTCAGTATATTACCAGGAAAAGAGCAATCTGCTTCCTCCAGAAGAAGGTTCAAAGAAAACTAATCATGCTGATTAAAGAAACTTAACATAAAGCTGAAATCAAACATGGAATCTATCTACATATTTACATTTGGAATGAAACAGGCTGAGATTCTCAAATATTCAATGTGAAAAACAAGCATTGCACATCCTGTGATAAAATGACAAGAATGGCCAACATGCTAGTCTTGCATTAGCCTGTCAGTATTTTCATGGCTTTGTGGGTATACTTGGTGCCCACACCATATCTTCTGGCGTTTAGTAGTCCAGATCTAGACATAACATCGATTCTGAGTGAGTATTGGTTAATATCATAATATAACTAAAAAAGTTATACTATACAAGTTTCGGAGAAATTAAAAACGATACAATAGATTACTGAGCTCGAAAATTAAAACTGCTTTTGAAGACAAGAAAAAGAACAGAAAAAATTGGCAGGAAATTTTAGATGACAAAATGGACAAACTCTGTAAAGCAGGTCATCAGGCACGTCATGAAAAGAAGGATAAAACTTTGGGTTATTCTTGATTTTACACTAGCAGATTGAAAAGAACTGCTGAGAAAATCCTTCTAGTAAAAATAAAAAAAACCACAAAACAAAACCAGAAAATAAATTATTAGAAAACATCTTATCGATGTTTAATCTCTTTCAAAAGATGGAAAACTGTCATGTGCAAATAAGTTCAGTCTCCTTTTACACATTACAGAGAAAATATTTCTGAATATGTCATGCTTCGATACAATATATTATAAATTTATTTACTATCAATGAAAAAAGTAATTGATATGCAGTAGTGTGATGCACTTCTTACTCTAATTTCTTTGAAAAGATTTGTGAAATTAAGATACGTTTTCTTGATTTTCATTTATTTGATGTGAAAGACTAAAGGCAGAGCATTGTACCAGCTTTGTAACAGACTGTTTCAAGAGTAGTAAAAAAAAAAAATCACCTGCTAGGAACCATGCAGAAATTATTTACATTTTTTATTCCAAACACATGAAAAATTGCAATGTCCTTGCATTCAGAGAATTGGATTAATGAAGTCAGTTTTTGAGTTGTATAAAATCTGACTTCAGCTATTATAAAAGTCTTGGTCCTGTGCCTTACTCCACTGACACTATGCCTTTAAAAAATGTAAATCTGTCCCTTATTAATACAGAATGTTTGTCATGGCTCCCTGCCACCTTAGCCCAACTGTTGACGTAAAATCATCAGAAGAAAACCAGAACATAGCCAGTATTCTTTGACCTCAGAGATCTTTGGATGCTACCTCTACCTGCTAGGGCTGTTGACCAGCAATGCAGGTTAACTGTTTTTTTGTTCTGCCTGGTGGTACACGTTAAAGGAGTACAAAGGCTGCTCTGAATTGTACAAGTACAGTGATTCATTGCACAGCAGCATTAACATCAGAGAGATTGTTCTCTCTTCCTCATCTGTGCTGCATATTCCTTGTCTGCAACCAAGGAGAGAGATTACAGAAGGGATGCTGGAATGTGGTTAGAAATTGTTCTATCATTAGCCATAGCTCACCATATATTATTAACAATATGTGGTGCACTAAAGACCATGGGAAAGATTTTACTTAATCAAAGTGCCAAGTATAACAGTTGAAATAAGCCATTCCATCTTCTATTGAATTTAGGCAAATAAGCCAGATCTATTCTCCTCAATAAAAGTTTCAAGAATGTTCTTGAAGTTTCAATTTCTCTTCATGTCAACTAATAGAGTACTATTAAATGTTGAAGTCTGAAGGTTCAAACACTGATGACAGAAGAGGTGATTTAGCTACTCACAGTAACAATGGAGTTTTTCTGTTTTGTATTAGGTACAGTAAATCACCTCTGCTGTATGCCGTGATGATAATATTTTTGCAAAGCCAAACACTGAATACTAGAATTAAAGATTTTTATTTGTGGGGGAGATGCAGAGAGAGTTTGTGATCTTCCAATTAAACACTGTGCCTGAACTTGCATGCATGAGGGTTTGAATTGAAATTGCATGGGAATCCCTAATTCCAGCCTCTCATAAATTCTCAAGTCTTGACTCTGTAACCATAACAACGCTAACAGAATGTGGAGCTGGGAGAAAGGTTGTGATGAAATTATTTTTATTGCATCTAAACTGTCTTAGGTTCTCATAAATTGTTTAAAGGTCATTTCTCTGAAGATTTCATAAATTTAACTTGTTAGCAAGAAACTAGAGAGTGAATTCCCCAAGCTTCTGTGAAATTCATCTCTCATTTGAGAAGAAGGTTGTGCAATTTATGCAGAGACAACATCCCAACATTATTCTTTCCCATAGACCACACTGGCACCTGTAGAACTTACTGCAGAATTCAAACCGTTTCTGGGAGATGACTGATTCAAGTAGAGTGTAAACCACTGTCTCTCTATTACATGGAGGGTAAGCAAAAGAGAAGTTTCATGGCTTTGTTTGTTTGTTTGTTTGTTTCTTATAGACCTATATTTAAAATGCAAGTGAAAAACTTTAAAGAAGATATTTGTGTTGATGTAATCTTAGCCTGTACTTGTGCACCTGGCTTGTACAGTGTTGGGAAGAGGCAGCATTAGATGTTATTGTACAGTGTTGTCTCCCATATAAGTAGATAAATTTACAACTCTCTGAGAATGACAAAATGATTTACAATCTCCAATATATACTACAATCCACCTGCCAGGAGCTATGCCCTGTGTTGGCAGGCTCTGGTTAAAGCAGACCATTTCAGCTGATAAAAAGACTAGATCACTGCTGAAAAGGGGCAAGAGGAAAGGAAAGAAAATAATTCTGTCACATTTTTATTTTATTTGTGCCAAATGTGTGGTTTAATACAGACAAAACACTTCCATTGCTCAAACTTTTTAAATAACTATTTAATTTCACCTAGACATTGCAGATTCATTCATATGGAAGCTATTCAGATGGTAAGCAGCAGTGAAAAGCAGAAATGTGAACTGAATTTGCAATAAATATCTATTATTTCTTACCTGAGTAGTTATAGTGCAGATAATAAACCAGTGACTATGTAGTATTGTTACAGTCTAATTAAAGGCAATAAGAGCAAAAATTAAAAAAATTCCAAACAACCAACCTCCAAACTCCCGAAAATACAAATCCACAATCTAGCAAAACCAAAGCAAATGAAAGTCTCTGTGGAAAAATCCAGCTACTGTAAATATATGCAGATCTTTTATTAGGTTTTTCTACTGATATGTAACCACATCTGTTGTATCAACAGAACTGTCATTTAAGTAAAAAGCTTTTTTCTGTGAAATTAACATGTCTATCTTAAAACTAGATGTCACTTCTATACGTTATTGCATTATTTCCTAATTATATCTAAATATGAAACCAGTGTAATTTCTGAAAGCAAAAGAATTTTGCTACCAGCTGTCAATACAGCTGCATGATCAGGCTTTCTGTCAGGTCATTCCTTAATCTTCATTCAGTCCTCTAGAAGGTGCAACTAGGGGCTAAATCTGAGACACAAACATGTAAAAAGTAGGTTTTAGAGATTTATGTTTCTCTCTCTCTTTCTCTCCTTGCTCTCTCTCTTTCTACGCACTTCCTCTCCTTGGAGTGTTCTTCAAGAGCAAATTAAGCAACAGATCCAAGTGCATGTTCCACAAGTAGCAAAAGGGAGGGAGGGAAAGTATAGAAGAAAAAGAAACACAAGAGGGGCAAAGAGAGAAAGGCATGTAAGTTTGGACCATATGAAAAAAAAAAAGAAAAATTAAGTGGGAAGCTAGAATTGAAAACAAGATAGACTGATAGACTGGCATAAAGGATTGGTTTTCTATTGTGAGCTGATTTAAGCCAAGGTGTATCTCTTCAGGCAGCTTTTTCACATTGCTTGAGCAGTTCAGATACCACTGTAGTGATACAGACTTCTGGAGTAAGTTCACTTCATATTGTAAATGGTAATTTGTATTAGTTCATTCTCCTAGGTTTCTTAGAGTAAGAGAAAATTGAGATAAATCTCTTTTCTCACTAGTGAAATGCTCTCTGTGCAAGGTGTATCACTTGGGCTACCTGCACCAAACCTCCTTCAAGGCGCCAGCCCTGCGCTCCCGGTATCCTGTCTTTTAATTCCAGTTGACACAATTTCTAATTTTCACTTTTTTATCCAGATTCAAAATGGCAAGAGTGTTATACGGAAAAGGTTATTTATTCTGGTGGTCACTTTTTACAAAGCCCAGCTCCAGACTCAGAAGCAGTGGGCTGAAACTCAAGACTCAGTCGTAATTTGAACTCTGATCTTCAGCAGTCAGTGATCAATGTACCTACTACATTGTTTCAAGCTCTTTCTTTTCTGTTGTGTGAATGTCTCATGTCAGCATCAGTTAGAATTAAACAATATGTTCTCTGGTGGTTTGACCTTTAAATAAAATTGGGTTGAAATACTGGTTTTGCCCTAGAGAAAATTCCATTTAAAAAATAATTCTTTAATTCTAGTGGAAGAAATCTTAAGCCTTTTATTTTGTTTAATGGTTAGCTAAGTGGATAGTCATTCCCCTGTTGAATCTAGCACCAAATCCTTTCTTCAGTGTCAGGAGTAGCATCATGATTTGTCCCACTGGGGCTTTTAACCATCAGTGTTATTTTATGATAGTGGAAAATCTGTTACCAGAAAGCTATTCTTTAAGAAGGTGGAAAAAGACAGCATTAAAAAGAGCATAATTGTTGGAAATGGGGAATTTCAGGTCTGACCATCTGCTGTGAGCACATACTTCTGCTTCATTGCTGTAGCTGAATGAATCTGTACCATAAAATAGAGTTCATGACATGTGCCAACCCTTGGTGAATTCTCCTGGCGCCTATTTCGTTGAAGAGTAAAGGCACAAAAGCAGATGACACAGAAAATAATTCCCATATAGGTCTGCATTTCCTTGTGATAGGATAAAATACACTGAAAAAAATCTGTCATGTACAAAACTATCATGCTGGTTTAAATCAGAAAGAATTTTAGTGAAGGCATAAAGTGATTTGTTTTTCAAATCAGTCTTTTCAACAAGGTAACTTCAAAATTTGGGTTTGTTCTGAGGTTTTTAGGGTAGGATCCAGACAAAAAAAAAATGAGGCAGGAGATCAGGTAGGTTTCTGGCAATGACAGAAATTTTTTAAAGCTTAAATCCACATTTTCTGTGAAACATGAGGTTTTTCATGTGTCAAATAATTTCAGTGAAGAAATATTTGCTCTGAAATTCTCCAATCATGTCTATTTAAAATGATGGAAGCCAGAGATAGTATTTACCCTTCCCCCTTTAATAAATGGTTTGCCTGGACCTAACGGGATGTAATTCACAAGCTCTCTGTGATAAAGAGCTCGCCCCTATGCTCCTACTCTAACATCAGACACTGCTTGTTTTCTGTTTAAACATTTAACAGCAAGCATTAAGGTGTTGTTCCTCTTGCCTAGCTGTGTAACAGCTAAATGTACCTATCTAATCTGAACTAGTCATCGTGACACTGTTATAACCAACGGTAAAGGATCCAGATGAGGATTCCTCTCTTTAATTCTCATAATCTAAGCTCGTCTGGACTGTCTCTAGGTAACTCCCTTTTCAGGTGGTTAATGCTAGAAAAATTAAGTCCCACTCCAAACTTTACAATTAGCCACCATAGTTTCATTGTGTATCTATATAAAAAGGAATTATATACACTGACTGAGTCCTTCCTTCTAACAGCAACCTTTCTTATTCAATAGGCTGTAATTAGAACCTGTCATTGTGGCTGTAAGAGCAATGAGTAACCGGAGTGTGCCATGCTGGGGACATGGGACTAGCTGACAGCACACCCTGGGAGCAGAGAAACCAGAAAATACGTGTAGAAAATTATGATGCCAATATATGCATTTTCTACCAAATTGCCATCAGTTAGCACTTTAAGCTCTGCAGTCTCCAAAGGGTTTTGTTTACTGTTTTAAGGAGCTCTCTCCAGTACGTATAGTTAAGTTCTTGGCTTCTAAGACTTACTACAGCAAGGACTCCCTCAGGTCAGTTAAGCGCTATGTGACAAATAGCTTCCTTATTATTAGTTTAAGATGTTTTTCCTTTCAGTTTGATTTAATGTTCTAGAGGATAGACAGCAACACACAATTTTTCTTCCGTTTACCATATATCATTTTGTTTACCTTCATCATATCTGCTCCCACTCATCTTCTGTATAAATTAAATCTGATCTTTTCAGTCTCTGCCATATGATTTTAATCACAGTAATCTCTAATGTCTTCTTACTATTTATGCATAGTGCATGCTTTTATGATACAACATGAGCAGTTACTTTCATGGAATAATCTATGAAGATGCCCAGATCTTTTCTCAGAGTACTTACATTTCATTTATAATCTGTTCGTAGCTCATATTACTCTGCCTCATATTGACTCTTTTGTATTTGACAGTTAAGAATTTTAGCAGTTTCCAGAATAGAGCCATATATCTGTCCTAAATCCAGTCCCTTGTTATTACACACAGTCACATCATATAATTTTATTCAGAAGTTTAGTTAGCTTTCTTTTTTGACCAATTATGGGGAATTCTTGGCTTGCATATTCCTCTCTACTTTGCTGTGTTACTGGGAGTTTCCAGCATCTAAAGTTCTTTGGAATATGTGGTACCAGTTACAAAGAGTAACAGCTGGCTCTTCTGAAGCAACATACTGTGAGACATGCAGGAAGGATAAAAGCCTCACACTTCTCCTTGGATACTTTCTAATAATTTCCTCATAAATTTATTCATAGCCAGTTTATACCCATTTGTAATTGTGCCAGTATCCTCCCTTAACCTTAAAAGCCCCTCAATGCCTCTGCTGATCATCCTCCAAAGTGTTTATAGAGAACAGCCATATGCCTCTCAGCTCTTCTTTCAGCAGACTAAACAAGCTAAACTCTTCTGGAATCCTCTTGTGAGACTTTTCTGCTCATCTTAGAGTTTGCCTCTGCCTTGTTCCACTCTTACTTTGTCTTTCTGAACAAGAATGACCAGAACTGCACACAGTGTTTCAGGGAACGTCTGACTCTCTCCCAGTGGGTTAATGTGCTCTTATCTACATGTCACGGTTTCTTATAATACTCAGGTTTCTTTTTTCTTTTTTTTCTTTTCCCCAAAGGTTACATAGTATTGCTAACTCATAGTCACCTAGTGACGTATCCAGATATTTTACTTTCTCTGTCATCTCCACGCTGTGGTTCCATGATCTTAAGAAGCAGCATACCAAAGTTTGTACATCTTTTCATTCCTGAGTTTGTTATTCTCTGGATTCCTTGCTAGCTGTCATATTTGAATGCTTGATCTGAAGCTCTTGACATTCAAGATTACCATCCGCTTCACCTGTCCTTTGCAAGAGAAGTTTCTCCTTGTCCCACATGTCCTCTGAGCTTAATCACAAACAGAATAATGTGACTTCTAATTCCAGCTACAGTCAGCAGGGAACAGGTTACATTTATCATAAGTATGATATCTTCTGAGGCCATTCACGGAACATTCACAATTGGAATTTTGTATATTTGATTCAGCGATGAAGACTAATCAGAGAATACGATTTTTTTTTCGTTGAGTACAAACAACTAATAACAACTAGAGTGCAAACAGATAACTACATTGATGAAGTAGAGGTTACTTTGTTCCCATAATGGAATAAAGTGTTGCCGTTTTCATCATACTTTCATTGTATTGTTTTTTCTTACTTTCATCATACGCTTATTTTGCATAACACTGATTGCAAAGGCTGGTGAGTAGAGAAACTTCTACACTGATGTAGCAGAGGGATGTAAAGTCTGTTTTCTGCAAAGAACTAAGTTGTGGGTTGGTTTTTTCCCCCTTGTGTCCTCTGTCACCACTCTTCGAATAGTCTTCACTCTCATAGGTATGGCACAGCTCCCGAATAATGTCAGCACTAGTGTGTAATGATCCCTGTGTGATATACTATAAACAGAGCAAATGTGTTATAAACATGGTAATGGCAAATTTATGTTCACGCAGAAGATACTAGCGTAGTGCATTGTGGCAGATTCACAAGTAAGTACAGTCTCTAGAGAACACTACAAAGTGTACACTTTTAGTCTCTCTTTCAATGCACAGAAAACTATAACTACACTCATCCACGTACTACTTCCTTAACTTACATACTATTAATACCATGCACGCTAAATGGGTGACTGTTGGTCATTCTGAATGTACACATGACATAGCAGATTAGTTTTTTTCTGTATGACACGTGTTTCAGATAAAAATAAGAAAAGTAGATGTGTCTCACAGGAGAAAAGAGGTGTGCTTTGACCAAGAATACTGGTGAGAATGGCAGAAAGAGCTCTTGCAAGTAGAAATGGTCAGTTCTGTACTTTCTATTTATTAATTGTTTTCTGGCAGTAACTGAATGAACTATGTTACAGACACTTGCAGATAAAAATAGAAATTATTGCTGTTGTTATGTTGATGACATGCTGAGTGTACCTCATTCCCATCTACTTGTGAAATTTCTGTGGGCAGAAGTAGCTATGGTCACTGCTATTTGTCTAGCGGCTAATTTTTCCGTTTTGTCTCCATTACTTGTTGAGCAATTTCTTTTATGCATCTAGGCAGTTTAAACAAATAAGTAAAAATAAAAATTCTGTAGCCATTTCCATGATCACAAAAGATGATTAACATTTCAGGACATTTTCTTAATGTTCAATCTGCCTTTTAATGCAAATCTTTTTAACATAAAAAAGATTGGCACTTAAGCTATTAAATCTGAAGAAGTGCAGAGGAGATGTCAAATGGATATTTAGTATCTAATGCTCTGAATGCTTCTAGATAAACACCACATATGATTTAATTTTTTTGACTTTTTATCTCATTCAACACAAAACATGAGAGCTCTTGAAAAAAGTGAAACCAATATAGTATATTGAGAAACACTAATGATTTTTGAAAATGAAAATGCAGAACACTGCTTTATTGTGAACAACCTTAGTCGTTATGAAACATTAGTAATTACTGGGTTTTGGTGGGAAAAAAGGAGAGAAAAAAAAAAAAGGAGGAAAAAACACCCAAATCTAACAGTTTTCAACATTCAATTTTCCACATGCATCAAAGTCTTCCTTGAAGATAGCACTTGTTGGAGCTTTTTCTTTCCAAGTTAACGAGGAGCTATGTTCGTGCTTGTTCTTGGAGGTCATGAACTTGATTCTCTACTGCAAAGCTCTTCTCTTGTCATTTGCCCCTACCCAAGAGCCATATGTGATACTGATGCATTAGAGTGATACCATTTGTCGATCTCAGACTGGAGAAAATACTTGCGCAAGTAAAATTCCACAAGTAAGGAATCAGATGCCAGGAGGAAAATGAGCAATCAGGTACACATCTGTGCTTAGTTTGAGTTTTGCATATGCTACCTTTAATACAGCATAAAGTTTGATATTCTGAAATGCAGCAGTGTATCAGCCAGACATGTTCTTGTAAATTAAACCTGCCCTAAATGAACAACAAAACCAACAAAAATCTTGTCTGATTTTTATTTTTCATTCTGAGTGAGATGAGTCATAACTACAGGCAAAGTGTGCAGCAACACAGGCAATGTTAAGTTCATTCTTCTGTGTTACCAATATCTATGTTAAGAAATAACGAGTTGGAAATCCTAGAAGCAAATTCAGAGGGTTAACTTTCTCCTCTCCAGGGTGACTTTCCCGTAAGAACTTGCTAATAGCAGAAGACATTTTGTCAGGCGGGATAGATTAGGATGTGCACTGGGATGGAAGTATTCAAGTGCTATTTCATCTGTCTTTCTCTCTTGCTCCTCCCGTTTCAACTATGAAGAGCTTCCTGTCTGAATGGATTACAATGGCTATCTCTGCATTTCAGATAAGCTTAACACTCACATAAAATGTGCTGCTGCTAATTAGTCAAGATGCAATTAGTCCGAGGAAATTAATTGTACATAAATAATGTGGAATTTCAGCTTCATGGCTCGAGAGAAATTCAGAGTCTTTTCAGAGTTGTCTGTCTTAAAAATAAAATAGCAGAAAAGGATTATTAAGGAAAGTCTTCAAAATTCCCATTACCCTGCTAATGAAGATTTAACATATAGCCCAGAAGACATAGTTGATCTGCACTTTGTAAGATCCTTCCACCATATCAGCATTTGCACATCCCCAACTGCTCTTATCAGAGAGGAAGCTAATAGTGACTTTGAAGAACCAACTTATCTGCCTCCCAACTGAAGGTAAAGCACTCTAAGTACAGTCCATGCACAGCAGTGGGTAGGTAATTAAGAGTGTTCTCCTTCATTAACTGGACTTCAAGTGAGCCTTCTCTTGGGTGTGTACTACAGGCTGCTCTGACCTACCTAGAGCTGTTAGTCATTAAAGTTCACTTCAGAATTGCGTATGTCAAGGACTGCACAGTAGAAAGCTGAAGTTTGACTTCATTTCCCAAAAAGCTGCCTGATATTATTACTGTTATTCACTGATATAGTTTTACAGTAACAGACAAAGGACCAAGTCTGAGGGGTTGAGACTGTATTACTGTGACTGCAAAAGCAGAGAGATATGTATTCTGTGCCCTCAGTACAAACAGCTAAGGAAACCTCTTCCACATCCTCAAAAACACTATGAACCAATACCACGCTTGCTTTGGAACTTGCCTTTCCTACCTTTTTTCCTGATATTTTTCTTTTATTCCTTGATGAATAAAGGGACACTTCTTTTATCAACCACCCAGTCCTACATGCATTGTACAGAGTGTAAAGTCTATGGGAAACATCACCAGATGAGAATAACACCGTTTCAACACTCACCTCACACAGTTGCAAAGGACTGCACAGGAAGAAGGCTCCAAAGAGTCAGATTCAGAGAAGTGGGTACATATATCTCATTCTTCAAGGACTATAGGTTCTATGTTTTGTTGTATTAGTTTTGGTTAGCTTTCAAAATATTTTGAATAGTTGGTTACAGCCTGAAACAGTTTCTGGTTTTTCTTTAATAGAAAATGACATATAGAGGTATATCATTTTCAGATCTGCAAACCAGTCTCAATTTTCTGCATTTCTTATCAAAATCAATTGTTCTATATAAGACTATACTCCTAATATTTATTCATTTTAAAAATACCCTCAAACTTGCAATGGAGTGAAATAACCGGAGAAGCTCGTTTAGAATTATTTATATTTTATTTTAAATGCACAGTTTAGAACTGTTATCTTCTCTAGTCTGAGTTATCAGCAGATACTTGTGCTGTTAGAAATCTCATTCTATTCCTTCCTTTCAAGTTGGAGAGCCATTTCTCCACCACAGCTATCACTGTAGTCAGCTAGATTGTCCAGAGAGGCCAAATATAAAAGGATCAAAATCTTGTAAGACATCTCTAGAAGTAGATTGTTTTGGATATTTTAGACAAGTTCCCCTCTATTCTCGGCACAAAAATGCTTGGCTTTGGTAAAAGCCAGAGGCAGTGTGTGTATCAGCTGAGAACCAAAGATGTTAACAGTTTTCCCATTTTTTTCTTGCAGCCTCACTGAAAGTTGCAGGCTTCTCAGCTAGCTGTAACTTTTATTTTCTCTGGCTTTTTTTACTTGTGCAGTCGCCATTTTGTAAGTAATGAATAGCCAAACCTTAGGAAGAGTTGAATGAATCTCCAAATTATAACCCAGATTTTTCTGATAGTCTTATATTTTACACCAGTGGCAGGGATGATTGCTAAGTTCCCCTGCCAAAGATAAAAATAAACAAATAAATTAGTGTGTGGAGATACAAGTGGGAATTCTTAACCAGCTGATACACTCACTCTTCTAGTCTTTTGTTGTTTAGCACTTCTTTTCCATCTTGGTCTTTGAAGATTAGCTATGTTGTCTTTACTCTCTTCATCTTTTTTACCTTCCTCCTCCCTCTCCCTATGAAAAGTCCTCTTACAACCTTTACAATATTTTTCACACCTATCTATTTTTTAATTTGTCCTAATCACTTACTAAGTTTCAGAGATACTATCTCTGTTCCACCTTAATTAAATTTTTACCCAATTATTTTATAAGCAATGGCAGTATTATAAGGTGACACTTTTGGTAACAACCTAATTCTGCACAGTGGAAAGCCATTTCAGTGGCCAAAATTACACATGTTCGTAGTCTGACCTCAGATTCCTAACTGGTATGTGTCATGTAACATAAAATAATACTGTTGGGATTCAGAGATTTGGAGGGTAATAAAGAGCCAACCTAAGGTAGGTAGTAGTTGATTATAAAACCTGCATGTGTAAGAAGATAAACTAGTTATTTATAAGACTAAAACGTGCTTAACTTTTGTATCCATAATTCAAACACAGCATGAACATATGGAAATATGTCATCAATAAATGGAAACATAGCATATGAAGATTATTTAGTTATTTCTGGGTAGTAGGACTTTTCTTATGCCTTTACCAGGACACACATCTCCTTTGTGGGAACTACTTCTTCACAGCTCTGAGGTGAGCCATGCCCTGGTGACTCCAGAGCCGCAGATGGCACCTGTCTTGCCATATCTGACTACTGCTTATGCACAGCTGCAAATCTGTTTTCTCATTCTTTCTTTTACAGTCAAGTAAGTTCTGCAGTGACAAGAAAGAGCAATTTTGGTTAAAAGCATACCTAGCTCAACAGAAAATCTGGCAAATGGGGAGAAAGGAAATTATGCAACTGAAAGCAATCAGAAGATGATTTTGATGGGTGATTACCATCAGATTGCAATGTTTCTACATGGATCCACAGGGCTTGGTATGAGCCCAACTCCAATTTGACATTTATATAAAATCATCAGTCTGCATAAAAGAACAGCTTATGAATGACATGATTTTTGTAGTATGCTGAAGAAAAAGGAGGACTGAAGGGAGTAGGTATTTTCAGTCTCTGAATACAATGGATCTCCAGCTCAGCCAGAGCTCTCGGCTGAAATTGTGCCACTTTTTCTTTAAAATGAGCGTGTCAGAATATGCTACTGGCTCCAGTCTTTAAAGCTAGGATTCATTAGTATACCAATTACTAACCTTGAACAAGGTAACCCTTTAACCAGAGAAAACTCACGTCTGTGGGGTAAAATGGGTTAAATAAATCTCTCTCTACCCACTGTGTTTGAGTAGGGCTGGTACTTTCCTCCTGGCATGTTCTCTGCCCACTCTTTCGTTATTCCTCTGAGTTGCAACAGATCCAAAATCAGCCTCTTTTGGCCTTTAGTGAAGTCACCTTCCTCCTGTCACGTCTGAGACTAAGATATAGATACGATTTCTGACATGCCCCAATCCTTTCAGGATTCTCCTAAATTTCACTGAGGCTGCAGGCAGATACTTGCTGTTCCTATCATCCTACCCTTCCTCTCCCTATGTCCACTACGCTCAATCATTTTCTAGGAAAATGAAATACTCCTCTCCCTCCGGAGTGCCTCAGTTAACTCAGTGTGCAACTGCTGGGATTAGGCACATAGGCAATACCATGTGCTGAACCATGACAAACAACACAAAGTTCTCTCTCACAAGTTCAAAGAGAATAGCCTTAATACAAAATTTTAATTGTGTATATGTGAGATTTTGTATTATACATTTAAGGGCAGGAGAGGAAACTACAATTACAAAATAGAAATTACTTTATAAAAATTGGTAATTATGAAAAAATGTTGGTGTTACGGTGAGAAGACAACTCAATACACAACCCGCCCACACTAATACAGTTTGTCAAAGTATAAAGAGAGAAATCGTGAGAAGTGAAACTAATTTCCTATTCATGTGACATTAATAGGACTGAAACTGGATTACTACCATAATTTCTTTCTGATGTTCCTTTAAAAAAAGGTTGAAAATTTATGAAGCTCATAAACCACCAGTCATGAAAATAATGGAAAAGTTGGTAGAGGTTATTCCAGTATGGCACTCAGGGTGGGGTTCAGCTCCTCAAGTGGGGTGCCTGAAATTTAGGTGTCAATGTGTAGCTGTCCCTCTAACAACCTTTTACACTTGTCACTGTTTAGGGTTTGTAAATGTAGGTGCCTACAGCCATTTTGAGACTCCCTGGTGTACCCAGAAGGGTGCGTAGGGTGCTCCCAACTGCCACCTGTCTCATCAGAGGCCGCCAGCCTTCACCTGGGTCTCCAAGGTCCCTTCATTCTGATGGAGAAGGCCACAAGGAAAGCATGTAGTCAAAAGCTAAACCCTGACAAATTAAAGTGAGAAATGGTATACACACTTCTGGTGACTATGATTAACTTTTAAGCAACAAATGTAAAGTAAAACATCAAAGCTTGTGTCAGATTGTTTGTATTTTGGTTACCTCAAATCAAGACTGGGTTTGAATCAAACAGCAAATTTAGAAAAAATTGACGTGGCTGCAGTTGTTAGCTCAAATGTAGTACTTCAGTTTTGAAGAAGTATTTGTTAAAAGGGTATCATTTTTACAGGAAAATGGAAAATCAAGAGAGACAGATTAGGTGGGGGGAGAAAAACATCTTTCTCATCTCTAAGCATGTATCTTTCTCTATGTTAGGGTCCCATATCCTCAGCTCAGAAATGTATTTAACCCTCACATGGGAGATAACAGGGAAATTAGTCAGATTTCTTTTGCTGTGGAATAACAATACGGTGGCAACACATGCAAGCAGCCAATTCTAATCTTTGAACTTTGTTCTGGTTTATTTTTCTCTCTTAGGTTTGTTTTGTGTATTTCTCACGTGGATTTCATTCTAATAACTTTGATGCTTCTCTGTGATTCCTGGATGAGCTTTAGTCACTGGCAAAAGTGCTCAAAAGAATTTGCATTTCTCATGTGCTTCTCCCTGTTTCATAAATTTATGTTTTATTCTCAGATGTGGAAAAGAATGGAAAGGAAACCGTTGCCACATAAGTGCTGAGCCCCTTCAGCCTCCAACTTCAAGCCTCCTTCGAACTGGTGGGTCTGTAAAGTGACAGAAATATCTTTCAATTCATTGAGTGTTTCCTTTTACTTATTTCTGTCCTTGATTGTTCTGATTTTGCAGATATTTGGATTGGGTTGGGTATCGGTTTCTTGCTGATTAAAATTACAGCTGCTGTCTTGTATTTCCTTTCGAAGAAGAAAGTGCCAGGAACGTAAGTGAAACATTTATTTTGTATAAAGTAGACACAAATGTGGCACAAAGCAATGGCTAACTGCCCAGTCTCTTTGGTTTCAACTTTTAAATCTCTCCACAGTCTGTTTGCCTTTATATGCAACACTAAGCATAAAATCTAGCTTTGCAACAAAAGCTGACCTTAGTGGACCCCAGTCTGGAAGCAATGAGTTACAGCTTGACTGCTTAGAATGTTTTGATTGTAACGTTTATTTCTAAATTATAAAATTCACCATTTATCCACTTTAGCAGGAGTAGCCCTGATTTTTGTACATGATAGTTAAATGTAAAAAATAGAAGGTATTTATGGTTTCTCGAAACCTCCGAGACCAGATTAGCTTCTTACAGGCAGATTCACAGCTCCTCCTGAAGCAACTGAGTACCACATGCACCTGGGGGGACATTTTTGCCCTAAATATTTCAATATTTACACACCTGAGAACTTGCCCCGTGATAAATGGAAGGAATAAAAGTGGATTTTTTTCTACTTGAAAATAACAAGGTTTTTCATAAAAAACTTTAATAGATTGGGAAAAATGCAAGTTGTGAGACTGCAAAATTACACCACCTTTTTTACAAATCATGTTTGCTCCCATCCTTTAGTTACTACAGGCACAGTCACAATCCGACTTTCTGTTTTAGTGTTTTATTAGTCATCTTAATCACAGAATCATAGAATCATAGAATGGCATAGGCTGGAAGGGACCTTAGAGATCATCTAATCCAACATCCCCATCATGGGCAGGGACGCCTCTCAAATAGATCAGGCCACTCAAGGCCCTGTCCAACCTGGCCTTGAACACCTCCAGGGAGGGGCAACCAGTGATCAGTGATCTTAATCAGTGATCTTTTCGGTGTGTCCCACCAATGTCACCTTATCTGTTCGTTTCACCCATTTCCCCTACCACTTCGTCTCACATCCATTATGCAATACTGCCATCTTGCACTAGGTTCACCCCAGTACAGACCTCTTGGCCTGGGGTACAAGGACCTGTCTTAATCGTGGTGAATGAGTGCTCTAGATGGTGATTATTTTTTTTTCAAGTCTGTATTTCTTCCATCCAGCACTATGCTTGCTATCAGTACTGTGCAAATAGCAAATAAATTATCTTCTGATGTCCTAAAACATAAAGAGCATCCTCAGTAAAGGAAAAAAAATCAGCAAAATTAGAGGTGGGTTATTTCAAAATTTATTTTAAGTGTTCTGAATAACAATACTAGTAGTACTAGATATATCTCTTCATCCAGTTATTTGATTTCAGAGTGTTTTTAAGATATGCCTTAGATTGACAGTTCATTATTTCACAGCTATATTTTCTAGCCTTCCTGTCACCCCTCTGATAATCTCTGCTTTCTCTCTCCTCCCAAATTTAAGATTTAAAAAAATACTTTTGCTGTTTCTTATTTTCCTCTAGCATTGGTATTTCTTCTCTGCCTATGTCATGATTACTCTGCCAGATCCTTCTCTGTCAGTAAGTACCAACCACTGTCCTTTCCAGCAATTCCCGTTGTGCTTTGCCTTGTCCATTTTTGTGTTGTTAGATTTCCCTCACCCCTCATTTTCTTCTCCAGAATTCATCTTCAAAGCTGTCTCTTCTCCTTTAAACTTGTGCTCTGCTATAGACCTTTCTCTCTTTGGGGATGTTGTTATCTCCCAAACTATCTACTAAACTGTGCAGACTCCTGTCCTGATGTTACTGCTGCTGACACATCCCCGAACACTGCAAGCTACCCCTGACAGGTAGAGTTGTCTATGGATGCAGAAGCAAAATGTTGAAGCAGGAACATTTAGTGGTTGTTCTGCTGTTAACTGAGTGCATAGCTTCACTTACTTTCTTTATGTCTGCTTCCTCTTCTGTAAAGTGGGAATAACAGCATTTCCTTATCTTACTTTAGAGGGGCTTTGAGTTTTAATTCATTCAGACCTGCTAAGGTGCCCATATGGAAAGGCACCTCAGAAGTGCAACATTAGTTGTACTGTAAGAGTCACTTGATTGTGGTTTTTTTTCTTGTAATTTCAATTAATATTTTTGCAAAAAAAAAGTCTGATATTTTTTCTCAATATATTTTTGATGATGTTTAATTTTTCTTAAGCTACTTTTCCCATGCTCTAAGCACTCCCTTCTACATTTTTCTTTCATAAATGTTCTTTAAGGGTTACTGCGCTGCCGTCCACTTCTCTTCTACCCACATATCCGTAAGTTATGATGATGATGAAAATTTTTGTGGTTCCAAGTTTTGTCTATTAGGAACTGACTAAGATTGTCAAATCATTTGCCCACGGTACAGAATAAAAAAAAATATTGTCATTGTTGTTAATCACAGTTGACTTAACATGTATATTAAAATGCACTTCATAGTCATCTTATCCAGACATAATCTGACTAATAAATGCCAGTTTAATTGAAATTGTTAAATTGTGAAAACAATGACATCTGAAACTTTTAATTTGAGAAGATAAGCTCATCCAGGCGGTTTGTCTCTCCCTCTTCAACTACTCAGTGCCTAGTATGATTTGGTATACAAAAGTCACAGCTGGAAACATAGTAGTAAATTAAGGCAGGTTATTCCTTAACCGCTTAATCAGTAATCAGAAGTGACTAGTCAAAATGCAGCCAATGTAATCATACTGAAATTTGGATCTTTAAGATAAGGCTTTAGAATAAGAAATGACTTGCGTTTGCATAAGTCTGTAAAATGTACAATGTGACAGCACCACACAGAGGCATGAGACTTTACTCACGATTTTTTTTTAAGGGGATTTGATGAACTTGAGGAATTTAACTGTGCACATGAATGATACTTTCCTACTATTCATTTTCACTTCAAAGGCTTGTGTCTGTTTTTAGCCTTCCTGGGTCATGTGGTTTTCTTAAAGTCATTAGGCAGTAGAGGTACTCTAGGAGTGCCTGCTTGGCCATTCTTTCACAGGGAAGCTTTCACACACTTAAGCCCATATTTACTGCTTTTTGATCAATTCTTTTGCTAGCTATTTTTTAATAATTTCTATTAGTATCTCCTTTTTCCTTACTGGTATAGAAATAGACATGCAGGCATTGGCAGATGGTCGTCCAGAGGCACATTAACAGTTGTAGGTGCTAGCTCCCAGGACATTTTAAAATGGAGTGCAGGTCCATCTGTGACTCCATGGAAATAGCACAGGAATCTGCACAAGAGCTGGAGGAGAATTTTCAGAGTTCAACAGCAGTAGTTTTTTGCCAGAAAATCAGGCAGTAGGGTTATGTAGATGTAGGCTGGTGACCCCTTAGACTATTTCTGACTAAGAAGTTGTCAATAACAGCAGTGAGAATTTAAGTTACATTTGTCCCTCATCAGTGGAAAGATTGATAGCACCTTAACCTCTCCTTTCAAACCAGAATGAATGCCCTGCTTCCCCTTTGTTCTCTCCTTCTTCTACTTCCTTAGGAAGAATTTCAGCTCTGGTCTGCAGGCTTTAAACTCTTCAGTGCCTGAGAAGGAGTTACTGGAAGTCATGATATAAGTTATTTCCTAATGGCCAAAAGCAGCCCACCACATGGCTTGGCAGCAGTTTACTTCATTACCATGATGGCATTCAGATATGCAAGCTACTTTCCAGCTCCCAGCCAGCGATATGCGAAACTTTTGCATAGAAACCCCAAATCAGCAGCAGTTTATAAATTTCTCACATTCCTGTTCATGCTCCAGAGATGACATTTTTGAATCCAGGAGAGGCTACCAGTGGCTTCACCCCTTCAGTGGCATCTGACCTTATTGACCAGATAGAAGCAAAGCTTCATTTTAGCTTCCATTTTATTGCAGCTGCCTTCTCATGCTTCATTTTACTTTAAAAAGTAAGAATCAAACACTTTTTTCCCAGCTGAGCTATGTTTCTTTGCTATTGCCTCCAAAGCAATCAATGTCCCTGGATCCTTTCAGTTTGTTTCTTTCCTATTCTTGATCTGTGCCATCAGCTGCAATGCTAATGTACCACAGCTGTTATCAGTCCTGTCAGTTGTCATGAACACAGAGCGTTAAATTTTCCAAAGCGTATCAATAATATGTCTTGCCACGTAGGCAGTAGAGTGGAAAACCGAGAAGCTCTGAGAAAATATTTTAAAATGATAGAAAATCATGGGAAAACAGGACCCACAGAAGCCATTTTTCATCCTGCCACAGGACAGACTCAGTTCTGGGTTTGCACTTAAAGACCTCTAGCAACATGAATTTGATGGCATTCTCAGGCAATCTTGGTACCCTAGGTAGAAGGAAAGTTACTGTTAGAAAGTTTTTTCTAACTGTTGATGTGTCTGTTTACAATTTAAGTTCATTTCTATCCACCACGGACAAGAAGAGATCACACCCTTCCTCCTTGCAAAAAGCTTTTTGGGTACTCGAAGGTAGTTGTTGTGCCTCCTTACAGACTGCTTTCTTTAGACTAAACAAGCTCAGTGCTTTCAGCCTGTCCTCATGGTTAAGGTTTTCTTACAATTATGATGATTTCCAGTTGCCGTTGCCAGGCCTTTCTCCAATTAAACCATACCCTTCTGGAGGTCTGGTGTGGCGGAACAGGCAGTGTATTCCAGGGGAGGCTCTCCAAGCAGATCTGAAGGACTGCCTGAGGTCATTTCTGGCTAAGCCTCTGTTCCTATATCCCAAAACGATAAACAGAATGACAATAGAATGACATTTATTGAACTGTTTTCAGTTTGTGAACTGGAATGGAGGCAGATACTGTTCTTGTAGGATGAGAGAAAAAGGTACGGTTTTATGAGAAAAAGAAGAACAAAACTAGGAAGCAGCAGCCATAACTGTTATTTGGGAGCTGTTTTATTAGTCTATTGCTACCATCCAGCTCTATTCCCTCTTCTGTAGAATATTTTTTTCTCTGACGGATGAAATCCAGTGCTATAGTCAGAAGTCTTCAGTTTTTCTGAAACGTACATCTCACAACCACCACACATAGAAAAGGTTGCAAAGAAACAAGAGGTGACACGCTGAAAGAACAGAGCAGATCTCTCAGTCTATAGCCTTCCAGATCGCCAAGATGAAAGACGCAAATGACAGATTTTTTTTTTTAAATAATAATTAAGTTTCCTAAAGTGACTCAAAAGGTACAAAGTGCAGACCTAGGAAGCCCAGACAGCATATTAACAGCCTAATCAAGCATCCAAGTGACAAGTAGATGATTCTAAATGCAGCTTCTGTAAAGTCTGCCCTCCCTGCATCACACCTCCCGTATCTTCTGTGGGATGTGCAAAATATAGCCTACTTCTGCAAACCTAAATTTTGTTCAAAAGTTTTTATAAATGCTTTGGAAATTGAAATCTTGAGTTACAGTTACTGTTTAGAAGAGAAGCTCTAGAAAATCTATAAAGAATTATTTTAAGAGATTATTTTAATTAGTAGCTTAATTGTAATCGACTCTTTGGCCCACTAGGATGTTGCTGTGGTCATTATGGATCTGATGATAACTATTCTTCTAGCACTGTCTTTCCTACAGAGTTTTGTATTATCTAAAAGAAATATTTGATTTTTCACTGAAAGGTACATTGAAAAGTACAGAATTCTGAGCTATTGCATTGAAATGAAAGAAATTTAGATACTTCAATTTTCCATTAAAAAGTATGATGTTCATTACCAGTCGCTTTATACACTGGCAGGTATTTTGCAGAGTATACAACTTTCTCCCATTTTGGTGAAGTTGTAGTGGAGAAACCTGTGACAAAGCAGTAGGTTTTGCTACTAACGAATGCAGATGAGCTTAGCAAAGCTATGACCCGTGTGACCTCATCTCAAGATGATTAATCCTCTACTTTCCTTTTGTGGTTTTTCTGGTTATGTTAGAAAACCCAGTTCTTTCTGAGCTGCCTTACCCACATGTTTGAGTCTTTTTTTTTTTTTTTTTTGCTAAACCATACTATGCTTGGCATTTTTAACCCTATTCCTGACTCGATATAGTCTTTTTAACTTTACATTTATGAATTTTCTTCATAAATGAGATTTATAAGTATTTCACATTGATTAAATATTCTGTACCATAGTTTTTGTGAGTGATGAGTTACCCTTGCCCTTGCTGCACAGTGGTAACACATACATAACTTTTTTGCCATCATGAGACTTTGTGATGGGCATATTGCTCTTTACTGTAGTGATAAGCTATCATTTTCTGTCAGGGCAATGTTTCACTTATGTCAACAACAAGTAATGCAAAAATGAGCTTAACTCAAGCCACTGCAATACATTTAGTTAAACTGCCCGATCAAACAGTTCAAAACTAGAGTGTAAACTGGTGACCAGATGGCAACACTCACCCCACTGACTGATACTTCACTTTTATGCTTTCCTCAGCAGTATCTATATTGGTGACAGAATACTGGAGTGGGCATACCACTGATTTGTTCTAATAAGGAAATCTTCTTATTTCTAATTAACTGAAGATTAATGTGTTGGGTTTACTTCCAGGGAAGTATGCACAACATGTAAATTAAAGTGAATATGTCATCTCAGTTCCCAAGCACAGACTTCTTCAGGCAGTTACCACCTCATCCACCCGATGGATTATAGCACTTGTGTAAACTTGTGATTAAATTTTCACCTGTATGTTCTTTGAGGTCTTTTAAGTCTTCTGAAAATATTTCAGAAATTTTTAAGGATAATTAGTGATATCCACTTAGAAGAATTGTTAGCTACATTCACAAACAGGGTGTAACCATACATACGTTTGTATAAATCCATTACTATAATCAGGGTACGTGTGTATATATCCATGTGTATATATGTGTAACGTATAGGTTACATGTAAGATACTATACTCAACGTGACTTCCAAAGTCCTACTTTGACAAAAAGATTCCTAAGTACAGGAGACAACTTAAGAAAGCCTGTTCTCCACTTCATCTAAATCCAGGGGGCATAAATTTAATCAGTAAATTAAGTTTGAAGTAAATTTAATCATAAATTTTACTCAGTTTTCATGCTCGAGAAAACCTCACACACATAGACAAGACCAATTTCAGCACTAAACACAGCAACCACAGACATGCTGTTGAGGAGCTCAGCCAGCACTCTTTTTGGTGCCCAAAGTCTGGCACAGTATCCTGCTGGTTAGTTATTCTCCTTGCAGAGGAAACTGGAAATCTGTGATCAGCGTCCTTCCTGTCCTCAGGACAGACTTCAGTACTCAGTGTGTTCTTGCCCAAATAAGCAGTATATATGTCTTGCACAAATTGCTTCTGTTCAACGGGAGAGAGGGAGATAGAAGAGAATCAGACCTATCCCTATCCTTATCATTTCCTATTGGCATTTTAAAGGTGGTTCCCTCTGAATTGTGTGACTTACATTGCCCTTTGGAAGCGTCTCCACTGACTGTAAGCAGAATTGATGTCCTTAATTTCATATCATGGTATTAGGCCATACAGTTGGTTTGTGATGTCTAAATGAGACACCAAAATTAAGATATGCAAATCTGGCCCTTTGGGCACTAGTTTAGGAGCAGAGTAAAGTTCCTTGAAGACTTCTTATCTGAGTTTGCTTCTGGCCTCAGGTTTTGTGAGACATGGTGTGTTTTAGAGTAAAAAATCAATGCTCTGTACAGTTTGCGGACTTTAGTCAGGAGGATTAGTATGCAATTACACACTTAGGATGCATATAAGTAAGGCATACTACAGCTTCACTAAACTAACTAAAAGCATCAGAATATCATAACTTATTGCAGTTAAGGTTAAGATCAAATGAACGAATCAACGGGTTCAAATATTCATCTGTCCGCATTGCTGTGTCAGGTAACCAAATCAAATTATGATTCTGGCATTAGTAAGAATTACTTTCTGGCAGTCTTGTTGTGAAAGATTTTAAGGAGACATGTCTGGTTTAGTCTAAAACACAAACTTAGGTTCTTACACTGATTTAACTCACAGGGTGATACATTTCTGTAGCCTACCTGTGCCTTCCTCCTAAGCATCCATTCTGGTTTTAGTTCTCTGCAAAAGAAGTCATATAGTGTGTCTCCTCTGTGGCTCTCACTGAGGAAAAACAGCTTCCCTTCCCAACCGTGTCTTCATGACTCCTCTTGTCCTTTCAGTCCCCCAGAGTAACACAGAGCCTGTCTATCAGTTCCTGGGGAGACACTGCTTAAACCACCTGTAGGAGAAGCTTTGGAATAGAAACACTTTTTAATACAAAGAAATCCATCTCTCAATCACTGAGTTTGAGTATTAGCTTTAGGGAACTTTTTATTTTAGAATACTGTACAAACACAGCTTTATATGTACATAAAGGCATGTATATGCTCTTATTCATAAAAGCATTAGTGGAAAAAAAAAAAACCACAAGTAAATGCATCTCTTCAGAAGTAAAGATTAAAAGAAAAAAGAAAGTGTGTTTCTGCTTCATTCTTCAGTAATTTTAACTAATGCAGTTGTTACTTTTTATATAGCGTTGGAACAGTTTTGATGATTTCAAGCATTGTGGAATATTAGCAACCAGTCACGTACATGGAAAAAAAATTTAGATGTAGGCAGAACAAATATCTTTTGCTTTTGCAGAATTAACGGGATTAACTGCACAGGTCATAAGTACTTCCAAAAAAAAGAGAAATATGTGAAGGCCTCTGTCAGGAAAGTATATCTTTAAACTTCTAGCTGAGGTAATGGATGAGATCCATAAGTAGTGAAATTTGTCCTATTCATCCTTTATAAATTGCTTAAGGCACTGTGTTCATTCACGAAACCTTTGCATTCCAATAACTTCAGTGATTCTTTAAATATTTCTGGCTTTGTAGCAAAAGGTATGGGGAGCTTCTATAGCTTTAAAACTAATTCTAATGATTTTGACCTAAAATGCAAGTTCTTTTTTAATTCATTACAGAAAAGAATTCTTATAATGATTAAATAACTAACATGTTCTTGAACTTAGAGCCTAAGATCATGTTAATTACTGAATTGCCAGTGTGATAGTAACAAAATACAGAAAGAACATAATCTCATTAGACACAAACACATTATAACAATGCAACTCTTTAGCTAATATCGTGTTTTATTTCATGCACTGTACCTGCATTTTATGAATACCGAATAGCTCTATGCATATCCAAAAGCATATATATTTTTAGGAGCAAAAAATGAAAAATTATTATTTTAACCTACACATGACTTGCACGGAACATTGGTTTAGTTTCATTCATTGCAGTAAACCTCAGTTGGAAATATTTTTAGCTATCTACATTTTTTTACTCAAGTCTTTTCAACCTGAAACTCTTTGGTTCTTTGACAACCTGGTTGATATTGTGGGTGTTTTTGTCGTTGTTTGCTTGACTTTTCAAGGAAACTGGAGGAAACTGCTGTTTCATTTGCCAACCCATTGTATGAAAACCTTAGTTCACCTGGGAAAGTGAAGGTAAGCAGCAATAACTGCTTCTATACATTCAGAAAAATACGAGGCTGTAGCCCTCAAGTTTTCCATTAAAACAAACTGTAATCCCTCACTGAACGCTATTTAATAAAAGAAGTAAGAATTAAAAATTGCTGTAACAGATCAATTCCAGTGCATTTTCAAAACATAGGCAGATTTGAAATCAAATCCATTTTGAGAACATCTTGATGTTTATAACTAATAATGACTGTGGGCTGCTGAATCTAAGACAAAAGGCTTTTGATTAAATATTTAGCCCGACATATAGAAGAAAAAGCTCACTGGGATTTTTCTCCTTTTGCTTCTGGAAAAAAAAAAAAAACAACAAAGCAAACACCCAACAACAAAAAAACACCACCAATAACAAAATCACAAAATGCATGATTCAGCACCCGAGTTGCCTTTGGACACTCACTTAACTTTAATAAAATAGATTATAACACTTCCCAATACCTTAAATGTGTATTACTATTCCCATCACTGTAAAATTCACCCTGACACTAAAAAAAACGCTTGGTCACACATTTCCCTAATACCATTTGTTGATCATAATTAAGAGACTGCTAGAGTAACAAAGCTGCTTATGAATAAAATATATATCTAAAACTAAACATATTGCAACAAATGATTTCAAGGCAAGATTTAATTATAAAATTACAGTGGTAGCTAAAATTTATGATTTATATTTCTGAAGACAAATATTATTAACTTAAAATGCAACTATCTCTACTATTTGATTTATCATTGAAAATAATACAGACAAAACACTCTGGAGGTAAAAGGAGAAAACAAAGAAAGAAAGATGTTCAAAACATCTTTCCTGCTCTCATTTGGATACTATCCTTATTAGCATTGAAAGACTTAGGCTTGGTTTGAAATAGAAAATACAACTTGCTTGTCCTTTCCACAGTCAGTGATATAAGATTCCACTACAGCTTTGAATAGGATTAACTATGACATGCCATTTACTTTCTATAAAAGGTTCCTTACACCTGATTTTAGAGATGTTAGATCAAATTAGTTCACTTACAGGTTGGGGGTTGTGAGAGCTCCAAGTTGGAAACATTCCCATCACAATCACATCCAATTTATCAGGACATTTTTATTTTAGTTAAAATAGATTCCTGCCAGGCTTCATTTAATAGCAAGTAGGAAAACATAAGCACAGTGTCAGGAGAGACATTTTCATAGAAGAGAGCCCCAGGCACCGTGATTGAAGTCCAGTGCTGTACCAGACTTCCCTCTATTTTCTTTAAGATAGAGAAAATACATGTTTTCCCTAATTCTTCCTTTACAAGGGAAAACAAGATTTATGAGTTTTCTCTGAGTCTGATGAGCCTTGAATCTGAACGGTGTATCACTAATCGAAAGATATGGTAAAACACAAGAAATGGCTCTTATCTCCCACAGAATACCCACATGTTACTCACTTGCAGGCATCTATAAGTTTAATAAAGAAACAATAGAGTTTAATAAAGAAACAACAGTTCTCTCTGGACCTTTCTGAATAATGAAATCACGCAGGCCTCGTGTTGCCACACACTTGCCTACAATATTGCCTCCTAGTTTTTGATCCATGGAGTGTGTTACTCAGACAGCCACATGGAGAGATACTTTCAGAATATTATTTGCAGCTCACTAAAAATATTCTGAAGCATTTTTTTTCTTTTTATAGTCTCCTGGGTATGCCACCTCACCCACTGTTCAAATCAGTGTTTCTCCATGGCATGAGGTATGTAATAACACATTTCATTTCTAAAGTAGGATGTGTGTTGGGCTATTAAATAGAATTCATTTGCAGAGGAAAGGGAAAAAAGTCACTTATAGTCGATGATATTGCTACTCATAATGTTAGCAACTCTGGGAATCTGAGAAAGATCACCAGGGTTGGATTGGCTGACAAGGACCTCATAATAGCAATTTCATTAGTGTTTCTTACTGTAGCTACTTGTTATACCATATAGTAGTTCAACACTTTCCAACAAGGCAGATGCTGAAGAAAATGTTTAGAACCACAAAAGTCCTTACCTGAAGAGTTTGTATTACCTCTTTTCTCATGCATTCCTCATTCAAGAAAATTAGAACTGGTCATTTAAATTACAATATCATGTACCAAAATTAGTGATCTACTGGAATTACACTGCTGTACACAGATTCTCTCAAAATAATACTTTATATGTGTTAGAGCAAGAGCTCTGGACACAAGTAAAAGAAAGGTGGGAATGGATGCAGAAGAAGGTTAAATGTCTTGATCAGGGGTATGTGGCAGATAATTGTTTTGGTAGAGCTATGCTAATTTTTATCAGCTGAAAATCTGGTCTAAAATGTTTAGATATTTTACAGTTTTCTTTGAATTTAACATCATATGTTACTTCTGTAATGAATTTACAACCATTCATACGTCCATTCTAACAAATGAATTGAATTACTTTTTAAATTTCATTCTCTGTCTTTTCTTTTAGTATCCATTTAGCGAACATGTGAATGCTACTTCTTTTCCAAACCCTCTCTATGATGAAGCGTCAGAAGACATGGAGAAATTATTCAGTTCCTTGAAAAAAAACACAAAACAAGATCAATATTGCCTGTAACTCTTTGCCTGAAGATTTGTTCTGAAATCTGAAAGTATGTCACGATACTGTAGTATTGCAATATGAATAACTCTTCACAGAATAACTCTTTTATTAAAATAATCATGTTCATAAGGTAACTTTTTATTAAAAATTGAATCCATATATAAGTAAAACATCTATAGATATATATAGTGCCTTCCATCATTTCTGTTGGTGCAGAAAGAGATTGGTAACTAAAACTATGAATTAATTTTACGTTTGTACAGCTGAAAATCCAGTACATTAATAAATGTTTAATCTAATTCAGATTCCTGAGGTTTGGGAATCATAATTTTATGTCTGTTATTTGAGAAATTATGACTTAAGTATTTCTGTAATTTTGCATTAGAAAAGGACTATAAATGGCTATTTTAGTGTTCCAAAGGGCAGAAGAAAAAGAAAAGTCTTTGTATAATTAGAAACATATCAAATTAAATCAAAGATGGTCATGAATCATGGATTTGCATATCAGCTCAGCATGTGATTCATCAATGTGACATACTGGTATGTACACTTAATTTTTAAAAATATGTTTATTATTAACCTTGATAGCAATATCTGACCAAATTCTCTTCTGGTCAGCTCTACAGTGCTTACCACAGTGTTTCTGATATATTTAGCTTAGTGGTTGACAGAGGGTGGAAACTAGCATGTTCAGGAAACGATATTTCTGCCAAATAGGTTGGCCCCACACACAGCTGAAACTTACATCATCCCATGCCTACATGAGAAAGATATTGAGATGGAATTCTGGATTACCTCCTGATTTTGATTGTCGTCCTCTGTGATACCAGGCATAGCCTGCATAGTGTTTACACTTTAAATAACTTGGCAATATGTCATCTTCTATAATGCCCACTTGAATTATATGGTGATCATTTTTAGCCTGAAGGCTTAAGTGTTTCTGCTGTGCTTGTGTTTCCCGCTCTTACTGTATTTCTACAGCCTACTTAATTTTAAACCCATTGTCAAGTTTCAAAGATACTAAACTCCTTCAAATTTCGTAAAAACAGACATCTGGACAGTAGACAGTATCTCTGTTAATACTTTCTTCATTAAGGGAAAGCTGTAATGCTTGACATTTACTAGACTTTTGAAACCCCAGACAGAAAAACACATTGAAGTCTGGCTTCATTTTATCATGCATGGGACCACTAATTTCGGGTTTGGTTTTATTTGATTTGATTATTCTTTTACATTTTCTTAATAGCATAACAGCAGTCCATAGCTCTATACCTGGGGCCACAGAACTGCTTTTTGACCTAGGTTTTCTTATATGACCAGCATGTTTTTTCATGGATACCAGAAGAAACAAGGCATGATTTCCATGGATATTTGTCCATCATTCTCTCTATCTTTCTGACAACATAGTCATAAAGGCCTCTATGCTGCATCATAAAACCTATTTCTCTATTTCTCTTTTCCCCTCTCCTCTGTAGTATCCTCAGTTCTTCCCCAAGCTCCACAGCCCATCCAAAAACTTTGTCTCTTGAACTTGTTTCCCTGATGTGTCCTAACTACAAATTGAAAAAAAAAACACTAATCACTGTCTGGCTACACATGTGCTGATCAGCTGCCGTACCTTTGGCTGGTTGGCCAGTTGGCAGCACAGGTAACAAACTCACATTGCAACTTCTCCTCCTCTGTGCCCTGAGTTTGTACTGCTGTCTCCTGCCCCACTGCTGCTCTAACGAAGCTGCTCAGAGCTTCACGTCTTTCATATGGACATCTGCCATAATGCCATGTCTAGTTGGAAGTTACCAAACGTTATTCTTGGAGGTTTTAACTAAGGAACTGTGAGAAAAGGATCACACATGCTGTTTTCTTTCTGAAACAAGATTAGTAAGACAGAAATATAGAATATGCTTATTATACTTGTACTTGTTGAGACAGAGAATAAACTCGATCCAGCAAAGAGCCAAGTGCCTCCAGCTCCTGAACTCTGGTATTTTGATAAATCTGTGTGAGATGATTGATCTCTGCATTTTAAACAGACATTGAACATTCCGACAAGGTCAAGCCCATGTAGTCAAATTCTCATTTATTCTGCAATAGACTAGCATTGCTTTCAGAATTTCATTAAACACTAAAATGCTGGTTATGCTATAGTCCTTAAACCTCCAATCATTGTGTCACACTATGTATATCTAAAAAATTACAATAATTAAAAAGATAAAATTAATAATGGTTGAATTTTATCACATTCTCCCTTATGAAACAAAATATATTTATTTTTACTACTAATGGTACTCATATTTTAATGTCCTAAACAGAAGCATGTGATTATAAAGAATTACTGTAAAAGAACTCAAAAATATCATATTTCGCATCAGTAGCTGTCTCCTAAGAGGACTGGATTGTCTCTGAAGCAAGGTAGGCCTTTCACTAAAAAACATTTTCCATTTTTATAATTGATAGAATGCTTTTAAAAAAAAATGTTAGAATTCAGACTTTGTCTTCCTGAACTTCAATCATTTTTTACTATTCTTATTTTCACCAAGGTTAAAAGAGTTACATATATTCACTGTATGGTTATTGTCTTTTGCCTAGCAGCTGACTAACAATAGCCCCACACCGAAATGTGATACTTTGTATTTAATTTTCTGAATTTTTTCAGTACTTTGAATCAAAGCAGTATAATTCATATTTTCGGTCATCCTTGCCACAATTTCAATCTCAAAATCTAAAGAATATGACAGGAAAAAAATATTGTTAAATCTTTCTGCGTAGGCTTCTTACTTCTCGCAAATAATAATAGCCCTTGACTAAATACCCTCTTTAAGCTCATGTTTACATTCTAAGTGGCAAAACTTAATTGTTTCAAAGTGGCCTATTTTCCGGGAATAAATTAGAAGCTAGATACTCTATACAGATGATGAATACTTTATTTAGTCTAGTTTAAACATGTTTGTACATTAATGATCCAAGGTAACAGCAGGAATAAATTACAAGATAGAACTTTTAAGGAAACCTAATACCACCTGCAGTGTGGTCAATATGTTCTTCTCAGTCAGCTCCAAAAATCTCACAATCATAAAGAATACAAGCAAGCAAGTCTATTGCTTTTGGCTAATCTGCATTTCAAAACAAAACATAGTTATGGTACGTATCAATATCTCTGTAAATGTTTCATATACAGATAGCCAGATCCTTATCTTAGAAAGGTTCCAATACTTGCCTCATCACCTGCCATTGGCCACTACTGTGAGATTTTGGAAGAGGTGAGGAAGAGGAAAAAGATCTTATCTTCTGTCTAAAAAACATGTGACTGTGTATCCTCCTCCTTGACAATACTGAGGGGCTCAGGCCTTGTTCAGAGCTTCCCTGTGGACTTGTTGGTTGCACTGTTGCAGCTGTACCAGTGTTTTGTACTGCTGCCTCGTTTCTCCATATATTCATGCATGTGCTGGCCATTACAATTTAGATCTCCATGAATGCAGTCCAGGTGCTTGCTGATGGCCACTTTCTCTCATCCTTGCCCTGTTTCACCACCATTCCTAATCAGTATGAAGACAATAGAATTGATCAATTACGCAATCTAATTTTGAAGTCATTCTGGCTTTGAGCTGAAGGATGAGTTAGATGACATTCAGAAGTCCTTTCCAAGCTAAATGTTCTTGTAGTTCTATGATTCTGTGATCTGGGTGGCACCCAGTTCCTCCTCGACAACTTTATCCTCATTCAGTTCTGTCTCCAGCTTGTGTCATGCAGGCATATGCTGCTGAGATATTCTGAAGCCAAGGGTATCCTCAGTTCCTCCTTACAGTTCCTTCGTTATTTGCTCAGCTGTGGCTGAGACCTCAGGAACAGCTTTTGACCTTTTTCATGACCTGTTTCTGTATCTGACACAGCTGGAGATAGGCTCTTGGATTAGTTAGAGCTTTGATCTGATCTGCCACATCTTAATTGGACTTGCTGCCACATGTGAACATCAGAGCCACCTAAAAAATGCCCACTCTTAGTAGCCATCAAGTTGGCAAGTGTTCCATTAATCTTGTCTTCAGGTAGATGCCTACTCTAGAGTGCAGTAAATGGAATTCTAGCAGCTCCTAATTCTTTCTGTTACTGTAAAGACAGTCTGGACATTGCGTTGATGTCTGCAATGGAGATGTCTAGATTTAAGAATATTAATCCCATTCATACTGTCTTAATTAACTCCAAATTTCATTAATATATGTCTGTAATATGGCAATTCTCACTGAATAATCATCCTTATAAGTGTACATACAAATACTCTCTTATACACAGATATTTTCCAGACCTCTCTGTATTTGTACAAATCAGACAAAAAGAGCTTAATATGTACACATAAAACGCAGTGATGCATCTGTCAAAACGTGACATCTTCTGTCTTTCATTTTCAGTTTGCGTGTAGGAAGAGAGGAAGAAGTAGGTGGGGAGAATTCATATTCCATTAACAAAAATGGAAGTTCATAAACGTCTAAGTAGAAAAATCTATTGAGGGCCGTATTGCTCCATGTAGATTAGAGCATGTGAGAAGTCAGGCACCTGACATGCAACAGGATTCTTCTCTACTAAGTACTTAAAAACAGTCATTTATTTTCTGAGATACCAGTCAGTTACTGAAACTTGTGAATACGAAATTTCTCTCCACTGTGCGGGGATGAAGAAGTAAAAAATACAGCAAAGGAAGGAAAGACAGTACCAAGAACATGTGTAGTAACATCATTCCAAGTTGTCCCTACATTGTTACCACTTCTTTGCCTATAGCTCTTATACTATAGTCCTTTCTTATTTGAAAACAGGTATGCAGCTGACCAGAAGGTTGGCTGGAATGTGCATGTTCCTGCAGCAGCCAACCACAGATCTTCAAAAATGCCAAGCAAGTTAATATCCGTATTTGCATTTATTTCACCATCTGCAGCTATAATCATTCTTAGGGACATATTCCATGCTCAAAGAAATAAATGTGCTTTTCTACAGGATATTTAATATGTGACAACTAAGACATGGTAAACTGTAGAGCATATTAGTCTTAGTGGGTTTGCATTTTACTTTTAACAGGATACTGAAGGTGAATTTTAAAGGTGGGGGAGAAGGGAATAGATCAAAACATAACCTTAATCACATGAAGAATTTAAAAGATATTTACTGTCCTATTATAAAACCACGTTTTTTTCCCCCTCATCTTAATATGGCCAAAAAGCAACATAGTGTTCAGCCTAGAAGAGGATCCAAGAACATAAATCTTGACCTGAGTGTTCAAGTGGTGAGAATGGGGTGTAGTAGCTAAACTAGAGCAGCTTGTGACGTGACAATAAATTTCGTGCAGTCCTCTGGCCCTCCATGGATCACAAGCTAAAGTATATCTCCCAACATTGCTTCCAACTACTAGAAAGACTTTTCCATTCTGATAGTTCAATGACTTTTAAAATGTATACCTCTCCTTTTCACCATTTCTTTATAAAAGCAGTTCATTTGTCCTTCCATTTATGAAAAGTGTCAATCCGTTATGCTTTGAGGAAGAGCTAGTCAAGTTCAGGGAAATGTTTAGGCAACAGGATAAAGTCAAAAAAAGTTATCAGCCAGAGGAGAGGGTGGGCTGATTTCATTTTTCCAATGAAAACGTGAGGCTCAGGCAAGTCAGCAGGCATGCTCAACTGGGTTAAATGGGTTCAAAAGGGAGAAATGAGCTCAAATTATTCATGGAAATTCTTTAATCTTCTATGTAATTATGTGATCATTCCCAGAACAAAGACTTTGATTGATCATAACAGGAGGAAAAAGTCAGTTTGCACTCAGCACAATGATTAGCATACAGCTATGGAGAACAACAACAAAAAAAGTGATAATCTAGTGCTTTAATATTTTCTGCATATTTTGAAAGTTTGGGATGCTAAGCCTAAATAATTTAAAGGTAATTATAAGTAATCCTTTTTTTTTTTCTCAAAAGAAAGCTGTTTTCATTTTGTTCTTCATTTTAGTCTTTAATTTTGAGTTCTACTTCTTCAAATCACTCACTTTTTTCAACCACTTAATGCAAGTCATAAAAGAGTATAATTCTGTGAAAATATTTTACAATATATATGGTATGTGAATTTGTAAAGCTTTAGTCAATATTACCACAGTTTTGGTATCTAAGGCTTAAAAAACAATTGACTGAGCAGTAAGGTATAGTTATGTTAGAAACACGCTATATCAACAGCATTGACATTATTAAACTGTTTAGTATTCATATGGACATGTTAGCAAGAAGTGGACATTAATAAGCACTACAGTACAGCTGGTCTCCAATGAAACTGTGTATTACAACTACCTTAGGAGTCAAAGCATTCAACATGATTCATGTAAAGTGCTGTCAGGGAATTAATAATTATTTGCTTCTTTTTGTAAAAAGGGGGCTGTGTTCATTATAACAACATGAATAATCATGTAATAAATGAACTCAAGGAGGTAAGTAGGACTCTCACGGCTATGTGCCGCCCTGAGTTTATATGCATCATTGATGCTGACATAAAGCAAATCAAAAGGATAAAGGAATATACACCTAGGAATATACTCCTAGATATATACTGCTATACTAATCTAGAATATCCAGAAGATAAAAAGGAGTAAATTACTCTGCAGTTTCTGTTTAGCTGTCTTAGTCTGCAGGTGTTTTTTCTGGACACCCATGAGAAAATTCAGTGGCTAAAGGATGCTCAGGTTGAGCAGTTCTGATAACTCATAATAACTTCCTTTGTATACGTTATCCAATCAATTTTTAAAGGAGTGTTGTTGCTGCATTTTAGCAACATTTAGAATTGTAGAATCATAGAATGGTTTGGGTTGGAAGGGACCTCAAAGATCATCTAGTTCCAACCCCTCTGCCATAGGCAGAGACACATTCCACTACACCAGGTTGCTCAAAGCCTCATCCAACCTTGCCTCATTTCAACTACTACTTTATAAACCACTCTAAAATCCGTCTATTTTACTAGCTTTGTGAACTTTGTCTTGAAGATCAGTTTCTCACAGGTGACAATTCTGAAAGGCAGCATTGATAAATTTGGATTTACTGTATGTTATTTTCCTGTTTGTATGACTTTGTATTTCACTTTAACTTTTCTACCAAACAGTAGATACATAGGAAATCCTATACAGTTCAACTTTGATGAAACTATTTTGGAATATGTATGGGCTAGAATGCTGAGAGGTGAGGGAGAGAACTAATCTCAGTAAATATTCCACATACTAGGGTATCTCGGGATCAAGTTTTTTGTTTTCACATTTGTATCCTGTTTGTGGCCCATTTCCTACTTACAGATAAAAATCAAATAAACAAACATTCTCCTTCTTTAAAGTCCACTGCAAACTATCCTAAGAAAATCCTGAAGACATTTAACTGGAAAAGGAAAAGAATAACCCAGTACAATTCAGACCAAAAATTTAGTTTTGCAATAGTGGTGGGAATTGAAAAAAAAAACTCTGGTAGAAAATTGTTGCATAAAACGTTGCCTAGAAGTAGGGATATGTGAGCTCACTTCTTATATTTTGCTTGTCATACTCCTATAAACAGCAATTAAACTCACTCATCACCTCATACATTCCTTCAAAGCTCTCTGGAAATGAAACTCAAACATAAGTGGTGTCTGGTGCATATCATACACAGATCTCAGACTGGTGTACAACTTTTTATCCCAAACTGAAAAGATAATTTGCAAATACGATTATTTACATAGAGTCTTACAAAAGAAAGTATAAAATCTCTCACTGAATAGGTCACACAGATAGCTTTGATTTGTTTTACCATGGTACTGGTAAAATAGTACCATGTTGCACATGATGTGTTATTTTAAATCAAGTTAAGCTTGCATTACATTCTGACGCATATTAATCCCATATATATATACATATACATATGCCAGCCACCTTCAGACAACTGTCTATGTTTTTGGCTCTCTACTTCGCTTCAAGTTTCATGACACATTCTGAACCTAACAATATGTGAATAATGAGAGCAAATCAATATGTCTATTTTATATTATGAAATTATTAATTACAGAGCTGCAGTGCACCATAAATGTACATCACACTTTTTCATTTATATTATGTTAAAATAGTAATTATGTTAAGTAGGACCCAAGAATAGTCTTACAAGAAGAGCCTGTATATCAGAAGAAGATATTTTGTCCTTCTCTGACACCCACATGACACATTTAATACACTGCCAGCAATGTAAATCACACAGGCAGCCTTTTCTATTTAGCAAAGAAGTATTGCTATTCTAGTAAAGCTGTACTTTTTTGGGTGATGGCACTTTCTACTTTATGCAGCAGTCAACAGAATTCCATATCAAAATAGATCATCGTGTAAGCAGAAAGCAAACGTGCAAGTTTTCAATTGCAAAACCACTTCAGCTGCAGTACAGACACAACAATACTTGCTTTTAATAGTGAAGGGAGAAAACAGATTAATAGACATACCAGTCAAATTGCTGTAACTTCCAATCCGATAGAACAATGGCAAACTGCCCAAAGGAAATGCCCAAAATATTTCATCTGAGCTATTTTGAAGGACAGTGTATTGCACATTGGGAACTTCTACCTTAACAATTACAATTAAATTTTAAAAGGAGGAAAAATACCCCATTACTTGTAAAGACACCTTGTTCAGTAGCAAAATTTAGTCAGTGACGCTTTATAGGGTATATTCCGTCGGTATATATTTAGCAGCTCCCTGTGAAATTCTTTCCTTCAACAATGGCCTCAGAATCTAAACTGTGAAGGAGCTCATTTTGATTTTCATACATGCAAAATATATGACGATCTTCTGTTCTTGCTTATACATTTTACTTACTATACATAAACATTTTACAAAGTATGTATTTTCCATTATATTTAGGGGGGTATGTTAAACATAATTTTAAGGAGTAGCCTAATAAAAAGAAATACTCAGTTTGACTAATTTAAAGTTATTTTCTGTTAATCTTTTTGTTGCAACATAACATTTTCTATATCATTTTTCAATGGAAAGTAATGCTGCACATTCTTGCTTTGAAACACTTAAAAAAAGATAGAAATAGATCTTGAATTTATGTGCAACATGTAATTACACATTCAATGACCCAGTTTGTAGTGTTCTTCTGCACTACATATTTGTGATTGATCAAAAAAGAATACGTTTACTAGTTCTAAAGCTAACATGAAGACATCAATGAATTACCTTATCAAGCCTTCCCTCAATCACATTCCAACAAAGTATATAGCTTGTGCTTCATTTTAAATACGTCAGTAATTCCAGAGTAGTCTCATCAAAATCAATTTACCTTTCCCAAAGGGGAATGAGGGTCTTAGCACAACAGCTGGCGGGGCTTGTTGACAGGGCTTTAACCTAGGTTTAAAGGGGGAGGGGGATAATATCAGTCTTGATCAAGACAAGCAGAGAGCACCTGAAGAGCAGCAGAAAGAATTTCAGCCGCTCCAGCCAGTCAGCTTCATCTAGGGCTCAACTTAAATGTCTCTATGCAAGCATACATAGTATGGGGAATAAACAAGAGGAGTTAGAGGTGTGTGCATGCCTGCCTGCAGGGTTATAATCTTATTGGCATCACAGAGGTGTGGTGGGATGGCTCCTATGACTGGAGTGTTGGAATGGAAGGATACAGGCTCTTTAGGAAGGACAAACAGGGGAGATGAGGAGGAGGTGTCGCCCTCTATGTCAGGGACCAGCTGGAGAACAAGGAGTTCCACCAGGGGATGGATGAGGAGCCAACTGAGAGCATATGGGTCAGGATTAAAGGGAGGGCAGGGACAGGTGGCACCATAGTGGGAGTCTGCTACAGGCCGCCTGACCAGGAAGACCAAGTGGATGAGGCCCTCTATAGACAGATAGGAGCAGCCTCATGTTCGTGAGCCCTGGTCCTCAGGGGGAACTTCAACCACCCTGTCATCTGTTAGAAGGACAACACAGCAGGGCACAGGCAATCCAGGAGGTTCCTGGAATGCATTGATGATAACTTCCTTCTCCAAGTGATAGAGGTACCAACAAAGAGAGGTGCTTTGCTGGACCTTGTTCTCACCAACAAGGAGGGGCTTGTGGGGAATATGAAGCTCAAGGACAGTCCTGGCTGCAGTGACCTTGAAATGGTGGAGTTCAAGATCCTTAGGGTGGCAAGGAGGGAGCACGGCAAGCTCACTACCCTGGACTTCAGGAGAGCAGACTTTGGCCTCTCCAGGGATCTGCTGGGTAGAGCATCACGGGAGAAAGCCCTGGAGGGAATAGGGGTCCAAGAAAGCTGGTTAGTATACAAGAATCACCCCCTCTAAGCTCAGGAGCAGTGCATTCCAACAAAGAGGAAGTTGGACAAAATGCCAGGAAGCCTGCATGGATGAGCAAGGAGCTCCTAGCCAAACACAAAAAGGAAGCCTACAGATGGTGGGGGCAAGGACAGCAGCCTGGGAGGAAAACAGAGAAATTGTCTGAGTAGCCAGAGATCAGGTTAGGAAAGCTAAAGCCCTGATAGAGTTAAATTGTGCCAGGGACATCAAGGGCAACAAGAAAAACTTCTATACGTATGTCAGTGATAAAAAGAGATCTAGGGAAAACGTAGGCCCTCTCCAGAAGGACACAGGAGACCTGGCTACCCGGGATATGAAGAAAGCTGAAGTACTCAATGATTTCTTTGCCTCAGTCTTCACTTGCAAGAGCTCCAGCCGCGTTGCCCGAGTCATAAAAGGCAAAGGCAGGGAACAGGAGAATGAAGAACTGCCCACTGTAAAAGAAGATCAGGTTTGAGACCATCTAAGGAACCTGAAGGTGCACAAGTCCATGGGACCTGATGAGATCCATCCGTGGGTCCTGAGAGAACTGGCAGGTGAAGTTGCTAAGCCACTATCCATCACATCTGAGAAGCTGTGGCAGTCTGGTAAAGTTCCCACCAACTGGAAAAGGGGAAACATAACCCCCATTTTTAAAAAGGGAAAAAAAGGAAGACCCAGAGAACTATAGGCCAGTCAGTCTCACCTCTGTGCCTGGCAAGATCATGGAGCAGATCCTCCTGGAAACGATGCTAATACACTTGGAAAATAAGGTGGTTGGTGACAGTCAACATGGCTTCATCAAGGGCAAATCGTGCCTGACAAATTTGGTGGCCTTCTATGACAGGGTTATGGTGTTGGTGGATAAGGGAAGAGCAACTGACATCATCTACCTGGACTTGTCCAAAGCATTTGACACTGTCCTGCATGACATCCTTGTCTCTAAATTGGAGAGATGGATTTGACAGATGGACCACGCGGTGGATAAGGAATTGGCTGGATGGTCGCAATCAAATAGTGGTGGTCAACAGCTCGATGCCCAAGTGGAGACCAGTGACGAGTGGTGTTCCTAGGGGTCAGTACTGGGGCCAGTGTTATTTAACATCTTTGTCGATGACATCGACGGTGGGATCGAGTGCACCCTCAGCAAGTTTGCAGATGACACCAAGCTGTGTGGTGTTGTGGACACGCTGGAGGGACGGGATGCCATCCAGAGGGACCTTGACAGGCTGGAGAGCTGCGCCTGTGTGAACTTCATGGAGTTCAACAAGGCCAAGTGCAAGGTCCTGCACATGGGTCAGGGCAATCTCAAACACACAGGCTGAGTGGAAAATGGATTGAGAGCAGCCCACAGAAGAAGGACTTGGTCGTGCTGGTGGATGAGAAGCTCAACATGAGCCAGCAATATGCGCTGACAGCCCAGAAAGCCAACCGTATCCTGGGCTGCATCCAAAGAAGCGTGACCAGCAGGTCAAGGGAGGTGATTCTGACCCTCTACTCTGCTCTCATAAGACCCAACCTGGAATACTGTGTTCAGCTCTGGAGTCCCCAACACAAGAAGGACATGGAGCTGCTGGAGCGAGTCCAGAGGAGGGCCACGAAGATGATCCGAGGGCTGGAACACCTCTCCTATGAAGACAGGCTGAGGGAGGTGGGACTGTTCAGTCTGGAGAAGAGAAGGCTCTGGTGTGATCTTATATCAGTCTTCCAGTACTTAAAGGGTGCCTACAAGAAAGCTGGAGAGGGGCTTTTTACAAGGGCGTGTAGTGATAGGACAAGGGGCAATGGCTTTAAACTGAAAGAGGGGAGATTTAGGTTAGATCTGAGGAAGAAATTCTTCACTCTGAGGGTGGTGAGGCACTGGAACAGGTTGCCCAGAGAAGTTGTGGCTACCCCATCCCTGGAAGTGTTCAAGGCCAGGTTGGATGAGGTTTTGGGAAGCCTGGTGTAGTGGAGGATGTCCCTGTCCATGGCAGGGGGATTGGAACAAAATGATCTTTGAGGTCCCTTCCAACTCTAGCCATTATATGATTCTATAAATATTGGCTAGCCTAACTAAATCACCTAATATTCGAAGTGCCTAGCAATTTCTGTTTAATATGCATAAAATGTTGGTAAGCACAAGTTGAGTTTTATTTATGAAGCAGAAGACGTAACTACAGTAAATGACACAATTCAGACCAGTTCTGTTCAAGAGGAAAATTGAGTGAAGATTCTAAGCACACCTTTACCTTTTAAGCATCTGCTGAAAGTACTTGCTTAAGCTTTACTGGAGTACATCCTTAAATTTCATTGCTATGATTTACACCTTAACTGCCTTATGGTACTAAAGGTCTGAGCAGGTAAAGCAGAAGTTCTTTAATGTTTCGAGACTGAGTAGTTTTTCTCCTTTTCCACTCACCTTCATACATCTCATACTCTTAAACCTCCTCACTTCAGCCAGCAGCCCCCTACCACTTGGCAAGCACCCTGTCTGCGCCTTGCATGTGGGAGTCAGCATGGACTACCTGAGTTGTTCTATCCTAGCATGCCTCCTGCAAACTAACCTTTAGCTTCTCTAAAGGACTCTTCTTGCACCCTCGCTGGCCTCAGAAACACCCTTCCACTTATTATCCTTCCTCATAAACATCCCTTGCCCTCTCACACAGAGATCTCTTCTCTTAACACAGCACCAGAGCTGCATCCATCAAAACCTTGAGTCTCTGCTCCCACAGGAGGAAGGAGCAGGGTGTTTACATGTGGCTGCTGCTCAGCCCTAGCCCAGTGTGGAGAGGAATCAAAGCAAGGGAGACGAGAGTAGGCCCCAAACAGCTACAGCCAAGAGATTATCCATGGTCTTCTCCCACCTCATTCTTGCTAAAAGCAAATCTCATACTGTTTAACAAGCAAAGAAAAGAGATGTCCAGCTACCAAAGAAGCTAAATCTTCTTCAGGTTTGAAAACAATATTATGTCTGTGCTAAGGCATTTTAGTTTTACAGACAGAAAATAGAATTAATAATTCCTGAGCCAACCATGCACTGGGAGCTCTATGTACTACGTGATGAAGCAGTGACTGCAGGGCTTTGCTCTGGCTCCTTTGAGCCCGGGGCCTGATGAAGACTGCGAACTAATAAGAGACCACTTCCTCTTGGTTCTCATAGTTTATCGAACTGCTGTCCTCAGCTAATGTCATCAACAGATACAGCCAAACAAAGGTTTAGCTTAGTAGAAATAAATGACAAAGAATATTTTTTTCCCCAAAACTTTGAAACTTAGAGACGTGAGTGTCTTTATTGCTAGAATAAATAACAAGTAGCCTGTGCAAGGATGCTGCCATCTGGAATGGCAGCATCCTTGCACAGAGAATCCAGACAACACAATGTATACTTGTCTATGTTTTTCCTGTTAGCTGAAGCTGGATGTGCAGAGTGCCTTACGATGTAGGGTTAATTCAACCTATTGTACAAAATCCAGCAAATAGTTGTGTCTGTAGAGGTTAAAGATCTGTCTATCCTCAGAGCAGACAAAACTGCATTTGGCATCTGGATATTTATTTTTAAAATGCAATTCAAGATACTGTGCTAGCACTATTTCTAATAGAAGATTTTATTACAGTATCTAAACGACACCTTTATTCACTTTCAGTCCTGAGCATCGAGAAATTTTATTATTTTTTTATTCTTGTGCTTTACATTATTTAATAAAAGGAAACGAGGTGATTGGAACCTAATTACATGGTACTGTATAAGGAACAATGTTCAGCACAGGTTTTCTGTTATATAATTCTGCCCAAATGGTACATTTTGGGTCCTTATTAAAATGGAAATACATCTCCGTGTACCCAGATTAAAGATGATTTGTCTCATTGACAGGTATCTTATTGTTCTGTTTCTAAACTTAGAATACACACACCTAAGAACTCACACAGATAAATACAAATTTGCACATGCTTTATCCATTTTTAAATGCAATTACTTTCCTGACAGCTTTTTTAATACACGATCAATTCAGAGCCAAGATCTGGGGAAATGGCTTTGTTTTCATAACCACGGCAATCAATCAAAAAGTAGAATGAGATCTTTTAGCATTGATATTTCTGAGCAACAGTCAAAAAAAAAATTGATACTTGAGATTTTCTTCAACAAATATCTTTACCACACCATTCTCCCTGAAAGGTAAACACATTTCTTTGTGAGCTGCAAATGTAGAAAGATGGTTACATCTGATTTCAAGAAATGACTACTGAGACCAGTACCAATGCAGGTCAACCACTTTGAGATCTCTGTCTCTATAACCTTAGTAATTTCAGCCACAGGTAGGGCCTTATGCAGATTATAATCAAATGGTATAACTTTCACCCTGCTCTTATCTGACAATTAGAAATTTCTTCCCCCAGCCACACCAGCTGGAACTACCAAAGACCGTGATGAAGAATATACACTTCACTCTGCAGCAATCACCTGGGGAGGGTTAATTACAGCCCAATCTGCTCTCCTCCCTCTTCTTCCCCCTTACTCCCTCATCAAGCAGCTAATGATGGGCAGCTGCTATAAAAGACTGCCAATCAGCTTGTGTAAAGTTGATGGATGAGTATGCTCTAGTTGGTTCTGGAGAGGCTCTAGAATCTGTGGAGGTGGGGGGAACCCAGAGACTTTGCCCATGGCAGGAAGCATTAGCAGGCTAACACAGGTTGCAGCCTGCAAGAGAAGCTGAACTTGAGTCTGGCTTTCCCCACACCAGCGGAAATGACGGCTCTGAGATTAAAGGACTAATAATGCAGGAGTAATCCAGCCTCAGTTTTATGTTGCTCAGAGGTGGGTAATGCATGCTATATGTAGGGGTGGTGAGGGACTGCTGTGCAGACACTATGGGGTATGCCTTGGACATAGATGTTGGCATTTGGCACCCTATGCTGAGACTAAAAAAAAACAAAACTGAGATTAGATTGAAATGTAGTTTTTTAATTTTTTTTAAGAAGATTAAATTATTCTGGTTTTTTTTTCTCTATTCCATTTCAAAATGCTTTCTTTTCCAAAAGAAAGCAAATTCTGTACCATCAAACTGCACTGGTCCCCAGGGCTAGGCCAAATTCTGCCATCAGTTGTAGCAACGAAACCATTAGGGAATGATGGCCCTAGGGAGGCATCACCTGAATTAGGAAGAGTGGAATCTTGCGTTCTGTGTCTGTGGTGACATTTGTTTTTACTTGAATAGCTTTTATGGAAGGGTTTACATTTTTTTTGCTGATGTGTAGTAAAACACTTTTACTGTGGTTGGTTTAATTTTCAAAGCTTTAAAAAAATCAATTTGTTTCTTTGTACTCAGTATATTGGAGTCGAAAACCGTAATGTACTATTACTTCAGGGTCACTGCTTAACTTCTGTTGACCCTCTCATCCATGAATATTTCCTGGAGTTTATTACTGCAATCTATTTCCTGGATTTTTATGCATAAACTTACATTTCTTGTTCTTAAGTAACCTCTATCAGAGTCTTTAAGAACAACGATTGATTTTTAGGGAAAAAAAAAAAATTACCACACACAGGAACACAAAATCCAGGAGACACTTCTCATGAATCATAGAATGGTTAGGGTTGGAAGGGACCTCAAAGATCATCTAGTTCCAACCCCCCTGCCATGGGCAGGGAAATCCTCCACTACACCAGGTTGCCCAAAGCCTCCTCCAACCTGGCCTTGAACACCTCCAGGGATGGGGCATCCACAACTTCTCTGGGCAACCTGTTCCAGTACCTCACCACCCTCAATGTAACGAATTTCTTTCTTATATCTAACCTAAATCTGCCCTCTTTCAGTTTAAATCTATTGCCCCTTGTCCTATCACTACACGCCCTTGTAAACAGTCCCTCTCCAGCTTTCCTGTAGGCCCTGTTTAGGTACTGGAAAGCTGCTATAAGATCACCCCGGAGCCTTCTCTTCTCCAGGCTGAACAGCCCCAACTCTCTCAGCCTGCCTTCCTAGCAGAGGTGCTCCAGCCCTCGGATCATCTTCGTGGCCCTCCTCTGGACTCGCTCCAGCAGCTCCATGTCCTTCTTGTGTTGGGGACTCCAGAGCTGAACACAGTATTCGAGGTGGGGTCTCACGAGAGCTGAGTAGAGGGGCAGAATCACCTCCCTCGACCTGCTGGCCACGCTCCTTTTGATACAGTCCAGGATATGGTTGGCTTTCTGGGCTGTCAGCGCATATTGCCGGCTCATGTTGAGCTTCTTATCCACCAGCACTCCCAAGTCCTTTTCCTCAGGAATACCCACATTCTCCTCCATAATGCGAAGATTGTGAGAGAGGTGGATGTTTCAGATGGAGCAATGTACAATGTAGAAAGATAACACACAGTACATAGAGCAAATAGGACACATTAGCAAATATTATTCTGCCCTTTGGGGCAATTCTGAGTTAAATACCTACTAGTGTTCATCACAGCTTCTTCAACCAGGAGGACAAGGATGGTGCCAAAATCCTTGTTAAGCTTTTGGTAAACACTTTGACAAATTACTGGAAATATTAAGCTTTTTTTTAGTACAGCAGAGTCTTTAAGAGCTACTTAAAGTATTGCAAGTGGATTGGAGAGCAGCATTAAAGGCAAACCAGGATTCCTGTGTAACTATCCAGGAAATAGTTGGCCATTGGAGTTGTTTGCTTACAGGCAGCCATCAGCAGAGCTGAGGACAACACGTTGTCCTGCTCATCTCCATTGTTAAAGGGCGGTGTCTAGATTTTTTGACAGGTGTACATACTATTATAGTTACCACAAGACAACTAAGTAATGAGATTTCTATCTGAATATATGTATATCTATATTCGCCTAACTAATCATCTCTTGCGCCATGTTAAAAACATTTAACTCTCTCCTCATCTACAAGCAGCTATTTTGTGTAAAGACTTCTAATACCTCAGTCCTACTACAAAAATCATTTTTTGTATCAATGCAATGTATATATAATGGATGAGATGCCAGAGTTTCTGTCACTGCTGTTATCCAGTTTGGATGCTCTGTAACAGTACTTCTTATGAGCCTAATATCTCTGTGTTTCACAGGTTACAGCAATACAATGATGCTACATTAGTCACACCACGGATTCTCACTCTACTTATCAAAGCAGCCTTTAGATAACTTCCAGATGAGACGTGACAGTGGATAATCCATTATCCTCTTTGCTGGTTCTTTTGTCTTCTGAACAAAGGATTTGATTCAAATTATTAAGTTGATCCCAAGATATACCAGTTAGGACTAGCATTTTGAAAATGTTTTTTCCATGCTCAAATGGAACGAATGAGCCTCTTCTACTTGCTTTAGGGAGAGAGGACAATGTGTGGAGAGTGATATTAATAATTGACCTGGTTGAGTAGTGGAAAACTGTTGTAGAGAAAGATAATATTATGGGAACAACTAAAAAATCCTAAAGCAGGGAAGCTGAATACTACTTGAGGAAGGTGGGGGAAATGTTTTTGTAACCTTGCTCTTTATTTGAACATCATAGGTGGGGAAAAAATAAAATATCAAGACATTCTCCGTGCATGACCTCCACTGTGACAGACATCAGGTCACCCTGGTTCTGAAGCGTGGGAATAGCACCATCTATTGTGTGGCTGCCCTTACCAAGGCAGTGCCAGACCTCATAGCCTCTCCTGCATGGCCCTCACAACATCTTTCTAAGGTAAGAACAGGGTATTCTCTTAACTTAGGAGGGGGGATCGGCCTTCTTGGTGACTTGCAAAAAGCCAGTGATAAAGCAGGAACTGAGCCCAGCTTGTGTTGTAGCTTCTGGGTCTGTTTCGTCCTCTCCTACTTAGAAGTCACATCTGCTTGAGAACCTCGATAAATCAGGCTAACCACTTGTAACTATATCTCTGACCACTAATCTTAGGGAACTTATTTACTCTTATCTCCCCATGTATGAGCTATGCTGTCTTTCAATTACAATTGTATCACACTTTGCAGGCATTAGAAAAACTGTGAATGTCTGTATCAGGAAAACATGTTTTCCAGACTTGCAAGTAAAAAGTAAGACAAAGGAAATTTATATACTAAACTCGAAAATAAGACTATATATATACACTAAAACTTTTTAAAACAAACTTTGAAGCTTGGAAAATAGCTGCAATTTTAGAAAGAAAAATAAAATTTCAACAAATTTATCTTATTTTGTTGCAATTTGAAAGATTCAAATGTCTCGAAAGATTCTTAATGTCTCGAAAATGCAGTTTAGCAAATGGGAAGGAAAGGCAGCATGTTAGAACAGCTTCCTCTTTGAAAATCAGTATCTGTCCACAAACCACAGTTGTCAAAGAGCAGGAAAAGGACTTACAAACATCACATCCGTGCTACCATGTGATATTTCTATAGACTGCTTTTAATTTTCTTGCCTGCTATCATGTGAGTCCTGAAATAACAGTTTAATTTAAATAAGTCTGTCCAGATAGGCAGTGAACTCCACTCAAGAGGGTCAATAACTGGAGAATTAAATCAGACACAAATAATCATTTGGCAAACTTGAACTATAGTTACCAAAATGCACAAAATCCACTAAAGAAAACATGAAGGAAAGAAAAAAAGAGGAAGATAGAAGGTTATAAGTATGCAGTGCTGTATTTCCACATAACCAAGAGAAGAACCTATCTTTAAGCTCTTCCCAAGAGCTGATAGTATTTCATAGTGGCTACCTAATAATATAAAAAAAAAACACCACACAAAAAAATGCGATAATGTAATGACCCTTTGGAATATTGCATTCTCATATGCTAAATAAAACTTGCCCAAGTACAAATCAGAAAGAATTGACTCACAACTCTCTTGCTAGCAGAGAAGCCTGATATCACGCTTTCCAGCATGCAGAAAGTGTGACATAGATACATACATGATATCACGCTTTCCAGCATGCAGAAAGAACACATATGTACACTCCCTCAACCCCCTACCCTGCCTTTTCCCTCTCAAATCAGTTTTGCAAAAATCTCCCAGTTGTAGTCATGCTAGCTGATAATTACATTTCATCTGATTGCTATCTAGTAAAAGTAAAGGTAGTGTAACATGTTAGACTGAGCTTATTTATTTTCATGAAAACATAAATGACATGTTTTTAAAGGCTGGGTAGCATTAAGGAAATGGCCATTTTCCAATCGCTACCTGCATAGCCAGCCTTCACCTGCTGAAAAACCACAGGCAAGTCTATAACTCATTCCAAGACGTGTTCTGCAGAAGGGATCTGAAGTCCAGCCATGTACTTCCACAACATTCCAGATCCTCAAATAGTCTGAACTGACATAACTCTCTTGGACATCCAGGTATTTCAGTTCACACAGATAAAAAATATCAGGAGGCCCAAGTCAATGCTTTTTTTTTGTCCTTAAAGTACAACTGGCTAGTATTTTATATACACTGGCTCAGTTGTCTAACCTGGCTAAATCCAGCTTAGCAGTGTTGAAACCACAGTGCTACGTGAATGATGCTAACCAAGAACCTCTCTGTGTGTTCCTGCATATTTAATTCTTATTCAGACCAATTTAACTGACCTTACAAGGAATGTAGATAAATGAGGAATGTAAGAATTCTTCCTATTTGTGTATCAATGACTGAAAGAAACAGTATTAGCTATATGAACTGATATGAGTAACAGTTAATGTTGAACAAAATACTGAATTTACAAAAATATACTCTTCTCTTTCCTAAGCAAAAAACATTGCAGATGTATCCAAAACTTTAAAAATCTAATTAAAAAAAAAAGTAGTGTGCTTTGAAAAACATTTGGGCAGAACTACTCTACTGTCACACCTCTAAAAAACAATTCACTTCAAAGATTTACAATCTATCGTTTAAGTATGTTTGACGTAGACTTATTTGCACAGTCTACAGTTTATAACATTCTTGCTTAAAAGCACCATTCTTCATGAGCAAAAAAAGAAATAGATAAGGGAAGATGCAAAGAAAAAAATAAAGGAGGAAAGAAATGGATGATGGATTATAAAGCAGAGAAGTTTCTTCTTCAGAACAGTGTTTGACTTGTGACACTGATTAACCTGTATCTTTGACGTACGTTCCATAGCATGGAAATTTATAGCTGCTGAAATATCAAATAAGATTAATTTAAGATAAAATCCTTGGGCTGTGTTGCACAAAGGTGTTATCTGTATAGACTTCTTATTTTATTACTGAAAAGTACATAAAAGAATTGTTTCTTTTGCATCATTTGCGTCCTTGATATTATTAAATATCTACTTGCTGCCAACACAACAGCGTAGGTTCTGGAGAAACTGTGAGTTGTGACTTCATGAATTTAACAGACTTCAGTTAAGGTTTTCACATGTCATCTGTCCCTAAAAATTCACTAAGTGCTTCTGAACTTTATAAAATTAAACTTCTTTTTCCTTATGTTTGCTATGATTCAAACATTGCCAGTTTTAAATGTTATTTTCTGTTTTCATTTTTAAAACCATTTGTGTTAAAATCTGCATATGCACGGTCTGTCTTCTGTGTGTAATGTTCATTGTGCACTAGAAATAAAAGGATCTAACTCTTCTTGACATTAGTGGAGAAACTTTGATGACTGCAGCTGGGCAACTCAGATCAGAGTTCATGGTGAAGCATAAAGCTGAAGTCATAATCTCTGAAAATTATTATATTTACTGAGTGTATATATATCACTTATATGTTTTTACTACCCACTTATTTTGGAAATCCAATTTGAATTGGTGACAGGACCATACTGGCAACCTCTTTGAAAACCTATTTATTCAGTATTATGTGTATCGAATAGATGCGACAAACTGAAAGTTTTACCAAGCATTATAATATGTCCAGAAGTTTTGTACTTCATTTCTGAAAAATGAGAACTCTCATTGATTTGATGAAACTCCACTTAGTGGCATCACATAAACACTACTGTGAAATTGTTTTTAATGATCACATAAAATAAGATTGTTCAAAATTAATATTAGGAGAAAGAGAAGTTGACAAAGAAGTCCACAAAACATTTCTAAATGAAGCTGACACCTTGACAACAATAACTTCAATTTTTTTTTTGCATAAATTCATACTTTGCCCTGGACAATTGACTATGTAACAAGAATAAAGAAGCATACCATAATATGGGTTTTCCTGAAGATGCAGGTACTCACCTTTGCCAGAGGTAAGAACAGTTTACGTTTACTCAGAGCTTTGTTTTAAAAACTTTCTTGGAGGTAATATCCAGACACCACTTGGCATGGAACCAGATTCATTTTCTGAGATTCCCAAATTTCTCTAAGTTATCAAGCATCCAAAGGGTTTGTCAGCAGCACCAGTTTGTTTGGGTTCCCAAAGGTTCCTAAGCTCATTTTAAACACCACAATGAATTAATAAGAAAATCAGAAGCTTATTCTACCAAAAGGAAAAGATTTAGGTCTTAATTACAAAACTTGAAAGCAGTTGATGTAGTCCTGAATCACGCCACCTGTAAACTTCTTCCATACCTCCTCCAGTGACTTGGCTGACATAAGGCAGACCTGGCACGTTAGCATCTGTTGTTTTCATGGCTGGTTTGTCTTGGAAAACCTTTAGAATCTATTTCTATTTCGAGGATACTGCTTAGGCTGGAATCTCCCTCCCTTCTCTTTTCAGATTTCTTTTCCTAAGTCTATTATCTTGAAGACTACACTAAGATAGCTCTTCATCACTTACGGTTATGATAACTTTTCCCCTGTTCAATATATTTTATAAAGTAAATGCAGCAATGTTGGGCACTTCCTGGGCTTATCTCTAGGATTTAATATGTTCTTCAATTAACATTAATTAAATAGCTTTTCTGCAAGTGTTACTGTTTTCAAGAGTCTTAAATGAGAAATATTAGCTGTAAATGCATATTATCAAACTCCTTAATCTCTAAGTCTATGCTAAAGCCTACATAGGGACCATATGTGACCTAGCACATCTGTCAGATTTATTACTGTTAATAAAAGTGGCTTTTTATCTGGAACCACCTTATCGTCCTCCATCTTTCAATAGTGTTAGATGCCTGCAGTACCATGAAACAAAGCAGTGTAAATAGGGTCATCTTGAGGTAAACATGTTAAGCGCGTTGAATTGTTGCAGTTGACTTTAAAAGAGGATGTAATCATCTCTTTCCACTGTCTAGACATTTGAAAGGGTTGTCAGGACTACAGCTACAGCTTACCAAGCATCTGCTTTTGCTCTACAGGGAGAACTAAATCTTTGAGATCAAAGTCTCACGATAAACATTTAGCTGGGATGGATTTCTGACATGAAAAATCATCAAGTGCGTGCTATTCTTCACTGGACTCTTGCTTACTGTTTCTCTCATTAGGCACACGGGCTTCATGGTGTATGTGGAAGCCACAAAGAATCACATCTGGATGTTTATATAGGGGCTAAAGTGTTCAAGGGTAGATTGGACCAACATGTAGGGGCAAATCATAGGGAAACCCGACTGCAGAGAGGAGTGGAAGCTGTCAGAGCAGGATTTACTGCTTGGGGCAAGCCCATTGTCTGGCAGATGAGTCCACCTACCTTTGCAGCAATAATTTGTGTGTTTCTAAGAGATAGGAACCACTACAGAAACCTTTTCAATCTGCAATATCCAAGTAGGGACCACTTCAAAACAAGATAAAAGGAGACATTCATCTGCTTTAACCCCTAACTGCTCCTTGAGAGTTCTCTCCTTCTTGAAGATTGCTCTGGCAAAGGAAGTATTGCCACAGCGACTGCAAGGAAGAGAACTTGCTAGGTTATACTCTTCTTTGAAGGTATATCCCCTCCCTAAACCCGCTATCAGTACAAGTCACAGTGGCATTTTGCAAATCTGCTTTGCATTCCTACACATGAATGTTTATCGTGCATTTTAAGATGCTCCATCACAACACAGGGGAAATATGCTAAGGTGAAATCTAAGGCAACACAGCTTCTAAGTAACTGTATTTCTCATTTCTCTGTAGCTAGATCAGCTCTCTACTGATGGTGATTTAGTTAAGTTCAATAGAACCAGTGTTCAAAAAAAAAAAAAAAAGTCTCTGGCAAACTCCATTCTCTGCCTGCACAGGCTGTGGTTTAATGGGCCAGGTCCCTGCTTGCCCACCTTGGTGTGGTCCTGGAATGCCCACGCTGGGGATGCAGGCTGCTGGTGTGCTTCTGAAGCAGGCTGCAGAGTATTCACATGCTACTCCTACGTGAGGTTCTGATGGGGGAATCATTTGGGAAGCGCATGCAGAGGTCATATCAGCAGAGTGACTGGCCGTCAGAGAGGAGCTGGGAATAGAGCTGCCTTGCAGTTGAAAATCCAGCCTCTTCTCTTTGGAACTGAGAAAGTCTCTTCTGAAGCATTCTGGGTTAATTTGTGCTTTTAAATTCTCCTGTTTGTTAAAACTGCAGAGAAAAAGGATATCGACCTAAGCATAAACTTACTTACAGTCTTTAGCTAGACTGTGCCAGCTAGTGAGGCTCACTGATTAGTTTGTTGGTTGATAAAGACTCTTCAAAACTGCTTCTTGAAAAGAAGCAAATTCCTCTCAACAGCTTTGCAGAAGAGATATGAGTGAATACACGAGTGATACAGGGAAAAAACACAGAGCCCTAATACAGCGAAATGCTACTACAGCAAAATGCTGTACTCTTTTTCAGAAAAGAGCACATATTGTCTAATGGGACTGTTGTGCTTGTCTAACCTATGTAAATACCACATTGATGTATGTCTATACATATTGGTCCAGAACAAAAGCAGGACTTACATGTTTAATAAAGGAGGGGCAGGGGGAAAAGCTGTAGAAAGAGGAAAGGTCAACACAAACCAAAGTTTATTGTGGAAGCAGGGATGAGAATAGGGAGTTCAGCACAGGATCTTGGATTTCAGACATGTAGCTCAACTCCAGAGAGGATCAGGAGGATGGAGAATTGAGCTGAAGGGAAAAAGAGTTGAATACGTGTTAGGAACAGACAACCTAAGATGACGGATAAAGATGCCTCTTCCCTGTTGCATGACCCAGTGCAGCATAATCACTGAGTTTTGGCTCATCAGATATGACAGCTGTGCCTAGAGACATCAGTCCATATGGCAGGGAAGAAGCCAAGGTTCTGTACTGTATAGTCCCCATATTGTAAGGGAGCCAGTTATTCAACAGTATTGTTTCTTCCAGGTGTTAAATTGAAGCAAAAACAAAGTATATGAGCGGCACCCTAAACATATTGCAGTCTTGATGCCCGCAATGGACCAAGCTGTGGCAATCCAAGCAACAGAGGTCTTCCTGGCCACAAACTGCTACAGCAGTCTGTGGAGTGGTTTCATCTGCAAGCAAGTTGGGAAAAGGCAAATGGGCACTGAGCTGACAGATGTGGAGCAGATTGTTCTGTTGCTGTGACCACTGTACGAAAATGTGCTAGATGTTTTCAAGGCTTAACTCTCAAATTTTCACTACTGGTTGCAGTTTCCCCACTCCCCCACCCCCACAACCATCATTAACACCAGGCATTGACCCTCTTACAGAAGGTCTGTGCCACAGCTACTCCTGTGTCAGTTGCCTCAGCTAAGCACTTGTTAAGACCATTCTAGCATTAAAGTTTGCCCAGGCTTGCTGACCTGAAACCTAATCCCCACCCAATTACTTTTTGTAACACCAGCCCTAACCCTTGTCTGGCTTCCCCTGCTGTGCCCAGCAGTGGATTTTGTTCTTTGGTCTCGACTGATTAAAAAAAAGTTAACTCTACTCACAACTGTATGGGCCATAGTAATTACTCAGGCCCTCCTACCAGCTCCAGACCAAGAGTAAGAAAGGCCTTAATATGGAATGGTCTGCTATACTCTGCAGATCCTAATAAAGGTTGCTTTCTTGAAAATGTGGCCACTGAAAAGTTACGTTGGAAACTCATCTGGTTTCAATTTTAGCTGAAAATTTTTGTTCTGTTTAAAAAATTCCCTCAGCTTTCTTTAAATTGACTACTTCAGTGACTACTGGTACCATCATGCCCATTATGAAACACATCCGTTCTGAATGTTGTCCTGTGCTGATCCCTACTGACCTGGCTGAATGAGACCTAATGGATTGCTCTGGCCCTCATTGCTCTCCTCACCCCAACTCACCTTCCCCGTGGCCAACCATGATAAAAGGCCTGGGTGCTGTGCACATAGGGTTCATCACAGAAAAGGTTGCATCCATATATATTTAATTTTCCATCACAACAACAGAGAAACAGCAGTGGCAAAATTGTTTTCTTCTTCTCTCACATATTTTTACGACTGCTTTCTCTTCTGCATGACCCTTTAGCCTCTTTCAGTTCTCCTATGACTCTAACTTAGCCTGCTGACCAGTGCTATACTGAAATATGAACTTCTCTGTTAAACTTGGCCCTGTCACAAGCATTCAGGGAGCCTTCTGGTTCTTCCTCCATTCCTGGGTCTCATAGCTATCACTGTACTGGACATATATCGAATAAGGGTCACAACCACAGCCTTTGCTGGAGTTGCAAGGATGAGGTGTGGGACTTGAAACTTCCAGGCCCTGTTTTGGGCTTTGCTGCCTTGTGGTTTTCAAAGTTGAGTAACGTTCTCGAAGTTTCCGATCACAAGCAGGCAAAGGCATTGTTTGGTGCAGCGACGCTGGTGCCTGTGTTAACGTTGTTGCAAAGGCAGATTCACTGAAACAGTATGTTCGATGGATCTCTAGTTCAAGTAATGGAACTTTAGCTGGAAATTTTTGGTTTCTCATTTTGAAAGGATGTTCTGTTTCAAAAACTACTCCATTCTTTTAAAATCATTACAGAGGTCAAATAGGAATCAACACTGGTTGATTAAACTTTTCGTTTAACCTCAAACTTTATTATTTTGTCATGCTGCCTTGCTTGCTGAAATGTTTCTCTTTAATTTCCCCCCCTTCAAATTGCCAGCGAACCACTTTATCACTACATGATATAATGAGACTGAGTTTCAGTTTCCACATCACAAAGTATCTACCGCACCATGAATCTGACTATCTCTGTACCCTCACAGAACCTCTCCCTCACCATAGATTGAGACATAGGCGTAAGGCAGTACGTGTGGGAGGTTTGTCATACTGCTGTCCTAGAGATAAGCAGGAAGCTTCACTGAACAGAACTGTACTAGCATTAACCGCACAGCTCTTTGAGCCAGAGTAGGGGCATATTCTAATTAATCACAATTATGCAAACTCGTGTATTTGCATATAGCACTGCGCACAGAGTCACAGGGAATTTGGCAGATGCCGACTGGATGTGACTCAGCCAGGAAGGGAACCTCAGCACTTGCCCCAGGAAATCAAGCTGAGTGGTGAGACCTGAGGCTCTCCCAGCTGGGAGAAATGGGAAGAAACAAAGGCTCATTTAAGAGCGCAGTGCTGCTTCTCTGGAAAGTTACTGCATTTCCTTGTTTAATAAGGAAGTTATCTTTCTACTTCATACTTCACATCTGAGTTTTGCATGGGCCTTTAGTGATTCAACTAAAATGCTGTGCTCCTTCTTTGAACTGTCAGAGCCAAAGGCAGCTGCCGTCTGGGCAGTATTCTAAATTCACAGCTCTAACACCTTGCATTGACAATACAAAACCTAATGTTCCTCAGCCAAATTCCCAATAACAATGCTATTCACCTTCTTGAGCCCTAATCAGCTATCAGCAGAGCTCTGAAGGGATGGAGGTGAATCTCAGCGGCAAACTGACTCCAAGACACTAAGGTCTACTGTAGCTTCAGTCTGTGATACTCATAACATCAAGCTGCGGACTACTTGCCCCATAAGGGTCACATACTCGATTTTGTCCCTGTGGGGACTAATCCTGGCAGATCATTATTTATGGCTCTAAAATTATCTAGATCTTTTTCTCTCTGAAGCTGTGAAAGCAGGTAATTTCTTAGACACTGCTCAGTTACAGAAGAAGATATTGCTGGTTGTAGTCTATTTATTAATATACAGGCACAATCCTCTGCAGAACAACAGCAAGTGCAAGTTCACTAAACAGGAAAACTCACTTTGATTTTTTCCTGGAAGAGATTACAGGGGTATTCTCACCACTGTCATGGATGCTGCAATTACCTACCAGTTTCTTTTTCCCACTTGAAGGAGAGATTGTCCTCTGACTTCTCAAATTCAAAAGCAGGTGTCTTTCCAGGCTAGTACTGAATGCCTGGAGTGCAGTTGAAGGGTGTCTCACCTGCACTTATCAGAGCAGAATAGGTAATAACATGTTAAACAGGACAGAAAAAAGAAATGTTAAAACTCAGCTTTTCATAATCAGATGCAACAGGCCCAGAAGATGTGTAGGTTGAAAAGACTATGTTGATATGAAAAGGAAAAAGAAAATAAGCAAATTCTTAAATGAATGTGTGAATGGGAGCGAGCACTTGCAAGCAGTATGACCGTGGAATACCATGAACAGGGAGAATCTTGCCACCTTTCTTTCCTGAATGATTGATGTTATAATCAGAGACGCTGGAGCTACACAGGAAGAGAAAAATATACAGCCATATTCTTGACTGCTGAAAATGAAAGCATTCACATTGATTCCTATGGAACCACTGCTGTTTATGCCACTGCAAGATACATCCCTAAGAGAGGTGAGATAATGTGCAAGGATGGTGAAGATAAAAGCACATAAGAGAAATGAAAACTTACCACAGGCACTGTATTCCAACTAAATACAGCTCATAACCTCAAGAAGCCTCCAAGAAGTTGTTGTTTCAGTTTTACTTGTGCTTTATAAATAACAGTGAACACACGGATTTCTCTGTTACGAATGTCTTTCCAGCAATGACATGGTGTAATTAATCATTATAGGATTCACTATTAGCTTTCATCTGAGGTTTCTTTTCAGAGCAATAAAATGTTTTGCCTGTGCTTTTACACACAATTATATCAAGATATAGCTGTGTCCCAATTATCTTTTTAAATACAAGAGGGATAATGCATACAGCCTTCCTTGGAGGGCACGGTTTGATTTTCACCATGGAGCAGAAGAGGTACCGATTGCAGTGACTGTGTGCTAACCTCCCAGCCTGCACGCTGCAACACCGCCACACAACTGCATGGAGCACTGCAAATTACGACTGTGGGATCTAGTATGTTGCTGGTACTTTTATCTGCTACTGTGTGCTTCAGATGACTATTGCTAAGTCTTTTGTTTATTCAGTATACAGTTTTTGTAGTCCATCTAAGGAGAATGTAAACCTGAAACTATAAACCTCTGAAAGACTGAAAAGCAGATGGCAAATGAAAGAAAATGTGAGTTGCTGTCATTTAGGCTTTTCTATACTATACATAGTGGGCAACATGTAAACTTTTTTTTTTCAAATCATTCATGTCTTTCTTATTTTAAGATTTACTCTAGCTTTATAACATACTAATTTATTATGAAAGAGTACAAAAGCAGATGAAAACAGACTTTGAAAATTCTCCAATCCTTACTGTCCTTATTCTAATCTAAAAATACTGCTGATGAACAGCTGAAAGAGAGGCAGTCCTTCTCCAAGACTGCCTCCCTATCCCTTCCAGTGAAGGTCAAAACTCAACAGCCCTCTCAGAAACTCCTGCAAAACTTGGGGAAAATTGGGCAATCTGACCAAGTGTCAAGAAAAAGCTGGTATTTAAACAGCATGAAGAAACTTCCCTCTCCCATTTTGTTTAGGAAACAACAATAGCTTTAATAATAACTTGTCCAAATCTGCACAAAAGTCTGTGTCATAATCCAGATCACCTGCTATAAAGGTCAATCACACTCCCCAAATTCCCACAGAGGACTCTCACACTGAGGCCAGGATTTCATTCCTGCTGTTACTTAGCATAAGATCTTCAGTGTCATCTTATCTTAGGAAAGAATTTCTGTAGTTTTTTTAGCAATACTTGGAGTGGTTGAAAAGGATTCTTCTTTTTTTTTCCAAAAGGATGTACAAAAAGATTGAACTAGAAGGGCCCACCGTAAGCTTAAATGTATAAACCTTACTGGAATTATCCTCAAGTATCCTATTTGAATATATGTTGAAAAGATTTTGTAAATTTCTGCTTATACTTCAAATATACTTCTTAAACTCACAAGTGTTCTTCTTTGATTTACACATAAACACATCAAAGATTAAAGAGCAAGACAATTACAACGGAGCTGATGAATTCTTAATCTCAGAAACAGCGGTAAATTAAGGGAAAACACAGTCTCGTTACTGGTTCTTTTGTGATTAAGTATTAGTTATCTGCTATGTTTGACATTCTGTAGCCCTATTTATTTGATTAATTTAATTGTCGTCCTAATTAATTTAATTATTTCGTAGCAAGGGTTGAGAGGCTGGGGCATACATGGTGCACAACTGATTACCAGCGCCAGAGTTTGCTGAACTGATAAAAAGCCGCCGCCCGGTCTCCGGTGCCCCCTTCGCTTGTCTGGGCTTGACTGATGTGCCCTCGGCTAGTTTCTGCCTCCGCGCCGTTGCGCACAGATTAATGTAGGCGATGGGATTATTCACGGGGCGTTAAACGAAGCATGTAGATCATTTTTTTTGCAGGAGAGAGCCCTGAGTCCCTGTACTTTTGAAATGATGAGTGTACGCAACTCTTCGACTCGCGAAGGGAAAAATTTTTTAAAAAATATTAAAAAAAAAGGAGGCGGGGGAAGAGTGAAGGAAGGCTGATTGCCCCGAAAATGTTGGGGAGGGGGGCAAAGAAGATTTGGGGGTTGCTTTAGTTTGTCACTCCGCGAAACAGGCGCATCTTTACAAAGCAACTTTGGAACAACCCTTTCGAATAACCGGGCGACAGCGGACTGGGATCTCTCCGTCCCCCACAGCTATCCGTGCCGCCCGCCATCCCCCTCCTCCCCCCCTCCATCTCATGCCGCTCCGCGGCCGCGCAGAGGACAAGCACCGGCCCCAGCCTCCTGCCGTGCGCTGTAGGTTCCCGGCGCTCCCTCCGGAGCAGGGAGCCGCTCCGCGCTGCAGCCGGGTGCGCGGGGAGGCAGCGCCCACCGGGACCTCCATACGGGTCGCTGCCGCGACCTGAGCGTCAGCCCGCGGAGCGGAGCGCAGCGCGGCGGCTGGAGCGCTCCACCGCCCTTAGTGGCGGGAGAGACGGTGCAGCCCCGGCGCCTGCGTCCCACCGCGCTCCTGCGGAGGGGGGCGGGGGGCAGTGCGAAAGAGGCGGCCGGGACCCGGCTACAGCCATCGCACCCGCCCGCCCTTGCGCAGCGGGCAGCGGCGGCAGCGGGCGCGGTGTGGGCCGGGGGAGCACCCGCCTCTCGCGGCTGCCCTCGGCCCCGCACTAGTACCGGCGGCCGCGGAAACCGCCCCGAAAGAAGAGAACTTGCTCTTCTCCGCCTGCCTGCCTGCCTGTCGGCGGCACATCCTCTCCCGCGGTTCATCCGCCCGCCCTCCGGGTCCTGCTGCCCCCGGGGCTCGGGGCTGCCCCGTCGGCTCCGGCTGGAAGATTTTCCCGCTCGTTTCCCTCGGAGGGCTTTTGTCGGTAGCGGTGTAGCGAGGAGAGGCTCCGTCCCTGAGGCATCCTGCCTCACTCTGCGGGGGAAGGGAGCTGGGTGGGGGCAAGCCGGGAAGGGAGCTGGGTGGGGGCAAGCCAGGAAGGGAGGATCTCAGTGGCTCTCCTAAAATCTATCAGCAGGCTGCAAGGAGGGAAGAGTTTGGCACTTCGCAGGCGAGGCTGAGCTTGTTTTCCCCAGCGGTGATGCCACTGGACTGAGAGAGCGGCGCGGCCGTGCAAGTTGGGGGGACGGAGCCCCCTCCCGCGAGACCCAGTCCGGCGCCTTCGGCCCCCGTGGCACGTCGCCGCCGCCCCACTAAATGCGAGCCGGTCCGAGGACGGGGCGACTCGGCGCCTGCTAGGGCTGCTTTCCGCCGCCGCCGCCCCGGACTTTCCCACCCCCCGACTAGGAGCGGCGCGCACTCCGCACCCCGGAGAGTTGTCTCGGCAGGCTCCGTGCTATGGCGAGGCTGCGGAGAAGCAAACTAGCCGCTGGATTCCTATTACTTTTCCAGTTCCTGAGCGAGCGCTACCAGCTCGCCGGCGGGGAGACGCCGAGGCAAAGCCGCGGTAAGCGAGGCCGGTACCTGCCCGGGCGGGGCCGGTCCGGGCAGCGCCGCGGAGCCCGGGGCAGCGCTGCCGGGCCGAGGGGGGAGGGAGGGAGGGCCGGGGACGAGGGGGCCGCGCCGCCTTCCCGCAGTACCGGAGCGGTGTGGGCTCCACCGGCAGCTCCGCGGGCCGCGTAGCCGGAGAGGACGAACGGCGTTTGGGGGTTGGGTCCCTCTGCTCCCGAGGGAGGCCTGGAGCGGTCGCGGTCCCGGCTTCTACCCCTTCCCTCCCCTCGCTTCTCCGGAAAGAGCTCTCCATTACTTCATTTTTTATTTTAATGAGAATTCGGGACTTTCCTCCCTGCATAAATCTGCCCCACGATCACCAAGAGCCGGTGCTGTTCCCCTCCCAGCCCCTTCGCGGGGTCTCCAGAGTGTCTTTCCCTGCCCTGTACGAGACGCTCCCGAAGGCGAAGAGCTCCGCTTGAGCGCTAGGGAGGGAGACACCGGCTCCCCCAGGAGCCCCGGGGAGCGGCGGGCCGGGGCGCCTCGGCAACCTCGCCCGGCCCGCCCGCCGAGGGGCCGTGCTGCTCTCCCGGCAGCGAGCCGGGGAAGGGGAGGCAAAAGTTTCCCTGCAGATCTTGCCTGGGAGAGCTAGCGGGCACTCTCCTCCCCCGCGGAAGTCAGTAGCTTGCAGCCTTCCCTGGAAACCAGGCGTTGAGAGAAGGAGCAAGATAATGGAAGACGCCCCACAGGGCAATGGGACCTGTTGGGTAGGAGCGAGAGGCTCGTTCTGTTCTGTTGACTAAGTTGACTTGTGACAGTATTAGGGTCCTCTTGTCAGTCCTTCCTGGAGACACCTGTTAAAGCACGACACACAGCACCTGGAGTGCTTTCTCTAGGGCCACTATTCCCCACAGCGTGGGGTTCCCTTTTGATCACGAAAGCCTTCTGTAGCCAGCATTCCTGTGCTGTGGAGGGGAAAGCTGCCAAAGGAAAGCTTGGTGCGTTTGTGGGTAGATATTTAAGGAACGAGTGAGGAAAGTCGTGGGTTTTGCGTGTCAGGGGACCTTGCTGCAGCAGCTTCTAGCTTATAGATCTTTTCAAAAGCTGTGCCTTTGTATTTGAAATACCAGCCAGATTACTATCAAATGAAACATGTCCACTGGCCTCCTTGGTGCAACAGAATTACCCCTTCTGCCTTTTCCAAAAGGTTTGATACAAATGTGAAGGGTTTTGTGGTCACAGCGTAACTGACCCAATCAAGAGAGACTGGGGAGTTACTTGAAATGTCCAGTGAGATAATGTGCCAGACAGAGCGGGGATTTTCCCAGGCAGGGGCCTACCACTGGGTTTGGGAATTGCTAAATGACAAGGTAGCTCAGCAGGTTGCGGGAGTTCACATGTCACTTGGGGCCAAAGGGGAAAAAAAAAACCAAACCAGGAGGAGACTTTCCATGTACTGCTGCAAAATTCATGCTGGTGCTCTCAGGGCTTTAGGCAACAGATGTTGGTATTTGTTAATGTTAGTTATGAGGAAAAATAAAGTGATGTGGTGAGATTAGAAAAAGAATATTACTATGTTGTATGTCAGTGGACTGAGCTCACAAAGTTTACTAATCTTCCAGCCATTGTATCCAGAAAAGAAAATGTCAACACTGACTAAATGAAATACAATTTATCAATGGGCAAGAATCACTGCACATCACTGATTTAGGCTATTAAGTAGTAATGATCATTAATGTCTGCATCAGGAGGTGCTAAACAGAAGATATACCAACAGCTTGCTTATCCGTAAATAATTTATTAATGTCTTGTGTCTTCCTGAATGTGATATGAAATATGAGGGAGTTTATAATCGGGCAAATATTATTTTGATACATTCTGAAGAAAATATACCAAGCGTTTGTGATCTTCAACTAGTGAGATGGACAATTTGATGTCAGTTTTGACAGTTAGGTGTTTATAACCTTGGTAGCTTTTCCGTCCCTCTTAGTTAAAAAGTCTGTGTTATGACAGCAATAATTAAATGTCATTAAAACAATCAGAGTTGTATTTGACATGTTTTCATCATTCCTTTTGTGTTTGTTGTTAATATTGCTCTTCTCTGGAAAAAAAAAAAATGCAGTGAGGAGTGGTGTCTAACCGATAAGAGGTTAACCATTATGTAAAGCCAGGGAAATCCAACTTCAGGTTCTGCGAGTCAAAATAAAAAGTTATGTTTTAAAGTTTCACTCTATTTAGTATCTACTGTGTACCTCAGGTAGCGCAGATAAAACCTTTGAAGAGTTAAAGTAAAAATAAATCTTGGAAGTAGCTGCAAATCCTTAAAGGAAGGCTGTGTTGACATATTCTTTGAATACTCGGTAGCAAAACACCTTGTTGAAACTGAATGAAATGAGTATCCGGCACTGCAGCCATTCGCTGTGCCCTGGCAAAGCTGGTGCCAGGAGAGGGGTTCTGAGGATGCTGCTCCCAAAGAGACGTGCCAGGATTCCAACAGAGACCGGAAAAAACACGCAGGTGTTTTTTACCCGCTCCTCAGAACTACCTTTGCGGATGAAATCAGGTCGGATCCATTGGAGTCCAGTCCTTTCCTGGGCCTGCTGGAACCCGTCCGGCGGCCTCTGGGTGTCCCTAAGCCGCCGGTGGCCGCGAGCGCGGCTCCGGCCGCCAGAGGGCGCCGCGGCGGCCGCCCGGGATGCGGCTCCTCCCGCGGCACCCTCCCCTCCCCCCCCCCCGCCCCCTCAGAGCTCCATTTTTGCTGACAAAACCGCTATAAATCAAGGATGAAGGGGCTTAAACACAAGATTTGTGCGCGCGTGTGGTTTACAGTAACCCGACTGGATACGACGTGAATTTAGGCACACGGCCTTTTTGAAAGCTGCCGCGACGATGCGGGCTGCCGGGGCTGGAGCGAGGGCTCGCTGCGCGCTGAGGTGTTGCCACAAGGAGCCTTGAAAACGTTACATTCTTTTGCAAACACTATCCGTCAGGGCTAGGAGGCTGTTATTGTAATTTTTCTTCTGTCAGAGCATATTCCCGAACCCTGGTATAATTTATATTCATCGGACTGCAGCTGTCTCCGGGCATCAGTGTTCGGAGAGGGGTAGAATTATTTTTATGGGATAAACTACTATTAAGCAGTGTTTATCTAGCATTTATCTACTGCTGAAGTAGTCACATTTTCTGTATTGCCTGAGCAAAAAAACAAACGACTGAAACCAAACTTTCATCATTACACATTTAAACCTTCAGCTTTTATCTCAGAAGTATCAAAAGAAATATAATATTATATAATATGTGTGTCAGGTGTTTTTTTTCTCTTTGCATTCAAAATTACTTTTTTTTTCTGTACATGGTATGTAAATGGTGATAATTGGGTTAGAGGATCACAGTGACATTTAGTAGTAAATCCTATTTACAAATCATATGTATTTTACTAAGAGTTCCCTCTAAAGAAGTAATCTTTTTAAACTTTCATCCTGGTTCTTACTTTCATTTTTTGTGCTTTTTTGTCATTTCCTCTGAAAGAGTGGTTTGAAATGTTCTAGTAAATAGTGGGTAAATTAAAACTATGGTAAGGTTTACTTAGGTATTGAGTTCAGTGTCCTGGTTTCAGCTGGGACAGAGTTAACATTCAGTTTCACAGAAACTCATTTCCACAAATTTAGAGTAAGATCAATACTTATAGTTCATTGAAGGTTTAAAAATCCCTTGGGGAAAACGATGTTTTTGTTTGGCTGTAAATATTTCTCTTCAGAGTTTACATCCTCACACAGCCACTGAAAACCCAGCAAATCCTTGACTCAGATGTTAGGTTTTGGCTGACACTTAACTTGGAGCTGATTATAAATAACAGGGAAATCAGCTCTCTACACTGTAAACAAATGTAGAAAATGAGGAAAAGGCCTTTATAGTTTGAAAAGTTCTTTTGTTCTGGGCGACAATTTATTAGCAACACATCCAGGCCATTTAAAGCAAAATGCTGGGACAACGTCTACTGCCTTGCTGAATGCCAGAATCCTCAAAAAATATTTGCAGTTTATGAGGGCTGATTCCTTTAGGGGAAGAGACTCCCAAGACGGTGAAAGAGGTAGATGAGGGAATTCATAATGTCAGGTGAAGAGAGAGACCGACTGAGGAAAATAGTCACAGACTTATGGTGAGTTAGCATTTTCATTAAGGACTTTTTGGCACATTTTTGGTGGAGCAGTGCTGCAGGTCCCTGCAACCTGCACAGACTTAAGGAGATGAAGGTTTGGACCTGAAGCTTGTGTTTCCTGCAGAGCCACCATGCAGCAATGCCTGGAAAGTTGCTTTGCTTTGAATTAGGCTAAAGACAGCTGTCACACAAGAAACACGCTCAGTTGAATTCTACTGGTTTTCTCCATGAAGGAAATAAAAATTTCTTCTTAAAAGAAATAAAAATAAAAGCATCATTTGACTCTTTTTTGATAAAAGTCACTGTGGTTTCATTGGACTGTCAAAGTACTGAGCAGTTCTGATGCTGGTAGCCTTGAAAACACTGGTAAAAAGAAAGCTCCATAGCAGCCCCGGTTTCAAAACTCATCGAGGCTGCAGTCTCTTAGACTGAGAACACAGCTGGGGTAACTGGTGTGAGTGCATTTTGAATTTGCAGTGTGGTTCATGCTTCCCAAGGAAAACGAATACCAAAGCAATTTAAGAAGGCGGTAGTTAAGGTAAGCGTGTGCTGGGGGCTCTCTGCAGAGTTAACAAAAGGTAATTTGACAGGAGTGTTTCTCATCTAGTACAAGGAAATGTTGCAGGCTGCTGGCCAGTGGTGTGAAATTATATCCAACTATTAGGTTTGATGAGGACTGAGCTGGGAGTATTGATGAGGTGCAATTGGCAGATGTCATATTTACTAAACTGGAGAATTGCACAATCACAGCAGGAACTGAAAGAACCCAGGAGATTACTTTCCCTGGAGAAGTATACAGAGAAGCTATGCTAAGTGCACGTGGGTTTTGTTTTTGTCTGTGGCTTCTGACAAATGAGCATAACATGTTGCCCTGAGGTAATGTTTGGGAGGGCTGGGTGCTGTGTCTCATCATGGAACACTTCCTCCACTTCCTCTGCTTTTCTTTTTCCTCATCCAACTAATAAACATAGCTTCAGTTAGCACTCCTTGCTGTCAACATTGAGCAACCAGTTGTGCTAAGTGTCCTTGTAAATTCTGGGTTTGGAAGAGCTTGTGTAACATTTTCGTCTTCCTCGACCAAAAGGCAGCAGCGCGTAGGAGTGTGTTTTCAAGTTGGAATAGGCCCAACCTTTTTCTCGCCTGAAACAGGCAAATGGAGCAGGTTCTTCAACCAAATCCAGAGTCAGGCTTGACAATTGAGTTGAACACGCAGTTTCAAAAGTAGCAAACATCTTGATGGGAGGTCAAGAGAAACATAAGGATTAAAATGAAGTTAGATAGAAGACATCACAGGACCAATGCATCTACTCTACTTGACAATGGTAAAATCCCAACAGGAATTTTTCATTTAGTTTCAAGCGCTGCACTTCAAGAAGTAAGCAGACTAATTGAGGAGTGTCATATGAAGAAAAAAAAGGAAGGTGCACTGCTAGAGAGAATAAAACCAAGAGGTGACATGGTAACAATCTTCAAGTGTGTAAAAGGCTTCTGCAGAGAAGGGAGTAACTTGTCCTCAAAAGCAAGTAATGATTTCAGTTGCAGCAAGGCAGACTTCTGAATGTTAAGGCTAGGGGAGCAGATTATCTCTGAGTAGGCTGCATCACTGAAACAGGTTAGATAAACATATGTCCGAAATGTCACTCTGTCCAGAAAGGCAGCTGTTCCTGCCTTGGAGCAAATGGCTGGACAGTGTGACCTTTCAAGGTCTCACCCAGCTATCTCGAATCATTCTGTGTGGGTAGCTTTAAGCACACAAGGGTTCACCTTGAACTCTGCAGCTAGATAAAATACAAGCATGAATGCAAGTGCTCTCTTAGCTGGAGGCCTCTGTCTCTCATTTGTCAATGATATATGTGGCTTTAATGTGATTTTAACGTACGCTTTCTGTGGCTGCAGACAAGTTAAAGACATTTAAAATGCTGCTTTAGTTAGAGTTCTTATGTTATGAAATAAGTCTTTTAAAATCAGATTTTGTTCTTACTTGGTTTAGAACTTTCATCTTTTAATATGAACACTATCTGTGTTCCATTGTAAACAGATTTTTTTTTTTTTTCTTCTATGATATTCTCATAGTGACTTTTTTGGACTTTAGGCAGGCATCACTTAACCCATGTTGTTTTATTGAGTGAAAAATCCTTGACTTGAATAGGCAGAGTTCCACAAATGGAGTATATAAACCTTTCCATTTAACCTATGTCTGTTAACATTTCAAGTATATGCTGTTTCACAGTTGATGCTAGGAGCTGAGCTCTGGTCCTTTTCTTTATAGATGTAATTGAACTGTGTCAAAGGGCTGCTTATGTTACAGGAATGCAAAGCCATTTGTAGTTTTTACTGCAGATTTCCTCCTTAACTGCTGCAGCTAGTAGGGCAGATTCTGTTGGAAGTTACATCTGCAATTAGTAGCGGAATAGAATGCAGGGGTTATCCAGTAATAAGCACTTCGAGTAGTATTTAATTTTTTCTTCTTTTTTTATCTTCTTTTTTCACCTTTGGTGATGCACATCCTGCATATATTAAATGGGCAATACTGCATCTGGGCTGAATAATTACAGCTTTCCTCTTCACAAGAGATTGTAGTAGGCTGACTGTAAAAGGCAAGTAACATCCATCGTAACTTCAGAAGGATGACGTGTTAAAGAGAGGGGAGCTCATCAGTATGCAGGTACTTCTTTTTATGAGCCAGCAGCTGAACTAAAAATCCATTGGAAAATGTTATCTTGACCTCCATAGCGAATTGGGAGCCAGCATGATTCTTTATTAATACAGTTGCTCCACGATATTCTCCAGCTGCACGTTTCTACTGTCCTGTGTGGATGTATGTGACTCTCCTTTTGAATTTGCAAGCCACACAGTAGGTATTTGCAATTTGATCTCAGTCACTCTGATGTATAAACCCAAGGCCCTCTGTTAGGAATCCTTTCATGGCAGGACTGGTTTCAGAGTTCCTAGGCTCTTCTCTCCCATCCTTCATCTCCTTGTTGCCCTTCCTGCCTGCTGCAGAGACTGCTTCCTTCTCAGCTGCAGTGTTTCAGGAGTTCGTGTGGCCATGCTTTCAGTCAGATGGATCAGACTTGCTCTCTTTAGTGAAGTGCAAGTTAAAAAAGAGAGAGACAGACAGAAAAGACTAGATTTTGGAAGAGGTGGGGGAGATGAAAATAAAAATATGAGGATGAATGTAGTATTTTTAAACCTCCGAGTGTTATAAATACTCTTAGAACAATATAAAAACTCTGGAAAAGTAGAATACTTGACTTCTCTTTAGTATTACCAAGTGTTACATGGGCTTAGTCAAAAAATGTTCAAAGAAACAACTAGTTGAAATTGGAAAATTATGTCAAAGTTGACATGCTCTTGTCAAATATTTCAACTGGGAAGTGTCAAAACAAGTAATTTTGAGTTCCTTATTTTGATGACAATAAAATGTTTCATTTCAAGTTTTTCATTTTGACTTTTAGATTAAAATTATTGTATTAGGACTATTACTTTTAATTGGAACAAGATCAACATTTTTACTTAGGCTGGGAGATTAACTTTCTAGTCATCTTGAATTGAGACTTACCCTTGCTGAGAATTTGACTATATACCGTAAGTCCTATAAGAACAGACCATTTTATCTTGTAGAAACTTTACTTTTATTTGATGACAGGAAAGGGGAGAATGGCTGAAAAACCCGGTTGTCTTGATCATCCATTTAAGTTTTTTTAACTTTATAGCTTATTTCTCATTCAGGTTACTTCTTGGTTAATATGATATCCATGAGGCAAGTAAATTAAAAGAGAGCACATTTTCCAGATTGCAGCTGCTGTAAAGATAATAGATTTATGGTTTATTTGCAGTGAAGGCATTTATGGACTAGAAGCTTAGCATTTGGTGTGTTGCAGAAACCTGACCTCAATATCAACACAATTTATTACTGGTTCCTATTTAAACGTGTATGTACTGATGTAAGTTGTAGTCTCAAAACAAAGAAGACAGATAAGGCGAATCACCATTATAGATTATCATTGATTATGGTTTCCATTTACTTTTTATTACATCTGTTATTCATTTTCTTTGAAAACAGTTTTTATGAATAAACTCTATGTAATGCAATGCTGTTTAGTTTTTTATGCAAATTATGCAAGACTTAATAACTGAAATGTATAATTCACAGCTATTCATGTTTGTATTCAACTACAGAAAACTGAAGGGGTCTTTTGCCTGTAAAACATCAAGCTAAGCAAACCCATAATTGCTTCCAGTTTTGCTAATGTTAATGTATTTACCCTCGTCAAACCTTCTCATTTCACTTCTAATGCTGAAAGCTGTTGGAGGCATTTCCATCTTTCCAACGCACAAATAAAATAATAAGTGTAATAGTAGTAAATTGTCCTAATGAATTCTTTCCTAGGACAGCATAGCTAGAAGGGACCACATAGGTCATCCAGTCTTCCCCTGGGATGAGAAGCCATTTTGTCATGGATGCCTGTTCCACATGCCCCCAAGCACCGCAGCCCATCAGTAATGCTCTTCCCCATCACAATCTTCAGGCACATGGTAAAATAGCAACAGGTGCATGTATAATGTGCCACAGAAGATAATGAGGGCATTGACAACAGGTTTCAGGTTCAGGTTTCTACAATAGCAAAGAATTTTTATTTTAGTACAGTTTGTTTGAAAGCTTGTCTGTCTTTGTTTTTGCTTAGTTTGCTTTTCTGTTTGTTTCTTGACCTAATATACTTGACTTTTTCAGCCCCTGTTTTGTTTCATGCACGATTACGTCGACATTTATTGCAGAGTTGGTAGTAATGGTTTTATTTCAATTCAGAGTCATTTTCTAGAATAGTGTAAATGCCCTGCAAAATGGCTCTTCCTATAGTAAATTTGCCAGTTTCAATGGAGAAATACTATTTTATTTTGTCAGGCTCTTGAGCTAGCCATGTATACATCCCGAAAAAGGAGGCAGGTTTATATACTCTGACTCAGCTGAGGTGCTTGAGGATTAGCAGTTTTGCCACACCAAGGTCCAACTTTGACTTAATTTTTTGGTCTTTTTTTTTTTTCCCCCTGAATTTGTGTTATTTCAGCTCCTTAGACTAATTTTAATCCTTTAACGTTGCGTCTTAATGCAAGCTTGATTCTTTCTTGTGTTCCTAACTTTATTTACGTACTCTCTGAGGTTCAACCACAGACTTTGATTCAGATCACTCGTCTGCAGGCAATTTGTGCGCATGCAGACTTCTCCATTGCTGTTTGCAGGCCGTGCTTGTCTTAACAGCTTTCTCAATTATTCCCATAATCATAGCTATGCACTTTATATTCATTAGTATTCTTATTCTTAGAAGATCTTGTAAGATAATATCCTAATTTTACAAATAGGAAGGTGATTTTGAAAAAGTGACCACTTTGCTGAAGTTAAAAATGTGTCATTAATGTCTCTGAGTGTATGAGTTGCTTTTTTTCTGCAATAGCCCAGTTATCTTTCCAGTTTCCCCATTGCTTCACCAAATTCAGGGCTGTAATTTCTCTCTTCATTCTCATCCTTGAATTCCCTAATCTAAACTTTTAAATCCTAGTCAGATCTTTGATCAAATAACCTATGCCTCTCTGGAAAAAAAAATCGGATTAAAGTTCGCTGAGGGCTCTGATCAGTGCAGAGACAACAAGGCTTAGTTTGGGATTGCTGTAGATTTTGCCATTTCTGATGTTCTTCTCCTCACTCAGACTTGCAACAGGAGAAGGATGTGTCTCAGCTGTTTATACAGCAGATCCCAAACTGCCACATTTTACAATCTAATGTAATAAGTTTCTTTCCTAAAAATACATGTGTCTGAAGGATAGGGAAATACTGGGTCAAATTTCTTCTGCTTGGCACTTTGAGAATTTGGAAGGACTAGGTCCCAATCTTTTTGGTTTTGCCATTGAGTTCTTGGAGAGAAGAGAACGATGGTGTTTCACAGACTGTACAATTATTTTTCCTGTAATTAAACTTTGAGATTACTAATCCAGATTCAGTAATTACTAGTCAGAAGAAAGATTTCCAAAGCAATCAGTTTGCAGCACTGTAAACTTGAATTTTTTGACTGTTTGAAAAGTTTATCCTCCTCAGAAAAAGAGCATTTTAAGAGGAAGAATACTATTATTTTACTGCACAAATATGATAACAGCTTTTACTGGGACCGTATCTTCATGACCTTTTAAGAAGAAAGATTATTGACAAATGTTATGTAACACATGCCTTTATACAGAGTCCGTGTACAATGCTGTGCCTCTGATGCTATAAATCATGCTGAAATTTCCTGTAGAGTAAGAATCTGACTGAAAACAGAACTGATAGATCTTCTAATACAATCAGTGCTTTTCAGTGTCTGCTGTTTTATCACCAATGGTGGAGTTTTTTTTATTCTGCAGAAATAGTTATAGGTTAAAAAATATGTTAGATTTTAAAAAGCTGTTCTTCTTAACTTGCAAAGTATATGACTCCTCCACCCCCACCCCATAATTTGAAAAGGAATTTAAATTGTCTTTTCCACATTAATAAAGACATCAGTGGGGGGAAAAAAACAACCAATGCAAAACAATACAACAAACCAACAACAATAACAACAAACAGACTTTATGCTTTGGAATATTTGGGCCTGCATCCAAATGGCAAACTTCCCTTATTTAGTACTGCACTTACATTGCTACTGTTAAGTAAACATTTATGTAAGTGGTGTCCTGCAGATGGGTGGACTGAAAAAGATGTAGATGTTTAAGATTTCTCTCTCATCTTGGAGCTTGGAATTTAGTTGGCCCAAAAGTCCAAGGCAACAGTGGCAATGAGTTTCGCAGCGTTGTTGCAGATCCTGAAAAAGATTCTGGAGAGAAGGATCGTTCAGCCTGTAGGAAAGACTGGCTGCCACCTCCCCATGTTGTTGTAGTGGGTAAAAGCAGAGGACTACAGAGACTAATCTATCCTCTGATGCATGCATGTTGAGTTCTCCTTTAAGAGCAAGACACATTTAGGAGATGCCCAAACTAAAAATTCACGTAGATTTTATGATCTGTCTCCAAGGGACTGAAATGTGGCCTGAGCTGGAGAAGCAATAAGCACACACAGCTCACATCAAATTTAAGTGTAGACACTTATTACATGCTGCTTCTTGAATGCAAATTTATGGTTTATTGTTCTACTCTTTACACAAACAAAATTGCTGTTAGCTTCAAGGGATGACCCAGAGATGTTAATGAATCACATTCTTTTTCCCCAGGCAGGCATAGATAATAATTTGAACGTGCGTCTTCAGGATAGGAAGTTATGTCTAGCTTTATCTGCAGAAGTTTGTTATAGTTAGTGTAGGCTGTCAAATGAAAACAATGCTTTTAACTTTAGCCTTGACCTTCCCACGCCTATATTTGAATTTAATTATTTTATCCCTGTTCTGATGTTTTATGGCACAGCTTAGTGGGGGTGCATACCAAGCCAGCATTCCTACTGAAATTGAAAAACTCTGTGGCTAGTGAGATGGTCCAGTGTTTGCTTATGTCTTGCATTGACACAATCATGTTTTATTGATCATCATAAATCCACTCTGAGAGTCTTTGAGACTGATGCTGCTACAGTTGTAGAGCCAGCCAGTTAGCTCTATTTTTCCAGTAATCTATTGTTTGGAGATCTAGGGAAATTTTTTATGATTATTAAGTAGAATTCAAATCTATTTTGAGGTTTTCGGAAAGAGAGGACAGATGTAAATTCATTATAAAAATTAGCCTTGCAAGTCTCAATTGGCACAGCACTTAAAAATGCACCTGAAGTGTGTGCTTGAAGAGAAACACATATGTAAAGTCTTCGCCAAACTGACTCGTGCTAGAACACACTGGTAGGTGTTGCTAAAATGTTTATAGAACCTTTTATACCTAGAATTTAATTTAGAAAAAAAAAAGAGGTTAAATTCTGCCTTCACATACTTCAGCACAGCCACACTTTACTCCTCCACACAGCCACACTTTACTCCTCTAAGAGCAGTTTGGGCCAATTTGAAAAGAGTCTTTAGCCCACAAAGCCTTCCCTCTAATTCTGTACTGTTCTCAACAACCCTTAGTGTATGTGAAACGCAGGGTGGGATCTTTGGTTGCAGAGCAGCTACACACCACTTTCCCATGGGCAGGACGCGTGGCTTGTGTGCTCCTCGGAAGAGAATGAATGGGAGTGATTTCTACCTCGGTACTGAAAACTTACTGCGTTTCCCAAAGTTGTTCATTGTACTCTTTGAAGGGATTTGGCATTTGGAGGCTGGAAGGTTCTGATTGCCTGTTGCTGATGTTTATATTTTTATTATCTGCTTATAATTTATGATAATGCAATTCGCTTCATTGGAAGGGTAAAAGAAACGTATTGGCTTTCAGAATTCTTGAGGTTCTTGAAATGGGAAAAAGAGGAGCAAGTAGTGCAGTCCTATCAGAATGTTTGCTGGGCAGGAATGAAAGGCCTGATTCGGTTCCCTCTATACATTTCAGCAGCCGTATTAATTCTGTGGCGCTATTCAGCCTGGAAGTCTAGAGGAAAGAGATCAAAACATTCATGTTGATTAAAAAAAAAAAAATAGGTTACCTTGAGGACAAATATTCTGCTCTTTTAATTTAAATCTGTAGGGAGCCAGAAAGCAGAGATAGGAAAGGATATGTTCAGAAGCTTTGTAGGGAAGCAGTGTCCTTTTAGGGGAAAATACTGTATTTTCTTTTCTAGTTCAGTTTCTTTTCCAGTCTTTAAAAAGAAGTTAAAAAGCCCAAAAACTTACTGTGATTCTGTACTCCGGAAAATCTCAGAAAGGAGGAACTGTCTGTTGCATAGTTTAAAGAATGTCAGAAACTTCTTAATTGTATAGGACAGGTAAACTGGAAAGGGAAGGTTCCAAACCTGTATCTTTCTGCCAGGTGATTGCTCTCATCAATGGGTGCCTTGTAAAAAATATCTGAGGAATGAAAAGACTTTTTGTCTGGGTCTGTGCTGGGCTATGTTTCTAGGCATTCAGGAGCCATGCTTCCTTTTTCATTCCTGAACACCTGTTTTAGCGAGGCATAGCAGAATGGGAGGAGGACAGGCCAGGAAAGCGGAGTGGGACCCTTCTGGTCCGTAGCATTTCTCAGCTTTTTAAACACTCCTATGAAAACATGCTTTTCTGAGGGAGAAAGAGGAAAAAAATGAATAATGATGATAAAAATGAGTACAGGCTGAGTTCATTTGACCCTATGGTAATTCTCTGTATATTTACAGCTGTACTGTGGCAATAGTGGTTTAACTTGTAGCTTGACAGACTATCCTCTGACCATCATTGTGGTACTGCAAATCACAGCAGAAAGCACTAAGATATAACCCAAAATAATGGCTTCATTATAAACGGGATGCTGAACGTGAATGTGTTCTGCTCTCACTGCGCGTCCCCCTGCAATTGTGGGCTGTATTTCCTTCACTTGTTAACTGACATGGTAGATCGTTTATCTTCTTTTGCCAAGGCAAATTACTCCAGTCTTCATCTTTCCCAGGAATCCTAAAACATGTTTCTGGTTCAGAGACGCCATCCTCCCAGCTCGCTGTTTTTATCAGTAACAAGGCATCTCTGCTCTTACTCAGGGATTTTCATACCCACCTGCCAAGGTATTAGTAGAAAGTTCATTGAACTGTAGCTATTCTTGCTGTTCATATTTATCCAGCCAAATGGCATTTGAAGAATAATAGCCATCATTCTACAAACACACTGAGAAATCCCGCGTGCATTTCGTGGTTTAAAATCACGTCATGTGCTTTTTCTCCCTCCCATCCCTCTTGATATTTGTGCTGTAACATATTTTACTTAGCATTTCTGGATTTAGAATGGATGGCTTTGAATTTTGAAATAACTATTTATAAGCTTTTCTATAGATTTCATCATCATCATCTATTAAAGTACTTTGTAAAGACTGATGAATTTAGCCACAAAACTGCCATGTCTAATAATTGCTATAATTTATTTTCATTTTACCAATGGAGCACTGGAGTATTGAACGACTTGCCAAGATCCCACACAGCAAATTTGGTGTAGGCACAAGAAAAAAATCTCACAGTTCTAATTTGTGTTTTCATGTTTAACCTTCAGAGCAGACAGTGTGTATAATTCATAGTGATGGAACCACAGACTTAAAATTGAATATACAAGAATTCCTCACTAAAACACAAGCTGATAGCCTCTTTACAATTTCTGTCAGAACTCCACCATCCTGCCAACAGCTCTTTAACTTCCATTTAAATATTTGACAATCCAAGACCTGGTTTTTCCTCTCTTGCTGCAGGATGCCATTTGAGCTTACTGCTGAGTAGAGCTGCAGTCTCTTAGAGTCATTAAGAAATCTGCTTTGCTTCCATGGGAATACTAATATATGCTTTACAAAACCCAAAAACCCAACAACATCAACAAAACCCCCAACACTCCCCAAAAAAAGCACCAAAAAAACCAATTCTGCCCCCCCAAATACCCCCACCTCTGTGTGAAGTTATTAATTTAGTTACAGACTGTATTTCTTTGCCATTCTAGATTTTTGAAAACCTTCCTACAATTCAGTTTTCATCTTTCTCATCTTTATAAGTTTTAATTTTTTCTTCAGTGCGATCAGCAAGAAGTAGAAGTGGCAGTTATGTGAGGCCAAAGGAGCAGGCAGAGATTCATGCTGTCCCGGAGCAAATACTTGCCAGAGAAGTGGAGGCCTGGAAGGGTCTAGGCTTATGTTCAGCTTCTCTTGTGTCTATGTGAAGGAGATAATGAAGGCCCTAGAAATCTCCTTGAGAAGAAGACAAATCTAGAGAAATGCCACAGCCCAAGGGCAGTTAGATTACTAGGACGTTTTTCCAAATGCCCCCTTCAGATGCATTTCACTAAGAGCAAGACTTTCTCTGCCTCAGTGTGCAAGGACAAAAGAAAAAGTATGTGATTCCCTAACATTTCTTCTGGCCTACATATAAAATGTACCTGTTTTTTCACTAAATTGCACTGCATATTCACAGGTAGCAAAAAACTGACTTGATATTGTGATTGAGCTTGTATTTGGGATCTACCAACAGCAGAGATACTCCAAAATTTAATCTCTGGTGCTAGAAGAACCTCATATTTTTAGGATGTGGAGCCCAGCACAAGAACTTTTCAGATTCTTTCCTTGATCTGAAGGTTGTGTAGTGCATAGCCTTGAAATAAATATATATATCATTCATCAGCTCAGTTTACTTTGAAAAAGGTATTCCAAGTTGCTGAAGAGTTGTTCCCAAAGAAATGATGACCAAGAAAAGGCAGACGAATGTGAACTGTTAATTTTCTCATGCAGTATATGCAACTGAGCATTTAATCTAATTTATAGTCCTTTTGCAATATAAAATTAATGACCTGTACGATTTATTTTAAGGTCTGCTATAAATTACATGCATCAGCTGGATATTTTTCTTTCCTCTAAAGAACAATTATCTGGTTTGGAAATTTAATCAAGTCATCAAGTAAAATTATTGTCTCAATTCTGAAAGATATACAATTGTCTGAATATTTAAAGCAGATTTATAGGGAGAAATATATTAGAAGTTTTCTAATCCTTTGCTTAATAACTTCCATGAAACATGTGCTCCATTTAGCTTGGAATGTCTGGCTTTACAATGACCACAACACATTCAGAGCCCTCTCAGCAAAACTGAAAACATGCGAGTTTAGTTAATAAGATGAAATTAACTTACAGTTATACCATGCAGTTCTGTGACTGTTACTGTACATTTTCCTAAGTACTTTATCTTGGGCATTTAGCACTGACGTCAGTGGCAGCTAAATGCCCAAAATCTCCTTAAGCACTTGTAGATGTGCAATGCACAAGGTTATATTTTGCATTTAGTTTGGGCGAGTTTATTTTCTGTTCGCTTTTAATAATACCAGGTAACGTGAGGGTTTTACAGCTTAGTCAGCCTTTCACTTGAGACCAAGTTGAACTCCAGCCATTTAGTCCTTGAAACCAAAGCGGATAGAAAAGACAATAGTCAGTCTTGGGACACAATGACTTCTGATCAGAAGTCCCATGTACTTATAGGGCATTTGAATATGTGTTTTTTGAAGAACATTTTTCATTGATTCTTGGAGAGCTCAGCTCTGCAGCTCTCACTGGCCTGGGGGAAGCTGCTGATCTGGGAAGCACTGAGCTTGTATGTACAAGAGGCTGCCAGGTCTTACAGTCCTGGTTGTCTTTGTTTCCTGCTGCTAAATATTATTTAAGGAAATGTAAAATGTCACAACGGTGTTGGAAGGATGCAAAATAAATTAGAAATATTTAGAAGGAGCTGTGGGACATTGTGGATTTATATGTTGATAATATTTATGAACCCATTTTGACTGGTGGCCAGTTGCAAGTCATTTTGTTGTCAGTGGGTGACTTTTTATACAAATGCGCAAATAGAAGAGGTGTCTGTAGGTACATGTGTATATGCTTGTGTGTATATATAGACATATTTTAAGACAAGGCCCCATATCAGTTATACAGTAAATTTTCTTTGTCTTCATTCTTTATTTGCCTATTTGTACATTGGTTTTCACAGTCTCTATAATAAGGACATTATTTTGAACATTTAGTGTATTTATTTCCCAGAGGTACTATTTCTTGTGCTGTTCTAAGAGTATATTCCACTCCAAGTTTTGTTTTTGTTTATTCATACAATGTGGTGTATTCAGGAAAGCACAACCCTGTTTATCCTAGCTTAATTAATGTTTTCAGTATTTTCTCATCTTTTTTATACTCAGTACAAATCAAAGGGATAAATTGGAAGATTGCAAACAGCATCTAGTAATTATCTTTTCTTGAAGTTTGCCCTTACTTTTCAACTTTTCCCTTCTATTAGTACCTCATACTGTTTCTAATAGTACCTCATAGTATATTCAAATAAAGTGACTACATGAGGATATCAAGGTTCTTCTGATCACTCTTTTTTTTTTTTGGATGGTCTTTGTACAAGCAACTCCACACGTTGCTGATTATTGCACACTGCTATACTTACAGATGTTAGTCTAAATTTGCTTTCCTTACTCTGGCAAAAATCCCAGCGGCTCCAGCAACAATTTGCCTGTTAAGGTTAATGATTGTCCCTGATGGAGCTGCCTGAGTCCAGCTGCTTATGGTGGCTATCTGCAGCCCAAGAGGAGGAAGGTGCTTGAGGTTCACGAAGCTCTTCAGCCGAGGAGGAAGAAGGGTCCACAGCACAGGAGGCTGGTGACTTCTCCCTGCCTCTACCCGCTGTGCCACAGCAACGCAGAGCCTTCAGAGTTTGTTAGTGCTGGGGGCTAAACTCATGTTGAAACAAAAGCCAAATCATGTGGTATTGATACTGTAGGAGGAATTTACTGCTTCAAAACTCTCCACGGGCTGCAGGATCAAGTTTCAAGGGAGAAAATCCCCTGCTTACTTAGACATCTAATTGGTTTCTCTGTAGCAGGTGGGTACTTTTCGTGTTCGGCATGAGTTACACGCTTAGTGTATAAAAGCAAATAGCAAGAATAAGGTTAAATAAAAACAAGATGATTTGAGTTTACTGCTCTTAAAATACCGTTCTCCCACTTGGGGAAGCAGGAACTGAAGAGACTGGGAACGCCTAATGACTTTTCATAAATAGACCACATTGGCAGATATGCCTGTGTAATTTCCTGCTCTTGAGAGTTTTATGACCTCTTCATCCCTCAGTCTCTGTCTTTTACTGCAGCCCTCCGTCTGCTGAAGAGAATTAATCTTGCAAGAAACAGTTGTAAGTAGCGAAGCAGCTTCGTTGCTCTCCCTCAGCAAACTATTACCAGCTTCCTCAGGTTTCTTCATTAGGACACCTGAAGTGATGCATTTTTGAAGAGGATTTAATTATAGGTCTAGTGAAATGTGAATAAAGAAGGAGCTCAGCAGGCCCACAGATGTTAAAGCAAATTATACAAAGCGCTTTGTTGAGAGAGGAGCCTTTTCAAACTTACATACTCAAAAAGATCTCTCATAAGTTTATTCAACAGTTTTAGCAAAGAAATTCTTTGCCCTCTTTACCTCATAATTCTAATACAAATCAAAAACACTCTCAACTGAATATCATCCAGGCTCAATCTGCATTTTAATAGGGGGAGACTGTTTGTTTTGCAGATGATTTTGTAAGAAACAGGTTTTTCTTCTTTTTTTTTTTTTTTTTTTTAAGACAACTAAAACAGGAAAATGTAGTCATTCAAGGAAAAAAAAAAAAGGCTTTCAGCTTTTCACCCTTTGATTTTCAGTGTTTCCCTAGGAAAAAAGAGTTTGTTTTTTGTTTTGGTAATACATGACATTTTGTCGTTGATCTCATTTTTCAGAATGAGAAAAACAGTGATGCAGGCAATTATAGGCTTTACAAAACGTTCTGAAAGCATAATTTTAAAATTTCAATTATATACTGATATAATGATTTACCATTGCTTTTTTTAACGTTCTAGGTGATGGAATTTTTGAGAAAGGAAAGATCATTATTTTACTCTTTAGTGAAAGAGGTTTGTGGTAGGTCTGATTTTACTTTTCTTTCCAAAGGCATTTGGTATGGTATCACTTGGAAGTTGTTAGTTCAGCTAGGGAAAATGATTACTTACAGAAGAATTGTAACGGACATGGCAAGTCTCTGTGAAAGAGAAAGCAGGAGTAGCTTCCCTCCAAGGAAATAGAAATTCTCATAAATTGACTTTGGTATTGATCTTTTTTCGTATTTCCATAATAAATTCATCATAAAAAGTGGGAGTATGATGATAAAGTCTGCACTGATGATTCCTTCTAATTTGTGTCAGAGTAGGACTCGAAAATCATGTAGAAAATAAATAGGAGATGGTGGAGTATGAAAAAAGCATGAAATAATGCAAAGTTAAAATTCACACATTTGGTGATTGATAGCCAAAATTTCTGCTTCCAAGCTGAAAAAACTTATCATCTGCTTCCTTACTGCAGAAAGACTGGACCTTAGAAATATGTGACAGATGTGGAAAAAGCAAATGTGCTGCTGAAAGATATGCGAACCCGCTTTTTCAGCAGAGAGAAGGAAGTACACTCGTATAACTGAGCATAAAATATTACATAAAGTTCTGATCATTTTTTGCAATAAAAATTCATTCAAATTGCAACAGGTGCAGATGAAGCCTATTTGGAATGAAAAGGGACAATTTGTCCTCTATGAGGTAGGATAAATTTCTTTAGTCTCAGAAAATAAAGTCTGGAAGAAGATGTAATAGCTTTCTAAAAATATATTTAAGGAGAAAAAAACAGAGAAGAGGAGATACTTGAGGTAAAGAACAGAGAGATACACATTGGCCATGAATACATTTATGCTGTAAATACAAAGATCAGTAACCAATAAAGCAGTGAGGTTCTGCATGTGCTTCCCTTTCAAAGTCGAAGAGCTCTGTTAAAGAGTGCATACCCAAAATTTATGAAATATTATATAGTGGATGCACATGGCTGTAGGATGCTGGAGTCCTAGCTCCAGTATAACTGCTGCATAACTTAAACTGTTCCGTTCAGGTCCTGTTGTGTGATACTGTGGAGGAAAGTGTTTTATCCATCTTGGAAAGTGATGAATGAGCCCTCCAACACTGCTCGGTAAATCTTCCACAGATACACACCTGCAGGAGCAGTGCAAGGGAAGGGTGTTGCACGAAGTCTGGGGTTGAAGATGTAAAAGTACACATATTCACAAGCAAACCACTTTTTTTTACATGTCTGGCCTTACAATTCCCTTTCTGCCATGATCTGAAAAGGCACTCAAATCATGTGTGCCAGACTCTAAAATGAATGCCACAGCTCCTGCTGCCTAGAGAGCATCCCAACAGGGCTTTGTCCAGGAGCCTCAGCTTGCAGTGCCACCAGCAGTGCTGTGGGCATGGGCTATATCATATCTTTGCTGTTCCTGCTCCAGGTGTCCCAACGAGAGTGATTTCTTAGCATCACAGTTGTGTGTTTAACCTGCTGGCTTATGCACAACCTTTATGGCATGGCTGTTTAACTAGTTTTCATTCTAAGTTTTTCTATAATGATACTGTGATAGGTACTTACCTGGCCCTGCTGTACTCCTTTGCAGTCCATCCAAAACTTGCAGCATCGTTTTAAATACTGAGAGGATGCCTGGTCGTCGGTTTTTAAAACCACTGTGTCCCCTGTGTAGCGGAGGATTGAAAATTAGGCATCATACCTCTGAAGGGATAGAGACATGTCACGCACATCAGACCACTGATTCCTCAATCATGTAATTAAGTTATGCTGAAGTACTGTGTTTAGATCGTGTTGGCTTCTGAAGGTGAAGTAATTTCAGTTATGTGACTAATGCATGTGTCATTACAAAATTGGTGTGATAACGATAAGTAAAATGTTATCATTATGTATTAGACTTTTAACTAGCAAAAGCAGCTTAAAGTTAAGCCAGAAATTTAATGTAACTAAGAAAAATCTAGAAATATTAAAAAAAAAATAAAAGATAAGGGAAAAAAAAAAAGGGGAGATGTGTGTGTATCCCAGCACCCACTGACAGGAGAAGAGGAAGCAACCTTTGAAAGGACAAGCGAGGAGGGCTCTGGCATTTGAATTTGGGAAACAAAGTGAGAGTATCCCAGCTCCTTGCTCTGTGCCTTTCCTTCCTTTTCTGAAATGTCGTTTAGGCGAAAAAAACCAGAAAGGCTCAATATAAGGTTCAGTAGCAAAGAGAATCTTGAAAAAAGTGATAGCACTGGTGGCCAGAAGAGCTGTCTCAGAGAGACCAAGCAAATGTAGCTCCAAAAGCTTGCTGGTGTGGTAAGCTTGAGAAGGTAGCTGGTCATCTAACAAAGTAACCGTACTATCAGAAGTGCTGATAGTATGTTCTTTTGCTTTTGTAGTCTTGGATCTTGTTTCACTCTTGCAAATCTCTTTACAGGAGACAAAGAGCACTAACCACTCTTCCATTGTTCAGTGTCTCAGTGTCTTTCTTCAGGGTATCCAAGGGATAGCAGGGCTGTACAGGCTAGTTTAAAAATTGGAAGAGAGACTTAGGAATATCTGTGTGTAAGAAGCATCTATCCATCATCAAACTGACCTAAAAGACTCTGTGGCAGACAACTAAGTAACAGAGTGTCAGTTCGTGAGGTTCTCCCAGAGTTTGCAACTTTGATATTGTATTGTTAAGGCCTGAGCATGTGTGTATTTTAAAAGAAGTCTGACTTAAAGACTCCAAGCAATGAAGACTCCAACACACAGTTTCATCCTACAGTTATAGGATAGTCACCAAATCAATTTTAAGGAGATCCAGTTCCAATCGTAGTTCTTTCAAGTACTGTCTGGGTGAAAGGACCTAATTGAAAATCAATTTCTGTGCCTGATCTCCAGCAGTTTTGAGAACAGTGTTTCCTTCTGTCTGCCTTTTGTCTTTGAGAGTGGTGACAATTTTTAATACTTTTGGATGATTTCTATAGCAAGGAAGCCTCCACCCTGGTTCAGGACACAGGGGAGTGAAATCACAACTGTGACTTATGTCCAAAGACTTTAGCGAGAAGTGGAGGTACGGCTAAGGGAGCTTTGTACCCTATCCTGTCAGAACCAGTTGCACATATTTCATCATCACAGGAAGGGAGGCTTAAGGAGGTTAAGCTACCTCTACCCTCAGAGCTTCCAGGCAAGGCATGTGCTGCAGCAATTGTTTGAAAAAGAGTTGTGATTTAAGAATTGATTTTTGTTAGTACCTCATTTAATATGAATAACATTTTTACTGCATATGGAAAGCATATCAGGTAATGGGAACCCCTGAGAACCCAAACTTTCATTCCAGGTTACATTGATACTGAGTTCTCTCTCTTGCTTCTGACTCTGACTTTTTCTTCAGTTTCCTGAAGCACTGATTAGATGTACAGGATCATATCCCATGTCATTATTAACATCCAAGCACGGATTATACAGCAGCAGATGTCAGAAAAACGTTATACTAATAAGGACACCAATGTAGCAGCCCAATTTTGCTCTGGCTGGGAACTTCTTCCTTATGAGGAGCAAGTGCTGCAGTGTTTTGCCTGACACTAGTTTATTATATTCTTCAAAGTGATTTTTATCAGTCAAATTGGATAAAATAAGAATGTGAAATTTTAGATTTTCTTTGGTGGAGTTGGAATATATATTTTCTGCTCCAATGTATAGACTGAATGAACAATAGGTTCATGCTTGTACAGTGTTCAGGCTTTTTCAATACTGGTGATGACAGACTTGTAGCCTTGCCTTCATGAATCAAGCTTTACCATGCACCTATATATTGCAGAGGTGTCTTCTGCTTTGCTGACTCCAAAATTAAATGCCATCAGTCTCAAGAAACTGTGGAATTTTAAAAGAAATAATATTTTTGTATTTTTTGTTTATTTCTTGTATAATTTCTGAGTTGTCCAGACTATTATTTTTTTCCCCTCTAGAAGCCAAAGAGTAAAAGCTGCAGTCTTCATTCAGGGGCAGGACTTTTGTAATTGGTCTTTTAGAAAATGAAGTACGTTGGAGCTAATGGCACTTACCTATGAGAGCTCAGTAGTATATTAAATCTATTTAATCTCTTGCCATTGTTTGGCCATCTTTGCCCACAGGGTATTAGATACTACGAGTAGTTTGTGTTGTTTCCCTGTTTGAAGGTCTCTCCACACACTTGTTAGTCCACAAATTAGACTGCACCAGCTTGTGTTGCCATACTCGAGGTTCACAATCCTTTCTCTAAGCCTTCCTTGCTGCTGCTGTACCGTGCTGCAGAGAGAGATGGTTTTGCATCCCTGTATGATGTATGTTGTGCCTTTTGTCTAGCTTGGGACTGAAGAATGGCTAAATTCTTGCATTTAGGAAAAAAATTGCATCATCCTCCGTGGCTGCGGGACTTCACCAATGGATTTTTCACGCATTCGGCATTTAAATTCATTAAGTGCACTGTTTTTTTGTGGCACTAAATGGAAAATGGTGTGAATAGATCTCTGACCCTACTGTCCTCTGACCCTAACTTCAGAGCAGAGGTGACAAAGTTTGTTTGGTGATGAGAGAACTTTAAAGGCAAACAAGAAGGTTCACAAGCCATTATCTGCTAACATCTGGAATAGGAACACAGAGTGGGGTCTACTCCTCATATGAGGAATATGAAGGCTCTTTTATTATTATTATTTCAGCACTGCATGTCTTTGAGAGCTGGCTGGGTGGCTGAGAAGATCACAGATCTTGGGAAAAAAAAGTCATTCTGTTTTCTCTCCAATCCTGTGGCATCACAGGATTTATGAACTGAATTTTTAATTCAGTAATACTTCTTTTTTTCCCTACAACTTCCATAAAAATATTTCTTGCTGTTAGTGAGGTGGTTTGAATGGTAGTAGTGTGTGAATTGTCAGGTTGTGATCTGCTTTGTGAGTCAGGCTTCCATCAGTTTGGAGCCCTTATATCCAGTGTTTCCTTTAGAAAACCTGCTTCAGTTTGATCTTGAAAACTGCGGTTAAATTCTGAAAACTGCAGATATCGCAAGGCTCTTAAAACACTGCTAAGGTATGTGAAGATTCTGGACAGCCCTCTCAAAGGGGAATTAGGATTTCTTAAAATTTGAGCTTTTTTCAGGTATATATTTTATATAGTAAAGTTGAATTTGCATGCATACGCGTGCAAGTACTCAAGCATAGTTTTCCCAAGAGGTTGTTTATACATTTTATTTTCTTCCACTTTCTTTATTTACATCTTATTCACTGTGACCTTTATGTTGCTGTATTGTATCTTCTTGTCTGATGGATTTTATTTCAGGTAACCTGGGGATGAGTGTTCAAGAAAATCACCACTGTGATTCTAAGGCTTCAATTATCTCCTGGGGCTCTGCTTTCGGAAGCATACTTTCACAGTTTCTGACTTCATGAGAAGCTTCTGATTGAGTAATCGCCTTGAATTCAATTAGGAATCATGTTTTTTTTCTGAGCAAAATATGGAGAAGATGGCTATTTTCCCATAAGCAACCTGTTTAATTTTCTTGCAGTCTATCTCCACATTACACGTGTGCTGCTTCTGTTGTCATTCATTAATTTTCCTTCTGAGATGCTTGTTCAGTCATTATTTTCTGCCAAGTCCTGAAGAATGTATTTATATAGGGTTTTTTTTAAACTTCTTATTCTTTCTGTGAATGAATTGCAAATTGAATCATTTACTATCTACTTGTCTATGTTCCAAGCAAACAAAGTTGGATGTGCATTTGATTGCATCAGTTATTTTATGTATTTCAATTTCTGCAGTAATCATACTTTGACAAGTGCTGTCCATTCTTCTGCATCTCAAAGACTGTGCATTCAGAGAAGGGAAATTACAGAGAAAACATGCACCACAGCTGAATGTGCTGCTTGACTATCCGTTTAAGGACCAGTACGACTTCTTTCCTTTAGCATCCAGCTGTAACTGAGTTTTAGTTAACTTGTTGAAATGAGTATCTATAAATCAAGTAGATATTTCCCTGATACAGATTAGGGAGATGGGTCTGTATGACTCAGTGTAATGTATTGGTTGTTTTGTAACTGTGATTAACTATGACTGCTTTTGTAGAACTGTTATAGAATTGGAAGCATTTTCTTTTTTGTTTTGAAGAGTCTTTATTGCTGATGGATGACAACTAAATGAAAGAGGGTAGAATTAGGTTAGATCTAAGGAAGAAATTCTTCACTCTGAGCGTGGTGAAGCACTGGAACAGGTTGCCTAGAGAAACTGTGGATGCCCCATCCCTGGAAGTGTTCAAGGCCAGGCTGGATGAGGCTTTGAGCAACCTGATGTAGTGAAAGGTGTCTCTGCCCATGGCAAGGGGGTTGGAACTAGATGATCTTGAAGGTCGCTTCCAACCCAAACCATTCTATGAAGCAGAAACTTGTATGATTATGAAAGAGTCTGAGCTATGGTACAGTGAACTGTGATGTCTCTCTCTAGCATCTTGAGTTGCCACGTGGGATTTGCTTGTCTGCATGCTTGTTCTGTCACTGGCCTCTTTGCTAAGGTTCCCAGCAAACAGAGTAATTTGGAGTGTAGAGGGTGGTTTTGGCTCCTATCTTCAGAGATATTTAAGCATGTTACAACAATGAGATTTTGGTATCTAAATACTTTTCAGGATCTAGATCTTTCTTGGGTGTTGTTTTTTTTTTTTTCCCAATACATGTGCATACAGAGAAGTTCATCAAGAGAGACTTAGTGCTGAGCACTTCGGTCCCAGTCCAACATAACCTACAAACTTGTAGTCAATTTTCAAGCTCTTGGGTAATCCCATTGAAATACCTGTGTGAGTCCTTGGCTGGAACAGAATAGACTTGGCATCCTTTAGACTGGCACTGTACAGGACTACTTGTCTAGCCAGAAAAAGGACTGTGATTGCCAACTCTTCTTGTGTCCTTTGGGTCACTGAATAGTTACTGAACAGTAACAGTATTTTATATCCAATGACCCAGAAGTTAAAGGTTATGTCATTGTTACTAAACCGTCTGTCTAGTGGGTAAGCATTGAGCGCTCGCTGGTGTGTGCTGATTATGTTTTTGGGTCAGTGGCTGGTAAGTCCTTTCAGATTCATCAAAATATTGCCAGTTCAGGCTCTTTTCTATAAAACATTGTTGTGCCTTTCCTAAAAATGAACAAATGGGAAGCTATTGATTTCAGAGCCTGTTTACTTTATCGAGTCTGACGATGGATGAACAGAAGGAATGCGCTAGGTATACGTTTCACATAGCCTATTCAACAGCAGATATCGTGCTCTGCCCAGTCTGGACATGGTACGTTGTCTGCTTATGCACTGTAGGTGACAAAGCTTTGGCATCTTGTCACTCTTGTACAGATTACTTTAGTTGTAAAGCTGAGCTATAGTTTATTATGTTTTAATTATCTTGTGCCATACTGCTGGGATTTCTCTCTTCTCAATCTTGAGTCACAGAATAGCAGTGGAGACTGAACTCTATTTTTTTGGTATGCCTGCTGCTGCGTGGAAAAAAGTCTTGATTGTTGTTGCACACACATAAGTAAAGAAGGGAATATTTTGGGTCTCTGTGTTATCACGGATGTAAAATGAAGGTGCTGTATCCTGCAGGCGGTATTTTTGGCTTGAGTGCACTCATATTCTCTGAAATATAATAATTATTTAATGTTTTGAATTCACCCTTTTATGGAAAAAAAGCACCATGTTTGCCTTCTGATGATAATGGACTTTTTGCATGGCACCCAGAGGAAACATCCCTTCAGTTCTCAGGTCTGATGTTTCATAGATGTCTTCCATGTTGTTGGGGAAAAGAAGGGATGAATAAGAAAAGTTGTTGGCCGAAAGTGCCAGTAGCTGTCTGCAAATTACAGCCCAAATACTGTGATTACAAAGGCCAAGCCAGGCATGACAGTGTGTGGCAACAGGAGGTGCTCTGTGGTTTGGTATTATAAAGCTTAACAAAGCAATGGCCCCTGTGCTTACCTGGGAAAGTAACTAGTTAGAAAAATTACACATAATTCTAAATAATCAAGGCTGGGTGGTGTTTTCTAGTTCTTGTTTTTCCTTTAAAATGAGTTTAATTAATGGTTTTATTATTTTCTTTTAGGGCTTGGTCATGCACCATAAAAGTAATTGGGCTTTTTTCCAGTGACTTGAATGTGACCTGCTCTACAATTAGCTTTAAATTAGCAGCTAACATAAGGCATTGAAACAGCACTGGAGACCGAAGTTTTTGTGCTGCCTCCAAGAGAAAGATTAAGGAATTCCTGAGAGTTTTTGTTAAGAGATGATTTATAATTTCACAAATGAGCCACCTGACTCTTCCATCTTTCATTGTGCAGGTGGATATTGAAATAGATACAGATAACATTTCATAAACTCAACTATGTTCAGCCTCCCTCAGCTGAAGACAGAACTTGCCTTCTGTGTCCCAGGGGTAATGTGGAAGCATGTTCTCTTATTTACCTTATAAGTCAAGTAACTCCATTCAGAGTGGCTGTATTCTCTGAAAATATAAACTATTAAATCACTTGAGTCTGAGACTCTACAGCTGAAGCACCTTACAAGAGCCAAGATATGAAATAAAATGATTGAGGGGTTGTTATAGCCTTTTGCCTCTATAATTTCTCAAGTAAAATTCAAGGCTCCTGGGAGCAGCCAGGGGCAGCAGAAAAAATCTGTTGCTATTGCTGCAAAAGGCAAATTTTGCCACCATTGGTCATTTAGTTTAAAGTATGGAAAACAGAACAAGCAAACCTGTGATTTATCATGAGTTAAGAAATAATTTTGCCATCTTACCATCATATCTCCATTTAGTCCCATCTATATGAGAGCTTTTTTAGGGAAAAGACCTGGTAAACTCTTCAGCAATCTTTGTTCATGGCTATGGATACTCATTTCAGCCATCATAATTCTTTGGCACTACTGAATTAGCAGTGCACAAGATTGTAAACATTTATCAGACCTCCTAAAGCCCTAGCTGCGATAGTTATGGAAAACAAATGACTACCTTGAGGTGCAAGCAGGTCAAATATCTGATTTCTTCCTTCTGTGTTATTCCCAGTCACAGAATCACACAATGTTAGGGATTGGAAGGGACCTCAAAGGATCATCTAGTCCAATTCCCCTGCCGGAGCAGGACCACCTAGATCAGATCACACAAGCATGCGTCCAGGTGGGTTTTGAACATCTCCAGAGAAGGAGACTCCACAACCTCTCTGGGCAGCCTGTTCCAGTGTTCTGTTACCCTTACTGGGAAGAAGTTCTTCCTCATGTTTAAGCAGAACCTCCTATGTTCCAGCTTACATCCATTTCCCCTTGTCCTATCATTGGATGCCATCCTGATTAGATGTCATCCTGATAATCAGAATGGGATAACATGGGATTTCATTGTGTGCCATTCTAGGGCTTTCTGTAAAGGTGCCTTTCGATGTTGTTGCATTTTCAGTGTCTTTGAGGTTGCATGTTATCTGTTTTTAGAAAAACTCATTCTAGTCTCTGTTTAACTCAGGTAACCACCTGTCTTGCTTCATTGTACCTCCTCTGGGTATAATTTTCCCTGTGCTTTTTTCTCCTGCTTTTTTCTAAAGATACATCAGTGATTGTCCTTTGCTTGAATGCTGAATTCATTTAAGGTCATCCTATGTGAAATTAAAAGACAAGGGCCTTCAGAAATGAGCTAGAAAATAATTGGAGGTTAAAAGACCTGTCCAGATGGACGATATCTCTTTGTCTCGGACTCCTTAGTTCTGAAAGGCACTAACTGAGGAAAGATGGAAAAACTAACAAGGATGGAGCACGCAAACCGAATGCTCTGCTTTTGTCTTCTCATACTATTGGAAAGGCATATCTGGTAAAACTGAAAGGAACAAATAAAAAAGCTGAAGAAAACAAGAGAGGGTGTTTTTTTTTGTCTTGTTTTGGGTTATGTGTGACTCATGTTTAACCTATAAGAACTCACTGCCAAAAGTTATGGTGTCCAAGAGCTCCGATGAATTTCAAAGAGGGTAAGTCACTTACAAGGATAATGTGAACATCCCCAACATAGGCAATAAAAATGTGCTTCAGGGGTATGTATAATTCTTAGGGCTGTGATATATAAAATTCTTAAATGCTGTTATTTCACAGGAACCTAATTTTCCTCAGAGGCTACAAATATCCCTTCTTTCCTGATGCTCTACAGGGGAGCATTAACTGCTAAACAAATTCAAAGTTTTAAAGAGTTTGATGTGTTCTTCATTTGCTACTAGTTTGAAAAGGGCTTTCTATAATAATAAAACAAATGGAAGTTGTGGTGTCTACCTAAGGAACTGCAAACCACTAATTGTTTACATTTTTAGCTCTATGTATTGGAGTAATAGGGGACTGGGTAAAGGTAATATTTTGTGATAATGATTTATTGGACAACTGTCAGGCTTGCTCTGGCTGTGGGCTGATGTACTGCCATATTCATTCTCTATTCTGGGTAATTTTTCCCCATACATCTGTACAGAATTCCTGTAGAGATTTACATATTTTCTTTATCACTCAGATAATGAATGAAGAGACAAAAGAAATTCAAATCAAACTTTGCATTAATAGGGTTGGGGTGCAAAAAGCTATGGATACAGAGATGTTTTTGTAATTAGCGTGACTTTAAATCAGTCATGTAGTTTAAAAGTTTGGGTAACAAAAATTATATTAAGGTGGGATAATCTGATTAGATATTAAGATTTTTTTTTACCATGAATGTGATCAAATACTGGCTTAGGATGCACAGAGAGGTTGTGATGTCTCTATCCTTGGAGGTGCTCAAGACTTGCTTGGACATGGGCTTGAGCAGCCTGGTCTAAACAGACCTGCTCTGAGCAGGAGTTGGACTAGACGATCCTGGAAGTCCCTTCCGACCTCAATTATTCTGTGATTCTGTGATTCCATGTACCGTTTTGAAGCAAGTCACTGCTAACCATGCTTTCAATTGGAGAGGAGTTCTCTCTCTCTACCTTTTCCAATAATGTGGTCAGATTGCAAAGGTTTCTAGTAGAATTTCTGTTACATAACATACATTTATAAATAGTTACTGTCTCCATAAAATCTGAGAAACTATGCCTTTACTGAATTATTAAGAAGGTTATTCAGGGATTTATCTGAAGCAATGCAAGAAGAAGAAAAAAGTAATTGTAAGACTTTTTGAAATAAAAATTAATTGAAGAGCATCTTCCCTGTAAATGCTGTGCAGTCGATAGAAAGGAATTATAAGTAACATTGCACCCCTATTGTTTCTACCACTGAGCAACTGTTATTCCATGCATTGATTTCACTCCTCATTTCTGAAATGCTTCAGAATTTTCTTTGCAAAATGTATTTTACCAGGTTGTCAGTTTACAGGGAAAGATGGAAGTAAACAATTTTTTTTTTTTTTTTTTTTGTTGGTTGAGAAAGGGCATCAGAAATAACAGCTGCTGTTACAGCTGGTGAATGCGGTAGGTAGCCATAACATTTTCAGAAATGAGTAAGCAATTCAGAACAGCATGGGGCAGGTGCAAGCCAGGTTAGAATGAAATCAAGTCAGAGGAGACTCTTCAGCTTCATAAATTAGGTGATTATTTCTGTGATGCATCCTGTTCAAGGATACGGTACCTCCAGATCCAGTTATATTTTCATGGATTAATGGCTGGGTCATGGCAGCGCACTTTGACTCTCTTTGGGAGCAAATCCAAGGATACTTTAATGAAATGGAATTGCCTTTGCCCCTCTCTTTGGTCTGTTGTTGGCCGTATGTATGTCTAAGTCATCTCTCCTAATGTAGCTAATGAAATACAACAAAACAATTACAGGGTGCATTCCCAGGTACAAATTTCTTTCTACAGACCACTTGTGTTAAATTCCTCTGCAAATAGCCCCTTTTCTTGGTCTTGCTCCAGCTGGCCTTGCTCAGCACTATTCAGTATTCTTGTTTTCACTTGAGTCTCACTTGCAGCATCCTTCAGAAATGAGTAGCAGATGCCCAGTTTGATAGCACAGGTCTTCTGATCATCGAGCGCATATGCTTTTTTGTCGTTCCGTCTCAATAGCTGAAAGTACTCTCAGATGAGAAAACAAAACAAAACCCTGCTAAGATCCTAAGGAAAAATTGTTCCTGCCTAATCAGCTGGATGAATTTTCAGTTTACAAACAGTTCCTCTGCACATTTATCATCTTCTGTCCAGGGAAAGTCTGTCTGTGCTGATAGCTTTCGACTTTGCTTCTCTACTGCCTAAGCCCACTCGCTATTTTTTCCTTTGTGATCATCTTGTGTTTTATGTAGAGAATTTTTCAGTTAGTAACCTAACTTCTTGATAATGAAGAACTTTCTTCTCTTTTGCCCTTTTGGGACTTTCTTAGTATTCATGTGTATGGAAATAGTTATTGTCTGGCCATTTTGGTCTGTACTGTTGACCAGAAGAATGGTGTTGATGGAATAAGAAAGTTTTTTGGAGACCTTTGCCAAAAATGCTGGTTGGCATCTTTGGCAATTGCTAGCCTTGTATTTCCGTATCGAACCCACTGAAATGAAAACTCAGCTGCTGTACTGATGCATGTTTAGTCTTTTTTTTAACTTCACTATAAAGTTATATTTAATTTAAGACTAATTTAGATGAATCTTTCAAAAATACCAGGATTAAGCCCTTTAGGCATTTGGATATGGGAGATCAACAAGGAAAGCAAGAAGAGAACTGAAATGTGGTGCAAGTAATTAAAAAGTTGCTTGCATCTGCTTTCATCATACAGCATGGAAAATTTCTTTCAGCATCTGTAAGAGAATACTTCATAGCTGATTTTCGATGGCATGTCACACTATATTGTTAGAGGAATCTCTTGTGGATTGTATTACTCTTAGGCAGCACAGGGGTCAAAGGAATGATCTGTACAGAGGGCGATGAAAGAGCAATTTTCTAAAGTTTTTTAACATGTTAGAAACTGAGACAGCAGTTTCTACTCCTGATTCAGCAGGTAATACAGAGAAGGTTGAAACATGGACTAATGAACACTAACTTACAAAGTTTTGATTTGGATGATTTGATTCTTCTGTCAAAGAGAGTTGCAGAAGTTACTAGCTAATGAAAAGTGAAGGGACTTGAAGTGGTGTTTGAAAGAACTGTGGGAACAAACCCTATTTTTAGAGTTAGCTTCCTTTTTTAAGAAGTTGTTAGTTGAATAAAAAGAAGCAAACTATGTGCAGTAATTCCTAACTTTGTTGTTCTGAGTTACATATCCTTTTGTGATACATAAGTATAATGGATATGTTTAAGAGCACCCTGGTTTCTTTTTGAAGTGCATTCTGATCAATTCTGGGTTGGATGTAGGGAGACTCATTTTCAACTTCAAAAATAGTTGTACAGGAAAGGCAAGGATCATATCAGCTTGGATCTTTTCTTATTTTATCTCCACTGATTCAACTGTCCTCAGACTTTTAAGAGATTTATAACTAGACACTTGAGAAATGCTAGTAAAATATGCAGTGAAACAAGAATAATAATTACAATGAGAGCAACAGGGAAAAGGCTTTTTGCCAGTTCCACAGACGTCAACTAATCAGAATAATTTAAGTCTTGGACACATTTCAGAAAGGCCATTTATATAACAACTCCTAGTGAACTGTCTAGCTTAGGAGCTCTTCTCTCAGTTGCTAATTTATCAGCTTTCTTTCTGAGAAAACAGAAGATGATGCTAATAGTTTTAAAGAATTCTGTAGTGAAGACTAGAGATGATATGTAGAGCTTTTATTATCCAGAGTTGTGATTTTCTAACTGATGGAGGGATAGTTTTTGTTTCTTACCTATGTGTCATGCTTCACTGACAGTAATAATAGCTGTGTTCCATATTCCTGTTTCTCAGAAACTCCTTTCTGCAAAGATCAGTGGATGGCCTCAAATAACAGAGATGATGTTGATAGAAAACACTTTTTCCATCGTCCTGAAACATTCCTTAGTTACATCGCTTATTTCACAGAGACTCCCATCTGAAATGTCTTTAGGCTCCCTCCACGCTTCAATTAAGAGCATTTGCACCAGAGTAGAATATGTTTGTGAAATTAGTGACTATTGACCAGGGCCCATCCTCCAGGCCTTTGCTACAAGAAAGATCAGTTGAAGCAATGAGTTTTGTTTGCATGAAGGTTAAGACTGAAATTCAGTGGCCTTCAGTGTGACATGACTTCACCACAGGCACGTGAAAAATGGAGAGCTGGGTACTATGAATACCGTCATACTAGGCAATGAAGCCTAACAGACTAGGGACTTTGTCCAAAAAGTACATATAGCTTTGCCTGAAAAGTGTCACAAATAGTTTTGTACTACACATGTCTTAACTTTAAAACCAAACAAATAATAGGCTTTTTTTGAATCTGTTGCGTAACTCATATGAACAGCTGCATTGGTATCAAGCAGATTATCTGCAGAGAGTAAGGGCTACAATGCTGTGTTTATACAACGTAAGAAACATTTTAGGCTTTTAAAAGTAAATATTATCTTGCGTTGCACAATAGCAAAGGTAGTAGGGACAAACACTGTCCTAAAATTCCTTCAGCAATGAGAGGCTTAGTACAGATTGTATAACACGATTATAAAGAACAGGAAAATTACTTGGGTGACGGTATGGTTGGGGAAAAAAAAGAGTTCAGGATATAATGGAATGGAAATAGGTATATTTTGTTCTGTAGCTATCCATTCTATAACATTGAAAAGAAACTAAAGAAGTGAGCAATTCTGTGCTCTACTCTGAGAACTCGGATGCTATTGCACATGCCAGACACGTTTACTAATAGGTTGTCAGCTTTGAAAAATCAACTGAGAAATACTTACTAAATTTGCAGATGAAGCAAAGGTGAGAGGATTAAAAGTACGTTGGAGGATTGGATTCAGGATGATCATGACAAATGAGAGCAGCATTCTGAAAGAAACAGCAGCCAATTCTACGTGAAAATGTGCAAGAGTCTGTTCCTCGGAATAGTGTCTGCTCCATTACAGGAATGAGAAAAGATGGGTGAGACAGAGGATTCACATTGAAAGTTTTAAAGGCTGAAATGGATCCTAAGCAGAAGAACACAAGGCTGTCTATTCTCTTTTGAGGTTGTACAGCCTCAACAGAAATGCTGCATACAGACTTGCATGTTGCAGTTCAGGCAGGACGCAAGCCAGCTTAACTAGACCAAAGGAGAGGATGAAGATGTACCAAATGTGACCTACATGTCTGGAAAGCATAGAGAAACAATAAAGGGGCTTGGTTAGTAAAACAGGCAGCAGACTGAAGTGGAACACAAAAACGTTTTTCAGGTACTTAAAAAGTAGTTGCAAAGGGAAGGGCAATAGGTTACTCTCCGGTCCATTGTGGATAGGATAAGCAGTGCTGGACTTAGATGGCAGCCAGGTAAATGAGAGTAGGGGGTTAGGAAAACCCTGGTGACTGTACAAGCAGTTAAGCTCTGTAGTAAATTGCCTAATGACACGGAAAATCTCCACTGGTAGATACTTGAGAATGTATTAGACAAATGTCTGGCAGGAATATCTGAGATATTATTGAGCCTGCTTCCATGCAGAGGGATGCAACAGATTTCTTCTTGCTCAATTTTCTATGATTCTGTGAAATACATAAAAAGATACTCACTTTTTCTTTCTCCAAAGAGTCATTTATGTTTCTCAAATCATTTTAGTTTGAGGCATTTTTGTTGATTATAGTGCTGAATAACTACTGCTGGCCAAATCTTGACCGTTGTTGCTTAGATGGACCCTGTGACTGAGGCAGAGGAATTCATGTATCCATCCTGAAAATTATGTCAACAGACCCAGAGCAAAGATTAGTTGAAAAAGTTGCATTTGAGTTGATACCCTGACAGCTAGGAGTGAAGTATGGGCTTCTGCTGGTAGAGACAAAACTGAACAATGGTTTTTATCTAATTTAGAAAAAAGCTTTGGGTTGTTTTACTAATTATTTATTATAGACAGGCTTTATAAGATTAACATACTAAAATGTGAACAAGATTTTAGTCATTCTATCATTACTGAATGACAGAAATACAATTGTCACAACCGGAGGAAACCGTAACAGTATTTCCTTCCAGAAGAAATTAGCACAGCAACAGTTTGGGGAGACTTGTGGAGATTCATTGCTATTACCCTTCTGTTGTCACCGTGTTTGCCTTTCATCCCATTTTGAAATGTCAGCTATGACTGTCTCTATCCATATATGCTGCCAGAAGGTCCTTAGGATAAAAGTTGGGTTCCACTGAGTCAAGGAACTTTGCCAGTGTCTTGCACAGGTCAAGACTTTGTCTCCAGTCTTTTCGTTTTCTCCTCACGTAATAGTGGGAACTTTCTTCAATTGTGATCTTGCCTTCAGAACAGTAAATGAAAGTCCAGGGACTTCATGAAACCTGAGACTCATGGGAATTTTTCTTAAAGTAAAAAGAAATAAATCAGAACTGGAGCAGTGTTATATGAATGGGTTTCTGAGAGCTGGCTAGACTAGTGGCAAATGCCTTGTGCTTATTTGTGATATGATCTGAGGCTGGAACTCAAATGTTCAAAGCTGCCAGACATGTTCATGCCTTTTCCTCAGAATAGTAAATAATGGATATGTTTGTGAGTGTACTTCAGATGCTCTGAATTCCAGGTTGTGTAATCACTCTGAAGTTTCAAGCTTGAGAATCAAAGCACATACTGCAATTACTCTTCTGGGATAATTGTTGTCTTGTTGAACAAGAATTTCGTTGCTTTTGTTGCTTGGCCAATCCTGAAGTATTATGCACTTTAAATAACAAATAAAATAATTGAATTCATATTTTACTTAGCGAATGTGGTGCCTTGTATAATCCAAAATGTTTTTGGTTGGACTCACATTCTGTGCTGTATTATTCAGCACCACCTCTGGCTCTGAATCCAGGCAGCTGCCCTGGCTCCCAACCTTTACCTGGCAAACATCCTCCTTCAGAAAGTGTGTTTGCAGGGACTAAGGCACACGATGGAGCAGCTGCAGATCACTACAAGTGTATCTTCTAGAGCCAGTAGTATTTGATTACTTGAGAATTTCAGGAAACCCTGATTTCCAATGCATTAGTAGATTTAAAATTTGTTTATTTTCGAGGGGCTGGCTGATTCAGCATTTGGTAGGTCTATCCAGAAACTGAGAGAGATGAAGCAACCATCTTTCTTTACAGATGCATTTAGCTTATTTGCTGAATTGCTATTCCTTCCACAAACCAATAGGTTTTCTTGTTTGCACTTTAATGGTACTAAACAGTCTTCAGCTAAAGCGTTTCCAAGTCTTTTCTAAATGTATTGTTTTGTTTTTCATCTTTAATCCTCCTTTGAACTCTTTTTGTTTTCCATACTTTATTGAAGCCTTCTCAAGACAAAAGAAAACCTAACTAAATACAAAAAACCCAACCATTTTCTCTCCCTCAGAGACTGGTGGCTAATTATATCAGTATGTTCATCTTTTGAAAATGAATCAGAATCTGAGTACTTCTCAAGTAAAACTAAAATCTAGGCAGATTTTCTCTCTATCACTGTTCAAGCCAGCAGGAGTAAGGAATATAGAAAAAATCTCTGCACTGTGGTTATGTGTCTGGCAGCTTAATGCACAGCATCTGTAGCATCCAAGGAATGTCTTGCCTAGTAGTTAGTGAGACACATAATGAAGTATTAGGGTATGAATTGCCTTTCTAAGAGAACTTGGCGTAAACTCTTTTTCGAAGGAGAACATGAGAATGCTTGAAAAGGATGTGGCTTCTGAAAGCCTGAATTAATGAACCCACCTCCAGCATGTTTCGCTGTGCTTCAATCCTCATGCAGCAATATCTTCTCCTTCTCCTTATGCTGTTCCTTAAAATAGTTTCTTCGGACCAGACAGGGAGCATGTGCTGAGGTGTATTGCACTAACAGAGGGCTTTTTCTTACTAACCAGTATTATTGGTTTGTTATATTAAAAATTCGGCATGTAGATGCTTAGACCTTTCCAGCAGATGGGTGATTTCAACCTGAAGCATCCAATTCTTTTACCCTTTTTTATACCCTTCTGTTGGAATGAAACTTCTTCAAAAAATTTGAAATGCATTCTGTCTTTTTGGGAACACTCTTGACAATGATGTGTATCTGAACCATTCTGACCTGTGGGAGAAGCCTATTTGCATCTCCTGTGGTGTATGGCAGTTTCATGAAAAAAATATATAATCCTGTGCCCTAATTTACCAGGTCACATTATTCCATTTCTTTTCAAGCAGGAAAGCTGGCAATCTGGAAACATTCTTTCAGATTTTAGTTTTCTGAGAGATATGATTATGAGGAGGTATGATGCTTCTGGATTGAGAAACATCAGTTTTCTTCTAGAACTGTGTTTATATATATTATTTAAACAGCAAATCATCCAGTTTGCTCAGAAACACCTTTGGAAGGAAGATTTATGTTACTAATAGAAGCCAAACTATGGGCACATACAGATTTTTGTCTGCTTTGTGCATTAAGTCTGTCTATGTGAAAAGTTGATGTCTAAAATTCCCCTCTCTGTGTATCTCTGTTTTCCTAGAATGTTTAATGTTTACTCAGAAATTAAATGCTATCAATTGGAGAAGATATACTTTGTTATGCATGCAGAAAAGAACATCTTTCATAAATTCGAGTTAGTGAAAGATCTTGAAAACATGCCCAAAAAAATACTGTAGCTTGTGCTTAGGATTTAGAGACCATTGCTGTTCTGCAGCAGGCATTGCTGCCTGTCCTCTCTTTCCTCTGTTGTGGGTAGATGCAGAAATCTTGTGTTTTAAAATAATTGAATGGTCTTTAACTCATTAACAAAAAAAAAAAATATCTCTGGCTAATTCCATCTTTTAAAAGATTTACTGACTCGATTGGAGGTTTTGTTATGGTATTCTCCCTATTCCCATTCATTTTTGAGTTTTGGAGTTCTGTGGGGGCAGGGTTTTTTTACTCTTTCATTACCATTTCTGTGCAGTTGATGGATGATGGTCATTCTTTGCTACTTCCCGTGAATTATTACTTCTGTCCACAACAGTGGATATAATACAAGAAAAAGGAAAAATTCATTTTCTTACCTGTAATTTTGCCTCAGTATTGATTTACTACTTAGCAAATACTTTTCTTATACTAAATTGGTAATCTGTCTTACCATTTGGTCTGGCACAGAATTCCTGTTTTTTTGGATTTGTCTGAATGGAGACAAGAGTCAGGATCACGTAAGGTTAAACTTTCACATATTGGCACCCTGCCATGTCCTTTACGTGCTCAGTTGAAAGCTGTTATTTGTGGATATGTTTTGTGAGTCTTCTGCTCTGAAAGTCTGCTTCTAGGAAAGCTCCACTGGTCAGTCAGTGTATTAAAACTCAAAGAGAAGGTTTCAAAAAAGAGATAGGAGAATTGCATAAGCCTCCACTCATCTGGGTCATTATTGTAACACTTGAATTTGCATGTGGCAAACCCATCACAAGAGAAAACAAAAGATCAAAAAAGAAAGAACCAATTTAGCTTTTTCAATATGAATATGCTATGAAGAAAATGATGCGTCTCAACATTAGACATCTGAAGGATTTTGCTAGTATTAAGCTCAGCCTCATTATATGCAAAACTTGATACTATTTCAATTTCACTGTTTCAAAGCAATCTTTATGGGGAGAAAAAAAATAAAGCTCATAGCAGTGAGATTGTAGAGAATAAAATAAAAATGTAGTCAAAACATCTTATGTTTTAGTTGAAAATCCTTTTGTCATTTCATTTGGATTTTATTTAATCAGTGCCTTTTTTCATATTTGGACTTTGGATATTAAAGAAGTTTCGAACCAGGTTGAATAACTGATGCCTGTACCAACTGCTAAGGCTTCCTACTTAACCTGTATTGCTACTTGCTTTTTGCTTATTTGAACCTGTTAAAAGCTTCTAATCTGCTACCTATTTCAGGCACTGAGAGAACATTTTGGTAAGTGTGGGATTCTTCCGTTTGTAAAGGCTAGCAGGAGAACTGTGGCTAAAATTGTCAAGCTGATGAGTAGCTCCATATCCATGTTGTATTTAGTTTTTGAATAGCCTCTGAGGAAAAAAAAATGGAAAAAAATACAGAAATTTCATTGTTAAAGGAATTGTTTGTTTGTTTGTTTTTCCCTTGGCTTTCCATCCATTGTCCCAGGGGTTATCTTACTTATTTTGAAGGTTCTTGCTTCATCCCCTGTTAAATGTTTGTGCTAAAGTTGTATTGACATAAACATCTGCATAAATCCCAGTTCAAAAGAATGCTTGGTTGAGGGAATTGTTACAGAAACAGCTGCCAGTTGACATCCTGTTACTGCGAGGCTGGAGAGGCTGGCATATACCTAACATTTTTCCCTTTCTGTCTGTTGTGAATACACAGCCGAATTGGCCAGAAATTGCATTTCATGTAGTAAAGAATGAAAGATTGGGCCAGATATTCTAGAGAGCCTAAGAGTTCTTTGTTAATTACTTAGCACGGTTTTGCTCACTCACTGTGATCATTCTTCATCCCCCAAAATTGGAATTTGTACAAATTTTAAAGAAGCATATAAGCACTATAACATCCCTGTGCATATGAGCAAACAATGGGGGAAAATAAAGGTGATACAGTAATTGTCCAATGTTAGTGTAGGTTCTGTCTTGTCAAAGTCTACCACCAGGCATTATCAGAAGCATACTAATCACTGATCTTTTTTTCCACTTTCAATTATAAGGGTAAAATGACAGTTTAAAATCAATAATGTTTTATTTTCATAATTGCTTCATTACTCCGTTCTCTCAATTTCAAAAAGTGTGTAAGAGGATACCAGAGGGGCCATAGGTTTTGTGGGGAGAGAAAGACCGGAGGAGATTTTTTTTTTTTCCTCTCAACTGAAAAAAAATTAAGAAACACTATGCTTGGGGTTTGTGCATGTATTGCAAATGCCAGGAGAACATTCTGTTTTCACTGATGTAATGGTGGGAGTTGCCGGGGAGAGACATCAGGCATTTCTGCTCTATGCACTAGTTAAATCCAGGAATTTGATGGTATAAGAAACACAGCACCTGTTTTATTAGCTTTCATATTTTATAATGTATTATTACTGTATTCCTCAGGCAATGGCATTTTTACCTAATACATGGAGTGAAGGGCAAGAATTTTATATAGACTTAGATGATAATTGCCCAGTAAAAGTTTCATTTGCAACTAAGGCAGTGATTAATGCTTGATAGATGAAATAGAGGAAGAAAGAGAGAGTGTGTCCATCAATGCCTTTTAAAGGATAACAAGCCAATATGTTTGTGTTCAGTTTTCAAAGCTCAGGATGATAAGAAGAGATACACAGCTGTTAGATAGTAATGTATTTATAGGTTATGTATGTCTTTGTTATGAATGACATTGTAAAAAAATAATAAAAAATTAGATCTTCAGATGCACTTTTGATGAAACAATGATAAAGCATGTATCATTCTGTCAAGATTATTTTTACTTGTCCATTCTTTCAAGATAGGGTAAAAGATGTGGCTCTTAAATGCATAGTTAAGCATTTGTTTTGGCTTTTACAAAGCATATTGCATGTCTGAATTTGACAATGTAAAGACAATGTGAGAGATAGCTATAAGATATATTTATTTTACAGGTGATGGGCTTTGAAACTAGGCAATTACCTTTCAAAAATGCATACTAACCAAAACAGGGCTTTGTCTGATAATGTTTGGTAATGAAACGTTGTATAGATCTCTAAATCAATACATTCACAGTGATCTTACTTCATTGAATTAAAGTTTGTTTGTTATTTTAAAGCAAGATAATGACCAACAAAATGCTGAGCATTGCCTTCTTTTGACACAGTGAGAGCATTTGCTGACAAAATAATTCAGGATCCATTCAAGATTATGTTTTAGCCACTCCAGACCTTTCTTAGAGCTGTCCTCTCCTTCTTTTAGGTGTCGGTGCTCTAACGGCTCTACTGCCGCATGGGTGGTGTAATGCAGAGGTTGAAGGGACCCTTGGCAGTAAAGTGACAGCAGTGCTTCAGAGGGGAGAGAAGGAGTTGCTCATTACCCAGAGAAAAAATACTATGACTTTAATTACTATCAATCAAGCAGCCTTTGTCCAAATGCAAACTCAACAGAGACTTGCTGTGCTTGAAGTTCCTTAGGCTGGTAATAGACATGAGCTAACGCTTTGATGCTCACCTTCTATCCACCTACAACGAATGCATCAGCCCTGATGTACATGGCTAGGTACCTTACACTATTCTGGGAGTGCTAGTTTATGACTTTTTCTGCCTCTTATTTATTTATTCATCTATTTATTTATTTATTTTGCAATTTATTTAGAATAGAATAGGATAGGATAGAATAGTTCCAGTTAGAAGGGACCTACAAGAGATCATCTAGTGCAACTGCCTGACCAATTCAGGGCTGACAAAAAGTAAAAGCATATTATTAAGGGTATTTTCCAAATGCCTCTTAAACACCGACAGGCTTGGGACATCAACCACCTCCCTAGAAAGCCTGTTCCAGTGTTTGACCACTCTCTTGGTAAAGAAATGCAAATGAAAGATTTGTGCCAGTTGTCTAAAACTAGCAACATTCTAGTGTTGATTAGTTATCAGCAAAGTATTCTCTTTGTCTCAATTATGAGAATGTATTCAACAATTGAACAAAATTAAATCATGCTGTCATTTTCCTTAGAAAACGAGCTAGTGAAATAATAGTATGTTGCCAGTATATACTGTCTGTGCCTATACTGCTGGACAGCTGTTACACTAATACAGCTGAGGAAAAGCTATAGAGGCTAAATAATATAGAATCACAGAAGGGTTTGGATTGGAAGGGACTTTTAGAGGTCATCTATTCCAACCCCCTGCAATAAGCAGAGACATCTTCAACCAGACCAGGTTACTCAGAGCCCTGTCCAGCCTGACCTTGAATGTTTCCAGGGATGGAGCATCTACAACCTCTCTGGGCAATCTGTTCCAGTGTTTCACCACACTCTTCATAAAAAATTTCTTCTTTATATCTAGTTTGAATCTGCCTTCCTTTAGTTTAAAACCATTACCCCTTGTCCTATAACTACAGGCCCTACTAAAAAGTCTCCCCATCTTTCTTTTAAACCATCTTTAATTATACTGCTGGCCAATAGAATTATAACACTCACCTTTGGGGATAGAATAAAATGGAATGATGCATTACACTTAGGTCTGAAATGCAATTGTCACAAAACCAAACCAAACCAAACCACAACAGAAGTATTCTTTACAAGTTTTGTGTTCTGCTCCATCACATTCAGGAAAATTTCCTAAAGTTTTTCGTATATTCTTTAAGGACTGCTACAAACCTTGTACTCAATCATTTTTCATCCTTATGAAAGAACTTTTGGGTAATAAGAAACTTGGTGTTTAAATGCTCAGAAAGTAGCAATAATGGTTTTTTAATGGTATGACTTTGTTCCCTTTACCTGCCAATGCTGTCAGCTGACAGCAACACATTAAAGCAGCTCTGACTCGACATCTCTCAGCAGTATTTGTACCAAACCATGTCCTTAAGCTCTGAATCTGCACATTGCTAGTGAATTCAAAAGTTGGTGAAAATATTGTCAAACCTACATGCTGATCTACTGACTTGCTAATAAGCACTAATCTTCAAATCTAATCCAGCTAATTTAAGTCAGTTTTATCTAACTAGGCTAAACTAAGACAATGTCCTAGAAACTGGTGTCTGTATAAGATGAAACATTAAATAACTTCAAGGATTCTCTTCCTTCCTCCACACCTGATATATTAAAAATGGAAGCAAGACATATTGTTTATGGTATATTCTTTAAAAGTGGACTAATGGAATGTCTACAGGGTTAAGTCATAGAATCATCATAGAATCATAGAATAGTTGGAAGGGACCTTTAAAGGTCATCTAGTCCAACCCTCCTGCAATGAGCAGGGACATCTTCAGCTAGATCAGGTTGGTCATCGTGACTTGATCATCTTGACCTCTTTGGGGAAAATGCTAGTGTAACGTTATTAAGTGCCAATATCCTAAGATGTATTATTCTACCTGTAGTGGACTAGAACTGTAACATTCATTCCCATAAATAGGCAAACTTAAAATGTTGTGTGGTACTTTCTAGTTTGAGGTAAAGCTTCTGGATGAAGCTTGTCAGTACACTTACCTCTGCTTCATACACACTCACGTGTGTATGCACACGCCCCCTCAAAAAACCATCGGCCTAGCTTTGCAAGGAAGACCTTGGTTCCCACTGTACACTATTCATACCTTTAGCTCTCCATATCCAGAAAATGCTCGTCAGCAATCATGGAAGATAATGATACTTTGTGTTGTTTGGAACAGCAGCACTGTTATCTGTCTCCTGTGACATTTTCAGGCTCTGCCACAGAAACAGGTAAAGGTAGAGCTGGGTTCTCCCAAGATGATGTGCTACAGTCTGTTGACAAACCAGAGGGGTAAGATGATATAGGAATGTCTAGTCTAACATATTAAGGACTTGATCTGTAGGAAGTTAGTCAACAAACATTTGTTCATCTGTCTTCTTGCAATAACAGGTTTGTGCATTATCAAACTGTGCTGCTATAGGTGCTGTCTAATCACAAAGGAGCACGAGGGGTTCCCTGCCAGTGTTCAAGGCCAGGTTGGACAAGGCTTTGAGCAATCTGGTCTAGTGGAATGTGTCCCTGCCCATGGTAGTGGGGTTGGAACTGGATGATCTTTAAGGTCTCTTCCAATTCCAACCATTCTATGATTCTTTGATATGTTCCTACAAATTTATTGAAAAGCAGGTTTTAGCAGACAAATTGTAATTCAGATTTTGGTGCTATATAAACAAACTATAAGAATACATATATTTATAAAATAATAAAATACAGGTCAGAAAATTTTTGTAACGATGGTAAACACTTCATTTTTGAGAAATATCAGCTAGGAGTTCTGAGATATTTGTGCTGGAAGAAATGTTGGAGCAGCAGACATTAGCGAGAGCTAATGGACAGGAAGGGAAAAAGGAACTGACAGGTAAAGGAAATTATTCTTCTTGAAGTGTCCCTTGATTTTCATTAGATGAAAATAATAAGCAATGAGAGTAGTAGAAATGATAGGAGGAAACGAGCTAGATAATTACAAGCAGGTAAGGATTTTTTTGAGAGGCTTTACTGACTAGAATACCTTCTTTAGTGAATACTACCTTGGCGAAAGTTGGGGAATACAAATTCAGCAACTCTTACTGGTTAATCAAAAACTCCAAAAGACAAGGTGTGGGTATTATTTTTGCTCTTAAAGATTTGGACATTTATCTTTAATTTAACAAATCATAGCCAGGATTCTTTTTTCTTTCTGAATAATCCATCAGTCTTCCTCTGTTTCAGTAAAACACCACAAGAGACAGGCAGCATTTTTTATTGTCTTATTTCTCAGTGGTAGGTCTTTGGGTTTCTCCTAAAATGCCCTGGCAAGGTTTATCTGATCTGCGATGCGGTCTGGACAAAAGTAGAGGTTTCTGAGTTATCTGGGATGCCTTTAAAAAATAATTTACACATCTATGCACAAATCATTAGGCTGTTTTATCTGAAATATGGTACCTCTGTAGATCCAGCTCACAGACAGATTTATCTGGCTAAAAGGTCAGGCATTCAAAACGCCAATCTGTTTTGCATTCTTAAACATTAACTTTTTCTTGAATTCTCTGAAGTTAGCAGCAGGTTTTGTCCAGAAAGAAAGGCAGAATCAAGGAGGAGGACGGCCTTTTGTGCTTGGCTTCTGTTGCTGCTTATTTCTTTTTATATTAATAATTTCTTTTTATATTGATAATGTTGATGTCAACCGTGGGCACTGTTTGCCACAGAGAATCCCAAGCTGTGAAGAATGGTTAGTACACTGCTCAATTTAAATTTAATTATCTTTTTCTATTGAAGTAGGCAAGGAGGTCATCAATATGCATCAGAAGGTATATAACACAGTACAATAGCAATCTCTGAAAGGTCAATGTTTTATCTTTTTACCGTGTTGTCAAGTTCTTCACAAATCAACATAAATGATTGTCATAACTGATCATCAAAAACTCCTAGTACAGAGAAAAAAATTGATTGATCTCATTTAGAGGAGTGAGAATTTTTCCTGAAAATAAGGAAACTAATGAGAAAGTTCATTCTAATTAAAGTCTGTGAAGCATTAGCTAATGAAAATGCAAGTATCTATTTTAATTGGTTTTTGCCTTTTACTGTGTACGCAGTCAGTAAGTCTTACCTTACTAAAAACTTTTCAGCTAGAAAGTTTTTAGAAGTCACATTTCACATAAGAAATGTCGGTTGCTTCAGCACAGCTTGGAATGCCCTTTGGGGATTTTCCAGCTCAGGCTGGTGGTGCCTCAAGTTTACAGTCAAGCTTATTTTTCAAGAGGATTGATGGCTGGAGACTGTTGGGAAATTGCTTCCTTCTTCTTTCCCAGTATAGGGTACAGAATCACCTGCTGTTTAGAATAATTTCCCATAAAGTACCTTTGGAAATCTAGATGAATAATGGGCAATGAAGAAAAGAGAAGATTTTACGTTGTGCGTATATCAAGGCTTTTTCCATCTTAATAAAATCATAAGTATATTGGGTCTTTTCCTTAGCATGTGAACTCAAGGCCTAACTGCTAGGTCTGTTTGTACATCTCAGTTATAGCCTTCATACCCTTCAAGGTCTTTATTTGATCATATGTTTCACTTACAGTAAAAAATACCATTAATAAAAACCATTGTGATTACAAAGAAAAGATTTTCTAAAACTTTAGGTATTGCTGCTGTTAGTGTAATACTGTGTTCTGAGAAATCAGCCATGGAGCAGTAGTTAAATGGCAGATTATTGCTTTTCAAGCTTAGTTATAAAGATCCTGGCTTGTACCTGGGAAACCTAAAAACAGTGTTACAAATCTAGTTAGGACTTGGGTTCTTTGTATTTTTAAGCAACCTAACAGCTGCTAGGGAGGTCCAGGTATTACTGAAATCTTGGCCTGATTTCCACTAAGTGCTTTGCAGGGCACTTTCCACCCAGTTTTGCATGATTATCCCTGCACAGGTGCCAGGGGCTGCCCAGCTCCCTCTGGCATCCCTCCCCGAGCTCTCCGTGGAGCGAGGCTTGCCTGTCTGCAATTTAGATGTCTGCCTTTTAGAAAATGGGATGTAAGCACACCTTTGAAAATGGCTTTTGAAAACGACGCTGGCATCGTTTCTGTTTTTAGCTATTGCAATAGAGCGAGTGAAAAGCAAAACCAGCTCTAGACCCCTTAGAGGCCTTGCTCATTGGGAGCATTCTTAGTTAGGGTGATAGAAGTGAGATTTGCTTGCTGCGTTTCATCATATGCCTTTAACTCAGAAAGCAGATAGCTGTTTATTATTAATTGGCTAATAGGGCAAATACATCCCTGTGCTAATTGGGTGGGTAGGAATGTATTTAGACTGGACGGTAAGGGCATTTTGATAACACGAGATGCTTGAACATTTGGCTATTCTGACACCAATGATTTTGATTGATATTTATTTAGTTACTGTGGTATGATTCATGTGGAAGTAATGTAAAAGGATTTTTACTTCTTTTTGCTAATAGACTTCAAAATACATTGTAGGGTATACAAAGATTTTTAATGTATATGGAAATAAGTATAAAGAGGTGGTTTAGGAATGTCCTCCAACATGCTATCTTTAAAAGCCAGCAGTTGGCTTGGTTTGCCAAGTCAAAGAAGCTTTACATATGAAAAGCATAAATAACTGCTAGCAAACTTTTTCTTTTATAATAAAGGGCAAATTTTATCTTTTTTATTTTTACTGGAAAAAAATGTTATTTGTTAAACACTTTAGTGACACTGGTCAGAGACAGACTTGGCAAAAGTAACCTGCACCTTGTTTAAAGTCAAATTCGGCCATCAACAGTCGATAAATAATCAAATTGTAGAGGGTAATGTTTATTCCAGCTGATAAATTGCAGGCTTCGATAGATCTCTGTTACAGCATTATAGGAAAAAAAAGCATATACATTGAGTAAGGCATGAATGTGTAGTTCATATGTTTTCAAGACAACAAATAATTGTTATTACTACTTTTGGACTTAAAGCTAGTTAAGAAAGCAGGAATTGTAAAAAGCATTTCTGCAAAATTTGGTTATTCAGTAGGCCAACAAAGGTGAAGATGAGGCAAAAGAGAATTTCTTTAGATCTTTTTTGTATATGCATTTGCCACTTCCAGATGCGGCATGGGAAATGTTACAAAAGAAGGAATTTGCTGCTGTCATTGATTCCTTGATCAACTGTTGCCAACATGTGACAGCAAGGAAAGAGTAAAATTTAAAGGATATATTTTGCTCTTAGGTTTCTTCTTGGCAGTGAGGTAGAGGTCTTAGCACAAGATTAGAAATACAAATAATATCTAGATGCTGTGGAAAGGGATAAAAGTGTCAACTATTGAATCAGATAGATTCCCAATATCTTTATTTTTTAGTTTCATTTTCTCTGAACTCACCTCACCAATAGTCAGAAAAAAAAGCTGAAGAAAACTCAATTCCTCTGATCAGTCTTCAAACTATATATCCTGCCACATTTATGGGACTGTTGGGATGTTTGGAAGAAAAGATTAATGATTTTCTATTGCAAAGGGTTTGAGAAAGGAGAGGTACTGTGTTGTGCTTGTCCTTTGAAGGGTAATTCTGACTAAAATCTGATTCCTAGTTTTTTCAGTTTAGGTGAGATCATGGCTAGTTTGGAGAGATGTGGAGAAGAGGGCTAAGTTTCTGGAAATGTGCTTCTGGGAGCAACAGGGTGAACAAGTTGCAAGTGAGGGAGAGACCCAAAGGATGTGCTGTCTGAACAGGCTGCCCCATTCCATGGAAAGCTGTACTGCTTCCCTCGGGCATGTTAGGTCACACAATGCAGAAGTATGCACATGTGCTTCTGGTGTAATGGCAGTGCATCATTAAACTGGTGCATCATAAGCCTAGTTAACCTCTCCCTGTAGTGAGTTCCACTGAGCGCAGTGGTTGGAAACTGAGCCAGGAGATCAGAGATGACCCTTATTAGGTCAGCTGTGACATCACTCTGATGTAGCAATACTGCTTGCAGTTGCATGCATGCCCAGGCAGGGAGCTGCTGGGTCTCCCTGACCTGTGCCCTGCTGCACAATGGTCGCAGGCTCTCTGAGGGGCTTGCAGCAGTTTTAAGAGGAAGGACTTGGAGCAATGTTAAAAACACGTAAAACTGCAGGGAGCAAGTGTGAACCTTCTAGATAGCAAAACAGTTAAAAGCCTTTCCCTTTCCCTGCATGCATGTGCTCACAAACACATATATACCTTCTGGGAATGGAAGTTCACATCCATTGTTTTGAAATTATTTCCTCTAAATTTTTTACACAAAGATACTTCCTTTGTTCTATACTTTATGCAGACAAAATCTGAGACTGTAGTACAAGGCACTCAAAAATCAGCCCTTGCTATATGAAGTAGACTTTATATACAATTCTTCCAAGGTTTGTAACTGAATAGTGTTATCCCACATCTCAAAGATAAAAAGTTTTTAGGAGCTGTTGAAGTCTATATTGGAAACACCTGTTGTCATCCTGGACTATGTACTTCCTTTACATTTTCACAACTGAAAAAATATGGATCTTGAAAGAATATGCAGCCACAGTATTGTATAGTATAGTAGACAGCTATAAGCATGGAAAACTCAGAAATAACTGTAGATGCACCAGGCAAGCGTACTATGCTGCAAATGGGAAGAAGGTGGTAGGAGTTCTCAAGAAAGGGCATTTTTTAGATACCTTTGGCAACAAAGTGGGAAAAGCACAAGAAACAGTGTTAGAGGTTAGTTTTTTAGCAGCTGTAATTTACAATGCAGAGTGTTTGGAGTGGAGACTTCTTGGCCAAACTAAATAATTGAAAAGAAGTGAGATGCACAAGATAAAAACAATCAATAAATTCAGTAACAGAAGAGAGAGGCGCGCACAATTAGTGCATGTCCACCATGTGCACTTGACTCTGCACAGACAGCTGAAGCTTACACAAGAGATTTTGGGAAGCAGTCTGGTGTCAGGCATCCTGTTAATTCCCTTAGATTAATTCTTTCACCTTCTGCACCTTCATTGACCACATCATCTGCTCCATCTGGCAAAGTCTAAACTGCTGATTGTAGAGACTATGTTTGAGCATGCTTTTGTTTTCCTTTTTCCTTTGTACTTCATGATTTGTTTAATGGCTTACTTCCAAGTGCTAAACCTAGAGGCAGAAAAATATGGATATTAACACGGCATAGACCGTGAAAATTAAAATCCATGTCTGCTGTGTAAAATCTACATTAACATATTCAGAAGCATATAATAAATGATTGCTTTTTTCATTTACCTTTCTGTGTATATTTTGTTCCCATTGATGTTAATAGAAATAATGCCTATGGATCTGGGAATGGCTATGCCAGAACTTTACTGGCTAAATTATGCAACTGGTTATTGTTTTGAAAACTTCTCATTTTAAAATTAACACTCATCACCTATCTCCAATTGTGGACAAAGACATATGTATCCATGAATGGAATTTTAATGGTAAAAGAGTTTTATAAAGTATGATTTCTTTATCCCAATGTTAGATACACTTCAGATTGCTTCTGGTCTTATGACACGCAAGGGAACCTTTATGTGGCTACAAGTCACACAGAACATAATTCAGAAAGGCAAGAGGAGGGGAAAGTATGTATGTATCTCAAAGGCAAGAAACAGTTTTATGGCAAGGCTAACACTGCATCACTGCGTGCTGGGGACTAGGCTGGTTTGGGCATGCATCTGTGCTTTGTGTAACCCAGCAAGCCTGGTCTCAGCAGCTCCTTCTTGATAGTTTCAGTTGCTTTTGTGTCAGATTGCTTCTAATGCGAACCATATACCAGGAAGGCACCAGCTTCTTGATCAGCACAAGAGAAATGTTTGGTTTGGAAGCCACAAGCTAACTGCCTTTGCTGTGTGCTCTGTTAAAGCACTTGTTGAAATAACAGTGAGTAATAGGACTGAAGCATTGCAATATGAAGTCTAATTTCCAGTATTGCAAAATGCAAAAGGACAGTAGCATTATAATCCCATGGTATACCTTATTTTTGTATCTGGTTTCTTGTTATTGTGTTGCATAAAATGGGACAAAGTGTTTTTTAAAGGTTACTATCTCATTTTGCAATCAAAGTAATTTCAATGTGAAAAGGAGATAAAAATAACGCATTTTATTATTGTGTAATTAACCAGAGTGTTTGGTAGAGATTGCTAAATCTGTTGGGGGCCATTGTCCACCCACAGCTTAGCTAAATCATGGGTATTTCTTGCACAACACAGCATAGAATAAGATTAACCGAGAAAACATCTGACCTAAAACCAAGGCCCTACTTTCTTTCTTCAAGAATATATGTGGCTCTTCTTGAAGACAGAGGATAGGCCAGGCTGCTTTAGATTGTTTTTAGCTTCTCATTTGTAGAACAGTCTTACCCTGACTTCAGTCCTTATGAACATCTTAGTAGACCCATTGTTTTCAGTAGGCATTCTTATTTGAATAGCAAGTATTTCTGTGAATAATCATTTGTAGTGTTAAGCTCTTTATCAGTATTGCAGTTGCCAAGTGTTAATAATGCACAGTGTGTTCTTATGAAGTTATGCTGACATTTGCCCTCAGCATCACTGTGAAACTCCTCCACTACCAGTGGGCGAGACAACATCCTGGCTTCCATGACTTGATTTACCCTTGTTACCTTTTTAGAATTTTCTACAGTGATGCTTAATCTCAATAAACATTAGTTGATGCCTTTCCCAAATTGAAAGAATTGCTTCGAGATGTTACTCAATGAGGAAAAGCAAAGCCAGCCTTTAGCTTTCTCCAGCATCACGTATGAGTCATGTTACCGCATCCTTTCTGTTTCCTGTCAATTCTCTCATTGCTTTGACTGAATGGAAGTTTCGAACAAATGTAATTTATGGACAATAACAAATCCAGATGCAACTTGAAAGTTTCTGGTTTGCGCTCCTGTCTGGCCTGCTGACTGCTCATCTCCTTCTTTCAGTGTGGCTCTCTGTGGAATTGTGTCACTCACAGTTCATCAGTAAATAAATGGGATGATCGATAGTTTTAGTTGTGGCTTTTATAATTGTATGACAACCCATTTAGGAGTAGGGATAGTTTACATCTCTCAAACAGACATATTTGGGTTATCAGAATACTGCCCATTCAGAGTTATGTTAAAGCAGGTAGGAAAACGTTTAATTAAACATAGTAACTGCAGACCATTCAGAATATAATTAAGAATGAACAGTGTGTGATTGGTCACAATGTGAAATTTTATGGCTCCAGTTGTGATAAGTGTAAGGAAATCTAGGTCATTAATAAATGAAGATTGTTTTTTTTTTTTTTACGTCTATGTGGTAAGAAAGGAGTCTCTTGTTTCTTCTATTCTAACTCCAGGGTTGTTTGTGTTCTTATATTATCAGCAGCCTGACTTGGCTCTGGTTTACTCGCAAAAGAAATTGCTAGAGTTTAGTGATCTTGCTTTGATTTTACCTCCTCTTTATTTGTAACAACATTGATTTTTACATTTTTTACTTGAAGAGGAATCAAATTCCTGAAGGTGCTGAAATAAAAGGTGAGTAAAAATGCTCCATTGGGATGTCTTCAAGTCCTTGCATGAGATGCCTCTGTGTGTTGTAGCAAATGTCAAAACTTTGAGGGCTTGTCTTATTGAACTCTGAGGCAGTGAGGGGGAGATCAGTTTGTTCAAAAGCAAGTCAGTAAACACAGGTAACTGACTTTTCTCTGTCATACCAAAAGCTTTTTTTCCTTTATTTTTATAATAATCCTACCCATCTACCTGATGCAGTACACAATTAAAAACCAATACGGTAGACATTTTATCACTAAATTTACAGGCTGCTATGTTTTTCTAATGACTGCTGACTGCTTGTGCAGGTAATCTTATTTTACTGAAAGGGAGTTTGCTTTTGTTAATTACCTATTGAGAGCCACTTGGATAGAGTTCATAGAGCTTCAGACCCACAAATTACAAGTTAAAAACTGTGAATTCAGTTAATTAGCTGAGCCAGAACTAACATAAATTATTGACATGGAGTTTGGTCCTTAGCACTTTTTCACAAGAGATAGAAGATAATGTGGTACAGTATTCATAACGTAATAGTAAATCTTATCAGATTTTCTCTGGAATAATTTAAGATCACTTAAGGCTGTGGGTTTGTATCCAGTCTACCTCTGTTTGTGTAGTTATCTGAGGAGACTAATCAGCATTTTCATGTTTTTGCAGAGACATTCATTATTAGTTTGCAAGGTGAGATGATAGAAATCTCAAATATTTTATTACATTGGTTTCAGGCTAAAGTGTGGTTTGTTGACCCGCTAAGACATTAAAATCTGGCATAAAGTTTTCAGTGGGACTGGCTGGAATTTTGCCCTTAACACACTGGTAATCTCTCGGCTTTTTAAAAAGGAGAAGTTTATCTTTTCAGTCTGAGCTGCCTTTGTCTCACAGTAAGGGAGTAAGCTGCTTTTGCTCCCAACACACAGGGTGGCATGGGGAGTTCAGCTGTGCTTTTCATCTGGGATTGTCAAGTATGTACTGCTGGATGCAAAATAGCTTTAAAGCTTAAGGTTCCTATTACAAAACAATGTAATTTTAAGCTCAAAAACTTGTATGTAGTTTTTTACCAGCTATATGCTTCTATGCTCATGCGACAATCTGCACTTATCAAGCAATAAATGAGACTTTAAAGATTAAAATCTCACCTAAATGTGTATCCAGAGCTTTCTTTAATATATAAAGAGGTTTAATAAGTGCCATTACGAAGTAATTGCTAAAAAATTGCTAAAGAAATAAACCTAGGTAAGGATGAGCACTTCTGTAATAGACCAAATGGTAAAATTCCCATGCTCTTTGCATATATAAGTGCAACTTGATTTATAGCATGTATCATTGCTTGCTTACTGAGGAGTACATGCCTTTTTCTCTTTCTACCTAAGGTGAGCAAGCAGGGTATGGCAACACATTTAAAGTGTGGAGAAAGTTGCTTCTCTATTTTATGCTGTTCATAGGCGTCTCAAAATGACAGTACAGTTCAGGGACTGCCACAGGGCAGCACAAATGGATCTTATCACTTTAAGTGAAACATATAATATGTGGTAAAATATATATAAAATATCATCTTGTTTAATACTGAGAAAGTAGTATTTTCAAGGAATAAAATGGTGAACATCATTACATCTTCCATCAGCAGTTTGTTATAGCAGGGCTTGCTCTGAGCATGGACAAAGCCAGGGCAGCCAAGTGCCAGGGGCATCCAAACACTGTGGCCATTTTTTCTCTTTTGCCTGTCCCGCAGGTGAGGAGGCTCTGGAGGTCTGCTTCACCATGGGATGGATAGTGGGAGCAGAAAGCCCAGCTCCCTGCATGGGCATCCCAGCTGAGCCCTTTGACTCCAGCAACAGGCCCTTTTTACTGGTGTGGAAAAGCTGAGTTTTGCTCTTGCTGCCAGGAAAACTTGGGCTGTCCATGACCTTACTGTGGGAACACGATCAGGAGGAGATGGCACCAAATCTGCAATTAGTATTTAGCTCAGGTTACTGTAACATCTCTTAAAAAAATTAGAACTTTATCTTTTTTCCTTTCCCTTGTTTCCAGGAAATACATAGTGAGTTTTAAGGAGAGGAAGAATAGTTGACTTTGAATATATCCTAGGAGTCAGAATGCCTGTGGAAATGTATTTGGTCATATGTGTAGTTGAACATTGTTTTCTTCCGTTGTTTTCTTACCTTCTGCACAGATTTGAACACTGAGAGCTTCCCCTGTGCACTGTAAAACTGAGATCCTGACCTGTTGTAGAGAGTGGTTACGATCCAGATGGAAGGGAGATGTTTCTCTTTCTTCAGCCAAAGTTGTGGTTGTTTTCTGTGGCTCTCACATGTTCTTGTCCTTTGTTCTCCACCCAAAACATAAGCTCTTGTTTTGGGTAAGTACTTGACTCTTATCATATGGGAGCTTATTATACACACTATTACTAGAGATCCATGAGAGACAAGCTTGCTTACTATTAAAGCAATTCTTTATTTTCCTGGTTTACCTAGATATGTGCAGTATATCAGATCATTTTTTGAGAAATTTTATTGTCTTCAGATTTCTACCTAATTTTAAAATTTTGCAGGGATAGGTTCTCTGTCGTAGAAATGCCCAGCCCCTTTCCCCAGCTGCGTGTGGATTTAGCTAAGTTGTATGTTGTTAAAATTTCCTGCCTCTGGTGAGCATTGTGCTCAGCTGAGTTACGCAGCAGCTAGAAACCCTTCACTTGCTGCCCGTCCTGAGCAAACTCCCAAGTGTTAGTCTGTGTAAAACAGATTAACCCAGCTGGCATTTTGCTTGGGAATACAGGAAGATTTCGGGCTTCTATAACCGGGACATGAATGCCGGTGATGGTGTAGTCAGAAAGTGAAGTACATCGTTCATGAACGTTTCTGTTAACAGAATACCATCCAGCATTGGTATGGGGAATATATGCTTGAGGGAAGGACAAAGTACTCTCCTGAGTATCTGTTATTTGTTCTAGTGGGGGGGGGGTGGTGTGAGATGAGCCAGGGGAGCTGACACGGTGGCACACCAAAAGGATGATGTTTTCCTACTCTCCCTCTCCCCGCTGCTTGCCCTCAAGTCTGGCTGCCTGGCCACAGTCTCTCCTGTGCATTGGCTTGTTTCAGCTGATTTGACTCTTTAAATCAGAAGAAAAAAAAAACCACCAGTGAAAATCCTTTACTGCTTGGTGAGGTGATTTGGCTGATGGAGTGGTCATGCAAAGCTAGAGTCAGCACAAGGGCAACAGGGCAGGACCATGCGACCAGCAGGAGAGAGAAAGAAGAGTCATTCTCTTTGGTGACAGTGACCTGAGAGCTCTGCTCAGTGGGTCTGGTCAGGCTCTGGGCCACAGAAGTATCTGCTCCCTCAATTTGAACCCATTATCCAGCTCTGGAAGCATGGATTCTGGTACGTTGGGTGAGGTACCAGCTGTATGTGCTCACTGATGACGAGATGGGTTGCGAATGACTCGGACGCTTTGTGAAGAACATAGTGTAACTGTATATTCAGAAATGCTACCATAAAGCTTACACAAGGATTAAGTAAGTTTGCATTGGCTTTTCCTCATGTTCAAGAACTGTTCTTTGTGAATGTTTATTGCCACAGAACATATTTTTGAAGAAAAAAGAGAACAAGGAAAAGGTGAGGAGAGGCTGAGGGGTTGTTCAGCCCTAAGAAAAAAAGAATGAGACGGGATCTCACTGTAGTCTGCAACTAAAAATAGGAGGTGGTAGGACAAGTGGCAATGGACACAAGTTCCAACAAAAGAAATCTTGTTAGATTTTATGAAATAAAATATCACAGTATCGGTCATGATTTGAGTAAGGGATTGGACTACATGACCCCCAGAGGTAATTAACCACTGATTCTAGGGGGGTTCTGGTATGTTATGTCATGTACTGATGACCCATTATATCTCTCTGATAAATCACGCTGACTCCTTTTTGTTTGCCTTTGAGTTGTGATTCTTTTTAGTCTTTTACACTTTCTGCTGTTTTTGGTGATTGGTATTTGTCTTTTTAATAAAAGAAAAAAAGAAGTAAAACCAAAAGCTTGGTTTGGCCTGCAGCACCAATCCTGTAATTGCGTCTTCTCACACTGTAAGTTTATCATAATGATTTGTCACAGTGAAATTCTTCTCTACTGCAAGTCCACCAACTTCAATGTTACGTAATATTGATTTGCCAGGATTATTAGATTGCACATGTCCGGCTCACTGAGTTGTGGCTGTTGATGGAGTCTGTCTGACAGATGTCCTGGCCACTATCCACATTCCTCCTGTTCTGAAAAACAGAGGACATGAGTCTGCAAGTCTGCTGAGCCAAGCCCTTTTGCAACCTTTAAATTAATTTATTTTCATGTATTTATTTTGGAAAGAAGTCAGTAAAATGAAGTTTGTGTTGTTGCTGACAGACTTATATATGCCAAAATCAGAATACAAAGTATTCAATACTGCCATTTTCTTTTTTTTTTTAATATTCACAGCCTGATAAATTGTATAGTTGCAGAATGGATCAGTTCAAAAACTTATTTGGAAAAAATACGACAAAAGTTTTGGAGGAAATAAGTAAAATTGTGTTTGAGAGTTCAAATGGGCAAATGACGATTCTCAATTCAAACCTGAAAACTCAGCTGTTTTAAATCTTTGACTCAAATGTGATCTTAATTTTAAAAGGAAGAACAGAAAACATGGAAAGAGAAAAACAAATTTTTTGGCAGGAACATGACAAGACAGTCACTGGGGTAGAAAAAAAAAGAGAGTTCACTGTCTCCAAAACATGGCATGATCTCACAAATGTCTCTAATTTCTTCACTGTCGTTCTTTTGAAGGTGACTCTGCAGAGAGGTTAGGAGTGCTGTAGAAGACTCCCTGTAGACTAATGAATAAGCTATTTGAAGAAACAAGTGTGTGTGTGTGTGTGTTAGAAAAAGGCTAGAAAGGTCTTTTTGAGGTTCATATGTTTTTCATGACAGTTCCTTTGTTGGGAGCCAAATTCTGCCTTGGACCCTGTGCAGATGTTTTTCCTGCTATGCAGAGAGGAGGGAGGGGTTTGATCCCTCCCAAACACTGTTTGCTTTTGCTGAACATGAGCTCCCTGCGTTGTCTGAGCATGGAGGAAAGTCTTATGCTGCCTAGGATCAAGAGTCAGTGCTGAAAACAGGGAGAAGGCTTTGTAAAATGAAATTTGCAGCACTGAATCAGGCCAGTGTTCAATATCACTAGATTGATCCCTTTGATGTTCAGCACCAGCTGCTTCAGACTAAGATGTGAAAACCATTATAATGCACCTTACATACCTGTTTTTTCAGATCTTAAAAGTTGATGATGTTTGCTTGGTTTTCCCTTAAAACACATCTCACAAGTTACTTACAAGTCTTTTATGCTTGCTTTTCATATTTCATTTTAGTGGCTCTTGTATTTGCAGCACAGATACATAGTATCTGTTTGAAAAAAGAAGGAAGAGGGAAAAAATAAACCCTATAGATCTAGTATTTGTCTTTGTTCTCTTGGAAAGAAAAATGGAATCATACCTAGCTGGCTAGTAGCTGTTATACAATAATATTTCTTACCATTTTTACCTTCCTGTTTGTACCAAAAGAGATATACTTTAGAATGCAACATAACAGCCTAAAAATAAGTTAATACACATGTGAAAATGTGAAATCTGGTGCTTAAAGATCCCACTATGATAGGTGAAATGTAGCTATGCTTTTTCCTAAGCTCTGTAGGATTTTTTGGGTTTGTGTTTAAACTCTTCTTAGCAAAACACTTGCTATATAATTATAGTTATTTTTACTAATCTTTTCCTAATGCTTTCAGCAACTGTCATCTCTGCTTTATGAGAATCAGAATGAGGTCATTCAGTGGTCAGAATGAATATTTACAAGTTCTGATACAAAAACATTGACGTGCTGGCATGGAACAAGTTCATTTTTAAGGCTTCATCTGAGATCACGAATACATATGTCTAAAAGACGGATATGGCATATCATTATGACCCAAACCATTTCAAACACTGCTAACATCTATGACGTCTTATGTTGTAATATTTCTATATTGATCTCTACTTTCTTTTACTAAAACCTATTTCTTTATTCACTTTGCTGCTGCATATAGGGTAGACTTCCTCACCAAGTTTTTCTGAGACCTGGATTTTTTTTACATACCAAAATTATTAAAAAAAAAAAGTAAAAATGAAATATAGTCATAACTGTCCCTTACAGTGTAGATCACCTTATCTTATCTGCTCTTATGTCCTTCATCTGAGTTTCCTATTTATGTATTTTTCATTCTGATCTGAGAGGTGAAAAGAATCTGCCTCTTCCAATAAGATTTTACAATAACCTATACTCATAATTAAAATAATTTTTCATGTTGGCACCCTTTTTAGGTTATACTGAAACTATCCTGTAGACTAAATGATTAATTCTATTAATGTTATGGACAGCCTGCCTATCTTTGCTCTTCATTTTTTGCTTTTTAGGCACTATCACGCTGCCTGGAAGGCAGCTGCTGTGAGCAACAAAAGGGTTAACAAGAGCTGAAAGGGCTTACACAAAAGTTTAAGAACAAAATAATTAAAGAATTGTTTTGTGGTAGGAAAGAAAAAGGGGTAGCTTTTTATAACCAGAGTTAGACAGCTCTGCCAGGGCATATGTCATTTTGAAACAGAGTTAAAGCTGAAGCTGCTAAAGGCGTAAGACAAACAAAGCATTTGGGGTCTAACATTATTTCAGCCCAGCCTATGCTCTTTCATGTTTAATTGCTTAATTACAGTTTACTGTACATTTTAATGACACAGACTCCACAGACTCTGAATCACTCAAGCTAAAGCAATGTGTGATGCTGTGGTGCTCACTGCATTTTTCCAGTCTAAGTGGAATTCATTAATGTGCCTAGTCAAGCAAATAAAATGATCTTTTGTGCCATTTGCTCTTGTTCTTTCCTGGTTTTCTGAACTGACTAGCATCTTTGGGGGGGTTAACAGCTTTGCAAGTGAAAAAAGGAAGGAGTAAAAAATGAGTAATGAGCAACTTTTTTTTTTTGTAGTGTTGAAAATGGCAAAAATATTGGTTGACAATACTGATGAATCCAGCATTTAGCAGAAAACAGCAGATTTCCGTTTTTCAAATACAGATCCCTGATTTGTTGACTATTGGTTTATCTTGGTCACCAAAGCATGCTATAGTCTTAGCACAATATTGAACTTCCAGATAGTCCTTCAGGGCAGGGTTAGAACCTTGTTGATGTTCAATAAATTACTTGACCATTAATTAAACTGTAATTCAGTAAGTCAGTTCCTACCACCTTTTCCTTTGTTTCCTTTTCCTATTTTTTCTTTTCCCTTTTCCTTTTTGTCCCTCTTTCCTTTCCTCCCTTTCCTTTTTCCCCTTTCTTTTTCATGAAACTGAACACAAAAGCTACATGGCTTGTTTTGAAATTTGCATGCTTTAGTAATGAATCCATGATTTAAACATAGATTATTTACTACTACAACTGTTGTGGTTTAGTCCAGCTGGAAACTAAACAGCTACATGAGTGGTAGGGAAATAATTTTGTAATATGTTAATAAACTCACCAGTGTTTGCTATACTTTGATAAATCATGATGGCTGCATCGCGTATTACAAATGAGAGTTACAGTCAGATTTCTCTTTTTCTGGGTTCTAGTGATTTTTCAAGTGCTTTGCTTGAGATCATCACCAGTTGAGTTCAAATTAAAGCTTGGCTGTAGTCAGAGTGATAAATATTTGATAGACATTCATTAAAAGTGTCACCAGCTGTTTTGGATGGTACACTTTAAAAAGAAACAAGACTCGTTAGCTGTGGAATGAATAGCTGCTTCTTTCTTCCTCATTAGTCCATCAGGAGTGCCCTCATCAAGGGAGGAAGGGAGCATAAAGGACAACAGCCTCATTGAAACCAGGCATGAAAAGTAAAGCATTTCAAGCAAATCAATAGTAAAATCGTATTTGATTTCTATGGGACCAGACTGGAACCTGTAGCACATGCCAAATGCCTTTCCTGAGTTTTCTCGCGGAGGTGGTGGATGCAATTGGGCTGGCTCCAGAGTAGACCTTGTTCCTTGCTGTTCACTGGGAACTGCCTGATGCTTATACGCAACATTGGGTCGTGCTGTCTGCATTGGCTCCTTAGTCTTCCAGAGCAGTAGCCTGGGGCCAGGGACTCTGCTCGAGTCCCAAAGAAAAGTAGAGAGTTATAGCCTGAAGAACAGAGCAGTAACTGGGGCAGGGTTGGAGGCTGAACCTGGTTCTACTCACAGGAGGAGCCTGCTGCTGCAGGGCTTCAGGAATGGTTGTTGTTTAAATCAGTACTTGGACTTGGAGTACAACTTTTCTGTCCTCGGTAAGCTCTTACCCCATTGCTGTCAGGCTGTACGAAACACAGTATGGTTTAGTACATGTTTATCCCCTCATCAGCTTCCAAGAGGAAAGCGCCCATGTGTCTGCAGTGAGCTACCTTGTTTTCATAGGGCTTTTTTGTCATGAAGATTCTGTTGTGATAGCATCTTGCCTCTCTAAACAGATTGTAGAGCCCTATGTGGAAAAAGGATGAAGCCACAGAAATGTGCCCTGTGCATGCAGCCGGTAGCCATGAGGGTGGTGATGGTCGTTCATGCTGCCTGAGAACAGGCTCTGAGAAGGTTTCTCACCTAGAAACCGCATTTACCCTTACAGTAGAGATGCTTTATCTTTGCTATGTCAGTGTCTGACCAGCAGACTACTGAATCTAGTGCTTGCATGCTTATTTTATTATCTTAGGAACAGGCCATGGGTTATTAAAGAAAAATACAGAAATAGAGGTTTAAGTTGGTGCCACAGGTGCAAATGAGAATCTTTGCCTGTATTACCAAGCTGAAATTGATGGTAGAAGTGAGTTGCTGTTAGAAAGACCAATTTCTGAAAAGATATTTTCTGCCTTACCTAGGCATCTCTTTATTTTTGCAGCTTGATCACTGCAAGAATGATTTTTCAGTGCCGTTGCTATTTTTCTCCCAGGTCAAATTGTCGAGTGCCAAAATGAACAACTTTTTCACTTTGAAAAATATACAAACTTCTGAAACTGGAGAGTTAAATGGAAGTAAGAACAATACCACCTTACAGGGATTACTCTCATATGGCAGTTTCAAAATGTAATCTATTTCATATAACAAATAAACCCTTCTCCTTTCTTAAGAGTGAAATTATGGCAGGAGCCGCGAAGGAGGGCTAAGACAAAACTCAGTGAACTTCTTTAAATGGCCTCTTCTGCTGAATGGGAGACCAAAGAGCAGCAGAGCAATGTTTTGAGGATATTCTTCATTTTTAGCTATGTGAAAAGAGGTATTGTGCCCTTCTGATTCTGTGGCCAGGCTGGGTACTGCAAAAGGCAGTAGTCCTGCCATACATACTGTTTTGAAAAATAAGATTTTAGTGCATTTCAGCACTGTGTGTTTCGAGATAAATCAGACAGACAGGTGGAAGAGAGAAATATTTGATCATGTACAGGCACATACAGACCATCCACCCAAATACAGCCAATGTGGCTAGCCTTAGATTTCCTAGCCTATATAATTTCCCTCTAGCTACAGCAGTGTGGACAGCCTGTTGCTGTAAAAAACCCTAAAGCAAAGTATTAGTGAGTAGCTATGTTTTTTTTCTTAGATGATTTCTGTTCTGATGTAAGCACTGAGGCTGGGTTCCACAACCACAAACAAGGAGTAGTTTTGCTCCTTAAGCCTTTTCTGAACAAGTGAACCAATAAAATAACCAGACACATTTGAGCTTTCTTATGCCATATGCCTACATGCACCTTTTCACAAACAAGCTACAAATTGTTTCTCAAATGTAAATAAAAATACTGTGATTTCTGGCCTGTGGGCGCCACTGAAAAGCTCTGGTAGCTCACAAAATTCAAAACACACTTCTGAAGCCCAGAGGGAGCAGCAGGTGCTGCTTGTGCACCTCTGCCCGTATGCAGGAGAAAACATCCCATCAGAGAGAGCCTGAGTCTGTCCCCTGCTTCGCACACACTGCCTGCCCACTGCTGAGGGAGATGGGCACTGCTGGTCCCTGCTACCACCTCATAGCCCTGCTGGCATTGCCTGTGCCGGGGACCCCAGGCTCCTGCTTGCCCTTGTCCCAGATGTGGTCTGAGGTCTGGTCCAAAGGACTGCCTGCCCACTCCCCTCCATCTTCTACGAGCAGAGATTCCTCTTCATATAAAAGTATTACCCTTTATACTGTCCAGACTTGCCATTTGTGTTTGAATTATCAGGTGCTCACATTAGCAAAAAGACAAACAAGATGATCATTCTTCATTTCCATTTTCAGGTATAGTGTTCATGTAGCTCAGTGGAACAGAATAGGATTTCCAGCATACAGTACAAATCAAATTTAAAAACGTAACTCCCATTAGTGTAACTCCCATTAGTGCAACCGGTGTGGCTGATTCTCTCCATGCTGAAAATACATCTATTGCATTCATCTCAGATCCACGTAATTGCTGCTTACCATTGAATATTTCTCATTGATCAAAGTCCTGTTCTGCCTACCACAGTGTAACGCTGGCTGTTACCAGACATCTGCAAGAGCAGGATTCCTTCAAAATTAAGGTCTAGTTCCAGGAAATCCAAGCCTGTGCTCAGTTGTATCAGGGCAATTTTATTGGCAGCTGTAAAACGCTGTGTTTTTAAACCCTGGCATTAAATTCTCTGCTGTTAAAATCATTCAGTAAATGAATATGAAGTCTCTTTACGTGTTCTCTGTGTCATTTTGAATTTACACATGCTCAGTTTTTGTCCATCTTGAAACACATCTCTTAGCAGCTAAGAGGAACTAATGATATTGCAAGTTTCTATTCCTTAACGCCAGCATGGCCAAAGAGCCCCTTGGCTTCCTCTGTGTCTCACGAGTCACGATTGTTCCGTGTAGACGTTTTGAAGATGCTGATCTGGTTTATCTTCTATTCTAAGGGACTGGTCCTGACCTTCTTTGCTATGAAAAGCGATAATCCTGTTTGGTGTGACAGACAAATGCAATCATATCTTACTAGTCACACTTATATAGGCTTTCGGGGGGGTTGGCTCAGAGGATTGATTTCACAGTGTCTGTGGAAGCTTTTTTTGCAAAAAGGATAGATTTTTGCAGGAGCCCAGGTTAGCTTAAAATTGCAGCTGAATTCCTACTTGTCCTAATCTTTACACTGTTCTCTCTACAGGAGGATTATGTGCTCTTTCAAGGGTGGGGACACACTGAAAGTGTCTGGTGGTGTTTAGACCCTACGGCAGCTAGTTTGTAAACAGAAATCAAAATAATTTTTGCAGCTCTGCTGCCAAAACTCAGCTAACTAGTTAAGGCATTACAGTAGGAGTGAACTGGAACCAGTGTTTTTAGCGAAAGCTTTTTTTTGGTCAAAGAAAACACATGTGACAGCAAGTACTATTGCAGCCTGTGTCATCTACTTCTCCCGTATGACTTTGTTTTGCATTTCACTATGTCTTTATTGACTTATTTGGATAGCAGTTATATCACAGGCCAGAATGTTACTGTGTACATAGGAGTCGCTCTCAAACCCAATTCAAAGGCGACAGACTTGTTCTGAAGATCTGAGCATGTTACAGGATGCATTAATACAATACATTGCAAAATATGTGTTAACAAATCTATAGTCTCTTTTCAATTTAAACCACCTAGGGACTGTGGAAATCTGTAACAGTGAAATCAGTCATGACAGCATTGCTGTCTACATGTTAGCAAAGTCTCAGTAACAGCATAACCCAAAAGGAGCAGTACTTACACTAACGTACCATAACTATTAAAAAGAGAAAGGGAAAACTAAGAATAATTGAGAGGCCAGAGAGAGAGAATACATTAGCCAGAGCAGAATAAATGTTCAACTAATGTCAATCTGCCAGGATGGGAAAAGCTCTAAACCTCAATCCACATAATTCTCTCAGATCTCCTCTCTACAAATTCACATTAGTCATGAATACCAAATACACTGATTAAAAAAGTACATCTGTAAGCTAAGTAAGCTAGAACAGAAAAACTGGTAAGACCATCCACTGGTATTTGCGATGACATAGTTTCCAGACCAAGCAAACAACACAAAATAAAAAAAAAAAAAGAAAAAGCGAAATCTGCAGAAATTGTGTCTCATGTACAACCTCTTAATTGCTAGCAGGCATTTTTTCCCATGGTTCTTTAGAGAACAGATGGTGTCCCTGTTAGTTGTAAATTGGTTGCAGTACTGTAACGCTGCAAGTTATTACATTTTAAATTGTACTCTTCCATTGCACCAGGATTGTGCATTGTAGCATCCATAGACAGCCCTTTTCTGATGATTTTTAACATTTTATTCATTTTTTTCTGTCTGAAGTAGGAAACGCTTGTTCAAAGGATCAATGCCCTGTGTCAACTGGCGATATATAATGAAAGTGAGCTTCAGCTTAATCTTCATTCTTTTGAAGTTTTTTACAGAGATATTTAAGTCAAAAATTTCATATCATCCTTATGGCGAAAGCAAATCATAGAATCATAGAATGGTTAGGGTTGGAAGCAACCTTAAAGATCATCTAGTTCCAACCCCCCTGCCAGGGGCAGAGAAACCCTCCACTACACCAGGTTGCCCAAAGCCTCATCCAGCCTGGCCTTGAACACTTCCAGGGATGGGGCATCCACAACTTCTCTGGGCAACCTGTTCCACTGCTTCACCACCCTCAATGTAAAAAATTTCTTTCTTATATCTAATCGAAATCTCCCCTCTTTAAGTTTAAATCCATTGCCCCTTGTCCTATCACTACACGTCCTTGTAAAAAGTCCCTCTCCAGCTTTCCTGTAGGCCCCCTTTAGGTACTGGAAAGCTGCTATACGATCACCCTGGAGCCTTCTCTTCTCCAGGCTGAACAGCCCCACCTCTCTCAGCCTGTCTTCATAGGAGAGGTGCTCCAGCCCTCGGATCATCTTCGTAGCCTTCCTCTGGACTCGCTCCAGTAGCTCCATGTCCTTCTTATGTTGGGGACTCCAGAGCAAATGGGAATATTACAAATGGGAATATTTGTAGCATTTTAAAAGAAATGATTACATGACTGAAGAAACAGACTGCATTATATTAGTTCAAATCAGGGATATGTTCTAATACATACTGGTACGTATGGGCAAACTATAATAGTATTTCCTGGCAATTCAGAGAGGCATTTTTGCCCATTTGCAAATAGAGCTTTTTTCTTTTTTGTTTTTTTCCATACACAGACTTCTTTCTCCTCAGTCTCCTCAACTTCAGCACTGAATACATAGAACATAACGTTATGATGGATTTCAATCTGAAATGCATAAACTTTAAGAGCAGCTTGCACAGGTATTTGGCAGATTCTCCTTCACACAAAATCTTCAAATTTAGAGTTTTTTGTGTGTTTTTCTGAAAGGTATGCTGTAGCTAACAGGTTACTGACTTGAGCCAGAGAGAGAGAGGTGTGTGTGCACACTGAGCTAAACATGGGCCTCTGCCAGTCTCTCCCAGCATCCAGACCATCCGTCACTGGATCTGGGCACCTTTTGTAGCTTGAAGTCTTATGGAGAATTTAGGGTCAGGGAAATGGAAGGCATCCCAGGTAAAGTTCTCTTTGATGCAAGGACAGGGTGATGGCAAACCATGCTGAAACTTGGTGACAGGCACAAACTACCCACTGAGAAGTGGCTGAGAGCAACTTTTTAACTCGAGCGAGCACTTCTGCATCTATTTAAGTGCGAATCTGAGTGGGTTATGTCCAGTCAGCAAAAGTGGAGAGAAAGCCCCTGCATGGAGAGTGATACTGGAGAGGTGATTTACAGAGACGCTGTTTCTCACCCGCTCATTGCCGCCCTCCAGAACAAGCCACCTCCGGGCCAGGCTGCCCATGGGGAGCACAGGGAGTGCCTCAGCTCCCCGCTACAGCCCGCAAGCACGATGCACAGCCCCCTTCCACGCGGTGCACCAGCAGGACAGTTCAGCTGCCCGTGCCAGGGCCGGGCAGAAGCTGCTGCCACGGCTGCAGGGTGCGAGAGGCTCTCCTGCTCAATGGGGCAGGGGCAACCTGTGAGCAGGGATTTGCTGGTGCAGCCCCCTCCTTTCCTTTTCGTTCTTTTGCCCACCCACATCACAGCTGCATCTTTTGCCCTGAGAAGATGGTTTCTAGCACTTTTTATTCTCCTTGTTATCGGCAAATACTGTAAAGGATTGTGTCTACTGGTTGCCAGAGAATAGCAGTGAGTGAATGAATGAAGCACAGCGCTCTTTTCATTTTAATTGCTTTCTGTTCAAGGCAGCATCAAATGCTGTTTTCATCCTCATTCATTCATAAAGGATATTTCACTGTCGTGTGTGTGCATGGCACTTGATATTAAGCATTGCTGTAGAAACCTGCATGAAATGTGGAGGGAGGAGGGCTGGCTGTGGAGGGAAGAAGGCTTGGAAATGTGTGCGCATGGCTTGGAAGCACACTGTGGATGCAACTCTTAAGGTGAACAGCTGTCTTAATTAGGAGCTACTTTTTCTTCCTTCAGTATAGTGTTTTCTTGTACCTTGTTAGTACTCAGTAGAGGAAACATTCACCCTTCTGGAATCACTGGAAGTGATGTCAAAAATTACTCCGGTCTAAAACTTTTTGAAGTAATGGCAAGTCATTTTGAGTTGTGTAATTTTTTCCTGTGACAATAAAAGGTCTGGTGGGATAACAGCATGTAGATATTACCAAGCACTGAAAGTATCAATAAGTGCTGAGTACAAATGAAATGTGAAGTTAACCTGATACAGTTTGATCTTATGCTTCACTGGAGTTGGTAGCAACTGCAACGGTCCTAGATAGTTGCTATCGTAAAGCAAAGTACTGTAACTATAATTTGAATGTGTAAACACAACCAATATACTCACTGGCTGTCACAGCAGCATGCATCCAAATTGGCATTAAAATTATCATCTTCATACTTGGGCTGGGGAGGACCTCTGCAAAGCAATTTTCTGCTGTCAATCTTCTTCCCGTGCACTGAACTGGGAGTGAATACCATCTTCAGTGGCTGCTAATTCCACACCAGCCGTGACTGCGGAAATGTTTTTGGTTTAAAAGGTAGTGTCCAGATGAAACTTTTAATTCCAAAGGCAAAGTGGAAGCGGTGAGGGAGAAGAGTCTCAAAGAATTCAGTGTTTGAATTAATTGAAGTATAATAAGAGGAAAGAAGGCTGCGTCCTGGTTCTGATTGACTTTTACCATGTCCCTTTCAGCCACAGAAAAATGTAATGTTCAGCTTTCTTCCGCATATATTGTCAAGATCATTCATTTACCCCTTTTAACTTATTATAAGGCATTCATGCAGTGGATTTTTAATTAAAAAATAAAAGACAAGGCTCAGCCTTTTTATCTGGACTACTCAGTTTGTATTTCAATCTTTTTTATGGATGCCTTGTTGAGCCCTTAGTTGCGTGTCATTTACAGCCTCTGCATTGACCCTTTGGCATGATTTGAAATGAGAAAGTGGAGTGTCACCTTACCAAATTTTACAGACTTTTCCATCTCAAAAATCCCGCACACCTTTTCCTGTAATTTGGTTATACAGGAGCAGAGAAATAATGCTTGCAACAGAGGCAGCATTCATGCAAACAATAAAACTAGGCTCTGATTGCAGGAGATAGAGCCCACAACAAGCCATTTTAAGTTATATGGTTCTCACTGTTTTAATTCCTGGAAGAGGAAAGAACTCACAATTAAACTGCATGGAAATCAGAGGGTCTTCAAGACTGTGTCGTATGTGGTCTCAGAGTGAGGTAGGAACATTTACCTCCCTGCTGAGTTTACACTTCCAAGCGGTTTAGCTGTACGTAGGTGTCTAGTTTATTGCTTTTTTTTATTTTTCCTTGCCTTTTTTGCTTTCCCCAACCTGCTTGCCCAGGATGTTGTTTCTGGTAGCGGGATGCAGGGTTTGGATGAATGACTCCACAGGGGTTCTCCTGCTCAATATTCTGCAGGGCTTCTCCTCAAAACCCTTTCAAGCTGGCTGGCAGCAAGCAGGCACCACTGACGTGTGACCTCACGACAGCTTTCCTCTGGTGCTGCAGGACACCCTCCGGAATATTGTTACTAATTCTTATTTGTTAAACTGTGACACTGTGTCAGACACAAATACCAAGCCAGTTCTGGTTTTAGAGAACCATAATCCAGAGAGACACAGAAGGATAAAACACATGGGGAGACCCAGAGGCAAAATAAATTTCTGTGTAGGTGTGATGTGTATGTTTAATGCATAAACACGCTGTCAGAGTCCCCTGACCATAGGATCAAGCTTCCAAACTGATTTATAGCAGGTTACTTGCAGTAGGTTTAGCAGCAGTGCATTTGTACCTGAATAAAGACATTGATAATCAAGAGGAAAGATGCTGGATGAGAAGGAGCTTAACAGGAATAAGACTGCACTTTGATGAGCTGGCAAGTGCTCTCTTAATAAGTTTAAATCAACTGACTACAACAGCGCAGTTTTCATCTTGTTTAAATGGGGGTGACCTTCCTGTGACTGCTGGGGCTACTTTCATTTAGCTGACACCAAAAGCTGATGTCTCGGGTTTTTATAAATCTTTCATTGGGATTTTAGTACCCTGCATTACTTTATTTCCTTTCAGAAATGGCTGTGAACTCTGTCTGTCAGTTCTGTCATTTATATTTATCACTTTCTATACAAACTATTTGCAGGTACCTATGTAATGAGCACTATTAGTCCTTTATAAAGATAGGAGTGTTTGCCGCATTTCCTTTTAAATGATTTATCCTCTTCCCTTGCCTGCTTGCTCCACATCTGCTCTTTTTATATTCTTACTACTCCCATTATCAGGGAGTTTCTCACTGCCTCGCAGAAACATGCTAAGTAGCTTGAGTAATGTCTGTCATATGTGGTTCATTCTTTTGCTTCTTCTTTCTCCAGGTGGGAGATTGTTTATACAACATTGTTTTAAGGCAGTTTTGTAAATTATGTGTACACCATATGTATGCTATAAAATACTGTGGTATCAAAATCAGAGGAGTGCCTATTGCACTTGGAAAAAAACAAAATGGTGAGGTTTTTAGTTCCCACAGAAGCTTGTTCTGGTCTGAAAATTGTTTTCTGCACAGACGAGCTTTATTCAGTTGTGATAAACTCTTTTTCTGCCTGTAGTTATAGTAGTCTTGTTATGGAGGGAGATCATTAGATTTCTTGGCTGTAAGAAATAGCACATGGAAGTTGAGATGGCATTTTAAAGTTTGTCACTGTAGGAGCAAAGATCACTATCACGTTTGGCTTAAAGTTTCCTGTCAGTTGATTGCTCAGATTGCTCTGTTGTAGACCAGCTGGCAAGAAACAAAGTTGGGTTATCGTTTGGGAAGAAAACAAAGCACCAATATATGTGATTTTTTCATTTATCCCAAACCATGGGATATGCCTAAACATCATCCATTCTATTGTCCATTTCTTTCAAGGTATCATATGTGCTTAGGATATTGTTATTTCTATGAGTATCATTTCCATTTTTCCTAAAATTCATACTGTTTGTTTCATGTCTGTATGTCTTGTAGTTTTCTATTCATTCTTCATGGGACATAAGCAAAATCTTTAAGGAAGCTGCAAAATTCCAATTCTAGAGTATCAAAATTCTTGTCATTTTTCTCATTCTGGTACATTATAGTGAGTTTTTTTTTTTTCTATGCTATAAGAAACATCGTTTTTAACTCTCATTGACACTTTTTTTCTGTAGTAGTGGTTCATTATGAATGCTTTCAAGCCTCTTGGGAAAAAAAAAGAAGGAAAAAGGAAAACGAAAATGAAAAAAGAAATGTCTAATACCAGGAAAAGTCAGTTTACATTTAGCAAGCAGAAGAGAATTTACATTAAATCATTTCTACATTGAAATTTTTCAGTAATTTTTACATTTGTTTGAGCTTTTACCTTTTGATCTGTAGGGCAGGGACCGCAGAAAATCTGTTGAGCTTGATACCAGTAATTCATGCAGAATGAATGGACTGTGATGGATTGCTTTGTTTCAACAATTGAAGTAAACAGATGAAATTTTTTACCTTGAGACTTAATAAGAGATGATGAATGAGAACTTCTGTGGAACGAGAAGTACTAGGTGTACTTTCTAGGGCATATGATAATGCTGAGCAATCTCTGGGAATATGATGAAAGCATATGGCAAGCAGCTCCATGGAAATACACGCTTTTCCAAGTAGAGAAAGTGAGGCACTCAATTGAGAATGACTTTGTATGAATTGGTCTCAAAAATGATAATAGATGGACTAAATGAAACGTGTCTCTCCTCCTGGCTTGTTCCCTTTTGCTCTACTTGTAAGACTGCAATGGAGCAGCTCTTCCCAATGTACTTGATTTATATGGCACTGAAAATATGTTTGCCTTGTTCTGCTTACAGGCTTTCTGTCTTCTGTGGGGAAATGATTATCTAAAATGCAGTTTCAGGCGCTGAATTTCTGCTAGTTCCAAGCTGGGACACCATGACATTTTAATTTTAGGCTCTGGTAACCAATATCTTGCACTTCTCAAGTCCATTGAATGTTTTGATAGATTCAGGGTCTGCTCTAGCTTCAAGAAATTGCTTTCAATTATCGTCTTACCACAGCAAAACATGAAGATGAGCATTCTCAGGCTTGCTCTTTTCAAAAGGTGCTTGACCATCTTTTTTGCTTATCGGAACCGACTTTTGTATTCCTGAGCTGGAAGCTTGTTAATAGAGGTTACAAGAATTTGCACACATTCAGTACTCCAACTGCAAATGCTATTAAATTAAATAAACACTTGTTAATGAAAGCTAAAAGTACAACACAGAGAATTACGCCAAATTGCTTGGAGTAATATAAAAAGCGTAGTGCATCCCTACAATATCCCAGTATAGACGGAATTTACTCAGTTAAATCAATAGCCTGCAGTCTATGTTTACAAACTGGCAATCTCCATTTAATGAATCAAATTGTCTTTGTATTATTCATCAACAGTCACACACACTGCGCACAATAAAATTACTTCTTTAGAGTCATCTCTGTCTTTTTTCCTTCCTTCCTTCTAGCCCCACCACCTTTTTTTTTTATTTCCTTGTAAATTTGATGAAAGGAATTCTGCCTCCTTGTGGCAGCATGTGCTCAGTAGGAATGATGAGGCTCTCAGTGCCCCTTGGAAAGCACTGCAGACTGCGAACCAGAACTTGCACTTCTCCCCTTGGTGTGGTTTGATTGCCTGTGCTTTGCCCTGAAATGCAGTAAAAAATTGGAGAAACATGGATTTGATGAATGGACCACTTGGTGGATAAGAAATTGTCTGGATGGTCACACTCAAAAGTGTTGCAGTCAAAGGCTCGATGTTCAGTGGAGACCAGTGATGAGTGGTGTTTCTCAGGGGTCAGTATTGGGACCGGCACTGTTTAACATCTTTGTCGGTAACATAGACAGTGGGATCGAGTGCATCCTCAGCAAGTTTGCTGATGACACCAAGTTGTGTGGTGTTGTGGACACGCTGCAGGGAAGAGATGCCATCCAGAGGGACCTTGGAAGGCTGGAGAGGTGGGCCTGTGAGAACCTCATGAACATGTTCAACAAGCCCAAGTGCAAGGTCCTGCACGTGGGTAGAATCATAGAATCATAGAATGGTTAGGGCTGGAAGGGACCTTCAAAGGTCATCTAGTCCAACCCCCCTGCAAGGAACAGGGATATCTCCAACTAGATCAGGTTGCTCAGGGCCTCGTCCAACCGGGCCTTGAACGTCTCCAGGGATGGAGCATCCACCACCTCTCTGGGCAACCTGTTCCAGTGTTCTACAACTCTCATGGTAAAAAATTTTTTCCTAATATCCAATCTGAATCTATCTCCCTCTATTTTAAAACCATTACCCCTTGTCCTATCACAACAGGCCCTCCTGAACAGCCTCTCCCCATCTTTCCTGTAGGCCCCCTTGAGGTACTGGAAGACCGCTATAAGGTCACCCCGGAGCCTCCTCTTCTCCAGGCTGAACAGCCCCAACTCTTTCAGCCTGTCCTCATAGGAAAGGTGCTCCAGCCCTCTTATCATCTTCGTGGCCCTCCTCTGGACCCTCTCCAACTGGTCCATGTCCTTCTTACGTTGGGGGCTCCAGAACTGAACGCAGTACTCCAGGTGAGGTCTCACGAGGGCAGAGTAGAGGGGAAGAATCACCTCTCTCGACCTGCTGGCCACGCTCCTCTTGATGCAGCCCAGGACGCGGTTGGCCTTCTGGGCCGCAAGAGCACATTGCCGGCTCATATTGAGCTTCTCGTCCACCAGTACTCCCAAGTCCTTCTCCTCAGGGCTGCTCTCGATCCATTCTCCGCCCAGTCTGTATTTGTGCCTGGGATTGCCACGACCCAGATGTAGGACCTTGCATTTGGCCTGGTTGAACTTCATGAGGTTGGTACGGGCCCACCTCTCCAGCCTGTCGAGGTCCCTCTGGATGGCAATCCCAAGCACAAGTACAGGCTGAGAAGAGAATGGATTGAGAGCAGCCCTGAGGAAAAGGACTTGGGAGTGTTGATTGATGAGAAGCTCAGCATGAGTCAGCAATGTGCGCTTGGAGCCCAGAAAGCCAACTGTATCCTGGGCTGCATCAAAAGAAACGTGGCCAGCAGGTTGAGGAAGGTGATTCTGCCCCTCTACTCTGCTCTCGTGAGACCCCACCTGGAATACTGCGTTCAGCTCTGAGGCCCCCACCATAACAAGGACATGGAGCTGATGGAGCGAGTCCACAGGAGGGCCACGAAGATGATCTGTGGGTTGGAGCACCTCTGCTGTGAAGACAGGCTGAGAGAGTTGGGGCTGTTCAGCCTGAAGAAGAGAAGGCTCTGGGAAGACCTTATTGCAGCTTTCCAGTACTTAAAGGGGGCCTACAGGAAAGCTGGAGAGGGACTTTTTGAAAGGGTGTAGTGATAGGACAAGGAGCAATGGATTTAAGTGGAAAAAGGGCAGATTTTGATAAGATCTAAGGAAGAAATTCTCTACTCTGAGGGTGGCGAACAGGTTTCCCAGAGGATTTGTGGCTGCCCTATCCCTGGAAGTGTTCAAGGCCAGATTGGAAGAAGCTTGGAGCAATCTGATGTAGTGGAAGACTACATGGCAGGGGGCTTGGAACTAGATGGTGTTTAAGGTTTCTTCCAATCCTAACCATTCTATGATGCTATGACAGTAAAACCCACTGCTGACAGATAGACTGCATTTGCGTGTATGATGTTTATAGCAGCATTTTAAGTAGAAGTCGTATTCAGCGTGATGCTCCTCTAATTAATGTATCTGAAATCTCCAGCTTCATGGCAGCATTCAGAAATGTGTATTCATTTAAAAAATTCATATAGCTTTAAGTGCATGAGTGGTTTAAATATGCTGACATGTCTACATCCTGAAAGTCAAACCTGGGACACTTCCAGGTGTTCATAGTCATCTGTCCTGCTTCTTTTTTCTATATTGTGGAAGCCAAGGCTGCTGAATTTTTCTGTCAGCACAGTAATATGTCAGTGATTTTAAAACCAAGTTTAAGCCTGTAGGGTTCATGAAAATGAGCAGTTTCTGAAGTGTTTTGCTGAATCAGAAGAGGCGTAGGGGAGAGGTGGGCAGGAGGAAGAAGGGTTGTCATTTAGCATCATCTGTACTGCATATCAGGATGCACACCTGGCTGTCTCGGTGCTGTGATGGATCCCTAGCAAGGTAGATTTTTGTACAAGTTCAACGAGAGTAACACTGGATCTTGTGTTACGTGAGTTTACAGAACCTTAATTTATGTGACATGCAGGTTAAGAGGGTTGGTAATAATAATTAAACCTTGCTTTCTGAATGTCTCTGCATACCTCCAAAGTATGTTCTAATTCTGCACTTACTTGTATGTTGACTATAAAGATGTGTCTCATTCTTACTACATAAACAAAACAGAATCTGGTTTCAGGTTTTAAACATTGTTTTAAAAATACTAAAGAAAAAAAACGGGTGGGATTAGTCTTCCTAAGCAGAGCCAATTCATTACTTCACTAATGTGAAACCCAACAGTTCCAATTTGATAGTCATGTAAGCCACACTCCCACTGAGTAAATGCCTTGTAGTCCTGTGAAAATAAGGCATTCTCATATGCCTGATTTAAAAATGTGCTACTGCAAGAGGCAGGATGATCCACTGAGTAAAATACCAAATAAGGACTTGGCATAACTGTGAGATTTGCTCTGTAGCTTTTTCATTTATCGTGTTTACTAGATTATTGCAGTCAAGATCATCAAGTCCATATAATGTGAGTGCATTATTTTATTGCTAAGTCTGAGTCTGATCTTTTGGAAATTCTTCCATGAACTCTAGCTGCCTGTGGAGCTGGGTTAGCCTCAGTCTAATTGAATAATTATATAGGATCCCCTGGTACACCAGTGGGGAGATGGACATACCTCCAGGTTTGATTCAGCCCAGTCTAAGGTAGATGTGTGAAATGCTGCAACAAGTGAACTTCTGGATGTGCTGGTGTGTTGTCTTTCAACGTTGTAGGAGCTGAGGCATCTAATTCAGACTAAATAGAACTAGGAACTTCGAGTTGCTGAAGTGAAGTGAAGTGAAGTGAAGTGAAGTGAAGTGAAGTGAAGTGAAGTGAAGTGAAGTGAAGTGAAGTGAATCTCCAGCTCTTTTTGTTCTCCTCTGTGGTCAGGACACTAGATGGATACTGTGAAGATAAAACTACTAGAAACTGTGAAGTGCTTATATCAGTGACTGAGACTTGCTACTATTTTCAGCTCTCCACCACTGTAAAGTCTGATCACCTGTGTGTCTTAGCTCATCTGAAGCTCAAATACTCACAGAGTGTTAAGAAGGTGAAGAAAAGATGATTTCTTGGGACTGGTTCAGCTTTAAACAAACTTAACGCATGTAATTCAGTATGCCTAATTTTCCAGAACTGAGTTAGAAAACCATTCTCATTTGTTGTTTTTTTTTTGTCTTAGGTAATTCTAAGAAGGCTATCCCATAGGGAAAAGCTAGATTAGCGCCTCAGGCTGTATGTCATTCTCAGAGACCAGGGAACATTTTGGGAGGCTGAATCACAGAAAATCCAGTAATTTTTTATTTTTTTAAATTCAATATTTCAGCATTTTTTTAAACATACTCTGTGATTAATTTCTTTGGCTTTGAGAAGAGTATTATAGCATACAAAATTTTTCTGTAATGATTGCCTGTCACTGTATTATGAGATGTATTTATCTTAAGTTTCAGGAACTTTCTTAAGCTGTCTTCAGATTTTTGTGCTGTTCTAGAGGCTGGCAGAATAGGTCAACTGTACAAGAGTGAGGTTTTCTGTACATATAGTATTTAATATCTGATGCTTGATTTAAAAGGGCATTGGTAATTCTGGCTTTAGGATGTACAAAAAAATCCTGCCACAATTACATTATATTATGTCTAGATTGCAACATTTCCCTTTGCTCATGTTTAAGCCATGGCTTTATTTTTCTTTTTGCTTTTATTGCTCTCTACTTTGAGAGAGTTGAATCCAGTACAACACTGCCACTTTTAAGCTGACTGAAGCTAGCTGTGATTGTTGATGCTCAGAGTGTGACTGATGGTGCTTAGCACTGAGCAGAATTGGCTCCCCTGCATGTGCTAAATCTCCTTACGGACTGTTTAATCTGCAAACAGAGAGAGCTGTTATCTTTCAGCAGGAATTTTCTCTAGGTTCCATTTCTAAAAGCAACTGTGAGAACAGATAAGGAATGATACAAGAGATAAATAAGAAATGGAAAAAGAAAGGAATGAGAACAAAAAATGGGATATGTTATAAAAGAGCAGATAAATATTTGAAAGAGAACAATTATAAAACATTAAAATTGACATTCTTACTCTCCTAACTCTTACAATCACAGGAGATCTTATGCATTTCTGTTATTTTAATATATAAATTAATACATACAATGACTTCAAATGAGCTGACGATCTTGCTACTTCAGCCAATGTGCAAACATGTGAGATGTAGTATTTACCTTGAAGAGCTTGGAAACTAGACAATGAATCCATCAGGGAAGGTGGCTATTTCCAAAATTAATTTGTTTTGGTTTATTTTATTTTGTTTTATTTTATAGTGGAATGAAAATGGATGCTTCCAGAGGTGGGTTTTTTTAATTGTCAGGAGCCCTGGTGTTCCACCTTTATTTTTTTCAAGTTGGAAAGATCAGAAACAAGAGGTAACCTGCTATGGGGAGATCAGCATAGGAACGAGATCAAAGATGTAAAGAGCAGATATTACTACTGACAAATTGCTATCTAGAGAAGCATTTTTGGACACCGAAATTACACTGTATTGTACAGTGTTACTGATTTATTGATTTACATTTCTTTAGCTCTGGACAATCTTTACTTCCAAGGCAACACATATGATTTAGAAAGTACTCTACTATATTTAATCCTCTGTAGGAAGGAATAATGCAAGCCACTAAAAATGAGTAAGGTATAGTTCTACTTCAGCATCAGATCTGCTCTGTATCATAACAGGTGAATAATGGGGAAGATCAAGGCAGCATTTAACAGATTTATGAAGATAGCAAAGACGCTTGGCAAAATTAATCTAGGGAAGAAAAGCAAAGTACAGCAGTTAGTGTAAGTACAAAAATATTTTATTTTTCTGTACTTTTTAAAGACTGCTTAAATGTTTATAGGGTTCTTGCATGTGAATGCTAGGTTTATAGAGAAGCCTCTCTGTGTTTCCTTCACAACACAGAATAAAATATAAAATTTCCAAAATTTTACCTGATTTAAAGCATCTTGACTGAAGTAGAGCTCTTATGCTTTGGCTTTTCTAGAACAATTGCTTGTGAAATCAAATCTGTTGCTCTCCTTTTCCTTGAGTTCAGTGCTGGAGGCAGAAGGGCATCTAATGATAGACACCGCTGTTCTCATGTCAGTTCTGTTCACTAGCACAGGATGGTTAAAACCACATTATCTTGCATGTAGATGCTTATTAAAAGGAATGTGAATTCCTGATTAAAGCTGTCATATTTGCTCAGCTTGATAAGGAGCCTATTGCAAAAGGAACAATGTCAGAGTTATGGAATTGAACGATCTGCTCCGAACAGCTTTTCTGACACCTGCCAGTCTTTGGGAAAAAAATAATGTCTGTCTCATTGCCACTCTTGGATATCTGCAGTATCATCCTGAGGTGGAGATGTCATATGAACATTATTTAGTTTCCTGATGAAAGCTTAATGATTCAGATGATGAAGTCTGAATGCAAGGTTTGTATTCCGTTATCAGAAAAATAATTTGTTGATTGGGTCTCTTTCTTTTTATTCCTTTATTTTCAAAATAAATGTGATTTTTGTATAATTTGTTAGAGAACATGAGGTAGCTGATGTGTTTGTTATTTGCAATATGCTATAGTTTTTTGCACCACTTACTTTGCATTTTAAGCAAAAATCTATTCTTCATGAAACTGCAACCTTGTTAAATATTTTGATAGATGATGCTTTGCATCGTGGCAGAAAAGGCTAAGCGCCTGACCTGCTGGCCATTTTTTATGGCACATTGTCAAAACAGAGTCCCTCATGATGTGCATGTTCTGTTCAAAATCTGTCTTCTGATTTAACAATAAAAGAATTTTGTTAATATGTACTCTGTTCCCTAAGGAAACGAAATACGCAATGATTAATAACCTCAGACATCTATAAATATTTCCTCTGAGTATTTTGCATTGTTTTGCAAATAGTAAGTTCCATAACATTTTTCTGACATACTTCATGTTAAGTATCTTCTACTTACCTTTTTTATTTCAGTCCTTCCTGCTATGTTGTTTACTTGTGGCTAAAATGAACCACCTAACATTATGCATCACCTAAACCCCCCTGTTTAGGCGTTGAATGTGTCCACACAGAAGATGAAGGTGACTGCCCTGTGCACGGGCATGCACTCACAACTTTAATTGAATCTCACCAGCTCCCATGCCAGCAGAAGTGCAAGTGCAGCAAATGCTTTTTGATCCAAGAATGCATCGATCCCCAAGTACACCTCTGCAGTTACCTTGTCTTTGGCAACCAGGCTGGTTAGATTAAAGCTATCATGTTCCACAACTGTAGACGAAAATCTTCATGTTCAGGATTTATTTTCTGGGTAGGTATTTTACCAAGGTCAGCTCATGTCCATCATTAACCCACACATCAGAAAAATAATTCAGATGCTTATATTTTCCTATCTATCTATTATTAGACACCAAATAGGTTTTCATCCTTAATACAATTTATATAGTCGTATGAAAGTAACACAATTTCTAGCCTTTCTGAGGATAGAAATAGAAGTGAAGAAGATAACATAGAATCTCAAACAGAATACTTTTGACTGATGTGTAAGTGAAATCAGAACTTACCTCCAGGCGATTGTAGATTTTAAATTCAAGTTTAATACATTTTACAATGTGACTGGTTTTAGAACTTTCTTAAGAAAGGCAATTACATTTTTCACCTTTTTAAAAATACCCTGGACCAAGCTTTACTTGATAAATTTCAAAGTAATATTCCTGAAAACAGATTTATTTTTTTTTTTTACAGTTTGAATTGCAGTACCCAAACTGAAAAAATAGAGCCTGGGAGAAAAGGAGTGAGGGTGGCACATTTATGTAAACATCACCTTTGTATTACAAAAATACTGTATCCGTGCTGAGATGTATGTGGCAGACAATCCATTCAGATATTAACCTTGGCAGCACGTAGGAGTGCTTAAAAGGTATAGATTAACAGCTCAGAAACCTTCTCTTGTGTTACACTTATGTATGTATGTATGTATGTATGTATGAGTATCGAGCACTGAGGGTTTATTGTTAAATTTGTGTTTCAAACTGAAGAGTTGAGTGTGTGGCTTTAAGATAGGGAAATGGATACCCTAGTTTTTGATGCTTGGGTCCTGCATATGAGATGAAGATCAGAGCTTTAGATGTCCATAGTGCTGGGCCAAGGCTACAGCAAATAGCATTTTCGGAAGAGACCTGGCAATATTCATCAGCTTAGGTAATCTTAGGTAATTAAATTTAGTTACCTAATGCATTTCTTTCACTTTGATGCCCAGAATTCTGCAATATTCATGACTTTGAAAATATTTCCCTTTACTTTCATTTTTTAAAATATAAGCATTTTAATAAAATGTATATTTGTATTTAGTTGTCTTACTGTCAGTGGAAAATATGATTCCGCTGTAAAGAAAATAGACAAAATAGATTGAGATGACTTATCAGCCTTGCTGTTGCTAAAAGCAGTGTGCAGTGGATAGGTGCCAGGGAACGTTGTGAAGGTCTCAGAGCTGTTGCCAAGGGAACTCCAAGTTGCACATTGTAAACGTTGGGTTTTTTTCCTGAAAAGAGAACAAATGTCTCTTGGGCACTTTGGCTGGATCCTTTGCTCAGTCATGATGAAGTCTTAAATTGGAAAACTCAAGACCAAGCAGACTGTTGTGTCAGTACTGGAGTCAGCGTGTTTGATTCAAGACTGGGTTTACTGCAGGTGCCAGGTAACAGCATTTCTAGTTCCTATCACCAAGGCCAATCTTAGTTTTCTGCCTCTGTATAGAGATTAATTATTGTTTCTAATTAGAAGTGTTTAGAAAACCTGAAAGATGCATCATTTCCCTCTATGTGGTTTGAGTTTGTTTTACTTTTACTATGCCCAAACGTTTTCATGTTTATAATTCTTGTATGGATCTATTTCTCCTACTGATTTTTTTTTTTTTTTTAATTTGCATTTAGGACATTCTTCTTAACTTTCAACATTTCAAATATTCATTCATCTTTAGGATGAAAATTTTTTAAATTCTGTGTTGCTTCTGTTGGTGGAGACTGTCTCTTGAAATAATCAGTATAAAATGCAAAGCGGTTACGGTCTTTATTTGGCTACAGCTTAAGTTTATACTAATGAAGGAGGCTCTATCTTCAGCTTTAATGGGGAGAGAGTGAGCCATCCTTTACTTCAGATACTTGCATTAGGATGGGATGAGTCACCAGCCAGTGACAGACAGGCGTACATGGTACTTGGTAAACCCAACCTGCAGCTTCCAGGTGTGCTTTCCTAACCTTCAGTGCCTGAAACCACATCCAAATCTTTGTGTATAGTTGGCACTAATTGTTCACATCCTTTAATGTGATTGAATTGTCAAAGGTGGCAGTCTCTGTGAAAGGCAAACAGTTTGCTATTCGCTCTCTCCAAACAAAAAAATATTTAGGGGAAAAAAGAAAAAAAGATAAAAAGAAAAGGGAGAGACTGGGCATGGCTCTCTAACAGCAGCAGAGAGGGCTTTAGATTTGCATGGAAAGAAGATCCTAGTGGTCTTAGGGAGTCTTGAGTCACTTGTTTGCTAGGGAAAATGACTCCCCACTCTGCTGCAGCAGTTCCTGCCTGGAAATGAAAGGGGAAACATTATTTTTAAGAGGTATGTATGTTGTTGATATATCAGGGAAGGTAGGAATGTAGATAAGAGACTCTAGCCATGGAGTTGCTCCTCTTCCTTTTGCTGCATCACTGCCCCACAACTTCTCTTCACTGGTTTACAGAGGGAGAACTGCATTTCCTCAAAACAGTCTGCAGCATGTGGAAAGGCAGTTCAGAGCTTGCACAGATTGCTTAAAGGGGATTAGGGAGCAAAGAGGTTCCTCTTCATCCAGTAATTTTCTTGGAACTGCTGGGTTAGTACTGACTCTTACATGAGATGTTTGGAGTGTGACACCATCCAGTTTTCATTCTGCACAAAGGGTTTTATTTTATCTTCCTTTGGAAAGATTCCTGAAATTGTCATGGGCAGGTAATTAGAAGAGACAACAGTGGCCATAACATCCATATCTACCAATTTCCATTTATGAAGTTACCCATTGACTGTTCAACCCTTATGCATAAATGGTTTCACAGTTGAAGTCACTATGAGTGCAGTCAATTTAATGGTGTTCTATTAATTCAAATGGTTTTTTTGTACACTGCTTCATGAACATTAGATACAGAATTCTTCTTGAAATTAAATGATGTACTTAAAATCCCCTGAGTAACTGCAGTAACTACTCTCAAGTGCAGTTGTATAACACATGTAATGATAAGTCTCTTTGTCACCTCAGTGTTAAAAAGATTATGGCATTTGAAAAGGCAATGGCTGGAGATTTTCCATGGCTGGACTTCATAGTGTTCACATATGTACATAAACCTGACAGTACTGCTAGAAAAAAGCTTAAGATTCATAAGCTACTGCAATGGAGGGGCCATTGAGCATCACTTCGAAAATCAGGTTTCACGTAATTTAAGAATATGGAGCCAAGGTTTCTCCCATGGTAAATATGGGCACTAATCATAAGGCTTTCACAAATGTGAGCTTCCTTTTTGCTGAAATATATTCTCCTAAAATTTTAGTTTAGTGACCATCTCTTCAACTACCTAGTGAATTCAAGTTGTCTGGGAGCAATTAAACATTTATTTGAGCTTATTAGTAATTCTTATATTTTAGATGTGAGACTATATATGTAGGTCGTTTTACACAGCTTGGTGTGTAAAATATGGTTTCCTGTATTCCATAATGAATGAAGAGATTGAGGTATCTCCAAAACCAATGTATTCAATTCTGAAACAACTGAGATAAACTCTGTGGAACTTCCCTTCTTCCCTTGCCATGTACACTGATTTTAGCAGACGTCTAGATGACTAACTTACGCTTAGAATTTTAACTCTGACATGTTTCTGGTCAGGTCAAGTGACTCCTGTTCATGCTGTAGTGAATCATTCACACGTTTTTTCCATTGGACTTCTTGAAAACATTGGTGCGTTAGTTTCTGGTAGACATAGTTTCCTGTAATTTTGGGGGAGCAATTAGCAAAGGAAATCTAAATTATAGTTAAGCTTTCCTCAAGAATACTAAAAGCAGCAGGTCTGCAAGAGTCCCTGCAGATCCAGTAGAATGAGAAGAGAGGAAGTGATGAAGACCATAACAGAAAAGCTAAATGATGTCTTTGTATTGATGTTCACTGTAAAAAAGAAGCTGTAGAGATTTTCACGATAAAAATATTGTGATTGAAGAAGAATGAAATCTTGTGGATTTCTTTGTGGAAGACATGTTGGAGAGACAGTTGAAAATAAAAAAGATTGTAGGAGATGTTATGGAACAAATTGACAAAAAGCAGCAAATCTCAAGGATGGGAGAGTGTTCAGCAGAGTTCTCACAGAACTCATGGGTGAGTACAACGAGAATACTTAACTTCTTGCTTAAAACTGCCTTAGACTCTGAGGACTGGAGGGAAGCAAACGTAGCACTGTTTTTTATAACAAGCTCTTGGGTGCATGCAGGGAACTACAGGCTTGATGTCTCTGGTCCTACAGAGACCAGAGATGTAGATGAAATTCAGTAGAAATAAATGTAAAGTGATACTTACGTGTGAAAAAACAATGCTAAGTTCGCAAACAGACTGATGGACTTTGAGCTGCTGACCATTGCTGCTGAAAAGCAAGATCTAAGGGTTATGATGGGTCGTTCTATGAAAGCTTCAGGTAAATGTGCAGGAGTGGTCCAAAACCAAATAGAAATGTAAGGCTTATTAGGAAACAAGCAGAAAACTAAACATGACAGCATCAGTGTGTGATTGTAACATTATGCGATGCACTTGTATATTGAAAACTATGTGCTCTCCTGGTCTCCCTATCCCAAAAAGGGTGTAGTAGGACTGGGAAAAGTTCAGAGAAAGGTGCCAAGGATAACCCAAGGTTTTTAAGCTCATTATTATATTTTCATTTTCTAGTGTTATCACAGTGTTTACAACAGGATAATAGATCAAAATGGACTACCTCAAAGCCAAGAAAGAGGTTATTTTCTAACTGGTGTTGTGACACATTAATTTTATGATAGGAATCCTTCTTCATGTGTTGTCTAGATAGAACTGGCAATAAATAACTTCTGCAGTAGCTTCTCAACTGAAGCATTTGCAATTGCAGGTACTGTACATCAATTTTTCTTTATCCTAAACATGTTATCACAGTCCTATCGTGCTCAAGTAAGATGTTTCTTTTCATTTTTTTCATAAAGAAAGATACATCCATCTTTTTGTTTTTATCTGTGAGTAGAGGGTATCTAAGAACGTTACATCTATGAACCCTAAAGCTTCATTTTATTAATTTGGCTTACAAAAAGAGTTTCCTCTGAGATAGTGAGCTTTTAAATATCTGCGTTTGCACAACTCAGTTATAGACAGAGAGATCTGGGGCGGGTAGTGGTGGTGGTAGTGGTGTATGCTTTTAATAAGTCTGGTTTTCCTTTTAGCTGTAAATTTGCCGTGAAAAGAACAAGCACCCAAACAGCACTTTATTGTCTGTAGCAGCACATTGTTAGCAGAACACCTCAGGGGCAGGGGAGATGTGATTTTCTACTTAATAGAAGCACCAGCAGGCAGAATTTTCATGGGTTTTTTTTGTTTTGTTTTGTTTTCTCCTACAGTGTTTTCATCAGAGATAGGAAATGTAATAAGCAATTACTAACAAACACTGCTTTAATTGTTCGTTTTACAGTTCTGAAATAGAGGTGAAAGACATACTTTAGGTTTTTTCTTTCTTTAGGTAGTCTACAAGAAATCTACTAATTTTTTTGTTGTTTTTGTTTGTCTCTAATACTTTTGTCCCTGAGAAACATGTAAAAATTTGAAGAAATATATGTTCTCTAGATTAAACATTGTATAGTGAGGGTTGAAAAGTGCTTATTTTAGCTCTGGCTTACATTCTTATAACGACAAACCATAAAATTATAATGAGCTGATATGGTCCTATGCATGAGTACTTTCTGAACATTTGTTTTGCCTAAAGCCAATTCCCAGCACATTCAAAAAAAAACAAAAAGAAAAGAAAAGAAATGGGAAAAACAACAACAAAAGCATATTTAAGCATACTGTGTTGGAAGAAGATGCTTTTTAGAAAGACATAAAGATATGTGAGTGAACCACTGGAAATCATTGGTCAATCACCTGAAACATAATGTTGCTGAAGTGCAAAATCAGCTTCTGATGGAGATATCCTAATCTTCATAGGAAGTATTGTATTTCAGTTTATTCAGTGGGTTCTATTCAGTGATTTGTTCTCTAAAAGTTAAGAAACAATCTGAAATTAGAAAAGCCTGAAGGTTGGTCTTATTTTTAATTTTCAGTCTATGGTTAAAATACAATCTGAGAGAGGGTACTGCTTACTAGTTCTAAAATTTTAAAGACTGAGCTAACCAAAATTAATCTCTTTAAATTGCGAAATATAGATAGTATGTCCTTTGCATTTGAAATAATTTTATTTCAAAAATTAAATTATTAAATTATTAAATTATTATTTAACAGTGTAAGTTTTGGTATTTTTTTTTTTTAATGTCTCTAGTGAACTTAAGTGTTTAGATTAAATAATATGAGTGAGTGAGAATCAACCCACATAGGTTTAGCTGTTGAATTCTAAGCAAAAAGTTTGCCTTCTCTTTTTAGTCAGTGGGAGAAGATAGCCATTACAGATGGCAAATCATCTCATTAGAAAGAGGAATCACTCATCTGTGTTGCCTCTTATCTCCACTCACTGCAAACAGAGCCCCAGTTACTGACTGAGACTAGGTGCTTAACTTTCAGATGGATTAAGTTAAGTGAGATTACTCCCTGATGAAATTAGTTTAATATTTTCTTTTCTGTTTAGCTTAAACTGAGATACAATTTTCCATCCGTATGCATAGACCAAAATAAAGAATAAAATTTAACCATTGTCTTCTTAGTAAGAAATAATCTATTCACTATTTTCATACTTAATAAAGAGCAAAAATTAAGAATTTTTTAAAAAATTGTACTAAGCGACACAATTATATTGGTCACTGTTTATGGGTATATTGTGTCTAATACTCCTTGGTTGCAAGAAGAGATTAAAAAGTATACTAACCAAAAAGACTCAACTTTTCTTTAAAGAAAAAACCCTGTAAATAGAAAACAAGATTAAACACGAAGATTTAAGTCAAGCTCTTCTGCTTACTACTTTAACTCCTGATTAAATTTGGTGATTTCAGTCATTTTGATTTAAATCTGTACACTGACATAAAGTGATTTTTCCCATTAATTTTAATGACTCTATTTCATATGCAAAGCAAAGCACCTGCACAAGTCTTTGCAGGGAGTAGTCCTTGGAGCATAAGGTTTCTGTTTTCTTAGCTAGCCTTGTTTTTAGTGTTAATTTATAGTTTCATGTTTTCTTTAAAGAGATGATACATATGTTAACCACTTCATCTGCAAGTTACATCTCAGCAGTGGGATTGTTGAAGACTTGCTTCTCTCGATGACTGAAGTGAGTCACAAGATTTTACTCAGTTCCTTCAACAGCTCATCTGTGAACTAGACAGAACTTAAGGAAAGATGAGAGTAAAGAAGTAGAATATCTGTACTTTTATAAGACCACTTCTTTGACTTCTAAGCCTGTAAACAGGGAAAGAGAGAGATTCTTTTTTTTTAATATTATGATTTTGGTAGCTAAAGTGCCAGTACCAAATGGCTGTAGATATTCAAGTTCAGGATAGGACTGGAAGCCAAATTAATTGACAGCTTATTTGTATTGTATTTCTGATTCAAATAAATGTAGTCCATTTTGCTAGATTTCCCACTCAATTTCAAAGGTCAAAGTACCAAATTGATGACAGCTGACAGAACTGTATGTTTTGTCAATATGCTTAACCAGTACTCCTAGCAAACCTGCTCAACTTGTAAGTCAAAATTCGTCTTCTGAAAATGTCAACACTTTTAAAAAACCTTCAACAAATGCATTCGTTTCTAGCATTGTCCTGAAATATTTAAGGTTAGCCTTTTCATAATGGCAGTGAATAATCTAGCATGCTAGCTTATTATTCCTCTAAAAATAGGCACATATGCAAGAGTAGGAGCAAACAGATCACTTTAGCAGAAGTCCAGACATCCGGTAGGCTAACGTGTAATAGTATTCCCAAAACCTCATGTTAAAAAAGTAGGTCAGGAAAGGAGGAATGAGAATTCGGAAGAAAAGACATCGGTGGTTTAGTGTACATGTGAAAAGTAAATAAAAAACATTAGGTAAGGTTCAGCTAGACAGTCTTCTATTATTGGGCTGAGAAAGACTGCAGGATGTGTGTATTCATTATGTCAGCATGACTTTATCAGGAAAAAGAAAAAGTGCCTTTAGCACTTAAACTGATACAAAAGGGATGTTTTCATTATAGACAAACAGGATTTTACAAATTCCCTGATATCTTGGTGTGGCACCTGGCCTTCTGAGTGTTAGAAAAAGCAATTTGAGCTTGCAGAATTTTGAAGCAGAATATTTTTTAAAATGTAATAAATGTAATGGATATTTAATTTCTTTCATTTTATTTACTTTATTTTATTCTATTTCTGAAAATGCTATTTTTTTAATGATACACCATGAGTGACCATTCTGAAAACAACTCTAACAGAAGCTGATAATCATAGAATCATAGAATTTATAGGTTGGAAAAGACCTTAGAGATCATCCAGTCCAACCATCCCTAATCCCCCATTAAACCATGTCCCTAAGCAGTTCATCCACCCTTTTCTTAAACACATCCAGGGATGGGGACTCAACCACCTCCCTGGGCAGCCTATTCCAGTGGCTGACAACCCTTTCAGAGAAGAAATTCTTTCTAACATCCAACCTGAACCTCCTCTAACTAAGCTTATGCCCATTTCCTCTTGTCCTATCACCCATCACTAATGTAAAGAGCCCTTCCCCCACCTCCCCACCATCCCTTCTCAAGTATTTGTAGGCTGTAATCAGGTCTCCCCTCAGCCTCCTCTTCTCCAGGCTAAACAGCCCCAACTCCCTCAGCCGCTCCTCATAAGTTTTATTTTCCAGCCCCTTGACCAGTTTAGTCGCCCTTCTTTGGACCCGCTCCAGGAGCTCAATATCTCTCTTAAAGCGAGGGGCCCAAAACTGGACACAATATTCCAGGTGCGGCCTCACCAGTGCCGAGTACAGGGGCAGGATCACTTCCCTATTCCTGCTGGTTACACTATTCTTGATACATGCCAGTATCTCATTGGCCTTTTTGGCCACCTGGGCACACTGCTGGCTCATATCAAGCCGGTAGTCAACCAAGACCCCCAGGTCCTTCTCCGCCAGGCAGCTCTCCAGCCACTCTTCCCCGAGCCTATAGCGATGCTTGGGGTTTTTGTACCCCAAGTGAAGGACTCTGCACTTGGCCTTATTAAAGCTCATGCCATTGGCCTCAGCCCAACGATCCAGCCTGTTCAAATCCCTCTGAAGGGCCTCCCTACCCTCGAGCAGATCGACACAGCCTCCCAGCTTGGTGTTGTCCGCAAACTTACTGAGGGTACATTCAATCCCCTCATCCAGGTCATTGATAAAGATGTTAAACAGAACTGGACCCAGCACTGAGCCCTGGGGAACCCCACTGGTGACCGGCCTCCAGCCGGATTTAGCCCCATTTACCACCACTCTTTGGGCCCGGCCATCCAGCCAGTTTTTAACCCAAAGGAGGGTGTGCCTGTCCAGGCCAGCAGTTACCAGTTTCGCAACCAGAACACTAATGTTTCATTCTCAGCCCACCCATGTGAATGAATGGGTCTTTCTCAGATCTTGGTTCAAAAGGCAGCAGCAGCTGATGGAAGGGCTGTATTTTTGGCACCCAACTCTGCTTTGTGTGTGCCGCAGGAAGCAGTTATCCCCTGGCCTCACCATCCCCCAGCAAGTTCAGGTCATGCAGCAGTGCCCTGCCCTGCTTATTTTACTTACTGACAGCACTCCAAGTGACTGAAAGAAAGAGGGAAAGGAAATAGTCCTTTTATTTATTTTCTTATAAATCCCCAAATTGTTCAATAACGATAGTGTAATGTTTAGAGAACATGTGCTGTTGAAGTGTGGAAACATCTTTAATTATCAGTGCTGTGGGATGAACCACAGAGCTTCCTCCTGCAGCACTCCTGCAGGTGAGGAGCAACATCACCGCTCCTATATGTTAGCAAAGGTCCTGATTTCATGAGACATTTCTATTCACATTTATGCCTACTTTGCAACCCTCTAAGCCTTGTTAAAGAACATAAGAATTTCCTGCTAGCTACTCTTCATCAGTTATAATCTCAATATGTGTATGTATTTGTATACGTGCACTTTAAATAGAAATCTATTCTGTTAGGTTATTTTATGTGACCAGCATTTAATGACTGTCATGCTTGAGCCTCGCTGAAGTTGGCAGCATTACAGGTGTTATTTTATGTGACCTGCATTTAATCACAGATGATCGTGAGTCTTGTTAAACATGGTAGCATTACAAAGATCCTGTTTTCACATTCTCTAATGTAGTAACAAGAAACCTTTGTGCCAGTGGGACATATACTTATGTTTTCTCATTTCCAGCATCTAATTAGTTTATCCTGGAAATTTCAAGTAAAGGATGCTTCCATTCCCTGTCAAACTGCTCCTATTTCAAAAATCAGAATGAAAACGTTTTACTTTCAGAGCTGATCTAGATCCAAAGATTATCTCTCCTTGTCTCTCCGCCTCTTCCTCTTCTGCTCCTTGCCACCCTCTCTCCCTTCTTCCCTCATCCCTTTCTCTCCTTCTCATCTTATATATGGCTGAAATCTGAAAAATTCTGTTACATAAAATATTTTTTACATCTGACGTCTAAAAAGAAACACACCTTTTTCTGAACTCTTTAGGAAATACAGAAGTATTTTTAACTGGTTACTTTTCTTTTTTGTTGATTATTTTACAGACATTCATTTTAACCAGGTATTTACCTTAGTTCATGATGGCAGAAACCAGCAGCATTTTCCCTTAAAAAAAAGCCTTGTTACCTGCCTCTACTTAAATGACCTGAGGATTGCAATAGGAATGTTATTGTATTTATGTATTATATTGTACTGCTGAAACTGTGGTTGACAGCAAGATTCAGTGGGGTTTTTACGATTCTCTGTCACAAGCCAAGCTTAATATTATCTCTATAATTATCATGCTCCAAAGGTTTACACCAAGGCTACTATGCTTCATGAACAAAGTCATTTAACAAGTTCAGCAAATCCTAGGGCCACGTTTACACTTAAGAAGCCTGAATTCTTAAGTGTAAGATGCCACACCAGATGCCATTTAGGTGTATGGAGTCAGACTAGTCACATGTTGGGGTCCTTAGTAGCTAATTTTACAGTGGTAAGTAGTTATCCACAGCGAATGGTGATAAAGTTAGCCTCTCATCCTTTCAGAAAAGCTTGCTGACTTGTTGCTTACTCCTCTAGGCAAAGAAGTTGTTTAAACATATTCACCAAACGTGATAAACAACACATATTGCAAAACGAGAATGTGTTGCTTGTCTGTATTTGATCAGAGAACTTTTATAACGTTTAATCATATCTGTGTCATGGTTTATATTCCTTGTAAAATGAGATTGGGACACTTAATATTTCTTTTCCAAGTATGCATTGTATAAATGTTTTATCAACTATATATTGAAAGCTTTTAACATCACTGGTCTGCATTTTTCAGCACAATGAAAACATGCTTGAATTTTTGAGAATATTCCACATTCATGCACTGTCACACATTTTAAAGTCTGATCAGAAGAAAAAAGAATTGATTTTAAGGACATAATGATGAGCACAGCTTTTATCTTTGGCCATGGAGTGGTCTTTGCTGGCAGTAAATAGTTTCATTTTTTTTCACACATTTCTTTCACTGTTGGGGATGGTGGGGAAATGGTCAAGGCAAGTTTCCAGAACCTGCTCCAATAATTAATCTTTTTCCAATATTATTCTACATTCTTCATTAGACTTTATATACTTTACAGCTAATAAAAACTTGTTTAATGGTGTTTGACAAGGTAAATTAAAGTTTCACCTAAGGTGTATGCAGAGTGCTTCATACTTTCTCGGGTAAAGAGAGAGTGTTGTTGAGAGCGGAAGTGTTCATCACCTCTCCACAGCCTGAGGTGGTACTCCGTGTGTGTGTGTGTGTGTGTGTGTGCACATGAGCATGTTTGCAGTCTATCTAATATCTGAGAAACAGGAGTCATAATGACTCCTCCTAAAATGAGAACAAGTGTTTGAAATTATGATAAATCTTTTCTTTTAAGCAAATTACTTGCCTCTGTTAAGGTATAAACTTCTCAGAGTGGATAAGAGCTTGGACATTAAGTTGTGTAATCCTATGCAGTCTTCTTTCACATGAATCCTCATTTAAGCCTTATTTTGTCTTAGTTGCTTCGATAGTTGTCACAACTTACACCCATATTGTCCTTTAGCAGTGGCTCTTTATTCCAGCTGGACCCAAAAAGAGCTGCTTCTTTTCATGAAGAAGTTAGAGAAAAAGCAAAAGCAGTACTTCTATTTTTGAGCTTCTTTCTCTGAGCTTCTTTTTCCACCAGGAACACCCAGTTTTAAGTCCCAAAAAAGTTTCCAGTGTGTCTTGTTGAAGTCATCAAGAGGACCCCATGCCAAGAAGATTTTTTGTTCCTTAGTGAGGAAAATGAATCAGAGGCATATGAACACCAGAAAAAGAGTATTGAGAAGGGGAAATAGGTGAGAAGGAGGGAAATAGAAGAAAGAGAAAATAAAAGATAAGCTGTGAAAGAGGGAGGAAGGTGGATAAAAAGAGAACATGGCAGGAGTTGTGCTGTGTAAATGGGAGGCAGGGGCATCCATCTGTCAGTCTGCCGTGGTCAGGGGCTTCAGTGGAGGATGAGACTGGCCAGAGTGTTTACATGTGGGGATGGCTGAATTCAAACCGCTGCTAAACTGAGTCCTTCACTGAAAGAGGAAAGGGTGACTACTTTTGTGCACATCTATGTTTCCATGAATCAATCATACGTATGTATGTATGTCCTGTGTCTACATTTTGGTGTTATCAACAAAGAATGATTATTTTCAATGATGCTTTTTATTAAAATCAATTCAGTTTATCAAGAAGAAAAAAACTCAGAAATCAGTTACATTTTTATGTAGCAAGTCAGCAATGGAATAATCAACATAGACACATGGACTTTCAGTGAATGAAGTGACAGAAGGACAGTGAGATCAGCCCTGCCAAGAGTTTGAAATAAATGTTCCTATCCTAATTTTATATCAGAATTGAGAACTCTGCTTTTAACACATTCCTCTCTTCTTACATTTGAATCACTGCCATTCTAACAAATTGCTGAAAAACTTTTGCAGCAGGGTTGTGATTCTTTGACTCTGACTTTATCTCAGCTACACTTGCAAAGAAAGGAAAATATTTAAATAAAAGCTTACAGCCTGAATCACTAAATGTGTTCCTCATTTCAATGGGAATTAAGGATGCTAAACACGGAATCTTCTAAATATTTCTGAGGTTCTGGACCAAGCTGCATAGGCCACTTACTCTTTTAATCCTCATTGAGCAAATAACTAATATACTATTTTGGTGAAACACTTCTAGTATCTTTAAAAATCATTGTATTCCAGAGAGAAGGTTTTTTGCAAGTACAGTATCTGCAGGGCCTGTCTTATTTTCAGGAGTAGTGAACAGGAATTTTTCCTGATCCAGGCTAAGAAGAATCAGATCATAAGAGATCTTACATCAAAGCAAGGTGGGAGAGTCCAGGTCTACCAACTGAGAGAGAGGAGAGAGCTGAGGGATCTAAAGTAAAGTTCAGACATAGTGAACAAAGTGTGTTGTGAGTAAACACTTGAGTAAACTGCAGAAGGACCATGCTGATCATCTCTAGAAAGAGGTCATCAGTATCTCCGGAGAGAGGTCATGTCTTGAGAGAGACAGGACAAAATAAGGTGGCACTTACTAGAAGAACCCATCGCTTGAGCTCTCTTGGTTTGAGCCGTTCAACATGTAACGTGTTGAACAAGCCTGTTCATAAATATTAAAGATCCTCTTTGTCCCAAACGATTTTTAGCTTGGTTTAATAGCTTAAGCACAGTGTTCAGAAATCATCGAAGAATAAGAGCTCTGCACTTCGTTCAGGAAGTATCAGGGAAGACAAACCTGTCTGCAAGGCTAGTTTCCTGTATCGGCCCTGCTAATCTAATAGTGCTTTTGAAAGTTGGAAGCACAATTTGTGTTTTCTTTTCTTTGGCTTAGTTCCAACCATCTGAGAAATGTAGTGCTTTGCTCTTTTAAGTGTATTAAACTATTCTTGTGAAGTGAATTATGTTGATAGCTTGTTTTCTTGGAGGAGAAGGCAGCAATAAAAATGATTTCTGACCTTTTTTTTGAAAAGATGGACTTCAGACATCCAAGAAATCAGGATTTGTCCAACATGAGGCCCTCTCACTTGCTCAAGTAGGCTGCTGTTAACCCTTACCAATGTTTTGTTTTGGGTTTTTTTTTTCATATGTTGTCCCTTTTTTATGGCCATTCTGAAGGTGGTGTTTAAAAAAAATACACTGGAAAAATATGGTAAGGACATCTGAATCGCTTCATATTCTTATAAACTGATCTTTGGGACTTGTGCAAAGGAGAAAAAAGCTGTTAATATGTGTAGAATTAATTCTGATGAATTATTCAACATGTAGAAATATAGTGTATAATCTCTTTGAATAATCCTCCCATCTTAAAGCCTTCAGTTCTTTTGGGACTGAACAATGCTGACTGATACTACTGAGGGTTGTAATACATTCTGATATGTCCTGTCTCGTTCTAGTACAGGTAAATTAAAAGCAAATTTATTTCTAATTAGCCAGATGTATTGCTCAAAGGACTAGGTCTGCTGGGTAGCATTTAAGCTTTTAATTTCTTGTGATCTGAAGTTAAGGTAAAATATCTTTGATTATTTGAATATCTGAAAAATTAAGAAAGCCTTAAGCAAATGTAATGGACAGTCTGGTAAAAGATAGTACCCTGTGTTCAGAGCCATTATAAGATAGATGTTCACTGCAATGTGTCATGGCATTTAAACAAAGATGTGGTTTTTCCCTACCTCTTCTGAGCAAAAAGTAAGTGCCAGATAACCAGAGCTTTCAGAGCCAGGTATACGGGTTCCTTGGAAAAATCTATTTTGTGTTTTATTCTGCTTATTTGACTTTTTTTTAACTTGATTTGACTTGACTTGAAAACGTGGCAATGCTGCCTCACTAGGATACAAAGCCCTGTTTGGTTTGTGAGCAAACCAGGCAGCTCAGAACAGAAACTCAGAGCAATATATTAGGGTTTGGCTTTAGGTTATCTGCCACGGTTCATGAAGGAAATTTCAGGAGGGTCAAAGAACTGAATATGCTTCAATGGCGATGTGATCATTGAGGCGCTTCTGGTAAATGCAACCTCATTACACTCTACAGAGGACTGCTAAGACTTTTTTCTGCAGTTCTACACAGATCTTTGGTCTTCCGTCTTATGGAGGGATTAACTAAACTAGAATAGGCACTGAAAGAAAAGCAAAATTAAATAGAGAGCTGTAGAGAGAAGACTGAGAGGCCTGGGCTTATTTAGCCTTCTAAAATGAAGGCTGAGCAGGTTGATCTTCATGCATGATTAGCAGGGTAAATAACATAGAGGAGAAGAATAGTATTGGCACAAGAATAAATACATATATACTACTTAGGAATACATTTGAGTGTTTAGGATAAATATTTAAGATGTTTTTGGATAGCTTTCTGCTAGGTTAGTAAGACCAAGCTACTAATCTACTATCAATATGATCAATTTATGAAAGAGCTTGTGAATCATGAGGGTGTTAAGTTTTCTATAATAGTGATCAAGATAAAGAGACAGAATTATACTTTTGGGCCGTCTTTTTTTTTTTTTTTATTTTTATATCCACTCAACTGGATATAGTAGACTTGAGATGTTTTCTGTAAGAGTTTCTGTTCTATCAAAATTACCATAGGTTTACTTTACTTGAGGACTAAACTCTTTTATTCATGCTATGAGTATGCTGTACATTTTGAAGCCACCCTTCCATTCTTACTCCATGCCTCCTCTTATGGTATCCAAGTGCCTTTCAGAAACAAGTTGACTAATATGATTATACTGTATCATACAAATTTTTTTTTTCTCTTTCTTTCTCATAGTCTTCAGGAAAAAGAAGTGTGATGTGCACACACACACACACAGAGGCACACAAAAATATGAGGGAAGGCATGCTGATAAATGGACTTTCTCATAGCATGTGTGGGCAAGATGCTGAGATTAAGCAGGCTTTTATCCCATATTCTTGTATTGAGATCTGTGTTCTGGTCAAATTATACGAGAGAGGAGTGTGGAGCATCCTGACTGCATTCCTCAAACCAGCCACTGAGGAAAGGTTTTAGATACTCCAGCAATCATTAAAGGTCATGTTTACAAAGGCAGAAGAGTCGGAGGATGCAAGCAGTCATACTGAGATTTTCAGAAGCATTTTTGTAAGCCTTTCATTTCAATCAGTTGGAATTGAGCACTGAAAAAAAAAAGACGGTGATCTGTCCCATTTGATACATACCTAACTTGTCAAATTGCTCACTGAGATCCTTAAAGACAAAGAATAAAATCAGTCTTACATGATATTTTGTAAGGAATCAGCATCATGAAAGGATTAATGCTTGTAAACTTCTGAATGGTCGGTTGTTTTTTTTAAATTATATGTTTACATATAGCTTAAGTCAATGTTGCCTGTTGGTGTAACAGTAGTCTAAATGAAGGTTTTTGCAGCAACCCATATTGTGGAGGAAACGAAATGTTTGTGTTCATAACAGCTGTAATCTCTTGAGAGTGTGTAGTTTCATGTTTTTCTGGGTTTCAGTTCTGTGTAAAGCAGAAATACTAAATGCATGTATTGCTAAATCCAAAAGATTATTTGTCAAAATGGAGAACGGTCTCCTAGGCAGCATTCGTGGTAGGTCGTGGGGCTTCCAGAAGGCAGTAGAGAAAAATTAAGTCAGGTGTATGCTTAAATTCCACACTGAGTCAACCAGGTTTTTTTAAGAATAGTGACAGTACTTAGAAACAAACATCAGAAGAGGAAAATGATTGTGAGTGTGCTGTTTCATTTGTCATTCCTGGTTTCTGTACGTTTTGGGCATGTATTCCACAGTCATGTGCAGTTTAGGACAGCAGCCTTAGAATTAATTTTCTAAAAGGCAGCTTGAAACAAACTGAGGTAGTGGTAGGTAAAATCCAGGTACTGGTCAACTGCAATAATCACCATTATGATAAAGATTTAATAATGTGCAAGGCTTTCTGGAGGATGCTAACTCTTCTGTAATGTTCAAAGTTGACTAGTACCGCTGGCAGCAGCTTCATCCTGAGCTCAGACACATCTGCATGTCTAACTGCAGTGGCATCTGCATATCTTCTGGGAGTACACAGGGTCAGACTTAGAGAGACAGTAAGTGCTGGTACTTAAAACAGTAATTTGGATAGCACTAGGGAGATATGATACTCATTGAATGAAATTAACTGAGGGGCAGAGTGGAAAAAAATGCTAACTCTCATCCTAAACTATCAATCATTCTGTCTAAATCCGACCAGTGACAGCATAAGCTGAAGTGCTAGTGTTCATTAACTGTCCGTTAATTGGGTTTATATTCAGCGTATGCTGGATATAACTGCAATTGTTTCAGTTGGGCTTGGCAAAACTTATACTGTGACTGATACTAATTGTCACCCTTTTTTAGCTCACTCTGTAAAGTTGCCAAAAATCAAATGGATGTAAATTGAATTATCTTCTGCTTCTAAATCTCTGATCTCTAAGTCAAGGTATTTTTGTAGGTAAACTTGTTTCTCTGCTGCTCCTCCCTTAAATAAAAGGCACTTTAATTTCTAATGCTGTCAAACTAGAAACACCCCCTTCCACTGGAATTTGGAGAAAATAATTCAAAGTCGTCAAAAATGTCAAAAGTGTCAAGAGACAAAAATCCACTAGATCTGAGATAAGGTTCCCTCTCATTCTGTAGTTTCTGGTTCCTATTTTTTTAAAAAAGTCGAATAAAATAAAATCAGAGAGGTTATCACGTTTCCTTTAATGTGTGAAATTCTGTGAATCTGCTGGATAAAGTGGTGTTTGGGCAAGGCTTAACAATCATGTGCAAATGTAAGTGAGCTCAGCAAAAAAAGTGATAATTGAAACTTTGGTTGCTCTGCAGATGGTGTTTAAGCAGCATTACAAGCCTGACTCAAAACATGAAATAAATGAAAGTATTCTTTTTTTTCTTAAAAAAAAATTCACCAAAAAACATATTATCCATTCAGGTCAGTAGAACATCTTTGAAGCAAGAGGGATTGCACTGTTTTCCCAAAGTGGTACAAAGCAGTTTCAAATTAATCCCCAAAATGCCTCATCTTTCCAAACACGTTTAGTAGGTGATATCTTGGGACAGTCAGGTACTTAATATATTTGCTTCATTAGGTTATAACAATACATGGAAGACAAATTCAGATGTTATTAAATTAATTGAAAATTCTCATTAGCTTCAACAAAACTAGCGTAAGGCACTTCAGAGGACATTGTCAATGGAGCAGCAGTCGCAGATCCAAATTTGTGTCTGTAGCTTGCACACAGATCAGGTACAAATCTATTTTGTAATTTAAGGAATCCCTGTAAAATCCTAGGGAACAGTTATGTCTACTACAGCATTCAAACTCTGGAAGGACATTAGTGCTGGGTAGCCCACTATACTAGTCAGGTAATGTTCTGGTTAACCTAAGGAGCAGCAGAGGTCCTTACGCTCTGATCTTGAAGAGCAACATTGTGTAGCTAAAATGCTTCATGCTAAAGTGCTTCACGCAGGATTTCCCTGCCCATGGCAGGGGGGTTGGAACTAGATGATCTTTGAGGTCCCTTCCAACCCTAACCATTCTATGATTCTATGATTCTATAAACTAAATTATCTGTGTATGTAACCATTTTATAAGCTGTGTTAACTTGCTCCCTTTATGCCTATTATATTCTGGTTAATCACCCCCCAAAAATGCCCCACCATTACAATAAAGGCCTCTTCAAGCAGTTCGTCTTTCTACCACCTCAGCAGCTATTTTGAGGCTTGAAATAAGCTTTTCTCCTCAGTTGTATGTCTGCTAATGTCAATAACAAAATTGCTGCTGACCTCATACAAAGTAAAACAAAGTCCTTAAGACTTCCCAAATGCTGGATTCCTGTTGTAGCAGTCACAGATGTTATTTTATCTCTGTTTTATTATGTTACATAATTGACCACAGATAAGCATTAAGGCAGATGTCACTGCATGGTGCAGTTACACATGTGCTTCCAAGTTCTTTCCCTTCATGTGCAATGTAGTGGGGAGTCCAGGGAAGTACATGCTGCAGCGTTTGTCTTCTGTCTCATTACACTTGGCAGAAATAATGTTCCTTAGAGACAAAGTTATGTGACCAGTACTAGAGCCTGCTTTTGGCGTTGGCCTTTCATCAGAGCCTGTTTTATAAGCAGAATTACTCCTGGAGAACAGCCTACTTCTATTGAGATGGAAGAAGAACTTATACTGCGTCCCTTCGGTTTCAGTCAGATGCGTTTAGAATATACTTATGGAGTAGAAGCTGTTCCTGTTAACAGCAGAGTTAATCTGGCAAATCAGTGCCTGGGTCAGACTAGTCTAGGTATGAAATTCTTGTATAAAAAGCTGTATCAGAGCTGTTGTGTTCAAATGGGCATTGCCTTCTGTCCTGGGAAACAGTGAGGTGGTGTATAAGGGAATATACCCTGTGGTTCTCAGACTGCATTTGATGCATGCCTTCTATTTAATTACTTCCTAATATGAAGTGGAAGACATATTCTATTCTCTCCATATGCTAGCAGGTGTGAGCTTAACCCATCAGTGCAGCCAAGCCATTTCCTTCAATCTGTTATGCTCTAGATTTCTGTCTGCAGCCTATCTTCCCACCAGTAAAATGAATATCAGTGTTCGCTGCTATTTTTGGGAAACACTGCCTATTATCTTCTGCCTCTTACTAATACTATGAGTTGCTCTCTCAAAAGTTGTAATCATATGTGTAGAAGTTACAGTCTGATGGCAGAATCATAAACTTCGTGTCTGGAAGCCAAAAAAGGCTGTTAGACACCAGCAGTTACATTGCCTTTTCTGGGATCGTCACATGCTGTGATGATAAAGGGCAAAAGCAGGAAAATAAAACACTTAAACAACAAAAGTGCACCTTTGGTTTCTCAGGCATGGTCCAGAAGATCTGAAAACGGGTTGCATACCTACGCCTTTAGCGTGGAGAGACCTGTATTGAAAATGTGGTTGTGACCATGGATACAGAGCATGGCCCTGGTGTGTTGTATGATTTTGCATCTGAGACAAGTAGTTTTATATGTTCTTATTTGAGACTTTATTAAATGGTTCCGTGTGACATGTCTCTCAAACGCTTCTTACCTGAGAGACGGAATGGGAAAATACTTTAATGAAGTGAAAACGACAGGCAGCTCAGCAAACAGGAAGCCTGCCGTGCAGTGCCCTCGTACCTGACCGCACACGGGCACTGCCGTTATGCGCAGGCTGCAGCGGAATGGGGCTCCGGGGGCTGCCCCGGCTGCCTCTCCCCGAACCACGGCTGTGCCAGGGCTGCGAGGAGTGCTGGCAGCGAGGGAAGCCATCCTAACCAGCTGGGTCTTTACCAGGACAAGCGTCTTCAGACCTGGCCATGGCACGCAGACAGCTCTCTGCAGAGCTTACAACGCCAATGGCAATTCGCACCCCGTCCAGCTCAGGGTAGTCTGTTACTATCTTTGCTGTGTTAAGCATCGTGTGTGGTTGCAGCCTCTGGTACTTTTTGCTTGCAAAGTCCTTCAGCTCCTCCAACCACCTTTATTTTTATGTAAATTGAAGAGATACTTGTATCCTGCAAATCCATTGTTTTTCTGCATGAGAAAAGAGGAGAGGGAGCAAGAGAGAAATGCCTTCTGTCTGACTTGCTCAAAAGGAAACTGTGAGTTTAAGCCCTATAGTCATGAATTCCATAACTTTCTCCAACTCTGTTCCTCTTTCTGCTCCACTTTTTGGTCAGTAAAAGTGTACTATGTGATTTATACTAAGGAAAAAACAATACAATAAAGATGTGATATTAAGTACTTTGATATATAGCCTGAAGACGTCAAGGTCCTCTATTATTTGTGGTTGTGTTGGCGTAGAAAACAGGAACTTGCTGGGAGATCCTGGAGTACAGGCTGCAGTACAAGGTCATCCGTCTATGCTATAATGTTCTTCGTCTTGTGGTGTGTGATTGCCAGGTTAAAGCAGAACGGGCTCTCGAGTTGCAAGGGAAAAATGGAAAACCTGCTTCACCCGGAAATTTGTTTGCATGTTCAGAGTTCCTGCTTCATCAGATGCTCGCTTGCATCATTACCCAGCAACAAGCTAAAATTAAGGCCAGGATAAACAGGATGTTAAAATAAAATGCTGCAGCATACCAGCGTTACAGATGTGTCTGCAACACACACCACTTTTATCTCCCAGTTGCTCGACACATCTTTAAGGCCAAGAGTGTTCTGGACGTGAGACTGCCTCAACGGTCTTGGTGCCTAATTTCTATATGGCTTCTAGTAATGCTCTAGAGCTTATACCAGAGGGAAAGGAAAATATATTGTCTCTTGTGTGTGTCTGAATAGTCCTGGATAGTGCTAATCCCTTCTGTGCCTGCATGCAGAAGCCGGTACCAAAACAACGCCCTGGCTGCAGCTGTGCCTCTGCCCCTGTGTGGATCCCGGCGGCGAGCAGCAGGGGAGCAGGAGGAAGGCAGGGCTAAAGGCAGCCGAAGATCTTCTCCTCTCAGCTGAAGTGGTTAAAGTAAAAACGGCATCACGCAGCCTGCAAAACTTCTGGATTACAGAATCGCAAACATACTTGGAGCTGGTTTTAGTAGATGTGTGAGATTTCTGTGGCTCCAGTAGATAATTATTTCTGCCTGGTCCAGAAGCTCCTGTGAGCCAAGCCGCTATTTCATGAGCCACTATTATAGGCTCTCAAAGTTAGTAATAGACTACATTTGTTTTCAAAGGGCTCCATTACTTTCAAATTAGGATAATTATTTTCTTTTAATTTCTTGAAAGACTGGTATTATTATATCCTATACACTGCTTTTCAATGTAAAAAGCTAAAATAGATTAGTTCAAAGTTTATTTATTTAAAGAAGCCTTCAGGTTGAGCAATAATGTAGTCTGTTCCACGAGGAGAAAATTATTATGGTCAAGTTAGACTCTTTTGCAGGTCGGAGATGACAAGAAAAAATTGCTTCTTAAGATACAGAAATGCAAGTAAGACAACTGAGTGAAAAATGAAATATTAATAATAGGCCTGTAAGATTGCCTTATTTTGATGATATTTATTAGGTGAACTTAGAAAAATATTCCTTATCTTTAGAAATGCATCAAAATTAATCACAAATCAAATGGGGTGACAGGAAACTTCTCTGATTTTAGAAATACTAAGAGACATTTGTATCATTTCCATTTTACATTTTGGAATTATTACCATCCTGAGCAAACTTTTTACAGGTAAATATGGACATTATTAATGTAAAGATCTCCAGATATTTGAAACTAGAATCGTTTTACATCAGTGGTCACTGTGCCCATGATGATTGCACTATATTCATTGAGGTGGTGTATGTTTTTCCCCTTTCTATCCCACCTGGTAATACTCCACTGGTTTTCTTTGAAGTACTTCACCTGGCAAGAAATCATCAGCGAATCGCTCTCTCCATTGGTCCCTAGTTTCTTCTTTGATATTGCTTCATGAAACAGCAATTAATGCTGGCAGTGCGACTCAGCAGAGCTCTTCCCACGTTCTTAACATATCCTCTGGGTATGAATGAAAGAGGCAGCAATCTACTCGCAAGGCCACGTTCTTGTTTTGAGAGCATAGCACGGTTTCTTTTATAGTGAGAAATTTACCTAATTTTCCCTTGTAGAGGTATTTTGAAGGGATAGAGAAATGTCTGTAATCTGTAGCTTCACATCTGAGTCACACCAGGGATTTACTTGACTTGGAATCTAGTGCACAAAGACATCCTTGTTTCAGCAATCAGTGGGACTAAGATGCTTTAGTAAATACTGGTGCTATTAAACCATCACTGATAAGCAGTTTGTTAACAACAACTCACTGTATTGGATCTCACAATGTATATTCACTCTTCAGTCAGTTGCATTTAGAAATTCAGATTTACGGTGCTCCGCAGAGTGCTTTGTATAGTTCTTGACAGAGCTGCCAGCTTAGCTGTAGGACTGAGCTTCACAGTCTGACATATCTTAAAAAATACTATCTCCAGGTAAAATTGGGAAGAAAATGCAGCACTTATATCCTGAAAAAAAATAATAAAACCTGGAAAATACTTTATATGATTACTGGATTTTTTTTGGTGTTTCTTTATTTTTACACCTATAGCTTCTACAAATATTTTGTTGGGAAGGAAGAGCTTATCCACTTATCCTCTGAAGTGTTAAGGAAGTTGCCACTTGCTCATGAGAACTTTGTCTTCAGGTTGTGTTTCCTTTTGCAGAGTGTTGTCCATTTTTTGAGGGGGAGGGAGAGTCCAATCAGTTGAGATTCTGCACTTGAGCAAGTTTGGCCCTATGTCTTGGCACCGTTTGCATTCTTCCTGTAGCCGTGTAGAACACAGTGCATGTGAGCACATGTAGAACTGATAAATTTCCAGAGATTTTCTATGTGTTTTCATTATTTAGACTTGTGGATGTCATGGGAGGGTGAAGGTTATGCACTTGATGCTTTCCCTGTTTTTCATATGCTGAAGCACAAGCCTATTTTGAAAGCTAGAAAATTACAAGGTGTAGAAAAAATGTTTCCTTTATATAATCTAAAATAATTTTGCTCTGTTTTTTTCTCCGCTAGTGTAAGAATTAATGTTTATGGCAGATGCAATTTGTCTCAGTACACATCCAAGAAGCCTCACCTTCATTACAGTACGCTTGAACATGTGTTGCTGCTGGTTCAGATTCATGCTGTGTGGAAGAAAATGGAAATATCTTGAGTTCAAATACTTTCAGTATCTTTCACCCTTTTTTCCCAGGGCATAAAACACCTCCTTGCAGCTTCACATTTCCACCAGGCCAAAAGGCAGTAATCCATATCAGGGGAATGTTTTCCACCTCAAAATTAGACAAGAGAAACATAGTTACTTGTCTGTTTCTGCAGAGTAAGTGATTGAGAACAGATAGAAAATGTGTTTAGAGTAATTTTAGGATTATATACAGCTATCTATTAGAACAACAATTTCCTTGAAAATTGGGAATGGTAACAAAGTGCTTAGTGGAGTTAATGGAGTTTCACTGTCTTTGCTTTTAAAGTATCAAAATCTCTATATTAATTTGTCACTCTTTTTGTTATATTACTCCTAATAGTCTGACCACATTTTGAATGCATTGGAGTTTTAAGACTGCAATAGTAGTTGTCATGTTAAATCTCCTCTTCTACCTCTGGAAATCTAGAGAGTAAATCTTACGTTGATATTCTGTATGCACTGAGTTTTCCCTCTGCTGTGCCAGATCTTTGTTTCTACTTCAGTATTTTACAACATTAAAGGGGCTAATGTATAAACATAATGAGACTTTTTGACACTTGTAGAACTCACAAAATCACTGAACTCACACTGAAGATTAATAACATAATTACTGGTAAAACTTGCTTAGCTTGCTGAAGAGGTTTTGCATCCTGAAGAATACTGTTTGAAACATTTTCTAAAACACAGCTCAGCAACTAGATATTAACCTGAAAGATTTTCCCATGCATTCTTGAGCTAATTTAACAGGCAGTCAATTTACACTAATCTAGATTAATTGCTTTACCAAAGTAGGGAGAAAATATTTTAAAATAGGCAAAATGTTACTTGATGAAAATTCAGCTAGCAAACAAGAATGATGATTAGATTCCATATTCTCAATATATTTTAAAAAGGCAATCAAACCTCTGCCTTTCACAGGGGAGAAAATGTACATAAAATCCAGTTAAATATCATGACGAGGAGATTGACAAAAAGCCGAGTTTATGTTGCCCTGTTATATACCTCTAACATGTTTGTAAATTCCTTATATTGAACCAAAATCTAAAATACTGAAGTTCTTTATTCGTTGTTCTGTCTAGTCACCAGCTTTCCATTAGAGAAGATCTTTACATCGCTGTATCCTTATATCCAGGTCTCCTTAAGAAGCTGACATTCACTGCTTGTTTAATATGTCGTATCTTAAGGTATTTATTTACTGAAATCTAAAGTTTAAAGGAATATTGTGAGGTTATATGTTGTATAATTATATGAGAGGAATTAGCCCTCCAGCTCTGTTTGTACCTTTGCTGTTTTTGAAGCAGAGCACGAACAAAGCTGTGTTGTGAAAGCCCTCTGTCCCTGTCATTGGTCGTGTCCTGCAGGCCTCCGCTGTGCAAACAGCATAAATTTCACTCTGAATTAGGGAAATACAACTGAAATTAGTGACTATATTCAGGAATTGAATCTGTCATGTTAGACCAGACTGTACTGTTCTCAGTGTGGTCACCTCTCTGTTCCACATTCTGATCAAGCACGTTAGAGCCCACAGTTAGGTATTTCATGCTTTTAAACTATGTGTCTGTCTCTGTCCAGCTGTGTTTTAAATCTTAACTTTTTTTAAAAAAACTCTTTTGTTTTTTTCCATTTGACCCTACTTGGCCAATGAAAATAAGCTAGTCATGCACGTATCTGTTAAAGCCTTTTTCATTTTCTGTGATTTTTTAACCCAGAGCTGCAACGTGGAGGTGCAAAACTGTACTTGAACTCAAAAAACCCCAATATTTTAAAAATCTACATTAATAGTATGGCTTTCTGAAATCTATTTGAGAAAGCTTATCCAACCAGTAGACAAAAAGGGGAACTCTAGATAGGACTACATTAAGGAGCTAGAATATATCAGGAGTAAATCTTCGGAGAAAATCAGTAATGTGAAACTCTGCAAGCAGTTTTATGACTTAGAGCTGATTTAAAATCCAGATACAGAGCTGGTGATGAGATATTTACCTGAGCTCTTCCCCCTCTGCATGCCATTTACCAGAGGGTGCTAGCTGATGCTCTGATGAAAAACTTCTTCCTTCATCCTGGTGTCTGACATTTCCCAATTCACTTTCTAAATTTGATGGCTCAGTCCAGCTCCTCAGTTTTCTAATCTTCACGCACGTTTGTCTGTATCAAGGTTTGTATTCACATTTCTTGCTCCAGAGACAGAGGAAGAACCCCCAATTTGTCAGAAACACTCTGTACATTTATAGGCTACAGAAGCTTAAGATGGAAATTATTTTCATCCAAGCAGAGGAGTATGTTCTTGATTTAAAAATAAATAAATAAATAGGTAGAAACTATGTTCAAAGAAGAAAATAAACCCATACAATTCTAGATGATGCTCTACATGCAATTTTTTCCTTAGTTGCTCCAAATTTTTGTGTGGTTAATGGAGCCAAGAAACTAGCTTCTTTCACCCCAGGCTGGCACATGCAAAACTGTAGATCAAAAGAGGCTTTTAAGCATGTTTATGGCATGGATTATGAGGGGTTCTTTGCTGGATTGTGAGTGGGCTGCTTAGTTTGTTCGCTTCTCCTGCAATAGCTTTATTGTTTGCTGTAGAACTCCCTAACTCGTGAAAGGGAGTTCTGTGGAATAGTAGGTAGGGCTTTTGTTTTAAAATTTTGAACAATAAAGGACATGTCAAATTTTCTTCTAGAAAAGGAAATACAAGGGAGGAGAACTGTTTGTAAAACTTCAGATATGCTAGCAAAATGTCCATCTATATCTGTGTTTTCACTGTGATTTTTAGCTTTTTTCTCTCCTGAAAAAGTAAGTGTGGATGATGCTTTTGATTTAAGATGTTGACTAAAATGAAAAATAAACCCAAAGTAGTTGGCATGTAGAACAATACAAAATGTCCATGTGGATGCAATAGCTAGACTGGTCTGGTGAGAAGGTTGCTCCCACATTTGAGCATGTTTATGTATTTTTGCAGTTTTGAAGGTGTCTGAAAAGATAGTTCAGAGAACGTAAGACTCTCTCCTTGACTGTGATGCTGAGCTCTGTATGCATTTGTAACCCTCCAGCATACCCAGTACCCCAGATGGGGCTGGTGGACAGGTCTGCAGTGGGCAGGTGGGGGCAGTAGGAGTGAGGCACCCCCATGGCAGCGACAGACATGGGCACAGGCAGCCCCACTGTGACCGACAACCACTTGCCCCAGTTTGGTGCTCCAGACTCACAGCTCGGGCTTCTGCTAATGGGCCAAGCAAGGCTCTGTGGCTTCCCTCTGAAAGGGTGGGAGCTTATGGAGAACTTGCAGAGAGCTCCAGATAAACAGGAGCCCTAGTAGAATGGAGACTTCATTTGCCTTCTCGAGAGCTGGCCCAGAGCCCACCAAAGTCAGCAGAAGTCCAAATATTGGGTCTGTTCTTGAATCTGTGTGGGTGTCTTCTTCTTGGCTGAAAGCTTAGCTGCTATCCTATCAGTGTATTTTATTTAGCCAAATCACAGAAACAAAAGTAAATGCAAAGATTTCTTTTTCTGGCAGGGCTTTTTTTTTGGTTTCTAATTAAAATGTTTAGTCTTCAGAAGCGTCCTTATTTGTGTTCTACAGTTATACTGCTGAGTAAGAAATGGGGGGTCTTTGCAAAGAACGAAGTGGATTAGTTTTAGCTAACTGCATCTGAAAAGCAGAGCACGTGATCTTTTGGCCTTGCTCTGAGAGTAATTCGGCTAGTGGTTTGGAAAGCAAGCTCACTGAGTATCAGACCCAGGAAAAAATGTCACCGATTATTAGAAAGGAGATGGATGGGAGCAGGCTTTACTGGAAATATTGGCTAAGCTTACATCGCAATTGCTGTGCTGAAGCAGTAAACAGCTGCTGAGCCTGTGATCTTTCTGGTGAAAAACAAGCATTTGTTGTAGTTATTTTTCAGATGTATGTTGTTGTTTGCATGGTATTTCAAGCGTCCTACTTGGTATTTATATTATTAGCTCAGTGTTCTACATTACAATAAATGTGTTTACTTATTACAGAAGTACTGACCCTTAAAACATCTGCTTCTCAGCTGAACGTCCACGGCTCAGTGGGTGTGGGTAGCTTCTGTTAGCCATTCTTTCATAATATTTTGCAGTTTTTGGCAAGCACTTTGAGTCAGATTCTGACCTCAGATGCACTCCCGTACAATGGGAATAGCTGCTCTCCAGTCAACAGCATACTTCTAGTTTTATGTCAGTGTTAACTGAGGTCAGAGGACATCGCAGCGAGCGGGCCACAATCCTGCCTAATTTTTCCTGGCGGAGGTCTTTAGGCAAAAAGACGTAAAAACTCTGGCGGCTTCTGATAGATGCCAAAGTCTCCCTCACTCTTCTAGAGGCGGAACGAGAGCAAATGATATGGTAGGAGGTTAATCAAATTGTTATGAGGAATAAAGGGTTCTGTGTCTATCAGCATCAGCACAAGAGCCATCACCACAGTCTGATGGGCTTGGAAGAGCAGTGGCTGGGTGGAGCGTGCCTTTCTATCTTGTGCTGTCCCTTGCCTTTACTGAATACTGGACCTGAGGGGAACTGCTCAGAAGCTTCTTTCGGAGAGGAGGAAAGAACTTCAGTTGCCTCATGAACAGGGGGATGGGATGTGGACACCCATCGTTTCCTGCAGTGGGGAGAAAACTATATTGAAATCTCTGTGGTTGGTGTTGAAATGGAGAAACAATCATTTTAAGGGCTTAGCAAAAAGTCATCATTTTCCTCCTTCCCCTTACTCCCAGCCTTAGGTCAATATGTCTTAAACCAATCTCCCTTTTTCCCGTCTCAAGTGAATTTTGCATGGTCAGTGATCTGTGCCCACTCTGCCCTTCGTGCCTGCGGCCTTCGTGGCTTAAACAATATTGGTGATATGTTTCAGAAAGTGGGTCTCACTCTGAAATAGACAAATGTTTTGCAAAACTATTTAGTGACATATCCTTTGCAGATTGCTAGAAAAATTGAGCTGTTTTGTATTTCTGTCCACTGCTTTATCACCAACAAACTGTTTATTTCCCAAGTGTATTTATTACCCTTTTAAAATGGATTAAACTGTTATATTTTCTAGCACATAAATTTAATGTTGATAGCACTATTTCTGTGAATCTATTGGGCTCTCCTAAAGAACTTCTGGCCATACGAACTGTTTATGCTAGATAACAGATATCCAAATCAAAATGCAGTGAAATTTGGCCTGCACAATACATGGAAACATCATGGTATGGTTATTTTAACATCTAAATAAACTATATTCACACCCTGAATGAAACCACTTACTAAAGAAAAGTAATCAGTATTTCATCTGAAGCTTCTTTTTGATGCGGAAGACAGTTTTGATATTTCCAGGCTGCAATATTTAGCATACTGCATAAAGTACTTAGCATACTTTAGCATTGTGTGAAGGAGGAAAACTCCTGATAAAGCTATTCTGATGTTGTTGATGTCCTGTGGAAACTGGCGATTGAGCATGGAGAATACAACGGCAGATGGTATAGCCCCGCACGAGGTCAGTATGCTGTGGAAATACAAAACTGCCAATCCTGAAATTGAAAACAGGTGGCAAAAATTTCACTTGGAGTCTTGGCATCTGTAAGTAATCAGTTACTGTAAGAGCCTTGGTCAGACACAAATTAACTTCATTACTGATTGCATTTTCAATAAGTAAAGAAGAAAGCAGCTGCATTTGGTTAGAATCACAATACAGGGTACAAATACATACAAAGTGTTTAGAAGCACTTAATTTTTAAATTGTTTTTGGTTAGTTTGCGTATAAACTGTTCATTAGCTTTTTATTCTTTTCTGTTTTTTTTTTTCTTCCCCCTAGTATTTTGGTTGAGAAAAAAAACCCATGTTTTACAACAGCTTTAGCAGTGCTTCTCAGAGCTTTCAAACTGTTTCTCACCATTCCTACATGACTTTCTGCTTCTAAAATATGCAAATAAATAAATAAACACAGGACATCTGGATGTGATTTGGGGGCTTTTAATTTCAAATAAGGAAATAAAGATATTTTGACTAGAACTGAACTATGCAAACGAGGGATGTTGTGTTCTTGAACTTTATCCTTTCTGGCAAGTCCTCCTTCTCCCCACAAATAGTAGTTACCTAACTGAAAATGCCAATGCCTGACAGTCCTGTCAATGACAGGGAATTTCAGAGCAGGCAATGTGTTAGTGGGTGTTAGTTTGAGAAAAATGAGGCTACTTGTACACCAAATTGAAGTTTAGAAGGCTTTCAAAACATCTAAACAGAAGTTGTTATTGTCTAGGCAGCCATCCTGCCTGAAATGTCTTCCATACAGAAGAGGAGAATCCTGTGGTGTTGATCACCTAGTATATTCCAGGTTTAAAGTATTTCAAGTTATTCAAGACAAAAAGGTTTGACTCATGGGGGAAAACTAATCCAGTAACATTAGAGCCGGAGTAACCTTCAGAACTACAGTGTTCAGGAGAATTTAAAAGTAGGGACAATGTTCTTCCCCACTTAATGTTGTATGAGGCATTAGATTTGTAAGAAGGTAGCAGTATCTGTTTCCAGAAGTGTGTGAGTCTTTTACAGCTGAATTCAGCTCCTTTTTCCACAGCTGGATGTTTCAGAGAGGCTCCCACCTCCAGTCAGACACCATGCCATACCGGAATCAGCTTGACATCAGAGGGACTTTGAGCATCTACAACTCCACTGAAGTCATTAGATTTTAGGAGATTGCACACTTGCATTTACCTATCCCAGAAGGTATATTATGATTCTAAGTCTCGGACTATATCTGGATAGTGCCAATGTAATGAAGAAACTGAGCTTCCTAATGAGAAGAACCAGAAGATAAGAGTTGGTGCATGTCTGTGGATACATATTTCTGGATGGCATGATGTTCAGAAAGTGCTAACAGGTCACCCTGCAAAAATTGTGCCTCTTTAAGATGCTTCCATTGGGCACCTGCAAAATGTGAAACGCTCAGTCATGTCTAGCAATGCTGGCCAAAGTAATACAAATCATTCACAAATTCATGTTTCACCAGACATGTTGCCTCATGGGCTTACTTCCCAGCCCGTTTGCCATTGCATAGATCATTATCCTCTTTTTGGCAACTGAATAATATTCCTGTGGCAATTGCAGGAATTGCTTACATGGAACAATAAATTTCAGATAAATATTTAATATGAGTTTAACTTTTTAAATGTTGTTTAATAGCTGAATACAGAGAAAGCAGCATGCTGTGACTAATCAGTTGTCTGCAGACCACCAGCAAGTACTCCTAATCACTGTAATGCACAATATATGGCTTCCAGATCACTTTGTAAGATTTAAAGATGTCCATTTGTCGGATATAAGGTACATCTTGTGGTAGAATACTGAAATTCTGTCTTTTTCTGAGTTTTCTGGCATCTGAGTTTTCTAAGAGACACCAGATGAACCCACTCCATGACTAGCAGTTTTATGGTGTTGCTGTATGTTAGATACCATCAGTAAATTGTCTTCTTTTTCCTGGAATCTAGACACCCCACGGGACTCAATGTGCCCAGACATTTTATTCCAGTCCCTGTGTGCATGCAAACCACTTTGCTGTTTTGACATCGTCTTGTCTAAGTGATTTTCTTAGCGATTTATGTCATATTTATTCATGGAAGAGTAAGTAATAATTTATAATATGCATATAAACTGTTCTGTAAATTAAAACATGTAAGTTCGTTGTCCACAGGTTTGAAGAGTGTGAAATAAGCCCAGTGCTATTGCTATGCGCTCGTAATGCAACACATTTCTTATATAAAGTGCAGATATGGAAGGTCCTAATTTTAAAATTTTAAAACCAGAAATAAGATTCCTTTTGTGATACTGAGAAAACATATGATAGCAAACTAGAGTTCAGGCTTGTCATGTTGCTTATCAGAGCAGTGATTTTCTGACTCTGTGCAGAGCTCCACGCAGTCCTCCTCTACCCTCTGCTGTTTTATTTTCCTCTGACAGGTCACTGAAGACAATAACATCTAATTTCAGACGATAAGGTTGGGAAGAGGTAGCAGGCAAGTGGGGCCAAAGCCTTTGGCTGAGACTACGAGACAGTCTTTGCATGCAACATCACCTTTTCCTCTCTGTTGCGCTCCCCCTCCTCCCTGGCAGCCAGGCTAAACAAAAGGGATGCAACATGGGGTCTGACACTGTGCCTCTTCCCGGGAGAGCACAGGCTGATCCGGAGAGACCAGGCAGCTCAGGAAAAGGGAGGAGATGATCACGGTAGGGCTGCAAAGTGCTGATTTACTGAATTGGGAGCAGATAGTAACCTAAGGAAACACCTAAAAGGAGGATTTTCTTGTATAGGTCTGTAGCTGGTGGGATGGAGCTGTCAGGGCTCTAGAGCCTCTTATAAAAGTTGGCATTCAGGATATAGGAAGGATAACTTAGGTTGGATGGGGAGGGACTTGCTTTGGAGCCCAAGGACATTAGAGGGAATAGTCCATCTGGGTTATTATACCCTGTAGGGGGAAGGGAGGGTATGTTCAGAGCAGGGCACATGGAGAGAAGTGGAGGCACATGCACGGAGAGGGAAAACCACAAGAAAAGGTGAAAGGAGATTAAATTTGTAAATATTTGAGTACCAGTGCATTATAGACCTAAAAGAAATTGTTTGAGATGGTGCTTGTGAAATCCTTTGTATTTAAAGCTTAAGTTGAAAAACAATCTATTGATGAGCCCACGTTTCCTGTGGAGAAGCTGAATTAATGACACCGAAAGTTTCCTCCCACAGCTTTCAGTCTCCTTACTTCAGCAAAACTGATGGGAGTAATAAAGGAAGTTGTTGCTTTTTCCCTTCTAACTGCATTTATGTGAGAGGAGGCTGAATGTGCTCTTTTATTACTTTTCTCCTCCAAGAGTAGGTAAAAAGTGATATATGCTTCATGCTTTTTTACAAACAGATGATACTAGACAGATGCTTAGAAAGAGCTTAGCTAAATCTCATGAAAGGAAGCACACGCGGTGTGGAATATCTGCAGCTTTTGGCATAACCGGGCAGAAGTGAAGATTAATTTGGGGCACAAGAAATTGTGAGGTTTTGGTTTACCGTTAATGGAAAAGAGGGAAAATGGCCACCAGGAGTTTATGCAATAGAGTTCAGTTAAATAACAGCCCTTTGAAAGGCCCTGGTTCATGGAGGTGTCAGTGGTTTATGGGGTTCATTTAGAGCCAAACAGTGTGCCCAAATGTACCAAACTATGAGAAACTTCCACGTGACTGACATGAAACCAGAAAAACTCAGATGTGATACATGGGCTGCAGAAGCAGATTTAGTCTTTGAAGCAAGTGGGCATTTGCTGTCAATACTGATTAGCATTTAACAAACCATTTCTCCCAAACTCGTTTAAGGTTACAAATGTGATAAAGGACTTGGACACCTACAAACTCAGTGTTTTCATGACAAATTTGTAGCTTTCTAATTCCCAAGAGGAATTAAAGCCTTTTGTTAGTTGCTTACTGTTAATACTTAAATTGCAATCCGAAACACCCATTTGTGGATCTAGGAGTTACCTGAAAATGAGAAACAGAAACAAGCAATGCCCATCTTGTGTCTGAAATCCTGCTTCTTTCTGAGGATTAAGTGCTTTGTTAAGGGCTGCGAGATGTGACCTAATTGCCTCAGGATACAGCATGTGCAATGCACTTGTGAGAGTGGCACCTGCAGCTGGTCTTTGCAAGAAATGAGAAAAGCTCTCGGTTTGTCTTCTAAGCCCAAGTACTGGTGTCTTGTATTTGCCTAGTATCCTAGTGGTGTCCCACTCCAGAGAAGTGGGACAGAGCGTTCAAGGTTCCCTTTACCCTGGAGGAGGTCTTCTATCTCCTAGCAAGGTGTCCTGCTTTTGGAGTTGTTCCAGAAAATGATGAAGACTAATTGCAACAAAAGAGAGGAGGCAGGATGTACAGTTCAGAAAATCCATGGAGACTATCACTAGCCCTGATTTAAGAAGAAAAGCGTTTACCCTGCATTTTGAGAGACAATTCTGTCACAGTGAGAGTGTGCTTTCTGAAACTGGAGTAACTGAACTGCTCAGGAAGGGAAGAAAGGTGGCCAAGCCAGCTCTCAGTAAGGTAGGGACATGTAGTCTTCCAGTCTTTCACTGACTGAGCCTGATTACATCCTTTTCTGCTAGGTAGCCCAGTCCCCACATTTATCTGAAGAGAAAATACCATAGACCAGCCCTATTAACTGTAGTGGGTTTGGAAGTGATGGCTCTATGGGACATACTTCACAAGGAGAACCAGCCTCTGCAAGCTTAGCGGCCACCTGTCCAGGACACCTAGACATCCAGGAATTGGTAATTTATCCCTCTAATTCAGATGTGGAATGATGCATCTGTAGTGACCAAGCTGTTTCTCTGCATGAGTAAACGACGCGTACATGTTGAGGAAGGCAGTCAGCATTCAGCAAGAAGACAGATTAATTTAAGATTAACTCCTCAGTGGACTGGAATTGACAGCTCTGTGTAAGATGAGTAGTTCTAGGGACTGTTAAAGTCCTATTTAAGTTCACCAGGTTGAGTGGTTTGACTGTGAATATATGAGGTACAGAGGCAGAGCTTGTGCCCTGCTACTTCTCTGCATTGAGTTAATTAGGAACAAAACCAAAATGACTGTGAATATGTTCTTGAGAAATTTAAGAATGATTTCTAGGGTCATATTCTGTCCAGGAATCAGGTACATCTTTGCACTGTACTCTTAAAACACTGGATGAAGTCTAGCTGCTGTTGAATCAGTTCCCTCTTGCAAAATGTGAGGAGTTGGTTTCCAAACCTTACTGTGGCTGCTGTGGCTCTGCATGGGCTGTCAGCCAGTCTGTGGGTTAAAACCTTGGCAGCAAGATGCATCAACATAGAAATATAAGACTGCTGTAAAAGATGCCTTTTCGTGCAACTGGCTAGTGCTTTACTGTCATTGAGTCTCGAGGACAGGGTATGGGGAGTCATAGCTGACTGCTGGTACTGTGCTTTGTTTGAGAAGGGAAAAAAAATAGCATGTTGAGACGGTGTTAATATGTGCTTGTTAGGAATAAAATCTGTAGTGAATAGAATGAGAAGAAACAGGGTGATTTTTCAATTATATTTTATGGATATATGAGTCTCTGCCTAGGAAAACAGGCCACGTTTTGACTGACTTACTTTCCCAAATTTTTCTGTACATAGAGTAATCCTGTCCTTGATTAATAAGCCTGGAGGAGGTAAACATTCAAATGCCAGTGTGTCCAAAACCTTTTAAAAGCCACTGTATTTACTCTTATTTCCAGACATTTTCCCCTCTTTCTTCTTTGAATTTGCCTTCTAATCAGTGATAATAAAGAACCTCGGCAACAGCTTGAGCAAGATGCCAAATAAAAGTGTAAATGCTCTGCACCATCGTGATTACCCAACAAGAAAACAAACCTTATGAAGAAAGTCTCTTTCTCATAGAGCCATCCCTTCAGCTCTCTTCATGCACCGGGCAGTGTTTGCATGCATCTAAGTCGCTGAGTCTACCAAATCTGAGCACTTACAAAATTACAAAATAAGCCCCTCCAAAGCACTTAAGCTTTTTTAAAGAAATGTACTGAGCTGTCTTGTTCTGTGTGTTGCCTCTATTCTTTTTTACCCTCTGAAAAGTGAAATAACATGCTCTTCATGTGATGATTAATTCGTAATGATCTTCACGCATAGAAGATAGTGTCCTATCTTCCACTTAGGAAAGCACAAGGCACAGCAGAGAGAGTTGTAAATCTATCATTTTGCAAGTGCAGAGTGATGTCGTTTCAGCTGGCTCGTCCCTGCACAGCTTCCAAAGTACCATGTGCTGTGCAGCGCGGCAGTATCCATCTCTGCCTCCTCATTAAGAAAATGCACAGATGAAACGTACGTACACAGGGTGCTAGCAAAGCCACCCTAGCAGGAGTGCTGCAAAGCTGTTAATGTTTTTTCTTGGGAATGTTGTGGTAGAATCAGAAGGTCTATAATAAAGAAAAAAAAATCCACATCTTTTCCCAGAACATGTCTATCAAAATATTGAAGTTCCATGTAAATTCCATGTACTAAAAGCGGATGCCAGCAATGCAGTTCCCTCATTTTATTTAGGCACGATGAAGTGCATGTAAACAGTGTCAAATGTAATATATTGAAAAGCCTATAAGTTATTTGTTAATCCTAAAACCCCTTTATAGGAGTTGCGTCCTTCCAGTCCTGTTGGTTAGTTAAAAACTGTGAGAACATGCCTTTCCTGCACTTTATTCCCCTTATCTGCACAGTCCACAGTACTCGTTTGTCTGTCTTTTGGGAGAAGAGAAAGGCAATATTCAATACTCCATCTATTGGGCAGTCCAATTAAACATTTGCTAGATAGTTTCATTGCTTTGATAAGTTTCAAGATTGATGCAATATTTTCTCTTCTGTTTCCCCAGTATCTCTGCCAGTTTTCAAATGGATTATTTCTTTTTTGCCAAACAAAGAGTGTCTTTCTATCACTCATATCTCTAACTGGCTCAGTTCTTATTTTTATGTCTCTGCTTCTTGATAGGTTTAATACAGCTGTTCTTTGACTCTAAATACATATCTACAGCAATTGCTCCTTAATGTACGATTTATTTATTTTTTTGTTCCCACATCAAGTCTAGCAATGCAGATTTTGTGCCAGAGCTTAAGAACAGTCTCTGCTCTAATTTCCTCCCATTAGTGTGCTAGAAACATTATGTTTTTCTCCAGCAGATCTCCTGATGAAGCTAAAATGAGAATTTTTCCTGAAAAGAAGCTGAATTGTAATAGACTCATTTTAATTTCAGTGACAAATTTAATCTTTCTTTGATAAGACAGAAAATAGTTTGCCCCTGCAGAGTAACAGAGTCTGGAGGAAACAAACAATGGCATTTCAGTAATACAATAGTACGTAGCTATTATCTAGTGCCTGTCATCAGTAACAGAATATGTTTAACAGACAAAGCCAGTATCATTATCTGCATCTTATAGATTGAAAAAGTGAAGCATTCATTGAACTATTAAGCAAAAAGACTATAAAAAATAAGCAACACAGGCTTTCACAGTATATTTTCAGTTCCTTTTATAGAATCAGTCTCTATACCATATATATTTACTATAGTTACTTAATTTTCTCTTGTGCTTCCTGGAAAGTTGAAAGGTTCTGACTTCTCTAGTGGCTGGTCTTAGAGAGGGCCATGTCTATGGCACTGACTTACTGCATCGGCCCAGACTGGAGCCTTTATTTTTTAATATCATTATTATGTTTTCAAAAGTCCCGAAAATACTTACTTAATGCATATGGATGAGAATAGAAGGCAATAGATCTTCTTTTTTAAAGTTTTGTGCTATTCTTTTGGAACAAAATACACAGAAATGAGGAAATTGGATAAATATAGAGAGAAATTTAAGTTGAACAGCAATTGCAGTTTGAGGGTGAAGAGACATTGAAACAAGCTTCAAGCTCTTCTTTTAAAAAAATGATCATTATAATTTCTTGAGCATCTCATCTCTACAGAAAAAGTCTCAAGAATAAAACACAGTAAGTGTAATTCATAAGTGTATCTGTAAAGCCAAGAAAATTAGGTCAAAAACATTTTAAGAAGTTTAAAGTACTAACATTTAATGTATTTCTCAATCATTGCTGACCTAAGCACGTAACCCCACCATATAATCCCAGTGAGACCATCATTATTTTTCCTGACCCTTGGAGCAGCTTCATGTTTGAATGTGCCAATTTATTACTATTACTTTTTGCAGGACGTTTTATGAAAACCCTGTCTTGACACCACAGTGTACTGAGTTCTGGCACTAAGCCTTCACTTTTTATTAAGTGAATTCATAAATTCCACAAATGTGGAATCTGTTTACTTGGAGCTGGCATAATCTTTCTAAATCCTGAATCACTGTTGGTCTAGGAAACCTTCATGTGCAGAAAATGAAAGAAGATATAAAATTTCCTTATTCAATCCATAATGAAAACGAAGGGGTTTAAATTTTAAGTTCCATCTGAAATAATTTTGTGCATTCTAGCATTGAGCTGAAGGAAAGCCCAAGTTATGTCTCCACAAACAGTTGTAAATTTTAACCTTCCCATATTCAAAAACTTTCCTTTACCAGCACAGTAGAAGAAAAGTCATGTAACTTTTTTCTTCAGCTTTTATAATGTCGGATACTATTGCATTCCCCGCTATGCATTTCTGGGCAACGGCAATTGCTTTTTCATTTTCCAGTTTTCCAAATCCTGAGCTCTGTGAAACATCTAATACCACAAACCACTTCCTTTCTACTTCGACGAGGGGGTCAGAGGGAGCTGAGGACACAGTAGGAAAAATGTGTCATGTTCCAGTTGCGCTGGGGCTACATTGTGCGGTCTGCCTTGATTGAAGGTGCTCAGGTTGGTTGGAGTTCTCAGCCATGACACTCTTTACGTCAGCTGTGTTTCCACCCACCGCCTCAGACTCAGTAAGAAATGAGTTAGAAGTAAGTAAGGGGCTTAGGAGTTTGTCCATATTTGTAGACAAACTTGTTATCAAAGCGATTGCAGTCTGTTGGGCATTCCTGACAAGGAAGGAGAGGAAAGCCTTGGTCTGCGTGTCCGTCAGTGTTTGTTGTACCCGATGAGGTCCTAGGCCACCTTTATTCTCTTGCTTCTACTGCGCCGAGTTGCTCAGATTTTAAGCTGTGCCTGCGAGGTGATGTTGCGTATACACATATGTATGGGTAGCTCCACTGAGTTGATACATGAGCTTTGTTTTCCTGTCTATATCCCTCTGCTTGAGCCACCAAGTCAAGCACAGCTGCCTTTGGTGTGAATGCTGACATTGATCCCTGTGCCTGACTCACAGTCAGCCTGACAGGGCTACCCAGGAAGCCAATTACCCTCTGATGCTGCTCCAGCACCAGTGAGTGACAGGCCTGTGGAGAGCTAACCGGTATTGTCTTGGCCAGAACCATGTCCCTGGAATTGCTGTTCTTTGCCTCTGCAGGGTACAGAAAGCCTAGCACTGTCTGTGCTAATCTGTTTTTCAAGCAATGGGCCTGCATCTCTCTTAGCCTCAGCTTTTCCTTGGGCTGCAAATGAAGATAACCCTTCTACCAAAGTTGCATTTGCCATTGTCTGCTGGGAAGGGCATAAATTAGCCAAGCTGACAGAGTTTGGCACATACCAGATATTTGCTCTCTTCTCCCTCGACAAGTCCTGCAAAAGGAGTTCCAAACATATGCTGCAGTTGAAATTATGAATGAGTATGCTTTTCTCTGCTGCCCAGAGACAGAATTTAATTTTAATGATGTGACTGTAAAATTGTCCATCTAACTTTTTAACTCAATTTTTATCATCTACATATCTGTGCACACTGGTGCATGTCTTCTAGCTTGATGAATTGCTTGTTCATTCTGGTTAAGTCTGAACCTGGAGGAGAAGCTGACCCACCATGGGACTGGCATCTTCGGTTTTTCTAGGGCACAGGTTTGCTGGATCCTTCAGGAAAAAGAAAGATGCTTTCAAATTAGAAGTGTGAGGTGGACACATTGGAGATGTTAGTGTCCCATGTTGCCAATCATACTGTAATCCAGTTCTTGACTAGAAAAAAGGCTTTATAAACTTGTCCAATGTGTTTAAATAAGGTACAGTTGGTATTAGTATTCTCTAGAAGACCTTTGAATCTAGGTTGGAAAACCAAGAATTTGCATATAAATAGAATATTATAGAGTGATCTCCATTTCTCTTAGCAGTACAAGTTTTTGTTGAATTCTTTATTTTTTGCTGCTTTTTACACAAGTAATTTTGTGCCTTAGCGAGGGTTTGTGATGTAGCAAAGTTCGGACAGAAGATGCATAAATTACACAAGAATTAATATTTTGACACTATTGCTACGCTGGTTAATCAGAAAACCTCAGATGATTTAAAACATGTTAACTTCCTGCTTTTCTATGCTGCAGTTTGATAATTCACAAGAAAATACAATTACAAATATTGTGAGTTGTGTGCCGGGAACATAAGAACATTACAGATATTCTTCCTTTTGCTTTACGTGGAAATTTAGCATGTGATAAATATTCACCGAGGTACACTTGCGTTTCTGCGTTTCTAATAATTATGAAAGTGCTACTGCCAATGTGGATATGAAACTTACTTGTATTGTGTGTGAAGATTAAGTGATGTTAATCACGCTGAATATGGGTAGCTGGACCTAAAAGGCCAGAAGGAAGAATCCCAGCACTGTTCAATGTATCAGGAATCATCTCTTTTCTGCTAGTCAGGTGAGATTAGGAAAGTCAGGTGTATCTTATAAAATGCAAAATTGTGTACTGGAAAGAAGGAGAGAAAAACAAAAACCAGGAAGTATTCCTTTGAATAGGATTAAATATACAACCCTGCTAGGAAACTTTTAGGGATCTCCAGCTGAAAAAAAAGGTTGAAGGTCTGTGTTAATAAATGATTATATGTATAGCAAAGATTAAACCTATGTGAAGAGAAGCTATACTGAAGTTACAGCAGCTGAGACAAGCAAGACTTAAGGTGAAAGAAAACTCTACTTTTCCGTTTTTCCACTGGAGAAACTATTTCAGTTGTGCATTGTGTACTCAGTTTAGATAGGCACTAATAGCATGATTTTGAATTTTTTCACATGTTCCATCAGGTTCAGCTCTCTGACCTGATCCACCTGAAAGCTCTGAAAAATATCATACCAGTAACAGTACATCTGTGGAGTTTTAAATTAAATCAGAAATACACAATTCTGGCTTTTCTGTTTGGTTTTTTGTTTTGTTTTTTTAATGGGGATGAGTAGTACTCAAATTGAATTTTCCATCACCAGGTATCTAAGCATATTAGAGCTGCTTCTTTTGTAAGGAAAGTGTAAACCAGAATCAATTCCATCTTCATTGTCTGTGGTTTCCATTCAAAGAGATTTTGTCTCCCTGTCTCAGAAAGTGGAGGATTGTGATAAATGATTATACTCTGCATAGTTAGCACAGACATAATCGTGGTTTTCCTGTTCCAAAAATAATACAAAAGGTCTGTGCCTGTGGGATGTAGATGTGCATGAGACATGTAAGAGTCTAGTAGGTATGAAATGCTACACGCCTTCCACTTCTGTTACCATCAGTGTTCCCTAGACTCTTGTAACTGCTTAAACCTTAGTTGTGAAAGCAACTTAAATCCATCTAGATTGTGTGCATAAAAAAAATTAAGCACATCAAATGATAGCACCTCTTTTTTTTTTTTTCCTTTTTAAATCTTGTTCTTACTATTATGGCTTCAAAACCTTGATACTGGTTGCGGTTTTAATGATGACTGATATCTCTGTTTACTGGCCCAAAGTCTCTCTCCCTTCTCGTATTACCCAGCTTATTATCTTCAAGACTTCAAGCTTTCTTTGAGGCTTGAGTTGTCTTTTTCCATTCTGTGTGTATCCAGTTAGCAATAAACTTACATCCTGGTCGCCAAGTGGAATTGACAGGAAGAGCAGCAAAACAAATACATAATACATATAATATGTTATAAAGCTATAATCAGGTTGCTCATAAATATAACATGCATGTTAAATTATTGTGTTTATGTAGCTGGAGAGTATGAATGAAGCTGGAATTAGACAATATTTCCTCAGTGTTGATGTACGCTAATCAAAGTTACAGTACTGTTACCAGTGGACTCAGGCTCCTGACTTTACCAATACCATTTTAATTTACCAATATGATTATGTAAATAATTGCAAAATGAAAGTAAATCGAACAATTTAAAAAAAAACCCACAAAACACCAAGAAACCTGCAGCAGTTATATTTGTGATGAAGATAAAGTTCTAGAAGTGTTGTAATATGCTCTTTGGGACCACTTGTAGTGGCAAAAATTAATTATTGAATAGAAGAGGTTGTGAAGGAAAAAGTCTGAATTCATAATGTGTAAGGAAATTACCAGTTATATTATTTCTCTGCCATAGTACCTATTATGATTTATACTATCTCTGTATTAGACACGAGTCTTAGTAGCTATTTATTGTATAATTGCAAGAAAAACATGCATCAAGATGGTGTTATTATTTTAGACATTATTTGTTGTTCTGAGCATACAATTCAACAGCAGGAGTTTCAGTACTGTGATCATAGTCTGCCATTATCCAGTATTTTATTATCGTTAACCGCTGACTCCCTTTACAGGCCACACAAATTATCATCCCTTGTTTGGTGAAAATAGGATCATCCTAAGCACCATTCTCACACCTAATATTAAAATTCTTCTAGCAGTTTCGACCAAGCTTTAAGAAGAAAATGTCAGGGTGTAGTCTTTTGTTGTTTTAAAAATCAGAACTGAAATTGACACAGCTGTTTGTGTGCTGATTGTCACTGTGGGATAGTTTTTACAAATGATGTTATTTATGAGTTTGTTAAGAAATTTATTCTATCATTTTCATGGACATATTGAAAGTCAAACATATCTGTTATCTTTCCTAAATTAAGATCAGAAAGATCAGAATTGGGTCTGGTCTCTGTAGTGTTGAGCTGTTCATAGAGACAATTTAAACTGGAAATTCTTCTTCTTACAAAGAGTATGATTGATTTTGCTGTGATATTGGGCATTCAGTATATGAGCACTCTACTTGGAGAATCCTTTAAAGGAACATTTATGTTTTGAAGAGTCTATCACTTCATGGGTTCAGTATTCATATCTTCCACCAACATTTGTTTGTTTCTCATCTTTACTAATAAAATGGTCACAGTAGAAATAGAGATTCATGAGATGGGCTGTAGAAAGTTGCTTAAGTTAAAGGAGTATGATGGCATTTTCAGTTCTTTGATGAATAAACTTTATTTTGCTGGCGTTTGGGCTGTGGCAGGTTTAGAAAGATGATACTATCTCTCACAAGCAATCTGTTGAATAGAGGTTTCAATATATGAGTGTTTCTGAGATTTCATTAAAAAGTCTTGTTGATTATGGTGCATTTATGAAATTAGTCGAATTGCAGAGTTGGCCTAAATATGTGCAATCGTGAAATGTAATTAACACAGGTTTTTCAGAAATGCAGTTCTGAAATTCTGATGTGCTGAAACATTCCACAAAGCTCTGTTTGACCTCATGGAAAGGGGGAAAAAAATCCTAAACCAGTTGAATTGAGTGATAGATGATTTGCCTATTTGTCTTTTTTGTTTCAAAGTAGGGTTTTTTTCCTCTTTAATTACATTGCTGTCCATAAAATTTTGGATGTTTCTTTTTCTTGTAGTGTGAGAGCTAGATCTTCATTCTAAACAAAGTGTTAGGCAGACCAGACTTGCCTGCTAAATCAGAGCTGCCTTACTTCTCAAACTCTGCTGTTTCATTTTGGTTTTATTTACTTAGAGTTTTCCCCTTTTTGCTTGAGGGCAGACTTGACAAAGCAGAGAACCTGTGCCCTTGCTGTAGTCAGGCAGCCTCTTCCCTTTCTGCAAATCTTTCTTGTACAGTCCAATCTGCACTTCCAATCTGTAAGAGATGCTTGCATAATTCACAATATTGAAGTAGACAAACTTCTCGACATATTCAGTTGTTGTCCACTTTCAGCATTGATTTATGTTGATGATACAGGTGTTAAGCAGTTCGGTGTATTTTTGTAGTACAGGACAGACATCTTCCTGCCAAAAATCTCAGGCTAGCAGAGCCACTTCAAAAGCCAGGTCCTGATGTACAGGAAGATCTACATTTCGGTCATGTGTCCTCCATCAGGGTAGCTTAATACAGTTTAAAAGCTTGGTTAATAATTGTTAAAATGCAAGCTAAGGTAGTCAGAAAGCTATTGTCTGGGTACATGGTGCTTTAGGCAATAGGTGCCAAAATCTTTCCAATGTCTTTTTCCTGTGAGCATGTAAATCTGTACAGAAGGAAATTTGAAGCACCTGTCTTAGGTGTAAGCAAAAGTGAGTCTGTCTGTAATTTTCACCCATTCCCATTCCCCAGTTTCTTCTCTAAATATTCCGCATAGGTCCTTCCAGGTTGTGTGAATGATACCCCTTTGGTGGTAATTGTGATCAAATCACATAGACTACAAAGGGCTGAACTGACCAACTGTGAGAAGAGTTTCTGAACTTTCCAACAGTCAGTCATTAACTCCAAATCATCTCAGAGCAGTGGAAATTTTTCATACGTTTGTTTCTGTCACCGCCACCCCACTGCCTTTCTAGCTTTATTCAACACAGAATTGAAATCATAAATTTTAACTTAACCTAAGGGGGAAAAGAGCTGCAGAGATAATGATTTTCATTGCTAATTTTATGAAAATTTCAAAGACAAAAGCCGAAAGATCAGACCAAAACACCAGCTTAATTACATATTCATTGGTAAGTCCTGTAGTCTATTTTCACTGCTTCCAAAATATTACAGTACAATATCGCTCTACAGACCTTCACTCTGAGGTATTTGCACACTAGCGACAGAACTCAAACACTCTTGTGGTTTGCACATGGAAATATCAGTTGAAAACTGTAGTTCCAATTTTAACTGATTTGGAAGCTTGTTGCAGTTCTGAGTCTCAGCTCATACAGGTTGAACGAGTTACTACTCATACATGTTTGCTAATATTATGATGTTATTATTAACCAGATATTACAGCATTTGGTTGCTTTCCAATTGATTTGAATGACATATTCTTCTTCAGTGTTAATTAGGTGAGAGCTCCAAGATCTAAAAGATACAAGTATCTAAAAGATACTTTGGGACATTTCCTCTAAAATACCTTTTATGTGCTTTTATTAACTACACAGACATTTCAGCCAGAAACATGAAATAGTTATAACTTGTAGAGTACTGAATTTTAGGTCTCTCAATGCTTTTTCTTCATGAGCTGCCTGCATTTAGAACTTAAAAAATAATTTATCTATCCATTATCTGAGTATTTATATGTTTCAATTGTATTTATGTAAAAGGAAAATGCACTGTTCAGCTCATTTAAAAAAAAAATCTGTTTGTCACTTTCTCAACATTAGAGATCTGTTGGGATACGCCAGAGACACTATGCTGGATCAGAGCTGGTCTGGCCAAGCCCATCATTGCTCGCTCTCCATCCTCAGTAGCTTAAGGAAAAGGTTTAAGGAAGGAGGAAGCCTACAATAAATTTCTTTTTTTATTCCCTGAAAACACATTCAGATTTTATCTCACACTGTAGTTTCAGTATCCCCACTCTGCCAGTCCAGGACAGTTAACTAATCTAGTGATAACATTGTTAGGAGCTTTCACAGATAATAATAATAAAAAAACCCCACAACAACAAAACAACAAAGACTGATTTTAAATGGAAAACATTATGACTTCACTCATTTAATTCTTGCTGCTATTGAATGTAGAAGGATATAATGCATTCTGAATACAGTTAGATTATTATAAATCTTTCTTTATGTCAGTGTAGGTTGTACCTGTAAAATATTATTTATCAGTGTAATGGCAGTAACAATATTGTTTAGAACATTTTCTATGTTTCAAGAGAAAAATAACATAATTAACACAGTTGAAACAGGATAAAAGTTGTGCACTGACAACATCAAAGATTTCTCTAACAGGGAATGGTCCATGCCAAATTTTGCAGATGCCATGATGCAATTATGCTATAAAAGAAAATTATGGAGAAAAATGCATAGAATTTCCAAGAGAGTGGAAATACCTGAACGTGCTTATCTCCTCCTTCCCTCCAGCACTCTACTATTAATATTTTTATTATTATTTTTAAAAGAAGTTTATGTTACACCTTAAAGCTTAGAAATCACATTAATTTCTGTTCAGGATGTAGGACAATGAAGTATAATTCCTTTCCTTAACAGATGAGGCTCAGCCTAACCTTCTTCCCCTAACTTTTGCATTTTCTATTTGCTAATTTCGGTGATTGCCTCGTGTTGACTGTCGACCATAAAAAGAGTAGGCTGTAAAATGAGGGTAAATGTGCTTTTTGCCTCTCTGAATGTGCGTTTTGAGTGACCAACGGCAGCCAAGGAAGATGCTTGAGAAGAAGGGAGCAGGATCCTGCAGAGACATAGCTGTTGTGCTGTGACCCTTGTTTGCAGGTGTCTGATGCTCCCCGTGCCTCGCAGTGGGCGCCGAGGTGTCTTAGGGCTGCAGAGCCGGCCGGGGCGGGAGGACAAATGTTGCCTCCATGGATCCAGCCTCAGCTGTTGCGAATCACAGGCAGAAAGTGCCTATCTGACATTGTATCTGAGAAGTTTCCCGCGTCTGTCAGCTTTCTGATGCCCTTATCCCCATAACGCCATGGTGAGTGCCTCCAAGCTGAAGCAGAGAGGGCAACTTTGAATAGATTTTGATAAGGACCAGGGAGGAATGTCAGTTAATCTGCCGAGCTGTCCCTCTACATCTGGCAGCTGATTGCCTGATAAAACAGGGAGCACGGTGGCAATTTGTTGAAGACAAGTGTTCTAAGGCTTTTAAGAAATGCAAGGAAGCAGGTTTCAAAAAGCCACCAATTAAAAGAAAAGAAGTTTGATTATGTGGGGTCTGAGGAAAGCTATGGCCTGAGATTGATTATTTTGCAGTTATTCTGATTTCTCTAGGTGAGAGAGCACCTTCAGGTCACATTAATTTCAGTGTGATTGAGAGTGATCAGATAGCTTAGGAAATAAGTTCAGTAGATTTGAGGGAATTTGGTAGAAAAATGGAATCACATAGAGCCTCAATCACATTAGAAACTGTTTCTGTACTGTGACTCTTTCTGGTCTGTCAAGAACAATGTTTGCAGATTCTCCTATATTTAGTGCAAAGTACAAAAGTACCCTTTTTGATGGTGTTAGCTGAAATAAATTAACAAAAAATAGTTTCATTGGCTTTTGAATTGAGCAAACTGGAAACTGCTGCAGAATTTATGGTTTTGCCTTGGTGATAGTTTTACTAGCATGAAAAAATTGTGAATGAGCATGAATAAAGTCTGAAAACACACCACCCAACTGCTCACCCTTTCCAGGGGACATAGTGGGTGTCTGCAGACTTCATACTTCATTTGTATTTATCATTTATACAGTGGGGCAGTTTTATTTTTACACTGGAATTTCATCCCTCTCATAATGTTTATTTGGCCACCTTTCACCACTACTTCCAAGCTCTTTCTACATAAAATCAGCAGCAAACACTAAGTACATAACAGTGTTTTTCTGCCTCTTCTACTTTTCTTTTGTTAGATGATTAACTGTTGTGGTTTTTTCCTTAGATTTATTTTGAAAAGCGACACCTATGGGAAGGAAGTATCAAAGTTACAAAAGTTACAGTGAAAACTTTTCCCAGATACAAAATAAGCAGGAAAATAAAGCATTTGGCATGTTTAGAGAAGTCTACAAAACTTAGTCCAAATTCTTGATTTTTGTAGAAGTATAATATGCTATCCCTTCTTTTAAGCTCTTATGCTGATGTAGTAGCTTTATCAGAGATATTATTGGCTACATTATAGAGTGGTTGAAAATTACTATTTGTAGGTTTTCAGTTATCGTTAGTAAACCTTTTTTTTTTTTTTTCCTCCAAACAGGTGTGTTTTATGAAGTAGTTCAGAGCTTCCCTCGAGTGGAGGAAAACGTGCGAGTGGATTCACATGTAAACAGCCACAGGTGGAGAAGGCACTCAGAGTCTCTCAAATCAGTTGACACCAACAGAGCTAGCATGGGGCAGGATTCTTCTGAGCCTGGGGGTTTCACAGACCTGCTGCTTGAAGAGGGACAAGACAACACCACCCAGATTGAGGTAAAAATTCATTCTATCTAATTTATTTATTTGATTTGTTATATTTGACTGGGAGCAAGTAAAAAATGAAGACATTTACTTCAGTGTATTCAAGCGTTGATGGGAAGAGAACCTCATAGTCTTTGTATTTGTGATCCTGTCAGCACAAGGAAGCCAGCTTTTTCTCCTGTTCTGGGGCTGCAGCCTGTCCTGTCTGACTTTTGAAGATTGTCTCTTGAGGATGTTTATCTCTCTGCTGGAAAGCAGTTATGGGAAGTCCCATGTTGTAGCAGTTCTTTCTGGAGAACTGGAAAATGAAGTAGTATTAAAAAAAAAATAATTAATTATTTCTTAAAAGTTTGGGTAAACATCTCTGCGTGTGAGATTTTTGCCTGGTGTTTATGGAAAGTGATAAACAGATATGATGGGGAAAATGTCCTAGAGAAATAAGAAATAGGAAAAAATTCCAGGTTGGTCATTAAAAGAATTTTCCTATACTATTTAGTTGTTGATCTTCAAAAGAAGAATAACATGGATCATATCTATCTAAATGAAATCTTGGGATGTTCTCCCTCTAAGGAGAAGAGAAGCAACCTCTGATTGCTTGTTTAAAAACCATTAACTGCCAGGTTGCCCTCATATGGACATAATGTAAATCCAAGAGAGCACTAGTTCTGTCTTTAAACCTGATCTCAGTTTCGAGTAGTGTAGGGAGAGGAGAAGTTGACCATAATGTTATGTTGTGATTGATTGGTGCAGGATGTCTCCACCTATGATAGTTTGTGGGAATTATGCTATTCTGCTGTTTTATCTTAGTGGTTCTACATAAACACACTGACTGAATTGATTTTGTGTTAATTTTCTAATTATTTTATTTTTACTTTTTTTTTTTTAAGTATTAGGTTTTGAGTTTTCTCATTAATAAAATCTGCATCCTATTTTTCAATAAAATACAACTTGGAATAAGCTACGCTTAACACTTTATGTTCTGCTTCCAAAGCAACAGTCCTATTTATTTTTCAGTTCTGAGGAGCTTTCTCTCAGAGAAACAAAACAGCTTTCAGATTTTGGGTTGTTATCTTACACAATAACAAAAGCAAAGCAATATAAAATCCATCTGTAGAGACAATGGTGTCTCTACAGCATGAGTCAAAAAATAATAATGCTTTCTGAGAGATGTGGTTTGTGTTTGTTGTTTTTTAAGCTTCTCAGTTTGCACAGTACTAATTATGTTTCCTCTTGCATAAACATGAAAATGGCTAGATGGTAAATTATTTTTTTAATTGTATGTTGATTTTATGATTCGGTTTTGCCCCCTGTAATCCCCATCTGGCCATACTTGTAGCAGTTCACTCGGGCATGATGCAAATTGGTCCTTCCTCTAATTATTTTAGCAGGTGAAGTGGAAGAAGTCTCAAATACAGGAAAGCTTGTGTAGCTGATCTTTCCATGGCTTACCAGTAGACGTCCATGCAATGTCTCCATTCAGTTGAGTTCCAAGCTCTTTTGAAGCAAAATGGGTCAGAGCTCCCTGTCTAATGCTCATATATGGAAACATTCAGGAAAAAAATAAATGCTTGCCCATGTACATACTGAGAATGGTATTTTTCCGGAGAGATTAATGGCATTATAGTGGCTTAACCTCAAAAGTACATTGTCTTATTGAGTTTACCGAATTCAGGTTTTGTATTCTATTGTAGCCCTCTTTTTCTCAAGTCTTCCCAGGTCAGTAAGATAGCACAGTTGTGGTTTTACACATTATTGGATTCTGTTGTAAATCCCTACTACAACACATAAGCATTTTACAAAAAACCTTGATGCCCAGCTTTGTAGAGGAGGTGAAGAGTGCAACAGGTATTCACAGCAAAAGAATCCATATGTTGCAAAGTCTTCTGCAGCTTGGGAGTTTAATCGGTAGTGCTGGAGAGCATAATGATTTTTGAAACCCTTCTGTGTGTGTTGCAGTTCTTGCTGAAGAAAATCCGGAGAATGAGTACTACCTGCCACTCATACTCGATGACACTACAAAATTACAACATCCCTCTGTCACAGATACTGTTTCTCATGAAAGGGTTTTGCTTGGGCTTGCCATGCAAATGTGGAAGATTTCTCTTGCTGAAAGGCTAACAATGCTGAACGTATCTTTAATTTTCACTTCACATTGTTTTCTGTTCTTCTTTATGATGATGACTTTACTTTCTATCAAGCTCTAAAAAACCAAACCAAAACAAACACAACCACCACCCCAAAAAACACCAAAACCAACAAAGCACAAAACCAAACCCAAATAAAAAACAATCAAGGACAAAAGGGAAAGTATGCAGAAATTTCTGCACACTGTTTAAAAAGCTTTAAATGTTTTCTGTATTATCCAATCTATACAGTAATCAATAGAAAATAATAAAATCAACCTGTGTGGGGCATAGCTTAGTTCCACTGGCTTTTCTTGACAATTTAAGGTAATGAGACTTTTCATTCATATTTTTCCTTTGGAGTTATTGGGAGTTCTGTAACCTCACAGCAGCACCATCCTGGATCTCCCATTGGCCCTAATACATAGGCTGTTTTAAAAACAACTTGAGTGGAACATGAAGTTTAGGCCTTCATGACCAGCTATAGAAAATGCATTGTAAATCAGTTTATCACATCTTTGCAGTAGCCAGGGTGGACCCCCTCCTATACGTAGGAAAGATGATAATGGCCAGATTCTCTTTAGAGATGCTATTTCTCTGGTCCAAAAGCTGGAGCAGTGCAGCTACTAAAGACTCCAGGATGTTCGCTGTCTTTCTTCGCAGCTCTGTTTTGGCTCTGTGATTCAGGACATAACTCATGCAAAATGATGGATATATTCAGGCACTTTTTTGAATAAAGATGTTCTCTTGAACTGGACTCTCTGGAAGTTGACTACATAGCAGAGCCTAGCAGAAGCAGTGGTTATAGCTGTTTGATGTTTAGGACCTTCGGAAATGAGCAGGGCCCATGAAAGGAGAAGAAAAGATCTCCAAGTCCCATTGTGTTGCTGGAGAATAGGAATTTTGTAGTCTACAGGTGCAGTGTTGTGGCAGCACAAATCCATGAATCTGGAGATGCCAAGTGAAAGGCAAAGGACAGGAAAAACAGGTTTCTGCTGCAAGCCAGATTTTTCTATGTGTGTAGCATTTGTGGTCTTTCTGAAGAATTGATAGCAAGCTGGAGATTATCGGGTAAAATCGATATATAACAAACATTTATTATAAACATCTTATAAAATAGTATGACAATCCTGAAAATATTCCTCTCTTCTCCTAGTTTAGTAGGGTTATTACAATGTGCCACTTAGGGACTAAAATATTGTAATTCCAAAAAAAGTTTCCAAGGATGGAAGTTGGTTGCTTTATTTGCAACTGGTACTTTAGAGCTCAAATACAGAGGAGGGAGGACATGTAAGTCTCTAGAGCCATGCTCTGAAAGTGGTTCGTTAAGGTTTCATTCCTGATACATAACATAGCCAGTTATAGCTGCTTTTTTTTTTTTTTTGGTCATATTATTAGTATAGTCTAACTTTTTATGTTCCTTTTATGGTTTCTCTGTAGTTTGACTTTCCATTTGGTGATTAAGGACTTAACCTTTTGCCTTCCTAGGGAGTGTTTCCTGTTCTAAAAGATGGTTACTTCATAGTGCTTAAGAAAAACTCAAATGAATTCGAAGTTTTTCTTCCCAAGGGTCACAAAGCCAAACATTAAAGTCTTCTACCTGGAATACCTTTGGGGCTGTCAGAAGCTGAGTGTTTCCCATTAAGCTAGAGGAGTGTGTTCGGAGTTTGGAAGCGTTGGAATTGTATCCCACATGCACTAGTTAACCAGTGTTCAGGACTGGCCAGTGCAAAAGCAGCTTCATGGTCCGGTGAATGCCAGACTGAGAGGGGAAAACGCATGCCGCACCCTAGTTTCAGGGACCTCGAAGACAGGGATTGAGAAAGCAGGTGGAATGTTCAAAAATGAAGTACCATTTATATCAACATTTCTGTTTTCTACGGTGTTTGTTTCTTAAATTTCTGGGATTTCACAGTCTTATAAATTGAAGTCTAGCTTTCCTTTATCTGCACCCCTCATCTTTCGTGGGACTCTTCCTTCCGGGTTTGCGGTTGCTTTTTGGTTTGTTTAGTAATCTGCCACTTTTGTTTATTGTACTCAGGACATTCAAAAGTGCCTTTTATTTAGAACAAATAGAACCTAGGAAATGGACTGTGTAGGGTGAAATTTGTTGCTGCAAACACTCTAAGTCCTTGAAAAACCAATGAGCGTGAAAATATGTCTTAATGAATATGTCTAGTTTGGCATGTCTACTTTCAAACAAGGAGAAAAATGGGATATATATACTACCATTCTTCACATACTCTCATAAAGGAAATGTATGCTGTACAATAACTCACTGTAACTAAGTAAATGACTTTACATCTATTAATAGTGTTAAAATAAACTCAGATTCATGGTCATGGTATGACTGACCCTTCTGTTGATCCCTGAAGCACTCTAGCCATAAAGGTAATGAAGGCAGGTAGCCTGTTGCTCTCTTACATTTGCTGAAAAAGGAACTGATCCCTGAAATACATCTAGTGCGGACGTTGGGTCCCCAGTATCCACCACTAAAGTATCTACAAATGTATTCCTGTTTTGCCACAGTACTTGCTAATGTAGACATGGTCACTGAGCACTGGAAAAGGCTTAATAATGCATTAATATATAATTGTGCATTGCACAAAGGTATTGCATAATAATTTTTCCGTAGTTTAAAATGTGCATTGTTATTCAAGTGATATCCTGTGATTATAGCTATATGGAGCTCTGTACAGAGGTGATTCTCCTTCTGTATTTAAAATTTTTCTGTATTTATCCCAGATCTTCTGTAGAACAGCTCCAGCTGCAGGTTTTATAGAAGATTTCTAGGCAAGTTGCTTGGTCCTTTGCTTCACCATTCTCTGTCCCTGGTTGTTGTTACTGCTTAACCCCCCAGTGAACAGTACAACGCTGTAAACGCTACAAAGTAAAACACAGAGAAATTGAAATGGAGCAGTATCTAATATCTAGCTTGCATTGGCATTAGTAGAAGATGACAAACTTTGCAAAATAACTTTGAAACATATGAATTACTTTCAAATTTGTTCCCACTGTATAGAGACACTACATCAAAACAATAGTCTTTCACAAATTTCAAATATCAAAAAGAAATCCAGCAATAAAATAATAGATTAAATTGTAGTCAGGCTGAGCTGCATGCAGCCATGCTAACAGTAAGGTTTTATTGCTTTGCACCATGAAAAGACTGAGAAAAACATAATTTTTCATATGAAGTCTTAGAACAGAATGCAACATTGCAACTGTATGACAGAAAAAAAAATTCCATTCCAAACAAGAGCCAGCATGCTAAGTCAAATGAAACTCAGTTGTACCTTACTTTCTCTACTTGTCCCAACATAGTACTTGTAAGCATAGAAAATCGTGGCTATTTCAGTGCAAAACAGATTTATTTTTCAGTAGTGGAGTGATTCATTTATTCCTGTGGATGTCAATGATATCTCATGCTGTGTACTGCTTTTAACCAAAATAGGATTGATGCTAACTGGAGACACCCTTCTTTCTTTTTCTCTCCTTTAGTTTCTGTAGATGTTGTTTGAAATTTAAATTTTAGCAATTCCTATGGTTTAGACATGGGAAGCATCTTGCCCGTATGAGGGTATCACCAGTGGGCTTCCTCCTGGCAACAATCTTTTGCTGAATTTTGCATTTTCTCCCAGCGTTTCTGCCCAAAAGACGGCTCCTCCCTTATCGGTCCCAGTCGCTCATGGAAGTGAAGATGTCTGATTCTGACTGGCAAAAACAACAGAAGGGATTGAGTTTTACAGCCCTTGGGATTTGAGAGCAATTACTCTCAGCTACTGACAGCAGTGTCAGCTTGCCCACTGCTTTATTCTTACTGCAAGTCTGAGCAAGGAAAGAAAAAAAAAATGGTTAAGATTAAATTTCACTCCGCTGGACAAATGGTAAGGCAGTCCTGCGATTACTGTTCTAATGCACTGCATTAGAAGCAGAAAAACTTGGCCATGCGTAATTGAAGCCTCAAAACTAAAAAGCATTGTAGTCGCATAGTGAGCTGTCAGTTTGGCCAAGCCTGCCTCTGTTTTGTTCTTTTTTCTTTGTATTATTCCCCTCCTCACATCCCAGTGCTTTAATGCCAGTTGCATTAAGTTACTGAGAATAATGTTCTGCATTGAAGAAAAAATCCTTATTACCATATAAGTTTAACGAGTATTTCTGTTCTCTTTCCTCGTTCCAGGCTATGAGAGAGGGATGCTTTACTTCCAAAGTCTATTTTCTGACTTGCCATCTCTTAGAGCCTTTAATTATCTCTGTAGAGTTGCTGGCTTGTTTAGCTTTTGAATTTATATTTCAAATATTTTGCTTAAATACTGGTTTTATCTTCCTTTCCCTTTTGGTGATTCTCAGTAATGCAAGAGTGAATTCCACAGGCAACATTTTGATATACTCATTCTGTGTAATAAAATCAGGGATGCTATTGATCTCTGCATCAGCACTGAATTCTTTTTTAACCCCTAGTCACGTTTTAATGTGGATTATGAAGTATCAAAGTAATGCATATTCAGTACAAAGCTTTAACCAAATTTTAGGCTTTTAATTTTCTTTTTTAATTAAAGCATTTGACATGTAAGCGGGGAGCAATGAGTCTTCACAGAACACAGATTTGTCACTGGAGTTGACTGATTCTTTAGAGAGCAAAAGAGCAATACTTCTGTTCTGAAATACCTAGTTGCAAGGAGTCATGTGAAAAAAAAAAACAACCCAAAACAAACTAAAGAAAAATGAGACAATCAGTTTTATCTTTGATACCTGCTGTCTAACGTTGCTTCATTTTGGAGACCAGTTGTAGACTATATTATTGAGCTCAAATAATATTGAGCCCTTGCCTAAAATAAGGAAAAGGACAAATTTTGTTTTAAGATCATTTTAAGTTCTAAGTGAAGAAATCCACTTTAACAGATTTAATTACATCGCTGCAGCTTACCTGGTCTACTTGCAAAATCTTTATCGTAACAAAAGTTGAATTCATTCTTATTTTTAATTTTAGGGAAGTATAGTTGTTTCTTGTTTACAGTTAATAATTACTTCAAAATGTGATTTTTGGTGCATGTAAAGGATTCATTCAAGAGAGGGAGGGAAAACGTGGGCTCCTCCTGTAGGCTTGTAAGTATTTTTCTTGGTACCTGGTTAAGCTTTCATCATCTAGTATGGATGAAGCTCACTGGCATTTCCAGGGCTAAAACTACTGTGACTAAAAAAATACGTTTTTATAGTTGAATAAGGTATTACATCAGATTCTCTGCCATTTCAGACCCTATCTTATGTTGCCTCGGACCATTTCATGTTCAACTGTATTTAAAACACGATTCTCTTGCTGATTTTAAGTCAGCATAACTTAAGCCCAGAAGTCTCTGTTTGAATGTGTGCTGTTCATGGCTCTGATGTTTTTCAGTAATGTTCTAGAGGATTAAATAAGTATCCCATATGATTCCTCTCTACTGCATGTCATTAAACTGTGAAAGCTCTGGAGCACACTGACACTGAATGTTGCCAATGCCAAAGTTTACAAAATTAGACAAATTCATGGAATATAAATTTGTCAAGGATTATTAAACACAGTGGGAGTTCTTGAAGAGCAGATCACTGGAACTTAGGAAAAATGGGGAATTACCACTGTTTACCCCAGGTCCTTTAGTCTTCCTAGATATCATTCCCAGTCAGTTTTGGGGACCAGACTAAAAGGTTGTTTGGCCTAAGAGAGTACAGCTCTTCTTGTGCCCTTATTGTTGCCCACTCACTAAATGAAGTTAAATGTCATATTATTGTTTTCATCATTAGAAGCTTGAAAGTTATAACAGAGATTTAGGATGTACTAGAGGAACAGTCTTGCGATATGCTGGAGTTGCACTGAAACCATCGTGGACGTATCTTTTGCTTTTCCATGTAGCAGAATATTTAGATGTGATATTTTTGTTGTAAGAGAGCTAAAATTTGCTTTTAAATGATATAGTAATTGAAGGCTAAGATGTATAGGATTTTCTTGTAGTGTTTCTAAACAACTTTTATTACATTCTTTTCTGAAAAGGTTGTATTGCTATTTTAAAATATTTTTATTCACACTTTTCAAGAGTTTATTTTGGAAAATTACCTTGATACTTTGGAGATGATGGAGATGGAGAATGTGGTTTATTTTCAGAAAAATGGAGTCTCTTTTTTTCAAACTGAGCCAAAGGAAAAAAAATGTTCCTTACATCTTCATGCGATGTTAGGCAAAGTATTTGAACTTTTTCAAAAAAACCAAACTGCTTAAGATGACATAATAACACAAATTAAAATTTCTGTAAATTATTACTAAATCCAGTATTTAGCTGATTATTTTTAATATCTGTAAAAAAGAGCCAGAAAAGAATTCATCTGGAAGCAGCACAGGTCACATATGAAACATCCTAGTCCTCTACTCTTAGTAAATCACACCAAAGAGTATGTCACTTGCAACTAGAATTAGAATCTGGGACAATCATTAATTTACTCACTTTTTTCCACTTTTCCATCTGTGTTTTCCACCAGTGATGTCACACTTTCTAGCTGGCCAACAGACTGTTATATTACTGTTAGTTGCTTTCAGTTGCAAAATGGTAAATTAGGCAAAAAACTCATATATCTTTTTGTACTGAATTTCTTAAATGCTTACTTAAATCAAGGTAATCTTGATGCTTGCATTTGGTCTTGCTACAGTCTTCAGCTGGACTGAATTCATTACCAGCTCTTCAAGAAGTATTGTGGCAATGAGCCTGTCAACCTTTCCATTCTCTCAATCGAAACTCAAGGGGTGATGGTTCTACTAATACCTCAGATATAGCTGAAAAGAGAAAGATGAAAACTGGTGGTGAGATTCGTTTTAAACTTGGGAGGGAGGAGGAAGAAATTAAAAATAAATTTTTCTACTCCTAAGTAAGGGAATTCGCTGTTCTCTGTGGTAATCCTGAGTTCATTTCCACATGCTTAGCTATGTTGGCACACAAGGCATTTAATTTAACATGCCGATGATAATGAATTTTTATAGCAAGGAAAGAGACGGGGGATTCAGAATTTAATGGAATCTGCCTTTGAATTTTCTTGATGATAATACTTTACATTTTCATATCCCTCTTCATCTCCAAGTTCCTAAAGCACATTACAATTATTCCAGAATTGCTGAACTCAACTGAAGAGAGCTATGAGCAGTATCAACAACAGACCTTGTACTTTCTTTCTGAATTAGTTATTTCAGTCATACGTGCCTCAGCTCTTGCTTGCAGAAGTTAACTGGAAATAGATCCAGCCGGTGAAAGCCGAATATTAGCATGGCCATGAAGACTGAGAAGGTCTCTCCTTTCCAGCCACTTTCTGACCCTTTTTGCTATGTTCCTTCCGGAGTGCCCTCATGAGGGAGACTTGTATTGATCTAGTCGTGCAAAAAGCAGAGGATGATGCTCATTTCAACCCATGCAAAACAAACAGCCTTAGCTAATTTAACAGCACACAGCAAATCGTGCATAGCTGGTTTGGAGCAGGGAGTGAGGGTGAATACACTTCTGAGTCGTTAGTGCAGGGGAATTTGGATAGGTAAGTAAAATGTTGTTACACTAAACCACGTAATTCCAGTTTGGACAACACCAATCCTTGGGGATAGATTTTCAAAGCTGTAGGAATCCTGCTGACATTGATGGATTACTCCGTGCCACTCTGAAAATCTTTCATGTTTTCGTAATGTGGGAGAGTCAATTATCTGTTATCCCAAAACAGTAACAACTTGACATGTAAGCAGATGGGTACATCGTTTCAGATTTGGTCAGACACTTCTTTTGACTGTGTGTAAATTTAGTAATTATAACTCGAGAGCTTTCAGCATCTATCAGGAAGTCAATGGTTTATCTTCCTTGAGATCATATGAGTTATACAGACTTTTCAAAGAGAATAATAAATGAGGCCAAAACTCAAAATTCATATCGAGAGGGGGATCAGAGTTAAGGAAATTTGCATTTGTAGAATGTGCATTTGTCCTTCCAAAAATGCCAGCTAAATGCTGTCAAGTGCTGAAGAAAATGCTGAAGAAACGCTTTTAATAGCTATAGTATTTCATACACAGAACAGAAAGTAATAAATAACAAAAATAACAGATTTTTTTGTATTGCTTTATTTCTTCTGTAAGACTGGTATACATTCGTGTGCAGCATGTTCACAGACCATCAGTAAGAACACAGCATATTTATTTCTAGAACACAAAATTGGCAATGGAGATTTTGGAGAGTCTGCAACAAATGGCAGTGTGAATAACAGGGAGAAAACCAAAAAATATCAGCAAACTTTCACGTCTTCACCAGACTCTTTAGCAGCTTAACAGAAGTAGAGAGATACGACAGGGTTACTGGAGGTTCACTTCATGCATTTGTATCAAACTGCGTGACTTTTCAAGAGTTCCTATTAAAATTTTTAAATAAATGAAAGCATCACTCTCTTAGAGTATTCTTTCTGTAGCCTTAGCAACAAAAGAAGTAAGAAGGGGGAGAAACTGCAGATGAAAATCCTATCTGTCTGATCTCATACAGGTAGAGCAGGAAAACACCATGAGGGATAAAATGTCATGATCTCTCGGTGGTATTCCCCTTTTGCTCCAGTACTGTCAGCAAAATAAGCAGCTTTCTCAGGTTCTTCCTGCCTCAGGCAAAGCGTGGATGCCTCTTTCCTGGTTTTTGAAATGAAAAGTACCTGCCAGTGCTAGAACAGGCATAATTTGGCTCCAAAGTGCTACCGCTTGAGCATACGCAGGAGCTGGCCAGCAATGTGGTTTCCACACAACAGCCTGGTAGGTGCTCATCTTTCTCTGGTTTTCAGTGATTAGGAGAGGATATACATATTTGCCATCGTTTCTTTTGCTTGAAATTGTGAAAAGACACCCTTCGAGTAAAAAGTGATTCTGTAATGCCTTGTGTTTTATCTTCTAGTGTCCAGTACTCAGCTGAAAGCCAAAAATGGAAATACAAGTTTATGAAACTTTCTCATTTTGAATCACTGCACTTAAAGAGCAACATAGAATTGGAAATGACACACAAGAAAAAATAACATCTATCTAAAAGAAAATCATATGATAGTATGATTTTGAAATATTTGAGAATATTGGATCAACTGGACAAGGGGGTTATCTTGAGGGCAGTTAGTGCTTTTCAGAGACAGCAGAGAAAGGATATGATTTGGCATCTTGACCTTGTCTGAGTAATTGCAAAGCACTCAGAGTATGTCCCCTGAAAAGAGCAAGAGTGCAGATCTTGCAGAAAGCTTGTTTGGAGCCTGATGTTATGCAAAGGGAGTGACTTGGAAGGGCCTGTCTAGCCAACACGTACCTCATCAAGCATCTCAATTAAATATGATGTACTTACAATTGTGGCACTTACACTAGAGACCGCTCAAGGGATTTATTTATTTTTTTAAGCATGACTACAAGATCGGGTAAAGAAGCATTTCTGTGACAAGTCCTTAAGAAATGTGGCTGGTGGGAACAGTTTGTTAAAACTGTACCTAAAGTTCTTTTCAACGTTCTTGTACAGAATAACCTTATCAAACTGCCTTTTCATATGTATATAGAAAAACATGTGAACAAAGCAAAATGCAAACTTCTTCCAAAACAAAAAGCAAGCTTTCCAAAGAGCAGTAGAAATCAGGGCTACAGCTTAACCACTTTAATCATCACTGTCTATCCCTCTAAGTCATGAATGGTAATTTTGAAATTTTGTGTATGGATTGTGGATTTCAGCCAGTCCTATGTTTTGGTAATTAAAGAGTCAAGTGTATTGTATGTGAGAGCTAAAGTAGAAAGTGCTCTGGTTTTGGCTGCAATCTGTTTAAACTAAGTATTTTCCAGAGAAGCCATGCTGATGCAGTTTATCCTTTAATGCCCAGGCTCTGTGACGAGCGTGCTGCTGCCTGACTATATGCTGAACAGCATGGCTTTGGCAATGACTGGCACTGAATGAGGTGAACACAGGACACCTTTAAAAGCTTCAAATTAGGTTTTATCCCTACAGGTAAAAATCTATCGCATTAATAAACCGTGTTCCTGCCTGTATCAACTTAACATATGTCATACGTGTTCTTACAACTATTTGCCCTATGATTTCAGCTCTGAGCCCTGATGGATCACTAAGACACAGTATTAACAGCTCAGGAATCGCAGCACACACCAGTGAGTGTGGAGACAGCTTCCTGTGCTGGCCTACATAAAGCCCTGATCAACTGAAAACTATACCTGCTAATATTAATTTAATCCTCCAGATCTGTAACACTTTTCATCCTGATTTAGATTTGGCATCTTCCCTCCTCATGTGAGGCCTCCAAGCTGCAGGGTCTTGTTGCTCTGTTTTCTTGTCTCATCCAATAGAGAAGGGGCAAAGAATGGGAAACAAGGACAAATTACCCATCCCAGCTTCTGAATATGCACCAGAGGAAGAAATAGCTATGGAGAGTTTAAAGTTGTTCTAATACCTGGATTAAAAAAAAGGGAATAATATTAAACTGAATTTAGTATGTATGGAGGGGAGGCAAAAAAATTGTCCAGATGTGACTGTAAGCATATAAAGTATATACGCTCAGAAATACATTGTTGGTTATATTCCACACAAGAAGTCAATCTTTAAAGGGCTAAAATACTAAATCTTTAAAAGCTAACTTGACAAAAATGCAATCACTTCTGGTGTTATCTGGAGTCATGAGCCCTCAAGAAAACAAGTCTGGTAACAGACATGGGGTCAGAACCACTGATACCTTGTAGTCTAGGCCTGACAGTTTTTTCTGTTTACAGACAGTCATTTTTAGCATTTCAGTTTTATAAGAAATTTAGTAATTTATATATATCTAAAGATCAGAAAATAAACTCTAACATGTTTCATAATTACATCAAAATCGAATTGCTGCTAGGTGTTTTATGGTCATTTTATTGCAATGATTTCTGTTATTTTCTTTTAGCAGAGAGGATGCTACGGGGCAGTTAATAAAGGCTTATTTTGAGAATGCCATTTCTCAAACTCCTGCTCCAGCAAATCAGAAACAAAACTGCATGATAAGTATTTCCCTAGTATAATTGGTTTTTGAGTGACTTGGTGATTTGGCTTTTTTCTGTCTTAAGTAAGGCATTGCAGAGAATTTTGCTCTTTTGAAGCTTGTCTCTTATGACAAGACAGTCAAAGGGTCTTTATAAGACTGCTGTAATGACCCCTAAATAGGCTGACAGTTTTATAGCCGTCCCCAAGAGGGAAGCTTCCTTTCAAACGTGGCTGAATATCATGAAAAAGGCAGTGGCTCCACGTTGACTTTTCACAAAGCCAGAAAGACTAAACGGCTTTTTGGATTAATAACAGGTTTATGGCATCCTTCTCTGCCAGACTGTCTGTCAGCGTGCATGGCTCTCCATTATTGGTGCTGTCAGGCACTCAGAAAAGTGAGGTTTAAAAACCTGGGAGTTTAAAATGTTGTAGAGCTATGTAAAGCCTTATGTGTACATGGGGTGAGAGCCATGAGCTAAATGCTTTTGTTTCATCCCAGCTGATGACAGCATTTAGTGTTTACAATAACAACCTCCAGATGCAAATCTGTGAGGTTCTGGGCAAAGTGACTTCCATACTGGCTCTAGCGAAACTGTGGATTTGAGGAGTCCTGCACACACACAACAGTCTCTCAGGACTCTGCAGAGCACTCATGTAGCCTCTTCTTGAAGAATATGGTATGAAATGAAGTTGTTAATCCCAATGCACGCAAACAAAGGATTTCCTCCTTTGTTAGATTATGTTCTCATTCATTAGACATGATATTACCTGTTAAAAATGGATTTTGCTAAGGCCTGTGTAATCAACAGTGATGTTTGCAGGCTGTCTTCAGGTTTCTGCTGACTATTGGTGTGGAATATGTAGGCTATGTCCACGTATATATATTTCCTAAGTTCTTCTCACATCAGATATTAAAAAACCCCACCAAAACAAACAAACCCCCCCCCCCCCCCCAAAAAAAAAAAAAAAAGAACAGGTTGTAGCTTTGTCATTATGAAAGCAGCAAGGCATTTTTGTAAATTTTATGTCTCCTCAGTAGAGATTCATACAGAACAAATGCTTTTGTTAAGAAATTGAACAACAGAGAGTTTATCCTTGATGCAAAGCATTTATGAAATGAATTCGGTATTTCTGAGCATCAGAGAACCACTCATAACAATTGAGCTTCCTAGGTAGCTGCCACTGTATATATTCTTTACAAGACTTTCATATGGTAGTTCATGCATAGCTTATCTACTGAAATTTGAGCTTTCGCATTTTGACAGCCCATTTCAAATTAAGCATTCCTCAGGGTTCTGTAGTTATCAGATCCTACAAAACTGTAAAATTGCATCATAACATTGCTATGTTATGATTTTAATTACAGTACTCTGTTAAAATGCAGTTACACACCAACAGCATGTGAAGTGTGTCTTTCCCCATTTTCTCTGGCTCTAATCTTCCCATTAGGACCTCATCTCAGGATAGATGGTATATAATTGCCCATTTTCTCCTTCCAGTGTTTCAATTTTATTCTGTAAATGCAGATTTTAGAAAACACGATTGATTAATTTCATAGGCTATTCATCTGTAAATGCTTGTAGTATATTCAGAGTTAAAGATGACTTTCTGAACTTAGTTATTTGGTGATGAATCTCGTCAGCACTAATTTTGGGGGCAAAATCTAGCAGCGCTTTCAGTTAATTTTAAAATATTCCTAGTCTGTGATTTTAGCAATATTTAAGCAATTTCTTAATGCGTTTTATTAAAAGTTGAGTACCAGACCTTCCTTTTACAATGTTAAAATTAGGCATCTATAAAGTCTAACTCCATGTCCTTGATGGCTTCAGCATTTGTTCGCTGTGACGTTGTCTCAATGGAAGTCTGAAAATGCAATTTCAAGAAATAGAATATTTAAAGGGACAACAGTTATCAAATTAAATGCAGTCTAATTGTCTTTATAGCAGCTGAAAATAATTCGTGACACTTAATCACAGATATTTGAAGAGAAAGAGCTTGAATGTTTTATTTATTTATTTGTAGTCTGTCATGTCGCAAATAGTCTTCCAGGACTGGGAGGATGCAACCAAAACTTAAGCTACCAAGATGTAACTGCTGTCTGTCTGGCTGATCTATAATGATTTGCTTTGTGAATGTCTTTCTCTCATTCCAACTGCAGAGGAACTAAGATTTTTGAAAATTAACATAAGCATTCTCACAAGTTTACTATGCTCTCATGGGAACTCACTTGCAGTACTGTGTTCAGTTCTGGAGTCCCCAACACAAGAAGGACATGGAGCTGCTGGAGTGGGTCCAGAGGAGGGCCATGAAAATGATCCGAGGGCTGGAGCACCTCTGCTATGGACACAGGCTGAGAGAGTTGGGGCTGTTCAGCCTGGAGAAGAGAAGGCTCCGGGGTGATCTTATAGCAGCATTCCAGTACCTAAAGGGGGCCTACAGGAAAGCTGGAGAGGGACTTTTTACAAGGGTGTGTAGTGATAGGACAAGGGGCAATGGATTTAAACTGAAAGAGGGCAGATTTAGATTAGATACGAGGAAGAAATTTTTCATTGTAAGGGTAGTGAGGCACTGGAAGAGGTTGCCTAGAGAAGTTGTAGATGCCCCACCCCTGGAAGTGTTCAAGGCCAGGTTGGATGAGGCTTTGGGCAACCTGGTGTAGTGGAGAGTTTCCCTGCCCATGGCAGGGGGGTTGGAACTAGATGATCTTTGAGGTCCCTTCCAACCCAAACCATTCTATGATTCTATGATTGTGACAGCTCACCTCACACATTTGAAGCCTTAATCTGTTAAGGGACAGTAGTTATTCAGGAAACAGGTATGTAATGTTTGGACTGTATGTGGGAGTATCTGTATATGTAACGTATGGAATGGATGTTGAGTCATTGAATTTGACAAATACTGAACACCAAGAGTTTAAAGAAGGCTTAACCTTCAGTTGTGCTGAGCTTTCATGAATAGTGCATGCGTTTAGCTCTCCTGAGAAAATTGAGTTGTGGTTGGAAGTATGGGAATATATTCAAGGTGTCATCAGACAATATCCCTCGTGAAAACTGTAAGAAATTAATTTTCTTTACAATCTATGATAAGATGGCAGCTCAGCATCAAGGATTGCCTCAGGTAAAAAATAACTTATTTCCCCAAAAGGGAAGAGTTATGAGAAAGGTTCTAATAAATATTCCCTTTATACTCACAAAGGTTGCCAACAGTAGTACTCACAGATGGTGCAAAAAGGCTCTGGAAAAATCCTTTGCTTAAAAGCTGTGCTTCTCAATAGAAGAGAGGTCCTTCGTACTTCATTTATATATGCACTATTTGGACAGAACTGTATACCTAGGGAAGCAATGGGAAATAACTCTCATATCCACAAAATACTTGGAAAACAAAGAAAAAAGGAAAAATTTCTTGATGTAGTAATGGCTATGTTCTCTGCTTTCCATGCACGTTCTTCCATTTGGTAACATGCTTCTATGTCGTTAAAATATACTGTAAATTTTGTTCCTCTTTGTACTTGTATTTATGTATAGTTCTACCTATCTGCAGAACTCTATATCTGTGTGTCGTATAACTGTTAAAATTATATTCTTAGTTCAGTAATTTACATGCAAATTCAGCATAATTTCTGAAGCATTTTTCCATCTTCTTATGCATAGAGTACCTGTAGGGGATGGAACGTATTATGAAGCAGGTGCTATCAACCAAAGCCCATGAACAGGTCTGTCAGAATGGAAACTCATAGATATCTATTGATACCAATAAAACGTTTCTCTACAGTTGGGAAACTTACGGAAGACTCCAACAATATCGTTTCCATGGTAATGCATGTTAAAAACTATGAAGGCAGTGACTTGGAAAGCCAGCATGGATCATAACCTTACTAATAGCTCCTGAGATGCTCAGGCCAACTTTAGTAGTCAGCTATATGTTCCTTTTTGTCATCATATTTTAAACTTACAGATAGGATGAAAAAAAAATAGGATGAGAAGGAGAAACATTTAATGGTACATTCGTAAAATACATCTGCATGGAGGTTATGAAGCTTTTCCAAGAGCCAGACAAATTGTGTTCTTTCTATCATCCAAGTAAAAGTGAATTTGTTTCCTTCCAGAAGTATCTATGGTTATTTAACATGAATTAAAACAGTTAATGAGACTTGCTTTACACAACATTTGATAGTTGTTTATACGTGAGTAATTTCTCACACATTGACAAAACTGTTGAGCTGAAGGCTATAATTAAAGTCTTTGATTTACAAGATATATGATGAGTCTGCTTTAAGCATGGATCAAGGTACCGCTTAAAGCATTCTTGCAGAGCAACCAACTAGACTCAGTGCTAGAGCCTTCTAGTTGTGGATGTAGTGGCTTAGCTACTAGTAATTAACTGGAACAGCTTTATTAGGTATGAAAAACTGGAAACTTAACAACTGCACGGTTTTAACTATAGTTTAAATATTCCATGTTTATCTGAAACAAGCTATTTTAGTAATTATTTCTTCTTTGTCTCTTGGAGCTCTTTTCTTTGAGACTTTGATGCCTTAAATGTAACTTTAATTTCTATGGAAATGCTGTCAGAATGATAAATTAGGTAGGAAAAGTATATCTATGTTGTCAAAACCTTTTAATTTACTGTACTCTCTTTGTATACATGACATAACTGTTTCTGTTGACCATTAAAGAAGAAAACAATTTGGTAAGGTGGCTGGCTTTTCTTATCTTCCTGACAGTATAGTTTTTAATTATGTTTACTTGGGGGACTAACCCGGAGCTGCTGAGGTTGTTAGAAGTTGCTTCCAAAGTGTCACTGAGCAAGTATGTTCTGGCATATAAAGTGCAGCAGAAGATATAGAAAACCTCCAGGAGAAAATTACTTGATTGTACCTGAAACAGTTTAAGTAAAATGCATCATCAATGGTGTTAATGTAGGGTTAATTCCAGCTGAAACAAGATTTTTGGTCAAGATATTTCCCTTAGCATATGAACCATTTCATCTAGAATATAAGCCCTTGTCAAGTGGATCTTCAGCTCAGGACCATGTCAGTAGGAATGGGTTGTGTATGTTCTGGGGAATGTGTCAAGGTGGTGATGGGGTGTCACATCTGCATGGCAGCATGGCATGGTGTGAGGTCAGTCACACGCTGCTTGCTGGGTATAAGAGATGCTGCAGGAGAGGAACTTCTCCAGCATGGGGGTAGTTCTAAATTTTAAGTCTGCCTCTTCCATTTCCTATGCAACTGTTTATTTTCTAAGTTTATTCTAATTTTAAAACTCTCTCATTAAGGCTTTGTTTATTTTGCTTTGGCACAGAGGAGAAGTAAGGGAGGAAGGAAAGGAGAAATACTAGCATATACTTTTACAGTATTACTTGTAGCTATTCAGGAGAAAGCTAGCAATGCTGCTGTTTTAAACATTTTATGGTTACAACAACTTGGGATGAGTTAAGAAAGACTGGGAATCTGGGATGTGTTTAATCTCTCACCTCAGACTGTGTGCTTTTTTTTCCTTTCACTGTATTAGATACTTTTTAGGAAGGTACAGACTATCATAGCTACAGACCTTGACAGAAATTTTGGAATTTCCTATAGTTAGATTTTTAAACATTTAATAAATTTTGCATAATAAGATTTCAAAATTTTACTGTTTTTACAGTGCTAAATGTATATGATTTTAAGTGTAAACTAGTTGCGGAGAGGTTGAGTGACATACCAAATATTTTGAGTGTTGGAGTCTCAGCTTTGTCATTGAAATAAGCAGATACTGCCAAGACTTTGACTATCTTCTGAACCATTGATTGTGGAATTGGATATCTGCAAGCTGCAGAAGTTGATGGACTGCTAGCAGAGACTCCCACGGCACATGTAGGATTTACGTATTTTACCTCTGAATTTGCTGTTGCATGTGAGCATGACGGCAACTACTGCTGTTTTAAAGACTGCAAGAACTAGGAAGTTTTCTTCCACAAATATATACATATCTGTCTCTGAGTGGCAAATGTACAGTAAACCAATATTTTGGAGATTTTCAATGAAATAAGTATTACAAATTTTCTAGATGTTCTCATAAAGGGTATTCTAATAAATGATGTTTAGAAAAGTTAAAATATGCAATTCTTTTTGAGGTGTTAGCTGTGAGTACCACTTCATCCCTTTGTTAGAGCATGGCCGTTGTTGCAGGAACTTACTGGCCATCTTGCCTTGAAAGCTGTCACACTTTTTGCCATAGATTTCAGTCATGTGATTACAGGAACTCTATGATTAGGATTTGTGATGGTGAACATTATAATCATAATGTAAGATGATTGCATGAGGTAACTGTTTGCCTTGCAGACTGCTTATGGTTAGGAGCAGAGCTGTCTTTTGCAACACATTTGCAATTTGTACTTTTTTCTTCATTGTTGACTTGCTGTGTAGTCTTTTCTGCTGCTCCCAGGAGCAATAGAACTCAGTATTTCAAGGGTGAATTTTATATAAAGCTAAGGTGCTTCTTCCATTCTAATCTGTAATAGCTGTGGGTTTTTCTCCCCCTTTCAGGAGGATACAGATCACAATTACTATACTTCAAGGACATATGGCCCGTATGATTCTACCAGCCGGGATTTGTGGGTCAATATAGACCAAATGGAAAAAGACAAAGTAAAGATTCATGGGATCCTTTCCAATACCCATCGGCAAGCAGCAGTAAGTTATTACACCTTTTTCTTCTTTGACAGACATGGATGTTTTTCAACAGTGACCAACACAGTAGTTAGTATTACTACTAAGTATTGTGACTGCTGTTCAGAGCTTTATCTCTGAATTGTAGTTAAGCTATGAAAGCCTATGAAATGATTCCAAGTTGCCTTTTTGCACCTGCTCTAACAGTCCTTCAGAGATGCCTTTACAGATATATTTAAAATTCATCTCCTTTTTAAGGATCACAAACTATCAAACACAAACTAGTTGTGTAGCTGAAGTTAGAAGGAATTTTACCATTGACTTCAATAGCAACAGAACTGGGCTCAGGATTAAGTTACTGAAGTTTAAGTGTCCCATTGAGTGTACCAGAGTTTGCACTTCCAATTTGTACAAGGTGTCATGCTTTTTTTTTTTCTTTTGGGAGAACTGATAAAGCTCATGAGAATGTCATATAGTAAGAAAAGTGATAGGTGTGGTCACAATTTCAGGGTATCAACAAAGAAATATCACAAAGAGTATAAGTAAAAATCTTGTTTAACTCATTGTAATCATGCTGCCTGTTAAAATGAGTATGAAAATAATGGGCTTAACGTGCTTACACATGAAATTGAATGCTGCACAATTTATGAGTTGTAGTCTCAGATCTCCATGGCTGGAAACTGCATACATAGAAGAGCCAATATTGGCACGTACAGAAAATTACAACACAGATTTGTGTTTTGTGATGTTCTTGTTTCAGCCATTCACCAGCTTGGCTTGAACAAGAAGTCCTTGGGTTTTGCCAGTTTAAAACCAAAATCTAGTTAATGCCTTATTAAAAAGTTGTATAGTTTTTAAACATGCAGGTATGTTTAACAGTTTTGAAGCTGAGAGAAAAGCCAGATATCATCCATCTTTTCTGTCAGTTTATCTGTTATCTCCCTGGCACCAGCCAGGTGATGGGCTCAGAGGAACGTAAGAGGCAGCAAGAAGAAATACTGTGGTATTTAGCTCAGAATACAAAAAGCAGAGTGGGGTGATAAATCCCCTACATGTGACTAACAGAGAGCCCTATACATAAAATATATTCCTTATAGCCAAAAAGACTGTAAGGAGCCAGGGATAATGCAAATGCAGAGGTTTCAGGCAGTGATATATCTTTGGAGTAGATTTAATAAAACTCTGTATCAGCTATTTTCTTAAGACAATTTCTTTCTAATGAGATAAAAACCTCAAAGCTACCTAAAAGTGAGAACCTGTATTTTCTGCCTTGCCTTCTTCATCTGGGATCCTGGTGCTCTGTGTTGAGGGAGAGAATCGAAACAAATGAAAAAATTAACAAAGGAACTAAATTCACCTATATAAGGTAAAATGTGTTTCCCTAATAAAATCGATTTATGAGACTTGAGACCTAAACATTAGTGAAATTCCTTTGAGAAATTTTAACTTGTCGTCTTCGCTAATCATTAAACAACATCTTCCCCCTCCTTTGTTCTAAGCATTGTTTCCAGTTGGATCCCTGAGATTATACACCTAAAAACGTCAATTGCAAGGGGAAGTTTTGTTGAAGTTATTGAACCAGAGGTTTAAAGTGAAATAATGCTTTTGGTCTGGGTGCGAGATTGGCGTGGAGGACCATTCACCATGGCAGAGGGGAGCTTGGCAGCACAAGGGCTTCAACTCTCTCTCCCCAAAACAAGCAGTTTAATTAAGACTTTTCTGCTGAATGTCAGATGCCCACTCCACCTTTCTGCCAACTCTACCAGAGAAGGCTGTGGTCCCAGTTTAGTGTGCTGACATCCATCTCTATTCATACTTACCCAAACATACCTGGACAAGCTCAAGAAATGGGCCCATGTGAGCCTCGTAAGGTTTAACAAGGCCAAGTGCAAGGTCCTGCACATGAGCCAGTGCAACCCCAGGTATCAATACTGGCTGGGGGATGAAGGGATTGAGAGCAGCTCTGCAGAGAAGGACTTGCAGGTACTGGTGAGCAAAAAGCTGGACATGAGCCGGCAATGTGCGCTCACAGCCCAGAAAGCCAACGGTATCCTGGGCTGCATCAAAAGAAGTGTAGCCAGCAGGTTGAGGGAGGTGATTCTGCCCCTCTATTCTTCTTTCCTTAGACCCCATCTGGAGTGCTGCATCCAGATCTGGGGACCTCAGCATAAGGACAGACATGGACTTGTTGGAGTGGGTCCACAGGAGGGCCACAAAAATGATCAGAGGGTTGTTCAGCCTGGAGAAGAAAAGGCTGTACAGAGACCTTATTGTGACCATTCAGTACTTAAAGATGGGGACAAACATTTTAGCAGGACCTGTTGCAATAGGAAGGGGTAATGGTTTTAAACTAAAAGAGGGTAGATTCAGACTAGATATAAAGAAGAATTTTTTTATGATGAGAGTGGTGAAACACTGGAACAGATTGCCCAAAGAGGTGGTAGATGCCCATCCCTGGAAATATTGAAGGTCAGGTTGAACACGACTCTGAGCAACCTGATCTTGTTGAAGATGTCCCTGCTTATTGCAGGGAGGTTGGACTAGATGACCTTTAAAGGTTCCTTCCAATCCAAACTATTCTATGATTCTCTGATCTTGGACTGTGAACTTGAGTGGCTGCAGCCATCTGTACATGCTGTTTTAAAGACCTGTTTTTCAGAGGTTTGTTTTATATCCCTCCTGAAGGACGATAAAGTACCAGTGAGTCATCTAGGAAGGCTTTATATTTTATTTACAGGTCTATAATTGATTTCTTGTATATGTCTGAGCAAACAACACTCATGTGTACTACACAGCGAAGTTATTTAAAAGTGAAGTTATTTAAAAAAAAAAGATGTTCTCTGTAACTGTATAGCAACCGTGGAGTCATATATTCTGAGCAGATCATGCATAACTAAGCAGCAATCTCTTCCCTTCTCTTCCATAGAGATAAACTTTGCCATTACCCTTTTTAAAAGGGCATTTTGCACATCTTTCTGTGACTTGGTGATTTACATGCTGACAATTTCTAAAGATTAGTCTCAAATTTGACAGGAGAACAAGGAGTCAAATTACTATATGCTAAATATTAATGAATTTCTCGAATGGTAAAAATTTTACACTGAATTTGTGTGTTTTCTTTCATTTGGAAGTATAGAATCCTAAGAGTTCCCGGAAGCTGTCAGTTGGTTTTGCTTCTACTGGAAAAAGTAATAAAGAGAGGATCCATGAGATGATTTGTCTCTATAAACAGTATAGTCATTGATGGAAGTAATACACAAGTTTTAATGGAACAAATAAAATGGCTAGCACTACAGGATCATTAATAGTGATTTTTTTTTTTCAATGTATTGCCACCATCTTCTTAATAGTATAGTAAAATTTTAGGTGTGGCTTGGATGCTCAGTGTGTTTAGACTAGATATCTAATAATTGATTACTTAAATACCAAACTAGATACAGGATCACCTCATACTTGGAAACTCAATTCCCTTTCCTGTCAGTCCAGTCTATCATTTATGCATGGAGAAATAATTTTTATTCCAGTAGGTTGAAAATCCTGATACTCTTTCTGAAAAATGAGGTATGCTTCCTAGCAGCAAAAGTAAAAACACATTTATTTCTAGATTTATTTCTAGTGGCTGTTCCAATATTACACTTCAAAATATTCCTTGTTCTTTAATACAGTATTGTAATAAACAATTGTCTGTATTAAACATTTTTACATTGTCAGAATTAGAGGCATCACTTTTTGATTGAAGTCAATGGGAGATCTATATCAGGCTTGAGTGGGCATAGCATTAAGTCTTTATTGCAAACATCTTTGTGCTAACATTTAGATTACAGCAATTTAGAAGGCTGTTAAGGGGGCATAGTTGTCTTTTGAAGTAGTTTAATGGTTATTGTGTTATACAGAAAGTTAATGCTAATAAGTAAAATGGACTACAGTGTATAAAGGAAAGAGTGAAGGTTTGGTCAGAAAACTGATGTTTTTAAGTGTGTTTGGTAGAGCAAGACCATAATTTAAACTGAGTGCATACATAAACATAGCATACACCTCAGCAGTGAAAACTTCAGAAAATGGAAAAAAAAAAAATCACATGTTTAGGTTAATTCATGAGCTGTCTTTTGCATATGCTGTTTTGATTATGTTCTATCATTATGAAATGTTCAGTTGTATATCCATATTTATGTATATACAGAAAGGGTCATTAGAACCTGCTCAGTCCAATTAACACAATGCAAATGGATTTTGCATTTTAATTAGAAACAAACAAACAAAATAATAAATCCTGTCAAAAATCTGTCTTCCAGTTAAGTGGAAAGAAAATCTAATTTAAAGTTACTGTAAATCTTCAGATGTTAATTTCGTGCTAAATAATTCTTTAAACATTTCTAGTGGATGTAAATAGAATTCTTCCGGAGAGAAGAAATACTCAGATATAATCTGAGATTAATAAACCCAGGATTGAAATAATGGTAGGGAAAATAAAGACAAAATTCTCTTTCCCCCCCCCCTCTTTTTTTTTCTTTTTTTAAATGTATGAACTGCTGCCCTTTCTTAAATGGAGACATCAAAGATTAGGGTTGAGAGACAGTCATCAACAATCCATCTTCACACCAATTTCTACTGTAGTAATTCCTCCTAAATAACAAATAATAATGGCTGCATACCCAGTCCCTATTTTGACTTAAGGCTATTATGGAAGTTATGTGGTTTTTATGGGATATTACATTTAAACAGTGAAAATGTTTATCCCTTACTGGGATTTCAGCACTCCTTTCTGTCATGACTACCACTTTGTTCAGTTTAACCAGGTAGCACGCCAAATGATGATTATGGGTGGCCGCAATAATCAGTGAGCTTTGGGAAAGGAGTAGAATAGATGGGAGAGAGCCACAGGCAGAGAGGGAAAATGAATTTGGGTTTCAGTGGTCCTTTATGGTTAACTTAGGTGAGGAGAAGAGTCTATTCCCCAAATAACAGTTCTCTGCTGTGAATTCAACTGATAAAGGAGAGTCACCTGAAGGCTGCCGGGGGGGAAAAAAGATTTTTCTTCCTTTTTTATCTTGCAGTAAGTACCTTAAGTAGATTTTGTTAATACCTCTGTTGAATATTTCTTTATAAATCGTTTCAGCTCCTAGTTAATGGTACTGGTGTCATGTGGGTGTGATAAAGGAATTGCCTTCTAGTGACTAGCCTTGGTCAGATAAGCCCCCAGGTAGCAGTAGGATGTCAAGGAGAGCACTGAAAGAGCATTTGGCAGAGGAGCAAACCACCAGCAGCCAAGGGAGTGGGCATCCTGTAAAACTTAGATATTGATAAGGCCTTGAATATTGATGGCTCCTCTTAAGAAAGAGGTTAAAGCAACGTTTTATGAGGAAAAACTCTACAAATCTTTATCAGTTTCATTCTTATGAGAGAGTTATAATGTCTGCTGATATGTTTTATTTTCTGAAGTCTCTGATTATGAAGATCCACTGCTTTCAGGTGTTTAAGTGCTACACAGAATTGTTTCTAGTTAGCTATTGGCAATTCCAAATTAAGAATAGCAAGGCTCAGGTGAAAAATAAAACATAATGAAACAGATGTTTGAAGTGGAGGACTGTTCATTTTGTTTTCTCTTACTTTTCTGCACAATATCGATTTTATTTTCTGATGTTGTTCCTTTCAGAGAGTGAATCTGTCCTTCGATTTTCCATTTTATGGCCATTTTCTACGAGAAATTACTGTGGCAACCGGGGGTAAGTGGCTTTCTAACCATTTCCTTTGAGTAATATGAGAAGAGTTTCTTACAGCTATTTAAAATATCTTTTTCCCCTGTATATGTCAAGAGATAAACTGCAGCATTTATTTAGGAAATTTTCCTTTCCAAGAAAGAAAATTACAAAATATAGATATGATGAAAAACCTCCAGCTGCTCAAGTTGAACTGTTAGAGAATCCTCTCAGTGTAAGACTTTGTAGCATTAATCATTTTCTATTTAGGTATTTCCCCCAGAAATCTTTTGTGTGTTTGTGTGTGTCTGGAGCAGTTGCACTTACGGAGATAGTGCCGGAGCCAAAACAAGGCAGGAAACAGGTTTTGCCTGCATTGAAGGCAGAGGATTTACTATCCAAAGATAAGAAGTGCTGCATGAAGTACCTAGCTTGTCACCTGTAAGACAAAACCCATTGTGGTGTGTTGCCTTGGTGTGGCACAGTGTCTGTGACAGTACCATGGTGTCCCTCTCCTCCTTCTGTGGGGTAAGAAGGGAGGTATGGCACAGCTCGAGCTCCTGGTCTTATAGCTCTGGGAACCACTGATGGCTCTTAGTTGAGGCTTCCCCTCCCACTGTTGCTGGCTGCTGCTTGAACCAATCTCCTGCAGTAGGAACAGCCATTGACCCCTCCAGCTCCCCCCTTGCTCCGCCTCCTTGAGAGACAAAAAGGCAACCAGAGGAAAATGAAATGACGTGGAAGACAACAAATGAGAAAAAGAAGGAGGAGGAGTAAGAGTTGAAAAATGAAAACAGAGAGGCAGAGGGCAGTATCACAGAGCACACCCACAGCATCCTCTGGTCCTCGAACGTGTCCAGCAAGTTCATGGACTCCAGCTGGTGGTGCTCTGCCTAGAGGTGTGACAGGACAGGCAAACAGAAACAGGAGCCACCATCACCAGGACCAATCCTACCCTGTCCCTAGTGATAAAGACAAGTTTTCAGTGCTTTTTATACTGTTTGGTCTACTGTTTCTTAGTAACCAAGATTTTTTACAATGGCATTTCTATTATTAGAGATCTGGAACACTTCCAGAGGTTGTTCTGAGATCAAAAGAATGACAGAGTTAATGTGTACAGGAGTCCCACATGGCAGATGTCCACTTCCTGGAGAACAGGATATGATTAATTATGCTAATGACAACACTACAAACTGTTTTTACCTCCAAATCATAAATTAAATAACCTTGTTAAAAGGACAGTTGAGGACAATGGCACATTAAATCCCTGTCACAATAAAAATGTCTACCCAAATGGTTTCTGCCATCATTCATGGAGGGTGCATTGTGGTATAGTAGGCTTTCCAAATTACTCAAGATGATTTTGAAATTTCTGAGGTGTAAGTCTCAACTTTTTCTTTGTTTTAACTAATATTTATTTCTTCTTCTGAATGGTTTTGCTGAGCTGATTGTGTTTGACTAAGGAAAGGAAGAACAGGGAGTGAAAATAGCTGGTTTGAGGGCTTCATTCACTGTTGTCCTTAGCCTGTATTTGACAAGGCCATTTACTACTTCAAAACTAGGGGGTACAACAGCTTATAGTATTATTAACATAATTAGTAATTTGTGGTTTTTGGGATATGGGCATCTATTTCCCCATATATAGAGAACATTTTTAAAGTAACCTCTGAAATCTTTGATAATAACAGATAACAAAAGAAGACATGGAGTTTTGGTTTTTTTGTGAAGCTTTCTAAAGTTTATGCTCTACAGGCCACAAGTGTGGTTATTTCTGTAATAAACCACTCATGAGTTAGTGAGTCATGTTGTGAACGTCAGGGAGCTAAGCTCAGGAAGTCTGTTTCGTTGCCTGTCACTGATACTCCTAACAGAGCTCGGTGGCTGTGGAGGTGGGAAAACCCTCTCTGTGTTACAGCTCTCCAGGCAGTAACACAGCCCTTCTCACGGGGGTCCTTGAAGCTCCGTGACTCTACATCCCACTCAACATGCAACAATGCTTCATACTTGGTTGTATTAGTTTTCCATGCTCACGGTAGTAAGTACCTCTGTTTATTCTCTGTGACTTATTGTTTTGTTTATCAGTGTATGTTTTCTAGTGCAGCCTTGTATCAGATACTGCAAATTACTTTGGAATTTTTTTCCTTTTATGGCATCTCTCATGGACTGAACATTTCTCAATGGTATTGCTATGCCTGTAGCAGCATTGCAGAGGACAGTGGTAGCTAACCCAGATTATTATGGATTTTCATTAAAATTTATATTTGTTGCCTGGGATTAATAAAGATTTTAATTTTATCTTTGGAATTTCTCCTGATGGTTTGAATGATCAGAGATCATGAGGGGTCTTAATCTAGTCTCAGTCTCTGCTCCTGCCATGGAATAACTGAATATTATTATATGTGACCTGTAAATCAAGAACGTGTAATAGAACTGAACTGCCTGGGAACATGAAATACACTTGACTTTCACATTTAACTATAGATATTTAGTAACAACAAGGGAAACAGTAAATTAAAAAAAATACTTCTGTATTATTATATACTGGGAAAACAGTACTTTGATCATAGAACTTTTGTATAGACTTACACTATCAAGGAGATAGTTAAGCAGTTATTTATAAAAGAATGCCTTAGGTCCATCAGGTTTTATTGGGAAATGCTGACAACTTAGCATGGGTACATTTCTGGTATTTTATCTTCAATTCTTTCTCTTCTCTTTTTTTTTTTTGGTAATAGCTGGCGGTTTTTGCAACATATAGCAGATAGAAAAATCAAGGCTAGTAGGCTATTGTAAGAAATTCATAGAATCATAGAATGGTTTGAATTGGAAGAGATCGTCTTGTTCCACTCCCCCTGCTATGGGCAGGGACATCTTCAACTAGATCAAGTTGCTCAAAGCCCCATCCAGCCTGACCTTGAATACTTCCAATGATGGGACATCCACAGCTTCTCTGGTCAGCTCATTCCAATGTCTCAACACCACCATCTACCTTCTTTCAGTTTAAAACCATTACGCCTTGTCCTGTCACTACAGACCCTGGTAAAAGTCTCTCTCTTTCTCTAATAAAAAGTTTTATTATAAACCCATCTTTAATTATTGAAAGGTCACAATAAGATCTGCCCAGAGCCTTTTCTTCTGCAGGCTGAACAACCTGAACTCTCTCAGCCATTCTTCATAGCAGAGGTCTTCCATCCCTCTGATCATTTTTGTGGCCTTCCTCTGGACCCGGTCCAACAAGTCCATGTCTGTCTTATGCTGGGGTCCCCAGATCTGGATGCAGCACTCCAGATGGGGTCTCAGGAAAGTAAGGTAGAGGGGTAGAATCTTATCCCTTGACCTGCTGACCACGCTTTTGTTGCAGCCCAGGACACAATTGGCTTTCTGGGCTGCAAACACACATCGATGGCTCATATCTACCAATATCCCCGATTACTTCTCCACAGAGCTGCCCTAAATCCCTTCATCCCATCTATATTGATATTGGAGATTGCCCTGATGGTGGTACAGGAGCTTGTGCTTGGCCTTTTTGAACCTCAGGACGTACATATTGGCCTACTTCATGGAAGGCCGCTTACATTATGTATTCATGTTATCCCTTTTAATTTAAGTAAATGAGAGATAGCACTAGGGCAACAGGAGATGGTAATTTTGGAAGGATTGTTGCAGAATTTACATAAACTTCGGCTAAGAGGTAGCAAACTTCCTTGCTGGACAAGCTTTCCTACATCGTCTCCTTGCATTTTCTTCCAAAGCATCTGGTCCCACATGGTGTTAGAGAAAGGATTCAAAAGGAATTGCACTGTATAGTTCAGCCCAATATGGTAGTTCTTATATTCTTCAGAAAAAGCAGCAAAACTTATTCATGTATTTTGTCTGAAGACTGAGCATGCAAATTATTCTCTATTTCAATAGCAATCATATTTTTATAAGTAGTGTAATATATATCTATTCACTGGGTCTTAGACGAGATGTCTTCTATCCTCTGTCTTCTTACGATTTTGTTTGTAGCAGGAAGCATGCAGTAGGGGAGATTGCAGCGAATACATAGAAGTAGTGTTTAGAATATGACCAGAGTATTTGTACAAGTAAAAATAAAGCAATAGTCATCTTCAAATAGTCATGTAAAACTTGGGCTTAATTTGGGGCTAATTCCTACTAAATAACTTTCCCTTATTTGAAAAGTTTATTTACTTCCCCTTAGCCTTTTTTTTCTGGATGAGCAACATCTGGAAGCTCCAAAAGAGATTAGATAATCCTGCCAATCTATATAACCTTTGATGTAGCCAGTCTTTCAAGAACTGTCACTGAAAAGAAAACCGTGTGTGCATCACCAAAAAAATTTACAGTTTTCTGATAAGTAACTGTTGACTTGGATTCTATTGTGGTTTTTGTTAATGTTTTCAATTGATCAATTTTCTCCATCTGTAGTGAAAGTTTTTAGATTGGTCCAGCAAATTCTTTCATGACTAGAATTTTCTGATATTGAGGTTGTTCCCTTTGAACCATCCATCGTGTTTTATTCCCAAAGCCAGTGACTGCTCTGCAAAACAGAAGACAATGCAAGTATTAACATGCAGATTATGACTTTACACTTGAATGTTTTGCTAGCAAATTCATTTCAGTTAATTATGATATCATTACTGAAACAAAATGTTCAGAACTGAAAGAAACTGTTACTCCTGGAACATCAGTACCCAACATGTAGGAGTAATTTCTTTCAGCAAACTAAAAATGGAAATTAGGTCTGTGAGCTCAATCCTGAAGTCTCTGGTTAGTTTTTCACTCAGTCTTAACTCGGGCAAGTGGCTATCTTTTTTCAAAGTTCAAAGGGAGAAAATAAGGTCTGAATCTAGGAGAGAAAGTAGATGAAGAGCAGTAGAAGGTTGAAGCTTAGTTTGCTCTGGGACATGAATGTGTAGACCCCAACTAGATGGACTATACCAGGACGAGAGGATGCTGATGATTAGGGGACAGAATGAATGAGAGGAAGGGGTTTACCACTGCAGTGGTGTAGTAAGGAGCTAGGAGCCCCGTGAGGTAAATGAGCTGAAAGAAGTTTATACACTGAAAAGGCAGGGTGTAATTGGATGTGGTTTCAATTGACAGGGAGCTCTGGATTGTAGCAAGGAGACGGTATTATCCTGGAAAAGCTAGAAGGAAGAAAAACTGCAGGAGGAATGGAGGGAGGGAGAAATCAATCACTACTATTAGGATAAGTAATAGCTGTTTAATAGATCGGCAATTTCAGCTCTCTCAGTGAAGAAGCTACTGGTACTGGAAGTACTGGTGTTGAGGAGCACAGATGAGTGGCACAAGAGAGGAAAACAGATGGGAATGAAAAGATGAAACTTCAATGTTACACTTCTTTGGTGCTCTCTATACTCTATCATGCAGGTTATGATGTTGGAAATGAGTGTGTTTCTGCAGGTACGTGAAATTGGAAACAAGAATACTGTAGAAATGACAAAAGAATACAAAGCAAAGAATTGTGGCAGGCTTCCATGTGGAAAAACATGAAAATCAGCATGCTTAGCAGTATATAAGTTACACTAGGAAAACCACAGAATTGTAGAGGGATAAATTACAAATTGAACAGGTAGGAGCAACACCTGATGACTTGTAACAGGCAAAGACGACAATCTACTCCAGCAGCTTCTGAACATGTCAGTGACTGCCTGGACATCCCATGAAAAATTCAATTTGAAAGACACATCTTTATAAGCATAACTTATAAGATGTATGCTATCAAGAAGAAAGAAGTAACAGAGAAAGAAGAGGTTAATATTTGGTGAAGGAAAGCAAAAGGGGACTGAGTGACATAGGTGCTTTGTGAAAGCTTAACTGATTCACAATGGATTGATCACTGGTCGTGCTCGAAGGGACACTGTAGAAGTTTAAAATAACTCTGCTATGAGCTACAGACATGGACATAGCCTGCAGACAAATTTACAAGTAAAACGGACTATATACAAATGGTGCAAGTCATCCAGCTGTGCCAACATTTATATCCATGTTTGTCAGCCTGAACACATATACAGTCAGTAGAAACGTAATCAACGTAGTCAGCAGAATCTATGAGCACTGAAGGCAGATGTTGAAAGTAGGTTAGATGAATTGCACCCTGTGTTTAATTCTCTCTATATATCAATGTATAAATATATTGCTACAAATAAAGCTGAGCGCTGAGCTTACTATTGAGATATTTTACTAGCTGGCATAAAGAAGGTTCCAGAAATGTCTACCTGCCTCATGCAATAGCAAATGCACAAATACAAATCAGAAAAAAAAAAAAAGTGGAACTCAAAGTTGTTGCAGGAAAAAAACATGAATCGAAAATGTTCTGCATAGGTAGGATTCTTATATAAGAATCACAACAAGAAACTGCTGTTAGAAAGCTTGCAACTGCTAAACCAGTCAAAAGATAGTTAAAATGGCATCTCGTAGGCAATCAAATCATAGCTCTGAAAATAAAAGACTTTGGATGTTTGAAACAACCTGGAATGCCGAAGACAGCGTGTATTGGCCAAATATAACCAAGGATATTAGAGGACTGATGGGAGTGTACGGTGAGTACAGCAGTAGGAGACAATAAAAACGTGCAGTAGGTTTTGCAGCGGAGTAGAGATGGGCCTTTAAAAAGCAAGCCGTGTCTTACCTCATTGCTGTAGCTTACTGCTCAGAGATCTGGATGCTAGACAGCCTGTCAGACACTTCCACAGCAAGTAATGGACCCAAAGCACTGACTCATTTCAGCAGAGCAATAGGCTATTCCAGCCTGAGACATTTGAGGCAATGACTCCCAGTCATCCTGTAGTCAGTTTCTGGCATTTATCTGAGGATGGGAATTCAGTCACATATAGCCCTGCTGAAGTTGGAACAAGCGGTTAAATTTGTAAAGACTGTATTAAAATCTGGTGAGATAGTATTTGATAAATCATCCTTCAGTAAAGTAACAATCCTGAGCAACAGACGGAGGAATGATTTGAAACAATCCTTGTGGTGGAGATGCTGCCTGGGCATTTCTACCACTGTTAATAATGGAAAGCGTACCAAAGAAAGAAATAAAAAGGCCACTGTGATCGATTAAAGTTGGTAATTTTCTAAAACTGAAATCACTCTTTGTGTGACTATGTCACTAAGGTCAGATTGTATCCTTAAAAATATTTGTACTTATTAAAGACAGAGGTTTCTGTGCATATAAGACACACAGAGCTTTTCGCAAAACTGCAACTGTTTTACGCGCTATTGACCCAAGATAAAATCACAGACATTGAAGGCACTGAAATAAATTTTCCACTCAAATCTGATGTTATCGGAACCTGTGCTGATGAGCAGCTATGAGGTACCTGAGCATGGTCTCTAAACACCAACCAGTCAGGACAACCAATTCAAAATCATCTTTTAGTCTTAGAAGAAAGAATCACACTTGTTCCAGTATCAAACTGTTTATATGTGTGTATATTGCTTGTGGGAAAGTAACAGAGACAAAAAATCTTGGGTTAGCTAGCTGGTTAGGTACTTAAAAGCTTAAATTCTACACAGAGAAACACATTTTGAATTTCCTTTTGGATGTTGAGTATTGAGGATTATGGTATTTGTGTTTAATTGTACAGTTTTCAACACATCAGGAAGGATATTATGAAAAATAAGTACCGAAGTGCAGAGAATTCTAATATAATTTGCATCATGTTTTGCAGTACTTTCAGGGAAAGAAGATCAATGAAAGAGGAGAATATGCTGTGGGGAAAGGAATACCACCTGATGTTGCACTGTTTCAGCTCTATCTTTTGGTGTTGGCATACAGAGGAATACCTCTGAGCAGGAGGGAAATCTGTCTGCCTAGCTGGAGGCGCTATGTAAATAGAAGGATCCACGGGGTTAGGATCTGAGATTGTTAAGGGTGAGGGTGGTTGTGAATTTGCAGCTTGGAGTAAGCCTATGTTACTGAAAAATTATCTGGAGATTTCCAGTCCTCAGAGGACAATTATGCTTACATGCATTTTCACTGTACCTCATAAATTTACTTTCTTAAATTTTCAAAAGCCAGTCGATAGGTGGAGTGAAGTTTGTCTGGCTCTCTGGTGTATAACTTGTTGGAGAAATCTCAGTCAGGCTTTTCTGGTTGTTCCTGCTGCTCTCGACCTTTCAGCACAGGAGGCAGCAGGAAATGTGTTCATCACTTAATGGAGAGCTCTTTGATAACAAAAATTGCCCTATGGGCAACATCTGGTAAATGGCAAAGGTGATATAAAGGAGAGTGAAACACAGTGTTTCTAGCCAAAATCAGTGACTCGGGCTACCCTGTGTCTGTTGCAGAGGATTACGCTTGTCATCACCAGTGGGCAGCTCACTCTGTAAGGGCCGTAGAGGTCTTGCTGTTGACTGGCAAATATCAGCTCACACAATTGTCTTCTGTTCACCTCCTCACTTCCTTTCTGATTCTGATGTTTTATATTGCCATATGGCTTTAAAAAAAAAAAATTCTCCAAATATAACTTCTTTTGTCTGTCATTCCTTAGTCAAGTGTCCCTTCTGGAACTACCTCTCCTGTTTCTGTAAGGGGAGATAGCCCTTTTATTAGCTTGCCCTGGAAAATCTGTTTTTTTTCTTGCTTTCCATCAGTGAACTCTTACAACTCTTCCTGCGCCTGCCCTTTTGCTTTATCTTTATGAATTGGATCAGAAACACTTAGGGCAAAGAGAGTGATAAACTTTAGAAAACAAAATGATCCATACACCTTGACATCACTCTGACCTTCACATAGGAAGGCATTTACCAACTTTGTGAGGCTTATGGGCAGTAGTTGCACTGAAGTGGTAACAGGACTTAAAATTATCACATTTGTGTTTGTGACGTTCTGTTTCATACAATAACAGGTAACTAGCTAAAGCATTTGCCTACATGTAATGCCAAAAAAGCACTTAAATAATTTCACAGATCAGACACTTAACATTAAACCATTTAATTTATTATTAAGGCAGAAAGCATTCAAGATAGCCAGTGACTGCTCCACTGAACAGTGGGAAGTTGATAGGTATACGCTATGTCTAAGATGGATCCATCACTTTTTATTGTAGAATTTTATAGTAGACATATATCTCATGTTCAGCCTTTATAGTAGCATTGCAAAGTTTCAATAATATTGTGCTTTTACACCACAGTAAAGATTTTTAACGCATGACAAGTCTTTATTTTCTGCATGTCCTACAAAATATAATGTTTATTTGCTTTGCTGCATGCTTATAAGTTAAAGAATAAACTTCAATCCATTTCTGCCTTTTTACCAATTGACTTGTAAAAGCTACTGTGTATGTCCAGTCTCATAAAATTTTATGTGGTTTTATTTTGTCTTTCCTACCTTATAACATAATTTTAGCTCCTATTCTCAATGTAAGAGATTGAATAATTGAACTCTGCAAACCCCAGTTGAAAAGTCATTTACTGAGGAAAAAAAAAAATCATTCCCAAACCAAAACTAGGCAATTGGAAGATGATGAGAAAAATGTGTAATATATTTAGTTTCTAATTAAATGAGGAAATTCCTCATTAAGAGTGAGAAATAGGCCTTTTGTTGCTACAAGGCAGTATTTCATAAAAATAATGTATTAGTGTGGAAGTTCTGGGCCTAATGAAATGTGCTCAGTCCATAAAGCTTCTAGAGTTGTAAAACTGTACTTGTATATATCTGTTTCATAAAGTCAAAATAAAAAACATGCTGGCAGTTGGTTACAAACATTTAAAAATAATTAAGTATTTCAAAGCACAGAGCGTTTAGAGACCAATCAGGCTGAGAGATGTGTTGAAAATTCAGCTCAGAGTCAATATTAATTATTACACATAAGAACTACTGTAAGTTGCAGTATTTCTGATAGGAGATGGGGTTGTTATCAGTTTGAATTCTGTTCAAATATAATTAAGAATTATCCTTTTCCAAGAGGTAACGTCTAACTTTTGTAAAAGCTCTATTCCTTTTCCTCTTAAGCAAGTTTTTACTGTTTTTTTCTTTGATGTATTGAATTCGTAATGTTATCAGTTTAAATGCAAAGGGCTATTAAAAGCTTTTCAGTCAGTTGGACCCATGTGCATCTTAGTGAGGGCTCTTTCCTTTTTGTCTTTCAGAGGAGCGTGTTTCGTGACTCAAATCAGGCTGTTGTATTAAAATTCTGGATGTGAAACCCTGTACATTATGTGATACTATTGCTGTCTGATACCATAGCACCATGTACTGTTGCTGAATACTTGCAAAAGCCAAGGAAACTGAGGGCTTAATCTTCATCACATGTCATTATCCATGTCTGTAAACGCCATAAATTTATTTTCTTATTCTTAGGAAACTTGTACTTTTCCTTGTGTTTCTTCTGAAATCTAGAGATTCCTGCACTGACTGATCATTTAGAAATGACTGTTAAAATAACTGGTCACAGAAATTATATCCTGATCCTTCTGCCATCACAGTAGGTTGTACAGCTCCTCACATTGCCGCAGGATGTTTTCCTAAGTGCCTGTGTTTCCTATCAGGGCAACTCTTCAGTTCAGGGTAGCTGCTTTGTTAAAATCATGTTTGATTTGTTAAAAACATGTTCTACATCCAACCCCACCCCTGCTCCTCTTCCGAAATCGCTGAGTGTATTTACAAGTTGTAGCAGAGCAACAGTCAAAGGGTAAAGTGTCAAAGTCTGTGGGTGTGCTGGTTACGTGGTGGGGGTTTGGGTAGCAGAGGAGGGGCTGCAGGGACACTTCCTGGCAGGAGCTCCTAGAAGCTTCCCTGGCTCCAAGTCGGACCTGCCTCTGGCCAGGGCTGAGCTGACAGCACCTCTGTGAATAACATGTTTAAGCAGGGGCAAAGAAACTCGCACCATGCGGGACCTGCAACTGAGAGGGCGGAGGCGAGGGCCACACTGGGCCACAGCCACTCAGCTGGAGATGGCCATGGCGGCGCAGCTCGGAGAGCTCCGAAGCACCCCACTCCTGGGGCACCCACTGGGCAGGGTTTGTCCTGCTGGGACTGCTGAGGTTAGTCAAGAGGACTGAGACCTGAGAGAAATGGCCCCACAGACACTAAGGGCAGTGAAGATGGAGCAGGAGGAGGTGCCAGAGCTGAGATTCCCCCGCAGCCCGTGGTGAGATGGCAGTGGCCCTCCAACCACCTGGGGAGATTAACGGTGAAGCAGAGACCCACCCACAGCCTGTGGAGAACCCCACGCTAGAGCAAGTAGCTGCACCCAAAGGAGTTTGAAAATGACTGTCTCTTGTGGGAAAGGACCCCATGCTGCTGGAGATTAATGGTGGAGCAGAGAGGTAGCTGCAGTCTATGGAGGACCCCACACTGGATCCAGTGACTGTGCCCTAAGAAGTTGTGACTCCATGGGAAGCCCATGTTAGAGTAGTCTGCTGGATTAGGATTACATCCTGTGGGAGGGAATCACGTTGGAGAGTTTCGTGGATGGCTCTCCCCTGTGGAAAGGGCCCCTACACTGGAGCAGAGGCAGTGTGTGAGGAGTCCTCCCCCTGAGGAGGAAAGAGTGGCAGAAACAGTGTGTGACAAACTGACCGCAACCCTTATTCCCTGTCCTTGCCCCCCTGTGCTGCTGAGGGGGAAGAGGTAAAGCTGGGAAGAAAGGAGAGATGGGGGAGGATGTGTTTAAGATCTGGTTTTGTTTTCTTCTTATTATCCTCTCTGATGCTCTTGGTAATGAATTAAATTGGTATTTTCCCCCAGTCAAGTGTGTTTTGCCCTGGTGAGTGATCCCTGCCTGTCTTTTTCTCAACCCTGGAGCCTTTTGTTACATTTTCTCATTCCCATCCCACTGTGGCAGGGAGGAGTGAGTGAGCGGCTGCATGGTGTGTAGTTGCCAGCTGGGCTAAACCATGACAGTGTTTGTTGTTTGTTTTTTGGGTTTTTTTTTTTCCACAAGACATTTATGTTAGGTGGTATTAGTTAAAAGAAAAGAATAATATGGACCAAGTTTTTGCATGTGTATAGATAAAGTGCGTTTAATTCTGTCAGGAAAGGATATTAGAAATATTACATTTGGAAGAACTCGTAAACTGTTATGTCAGTTCAATTTAAAGCTATGATTAGGTGACAGTCCTATTCACTTAATAATTTTTTCCTGGAAATGAATGTGTCTTTCTCAACTTTTACACTGTCCAGTTTAATATTTAAAATGGTATCTCAACAGTTCATATGATGATGTATTACAAGGTGTTTAAGCTAGTGCAATGTTAGTACAATTAAACGTTTATGCTATATTACCTTTGTAACTTAATCTAATACTTCTTCATTGCATTACATTAGCTTTAGCTTTAATATCTCTAACATGATGCAATGATATATGGTATAGATGTGCTTATAAAGGCCTGATTTAAAAAAAAAAAATAACCCGAAGAGCTATTATCCAAAGAATTAATTAATAAGGGAAACAAAGTGTAAGAAAAAGAGAAATTTAAAGCCTTGAAACTTTGTCCTAGTTGGCAACTTGTAATATCTTGGAAGAGCTTATTTCTTCCCCTTTTATTTCACTTCAAGCTTACTAATTCATTGGACCACTGGCAGTATGTCCAAAGCAATTTTAGCAAGTGACAGTAGGTTTGGTTTCTAGCTACACTAGTGAGTGTGGAGTTTTTGGTTGTTGTGCAGTAAGCAGCTAGTTGTTATCTGAAAGAAAAGTTTGGAAGCTTACACAGGCTTAATTAAAATCAATGAAGGATTTAAAAGTGAACACTGAAATTATTGCTGGAGAAATATAATTAACAAAGCAAATTTCATCCTAAAATGCTTCCAGATTAGCCCATAGGGACCCAGTGCCAGTCCTCACTGATGAGGAAGCAGGAAATATTCTGTGGGAGCTGAAAGAAGGCAGCAGCAAAAATGACTGGAACCATCCTAATTGATGGCACAGCCTCACATTAAGAAGAGGCTATGTAGTAACTTAGTTTAACATGTTACCAGCAGCATTATTTAAAAAATAAATATAATTCCTCTTTCTTCTTGCTATTAAGACTATCTGATTTGTTGTATCCAAAGCTACTGATCATCCATAATTCCCATTTTCTATCTGTATGTCTGAAGAAAGACTGCTAGAGAGTATGAAAAGCACATGAATCAAGCCATGTAAGTCTTTTTATGTTTATTACTTCAGATAAAGTATTCTGATTTCCCTATTTGGGATCTGTCAATGTCAGAGGAAATATCTGCGCCTGGAATTTTGTTAGCATCTCTAACAGACAGTATAGAGAACACAGATTTTCTTAATATCTCGACTGCGCTGCAATATGGATGTGATGACTGTCCCTCTCTGACTCTTAGAGAGTCTTAAGAAAAGCAAATGCTGCTACGTGGTTTGCATGCTCAACAGTTGGAAAACAGAGCGTGTGCAACTGTTGTCCGAGTCACATTATGAAAAATCACTTGTCCGTTGCCAGCTTCTTCATTATAACATCATTCCTTCCTTGGCAACAACCTTGTATCAAGCCAGTCCTTGTTAGATTCATTACCCTTGCAAATTGTTCAGACTGATATCAGTGTTTTCTGAAACTGAGGCCATTGAAATAAACAGGTTCCCATGGATCTTTGTCAGTTTTGAATTGGGACCTAAATTTCTTCACTTCCTTCCCATTCCTTCTTACAGTCTTGTCCTCGGCTCCATTCACATCCTTTTCCTCTTCCTTCTATCAGTGTTGTCATTGCTGTGACATCCCCAAAGTTCAAGCTTTATCATGCATATGCTTGTTCCTGAAGAGATGGTTCCAGGTGCAAGAGGTGGAAAAGAAGAATTTAGGACTAAATAATAGTTTGCTTCTCAAATAAATCTTAGGAAAGAATTCATCAGAAGTGGTTTGTTTTTTTTTCCTTGCTACAACTTGAACTGATAATTTTGTGATAAAGCTTTGATTTAATGATAATAATGTGCCATGAAAAGTTGAACAAATAGAAAATGTTTTTTGTTGATTTCATGGAAAGTTTACCTGAAAACTAGATATTTGTTTTCATGTGTTTTAGTTCCATTTATTTTGAACAGCTTCTTCATTTTTCAGCACATTGCAGTGACTACTCTAGACAAGACTTATTTTAGAACTATTACCACTAGCCCGTAATATAGTAATAAATTTACATGTCATGAGTATCGTTTTGATAGTGATATTCAAATAGGCTCCTAGTTCAGTCTGGAAAAGCAGCTTGGTGTCGTGTCTTCCTAGTGTGTCTCCAGGAAACGATAAGGTAGCCAGAATCACTGGCGTGCGGTTCTTACTCTGCCTCTCCAAGCAGTCCTGATCTCGGCTCTTAAAAAGTAGGGGGTGAATAGACAGGGGGTTTGGGCCATCAGCATAAATGCTGCTTCTCCTTCAAGTGTGAGTGGGTTCACAGCTGCCTCGTATTGCTAGAAACAACGATGGTGCAACTTCATGGGCAGGGTTTGCCCTGCAATTTCTGTTCAAAGTGTTTTAACTTCACCTGTTACGATACTACAAAGTCTGTTCAGGCCGAAGCATAGCCTGTAACTCTGCTTTTAACCAACCTGAAAAAAGAAAGCCAGACCTTGTAAAACTGCATCATGGCCTTTGATGCCTAGGGCCACTTACCTTGAAAAATCCTTTTGTAGCTATTTGCTTGAGTAGAAATGGTGACTTTTTATTTCAGGCCGCTGCACGTGACAGTCTGGTACGTGCCTGCACATCTGAGAGTGGAGAGAATCTAAAGGCTGGTAAAGAGAACTTGAAGGGTGGCCGTTTTCAGAATCAAAGCACTTAACTGGCTTGCTAAAAATGAGTGTGGAATTATACTATTGTTTCTTCAAAGAAATAAATGCTTATTCATTTAAGAGTTTATTAATTGGAGTGAGCTAATTGCATAATTGTTATATCCTGAGCTGAAGGGCAGTAGATGTGTGATTTCATGTATCTCACTGTTAGTTGTAGTGAAGCCAAGTAAAAGGAGGTGTCATTTGGCAATGGTTTAATAGTACAATAAAAGTAGATTTCTGTAAGCCCATTCTTTTTTACTGCAGATAATGTTCTGCATTCATTCCTTGCCTTATGTGGGGGAGGCATGAAATATAAAGGAATAAAAATATCTATGGAGTGTTGACTAAGATTCTTAAATTCTATCTCTCTCAATCCTATACGCTAAAATGAAGATTTTCCTTCTTTTGAGTAGATTTCTTTGAAGTGCGATTAGGAGGCATTTTACATATTAATACATTCTACTTTCGGATTCTTATCCCCTAATTTCTACCTGTCTCACAAAATTCATTACAACCAGTGTTTTAAGGACAAAATTGTGTTTCTTATCCAATGGCCTGCATTTATTCCTGAGGGCTATTCTGCAAGCTCTTAGACCCAGAGACTTTTAGGCCTCCTTAATGATCAAAGCAATTATTATGTGATTAAGCATACCTGCTTCCCTGTCCAAATCATCCACTCCTACATGTGACTACTGCTTTATTTCCTCCACCGTAGCAGCTCTGAGCTGTATCTGGTTTCAAGTGTCAGAGCAGGATTAGGACAGTGATGACATTGCTCACCACAGTTATAAAGATCTACCTCCACATTTTTAGGAAAAAAAGTCTTCAGGCCTTCAAAAAAAGTTTTGTTCTTAGCCATCCTACTACATTACTGGCTTCTTTTAAGTACTAATGTGAAAGAGAAACCATTTTTTACTCTGGAGGACACATGCTTGTGCTGCCCATAAACAGCCAGCCAGCCACTTGATTAGATACATAAAAATTTCACTTCAAGGAGAATTTCTGAGTTTTTACAAATGCTTTTTTCATGCTTCTGCAGTTATAGCTTTTATGACTATTTTATTTGTTAATTTCAGCTTCTGGTATGAACATGGGCTTCTGATAACACAGAGATGAGAAAGTCATGCAGTCAGATGTGAAGATCCCAAAGGAATAATATTTGGCATTGCTTCATGTATGTTTACTCAACAAATAACAAAAAAGTTTGGTGGAGGAACTTGCGTCCTCTGGTACTTCTCAGAACTCAGAGTGCTTCATAATCTAACCTTAGATCTCCAACTGCAAAATGCATTTATTCCGATTTTTATAAATGCATTTTTCATCTGTCTCCATTGTGGAGGGAAGGGAACAGGACAGATGTTTGAGGCATACAGCTGGTTTTACCTTACATGAAGATTATTCTCAATACTCAAGTATTGGCTATTCTTAAATGTTCAAGTGTTTCTTATCGAGCGCTATGGACGTTTGACAGGAGTAGTTGGGGTCATTTCGTTTTTTGAGACATGCTGTTTTCACTGCTAGCTATGTGAGGTTTATTCTATCATCACTGTCGTTTATTGAGAAAACACAATTTTGCTGGAAACTCAAATGGAGAACAAGTAATAGCTATCCATAAATGTACATCTTGAAAGATAGACACCAATATCTCATAGCAGTATGATTGTCAATTATTACAGTAGGTAATAATTTTATGCAGACTAGAAAACAATGGTAAAATGTGGATTTTCTGTGGGTTTAGTTTACGGTGAAATTAAAAAGTAGAAAAAGAAAAAAAAATTAAAATCCATGTGATGGACAGTTTCTAGTTTGGAGACAGAATTTTATGTGTATGTTTGTTGACAGAAACCAAACTTATTTCTATCACATATTATTCTTAAAACTAGGGAGACAGGAAGGATCAGAATTTTCATGAATCTCATATGACATGTTTTCCTTTCAAAAATGTTGAAAGTACTTATCTTTCAGACAAAAATGCAGTACTGGCTAGGCAGTCAAGAAGATTCTCAAATATTTCTGAGGTTGAAACGTAGTTGTTTTGAAGTAAAGTAGTGTTGGCATTTTGTTTTCTTTTAAATTTAGTAATTTTGGCAGTCAGTATAGATATTAAAGGTCAGCTCCACTCACAAAAACACTTTAAACTTATCAAATATTTGAAAACTAATAAAGGCATGGTTTTTTTTTTTATGCAGTATTTCCCATTTAGGTGTCTATTTTTTTCTGATACATTTACGGTTTGAGGTTTTTACCTTGTAGTCATGTTATCAGGATGCCACAGTCAGGTAGGTTTTTCCTGGTCTTGTTTCTGGATCCTGTCTTGTGAAATGAAATGTAAGCATCCTTATCGACTTGCTGCTCTTCTTTGGTCACTCATATTCTGCTGTGGTTGCCATCATGCAGCTTATATAAACCTGTTCCCTGGGGGAGGCCCTTTCAGCCTTGCTCCTTTAGATTAAGTGATCACTGAAAATAAAGATGCTTTTGTCCCTTCCGTAGCGGCTTGGGAGGTTTGGTCTTGTCTATGTGGTCTGAATGAAATTACCCACGTGATGGAGACACTTTTTGGTCTTGCAAATCCAATAATCATAGACAGCTATGAGCCATATTAAAATTGTTTTTCCTCTTTTACAGAGATAAAAAGTGTTCCTTTCAGAAAAACTAGTACAGTTCTTAAGATGCAAAAGGAAGGACTGAGGATTCCAATCCTCTAGCTCCGAAATGCAGAGCTACTGTCCTCAGCTACCAGAAGAGTCTTGGCACTAACAAGGCGTGGTTCAACTTTGAAAAACTTCTGAAGTGGATTCTCTGCCCATTAATGATCTCCCCTGTAAGACAGGTAGTTGGATAGTCAGAGGACACTAGATGTGGCTTTTTGTTGAGAGCACGCTGACTTCTTTTTGTTTGTTCTTCAACACTGCTTTAGCATTGCCTTCAGCAGTTAGTTGCCTTCCCTGGACGTGCCGGAAGCTTGCCGACTGCATGAGCAAACACCAGTACGGGGCTGGTAGGCAGCTCACCTATGCATTTTCACTAATGTTTAACTGCCTGATGTGCCTGTTAATTGTATTGCAACTTAACAGCAATTCTGTAGGAGAATTACGGTTGTGTTGCAACAATTAAGCTGTGCATTTTGGTAATATTGCAAATGACTTTGTCACCTCAGTACATTAATGTAAAATTGGGACAGCGTGAAAAAAGATTCTGTTTAGCAAGCAGTCAACTTGTCCTTTAAGCCAGCAGGCACTGAAAGTATATTTATTGGGCGGCAAAGTGAAACAGGTGGTCTCCAAAGATAACAATGCACCAGAAGCTTCAGTCAAAAGAAAATGTAAGGAGTAGCAGAAAGAAGAGCTCATTTTGAATAGGTTTACAGAGATCTTGTCATCTCGTCATTATTTTCTGTGGCAGACTAGCACTCTTATTAATATTTTGACTGCAAATAATCTAACATCATTCCTGCAGTATGTTTGGCAGGGTTTTTTTTTTACTTTTTTTTTTTTTTTGTGGCTGTCTTTCTTTAAGCTAATGTCCCTAGATTTCACACAAATGGAACCGTGCAATTACTATTATTGTGATTTTGAGTCATAGAACAAAAGGTCAGTCAAAAGACATATATTTTGTCCTCACGTGTTTCAGTGTGTCTTAAGTATTATCATGCACTCTTCGATCTCATATTGTGAAGTCACGAGACGAGTCTTGGCATGACAGAAAGTCATAACCAGCCATAACTTGGTGGAACCCCATCCCCATGGGTGAGCCAACACGAAAGCCCCAACCAGCTCAGCTTGCATCTCAGTATGTGTTGATACCAAGGAATTGGAGGTCCCTTCATAGTTCCTAAAGATGGAGAACTAGGTGGATTCAGTGTGTCCTGAAAAGTCTACTTGGCCTTAATATTGAATGGCCATCCTTTTTCAGGGAAAGAGGCAATAGCTGATTCAGACAGATAGCCTGCATCCAGGCATTGCTTATGGGAATTTCTGTACTAAGCAGAGTGTCGAAATGTATCCTTATATGACTGCAGTAAAATTATAAGTTCACAAATAGTTTCATTGATTTGGGTCATTTTTTTCCAAAGGGAAAGAAAAAGGAAAAAAGCAAACCAACACAACCATTTCTGGGAATGTGGGGAAATGCATCTGATCATGCATATCCTTACATATATTTGTTTATACGACATCAGGATTTTGAAAAATGTGTTACTTGATTAAATTGCTATAAAGTCATGGTAGTCAGCTGTAAATGTAAATCCATCCTTAAGAGCATTACAATTGTTGGTGTATGACTAGACAGAAAAAAGAGTCATGTTACTAGGTTGCTGCATGTCATAAAACTATGATGAAGTTTCTGAGTTTTCTGTTGAAAGATTTTTTTTTTTTTCTATTCCATTTCCAGCAATAATACTAAATTTTAGTTGCACCTGCAATTCTGTTTGAGTTCTTGATGACCTCTCCTGGCAATTTTCTTCTCATGGAAGAAAGATGGATGGATGTTTAGTGGTTTTTGCTGTCTAGAAGTAGGAGCAAAGCGCATTGATCAAGTCATTAGCTTTTCACAAACTTCTTTTTTTCCTCTGTTGAATTTAATGACATGGGTATCTCAGGTGTGTACTTGCTTCTTCTCCATTATTTTCTTTGCAATATAAAACATCAGATTTCAGTTTGGGACAGATGAATCAATTAATACATTCATGATCTTATTTCATTCATCTCTGATTATATCAAGTCTTCTTGTCCTGTTAGTCTCAGAGCTTCCCCTGATTCGTTTCTTCCTGTCACTTCATTGTCTTCTTGCTGTTTGTCTTTTTCTGTATATTGATTTTATTTAACAATGCTGTCATTCTTCAGCCAATTTCTACCTTATCATTCAGCATATTCTCAAGTTCTAAAACAATAGTCAAAACAGAACGTTTTAACTGAAACCTCAACATTATCACCTCAAAATCATTAGGAGATTTGTTCTTGACTTTGGTAAGAGCAGAAATCAATCTGTGATGCAGTTTAGCCTCATCAACCTATTGTGTCTCATCATTAACTGAGATTGAAAGCTGTTTATGGCATGCTTATGCTAAGCCGTACAAAAAAAACCCTGAACCTCTGATTGTGGACTCTGCATGGGACAGCCAAATAAATAATCATAGAAACATTGAACATTTCAGATTGAGAATCATAGAAGAGTTTAGGTTCAGAGACCTTCAAAATCATCTAATTCCAAACCCCCTGCCATGGCCAGGGACACCTTCCACAAGATCAGATTCCTCAAAGCCTCATCCAACCTGGCCTTCGACACTTGTAGGGATGAGGCATTCACAACTCCCCTGGGCAACATATTACAGTGCTTTACCCCCCTCAGAGGGAAAAATTTCTTCCTTAGAGCTAATCTAAATCTACTCTCTTTTAGTTTAAAGACCTTTACCCCTTGTCCCATCACTACATGCCCTTGTAAAAAAATCCCTCTCTAGCTTTCCTGTAGGCCCCTTTTGGAAGGCTGGTAGAAGGTCTCCCCAGAGCCTTCTCTTCTCCAGGATGAACAGCCCCAACTCTCTCAGCCTGTCTTTGAAGGAGAGGTGCTCCAACTCTCAGATCATTTTTGTGGCCCTCTTCTGGACTCACTCCAACAGCTCCACATCCTCCTTATGTTGGGGACTCTAGAGCTGAATGCGGTACTCCAGGTGGGGTCTCACGAGAGCAGAGTAGAGGAGCAGAATCGCCTCCCTCGACCTGCTGGCCACACTTCTTTTGATGCAGCCCAGGATATGGTTGGCTTTCTAGGCTGCAAGTGCACATTGCCAGCTCATGTTGAGCTTCTCATCCACCAGCACTCCTAAGTCCTTTTCCTCACGGCTGCTCTCAATCCATTCTCCACCCAGCCTGTACTTGTGCTTGGGATTGCCCCGACCCATGTGAAGGACCTTGCACTTGGCCTTGTTGAACTTCCTTAGGTTCGCACAGGCTCACGTCTCCAGCCTGCCAAGGTCCCTCTGGATGGCATCCCTTCCCTCCAGCGTGTCAACTACACCACACAGCTTGGTTTTGTCAGCAAACTTGCTGAGGGTGCACTCGATCCCACTGTCCGTATCACTGACAAAGATGTTAAACGGCACCAGTCCCAATACTGACCCCTGAGGAATGCCACTCGTCACTCGTCTCCACTTGGACATTGAGCTGTTGACCACAACTCTTTGAGAGCAACTATCCGGCCAATTCCTTATCCACTTAGTGATCCATCTGTCAAATCCATGTTTCTCTAATTTAGAGACAAGGATATCATACAGGACAGTGTCAAATGCTTTGCACAAGTCCAGGAAGATGATGTCAGTTGCTCTTCCCTTTTCTACCAGTGCTCTAACCCCATCATAGAAGACCATCAAATTAGTCAGGCAGGATTTGCACTTAGTGAAGCCATGTTGGCTGTCTCAAATCACCTCCTTCTTTTCCATGTGCCTTATCGGTTTCCAGGAGGATCTGCTCCATGATCTTGCTGGGCAAAGATGTAGGACTCACTGGTCTGTAGTTTCCTGGGGTTTCCTTTTTTTCCTGTTTAAAAATGGTGGTTATGTTTCCCTTTTTCCAGTTGGTGGGAACATCACCAGACTGCCATGACTTCTCAAATATGATGGATAGTAGCTTAGGAATTTCATTTACCAGTTCCTCAGGACCTGTGGATGCACCTTATCAGGTCCAATGGACTTGTGCACCTTCAGGTTCTTTAGATGGTCTCAAACCTGATCTTCTCCTACAGTGGGTGGTTCTTCGTTCTCCCAGTCTACTCTCCTGAAATCCAGGGTAGTGAGCTTGCTGAGCACCCTCCTTGCTGCCCTAAGGATCCTGAACTCCACCGTTTCATGGTCACTGCAGCCAAGGCTGCCCTTGAGCTTCACATTGCTCACCACATCCTCCTTGTTAGTGAGAACAAGGTCCAGCATAGCACCTCTCTTCATTGGTTCCTCTACCACTTGGAGAGGAAGTTATCATCAATGCATTCCAGGAACCTCCTGGATTGCTTGTGCCCTGCTGTGTTGTCCCTCCGACAGATACCAGGCTGGCTGAAGTCCCCCATGAGGACCAGGGCTTGTGAACATGAGGCTGCTCCTATCTGTCTACAGAGGGCCTCAACCACTTTGAGAAGGGCCTTCGGAGATCACTGTGTCTGATTGTGTGCTCTAAGCAGGGGGCTAATAAATTAGTCTTGCCTGAAATATTTATTCCTTCAATATATTCAAAATATACAAACCAGGGAGGTAGATATTTAATTTAAAATCAATATTAGAGTTGCAATAAAATTTGGAATTAGGTAATTATACTTTAAGCATTCCCAGGGAGGTAGAACCACAGAATACGCTTAGAACAGGGACCGAGGAAAACCCACTAGTACACTGATACGTGAAAAAGAATTTTGCAACATGAAATGAGCAAACCGTGGGCTGCCTGTAGGCGTCCCTGCTTCATAAATATTCATCTGACCTTCCAGTTCAGCTGTAGTCAGAGGGTGAAAGCCCTTGTAGGCTCAGTGAAGCAAGACAGATCACGGTCATGGGAGACAAGGACCCATTACATTTCTGCTACTGTTTGTTCCGCTTAATTTCCATAGGATTGCAGGAACTTCTTTAACTGTTAAAGTCATCTTCTTGTTATTACCCTCATTCACTATTTTCATCTTAATCAGATGTTACACGATCCTTAGATAAAATTACACAGCTGAGGACAGCTATACAGAGCTGTTTTCATAAACACAGGAATTTTCAGGTGATTTTGATTGTTTTGATTTTTCTAAAAAGAAACAAAATTAACTACTGCCATTTATTCCAGTTATTCTGAGCATATGTTGATGGGTCCTTACCATAAAAAGAATTAAAGCCTGACTGCTTCCCTGATTGACTTCACGAAAGCAACTGTAAGTGCGTGAAGCATTTTTCCTTTCACCTGCTCAAGAAAATGAATGATTTAAAAGCACTGGCCTAAAAACTCATTTTGTGTCACAACACCTATAAGCAGGTTCTAGCCCAGTGGTTTCACAGCAATAAACCCCAGGAAGAAACAAATAAAAGGTTGCCTCTGTAATGAGTGAGTGAAGAAACTTTAAGGAGACATTGAGTAGAAGAATCTCATTATAAGAGCTGATTGATATCTATCGAAACCTTCTCAACCTTGTAAGAAGGTTGACAAAATAAATTGTCATAAGAAAAATTACTGAATAGGACTCAGTGCATTATCAGTTGACTGGATGATTAAAACAAAGGAGCATTTAGATTTGGCCCCTCCTCTAACCCGTCAACAAAATGAACATGGTGTATGTATGAATTTGTAATGTGATGTGCATTTTTTTGTGGGAAAAGTTGCCATGGTAACGCAGCAGAAAATCGATAAAAGAGTTGTAGTGTGATCTAAACAGTGCCTCACCGCCAGGTAAAGTTTGAAGCAGTACAAAAACAGTGTAGTTATCAGCAAACTGCAGACAGTTTGTGTAATTCAGCCGGCCACTTAATTTTATTCATGGATGACTCTAACTTCATCCTGTAAGGCTGCCCTATTCTATAACTCTAGTTTCTCAACAGTACAATTTAAGAATGAAATTGTTGTGCCCCATAGGGCAGGTGATAACGACTTCAGTAGTCAGGCAGTAAATACAAAGGACCATGACTGGATTAGTTTAGTAGGTCTGCTAGTGTTTTAATGACTTTGATCTCCATTAAATATTCTGTTTCCTAGTATATCAACCCGATCTCATTAAACTGCTGAGGTTGGAAGATAATTCATGAAATGCTCATTTACGGAATGACGCTTTTTCAGGCAGAATTTCTTATTAGTCTGAAAATGAATGGGTATGTCACAAAATATACATATAATAGCCTTGCATGAATTTGTCTTCAGTCAGTCATAGAGAAGATAATTTTTAAACATAAAAGAATCACAGAATCACAGTGGGGTTGAGGTTGGAAGGGACCTCTACAGGTCTTCAAGTTCAACCCACTACTCAAGCAGGGCCACTAGAGCCAGCTGCCAGACAGCTTTTGAATATCTCCAGAGATGGAGACTCCACAGCCTCTTTGGGCAACCTTTGCCAGTGCAGGGTTACCCTCACAGTGAAAAAAAAATTGTTTCTGATGTTCAGAGGGAACCTCCTGTGTTTCAGTTTGTGCCCATTGCCACTTGCTCTGCCACTGGTCACCACTGAGAAGTGCCTGGCTCCAACTTCGTTGCACCCTCCCTTCAGGTATTTATGTACCTCGAAATCCACCCTGAGCCCTTTGTTCTCTAGGCTAAACAGTCCCTTAATCTTCTGCACTGGACTGTCCTCACTGGAGAGTCCTTCACTGGACTCTCACCAGTAACTCCATAGCTCTGTTGTGCTGGGGAGCCCAGAACTGGATACAGCACTCTGGATGTGGCCCACCATTACTGACTCATGTTCAACTTGGTGTCCACCAGAATCCTCAGGTCTTTTTCTGCAAAGCTGCTTTCCAGACGATTATTCCCCAGTATGTACTCTTGAAAAACACAAAAAATCTCAAACATGAAGTCTGAACTCCAACCGATATTCAGATTACTCAATGTCTCATAAATGCTGGAGTTACGTGTCTCTATGTTGGTGTCATCAAGCCTTAAAATGATAGCTTGCCAAACTGTATTAATTTAAGGCATGCTCTTCTATTTTTGCCCAGAAAAATCTAAAATGGACAAAATCAATTACTCCACTTGAATTATATCAACCATGACTTTGGACCAGCAATGAAAATTGATGTTTAAGATCAAATTTCAATGTAAATGTCTTGCCATAAATCTAGCTGCAGACTCTTGTTTTAAAATTTGAAGGAAAGACACCTGACTGCATCTAGCTGTGATGGGAGGGATCTCGCAAATCTTTGCTTCAACTGCTGGTGCTTTCTTCCTATCAGCAAAGGTAGTGCATTCATTTGACTTTCATCAGCTAATTTTCTGAAAACAGACAAAGAACAAAAACCAACTGATAGTAGAATATTATAGTATATCTAGCTATATGCTTCAGTGTGTCACATTCCACTGATTTTGTGTACATAGCACATGCTTTTATGACACCAGAATGAGAAAGACTAAAAATTAAAATCCATGGAACCAAAAAGCCCCAAGAGTTTAGAAGAGTGGCCTTTTCTTTGGTTTTTTTTTTTCTTTTTTTTCATCAAGAAAGAAAAAATTTTGTGTTGTCCTTGTAACAGGTTTTTGTTGGTAAGTTTTTTAAATTTTTTTAAATTATGTTGATTGAGGATGCCTTCATCAAAAAGGTTTAACTTTGTAATATAACTATAGCTCAACACAGTCTGGTTTGGTTTAGTTTGATTGCATTTGGAAAGGTATTCCTCATCTGAGGTCCTACTACTAGGGAAGTAGTATCACTTTCATTATTATATATAGTAGAGGTTTTGTTATGCAGCACTAATGTAAAGAAAAGGAAAAAAAGAGTACAGAGCTAGCAGGCACTTAACTGATTAACATTTGGTCTCAGATAAGGATATAGTGTGTCACAGTAAGCAAAGATCATTTCCAAATAAACTAAAATTAGATTCTCCTTAGCCATGTAATGAAAGAAAAGCTTGACACAGCAAAAAGCAGTATGTAGACCCAGGAGGGCTTTCTGTGAGACTCTTTATAATGAGGTAAACATAAGGTAGTGCCTGAATGTGAGAGTATAAATTCTTAATGTCCCATCAGCTCCCTTCCCTGGAAAGTCAAATGATAACGTGGCAGGGAGGTTTCTTATGCAGCTTGATAACAAATATGTTACCAACCAGGACACAATTTTTCTTCCCATTTATCTGCTATTTCAGAAGTCACAGTGACTGCCTGAAGTAAATCTTCATAGCAGAGCTTTGTAGCACTAGGGCACATTTTCACCTTGCTCCTGGTGTAGGAGTTCACTCCCATTAAGAAGCTGTTGATGAGAAACCAAGAGCAGGTCATACCTGATGAGCTAAAGAAATATATTACCAGCAGATCTTCACTCTGAGAAATGGGATAAGAGAGTGAGCTACACCTGCTGAAGGTATTTATCTCAACCCTGTAAGGTTCTCAGATCTTGGGTAGTAAAGACTGTAAATGGGCCAATAAATAAAATTATCAGTCCTTTGTTGAAGTGCAGTGTCAAAGTACATGAGATGGAAGATGTCATCAGCAGGAGACTTAGCAGGACAGGAAAATGCACAGCAATTGGATGTGTGTTTGGTGCAGCACAAAAAACCAGCTATGTGAGCTAATACTCCTCTGCTGTTCTATCTACCTTTAGTAGCATGCTTTGTACAAGAGGAGAAATAGATATTAGATGTTGTAGAAAACAAAATACCCACTGTGTTATGATACTGCCAAAAATGTTGTGAAGTATGCAGGCTATATAACACAGATAATTAGTTAAAATCAAAAAGGTTGCTCTCTTAGGTACAGAATCCTTTGCCCTACTCTTTCTGCAACCATTTCTGAGTTAGAAACACGTAGTTAAAATTAAGCACTGAAATTCAGAAAAAGTATTAAATTTTTTGCAGAAAGTCAATTGCAGAAAAGGGTACAATTCTAACCTGGAGATCAGAAAGCTTGTTTCATGGGGAAGCCCCAAAAATGTTAAAAATATTCAGCTTTGAGAAAGAAGAGAGGACTTGATTACAGAGTTTAAGTATTTAAAAGACCAGTGCAAGTGCCTCAGGAAAGACCTGCTCATATTAAGGAGGATGGCAAAGGAAAAGACTTTGAATTGTGATATTTTGAGAACTGACAGTAAAGGGAAAATTTATCTCTGAGCAAAAGCAGATCAGTAGCAGTGAAAAGTCAAGATGAAATATTCAGTATATGTGACTGAGTAGTGAGCAGTACCCTGCAAAGGGCTAAATCTGCAACATTGGTATCTTAAATTCCTTTCTTCATCAGCATTAAAAGGAAACAAAAGCAGGAAGTACTTTGATAAGTCCTGCCAACTTTTATTGAGGTATCAAAAGAACAGCTGAGTACTTTCTTTCTGGCGCCTTATTCAGAAAACATTTGGCTGACTATGCATAAGGTTAAAAGGTGTAGATCCAATGAACAGTTGCACCCAAGAACTTCATGAATTAGATATGTCAAATATTACTTTTGCCCTCTGTTCTTTCTGTGCAGTCAATTTTGCTAAAAGTGGATACTATCTACTCTGAATAAGAAGTGTGTCGTACATGCACATGCAGTTTTTTCCAAGGAGTCCCTATGAACACAGCATGAACAAGTTGGCTTTACATATGAAATTTACACAGAATTATGGAAAAAGGGCACTTTTCCTCTGCAGTCTCATGGAAGCTAAGCACTGATACTGTGATGGACTAGTTTAGATCAAAAGATGTAATTTCACAGTGGTAAGTGCCAGAGAGATTTCAGCTTTTTTTTTTTGTTGTTAGAGGCCTGGCAAAACTGTGCCTGGAATATCCACGAAGCAAATTTTTCACTGATTAAAATAGATTTCATTAGAACTTTTTTGCTAACGTGATAGGAGAACTTGTGCATTATGTTTCACTTTACCAACTCGACGGGAGCTCAGCCATACTGTCTTAGGAACCAGCCGTAGCAGAGTGAGAGTTGCATCTGCTTTGTCAAGATGTCTGCTTCTCTAAAGGACGTATCCATCAGGTCTAAAGTTGTTTGCTGAGTTTGGCTTATTCACGTATGCAGTAGTTAACATTTTGTCCTCTTCACTTAAAAAAAATAAATTTATCACACAGCATTTTTATTTGGGCTTTACCGAAGAACTCCTACTAGCTGATGCTGGTACATGTTCTACAAGGTATGAGTTTTCCCAGCTTATTAATTTGCAGGTCAAGTGAAAGGGCACAACTCACACATCATATAAGAGGATGAAATATGGAAAACCAAGCAAATTACACATTCCCAAATAAAAGGTTGTGTGGCTGAAAAAAACTTGTCACTGCAGAAATGTTTTTGACTGCAAACGTCTACTCTACTCTGAAAATGGAGTATTTTGTACTGAAGAGAAAATGTGCAAACAAGTGACGTTTCAGTAGAAATGGTACTCCGCTGTTTACTATCCATATGGACTTCTGGTATCCTAATATTCACAAAAAGCACCCATGTTTAAAAACAATTAGAATGGGAGAAACAGAAACAAAAGCAATGGTAATAGAAGCAAATGTATGAACCTCTAACACCCACATACAGATTGACTTGTGCAGTCTGTATGAAAAATAGCCAACTTCAGGAAGTGAGATGAAAGAAGGAAAACCATTTCTCATCTTTAATTCTAGAAAGAGGGGTAACACCATCCTTCTGCCCAAATTAGTCCGCCACCTTTATTGGCTTTTCTGTATTGATTCTTTTAAATAAGCTCTCTGCTTGCTCATTTCAATAAATACTTAGAGAGGAAGAAAGAACATAGCAGTGGCATTATAGAGTAGTTGTCTAGCTAGCAATAGTATAAACGTGATGGCAAAAAAATTCTTACAAGATGTCTTTTCTACCTAAAAGGTAAGTATATGATCTGAGATTTATAGGTTTTTAATTAAATATAGTGGGCAAAAGATTATTTTTGTTACTGTGATTTTTAAAGCAGCAGTTAACTTTTGTGCAATAAAAGCTCTCGTCCTCTCTCTGAAGGTAGAAGGAAAAATGGAACAGGAGACATGGAAGGAGAGATGGAGCACTTTCAGTTAAGACATGTATTTAGTTATGCAGTCAATGGAATGAAAGAGGCAATTCAGAGCATCTAATTTAACCTTCTCTATAGATACCTCATAACCTCTGCAATAGGATTCCCTCCTCAGAGCAGGCCCCTTCCCTTTCTGTGATCTGGAAAGGTGCTGTGAGAGCAGGCAGTGCCATGTGTGCAATGATTTTTTCTCTCATGCTTAGGTGAATGTGTAATTTCCATCTACCAGAGGTGTAAATACAGTTTTTTTTCTTGTGGTTGGATGGAAGGCCTGGAAGCATCCTGAGGTAGAGAAGTCCTTAGGTATGGCTGAATTCTTCTTTTCTAAGAGGCTGTTCAACAAAACGGGAATCACTGTCCATGGCATTCAGCCACTTGTGCTGCAGGAGGCATTTGACTGCTAAGACTACATGTGAATGTCTTGTTAGGTCTGAAGGGCCACCCTGAATCAATGTTCTCAGATATCCAAGCAGACCTTTAAGGTTGTAACTGAAGCATGCAGAAGTTTAAATCTAGTTTTGAATACTGTGTTCCAGGTGTGGATGAATAGTAGCTGTAGACGCTTCTCGAGTGCTATGGTAATATTGGCAGGAGCTGTAGAAACAGGCATTATCTTTTGTTGGAAAAACTGTATGGGTGGAAAACCAGACCTGCTGTCAAAACCATTAGACCTTTTGGACACTGTGAGCACCCTAAATATTGACTGAACTCAGTAGGTATTGATGGTCCTTCAAGCCTTTGAAGGCTCAAGCCCTTAAATACTTTAATAATTTGTTAAGTGTGAAAAGCCATCTCTGCAACCGGAAGAATATTCAGCCCTTTAGGGCTTTTCATTTGAGTTACCAGCATTTGCTGAATAAATAGAGCATTACATTTAGTGACAAAATGCATGCATTGCTTATAGACTTCACTGTAAATAATGTGTATTTGCTTTATGAAACACGATTTTTGTGAGTATATTAAAAACTACATTAAAATATCGTTTTGATATTTAACATAGATTGAATAGTTGAGTTCCTTCATTTCGTGATTCCATCTTGTGGATTCATCAGTCTTATTTCAATAGGTATTTTTAATGGAGCTTTGTCTTTCTACTGTTCCTATAGTTTATGTGCGTGACTAGAATTAGAGAGGCAATATCTGCATTTTTTTCTGTTGAGAAATGGCTTGGCATTCATTTAAATCAAATATATAAGCCATTGGTTTCAACATGGTGGAGTTTAATGAGTGTTCAAAAGCTGAAATAAAGTGTAGAGCTATGATTTCTTAAGAACCAATGTGTTTTCTGCCATAGAGAAACATATCTGATGAAAGATAGATTTATGATTCTAAGTTTTGTGGTTGAGTGGTTTTAAGTACCTTGTTATAATATTACTTTATTACTTTGGGTTTTTATTTCTTTTTTTCTACTGGTTTATTTTTTGGCTGATCTAATGTTAAACATTCAGGCAGAATTTTCATACCATGTGATTGCTTCCTCATGCCTCGTTATTGAATCTATGTAGTTGCAAATGGGAAGAAAATCTATCTCTAGGGCATGTATCTTCTGCTGTCAGAAGCATCTTTCAGTCACTGTTGAGAAAGGGATTTTTCTTAGCCATCCCAGACCTGCAGGCATGTGATTTCAGATCAGGAAGAGGTCATTCAGTTACCTTAGAACTGAAGAAAAAGTTAAAGTCTAACCGGCAGGTTTACACCTACTTTATACTTGCAGAAGTAAAAATTTTTGTTAGCGGCAATTTAGGCCAAAAATTTTAGAACTTTGAGAGTGAGTAGATTAGCCCACTTGGAGTCTTAAGTGGAAATTGAAAGGTCAAGAGATTTTCAAAGTAACAATAAACATACTGACTTGTCTAAGGCTGGAAGTTCATAAAGACTTTGAATCGGCATAAGCCTCCACAGCCAAAAAAAGAAGCAGTTTCACTCGCCGCTGACCCTGCCTGCTACTTTTAGGGCACTGTCCTTTTGATAGCAGAAGTGCTTGTGCTGCAATACAGTGGAGTAACAAAGCTTTTCTTTTGGTATTTTTGCTGGCTTAGTTTTCAGTCCCTTAGTAGGACTGAAAGGTAGACTAGAGGAGGGATGTGAAAGCAGGGAAAGCGGGTGAGGACAGCACATTGGATGAGGATGTGGGTTTATGTTACCTTGATGTGTTCATTAAACTTAAGCTAAAGAACTGAAAAGCTTAGTCAGGAAGTGTGCGTCTAGCCTTGGAGGCAAAAAGACGGTGGCGTGAAGATCGTTAGTGCCACATCAGTGACAAGCTCTTTTAAGATTATAACCACACAGTGAGCATTTATTTTGGTGTAAGCCAAGGGTCTGGTGCCAGCCATCCGTGCAAAGGGAAGGCAACCCTGTGCTATAAGGGGGATTTCAAGACAGTTTCCCCAAGAAGGTAGGAAGGGGAGAGCTTTCACTTCTGATACCAAACATCATTTCAGCAAACAGCGTGAGAGAAAGCAACAGCCATGATGCTCTAGTGACTGCTGTTTGAGTTTAGGCACTGCCAGAGCAATTCTGTTTCAGCCTTTCCCTTGGGCATCTGCAGAAGGAAGAGGAGCAGCAACAGCATGGATCTGTACATAGTTGCACTTACACTATGGTATACCTGTACCACGCTTCCCTGCGTTGTGAGCTTTGTTGGTCTTAATTGTCATTTTACAGTATTTGCTTGAGCGCACATGGGTAGAATCAATGTAAGTCACACTAGCCACATTAGTAGAAGTCCTCAGAAGTGATTTTTTCTGAGGTGTTGCCCATTCTGCATAATACTGGAGTTTGTGTGAAGAGTAACAAGCTGTAGTTAAAGTTCATCTGCAAATAGAGGAAGATGGGATTGAAGAGAGAATTTAAGGACAGAAATACGAATGTTCTTGAAAAGTCCCTGTTGAACTTGCCTCTTATGCAGCATTTCAGGTGACAGGAGAAGAGAGTTGATATGGCCATTTGGAAACTGCCTTTCCCTGAGCAGGGTAGCTTAGTGCAAAAGAGGCAACAAGCACCTGTGTAGTTCAGGAGATGATATCCCTCAGTCCAGTATTATCACTGAGTAATAGATATGGAGGTGATCATAGTAGCTTTGACTTGATTGCTTTCTCAGTGTGTTGGTCCTATTGATGGGACATGTCCCAACCATTATCCTCTCTGCCAAGAAAAAAATATTATTCTATCACATTGTATGCCAGTGTAAATCACACTCAAAGTTTTCCTTCTGTCATTTTGATTGATGTAGGAAGTTGCGTGGCATCCTTATCTTCCACAGCTCCTTCCTTCCTGATACTGCACTACAAAGTCAGGATGCACATGATGCTAGGTCTGTTAAGATCAACAGAGTCACTGTGCTGCTCTTGATCATTTGTTGTGTTGCCTTCCTCATCAGCAGTCACTGAGCTCAGAAAGCTGTGCTCTGGCAATGTCAGGAATCATTACAACGTCACTACGGCAGTGAGGAGTGATTGACCTATGTCAGCAGAGTACAGATGAAGCTGGGTCTGACCCCCTATCAGGATCCTGTTTTTCTGAAGCGTCTTATTTAATGTTTGCATGATTAAAAGGGAACAGCTAGTACCAGGGCGGGATGGCAATAGCCAGACGCAGGATTGCACTACCCTTTGTACTAGCTGTCACTTCTTTACGGTTCCAGATGAATCAAATCTCTGGGTTCCTTTACATAGAGCCGGTTAGAGTATCTTGAATACTGCTAGCTATGACTTGCACTACATATACACATCGTATCATTAGTAATAGAGAGTACAAGCTGGTTCCTCATTTTACCAAATGTATTTCTGGACAGAACAAATTATGACGGTTTTTATGTACTTGTATGTTGTATTGAATTTAAAAAAATTGTAACCATCAAGTATTGGCCTGATAAGCCAGAAAGAGTATCTAGGAAAGATGTAAAATAACTATGTCCAGACGAACAGGTTCCCAGGCTAGGGACTGTTCTTGGGAAAGGGCTGGCTCATGTTATGCACTGCAGTTCTTAGAAAAGCCCTTATAGCATGATGGATGCAAAGGCACAAATTCTTTGGTCCATGATGGGGCAAGGAAGCTGAGGTTCAGTGTGACTGGTGTTGCAGGCAAGATTCTCCTGGTCCAGTGGTGGCCCACTGAATCCTGTGACTTTTGCAGAACAGTCAGGTGTGGAAGAGGGCCTGTTCACTTGGGTAACATCCACCTTCTACGTGGTGACTCCTTTGCCATGATAGTTATCATCCTCTGAATCCTCTTTAAGCTACTCTCAAGCCTTTGCTCTAAAGTTTTGCCTGATACACCAGGGCTTCCTCCATGCTTTTTCCCCAGGCTGTAAGAACTATCTGGAGGTCTGGAATCACCAAATTTGTTTGCAGAATTTTTCCTTCAGTGTATCTCCTTGTAATATCTAGACTTCTCACCACTCTCAGAGGTTTACCTTTTCTGTCAAGAGACAGAAGACTTTCGTACCTCTACGTCCTTTAGGTTGGTTGATACAGCTACTCATGGCTTCAGTGTGCTCCTCAACTTGCTTGCTTGTATAGAAAGCCCAGATCTTCCTTGCAGCCATGTCTACTTTTCCCAGTCTTATTATTGTCTTCAGTGCATGCATTGTTTATCAACCCTATAACACCCAAACTGCCTACTCGCAGAAACTACCACAAAGTGTCCATGCTCTAAAAGCAATTAAAATTCCAAATAAGAAGTGACTGAATACACCCTGCAGCTGCTATGCACAGGGGCAGAGAGCAGATGAAGTGAAATCTGTTATGAGTGTTTTAAGCTATCCTAGCAAGTAGTTTTTACAAGGATGCAAATGAACTTCACAATCTCCTGCTCAAAGTTGTAGCCAAAGGCCAAAATTGTGGGTTTTGTTTTCCCTGAAGAAGTTACATATGCCCAAACCACCTCTCTTTTCTTCCTGTTTTGTTCCCGTCACTTTCAAGCACAAAATAAGAACATTTTTAGGTGCTTCTAACTACGTTTGTATATGATTATCATATATTATTTTCCCATACTAATGAAATTATTGCAGTCCCGTCAGATCAAAAACATGCAAGAGAGAATTGCTGAATACTCTGCAATGACCTTGAAGGGGAGTGATCTGTGGCTTTTAAAATCAGGTAGTCCAGTTATTGCTAGAAAGCATGATCATAGAATCATAGAATGGTTAGGGTTGGAAGGGATCTTAAATATCATCTAGTTCCAACCCCCCTGCCATGGGCAGAGAAATCCTCCACTACACCAGGTTGCCCAAAGTCTCATCTAACCTGGCCTTGAACACTTCCAGGGATGGGGCATCCACAACTTGTCTGGGCAACCTGTTCCACTGCCTCACCACCCTCAATGTAAAAAATTTCTTCCTTATATCTAATCTACATCTCCCCTCTTTCAGTTTAAATCCATTGCCCCTTGTCCTATCACTACACGCCCTTGCAAAAAGTCCCTCTCCAGCTTTCCTGTAGGCCCCCTTTAGGTACTGGAAAGCTACCTAATTTTTCCTTCAGTGTATCTCCTTGATGTTGATGATGTCATGGAATGGTGAGGACTGACCCTTGCAACTAAGTCTCCAAACCAAAGAGGATGGACACCTAGTTGTTTGAGCAGATTTTCAAAGAATAAATATTGCTCTTACTCAGCTCTGAATTTTTTTTTTCCTGTCTAAGTGCCCCAAACTGTGTACTCAGAGTGAACATTTGAAATCTTTTCCTGCTGCCTTGTTCTTAACTCCTTGACAAAGATCATCAAATCCTGTGGTGGAATCATAGAATCATAGAATGGCATAGGCTGGAAGGGACCTTAGAGATCATCTAATCCAACCTCCCTGTCATGGGCAGGGATGCCTCTCAACTAGATCAGGCTACTCAAGGCTCCGTCTAACCTGGCCTTGAACACCTCCAAGGAGGGGGCATCCACAACTTCTCTGGGAAATTTATTCCAAAGTCTCACCACCCTCGTACTGAAGAATTTCTTCCTAAGATCTAATCTAAATCTATTCCCCTTCAACTTAAACCCATTTCCCTTTGTCCTATCAGTGGACACTCTTGTAAAAAGTCCCTCCCCAGCCTTTCTGTAGGTTCCCTTCAGGTATTGGAAGGCAGCTATTAGGTCCCCCCAAAGTCTTCTCTTTTCAAGGCTGAACAATCCCAGCTCCCGCAACCTGTCCTCGTAGCAGAGGTGCTTCAGCCCCTGGATCATCTTTGTGGCCCTCCTCTGAACACGCTCCAACAAATCTATGTCTCTCTTATGGTGGGGACACCAGAACTGGACGCAGTATTCGAGGTGGGGTCTCACAAGAGCAGAGTAAAGGGGAAGAATCACCTCTCTTGACCTGCTGACCACGCTTCTCTTGATACATCCCGAGATGCGGTTGGCCTTCTAGGCCACGTGAGTGCACTGCCGGCTCATGTTGAGCTTCTCATCTATAAACACCCCCAAATCCTTCTCTTCAGGGCTACTCTCAACCCACTCTGTGCCCAGTTTGTATTTGTGCCTAGGATTGGCCCGACCCAGGTGAAGGACCTTGCATTTTGACTTGTTGAAGCTCATGCAGTTTGCACTGGCCCATTTCTCAAGCCTATCTAGGTCCCTCTGTATGGCATCTCTTCCCTCAAGTGAGTCCACAGTACCACACAACTTGGTGTCATTGGCAAACTTACTGAGGGAGCACTCAATGCCGTCATCCATGTTGCTGACAAAGATGTTGAACAGCACTGGACCCAGAACAGACCCCTGAGGGACACCGCTTGACACTGGTCTCCATGTAGACATTGAGCCATTGACCACAACTCTTTGAGTGCGACCATCCAGCCAGTTCTTTATCTACCGAGTGGTCCATCTGTCAAATCTGTGTCTCTCCATTTTAGAGACAAGGATGTCATGTGAGACAGTGTCAAACGCCTTGCACAAGTCCAGGAAAATGACATCTGTTGCTTTACCCACGTCAACCAGCACTGTAGCTTTGTCGTAGAAGGCCACTAAATTAGTCAGGCACGACTTGCCCCTAGTGAAGCCACATTGGCTGTCACCAACCACTTGGGTTATTTTTTATGTGCCTTAGTACAGCTACCAGGAGAATCTGTTCCATGATTTTACCTGGCACAGAGGTAAGGCTGACTGGTCTGTAGTTTCCCAGGTTGTCCTTGGTCCCTTTTTTAAAGATGGGGTTTATGTTCGCCTTTTTCCAATCTGTAGGAACCTCACCAGACTGCCGGGACCTCTCAAATATGATGGCTAGTGGCCTAGCAACTTCAGCCGCCAGTTCCTTCAGGACCCGTGGATGTATCTCATCAGGTCCCATGGACTTGTGCACCTTCCTTTTTACTCTCATTCTTTTCCTTTGTGAAGATGCAATGTTATATGTACCTTACCAAATGAGATCATGTACTCTGATCAAATAATTATGTTCCTCAAAGAAGGAATATTTTAGAATGTACTCAATTAGCTTTTTCTGTCACTTGATTGGCTATTTTGTTTGATCCCTGAAATCTGACGTATTGGTAAATATGGCTTCAATTTCTGTATATGATTTGACAAAAGTAATCTTTTTAAAAAATATTCTCTATTTTATGCGATGAGTCAATTCTCGCTGTCATAAGGATAAATATGGTTGTAAATGGGTTTGTATAACTCATTCCAATATTGCTGTGCACAGGACAAATAATAATATCATAAATAAACCTTTTAAACTTCTTTGAGAGCAACGGCAACACCCAGTAGTATGGGTGGGAAAAATTCTTTTCAGAAACTGATATTGTGAAGTCAAGAGGCAGTTTGCTCAAGAAACATGAGGAACTGCTAGTCTGTTGTAGTATCTGCATTATTTTATCCTGCTATTTTTTTTTATTTTATCTTTTGCTCCTTGTAAGCTTTGCTAATATTAGTCTGAAGGAGTAAGTTCCAGGGGATTGCACCTCCAAGCTGTTGCTTTTTTCCACTCATTATCCCTGAGTGTTCTGCAATGTGTGCAGCCACAACCCTGTTGTTTTGAGCCACTTGGAGGTGATATTCATGTCCACCTCCTTGCCTGGCCTACAATCTTTTAAATCCAGTCCATAGCCCTCTTGCTCAGTCTCCAGCTGACGGAAACACTGGCTTATTTTCTGATAGTCATCTTACTGTCTTGGTGTGGCACGTGGGAAAGTCAATTCATTTCAGCATAGCCTTGAGTGAGTTGCCCTGCTGATGGCAAATTGTGAAAGTAGCAGCTTTTGTGATATAAAATTTGGACAAGAGTAAAAGTAATAATGAGTTCCCTAATGAAACTGCGGCAGCCATGACAGCAGGTAGAAGAATGCCAAGCCATATGTCTATACACTTTCGAGGGAAATAGATAGAACCTGTGTTATTTCGTACAAGCTGAACGAAGTAAAAAAATTCATAGGTTCTCCATTTTTCCTCTGCTGCCATTCATGACCTCCAACAATGAAAACAACTGTGAGTGCAGGTGGTAGCTGAAAGCAGTTTTGTTCCTGCATCTGCCTGTGCATGCTTCCTGAATTTAATCTTTCAGGAACTTCATTTCTTAAAAAAATAACAGAATGTGAACAAGACTACATTTTGCCTTCTGAGATTTCATGGGAGGTAAGATTTTTTACTCTCCATTTTGTTATTCTATCAAAAAAAAAGTAGGTAAAATGCTTGTGGAAAAAACTGTCACCACTCTTTTATAGCTGTCATCTGATGGGAAGAGTAGCCTATCGTGTCTTATGCAGCATACATTTTCCACCACAGCATGATGAAACAGCCTTATCCTCATTGCAGCTAATTTCTGTCTAAGACTTCATACATTAAGAATAGTCTTCCAGATTTCCTGCCATTACTTTTATCTTTTGGATAGATGATGAGTCATGGGGCTACAGTTACGCTTCACCAGCTCCTAATGTTGGAAGGAATGAATATATTTTCTTTGGGCAGAACCTAAATGGCTTTTTTCTTGGCTAATACCATCCAGCCGCATGTGATGATTGCTTTTAGTAAGTCTAAACATAATTATGTTGTAACCTGCACTTTGGTTTAGGAGGCAGGGATCACTGTTTCTGTACCCTGTAATTGCATGATGTTTACCACAGATATCCTAGTGCTGCTTGTAACTTACTGTATGATTAAAGGACCAACATTTATCATCAGAGTGAAGTGTATGTTGCATGATATGTCTTCCACAAAGTAGAACAATGTTGTAACTTAAGATTTCAGCCCTTTTTAAATTAATTTTTGGTCTGGTTTAGTATAAAGGCATTTTCTGTTTACTTCTTAGGACTCTTCTTCCAAGCGTCATTTTTAAGTTCATCAGGTGATTGTTGGAAGATTTATACAAAACATTTGCAATCTGAGTCACTCAATCAGAGTTTTTTTCAGATCATGTGGCATGGCATACTGAATTTATGAAGGGTCAGTAATTTGCAAATGTCTGAAAGACGTGAACCACAAGTGGTTTTATATGTATTATACTGAGGCATAGAAACACAAACCCAGTTTCATGCTTGTGTTAGCACATACTATCTTAGCATGCATTAGCAGGGCTAGTGCTAGTGTACAATAAAGTGTCCAGAGATCCACAAACAGGCTACTCATCACAGCATGTGCATCCCACTGGTGACTCTACACTTCAACCTGTTAAATATGTTTTAACAAATACAGCCATGAGACTTGGCAGAACTGTGTTTACTAAAGGATTGGCAATGATTGCAGGCAAATTATCTGTTGACTTTTTATGCCTATGACAAGTGAACTGGGAACAGCACAGCTACCTGCCACCAACTGCGCATTTCCACACTGATTGTATGGAACACTTGGGTTATTGTAGGTCTGAAGTCTTCAGAGGGAAGGATTAATTTGCTTGTGCTCCTAAACCTCTGCATGCACCACTCCAATACAGGCTCACCCCTGCTGAGGTTCTTTTTCTTTAAGGGGCAACCCACATTTTAAAAAATATTATTTGAATTGGAACCAAAGATTTTTCCTTTTTTTTCTTATGACCATAAGAGAAATCTTTTCACTCTTCCCTTTAGAGACTTTACTCACACACACAAACACTATTTTTAAAGTTACAACTGTATTGCTGTTACTTTTACTGCAACCATTGTGTTCAGAGTAGAGGCTAGTATGCTTCTTGAGGGCAGAAATTTGTCATCAGCTGGTTCAAACTGGAATTGAATATTTTTGTGCATTCATTCTTTTTGATCAGATTATTAAAACCTTGGACTTGGTGGAACTGTGATACAGCACAGATCCTGTCCTAACAGGAAGAGATGGAAAAGATTTTTTTTCTCTGATTAAAAGAATTAATATTTAGAGAGAGCGTAATTACTCAGTTTGACACTACAGATTTTCCTGACACCTTTATGGGACCTTTGTTAAGGTACTTTCTTAGAGAGAAAATTCCATCTTTCTAGATTTGAGTGAATATCTTCCTGTATTAACTGACACTGAAAAAGACATTTTGCTCTTCCCATCCCTATCGTGTATTACTAAATTGTATATGAATATCCATATTTCTTATGCAGATGTTTTGCATTGAAATTCTGTAAAAACTTAAACATAATAAAAGAACACTTTATCCAGGCAATATTTGCCTTTATCGATGGGAAATTGATTCCTTTCCTCACCTGTTTGCAGAAGTTTTGTTTGTGTGCTTTGAAGTACAGATGAATACAGCACTTTAATGAGATGTAACTTACTTTAATGTAAACTAATGCAGCAAAGAGAGGAAACACAGGGAATTACTGATGATAGCAGAGCTAATGTGGCTTCATTCTCAAACTCTAAACACTGGGGCTCATATATTCTATTTTTTCCCTGCTTAGATTTTTTGCCTGTTCTCTGTTTTGTTCTGCTTGTCTTGCATTAAGCCAGATGTTTTCATAGAAGAGAGTGACCCAAAGTGATAGTGGTGTAATGAGCAGAGAAAGGAGGCAAAGAAAGGATGAGCCCAAAATTGGTAGCTTCAACTTCAGGGCACAGTGTGTCTGTTACAATTTTCGTTGAGTGTTGATTTCCCTGCTTGCTCTCTGTTCCTCTTCAGCTCACTGGCCCCCCCACCCTCACCCATGCACCCAACCTTTGTCTAGTGCAGTAAGAGTTAAAACAGCAAATTGATTTTGGTCGAAAATGTTTGTGTTAGATTGGGGTTTATTGTTTTATTTCTTTTTTACCCAGGGCAGAGATTCCTCTACAAAGCATTACCTCCCAGTAGTTCACTAAGGGGGGAAGTAAATTGTCCAGTGCAGGAGTGGTTTATCCTGTTTAGGTCATCAGGGTGATGCCATGGAAAGGAGCAGAGCCATCTTTTTTTCCCTTACAATGGCTGCATTAAAGGGGTCCTCTCGGAGGAGGATGCAGAGTTGTATAAGAGACCAGGGTAATATGTTTACGTACACCCAAGCTTTAACTGAAAAACATGTGGGAACAAGAACCTCTGTCCAAATAGACACAGATGACCTTGCTCCCCTGAAACCCGAGTTGCACATGAACATCTATCAGCTTCTATCTTTCTGGTTCGAGCTGTATGTTGACTGCTGACGAGTCCTGCTTGAGGCAAACCCATAGTGCCTCCCCTCTGAACTCTGTGTCCAACACATACAAATGTGGTGGGCAAACAAGGAACTGAAGAGCACATAGCCATGGCAGGGTGTTAGTAGTAGAAGAACACAGAGCTAAATTCCCTTCTGATAAACTTCTTGCTAGCATAAAAAAGTTTGTCATGCTGTGTTATTTCAGTATTAGATTTTATGTATATAGGTGAAATGTAATTTAATGGCTTCTCTGAAGCTTCTCTAATGATGCATGCCAACCTCTGCAGACTTCCCTGACATGCTCTTGGATGTTGTTTTACATGAATAGATGTGAATATTACATACATACAATTAGCTTTAGTAGTTTAGGAAGGATTAAGAGACGTAATATAATAGCATTATATATGGGTGTGGAATTAATCTAACACCTAATAATCCAGAAGTTATATTTCAAATAACGCTAATTAATTACAGCAGAAACCAGACATTCAGCAAAGTTTCCTTCTGTTATGCATAAATTTTAAGCAGACTTTTTAAAATGAAAAAAATAATATTTTCCTGTTCTGTAACATTGTTTTCTGTTTGTTGCAAACGTCTATAAAATGAATGACAACCCAGATTGATGGCATTTAATATTTTTCTAAACCCTATTATTCTTTTCCTTACTGAATTTTTTTAAACTTTGGAGAATAATTATTTCATCATAACCTGAAAGTCTTTCATTTTTCATGAAATTTATATGATTCATGTAAGAATGATTCAGGTAAGAGCTAGCTTTAAAAGTTAGAAGGAAGAGTAAACAGGGCAAGCAGAAAAGCTTACAATAGCTATTTTTATTAAACTCTGTGGCAATATAGGATGAGAGAGACATAGCAGCAAGAGAAAAAGAAATCTGTATTGATATTACAACCATATGATTCAAAGATGAACCGTTTTTTATTCATTGTTTTCAAATGTTAAAAGACCACTTTCCTCAGTTCCATCCAAACTTTTTTATTGATGACAAGAGCTGTTCCCTCATGAGGATACTTTACCCAACCAGTGGAAGAGACACATATCAGAAATTGACTGCCAAATTAATTTCCTGCCAACAGCTCTATTCAAGCCTCATCCTAGGATTTAGCAATGCCGAAGTTACTGCAGTGACACAGATATTCGGCCCAAGAGGGATAATCCTCCCGCCAACCTCTTTTCTCTGGTTCCAGCCTGTCTAGGAACGACTCTGGTCTTTGTTTGGCCGGAGCTGAGAGGCACTTGGGAGCTATCACATGGCGATATCTCACCAAGTAGATACTATATTTCATGTTGCTATCCAAGAATTTTCTCGGGGGAAGTACGTGCCTGATCAGAGAGGAGCTGATACAAGTCATTAGATTTTAAATAACCTTTGGGTTTGTTTCTTCTGAACTGGAGAGCATTCACAATTTAGAGTCATTAAAAGTTACAATTAAATTTGCAAGTTGTTTGCAGTCCCTCACAGTGTCCTTGCTTAAAAGTGCTTCTCTTGCTCCTGTACTCTTCATAGTGATATCGAACAACTTCCTGACAAGGAGGCATCCTCATCTTGTGGCATGTCAGAAGAAAAACCTCAACTGGAAGAGTTTCCTGATACATAAGCCCCTAAATAATTTTGCTGAATTGAATAGGATATTCATCAGAATGGGTTACATTCCACCAGATCATATACTTTTCACAACAGCCGTGAGTAGCGGAGAAACTATTGCAAGCTGGGAAACTTATTACCATTTACTCTATGACATACGTTACACCTTCTCAGTTTTTCCAGATAATGTTTTTGGTATTAGCAAAGCAGCAAGAAAAATAATGGTGAAAACCTAACCTTCTGGCGTTTAAATATCTACACAAGATAACACAGAAGTACAGCTGAGAGTATGAGAATTCTAGCTAGATTTTCTTTTTTCTCTCATGCACAGACACACAAGAAGTACTTGTAAGGTTATACAATTAAGAGTGTTATGCCTCTGGGGTTTAGCTTTCAGATACCCACTTTTCAGGCTGGAAGAAGAAATGAGTTGGTGCATTCAATCTAGTCAAGCAAAAGCCAAGCCAAAAAATATGTATAATCTGTCTGTAATTCATTTTCCCTAGAAGGCTGAAAAAAATTATAAAATAGCTTGAGAGATTGGTTCATTTTTACACTGATCTTGAAAGCCCATTAAGATATTTAGCTTTCATGGATGTCTGAGGGATCTGGAGTTGCTGTTATCCTTTTGTTTAATTACACTGTAATCTTCATGCAATTACAGTGATGATAACATTCTTCCACAGACATAACAATAAATTAGCCATCTGGGGATAAATGACATTACTTGAAGCTTACTTCAGTGAAGTATCAGAGAAATATTAATATGGCTATATAAGACAGTGTTTGAAAGTAAATGGCATGATCTGTTTCTAGAATTTAGCATTCCAATATGTGTTAGGGGCTTAGTAGCATAACATATTCTTGAATTTGCTTCATCAATAAATAACTATTTCAAGGAGAAATATCAGGAAAAGCACAGGGAAAACACGGTTTAGCATAGTTGAAAAATCTACAGTGCAGAGTTTTGCAGTCTATACTTTATACACCTATGCAATATTTGTCAGCTTCACCAAATAAATACGTGAGCAACACTATTCCTGATACGTCGTATTTCCCCCATGACACATATTGCCATTTTTCCCTCTAATGTAAAAGTGTCTTTTGAGTCCTTTTGTAGTTTAATTCCAGAAACAAGAAGATATTCATTAGGTTTTTACTGTTACTGCTGAAAAGAAAAAAAGAACATAAGGTGAAAATAAGTGGTGTGTCAGAAACAGTGATGGAGAACAAGAAACATCCTGAAAATAAAATCCAAGTCAAAATATTGAAGCTGTTCTCAGCAGCTCCAATTAAAATAATTACAAAAAAAATAACATCCTTCTGGGCTTTAAACCAAAGAGAAAACTTGCAGCTCTGACCTTTCCCAATTGAGTTGTCAGATATGATCATAAATCAATGAAAATATTTTGAAAATATACTTTGACATGGAAATAAGTTGTGACAACTTTACAGACAGGGAGAGAATTTTACTAGTTGATAAAGCTCAAATACCTTATTACTGGTTAGGGAGCTGGTCTGCTTATTCTCAGTTCATTTCTGTGCTGTTGGTTATAATCGAACTAAGGTAACTTAAATAAAAGAGTGGAATTAAACTGATGTAATAACTGTTTCAAGAGAATGTTTATACAGTGTCAGTTCAAACAAATATCTTCTAATCTAATGAGAAGGTGCATCTGAAATAGTAATGTTTTATCACCCCGGAGAAGAGTAGCTGCAACAAAAGGGCTGAATCTTTCCCTATTGCTTAGAACAATGATATCTGTTAAAAGAAATAGATAAGCAGGAAGAGGTGTTAATGCGTGTGGAAGAGTGTTTTATAGGAGGAGTCTAGTTTCTATAGCCTCATTTAAATGTGACACAAAATATAATTTATTCTCATTTGAACAGAGCAGAGGTTTTTGCAAATTAGTTGTTTTGTGTGTTGCAATTGAAATGAGTCTTCCTGAATGGCTAATGAATAAAAGGATGTCAGGATTTTATTAGGTGGTAGTTTTTAATAAAGCTTTGTTTACAAAAATCTATTAAAAGTGAATGACTGAATGGGAACCTGTTGCTTAAAAGGTGGTATTTTTCAGTGATAGAACAATTTGGAATTCTCTGAAACTTTGAAAGCACAAATGTATATCTTCTTGAGTTACGTTCTCTATCTTATATTGATCTCAGCTGATGGTTATATGTGCCTAAGTAACAACATTCCTAAAATTTTCTGGCATTTCTACTGGGGAAAGCTTGGTTATTTGTGCTGAAGGCAAATAAGGCCATAACTTTCCCGAATGATAGCTTTGTTCTGCACCATCTTACCTCCGAAGTAGTGCATTAGGGAATATCTGTTCACATAGTGAAAGAGTTTAATCTTTTGATTTTGGTTTGGGGGTTTCTTTTGTAGGTACGTGTTAGCACGTGGCTGATAAATAAAAGACATCTTAGATGGGATGTCTGTGAGTTGGGGTCACTCAAAGGTCTAGACCAAGGTATTGGAGTGATTTGAGTAAGGGAGCTCTGAAACAAAGCGCACACAGCATGGGGTGGCCCTGAGGGCAGAGGCTGCAGTTCCATCCCTGCTTTTCACAAAGCTGTTGCTGTACTCCTGCGATCTTTACCTAGGGCACAGATGTGCTTCACTAGCTCTTATTTCACTACCTAAATCTGGGTTTCCTAGCTACAAATAGCAACAAACTATACTCTGATTTCCCTATTTAATTTATTTGCAGCTTTCTGTTTACAAATGGGAATATCCAGAAATTGCTGAAATGGTCTTTAAGGCTAAACTCAAGCAGATATGCTGCGTAGAATTAGATACAATAATATTTGTCTCAGGATGTGCCAAGTCTGATAATTATTTTAATTTTTGAAATTGCTATTAGAACCTCAGTCTTACAGGATGTTCATATAAACTCTCTCGTCCTACTTCTCAGTCCTCATCTCTGGTCTATTTTTCCTACTGTCCTGGCAAATAGTAACTTAACAAAAGAAACAAACGCACCTTTTTGCATTACCAATGATCATAGTTGGCGAATTGGAGAATGCAGAGGAAGAATTTTTGATCCAATTTCCAGATTTTTTTCTTTGGCAAGACGATATCTCTGACAGCTGGAGACATCAAGATGGCCTATGAATCAATTTTAGGATGTGAGGATTTTTTACCCCCTGTTAAGTTTTGAGCAGCTTGTCTTTGTCTTGGTCAGTGATGCTGAACTCTGCTTGACAGAAACCAGGCATTAAACGCTTGTTTGGTCCCACAGCTGGTTCTGGTGGGTTTTTAAACAAGCCCAAGTTAAGTATCTTATCATTTCTAATCATCTCTTATCGTCTTCTTATTGTTATTCATCTTATGTCATCTCTTATCATCTTCCTCATCAGGGATGGGGAAGTAGATCTTCAGATGAGATAAATAACATATCCCATTTTATGTCAGTCTTTCAACAATATATAATTGACAGGTTGAGGGTAAAGTTGTGAAAATTATGGTAAATCTTGATCTGTACAGTACTGTAGTTGTGCTGACTCTGGTTTGTATCACAAATGGACAGTCTGCTGGGTCTAAGACGATAAAGACAGAGTAGAAGCACTGCTACCTGTTGAGGTAGCTTTGGAGTCATATGGGATACCACCAAATGCCCCAGAGCAGATCATCTCAGACGGTTTTGATTATGCTGAGGCCAAAAGAAAAGCAGCCTGAGAGCCAGGAAGCTCCTGCCAGTTCTGCAGTTTTCTCTCTTGACTGCACAAACAGTTTTAAGTGTTGTGGAGGAAAATGAGCCGCAGAAGTCCTGTACTCTCACCCTGCTTAAGTAAAAAAAATGAACAGGAAGAAATGAAAGAAATGATTCCTCTATGCAACAACACATTTTGGGTGGAGTGTGAGAGTGTGTTGTTACATCTCTACAAAGCTTGTTGCATACGAATATACAAGCTGAAATCAAGGCTTTCCCTTGGGTGGTCTAGGTTGGAGACTACCCTCCTAGAGAAACCGATTTCCTGTGGTTCCGTTTTTCGGAAGCTGCTCTGCTGTTTCCTCTCTGTTTTATATGCGGCAAGGGTGCTCGAGTAAACTCTTGCTGAACTGTGCACTTGAATGGCAGCTCTGCCTTTGCCCAGTTGACAGTCTCTCTCATGCAAAACCTTCCATTGTTCAGCCGCTGCTGGCAGGCAGTTCTTTCTCCAGCTAAGTAGCCACAGCTTGTTGTATTACTAAGGGTTTTAACATATGGTTTTACTTAATATTAACTGCCTGATAAGAAAATGAACTTTTTTTTTTCCCAATGCAATCTTGTTTCTTTCTATGTTTAATATTTCATATGAGATGGTTAGATTTGTTCTTTATTTTGAGCTCTAGGTTCTTGTACCACTCCATTTGTTTGGTTTTTTTTAAATACACACTTTTTACTTTGGTCTTAAATTCCAAGTATCATCTTTTCCGTTCTCTGATCTGGAATTCAGTAAGCTATCTCAGGAAAGATGTATGTCATGTCATTTGCTTCCCTATGTGTCAACATTGTCAGCTACATTGCATGGCAGAATAAACCTTCCCTGAAGACCCTCTGACACACTTCGAATAAGGTCAACTGACATGGAGGGGGAACAGTTAGTTACCTTTAGAATATATCAGGCTTTGTAGATCATAAAAGCGATATTGATGTCTATAGCTGAAAAGTGAATGCTGCTGTACAAAAGCTACATGACCCAACTTGTACCATGATAGCAAAACCACTTTATAAGTAGAGTTTGGTTATAGAGCTTTGATGGAACTTACCTGCCATTCAATAAAGCTCTCAAATTCTTCAGAACTATGAAAAGAAGGGAAAGATTATTACAGGGTGTTTTGAGGCCTGTGTCAAACTGCTTATTGGCACCTATACAAAGTGGTTTCGAGCATTCGCATTCTTATTCTTATCAAATGCATTGTTGGGTATTTCAGGTTGAAAGAAGTATTGTTTCAGGTGTTTATTTCCAATAAAGATTGTTCAACTTATTTTGTTGCTATTATTTAGCACCATTATTTTCTTTTTTATTTTTCAGCAGACACAATGCTTCTTTTTCTCTAGGTAATTTTCTTTTTGTCAGAACATTTTTCCCTTTTTAGATGACAAAAAGTACTATACAGCGGGAGTAACCTGACCTGGGCAAGAGCTAGCAATTGCTGAGGGTAAGACTGGTACATTAAGTGCTCAGTTTCAACTGCAACTTTCCACCTACCTTCTACTAGGAAATCAGTAATCTAAAAATACAGAAAACTCTTAACAAGATACTGAAAATTCCAGTCATTCAGGTAAATAATACTGTTGTTGCATAGGAGGTAAAATGGTTGCTATATAACATAAAATATGAAATAGGTAACATATAATACAAGTAAAATGTTAGGTTAAGTCTTTGGTTGTATTAGAGATCTGTGGCAAGGTTTTGGTAGTGGGATGGCTGCTTCTATAGAAGAAAGTGAGAGGCTGCCCAGTGCCAGACGGAGACGGATACAGCCAGCTCCAATGGACCCATTGCAGGACATGGTTGAGCCCATCAGCTAAGCTGGTGGGACCTCTGGGAAAACATGTTTAAGAAAGGGCAAAAAATGTTGCATAGCAGTGTCAAGAGTAAGGGAAAAAGTGTGAGAAACAACCCTGTGAACACCATGGTGAGAGGAGGGGAAGGAGGCTGTTCAGGCTCCAAAGTATCTGTGGAGGAGACCAGACTGGAGCAGATATTTCCCTGCCTCCCATGGGAGAGCCCATGCTGAAACAGATACGCATGCTGGAAATGTGGAAATGTCCTGAGGGAACCTGGAGGATCTGTGCTGGAGCAGATTTATCCTGAAGGGCTGCAGCCCATGGGAGGGGCCTACACTATAGCAGGGAAAAATGTGAGAAGGAAGGAGTGACAGAGATGAAGTGTTACGAATTGATTGCAACCCACATTCCTTATGCCCCTGCGCTGCTCAATGGTGAGGGGGAGCTAGAGGCGTAGGGAATGAAGGAGTGACATTGAGCCTGGGAAAAAGAGAGTGGTATGAGGAAAGCGTTGCTTTAATTTGTCTTTCTTCTCACTATCCAAACCTATTTTATCTGGCAATGAATAAAATTAATTTTCCCCAAGTCAATTCTGTTTTGCCCATGACAATAATTGGCAAGTGTTCTCCCTGTCTATATCTGGACGCACAAGTTTTTTCATCTTATTTTGTGCCCCTGTCCTGTTGAGGAAGGGGAGTTAGGGCTCTTTACATTAGTGATGGGTGATAGGACAAGAGGAAATGGGCATAAGCTTAGTCAGGGGAGATTCAGGTTGGATGTTAGGAAGTATTTCTTCTCTGAAAGGGTTGTCAGCCACTGGAGTAGGCTGCCCAGGGAGGTGGTTGAGTCCCCGTCCCTGGATGTGTTTAAGAATAGGGTGGATGAGCTACTTGAGGATATGGTTTAATGGGGATTAGGGATGGTTGGACTGGATGATCTATAAGGTCTTTTCCAACCTATGAATCTATGAATCTATGAAAAAACAGCTGAGTGGGCATGTGGCAGTTGGCAAAGGTCAACCCACCACGTAGGTAAAGACTGAACTTTCATCTAAGCATCTAAAATACATATTACCAGAACAAAGCCTACTCATTGCAAGCACGTAGAAGTATAATGCATTTATACCCTGTATTCAGTATGATGCTTTTAATGATAGGTTGTTTCAGATATTTAAAAATAAATCACACATGAAATTATAATCTAAAGTGAGTTTTGTTCTAATTCAGCTAAATTCTAAAGTGCACAAACAGTTTATCATAATGTCACACATATAAAATCAGGCTCAGGTTTATGTAACTTATTCAAGCAGAGTCTTAGAAGGGAGAAGACAGTTATCAACCTAGGTGTTTCATTTTTATGTTGTCTGCACATCCCATATCCTGTTATATCTATAGAAGCACAATAGCAACTTCAAAGGACTCATTGCCTGTGTTGCTTTGAACCTGTATTCCATTATTCAGCACACTTGGCAAACATTGTCAAAAAACCTTCTAAGTGGTACTGAATTTATGCACATCTAGGAGTAGAAAAAAGAAACTACAGAAAGCTTATGTGCAGATTGTTGTAATCTTGTATGTTAGATCTTATATGTAAAGCTAATATGTTAAAATGCAACAGATATGAAGAATATCCCGCCTGGAATACTGTGTTCAGCTCTGGAGTCCCCAGCACAAGAAAGATATGGAACTGCTGGAGCGGGTCCAGAGGAGGACCACAAAGATGATCTGAGGGCTGGAGCACCTCTGCTATGAAGACAGGCTGAGAGAGTTGGGGCTGTTCAGCCTGGAGAAGAGAAGGCTCCGGGCTGATCTTATAGCAGCCTTCCAGTACTTAAAGGGGGCCTACAGGAAAGCTGGAGAGGGACTTTTTACAAGGGTGTGTAGTGATAGGACAAGGGGCAATGGATTTAAACTGAAAGAGGGCAGATGTAGATTAGATATAAGGAAGAAATTTTTCACTCAGAGGGTGGTGAGGCAGTGAAACAGATTGCCCAGAGAAGTTGTAGATGCCCCATCCCTGGAAGTGTTCAAGGCCAGGTTGGATGAGGCTTTGGGCAACCTGGTGTAGTAGAGGGTTTCCCTGCCCATGGCAGGGGGATTGGAACTAGATGATCTTTGAGGTCCCTTCAAACTCTAACCATTCTATGATTCTATGATTCTGTATTTTGGAATGGATAAATTTAGATGTGGAAGTGTGCTTTCATATTTAAGTGGTTATATTTATATACATATATATAGTTTTCCCCTGTTTGTGTGTGTTTGTGTACTATGAGGACTACGAGTATACCCTCCTTGATTTGCAAGTGGCTTTAGTATTAGTTCATCCTTAGTTTTGGTTAGATTTATATATACATATACAAAAATGCTGAGCACTCTTTCCTGTTTGTCCTCATTCTAGTATTTAGGAGCATATTATGCTTCTAGGTATAGTACTTACGGAGAGTTTTGGAAAAGAGCTCTACCAGCCCCTCCTCCAAAGGAGAGATTAAGTGGTTCAGGAAATTGCAGGTCTGAAAAATTCTTCCTTGACTAAATGAATCAACCATGGGCATTTACCACTGTCAGAAAATTAGGTCACAGATAGTATAAGCCAATTTTCTGCGGAAGTCCATTCAGGAGTAAGTTAATTTTACATTTGCTGCTTTCTTTACCTTGTAATGGCAATGATAAAATGTCCATGCTCAACATTGGCTTCAGCTTTTGAATCTCTGGAATGATTTGAAATGACTTTGTGTTTCTTTTCAAGTTGTTCCAACACATGACTGGAGTTCTCATTAGAATGATCTTCATGCAAGGCCTGCCTGCTTCCCAGCTATCATCCACCTCCTGCTTTCCATTTTTGTCTAAAGTAAAGCTGCATCCGGCAAGCACTTGGAAATACGCTCTGTGATTGCTAATTACCTGGGCTGATTTACTTAGTTACGTGTTCCAGCACAATTTAAGTCCTTTCTTTTCCTATTGTATCTGCCTCATTATTAGTTACAATGGTGACATTTATACTGTAAATGGGACGAAAGCATGAAAGGGAAACTGTGTGTAGAGATAGGACCATCGTGCAAAGCATGAATAAGTACTGAAGTATTAAGGCTGTTTGTAATACATGAATATGGATTCAAAGGTTTTGTTTATATTGTCTTCAAAATATTTTTGAGAAATGGTTGCAAGGTTATAGACCTACTCAAGACTGTGTTAAAATCCATGCGCACATGACCATAGGGATAATAAGCAGCACAAATATTCTATGAAATGATATGTATTTAAAATGTCTCAGTAAGTATGAGGGAATACTTCTTCAGGCAATGACATTTTAGAAGCAGACAGCAATAAATAGGAAATAACGAAAATGCATTTCAGGGACTATACTTTGGCAGGACTATTGGCTATCCTAAAATGACGAGTAATAGAGTAAAATTACAGCCACAATTGTATATTCTGAAAGTTGAGATTTATACATGACTTGTAAATATGCGTGGGCAGGTTTTTGTTTGGGTTTTTTATTGTTGTTGGTTTTTGGAGTTTCTTTGATTGGTGTTTCTCTTTCTCTCAATTACAAAAGGGAAAAGTGGTATTTAGGTATTTAACTGAACGAAGCTTCCCTTCCCCCCACCCCCCCCCCCCAAAAAAAAAGATAGTTGTAGTTTAGTCCTAAGAAGTAATTTAGTAGTTAGGAGATTTCCAGATATTAAAATACTGTATCATTTAAATACATAGGTGTGTTTTAAATGAAGCAAAGGCATTGAGGTTAGTAGCTCACCCCTTTGTCAATGCCAGATGTTTCTAACTGAATCTTTTGTTGAATTTTCTTCACACCTGGCTTTTCCTTAGTTCTCCTATTACCTCTACTTAGGTTGACTTCATGGTACTTGATCTTAACTGCTAGCAGCCACGCAGGAAAATAATTCCAGAGAACCACCTTTTTTGTCTGTTTGTTTATAGCATCTTATAACTTCTAGAACTAATTCCGTGAACAGTTAGCAAGCATTTACCAACATGTTTCAGGAGAGGACAGGAGTAGAAGGGTGCCTAAAGCACTCCAGAAACTTGTTATGCCTTCAGAGATTTCCTATATCGTATCAAACAAGCCTTTTAACAAACATCTCTCATCTCACAGTGGTTAGGATGGAGATACTATCGTTAAGAAAGTGAGATCTCACACTAGTTTTTTTAATATCATATGTTAACTGGTGTTAGCCGGAAAATGATATTTCTACCTTGAGAGTAATTCCAGTCGTTCAGGTTTGTGTTCAGTTCTGGAATTTCACAGTTGTGTTTTAGGGATAGATTTATGTACTTTGTCATGTGTTGTATTGAGATGATACTAGTTGTGAGAAGAAAGGATCTCTTAGGCTTTACAGTCAAAGGGGTTGTGGAGGAAGAAAGACTCTCAATATGACTGAAGAAGGAAAAGAAAACACAAACCAGCAGAAATAGTATTGCAGTGGATGCTATCATTTGTCAGTAAAGAATTGAATTTCTGTGAGACTTCTTCCAAATAGAATTTTTTCTGTTAAAAAACGTTAACCCAACTATCATATTCTTGTTGTTATTGGGGTGTTTGAATATACTTCATTAAATCAATAGAAGGAGAGAAAGCAAACACTTCAGCATAAGGCACCATTTGTTAAACACTTTGAGAGGTAATATGCAAACCTTAGTTTAGAAGATCTACCTGTAGCTCAAATCAACTTAAAGTTTGTCAGTTTTGACCAGCTAAACCAAAACTTAAGAAAAGACGCACTCTAGGGCAATGGGAGTATTTAAGTCAGGCTTTAGGTGCAGGTATGCAAAGAAGTTAGTGCCATTAATCAGTTGAAGTGGAGTTGGCAAACCTAAATGATACAAGTTTATTTGTAAACCATTTATTGTTTAAAATGGCAGGGGTTTCCTGCTACTAAAATACACAAAGTTTTGCTTTGAAGAAAACTGCAGCATTACTGTATTCACCATAGATGACTGTTCTTCCTTGAAGGAAGAACTTCAGTTCCAAACCAGTAGGAGGTTTAGGGTGAGCACTTATGGTAGAAGCAGCCCACTACTGATCTGAGGAGTACTGTGGATGCAGGAATGAGTAGGATAAATTAGTGAGACCTGACACTGCAGAGAATGTAACAGAAATGCTGCTTGACTTATAACCATGAAAAAATCCTATCCGTTCCTTTCTTCGACTTTTTTTTTTTTAAAAAAGAAATAAAAATTGCCACCTCTTCTTGTCTAAAATACTCTCTTCCTCTGTGTCTCTAGAAATATGAAAAAGGATTAGACTAGTTTTTGAAGAGGTAACAATTTGTGAAAGCAAAGCAAATTGCAGATTTTTGGAAGGCATAGAAAGCACTATGGCATATGCATGGTGATAAATGGCTTATTTTGATAATGCCGTATATCTGCATTTTGTCCATAACTGGAATATTTATTCCTTGAGTTTTTTCTGGTTTTATTTCTGTATGGAAACTTGCTTCTTGAAATAGTTGTTCCATTGTTCATCTTGGATCTTGTTCTTCTGGCAGCCATCACAGAGGTTTTCCTGAAATTTTAGCTCATACTTAATTCACTATAAAATTGCTGGTGGGATTCATTTCTCTGAGATGACCCTTTAATGTTCTGGCAATGCCTAGTTCAACCTGCCATTCTGTTAAATCTTTTCAGAAGTTACTGAAATGGTCTCAATATTATTTTTTTTTATTGTAGGTTTCATATATACTGGAGAAGTTGTGCATCGAATGCTAACAGCTACACAATATATTGCACCCTTAATGGCAAATTTTGACCCCAGTGTGTCAAGAAATTCAACAGTCAGATACTTTGATAATGGTATGTAGTAGTCCTTCATAAATGAATGTCTGTGTCCCTTGGCTCTTCATATTTTTCTAAATAACGATTTTTGAAGGAAAAACTGAACTTTTAAATTTTTTTTTGTTCTTTTTTTTTAACTCACAGGCTATGAAAAGTATGTGGCTAGACATCCATGAACAGGTCTTAATTTAGAACATGGTTAAAGAGTCATGAATGCCTTTTCCTAATTGGACAGATGTCTTCTGAATGTTAAAATACATAAACTCAAACTAGCAATGTATTTTATCAGTTTTAAAAGGAAAAAATCTGTCTTGTGTAGAAGTGTAAATTCCTGTTACTTATATAGTAAATACCATCCTCCCACTAGCTAAAATGAAAATAGTATTTGTGGAATGCAATAGCAAGAACACACGGAAGCAGGGTAAGTATAAGTTTAATAAACTCGTCAATGAGTAAGTGTGCATGGAATCCCAGAGTTGAAATCCAATACATTCATCTACAGCACAAGTTCTCAACAGTCATTTGTACAAAAGATTGAAAGGGTTGTTGTCGGTTGACCCTGGCTGACGCCAGGTGCCCATCAGAGCTGCTCTGTCACTCCCCTATGCAGCTGGACAGGGAAGAGAAAATACAATGAAAGGCACGTGGGTCAAGACAAGGACAGGAGAGATCACTCAGCAACTACTGTCATGGGCAAAACAGAGTCGACTTGGGGAAAATTAATTTCATTTATTACCAATTAAATCAGAGTAGAATGACAAGAAATAAAAACTAAATCTTAAAATGCCTTTCCCCCACCTCTCCCCTCTTCCTAGGCTTAACGTTACTCCCAAGTCACTCCCTTCTCCCCCAGTGCCACAGGAGGACAGGAATGGGGATTGCAGTCAGTTTATCACACATTGTTTTTGCCAATCCTTCCTCCTCAGAGGAAGACTTTTTACACTCTTCCCCTGCTCCAGCGTGGGGTCCCTCGCTCAGGAGACAGTTCTCCATGAACTTCTCAATGTGAGACCTTCCCATGGGCTGCACTTCTTCACAAACTGCGCCAGTGTGGGTCTTTTCCACGGGGTGTTGTCCTGCAGGAACAGACTGCTCAAGTGTGGGTCTCCCATGGAGCCACAAGTTCTGCCAGAAAATCTGCACCAGCACGGGCTTCCTATGAAGTCACAACCTCCTTCAGGTGTATCCACTTGCTCTAGCATGGGGTCCTCAACGGGCTGCAGGTGGATGTCTGCTCCACTGTTAACTTCCATAGGCTGCAGGAGACAGCCTGCCTCACCATGGTCTTCACTATGGGCTGCAGAGGAATCTCTGCTCTGGTGCCTGGAGCCCCTCGTCCCTCTCCTTCACTGACCTGGATGTCTGCAGAGGTGCTGCTCTCGTATATTCTCACTCCTCTCTCCAGCTGCCATTGTGCAGGTTTTTATTTCCACCTTCTTAAATACGTTATCACAGAGGCACTGCCAGCATCACTGATGGGCTCAGCCTTTGCCAGTGGTGGGTCCATCTCGGAGCCGGCTGGCATTGGCTCTATTGGACATAGGGGAAGCTTCTAGTAGCTTCTCACAGAAGCCACCTCTATAGCCCCCTCCACTACCAAAACCTTGCCATGCAAACCTAATACAAGGGTAAAAGGCAAACTGCAGTGTTAGACTTAAAGCTCTCTGAGATATTTCAAAGGCATTGAATGTGTGCATATTTGTCCCATGAAGTCAGTTATAATCAATATTTTGAAAATATAACCCATGTCATGAAGAGGCATCTGGTGCCTTTACCTCGCTCCTTTAGTGATCAAATACAATGGCAGCGACTGTCTATTCTGAATTTAAAACTTAAAGAGTTTAGTGTCATGTCTTCATGTCTTAGTATCATGAGATCTATGACTGTTTTAAATCTTCCTGGATAAGCCTGTGCCATTCTATGTATGTTTACCCATAGTGAATTTAAGCACAAGTTATTAACATCTCCAAAAATATGTCATGTTTTGAACCAAGTATGTTATTTTTTATTCTTTAGATCAGGAATCAAAATGTAGCCTATAACCTTTCTACCTAGTCATAATCTTTCAATCTAGTCATAGCTTGCAGCACTTGTTAAAAATCCAATAAAATCTCACTTACATGAGAAAATCCTACTCCTTGCATGGATAATTTTCAAACAGAAAAAAAATATTATTTTTGTTTCATAAATTTTTTGACATTATGGCCTGAGATTTGTCATCTTTACTGAAAGAATCCGAGGATTCCGGGGAATACATTGCTAATTCTCATTGTATTACTGACGTCCAGTCTTCATACCAGGTGTGTCAGACTGTACTGCATTGCTTTCATGACAAGGTTGAATACTTTGAGATTTTGGATCCCTCTTCATGTGTAAGGCATGAACATCTTTTGGACCCCATGTGCTTTAGCACAAAGAATTTGCTATCGTATGCCAAATGAAAAAAGAACTGAACAAATTGTGTCTTCTGCTCCTTATTTCTTATTCATCCTTGTTTTAGCCTTGTGAGTATGTGTGCTCTTTAGAGCAGCATCTGTAGTGAGCAAGCACAGAGTGTAGTGACCCACTGAAATCTCACTCATGGAGCCAACTGCAAGGAATGAATCTGCATAAAGGACCTGGGAATGAGAAGCTTGTTTTGGAGACAGCTGAATTCCACTTTAGCTTGGAATTCTGAGATACACATAGATCTGAGGTACTCAAAGACTAACTATAAGTAGTTCTGGCTATTTTTCCTTAATAATCTTAAAAGTCCTTTTAAATTCCTTTAAAATTAAATTTAATTCAAGCAAATAAATATTCAGAAAGCAGTTAATGAATGTGGTCTCAGAAGGAAAAATGCACTGTGTGCACAATTAATGGTCATGTACTATGTTTATGAAAGACACATGAGACAATAATGTGGTGGACTTAGTGCAGTATGCACCAAAAATTTGCATGCTCGTAGTTTCATGACATCCCCTGCCCAGAGATGTTAATGAAAACTACTGCACAGAAGATCTGTGATAAAAGATATTTCAAGGATATATCAAAAATGCATTGAGCTGGATGCATATTGACCCACCTTAAACACTCCAGGAAGAAACGAAATTAGAGTATTGTGAATCAAAGCGCAGTACATAACTCCCATTAGTGCCAAAGAGAGAAGTACGTTAAGGCAGGCATATAAAGATGAAGAAGTCATTTTCAGTAAACACGGATTTGTGATAAGTGTCTTTCAGCCAAGCTACTTGAATGTGTCTATAGCCCTCAACATCTGTAAAACATGCTCACAGGGTGTGCGAGTTGCTTGGGGTACATTTTTAGTGCGATAAGTGGATATTCAGCCAGAGAACTCCCATGAATATTAAAGAGCCTCTTGCAACTAAATCTCTGCACACCAGACTCAATATTTACCCTGTCTATGAATTCTTAGTGGTTCTAATTTAAACTACATTTATTTATTGCCAACACCTAATATTTTTCAACTTGCAGAACCTCAGCAAGAGCTTGCACCATGCAGAAAAAAGTTAGTACTATTTATATTAATGCATAGATAATGGAAGAATCTGAATTCCTCAAATAATGACTTTTACTAAACAGGCAATGCTATTAATGCTATTAGCACTTTAAAGTCATCAGAGGGTATATATATATATATGCGTGTGTGTGTATATATAGTGTAAAAAAAGCCACTGCAGAGCAGTGCTGGATCTGAGTGCTGGATCCTGCCTTTAGGGATTGTTGTCTCCTCGTGCAATTCCAAACAAGTTGCTTGACCACTCTTGCTTTAGCAGTCTTTTATGTGAGTAGTTGAGGTAGTTATCTGTGGCACTGCGGTGTCTAACTTTAAGAGGATTTCAGTTGCAACTTGTGTTTGTAATATCTTTGGCATTTCAAGATGCTAGGCTGAAAGTTGATAAAAAGAGACAAATCACTGTTCTTGTTTCAAGTAACTGCAGTTAAGTACTTTTCCTACAGTTAATATTTTTCTCACATTTTTTTCTTCCCTTTGCCTCTCTACCCCCACTCTGGGGTTCACAGGCACAGCACTAGTTGTCCAGTGGGACCATGTACATCTGCAGGATAATTACAACCTGGGCAGTTTCACTTTTCAGGCCACCCTTCTCAATGATGGGCGTATCATTTTCGGCTACAAAGAAGTAAGTTTGGTCTGAAAATTGTCATTTAAGTAGACAAATTTCTTTATACCTGCCAGGAATTTCCCTACATTTTGAGGGGGGATATTTAAAAGTTCAGCTATATAAGATCATTTCATTATATTGCTTATAAGATCACTATTTTGCTGAAAATGACATTTTATTGTAAAAGTAATGTTCATGTGAGGGACTTGAAAACCATCAAAACGGCTCAAATGTGCTCCTCCTGGATTTCAACTGATCTTTTTTGTCTGGTTGTAAGTGTTGAGCGTTCAGTAAATTCTTGATAGTTTAGTAAATTCCCCTCAGATTTTGAAAGGTAGGGTCTAATTTGCTTCATTAGTTCACCTAACTCAGGCCAGTTTGAAAATACTCTAGAATCAATGCTTAGTATTAAAAAGTCACCTTTTTTTCTGCACCTATCATTTCTTGGCAACCAACGTGTTTCAAAGTTCATAGATTTCAAATAAGAAATAATTGGTTTGTATCTCTAACTCTCTGAGGTTTTCCATCTATTTAGTGATAGTATTGGTTAGATGAGGGCCATATGGTTTGCCTTCACAGCACTGATTTGTTGTTCCTCAGTTGAGCTCTTCTGCATTCACCAAGTGTTTCAGAATTTCAGTTGTTACTTTAGACCATTTTTCTTCTTGCTAGAGTTGCTGCAGTCCTGGAGGCTACAGCCTAGATACTATACCTCTGGCTGAATTTCATGCAAATGAGAATCAGAAGATAGACAAGCTCAAATCTCTAGGAGCAAAGAACAATTTCTTTCTTTTTTTTTTGTTACTTTCCTCTCAGTTTGGCATGAAAAGTGTGACTTTCTCTTCAAGAAGTAAGTCTCTCTGTTATCCTCCTTATATTAAAAAAATGTAATCAGTGGTATGACTGTCCAGACTTGGAGAAATCTGGGTTCGCTTCTCTCTCTTCTACAGACCGGTTGTGAGCCCTCAGGCTCATTTTTTATGCCTGTGTTGAAGCCATACACCTGAATGAAGCAGAAACAGTAGCACTCCTCTCCCCTTCATTAGAAAGCTAGTGAGGATATGGATTATTCTACTAGCAGCAGTCATATCTTCACCTAAGATAGATTTCTTTGCACCTTGCAAACAGGATTGCTGCAGGATACTCTTACTGCATTAGTTTTGTAGACACAAGAACCTCTGGTATGCCCGCATACCTAGCTTTTGTTATCTTATAAAAGACATGCTGATGCAAGGTCTGCTTTGGGTCTGAGTGTTACATGCAGGCTTGTAGTCTTCATCTATGAAAATGCAATTTATTTGCATTTGACTCCAGCTTCATGAAAGCTTTGCTCTACTTAGCACAATGGAGCCTGTGCTTGATCAAAGGAGTGTGCACCAACGCTTTCTTTATCTCCTATTGTTGAAACCTTTTTAAAGAAAAAAAAAAATCTTTTTAAAGACTACAGAAAATTTCCTGCCTTCCAGACACAGAGAAGCAGGGAGAGACAGCATTTCGGTTTGTAATTTTAAGATAAATTTGAAAAGAACTATATATGCATTCTGACATTAAAATGGTGACATAACGTTGCTCTAAATTTATAGTATCTTGCATTCATTTTGCATACATGTAAATGATGACGCAGAGTGCCAGGCAGTGGAAAACTTGATTTGTTTAGGAAGACAGGAGGAAATGGGCCAGCTCATTAATCACATGTGGTTCCCTAGAATTGCTTGCAACTATGTAATTTAATCTGTGGATAAACAATTTCTGTGCTACAGTGGTGTAGGATGCTTGATCTCACTGCTCTACTGGAAGCTTCCTCCAGAACCACAGTGCTTTTGTGGGAAGGAGTTATTAATGTTCTTTTTATTAGTCTTGAGACAGAAAGAATTGTAATTTACATATGTGATAATTTGCGTTTTTTCCACTGCTAAATCTCCAAAGTCCCCTGTCATGAGTTTTTCTTGTCCTGAATGCAACTACCAAACATCACTTTAGAACTATTGCACATAGTTAAGCAAGTAGACTTTTTAAAGTGGTAATAGTAAGGTACTAGTGGTCTGTCAATCTTTTGACAAAAGGTTTTTGTAAAATCTTAGAATGTTACTAGTGTACTCCATTGCAAATTACTTTGGGGAATGGATTTGGAGGCTGAGATTTCCAGAAGACTCTGCTCTTTATCGGCAGCTTGCCTTACGCCATTGAAACTACCTCAGCTTTTCACCTAATTGAGGAAAATTGAATAAAATTCCCAATCACTGGTCAGACACAAGTTATCTGAAAAGAAAACCTGAGACACTCATAAGTTTAAACTTGGATCTAGTGCTTATAAGCCTGGCTAGAAATCTACTTACTTTGAAGTACGGAATCCATTGCTTTCTGAGGAAGTCCTTCCTTCTGGAACCATTTCTCTTGCTGATGAGTCATGTTGTCAGGAGTTGCATTAACTCCAGTAAGATTACTTGTGTGAGTGCTCACTAGCATAAGTAAAAGTTGCATGAGAATATTTCTACTGTCTTTTTGGTGCCATTTCATTTTAGTATCACAGTTCATCAAAAACGACAGTGATATATGGCAAATCCGTGAGGTCTGCATTGCGTTGTCATTGAAAGTCTCCAAGCTGAAACGCCATGTAAGAAACGTAGCAGACAGGTTGCCTGTAACTTCCCACAGGGGATCTGTACTACTCACACCAGGTGTTTATCTCAGAAAAGCCACTTTTAAAATGACTGTGATTATACATTTAAGGGAGGTACAAGTAGCAAATCACTTCAGGTAAATTTTGCCTTTTATTTCTTATTTATTCAAAACATTTGAGATTCCCTTTAAATAGCGTTCCTGCTCCTGTATCAAATTTACTACCTGGTAAACCTGGTGTTGACCACTGAGGCAGGATCTTGGCTGAGGTTTGCTGAGTTTCAGAGCAGCTGTTCTGCCCAGTCTTCTGCGTTCTATTGTTTGCCCAATAGGAAGCAGTCTGAAATGCAAAGTTGTTATCCAAAATCCAGAATAGATTCTGAAAAAATGTAAATTTAGGAAAGGAGCTGAGCCACCAGGATAGTGAAATCTGGAGCCATCGGAATATCTTTCAGAAGAGCTAGTGGGTAGGAGAAGGAGCTGTGCAGCCAAGTTTTCAAAATATAAAAACAGTTTGAAATATAGCAAGGTCCTATATAGCAAGTCAAATATTTATTTCTTTAATAGTTTACTTTGTTTACAGTGCATACACCTTTCGTTTTACATATCCCTTTGTTTATACCAACTGTTAACATTTGACAAATGGTCAATATGTCAGGAAACATCAGCTGACAGGAAAATTTTACGGATGCACCTCTACTACAAATGAAATACACTACAGTGCAACAGAACTAGCCAACAGAACATTTTGATATAGAAGATTTTCTACAAAGGCATGGTTTTTTTTGTGTATTAGTAGCGAACACTCATTTCTTATGTTTTAAATTTCACAGTTCAATTCCTAAGAGCTTTACTTCTTTTTGAATGAAATAACTTTCCTATATAGTCTTTTCTCCTTAGTGCTTATAGTTAATGTTCCTTAGTGTAACTTTTAGTTTCTTTTCCTGTCCGTGATTAATACGGGACAAATTAGGCAAAGGTACCAAAGGCTTTGTTAATGGTTTAGGATATTTTTTCTTAATTTCATTGGCTTGAAGGCTTTCTTTGTTCATTTAAATAGTAATGACTCTCTATTTATGTAGTCATCCAGAAACCATTATTAAAGTTGAAATGCTTGTTCAAATTGCCCAATATGTGAAGTTGGAAATTAATTCTAAAAGAGACTTGTAGTAGAATTTCTTTATACATGAAACGAGGCAAAATCAAATGGAACTGATTAAGTGCTAGCACAATTGATGCTCCTGCTATGTGTGATGGAAAATATTCTGTTTTCAGTAACAAGACTCCAAACCTTGTGATTGTTTCCTCAAAACTAAAAAAAAAGATGCAGTCTTCATGGTTATTCTGCCTGCATTATACATGCCAGGCTTTTTTTTTTTGTCTCTGCTATTATTATCAAGATTATTAACATAAAAATAGGATCTTTGATTTTATGAGGTGATTGGTGTATGCAACTAAAATTCCTGGTTAAGTTTCATGCAGTTTGGCCTGTAGAGTAAATAATAACTATTTAGGAAACTGGCAATGAAACCCCTACATAAGTACTATTGTGTTCCTAATTATTTTGCAGCTGGCTCTTATCTTTGACTCAGTTTTGAAGTGGGGCAGTAGTTGCACCCTGCTTACCATCTCCTTCAGAATAAGATCAGAGACTGTTATTTTATTCTTTTTTGAAGGGTAGGATTCTAACATGTCCTCAGAGAAAGCTGAAAAGAATAAAATTTGAGAGCTCTGAAGGAAAATACTGTCTAGATTACTGTTCTCAATGATGACTAGAATTCAGCATGAATTCTGAATATCTTTCTCCCTACTGTTGAAGTATATAATCAAAAATATAGATGCCTGTTGCCCCAGCACTAGTGTGCATTTGGGAAGCTTACTCATAAACTGGTGACTTTTACAACACAAGAGTTCATATTGCTGAGGGAGTTGGGGCTGTTCAGCCTGGAGAAGAGAAGGCTCCGGGGTGATCTTATAGCAGCTTTCCAGTACCTAAAGGGGGCCTACAGGAAAGCTGGAGAGGGACTTTTTACAAGGGTGTGTAGTGATAGGACAAGGGGCAATGGATTTAAACTGAAAGAGGGGAGATTTAGATTAGATATAAGGAAGAAATTTTTTATATTGAGGGTGGTGAAGCAGTGGAACAGGTTGCCCAGACAAGTTGAGGATGCCCCATCCCTGGAAGTGTTCAAGGCCACGTTGGATGAGGCTTTGGGCAACCTGGTGTAGTGGAGGATTTCTCTGCCCATGGCAGGGGGATTGGAACTAGATGATCTTTGAGGTCCCTTCCGACCCTAACCATTCTATGATTCTATGATATTGTCTATGGTAGAGCTAACAGACATTTTTGAATTATTCTAGTTAAAATGCATCCTCTGAATGTAATGCCGTAAAACCTAATAATAATAATTTCAATATTATTGAAATCGTAATTTTAAATCATAATTAAATATAATTAAATATTTTTAAATTAAATTATTTAAAATTAAATAATTTTAAATCGTAATTTTAAATTTTCAATATTATTGAAATCGTAATTACGATTGAAATTGTAATTTTCAATAAAGTATTTTATCATTTACTACAAGCTGTCTGTCAAAAGGGTATGTTTCCTAATAGGCCATCATATGGTAAAAGCCCATTTTATCTTGACATGTCATTCAAAAAATTTCAGCTATAAAATGACACTCAGTACACTCATCACCGAGTGACTGAAGTATTCGTGTTTGTAAAATTATTTGTTTCCACACTTGAAAAATAAACAGATGTTTTTGTAAATACAGGTTTAATAACATTGTAGTTTTTCAAGAGAATAAAAGAGTTTCCTGTGTCATGGATTCCCTTCTACATTTATATCTGTATGACTAAGTGTTTGACCCCGGCTGTACCTCAGTTTAAAGAGCTCTCTGTACTAAATTAATTTATCTTTTCCTCACCTTACACAAACTCTTGTTTCTAAACCCTGTTTCTAAAACATATATCAAAAATTTTGACTGCTTCTTGAAGCTGACAGTCTGTTAGACTGGGCCCTACTATAACTTTCTCATTTGTTTTAGAAAATGATTCCGCGTCTTCTTCACTCTCTCTAGAAGCCCAGCACAAGAACGTGCATACCTGCAGGGATTTTGGCAAAATCTGCTAAGATGTTTCTGCTTCAAAATTTTCTAATTTCTGCTGAAGTTTTTCGTTGTATTTTCTGTTCAACTTGGCTACTGCCTCCTATTTTCGTACCAGGTGTCAGAGCCATTCGTAAGTTTTATTAAATAGTAAAACTGAAAGTGACTTTCAAACTCTAAAGCAAGTTGTATTGAAAATAAATTTTTAAAAACAAAAAAAAACCACTTGTAGCATTTGTACTGAAGAAGCCATCACTCCTTCCAGAAAAGAAAAGAGAAGAAAAGTGAAGAAAAGAAAAGAAAAGAGAGAAATTAGTTCGCTGTTATAATTTTTTAGAGAAAGATGCAAATTTTGCAGTTATTCACAAACGCAGCAGAAACATGTGTGAAAAGGCACTAGAATTAAAATAAGGAGTCTTATTCAAGGAGGCCTGAGACTTCTCCTGGTTTGAACTCACATATAAAAGAAATACAATTCTTTTCATGTATCAGACACAACTTGTGCCTTGAGCTGCCAATTTTGCCAGCACACTTTGTTGATCACACACCTACTCATAACACCAATTCCAGCTACATTTTGTATCCATAAGGCTCTGACTCCTTTCTTCATCTACTCTGTTTCCTCTCTAACTTGGAAGAGAAATAGTTATTGCATCTTCTCATTAGTGTTTTTTCTAACTTGATTTTCAATAACTTCTCTAGAATATCCTCCTCAAAATCTTTTAAGACAGTTTCTCTCATAGTTAGTATAAGCTTTTCTCTACAGCATTCTGAGACTGAATAATTCCCTTATTTCATTTATACTTTCATGTTGGAGAAAGTTTATAGAGTTATTTCTGAACTGAGTCTTTTATTTTGAAGACTTTGAAAGTACAGCTTTCAGCATTCTTAGGTCATATTCTCCAATAACTGCATCAGAGCTAAGCTGAATAAGTCAAATTTAAATTGATGTATTACTAGCAGTATTTCCAAGCCACTTCTGTTTTTCTTGTTGGTTTAACATCATTTCTTTTGTTATATCAAAGCAGATCACGTATGCAAGAAGCCCTAAATAAACCAGCCAAACCAGTCACTAAATCAAGTAAAAGAAATGGAAATTTATGACACTATTTAATTCATCAGAAATCACTTTTTCTGTTAATATTCTAAAATTTTTCCTAGACTTATGCCACTGTAATCAGGAAAAAGCATAGCTAAATGATATTTTGAGAACAAGCAGAAAAATGCTCAACTCAAATACCAGAAGTCATGTCATTAATTGACATGTAGACAATACTGAATCCTCATTCACTGGAGTGTAACCAGCTTTTTACTTCAGTGTTTCTCTGCTATGTGAAAAATATTATGCTGTATTGTATAATATATTTGTTTTGGACTTTTAATTTACGCTGGCTGAATATTCATTCTGGCAGTGCTTTTATTTTTAGTCTGAATTTTTTTACTTCAATATTTCATGCATATTTTCCTGTTTTGTCTTCCAGATTCCTGTTGCTGTGACACAGATAAGTTCAACCAACCACCCAGTGAAAGTGGGGCTCTCAGATGCATTTGTGGTCGTGCACAGGATCCAGCAAATTCCCAGTATGTAGTATTGTAGTGGTGCTAATGGTTTAGAGGCTGAGAAACAAGTATAAGCTGATTTCATCAAGGATAATTAGCTGCAAAACAAATCACTTAGCTAATTTCAGCTTGTTAATTCAAGTGTAATTTTATTTGCTTGATAATTCCCAATGTGGCTTTTTCTGTCATTGTTTCTTCTGAGCTGATAAATTTAGTAAATAAAACTAAATGGCCAGCCAAATAATGTAAAATTAAATTGTCAACCAGCACAATTTGGTGTTCCATAAGATACTGTATCTGGATATCTCCTTATCCATAGCAGGGAAGAATCAACTTGTTAAAAAAAAAAAAATTCCAGGCTGAAAATTCTTGATAATTTAAATTCTGAGCTTCAAATTCATATACAGATTTTGGTGAAAGAAAAGAAGCAGCTATGTAGTTATTAAATAACATCTTGGACTTACATAATTGTGGCAACAGTAATGCAGGTGACAGTTAATTTTCTCTGGCATTAACTATAATTTATATGGATTGACCGAAAGCTAAGAGTAGGAAATCAACTGTGATTTCCTTAATATTTTGTTTTAACGTACTATGTTCAGAACCCTTTGATCTTGTTTAGCCATTAGAGAATATACTCGTTTTCCAAGTTGTTTGTTTTATTTGAAGCTTTGGAGCAAATTTACAAAGTTTGATTTTTGATGATACCCTAACAACAGGGTGTAGATGGAAGGAGCTGCACTTGAAGCAGCCTCTGAGGACTGAGTCCAGGTGTGTTCTCCTAAAATGAACGCTGACAGAGATGTGGCACTGATAAAGCTCATAAGAACTGACCTGATCTGGCCTGTCTTTAAGGCAGTCTGCAGATGGGGCTGACACTGAAGTTGCAGGTACCATTGCCTCTCAGCTCATCCTATCCCCTCTTCATCACATTTCAACAGTCTTTGATACGAGGGAGCATAAATCCCATGCCTTATATGTCCTGCTATAGGAAAGATGGAGAATTTCAGTACCATCTGTTGCTTGTTGTAAACTCAGTGTAGCGTGAAGGAGGTTGACATGCCCAGATTTCACTTAAGAGATCAGGTCTTGGAAGAAATTTGTTTCTGGAGTATGATAGATAGTTGTGATGTGCCTATCAAGGTCACAAGGATTGCTTGAGTGCTTAGGAACAAATGAATCTAGGCAACCAGCTTCAGCAATCTGAGCGATGTTTTTAAGTGAATTATCTGAATATTTCTGTGAGTCTTCAGCTTGTGAGAGCTCCTAAAATGGATTCAGGTAGAAATTAGATTGACTTGTGCAAATGGTTTATGAGAATAGTCATATAGAAATTCAATGTTAGAAATGCAAGCAGTAGGCCTCCATCATCAAACAACACTAAAGAAATTTTTTAAAGTTATATATTCTGTATGTAAAATATATGGCATGTGGGAGTCTTTATTCTAGTTTGAGTGTTTCCTTCTGTAGAAATATTTCAGACATACACCTTATTTTACTATCCCTACGTAATGTTGGTTTTAATTTATGCGCAATTACTTACTAGTCTTCTAGTTTTAGTATTTCTGTAAACTTTTTTGTCACATGACACTTTCTGCCAAGTGAAGTGACTGTAATTGCCAGAAAATCTGTCTAGTGTTTCCTCTTAAACTGTTCCTTAAATTACATTAAGGAGTGGCAGATAAGAAAAAAAGAATGAAAAGAGTCTTGAAAGGTGCCACTGCCACAACTGTTTTGATAGCATTATTTCTGCATTACTGTATATAATGCACTGCTTTTCTCCTCAACAGCTGCTTCTGTGGATAGTGGTAATTCTTGATGATTTTTGCTAGTTTGTAGCTTACGCTAGAAGGTAGTCAAGAGAACCAACAGTTCGCAGTAGATTTTCCTGAAGCTAAATTGTGCTTTCAATGAAACTGGTTTGAATTAGTACATACAGGCAACATAATAGCACCCTGATAGAACTGATAAACAATGTTGGCCCACAGAGAGCCAGTGTCGGATGCTGTTAAAACATGCTTGTTCTTGCATTCTTGTTTTTCAGAAATGTTAAATCACCCATGGCTCTAGTCAATTACTGAAAAAGTGATATGATAGAAATATTATTTTACTTTATTTGTTAGCTCCTCAAGACAACAGAAGAATAGGAATTGCTGTTTGTTTGTCCCAAAAGAAGGCAAAGATAGTATAGCTATTAGTTTTTGCTTAACACTTCAGTAAAGACTTTTTTTGTCAAGCAGAACTCAGTTTCCCTTTATGTTCAATGTTAGTTATAAAAACACCCACAAACCCAAAGTAAAAAAAACACGCTCCAATTCTACTGCTTCATGTTTGAGTTTTGTCAGTTATTTGTTTGTGTATCTTGCATTTGAAAAGGAAAGAGGCATTAAGTGCAACACAAGCCTATTTGAACAAAAAATATCCTCCCAATTTTCAGAAATGCTGAATGTCTTTGGTGCGCTTTGTATGCTCACTGTTCTAAAATTTCAGTATAATAGTCCTAGTTTTATTGAAGTAAATTTGGAAGATTTAGAACTAACTATTTATCAGATTATTTCAGACGGACTGTCCAAAACATTAGTAATAACTTCTTTAGTACTTCTGAAAGGTAAGTTCTAAAGCCAGGCAAATCTATTTCATTCTGAGAAGAAAAAAACATGCTTTTTGATCAGTCATTTCATTTCAAAGGTGCATTTTAATGAGTGCTGAAAAGGATCGTCTTGAAGAGCCAAGAGCAAAAGGAAAGGATTTTCTGAACTTTTTGAAACAGAGGACCTTGAGCATTTCATACCTGTTTTTGTTAGTATACTCCTACATATAAAGGCTTTGCAATAATACCCCTTCTGTCTGTTCCTAAAAGAATACAGGTACCTACACTTTTTAACCTTATCTTTCAAGAGCTAGAGCATGGAGATGGGAGATTTTTGGCAGGTTGCTTTTTGCCCGTCTACTATGTTAGATTCTTTTTTTTCTTGATCTGCTACTACTGCTTATAAATAGACGTCTTTACTTTTGAGCCTATACATGATACTATTATATTGATGCAGATCAACCAGTATTATGTTTTTTTTATTTCCTATATATGTATCGATGCACTTGCCTGTATATACTCTAGAGATGCTTTGGAATGAATGGTAAAGCGTGAAGGGAAGTGAACTTTTGCTTGACACCAAGGTAAACAAGAAAATCCTAAAATTCTGAGATTTATATAGCAGCAAAATGACAAGTTAACTCCATAGATTAATTTCAGAGAAATAGTTTCTGCTTCTTCCAGATAATTCAAATGAAGTGAGCCAGGCTCTGGAACTCTGCTTCTGATTTGTCCGATAAGTTAGAGGGACCACCCTGATTTCTTCTTCTGCAGACATGCTGAACACATTAACTATTTTTCCTTTTGTAACACGGACACTTAAGAATGTTTAATGGATGTCTTTCAGTTAGACAACACATGATTGGTGAAGACAAAGCTAGAGGATAGCTTTACATGATCCTCCAGCAAGTCTTCTCCCTTTTCTTCGGCGTCTTCGCTGCATCAGGAACCTTGTCCCTGTCCCATTGCTACCACCTTCTCTTCTCTGTTCCCTCTTACTTCTTGTCTCTTCTCAGCCATCCTTGGCATTCTGTTCTTGCTCTTTCTTTCAGATACCTGTGGTGTCCTTTGCTCTTCCTTCTGTAGTTTCCCAAGATCTCTCTCTAATTTCATGAGTATATTGCTTCCCCTATGTTTTTCCTTCCTTCAGGGTTACTACATTTCTCTACTTTGTTTCAGTGTTCTCTCTCTTTTGTCTTTCCATTAGCTTTTTATCGTGCATGAAGAAGAAATGAAAAGCATTTTTTGTAACCCACTATTTTATTTTAGCAACGAAAAAGCCCACCACTAAGCTTGCCTAGATTGTGCTTTGTTTTCCTTGACTGCATGAAACACATTGGTAAAACAAGGGAGTGCCGCATTCAAGGGGTCTGTACAGTAATTTACTAGTCTCACACTTAGAGATAATGGCTGTTTTTTTCTCCACAAAAAGACATACTTCTCCATAATCTTGGCCTCTGCTGTGTGTTAGGTGCAGCTCTTTTAGGAAATCCATACCTTGACAACCCAATATTTCATGACACTGAAATTACTCAGCAACACTGTGTACACAAATGAAATTGCAACTGTGCTACGTGTTAGTAATATTAGCGTTTCAGTGCAATTAGCGCCACTCAATATGTAGTGTAACTCAAGCATATAATTGACAACTCTGTATGTTATAACCGTTTGTTGAAATTTCCCTCCAGTTTGTTTACAGCAGTGAGGCCCTTGAAAAGAACCTTAGTGTTACCTTCCTGGAAGGTAATAGAAGACTAGCAGTTTATGTTGTGATATTTATTGTATAAAGGTGGAGCATCATCTGAGAAATCGTGAAGTCTAATGTGCTGCTGCCTTACTGACGATGTTGTCATTTACCTCTGTGCAAAGCGGGCCCCAAAGTTATCGGTCTGTATTTGCAGTGTTTAGTCTTGCTTTCCACTAATAACCAGTTCCACAGAATGCCAGCTCCTCCAGCACTGCCTGTTTGTCTGCTGGCCCAAAAGGGTTTAGCTGGGCAGCTGGGTTCCTTGGCACTACATATTTGATTCAAGAGCAGTGAGAGAAAGAGATGGGCATGCTGCCAGTCTGTGGTGGCATAACTGCACTTCAGGGACCAGTATGAGGTGATCAAAGTTTAAAATGTTCTCGTTTTAGCCAAAGCATTGACTGGCAATTGACCAATCTCGGAATTAGGCAGTTTGGTGCACAATGGCTTAAGGGGATAAAGCATGTTTTTCACACCTAGATCCTGTACTAAAAGCAGCTCAGCTGGCATCAGGAATTGTGGTAAATCTGAAAGGACATGGAGAGTTTCAAAGTCTATAATGTATGGTAGGCACAGAGCGTCAGTGCAGAACGGTTTTCCTACATGCTTCACTGGTTTGCTTATTCACAGATTATCCATCTTTGAGGTGCAGCTCCCAGGTTTTAAAGGATTTTTTAGTAACTATTAGGAGAATTATAAAATTAATATAATTAGAGGATCGGAATTTTGATCTAGATTCAGACGTGTAACAGTCAATGATAAAGAGCAGTTGTGGTGGTGGTTTGATTACAGGCATGTTTGATCCCAGTGTCAGTGCCTCAACAATTAGTCAGTTAATATTGATAAGTTTAGCAATATGAAGCTGTTGAAAACACAGAACAAGGATTACTTTAACGTTCTGATTCCCTTGCCTTTTGTGGTGATGACAATCAAACATGCCAGGCTGGCAAAATATATATTTGGATGAAGATTTTATTCAGCGAGTGGTGCTAAACTAAGTCCCTAATAAGTAAAACCAGTGGCTGTATAGTACAGAAGCTGTGCCCCACCCTTCTGTATCCCTTCTATTTTTCACAAATTGCCTGCAGTGTAAGCTGGATATGTTTCATAATTTTTTTTCTTTAAATTGACTTCTGCATAATCAAATTCAGTCTCTTACCATTTGTGTTTGTCAGCTAGACATAAAAATGAAAGTGCAGCTGTATGAAGACGTATGGCCTTGTTTAGCATTTTTTTGCTGGGTATGTGGTCAATCTCAATTCCCTAAAAATCTTTCACTGACAAATATTTTTATTTGTGTTAACATATGATTTAAAAAATCAGACTGACTTCACCAATATTTTCACATTTCACTGGGTTACAGGTTTTAGCTGAGGAATGCTGTATGAGGAAAAGTGATTCTGTGACGGAAAAGTACCAGAGAGATGGTGCATCTATTGGACACCTATTTAGAATGGTTTATTCCTAGCTACTGACCCTTCAGGTATTTAGGGTTAGGAAGTTAATGGTGCTCTGCCGGCACCACTCGTCTCCAGAGCACCCTCCCTATTTAGTACTTTTTGTTAACTCTGGAAATTCTGCTGCACAGAATATTTATATATCATTATTTGGCTTAAAACTACTGTGATAAAACTACATAGAAATGTTTTGTCTCACCAGAATCTTGAACATCTATAATTTACCAATCCATTGCTTAATGCCTTGAAAGGAATCTTTCAATTGGCCTTCTTACGCACCACGTTCTCTCTCTCTGTCACTGAGAAATGTACTTACCTCAAGTAAGTCCTGGTGTTACCTTTGGCCTTGTATTCAAAGATAGCACATGCACATGCCGCAGAAACAAACCAAAGAACAATTTGGACCATGCTGTAAATTAAACCAAATGTAAAACACTGTTATTGGAAAAAAAAGAAAAAAAGATTTATGTCATTCAGTTAAAAAGGGTGTTTGAGATACTGGCACCTACAGTAAAGTAAAATATTTTTGTGACTAGGAGAAGAATATATACTTATTTTCTGAAATTCAGAACCAGGAATGGTACTTCAAAGGTATATATGCATGCAAAAAGTCCTTTTGCTTTTCTCCCTTCTCCTTAACACCTCTTCAGTAAAATACCTGCACATGATGCTTAAAATTTTGTCTGTTACTACATCAAATGATTTCACTAGTTTTTGTCAAGTTAAGGTGCATACTGAAGTACGCGGGCTCATAAGCTCTTTGTGATTCCGCATTTGTACTTGTTTGTAAAAGAGCTAAATAGACAGTGTAAGTCAAAGAAGAACAAGTTCCATCTGAGCGAGAAGCAGTGCGTGTCTTGGGTTGGAGCAAGAGTGTGTGTGGAGAGGTTGAGGGGGAAAGTGTCAGGGGAAAGTATTCATTTTTCTGTTTATCCTGTTGAGTTTAGCTTTTTTAGCCTGTTTTGTTAAGGGGATACAGGCTCAGAATTCTAAATAGGGAGAAAAAAGTGCATTTTGAGGAGCTGAGCATAGCATGTTTCAAGTTGGACTTTCAAAAGAATCTACACCTGCACTTTTTTACAGCCTGGCCATGCAGATAAATCTAAGTGCTCGTGTTTCCAACCACCTGCCTGCAAGTATATACAAAGCTGATAGAAGGTGACTATGCAAATACCTCTCCTTGCTTAGGTTTGTTTCGGTAGATAGATCGCTCATATGCAAACTCACCACCTGTGGTGGGCACAGTCCTCTTCCTGAAGAAGAAAGGATCAAGCCTGAGTCTACTAGGCAATGAGATTTAATGGGACCAACAGTCATGCTGAAATATGTGTGATTAGAGATTTTTTTTTTATGATAAACTTAATTCTCTTAAAATCAGTGGGTTTTAGAAATTTCATGCACTGGGTGAGATAAAAGTGCCTGTGACTCGAGTCACTGATTCTTACTGGATTTTTGGAAAGCCAGAAGCTCCTTATTTCTTGTCAGCCCTGTGAGGACTCTGTTAGAAAAGGCTCAGAGTAAACAGGATTATATCATGCCAGTCTGTACTACTACTGATGAGATGAAATGAAGTTCAGTTAAAGTGCCGGCACCCAACATTTTAATTTATGTATTCATTTGCTTATTTTTTTGGACAGAAGGATAAAGATTTCCATGCAAACAAATTAGAGCCTTCAGCATTGACAGGAGTTCATTTCAAACCCATTTCCTGATCACTCTGATTTGGCAAGTGCTTTTATGGGACTTGCCGTCCTGGGAGCATAAACCTCTCACTGCTGGCAAGAGATTTTCCCCACCTCAGCATGAGATTAGCTTTGTCATGAAAATCCTTTTCTGTTCAGTGGCTTTGAAGTACATGGCTAAGGCATTTATTGGGGTAAACGTTTGGCACATCCCCATATCCGTCCTGTAACTATTCAGAATGGCTTCACAGTTAAAACAAAAGCTATCTCAATTACACGTGCATTTCGTACCGAAAGAGAAATCTACAATCAGGAGGGGTGAATCCATAGCAAAGTCAGCTTCAAATAAATGGCAAGAGGAACTGCTTGGCAAAGGTGCTGATTTGGGGCTAAATAGAGATTTTATTGTCTGAAAGCCAGAGACTGCCCACCTGTGCCTGAGAGCTTATGCAGTGAGAAAGGAGAGAGAAGTTGCTTCCCCACAGTCACCCTGGCTGATGCAGGGGAGAGTTATCCCACCCAGCACAGCTCTGCTTCTGCCACCCCATCGCTCCTCAGAGTCCCCTGTTTATTCCGACTGACACCAATAGCTTGATGGTTATTTTCTGTGTGGTGAAAGGGAGGTTCCCACAGTTGCACTTTTAGAGGTTGGCTATTCCTCTTTTCTTAGAAAGCCTCATCTGCTTGAGCTGAGAGGCACCTTAGCCACAGGACACCTTAGTGCACTTTCTTCCCTTAAAAGTTAGTATTTATTGCTTGATTGATTTTAGTCGAGGTTCCATCTTCTGTCTGAAAAATGCCTACAACATCCCCCCTAACAAGAGATTGCAAAAAACATTTCAGATTTGGTGCTATGCTTAACAGCTGAGGAGCCCACTTGAGCCCATTTCAAGCTTAGAAACAGCCTCTGTAGCAAGTAACAAGGTGTGCTCTATTCCATGCAGGGTTGGCAACACAGAAGAGCGCCTGAGATAGAGTTCGTGGCTGTCTGCAATTCCTTTTCTTTTGTTGCGTGTAGGCTCAGCCCAGCCATTGAACAAAGTAACCTGTTAATCCTTTGTATGTAGCCCTTTATTCCTCTCTGGCATGATTCCACAGGGTCAGTGACTGTATTTAGCATTGATTTAAATTAGTTTAGCAGGCCTTCAAAACTGACAGAAATTTGAATTCAGCACACCAGGAAATCATCGTTATTGTGTCAGGCTGGCAGTATAGGCTGTGCTTTTAATTTGCAAATGGACAAGCTCACTGGTCTGCATTGCAGCTGTGCACTTAAAAACTGGAATATTCAGAATATATGATAGGATATTGATCTGGAACCTGAAAATTATGTGGGTTTTTTGTACTTATCTTTTGCTTACAGTCATCTGTGGCTCAAAGCCCATAAGAACAGTGCATTGACTATATTGAATTTCTGCTTTGAGAAAGTTAGGGGCAGTCAACTTATGTAAAGATTATGCAGAACATTGGCTATTTAGGAAGACTTGTCTTGTCTTCTTTAATACAATGTTATAATATGAAAAATGTTCTAGTGCATTTAGATGTGAGCTAGCTTGTAGCTAACAAATTTGATTAAACAATGAAAACAGTTTTGTTTGCACATCTTGACAAGAACTGACAAAGTGAGCATATAAAGAGTTTTTCACAAATCTGTAAGCTGAGAAATGTTTTAGAAAAACAAGCATCTGAAACATACCCTAAAATGGCCGACAGCATACTCTCCAAAACTTCTGTCTAAATGAATGACTAAGATGCTTGAAAGCACACTCAGTGTTTTCATAATTCTTTACTGGGAAATAGGTACCTATTCTGTCAGTTCTGATGGCTTCTCAAGTGAAAGATTCTCTCTCTGTACCTTTTACATGTTCCTTCATGGTGTCTAAAGTTAAAAATATGTTCTGAAGGAAAACTTGTGTCATGTGTGCACCTAAGGAAGAGTAAGTAATCATTACATCCACTATTTTTCACGATCTACCGATTGCAAAGTAGTAAAGTGTGAAAATATTTTTATTTTTCTTTCTTGGTAGATGTCCGTAGAAGAACAATTTATGAGTACCACAGGGTGGAGCTACAGATGTCAAAGATTACCAGTCTCTCAGCTGTTGAAATGATACCGCTTCCAAGTAAGTGAAACATGACGTGGACAGGAGCCAGATCTGGGAAGGAACCCCTTTTCCCTCCCGACAACACACAATTTTAAATATTCTGGTTAATCTGTGGACTTGAAATCATAGGCAGATTCATTTATCCTCTCTCAGATTTATTCCCAGATGGGTGATGCTTTATCCAGTGCATCCTCATGTATCTCAAGTTAGTTTATAGGTATCTAGCTCCCAGTAGGTTTTAATAGAAATCCATGCCAAATCATTTTTTCAGAAGAATGATTATATTTCCTTTAAATTTGTTTCCTCAAGAAAAAAAAAAACCACAACGTTTTCATGCTTGCAAGGCAAATACAAATTTTTCTGTGTACTGTGCATCACATTGCAAAGGAATATTCCCAAACACATTTTGCAGTTCATCTGCCTCTTTTGTCCAAGGTAGAACCACATTGTTTAGAAATCTCTGGGTTTAAACTGCCAGCTGTTCTACTGGGGAGAGGAGGGGGGAGACAAACCAAAAAACAGAAACAGCTATTTTTCTTTTTTCTAATCCAATTGTATTTCTTGCACACTTTCGTGTCAATCTTATTATCTGCTTACATCTGAACATTAACAACACCAAGGAACACTGGAGCCAGGGAAGAAAGAGATTCAAGGAAATACTTAATATTAAGGAGGAAGATAAAAATTTAGCAATGAAACTGAACAGTTGTAGAAGTGGGAATACGTTTACAAATGGAATACAAATGGAATCCTACGGATAAAATGTACCTCTGTGCATGTGGTTGTGCAATGCATTGTAATAGGCTGGTTTTAGCATCTTATTTTCGACTTGTGAACTTGTTGAGTCCCTAAGTATATAGTATCAAATGATGTGTCCTTCTTTTGTGCTTTTTAAGAGAATTATTTGTGAGACTAATGTAATAATTTGTGTTTGTTTATCTACATTCCAGCTTGTCTCCAGTTCACGAGCTGTGGTCCCTGTGTCACTGCCCAGATTGGTTTCAACTGCAGCTGGTGCAGTAAACTCCAAAGGTAAAGAAAAAGATTTTTCTTTTTTGCATGGGTATGCAGCCGTGCTGAAGGAATTTCCAAAAACATTGCCCATAGGTTAGTCAGCACAAGGGGTTGTTATATTTAGGTCTTATATGCATGCATTCACATAAACATGCACCTCAGTTGAATCATTTTGCTTCATTAAAGAAATTAGGCAAGAATGGTCAAAATTATTGTTTTGAGATTTAAGCCCTTGTTCCTATTTCCTTAACTCTACTTTAAAATCCTTTTGAAGGAGAACAAGAAATGGAAATCATAATAAAATTCATATTTTCTCCCTATATCCCTGGCTTCATCAAAAATATTTTAACCACATTACAATGTGGGGTGGTAGCGTAACTATAAAGGCATACTTGTTCTCCTGACAGTAGAGAGACTGACACATCCAAAGACTCAGAGTCTTTTCTCTTTTAACCTCTCATTATACTCAGTTGGTACGTTCGTTCTCCTCAGCCTCTCACTGCCACATTGACGAGGACAGTCAAGTCAGTAGCCAGAGTGATTTAGACTCTATGGAGCAGCTGGAGCACAGAAAGCATAACGGAAACTGCAGCTGTAGCTTTTCCAAAAAGTTCTTCAGACGCTGACTTTCATTGTCCTTCATAGCAAGAACTTATTTATCACCAGTTCTCTGACACAAAATGCAGTATCATAATGGATATTTATTATGGCTGTATTTTTCAACCCTAGTGATTAGGTTCAGAAATGTTATGTATAAAACGTATGCGTAATGAAAGGAGAAAACGCTATTAGCAATCTAAAACAGTGCAATAATTTGATACCATGCTGAAGAACTGACAAATAGCTGATGAACATGGTACAAAAAAAAAAAAAACACAACAAAAAAAAAAGAACATCAGGTCACTCTTACTATGTTTTCTTAAGCTTCTACTCCTTCACTAAGTCATTTGAGAAGTCACTCTCTTGTCAGTTTGTCTTGCAAAAAATTCTTGAGTGGAATTAGAGCTAAATTAAATAATTTCACAGAAAACATATCAAACATCTTCCAGCATAAGGATACTTGTAGAAAACTGTTCCAAGCGAGCATGAAGAGATCTTGCTTGCTTTAACCAATTTCTTGCTTTCAAGCATTGCTTGATTCTACTTCCATCAATAAATGTCGTAGCACTGAGAATCTGTTGGCTTTGGTTTGAGTGAGGTCTGTTGCTTTGTGGCCAGTGTTCTCATTTCTCTTTGGATGAACTCAATTCTAGCAGGTAAGATTTGAAGAGATAGTAAACTTCAGATCACTTATGAAGAACAGGCAAACCTTGAGATCCTTAGTTTTGCTCCGTAGTTTCTGAAGAACTGAGTTTCCTGAGTTCTGGACTTTCTGGAAAATCTGTTTCACTGACTGAGGCACAAATTCACTCTGGAGAACTAAAAGAGTTTTATCCTCACCTTTAGCAGGAAGCAACACCAGGCATGTAGTTGCACTATGTTCCCTTCCACGTATTTAGGTGAATTTGTGGCTGTCCCTTCACAACTGGCAACGTGTCATTTATTGCTGAAAACTATACAGTCTCAATGCATCAATTTCTATTCCATTAGAGTTTACATGAGAGAAATCTTGCTTTTCATTTTGCCTGTGAAGATCACACTGCAATCAAAGATGAACCTACTGTGAGGCAGCCCTGCACTGTTTCCCAAAAACAGCTGGCTCCACACTGCAGCACAGTTCTGCCTTTGACAAGCTGCAGCAGATAGACTGCGCAGTTTTATTGCTGTTAATTGGCCCATTACTGACGGTAGTGAGATTGTCATTTCATGCAGGCTGTGTTTGGACATTGTTTGACTAGCAGCAAAAGCAGGAACTGGAGTTTATTCCTTAAAAAAAAATATGGATCCAGAGAAGCAATCTAAGATTATGGCTCTACATGGGAATTTCAGCAGTTTAAAAAGAGTCATACCATCCATTTTGTATCTATAAAGATGAGTGATACTCAGCCAGGTTTAAGCAAATGGAGAATTGTGTATATGTGGTCGGCTGACCCTGGCTGGACACTAGGTGCCCATCAAAGCCACTTTGTCACTCCCTTCCTCAGCTGGACAGGGGAGAGAAAATATAGTGAAAGGACTTGTGGGTCAAGACAAGGACAGGGAGAGACCACTCAGCAGGTACTGTCATGGGCAAAGCAGACTCGGGGAGAATTAATTTAATTTATTACCAATCAAATCAGAGTAGGATGATGAGAAATAAAAACTAAATCTTAAAACACCTTCCCTCCCCTCCTGACTTATTCCCAGGCTTAGCTTTACTCCCAAGTCCTCTCCCTCCTCCCACAGTGGCACAGGAGGACAAGGAATGGGGGTTGTGGTCAATTTATCATACATTGTTTTTGCTGCTCCTTGCCCCTCAGAGGGAGGACTCCTCATACTCTTTCCCTGCTCCAGTGCAGAGTCCTTCTCACCGGAGACAGTTCTGCACGAACTTTTCCAATGTGAGACCTTCCCATGGGCTTCAGTTCTTCACAAACTGCTCCAGTGTGAGTCCTTTCCACGGGGTGCAGTCCTTCAGGAACAGACTGATCGAGTGTGTGTCTCCTACGGGGTCACAAGTTCTGCCAGCAAACCTGCTCCAGCACAGGCTCTTCTCTCCATGGGGCCAGAGGTCCTGCCAGGAGTCAGCTCCAGCACGGACTTCCCATGAAGTCACAGCCTCCTTCAGGTGCATCCACCTGCTTTGGCATGGGGTCCTTCATGAGCCGCACATGGATATCTGCTCACCGTTCACCTCTATGGGCTGCAGGACGACAGCCTGCCTCACCATGGTCATCACCACAGTCTGTAGGTGAATCTCTGCTCTGGCTCCTGCAGCACCTTCTTCCCCTCCTTCTTCACACTGGCCTTGATGTCCACAGAGTTTTTTCTCTCACATATTCTCACTCCTCTCTCTGACTGCAATTTTCTCTACGTGTTATCATGGAGGCGCTACCAGTGTTGCTGAGTGCCTTGGCCTTGCCCAGTGGTAGGTCCATCTTGGAGCCACTTGGCATATTGGACGTAGGGGAAGCTTCTAGCAGCTCCTCACAGAAGCCACCTCTGTGGCCCTCCCACTATCAAAACCTTGCCATACAAACCCAATACAGTAGAGAATCATAAAATAGTTCATAATTGAAGCATCCACGAGAGGTCATCTAGTCTAACCTCCTGCTCAAAGCAGTGCCAGCTGTGAGATCAGACCAGTTTACTCATGACTTTGTTCAGCTGGATCCTGAAAACCTGAAAACCATAGCCTCTGAAGCTGTGTTCCAGTCCTTTGAACATCTTAATTTTATACTAAATTTTACACTTTATTTTTTAAATTGTTATTTCCTCTGGTAACATGGCTTTGGTGATGACGCCTGCCTCAGGCTCCATTGCCTTTCTTGGCTGCTCTCCTCCAGCTTCCGAAATGAGCAGCTTATTTTGACTAATTCAGTTCTACAGAGAAACAGATCTGAAATAATAAGTGGATACATATTTTGTGAAAAGAGGCAACTTGCTTTCCAAAATGTGAAGACTGAGCATTTATTTAGTTAGGGTACATTACACTGCAGGATCGCTGTGATCAGGACTCATTCCTGTTACAGCTTTGACAATTTTCTGCTCCCTACCAGTTCTGGATATTCTCTCCTGCCTTCTAGTCCAGTACCTCTCTTCTTTTACCTTGCTGTTCCTCAGCATGTTTATTCATTTTAAGGACACAGACAAAAAAGCCTTATTCCATTCTCAGTGGAGATGTCTGGATCACGGGAGAGTGCTCAGAATCATTTACTTCAGTGCCACATTATAGTTTTTTTTCCCCTCGAAAATAAATCTGCTGTGTTACAATGTTCTTTTTGCATGTGATAAAGAAGCACTTGCTCAAAAAGAAAGCCTGACTGTCCGGGTTAAAAATCATAAAGGATGGAAAGTTGTGAGTTCTTTCATCACAGTGCTCCAACTTTTTCTGTGTGTCACTGCTCTTCAGTCACCAGCCCCGTAAATCAACCTAGACTTTTATCTCCTATTGTGATATACATTGCTCTGCTGCAGCAGAATAAAAACTGCTTGGAAAAAACCAAGGGCAAAGCATTACATGAAGTATTAACTTAGACATTTCAGAATTGCCTAGAGTACAAAGAAAATTAATATTTACAGTCCACTTTCAAATGAGCACTCATAGGGGTTTTTGAAGTAAGCAGAAGCAGATGCTTAGGAGTAATGCCTGAGTAGAGCTTCTGAGTTGCAAAGCTGACTGTACACACTGGTCTGGGAAGTGAGAAAACAAAAGCAGTCTCTCTGGGCTGCAGGCAAAGCACAGGGTGGGGAAGGCAATTAACCTTCGGTGCAAAAACCTGAGGAAGGCTTTGAACTTGATAGTGGCAGGTTTCCAGTATGGCAATAATCTACCAACTGATCTAGTGCTCTGATTCCTGCAGAGGGAGAATGCCTGTTTGCTAGTGAGGAGGTCGTTAGGAAGCAGAAAAGGTCAGATATGGCCGTAACAGACAGGGATGTTCCTCCTGTGGAGCCCCAGTAGCACTTTGGTACTCTAAAGTGAGATCTGCCAGATCACACAGGCTTGAGTAACAAGCAAACGAGTATCCAGTGAGAAACAAAGCTCCACACCAATTCTACAACCCTTTTTTCTCAACGAGTTATGACCCCATTTAGCCAGAGCAAATGGTATTTTCTTTTTCCTTGCATAACATTTAGACCATATATTGGATCATTCACACAACAACGTACAGTTGTTGGAAAAACAGAAAGTTATATAAAACCTGTAACTGCACAAGGAAAATTGACCAGCAGAGCCATTGCAGTATAACTGTACTCCCCCATGTGGGCAATCTGTGTTGGAATAAAAATAACTTTGTTCTACAACAGTGAGTTGTTTCCTACCTGTAACTTCAGCCCAGCTGCTGTGCAAACTCTGCAGTCTTGAGACGCAGGTTCTTCTTGTAGGTGATTCAGAGCAAAATTCACTATTCCTGTCACTCTCTACAAGCTTAAATCCCAGTTTCCCTCTTCGTAAGGGGTCATCGAACTCTCCACTTTCAAATCCTATATGTCATACAGTTTCATCACGACTAAAGCAAAGGCACATCATTTTCCTCTGACTTTAGCAATGCAGGATCCCCCTAGGAGCTAATTTTTCTTTTAACTATATATGTTCCATAACTGTTCCATAAGTAAAACTGTTCCATAGGTAAAAGAGACTAACTACAAATATGTAAGCTACGATCATATCATAGCTTTCTCCTACACAAGGATCTATGTCTGTAAAATGCCAGAAACACTTAGCATCTGTCTCACAGTAGTAACCTGTGGCTGAAACTTGGATGATTTACTTTTCCCAGCATGTAAAATATGGGAGAATCCATTAATGTTAGATCTGTTTATATCATCTTTTCATGCTTCTGAAAATGTTGATGTACTCTAGGCACTTGGTGAGCCTGCATGTTAGAGATGTCATTTTCTAGGAAAGCTTTTGGAAGCTTAAGGCAACTTTGCTGTTATAGGTTAAATTCGTAAAACTTCCTCGCATTACTGAAATAGTGAGTTCTCTTGGAAATATTTGAAGTTAATTGCCCAAGAAATAAATTGTGTTTATTAATTTTAAAAGAGTTGGCACTGAAATGAAATGGAAATATGACGCTTAAATTATCAATGAATTTTTAAAAGCCGCCCTTGTACAAAGTTTTGAAAAGATTTATGTTCAAATTCTGTAAATATTGATGTTTTTGTTTTGATGAACTTCAGGAAAGTCTCAGATTTTGGCAGGGAAGTGATACTGATATTTCAGTGAGTTCAGAAATAAGCAGACAAAGAGCAATCTGCATGCTGGGGACTCAGGTTTTGAATGCATCTCATGCTTCATTTCATTAATAATGATGGGGATAAAAGCATCTCTCAATCCTTGCAACATCCCTCAGGTTTAATGAGATACTATCATCCCAACACTGGAGATAGGGAAATGGAGTACTGAAGGATTAAGGGCAAGAGCTGTGAACAGTTTAGATGATGGTTTTATTCAGCGGTCACTGTTGGTACCTGTATTCCAATTTTAAATCCTCAAAACTAGCTGCCTTATGCCAAGGGCACCCAAAAGCCTAACGGCCAGATCCACAAGGGTGTTTTGCCAGCTGACTCTTTTAGGTTTTCAAGGGACGTTATGCAGAATAGAAAAGCAGTACTAAAAGTACATTTTCGCCAAACTCTGGACTTAAGTATCTAAGACCAAAAAGGTCTCTAGGTCTCAAATATTTTGTCTGAGGAAATATCTATAGCTGCCTGCATCTAAGCAGGGCTTAGCAGTGAAATCCCTGAGCCCCATAAAGCTCCTCTACTCATTATGTGTGACACTTCCCTTTTACACAACGAGAGTCTCACAACAATCAGAGAATCTCCTGAGGCACAGGAGGTAAGTGAACATGGGTCCTCTGAACCCAGGTCACCCCTGAAGGGTGGCCCATTAGATGTCCTGATGCTTAAGCCCGAGCACTGAAATTCGTAACCCCTTGCATGACTCCAGCTCAGAGCTAAGAGTCTCTGTTTTCCAGACTACACATTGAATAACCTGATTTGAAATCATACCAGTTATGGTGTTGACCCACGGAGTGCAAACCCCCAGTTTGAAAAGTGCCCTGGAACAGGCTGCACAAATTTCTGTGTTGGACTTTCTGTGTGTAGGGATGGGGCAAGACACTCCAGGCACTCTTAGCAGAGTTACTCTGCCCAAGTATGTGCACGCAGCTCCCAAAGCTTCTTGTACTCCTAAACCAATCCCGAGCTAAAAAGATGAAAGAATCCCATTTGTGATACATTTCACTTCAGTGCTTAATCTTGTATGCCAGCAACAGCACTAGTTGTGTAAACCAAAAGGTTATGGCTGCTTTTTATGGAACGTGTTCTGAGCAAAGTGAAGAGTCAGAAATGTATTTGGGAATAGTAGCAATAACGCGATTTAACTGTTGATACATCTGATCTTTTACTATGAGAATCACTGTTCCTATCTAAGCAAGTAATAAAGAAACAAGTTGTTTTGCATTCCATGCTGATTAGCTGGAAAGGAGGGAAGGGAAAATCTTTAGGTGCTTACAGTTCTTAAGAAAACATTTTACAGTTGAAATACGAAGTGACAGTTTTCCACAAAGCCCTTATGGTAATCGCGATAAAAAACAGTTGCCAATTATTTGTCTTCTGAACTTCTGGGCAAGCTTAAAATGTCTTGTTTGTTTATTCTTCTTTTAGAAAGAAATTAGGAGCATGTTTGTAAACTTTCAGGTCTGAGTTTGTCCAGAAAATTTTAATATCAGGAAGAGGAAAAGGGTTAGGTTTTTTTGTTTGTTGTTCTGTATGCCCCACCTGACAAGATCTATTTTCATAAAAACTGTGTTGAATCAAATATTGTGGTATAAGTAACAGTCTTATGTGTTCTAAAATATTTATTGGCTGAGCAAAGCATCGGACATACAGAATTACAAAAAAAGTACAAAAATAAATATCATACAATCTGACTACATAAAATGCCTCATTTACAAAAGAAAATAATCAAATCCAAATAAGAAACAGAAGAAACAGGATCTTTCTCGACACAGAGCTTACTGTTTAGTATCTAGATTTCACTCATCTTTTATTTGATAGCTCACACCTTAATGAAGGTTGTCAATTTCATTACAGATCAGCGAAAGGCAATGAATGAGATCAGGACCAAAAATACTCATCAGCTGGCAGTGCAGATACATTAGCTTAATTGTGCAGTGAATGTCTCCTGTTGCAACATGCTTTGGTCTAAGACCTTTTGATTATTTTACCAAAACTATAAGGTCTTTAAAAAAATAAAAAATCTTGAAATATAGAAGTTTTTAACTCAGATGTTGTAAGTACACTCCTCAAAAGCTCTGGAAGTTCTTCTTCTGCAAAGAAATGACAATGAAGGCATATAACTGAAGTTACTGTTGGTTCGACGGGTGAGGTAACAAGCTTGAGCATTGCAGTGCAAGGTGGCAAAACACTCAGTACAGTGCAAGGAAGGGAGTTTTACATTATGAGCCTGAAAATGTTTTTACTCCTGTCCCTGTTCTGATTAGCAACCATTTGTAGAGCTCAATTTTTATTCAAATGGTCACTTTTACATACTTCTTGATTTTAACTTCTTTAATTTTCCTGGTTTTCTTTACTTTAGGGATATTACATATTTCAATTCCAAATTAAAAGATGGGAGGAAGACTTATTGATTTATACTCAGGCTGTTTATATCCCAATACTATTTAACTGACGTTAGTGTGCTGTTATTACAAAATTGGCCATAATATCTTAACCACTGAATTCGAAAATAAGTTAAAAAAGAGGCATTTGTATGGATTAAGTAAACCACCAGAGGGAGCATATATAATCCAATCAGTGTAAGAGATTCATATACAAATGACAAGGAAAATCTCATTTTAAATGCTTCAGAAGGGCTAGAGGTTTAAAATATAGTGTATTCTGTAAAATATATTCCATTCTATCAATGCGTATAGCTACATTAATTTGCTGATTATACTGCTGCTTCAGGCAAAGTGAAAGAAAGGTGCCCAGATTCTGCCTGCCTCTACAATTTCCATTTCACTACAGCAGTTCTTTATGCTGGAGTGGTTTTATATGAAAACATGGCAGAGACCTAACACCTGGGTCTTAACAAGAAGATAGTTGAATTAAGTCAAATTAACCCTGTGATAACTAAAAAGTGATGTTAGTACTATTTTTCTAACTTGTATACTGTTTCTCTTCAATTATGAAGCAATCCTACTGAAAATATGAGAAGAAATTCTGGCCATTGTCATAGTTTGCTCTGATTAAATTGCAACATATTTTCTTCTGTTTTAAAAGTTGTGTTGAGACAGCAATCTGATTTTTAATCGAGTGCAACAAATGTATCAAGAATGAATGTGTAAATTTGTCAGCCCTGATACATTGCTAATAAGAGTGATGCCATAGCTAGATCTATACTTTGTTGAGCAGAAAATTGCTCCCCACCCAACTTCTTCAAATCCTTTCCAAGCTGCTCGCTCTTAATTTGACAAGCTAATTTGAACGTGTGAACTGCAAGAAACTGTTAGCAAATTAGCGTTCAATAATTGAGAATTTTGTATGCATGGGAAGCCTGATGGGAGTAAAGCACGGAAAGAAAGTGCTTAATGAACAAACCATTTTTTCAAACCAGAGTGAGCCCAGTGATGGTATTGTTTGACGAAAGAAGCCTCACAAGATCGTAGTAATAGATCTTCTCCAGTGGGATGGCAGCTCTGTTTAGAAGACAGTGTAAGCTTCAGTGAGCCTGAAGGTACATTTAAAAATATGTAACAGTAAAGATGTACAAATCAGTAAAATGTACATAATGGTACATTTAAAATTACCGTTATGGAACATAACTGATCCTGAGCTCTTAACATGCTTTTGTTGAAAGTTAGCCTGCAGCCAGATGAACTAACTTTTCGCTGAGATTGACACATGGATAAATAGCAGATAAATTGCCTTTCTACATTTTTGGATAAGTTTGTGGAATTTTTTAGTAGCTGGATTCCATGGAATTATTGTGGAATTTCTGTAATTCCCCTTAAGCACAGATTGCCTGGTACGATTCCTATGATTAATACAAATAAATCTAAAAAGTTCAGTCTCTGAACAGAACTGTAGTGAAGATGCAGCAGCTCTCAGAGGCCTAGGACATGTCAGAGCAAGGCCAGCCAATTCACTAGGTAGGGTGTGGGACCCAATAGAGTAGAATCATCCCCTTGCCTGGTTCAAAGCTGATATCTTTAAATGGACACGCACCACCTGAGAGCTATGTGGAATACTTTTTCAGGGCAGAGTTTTTTCCTGCACTACTGTACAAGTTTGTCTTATGAGTGTCATTCATCAAGTTTCCGTTCTCCACGTGTTCTTCTGCAGTGCCCTCCTTCCCGCTCACTGATGTTCTCAGCAGCCCCAAGCTAGAGACTAAAACTGTCCCTATCCTACCACTAACAGATCTGATATCTACCCAAATGAATTTGAATCCTGCTTTCATACAGAAACTAGACAGTTTTCTTATAGCTGCAGTATTAGTCACACGCTTTTACATATGTATGCCTTGCTTTGTTTTCCTGAATAACTCAGAACAACATGAGGACAACAGTTATGCTCATAACTGATGTGGGTTTTTAAGAAACGCAAAGTTGGGTTAAAAAACTTTGAATTATTTCTATAACATGGGCAGAGGATTGCTACAATTCTCATTACTCTGAAATCATAATCTTTGTGTTGAAATATTTTCTGTTAAATCCTGGACCTGAAGACTGGGAAGCATTTTGAAGTTTCTTAATCTAGATATAAACACAGTGATTTATTTAAGCCACATCACTCGCAATACTCGTATTGTATATTTGTGTTTCTTACCGTATCATTTGCCTTTCAAAATTTGAGATTGGTTTCACTAGCTATTGGTTCCCTTGCCAGAGATGTTGCTGTGTCTTCTGGAGCCTAGAAACTCTGTTCATTATCTACTCTGCAGGTTTCTGTGATATCCAGTTTTGCAGCACAGCTTGGCCAAGACATAGATATCACAGTCAATATAAAAACGACCACTGCCTGGGCTGTTTTAAGACCTTAATGCAAAGTCTGTCTCATGTAGGTCTATCAAATATATTGCATTCCCAAGGCATATTGCATTATAAATGCAGGAAGCAGTTATCAAAGATACAGAGGACGGTTAAGCACTTAAATCCCATCGAGAGGAGGGAAAGTAGCCATCTGTTATTTATACCTTTGAGAGTGTTTACTTTTGCTGATTAATTTGGGAGCAAGATCACAAAATCTGTATTTAATTTCCATGTTTAGTTTCACAGATGCATCTAAGGTACCATAGTGATAAAACACCAGACAAATAGGTAGCACAGCTCTCTTCTGTAGAAGCTTCTTTTGCAATTCTTTTACATGCTAGTAACTTTTTATTCTTCATTTACTGTATAAGAACAATAAGACAAAACCCCACTCAGTCTTTGATGAATCATTTATATCTAGAACTGTAACTTATGTGCCAGTCGTAAATCTTTCAAATCCCATGGGAATTGAGTTTAGACTTATTTTTGCAGTCTTTTTATCCTGAGTGCTATAGGCATAATAGTGTGTATTGCCCTGCTCTATTAAACAGATATTCACTCTGGGATTAACAGTCAGTTGCTGGCAGAACTGCACCACATTCAGTTACACAGTAGCCCCAAAATCTTTTCTGTTTGCTTTCATTTTTATCTGTTCGTTTCTTATATTGATAGCTACTACCAGAAAATTTGAATACAAACATGTTCATATTTCTCTAGTGAAAGGTGATACTTGCCTGCGAAAGGGCTCCATAGACAGATGTCTCAGAATGCAATTTATACGCGTCTTAGACATTTTAAGAAACTTGACTCAGATTTCTGGTCATCGTTCTATGCCATGTGATGGGCTTTCTCAGGACTGAGTTTCTATACCAGGCATTATAGTCTGGCTGATTCCCAAAGAAGTGTCTCAAATGGTCATCTAATGTGACTATTAGACTTTAATTGTATAAACAGAGGAGTGCAAGGAACACATCTCAAAGAAAACAGATAACAAATTAAAATACTTATATTTAACGTAATGCATTACGCTGAATACATAAAGTATAAAGCAAAACAGGATGTTAATTTGCATGGTATGGTGATGTGGAATACAGGTGGATGATGATTAGCTGAATATGGAACAGAAATGAGAATAAATATAAAAAATGTGATAGCTACTTAAACACAAGAGTAAAGATTACTTCAAAACACTGAGAGGGAAGTTACCAGGTAAGACAGAAATTTTACCTGCTTTACCTGAATTCAGAGACAGACCTTCAAGGTTTTGGCATCTGCAGATAGGAACCTCTTCTGTGTGCGCACAGGTTCAAAGACAGAGGAATGCAGTCAGAGTCTCAAACTCTTCTTTGGTTCTCTCACTATAATATATTTTAACCTAAAGTAGTCAGATATCAATGTATTGTCTTGTCTAGAGCATAATTTTTACCCTGCTTAGATTGTCTTCTTGGCACTCAGACTGTTTCTTCCACTTCTTGTGTGTGTAAAGTCCCAACTCATGTCTGTTTTACACCTCCGAAATTTGCTAACTTTTCCTTAACCTTACTAACACTAATTTGTCTGGGAGATTTACCTTTATTTGCTAAACTACTGATATTTTAATCCACTTCTCTCTCTGTTGACTATCATATATAGGTTTTGTATTATTTTAAGCTACCTACTATTCCTGTGCTGCTAAAAGAGTTAGAAGTAACTTGAATGGTCTCTTCCCCTAATGAAAAAAGTGAATTTTTAAATAGTTCAGGGTCAGTACTCCTGAAAGCAAAGAGAGAAAAACCTTTCAGAGTTCTAATATGGAAGCAAAGGGGAAAAAAAGAAGAAAGAAAACATAAGTACACGCTTAGTTTCTAAAGAGGGCAGTTAGACCCTACAACAGGCGTTCTCCCACTTACATACATAAGCAAGGTACTTCTAATGAAATTAATTAGTTTTTGTTGACCTAACTGAATTCTTAATCATAAAACATAGGATAGTACTGAAACATGTTAGTTTGGTTATCCATAATTCCCCATTTTGTAAGGTTTTTGTGCATTGCTCTACATGGAACAGCGCTACTGCTGTTGTGGTTTATCTTACCTTCTCTTCCAATGGTCTGAAATAATACAACAACTGGATGACTTAGGAATGTTTTTCTTTTCAAATAATGGTGTTTTAGAAAATATACAAATTTGACCAACCCAATCTTTTTGACTTTAGGACACTTTGTCAGATAAATTCAGTTACAGAAAAAGCTTCATTAATGGATTAGCAAAAATAATGATTGTGCAGTAGGTGCACTTTGTCCAATAGGCCCTATTGGTAGAATGTTAATTTAGTGAGGAACAAGGTACCAGATTTCTTCCCTTTCATGTCTGAGGTGAATTTAATTTGTAGTTCCTGACTTCTTCCTTAACCATCACAAAATAATATGTTCTGAGAAATGAGTTGCTGTGTATCTTTTATCAAATACTTGAATATTCATGAGGCTATATTACAGAACCCAAATACCATCTCCCCATTGTATCCTAAATTGTTGAGCTAGATAATAACTTTCTCAACTGCCCCTTTCTTTCCTTATTCCAAGTGTTTACAAAAAGGGAAAGAACAGAAACTGAGAACAAAGCATTTCAGAAGACCTCTAAGTTGAGGACAGAAATTCAGGACATGTCTGTGGAGACAGGAAACCCAGGTTATCACACCTGACTCTAAGATACCTTGTAGGATAAATGTTAATGCACTTTCATGGAAGCATTTGTTTTCTTCCCTTCATACAAGCATCCAAACCAATTTTGTGACTCTCAACCCTCAGGTCCTCTGCTCTCATTACAAAGGAAATAAATAAATAAGGAATTAAATAAATCAAGTATTTTTTAATGGAATCAATCAAGATTTTTTAATGGAAAATTTTTGTACTATATCACATTTTCTTTTTCTTTACTTTTCCTGTTTCACTGAAATACAATGCAGATTGGTAGTCCTAGTCAGATTTTATAATGATCAGTTCAGTGGTCATACAAAACAGTCACTTGTACAGCTGTAGTTCATCTTCCCATACCAAATATTTTTTGACATATAATTACTTGCAAATTAAGCAGAGCCTGGAAAGCTTCCTGGGCATTGGAAAACAATTCTCTGTGCCATTAAATAGCTATGATCCTCCCTGACATGATTTCAGTCCATGCCCAGGACCACTGTCCAGAGCAGTTCCCAGGAATGGTGCAGGAGTTGGACTGTTCCAGGGATTATTCCCAGTTGGCAGTTTATGTACGGCCTCCTTCTTTTCAAGGTTGAGTTTACTTGTTCAGTCATAGGCCATTCTGTGCCAGCAGTCTTCAGTGCCAAGGAACATTTCTGGGCATGTTTATTTTACTAGTATAGAAACAGTCAGAATGAACACAATAGTCTTAACTGCTTTTCAGAAGTCCTAACCTCTTATGGTTGTACTCCTCAATATAACTTGAGCACCACAGCAATCATATTTGTATTGTAGCCTCCTAGATATTACTCTTCAATGAAGGGCCATAAATGAAAATATTTAAAATTTTACATATTGCTACACACATCCTCCAGTGTCACGTTGCCAGAAACTTTTTTTTTTTCAGACAAATCTGAAATCCACATGTCTCTTCATAAAATTTGGATAATCTGAGATTAAGACCTGCTAAAGCAAACTGTTCAGTATCTCGACATAGTCTACTGGTTCTCTACAGCATATATTTTTATCAATCTTTCCAGTCACCTAAACAGTGGAGATTTTGTAACATTTCCTTATAGGAGATATTCCCAATTTCAGGGAAATAACGTTTTCTCAGTATTCTTCCTAAATAGGAAGGCTTATTTTGTGCACTGTTACATCTTTAGTTCCCCCTCTATTCAGGTCTATTAACTCTTCCAATATCTGCATTATCGTATAACATTAGTAAAACCACTTGTTTCCCACCAGATATCACAACAAATATTAATATGTCCAGTTAACGAAGAAATTGATGAGCCCCAACCATTCTTTAATTCTTTTGTAATCTATTTTGCAGACTGTTCTTGCTAAATGTTGATTTCAGAATTTGTTTCACTTTTAGAGAAAAAATGAGAAGAAAGTAGAATACTAATTTGGGAAACAAATAACTTTCTGAACTTTAAGTTCCTTTGAACATAACCAGTTATGCAATGATTCATGTTCTTCCTTCTTTTGGTCTCTAGCTGAAGAATTCACTGAGCCTTTTCAGCGGGTGTTCTTCTTAACCCCAATTCATCCATACTTTCTACAAATGCAGTAGAATGCAGTTTCAAAACTGCGTATATTCTTTGTGCAGAATGCTCTCCTGTTTTTTTGGCATACCTTGACAAGCATATAAAATCAGCTTATGTAAAGTTAGTTTAGCATGTTATGCCTCCTTCTGTCATAGCTCCTGCTTCCTTTGACTTCTTACTCTTTTTAAATTTGTGAATGAGACATAGAAGGAGCCGTAATCTAGTGTAACCAAAACATCTCTGCACTTCTCTTTCTAGCAGCTCAGATACTGATGCCCACTACTACTGAAACAGCCATGTTATGTATTGCACGATTGCTGGGGGTTCATGTGTAATAACAGAAATGTGAACAGCCCTGTTTCATACTATCCCTAGGCACTAGGCCCCTTTCATCCTGTCCCAAGGACTGTACTGCTTGTTAATGTTCTCAGTGTTTTTTTATAAAGGAGCAAAATCCCATTAAAAGTATGTGAATAAAAAAGGGAGCTTGGCCAATGCATGAATGAGATCTGTGCCTTGATGCATGCCACCCGAGACTTGATGTTTTTCAATATCATGCCCAATTCTACAATTCGTATGTCTAGGAGTGCTATGGGAAGCATAGGAGCTGTGAATTAGTGTATGCTCGTCTGGTTTTCAGAAAATCTGGGCCTAACTCTAGTTTCTGTTACGAAATTCTGTGTTATCTCAGTTGAATTGTTTCATGTCTCCTATGCTGTGTTTCCTCATCTCTAAAGTGGAAAAGGAAATATTTTCTCCAAAGGTTACAAAGCCATGCGTATGTGAGGCTAACTGTACTCCTGAGGTTGTCAGTGTAAAGCATTATAAAGCAGTTTTCAAAATACCACTGGCCACTCGCTTTTATTTATTTAACCAGAAGAGAATGCAACATGTAATATTGGGGGGAAAAAAGTGAATGACCGTGTGAGCATGCACCCTAAAATTGAAGAGATTATTTAGAATACTCAAAGATAGAAAACAGTTAAGACAATCATGTAAAAGTGAGAAAGGGGGTTTAATTGTGCTAATCGGGATCATCAAGAGTGTGTAGTACACCCAGTAGTGCTTCAGAGCTCTTTGCCTCCAGTAATTTCTTCTGTGCAACAGAGGTAGAATGCCAACAGATCCGAATTCTGTAACTTCTGTTGCTGTTAGCTCTCTGTACCCACTTTGCGCAGGTATAAATGCACAACATTAAAGGCAATGGAGAATGTAATCTAGTGTCAGAGAATAATTTCATTGTGGCTCCTTCCTAGAGAACATGTTTGTTATTATTTTCTGCTGATTCTGTTTGAAAATCTGATACCATAATCTCATAAATTTGACTCTAGAACCCTCCTCTTACACTTTCTTTTTCCTTCTAGTTATTCAAAGCAGAGTCTTTAGAAAACACTTCTTTATTCTTTATATGCTTTTTAACATGTTTCCTTTGTTGTTGTAACTGACATTAAGATTATAGAAAATATCCTCCTATTCTTTAATCAGAACTCTGCCAGGTCTCACTTTAACTAGGATTTTTTTCCTTTCTTTCTAGTTGAATTGGAAATAAAACTTACTTCTTTTAGCCCTCTTTTATTCTTAGGCTCTTCCAACAGCAGAAATTCCCTGTGGGAATCCTTATTTCCTACTGCCTATTCATATATTGTGTCAGTTACAAATACCAAGTCTTACTCATGTTCAATCTCTTTTACTGTAAAATAACAGCACTTTTTTAACATCTTTTCACTTCTCTGTTTACATGATATTGCAGGAGTGCTTTACAGAACAAGTAGCTGTATTTTTTCAAACTTTCTGTCCTGTAAAATTGTGGAACCATCATCAGCTTGAAGATTGTCAGCTGAAATTTGTGCCACTGTCTGATCCTCCTTATCATCAACTGAATGTTGGAAATTTTGAGAGACACACAATGTTAAAGCAAAGTTGGAATTCAATGCAGCAGAAGCAGATATGCTGCATCAATAACTATGCCTTAGTAATTATATTTGAATTTTTCATGAATATGAAAATAGTACAGGCTTTTTGTAGTGCTGTATGTTTAAAATTCTCGTATTAAGCAAATCATCTTAGCCATTCTTACCTTGTAACAGCAAGGTATTTGTGAGCAAATACTCTTCTAGCAAGTCAAATTGTCATCCTATTCTAAAGTACAGTTTAATTAATATGTTTAAGTAATGGATAAATACAGACAACACATTTATGCTTGAATTCAGATATATGGTTAGGTGTATCAAGCTAGATGCTAAGCACAAATACCATTCAAATACCTTACAAATTCATACCATAGTCACTCACAGTGACACTTCACATGAACTTCATGAGCTCTTCAAGCTGTGATAAAGTTCTGCATTTGTGACAAGGGAAAGTGGAAAATGACAAAGGAAGGAAAATACAATATTTTCCCAGACAGTACAGTGTGACAAGGAAGTGGTATTTGAAGGATAGAGAAACCAAAATAGAGCCTGTTCTACAGTAAAGGGAGGCAAAGCCAGACAGAGAACAAAGATAGTGCTTTTTCTCACCCAAAAATCACTATAATAAGATACTTTTTCAGTGGAAAAGCACAAAGTTCAAGACTTCCAGTATTTTTTATTTTTTTAATATATTTTTTTATATATATTTATTTTTTACTTCCTGTCTCCCTCAGCTTGGAAAGAAATTCCACTTTAAAATGTTCTAATTCTTTTTTTAGTAATTCAAACAACCTAGCAAGTGTCTTAATCTTTTCCTAATGTGATGGGCCTTCCTTAGTAGTAAAAGGAAGAAAAGAGTTCGATTTGTTAAATTGCCTATTTAATTTTCCAGGTTAACTTTTTATTTAGAGGAGTTAATAAACATTTTATCTGAGCTGAGTAATTACATGGCATTTATGAAATCATTTCAGATTTCTGGAATGCCCTTCAGTACTCAAAAATCCATTCTTCATATACTATTACAGATATCCCAGGAAAAAAAAAAAAAAAGTTGGTTTAAAGGGCACGTAGTATGCATTTTAATGCCCTGGATTGTTTTATACCAGCTCAATCTGGTGAAAAGATTTTTCCATCTGGACTTATTGCCTTCTTCATCCTCGATGAATTTTCTGTATACAGGGTATCTGATTTATTATTGTTATTAATCCTCATTGAAGTCTCTTATAAGAGAAGCAGCAATGCATTTCAGCCCATGCACTGAATGGATACTTCTCGTCATTTAAATATTCTCTGGCAAATAGAGGAAAATGGCACCTGGTAGATCTGACGACATTTCCATCTTCTTTCTGCCTACGTACAGTTCACTGAAAGGATTCTGACGTCTGTCTTGTTACCCAGATTCAGCTGCGTTAGTTATACCAAATCATCATTGCTATGCATGCAGAGACTTTAGTTCTCCCTTTGCTCCCTGAACCAGTACTCCAGAGTTCCACACAAATCCTGGAATTCCTTACATTTCATGAATGTCCCTATTCTCGTTTCCTGGAACATCTTTGTTATTGCTTTGCTAGGAGCTGATTTCGGTCATCACTTGGAAATGAAGTTGTTATAAAATGGCCATGTTGACAGATGGCATAAATGGCATAGCTAATCAAATCTGCTCCAATGTTTTAATGGCAACAGGGAATTATCACCAGGCTACTAGATGAAGGTCTTAAAAATGCAGTTGATAGAGTTGGTGCACTGAAATGACACTTCCCAGAATTCTAACTCAAGGACAGAGCAATGATAGTATCTGCTACAGCTTACATCTCAATGACACATGCCTCAAAGGAAGTTCACAAACAGGTTTATTTGGAGCCTATCTAGTTCCTGATAAAGCTGCTTTCTGATAATATTATTTGAACTCACTATTGCATCAATAGAAAATGTAAAATAAACAGTGTCCGGGGTTTAATGTATTTTTCTTTTAGGTAGGGTCATCTGAAGAGTGTCTCAGATTTTTGAAAAAGCCATTCCAAGTCATTGCATGTTGTGTTCCACTTTTGCTGGTTTTGGCGAAAAAATCAACCCCAGCAATGTTACTTATTTCAGTAGTTTGTCAGAAAAAAACTTAAGAACTGTAAATGAGTGCACCTGGGATAAGCTTTTATTCATTTAATCCTTGGAGCCTCAAGTTTGACACCATTTAGATATAAGATAAAATCTAAGATAAAAGGTCATTAGCCCTACTGGGTCTAAGTACAGTTCAGTTTGAATTATCATGGATATGCAACTGCAGTAATTACCTCTATAGTAGGAATTTATGAAGTGACTTGATGTTCAAACATACAGAATATCCTCAAACCCATTAGATTTTAGCCAGAGCCATATGACTGAAATGTAATTTGTTCGTGAGTATTCAGTACATCTGAAAATTAGTCCTGTTCTCCTTCAAGATTGGCACAGAATTTGCTAATGAAGCTCTTCAAACTTTAGAGAAAAGTAGGAGAGACTGACACTTCAGAAAAATATGTTCTATTCATACCTGGAATGTCATGCCATCATTTCTTTCTGCTTAGCGAAGTCCTCCTTGTTCTCTCAAACATTCATGAAGGCAGAACATCCCAAACACGGGTAGGCAGCACTGAGCTTCCAGCATAGCACTGATTCACTCACTCTTCAATAAGAAGAAAAAACTTTACAGTAGCTTTATTCCCAAGTATTAGGAAGGAATCTCTGAATTTCTCTGGAATACGTCTGGTTTGGGCATCTTTTTTTTTTCTCTGCAATAGATTTTTGGAAAAGTCAGTTGCTATACAGTCAATGATAACTGAGACCTGTTAGGTTTCAGGGTATTTTTTTTAGGAATATTGCAAATGATGGAATGTTAATCAGTGCAAGTATAACTAACAAGAGAATCAACATATTCCATGTCCTTCTTAAGGTGGGGGCCCCAGAGCTGAACACACTATTCTAGGTGGGGTCTCATGAGAGCAGAGTAGAGGGGCAGAATCACCTCCCTCAACCTGCTGGCCACAATCCTTTTGATGCAGCCCAGGATATAGTTGGCTTTCTGGGCTGCAAGCACACATTGCTGGCTTCTGTTGAGCTTCTCATCCACCAGCACTCCCAAGTCCTTCTCCTCCGGGCTGCTCTCAATCCATTCTCCTCCCAGCCTGCAGTTGTTCTTGGGATTACCCTGACCCGTGTGCAGGACCTTGCACTTGGCCTTGTTAAACTTCATGAGGTTTGCAGAGATTTCACTGTTCCATTCTTTCAAATGCACCCATTTACCTTGGTTGAATTAGGGTAGTACTTGGCTTATCTTGATATCTTTCAGTTCATTAGGAACAAAAAATTACTCCATAAATACAGCTTGCCATAACCAGGCCTTATTTGCCTGCCTAGTATTATTAAAAGACAGTGAGAAAGTTATTCGCTTTACAGTCAGGTAAGTTATGACCATGGATGCCAATGGACAGCACCCCGTCTCATAACAAAATACTACAGGAAATTAATCCATAAAATAAAATAAAAACCAAACCAAACCAAAACAAAAACAAAACCACAATCCTAACTGGACAGAATCTCTTTTAAAGTTGGGCATCATGGTTTAGTTATTTGCTTGCCATTTTAATAATGCTTTCTGTTTGTAGTGCTACCTGTTGTCTAGGAAACCCTAATTTACTGCAAAAACACTGATAACACTCTTGTGAGATGAGGATTGCCAGGGGAATCATTATATTAAAGTGTTACAAGTTGCTTTAAAATTTCTTTGCTATATATTGCAAATAAGAAAGGATATTGCAAGTAGGTTATTAACCTCACATAATTTGATGAAAAATATGCATGCAACTTCAGTTTTCTGCAGCTAGTGAGGAGGTAGAAGCAGCTGTATAGTATTCTCTAATTGTCATGAAGGCTGTTCAGAGGGGCTGTTATCTAAATCTGTGAACACTGATCTCATCGTTGTGTGTGTATCTTGATGTCTCAAATCACCTTGCCTGATAAAAGCAGTGACCGGTTCACTGCATCCTTTGTGGGATTAAATTTTCCTGTCTAAGAAGTCTGGATAGAAATAATTAAATGAATTTACATCCGTGTGGCTGACATCAAACTTAAACATGCTGTGGCTCAGTGCAGTCTTAAGAATAATTATCTGGCAGAAAGGAGACATTCCCATTTAAAAACTATAAATTAAAAAAGCCACCTAAAATAATAACTCATTCATTGAAATGCCTTTCACCAAAATGAGTTAAATGATTGACTCATATTGCAGGATTGCAGGTGACAGCCTCTTGAATAATAGTAATACCACATAAATATATGGATTTTAAAATCAATCACATAATTTACTTATTCTCTGTCATTCTTTTCTCTTCATCTCTCTTCCTTTCTTGTTCTTGTTTTCCTCCTATTTCCATCTGGACAACTTCTATCTATTTAATCGTTTTAAAGATGCTCCAGTGGATTTGACCGTCACCGGCAAGATTGGGTAGACAGTGGCTGCCCTGAAGAGGTATGTGAATAGTTTATATCCCCAGCCCATCAGAGACCTTTTATCTACTTATGCTTTTGATTAAACTCTTCATGTTATGAAGCATTGTTTCAAGGCCATAGATATATATTTATCTTTATCATTCAGTGGAAACATTGTAAGGCATAATAAAGAAAAATAGGCTGAGCAATTTCACTCCCCATTACAGGGAATAAAATGAACACAAAAGAAAAATTTTATCTCAGACAAAATATTTTAAATATAAAATAAAAATACTGGAAAGTCTGCCCCAAGAGAATGTCCCTGCAGTTTTTCTCTTAGATCTCTGACTCTTGCCAGAAAAGCGGAAGAAACTGTGATGTTCCTAATCTCAGAAAACCCTCTGCCAGAGCAGTTGTAAGTGAAAAACAAGCATTGCATGTCTTACATTTTGGTTATGAAATCTGGCTGAATCATTCAGTACAGAAGAAATGACATAGATTAATTCAAAGATTTTAAACAGAGTAACAACAACAACAAAACCCAAACAAGGCATTTGGACATCCTTTCCTGGAGAGACAGTGAGAGAACAAGAAAGATATCTGTGGTAGTGGTGAACTGTCAAACAAGGACTATAAACCTTCTCTAAAAGAGGTACTCGGAGTACTTCTGGACCAGAACGTTTCATTTTCAGGACACAAACATAAATATCTTGCTGCTAGTTCTTTCCCAATGTCCTCTCTTTAGAAAGCTTTTTGGTTTGAGGGTTCTGTTTTGTTTTGTTTTGTTTTGTTTTCATTTAGGGAGTGTGGTAATAGGAACAAATTAATTTATGACACTGTTAGTCTTCTGATGGCCATAAAAAAGCAGTTACTTTTCCATTCTGGCTGAAAGGGCTAGATTCTGTCATGAATTTCAGCAACATAGCCTTTTTGAGGTGTAAAGTCAGGTGAAACTGAGGGCAAAATATAGCCTCAAGTGTCTAGTTAGTAAAGCACATTCTGTTTTATTCTCAGTAGAAGCAAAGAGAAGTAATATAAATCCAGTCTGATGGAAGAAATATTTTTTTGTTATAACTGTAATTGCAAAATAACTGCATCCTACATACTGCCTTGTTACATGGGTTTAAAGCTTCAGCTTTGCAATTTGTAAACTGATGGTTTAAGAATAGAATTTCTGTGAGATTTTTTCTCTGTGGAGGATAGCCTTTACAAGAACATAAAGTAAAAGTTACTGGGAGTATTTATTGTTATAGTGCACAGCGTTTATATTGCTTTAATCCAGGTTATAATTAGCTGGAACCCAGTTGTGCCTGTAGATTAAGCTATCCAAAAACTGCTCTCGGCACGACAGGAGCATCCCATTCTGCTTTCTCCCTTCTTGTTTTAATACAAATAGTGCTCCAAGGCTTAGTACATGATCAGAGAGGAAATTATTGATACACGCACTGTATCTCAGAAACTAATAGTTTGATTTGCACAGTTTCAGGCTACTTGATTGCGACTCGCAGTCCAGCTTTCAGGCTCTCTGGAGTAGAAGCAACAGCTTACTTAGCATCTTCCAGAATGATGCCTGAGCTGACTGCTGGAGTTTAATGAAGGATCAATAATTAGCACACAGAGGTTAATTTTAGATGTGTTCGTTCAAGAAGATGAATAATGAGGATTCTTATAGTAATGTTTCCTTCTTTCTAATATAGATTTTGAGCTAAATTTTGATTAAATTGCATCAGGGAAATTAACAGTGCTTTTCAAGATAAAATATGAAGAAATTTAAAGAATAGTTATACTGCAGGTACTGATACCTTATTGAATGTATTGTTATTCATTAAATGTTATTTAATGTAATGTAATGAAGATACTGCGGGATTCCGGCAGGAGTTACAGGCAGTTCCCATATTTGCTGCTGCTTAATTGGATGTATTTTCCTGCAAAACTGTGTGATCCATAGAAGAAAATGTTACACATGCAGAATTTTAGAAGTGTCCAGAAATTAAAAAAATATATATATACTTGATATTTATATCAAAATATTTGCCCATGAAAATAAAAGTTAAATGGTAAATGATGGTAAATATGGTGTGCTAATGTAATGTAATATAATCACTTGTATGATTAGTATCGTTTATAGTTTATAATACTTACATTTATATGATAATTATTGTATACACATATAATATGTGAAATATTAATATTATGTAGAATTAATAGGCATATAATGAATGTGTTGCTCTATAGTGTAATATATAAATATCCTGTAGGCTGAATACATGCACACATTTTTTACATATATGCATATTCTTCTGTGATAAGGGCATGTAAAGCCTAATTAAATGCTCCAGTTGACTACACATTACTCACTATGAAGAGCTACAATTTAATTCCCACGTATCAATTTTTACATGTGTTATGGCACCCAGACCAATGCCAGTGAGCATTCACAGTAGAAGAGTGAAAATTTGAATGGTGATCTTAGATGTTAAAATCTGACTGGGGGAAATAACATGTTTGACATTGAGAGATGACTCTGAAGCCTTGTCATTAATAATTGAGCATTGTAAGTTTTGCAACTAAATCAAAAATATATGTTGCTGAATGCCATGTAGAGCACTTCAAAGGAAAAAAAATGGAAAAGAAAAAGCTCTTTAAATGCCTTGATTTAGTGTTTCCATTTTCATTCTTTTTATCCTGACAGCTTGTCCATGCTTAAATTCTTCATTCAGTGACAGTCTCCACTGAGAATTAATTTTCTCTTCTTCATTTGTGTTGCTTCCCAACAGTCAAAAGATAAGATTTGTGAGAAGAATATAGACACAACTGAAACACCTCCATACTCTACCAGCACACTTCTGCCAACCACCACAAAGTTCAGAGTTTTAACGACCACCAGAGGATCTACCACTTCCCACCTGCCAACTAGCCTGCCCACAGAAGGTGAAGTGTATATACTGCATTATTCTGTAGTGCAAACACATCATTTGCAAGTCTAACAGAAATTTGTTTCCTTTACGTATGTGTTCATGTTGACCTTTTCTCTCTGGGGCAGTAGAAGGAGTGGGGAACTGCAGTCAAAGCCATATCTGCTACTACTTTTAAATTGAAGCTTGCTCTCGCAACAGTAAGGTGCGAAGGGGATGAGCACTGGAGGAGGGGGTGGTGCTGGGGGCACATGGACAAGCCAGGCAGACTCCTGGAGAACTGGTGGTTACAATGAGTTGTTTGTGTTCCTTTAACCATCAGGCCATAGTCCAAAACCTGTTTAAACAGTAGATGGAGAAGGCCCTGCTAAAGTTAGTGAAGAAACTCCCATCACAGGCGTAATGAATTTTGAATCCCTTTGAGTATTCTACTTAGCCAGGTGAAAATTAGAGATAACTTAAATTAAAAACCTCTTTGAAATTTGCCTGTTTACTTTTTTCAGTCAGTTAACACTGTTCTTTTCATGTAGTGATCACTGTTGTGAAATAGTTTCTATAGGCTTCTGAACTGAATTAACTGGGTAGGTTATGGTGTGTCAGTTCTCACCCTTGTTCCACTGGCTGCTTAAATCTTGCCTTTCTATAGTTGACATATCCTGCTTTCCTGCTGCTGGAGAAAATGCAGCTGCATAGAAAAGCTAACCCAGATTAATCAAAATGCATCCTAGCATCTATAAAAGGGGGGTGGGGTGGGAGTTTTTTGTTGGAATTGTATGTTAACACAAGAAAAGGTACCAGGTACAGGCAGATTTGTTAAGTGGCCTGTGAAAAGAAAACTTGAACTGAAGGCATTTCAAGGTGGGAATCTACTGATAAGAAAGGCTGGTTTTTATGCAGCAAGAGAAGCTTAGAAACTGTCAGTGCAGGATTTGAACTGCATTAGCAGCATTATTCCCTGGCATTTTGTTTATTAAATCTCACAACAAGAAGAGGAATATGGAAATAAATAGGATTTAAAACTCATAGACCTTTTCATGATTCTTAGAAGAGAGTCATTGTTTTATTTTGCTGTCATATGTTGGTTCATATAGTCCTTAATATAACAGAACGCTCAAGCTATGTATGAACATGTAACATAAATGAATTGTTGGAGCAACCTGGTCTAGTCAAAGGTGTTCCTGTCCATGGCAGGGGGGTTGGAGCTAGATGATCTTTAAGATCCCTTCCAGTCCAAACCATTCAATGATTTGTAAGTGTTATGAGACAGACCCTTCTTTACCAGTATTTTGAATCCTCTTTGACACTTTAACACTGTTATAAATACTTCCTTAGTAATAAGGAAGTAAGGCGTTGCTTAGTATAAGAACACCAAAATCTAATTTTCATTGGGTACCAAATAATTTTCTAATTGTGAAAAATTTTTTTACACTAGAAAGTCATTCCTAAAATGACTGATGACCTAGAAAAATGCATTTTCTACAACTAACTTTGAATTTCTTTTATAGATGACACCAAGATAGCACTGCACCTAAAAGACAACGGAGGTAAGAGATTATTTTTTTTGTCAGTAAATAAAGTCAGTAGTTTGTCAAATTATACTCCACTGAACTTCATTAATCAAAATCAGATTGTAGAAATAGCTCTTGCCCGATTCTCTAAGGACTTCAGCCTTCCGTATCTATGTCAAAGAGCAACAGTGCAAATAAGCTTAGCAACTGCTTAGTAAATTAAACATTTACAACTCTTTATAACTCTTTAGTAAAACAGCAGGTTTAATTAACTTTCAAACATCTACATATATAGTAAATGTTTAACTTTATTAATGCAGTTACGAACTGTATTATAATAATACAGTATTATTTAACTGTATTAAGAGAGGATATGATGCTAGTTCTAAATAATAATTTCATGTTATAAACTCATTCATAGTAGTGACTTATTACATGACATTTTGCTAATCAACATATCCGTTTTCTATCTGTGTCTCTGTACTAGCAGAGATCCTGTATTTCTCCACGCACATTCCCCATGCAAATTAATAAGATCACCTTGTCTTACTGATGAAGGCCTCTGTTAAACGAGACTCTGCAGGGGACTGCTTTTGTCATCTTCTTTGTGGGTTCAAGGAGTAAGACCCGAGATTTGTTCCTTCTCCCTTTGAAGTGGATGAGAATTTTGCTATTAGTGAGAACACGACTGGGTCATTAGATGTGGACTGTGTCTGTATTCACTGCCGATGTAGAGCTTGCTGAGGAGAAAGGAAAGTTTTAGGGTGATTTCTGCCAGCTTCAGAATGGTCTATCAAAGCAGAGGATGATTTGCTGAACAAATTGAAATAAATTATGTTTCCACTGATATAAAGGGAAATATTATTGACTCTGATTGCCTTTCCTCCAGGCAGGCAGGACCGAGCTTCCCACAGGGTCAGGGGAACCAGCAGCAAGTGTGGCAGCAGGGACCGGCAGGGCACAGGGTGAATCCAGCAGCTCAGAGGCAGAAGCCAGAGTCAGCACAGACTAGTGACCATCAGCCAGTTGGCAGTGATGAGGCAGGCCCAGGGTCAAGGCAGGAAGACAGGTTGGCAAGGCAAGGCTGGGAGCAGCAAGGGAGCAGACGAGGCACATCAGCCAGCAGCACAGCTCAGGCAAGGACCAAAAGAAGCAGCTCCCATCAGCAGTCCCAGAGAAGTTGAGTGGATGAACCAGGTCCATACAAGGAGTCTAGTCAGCAGCAAAAAGAAATGGGGCCAGAGATAAGGCTACAATACAGCTCCAAGGTCCATCCAAGGAGCCATGGCCAGGGACAGGACTGGAGACAAGCTACCTTGAACATAGATCCAAGGTTGGTCCAGGAGACAAAATCAAAGATGGAGCTCATTACTGGTCCACTTACAGCATCTCTTAGGCTTGGACTTGAGCTTACATGGAGTCCTTAACCCCATGGGCAGAGGCCCCAGGGCTTTTCAGGTCAGGACAGCTGAAGCATAGTGATCTCTCAGGGCCCTCGCAGAGAAGTTTTGAAAAAACACTGTGTGCAGATACCTCTTAGCATTTTGATCTGTTTTCCTGTCGTTTGTTTTCCAGTAACATTCAGCCATTATTTTCTCCGTTCCTCAAATTAGAGATCTGCTCACTCCACAGCAGGCAGTTGCCATCTCCTTCCTCTCCAGTCTCTCCCTTGTCATTTTGCTGTCACTGACCACAGCACAGCTGGTCAAGTGCAGTACTGGGCGTTGAATTGTCCATTTGTTGGCAGTGTAGTCATTTGACATGGCTTTGATACGTAAGTGGTCCCTTGGAATAAGATCATCTATAAACTCAGGGTGGTACTTTTAGGCATTTTGTCTACAGGAATATCCCTGAACCTTTCTTTTTCTTATTCTTCTTGAAATCAAATTACTTTTGTAATGTGTTTTTTTTTGAAATTTGTTTTTTGTTGTTGTTGTGAGAAGTGCCTCAGTGCTCTCAAAGACCAATAGACAAGGTGAATGAGTCAGCACTTCACTTTCCCATTTTGTGTCTGCTCTGTGCATGAGGTGCATTCCCAGCTGAGCTGTACCCATGCTCTGCCCTGTGAGCTATAGCTCCATGGCAGGTGGCTGGCCTGGGACCAGGCAGCTCTCTGACACGAGCATCTCATGAACAGCTCAGAACAGTATGCTGTTATACAAAAACCAATTCAAAAGATGGGCTTTAGAAAACACATTCTGGGTTTCTTTTGGTTTCAGAATAGCAACAGGATTATTTTTTCACTTGTCTACTCTTCGGCCAAGATTTGAGGGGTTAAAAAAAAAACAACAAACAAACCAACAAACAACTATGAAAGCAAACAAAATTATGACTACTAGAGCAAGTGAGGGATGGCAGGTAGAGTGAGGTGGTAGGGTTTGTGACATCACTGATCTTAAATATAGAAAGTCCATTTCCGCACAGAAAGCTGCTCATTTGAGAAGGACAAACCAGCAGCTGATGTGATTATTCATTTTCCTTGAGCCATTTCTTTTATTCCTGAAATTTAAAAAAAAAAAAAAAAAAAGAAGCTGCCTTCAAACAACGTGGAAGCAAAGCAACACACCAGGATTTCTCATTCACACAGTAAACGTAGCTTTTAATCTGAGAAATTCTTTTTGATGAATCTTCAATTATGCATTGAATTTTCCAGTGACCCCTAGATTAGGCTCAGATAAAACCTCTACAGCCACAGGCACGTTCTTTGATTCTCTGCGATTTGTCAGCCTTTCATAAAGAGTAGATTATTTCAGGTCACGAATACAGAGTCTTTACTTTGCCACACTAGATCCTTTTAAACTCTAATGAAAGGGAACTTTTCATAATGGAAAACCAAAGCTATATTGGATCAATGATGGCCTATAGCTTGATGTGTGCTTGGGTGCTAGCAGTCAATATCTGGTTAGGTATAACAAAAGGATTCTATAGAAATTCTACAACTCAACTCTGCCTGGAACTTTTGAAACCAAATGTTATAAAGCAGCAACTAAATTTAAATTCAATTTGAGTTCAAGTCAAACTGCTTTGACCTTTTAATTATATGAGAAAATCACTTGCAAGTTAGTGCTGTGATTCACACACAATCTCACATGGCATATTTTAACACACATTTAAAATTTGCTTGTTTCTGTTTCTTCTGTCTTCCTTCTTTCTTCATAGACATATGATAGATGCCTAGTACATACATGCCTAAACCATTTTAAAATACAGCTGACAAGTCATCACATTGTTGTTAAATCTTAATTCTGTTTAAAATAGTAAGCATTGTAAGTTTTAAGATATGTCCAGCACTACAAATGTGTATTTTTATTAGTAATTGTGGGTTCTGTTGGGGTTTTTTCATTTTTCTTCTAACATAACACAGCTGACTAAACAGTTTAAAAGCCTAATTTTTCATAAAAATTGTGAGCAATTGGCTGTGGCTATGCAGTAATGCAGTATTTTCCTGTTGAGAACTCTTTGGTGGATTGTTTAGATGATTGGCCAGCACATCTAGACGTTTTATTTGACCTTTTTAGATACCTTATTGTGATGATTTGATAGTTATGAGTCCCTCTCTCCTTCAGCTTTATAACTCGATAGAAAAGTGCATGTGTTTTTGATAGCAGTGTCAGTGAAACTGCTACACTTCTCATTCATCAAGATGTACAGAAATTACTGTTACAAAAAAGTAAAGCTATGCAAAAACCACCTACCTGACAGAGAAAGCTATTTTATTTATTTGTAAACAACTCCATCCCTGCATGTGTAGTGCTAGGAAATATCTGTGCCCTGCTGCTGTGGTGGACTTTTTCAAAGATGGTCTAGATACAAACATTACTGATGTACAAGATTATCGTTAGTGCTATACAGAGCTTAATTTGAGCTTGGAAGATTAGGAAACTCAGTAAGAAATGACCAAAATGCAGACCCAAACTATTTTTTTTTTAATAGTCCCCTATGCCTGGAAACTAGCTGCCATTAGTCATCTGTCTTTAATTTCCCTTTAAAATTGCAGTCTAAGCTCTTCCTACCATAAGAATCCTTGACAAATTCTGGAGAAGAATCAGTTCTGTTTTCCTTCTGTGCCCTGAACCCCAGCTGCAACATGCTGAACACTAGTTCACGCCTGCTAATAATCATCTAACTTATTTCTTTCTAATATGTTATGTTTCTAAATGATTCCGAAAATTAGATGTATTTCAACAAAGAGACAAGCCAACCTTCTAGGGAAAACAAATATTTTTGACATAACAAAAGTTATTACGACCACACAGTCCAAAATAACTAACTCAGGTTAACAAGTCACAACAGATTAGCTGTGTCCTTTCCAATTTTAAAGTAAAAAAAACCCAAAACATTAAATTAAACAATCCTAAACCTAATCTTCATGGTAGCTTAAAAATATTTTAAAGTGGACTTGTATGAGATAAGATCCACAGGATGTGGCTTTGTTTTATCATCAGATCTTGGCCTAGCCACAAGAAATGATCTTCCAGAAGCTTCATCTCATCTGGTGTTAGCCAGAAAGCCACGGGCCCTTTTTTGGGGCTTTTCTTATAGTCAGTGGCAAGCAATAGGCAAGAGGAAATCATTCATGTCATCCTAAAAGAAGTACCCAAAGCGGAAGATCTTACTATATAGAGGTGCCTAACTCTATCAGCTACAGAGGAAAATCTAACTGACATGGCATCTTGCCTGTAGGTACCTGAGATTTCCTTAGGTTAACTGTCTTCAGGGTGTCCTAGCTACTGTGTTCTGTTTCCATTCCTGTCCAGAAACCTGGCACGCCAAGATTCAGACCTCTTCTTCCACTCTTCTTTCATGAAAAAGGGAGGATTTAAGTTTTTTTACCATTATTGCAAAAATCCTGCTGAGATTAGGTTATGAATTATGTAATTATATGTTTACTTCTGTGTGTTCCACTCACTCAAAACTGCTGATGTTCCCCTAAAATTGCAGGGTTTGTACAATTTTAGGCAAGCAAGGATTTCCTTGGAGACAGCTTGTCATAAAGTTTATTTTATCTATGCTGTACTATACGCTGTGCTTGTATAAAAAGTTTCTTATCAAGGAGAGGGTTTGAAATGGTTTCAGTAGTGATGGAAATAGAAGAAGATATAGAGAAAAGTATCAGAACACAGAGATAAGCAAAATAGGTGGTGATAGATAGAACTGTGTTAATAGGATAAAAATATGAAGAAAGGTGTATTCAAGAAGAGCAATTCACCACCATGATAATCAAATAAACCAGAAAGAGCCTTGTAAACAGTTCATTGGATTTTTTTTTACCTTTTCTTATATTTAGGTAGGGTAAAATTCCAAAGAGAATGTATAAAATAGAACTCAGATAAGTCAGCGAGTCTTACCATATGTTGTATTTCACACTGTAGATTACAAACTAAGAAATACTGATACATCTCCAGATTTTATTCTCTGAACATTTCCAAGCTGTTCCCCCTCTATCATGTCTCAGCAGTCCGTTCTCAGCACTAGTTAGAGACAAGTCTTGCAATATATTTGTGATCTCTCTTGTTTTCTTCAGTATGATCAAAGTTGAAGTCTAAAGCAATTTGCTAAACACTGCTCACTGCTTTCTGCAAGTTCAGCTGTACCACTCAGAATAGGAAAACATTATAATTAGGAAAAGGTGTAGGATCTACTATAGTCTATTTCTGTAAGAAGCATGAAATGATGTCACTGGTGTGATTCAAGTTCTTCCTTCTCAGGAAATCTTGTGGAGTAGGGAAAGCATATACAGACTTGCTGGTGTTCAGTACGATATTACAGCAGTGCCTGCTGACACATATTTTGTTGAAACAAAGCCTTCCAAAGCCAAGAACACAAGCTTGGAAAAGCAACCGCCTTTGATGTAAATATTCCCATCTTCCTTGTGCATCAGACACAGGAAGAAACGTATTCTACATATTATACACAATGGTTAGTGGGCTACATGCGTGGTTTTTAAAGCAAATACAAATGAAAAGTGCTGAACTCATCCATTCTGGGTAAAAAATAGCATCACAGGTTAATAATCTTTATTCTTAGGACATATAAATTGATCAAGTGAAAGAAGACTAATATAGTTGTACATTTTACATTGAAGTTAAAGTACCTGAAGTTGTTCTGTCTTCACAAGATGCGGGAGGCATGAGAGTAAGTAACTCTGGAAGCATTAGACACAGCTTTAGAGAGGAGCTTTAGTCCAGGCCTGCTGGACCTGATGGTCTTGTGCTTGCTTTCAGTAGGGCTAAGAGAAGTCAATGGGCTGATTGAATAGAAATTCTTGTAATCTAGTAACTTTCTGCTGTTCTGGATTTAGCAAGTCAGGTACCTTGCCAGGTCAAATGGTGTTGTACAATATGGTACAGTATTGGGTTTTGTGATGGCCATGGGTGATGCTACTAAGTATTGCAATGGCTTAAATGGCCTCAAGCGACTCAAACTAAATTAATACTGATGACAAGTGTTGTGGTGTTAGGTGATGTTTTAGAGCAGAAGAATGAAAGTCCTTAACTAACACATTAAGAGTGCTGTCATCCTATACACAGAGAGATTTGATTTTAGTGCACTCACCCATTTCCCACACTAGGCAATCGATCAGTCTTGGAGAGACTTACTGAGTTGCCCTGGGTCCTACAGAAAATTGATAGCAAAGCCAGGTATTGAATTCAGAATTTGTGGGTTACAGTTCATAACATTCTCACTCAAAGACCACTTTTCTTTCCTTACATGCAATTGGAAACCAATTTTTAAAGCGTTAGCTGAGCCATAACTTTATAAATCATCATGAAACCAAGTAAAGTGTAGCAATAGCTTAACCTCTGAATATTAACAAATGCTAAGGGAATGAACCCACAAAAACAAGAAAATCACACTCCGTTACCCTGAAGAAGCTAAGTCCACAGCAGGCTGTTCCTAAAAGAAGCAGAAAGAACATTATTATGGAGATTCCTCTGAGCCTCTGGAGAATCCTTCCAATCTACATTCACTTATTCCCTCCCACAGTCACTGTATGTAGGTCATTAATCATCTGTTCAGGAGTCTGCATTATGTACAGGAAAAAAGCTTAGGTTTGGTGAACCACACACCTGCTCCATAAAACAAGCAGTCTCCCAGTAAACTCACATTCCAGATGTAAACGGAGGCCCAAAAGAGGGGAAAAATCCAGTGACTTGACTGAATCCACTGTAGGCTGTAATCCTGTGAGTTCAGCTGTCCTAAACATTATGTCTTCCCTCTTTGCAGGAGCGTATTAACTCAAAGCCACGGTCATGAAATAGGGTGATACAGCTTCCAGGCTAGAAATTAAATAAGTTAGGGTGGAGGGCTGTTGGAGTGAACTTGGATCTGTAGGTGCAGGTTAGCCCCAGACCATGCAGGAAGAGAGGGTTTCTGCAGTTTGGCTGCCCAAAGAGAAGAGCAAACACATGGAGAGGAGGTGTTGCCAAATGGCTTGTAGAGATCTCTCACGTGGAAACGTGTCTCTCATACATGTCCAAAGAAGAGCAGTGAAGCTGGTGAAGAGTCTGGAGCACAAGTTTTGTGAGGAACAGCTGAGGGAACTGGGGTTGTTTAGTCTGGAGAAAAGGAGGCGGAGATCTTATTGCTCTCTGTAATTACTTGAAAGGAGGCTTTAGAGAGGTGAATGTTGGTCTCTTCTCCCAAGTAGCAAGTGGTAGGAGGAAAGGAAATGGCCTCAAGTTGCGCCAGGGCAGGTTTAGGCTGGACATTAGGAAAAATTTCTCCACTTAAACAGTTATCAAGCATTGGAACAGGCTGCCCAGGGAAGTGGTCGAGTCACCATCAGGTATAAAGACTAGAGGTATTTAAAAGATGTGTAAATGTGGTGCTTAGAGACATGGCTTAGTGGTGGACTTGGCAGTGTTAGGTTTATGATTGGACTTGATCTTAAAGGTCTTTTCCAACCTAGATGATTCTATGATTCTATGAAGCAGCTATCAGACTCCCTGGAGTCTTTGATGAGACGAACCAGACCAGTAACAGTCCAAGGATGGCTATGGAAGAAGAACAGTTGTGGGTGTAAGGATGGTCGAATTAGATTAACATACGTACAATAGTATATCAGACAGATAACAGGGGTAGTAGTGAGGAGAAAGGTTTGACCTGTCAGATTCAGCTGATATTCCCAAAGTTAGAATGTTCCAGCAGTAGTAGACACATTTCCACTGGTAGACACATTTATTATTCTGAAATAAGCCTTGAAGAGGGGTGACATTGCTTGATTACTTACTTAGATGACTTTTGAAAAGCTGTGTTTATATTATCATAGTTTTCTGATACATCAAATAGCATGCAGTACATGTCTTTGTTCAAATATCAAGGGTGTATAACTAGCAAAAGTAGTTCCCAGCACCAAATCAACAAGTAGAAATGGACAGCTAAAAAATCACGTTTCACTATACCTCGCTTTTCCCACAGCTCAGGACTTGAGACTGAGATATTTTGTACAGTGAATACAAAACTTATAGTCTCTGATGGAGAATGATATCCCGGTGAACAATATAAAAAAAGTGTATTGTGTTGTCACAGCAAGTTTTGAGTGACCTAAATGCTACCTTCTTTAAGGATCATTGAGTTTCTGTGATTCTATAATAATTTTACAATTGAAATGTTGATGCAAAGAAGCTCCCCTTTGACATAGCATTAGGACAGTTTTTACATAGTTCCAGTCAAAAAAAATGACTGTGAATAAAACTTGACTTTTCCAGTAGAAGCCTACTCTTTATCTGTACTTAATTCCACCTAATTTTAGACTCTGTGAACAGGTATTGGCAATTTGTTTGTAAGCTCTTTGAAAATATGAACTATCATGTCAAATGTTTATATTAAACTGTAATTACATATAATTATAATAACAATAATGTATAAGCATGTATTACTTTCCTAAGCTAGTATTTGAAGAATAGTGGTTTTTATGTAAGAACAATAAGAATCTCATTTTGCATTAGTATTATTAGTATAGCACCATGTACTTTAATCAATAAACATATTTTTATAATGCTGAACATGCTATAGCTCAAAAATCATGGCCAATATTGAAATAGTCATTACCTAACATGTACATTAAGGAATGCAAGGGAAGTTCTGCAGTTAACAGCTAAACTATTAAAAAATGGCATGTTTGTGTGGAGACTCTGAAAATATTGTCACATATTCTGTTTCTGTAATGTTTAATCTATGCAGTGGATATTCGTAATAAGAGTAAAAGATTACATAAGTATCTACAGTAGATGGGGTTATACCTGAACCTATACGTTTTCCCCGTCTGCTTCATCTGCAGGAGCTGTTTTTGCGCACTTCTATCCAGATGCATTTTACCATAAAACCAAGACCATGCCAGAAACACTATCGACTTAATAAAGCAGCATTTGTCTACCAATAGTGCTGCACAGATGCTCTCATACCCATGTGATAGAATCATAGAATCATTTAGGTTGGAAAAGACCTTTAAGATCATTGAGTCCAACCATTAACCTAACACTGCCAAGTCCACCACTAAACTATCTCCCTGAGCACCACATCTACACATCTTTTAAATACCTCCAGGGATGGTGACTCAACCACTTCCTTGGCAGCCTGTTCCAATGCTTGATAACTCTTTCAGTGGAGAAATTTTTCCCTAATATCTAACCTAAACCTGCCCTGGCTCAACTTGAGGCCATTTCCTCTTGTCTTATTGCTTGTTACTCAGGAGAAGAGTCCAACATCCACCTCTCTACAGCCTCCTTTCAGGTAGCTGTAGAGAGCAATAAGAATCATAGAATCATAGAATGGTTAGGGTTGGAAGGGACCTTAAAGATCATCTAGTTCCAACCGCCTCCTTTTCTCCAGACTAAAAAACCCCAGATCCCTCAGCTGCTCCTTATAAGAATTATCTCTAGACCCTTCACCAGCTTTGTTGCCCTTCTTTGGACACTCTCCAGCACCTCAGTATCTTTCTTGTACTGAGGAGCCAAAAACTGAACACAATAATCAAGGTGCAGCCTCACCAGTGCTGAGTACAGTTTCATATTCACCTGACCAGCTGGCTAAGGAAATCATGGGCTTTTATGAACATTAAGAATTCATCCAATTGCTGCCACGTGACCTAACAGCAAACACTCATTTTATCATAAAGCATTACTATATGAGAAGAAATCGCAGGGTTCATTCTCTATCTCTTTGTGACAAAATCAGGGATTTGCCATGAAAATTCATTCATCTGGGGAAGAGGGGAGACAATAACAAAGCTCAGTACTGAGTTATCATCTTTAGGCTGATTGCTGCTATTTAGGTCATCTATATCACTAGCTTTGCTAGTATAGCTGTGTCAGTCAAAAGGGTCAAATAAGTTATTGCATTTTATCTGTTAAAGGTGCATATGCATATTAGAAGTGAGTTTGAATTGGAGCTTTTTGCTATCTTATCAAAATGCAAGAGTAAAAAGGAATTACATGGCTTTTGGAGGTAGAATGCAAAGCTTTATTTTCCAAGTCCAGACAATGAAATTCTACTTTTTTCTGTCATATGCTCTTGGTTCCATGTCACTTTATAGAAAGGAAAGCTTCTAGGCCGGAGGTAATAAAATTTCACATATTTTTCCTCCATTTTACCATAATTGTTTTTGTATCTCTGCTCTCTGGTAAGTAAACTCCTTTCCCTCTCATATCATGAGAGGTGTACATGTATCATAATTTTGTTTCCTCGTATATAAAGCTATCACAATAGAAACTTTGTGTAAACCTTAAACATTGTATTTAATTATTTTGCATACCTCAATGGTTAATATGCAATAGTGAGATAAACAATATTGAGAAAGTATCCATAATGAGTTTACAAACACTCTAAGTAATGGTCCCAGTTTGTACACACCTTTGTTCCTGCTAGAGTCAGCATACAGTCTCGATGGGCCAGAGAGGACAAGATTTTCATTCATGATATATAAATCCTTGAGGTGTTTTTTTTTTTTGCACAGAAAAAATCTAACCTGACTTTAATTAGAGACGTAGTATAGTAATACAAAATCAAAGATCATAGAGTCTTTATGTGTTTATCATGCAAACAATGAGAACACTTTCATTATGTTTTCACTTCTATTTTTTAAACAAAATTCAGGGCAGAGAACAGTTCTTTTATATTTTTGTATGTGTGTATGTTTGTATTGTGTGCCTTTGTATTTGGGAATTTGCTTGCTGTTTCTGTGCTGTCGTTGAGCACCTACTGAGAAGCAGACTAACCTTGCAGATGTTAACATGCTCCTTCTGCTTAAAAGGTTTATACATGTAAGAACTTGGGGAGGACTTATAGATAGAGCATCTTGTATGTAACAATTGCTTTTTTGAGCACAAGAAAAGGAAAGTTTGGGGAAAGTTCCACTGAGAAATTTCCTTTTGGGAAAGGATTGGTCATCCGACAAATATCCTCCCGTGGGTTTAGCCTTGCCGGGAACAGCAGATGTGCTGTGATAATCTTAATAAGATTTCTGCACCTGAAAAGCTATCAGTGTCCATTTTTTCATCTGTTTCTCTTGGTGGCTTTTTAAAAGAACTGTCAGTTGATTTTGCAGCAAAGAGTATTTTCAAAGTTGACAACACTGTTTATTGTCTCTGTGCAAAGAGAATGAAATCAGTTTCTCATGAGTATTTGAGCCCTGAGGTCAATGAACTGAGTTTTGATTATTGAAATTACAAGTTACTCACACTTGTTGTCCTTTAAGAAAAGCATTTCTTGTATTTCGTTATTTTTTGTGTTTGGCATTCTGATCATTGCACTAATGTCTGTGTAGTGCTCCACCCTAGACTAGTAGAAATCTGGGCACCTGTGTTATTAGGAAGATCATCAGCCTAAAGATGATAACTCAGTACTGAGTTTCTCATTTGCAAATCTGGATGCTAAACACTGAGCAAATACCAAATCAAAGGGAATTAATTTGAAGGCCTTTACAGAGTGGTTGGGACCTTTGCTGAAGTCCAGCATTTTTTAATATGCAGAATATGATGTTCTTGCCTTCAACCATAACATGGTAACAATACAAATTACTCATTTAGTGCAAATTGGCCTGAAAATGGTTACAAGTGATAAAGTAGTTTATGATGCACTGATGTGGCATTGAAGGGAAGAGTTGAAGACTATGCAGCTGTCAAAAAGACAATTATGAGACAGACAAACTATGAATCCCCTGCTTCTTCGGGGGAGCGGTTATTTCTCAGTAGGGTGACTCACACAGCTAACTGCTCGTCACTGGGAATTAATAGCCCAATCTAGAGCATGTACAATAAAGCAGGCCTTTCCTTATGGCCTTTCAATTACTTAATTTGCAGTTCCTTGGCGATTTGAAATGTACGTGCAAGTACTAAATATTGTTACAGTGCATGCACAGAAATAAAGACTGGAGCTTGTGTACATTCATCTGTTCTCAGCTGAAAGTGAATAGCTATTTAATAAATTGTTAATGGCTATGTCAAGTAAAAGACTCTGCTGTCTGAAATTTAGAGGAACCTTTTTTAGGGTAACCTTTCTTTCTTTCCTGTCTTCTCCATGAATCTTACATCCTTTGCTACATAATGCTACAACCAGTTTTAAGTCCCCTTTGGATGGGAATACATTTGAAAATAGATCTTCCATATCCTGGGCAATATTTCCTTTCTTCCACTGCAATGTAAATGATGGCCTGGAAATGTTCACCGTATGTACTGTGTTTAAAAAAAAAAAAAGAAAAAACCAACAAAAGAAAACAAAAAAAACACACACACAAAAAAAACCAAATAGCTCTGACATGTTTTTATTTTAAAAAAACTCCTATACATCTGTGTGAACTAAGCTTTAAGAAAGCTAAGTAAATCCCTTTGTAGGATTTGGGCAGGGAGAGGCCTGGTTCTTGGATCCTATTCATGCCTAAGTTCAAACTTGATGTCCACAGTCAGCAGGATTAAAGCTGAAGTTCCCGTGTGAACAGGTACTCATGAACTTTTCCATAAAATGAAAGATACCTTCAGGATTAAGCAGTACCTGAGTGGGGATGCCTGCTTGCAATTTTTCATTATATTCATTAATGCCTCCCACGTCCTAGTTTAGCCTCTCAAATTATTAGGTTCTTTTTCTTTATCCTTTCTGTTACTCAGCTCCTTACTCTGCAAGCTGCCTTACTGACTTCACGGGAAAGAGCAGAACAGCACTGCAGTTTCAGCTGTCCTGACACAAGATTGAGGAAATATGGACAAAAGCAGGGGAAATTTTGTTTAATTCCTTCACTCTCCCATAGATTCACTTCCATATTGTAGTTTAAAAAAGCTCTTGGCTAAGATAATAGATCTTCATTTTCGTTTTCTCCCTGTTGTCACAATGGTGCCATTCAATCCACTGGGCCATGCAGCCTTCCTTGGTCTGGGGAGAAAATGTCCTGCCACACATGGATAAGCTGTTACACTGAAGTTAACCGTTCCTGTTTTCTTTTATTGCCCCTCATACAAGGCATTTAACACGGTATAAGGACCTAGATCAATAGACCTTTCTATTATTTTCCAGTTTTCTTTCTTTAACATTAGCTTGGAGTGCTCTACTTCTACAATTTCATGAATGGTAAAAGACCATACAGTTATTGTTATTGTTGTTGTTAATATTAATAACAATAACAGTGACTTATTTGGAGTGGTACCCATAGCTCACTAGCTGTTTCCCAAGAATAAATAAAAGGGGTGGTCCTGTCCTCAAAGACCATGACACTCTAAGACAACCAAACAAATAGTTCAGGGAGGTGGCACAACAAAAATGATGTCTATAGAAATCAACAATTTTTGTTATAATCAGCTTGGCAAACAAGCATTTTGAGAGAATTTGAAAAGCGGAATTGAAAGAAAATTTATCATAAGCGAGATCAGAGAGGTTTTGTATGGAGTAAGGCATGGAGGTGATTTGAAGGATTGCCAGAAAGGCAGAAAGCGGTGGGAATATTAGAATGACGTAAGTTTGTGAAGCCAAATGACCAGTGCTCTGCTGGTGTTTTGTAAATCCAGGGCTTCTGAATCACTCTTTTGCCTGCAGTGGTGAGTAGAACAGCACTTCTCCTTTTATGCACAACGATGCTGAAGAATCATTGAGTATCACCATGTTCGTACTTACTGTGATACCCCAAGTTGTCCAAAGTAGAAATCGCACATGAGCACAAGCAGTTCTACAGATGTTGGCTAATTTATTGAGAGACTTTTTCCATAAAGGTTACAGTGTTGCTAAAAGACTTTCAGTCCCTTATTTGGAAGCACTGCTGAGAAGTTGCTTGTGTGACAGACAGCCCTCTTTTCTCTTGATGGGAGTAGAGCATGAGCGGCCTCTTGGTATCAAGTTTAGTAAATAGATGGTCTTCTGTAATGCTTTGGTATGATGAGTGTTCCATTTAGACCAAGATTAGAGTATTGCAGGGTCATTAACATCCATCTGTTACACTTTTAGCTGTCTGATTCAGTTGCACAGGATGATTCAAAACCCCTCTCCAAGCTAATAAATCAGGCTTTCAGAACATGTTTATTAGCTAGACCTCACAAGGGTTTGTGACATGTCTCAACTTGAAGCTTTAAAAAAAAAATTACAACATTCAAAATGTATTCAATTAGTACTTTTTGTCTGTAGGGCAACTGCAATAGTTTTATGAGAAAATCAAAGCAAAATTCATTATGAAGGTAATTAGGAACTTAAGAATGTCCAGATTGCATTCAAAAGAAAGGATATTAATTCTGTGTTTTGATTTAGAATTAGTAAAACATTTGGAAATATCTGTCCATAAAGATTGTGAGAGTATTCCGTTCTGGAAAAGACTGTTAACATCTTCTTCCAACTTTGGCTGCAGAACATGAGGAGCATGTAACACAGAAAAAGCAAATGCTCACTTGCCAGCTGTGAAATGGAAGGGATAAGATATAAGTTACTGTGCTAATAAGTATGCCATTTGTGCAGCTTCCACAGATGACAGTGCAGCAGAGAAGAAAGGTGGAACGCTTCATGCCGGCTTAATTGTTGGTATTCTAGTCCTGGTCCTCATTGTGGCTGCAGCCATCCTCGTGACTGTCTACATGTATCATCATCCAACATCAGCGGCTAGTCTCTTCTTTATAGAGGTAAGACAAAAGTAACATGTTGTGTCACTAGTCTTGTCACTTGACTAGTAAAATTGGGGTCTCCAGAATAGAACTTTCTTAATTAAATGTAGAAAGTGTTCTTGTGTTCATAGTGTAAGCTTCGAAGAAATGGACCTGTCTCACCTAGCAGGCGATGCTCTTTGTTCTTAGCATGTTTGTCACTCAGCTACTGCTTCAACTACTATTGCTATTACTTTTTTTTTGTTTTAACACAGGACATATATCTAAAAGATATATCTCAGATACCACTCCACGTCTCTTTCCTGTCCTTCATTGTCCTTACAGTAGCATTTTTTCATTAGCTGTCATGTGCACTGGCATTTTATTTTGGGACATACATTTTTTTCAATTATTTTCCTGTGGAAAAATAAAATGTGTGCATTCATTAATTTTCCAGAAAAGCAGACTTAAAGTAAGTTTTTAGCTGGAAACATGTTAGCTGTTCCATACATTCGTTTGCAGAAATCTTTTAACACTTTCCCAGAGTGTGGGAAAGATTCTTTTGACCCGATTTTAACATCTAAATCTAATATGATCTCCCTTTGCTCTTTTTATTAGTGTAGAGAGAAACAAACTTTTTTAGACCATCATTCATCTGACCTATTTGAGACATCTCCTTTAGGATTAGATAAATTACCATTTTTCTCCTTCAAATATAGATAGCTACCTCAGGTGCAGACATCTACATTGCAGATGCTGACATTTGGCCAGCTCAACTCCACTGTACATGACAAGATGAGAAAGGAACATTTTCCATAGGTATTTAATTCTACAAAAGACTGTGAATACCTACGCTTGTGGTTTTTTCAACTCAGCAATGTTCCTCTACCTTTTGATAAGTATAGAGTGTCTAAACATGAAAGAAAATGCTGCTTGTTCATAACCCGCACCTGCAAGTACTCCCTTACTTTTAAGAGCCTGGACCTAAGGATTGCTTAGGTAAAAGCCTGGACCAGGAAGATACAGACATTTATTCTTAGTGACAGCAGTGTGAATTTAAGTGAGACATGAACATGAACAGAGTGATTTATCTTTAAAATCATATTATAATAAATATACTGCTTAGATGCAATAGTAGTGACAGAAATCAAAATTAATTGGTTATCAGTGTTTCAGGCTCAAGCAATGTAACTGTGTTACATCAGGGAAAAGCATCCACATAATAAAATCAATAGTTTTCTTTCATGTCTATGCAACATTTCAAGCCAGTTCTTTATTGATGTAGACAAACAAAACTCCACTGCAGTTCTTGTACAAAAGAAAAGGATTTGTCCCTTTAGTTTTTTCACACACAGATTGAATTGCTGTTCTTTCACTTTAATACAAAGAAGTTTCTTATCTGTTACGATGTGATTGAAAAGGCTAAGTAAATGGCAACACCGTTTTTTAAGGAGAGAGAATACCAAATCAAAACACACATTTATTTATTTATTTATTTCTGTTCTCAGTGACAATGGCATATTATTTTATTTCATTCATTGATATCATACTCATCATGCGAACGGTGGTGCCTTAATTAGTTTTGTTAAAAACCTGAATTTAATCTTTAAGTAGCATTAATCAATCTATGCAGTCAAAGCTAAAATATCTTTTAGCAAGCAATGTAGACTTTTAGAAAAAATAGAAAAACATAATCTTTCTGTTTAAAATAAAGGAGAAATACTTAAATAAGGACAGGAGGAAGTAAATCAGTCGAAGTCAAATTTATGCAAAATGTGTTATGAACTACATCCTGTTTTGGTTACTAGGAAAATTGTGACACTTGTGAACAAACAGCCATTTAGCAAGAATAATTTTTATGAAAGAATCTTTATAAAAGTTCTAGCCATGAAGAGGTGGCCTTTCCCTGTGAGTGATAAAGCCACTGATGCAGTGGTAAAACCACAAGAGATGGAGAAAGGGATTACTCTGTATTTCAGAACATTTCCACAAATTCCAGAATTTTAGAGCCCTTTTTGGTATCATAAGCACAGAAGAACAGAATAAGGTTCTGGACAATAATCCCATCTGGACATGAAATTGCTTTCAAGAAGTTTGATCATTTAATTTCCAAAGGAAAAAAAAAAAATCATTTGACCAATTTGAGAAATAAAGAGTAGAATATGTTATTCTTATATTCATCTGATCTATAGGATGTACTTGTTTCCTTTACAGAGGAGAATGTATCTTCTCTGACTTACATTTTGAAGTTGAAATACAAAAAAATAATGAGGCATAACTGATATAAATAGGTCACTGTTGCAAAAAAGCATTCCTTATTGCATTTGTGCAATTGAAAAATGTTTCTGAGTAAGCTGTTATAGATAACATGGTACCCCCATATCCCACAGCTGGCAAGCTGCATTATTTATGGGAAATGGCTAAAATGTGGGTCTGATGTTACCATTCTGGGTAAAGAGCTCGAGTATTGCCATGGGCTTGGTCATGAAATGAGAACAAGTATATACATATTTCAGAAAATAATACTGGTTTGTGTGAGTCTCTTTATTAATAAAGCACGTTGCACAGTTAAAACAAGATGTGACAGATGGACAGGCAGCTCTCTCATGCAGTTGTCTAAAAAATTACTAGTACACTGTAGTCTGCCATCAAGTTTTCTAGCCAAATCAAGATCTGCATCAGTTTGTCTAACATCAGTAATTAATATAAATCTAAGGCTGGACAAAACAAAGAACAGGGGCCTGTCCCATTTGTGTTTACTTAAAGTTATCATATCAACATTAAACATAGCAATTTTTCAAAATGATTGGTTTAAGTAAGCAATACACAAAAGCCAAGAAAAATGCCATTTATTCCAAAAGCAACTGTTGTTTTAGAACATTATTATATGATTTTTTTTACCCCTAAAGTTTGAAGAAAACATTTCCTTTAGTGGTTTTGTTCATAGCTGTTAAGCACAATGCATATGTGCAGCCCCACCTGAAACAAAAATAGCTATTTTGAGCAAACAGCTTGAGAAGTCTTGAATGCCAATTCTATTCAATTTGCCCATGATAGTGTATCATTTTAAAATAATACCATCCGAATAGTACAATGCCTTTCAAAAAAAGTTCCCCTTTTTATTAAGCATGTAGAAGATTCAAATCAAACTGTGATGTTTTCCTGTTTCCTTCAGCCCCCACACTATTCAACATGTGTTTTACTGTTTAGGACAGACACTTCTCTGGTGACCTAATGACAGGATGAATTATCAGCTTTTAAAGTTAAGGGATTTCCAGACAAAGTTTCAATGAATGCAGGATCTTTCTAAGAGCTGAGAGTAAATGTTGAGTAAAGATTATCTTGCAGAGTGACAGAAGAGATGTTTTATACTTTGGTCTTTTGTTTATTTATGGTTATCTCTGTGATATTTTCTCTCCCTTGAATTTGATTTTGTTGCAAATAATTTCCCCTTTTGAATCAAGTTACATGCCTACTCTTCCTTGAGGAATCTTGTGTCTCTTGAGTATACTTTGAACTTATTTGCACTGATTTTTTAAAAGTAGCATATATGTCAAATAGTGCTCTTCATGTCTTTTTCAACAAAGCAGGAGCTTATGTCAGAAATCTAGCTATAACACATGTAGCTACACACTAGCTATACCACAATTAAAAACTAAATAATTTATTCACTAACCTGTGTAGTGTACTTGGATTCAGGATTTGAGGTTTGGTGGCCAAGAAGCCAAGCATGATGCCCCAATTGTGGTGGATTGCATGCCTGTGGTATAGATCGTAGCAAAAGTGATATAGATATCTAGAGCTGAATGTAAACAGGGGCATAGAAATTCCCAGCTGAGTTAGATGGATTTGCTCAAATTTCATTGAACCAAATAGCAGCTTTAGTAGTATTTTAGATTTTACTTCTTCCCTTCTTTTTCTTCGTGTTCTTTTTTTCTTATGTTTTTAATCTTTGTTGATTTGTATTTGTGTGTGAACTTTGGCGCTCAAAGCAATTAATCTCCAGGGAACATTTAGTAAATCGAAAAGCAAGGCATAAGGCAGACTGACTTTTACTCAGATGTCTTTTGCCTGTTTGCACCCAGTTATCTGTGGACAGAAGGGCTGCACATGATGCAAGAAGTTTTCATGTGCTTTCCTTTTTTTTTGCGGTTTTCTTACCTTTCTTATTACATGTCAGTCCAAAGTCCTTTTAATCTTTGAAATTTACCTCAGCTGTCATCCCAGTGCTCTGCCTTTGGGGAGCAAAGACAACATGATCTGGCCACAGCTGAGAAGACAGCAGAGGAATTGCTGGCCAATATGAAGGCAGGGAGTCAGACCTCGGGATGTCTTTTCCCAGCTGGACACAGGGATACTGTTGCCAAACATGCTTACCTAAGGCTTGACAACAGCAAAATAAATTTTTCCTGTGGCAATTCTCTGCGGGTAGGGGATTTTAAGGAGTCTAAGCTACCATTGCAAGTTGGGACAATCTTAACCTCAGGCAAAGAGGCTTTCTCTTGTATTCAGCTTATAGGTACAAAAATAAATCCAACTTATTAGCACATGTAGACCTTGAAGCTGTAGGGATATGAGGGAATTCAGAGCCTGTCTGTTTCTTACCGTGGCTGTGTCTGTCTGAATAGTAGTTAATATGTCACACACTGAACAGAAGTGTGAGTGTTTGTGGTCACAAGTTATCATTCTTTTGAGATAAGATCCCATTTTAAAGGTCATAGCCTTTGCCTTCATGTTCCCACCCTTCATGGAGTTTTTCCACAACTTTATTGTCCTTGAATCAGCTGCTTAGAAACATACATGTACACTCACACACTCACATGCACATACCAATGTCTTTTTTAGTTGTTTGTTTTACGTCATTTTGGATGTTTAAGCTGGATAATTTCACAAATCTGTTTTTTCAAATGGCCACACAGGGAGTTGAACTGGTGCTATGGAGCCAGGAGGTGACCCTGGGGAGAAAGAAAAGGAGGAAGGAATGAGCAGCTGCAGATTTTCAGCAAATAAAATAATAGTGTGTGATCAGAGCCTGGGGGAAGCACCTCAACTCTTTCTGATTTAACTTGAATTATGTCTTTACTAGTAAATTAACTAGGGCTGGGACTGTTTTTAGCACAGAGACCAACCAGCATGGGAAGGTCTACATTCCTGTCGTTTAACTGTCAGCCTCACAGTAAGACTCACATGCAGCCTCGCATGCAGACTATTAATGTGAATCGAGGATGGTCCCAAATCCTGAGCCCTAGCTGGGGTGGTCTGAGAAAGCACTAATTGTTGGAGTTTTTTTCTAACAATTGAGCTGTATAGTGGATTGTGTTGCAGTATCTGGAAACATTCACTGGCATGCAGATTTAGCAGTAAATTTTCTTCAGATTTTGACCTTCTTCTCATCTCTTGTCTGCGTAGAGGAAGGATGTAGAAGGAGGAAATAGTCAAAAAAGCCAGAGACAGTTCTTGATGTTTCAGGCTCAGGGAACTAATGGGCATTTCTGGTTCACTGTTACACATCTCTGCTCATAACAGCACAACACAAATAAGTGCTGTCATTTAACAGCCAGACCTGTTTTCCATGCATCATTTCCAGGTTTCTGCATTAATGTCACAGATGCAATGTATGTCTTCAAACAAATGAGAAGTAAACAGGAGACAGAGTAAAAAAGAAAGAAGGAATTTTGTAAAAAACAGTCAGATCCTGAGCTGGCTTAGACAGATGATGAAGCTGACACAGCTCTGCTGATTTTCTTTTGGGATATGGCCCATTGTTTTTATTATATATACATTTTGCAGGGGATTATGCTTTTAGTTTGAAAAAGACTTGACATGGTCATCAATTTGGTTTTGTCCAGAAGTTTGGGCTGAATAGTGTTTCATGAAGATGATGATTAAATAGAAGAGAACAAGTATTATCTTTCTCTTCTTTCAAAGTCCTGCAGTGTCCTGGCATTTGGGGTATTATCATTGATCTCGCTGTCATTGCCTTGTATTGATAGCAAAGTTATTTTTTCCAAAGCTTATCCAGCTCAGCAGGAACCAGCAGCTCAGCAAGGGAAACCTAAATCAGCCACAAGAGAGAAGCACTAAAATAAATAATCAACACTGACAATAAAAGTCAAAGGTGGGGAGGAAGGAGGCGTTCTGTTTCTCATCTGTCAGCAGCCAGCTACTTAGATGAACCTAAGACTGCAGAGACATTGTTATAACAAGAAGTGGTTTAAATCACAAAGAGGTACTTTAAACAAGCACTTCTATCAAAAAGAAAAATAAATAAAGCCAGTAAATGATCCTACTGTGTTATAAGTCTGAAGCAATCTTTATTTCAGAACAATTTCTTCAAAATATTAAATTAACATGGTGTCGGGTAATTTTCTTGTTCCTGGAAACACATATCAGAAGTACAGTTTCAGATATTTGAAGCCTGATCCATTTCTGACTGTGCTTTGCCAAATAAATTAAGTATTTCTAGGAGAGATTAAAGACTGATGTACAAATTATAACTGCCAAGCAATATTTCAGGTAATTCTGAGTGCACAAACATGTTATGGGCAAGGTGATTGGTAACAGAAACATCTTTCCTTGTCATGAGGAAGCAGAAGGCCTGGATACCCAGATAGATTAGGAATGGACAAGCGCACGTAGACTAACGGGTCTCAATGGTATCAGGTTAACATGTGGTCATTTAGTAATAGATCTTTTTATAGTTTTTTCGCCTTTTCTTAATCCATTTGAGTAAGTCATTACAATTTTTCTGTGGTTTTGACAATCAATCAGGAATTTAGGTAGTTCTGTATTTGCATATTTCCAGTTAAGAGAGTTAAATAGGCCTTGTTGGCAACATGTGGTTAAAGAATACAGATTTAAATGTCTTTATGCCCTTGAATGAGACAAAGAACTTGACATCAGTGGAAATGTAAGATGCAGCCTTCAGTAGAAACAGTGAAACAGTCCTCTGAATATTTGAAAGAATTTAAATAAAGGAAAATAATCAATAGATAGAGAAGACAAATTTCATCAGAGCATTCATCAGAGCATTGCTCTGGGGTGATCTTATTGCAGCCTTCCAGTACTTAACGGGGGCCTACAGGAAAGCTGGAGAGGGACTTTTTACAAGGGCATGTAGTGATAGGACAAGGGGCAATGGCTTTAAACTGAAAGAGGGTAGATTTAAATGAGATATAAGGAAGAAATTTTTCACTCTGAGGGTGGTGAGGCAGTGGAATAGGTTGCCCAGAGAAGTTGTAGATGCCCCATCCCTGGAAGTGTTCAAGGCCAGGTTAGATGAGGCTTTGGGCAACCTGGTGTAGTAGAGGGTTTCCCTGCCCATGGCAGGGAGGTTGGAACTAGGTGATCTTTGAGGTCCCTTCCAACCCTAACCATTCTATGATTCTGTGATTCAGCCTAAAAAATATTCAGTAACTTCAGCTTTTGTGTAGTTTAGTAGGAAATGAAGTTTGCTAGGGAGCATTGGAGAGTTTTTCAAGTCTTTGACAGATTGATCTTCTCATGCCAATTGAAGTATTTATACTCAACATAAACTCAGTAAACTCAGGGAAGAGAATCTGTGTGTGTCTCAGTGAAATCCACTGTTCAAGTTTACTGCTGAATAGGAATGAAGATTTGATCCGTGCGCAAGCACTCTGGGATTTTATGCTGGTTGAAATATACAGAGGAACTTTTGATAATCTTTTTGAAAAGTTTCAGAACAAAATGTGCATGTGGCAAGGTTGAAGAGATTATAGAGGGGCAGATTTTTCACTATGTTTTCCCTTTACTGCGGACATTGCACATCTATACAAAATCATGCTCATTCCATTTTTCTGTACTATTTGAAGGGTAGGATGAGGATGGGATGGGGATAGTAGAGGGTAGGATGTAAGAATATCAAATATGTAATACATGTTGCCAAGTTCCTTCTGTCCATTACTGATAGAAACTCGTCTTCATGCAAATGCATAAAAGGAAATGTGAAAACTCAGGCGTACTGCAGCTAACAAAATATACATTATTACAATTGCTTTTAATGAATTACCATGTCAGGTGAAAACTGTTAGCTGGGATAGATTTTAGAGATAGTGTATAATGTCAGCACCAGAATCTATCAGGAGCAGGGCATCAGTTTTCAAAAGCAGTACTTCAATACAACTTTATATGACTGTCTGTCCTCCTGTAATTGGTCTTGTATATTGCTTATTCCTTGCAATTTATTTTCCTATGGCATGTACAAAGTAGATTTCATTTCTTGTTTATGTGTACTCAGTTTATTCTTTTCAAATATTTTTAAAGTCCATTAAAAAATCTTGAATTGATTTTGTACCAGCTTCTTCACTGGAAGTCTGAATTGATTACTTCCTTTGTTTTCAAGATAATATTAATCTGAGACAATGATTGGTTTCTAGTCTGTAAGTCAGTGTAGAAATACATAATTCTTACAGAATTTTACCTCTTTACTAAATTGTAGCAGGCTGTTCCATTCTTATTTTATAGGTGCATCATTGGTGATCTGGTGGCTTATGATAAGTAGGAGCCTTTCTGACAGTAGAAAATAAATAGCTCCGTTTTAAATAATCTCTAGACATTTAATAGAGCCCCATAACATAAAAATTGATGGATCCTTTTTCCTTTCCTCTCTTTCAGTATGATCAAGTTTACTAGAAATTTCTGTGTAAAGTTCCACCAATACAGTCAAACACATACAGAAAGCACTGATCTGAAACTTTCCTGTAGTTTTTCAACTTGAGCCACTTTTTTCTCTTTTGCTTAAAAAATTTACTGTTCAGCAGGAAATAAGATGGTCTGAAGCTAGCAACCTCAAAAAAAAAATCATAGGCTGTAGCATTGGAAATCATGTTCGGATCGTACCAACTGCATTTTATTTAGACAGTATTCAATTAAGTGCACTCAGATATGTATCAAATCTTTTTTTTTTAATCTTGTCTTAATGAGATCATACCATTTTGGTGGATAAAAGAGGCCCTATAAGGCTCCAAATTCCTTCATGTTGAAAGGAGTCAAAAGAAGAAACTGGTCAACCAGGAGAACACACTTGGAGACCTTTCCATGCAACAACAGTGAGAAGATACTCCAGCCTCCACCCTTTAGCATTCATAGGTGTAATCCCCTCCTTTTTCTTCTCAGAAGTAAGGCAAATAGTATCCATTCTGCCTCTACTGCAAGATTTACGTAAAGATGCTTATTCTAGCCTTAGTATTGCTGTAGGAAGTCAAATATACTACACAGCCACCAATAATGGTGTAGACAGGCATAATGTAAGAAACATGAAAGGTAGATCTCATTTTCCATGGATTACCCAACTGCTAGTTTATTTCATTTTATCTTACTGATCTTCAATAGGAACTAGGGTTTTTTTAGTATGTATAATAAACTATTCTTCTACATCCTGGTCATATATTATGTAAAATCACCAGTGCTTTACCCTCATCCTTATTTGCTTAAAATAATGAACCCAAGAAAACTTGAGTCCTATGAGAAAAATCCTAGTTCTGCTTTCCTGCATTGCAGTGTACTGAAAGGAAGCAGCAGTTACAACTTTTCAGCCACAGCTTAGAGGATTTCCTCTAAGAATTCTAATTCCAGAGAAGGAAGCATATTTTTTCCTGATGAATTGGATGACAAAACTAAGGAATTAGTTAAAATACTCAGCTTGCTTTCTCCTTGGTGTTTTTTTTTGTTGTTGTTATTGTTTGGGGTCTGGAGTGAGTTGGTGGGTTTTTTTGGGGGGGGATGATTTAATTTTTTTACATCTGATTCACAGAGAATAAAGGGGAAGAATGCATCAGGAATTTCCTAAGATGCTTTAGTAACTCAAGGAGCTTGTATCTCCTTATATCAATTAAGTTACTTTTGGTTTTATCAATTAAAACTGTAATATCTCTATAGCTTTTTGGGATTCAATACACAAGTCAATGAATTGATAGCTTGTCAGTGCTCTCTTTTAAGACTGGCAATCATTTACAATACCCACACGCACACAAAGAAGTTGAAATTAAACAGTCACTAGCGATGGAAAATCTCACCTCAGGCATGAAGAGAAACCACAGAAAGTTGCAATTGTAATATTTGGGGGTGATCTTTGAATCTACTGTTTTATTTCTGGAACAACATCTGATGTTTATGTTGTGTGGCATTGTATCATTAGAACTGATAAACATCTGTTCCATATTTCATCATCTGGAAAGACCAATTAAAAAGAGTAGCCCAAAATGGTAGCTTTTAGTTTCTAACAGCAATGTAGCAAGGAGATAGTAACTAATCATGGGTACATCTTAAAATGAAATGAGGGAGCAGCTTAACAGATTAAAACTCAGCTCATCCTTATATACTGCCATTGGAGACTTTCTAATTATTTTTTCCTACTAGTTTTCCATTGGTTTTTGATTTTCTCTTTTCATTAGAGAGCTCTCGGTCAGATTCTTTTCTCATTTATACCAGTGTAAATCTAGAATAAGTCCTTTACATTTAATGGAATTATTCTTTATTTACTTTAGTGAGTCTAAGAACAGAATATGACCCTTTTTCTTTAGCAGTAACCAAACTGTCCTTCTTAATTTTGAAACCACGCTGAATCAAGCTTAGGTGGAAATAAAGGTCTCCAAAGTTTGAATAGACTAGATTTTCTTATTAGGAAAAGACATCCATTAAAGAGGACAGTGTGCTCCCTTCCTACTGTGTAGGAAGGTGTTGCATTGAAAAGCCTGGGATTTTAAATTACCTGCCAAACAGAATTTAGCTCTGGATGCCTCAAAAGTAACCTGATCCTGCAATGGGAGAAAAAGGAACCAGTTGCTTTTATATTGTATCTTCCTAGAGGTGATCACTGGGGAAGACTTTGTGCTATACCCGCAGACAAGTGTATGGCTTGTTGGTAACATGATTCAGTGGTCCCCCAAAATTTGTTTAGTGGCTGCTGCCCAACAGCACCATAAGCCTCAGAATAATGTCGTGGCTGTGGCTGTTCTGTGGTCCCCAACACCACCCCTCAGCAGCATGAAATATCATCAGTAATGAGAAGACAATGAAAATGGGGTATTGTGGGGACAGAAAATCAAATGCAGTGTTTATTTTCAGAAGAGACATCATAAAGTAAAATTGTTTAGATTTTGAACTGTCAACGAAAATGTATAGCCTATAACATCTCCACTGTTTCTCCTCTCATTTTCCTGCAATGTTTCTATATAGGTTGTTATATCTTCCAGCCCTCCTTCCAAGCAGATTGTATCTGTCGTCACCAAAGAAAAAGAAATATGTATCAGCATATGTGGCGATAAAATTTTCAATAGGAAATAATCATTTTAGGACAGCTTTTTCTGCTAAATGACTTTGAGAAAGAGTTTCCCTATTTTCCTGAAAACTATTCCTTTTGACAGAATCTCAGCTTGGTAACTTGGTAAAGTCTGAGCCTTCCCAGACATTAATTAGTTTGAAAACACAAGATTTTTAAAGCACTTTTCCTTCCCAGCGACAGCACAATCATACAGGAATTCTTTCATTTGCCATAGAAAAGTTCTGTTTCTTTCCTCTGTTTATTAGCTGTTTTTAAAGCAGGCACCAAAGATCCTAATGAAAACTGATAAAATCTTCTTAAGCCTTGTATCCAAAGGTCGTAAGAGTTTAAACAAAAAAGTTGCTTCTATTTGAACCATCAAAGTAAACTACTCAAGTAGAAATTATGATGCTTCAAATACAAAGTCATTATTTTAGCAGTCCTGAATAAGGATGCCAGAATTTTGTCCTAAATAATTTTTAACAGTACCATTTCTGTTGACTCTGCTACTTGTTCTCCCATGGAGTAGAGTATGTTAGCAAAGTCTTATGCAGAATTAGGAAGGAAGAGCAGTGGACAGATCCTTTAGAGGGTGGGGAATCAGCTGGTCTTTATATGACAAAATTCACGGATCCACTGATCAACAGTTTTAGACAGGAGATATTTCATACTCTGCGTTGCTAGGACCAGTGATAATTATATAGGTCTTTGAGAACAGCCATCACTCACATTTAGAAAGATAAATTCCTCTGACTTTTGCTACTGATGAACTGTTCTTCTCCATTCCTGTAACAACTACATGGAGTGACTTTTAGTATGAGAGACGAAAATTGCAGGACATTGTTAAAGTTTTTTATTAACAATTTGTTATTGTACCCTTCATATTCTGGAAGTTTATTTTCTTGTTGCTGTTACAGCGACGTCCAAGCAGATGGCCAGCAATGAAATTCAGAAGAGGGTCTGGACATCCTGCCTATGCTGAAGTGGAACCGGTTGGAGAAAAAGAAGGTTTCATCGTATCAGAGCAGTGCTAAAATTTCTAGGACAGAACACCAGTACTGGCCTACAGGTGTAAGACATTTACTTTGCCTCTCTTTAAGGAAAAGGAGCTCTAAGCTGCTGTAGCCTGATAGAAAGAAGATTTTGGATAAGCTTTGTCCAAGAAGAAAAACTAAGATACCAGATTACCACTGCACAGTAGTTTTTGTTAGTGGACTGAGACACGATGGTTCATGCAGAACACTTGTCAGTGGACACCTATGGTATCAGAACTATGGCACAAGTGCCATGTTATTGGCTTTAGGTATGGGGATGCACAGTAATCGAAAGTATAATAAAGCTTTGGTGCACAAGGATGCTGCCCTTTGGTTCAAGTGTTCTTCTCTGGTATCTCAAAGACTGAGTGACAAATCTGTACCCTTTCAGTGCAAAGAGCACTGATCAGTGTTCGCAGGTGATTGAGAAAAGTATCTCAATGCAGGTAAAGAAGAAGAAAAGGAATTTTCCAATACTTCTATAAGCGGACATGAAATACACTCACTTTTCAATTCTAAATTAACCTACCCACCTAACTGAGCGAGTCACAATGTATATGCTTTCCAGGAGTAGTACAATGTTTCTTTTACGTTGCTGATTACTATCCTTCTAAAAAACTCATGATATAGAAATTGGTAAGAAACGAAGACAATAGAGAATTTTCACAATGGTGAAATTATTTTATTTCATGGGAGTTCACAATGAAATCGGGCTGATTTTCAGTTTCAATGCTCATTACAAATTAATTATCAGGTTTGTTTCAAGGGATATCTTTCATTTCTAAGCAGTAGGCTGAAGTAAAGGCAACATATCCTTTTAGTTGCCAGAGATCTTATGGACCATTTGTTAGGCAACGTGATACGAATAATAAGATTTTAAACAAAAGGGTTTCTATCCTTTGTTGTTTCATTGTTAGTCCTTACTGAGAAGCACCACAGACTACAGTGCACCCCTTCCAGAGATTCAGATACAAGTGTTATTGAACCCTGCTGATTCATACAGTGATTTTGTTTAATGCACATAGTAGTTGCATAAATATATATATAAATATATTTTTTTTTATAGCTAACACAAGGCGGGCTCTTGTGACTGTTAAGACTGCATTTTTGTCATCCAGACAAAGGAAATGGATTGCATTACTGCATATTTCCACTGAGTTGTAAAATAATCCTTAATATTAGAATATTTTTATGTTGTGTAGGGAAAGTGGTTCATGTAGTTGCAGTGCCATAACTTTTCTGCCTATTGGAATCACTCTTTCCTTAGTATCGACCCTTTCCCTCCCTGTATAGGGAAAGACAAAACTATAAATTCTCACCATCAAAAGTATTTACTCCTTTCATGGAAGGGGTTAATATACACTGAGACCCAGATCTTCCATGAGGAGGGGGAACCTAAATACTTTGATGATCTGGGCCTGAGCTATTAAAACATTAAATTCAGGTATTGTATGTACATTTCATCATAGTCATTGACTATCAAATTTTTTACGTTCTGTACAAGGCACTTGAATCATTTTAGGGTGAAGTATACAACATTTGCAGTTTTGGGTCTCAAGCAGTTAAAAAAAATTGTAGATACCACCTTAGTAGTACAGTTATTTACATTTCTTGTTGATGCTTGTATGGTCTAAATTTGATTACTTAATGCTGTTTTAAGAAAAAAGCAAACATTTTTACTTATTTTGTTCGGTAAATAATACAATACTGTATTTTCTGTATTCTTTTATTTTGTGTAACACTTATTTTCATCTGTTTTAAATCATCTAGCGTGAGATTGAAACTGTTCAAAACCTAACTGGTATTAATCTGAAAGTACTAACAAACACATTGTCTTGATGCCTGGTAAAAAGCCTGTGGCGAGTATGCATTTCAATTTGCGTGGGTCTGCTGAGCCCTGTTTCTAATAGGCTGGAATTAAATTGCAGGCTGTTAATTCCAATAGCAATAACCAAATGTATGCACATATATATCTGGTGACACTCATTTTTATTAAATAAAAAGGTATCAGTGCACATCATTTAGACACGTATTTGGTGTGCAATACTTATGATTAGTTTTTCTAGGAGTCTTGGAAGTCATCAGCTAGGGTTCATTGGCCAAATGAAGCAATTGTAGAGCTTCCATTTGAAGCATGCTGGAATCCTGTTCGAAACAATTTCTGTTTCAGAGCACATCTTGGCAAATTATACAAAGAAATTTACAAAAATCTACACAGTACTGCACAAAGTTCAAGGAATATTTCCTATAAGTAAAGAAGATTTATATTATTATGGGTTAACAGGTCTGCACTTTGGCCGAGTTACTCATGTTTTTCACATCTTTACCCATGTATGTAATACATGTCATGCAATGGAGCTGACAGAATGTTTGTAACGTGATTAGACAAACACAACAACAATATTAAAATCCAATATTTTGATTACTTTTTTTTTTTAAGGCCCACTTGCACAGCTGAAGGATGTTTGTTAGTATTTGCAAACTAACATAAATTTCATAATCCTTCGTAAAATAATAGCAATTCTTTTTTTCACTCTTTGTCCACCCCTCATAATTTGGTGGCAGATTTCACTGGGGAGCATCATAGTGTACTTCTTTTGATTTCTGCCATGATGTTATATGCTATGGATTATAACATGATGAGTTGCTGGGTTTATTTAATGAGACTGATGGGCATATACTTATGTCTGGTAAGAACTGGTATCTGAAGAGAAAACCTCCTGCATACTAATGGATGTATAGTATCTCATTGGTGTCTGCTTTGATATATTCTGTGGTATGGTCTATTTATCCCAGTAGGCAAAAGTTAATTAAGTAATCTGTTGCTGTTTTGTAATTCCATCTGGTTTTCTAATTTTTTAATAATTAAAATTGACACATTAAAAATTATACAAATATTAATCTATAGGTGTGATGAAATATGGGAATTAACTGAGAATGTTTATCATTTTATAAAGCACCAGGTTAATTGATCCAGATCAAAAAAGTGTCGTGTAACCCCCTCTCAGAGATCCAGTTGAAATGTTATTCAGCAATTCATAAAGAAATTTCCATGCAGGTCTCTGAAACAGTGCCTTCACTAGCATTCCCACTGGTGCTTCATTTGAAAGTAATTCAGAATATTTCATTTCTTTAAATGCTTACTTAGAGAGTTATTTATTCTAACAGTTATTTTAACTCTTGAATTTTCCTGTACATTTGTTTATCTAATGCATGTAATGATTGCAAGATCTCACAAAATTATCTTATTATTTTCCATTTTAGTGTTAAACATTCCATAACACCTAACACTGTCAGTGCTATGCTTCAGCTCATCCTGTTTCACAGAAAAAAAGGAAGAATTGATTCAGAGCACATTACTAAGTAGTTCTTTAAATCTCAGTAAGATGAAACAATAAATCAGATACGTGTATCACACACAGAGGCTGTTGAAAAAAGATCCTTACATTTGCAAAATTGTAGTCAGAAAATAAGAAACTCTGAAACTTTAGAAGAACTGGAATTTAATTTCACTCCCATGTGCATACATATAATGATGTGGACTTATTTAATTGCCTGCTATATTTCTCAGTGCACTCTATAATGCATTGGACATAGAGAAAGCAGGCTGTTTGTAAGAAGCAGCTATTCCATATTTTTCTCCTTCTTCATCAAATTTTGTTGCACTTTGTTACATACTGTCCAAACCCTGCTTGGAAGGCCTTTTTTTTTTCTTTTTTTTTTTTTCCCCATGGACTTTTCTTCCTTATTCATCATCATTATACTTGAGGGATACATGTATCTTGATATATTTGTGTTCTGAGCATTCCTGTGAAGGGAGACAGTTTTCCAGAGAAGACCAACCTGAAATGGCTCTTCCCTTTCTTGTAATTGCCTTCCTCAATCTCAACAGCTTCTGCTACAAATGACATAGATGTCTTGTAAGTAACAGCCTCCTTCATTGTGCCATTATAATTTGGCTTCAGATCATTTTCTGCAAATAATGTGTGTGATGGAATTCTGGGGAAAAATAATACATGATTGTATTTCGAAAAATTGTGGAAACCAATTTAAATTTTCACAAGCTGAACAGAATATTTGGCTGTGCAAACTCAACCATTATCCCTTTGTCAACAGAGTTCAAACCATAAAACTCACTAGACAAGTATCTGAGCCAGCTGAATAGTTGAATCACTAGTTTGCCATCCAACCATGGCCAGTAATGGAAAATGAAGTGGTGAGCCAGTGTACCAATGCGCAGGGAAGAGATTTTCTGAAAGGGACAAATGAGATATTACTTTTACCCAGAGCAGCCAATATCTTTATGACTGGAGCACTGATAAAATATTCAAGTGCGTGGACTGATTTGGCTTGATGTAGACAATATCATCATCATAAAACTGGCCCTTAACTATCATTTAATTGTCAAATCTTAGAGGAATTTCTTGACATTTTAATTTTTTTGTGGCGATGAAAACAGTTGAGGATGCCAAGTGGAGTAAATTATCTTTCTGGTAGGAAGAGCAGCTCATTTCCTGACAGAGTTCTCTCCTGAGTGGAGTAGGTGCTCCCTTGTACGTAGCTCATTTCAGCAGGTCTCATGCTGTCTCCACGGTCTTACTCAGGACATTTTTCACACTTTTCAACGCAATTCTCTGTCTCTTGCAAAATTTTTCAATACTTATCTCCTGCCTCACTTTTTTATTCTTGTCCTTGGTTCTTCTCCACCTCTGCTCTAACTCCACATTCTCACTACTTTGCTTTCTTTCGCCCCTCTAAGCCTTGAATTACATGCCAAAATGACGATTTTCAGTATAACTCAAAATAAGTCTCAATCTGAAGAAAGCTCCTCTTGATTTTTCTTCAGTATGTGTGTTCTGGTTAACACAGCTATCTGAAGGTAGATTTTCCTATTATTGACTGGATTCTGTCCACAGGAATTAACAAACAAAATTCTTAATCTGTTGGAAACTTTTTGTTTAGACATTTTGATTGGACAAGCTACTCGTTTCTTCAGCGGAAAACTTGTCCCAGATAATTTTTTTGAAGCAGCAAAGGGACTTTAAAAGCAGGCCTCAAGACATTACTCTTAATTACATTCATTTAACTAAGCAGATATTTTTGCCCAATTAATTAATACAGACGCCTGTTTCCTCTGTTGTCTCTCTGGGAAGATAGCGTTTAGGGATATTAATTAAACTCTTCCAATGCAGTTTGCATTATTTCCTTTGGAGTAGCTCTTACCCGAAAAACAAAAAGACCATTTTGTTAATCTCTAATGTTAGTTTGAAAGAGACTTAATTTATTGACTGCTTGGGTAGCACAAAGTTTCCTCAGACACCTAGAAGCTGTTAGTAGTAAACATCACTTGTGCCTGTCTAGCTTCATTTGGACTGCTGTTTTTATTACTAGATCTCTTTTTTTTTTTTTCCTTTTCAGTAAGAGTCGATAAATTTTGTCTTGAGAGGTAGCAAATGATACTGTAATCTGATTGTCATGTATAACTACACCTCAGCAATGGTATCCTTTTATCTAAGCTTGTCAGCTTCAAGTTTTTCAGCTCTGCCTTGCCCACAAGGACATCAGGATCACAGCATGACCACACACCCCCGTTTTAGTGACAAAATGCAGATTTCCAAAGGAAGAAAACGGTGACACCTTCTAGGGAGGCAAAGGGAAGCACACCTGCAGAGAAAGAGGAGCACTTAGTGGTATGCCCAGCCGCCCTATTGAAACTTGTGAACACCCAAATCAGCTTAGACACTGCCGTTTCCTGCTTTCCTGCTTTGGAGCAGATACATCAGCTATTGTAACCTGCAGGATGGCTTCCCCGCTGCCTCTACACAGCAGCCAGTGTGGTTGTAGCCCACTACTTCCCAAAAAAGCCCCAACCAAAACATAACTGAAAACCACTCAGCTAATTCATTATAGCACTTTTATGAAAAAATCTTTGACACAGTGATTAGTCAAAGGACTGGGGGAAGGTATGCTGTTAGATTTTAAATGAGAATTATTCATAGAATCATGGAATTATTTAGGTTGGAAAAGACTTCCAAGATCAAGTCCAACCGTTAACCTAACACTGCCAAGTCCATCACTAAACCGTGTCTCTAAACACATCTACACATCTTCTAAATGTCTCCAGATCTGGTGATTCAGCCACTTCCCTGGGCAGCCTGTTCCAATGCTTGACAACTCTTTCAGAGAAGAAAGTTTTCCTAATATCCAACCTAAACCTTCCCTGGCACAACTAGAAGCTGTTTCCTCTTCTATCATTTACTACTTGGGAGAAGAGACCGACACTCACCTCCTTTCAGGTAGTTGTAGGCAGTGATAAGGTCTCCCGAGTCTCCTTTTCTCCGGACGCCAATATCCCAGTTCCCTCAGCTGCTCCACCTAAGATTGTGCTCTAGACCCTTCACCAGCTTCATTGCCCTTCTTTGGACTCACTTCAGCACCTCAATAACTTTCTTGTTGTGAAAGGCCTAAAATAGAATACAATATTCGAGGTGAAGCCTCGCCAGTGCCGAGTACAGGGGAAACAATCACTTCACTAGTCCTGCTGGCCACAGCATTTCTGATACAAGCCAGGATGCTCTTGGTCTCCTTGGCCACCTGGGCACACTGCTGGCTGATACTCAGCCGGCTGTCGACGAATGCCCCCAGGTGCTTTTCCACTTGGCAGCGTTCCAGCTAATTTTCCCCAAGTCTGTAGAGTTGCATGGGGTTGTTTTGACCCAAGTGTGGGACCCAGCACTTAGCTTTGTTGAACCTCATGCAATTAACGTCCGCCCATCAATCCAGCCTGTCCGGATCCCTCTGTAGAGCCTTCCTACCCTCAAGCAGATCCACGCTCCTGCCCAACTTGGTGTTGCCTGCACCTGAGGGTGCTCTCGTTCCCTTTGTCCAGATCATTGATAAACATACTAAAGAGGACTGACCTCAATACCGAAGCCTGGGGAACACCACTTGTGATCTGCCACCAGCTGGATTTGACTCATTTCACCACAACTCTTTGGGCCATCTAGTCAGTTTTTTACCCGGAGAAGCATATACCCATCCAAGTCATAAGCAGCCAGTTTCTCCAGCAGAATGCTGTGGGAAATGGTGTCAATGGCTTTACTAAATTCTAGGTAGACAACATCCACAGCCTTTCCCTCATTCACTAAGTCCTAGAAGGAGATCAGGTTAGTCAAGAAAGACCTGCCTTTCATAAACCCATGCAGACTGGGCCCCATCACCTGGTTGTCCAAGATGACATTGGCATAGCATTCTTGAAAATAAAGAGCAGGTTATACATCTGTGTCAGAGAAGCATTATAGCCTAAATTGAACTAATGCCACGAAATACTGCTCATAAATATAAGTGCCACTTTAGCTGTTGATAATTTTTTTTTTCCTTTTAAGGGGTCATGTAACACAACACACAACTTTACTCAGAATGGTAATTTGTGTCATGCTCATTTATGACTTTGGCAGAGACATTATCCCTTACAGGAAAACATCGCCGGCAACCAGTAAAGATCCCTGCATTGAAACACATGTGATTACATTAGAAACGAAAACAGAACTCCAGCTCACATGGGGAATTTTCTGGTCTAATGCCTGCTCACACAGACATCAATGTCTGTCTGTGGTGGGTTAGGCTGCTCCAGCAGCTATACCCGACACAGTCCCCTCTCACCCTCCCACACCTCAGGGATGAGGGAGAGAATCAAAGAGGAAAAAGAAAAGAGACCCGAGGGTTGAGATAAGAACAATTTACTACTACCGCTACCAATATATATATTTACAGATATGTACAAGGATAAATATATGCAAACGAGTGATGTATGGTGTAATTGCTCACCACCCCTTGACCGAGGCCTGTCTCGTCCCGAAACTGCAATCCCGAAACAGATAAAACTCGATGCCGCAATCCCGGATGAACGGGACGCCCCGAGACAGAGAGCGAGAGAGAGAGAAAACACTCCGAGCACCCGAAAGTGAGAGTCCCGGAAGGGCAAAAGCCCTTCTTTCCGGCTGACCCTGACTCTTATACTGGGCATGACACTGCATGATATGGAATACTAATTGGCCAGTTTGGCCCTCAATCTTAAGTTCAGGTACAAATCGTAAGGAGAGTCATGGACCCCTTGTCCCAGCTATGCTCCCCCCTTATCCTGTTGTGCTCCTGCACACTGGCAAGAACCTGGCAGACTGAGAAAGTCCTTGAGATCTCAGTGCCAACTATAAACATCAGAGCACTATCAGCGTTCTTCTCAGAGTGAGCCTCTGAGTAAAGCCAAAAACACGGAGCTCTTCTAGCTGCTAAAAAGAAGAGCTAATCCTGGTCCCAGCTAAAACCAGGACACTGTCTGAGCAGGTTGCTGTGGAAATGAGCACATCCTCACAACAGCAGTCAGTTGGTGAAGTGTTCGCTGGGAGCCCGGCCAGGGAAGCATCTGACAACTGGTCATCAGCACAGGCAAAGGCAAGAGGCTGGGCTTCAGGAGGAGACACGTGCCACCAGCTCACCTGCCTGAAAGGTACAGCACCCCTGCGGCCATCAGCCACCTCGGCTCTTGTTGGAACAGAGACAGAAACCCAGAAGGCATAAAATGTTCTCTTCCCACACACTGTCAATTCTATTGGTGGTTTAACTGGTGGAAATGAAGCATTCCCCACTTCATCATTGCCTCAGAAACCCAATGATAAAGGCCATTCAAACTCCAGACCCTGTTGCTAACAGTCAGGATTGACCTTGTCAAGACTTGGATCCCTGAAGTGTGTTTCCAGTATCAACCTTATTGGCATGGCAGTGGAAAAAGAGAACAAGGGGAAGCAGAGCAACCACGCACAAAGCAAGCACAAGAAAATGTAGCTTTTCTGGTAGAAAGAGATAGAGGTGAATTTCCTGCCTACTTCTAGTTTCTTTGCTGTGACTCTTGTTTCAGTGCATGCCAGCCCAGAAATGTTCAATTTGATAAAATTCCCAACATGAAAATGCATGTACCCTTAGCCTGCTTAGTAGAGCTGAGTGGACAACGACAGAAGTAAAGCTAAAACTACAAGTTGTTTCTGTACTTGAAGTACTTCGAAACCTCCAGAAAACAATTTAAAATATACACATAAAAGAAACCTCAGTCATTTCTTTAAAAATTCCTTATTCTTAAACCCAAATTGTAATGGGGGCCCTGTAATATCTCTTAAGGAGGGTTCAAACTCTGTGTCATTATACAGGTACTACACAAACGACCTCCTAAATTGAAGTTAGCACAGCCTCAGACCGGTAAATGACAGATATCCTGCATCATGTACCCAGCTAGCTCATGTCTATCACCTGACTTGAAACATGGGCAAAGGAAGCTCCTATCTGCTCACCTGCTACCATAGAACAGCTGTAACCAAAAGTCCTTTACAGGTATAAGATTTCTGCTGCAAAGCCTGAGCTTTGCAATGCTCAAGTTTATCTTGGGAAGAATGTTGAAGGGATCGGGGGCCCAAGTAATATTCTCTTCTATCATACCGACTCTAGGACATGACACAGGATGGAAAACAAAGATCGAGGATTTAAATAATTGGCTACAAAAGTGGTGTGAGGAAAACAACCTAGGCTTCTTTAACCACGGGCTGACCTTAATGCCAGATCTTCTATCTAGGGACGGGGCGGGTTTGTCTCCACGGGGGAAAAGGCTGCTCGCTACAGAACTAGCTGGGATCATCAACAGGGCTTTAAACTAGATGTGAAGGGGGTGGGGGGTATTATCAGACTTAGAGGATTAACAGCCGAGGACGGCCCTCCATTGTCTGATGAAGGGAGTGTAGGCAGGTGCCTTCGGCCTGCTGCCTCAGTGATACTAGGGGGTGATATGTGTAGTCAAGAGCAACACACAAGTTGCCTAGAGGTTAAAGAGAATCCCAAAAATAACAGCTCAGGTAATAAAACTTCCCCCCCTAGGGGTGCCGTGGGGTCGAAAGCCCAACTTACGTGCTTCTATACGAACGCACGCAGTATGGGCAATAAACAAGAGGAACTGGAAGCTCTTGCTATCCGGGGAAACTACGACATAGTTGCCATCACTGAAACATGGTGGGATGACTCGTATAACTGGAGTGCTACCATGGATGGCTACAAACTCTTCAGGAGGGATAGGAGAGGTAGAAGGGGTGGTGGGGTTGCCCTGTATGTAAGGGAAGATCTAAACTGTTTAGAGTTAAATGTTGGGGATGACCTAGTAGAATGTCTATGGGTGAAAATCAAAGAGGGGCCTATGAAGGCGGATATTGTAGTGGGTATCTGCTACAGGCCACCCTATCAGGACAGTGAGACTGATGAGCTATTCTTTAAACAACTGGGGGAAGTCTCGCGCTCACTAGCCCTTGTCCTTATGGGTGACTTTAACCTGCCTGATGTCTGTTGGAAGTATAACATGGCAGTCAGGAAACAGTCTAGGCGGTTCCTGCAGAGTGTGGAGGACAACTTCCTCTCACAACTGGTTAGTGAACCGACTAGAGAAGGAGCTCCCCTAGACCTGCTGTTTGTGAACAGAGAAGGTCTTGTGGGAGATGTGAAGGTTGGAGGACGCCTGGGGCTTAGTGACCACGAGATAATAGAATTCTCAATTCTAGGGGAAGTTAGGAGAGGGAACACTAAAACGGCCAAGCTGGACTTTGGGCGAGCTGACTTTGGGCTGTTTAGAAGTCTGGTTAACAAAGTCCAATGGGAGACAGCTCTCAAGGGTAAGGGGGCGCAGGAGGGATGGTTACTATTCAAAAAGGAAATTCTGGAGGCACAGGAGCGAGCTGTCCCTGTGTGCCGGAAGTCGAGCCGCCGGGGTAGAAAACCAGCTTGGATAACAAAGGAGATTTGGGAACATTTCAAAAGAAAAAGGGATGTCTACAAGTCTTGGAAGAATGGGCAGGCATCCAGGAATCAATACAGGGAGGAAGTTAGGGCATGTAGGGAGATAATCAGGGAGGCAAAAGCCCAATTGGAACTTAGACTAGCCTGCTCCGTAAGGGACAACAAAAAGTCTTTCTATAAATATATTAATAACAAAAGGAGGGCTAAAGATCACCTCCAGCCCCTACTGGACTCAGGGGGTACGTTAGTCACTAGGGATGAAGACAAGGCTGAGGTCCTTAATGCCTTCTTTGCCTCAGTCTTTAATAATAAGGTCAGCAGTTCCCAGGTGAGTTGGCCTTCGGTGTCTAAGTGCAGGGAGGGAGAGCAGATTGAAGCTCCTGTGATCCAAGAGGAACGGGTCAAGGATCTGCTCCTTCGGCTGGATGCCCACAAGTCTATGGGGCCTGATGGTATCCACCCGAGAGTCCTGAGAGAGCTGGCGGATGTCATTGCCAAACCCCTGTCCATTATCTTTGGGCAGTCTTGGCTCACTGGGGAAGTTCCGCTGGACTGGAGGCTGGCGGACGTTACCCCCATTTACAAAAAAGGGCGGAAGGAGGATCCGGGGAACTACAGGCCTGTCAGTCTGACCTCGGTGACGGGCAAAGTCATGGAACAGGTTATCTTGAGTGCTATTAATGAGCACATACAGGTTAACCGGGTGATCAGGACCAGTCAACATGGGTTTATGAAAGGCAGGTCTTGCCAATCAAACCTGATCACCTTCTATGACAGGGTGACCCGCCTGGTTGACGAGGGAAGGGCTGTGGATGTAGTTTTCCTGGACCTCAGTAAAGCCTTTGATACAGTTTCTCATAGTGTTCTGGTGGAGAAACTGGTAACTGCTGGCCTGGATAGGCACACCCTCCTTTGGGTTAAAAACTGGCTGGATGGCCGGGCCCAAAGAGTGGCGGTAAATGGGGCTAAATCCGGCTGGAGGCCGGTCACCAGTGGGGTTCCCCAGGGCTCAGTGCTGGGTCCAGTTCTGTTTAACATCTTTATCAATGACCTGGATGAGGGGATTGAATGTACCCTCAGTAAATTTGCGGACGACACCAAGCTGGGAGGCTGTGTCGATCTGCTCGAGGGTAGGGAGGCCCTTCAGAGGGATTTGAACAGACTGGATCGTTGGGCTGAGGCCAATGGCATGAGCTTTAATAAGGCCAAGTGCAGAGTCCTTCACTTGGGGTATAAAAACCCCAAGCATCGCTATAGGCTCGGGGAGGAGTGGCTGGAGAGCTGCCTGGCGGAGAAGGACCTGGGGGTGTTGGTTGACTACCGGCTTGATATGAGCCAGCAGTGTGCCCAGGTGGCCAAAAAGGCCAATGGGATACTGGCATGTATCAAGAATAGTGTGACCAGCAGGAGCAGGGAAGTGATCCTGCCCCTGTACTCGGCACTGGTGAGGCCGCACCTGGAATATTGTGTCCAGTTTTGGGCCCCTCGCTTTAAGAGAGATATTGAGCTCCTGGAGCGAGTCCAAAGAAGGGCAACTAAACTGGTCAAGGGGCTGGAAAATAAAACTTATGAGGAGCGGCTGAGGGAGTTGGGGCTGTTTAGCCTGGAGAAGAGGAGGCTGAGGGGAGACCTGATTACGGCCTATAAATACTTGAGAAAAGATGGTGGGGAGGTAGGGGAAGGGCTCTTTACATTAGTGATGGGAGATAGAACAAGAGGAAATGGGCATAAGCTTAGTCAGGGGAGATTCAGGTTGGATGTTAGGAAGTATTTCTTCTCTGAAAGGGTTGTCAGCCACTGGAATAAGCTGCCCAGGGAAGTGGTTGAGTCCCCATCCCTGGATGTGTTTAAGAATAGGGTGGATGAGCTACTTGAGGATATGGTTTAATGGGGATTAGGGATGGTTGGACTCGATGATCTCTAAGGTCTTTTCCAACCTAGAAATCTATGAATCTATGAATGAATCTTCTCTCCTTTGCTTTTATAGGGACAACACTGCAAACTGCAAAGTACAACCTTGTTTCTGGAACACTAACAAGAGCTCCTAGGCTTTAGAAGTTTTGTTTTCCTTGCAGGAGGTGAGGAAGTCAAAGTGGGAATATGGGCAGGTAAATGCGCACAAGAGAAATGGGGTTAGAAACACTAGGAGAAAGTAGCATCTGATTTCATATTAGACTCAAAATTACAAGTGTAATTTGAACAGCAACAGCAAATCTAAGCATTCTCCGTTTCTATCCTTGCAAATGTGCCAGAAATTAGTGAGATCTCTGTACAGGACAACAACTCTGGGAGGAATCCTTAAGTACTGGCTACAAACAGAGCCAGGCTTTCAAGACCCATTGGCAATGCAATTTATTGTTAATAACTCCAGCAACTCTGTTTCCAAACATTGTAATCCAAGGGTTAGTCTTTTATCTCAACACAAAAAAGAGAGCTAGTCTTTCCTTGCAAGGTTTTCCCAGTATTGAGCAGCAAAAGTCGCTTTATTTCCACCATTCTCAAATGAAATTCAAAACTCAACATTGCCAATTTAATTTTGTCAAAAACGCTAATTGAGTCCAAGATAGGCTGGTTAACACTTGAACGAGGATCCATATTGCAGCTCTGGGTATTGCAGAAGTTGTTTCCAAACAGTGGGCAATAATCAGACTACAAAAACTAAATGAAGAGATGAACTTCTAATGCTCCAGGACTGCAGCACTGATGACAAATGGGAATTAAAAAAAGTAATCCTCTTTCTCATTTCAATGGAACTGGAAGTGAGATAATGCATCTGGTGTATAGATTAATAAGAAATAGGGCAAAGAAAATGCTGGATTCATTTATGGACTTACAGATAGCTAAATAAATTTCTGAATTACTTAGTTCACCATAAAATGGAATGTCTCACTTTAGTTTTAGTTAAATGGAACATAAGGGAAGAAATTTATCTGGGAGGAATTCAGTGTAAGCTCTTGAACTCTGTAAAAGGTTCCAGAAAAAAAAAAGGTAAAATGAAATTCTAAGTTTACTAATTTAAAATACATTCATAAAAATTATACCTACTTTTTTGCATATTATAATCAAAGCTTTTCATCTTTTAACAGAAAGGCCAGCCACCTTACCAGAATTTTTTTTCTATATATGTGAATGAAGCAGTGTTTCATTTATATTCATCTGTCCATTGAATTTCCTTTTTACATCAAGGCTGCCAAAAGTGTTATGAATTTCTCTTTTTTTTAAAAAAAAATCCTATATCAAACAAATATATGATACATAAAATTCCATTTCTTTGTGTCTTACTCATGCTGGTTGCTTGTGAACAGAAAACACCAAAATAGTCTCTAATAAGACTTTTTGGACTCCCAGTCTGGCATTATTTGGCTTTCTGATGGAAATCTTTGAGGTGTACCTTAAACTATTTCCCAAAAAATATGCAGCAGCATACCAGCCTAAATTCATATTCATAATAGGCTCACACCATCAATGAATATGACCATCAGATATGTTGCCAACTTCAAATGAGATGTGGTGATCCACATAGCTGAGTCTCTGAACCAGTAACTTGACAAGAAACAAAAATCAATAAAATTATCTTTAGAAATTACCATCCCGAACTAATATGAAGTCATAATATAAAGTGTCTGGTAAAAGTGTTCTTGACAGTATCCATCTTTTGATCCTGGTAATTCCAAACACCATTAGTTTGGTTTATAGAGTACGAGCCTAATTGTATCTTTGACTAAGCATTAGCCTGGAAAAATCATTACTGGGCCTTGAAGGTCGATGTGACTGTTTTCATCCCTATACATCAGCTCCAGTAATGCAGGTCGCATAGGGCTAAACGCTGATGTCAGAAGTCTGGGCAAGAAGATCGTTTTCCTTTTCTGCCTTGAGTAATACCTGTGCATTTTGATTGCCCTCAGTGGATTTGTGCACATCTAACGCTCGCCCAGGAACTGGGCTGCAGGAAACGATCTGCTGATGAGGTGTGAGCAGGGGTACAATCCAGCTCGCTCACTTTTACTGCCTTGGCGAACCATGCTGCCTGGAGCAAACAGATTATTATAGACCCATCCTACCTAACCATACATATTCATACATAGATGGGCTAAACAGGGAACCAAATCTATTGAATAAGAAGGGGTCATTTTTTACACAAGACCTTATCATGACCCTGCCTTACTTAAAACAATAAAAGTCACAGGAAAAGCATTATACGCTGCTAATAAGGTTTTCAGACAAGCAGAAGTAACTAGAATGTCCTGATTATCTGATTCATAAAATTTACCACTTGCATCTATAAAGTCTAATAAATGTGTGGAACTATAACTTCTCCTTTTTTATCCGTTCACTTTTATTATAAGCAGACATTTCAGAATGAGCATTTCATGATGATTATATATTGCAGTTCTCAGATGGCTAGAGTCATGAGGCTTTTAGCGTCATGCCTTTTAAATCTGCCAGGTTTGCTCTAACTAGCCCATGATAAAAGTCCTATTACTTAGTTGAATGATATGAAGCCCAGAAGACACAACAAGTTGAGTGCCCCAGATTCCCACACATACTGCCCAAGATGTGCTAAGGTCTGCGGCGTTGGATTTAGTGGTAGGTAACAAATAAAATACATATGTATCAATGTAGGATTTGGTCTTATAAAACAAAAGTTGTCATCTGTTCTCCTTCCGATATAAAAGAGCATGAGAGGGACAAGATTGCAATGTAAATGTACTGCATGATATTTTCTCCCACGCACACCTTTCAGCTCTACTGCAATGCACTTTTCTAGCCACAGTCACTAGTGGACACAAACACTCTCAATCCATCTTGCTATTACCACTAGCTGTGATTAAGCTTGGGGTGCAGCATGCCTTTTTGTGATTGCTATAGACTGTTCATCTCAGGAAATTTGGCTTTTCTCTCAAGGTTATTTCATGGTTACTGTGATTGAGCTATTGCAGACATATTGATGATTTTTAGTTATTCTTTCTTCCAGAGGCCTTCACTCATTCCAGCTCTCCTCCAAATGAAATCAAAACATCAGCTTGTCCAGAAAAGATAAAATTCATAATTGCTATGATAGAAATGCCCCTAATTCCTACTATTTTATGAAATGATTTTCAAAAGCTCTTGCTAAATCTTGAGAGTGAGAAAAAGCCAATCTCAAAGCTTTCATTTTTGACTCAAGTTTGCACCCAACAAAACCAAAAAATTAGTATGCAAATACTTACGTCAGTGATTTATGCTATCCCTGTTTGTTCTCACCATCGCACCAAGCCTGATAACACAAAGGACCACTAAACTAGCTGGTGCACCTCCTACATATCTGTGGCCAACATACAACATGCACTTATCCCTCAAGTGAGCCAAGTCACATTAGACTGTCCGAGATCTGTGATGGTTACCACTAAATCAAATTTTTCTCTTAAGTATCCCATCTTAACACGATATTTTCTTTTTGATAATTGAATGATACTGTGCACTTTGAAGTCATTTCACATCTCAGCAGCATGGCGATAGAGACCATTAATGCAACTCCCTCTGAACTGACATGACCATCATGTGGAAAAGCATTGCATAGAGAAACTACACTCCCAAAACGGTTCAGCTCTGTCGGATCCTGTTGCCAGTGAGAATGTTATAACTTACATAACGTTCGTACTACAGCCTATACTGAATGTCGGAGGACCTGCCACAGCATGCATGCACACGTTACATGTCAGGCCTGAGGGCAGACCAAACTGAGGGCAGAAGACAAACCACTACAGCACTCTTCACACGAGGCGTGTGGGAGTTCTGTGCTTTCTGCGCAAAAAGCCCAGCACAGAGCACCTTGGTCAGGGAAGTGGTTTTTTGCTTTTCTGTTTTTCCAGTACAACGGAAAAAAATCATTTCAGACAAAAAGTTCCGTATAAATATTATATCAGTTACTACTTTTTGTTAATTTTCTTTTGGTTCACAGTCTAAGAAACTAAATTGGCATAAACATACCACGTCAAATGCAAGACAGGACTTGTACTCCTGATTGCTATTGGTGGCGTATCTCAGCTACCAAAAAGGACTTCTACAGTAATCTTTGTCAACGGCCTATCTTAACTGTGAAGTGCAATTAATTTTAACTTACACACGAAATCTTGCCCCTTGCATTTTGATTTTTAAGCTTTTTTATTGTTTTGTTTGAGCCTACTGTGTCTTTTCCAATTTTTTTAATTCTAAATTCTAATTAAATTAATTTAATTCTATTAATGGTCAAGACCATTAATAACAGTGGATATGATACAGGGAAGCAGTGGGAATTGGGAAGGAAGCAGTTTATTGATTTACTAATGACACATAATTACCCAGCAAATGTGTAGTTATCTTGAACTACACATTCAGGATACAGTATCAGCAATGAAACAGATAAACAACAACATCAGACACAAACAAAACGTTAATGAATACCGAATTTCTAACACTGTTCTATAGTTAATCCCCGAGGTGTGAGTCCCTCCCTTTTGCACCCAGTACTGTCTGTGCTTTTTTTCAAATTGACACCTTTTTTTCTGGACAATTTCTTCATAATACCCAGGTTACTGTTTAATTAGGATAAGGGAGCCTTAAGCAAACTTTGTCATTGCTAGTTTCCTGTTTGTGTTGCCAGTTTTAAGGCAAACGTCTTCTCAGAACAAACAAATTTTATATTCTATTCACATACAGGGTTTGCATTCACATATCTACCAGATCATCTGCTGTCATCTGGGCCATGTTATCAAGAGGAAGCAGTGCAGATTTTCTGACACTGGCATGTTTTTTTATTCTTATTACTCTGTCTGCTGTAGGTACTTATGTAGTTCTTATTACCCTGAGCTCCGAAATATCTTTAAGGTGTTAGAATTGAGCCCCTAAAAATATAAGTCAATTTAACTTGATGCCAAATATTTTTGGAAGACAAGAAAGGATGCCAGGCACTGAGATTACAAGTTCTCCCAGATGCCATCAGAAGTCAGTGTTAAATTCAGAAAATAGACCGTAGTCCCTAAATCCCATTCTAAGAGGCCAGTAATGCAGTGATTCTCTCTCCCTTCACTCTCTTGTGCTGTGAATGTAAGAATTTTATCTTTCATAAATTTATTAAGCTAACAAATTCTAACAAATAGGATGGCGCAATTAATTTCTTATTTGATTGGAAAAATAGTCACTTCCTAATTTGGGCCTATAATGCATATTACATATCTCATACACCACATGTAACTATTGTTATTTACAGCAGGATCAGCCTCCATTATTTTGCAGAGCCAGTTACCAACCTCATGGGAGTATTATTAATTGCAATATGTATGACTATTGATTTAGCATGGGAAAAATACAAGTCAACTGGCATGTGAAACTTCCTGATGTAGGAAAGTTTAGCACTGTTACTAGATGCCAAGTTATACCTCCAGCCAGAAGTTGTTAAACCTCATAGAGCCATAAGAGTCTTCATTATGGTGGGGTTTTTTTGGAGTTTCCCAGAGTTGTGTTTAAAGTCTTGGTGCTATATTGTGAAGCAATAAATCGCAGGATGAAATAAAAGCTTGAACCAGTCATTTAAAAAATTAAATCAAAATTATTTCTAGCTCTAAAAACTTTGGATACGTTGTTTAGGTATATTACATATAAAGCTACAACTACTAAAGCAAAACAGTCTTGACTGTAACACTAATGGAATTAAGAATAGTACTAATTTAAAGTGAGTTTTTCCCGCTTAACTATGTATGTATAATAGAGCACTAGTTGCCCTGTTATCTCACATAGTTTTTAGTATGTCTCCTTTATTTTTCTGCTTTCCTTTATGCTGGTTTCAGAACCCTATATAAATATGAGGACAATGTAAAATACTGTATCACTCTTAACCTTCAATTTCAGAGGAAGATGGAGATTTCATGTCATGGCCACTATAAAATGATGATTCATTGAGGTTCAATCATATGTATGTTGTAACACTCATTTTGTTTTTACAGCTTTCTGCAGGTTTCTGCTAGATTTATAGCGTGTGCTATACTACTTTCCAGTTCTTCAAAGTCCTAATGTTAAAAAGTTTCTGACCTTTAAAGAGCCAAATTTGAGGGCTTTATTGACACTTTGTCATTCTAGCTCATCATTGTTCCCACACTCATTACCATTCTTCTTCTGGCAATACCTACAAGAGTGCGAAAATGGTAGCCAAGGTTATTTTATTTCCAAATGTCCTTCACATGCATATTTATAACTCTTCCAGAATATCAGGGTATTTTCTCTGCACTACAGTGTTGTTCCTTTCTGCTCCCTCAGGTGTTCCACACTAATTCATACATCCTGATGTACGCTGAGTTTCTGGAGAAGACCAGGAAGTGCGGTCAGTCACTTCTTGCTCTGAAAGCAAAACCAGAGTCTGTGTGTAATGACCTGAAATGTGCATGCTTTTATCTCATGGAGCCTTGTTTACAGCCTGGCCAGATTATACACTGCTATTACGTTCCAATTAATGTGATTGCTGATAGCACAGGTATAGTTTGGTATAAATATCTATTACAGCCAAATGCTTGGTGATTTAGCATGGAATTAAGAACTGCGTGTATCTCAGAAGAAGAAAGCAGCACAAAACAAATCAGTGTAATGTTCAAGCTAGCTGTCCCTCAACTTTAGTAGCCCCCAGGCAACTATCTAGAGTAGACAGACAGATGTAGGCCAAATCAAATCACATTTTCCCTGTCAAAATGGCCCATAACAAGGGCAACTGCCTAGAGCTGAGTCATGGTGGCAAACCTCATTGAGCAATACATTACATATTACCTATGACCTCTGATTTAGGCCTCTGCTTTAGACACAAATAAACCAAATCTTTTCAATTTTAGCCATACTTGGGGCCAAACTAAAAACTGACATTGCCTTAACTACAGTTTTTCTACTCTCCTAAAAGCCAAACAGGGCTTGAAAGCACCTTGAAGAAAATCACTGCAAGAAATAGTATGATCTCAATTAATTTGTACATGGGTGAACTAGGTGATGCTGAGTACTCAGGTTTGATACAGCTGTAGCCACAAACTTTTTTTAATAGGCAATGTAAACCTTTCCAATGGCAGCATATTGTCTAGAGCCAGTCAGAGCTCACATTTTCTTTAGAATTAGCGACTTTGAGCCTGCATTCAAAAACAAGGTAAATCTTCAATATCTCCTATTACACATAAAACTTATCACTTCTCTGTAGTATTTTCCAGCATTCTCCCATACAAGATTTTTTGCTGTTCATAAACCTGCCTTCCAGTTTTGCCAACTAAAAAAATATTTGCAGAGTCACTTCTTCCTCTGTCCTCCCACAACGAAATTACATTAATGATCTAAAATCCCTGGGACACCTTTAGATGTAAATCAAAATATTTTATTCAGCTACCCAACCTTTATTCCTCTTAAATACTTAATTCATTTGAATATTGATTTCTGCCAAAGGAACATATTACAAAGAGTACTGTTGTTTACCTATTAAAAAGGAGTGGCAATGGGCTTCCTTACTGGAATAAAAAACGTTCCTTTAAAGGATGCATTTGGAAGGCTGGTAGAGAAAAACTGATACTTGATTATAGCTGATTATTTATGCTTGGTACCTACTTTAAAGGGAAATCTGAAATATCTATTACTCAAAACCAAAGACTTAACATAGCTAAGGGAAGATGTCCCCTAGAATCCCGAATAAAACTTCTGAGTCTCATCTTACAGAGAAGGTCTTGTTTCTTCTGTACTAGAGGCAATGGGCATAGGGCTCTGGATTTTAATGATGATGGATTTTAATGGTCTGGATCTTCTAGATCTACGCCTTAGTTAAGGATTTACTTGCTCAGGCCATTTACTTATGTGCCTCCCAACCCTGTTTTTTATAAGTAAAAAAAAGTTAAATGTCAATGATTGCACAAAGCCACTCAGAGTAAAATCTTAAAGCCACGTTGTTTTGCAATGTTCAAGTTGAGGGGTAGACATTGACTTAAAATTGCACTGGCAATAAACAGTGTCAGCCCTTGATCTGTGAAAGCCAGCAGATGACAGAGAACCCATCGGCCTTGACTTTCCAAAAGACCAAATCAAATAGGCAGAGAAAGGCAACCAAGTGGAATCATAGGGCACATTACTCAAGCATTTGAGACACCTCCTTGTCTACAATTGAGTTCAAAATCAGAGCAACAATCACCGGAACATCCTCTGTTACAGGCTGTGCAGACAGAGGGGAAATATATTTCTTCAATCGCTTGTAGCATCACCAGTCAATATACTTTTCTTTCTCCCGATTCTGTATTTCACAGCAGCCAAAATATTTTTGCAATTGAAACCCACTACTCTGGATGCATTGCTCAAAGGCCAAGGTGGGAGCTTGTGAAGGCTCCAGGTGCCCAAGAGGGAAAACCTGAAACCGACACCTTCCACAAGGTCTAGATTTCTAATGCAATATTTTACATTTTGCTTGTGAGATATTATGGGTAGGACCTACATGTCTCACTTCCTAAAGACCAAAGGGCATCTTCTCATTTGAAGCGGTCGTTTGAGCGGTGCTGTCTCACCAGGCATAACTTGTTTAGCCTATGTTTAGCCTGGCTGTCTGGGTGAAATAGGGAAATTCATTATCTATAGCTGTCAGTTTTGTGCTTTCATTGCAATCACTTAGAAAAGAACATATCAAGGTAGGCAAGATATCCATTTTCTCTGAAATACCATTATTCTTCATGCTTGCGAGTTTATATCTTTCAAGAACACCGATCAGGGCTTTCTGTACAGATGCACTTTGTATCTTGGGATTTCAATTGCTCTTCATAGAATTTTATCAGGCACTTGATTACAAGGTGAGAAGTTCCTTCCAAATGTAAAGAATTACTCTGACATATAAGAAGCTATAAGAATGTAGTTGGTAAAGGTTCTGTATGTGCTAGTGATGAGCTCATACTATTGAAGCTAAGATTTTACTGCTGATTTAACGAATACCAGTTTGCCTCTGACAGCCAGCCACAAATGAAATTTTTCACTCCTCTCTTGCCTTCCCCACCAACATAAAATCTTTTGTTAATAAAAGTAATCTCCCATTTTACTCATGACTAGGAAACAAATGCATAAGAAAATTAAACCCAAAGTCGAATAGAATGTCTGTGGGAGTGTCAAAGTTTGACCATCTGTCCAGACAACCATCTCCTCTAGAATTTAACTCAGACATGTTATCTCATATAATTATGAAGTCAATTTGTGATATTTCCTTTCATAATTAAATTGTCTCAATCAGTGGAGAAATACAAAACCAAACTGGACACAATCCTGGGGAACCTGCTCTAGCTGACCCTTAGCAGGGGATTGGACTACGTAATGTCAAGAGGTCCCTTCCAATACAAAAAGAAGTCTGTGATTCTGTAAAGCCATATTATCCTTAAATCTTCTGAAAGGCAGCACAGCAGACTGCTGGGGCAACAAGCACCTTGGCCTAACGAGATATCAGTTTTGCTGCCTCACAAAGAGGAGTTATGATGAGCGGAGCGGCAACTACTGCTGAAAGTAGACCTTACCCAGCTGCAGAAGCCAAAGATGCATCCAGCCCTCCAGCCCTGCCTTTCCCTTTTCTACCTTCTCCTTCCTGAAGCAGCCATGGCTTAAACCAGCTCCAGCTAAATCTCCGTCTCAACCCCTTTCCCACTGCCTTCATTAACCCTATTTGTGCAACAACAAAGTGTGATTCACAAACAGCTGGGATCTGTTTCCACAAAGAGGATGGATGGAGACTGGTGAAGGAGTGAAGGCATCAGGTCACAGGCCAAAGGTGGGCTGTGGGTGGAGACCCCAACCTGGGGCAAGAAGGGTAGAAGCAGGAGTGGATATGCAGAGTTTCTCACATGTCCAAAGAGCAGGCTGGCTGTGGAAAAGAAAGAAATACATTTCCTCACCATAACAATCCCAAAACACTGGTTGACCTTGAATTCTTACCCTCAGTCTCATGGGACCTTATTGACCCTTGCCATCATCTCCTTCTCATCCTACCAGAATTCCCACTGACTTTTCACAGCTCACTGTCCTTAACTCCCTATATGCCACTTCCACCACCAAATTGAACTTTCCACTCTAAGGATGAGAATACAAGAAAATCACTCATTCTTGAGACAGGAAATTTTCTTTAACCTGTGAAACTGGAAGACTTTGAGCTGGCTCCAAGCTAATTCATCCCTAGCGTAAGCCCATGAAAGCCTGTGGATTGAACTGGGAATGAATTTGGTCTGCCGCATTCATCTTGGAGATTTTAAAATACAAAACAGAACATGTAATTTAAAAAAAAAATCTGAATCATACTATTACATCTAAGGTTAAGTCATAAATTGTCAGGCATTCATTTATTCTGTCAAAGAGCTATTTTTTTTTTTTTAATTTACCTCCATCAAGCTCAAAGGATAACAAATTCTGGAGTCTGAATCAGTACTGCACATAACTGCACATGACTCAGCTCAGATACTTACCTGTTAAAAAAAATACAAACCACACTGAGCTCACAAATTTCAGTGGATAGTCCAATACTAAAACTCAAATTTCTCTATTATTTTGGCAGCCCTATAGCTTCCTCAATTCTTTCAGTAGTTTAAGAAAATTGCAGTTTGGTCCTTCCTACTGTTTTCAAGCTACTCTTTAAAAAAAAAAAAAAGCAAGTTTTGAAGTTTTGTCACAATTCAGATGCCACTCTCACTATAAGCAGGTGTGCCATGTCTCTGTATGCACGCTTTAGTTTAGTTTTTGTCCTCTAACTCATCTTTTTACTCAATAAAAATACACAAATTTTCACTTTTTCCATCCCCAGTCATTCCATTATGGAATACAGACGTGATTATACCGTTTTTCAAGAGCTGTCTAGTGGATTCAGAAAGTGTGACACTGTAAAGGCGGAGCCGTCGAAGCTTATTTTTAGTTCCTCTCCCTTTTATACCATTCTCCATCCACACGAAGGAAATGCATGTAAACAACTTTTTGTTCTCTCATGTATTCTTTTCTCATGACATTTTGGTTCCTAAGAACAGAGTCCATATACTTCAAACACTAATATTTAAAACTTGCAGACAGAGATCTATCCAACTTCAAGCACTGTATAACAAAACTGAGAAGTTGTCAGTGGAGTTTAAAGATCACCAAGAAATTTTCTAAGTAACTTTAACTGTGCCATGAATTAAAGTCTAGACTAGGCAATTAGACACAGCCTATACATTCTTCAACTTCAGTTATTTCTTCATCGCTTATGTTGTTTCGGAAGCTGTTATTGTGAAGGAGTTTTTATAGGTTGCCAAGAAGCCAAGTTCTTATGGCCAAGAAGCTCTTATGACAGCCTGGTCTGACCTGCTGACTAGCAAGTGTGGAAGCTTACCAAGTGATTATCATATCTCAAACAAGGTTTCAGGTTGAGTCAGACCTTACCTTTCAGAAAGACTTCAATACTGATCTGAAGACTTCAGGTAACAGCGAAATTATGCAATTGATTGATAAATCTGTTCAAACATTCATAAGCCTCAGTACTATATGTTCCCATTTTATTTTTTCAAGGCTGACCATATTTAAGCGGCAAAAACATGATTCCTACACAGCTTGCATGCCAAGTAAAAACCAATTTTTTCACTGCACACAGATATTATTTGTCAGGAAAAAAGTAAAAAGTGAAAAAAAAAAAGAAACTATATGAAAATGTTAACAAAAGAGAAAATAAAAGAGGGAAATTTCTCATCAAAATTTTGGCAAATCAAGAATACAAGTCAAAAAAAGAAAACGTAGTATTAGAAAACTGAATGGACAATAGTGATGGATGTGATTACCCTAAACTAGGCTAAATATATCAGACTGAACAACGGTTTAATTCATGACAAAATCTCGCATTAAAAAGGCCATACTGTAGATGTCTGATCTGACAGGAAGATCATTAATTAATACAGAAGAGAAAAGAAAAATTTTCACTAATGGAAAGTCGTCTTGGAAATAAGTATAGCTTTGATACGGCAAGGCTGACATTGCTGCATATGAAAATGTCATTGATAACAGGGTACCCAAAAGAACCTCTTTTTTATTTTTATTAGAAAAATCAGGCTGTAGCTGACTATTTCTCCAGCTGCTCATATCTAGCAACTCTTTTAAAGTGTAGACTACTTCTGGCACTCAAACTAGCTTTTATCAGTACAAATACATATTGTCAGTGCCTTGCTTTGTGTACTTTTTACAGCTGCTTTCCTCAGGCTATTTCACTTGACAAATAGACCCATCAAAATCAAACACACGTGCATGCAAATGCATATTACTAGGCAAGTTTCATTCTTATTTACAGCCCTTGCACAGGTGATAGGCTTGCTGGGTAGGGCAAATTTATACATTTATACATTTTATTGTCTTTTTTACATTTTTATTTTCTATTTCTTTCATTAGTTAGGCATATGACACAGATATTTCTTTCCAATTCATCTTCTCTGATCTCTCTGATGATATATATTAGTTAATCTGCATTGTTTTAAAATTGCTATGCTGTAACACCACTCATGCGAACTTACACATGACTGTTTAAACTTCCATTTAAACTTCCATTTATTCAAGAATAATTTATTATTTGAACACTAAGCTATAATAAAGCCAACATCATTAGCTAGGCTCCATGTTTAAGCAGCTATACTGCAGTCAGTTGTAAGTTGACAAATCTAAGGAATTCTTTTAAAAAGTTCAACAGTTTTCCATTGCCCACAACCCTCTGAAAGGTTTATATAGGTTTAAAGGTGTCTTTTGGAGGTAATGGAGAAGCTCCTATACCTCCTGGCAAGGCATAGGTCCCTACCTCCAAATACTGCTATGTGAGTAATTTTGCAGCAGCCTTATGGGTACTTTATTAAAGCAGCAGTCGTTTCAGTTTGCTCAACCTGCTGGATGTGCTGACTGCAACATCCTGACAGAAACAGTCCCAGCAGCTTATGGCTGCTAAGAAGTCATTCAACAGCAATAACATTTCTGTGTGTCATGGCGTGAAGCAGTTCTGGCCATCAGCGTCTGTGAGAGAACAAAGCTACAGCTGATTACAAAGTTGTCTCCACTTTTGTTCACTTGATCATGGCATCTCACATGGCCAGAGAGGTGATGGGGAAGGACTGTGGGCCCACGGGAGGGGGAGAGCCCAGCACTACATTGCAGTTGAAAAGCCCACTATCAAGTAGGCATCCTTGGACCGCAGAGTCCCATGTGATCTATTGCTCAGGTAGGATGGCCTCAGAAGCTCATAGTTTGGGACCTACCAGTGCCTCTTTCTCAAAAGGTTGTGGCAAAAAAAGGTGACTTGCTAGATACACAGCCTTTACCCCAGGGTACATAAGCTGGTTTCTCACTTGCTTTGCTTTTCCTTCTCATTCATTATCATTTCACATCACCTTGCTGCATTAGTTCCCAACTGCTTCTCTTCTTTATATTATATAATCTTGTAAGGCAAATTCTCAGATCATAAGTCATCTGTATCTGTGTTGAATTGTTTCTGTCATCCATTAGGCTTTAAATAATTCATGCCTTTCTATATTTAGCTACATCCTTTCTCCATCACACACAGCTTTGCTTTCATCTGTTTTGTCTGACTTAGAGTAATATAAAGCAGGACATTTAAAACAATTTACACTGATTTTTTTTTTTTCTTCAGCAATATATTATTTCTGCTTCAACAGGCAGCAGCAGTGTTCCTTTTGCTATTAAAGCAGAACTTGCCATCAGCACTGTTATGAGTGACTGAAGGAAACCCTTTTTTGTCCTTGTTCTTTTTTATTCCTTGCCCTCAACAGTTATATCAAAACACTACAGACAGACATTAGTTCAGTGCCTACATGTTTCTGAATAAGCAGAGTAAAAGAGGAGAAACAGCTCCTTTTGCACAAGGCAAAGAGGGAGTTGTGTTTGTTTTAAAAAGAACAGGAATTGTCTGGAAGGTTACCCTATTGTCAGCACTGATAACATGATTAACATGGTGGTTTCTACTCTGGAGAGTCACATATAGCTGATAAAGATAGTCAGAGGACAAGAAGAAGTACATTTAGTGGCCACCACAGGTCTGGGAGATTTACATGCAATTCCCGCATAGCCCGCCTTGTTCCTCCTCTATGATCCTGAGCAAATCACCGTCCCTCTGACTCCCAAGGTGGTTCTAGGACAAAGAAATCCTGCCCTTGTCATTCTGTGATGACATCAGCACCTTAACTCTACGAGCTTGCTTTAGGAAAGGGGGTTCACCAACCCCTGTAAAATATCCTGACTTGTCTATAGTGCCTTTCCTGCATAGGGGCTGGAGCCCAACACCTTGATCTGCAGCAGGCAGAGTAGAAGCAATGCTTAAACTTCCTACTCGGGAGTCAAGGAGAGGAACATGTGTGAAACACTCCATTTTGGCAGTACCCCTAATACAGCTCTGGGCAGACACCTAATGGGAAAAAGAAACCTGGAGATTTAAACCTCCCATCTTCCCTGGTGTACTTAAACCACCCGATGAGTGTCTTCCTTCAGCACATAACTTTGCTTAATACTGTTTGTGCTCTCTGTCTTTGTTCAGTAACAAATTTGCCAATGCATTTCAACTGGCATCAAAATGAAAAGCTCTTTTGTCTGAAAACAAGCCATTAAACAGCAGTAGATTTGTGATATCTTTAGGCAAAATTCTCTTTAAGAACTGGAAGTCTTAAAGGTTACCTACAAAGCAGAGGAGATCCGTTTTCCATTCTTTATTCTTATTTATCATGTATGAAGAGCATTCAAGAATTTATTTTTCAAAGTAATCGAACTTCTTTTTTATGCATTGTCTCCCTTCAGATTAGAAATACTAGGTCCTCACTTTGTTCTCTGGGCTGCATGAAACCTTGTGCATCTTTGAAGAAAATCCAAAGAGAGGGTTTACAGCTCCACTGTTTACTGGCTAGCTGGCTCACACTGGGACACACTCGTACATTAACATTACTTCATTAGTTAGTGGAATCAATTATGATTCCTTTCAGACAGAGTTTGGATAAGATCCCAGACCTGCCACATGAGTAAAAGAGATTAAATTTCTTTTAAAGTTAAAAAGGGAGTGTTGGACCTCCATTTAAGCCTTACTGGTGAATGGTACAGCTGACTGCATGAAGCTTAGCAGGAATGAGCCCAGAAGCTGCATTCAAGAGTCACTGTTGTAAACTCTGACAAAATTCTGCGGTGTTCAGAAAAGAGCTTATTTTTTGATTGTGCCCTGTTGTCGTGGTTTTAGGCTGATCCAGCAACTAAAACTCACACAGTCTCTCCTTCTCCAATAAAGTAGAGAGGAGAGGAAAAAAAAAACATAAGGACTGAGGGTTGAGGCAAGAACAGAGGGAGCACCCACCAACCATGGTCCTGGGCAAAACAGGCAGCGCTTTTCTCAAAGCAAAACAGTTTATTAATGATTACTTAGAAGGACAAAGGGAAATAAAAACCGATTACTTGAGAGGACAGAAAGAAACAAAACCAGATCTTAAAACCGACACCTTCCCCCCCCCAACCTTCCTTTTCCTCCCGGCTCTACCTCCTCCCCCCAGCAGCACAGGGGGCAGGGACTGGGGGAGTGCAGGTCAGTTCATTCCGTGCTGTTACTGCTGCTTCTTTCTTAAAGGAGAAGGAGTCCTTACACCCTTTTCCCCTGCTCCAATGGATCCCCTACCCACGAGGAAAAATCCACAAACTTCTCCAACGTGAGTCCAGCCCACTGGAAACAATCCTTCCCCACAGATTGCTCCGGTGTGGGCTATACCACAGTCTCGGGTACTTAGGGAGCTGTAGCCACTCGCTCCGGCGTGGGTCGTCACGAAGACTCCAGATGCCTTTCTGCCTTGCCGTGCCCCCAACACAACCATCCTCGGGCTCAGGCATCTTCTCCCCACGGGCTGCGAGTGGGTCGCTGCTCCACCGAGGCCGTCCTGGTTGCAGGGGGGCAGCCTGCTATCTCACCATCAGCCGCAGGGGAAACTCGGCTCCGGCACACCTCCTCCCGCTCCATCCTCACTGACCTGCTGTCGATGCGGCTGTTTCTCTCAGATCTCAGTCCTCTCCAGGTGAACTCAGCCCAGTGGGCACCCTGGGAGTGGGGTGCCCCCGAGTTCCCCAGCTGGTTCCGCTGCCGCCATTCTCCGTGGGCGGCGCCGGCCCGACGCAGGCAGCCGCCCGGCCGGGAGCCAGGGAGCGGGGGCAGTGCCCTCCTCCCTTCTCTGGTCAATCCTGGGCGAAGCACCTTTTCCGGTTCCCTTGTCCTGACTTAAATAGGGCAATTCGCAGAGGCGCCCTATTGGCTCAATCCCGAGGGGGATGGCAGTCTGATCTGGTGGCCAGAACTAAGCCTAACCCGGATCCAAAACCGGGGAGGTCGCAGGGAGCAAAATCCCTCTCCTGCCACCAGAACCACCCCCCCCTCCACATCAAACCATGACACCTGTGTACAGTAATCAAGCCTAAACTAATGATTAACCATTATTTTCTTGCTGTTAGTGGGATTCAGACATTCTCTCCTCTGCTGATTTCAAAACATATACCCCTGGGTGAAAATCACCATGCTAGCAAAAATGCTAGTGTAACTCCCTTGAAAATATATAATCGTAGACAGATTGAAAAATCATGGTCTTTTTACATGATCGTAATGTGTTCTTAGTAAATAAGAATATTCAAATATGAAATTTAGCATAAAATATCTTGTAGTCCTGACAGGCATTATCTTTTTTTTTACCATTATGATTTGTCTTCTATTGTCAGTATAGGAATTGCATCTGTATAGCTAAAGAGGGCGTAACTTATGAAGATAAATCTCTCTAAACTGAGCACTTCTTAATAGCACTGAAGATTGCTAAAATTGTGGTCCATGTGTTTTCTCCAATCCATTTGAATTCCCTGCGTTCCTGATGAATTTGAAGCGGATGAATAGATAAGTTAACTGTTTGACAGCAAGGGAAATGAAACGTTCCTCTCCAGGATTTTTACAAGCAGCGTAACACACAGGTCTCAGCAGCAAGCTCACAAGTGAGACATCCTGGATGTCACCTGCTTCAGCAAGACAACGTACTGTTCCTCTTGGTGCACCATATGTGCTCTCGTAAAAGGTTTTACTATGAGTTTGATCCTTTTGCTCGTTTTTTCAAATACCAAGAACTGAAATTTAGTATTTTACAACATTGCAAAAACACAAAAGTGCCTGAAATTAATGTCTTTTGCCTGTTAGTGCAGAAGGATTAGGGCATGCGCTCACTAAGTCACCTCTGCAGATGATCTTAAAACAAAACAAAAAGCTCATTTGTGAGTGAATAACCATACCCATGCCTAAAAGCAAAAGCTAGATACGAAGGGCAGGGTTTACCTCATGCCATTTTTTACTGTCTGAAAGTACAGGACTGCCTTAGAATAAGCTGAAACAAACTCTGGATGCATCTATCTCTCACCACTTACTCTAGAGGGACCTGAAGTTGTTACTCTAGTTAGAAGTCCATCTTTTCCCAGTTAAGTGTGAGGAATACTACTCAGTTTACCTGGATAATCTTACTGTTCTCAGGTCACATGGTGTGGAGCGACCAAAATTTAATACTATCCTTAAAAATGTATAACTGGTACCCTGATGATATTACTTTCTTATGACTTTTTTTTTTAAAATGCAAAAATATGCCTGGTAACAATGATCTTTTGCATAGTGAAGTGCTTTGTTTCTGACCGAAGTTGTGATTAAGTTTTGGTCTGTACACGGCGTATGAAAAATTTCCCTTGGAAATCTTGGTGCCTTCAGTTGTTTTTTCTTTTTTTTTCCTGAGGGAATTAGAGAAGTATAGCCTTGGATGTTACACTTTATATTTTAGTCTCATGAATCAATGTTTGCATTTTTAAACTCCCTCTTGAAGTTATTGCTTCTGATCCCTATAAATGTTGAAAACTATTTTCAGTGACTTTCATGAACATAGAAATCTTTAACTCAAATATGCACCTCCATGTCCTCTGTGGGGCAAGTGTTGGAATGGTATTTAGACAGTATGGTGTTGTGTTGTTATTTTTCCAGAAAATTAGGTACAATGGAGAATGTTATCAAAGAGAACTCTTTCCTTCACTGTCGTCTGATAAATTTTCATTGAAAGAACAATGAAAGGACTGCTGTGTTAGGATTTAATATGTACCAACACTTCCTGCAGATTATAACTTCAATACATACCTTATTTGAAAGAATCGGTCATTTGGGGGGACAGATTTTTCATGACCAGCACCTAGGAATGCACTCATCTGCAAGAGTGAGAAGTCTCTATCTCTCAGGATAATGTTTTGTTCCCAAGTTGCCCCTGTGGGATAGGGAGGAGGAGGATACAAAATGGACAAATCACAGAGGCAGGCAGAAAGGGCTGTCTGGAAATGCCAGTCCCTGGAAGGTCTCAGAAGTTTTCCTTGGGCGCTGGGTGGCTCGACATTGCTGTTCACCCCAGGGCATGCACGAGAGGTGTGATACAGAGCTGAAATTCTGCCTAGCAGATTTCATTATTACTTTTTCTAGCCTATTTAGTCCTTGTAGAGTTTCGTTCTCTGAATCCCCAGGATTTTTTTGACAAGGCTGCTTCCTCCACAGGACAGGCTGGCAGTCTATACTGCTCTTCCTCTGCTCAGCAGTAGGCTGCTCCCTCCACACAACAGCCCTAATGGAATGTGCAGAGACAATCCCCTTCCAAGAAAAACAGGCCCAAAACACTAAAGGACTTCAGAAGACAATGGGACTGGATGTGCGATGAAGTATCCCAATAGATTCATCATAAATGGAAAAATAAAAATAATTCTTGTTAAAACCAGACTATTTCAAAGAAGCAACTCCCTTTTTTTTTTTTTACAATAAGCAAGAGAAACAGTGTGTAACTGCTCCTAACACATCACAGTGTATTTGTTCATAATGGTGAGAAAGGAATTTCTGGGTTTGTTGAGACATTTGATGTGGTCTTATGATTTGATTGCAAGGGGTTGTGCATGGCAGGGTGAATCACAGGCTTCTGCTCAAACACTATAGGTTACAGATGCTGCAGCACACTTACCCTATAAAGTTTTATGTCATTTGAACTGTTTTATTTTCACTATCAAAATATTATTACATGTAACGACCAAAATAATTCCATGCTCAGGTATCAGACAGTGAAGTCTGAGAGCAGTTGAGGGTGGAATCATCAACATCCATCCCATCAGTTGTCCCTGAGAGTCCTCCTTTGTAAAAGGAGAGTCAAAACCGCTAGATATCCACTATGGAGTCTATCCTAAAAAGAAATCAGGTGCTTACATAGGTGAGGTCTTAAGTAACCTGTAGGTCATAAATTCAAAGTGGAAATTCCTACCTCCTCAACCATAAAAACATCCAGCTACCTTAAGTGGATGTTTAATGTTGGATCTGTTGAAAATTCATTGGGTGCTTACTTATGACCCCAAGGATTCTCACTGAACTTTGAAGTCAGCCTCAGTGACAACATCAATCTCACCACCCAACCTATAAACTTCTGTGTCCTCTTGGGACACAGAAATCATAGAAGTACCTAGGATATGTGAGGGACAGAAGACATTTACCTTTTGGAGACATGCTAATGCTAATCTAACTCCCTACTAGAAGTGCAGTGGTTTTGTATTTTCTTATTCCAACCCATGTCCCCCAAGCCAGGTACCTAGATTGTTATTCCAAGGCCGAGATGACAAAAAGATAAGATTTTCACCATATCCTTTATAGACAGTGACCAATTTTATTGGTCCTAGGAAAGCTGTTTCACTTAACAAAAACTGATGTAGTTCATGGGTAAAGATAATTGACAAACACTGCCAGCAATATATATATTATACTCTTTGGTGGATTGTCTTCAGGAGCACATATGCTTAAATTAATGCAGTATTGAGAAACAATTCATCACAGGGTATGGAAACACATCTGTGCCTTTAGATGGAATAGCGGCAACCTTGTCATCTTGCCTATGTGTAACATTAGCATTATGATGAGTAATGGTAAAAGCTCTGCCTAATTTCATATATATTCCTAATAATTTAGGAATTTGTTCCTTTAAATTTTCGAAAGCTTTCACATGAAATAAACCCTCGCACTGTGCGTTCCCAATTAAAATATATTTTTTCCTTTCCTTCATTGTGCTTATATGACTAGGGTTTTATTAACCTAAATGTATTTTCTCTTGTTCTTTCAAGAAGAAGAACATCCATTTAGAAATGAAAGTACTATGTAGCAAAATGATTGTGACAGGGTCAACACAAGCTTTGAACTATTTTCTCCAAATGAAATTCTTCAGAATTTTAGCTCCCTTATGGTTCTTTACTATCAGGATGTTTACACATCTGATAATTTTGATACTCAAGCAATGCCAGTGATAGCTGGAAGCACAGTACTAGCAGTCTACTGAGAGTACACCTTTTGTTTTATTTATTTAGCACTACATAAGGCAGCAAATTTGAAAATGTACTAATCCTACATTAATTAAACCAATGTAATTCCATGCAGCTTTCTAATCCTTTTAGTTTTTACAAAAACAAACTCCAAGACAGAATAAACTACATTGCCCATACCATTATCTGTAAATATCATCTAAGGAAAATTGGTAGATAGTGGGGAGTTTTAAAAATATTGGTGGTAAAATTCAGCAAACAGATGTAACACACTGATATCTTACTTCTCATTATCCATCATTCCAAACACAGGGAATGCTAGATAAATTTTAAAATAAAAAGGAGAGAAGTAGCTAGCAAACCCAAGCTGTAACAAAGCCATAAGAAAAGACTGGCAGTGTGTTTGCAGGCAATTATTGCTCCCTGGGTGGTGGTGTAAGGCATGAGGGCTGCAAGCCAAGCAGCTTCAGCCACCTGTGAAAAGCAGTAATGTCTCTGGAAGCTCAGTCTTGAATTTTTTGCTGTTACAATAGATACTAATTTTTTGTTTGTCTCAGCTGAGGTACTGTCTAGTGTCTGTAGAACAGAATCAGCCAAGAATTCAAAGCAAGGGTGGTGGGATGAAGATCACCCCTTCTCTGCCCCTCTCCTCCTTTTATTACACTTACCTATGCCTTCCTACCAAAAAAAAAAAAAAGTATTCTTCCCTCAGCATTTATCAATACTAATACTGTATTATCAATACTGTTTTGCTGTTATTTGAATTAGTTAAAACTATTTACAAAGCACTTTAACTATTGTCATTTAATCTATCTACTTTGCCTTCAAGCTGGTGAATTGATTCTTCTCTGCTTCATTAGCTTCACCTGTTTCTCCTATCCTTCTCCTGTCCCAGAACATTTCATAGATTCATAGATTCATAGATTCATAGATTTCTAGGTTGGAAAAGACCTTAGAGATCATCGAGTCCAACCATCCCTAATCCCCATTAAACCATATCCTCAAGTAGCTCATCCACCCTATTCTTAAACACATCCAGGGATGGGGACTCAACCACCTCCCTGGGCAGCTTATTCCAGTGGCTGACAACCCTTTCAGAGAAGAAATACTTCCTAACATCCAACCTGAATCTCCCCTGACTAAGCTTATGCCCATTTCCTCTTGTTCTATCTCCCATCACTAATGTAAAGAGCCCTTCCCCTACCTCCCCACCATCTTTTCTCAAGTATTTATAGGCCGTAATCAGGTCTCCCCTCAGCCTCCTCTTTTCCAGGCTAAACAGCCCCAACTCCCTCAGCCGCTCCTCATAAGTTTTATTTTCCAGCCCCTTGACCAGTTTAGTTGCCCTTCTTTGGACTCGCTCCAGGAGCTCAATATCTCTCTTAAAGCGAGGGGCCCAAAACTGGACACAATATTCCAGGTGCGGCCTCACCAGTGCCGAGTACAGGGGCAGGATCACTTCCCTGCTCCTGCTGGTCACACTATTCTTGATACACGCCAGTATCCCATTGGCCTTTTTGGCCACCTGGGCACACTGCTGGCTCATATCAAGCCGGTAGTCAACCAACACCCCCAGGTCCTTCTCCGCCAGGCAGCTCTCCAGCCACTCCTCCCCGAGCCTATAGCGATGCTTGGGGTTTTTATACCCCAAGTGAAGGACCCTGCACTTGGCCTTATTAAAGCTCATGCCATTGGCCTCAGCCCAGTGATCCAGTCTGTTCAAATCCCTCTGAAGGGCCTCCCTACCCTCGAGCAGATCGACACAGCCTCCCAGCTTGGTGTCGTCCGCAAATTTACTGAGGGTACATTCAATCCCCTCATCCAGGTCATTGATAAACATGTTAAACAGAACTGGACCCAGCACTGAGCCCTGGGGAACCCCACTGGTGACCGGCCTCCAGCCGGATTTAGCCCCATTTACCACCACTCTTTGGGCCCGGCCATCCAGCCAGTTTTTAACCCAAAGGAGGGTGTACCTATCCAGGCCAGCAGTTACCAGTTTCTCCACCAGAACACTATGAGAAACTGTATCAAAGGCTTTACTGAGGTCCAGGAAAACTATATCCACAGCCCTTCCCTCATCAACCAGGCGGGTCACCCTGTCATAGAAGGTGATCAGGTTTGATTGGCAAGACCTGCCTTTCATAAACCCATGTTGACTGGTCCTGATCACCCGGTTAACCTGTATGTGCTCATTAATAGCACTCAAGATAACCTGTTCCATGACTTTGCCTGTCACCGAGGTCAGACTGACAGGCCTGTAGTTCCCCGGATCCTCCTTCCGCCCTTTTTTGTAAATGGGGGTAACATCCGCCAGCCTCCAGTCCAGCGGAACTTCCCCAGTGAGCCACACTAAGGTATTTCACACACCTAAGGTATGCCAAATTTCTACATTCTGATTGGGCTCATCGGCTGCCCAAGAAAATCAATGGAGTCCAGGAAGGCAACAACACGGCAATTAAGTTGTTGGTTTATGGTCTTCTGCATAGGCTGTGTTTCAGCACACAGCCAAAAAAACATGCTGCACAGAATGGAACATATAAAGAATGGTAAGAATAGCAGCAGATGTTTTTATTGCAGATCACTGTAAATAAAGGAAACCTTAGACTGACTTGCCAAATAACTTCTGTAATTTCAGTATTTACCAAACTGAATGATATAAAAATAATCTAAACCATCAGTTCATTTGAAAGACTTTTTTATAGACAGCTACTTTTATCATTGCTACACTGTATTTCTCAAATAAAATTATTAATGCCTACTGCTAAATGCTATTTTCCCATAACTACTTATCGAGAAGATGTGTTCCTTCATAGTTCATACGGTCTGCTTTAAAAGAATAAGTGACTGGGGGATTGTAACTGAGGAGGAGAGCAATTAAGTGATAATTACTTGATTCTTTCTCTGTACAGGTGTCACTGGGCAAAGACATCACAATCGGCCCCTCAGTTCAAGAAGGAGAAGGAACTGCTTGAGAGAGTCCAGTGCAGGGCCACAAAGATGATTAAGGGAGTGGAGCATCTCCCTTATGAGGAAAGGCTGAGGGAGCTGGGTCTCTTTAGCTTGGAGAAGAGGAGACTGAGGAAGGACCTCATTAATGTTTATAAATATGTAAAGGGTGACTGTCATGAGGATGGAGCCAGGCTCTTCTCACTGGCATCCAATGATAGGACAAGGGGAAATGGATATAAGATGGAACATAGGAGGTTCCGCTTAAACATGAGGAAGAACTTCTTCCCAGTAAGGGTAACAGAACACTGGAACAGGCTGCCCAGAGAGGTTGTGGAGTCTCCTTCTCTGGAGATGTTCAAAACCCACCTGGATGCGTTCTTGTGTGATCTGATCTAGGTGGTCCTGCTCCGGCAGGAGGATTGGACTAGATGATCCTTTGAGGTCTCTTCCAATCCCTAACATTCTGTGATTCTGTGATTAGCTGTCAACTGGTTGTCAGTCTTGGCAGAGGTTGTGGACTGGTAACTTGATTTACAGGTTCTCACTAATGGAGCAGGTCAGAATTGCTCATTACCGGGACTTTGACTGCTGATGCATTAACAGGGTGCACTGAAGGCAGATCTGTTGCTCTGTTGGGTGACTGAACTACATAGACACTGCTGGAGAGTAATGGTGATTTTCTAGTGCTAGCCAAACCCTGCTGAGATCAGCTTTTTAGGAACTATGGGGTGCATGAGATGAGAGACTCTATACCAGCAGAGGATACCCCCCACCAAGGCGGGTCACTTTCCATCAGCAAAACATTTTCTCCAAGAGAGGAAGAGGGTACAGAGAGATGCCAGTCAAGGCTGAATGAACAATGGTCTTAGGAGATCCGCTGTCCATGATGCACTTTTGCCTCTCATCATTCATTTCATTGCATTGCAGGAGAGAAGGACAAACACATTTTGCATTTTTCGTCTCTTGCACTGTTATTTCCTGATCCAGTGTTAGAGTCTGTTATGTTTAAGGCAGAGTTAGTCTTACATCAGCTATATGGACAAAAGTGACAAAGTTATTCACAAGCATGAGAAACACTCCGAATTACATAGTTAATATAAACTAATGTCACGAATCAAAATATATTTAAGGAAAATGTGTTATAAATCTAAAGATGTGATTGAGCTCATAAGTCTCTGTAAAAGATCCTACAAAAGAAAGCAAAAATCAATTCATTATTTTGAAAGAATAACAATACAAATGATGACAGCAATAAGCTGAAAGACAGGTGATAGCTTCCAGGAAAAGGCGAAACTCAGTCCTGGGTCAGTAAGATAGCGTGAGATTTCTCTCTGAGCTGTGCTAATTCAATGCAAACAAAAGTTCAGCCTCAGCTAATATGCACACACTTCAAACAGATAGGTCAGTAGCTAGGCCAGATACACCAGCTGGTTTTAGAAAGGAGTTATCCAAAGTTTGTACTATCGAGTTGTAGGGCAGACTCCCAGCAGGACACTCCTCAGAGCATAAAACGATGAAGAAGAAAACTCCTGGATTTGTTCTGTCAAATTAAAGGTGGAGGCGGAGAAGGTTTCTAGTTCTTTTTCTCTAATTCTCCTCTAAGTGAATTTAGTTAAATAAATTTTGAGAGGGAGGAGATGGGAAATATATTACAGACCAGATTTTTAACTGGAAAAGTTGGTATTATCCTTTGTACCTAGGTGATTCTGCTCATTCATACCAGGATCTCATCCTCTGAGCAAAGGTAACCAAAACCCTTGAGTTTCTGCATTGGACTGACGTGTCTGTCAGACTTTCTTCACCACCTGTTCCCTTCTGGCTTTCCTCATTTCACTGCAAAGCTAAATTCTAGATCTGAAATCTTAACCACTGCTTAAAATCAGCTCCTATGGCATTGCTCTGCCCTCAGTTCAGAGGCAAAGCTCTGTGGATAGCGCTCCAGACCACACTGGGGCTGACCGAGGAAGGAGCCGTGCTGACCTGCTCAGGGATGATGACTGGAGACATCAGCACGATGTCTACATGTCTTTGAGATCTAGCTTATCATTCTGGGACGCAAAGCTTAGGAAGAGAACAAAAAGAAAGCAAGAGATGAATCAAGGAAATAATGAGACAAAAGATAGTTTTAAACTGCACTTGTTTCTTGCTCTTGGCTGTCTGCTTCAGCAGGGCCTGTCTTCTAAAACCAATTCCTAACCATCTCTGGGACAGCTGTAATCACTCGTGATAGATGACAGCTTGGGCTTTCACAGAGGCATAAACTGAAGGTGGCTATGGACACTGATATGCCTGGGTCCTGAGCACCTACAGATCCCACTGAAAGGCTGTCAGAGAGAGAGGTTTTTCACAAAAACTACCGTCCAGAAAGAGTAACCTATAAAATGTACACAAGGGAAGAGGAAAGGCTTTTCCAAACTTCATCACTTCTGTTTACTGAGGAGAGATGTTGGCATTTTTCAACCAAAGCAGTAGAGGATATCAGGAGGAGCACAGTTGTTTGTTTAAAATAAGTGATTTTAAGCCAGCCTGCAATCCTGCTGGGAGAATTCAATGTCTTGAATTAACTGTGCAAATAGTTACATGCCCAAATTGAAGACTATTTCTGTCATCAAGGACAAATGTATAATTCTATCATATAGCATTATTATGATTCTAAGATAACACAAACATGCTGTTGGAGCTTTTGTTTAGACACAGAGGTTCACGTACAAATAGTTTGCAACATCAACTGAACAGAAAAATTGCGTATTTTTAAACTCTAAAATGCTGTATTGTTTCAGTTTCATTGTTCTGTGCTCTGAAATGAACATAGAAGCTACTACATGCTATTCTGAGTTTGAGATCATATTTCTGATTTTCAGTTTCTTTTATTCATGATCAACTGGGCATTGATGTATAAGGTTTTCTTTTCACAGAAAGGAAATGTGATTTATTAAAAAGAAATCTAACAGCAATCAAAGCTTTCCCATTTTCTTCTTGCAATTTTTGAGAGCCACAGGTTAGATAACATAGTAACTTCTGATACCAATTCTTTTTTTGTGTATAATGAGCTTCTAGTTTCAGACTTTTGTTGCTTTTTGAAACTTGCATGTCTGTTTCAGTTCAGACATCACCTTTATCAGAATGTGGCTGAATATTTTAATAAGAAAAAGGATTGAGTAAACACATTCTCTCCAGCAAGACCAGATATCATTACACTTATGGTGAAAAGGTAATCCAGTCTGCTTGAAGGAGTCATAGGTTTACAGAGGGAAATAAACATAGATGCCTATTTCCTTGAGAAAAGAAGGATATTTGCAAAGGGCTTTTACTCTCATGAATAACTTACTAACTTTGGGATAATATATATTCAAATGGCTACAGCATACATATGGATTCCTTCAGTCTGCTTACTGCTTATCAGTGGTATACTGCTGAGTTTGGATGTGAGAGCTTAGCACCTACTGAACAGCAGATAGGAGCTACAAATTCCCTTTGTACGTGCAGTGTTCAGATTACAGGGAAGTGTAATCAGGAAGAAAGTGAATGTTTTGAAATTGTGCAACCAGCATATGACTTTTAAAATAATTTCATTAATTTAATCTGCATCGCATCACATTTATTATTGCTGTCGTGTTTCTGTTGACATTAAAGACACAACCAGCTATTTTACATGAAAGTTATACACAATTCATTCTCTTAGAGTGAGCAGTGATACTATAAATAAGGCTTGAGAAACCACCACACTATTATGAAAGTATATTAAGGATGTGCTTCTGGGACAGTACTGGATGAAGAGCATAACATCAAAATGAAGGAAGGGAACAACTTGTTTTTTGCTCTGTGACCAAAGTTCTTCAAAACATTCCATTCTTTTTTGACGAAAACAAATGTCAAAATGTAATAACATACATCTCCTGAAGCCAGTAAGTATTAAAGATTTCTTTAAGGAAAATTTTAAATATTGGCAGAGGCTGTATTTTTTTTTTCTGTTCTGTGGGATTGAAAATAGCATTACTAGAAACACATAAAGCACCCTCTAAAGCCCATGACATAAGTAAATGATGAGCTCATTGCTGCAAAATTGACCCTTACTCCACAAATGGCCTCACTCTTTCAAAGGCTTGTTTGTAAAATGAGCTGCAACTGAACAAGAGTGATGCTTTCAGAACCTGGGCTCTTCAGATTGCTCATTAGCACTTATTTGAAGAAAGTCACCCTCAATCTGAAAATTTAAATGATTAATTGCCCACCTATGAGGTGTTAGTTTTTATTGCAGTCACCAGCTGAAACGTCAGAACCAAAGGAATTTAATGTGACCAGATTTATAGAACAATCCAAGAAGAGGGGGAAGGTCAATGCCACTTACTTGCATTTCTTTCATTCATTCCTCTCTCAGTTATCTTGAAAGAAACGTACAGAATTTCTAACTCACTGAATACTGCAAAGATTAGCAGAGTAAAACATACAGCCATGTGCACACTCGAAATCTTTAATTTCTAACATAGCTCTGCCTGTATCATAATTAGATGACACTGATGAACGTTTAATGTGTCTTATATGCTTAAACTGGAACAACCTAGAGAAGCAACATGCACTTTATTATGAGAAGCATGTTCTTCACTAAAAAAGAGAATTGGGCAAAGGGTAGAGGAAGTGACATAGCAGAAAACTATTACCTAAGAAAAAATGACAACTGTAAATTATGTATGTATAAGCTGGACTGAATACATTCCAATCTGCAATCTACTTAGTCATATCTGCATGTAGTTTCCTAAATGTTGATATTCCATTCACTGCTTTTATGCATTTTGAAGTAGCCTTTTTTATCAGTGGGCCCTTAGAGTTTATAAACTGATTCAGTGTCCCAAATCCATCTGGAGTCTGTGAAATAATTATTATTACCAGTTTTTAAATAAGCTTCTGTTTGGACACTTAATCTGGACTTAAATGGCACACATGGCTATCATGTTATATATTATCATATATTATTATCATTATTACTTTCAATTTTATTTTAATTATCAAATTGCTCTTATCTGAACCCACGAGTCTCTTCCCTTTTCCCCTTTAATTCTTTTCTCCATTCCCTGGGGGTGGGAGAGGATGAGTGAGCAGTTGCATGGTGTTTAGTTGCCAGCTTAGTTAAACCACTACAAAATGTGGTTGAAAAACATATTGAACCACAATATTAAATGAAATCAATACAAGCCTAAAAATGAGCAGTGACTTAATGTACATAGGAGTTTCATGTGTTGCACAGAACACTTGTATCCAATCCCAAATTTCACTGATGCCTAATCACACATCATTTAAAAAAATGTTTTCTTTCCACAATAGATAATTCAAGTTCTTATTAAAACATGGTCATGTATGTAGTTCATGCCTTTGACACCCTGCTTCAAATCAATGGAGCAACCACATATTGTTGGCTCCATTTCATCTCTTTTCAAGTTTTCCAGTAGCTTTGAAAGCTAAATTATTATTTTGATCACGTTATCATTGTAGTGAGTTGTTTTAAGGCCAAGAGATTTTAAAACTTTTTTTAGTTATGATTTAAACTGGTAAGAAAGATTTTAAAATATGGATTTTTGTTATGTTCTCTGTTTGTATATTATTTCTCTCAAAATAGTGAATACCTGTTCATTGGCCAGTTATTAAAGGAAGTTTGGTTTTGTATAATTTGAAGTTATAGACCATCCAGAGAAGGTGGTATTCATATAACTTAACTTTAGACATGTAGAAACTCAGTACCTAATTAAATTTAAATTTGTTCTAGCTAATTGCACAAGACATGCACTTCCAAAGGGTGATTCATCCTAATCCAAAATAGCCAGCTTCTTAACTTTTGCTTTTTTTTTTCATTTTGTTCAAAAACAACATATGCTGCATTACTGGCATTACTACATTATTGGCATGCCAAAGGTGTTTTTCTTAATTGGGATTTGTGCCACTCTGTATTCTGGTGGAAACTAGAAGTAGATTAAAAATGTATAAAATCAACATGGTTTTATTGATTGAATGAAGCCTTACAGACAGTATAAAATAAAAAATGGCACACAAAAATGTCTTATTGAATAGAGGCAGTATTACCTATACTGAACAAAAGGACAAACTTTTTCTGGTCATTATGTAGCAGTTATTGAGAAGTATTTAGATAATAAATATATGCTTGCCTGTTTTTTCAAAGTGAGGTAAATGTCCACCATCCTGTTAAATTGCTATGTGGTGCCTGACTTGTTCAATGCACTGAAAGAAATCCCAGATGGCACCTCACTCTGATCTGTGAAGTCTCCTGCGTGCATTGAACTCATACTATCAGCCTGCCTTGCCAGCCCCTGATGCAACAGTCGTACCGTGTGTGGGTGCAGCAGCACGACAGCCTTTCGTCCGCTCTGGGAAGCTGGCAAGATGTGGCTAGCTAGCACAAAGCACAGCCTTTACTCAATAATGGGCTTACATTTGGAAAAGTTCAGGTTCGTTTTGCAGATTCAATTTGCATGATAACTACACAGCTTTTAGTCACTGAACAATCTCCACATAACATTATCAGCCTTTCAGCCACTGGTTTGTATGTGGTAACATAAAAACAAAGAAACTATTGAGATGAGAGACTGGATGCCCACAAAAAGAAATGGCAGGACAGATGTCTGGATTTTTTTTTTTTTTTAATCATCGTTGTTTTTTAGCTCATTTTTATAAACAATGATGAAAATCTTAGAGCTTAAATCTCTAAAATGAGCACAGCTGGTCTTCCTAGATTGAATCATACTGTAAAAAACTAGAGAACTATTAGTTTGCTAATTAATATTATTAATTATAAATTTTGGCAAAGGGCCCAAGAACAGGGCCCTGAGGTCTGACAGCCACTGGCAGGCAGCACTGGGTTACCATCACTTTAAGAGTAGATGCAGTCATGGACATGTCATAGACTCTAAGAGCAAAACCTGGGAAAGAATCTGCATCACTCCTTCATGCACAATAACAAGATATAGATTAAATACCAGAGAAACAGCCACAGTGTATTCCCTGGCCTGGTATGGAGTATCTCTTGTGAGCAATACTGTTCCAATAACATGGTTGGGAAGACTGTGTGGTATAAGAATTGTAGGGGAGGAAAACAAAGAAGGAGGTCAGGCTTGAAGGCTGCAACTGTAAGGGAATCTGAGGCCACAGAGGGAAATGACGTACTGAAAAGAGAGACAAGAGTTGATGAAAGATATTAAGGCAGCTGATTAGCTAAAATCCTGGTGTGTTCAACTTTGTTCAAACTTACCTTAGTGAAGTTAACTCTGCCAAGACAAAGTAACTAGATTTTGTGTTTAGTCTTTCAAAAACTCATCATAAGGGGTTTAATTTTCCAAAAGCAAACAAAAGCTGGTTTGAACTTGCTTCCCTCTTTGTCTTGCTACCAAAACATATCAGAGATGGAAACTTATTTGGCTAAGTGTTTGGTTCTTGTCTGTGTTCATAGTCATCAAAAGAGACCAAATGGATGTTCAAGAGTCATTCTGCAAAATGCATGTATCAAAACTACAAACTTCTCCCTTCCAGGTTACATTTTGCCTTATGTTCCATAAATTGAATGGGAGAGGGTTCACAGAGCTCAGGGAAAAGCGTTTAGCTCACTACTGATGTTTTTAGGACCTTCCCCCCACTGTGTCACATTACGTGTACCTCTTAATATCTGTCTAATGTTACACAAGTTCCTGTCCAATGAAAAATCAAACTTTGTGGTGAGAACATTAGTCAAAATGTAGCACACTTCTAAGACCTTGGATATATTGTCTGAATTCTAGCACAGGAATATTGTTCTTTGAAACCCTGGTATAAACCAACTCCAATATACAGATTGCAGAATAGCTGTTAGACTTTTCCTCCTTTTCCCTTCATAGCCTTCCTGATGCAAGTTACAGTTCACACATTGCATAAATCCATTAATTATTAGTGCTAAAGATAGGTTATTTAACAACTAAACATGAATTACTTTTTCCAACTCAAATAGGCAAGAATATTCCAGTCAGGTGTCCTAGATAACTAATTTAATTCAAATTTTCTCACCAATATACTGACAATTTAAAACACGGTTTTATAACACTAATCTGTTTTCAGTGTAGATGCAGATAAATTTTTTTGTAGCAGACAAAGAATTTACTTAACTATTCATATTGCAATACAAAGAACTTGCAGCAGCCTCACGGCACTGAATTTTCTTCCAGTTCTCAGAACGTCCATAGTAATTACATTTTGCTACAGAAAATAAGTGATGGCACCATCCTCCTCCTGTAACGAAAAAGAATGAACATTAGTTCATTCATGGGAAGAACCATTATTTGGGACTGTTACCAGGAGGGGATACAAGACTATTATTGTTAAGTCCCTATCTAAAGCCACAACCCTGAAAATGCGTAGGAAAAAATCAGAGAACTCTCCATTCTCAGTATTTCCCATTGACTTGTGCTAGATGGATCAATCCATCGGTCACTTTCAGTCCCATCCTGATGTCTCTAATCTTAATCCTAAACTACAGAAGGCGCCTTCCCATTTAACCCACCGTTCTGGATTCCTCCCTAGGAAATGCGTTGAAGAAACACTTTCTGATGTGGCACAGGGTAGATTTAGGAGAAGAGATTAGAGTGAGAAATGGAGAGCAGCATAATTTCTGGTTGCTGCTGACTTTCACTATTTCTGATTTAGTATGAATATGAAGATCAAAGAGACAAAGGATAGATTAGCATACATATTTTAGCAGATAGAACAATACTACATATTTAAATGGCAAGTAGCCAAATGGAAGACAGGGATTATGAGGAAGACACGTTGCTAAGCATAAAATAGACAAAATTGCTAGTTTCCACGTATTCCAATGTTTCACCTGCAAGTGTCAAGATTTTAACTGAGCCATCTGGGGAGACTAAGAGGATATACAGCGGCATAAAAGTGCTTGTTAAAAATCTAAGCTACTTACAGGTCAAATTCCCAAGCAAAGAGTAAATCAACAGAGTTAAAGAGATAATGGCAACATTCCCACAAAGAGAGACAGGAAAAGCAAATGGAATTGCTTTACCAGCCTGATAGACACGTAAGTGTGTAGGACACAGCAAGAAAGCCTGTTGCAGTGCTTTTTAGTCACTTCTATGGACACCTTCCTGGGACTTTAGGCTCAGAAAAGGGTCAAGATATGTTAATTTCTATCATGCTGAAGAAGATGATTTTAAGTATTTCTTCTTCCTTTGGCTTAAGTAGTAGATGTGACCATATCACAGAAGGAAGAAAGGAAAGCTTTTCTTAAAGAGAAAAGAGTCTCCAAATTGTGTTGGGAGACTTAGTACACGGTATTGTTAAAACTCAGAATATGAATAAAGCCTGTGCTCAAACAATATTTGAGGAATAAAACTGTGATTAAACTAATCATGGATCTCATTTGACAAGTTCTTCAGACAGTAGTGGATGAAGGCATTGTTGACCAAGGAATAATACTGCTCTCTTTTTATTAACAATATTAGCATTTGCAAAGTATGACAGAAATAAGCCAGATACTTGTTCAGAAAATTAACCTTTGCTATAGCTTCTCTCTCAGTTGTACCTGATTTTGTAGCACTAACCACCTTTTTCATACCTGTCAAAAGTACAAATTTCTAAAGAAAAACATTTGAAAAATAAATTTCTAGCGGCATTACCTCTAAAAATTCAGATTGGAAGATAATATCTAGTCTCTGTTCCCCAAATTCCTCTGGAAACTTAGAGACATACAGGAGTAGACATCTTGTGTATAAAACACCCTTTTTTTGTTTTCCCAGTGGAATTTATAGACTGTTACCTCTAGTTGCTTGTCTAAGGAGTCAATGTTTTGTATTTTTCCCTTCCCCTCTATGTTACTTGCACTAACAGTAACAACAAAGAAGCTATATTTTGTTTAAGATGTTAAGAGAATTTCTAATGAAAGAATCCTTCTGTTCAAGCTTCTTTTTTGGCATATTTCGGTGTCAGCTGTATTTGAAATCTAACAGAGAACTTGTTTATGGAAGAAGTACCAGGAGGGAGAGGTTTTGGCTCGGAGCTTCAGGGTTCTTGGTACATAGATGCTTGGCTAGACCTGTGGAAAAGTAAAGGCACTACAAAGACATTCCTGGAGCCCTTTCAAAAACAGTTGCTATTAGTCATCTGGGACAAGCAGCTGAGGAGAAATGGGGTAGGTTTTTGGTCAGACAGTTTGGGATTGTTCAATAATTAACAACCAGTCAGCAAATTCTAGGCCAGTTATTACATTACGAAGAGGTTTTGTGTTGAATTATGTGCTCCTCATCACATCCTTCGATGCCAAGCATCAGGCGCTCCTATGTAGTTGCCAAAATCCCGATTCCTTTCCCCGTTGTGAGCAGTCTCATTTTGTGACACCGGCATGGAAAGCCAAAGCATGGCACTGTCCAACGCTGATTTCTCTGTTGAGACTCGGCTATGGAGGGCAGGAGCCTTGTTGAGAAAATGCAAAGGCCCAGCAGATGGTAACTTTATCTAGGGCTTCTTGCCAGACTACTTTCTTCAGTAAGCAAAGGCAGCCAGGCATGCTAGCAGGTCATGTAGGGTTTTTGTGTAGTAACACAGCAGGATGGCGACCTGTCTTTTTCTTTGGCAGTTGTGAGACTGGCAGAGGAGCAAATCTTTCTAGCACTCAGAGCCTGAAAGGCTCTCATATACCTTTACTTAAAGAAATCAATCCTTGAATTTTGTGTGCGTCTTCTTTTAAACAGCATCAATAGAAAAGATCACCTTTGAAGTGTATTTACTGTGTTCACAAACAGTGACAGAAAGTATTTTCCATATAAACTTGTATAAATCATTAGTTTAACTTAACGGTGCCAAGGAAGATTTTTTTAAGGAAAAGTATTATTATAAAGTGTTCCAGCTAAAAATTAAAGTCTATATTCTGTTTTCCCAAGATTTAGGTGTAGCTGAACTGCATTAACTGTATTAATAGCAAAAAAAAAAAAAAAAATCAAGCATGTTGAAAGTAGTGGGAGGATTCCTTTAGAACGAGAAAGATGCCAAAGTTTCAGCTTGTAAAGAGCACTGGATAGCGGACAAAGATGACACGGAGAGGAAAGCTTTGCCAAAAAGAAGAAAAGCCTGCAGTTTAGTGAGGTAAATTACACTGCAGTATACAACAGTATCACACTGACAGAAATTTGCAAGAGTATGTTTGAATTTTTTAAGGGTATCTGTTATCAGAGTTTAAAATAGGCTGCATAAAGAAAAGAATGGATTGATAAAGCAGGAAGAACAGAGTTTAGGAAAGGCCTAGTTTGCTCTTGCATATTTCCATGGGGTTTTTTTAAGATGCGAATATTGAAATGTACAGGAGATGCTATTGGAAAACCAAAAGACCGATTTCCGTATGTTTTATAAAGCTTGAAAATATACACGTTTTCCTTGATGTTAATTCCTCAGTGAAAACTTCCTGATATTTGAGAGCTATTATTCAGGTTTAACTAAATTTGGTATTTAGGATACCGAAAGAAATTGCACAAATGCCACAGCATGGGCAGCTCAGCAATGCAGATGTAGACAGCTTTGCACAGGATTTTGAAAAGTGAATTATAATAAGGGAATGAAGAAAATAAAGAGTATTTTAAGAGAAATTGAGTAATGCTTAGGCTTACTTAAGGAGCTGCAACATACTACCCAATTAGATAACTTGCCTGGGATTAGTGACTTGATGAAAAGTGGATTTAAGGGAATCTGACAGAAGCAGCAGGAGGAAGTTAGCACTGCATGAACTCTGACCTGAAGTGACTTTATGTTGGCATGAAACATGCAGAAGAAAAGATGAGATCAGTGAAGGATGTCAGGGAATACAATGAGCAATGACAGGAAACTATGAGAAATGGACTTACTGGATCAAAACCAAAACTATCTGAGGAATATACTATTTCTGACAATAAGTCATTAGACAACAGGAAAAGATACTGAAGCAGAAAGAGATGGCAAAAAAAACCCAACCAAACACATGGAGTGTCTTTTATGAAACTTCATTGAATAAAATGGAAAATTACAAGTGACCTGACAAAAGAGGAAAGACAGAACAGCCTGAAGTTTTAACTCTGGCTCCTCAGAATAGGTCATTTGCATGAGATATGTTAACACAAAGACAGAAGACAAATGATAGGGAAAATGTGAATTCAGACAATAAAATGTGTGACCTGGCCTCATTAATAGTAAATCACGTTCCATTTGATGTATCTCACTGTCTGGAGACGAATATAAATTACCATGTTAGAAAGTTGGCAGTAATGTTCAGCAAGTAAGAAAGGAATGTTATTTTCATTAGACACAAGGATGTAAAAACTAAGAAATGAAAAAGCATTACCAAATTTTTCAAATGTTACTGTTAATAGAATTGGAACATATGTGAGAAAACCAGATGTGGCAACAGCCCAGAAAGGCAGAGATCCTTATCACATTGAAAGTACAGAAAATATTGAACAGCAACAATCAGCAATTATAAGAATTGGAGAAAATATGGTGAATGGAAAGCATAAATGGAACACCAGTCATTTCTAGTGCACTGGGGTTTTATCATAAGGATAACACATCAGTACTGTGTAAATTGGAAGTCAGCTCTATTGTAGAAAGTCTTTTTGCAGTTGAGCCCAAAAAAAAAAGTGCCAAATTTGTCCTCAACTCATAGTACGTGTTAAACACATCCAGCTGGCAAAACGATATTTTAGTATCAAGGGTACAGTCCATCTTATGTCTGCTCAGTAAATGGCTACGTTCTCCTAATGGCAGGTTTTTGTTGTTGAATAGAAGAGAGCATGCACACACACACACATGCATGTATACTAATTAATTTTTTTTTTAATAGGAGAAAGTAAAGTGGGAGTGGGGAGGGTGTTATTTTATAAACCAAACCTTTAAAATTTAAAATACATTTGGCAACACTGATAGAAATTATATGATACACGCAAACATTTAAATCTCTGCCTGTGGTTTTTGTATGAGCGTAAAAAGACTTTGAGATTCTTCTGACAAAAACTGGTATACTTTTTAATGTATGTGATGCTCTACAAAACAATAACTTCTGACTGAGTGCAGACTCGATTTTTCAGGGGCAAGAACTCAAGCACTGGGCTCAGTTATTAAGAGTGCCAGAAGCATTTATTTGGGGAGACCTATGAAGCTGCAAGCTTATTTAGAAATTCGGGGGCAGACTAATCTATCATGAGTCTCCAGAAGGCAACTCTGAAACACTACTGTAAGATAAAAAGGACACTGGTAACTTATTAAACATATTGATCTATGGTATATTCATATTAGCAATTTTATTCATCCAAAGATCCCAAACTCTCAATCTTTCTGTACTTGCATACATCAAGGATCTGGTTCTGTAGTTCATCTTTTAAAGCTGGGACCGTTCTAGCTGGATGAGTGAGAATAACAATGCAATAGTTCAGGGGGCCATAGATTTCTTCACCAAGCCAAGGAAATTTAAGCTGTGACCCAATTTCCTTTATCATGCTGTAATATGAAATCACACATGACATCAGAGCTCATGCAGGGTACTCCAGGCTCTGACTCACTCTTCCTTCCAGGTTATAGATATATGTTAAGACCACAACACATTATGCTCTTAAAGTTTTATTTAAGGTTATTTATGGAAAGATTTTTTTTTTTTTTCAAAGTGGAAGGAAGCTGAAAAGTAGGGAAGGAAACAAATCTCAGAAAGAGTGAAATGTGCCAAGAGGAGTAAAATAAGAGAAAGACAGAAAACCACAGACTGAGTGGGCAGGTACCAGGGTTTTTGTACTGAGCCCTGGTGAGGCTGAGCTGAATAGCGTACGAAAATCAACTGGATGAATTCAACCTGAGAAGTCATTGGATGTGGTAGATAACAGTGTGAGATGCTATCAAAAGTTACAGAGAGTGCTGTAGGAGAGGTCTGAATTTCACAGGTAATTAAGAGAAAGCAATGTATGAAATGGCCAGACTTCACGGATAACTAGAGAGGAGTTCTGGGAACCTCTGGGGTAGTCAAGTCTTGCAAGGTTAACAGTGTCTGGGTGCCCAGACCAGTAATACCATATAAGGTTGAGATTACCTAAGCAACGGTAACAGAAATATCAAATATGGGTATGAATGTCCCAAAACTGGCACAAATGGGGAAAAAGTAGTTAGGGATTGGATGTTTATCTAGGAGAAGAAAGGTGCAGAGAAATGTAGGTACAAGAGCAGAGGAAGGAAGAAACAAAATAAGCAGGTAATGAGGTGTGCAAATTACACAACCAGTGCTGTCCAGGAGTACTTGTCAAGGAACCTTGTATTTGATCACCACAGCAAGAGCAGGAAAACAGATAAAACCCACTCTTCTGAACAACCAGCTGGAGATGAACCATGTGTCAGGAGGACAGGTCGGGGAGGTAAATTTCCTTCCTAGGCAAACAGAAGAGTACCAATATGAATGACTCAAGCACCCTGGCATCACCATGTGGATGCCCATCTCAGCCCATCTGCTATCATCAGAAACTGCCCCACACTTTCTAGGAGTGAGCTTCTGAGATGCCGAGTCATATGTCTCACTGGTTGCAGTCATGCTGCAACTTTTAAGCAAATGATAAAAATTGCTGAAGTTTGTCACCCTGTGTTGGTAGTAAAGCAAGGCAAGCGCATGCCAGTCCTGGTGAAGATGGTTATATTCCAGAAATAATTTAAATTATATTCACTCAGTTGCTTCCTCTGGGGCACAGTTCTCAGAAGAAGGAGAAGGGCAGGTGTCTCAACACAGCAGGACCTTTTGCTTGTTTCTTTTGTTGGCTTTTCTAGTGTCTTCTGAATTATAGATGCACCAAAGAGTAATGTGCTTTTAAAAAGTTAAAGACTGATTATCGTTGCAATTTAAAATGGATAAGCTTCAGCAAATTTAGTTCTACTCTTTGTCAATGAGTATTTGCTTTTATGCATTTGCTTACATCTTTCCCACTCTCCTACTAAGGTCCCAAGAGACAGGGCTTTACTACATTTTAGAAAGCTCTAGAGCTCATCAAAGTCAAATATTCTCCTGTAGAAATGGAGTTTTTGTTTTATTGTTACTTCGACTGCATTTCTCCTTATCGTTATTAAAGCAAATCTCTAGCAGTCATGCAAAAATTAGAAACCAAAACTAAGACAATGCTATACTGACAGTGATTATTTCAGCAGAGCTAATAGACTATCTCCAACACAATAGTGTCCTATCCCAAAAGATTTACACTTTTCATCACATTCATTATCCTAAAAAGTTCTGTCACTTCTCTGTGTTCATGCCCATTAAATATCGGAAGACCTCTGTCATAGTTCCCATAGCCATTAATCTCTCGTCCAAGACACCATATGTATGTTTGGCTCTTCATCTTCTCCAGGAAGTCAGTCTCTTTGTCTCTCTCATCATTATAATTTCTTTTCTCAGATCTCCCATCAATAATTTACATAGAAACATGGTGTTGCAGCACAGTCGTTTTGAAAGGGAATGTTACCACCCTGTTCTTTCATACAATTCCTTTTCTTATGATAAATAGATCCTCAGATCCTGTTATTTATCCAGTGCAGGCATCAGTGAATGACCTTTAAGCAAGCAAACTTCTAGAGAGAATACACTTGAGCACATGTGGGCAGAATATTTTTCAATTATTTCATAGCAAAGACTTTAGAATATGCAGGACTGAAACAAGTAGCTTTCCCTATACATTCAGTTTTAAGTGACAAAACCATCATTATTTAAATTGGCAAATAATGCCACAATTACAGACACAACTTGGGATCATTTAAGTTAGTCATATAGCCTGTTTCTTCCCCATTACCTATTGTTTATGCATTTTATTCAGATTTCTAATCATGTTCAGAGACTGTGCTGAGCACCAATGCAAGATTTTGAAAAAAGTGAAGCTCTGTTCTTGCACATCTTGGTGAAAACGTACCCCTAACCACTAACCTGACAGCTCTCCAGAGTAACATGTAAAGAAGCAAAAAGCTGACTCTTGCTTAGTAATGCAATGGATTTGCTCTAATCTCAGCGGAAGATGTCTACGTGACACATTTGGTTTGTGAAATTTTAACCATGCTTTCGCTGAATAAATCTGTGCTTGAAGATTCAAGTGGTAATCTGATGTGGAGCCACAGCTCCTCTCTACTCTCTGTTGCATAGAGGTAGGTATTTAAAGTGGTATAATGTGACTGATACTTGTTTTACATTCACACCTACTCACTAATGGCTACCTCGGACTCATAATGCCCCGGTCAGGATTTTCTATTAATTCTGTGTAGAACCAGTAATTAAACACAATGTAGACCAAAGCTAACGGATATCTCAGGTAGTAAAGAGAAGTTAACACCCAATCTGGACAGGAGTTTCTTTTATGCTTCCAGCTCCTCCATCTGAGCATTTTTGTCCCCCAGATATCACCAGCAGTTGCTGACCATGGCCACTGAAGACCAGTTGGGACTTTTTATAGTTGGAAACCCTTTAGGATCCTCAGTCTTCAGTGGGGAAAGACAGTAAAATGGTGCGGAGAACAGACTTACCTCCTCTCCTAGATTTGGCAGGATATTTAGAGATTTCATCATTCTGAATTTAAATGCTGTCAATAATAAAATATTTGGCAAGATTGCTCTGGAATGTTGTCACATCCCAGAAAGCATGAAAATAGTAAGACTAAGAAGAAAAAAGGAATTTCACTGTTACTTTTTTTTTTCCTTTACTTCAAGATTTTTTTATCTCTCCAAGTTTAGAAAATCTATGCATTCAGAAGTTTCTGATAGGGCTGTTTCCTCCTATATCATCTCAGAATGAACCTGATGATGCCATGATCAAAGGCAACAAACAGTATTTTCTGCTTACAACCATAATAAAGATTTCCATTTAGAACATGAAACTCAATCAAAATTCCTCTAAAAGCAGGAATCGCAGTTTAGTTCGGTAACCTCTGTCATCCCTGGGGAGACGTGCACCTTCAGAGCAGTGATTCATTCCATCTGCAGATGGGTGTCTGAGGCAGGCAAGACTGAGACTTTTACTCTCTCTTAATTATTAGGAGATCCTAGATGCCTACATTTTTATAAAACTATCACAAAGTGAGATGAATCCCACTTTTATTCATAAATGTTAAATGTTTAAGAGCTTTACCAGCCTCTTCACGACACTAAGGACAATGACGGACATGGCCTCGTGTGTGTGTATGCGAGTATATGTGTAAGTATATGTATCTATATATACATACACATACATGATCAGGAAGCACTAGAAATTCTATTTTACATGGAAAGAACTGAGTCAGAGAGTTTACTGAATTTCTTAAAGAAATTTAAGAAGTAACTGCACAGCCAAGATTAGCTATAAGCTCTTCTCAAGTATTTTACCCACTAAACTGTCCAGCTGTAGTTTGCTTCCCATGGCTGACTGCTATTCAGCTTGATATTTCAGGTGTGGAACTATTCATATTAGGGCTTTGAAACCAGTGGTCATATTCAGGACCTATAAAACATTTAGCTAAATTCTATTACTTTATCTACCCAGAAATCGGCAGTATGGTGATTAAAAACCCTGAGAACTTATTAAGGGGGCTGAAAAGGGTGCTGCCAAAGTTTTACTTCATTGCTAGCAGCTGTGCAGTATTAAAGCTAGTCTAGACATCACTAACCAAACTGTATTTATGCAGCAAAGATTCCTAGCCTAAGAGAAAGGGTGTTCAGACAGCACATGAGAAAGGATTTTGGCACTCCTTGATAGTAACAAATAAGGATCCAATTCATACGAGAGGCTTGTACTCACCCTACAAGATCAAAGAATTACAGTGATGTGGGTGTGCAGTTTTCCTATGCAGTTGTTCTTAGGTTGCATAAAGTAGAAGTTTTTAGACACAATAATTGCTATGACTTTTGTATACTTCCATGTACAGATTTAATGAAGAAAGGAAGGAAGCAGTGCAGAATGAAGGAAAATAGGTGTGTTAACAGGGTTTTCTCCTGAAGTATTGGAACTTTGTAGAAGTCACACTTTGTAGAATTATTTCTATTTAATTAGGTGTTTCACAATATACGCTTTCAAAAGAGCTGACAAAGGTAGGGTAACAATGGAAAGAAGAAAGAATGTAAAACAAACGGTGGGCAACAAATTAAATCCTAAAGTGGGAATAAAATATTTGTCATCAAGTCACTTCCAAAATTTAAATTTTAGACAGAAGTGATGAGGATAAGTGCAAGGATACCAACAACACAGAGGAAAAATAATGGTTGATGTAATTTGATTCAGACTACACTTGCCCTTTATCTGCAAAAGAACAGATGCTCTAGCTAGTTCCAAATTGCGAAACTATGGCTTCAAAACACATTCCTCTCTCCACTAAGCAGATTTAAAATTTAAATTAGTGTCTCTATGTTGTATGCGAGTCAACTTCTTTTTTCACAGGAAGAACAGACTCTCATGCTTTCTGTCAAGGCACAAGTCTCAGAAAATATATTTTACTTACAATGAGTTGTGAGTGATCACTTAAAAGTAAAATGTCTTTTACCATGATGCAGATAGCAGTAAGACTTATCAAAAAGCATAGAAACTCACAGTGTTAAGAGAACATATACAGTTCTCTCCCTTACTGATTTACCAGAAATGAATACATTTAGTACGACTGGTTCCTTGACATGCAATAGACAACAGTGTTGGCAATCCTGACCTCAACCACATGGTCAGTCACTCACTGTAACAGGCTCCAAATTTTATTACCCAGTTCAGAAACAAAGCACAATGAAAACACTGGTTTTTTTTCCAAATAAAAATCTCTTCTGATGTCCAGAAGAGGGAAAAAACAAATGCTACATCATTTATTCTTGAAATTCTAAAACTTTTCTTTAGACAGGATGATAATGTTCACTGTGAGAAACCTCAGCTTCCAGCTGACACAGAAGTTGTGAATGGAAAGCCATAGGACTTCTGCCACATTCCTTTCCTATTTCATCTATTAGGATAGCAGGGGAGAGACAGAGAGACAGAAACAGAATATACTGTATAATTTTGTGTCTTAATGGCTCAATTTTAGTATGAAATATAGCATTATATATGCATTTATACAACAAGCATTTCACCTGGGGGGGGGGTGAGAATTCTTGAGGGAATAAGTGAAGAATTATGAAAGATTCCTACAGTAGTGTTACTTTAAAAGACATAGCCATAATAAGAAGCAGATCTAAATAGGCATGATGCTGCACAGTTTACATTTTCAAACCTTTTCTGTGTATAAAATTACACTTACTGATTTATAGCCATGGCTCCATTTCATATCCACCCACCCTGTAACTTGTCCTACTGTGTCTACAGGAAAATTGTCATCACAGCAGCTTTATTTAGGGTGATGTAAATAAGGAGAAATTGGAAAGCAGATCAATATTAATGCAATCACAGGGAAAAAAAATTTCTTAATCTCATATAATAACATCACAGAAGTTGAAGTTGAAGGAGAACTTATTGATACAGACAAGAGAACTAAAGGAACACACACACAAACAACATTACCAGTGATGTGGAGATGACCAAGGGAAATCTTTCAAACTGCCAGGCAGAAAGATGAGAAGAATACAAATGAACTAAGCATGACTGATTTCTGGAAAGAACAATGGGAATAGGAGGCATCATGTAACCCTTTGACAGAGTAGAATGAAAAAAGAACATGTGAATGGCGTGACATGATTAATCAAAGTGAAGTGCAGATCACTGAAGAGGAAGTTCAAAGAAGACTGAGAAAATTACCTAATTGGAAAGTACGAGGAAAAATAACAGAATCACCAATTGTTAGCTAACAAGCTTTACAAACTAATGCTCTCAATTGAAAATACATATACAAGAAGCTAGGAAAAGTTGCATTTAGCTAAATAATGTCAGAAAGGATTCAATTAATTAAAATGATGGAAGATGTGTTACACTAGAACAGGCTCACATGCAGGTTTGATGCTCCGAGAGACTGCACAAGACAAGGACATCATAATATATTGCCTGTCCCTTGCATTAGCCTATGACTTTAAAGTGAAAGAGGATAGATTTAGATTAGATATAAGGAAGAAATTTTTCACTCAGAGGGTGGTGAGGCACTGGAACAGGTTGCCCAGAGAAGTTGTGGATGCCCCATCCCTGGAAGTGTTCAAGGCCAGGTTGGATAAGCTGAGCAACCTGGTGTAGTGGAGGGTGTCCCTGCCCATGTCAGGGGGATTGGAACTAGATGATCTTTGAGGTCCTTTCCAACCCAAACCATTCTATGGAGTAAAAAGGCTTTCTCAGCAGCTAAAAGCAGGTCAGGCTATCCTAGCCATTGCAGAAACTTGATAATTTCTAGCGAACGAGTTCTTGTAGCAGAGAAGTAGAGCCTGAGGAAGGAAGGCAGGCCTGCCAGCAGGGCAGAATAGCCTTTTTCAGGAAAAAAAAGAAATACATGTTTCAAGACCTCAGCAGAGGAGATTCCTCCAAATGTTTTGAAGCAGTCTTTAGATGAAATTTATGTGAGACCAGAAAAATAGAAATAGTGTGATGAATCAGCTTGAACAGGAGAAAGCTGGAGGAAAGGATGTTATAAGACCAGTATAAGTCATTAAGTACTTATACATATAAGTGCATTATATGTACCTTGTAAGACCAGTCAAAGCTGAGTAATAGGCCGTCTGTTTCACAGTCATCCATTATTCTATTGTTTTATTCCTCTATTTCCCTTTCTGGTGTAGCTTTCTCTTTTTCTGTGTCTTTCAATTCATTTTCCTTTTCTGCTGCAAATAACTGTCACCATGTGGTTCAGTAAGAATGTTTCTCTGGTTCTGATTTAATAAACATCTATAAATTCAGATATTTGGGTCAGATATTTTTCTAAAATGACAATATGGGTTTTTATGAAGCTCTGAAAGTACTGACAGCAGAATTCAAATTCTGCAGGATCAAAACATTTTGTTCAAATGTAGAGAGCTGACAAAAGTTTTCTAAAACTCATGTACTCTTTCAGCTTCATAAAGCCTTTCAGTTTTTCTCTTGAATGTGCCTGCTCAGTTTGATCCCCACATATTATCAAAAAGATCTGGGGTATTCCTGTTATTTACAGTCAGGATATACAATGTAAACAGGTCTGAAAGTTTGTGGGTTTTGCTTTGAACTTGACAATTTTGGCTAAATATTACTTTGCATCACTATGCTAGAATCAAACTGAATAGACTTTTTGTCTCATCTGAAAAAGGCAGTATGTCAGGTTATTAATTGTAATGCTGAAAATGCAGGGAAAAAAACTGATGTGATTATTCGTGTTGTCTTGAGCAAATCATTAATCTTTTAATTGCAGCTGAGTAAACTGGAGATGATAGGTGGTTTGGGCTCTGTAGAGGACAAGTTTTATGAGGATGTAAATGTTAAGTATCCTTTTTTTTATTACTGCTGTCAGTTCACACAAGGAGTTTGGCAGCAAGCGAGAGGCTGCATTGCTGCTTAATTCCAATATTAGAAGTTCTGGCTGAGTGACTATCTGAGAAATTTTTTTTTTTTCCATATAATCTAGTGGCAGGAGAAGAAACAAATAGAGGTAATAGTTCAGCCAATGCTAGTTAATAGGAATTCATTCAGGCAATCAGGTGGTCTTCAATTAGGTGAATATACACAATACTTGGGCTGATAATATTCTAAGCATGTGCTCCTCGCTACTTGTGAATCTGCAGAACAGATGCAAATAAATTTAAGCCTTTGAAATATCGCTGTTTTTTTCCTGACTAGCGAAGGATTAGCAAAAAGCAAGCCAAGGATAATGACAACGGCTTGCAGTGCTTTTTTGTTAATACAGATTAGCAGTAGGCATAACTCAAATACCTCTTCACTTCTCTGCTCGGGAGCCAAGTACCCCTGAAATAGATTACACCTGGATTTTGACGGCTTCATCCCTACCTGATACACACAACAATATAAGGCACTGTCTCTCACAGATACTCCCACATCAAAGGAAGTAGGTGCATGAGCTTAGAAGATGTATTAAATCACGATAGTCTAATGTCTCCTCTTCACTCAAAACTGCTCAGTATTAGAGCAGACCTTGTAGACCTCTTAGTAAAGAGCTGGTTCTAGGCACCTGTAGCTTTAAGTGTAAAGTCCCCCATGAATTAGGTAACAGGGACACTAATTCACATTTGAAGGGAGCTTGGACATCCGTGTACTGCGTTCATCCCAAAAGCACTAAAAACTCTTCATACTTATCACTGCACAAACTTGGTTTACGTCAAGGTAACATCTGATACATTTGACGTCCAAATGCTACTCCTTTTCTGTCCCACTGGTACTTTACCAGCTGTGCTCCTGGTGCATTCAAATGAGTAGACACTCCAAATTACTCCTCTGAGCATACGCGTTTCCATGCACAAAGTCCTCCAAGACCCATGCTTACGGACCCTCACAAGGAAACTTTTGTCAAGAAGGGTACAGTCTAAGACATAGTTCTTAAACCCTCAGATCTTGTCCGCTTAGACCTCTGCCTGGAAAAAAAACAGGCGGAGTTCTGGCCCTCCTGCCCCGCTCACAAGGCAAAATGGCAAAAACTGCTATAATTCTGGCATCTCAGAACCAAGGCCTTGGCCTTGTTTTCTTTCCTGTTTACACAGAACAATACCACCTTCTTCTCCATCTCATTGTAGTTATCCTTAATCTCCCCACCATCTACAACAGCCACTTAGCAGCATAATAATCAGTTCCCCATTAATTAAAGAGCAACAAGCAGATCTATTACTACGGGAAAGCAAGGAGAAATGCTTACCCAGAACTGGGTCTTCAGATAATCTGGAGCATCAGCTACAGTATCCTCCCAGCTGATGTCATGAAGACTTTTCTTCTGTTTACAGGATGCAACACAGCCACAAAATGAAGCAGAGCCTTCCTGCCAGCCCTGAGCAGAGGAACAAGGAGGTATCAGTACATCCACATAAACTGATCTCAGAACGTGTCCAAAACAATGTAATTCCTATGCTGCTTCAGTTTATTGCCTTCTGTGGTCTCTTCAGATTTAAGATTTCCTGATCAGAACATCTGCCACCACTTACTTAACTATATCAACATTTATTAGAACATGTAAATTTAGAAAACAGGTTTCTTGAACTTTTATCTTAAATGATATGCTGCTCTTAATGCCCTGAAAGTGGCCCTTTGGTTTTGAGGTCTTCTGGGAATATGGAAAATAAAGAGTTTTTTTCTGAAACTGAGTGTTCTGTAGATTTCAAAGCTACTACAGATTTACCCCAGCACAACTGAAAGCCAAAATTGACTTTCCTTTTGTCATTACTTACTGAGTTTATGGATGACCTGGCTAACGTGGTCCATGATTTATGACACAAAATAGTGCTGTACATAGCCAAATATTCAGAACGTTTTGCAGTTATCGCTGGGCTGCACAAATGGCAGGAACATTTCATCCAAACCCAGACACAAAAATTAATCTGAATTCTCTGCCAAAGGAAAGAAAATAAATGCATTATTTTCACACCTTCCTAATAATTTGTGCTTTTCCATTGTCTTTAAACCTGCAAGTTATCTGTGGCTATGTGAATGAGTTCCTTTATGAAATATACTTTTGCATTATTTACACCCCCTCTCCCCAAAATTTACCTGCCTACTAAAAGAGCAGAGTTTGTGGATCAAATCAAAGATCTTTCTCAAGCTGTTCTGTTCAGCTGTATTTCTAGCTCCTACATGGCCAGGGCAGCTCCTCAGCAATCTTCTCCTTGCCCTGGATGTTATGGCAGTTTGTAGCAGTGGGAAGTAATGGATGAAAATGTAGAGGTACCCAACAACTTTCAGCTGTAACACTACCATGCCTCCAAGTACAGCACCCTTGAACAGAATCCATCAACTGACCAGCAAGGAAATGTTTCTCTGAGAGATGCTTAAAAGAACATATGTGGTCTCTCTGAGTTTTTGATTCGGGGTGGAGGGGGGGGGGGGGGGGGGAATAATTAATAATAACTAATAATGAGAAAAATACATTATTATTAAGTCTCCCTGCTAGTGATTTGATGCCTTTGTTCTGGTGGGAGTTCACTCAGATATGTCTTACTCCACTAGCAGATATTTGCATATATACAGGAGAAGTCAGTCATTCTTTGGTCTGTGCCCAGTTCTGTGCTGCATCTCCCTCTTGAAAAGCAAGAAAATGTAAATATCAAGTTTTTACAAACTTGATTCCATTCTCTGTTGTTAATTTGTGCTTTCAGGTGTCAGTGAGATGTAGTTGGTGCAAGCTGATATTGATGTTTTAGCAGACATGTATGAAATGTCTTCATTCCCATTATACTAGGTCTTTCTCTGTGCTCTTATGTATTAGTTAGTGGTTATTCCTGCTAGACTGACTGTTTGCTATGCAGAGCAGGGCTGTCTCTGCAGGTTTTTCTTTGAAGGTGTAGTACTGGGAAGCTAGAAACAACCGGGTCCTCTTGAGCTCCTGATGTCTTATTTGTTATTGGAAGAAGCTTTGTGAGATCTTTGCTCCTAAAAAGGATTATGTTAAAAGAAATATTGTTTGGAGGATGAAGTCACTATTCTTTTTTTTTATTGCAAAGTAGGAAACAAGAAAAAACACATTTTGAAAATAAAATCACTTAAAAATCCTAACAGTTTTTCAAATCTCAAAAAATAATCTTTCATACGAATGTTATAAAGAATAAATAAAACTTTCATTCAGCTGAGTACTATGCATAAAGTGCAAATGTTGTAAGTCTATTTGTCAGGCTGCTGGAACATGACTAATAAACAGAGACTGGATTCTTATTACAGTCTAATAAACAAGAATTCTCTCTTACCTTGCTTTAAGTCATTTTCTATGAAGCAGAAAGAAAATACATTTTCATACAGTTATCATTCTTCACTCTCAAATTTCTTCTTAAAAACCTTATCAGTATTTCAGAGAAATTGTTGAAAAATTGAGTGCTTGGAAAACTAAGAGGAGATTTATGTCAGGTAGAGATAAGTTGCCCTCAGGTCTCTGTACCGCATTTCTACAAGTCTTTTAGGTGAAAAACCACAGAGAGTCTGACCATATCAGTAAAATGTCACATCCCTTAGACAGTAACTTCCTTTTAAAAAGGTTTGTCATGTTTTTAACTTCTCAGAAAGTTTTTTAGTGTTGCTTTTTTGGTTTAGCTTTTTTCAAATCACCTTCCGTTTCCCTCCCCTATTAACCATCAATCTCAAGAGGTAACCCTTGTGAAGCTGAGACACTGGAGATGACCTGCATAGCTTTTGCATGTGACCTTTTCTATGCTCTTTAGTCCATATGACTTTATAGGTGCATTTTGTTCTGTGCAACAATAACTGATGCTGTGTGCATGACATGACCTTGCACGGCAACGTGATCCAAAGTTTCTGAAAGACTCACTTCAGCTTGTCCGTGGCTATCAGCACAGATTAGGCTCTTTGAGCCACTCACTTTAACAAACCCTCTTTACTGCCCAAGACATCTCTCTTGCCTGCCAGCAGACTGCTCCAGGGATGTATTTCGGCATTGTTTGCAACATGCCAAACCCACTCTTCAGAGCTTTATGAAGCGAAACATCCACTCCTATCCTATCCCACATTCCTTGTTCTCTAGAAAGTAAAAGTCTTTAAAAGCAATTGCAACGATCTAGCAGGTCAACTGCCTTCTCTTCTAGAACTGAATTAACCTCTCCTTATCTTCTGGAAAAACAGGGATTACACATCTCTTCAGGAGTTTTTGCTTTGTGTTTTCACTTGCTGTAACTTTTAGAATAACCATGTAAGTGGACTTGCAACCACCACTTGGCCTTCTAGAGACAGAAGTTTTAGCCACTTTTTTACTGAATCCACATACATTGTGTTTTGTTCCCTTCCATGATCAAAGAGCAGTAATTTTTCAGTGACCTCATCATTTCAGCTCTACTTCTAGGCAAGATAGAATTCAGAGAAGTCAACACATGCCATTAGATTCAGTCAAATCTTAAAATCAAAAATTTTATTTCACTGTGATGCAGCAGCAAGGAAGAAGTCTGACAGTGCAGCTCAAGTATATATACTGCTTTCTTTTTCAAGGAAGAAAGACTTCTGTACAAAATTTCGAGTCAAAATGTCAAATTTCAGAGGGAGGGGAAAGTTCTAGCTTACTGTATATTATATTTTGCATCTGCTATGTGTTCCTGCTTGGCATAGTCCTGATAAAGTCAATTAGAAGTTTGATACACCTAGGAGAATTCACCTAGACTTGGAAGTACAGCAAACTGCTCCAGGTATGTACTTTAAAAGTATTAGATTTCTCTATACAAGATAATTTATTTTATTAGTTACTGTACCATTATCTCCTTTACCAAAGTGATATTTTTTCCCATATGCTGTCTCTCTTTTAAAATAATTTTGCTACCTCCTGTGACAGCAGCCAGTGTTTCTTGCAGTAAATGTTAAGTTTGTTATGTCAGAAGGCATGACAAATATAATACAATGAGTACTTGCTACTGGATAATCAAATTATTTTATTTAAAACATTATTTCACAATGTAACACATCTTCTTTGCAAAATTACATTTTCATAAAATTTGCCAGTGTATTCTACCACAAGGAGCTTTCGTAAACTTTAACAGTTCTATGCTCAAAAGAAGCAGGAAGAACCATTGGAGCAGAAACCATAGCTTTACCTTTTCTCTTCTTACATACCCTTAGAGCAGCACAAGGCTCACTTCTTCTTGCCCTGGTCCTTCCTTTCAGCCTCCCTCCTGAGCACTTCCAGTGCATCTCTGGCATGGCACTGGCTCTTATAGCAGAGTGACAGGAGCTGCAGGGCTAGGGGGAGCATGGGCACTGACACTTCACCTCTGGGTGCCAGCTATTGGGTTAATTTTGCTTTAAAGGAAAACTGAAGCCTCCATCACTTCTGAGAGATAAGACAGATGGGAATTGAACCAGAACTTGCGCTGAGCTGAGTGCTCCTGAAGCCTCAGAAACCTGTGGATGTCCGAGGAAAGCTTGGCACTTCTCTTCCCAGAACAGCAAAGGAAGGTGGTACATGAGTCTAACCTGGGGCTTCCAACTGTGGCCATAGATGTGGATCCCTGGTGAACAGTCAGGCTTTATCAGGAGCCAATTAATGAACTGCAGCTGTTTGAAAGCAAAGTACCTACAGGTGCAATCACTTAGAAAATCACACTAAAATTATTGTGTAATTAGTAACAAGGGAAAGGGAGATAAACTAGAAGCATGGAAGATTACCTAGGTGCTAGAGATAGTGAAGTTAGCAGGGCCTTACAAAGTGTCCCCCTGAGTACTCACAGTAACAGGCATAGCAGTCTTGGAACTATTAGCACTGATTTCTGAAGACGTTTAGAAGACAGTGAGATCCCAAAGGACTGGAAAAAGAAAAAAAAAAGATCCTTCTCAAAGAGGAAAAAAGTGTATATGAGGAGTTAGTGACTATTCAATCTAACTTCAGTACCCCAAAGGATAGTGGAATAAATTATCAAATAATCTATCAGTTTGTTAACACCAAGAGGGTAATAAGAACTATTTAACATGTATTTGTCAAAAACAATTTGTGGTCATGCAATGAAATCTTCTTCTTTGACAAAATAGTTGGCTAAGGGGGTGAGTGGGAAGCATGAAATGTGACATATCTTGTCTCTATTGTGGCTTTTGACGCAGACCAACATGACATACTCATAGTAAAACGAGAGAAATATATTCTAGATAAAACTGCTGTACAGAAGGTTGAATAAAGAATAGCTCAAAGTCTGTTTCCTACTGAAAGGAGATTAAATGGATTCTCACAGAGTTTTGTCCTATATCTTAAATTCTTCAATATTTTCATTAAGGTGAAAAATTATACAGAAAATATATCGGCACAATTAACAGATGACACCAAATAGAAAGCTCTCTGGATAAAAGACTTAAATTTTAACATGATCGTAACAACTTTGAAAAATCATCTGAAAGAAGTTGATATATGATGCATTAAGTATGAGGTACGTCTCATGAGAAAGGAAAAGACTGAATGCATGAGTGCAAAATATGGAGTAAAAGTTTAAAAAGATCTTTAGGAAAGGATTAGGAGTATATCGTTAACTCAGTGCTGCTTCAAAAAAGGCAAATATTTTTCTAGCATATACTAAAGGTGCTTTTATAACTTAATCATTTTATTATATCTGGGACTATATGTCTACTATATACATTGAACAAGGCTTCTATTTTTAAACACTACACATAAAGAAAAACCTAAACACAAGAGATTCATAGGAAAGGAAAAAAATGTAAAATATTTGAGGCATTCTGGAAAAACAGAATTAGTGGAAGTAGTTCATCAACAAACAAGAACAAAGAAATAGGCTCTGGATTCCATTTTCACATAGATAAAAAAAATGATGTGAAACTGACAGTGATACATTATTTACTATGGAACTGGAAAAGAAAACATTGCTATAGATTGAAGAGCATTGATGTATGAGTATTTTTGGAGGAGTTTGTAGAATCTGATCAAGAACAGAAATGTTCTTGATCAGATATTTCAGATAAAGGAGTACAGTTATCCTCATCTCAGGGAACGCAATTTACCACTGTGTTACCAAACCTCACTGAAAATATATGTATGGTAAATCAAAAAGGAGATATTGGCTGCCCCCAAATTGTCTGGAGATCACAGCACCACTGAACAGTCACAACCTGATGGAGCATCTCTAGCTCTGTGGTCACCCACCCTTCAATTCCTCACACCCCAGTGTCGAGCAATGGGCAACAGCACAGAGACTCCCAGCTGATTGAACCCATTGATTCTCCAGCCAGCACCCGTGCATCAGGGAAAATGAAAACATCACCCCTGGAGAGGGGCGAGAAGCAGAAATTCCTGGAAAATAAAATGTGACTAAGAAAGAGTGGTACAAACAGCTTTAGCCAAAGGAAAGCCTGCTTGGGGTCACAGGGCTGCTCACTTTGCCTACGCAGAAGGAGATCTCACCTGTTACAGTAGCAAACACCATTCAAACTGCAGATTCCTTTTTGCATGGTTTTATACGAATGCTGCTTTTTAGTCCCTTCCATCCCCACCTCTTTGCTGTGCTGGCAGTAAGCATTGATCTTCAGGATTTTTACCCTTACTCTGCAACCCCGACAAAAAGAGTTTTCTAGTAGAAGGAAGAGAAAAAAATGTGAACAAATATCAAAACCATGTTGATAAAAAATCAGAGAGAAAAAACAGGTAATGAGATAATTTAGAAGAGCAAGGCTGAAAAAGGTGAAGGAGTCAGATCGTGACAGCATACTTTCCTTCAGAGCCTGTCACTGGATTCAGCATTTCCAGGATTCATCCCTCCTCTTTCTGGTTAAATTCAGCATAATCCACTAGTATAATGTTTCTTTTCCTTCCTTCTAAAGATAAAGTGGCATGAAGGCTAACATTATTATTCCCATCACTTCCTCTAGCTGAAAACACAAGGGTTTGTTCTGTGTTTTCTCAATTTTAAAAGTAGTAGGAGTCACATTTTTAAAAAGTTACTAGAAGACGCTAAAAGTGTCTTTTGCAAATTCAGACAATCAATCATTCAAGATTGTCCAAGCATTCTGTCCAAAGCAGCAAAATTAAAGCAATCTGTTCATAGGCACCTTGCTATGGTTTCTTTAACCACTTGTTAACCAATCATTAGCCTGCCTCTTAAAAATTTTGTTGTATTTTTTTTCTTGTAAACTGCATTTCCTTATGCAACAGCTGTCTGAAGGCAGAGGAAGAATAATGGAGCTCTTCTTTAGCCTTTTGTTTGTGACCACAGTTATAATCTTCCCAACTTATCCATTGACCAAATACAGTATCTCTATACCATAAAAAGAGACAACACAATATCTAATATTTAGAAACTGGAACACTAAATAAACAATAATACACAATTAACAAGGTATTCTGACAGCATAAATTGTTGAGGAAATATTTTTCCGTTTAGTTAATATTCCTTTCATCATGCATCTCATGATTCTGACAGGAGCAAAGACAACAGAATTTGTACGTATTCTCTGACTTTTCATTTAACTGTCCTCTGATAACAGCATAAGCACAGTATCTTTTCTCTATGGTATACTATTCGACCATTGTCTATAGCTGCATTACATCCTCTTCCCACCAATGAAAATGTATGCCCACGTACTTTAAAGATGACTTTATCTAGGGGACAGCTTGGGTAACTTCTGGTCTTAAATGTGTCCTTGGCAATGCGAAGGCACCATTCACTGTCACACTTAAAACACAGCCCACTGAGAGTCTGCCTTTGTGGGAGAACATGCCCAGGATTAAGGGCATGTGAGGTCAGGGGAAAATAGGCTCTGATGATCAAAAAACTAGAGGTGCTTATCTAACAAACACATTTTCATATAGTTGGATACTTCATTCATTTTTTCTCTAGTCTTTTGTATAACCATTCTGTGGTGCTCTTCTTATCGTGGGATTTAAGAGGGCTAAGGGACATTCAGATGATTTTCATGTTATCTCCATTTGAGGATTTTCCTGCTTCTGTAAATGCCAAGGCTACTCTCCACATATTTTTCTGCTGTAATATCAGACATTGTATTGTCTAAATGGCAAAGGAGAAAGTTGTCATTTCCTACCCAAGAATGATTATACTGAAACAGGCAGAGTCTAGAGGAAGAAAAGTTGTCGTTCTTTAGCCTGACTAACAAAGTTAAAAAAAACAGCTATCTTTTGGGGCTATCAAGCTCTGAATTATGCTCATTCTTCTACTAAAAGATCACCTATCACCCTGAAACTTTGCACATATAATACATTAAGGCATTGCTCAATTTGAGACCTTTTTTTGCTGGAAAACATTGAATAATTCTTTGGGGTAATCTCCTGAGACAGAAGATTTAACACCTCTCATCTGTAATTTGAAATATTCTTTATTTGAAAAGCTGGAGTTTGTTTAAGGATATACTTCAAGTTCCCTGTCTTCAGTGGAACCAAAACTCTTCCTCTGTTGACTTTCTGAATGCATTAAATGCTTCTCTAAATTGAAGCCTTTGTATGTCTCTGCCGTCCTCTATAACTCAAAAGTTTTCATCAGATACACATAGTAAAACACTGAAACAGCTGGAACATTCCAACGTGTCATAAGAAACTTCATTTTAAAAAGATATCCAGGCAATATTAAATTTGTAGTACCTGCCAGCACTGCCAACACAGAATTCAGAAAAGCCATTCTGCTTTAAATCCTTTCTGTCATAAAGATTGGCTGAAAAACTTGGGGGGGGGGGGGGAAGAAAGAGGGAAAAAAAAGCTCAGAATTCCTTTTGTCTATCCCACAGAGACCTAGTCTCCATAAAGACCACGAGACAGATGGGTGGGTATTCACAGTCAGCTTTCTATCAGCTCAGAAGCACTGGATGGCATCTGATCCAAACAGAGGCAAAACATTTCTGTCTTTGTAGCATTTCAGTGTATACAGAGACTAATGTCCTAGTTTCTTCAAACCAGCAGGAAAATCCCCTCAGTGATGCAGTCACTAGCATTTACTGTGTGATATTGCAAGGGAGGAATGATATTTCTATAATAAAATATTAAAGACCTTTTTGAGGCCTGACACACTGCGTAGCATGAAGACACATAGGCAGAGGTAGAAAGTCAGCTGTGCTAGCGCTGGGCAGCTGTGCAGGGTATCTGTGAGCCCAGCTTGGTACAGCATCACTTGTCCTGCCTAGAGGAAGGCGTCCCTGCAGCCATCCTGGGCTCTGCTCTGGGGGAAGCTGGTTGGCTGATTGAGTACAGACTAGACCCCAGGAGTGACGTCACATTTATACAGATGATCAAGAAATCTGCTTCCAGGTTTACTTCAAACCACTATTCTATCTGGCAACACCTAATGCCACTCCAAGGAGATCAATTGGTGATCCTGAGATCTTTCCAAGTAGAAGAAAACTGGATTGTATATGAAGCAAATAGGAGTAAAACTCAAGGCTCTGGGCTTACCTGCAACTTTCAATACATTTTTCTTCAATACTCATTTGAATAATGAAATATCTTTGCCAAAGGCCATCTTCACATAAAGTTTCAATGAAAATAGTTTTTGAAGAAAGTGGTGTTGTAATGGTTTGCTTTTCAAGCAGAACATGACTATATGGATGTGCCTGATGTATGTTCTTCTGGGATATCTCACATTTTACAGCTGTCTGAAGTGCTGAATGATACCACTCTTATGGGTCATGACTGTTGAAAAGTATTTAAGTTAAATCCATTCACATACAATTTCTGACAATCAATAGATACCTTTAGATATGTATCTATACATTTCAAACTACAAGGAAATGAATGAGGAACAATTATTATTAAGGAGAAGCTTTAGCTGTATCATTAAAGGAAAGATACCGATGTATGCCACAGTATGTGTTCTCATTGTTTCATGCCAGGCCACCTCCTGCCATGTGGCAATACATTGGCTTCTCTTGAAGGAAAGAGGATGTTAGTGACACTGAATTTGGAAATAATTTTATTAGATCAGCATTATATACACATATGAATTATTAAATCAGACAACCAATCAGCATGCGGGTTAATTCCTGCTCCCAGGAAGCTTAGCTCAGGACCAGCTTCCAGTTCCCAGACACTGGCACTTCATTAAGACTTAACAGTAGAGACTTTGCAAACAACACAAATTTGACTGGAGTGCTAAAAAACAGAACAGAGAGAACTTCATCTATAACCATGCTAGCTGGTGATGTTTGTCACAGCAATATCTAAAAATGAAGACATTTCCCAAAGCTTTATTAAACTCTGTACTGGATTACTGAAACAAAGCCCATTTCCATTGGGGAAACAGGCCTTTGTGGAATAATTTATTAGCTTCCGTGTACTTCTACTGATAATACTGCCCAGTTCCCTCTTTATAGACTTATTCCTGCTCCTCTCCAGCCCTTGGGCAAGGAAGTTTGCATTTATTTAAAGGATCTTCACTAGCCTTCTTTTTAAAATACATCTTTCATCAGAAGTCACCCTTGGGTATAGATAGCAATGAAGTACATGGAGTGCTACAAACCTTTCCGGTACCCTTTTGTGCAGGAAATTAAAAGAAAGAATTCAAAGATCTCTTTGTAGACTCTCATCTTTATCCTGTACAGTAAAGATCTGAGTGAGCAAAGAAATAAATCCAACATAGGTTTCCTGGGCTTAAAGCTTGTAGAACAAGTATGAAAAGAAATGATAAGCAATATCTCTCTCATTAGTTTCTTTCCTCGCAAAACAGTTGCAGGCGACAACTTTGGCTAGTGAATTTGAAACTATGTTCTTGGGAATAGACACAACTTTATCTGACCTTCAGATGGCTGTTATGTAAGGCTGAAAAGATATTTAATAAAAAGCAAGTGTCGTTCACTTACAACATTGCAACACTTTAAATTTATTTTAGCTCCAGGAAGCAAACTTTTACCAAGCAAAATATCTCACACAGCAAAGAGAAAGATGCTGGCCCAAGGAAAGAGTAAAGTCCAATGCAAACTTCATGGTGCAAAAAATGTATTGAGTCATGAGTGGAAGAACATACATTCTTGCTTGATTTTTTTCATGTCCTGACGTCTTCTGCTTTGAATTTGGAACAGAGAGGCATTGAAAGCGAGAGGAATACGCTTGAAGATCTGAGGAGTAGCCCAACTCCATACATTTTGCTGACATCCTATAATTTTACTAATACTTAAAACAGAAGTTTGGTGTCTGTAGTACTCAAGTTGTCAAGACAGTCAAGCTATCTGTTGCTAAATCAGAGTTCCCAGAATGGAACATCAAAAATAGAGAAAATTTCAAATTTTTTCTTTGACAACAGAGAGGCCCCTCGTACTCTCGTTTCTCTCTGTGAAGAATCCAGAAGCTGTGTATCTATTATTGCAATTTTAAAAGAAAATTTTGCAGAGTCTGGAAGCAGAGACTTTTCAGATAAGTCTGATTTGGCACCTATGATAATGGAAATCCCATTTGTAGCACAACATCATCTCATCCATGGCACACCAGTGCTTAGAGCAATGCTGTGTACTGGAAGTGATAAACTGCACTTTAGAAACAGCTCTTCCAGCATGGCCATATACAACCGAATCAAATGTGGCACATTACGTGTATTATACTATCATCAGAAGGTATGCATAACATACTCCTAATATTTAAGTCTCAGGTGATTTGAGAAGCAATGTGAATTACATGTTCAAGCGCTTACTTTTTTCTGTGTAGGCTTATCAGAGATAATCATAACTTGTTTTCAGACAAAATCCATTGCATAACTGATTTCCAGTGCTAGATAGATTTTAGGTCCTTGTAAAGATCTAGCCTATTACCTTCTTATCTACTCTTTGTTAAAGAAAAATTTTGCAGTTTTATTTAAATGCTAATCCTATTGCTGCAAGACTCAAGAGATGGCTCTTTTCCAACAACTCGCTGGGTAAATTTTGCATCTGGAACATTATCTGTGGCTTTGACACAGCAATATTTCCCTGCTTCATTTGAGCATGTTTTTATGCTCGGTTCAGCTCGAAGACTTAATGCATCATCATCTGGCATCCATATGCAAATATAGGTGAGAAACACTTTCAGAAACATTCATATGAAAAAGGAAAAGCTTATTATGCAGATTGATTAAGAAAGAGGCACACCCAGAGTTACTGACCCTACAGCCTTCGGACACAACCCTGTGATTTCCTCCAAGCTGTGGAGCATTGCCCCTGCTCCCAGCAAAGCTCGTAGGCTGCCTGGAAACCCGCAGACCTGTATTCTTCTGCCCTCCCTTTTCTTCAAGTGTCAAACTTCCCTGACAGTACACCAGTTCCCAAAAAGATTTTATTGACTACAAAGAGGCTTCTGAGAAGAAATTAGTGATTTTTAACATGTGGCTGAGAAAGGGAAACAGTTATATGAAAATTCTAGCAAAATATGTGTGCCTGATCAAACTGATTCATATTACAGTCTTATTCTATCAAGCTTCACCCTTCCTTATCCATTAGTGTTGTCATCTTTATCTCTTCTTGCACTTGTACAAAATTAGGCAAGGCACCTTTTTTTTTAATATTGTTACATTTCATCATAATACATTTTATAGAAGTCAGAGGATTTTTTTACTAACTGTGAGGAACTACTTCAATATCTGTGGACACACACGTATGCATGTTCTTACCTGTGACTTACTCCACTCTGAGTTCCACAAATCAAACACAATGTAATATAAAACAGACAGTAAAATAAAGCTATTCACAAATCTTCCCTGTTGGCATCACTGTAACCTCCTTGTTTGTAGTTTATCAGAAATCTGAGAATGGTAGCAAAGTTTTATTATTGTGGCAACTATAAGGGCACAGTGTAGGCATTTGCTAGCCCTGTGATCAGTCACTCACATCTCACCTGCCATTGGAGTTAAAAGACTTGTTACCTGCAGGGTTCATGTCTCCAAACACAGCCAAGGCTCCTCCAGTCCACGGGCAGATGTCCGAATGAACACAGTGTGCCTGTAACCTGAAGACTGGCCATTCTTTCTCCAGTACTAACAGGACAAAAAGTTTTTGCAGTATTTCAAAGTTCTCTGTGCCTCTCTGTTGTCCATTGCCAGCTTCCACGGTTTTTCAGTGAAACCATGCCACAGTCTTCATTTTTATAAGATCATCTGAACAAAAATAAACTGAGAACTTTTCTCCTTTGGATTTTTATCCCTCAACAAGAGGCATAAAATTTTCATTTAACTGACATTTTGAACATGGCATGCTCACTTTCAGCCCATCTGTTCTTTCCCCTCCCAGAGCAAAGCTGTGACTATAGAGATACGTGTTGCCTAAGCACAGGCAAACCAGTGAGCTTCACTGCTTGCACATGAAGAGTAAGTCTAAGCACCATAACGTTGTGTCAGGGAGAGATACCAAAGCAAACTTGTAATAGATTAACGTGAGTATTGAAGACAACGTTGCCTGCATATTCCCTGCTGTATTATTTATAGCCAACACTGTTGTACTGCTTTCAGGACTCAAGCCAGCGTCTGAGAGCTACTATCTGCACGTGCAACTGTGCTGAATTAACATGCCCAGCTCAGCTGCATCAATGGAGTCTAAAACTAATCCCATAGAGACAGTGACTTGAATGCTAGCTAATTATATGTAAAGATAAAGTTTCTCTGCATCCTTCATTTTGGTTCCCCAGCCAACCATATCCTGGGCTGCAGCCAACCGTATCCTGGGCTGCAGCCAAAGTGTGGCCAGCAGGTCGAGGAAGGTGATTCTGCCCCTCTACTCTGCTCTCATGAGACCCCACCTGCAGTACTGAGTTCAGCTCTGGGGTCCTCAACACAAGAAGGACATGGAGCTGTTGGAGCGACTCCAGAGGAGGGCCACAAAGATGGCCCAAGAGCTATCCTATGGCCTACTCCTATGCAGACAGGCTGAGAGAGTTGGGGTTGTTCAGTCTGGAGAAGAGAAGGCTCTGGGGAAACCTTCTAGCAGCCTTCCAGTACTTTAAAGGGGCCTACAAGAAAGCTGGAGAGGAACTTTTTACAAGGGCATGTAGTGATAGGACAAGGGGTAATGTCTTTAAATTGAAAGAGGGGAGATCTAGATTAGATCTAGGGAAGAAATGCTTCACTGAGGATGGTGAAACACTGGAACAGGTTGCCCAGAGAAGTTGTGTATGCCCCATCCCTGGAGGTGCTGAAGGCCAGGCTGGATGAGGCTTTTAGCAACCTGATGTAGTAAAAGGTGTCCCTGCACGTGGCAGAGGGGTTGGAACTAGATAATCTTTAACATCCCTTCCAACCCTAACCATTCTATGAATCTATGATTTTCACTGATTAATACTCCAGTCATGAAGCCCTCAGCACCTTTTACTCTCTTTACTTTTTCAGTAGCTGTAGAATAGGCAGTCTGTCCAGCATCCTGGTGAGTGGCTCAGGAGATCCTCATTAACGGTCCCCAGGCCTCTGCAGAGGCAGTTTGGATGAACTGTAGTATTCCAAGTTTCGTCTGCACAGCTATAATTTTCTCCATCGTTTTATGCCAATGTCTACATTATCTCATCCTTCGAGAAAATGCTGTCCATCCTGAGGGATGTTTCCAGCCTGGAGTATTAGATTACAGGTTTTTTGAGACAAGCTGTAGGAACTTCAAGGACTTCCTACATCAAGGCATTCTGAATTTTCTCCACAACAGAGAAGTTGCCTCTTGTAGTATTTTCCATGTCTTAGCATTTGCAACAGGAAAAGGCACTGTGCATAATGGTAGTGTGCTGCTTTGTTAGCATAAAGGCCCTGCGGAATTAATTCTCTGTAAATATGCTGGCAATGCTGTGCCAACAACCTCATAACTAGATCACCAATAACCAGCCCTTGAACTGTAGAAAATCTACTCAGTCCATCTAGTCACATGTGAAAAGCAATCCAGGATCCTGGGATCGCTCTAGACTGGTGTCAGTATACTGTGTATATATTGTAATTCTCGTTATGTTCATCCAACACACAGCATCCACTTTGCCTTTCTGGTTCATGGCATATTATAAACACAAACTGGCTCATCAGCCTGTTTTCTCCGGTATCTTTTTTGGGCATCTTTTTACTCTTTATAAGGAGACTCCTTGTAAGTCCAGAACATGCTGTGAATACCCAGTAAATCCAGACAAAAAGGTCACAAGGGCCTTGAAGACAGTCAGACCTATTGTATTTGGGTGACTTCTTAACATTGACTTCAGCCTCATTGTCTAACAAATATATTTCTTGTCAGAACACATTCAATATCATATTTTCACGTGATCTTGAAATTAAAAGACTTTTCTGTAATGGCACTAATTTATTTTAAGAGGACAAACAACTACTCCATCTTTCTCATACACAGAGATGAAAGCATAGGTATTGCTTTGGTCAGAATTATGTGATGTAACATCTCTGCAACCCACTAGTACACATCTTTCAAATCTCACATGTAAAGACCCAGTTTAGATTCGTTATGTTTATTCCCTCTATCCAGGACCTGGCTCTCACGTGTGCACCCTCAGAGCCCGTTCAAAACAGAGGTCCTATGTCCTTTCCAGTCATGTTTCTAGAACATCTAACGTGCCTTGGGGCCTTTTCAAAACAAAAATAACTGCTATAAACTAGGATTAACCAAATCTGGTCCTCTCTTCTATGAGTTTTTTTTTTCTGGACACAGATTCTCACTATCATGTAACTATAACTATTCTGAACATTATATTTTAATTCTATGAAGTCATACTGTTTATAGATTTTATACAATTCCATGTACTGATATAGTTGTTATTAAATCATGCTGAAAAAAATCAAACTTTTAGACTGCAAGGGTCACAATGAAAGATTTAGACCCAACAAAAGCTCAAGTTTAAAATCAGCTGTAACCTTATCAGAACAGAATTAAGCAGTGCTTGTGACAATCTGGAGATTATTTTCTCAGTTCACAACTTTGTTTTCATTAGTAAGTTTTCATTGTGCCTGTGGAATTCTCCTTCTGGAAGAGAAAGAGCAAGAGATGATTACAGCTTATTTCCAATCCATTAGTTAAACCTCACAACAAGCTGTTGAAGAGAAAAGGGAAAATAATAAAGGAAAGTAGAACATTTATATTACAGTAATATTGGTCACAGCATTACAGCTCCTGCTGTATTAGCATTTTTAATGTAAATGACTGTTGAGGTTTTATAATTGTTGCCACGTTTCTTTCTGCCCTGAGACAACATCCTAGGAAAATGGCATTTTGATTTATCTGAATGTTAAAGGAAAAACACACATTTCATATGGCTTTATCAGTCAGCTCACTGTGAAAGCCATGGTAAAATAAATACAATATTAAAAATGAATGTACTTAAAATCTACTCAACAGTTTGATGACACATGCTTTAGTCATTTATACAAAAACAGAGGAATTACATTATTTTATGCCGCTTTGAAGAGTAAGGCTTGCAGAAAAATAGAATTTTTCTGAGATTTCAGTCCGGCATTTGTAAGAACCATTTTACTGTAGCTGGGAAAAATATTATAGACTGGAATCATTAACAGCCGTGTTAGCTATGGGTTAGCAATTGCCACGTGGCGTCTGTTCCAGCAAGTGCTTCACCTCACTCGCAGCAGCTCGCAGTCACTGCCGGGCCACGTCATCGGCGGCTGCGTTACACCCACTTGTAACACAGCAAGAGAGAGTCAATGGTTTTCATTATAATTGCTAGCAACTTGTTTGTAAGTTAATGTAGTGTATTTCTGGCACACTGCCCTCCTCCTGAGGCAATTTTACATTTTCTGGACTGTGGTTTTCTGAAATTCCTTTTATGACAGTTGTGCTGGCTTCCAAAAGCAAGGACAATCATAATTGTCTAATTGGAAAACTACATTTGTACTCATTACCCTTTGCTATTTGAGTTAGGAAGTGAAATAGAAATTAGTTAAGATTTGTACTTTAATTCAGAGAACAGCCAATTTTTTTCACTATTAGAAGACAATCACTTTTGGATTGGTTGTTTAAAGAAGCATATCCACCTTGTGCTGGACAGTATTCTTAGGCTGTATTTCTAAGGCTATTTTGAACTTTGTCATGTTGTCATAATTTATCAAATGAATATAAGAAACCCCTATACTTTAAAAGTATTACACTTTATAGAGGGAATAAAGGTAGGAGGACCTAATGGAGTTGAACATTTTAAATCTTCCATCTACCGTCACTAAATAAGGCCTTCTCTATTAATTGTCTTCATTTAGATACTAACACCCAAGGTTAGAGTTGAAGAATTTTATAAAAGTTTAGTGTGGGATATATCCGTATCAACATGCATTCTAGGCAAACCGTTCTCTGATCATAGCCAGAGCCCACTGAACGCAAAGCCTCTCCGGTGAGGAAGCCAAGCACAGCACCACGGCAGCAGCAGTCCCCAGCCGAGCAGCCGCACCTCCAGCCCAGCAGCCCCCTTGGCTCTGGCCCAGGTCCCACGGACACACGGCACGTGATCCCCGCACAGCCGTGCCTTCGTGCCGCAGTCATCCTTCTGCTCCTGGATCAGAGTACATGCAGACACACTGTGTGGTACATACACAGTAAATCCAGGGTGGCATGGAAACACACGTGCTGACGTTATTTTTGCTGTAATTTTAAGTCATTGTTCTCTGACTCCTCATTGAATCTGGCTGTCTTCTCACAGAAGCTCACCAGGAGAATTTGCTCAGCTCACTCTGCCTGCCCTGCTGCAGGGACAATACCTTCCAGGCAGCCACGCAAATCTTTCAAAATAACACAATTTCTGCTTTGGCCATCTGTCCGTGGAATCAGATTAAAGTGCTTTTAGAGAAAATAACTCTTTGCCTTATTTTTATTATTATTATTGTTCATTCCATATTCCCCCTCCTGAGGGAGAAACAACATGATAGCTCAGATTTCTCATACAACTCCTATGGTTTCAAAACAACAAAAAAAAATATCTCTGAGCCATCAAAAAAAAGCTTTAATCCTTAAACTAACAGTGTAATTATAAATCCATATCCCACAGAAATGTTCCTTGCTAGCTACCACTGTCAATAGTAAATAATTCACATGGAGAGGCTCTAATGGCAAACACTCCACTTAAAAGCTCTTCACAGCAGACAGCAGGATAACAGCATAATTCAAGCCCAGAAATAAGGAATGTTTGACTCTCATGCGATTTTCCCACTGGCAAATAAAATTCCACGGGTCTTCCTGCTAGAGGAAATGTGCTCAGTGGAATAGAGCTGTAAGGGTGTGGGCAAGATGTTTAAGTGCAAATATATTACAGGCTGCTAAAACAAGCTCTGTCTAGTGCTGTGTTATACGATGCTTTCTGGAAAAAAGCACAGGAAAGTTTTAAAGATAAGAATAACCCTTCCCTCACATTAGGGGCTATGAATGAGTATCTTGCATGGTCTTGCTGGGGAGAAGTGTTGCAAGAAATTTATCCCCATTTCTTCACCCTCTCTTCCCTCCCTGCAGAGCAAGGAGGGAGGACTATGCTGAGACAGATGATGAAGACAAGGCAGGTACCAGCCCCGTGTATCCAAACCTTGCCTCATCCCGCAGGGTGCAGCGTTACATTGCCAGGAGAAGAGTCGAGAAGCAATGGAAATGGAGTGAAAAGACCTGTTCTTAAGGAGTAACAGCAAAAATAAATGCATTCAAAAGTAAAGCTGCTTGCATACATCTTGTGCTTAGTACTGGCCAGTTGTCTAGTCCTGCTGCAGTGACACCACCCTCCAGGTAAGTGGACTGCCAGTGCCAGCGGTCCAGCTGTCCTCTCAGGCTAGGTATGGAGAGCCAGGACAGGTATAGGACAAAATTGTAACTACCCTGCACCAGAGGAACAAGTCACTGCTGTTCTTAAACCTTGAAATTGACAGGAACCTTTTGGTACTCAGTGCTAGAAAAAGTCAGGACCTTAATCTGTCTGCCTCAGATCAAAACTGTTTCTAAATGCTCCTTTATTATAAGCCTTGGCATCTTCACTATTTCCTGTTTGAAAGAACGCATATCGTAGAAGGCACATCTGAGAAAAAAGTCAAATGTAAATTGGGCACATTGAACAAATGTAAGGCAATAACAAACAAAAAATACTCTTTAAAAGTCACAATATGTTACCTACAAAGTCGCTTATTACATTGCCTTAGTCTCTCCAGACATATATTTCACACTGTTATTTCATTAATGTTCTCCAGATGAAGTTGTACAATCAAGCAGAAAAACATTAAAGAGACAAAGTATTACTATGCTAAATGGCTTACTTGCTCTTCCTGCTTGCCTCCAAGCCATAGCTTTTTCTTCCTTTTTTCCATTCCTGGAGACTGATGCAACATGATAAAATTTCATGTCAGTAAAAGATATTAAAACAAGAGCAGAGGACATTTTTAATTTTCCAATTTGTTATTCCTAAAAAAAGCCATATCAACAAAATGAAATTGAGTAGTACGTATTATTTGCTTGATACTCGGAACTATGAAACAGATTATTTCCTGTTATTTAGTCCCTTCCACCTAAACATAATGTTATTAAATTCACTGTTATGCTGGAATATTTTTAAAGAACAATTTAAAAAGTTAAGTGCTTTAATGTGTCTTATGAGTAATACAATACATCTAATTTAACAGGTAGAATATTTCAAATTGTATTGATTTCAAGCTGAACAAAAAAAAGAGGAGGAACGGAGCAGAGTCATCTATGCTTGCAAAAAATGGAAAACTGTATATTTAAAATGAGCTGGGCAAACACCACTGTGATTTACTCTATATTTTCTAGAAGAATTTAGCATACACTCTGCAAATGGATACCAAGTAGAATGATGGACAATACGTAGAACATACTTGTATTTACTACCTCCTCAAGTTGCTTATAACAAAGAAACCAAGAATTGAAACATATGGCTTGTCACAGCACATTTGTGTTTATATGCTGTGACTCAGTCCTCAGATACAATTCTGTTTTTAAATACAAGCTTCTATGCTCTTCTTCTGAGGGATGTCTGTCTTGTTCTGTGCACAGAAGAAGCAGCATCCTAGAAATAAGTGTCATGAATACAACTATTGTCCATAGCAGTGTTTTCCAAGCTTGCTTCCTTTCTTTCTTTTTTATTATTTTTTTTTTTTTAAAGCAGAACTCTAAAACCATTCTGAAACAAAATCAAGTCTGACCCATCCTTTGTGGGGAAAAAAAAAAAAAAAGTGGCTAACTAACATTGGATGTTGTTTGCATTTTATTTATTTTCTTTCTTCTGTGAGTGGATGTGTACCTATTGTAAAAGGAGAGTTGCTGTCATTTAATGACTAGCTTTCTGGTACAGACCATAAGTTGAGAAATATTGGTCTTTTTGTCTCACATGTGTCAAATGTTTGTACTGCAGATTTTAAATTTAAATACTCAGATTTTGCATATTCAAACAGTTTCACCTGGTGGCAGGGAAACAATCATGCACCACTCTTCCAGCTTCTACCTCGAAGGACATAGAAAATAAGTGCTTCTCATCTAAACACTTTCACTATAAGCAAAAAAACCCACAGTATTTTGCATCTATCTTTTTTTTTCTAAAATGGTTGAATTAGTTTGGATAAATCTTTCAGACTATAATGAAAACCGGACTATATGACATATCCCTGGGTGTAGACTTACAGAAGCAGAACTGAAACTGAAAACAAAAATCTTACAAAGGCAAGAAACATCGTGAATCTTAACTAAAGACAGAACAAACAGCTCTGGAGAGTGTCACACAACCTGTGGAAGGCACAACGGCTAGAGCTGAACAAGAGGAACAGGAATAAATATCTTCCTTTTAAAGCTATGGATAGTTTTGACACTTTATAAACAACACAAAGGGCAATTCTCTCGCCCCATAACTTTAAGCCTTAGTTACATGTCTGGTTTAAATTAATGAGCAAATTGTTCTGCCAGCCCATTACACATAATAAAACCAAAGCCTCATGGCTTGATTAAGGCACGTGGCTGGAAGTCACAGCCAGGTGGTTTTATGAGCGTGGGGCAAAGTAGCCTCTCCTCTGCCTGTCCGATGGCTCGGGCTCCTCTTCCCTTAGTATGTGCCCCGTGCCGTCAGTCTCTGCTCTGTGGGAAGACATCCGAGTCCTGAATGTGAGTGGTTAAGTAAGTAGCTAAGCTGCATCAGCCTGCGTATCTGTCTCCTCAGCACCAGGAAAAATCCCTCCTTTCAGAGTACATGGCAGCTTTAATTAGAAAACAAAAGTATTGCTAGAAAAGCTCATCTTTGATTCTCAACTTCTGGGATGTTTCAGGTATGCTCCTAAAGCTCTCAATGGACAGAAGGCAAAGAGCTATGGTAGCTGAATACAAGGATCACGGGAAATGCATTCAAATGTGCTGAGATGAAGAACTTTACTTACTGATTTTTCTTATCTTTTTCTAATGAACATTTTCTGTTGGAGAGGACTCCCATGCAGATTTCCTCAGCTGTGTAGCAGAGGTGGCTATCTGGGTAGAGCAAAAGACAGCAGCAAAGCAGTCTTTTTGGATCCATAACTTTGAAAATTTTGAATACTTTTCCCCGTATTATTCCCTTCCATGGTAGCACTCAGCTCTAGTTCATGCAGAGTAGTTTGGAAGAAGAACTCATATAATATTAATAATCATTGGGGAAACACCACACAGAGACAGAAGCAGTGAGTGAAGCTGCAGCAGAAAGGAGAGCATCCTCGATATTGAACTTGATTGGGTTTTTTCCCCACTTGGTTTCTTTGTGGAACAAAAGTTCTAGTGAAATTCCAATTATGGCTCTTTCCTTTAGTCTCCTTCAAATGGTAAGAACCGTTTCTCTGAGAACCATGTAAGATAAAATAAAATTTAATAGAGGATATATTTTCATGCTATTCCTGGAAGTAGACCTACAGTTTTATATTCAGTTCTGATGCTTCTGAATAATGAGCAAAAATTATTTCTTTATAATGAAAAATACATATTCACAGGAGGGAAAAAAAAAAATGTTGTTTAGAAAAAGAAGTTGTTGGCAGTACAGCTGTTCCGCAACAAACAAAACAGACCAGCTCGAATGCCTTTCATCTGTCTTTAGTCAGTATAAGACTGCAATAAGCACTTTGAGTAAAGGTAAAGTGCTCTGAAGTGGAAAGGAAATGCTGGCTTATTCTTTTTTGTAAAGTGAAAGACACTACATTTGGAAACACACCAATGTGGAGATGGGAATTTTTCTGCTCAAGAAAGAACTTAGTAAAGAAGACTTGTGATTTGGAGATAAAATAAAAAGGTATCTCCTGATTTACCAAGCTAAAATGAGATGGGCATTGCCCGCCTAGCAATACTATCAGTTAAATATTTAACGTCCACACCAAGATCTGGCAAATGGTACTGGATTCAAGAAACATGAAAAATATTTAAAAATATTAAAATCTATTATCTGCTCAGCTCTATTTGGTCATGCCCTTTTCCACACCTGAAATCTCCACAGTCTGAAGACTTCAGAGATTTGTTTAAAACCTCTAGTCTTTCCACAGCCCAAACATTTCTATTGTTCATGTGCAGGCTTGAAGCCAACCCGAGCTTCATCAGCCTTAGGTTCAGTAAGAAAATGGTGATTTACAGTCCTGGGGGTTCATATTTCTGTCTAGGATTTCTGAGACTGAAATATGTGCACAAAAACTGTAGAGTGGCTAGACAGTGAGTTCATCACAGTGCGATGTCTCAGACTTACCATGCACATGCTAAAGCAAAGGTCATCAACACCCTGGTCATCACCCTGTGCAGTGCATGTGGAACAGGGCTGATGGGAGCCAGGGACATAAACCCACTGTTCATCCACAAATAAGAAAGGTGTGTGGATGGCTATGGGTGTATTTCACTCCTTCCTACCTTAATCCCTGAGGCAGATGGGCTTAAGTTCAACACGTGACATAAGTTACCTGACCCATTCTCACAGACGGGTTTTGAAAAGGGTAATTGTCAGCATATATAGCGTCAGCTCATTTTCTTGCTCCACCACAGTTGTTGCCCTTTCAAAATTAGGTCTGGATATATTTTCCCTTGTGAAAATACCTTTGTTACTGTTTGAACTTCAGGCAGACAACTAGCAGCCTTAGGTGTTCCCTAAGCCAGGTGAAGAGCATGTTGACTGAGTTTAGACGCTTCAAGCCTGCATCCTCCATCACCCGCTTGAAACTAGAACAGGTCCCCTTTGCTGGATGAAAGGTAACATGGGAATACAAATGAGAAAAGTCATCAAAACAGCTTCTGATAGCAGCCTCTCAGCACCTTGCAAACTAGGATGATGCTATACAGTATAACGAACTTTCATTCTCAGTACTTGACTCATTTCAGACAAGAGAACCATATTCTGGATCTATCATAGAATCATAGAATCATAGAATCGTTAGGGCTGGAAGGGACCTTCAAAGGCCATCTAGTCCAACCCCCCTGCAACAAACAGGGATATCTCCAACTAGATCAGGTTGCTCAGGGCCTCATCCAAACGGGCCTTGAACGTCTCCAGGGATGGAGCATCCACCACCTCTCTGGGCAACCTGTTCCAGTGTTCTACAACTCACATGGTAAAAAATTTTTTCCTAATATCCAACCTGAATCTACCTCTCTCTATTTTAAAACCATTACCCCTTGTCCTATCACAACTGGCCCTCCTGAACAGCCTCTCCCCATCTTTCTTGTAGGCCCCCTTGAGGTACTGGAAGACTGCTATAAGGTCACCCCGGAGCCTCCTCTTCTCCAGGCTGAACAGCCCCAACTCTTTCAGCCTGTCCTCATAGGAAAGGTGCTCCAGCCCTCTTATCATCTTCGTGGCCCTCCTCTGGACCCTCTCCAACTGGTCCATGTCCTTCTTATGTTGGGGACTCCAGAACTGGACGCAATACTCCAAGTGAGGTATCACCAATAGAAGAAAATAATTCAGCTTATCAATCAGGCCCAGTTTATCAAAGCAACTTACACATTGTAAAAACTCTTTTAGTTTATCACTTACAGAAATTTACATCAATGTAAGATTCATTTCATAATGTACTGACTTTGCTAGTAAATCTGGCTTAAGGAGCTCTTAAGGGATTTTTGCCTTCCCACTCCTCTAAGTTATTTTTGCTCCTCTGTTGACATTTACCACATCCTCACAGATGGACAAACACAGCAGTTTGTGGAGGTCACACAGTAAAGAAGCTCACTAAATGATTTTGGTTAAAAATAATCCACAGAAAAAAAAAATCTCTTAAAAGTTCCTCTCATTTCTACTTTTCTTGCCTTGAAAAGGTTCATAAAAATGCAGCCCTTCACCACAGAACAATTTTCTCACCAGATACATCTTCAATGTATAATGTTACTTGTCCTGTCTCCAGGGCTGTGTCAGGTCCCAGATCCTTTTATTTTCATCTAAGGCCTTTACTCAAAAGGTTGCACACCTCTTCATTGCTTTCCTAGCTCATTCCAGTGTGGGCATCCCAGTCTGGAGCACCGTTTATATCCACACTGCTGGTGCTTAGAATGCTGCACCATCAACCATGAACATTTGTTTGTCACATGAACAGGACACTCATGGACACAACAGGCTCTTACCTTCTCATACTTGGTCATTTCTGTAATTTACACCACTTCTTATCTGCACCAAACTCAACTCATAGGATTAGTGAGAAAAGTAGTCTTCTGCCCTCATGATGAATTTAGTCCTACCTTAACAAGGATGGCACCAGCTGGAGAAACAGTAGCAACAATTCCTGATCTAGGGGAAAATAAAAGGATGGGGGGAAGACAAAAAAAAAAAGAAGAGTACATGTACATACATTACAGCCTTTCTCAATGGGTCTAGCACATACTGCAGGTCTGCTATCAGAATGCATAAAAGGGTCATTCTTGCAGCATTAAAGAAAAGACGATATTTTGTATGACAACTTAAAAATAAATAAATAAATAAATAACAACAACAACAAAAAAACAGAAAACAAAGAACAACACTTTGAAACATATTTGACAGGCTCAACACTAACATTCATAGACCAACGTACGATGTCAAGAAATTCCATTTTTTCTGAGGAATTTTCAGTTGAGAACCATTGTAAGTTTCCATAAAAGCTTTTTAAACTCTGCAAAAGTAGAGTTCCAGGAAATCGTCAGGGTTATTTATTTATTTTAGCGAAACAACAGTTTAGGACAGAAAATAAACCCTTGCTATCAGAGGAGCATCACAATTAAATGCATCTCAGATTAGATACCCAATTGTAAAAAATGTCTTTTTTAAAAATACTTGAAAAAGGGAGTCTAACTTTGAGTTGCTCCTTATCATGCTGTTTCTGTGAGTTTCAGTGCAGAATACCAGTGCAGTAAGTCTCTTTTTAAAGGAAGTACAGAGACATTTTTGCACCACTGATAGTTTAATTCCTTGCACCTATCATTTAAAAAAAAAAAAAGAAAGAAATAACAAATAAGAAAAATAAAGTAGAATTGTTTGCTGCTTCTTTCATATCAGATTTACATACTTTCATTACCTTTAAATATAATAAATAAATGGCATCAGATAGCATAAATTGTGGGCAACAACAACAAAGCTCTTTCCAGGTCTAAGAAGAGATAGCCACTTTTCCAAGTAGATCAGTTGGAATCAATTTAGCTGTTAATTGCTTCATTTTCTCCTCCAGATCCTCAGATTGATTTTCTATTCCAGACACTGGGAGTCAGCTCAAGTCTGCTGGTAGCAAACATTGTCAATGTCAGTTTCCTTATTTATCACAGTCCATGAGTCTCAGTAAAAGATAACATGGTACCTAACAAAGGGTTTTTTGTGCAAGAATTTTCTCCAAATATATCTCAAGTCATCGGAAAACTCAGTACTTCAATCTCTCATTGTTATCAGCATGTTCACAGTAGCCATCTCAGGACTACATTCCCAAAAGGAAAACGTCCTGTTTAAAGAGAACTGCAACTTACTGGACAGAAAGTTATCCGTTCAGGGAACCAGGTACAACTGCTGTGTTATACCTGGTCTCTTAATTTCTTTATGCTTCTGTGTTTTTTTTTTTTCCTGCCCGTTCTTTACATACAAGATACCTCCTTTTCAGTAAGTTGACAAACAAGGAGCTCATTTTTCTATTGTGCAAAGCTCAACAGGAATCTTATGGGCCTCTAACTGGTACTCTAGTAGAGAGGAGAATACATATGAATGTGCAGAATATCTTGATTTCATTAAATCAAACTAAAAATCCAATTGCCTGCCCCCTGTCAAGAACACAATACAGAGAAAACATCAGTCTTACTGTGGCTGGAAATACATTCTGTTCTTCTGTCTGTCCAATCCTATTAATGTTGTAGGTGACTTTGTCTTTCATTCTCCCAAAGACACAACAACTTCCCATTCTTTGCTTTCTACCTAAAATTCCCACTCTTTATACATATTTGGTGGTGATGCTTTATGAAGAAAATGGGATTTATTAACGAGATTTGGGTGAAATCCAGATCATGTGATAGCCAGTAGAAGCTTTGCCATTGACTTTCAGAAAACTAGAACTTTATTCCCAGTATCTCTTGGCTGAAGTACAGCTGTTACAATGTAAGGAGACTTGCAGACATTAGGGGAATTTTCTACAGGGCAAACTTGTTTGAAGAACTGGGATCCAGAGAACATCAGCCAAGCTCATGGGCTTAAGGCTGCATGTCTCAATCTACTCAATAAATGCAAAATTTTCCTAGAAAATATCTTTTCCTTTTGATCACTGTAGGCCTGCTTTTTACCAAGTGTATAGTAAATCCACAGTTTGCAAAGGAATTTTTATATCTAGCTGCTTTGAGACTCATATTCATAATTGAAAGCATAATCCACAGAGGAAACTGATTTGATACAAATATATATTCATTTTTCTAAAATTATTTAATTTCCATAATATGCATTTCTTAATTATCATTATTAAAAAACATATAAACACACACAACATCTAGATCTAGTTAAGAATTAGGTTGAATGGAACCTGGCAACTTATTTTAAAAAATATCTTTTAAAATATATAAAACATTATTATCTTTTCTACTGTGATTTTTAATGCTTTGTAAGTCTTTCTTTTAACATTGTTTCATTTAAACATTAACAGCCAACATTTTATTTCATCTTCTAAGCAGCATTTAACAGGCTTGAGAACTAACAGAATTAATTGAAAGTTTTTCTTAATTGCTCCTCAGTTAAAGCGTGTTTCTTCCTAGGCTAGTTCTTGGATAAGTTTCTTATTGACCCATAAGTGGAGATTTGAAACTCATCTAAGTACTACCATCTTCTCTACCATGTGTGAGAGAGTACTTACTTACTTCTCTTTCAAAAAAATATTTTGCAGTCATATTTTTGGAGCCTTTTCCTACTATAATCTCTTCTATTAATTAAACACATATCTGCTTTTCTATTTTATTGATAAACCAGGCTACTTCTTTATCATTTCTGGTTCTTCATGCAGAGCAATTTAAAGCTCCTTGCAGCCCATTGAGAAATAGTTCAACTCTTGAATTATTTTGAGAGTTTATAGTCTGGTCCAGAATGGACAGTAACGTCTGGTTGATCTTTTACTGATTTTCTGTCATGAAGCTGTGACTGTTCTATAGGGATCATGTGGTCTCAGAGCCACAATGTAAAGTACATAGATTTACTCTGCCAATATGATAATCAGATCTAGCTTCCTCTGTTGATCTGGAATGGCTGAAAAAACTACGTGTGATAGCATCAAGAACATTCCAGCAGAAGGATTGGACTAGATGATCCTTTGAGGTCCCTTCCCATCCCTAACATTCTGTGATTCTGTGATTCCGAGCTTATCACCAGTCGTTTCATTGTGCTGCTCTATTCCTTCATCACACACTCACAGCTTCAAGCGTTGCTCAAACTTTAAAGAGGCAGATCTTCTTCATGAGCACTGCCTACAAATCTCTTATCTCTTCTTTTTTCCATAAGCATTGCCTGACTTCCCCTGAGGGTCCAGGATGAGTGGAGACCAGCAGCCCTTCCCACATAAAGAGGGGAGGTCCTCCTGTGCCCAGTCACCTTCTGAACTCGGTGGGAACTGCTCCAAGCCAGGGTCGCATTATGGTTGTCCAGTGTGATCTTGCCCCTGTGCCTGGCAGGATTTGCTAGCCCTCTGGATCAAGACAGGAACATACACTTTGCTTGCAAATCAAAAAAAGTATAAATTTACAAATGTACGTCCAGATAGACACAGCCGTACAACAGAAATCAGACACATCTCTCTCCTAATAGGTACATTTCCAGGCTTAGCTAAAGGCATACCAGTTAAGAGAGCTAAAGAAATTCCCTAACTAGTTAGCTTATGCAATTCTACCACAAAGTAAAAAAGACAGCAACAAGGACTGATGTCACCTGCCAAACAATATTTCTCTATGCCTTGAATTCTAAACTCCTCTGTCCTTCTGGAAAGTCAGGATAAAACCCAACTAAACACTTTAGCTACCATTTATCCCAGTCTTTCTAAAGTCAAGCTCTTCTATTCAGTATAGAAGACAATTCAGCCCCCAAAGGTGAAAACTGCCATCAGACACATATCTATTTTTTGTAATCAACTCTAGCAAGAGTTTAAAATGATTGCACTCCTAACTTTACTACATCAAAAACGTGACAAATTTAACTAAGATGTAGTCCACTGCAAATCTGGAAGAAACCCCACCTTCTTAGAAAGGGCTCATATTTTCTCAAGCGCTGGGGGAATCGATGCAGAAGAGCAGGGAGGAGACTACATCCTCACCCAAGAAACACTGGTCAATGTTAAATGCCTTGAGTTTCGTGTGCTGACAAACCGCTGGTGACGACTGGCAATTCTCCGTTCCCAACTGTGAGTGCATCAGACCCCAGGGCAACATGATGCGACTGGGCTGCACAGTAAAGAGTGCTCCTGCTGAGTGCTTTGCAGTTGATAGGGAGCATGAGGCACTTAAGCTGGATAAGAGAGAGTTCTATATAACTGGGCTGGCTAAACCATAAGATGGTCAATAATTTTCTAAAGTGTGTCATCAGTACCCAAGCATCTCTTTACTATTGATTTATCATCATTTGTATCAACTTATCCTCCTCTATTGATCGTGAGCCATGTGGGGCATGAGTGGTTCCATTAATTTTTTTGTTTGGATGGTGCTTATCAAAACTGGTACAACTTGATAATCATTTGTATTGTAATTTTCATAAACTGAGAGCAGACAATTGTTGATCCCTTGTATTTAATAAGAGGTAATTTCAATATAGTCAGGAAATATTCATTATTCTATTTATTTTAAAATGTCACAGAAGCTCACAACTCATAATTAGAACTGTTTCAAGAAAATTATATTTTTTGGTGACTAGAAAATATCTGTAAATGACACTTTTCCACTGTATTTTATATTAGACATTAGTTCTGGCTAATTGTAAGGCTCTGAGCTTTTTTAGATTAGGGCTAAAATTGTTGTTAACTTGAGAAATATTCTCAAGCTGAGCAGCTGCAGATGAAGGTTGGTTTTCAGAGAGCTATGAAAATTACTTTCCCCATCTCCAGCTCTTAAAGAAGTTAAATTAATTCTAAAATGTGGTTCTCATATAGTATGCACTTAAATGTCAGAAAAGAGGTTATTACAGTCACTCATAAACAGACAAGACAGGTTGGTAATAAATGCATGAACATTGATATTACTGATTCAATTCCTACTGCGTTATTATGCCCAGAGACAAAATGTTCTTTCCTTCCAACAAAGTGAGACATCTATCTTTGCACTAAAAACTAACTAGCAAAGTTCTCAAAAAGGAGTTTGTTTGTTTGTTCAAGAAAAAAAAAAAACACACAAATAAGCAATTGCTGAAGTGATCACTAATCATGTTGCAATAGACTTTAAAAAGTCTGTGGTTTAGCTGCTGTTAATTAAAATATTTGTCCATATGAACATTCCTTGATCACTAGAAATAAATGATCTTCATGTTACGTGGACCAGGGAAGAAAAGGCAAATAACTTTCTTGAGAAGTAACCCCAGGAAATATTGTGTGACCATTTTATGCACTAAGAAAAAGTCCATGGAATAAAGTAGGCACTCAGTTTCATTACTTACAACAACCTACAATAATGCCACAAAATTGCTTAAAAAGATTGTGAAGTGAATAGAAGTGCATGCTTAGCTTATTATCACTTAGCTAATTAGTGTATTTGCCTTGAAAAGATGTACTCTGATGTGTTCAGAATAGAAATTTCCACAAATAGTGCATCTTTAATGCCACCAAGGGGAATTATTAGCAGTATTAAAAATCATATCCTTTGTAGCCAAAGGCTCATATCTTACAGCTTTTTGTCAGAGGGGAAAAGCTGGATCTCCAGGGGCTCCAGTGTTGCCATTAAGATCTGTAATGTTGGTTTCCCACTTCTTTCTTCATGTGCCAGATGGCAAAATAGGGCAAGCTAGGGGTGGTTTAAAAATTATATCTCTTCTTCCTAATTTTGTCTAGCAGAGAAAATGAAACCCAGATTTAACAAGATCATATTCAGGATTGAAATAAATCCTACCCAAGGGAGTTGCAGACCTATTAGAAGAAGGTCATGAGTTGCAGTCCTGCTCCTGGTATACTGCAGTGCCACAGAGCAACATCCCAGGGCCTGGGAGCATGAGATCTCCAGCATGACACAGATTGGCTGAATCACATCACCAGAAGCACTTTCAGTTTAACATAAGAGAAATCAGGCATCCTTTTTGACAGCTCCAAGATATGCAAATCCAGGCAGTTGCATTGTCTTAACACTTGTCTGGTTATAAATGCATTGGCTTTTTCAGTCACTCTAGGAAAGGTTGTCTGGAATTATCATATTACATAGTCTGCATGTCACAACATTAAAGTCGTATCAGTGTTTTCTTTCTGTAATAATTTTACTATAACCAGGAATAACTTACTCCTTGAAAAGCATTTTCAGGTAATCATCTCTATTCCTTTATATTTGTTTCCGTTCTTATGTGCTTTAATTATAGGGCAACTTGACTTGGATAATTGTCTTTGTGCCTAAATCCATCCAGCAGAGAGAAAAATAAAAAGAATAATTTACAACTAAAGATGAATGCAACACTTTAGAAATATTAAGCCATTTGCAGTAGGCAACCGATAAATATGCCAAGCACAAAAATTATTGGTTGAACAAGCCTAAAATTTCAATGGAATTTAATTTTGGTTCACTTTCTACCTTCCTTTGTCAGCATAACTTAACAACATCTTGTACTTCTGCTTTGAAAAGCAGCCACCTTAAATCAAATAAAAGTCTCATTAAATTTCCCATACCCTCCTTTAGAAAAATGCAGTGGTGTGGCATTTCCCATTGTCTGCCTTTAGTGTTGTTTAGCAGGGCTATTGAAATGATGCTAAGACAGCAGTACAAGTGGATGCAGAACGTATTAATAACAAAATAATTGGAATGTCAAAGCTCATGAATTAGCACTTTTCAAATTCAACTGCAATCAGCAGATTACGGGTTTTGTGCCTTATACAAACTATAAACACTGCAATTCATTATATGCACGTCCAATTTATTTTTGTTTTCTGCTGGCTTCTTTGCCAATGAGTGCTAAATTAAGAAATTAATCCTTCAGAGGTCAATGAAAAAGCCTTTATTGCTATTCACAAAATCAAATACTCGGAACAACAAACAGTCCGGGCAGCTCCCCCAGCCCAGTATATCACCACTCCATCTGTGCTTAGCATTCCTTCCCTAGGCACTTGTAAAGAATTTTTCAGACTGAGCTGAAAATTCAGACAGTTCTCAGCTATTGCTCCTTTCTCCTGAAAGCTCTAACTTCAATGCATCAGTCAAAATATTAGCTCTGTGGAAGGAGAATGTGGACATGATTAGGGCTTAAATCCTTCCTCTCTGAGCCAGTCTCTTAGGACTGATCCTTTCTTCCTTTAAACACACAGCTTTCTGCTGAACCCTCTTCCACTCTCATATGACCATTTCCCTCTTGCATGCACACACAGATACCAAACAGCTTTGTGATACTATAAGGGACAATGACATATACTCATGAACTCACATTTGTTTAATTTGTACACTTTGGAAAAATAAGCTGGGGAGTGGGTGGGCAGTAAAGCTCTCTTTTGTTGTGTAAATACACAAAATAAATAATAAATGATATCTAGTCATTGTGTGCTCACTCTGCCTGAGCCATTGGTTTCTTTACCTGGTGTCACACAAAACAGTTCAAAAGTTCAGTTCAGGTAAAAATTCTTCTGGGTCAAAACAGAGACCACTTTTGGGTTTATTATTTACAGGATTACTATTTTTCTCATATAGAAAATTTGATGGAATGGTTCATTGATGAGTTGCCCAGAGGAAAACAAATAAAATTCCCTCCAAGAGTCTCTAACTCTTTTAGATAGTATCCACAGTTTGCAAAACTCTTCTTTGGTGACTCTAGGGAGAGCTACACTTTATCTGGCATGTATCCAGTGCACAGTTCTTTAATAAAACTGATGGAGAAGTATTTTTTTAACCCTGTGATCCTCTGTATCATTGATTCTTCTAGCCTGTAGAAATGCCTATGCCAAAAGGGAGTAACCTTTGGGAGTAACCTCTGGGAGTACATAATGCAGCATGCGCATGTATCGATGACAGCTTTTTCTGTTTAAAAATATCTCTTTAATTACAGACAAATGCTATATATATTGTTGCACAGGAAAATACAGGAAGGGTAACCTGTATTATAGTGTGATTGTACTGCACAGAAACTCAAATTTGTAACTGTCTTGAAGATTAAAAATCAAAGACACAAAAAAGATTCTACTTTTGTGTCAGACTGGTTTTTATTTTTTCCCGTTTCAATGTCTAACTAATCACTGAGTGTTCATCAGAAAATAATTCCATCTCTTCCCTCTCTCAGCATCACCTGGGCTCTTCCTTGCTATGATATTCCCTTGGAATCTAACTCTACTGATGTTAACTGGCTTTTGTCTGATTCTCTAATTGAACATAAGCAAGATTCTGAGCAATTGTTCTCCACCAGTCCTTAGCTTTGAAGGTTGATGCCTTACATTTCAAAAGTGTCGAAAGATTCTCATGCTTTTAAACTTCTCTGTTTTTTTGAATTATATCAGCTGGTCTAGTAAAAGGTTTTGCATCTCCCTACAAACCTTGCTTAACCCGGGGTTATGAAGTGTCACATTCATTTTTTCAGGTTTTTAATGGATACTCTACTAAGACCTTTATGTTTGCAAATATCAAACACCTTGCTGAATGTTACAAAACTGATCTCTTACAGCTGCCAGTTAATTTATTTAAATACCACAAGTAATGCATTTTATATTAAACAACTAGTGAGGGAACAAAATAGAAAGCACTCTTTGTCTTTATTTCCCTAGCAGTATCCTAGCCCTGACTGTGGTCCACTCAATTTAGGGAATACATAATCTCTCTGTAAATTCCGCAAGCAAGTGCTGCCTGGTTATTGTCACTGCATAATGTCTAGCAAGAGGAAGCAAAGCTTGCAGGGGGATAACAGAGTATTCACACAGCTTTGCATAAATATTGGATAATGGCTTCCCTCTGAGAGATTTGTAATGCTCCAATATCAAAAGATTTATGTATTTAAAACAACTAGAATGCGCGTCAGATTAGCCTTTTCACACTCCAGAGCTATGTGGCTTGGAAGGGCACAAACCTAGTGACAGTGTAACTTCCATTTGATACTTTCTGGACCTCACATGAAATAGGCTTTTCCAAAATAAAACATCCAAAATCACTTATTAAAAATGAAATTATGAATCTATTTTTGAACATATTATCAACTTCTGGCTTATAAATAAAAACATTTAAATAAGCAGATTAATAGTAAGCCTGTGTAAGCAATTTATGGATCTGCGGCATTTTCAGCCAAGAGACATGAGCTCTTAACACTCTGGGAATCTCTCTCATATGCAAAGAGCAGGATCAGACCAAAAAACTTTACCAAGTTTCGTTTCTGTACTTGCCTTCTTATATAGATCTCATATGCTAATGTCACAGACATGTCATTTACCCAGCAGACAGTATTTCACTCCATAGGGGGTAGGAAAAAGCTAAGATTTTTTTTTTCCATTTCCTTCATTGCAAGATTCTTGCTCTAAGGAAGGTCTTGCCCAGATTGTAAAATGGCTCAGTAACGGGACTGACTTCATTCCCTTGGAAAAACATAGTTCTCAGCCTAAGAGTGCTTAATGTTGCTGAAATTCCCCTGATGAACAGGATACATTTTACTTGGCTCACAATCTATCCCATTTACAGATATTAAACTACTGATCCTGCAAGACAGAATGCCTCCAGTTCCCACTGAAATGGAATATAATCTTGCAACAAGAAAATTTATACTGCAATTATTTGCCTCTTTTCACCTTAAGAGTGAATTTCCTGATGAATAAGTGCATGTTAAGCCCCAGTTAACTTTTAAACAGCAAACCTTTGCGTGGGAGTATTCCCTCTCGGAAGAGTTTACACAAAGCAGCAGCCTGCAGAGGACTTTCAAGTGACACATCTCTGCTGCTAAAATGCATTCGGGACAAAGCCAGACAACTTCACAAGGGGTGGAGTCCTTGAACTGGAAAGAAAAAAATTCTCCATCATCATATTTTCCTAATCAACCTGCAGCTTGAGTATGACCCAATGATCCCAATATACCACTTTGTTCACTGGACATCATTGAGCACTGTATCTACCACACTTACCTCAGCTTGGTGACCTCTGCAGAAAACAACAAGAAGCCAGTTTCTCAGATGCTGTTTTTCTGAATCCTAACTCTCTTGTCAACCCTAAAGCTGGTCTTAATCATTACAAAAGCATCATTATCTGAAGTTAAACAGAAGATTTCTGTAAGCATCACATTTTAGTTACAAAGGACTTTCCGATCCCATCAGTACAATGAGATCTTAAAACTTCTGGCAGCAACAGTCCTTTTCCTGATGTCATCGGATTTGAAAAAAAGTAGGAATTAATAACGTTGTATAATCCTCCTTTTCCAAACACCTCCTCTGCCTCTCGTTTTACACCCAGCTATCCTGACTGATCACCAGTCTTCCCAGTTTAAACAATTATTAAAGAACATATCAGTTAGCCACATTGTAAATACTCTTCCCCACATCCTAAGATTAAGCTAACTCTAAGCTTAAGCATTACACCATCACTGTGACCCATGCCTAACTTAATATACAACTTTCACCTCTGGCAGAACTTACTTCCTGGATCTGGGTAGAAATCTCTTTATACTACTTCAGACAGCAAGGTCTACAGGGCTTCATAACGAGCTATCAGGCAGGTTGATTAACTGATTTGGACTGGGAAATTTAACACAGTGATATGAATACTAATCAGGAAAAGACATGGCTAGGGTTAGGGTAATGCTATGGACAGAAGTGGCTGCAGAATTCAGTTTATTGTTAAATTCTGCAAGATGTGGTGAGTTAATAGAACTGACAGTGTTTGCAGTTGTAAGTGTCTCGTGTTTATTGGAGGGTTAGACTGGAAACGGTCAAGGGTAGCTTTGGGGTTTGAGCTTGAATGAGGATGAAAGTTTAGAACTCCAGGCATCAATGAACAGTTATTTCAGAATTTGAGCATTTAGGATACAGTCCTCCAAACCGTTAAATGGCAGTCAAGCACAATTGCACAAGATCTGCTCAAATACAAGAGAATTCACTGCACAAATTGGATAGAAACTTTCTTGTTAAGCAAAAAAGGAGTTATTAACAAAGCAATAAATCAGCCTGACCTACACAATCTGTCTAGCTACTATTCTGTCATGTACCATGGATCAGGTTAGAACAGAGACAAGAAAACAAAGGAACTTACCCATGGGGTAGTGTTCAACTGAGGCTTTGGGTTTCTCTTCAATATCTTTTGTGCTCTAAATTAAACAAAACTGTGTCAAAGCAAACCCACAGCCACCATCCTATCATCATTCTCATAATTTCATTTTAGCATAGCCCTGTTATACTTTTAGTTCCTACCAGTTAGCACTCTCTCAAAAAAACTCCTAGACACAAACTACAAGTTAATACAAAAATAGGTGAGTTAAGCATAAAATAATTTAACTTTATGGATGTAAGCTGTGCCATATCAGTTAACCTTTGCGACCAAATGGTCTCTGTCATTTGGATGCCCATCCAAACTTCATTTTATTCATAGAAAATCTTTGCTATGCCCATTGCTGAAATTTCCCTGGCTCTCATAAACAAATTACTGTTCAGCTCACAAAATGGCATGGATACAAAAAGTCTTGAAAGCATCTCTCACATCTCCACTGGATGCCTTGAGTTGAAAACACTCGAGTTTCTTTTCTTCCTGACATCTGACATCTTTGAGAAGGTCTTTCAAGTCTCCTGCAAGAGGTAAGATTATTTCTTGTCTATTTCCAAAGCAGTGCAACTGAGGTCTTTGCCAATTGGCACTACAGGTCTATATCAGCAACTTCAAAAACCGAGCGGTTAACTTTATTTGGTAAATACTGGAAATGAACAACAATGAGCTAAGAGCCACTGCCTGTAAGGTAATTAGAAGAAAGGGCTCATTCCAGGTAAGTTTTGTTGTGAAGTCTGATCTGTTTTATGCAGATACCTTAGTGTGGCAGCCAGGGGACAAGAATCTCTATTACCGGGCGTTCTATTGTTGAACTTTTTGCTAACAGTTTTTCCCTGCTCTTTTGAAAATATCTTCTGTACCACTTAAGGGACATGCTAAAAGCACAAGGTTTTCAGTTCATATACAGGAAAAAAACAAAATACAAACTCAGGTAAAAGGAAATTCATCACTTTAATTTACAGCACTATAAGACTAGACAACCAGAGAACAACTCATACCACATATAAATTTACGATTAATAAAGACACACCTTAGGTAAATGCCACAACATCCATGAAACAGACTTGTTCTGCAGCTGCACTGCTGTGCTGTACCCAACTCTCTTGTATGTGAATTACCGATCTTCATCGATACTATCAAGTGACCAAAAGGAACAATATGGAACACTGATTCTGCACGTACTCATACCTGTGCTTGTTTTTATATGCATAAGGTATCCCATTTATGTCAATGACACAACACATTCATATGAAGTTAATTCCTTAATTCCGAGGATAATTATTTGCAGCATTTGCAACTTCTTTGTACGAAGAAGCAGAGATCAAAACTGCAGTGTTGCTTATAGCAAACTTGATTTGAAATACATTTTTGTGCAGTTTCTCCTTATTTTTCATTACATTTCAGACTGCCGGTTCATCCAGAAACTTCTATAAGAATTACGGCGTTACAATAAATCTAAGACTGTATATACAATGAATTAAGTGAGCTAGCTTGTGTGTCCATATGGATATGTATAGGAGTAAACAAATACTTTACAAAGGAGCCATAACACAAATTCTAAACATATTCAATTTGTGGCCGAATCTAATCCTTCTTTGTTATCACATTTCGTATAATACACATTTTCTTGATGAACTAGCTATGGTGTTATCCAGAATTTATATCAAAATTCCCCATGGCCCAATCTCAAAGCTTACAGGTTGTCCTATAATGAAAAAAGGGATGAAAAAATAGGGACTTTCAGTCTCAAGATTTTATTTTCTGAACTGGAACTAGGCATGTCTGATGTCTGCATAATCTAGATGCTCCTTCACATTTGTTTTTTAGGAGGCTTGATCTGTAGATGTTCTCAAGACATACATAGAAGATATACTATTGGGGCCAGCTCCCTACAGCTTGTAGTTCTTGTCTTTCTGCAGCTAATTAGTCATTACGATGCTCATGGAAGAACTGGATGGTTTCTTGTTTTGCCTATGAAGATCCAAATGTACTTCTCTCTGGCAAGTATCCTAACACTTCACAACACTTTTCCTTAGCATAAGCGATTAATGTCAGGTAACAGTCTAAAAACCTGGACGTTATTCTCTGAGTGTGATAAGCGTTAGTCTACAGCTCTACAGTTATTTTCTCCTTCTCTCTTTCTTTCTCCTAAGTCATCTTGAACTGTCTTTACCTGTCAAAAGAGCCTAGGAGAGAGAGCTGTGAGTTTGAATCTTCATAGCCTGAAGCACTTCCAGAGTGACAGTTCTAACTGAGAGACAAGGCTAGAAGAAATATGCAGCTGTAGAAATAACTGACTGTCCTTCCTGCAAGGAAAGTGAACTTACTCCTTTGGAAGAAAGATTATAGATATCTGTCTTCGAGTGGAGGTCTAGCTCTCAGATTCGAAGGCACCAGAGGCATCCACATCATGGAAGGTGATGACATTGCAGAAACACACCAGTGCCCAGTGTTTCCACTTGGCTGGCTTGAAGCACCCCTGCACAGATTTCAGCAGCTTCCCAGACAAATAGAGCGATAGATTTGCACCTTATTCTGAGGCACATATGTTCTCCTAACTGTTGAAAAAGGGAGACTGGGAATGGAATGCAGTTTTCACTTCCAGAGCTGTTGCCTGAAGAGTGGGTTAAGCAGCCTCAGCTTTGTCATACCCCAATATCTGCAGATCTACCTCAAGTGGTTTACTGTATCTGGTCCCTATTTCCTTCAGACACTCAGCACTGTGCTCTCCTATTTAAATATCCATTTTCTTTAGCATGGAAATAGGTAGCTTGCCATGTGCTTGATAAAGCTTGTTAATTTATATAATTTTAAATAAAAATAATTAAAGTAAACTGACAGAAGAGCAATTTGCCATTCATTTTCATACTGAAAACAGCCATCACTGCCTTTTCATGAGAAATGAAGGCCTCTGTTTTTTAATATCAGTCTCCAAATACATAAAAATCATTTTCATATTTAGTTTTCATCTTTGCTTCATAGCAAATTAAAAATGCAATCTATTTAGATCTTCCATGGTAGCAGATTTATGCAGTAGAATCACTGAGGCAATAGATTCAGATTTCCCCCCTGCTTGCATGCAGAATATTTCATAGGAATGTAATTAAGATCTGAATGCAAAAATCTATGAAATTCACTAAAATACATATGAAAGGGGTAGAGATCATTGTTTGCATCTTGGTTAGGATGGTTGCTAAGGTGTAACAAAACAGCATTCTTTTGTAAAATGGAAGGAAGCAATCTTGGGATACAATGAAAAGACAAATTGTGTTACATGATCTATTCTATTAAGATAGAACATCATTTTATATATGGTATCAAAATTAAATTAAACTGGCTATTCTTTCCTATTACTCATTAGCATCTCAACTTTTCAAAGCCTTCACTTTTTCAGTTTCAGCATTGCTTCTGAAGAAGACTAACATGGCTGCTTATTTCAGCCTTCCTTTAATTTTCTCCTGATAGATTTTCAATGCAGTGCTATTTTTCTGCAAGTAAAAGTAAATTGCTCCATATATTCCTCATCCTTTCTCCATGCCACAACATCAATCATAGTGAAGGCAATGCATTTTCTTAATATTAATTTTGTAAAACCCATTGAGCAACAATGACACCAATTCATTCATGTTTGTGGATCTAAAGAGGCTGAATAAGTAGTTGACTTTCTGAGCAGTGCTAACCAGGTTCTGCATACCAGAAGAGTGCCAACGATGTCTTAAATAATTTTCAATATTCAAGGCTTAATTCTTTCCCCTAAAACATGAATAAGAACATTTCATTATTGCATCATCTTGAATCTGACCGTTATAATGTAATTTCACATTCTAGAGCTGGTTAGGGGAAAAAAAATCCAACAAAATATTTTCCTCTTTTGTTGATAACAGAGCACTTCTTGGGAAAAAAAAAAAAAAAATTCAAATCAGCTTGGACAGATTTTTGATAAGGTAGTTTGAAACTTGCAGTTTCCTACCAGCCCATCAGCTTAGTTGCCTGACAACCTACTGAGCCAAAGCCCTTGAACTGTGGAAACTATGGTCCTGACATCATGCCCTTTCTTTATCTTGTCAGCCCCAGAGATGAAACCCCACTACACAGCCATTCTCACAGAGTTAACCTGGAAGAAAAAAGTCTCTACCTTTCAATCGCAGGATCCCTTCAATAGGTGGTTGATCCAGCATTTTCTTAGAGGGTGAAGTTATTGCAGGAATTTTTATAGGCCCAGAGTGGCTTTTCTCTATTGCGGTTTATCTTAATTTCTTTACTTTTAAGAAGTGACAGATCAACGATCAGAAAAAAAGTTTAGAAAAGAAAAACCTTTTTCCCTGTCCTGAAGGAATTCATATTTTTGCGAAGTACACTACTACATTATCAAGTTGCTGACTGAAGCACAGAAATCCACTATTTATGTTAATAAAAGCAAAATTATAATCAACCTACACTGCATTAGGTCAGGGGAAAAAAAAGTATTGATTTTCTTTGGATGAGCTATAGCAGAAATCTATTCCTCTTCTTACTTCCCATATGAAGCTAAGAAGGTAATGACAAAGAAAGAATTTAGATACCTGCTCAGTTTTGGATATGAAGCTAGAGCACTTCAAAGACGTGACAAAACGGAGTACTTCCTCAGCCCTGCTGCTTGACACAGAGGTGTTTTAGCTTAGGCAGACATTTGACAGGGAATGTAACAATCTAATTGAGCAACGTTTTGGCAAAATTTGTAAGTATTTTTTAACGGTCTCGTAAAAGGGAATCGAACAATGTCAGTTAAAGCAGTATTTCCATTTCTGCCATAAACACAGCAGAGTGTAAGGAAACTATTTCTCCATGTCCAAATTCAATAAAGGAATCTAGAAGGAATACTAATTAATAGTAAAAATTTTGTTTCTTACTGCCATTTCTGCTTTCCATGATTTCCTGTGCTCGTCTTTTTTCAAATAAAAGTTAGGTAATTTGTATGCATTGGGTGTTGTACCACCTTGCTGCTGCTCCCATTTCTGTTTATGAAAAAGTTCCCATTAACTACAGTGTGCTGGGATGAAACTATTGTATAAGATTGCATCCTTTCTGATTCAGATCAACGAATATAGGGTATCACTGCTAAGACTGAAGAGCTAGTGTTCAGGAAAAGTCAGATGGATCCTTTTCTGAATTTATTAATCCATGAAATAATTGTACACTTCCTAAATGTAGAATCACTGGGGGGGATATTAAGAAAAAAACCAACTGTGTTAAGAATCCAGTTTTACTGCATTGCACTATGTGCTGAGTTTACGTGATGGGGTTTTGATAGTAGGGGAGGGGCTGCAGAAATGGCCCCTGTACGTAGCTGTGAAAAGCTTCCCTGGCTCCAAAACCAGCCAAGTCAGACCCTCCATCCCATCCAGCCAGGGCCGAGCCAGTCAGCATCTCTGCAAATTCCCTATTTAAGATGGGAACAAAGGAGCCCGAAGAGAGGCTGGACCTACACTGAAAAGAGTAGGGATGTGGGAGGCAGGGGGCTGCCCCCCTCCCCCACCCCCCTCATCCCCAACTCCCCAGACGGGCACTGTCCACACTGGGCCACTGCTGCCCAGCTGGAGATGGCCGCAGCAGCACAGCTAGAAGAGCTCAGACATGCCCCACTGCCGCGGTGCATGCTGGGCAGTTCATCCTGCCGGGATTGCCGAGGTTCATTGAGCCCAGCACGGCTGCAGCAGAGAGAGGGCCGAGACACAAGAGAAACATCCATGTAGATACCAAGGACAGAGAAGATGGAATGGGAGGAGGTGCCAGAGCTGAGATTCCTCCACAGCCTGTGGCAAGATGGCAGCAGCCCCTCTGTTGCCCGCGGAGATTAACAGTGGAGCAGAAACCCACCTGCAGTCTGTGGAGAACTCCACGCTGGAGCAGAGATGCCTGTACCTGAAGGAACTTCTAGAGAATGGTCTCTGTGAGCGGCTGGAGACTGACAATGAGGTGGAGAGGCATCTGAAGCTCATAGAGAAGCCCACAGCAGAGCAGGTGGCAGCTCCCTAAGTGGTGACTCTATGGGGAAGAAGCTCGCACTGGAGTAATCTGATGGGTAAGGATTGCATCCTGCGGGAAGGACTCACATTCAAAAAAATCTGTGGACTGTCCCATGAGGAGGGGATCCATTGGAGCAGGGGAAAAGAGCGCAAGGAGTCCTCTTCCTTTAAGAAAGGAGCAGCAGAAATAACACGTGACGAACTGACCTGCAACCCCCCATTCCCCATTCCCCTGTGTCGCTGTGGGAGGAGGTAGAGCCGGGAAGAGGGATGAGTGGGAGGAAGGTGTTTTTAAGATCTTTGTTTCTTGTTTCTTGTTATCCTCTGAATGAACTGTTACCGAATTAAATTATTTTGTCCCCAAGCTCAGTCTGTTTTGCCCGGGGCCATGGTTGGTGGGTGATCCCTCCCTGTTCTTGTCTCGACCCTCAGTCCTTTTGTTATATTTTTCTCCTCTCCACCTCACTGAGGAGTGAGCGAGTGACATGGTGGTTGAGCTGCCGCTGGGTTGAACCACAACATGCTGGCATCTAAAAATAATGTCATTTCCATTTATGAATTGTAGTAGTTTTCTACAGACAACACAATATGGTTTTGCCTTTCAAACACAAGCTTTCAAGTTACATCATTCAAAAGACACAGTAGCAATGAATGAATTAGAGAAAAATAAATACAGAAAGATGCCTGAACAGATCTTTGAACAATAAACGCCTTCTTTTAAATTCAAGTAATGTTGAAATTTAGAAACATATATACCATTTGTATGAACGATATATTAATTAGGGGTATGGAATTCCATTAATCTATGCAGAGATAACTATTATCAGTGCTAATGTAAAAAAAATACGCATGCATGAAAATGAACTTATATTGTTATGCTGTCAGATGTAGCGATCAATGGAACAGTATTTACAGCACTAAAATACATACTTGCTGTTGTGGCAATGCTAGCCATGGCTCTAGAGAAAATAGATTATTAGGATGGCTTTTTTTTTTCTTTCAGGTAACCTGGGCAAAAAAAACCTTCATAGAAGTTTAAAAACTACCTGGTGAAAGGGCATAACTTATCATCTATCTTCATCAGTTCCCCAGAAGACCTCAGGCATATGATGTATAGGGAGAAAAATCACCAACAACCACATATGACCATGTTGAATCCAAGGACTCTTCTGAAGTATTAACCTCAAAGGTAGAATGCACTTCTCTGCACTGACAAGACAGACTATATTTCTGCTCTCTCCTAGAAGCCCTATATGCCTCTGAACCCAAAGCTCAACACAATCACTGATCAAGTATTCCAGCTATGTAGAGAAAAGCAGATGGAGGCTTTTTACTAGACTAGCGATCCAGTAAACCATACACTCAGTTTAATAAAAATTCCCCAAACATGCATTTTCTCTCTTGTTCCATTACTTAATCAGATTTTTGTCAAAATAGATTAAACAATTAGCATAACCTTCAGACACTGCAATCTCCAAAGCAAAAAAAGCCTCTCTTTCTCTAAGCAACGCTTAACCAAGCAGAGGCTGTATTCTCCTCCTATGCCTTAACCCTCCATGTATTACTCCCAAGAGCTGTTGGAATGTGAGCCATTTAGACTGATATCTGTCAGAATACAGTTCTTGATGGTTCCCTAGTGCCTTTGCCTAAACAGATAGCTTTTACTGATAAATGATAACATTATGTTATACACACACTTAACACTGCCAGTGAGACACAATTGAGCCCATCACAAAAGTGCTAAGCAGTGATTAGATAGTTTTTGAAGCTGATTTGCAAGGAAAATAGATTATGCATGGCCAGTCTCATAGAAAATGCACAAACCTTCACAAAACATTCAGGAAATTTTAATGGGAGCATACCAGAAATGCAAACCTGAAAAAGCCACTCATCATATATTCTCAGATGACATAATAGTCCCTGAATGTAATTGATAATGAAATTTTTTTCAGCCAACACTTTTCCTGTTTTTGTGAAAATATACATATCTTTGTGATACATTCCCAAACAAAAACCCGGAAATGTCAGAGCATTTTTTAATATATAAAGCAGAAAACTGAGGAAACCAGTTCACAGGTATATACCTAAACAACAACAACCTCAAAAAAAAAAAAAAAAAAAGAAGCTGAGGAAGATAACTTCATAGCAAATGCATAGTGCATCGCCCATGAGATAATAAATTATTAGAATAAGTGTCAGGAACCACTTTTTGTCTATTTCATGGGCAATTTTTTAGTCACGAAATGTCACTCTGAGGAAACAAAGTTCAAGATTAAAATGTGAGGTGATACTTGCTTAAGTTCTTCGTGGTTTTATGCTTTGGGTCTCATATTTTGAAAAATGGGAGTAAATCAGCTTGCTCCTCTCTCTGTTTCACCAATACATGGAAGGCATGTTTATCCATCATATTTATTTTGAACCTTTCAAACTCCTTCCACAGTATTTTTTCATCTCTTTCTTCTCTTCTGTAAATTCATTACTTTTATAGTAAGAAAGATACATGAAGACATTTTAAAAAGTTTCAGAAATTCTTTAGTTCCCACAGTAAAACTTCCTAGGACGCTAAAACATTTTATTTGAATTATAGCTAAACTTGGTGACATCCCTACATAAACTAAACATTTTACTACTGAAATATTTACATTCTCTCTAAATAAATTCATCTAGCAACTGTTGTAAAGTTTCTCCACAACTGGAAATTAACAAAACAAAAAATCCAATTTGCAGAATACACTCCACAGGAAAATCTGTATTTACACTTGTTTATTGCTTAAATTCTTTTTCTTACACTAGAATCAGAACTGTTTTGACATGATATTTTTATTTAAAATCAATGTTAGATTCAACTCACCAGCTATGGGGGAATTCCAAGCAAAAGAGAAACTCATGGGGACTGTGTAATTTTTGAACCAAAATCTACTTCACCTTTCATTTACATTGGGGACCCAACAAATTAGAAATTACTGTCAGTGTCATCTAGAATGTGAAAGTTGTGTCCTGGAAGCTTTAAAGTATCATTAGGAAAGTTTTCTACTGCGACCACTTTCTTCTTTCACCTGTATAAAAACAGCAAAGCCAAAGGTGGCACCAGATGATATAGGAAACTCCCAAATTCCTTTCATGTTCCTGGCCTAAACTTCCCTGTCACAGAGATGAATGTTTCCAAGGAGACAGAGGAAATAAAACTGAATTCTGTTCAGTAGTATGGTACAGATAAGAGTAAATTACAATAATAAAAAAGCTTACTGCAAAGATGACACCTTTCTGTTTATTTACTGGAATTTTTACCAAAAAAAAATACTTCCACATAAAAAAGAATTTGAGCTCTCTTTAGAAAAGTCAAGTGTCTAAACCTTCTCATACTGACTTATCCTGCAAACTGTCTGAAAACTCAGTTAGATGAGCTTTTTGGATGAGTTACTTGGAGTCCTGTTCTCCAAAGATCATCAGATAGGAAGGGATCCCAGGAGGTCTGTTAAGTCTAACCTTCTGTTCAAAACAGGATCAGCTACAAGGTGGGTTGCTCAGCTCTTCCCTCTACAAGCTGAGTCTTCCTCCTGTGTCTCTCTTCAGCGGGTCATTGAAGAATTAAAGGTAAGATAATTTAGAGCATTTTCAATTTGGGCAAAAGGACAAGAAACTCTTGCAGCAGCTCTTCCTTGCCACATGATGCAGAGTCAAGGATCAACATCTGGACATCTGCATTGCAAGCAGTCATTGACACAACAAATCTTCTGGTAACACCCTGATAAAAAAACATTCACTTTAACATGGCACCTGCTCTTTGGGGAGAAGGGCTGTAGGCCAGTTTCCAGACTGCAAGCAGTAGAATTGAGGGGAAATCACAAGATTTTGGAGACAACATGGGGTTTTGATTCTTCAGAGCGGATAGCCCTGTGCCTCCTAGTGAATCGGGAATCCAGTGCGTATAGGAATAAGTGATACCTGACTAAAGAAGAGTTCACAGCTCACCAAGTCCAGCTTCCTGAGTCCATGAGGAACTCCATTAAAGTTTCCTCATTCTTGCTCTCTGTGTTCTTGTATGGAGGTCCTTCCATGGCACCTTAGCTGGTTCATGCATGCTCCAATGCCAGAGACAGGCAGTTGTGCAGATACTCCTCTTCTGCTTATCATTCCCTGTAGACTACCTGCAGGCAAAAACATGCTCCACGCAGATAACTTTTCTGAGATGCCTAATTCTTCCTCTTTCATGCAACAAATCCTGGTGTCATACTAGAATCCTGCTACTGCAACAGCACATTGAAATATTATGCTACTAATGTTACAGAGTGATCTGTAATCTAGTTTTTGAGTGGCTATGGCTACTGAAACTGGGGACCCTTCAGAAAGCTTTAAAACAAGAGAAGGTAGTTTAAATGTACTATAACAAATTCAGGCAACAGGATAGAAAACTAGAGCTTGGGCAAAGCTATCAGATAGAGGAGTCTTCAAATCAGGCTCCAGAGAAGGTAACTGGCTTTTTGGGAAGGAAGGGAGAAAAGATCTTATGCTTTGTAGATCTTCAGGAAAAAGGTCATGAACACCAAACAAAAGCAAAATAGCAGTTCAAGAGATCAAAGGCTTAAAAAAAAAATCTACAAAAAAAAAATGTCTTCAGGTGGAATAGTAGAAGATAAATGGTCTCAACACTGTTTCCAAACGGTCAAGAGAATGAGAAAATGCAGAGAGATGTGTAAATTTTAGTCAATAACATTCATTTTAGTTTGCAAGAGTTACAGTATTACACACAAAGTTAAGCATGCATATGATGTAGCTGGTGCAAAATTTGAAGTAACAGGAAAGGCTGTAGTCAAAGTACAGCAAATTTAATCAGTGACTGAAAGAAGAAACATTTCTATGGAAGTAGAGGAGACACTCTATATTTTAAAATATATATTTCATGGTGCTAAAAGAAGGTCCATATTGAACAGTGAACAGATTACAGTAAGGCATGGGTTTACAAGTAACATGCAATTTTCATACCCTAAGAGAAATCTCTAACTAAGACATTGCCACTTTTTGTGACACAGAATTCATCTCCAGGATTAAGAGCTGCAAGAGTCCAGATACAGCAGCTCTGGTGGAATCTCAAAAAGCTGCAAACTTCATCAACTCTCACAAGTTTTAGAAAGTTTAAAAACAATGCTCAGAGCAGTCAAATCCCTAAAGACCAAAAGAAGTGAAATTGTATGAATTTATAACCTAGAGAGAAACCAGCTGTCCTCATAAGGATGATCATTCTCCTGCCTTAATTCATAAGAACTGAACACATCTAATACAAAACACTGCTCTAGATCACAGTTTTGCTGTGGGCCAGTAAGAATTTGAAGCATTGCCCACCCTGAAAAATACTTAAACAGGCTGTGGAGCATTCAGCTTTCAGGATCCTACTTCATTTTCCATCATGGTAATCACAAGACTGCCACAAACCTCAAGCCTTCTGGACCTTTGCAGTAGGAATGTTAAGTCAGGACTCCAATGCTGACAAAATAATTTCTGCCTCTGGCATATCCATGAAAAGTACCTTATCGTCATTTGGCCCATTAAATCAGTTTATTATTTTACAGGAGCCGTTTACTCCTAATAGTAATACCTCATCACTGATATTATTATCTGCTTCAGGAGCACAGTATGGCTTGTTTTTCAGACTTGATTGCTCAATGTGGCTTGAAGGAAAACCTCTCCACATTTTTAATTTGATTGAACTGTTCTTTATCTTTGAGAAGACAGCTGAAAATGAAATATGCTATGCCTGCCAGTAGCTGCTTGTGCTATTATCTTGTACTTATGTTATCTACTTGGTTATTTTTTCTTTCAGATTGAAGTTTTAATTTTTACAGACTGTGATCTGAGCATTAGTAGCTTAATAAATCGACAAGAAAGGAAGTCATGAAAGAAGGCTAAGGACCGCTCAGAGAATGAAAGGAAACACAAGAATCGCTTTCCTTACAGATGGCCTTTAAAGTGAATGAGCAGTTGATATTGGCCCTGCTCAGAGGTGCCATAGCGTAAAAATATAGTGAGTGAAAACAAGCAGGAAGGGTCATGCTGTGCCCTCAGATGCACTCAGAGGACTCCCATTGACTCCAGTCAGAGCCAGATGCCAGAATCTTACAGTAGAATTTAACCCCAAGCAACCTTTTCAAACAGCAGACCAAACTGTGGTTTCAGATACACACACACAGTTCCCAAAAGAGCAAGAGGTTGCAAGTGCTTTGCATTTCTCACTTGCTTTCCAGCTATTCTTTCCTTCACCAGGGACCTCTTGTTGGCTATAATCTGAGCTTTGCTCATAGACTGCGTTTGCAGGCTATTTACCCCTGCTAAGCCCTCTGTCATACACACCCCCCCTCAAAATCAGAGGGGTATTTCAAAATGCTTTCAATTATATCAAAAAAATACTACCGTACTTCTGAAATATCTGTCATGCCTTTCATAGCTGTGTCAAATGCAAGCAGGTCCATGGAAAAAACACCTATCCCAGGTGCCATGTAGCAGATGAAAGTGATTGAGGGGGGTGAAATTAACATAAACAGAGTTTATTCCTCAAATACATATTTTTCTAGCAATTAATTACGACTGGTTTGGGTTGGAAGATTTGGACTTTTGCACAGAGCATCCTACAAATTTAACTCCACTCACCCATTTCCTGCCACAGTATCCAAGCCTAAAAAAAAATTCAAATTAAGACACTTATTTTGCATACATATTACCCTAAAATTCTTGAACATCCTACCTGAAATTTTCTGGGTGATTAAACCTGACAGTCTGTCCTGTGCCAAAACAACTAGAAAAAGATACAGAGCACTACATGAATAAAAGTATTGGCTATGCACTGTGCATCATAAAGTATCCAGCCAGTTCACCTTGGTACATACAACTTAAATTTCTAAAACTAAATTTCAGTAGTTACTGGTATTCCTCAAGAGCTTGTACTAGCATATCAATCTATGGAGAGCCTTTAAAGCACAGACCATACGTGTCTGGCCAGGGTACACAACGAGGGTTTTGGTACTAAATGCCAAGCTACAGCAGGATTGCAGACAAACTATGGAAGACACTGGAAAAGGCAACCTCTGGTCACATCAGACACATGCCTGGAGTAGTCTCAGTGGCTGTGGGACAGTAAAGCAAGATCTGTAGTGACAGCTGTAAGAGTCAAGTGAGATCCGTGACAGGTAAAGTTTTAATAGGTTTAGGATTTCTGTAAACAGAGTAATTTCAGATAATCAGCAGAATGAGCGGGTGCTAGCCAATTAATCTTCTCCAGGTGCATTGAGCAGCTTATTGATGAGCTTCTTAAAAGAGTTAACAAATATATTCATTTTCTCCCGAAACGTTACACTCACACCAACTCATGCATGCATTTTACAGCATTTGATGTGCAGCTTTTCCATCTGTCTCAGTTGCTCTGATGGTGCACATGTGTCTATTTGCGCCTCATCTCATACTGAAACTATATTTAGGAGCTGGAAGTCACTAAGTATGCAGGTGGCGTGCAATCCATGGTATCGGCTAACAGATATGGGAGCTGAGTACTCAGGATCATGTCATGATTCATTATCTGAAGATAGACTGATATTGCACAGCTTTATGAATATGGCGATATTTAAAGTAGTTCTCTTTAAGTAACTGTATTTCTTTATCTAACTATAAACAGAATTAGTTGTTCTATTGTAATATTTTTGTGCCTAGAACAGAAATTATCCACTTCAAAATACAATTAATTATTTCATTTCCAACTTTCCCATTTGTTCATAGAAATAAATTCAGATGAGTCCCATAATCTTACAAGTTTAGCAAACTAAAGATTTTTAGATTTTTGTATTCTCTAACAAAGAAACAAACCCAGATATCCCAAGAAATCCGGGTTTTGCCATTTAAATATATAAGAAAATTTCCTAATATGCTATGCATTCTGAATTTTTTTTGCTATTTAATGTGATCTCTCTAAGCTGTAAGTACTAAGTCAAAAATAACAATTTGTTGCACTCATAGAAGATATATTTAATCAAAGAAGGTAATTTATCATTAAGTCCTGCTGAATTATGCACAGACTGATACAATGTTTAAGATGTTGTATGTATGTTAAAAAATGTTATCTTTCCCAAACCTGATATAACTGTCTCATATTTTTACTCTTACTTGGAACTGAACTGACTTATTGTGAATCATTGTACAGAATTTTTTAAAAGAAACTGATACTGTACCTTTCTAATCTTCTTGCTGGTATATTGAGAGCAGCCCCGAAGAAAAGGACTTGGAGGTGTTGGTTGATGAGAAGCTCCACATGAGCCAACAACGTGTATTTGCAGCCCAGAAAGCCAACAGTATCCTGGGTCGCATTCAAAGAAGCATGGCCAGCAGGTCGAGGGAGGTGATTCTGCCTCTCTACTCTGCTCTCCTGAGACCCTACATGGAGTACCGCGTTCAGCTCTGGGGCTCTCAATGTAAGAAGGACATGGAGCTGTTGGAGCGAGTCCAGAGGAGGGCCATGAAGGTGATCTGAGGGCTGGAGCACCTCTCCTATGCACAGGCTGAGAGAGATGGAGAAGAGAATGCTTGCGGAGACCTTCCAGCAGCCTTCTAATACTTAAAGGGGGCCTACAAGAAAGTTGGAGAGGGATTTTTTCACAAGGCTGTGTAGTGATAGGGCAAGAGGTAATGGCTTTAAACTGAAGGAAGGTAGATTTCAATTAGATCTAAGGTAGAAATGCTTCATTGAGAGTGGTGAGACACTGGAACAGGTTGCCCAGAGAAGCTGTGGATGCTCCACCCCTGGAAGTGTTGAAAGCCATGTTGAATGAGGCTTTGAGCAACCTGATGTAGTAAAAGGTGTCCCTGGCCATGTCAGGGGGGCTAGAACTAGATGATATTTAAGGTCCTTTCCAACCCAAATGATTCTATGGCACGACTTTATAAAACTTCAGAATTAGAAAATTTCATCTTATCTCTGCACTTATACATTTGGGTAATATTTTTTCTATTAATCAAACTGTCTTGGTAGACTTCTCTAGTGCTGATATGGTAATGAGTCTCCCCCCTCCCATCAAAGATATTAATCAAATCAGCAACTCTTTGCAAAGTTTTCTTTTATCCTTTTCATCAATTTTTTTTAAACAAATGGTTTCTGTCAGTGTGATTTATATGCACAGTAGCTCACAGTAAAATTATATGAGCAGCGTAACCATCTAACAGCTTAGCTATGCCATGTCAACAGTTTTGGCAGTTTGAGTACCAAGTCAAGACATCCTGAATTCAAAGCCCAGCAGTTTGTCGAGCTCTTGATCTGGCCTTTAGGCAGTGTATATTGTTTTTTGTTTTTTGTTTTTTTTTTTGATACCCGGATTTGGGAGTGAGAAGCCGAAGCCAAAGCCAAACCAAGAACTGAAGTTTCTATAGATTTCTGGAGAAAAGGGTGTGCCACAAAAAAAGAATGCCCAAAACCCAGTGCTCTAGCCAGCAGGATGCATCTGAGCTCTGACTACTTGCTTCTACAGGAAACACCACTTACACATTTCATCTCACCTGAGCATTGAGACTAGACAGTTGGGGGAACAAGAAAACTGTAATAGCCATAAAAATTTCGGCACAGGGACCACAGCTCAGACTACAGGACCAGTCTCCTCTCACTTGTCTTCTGGCCGCCATGTGTTTGCTACAAGACGACAGGCTGGCATGGCGAGCCGCAGGGTGCCATACTCCTCTCCTCCACCCCAGCTCATGCCTCAGTGTCTAGGCTGTCTCCATGGAGGCCTGCTTGAGGCCATTACCTAAAAAACTAGGGAACCAATGTGGTTAGTTGAGTGGTCAGAGCTACTGACAGTTTGCAATGTCTGGTAGATATAATCAGAGGATTACCTAAACAATGGAGAAAATTTTTCAGTCACTCCGCTTGGCTGAGCCAAGCACTGACCTCAGGATGTGCTTTTCCCTACCAGGGCATCAGGTAAATAGAAGGAAATTCCAAAAGGCACATCCAGGATGACCAGCCATAGCCCCTTACAGAAACACCAGTCTCCTGATCTTTATAATTTCCTTCCTGCAGAGTCCAAGCTGTCTGTGGGATATGCTGCAAAGCAAAATGAAGATGCGATACCCAAAGGAACCCCAGGCATGCCCCAAGGGCAGTGTCAGCACTGCCTTTGTGCTGGGACTGACGTGCACCAATGCAATTCTCCCACCCTGCTCGCCCCAGGCACTCTGCAGCTCACACTCCAGCAGCTTTGGTGCATGGGGTACATGAAATTCAAAACCTACTGGCAATTGAAAGTACTAAAAAGTTTATTTGCTAGACTGTGAGAGACTTTGAGAGAAAAAAAAATATTTTTTGGAGAAAAAGAAACAAAACAAAAACCAATTAGACATTTTTTATACTTAAAAAGATGTTAATTAATTTGTCCTGCTTCTATTTCATCTCTCCTGATGTGGAGATGGGCTTTTGTGCTTTTTGGTTTCATGCTAAACAATTGAGCTTTATTTATCCTTAGCACTTCTGCAGTTCTGTTGCTCTGAACTCAACTCAACCACTTCAGTTTAAAGCAAATATTTCAAATCTCACTTCACAGAGCAAGGGCAGCTTTTTCATTCCTGCAGGTTTTAACCAGATATAATTCAAAGCAGCGTTAGATGCACTTTCAACTCTAGTTTTAAAAATAATAACAAAATGAGGTGGTTTATCTTTTTGGATGCTTCTGGCTAAATACATTTAAATAAATCAATATCTACAAAGGGAAACACAATTTTAAGGTAACTTACAATACATATAGACAAGAACAGCTCAATAGATCTGCAATACAAAGTATATTAGTCATAATGGACCAACTGGCAAGAAGTCAAGAGTCACTTGCTACACTTTGTTTTTAGGGATAATGACAAGAGGAAAACATTTGCATTAAAGATTGCTGTTTAAAAGAAATTTACAACATTGGAATATACCATTCATAGAAAGGCTGAATATTCATGCAACTTCAGAGACTGGAACATAAAACTTACATAGTTTTTGTTAAACATCTCATAAATCTTTCAAGTACTAGTAAAAATTTGAAATCACCCAATTTTCAAAATATTCTGAAAAGATACAGCTCTAGAAAACAAAAATTTTCAAGTTATACAAATCATTTTAAGTTTCAGATGTGATTTTCATGTAAGCCTTTTTTGTTATAATAATAAATATCTGTTTTTTACCTGATGACATCAAATTGTCAGATCCTCTCTTAAGCTCAGTCTCCCAGTCAGATCCCAGAGTGACTTTGCCCAGATGATTATCACCTGCTTCCTTCTCCTAAGATTTTTCAATGCGCATCAGCTAATTGATATCAACACAAGCATTTTATTCCTGGTGCTTGCTACTGGCTGATGCTAAACTTCAGCTGCTTTTCAAAGGAGAAGAGACGCTTGAAACAGGAATGAAGGCTGAATTTAACACTTCCGAATCTGGTCATTTTGAAAGAATTTTTTTTTCAGTGTTCAGTAACTTTTAAAATAGTTCAAAAGTCATAATGCAAATATACACATTTAAAAGTTGAATGGAAAATTGAATGGAAAACATTCCATACAGAAATATTCACCACAATTTTTAGTCCAAATAAATTATAATATAATTGAAAAATAATTCAAGCATTTTGGGTTTTTTTGTGTGTCTTCTTATCTAATTTTCAAAAAAAAAATTGACTTCCAGTAGTAAGCAGGGAGAAAAAATTCAGATTAAATTCCTCATACTTATTTTTCCATTTTCTGGATATTTTTCAGAGAGAAAAAATATGTGTATCTTTCTCTTCATTAAAGAGAAAGTCATTGTGTGAAAGATAAAATTTTAAAGAATGGAAGTTACTTTCTGTCTTCTCACTTTCTCAGGAGCTGATAAGGTCTAAACAGATAATGCTCTCCCACTCCCAAGCCAAGTGTTACCATAAATACAGGAATGTATTATGATTTTTCTGAATTCACTTACTTTTTAAATATATGAAAGTGGTGACTTTTTTAAAGAGCACTGAATCATACTCCGTTTTTTTCACCGAGAAAACCTTATTCATTTAAAAAAAAATTCTGATCAGGACAGAGATTTCTAGCAAGCGTGTTAAGGAATTATTACCCCTTTTTTATTCACAGAATGAAGTCTTAAGGGGACAACATTATTCCTTTTACACCATATATTCTGCAATTCAGATCTGTATTACAGGTGTATTTTTAAACTCTGGAGTCACATAGGCATTATGAGTAACTCATTTCTGTTGAAAGGTCAGGGAGAACAGACTTTAAATTAAAAACCAGAAATCTCTAATCACACCTTACACATGCACAGAGCTTGTTTCATTTTACATACATCCAGGGATAGAATCAGTCCCTTATTAAAGAGGATATACACATACACAAAAAAAAAGCATAATGCCTGAAAACATTTTTATTGTTGGTGTACAGAGAATTTCTTACCAATACCTTTGTAGAAAAATTTTTCATAAGTATGCAAGTGGAAGTCATCTCAATCCTTAACTCTGATTTCAGAGTATGATACATAATCTGGGTAGCCTAAGCAATTTGCCACCCTGTATTGCTGACAACATCACCAACTGAGAAACCATTTGGAAATGAGACTACGCTTCCAACAGTTCTCAATCCCCATGTTTTTGCAAGTGTGAAGGTATAGTGAGTTTAATAAGAGGATGTGCACCAGAAATTCAATAATTCCATGGCAAACTGGAATAAAAGGTGTTGATTACTTTGGAGATGCAAGTCTTACTTACTGATTACAAAGAAATCATCTTTTTTTTGAGAAATATTTTGGCAGTAGCAGGTAGCAAAACAACAATCAGAAATAAGAAGGTGTCATGGTTTGATGTGGGGGGGGGTGGTTCTGGTGGCAGGAGAGGGGTTTTGCTCCCTGTGACCTCCCCGGTTTTGGAACCGGGTTAGCTTTGGTTCCGGCCACCAGATCACACTGCCATCCCCCTCGGAATTGAGCCAATAGGGCGCCTCTGCGAATTGCCCTATTTAAGTCAGGACAAAGGGACCGGAAAAGGTGCTTCGCCCAGGATCGAGCAGAGAAGGGAGGAGGGCACTGCCCCCGCTCCCTGGCTCCCGGCCGGGCAGCTGCCTGCATCGGGCCGGTGCCGCCCACGGAGAATGGCGGCGGCGGAGCCAGCTGGGGAACTCGGGGGCACCCCACTCCCGGGGTGCCCACTGGGCTGAGTTCACCTGGAGAGGACTGAGATCTGAGAGAAACAGCTGCATCGACAGCAGGTCAGTGAGGATGGAGCGGGAGGAGGTGTGCCGGAGCCGAGTTTCCCCTGCGGCTGATGGTGAGATAGCAGGCTGCCCCCCTGCAACCAGGATGGCCTCGGTGGAGCAGAGACCCACTCGCAGCCCGTGGGGAGAAGATGCCTGAGCCTGAGGATGGTCGTGTTGGGGTGCACGACAAGGCAGAGAGGCATCTGGAGTCTTCGTGACAACCCACGCCGGAGCGAGTGGCTACAGCTCCCTAAGTACCCGAGACTGTGGTAAAGCCCACACCGGAGCAATCTGTGGGGAAGGATTGTTTCCAGTGGGCTGGACTCACGTTGGAGAAGTTTGTGGATTTTTCCTCGTGGGTAGGGGATCCATTGGAGCAGGGGAAAAGGGTGTAAGGACTCCTTCTCCTTTAAGAAAGAAGCAGCAGTAACAGCACGGAATGAACTGACCTGCACTCCCCCAGTCCCTGCCCCCTGTGCTGCTGGGGGGAGGAGGTAGAGCCAGGAGGAAAAGGAAGGGGGGGGGGAAGGTGTCGGTTTTAAGATCTGGTTTTGTTTCTTTCTGTCCTCTCAAGTAATCGGTTTTTGTTTCCCTTTGTCCTTCTAAGTAATCATTAATAAACTGTTTTGCTTTGAGAAAAGCTCTGCCTGTTTTGCCCAGGACCATGGTTGGTGGGTGCTCCCTCTGTTCTTGTCTCAACCCTCAGTCCCTTTGGTTTTTTTTTTCTCTCTCCTCTCTACTTTACTGGAGAAGGAGAGACTGTGTGAGTTTTAGTTGCTGGATCAGCCTAAAACCACTACAGAAGGGAAAGTTTTCAGTGAGAGATGGATAAAATAGTCTGGGTGGCTCATTGACCTGTATGACAAAAAATTCACGTACTTGACTGATAAACTGTATTGTGGGCTTAGAAAAAGTACAGTTAAATTCATGTTTGCAAGTTGCATGACTGTATTTTCTGGCATTAGCTGGAATTAGAAGCAAAATTACTGGAATACAGGAAATTAGCTGAAATGAAGAAAAAGCTACTGACCTCAGGCTCTGCCCAGAATCAAATGTTAGTATCTTAGAAGCATCTGGAAAGGAATCAACACTGTTTTCAATATTCTTGAGGGTTTTTTTTTTTCTCTTCCTGCATAATCCTGAACACTTTAAAGAAGTTAAGTAAAGTGATGTTTCAGCCTTATGTCTTTTCTGTTCTGCCACTCTTTGCTGTCTTGGTAAAAGTCAGAAGCATTGGCGTGCAGAGGAAAAGGGTGAAAAGAAAAATGCATATTGTTTAGATACAGCCCCAGGAGGAATCACACTACCAGACTCACTTGGTGGGATTTTTGGGGGGATTTGCTACGCTGTTCTAATCTGTACTGAGTAGCTAATTATGACAAAGAATAAGCGAAGATTTGTGCCCTGTGGCTTAAGAGATTGAAGTTCCCACAGCCTAAAAACACAGGATTCAATTTTCTGTGTCTATGTTTCTCCACCTGGTAAATTGGCTGGCTTGCTCCTGACATTAGCTGGAGTATAAATCAATAAGCAGGTGGTGTAGACAATCAGACATGTGGATGCAAGTTCAAGCTGGAACCTTAATTTAACACGACAGCACTGACTGCAATAGAGTCTGGTCTGGAGTGGAGTTCCTTAACACCAAGCTCAATCCTATCACTAACCATGTGATTTCCTACACTGAATCTATCCATAAAGTGGCACTATGAATTGTTTTATCAGTGAAGCATTAAACCTGCTGCCACAATTTGTTAATATAGAAATTCTGTATTATCCTCTTAATTTTTCTGTTTGTGTTGCAAATAAAGTGCTATTACCCTTTTGCTCATACCTATGTATTAAATAGCCAGAGGAAATGAAACAATGTTCTACTTCAGTTTCTTACTTTGTGGCATTGGCTTGAACTCCCAGCTATAAAATTGAAACATGAATGACATGATAGGCAAAATTTGTCTGTGAAGAAATCTTCTTATTGTTAGAGCAGAGAATGGATTAACCTTCATAAAGCCATAAAATACAGAAATATACAGAAATTTTGGAGTTACTTATGCTTCTTAGGTGAGGCAACATTTGGTGTTGATAGTAAATTATCACCTCCAGAAGAGCAATGCATCACTACTGTAGGGCAATGTTATAATGGTTGGTGAGGAAGGCCTGAGTTGAAGCTATGAGCAAATCATATGCACAGTCAAGACTGTGGATCTCTTCACTTGTCCACTCTAAATTATTGGCTTCAGATAACTGTCAGCATCAGGTATCCCATAGCAGATTTCTAAAGCAAATACCTTACATACAGTTCTAAGTACGTGCAAACTTTGAGGGGAAATCTCAGATCCAAGACTTCCAGTGTCAATGTTACTTTTTGGAGTATCTCACTGCTCAAGACTTGTTTCCTTAATTCAAGATAATTTTAAAATATTTCCTTTTCAGTACTAGTGATCAACATTTTTGACAACTCAGACCCTGGTTTACTATACTGGTAGACTAAAATGGAAACATTTGTAATATCTGTCAATACCAAAATAACATGCCTGGATATAGACAAAATCTGTTTGCCTGCTTACTTACCATCAGTCTTGCCACCATCATGTCAGAGCTCTGCTGTGCCAGGTTGTGCCTCTTATGTGAAAGACCAAAAAAGGAGATTGGGCACATGAAAGTTTTGGTAAAATACACTGTTCCAAGAGCCTTTCAAGACACACCGTTCTTTACAGTAGTGGTTAAAGAAATGCTGTCTCAGAGAATAACAGATATGGGATCTGTCACAGAGAGGAAAATTGTAGGCAGGACTCCAGTTCCACACCAGTGATTTCTATGATGCTACAAAGACAAAAATCCTCTCAGGCTATAGTTATCCTTGTTAAGGATGAATTATTTATAGAAATAATTCTTTATCTATTAATTTTACTTACTTTCTGATACAATTTCAATGGTGTCATATGAGAGAGAAAGCATTTCTTTCTACTGCCCAGTCCTCTCTTTTGTTGTCCACAAATTTTCTCTGCTTCTTAGAGCTGTGGCCATAAAGTATGTCAATATGGGTTTTGCAGAGTTCATCTGTGAGAAATGTCTCTGCAAAGGCATCAGATACTCCTGTTCTTGTGCCAGGAAGAATCTGTCCTGTCCAGACAACTGTACATTCAACAGGCAAGTAGATACTCACCAAAGTGACAGCAACGTACAAAACTTACTTCACTAACATAGCAAGTAATATTTTTCGTCACAAGGCTATTTCCTGCTTCCAGATATCTCATAAATATTCATATTTACTTCTCCAGACTTTAATTTGATCACAGCGCTCATTTCCTTCAGCTGGGTGCATCAAATAATTTGGTGTTCATATCTCTCTGTTACAAAGGATCTCATACACAACAGTGGTGTGTAAAGCTATAATTCTCTTTTATTTCTAACTCTCATCATTTTAAAAACCTTTCTCCCTCGGTTCAGCAAATCTTTCAGGTCACTCAACACAATATTTTTAACCTAATGTAAGATATTATTGTGTTTTACAATAAATTAATATAGTGCTTTAAAATCATAGAATCATAGAATCGTTAGGGTTGGAAGGGACCTCAAAGATCATCTAGTTCCAACCCCCCTGACATGGACAGGGAAACCCTCCACTACACCAGGTTGCCCAAAGCCTCATCCAACCTGGCCTTGAACACCTCCAGGGATGGGGCATCCACAACTCCTCTGGGCAACCTGTTCCACTGCCTCACCACCCTCAATGTAAAAAATTTCTTCCTTATATCTAATCTTAATCTGCCCTCTTTCAGTTTAAATCCATTGCCCCTTGTCCTATCACTACACACCCTTGTAAAAAGTCCCTCTCCAGCTTTCCTGTAGGCCCCCTTTAGGTACTGGAAGGCTGCTATAGAGTCTCCCAGAGCCTTCTCTTCTCCAGGCTGAACAGCCCCAACTCTCTCAGCCTGTCTTCATAGAAAAGGTGCTCCAGCCCTCGGATCATCTTCGTGACCCTCCTCTGGACTCGTTCCAGTAGCTCCATGTCCTTCTTAGAGACTTCTGTTTGTTGTGCGACAGATTTGAATGCATGTTTAGTATAATTATTAAATGTAATTTGTGTTTGTCATGGCTTAATATTCAAGCAAGCTTCATAAAAACAGAATTAAATAAATAAACCATGTTCAGTAATAGCACAGATCAATCTTGGAGACTGACAAAAAATGTTATAGAAAATGTAAGGTGCTATTAATAATGATGACAAAAGATCCCTTTACTCCACTTCACTCATTTGGCTGCTGGAAACTGCTGGTTAGTCTTTGGAAGACATAATTCCTATCACATTAAGATAAAAAACCAAAAAGATGACATTTAAGGCTTCCAGTTTAAAGGCATCGCTTTTTTTATCTAGGCTTAATGAATACCAAATGTTGTCTGCTCAGCACGTTTTAAAATTGGAGACGACATACTGATGCCTCTAGTTTCCTTTGTGACTGACTCTTACCGAAAAACAAAAACTCAGCTATTTCACAAAGCAAAATGGTTTTATAGGTTCAGAAAGTTCTCAGGAATAAAGCAATGACTAGTTAACTTACGAGATTGCTAATGGGACTGGCTACAGTTCATATTCAGAAGAACTACCATATACGGTAAGTGAAAATAACATTCCCTCTAGATTAAGTGAAGTAGCCAGGTAAGAAAGAACAAATGTCAGGCCCTCAGAGGCAGCAGGGTGTTTCCCCTCTGGCGTTCATAATAACAGAGTTTCCTCACAGAATGGCTCCTTTTGCAACAGTGATGTCCTATAAAAACAGAGGTGACAAGCATGAAAATTAAAACCATTGCAGTTGTATGTTTCATGTATACTGTATTTACCCACTATGTATACATGAATTACATATGCTTTGTATAATCACACTAGAATAGCCCTGAAGTAGCTGTACAGAATTAAAATTTTTAAGTGTTTGGATAACTGGATTTGTAAAGCATTATATTTCATTATGACCATAGATACCTGGTCCAGAAGTATCTTTACTGTCCCCCAGATCAAACGTGAATGTTTGCCTTCATGTCTCTGTAGCAATATATGTATCTCATTTTTCCCTTTCTAAAAACATCCTCATTACTGGCAAATCTGTTCCCTTTCTGGAAGTTTCCGTGTTGGAGAAAATGGTCATCCCATTTCTTCATTATCTGTCGATTTAATCCTGCTACAGAAAACACGGACTGCAACACTCCTCCCAAAATATCCTTCCCTGAACTTACTCTTTAGTGAAGGCATGTGTACTCAGGTTTTAAAAATACATCTACTCTACTGTTTGCTTAGTTGTTTTGCTAAAACACAATCCAATAAATCAAACCTAATTCAAACCTGACATTTGAGAAATAACTTTGCAGGAATTTTCTGTATGGCAGACTACTGATTTATTTTTTTTCCCTTAGGGCCCTTTGGAAATGTCTGCAAAAGTGTTCTGCTAACCTATCTGATACTGTTAGCTGATAAGCAATAGACAGAGTGTACTGAATTTCTCCTTAGGAGTGTTTGAAACTCTTCAGGAACTGACTGAGGACCTTTATCTGAAATAATCTCTTCAGGTAACCCATAAGTAGCAAAAGACTATGTCTCAGCTCACCAGTGCAGCTGAAGTACTAATCTTGTGGATTGTGTTTGGTCACCCCAAACCCAATTAGGCAGTCACTTAGACTTTTCAGAATACAATTCTGTTACAGGTGAGAAGGAACACGCTCTAACCTGTTTGCTGGGTCCTAAATAATTAATTCAAGTTCGATGAAGATATCTCTGTAAATATAACCAATTTTTCAATTAACTATGGTCAGTATTTTGCTGATAAAAAAATGATAAGGTTTTTTGATTGTTTACAAAGTGCAAAGTATTCCCTCTAACTCAAACAGCATCTTAACATGCATATCTCTCATATTAAAATTCATGTAACCATAGTAAAGAATCTCGTTTGCCACTTAATAGGATAATGAGAAGAAAGTATAATGTGCTGTTTTAGTAAACAGTCTTTAAATATAAGGTACAATCTGTTCACCTGTCAGGTCTGTCTCAGATGGAGAAAGGTTCCCTTAAAATGAAAAAAGTGGTCTAATCTCTGTGTTTAAAGCAGTATTTTTTTCCTCAGCATTACTATATTCAACAGACCCTCTTGTTACCATTTTTGGACTGAAGCTTAGTAAAGAACATATAAACACAAGGTCCCTAAATAATGAAAACATTTACCTTCACAATTTATTAATGATTATCTCTTCTTTACTTCCAGATAGAGCCTTTCTTCCTACATACTGAAGGTTAAAGGAAACTTTTTAAATTTGAAGTGCGGACTTTTTTTCAAATCAAATAGTGCAGCTTTTTCCTTGGTTGACCAGCTCTCTCCTCTCAGGCTCTCTTGTATCATTAAGCAAAACATTTTCTCACTTTTTCCACAGAAACCAATTCAACGGGGAGCTCTTGGGGTTTGTTAAAGATAGCTAGAAAGTCTCATTTTTCTCTTAGCTCTCTCTTTAAATAAAACCAATCTTTCACCTATAACATTTTTGCAAAATCTTCGTAGTGAAATTCACCCAATATCTGTAGAAAATTTAAATGTCTTTGTAACATAAATGTCACTTTTCCCACTAGAATTCAGGCAAAGATTTTCCCTTACTACTGTCTCTGAAAACATATGTATAAAAATACTACTGCACGTCCTGAACTTGTGTTTCATATTCTTACCATTCTCATTAAATTAAAAATCTTTCATGCTTTTATGTATCCTTTCCACTACTGCTATTTTTATTCTTTTATTAACAAGTAGTCTTTTACCACTTCTGCCCTTTCCTAAGCCATTTGTTTTTGCATGTCCTTGTTACAAAGTTTCTTAACATTTTCTGCATATGAAAAAAAGGCTCGCACTTTTTCAAGTTACTTATACTTTAGTTGCCACAAAAAAAAAAACCTCCCACAATTATCTGGGCCTCACTTTACTCACAAACTACATTATAATGAGGAAGGGGTAAGGACAGCACAAGATGACAGTACACTTCAGAATTACCCTTTCACTCCTCTGGTTGACCTGTTTCCTGGTTTGTCTGGGAAAACAGTTGCCCACCTCTCCTCTGCCAGGTTAGCACTTGTTTTGGAGCTCTACACCTTGATCCAGGAATCAGCATTTCCAGTGGCTGTGGGAAATTACACTCCCAGATGTCCCAGGAATTTGGTGGAGGTGGACTGTACAGTCTTTTCATTTTCTGTTGTTGTGAAGCAGCTGGAATTTATTCCATTTAGAGCCATTTTAGAGTTTTAGGCACACCGGACAGCTTTTGACTAAGCCTACACATCAATCCAAAATTTTAGACCTGCTCACAAAAATAGAATTATTTTACACTGCATGATCAGTGAAATAGGATGTACTGCATGACATGTAGAACCCCTTCAAGTAACATAAACTGGATAGACAGATAAGTCCAGACCATCTGCTGTTGCATCCTTGTGCATGCACTGACTAATATACTTTGGGAGGCCTGTGCTACCTGGAACACCAAGATTCAAGATCAATGGGACCGGGTTTTAAACAGCACTGGTTCTCCCCAGTGCCAATAGCCTTGCTTCTCTGGATTATTTCTTCACCGCCTCATGGGAAGCTATTTCCACCCACATCATACGTTCTTCTCTAGCTGTGGGCATAGCACACTCGATACTCCTTTCTGTCATCTAAGAGCCTATAGCAGAAGAACCAGTTAACCTGTACAGTAATTGCTCTTTAGCAGTGGAGATATTATGGGAGTATATAAAAACTATGGGTTGCAACTGAACTGTGGCATATCGGCAACCTTGTCCTCGGCCACATGTCCTGCCATGTTCTCTCTGCCTTTTAGAATGACACTTGAGTATACACCATCCCCACATGTTCCTTGGTGTCCTTTGGACCATGTGCTGCCTCTGTGGCATGGAGCCCAAATGCTCTCCAGTCTAAGAAATGCCAGTCTGTACATCCCAGGTCACCCTGTGCCACCTTGTCAAACTGTGCCTACTGTTTATCTGTTGTCTTGTCCTGCCTGGTAATGCAGAGGGAGGACGGAAAGAGAACAGAACAAAATCAAACACTGTACTCTGGGTAGCTGGCCTAGCCCAGAATATTTGTGTGTACAGGTGGTCAAAGCACTGGGCTGGGATGAGGCAGTGCCTCCAAACCATCCATAATGAAAATGAGAATTAGAGCCATAATCCTATTAACATTTGTTTTAAATAAAAGAATCAGAGGGCACAGACAAAACAAATATGAGCTTGGATTAAAAAAAATGTGATTTTTATTCCCTTTCTAATTTTGCTCATCCATTTTATTTTGCTGGAAAATATATGTTCTGAAGCTAGATATGAAGTACAATGTAAACAGAGATGAAGATAAATATAAGAGGTCATTTGCTTTTTTTCTTGTCCTTTTCATATGAAAGGTAGAAGGAGCATCGTACAAGCATCATGTCGAAATGCATTTCTGTCTTTTGCCGGGAATCCCAAAGATTTTGATGACTGGTCCATTTATACTTAGCAGATAGGACAATACTTTTCTTCTCTAGTTAAAGAAATTCACATTAAATCTCCCTCCTGATTGTTTGAGATTTCTTTAAATCAGAAATGGCATTCCACAGAAGACAACCTTTGAAGAAAACAGCTCTCCACACCCATGATTTGATCAGAGGAAACAAAAGCAGAGAGGAATACTGACAGCAACATACAGACACGCTTAGCTGAGCATAACCGCCTAATTAAGGTCTCATCTCCAGGTATGTCACTCCAAATAGATAAGTGAATCTTAGTGAAGTGAAGCAAGAAGTGAACACAGTCCATATTTTGTAGCATACATATTGCTAACAATTGTTAGTGAGATTTGGTGACTAAGAAGGGCAACCATGTGTATCATACACATCTCAAAACCTGTTGCTAGTTGCTGCCAAACAACTTTTCCTTAGCTAACCCTTACAGCCTAAGGGTAAAGCAATGTGTCACGTGACTACAAGCTCGGTACTAGCATGGGTCAGTGGTAACATGGGTTTATAATTTGCCCTCTGCTTATAACTTTCCCACTATCATTCACAAGAATGATCTTTGCGCAATGATAGTACAAGTTTTGGCTGTCTGAGGCCTAATAGAATCATATAATTAGCTGATAGAATGGTTTGTATTGGAAGAGACCTTAAAGATTATCTAGTTCCAACTCCCCTGACACGGGCAGGTACATATTCCACTACATCAGGTTGTTCAAAGCTTCATCCAACCTGGCCTTGAACACTTCCAAGGATGCGGCATCCACAACTTCTCTGGGCAACCTGTTCCAGTGCCTCACCACCCTCAATGTAAAGCATTTCCTTAGACCTAATTGAAATCTACCCTATTTCAGTTTAAAGCCATTTACCCTTATCACTACACACCCTTGTAAAAAGTCCCTCTCCATCTTTCCTGTAGGCCCCCTTTAGGTACTGGAAGGCTGCTATAAGGTCTCCCAGAGCCTTCTCTTCTCCAGGCTGAACAACCCCAACTCTCTCAGCCTGTCTTCATAGAAAAGGTGCTCCAGCCCTTGGATCATCTTCGTGGCCCTCCTCTGGACTCGCTCCAGCAGCTCCATGTCCTTCTTATGTTGGGGACTCCAGAGCTGAATGCAATACTCCAGGTGGAGTCTCACAAGAGCAGAGTAGAGGGGCAGAATCACCTCCCTCAACCTGCTGGCCACACTTCTTTGGATGCAGCCCAGGATAAAGTTGGCTTTCTGAGCTGCAAGCACACATTGACGACTCATGTGGAGCTTCTCATCAATCAACACTCCCAAGTTCTTCTCCTCACAGCTGTTCTCAATCCATTCTCCACCTAGCCTGTACCTGTGCTCGAGATTGCCCCGACTCATGTGCAGTACCTTCCACTTGGCCATGTTGAACTCCATGATGTTCACAAAGGCCCACCTCTCCAGCCTGTCAAGGTCCCTCTGGATGGCCTCCCTTCCCTCCAGCATGTTGACCACAACACACAGCTTGGTGTTGTCAGCAAACTTGCTGAGGATGCACTCAATCCCACTGTCCATATCACTGACAAAGATGTTAAACAGCGCCAGTCCCAACACTGACCCCTGAGGAACGCCACTCTTCACTGGTCTCTACTTGGACATTGAGCCGTTGATGGCAACTCTTTGAGTGCAACCATCCAGCCAATTCCATATCCACCGAGTGGTCCATCTCTCAAATCCATGTCTCTCCTATTTAGAGACAAGGATGTCATGTGGGACAGTATCAATGTTTTGCACAAGTCCAGATAGATGACGTCAGTTGCTCTTCCCTTATCCACAAATGTTGTAACTCCATCATAGAAGGCGACCAAATTATTTGCCCTTAGTGAAGCCATGTTGGCCGTCACCAAACACCTCCTTCTTTTCCATGTGCCTTAGCAGAGTTTCAAGGAGGATCTGCTCCATGATCTTGCCAGTCACAGAGGTGAGACTGACTGGCCTGTAGTTCCTTGGGTCTTCCTTTCTTCCCTTTATAACTTCACAAATATAAGCCACAACTTCTCAAATATGATGGATAGTGGCTTAGCAACTTCACCTGCCAGTTTCCTCAGGACTCACAGATGTATCTCATCAGGTTCCACTTGTGACGTGCAGTGAAGGCCACCACATAGCTCAACAGACCCCAATAGCAGGGTTATATCCAGCAGAAACGTTCAGTACTCTGTCGGCACAAGTATTGTAACATTTTACCTTGGATGGAATTATGCCATTTTCTTTTTATTTTATTTCCTGTAAACCAAATATAACTGGTCATACAAACGTTTCCCTTGTTTCTGATTTTAAAAATTAAATGCTACAGGTTATCCTAACTACTAAGCTTTGCTTGAAGCTATTAGTCTTGAATTTTAAAGACAAATTTATTGCTAAATTTACAGCTTAGACCACTAATGAAATGTAAAGATTTTGTGTAATGGAAATTAAACAAGTAATGAAAATAATCAGTAATGACTATTCGTAATTATACTGCTGATCTCAAAGGGGAGAGCTGTGGCACTCGTATGAAGATTTAATTTTAGTGGCTTTGTTGAAACTAGGAAAGACTGGGGTTTAAAAATGTAATGGCCTAGCAAACCATAAGCTGATAATTAAGGGAGGGAAACATCATTTAACATTGACAAGAAGTGTGTCTCTTTTTTGATAAATTAGGTTTCCATGTTGATGCAATGCATCGATTTGGTAAAATTAGAGTATCTTTTCACTAACTAGAAAGAAAAATCGTTTTGATAGTTATCAGTGTGATAACTCATGAGACAAATCCTTTTAACTGAAAAAAAATATGCATGTGTGTGTGTGCATGTGTGTGCACAAGGTTAAGTATAGATGATGCTGTAAACAAATGTATAATGTAATGTTTCACAAATGGAGGTAAGCCAACAAAATATTGCATACCAAACTTATTGTCAGGTCAGGAATATTATAGGTATTTAATGAACCATAATGATGACTCTGTAATTAAGCTGAAGTGAAAATTATATTAAAAAGAACCTTCACAGCTTTTCTATAAGATGATACCACAGGGCCTGTCATTCATTTCATTTCATTTCCAGCGCTCCAAGACTGCTGAAAAAGATTGATTTTTTTTCAACTGAGTTGTATATTGACAACTGTCTCTTTTCTTGTTTTTCTCCATGTTAAAAATACAACTTAATGCAATAAATTTTTATGGGACAAATCTAACAAAACCAGCCATTGTCAAAATTTAGGATTTAATAAACAAGTTCCAGAGTGAAAACTCCACTAGATTTATTTCCTGGAGGAAAGGGAAGGTTTTGTTTATGTTTTTAAGGTTAAGGGCCTTATCAAATTCCATGAAGAATTTTTACCACTTAACATGGGGTCATCCCTTTTGCGATGTAGACAATATCAAGAAAATGTACTAGAACTTGGTGTTTTGCCAACTCTTAGGTTATGTCTGTGTTAGTAAATCAGACATAGCCAGAATTTTTCACTGGCACCAAGGCCAGCCAGAACAGAATGTCTTTGAAAGCATAAGTCTCCTACGGAAGAGTATCCTCATTCAAGTCACCTTTGGCAACCACCACAACCATACATGAGACCATGCTAACAGCTTACTAGTATGGACAAGAGATTCCTGGTGTCCCAGAGTGTTATCGGCTACTGTTTAATTTATCAATACATAGCATCACTTCTTGGAATCTACAGATTTGTATAGTTCCTTATTATATGTCTTTTTCTGTCAGTTACTCCCTGTTCTTTGTGATATGAATGCAGCCAGACTATTCCAGCTAAGCTGCTGAGATACACTTCCTTACATAAGAGAAAGTCGAAAAGCATAATGTTAATGCTCATCTAATGGGCATTAGATGTTCATTATCCTTGTACCATTGACTTCTGATCTTCTCTAAGGCTAAGAATTCAAGGAGAGAAGTTGTTTGGAAGTGATTGATTATTCCTTTATCATTAGTTTGATTACATAAGGTTCAGATTTCCTTAGCGGTTCCACCTAGTCTTGTTTGTACTGTTTTGAAAAGACTCTCCTAGCGCTACACTTTGAGACCACACAGCTTAGCAAAAGACACTCTGATCTCAATCCTGTTACCCAAACATAGGCATTGAAAGTCATCCAAAAGCACGGTAGCTCCTCATCATAAACAGAGATTTCAGATCCCTGGGGTATCTCAAGGGCACACTAGAGACACCTGTGTTTCAGCAACTGAATTGAGACCTCCAGATTTCAAGACAATGTTGAAACACCAGGGCTTTGCATACATACAGATAAGTAAAATATGTTACACAGTAAAGATTTCAAGATTTTCATAGATTACTTAAATATAGGTTTAGGTTCCAGAAAGCAGACTTAGGATGGATAAGGTTTGGATATCCTGGGAGTACCTACAAATTTTTTCTGAATTCTTACCTAGAGGATGTAACTTCACAGCAATGCCTCCTTATTGTATTGTTTCATCTTCCTAAACGTGCTTTTAATAAAAATCTTGGAGAAGAGGAAGTCTCTGCCTGGAATGTGCCTGCTACATGGTCCCAGGAATGACTCAAGTCTGTATAAACACTGCATGACATTTGTGTAAAATGCACCCTTCCTGGGAATGTAATGTGAGGAAACAGGTGCCTCACCTCCAGCATCATGTCACAGAGCCTTGGCCTCAACGTGTGTCTAAATACTAAACTTTTCAATAAAAACACAAGGAGGATTAGTTCAAAGAATTCATTATGCTACAAAGATTATGTACAGTTAACTCAGGAAATACAGTTAGGAACAACAAACGATGGATCCTAATGACAGAATACTGCGCATCCTGTTTTCTATGCAGTGCCCAGCTGTCATTGCTTTATGCTGCAGCAAATCCAACAAAAATTCTATTACTATCAATCTACAATTGCTATAAAATGACTAATAAATCCACATTTCAAATTGCCTGTGGAATGAGAATCCAACGTCTCTAAATAAAGAAGCTAAAAATGGAATAGCATAGCTAAACATTATACATCTGTTATTTTTCCTTTTTCAAATGTTTAATTCATATTTCATAGGATAATGCTGTAGCAGATAGGACTACTTACTATTCAATAAATTAAGAATTCTGATTAGGTACTACTTATAGTGAAAGTTTCCTATATGCATTACTATTGTTTATTTTAATGACAGCTATAGAAAGAACAAAAAAGGAAGGTAATGCAATACTTTCTCAGATACAAATAATCAAGATCAAATCTAGAAGATGATAGCTAAAGCTCTTGTCTATAAGCATCCTATCCAATTCCTAATCTCTAGAGACTATCCTACAAAGAAAGAGACATTAAAAATACTCAAAAGAGAGACATAACGAAATAAGACAGACTGGGGGCTGACATGAGTGACAAGAATGGTGAAGATCAAAGTCTTTCACTGAATTTAAAAAAAGTGAGACTTGGAAGATGGCAGAAATCATATAGACAGATTAGTGGCTTATGATATGATTTCTCAGTCTGTCTTTGGTTCTAAACAAACAATACCTTGCTTTAAAAAGGCTATGTGTTACTGGCAGCACTTGAAGTGCAAAGACATAGAGAAGAATATTATGCTTTTACTTTTTTCTTTTTTTTAAGTCTGTTTGCTCGGTTGTTTGCTTGTAGACAGACACATATCAGCTTTCGAGGGTTAAAGACTCCATTAGAAGTGTTTGCTGAAAGCCAGCATGAGTTTTTCTGTGCAAATTCTGAGTTTACAGAAGCCACAACACCTAGAAGGGGACAAAATATTGCCTCCACGCCTCACCCAATCATCCAGCCTTCAGCCATCTCAGAACACGTGGGTTTGGTGCACTTGCAGCTGCACAGGCTCATAGCCTACAGGAAGCTGAGCTTCCATGGGAGCCTTAGAGGACTCAGCAGGAGACTAATTTCAGAAGTTCATTCTTTATCCAAACTACTCTAGACTCACTTCCTGATTTGGGGTATTGTCATAGAGCCAGAGTGACTTCCAAAGCCTCCTGAGCTCATGTGTAGGAGAGCTTCAGAGTCCAGCTCCTGCTGAGCTGGAGTATCTTCCTTCTGGTGTACCCCATGCTGACCCCTGGGCAAGGGACAGCAGTGCACACAAGCTGCTACAGCTTGCTGAGGAGACCATGGGGGAGGAACTGCATCTCAGACTGATCTGTGGGAGGGAGAAGTCCTCATAACAACAATAACAAAGTGTAATATGTTTTTTTCAATTAAAGTCTCAAAATATATGGAACATGATACATTGAATAGATCAGTAGAAAACTGGAACTTGCCTGGCAGTAGTTCACATTTCTTCAGCTTGACTAGCAATTCAGTAGACAAAATGTGGTCTGTGACTCAAGTCCCCCAGTCCAGAAGGATGTCAAAGTCCTGGTGACAGAGAGCGATAGAGAAAGAAGTGAAAAAAGTGAACTTGGGAATGAAACAGAAAACAAAGCTCATGGCTTATTTTCACAGTCCGTGCACAGCCAGAGTTAGGGAAAGGAAGAAAATATTCCTCCAAAATCTCTCTCTTCTGGTTTTGCTTCTAGGTATGCAGCTTCACCAAAATTGCTATTACTCCTTTTTCTTCAAAGGCATCTCAGACCCCCCAGACACAGCCACACTGGGCAATAAAATCATCATCGATACAAAACTGAAGCTTAAACAAAAAACCTCCCAGGAATTAAAGCTTTATGAGAAGTAAAACAGGATGTTGATGGAAGGCATTCAAAGAAGAGGTCGAGACATATTTTCAAGTAGTTTATTCATTCAGTTCCTATCAACTACCAAACTTAAGTTGTCAACACAGATGTCCCATTTGTATTATTCTTGCTAAGCAAAAGACATTTGGCTGCTTGAAACCTTGAAAAGCCAGTGTAAGGTCTGCCAAAGCACAGGTTTTCTCCCATCTCACCTCTTTTTCTATCACAAACAAGATGTCATAAACTTACTAAAAAGGCTGGAACTTCATTAAGCCTTTCTTCTTCCTCAGAAACAGTCTCATGGCAACTCATAATAACTGAACCCAGAGAGGAACAAAGCACAGCCAAAGCAGAGTCAGCAAGATAAGAGATGTTCCCCAAGTGAACATGTAAAACATACTAATTGTAAAGGGGAAGTAAATTATTCTTATAAGATGCAAGCACATAAATTAAGCCGGCCTGGGGAAAGATGAATTTGTGCATTAATTTTAGGCAGATTTTCTACATACAGTTTGTGCATAGGTTTAGAAACAGATACTCACTTTTCAAACACCTTCTTCCAGCACAGGGTACATATGCCACCTGTGCTTTGATGAAGGGAGCCAGGCCTCAGTGATGAGAAAATACTTACAATGTAATAATTAGGAAAACCCTGAAATCGGCCCATTTTCAAAACATTTCACTATGAACAATATTTACACCTTTATCATTTTTCCGTATTTTGTATTGCCACTATCAATTTGTACTGTCCTCTCAGAATATGATAATTTTGTTTCAGCAATGTAGTAATCTAAGGACTTGTACAGAAGCAATGGTTCAGTAGGAATGGGCAGTACAAGTGAACTCTGGGCTGTGAGGAGCACACAGAGCTCTTGCCTCGGGGAGGCACAGGGCCATGAAATACTGAAAAAGAAAAAAAAGAGTCAGACAAGGAGTACCCATAAAGTGAAAAATAGGTGACTTACGAGACATCGGCAGCTCAGCATGGAAGGAAAGTTGGTATGCAGAACTTCCCTCAGGAAGAGAGGATGAGGAAACTTTACACTAGAGAGGAAAACCAAGATATACACATAGCCCTTGGTGAGGACAGGGCTGCAGGCAGGTTCTGAAATGGGATATGAGGACAGTGTCTTCTGAGAAATGAAAGAACACATACTGCATGAGGGCAATAAAGCACACATCCCTTTACTTACCTAACAGATCATTACTTATATTCTTATTGAGGGTCAAGAACAACATACACAATGTTTCTGTTACAGCAGTCTTTCCCTTCAGATGCTTTACCTTCACTTGTAAAGAAACAAGGAACTAAGTCTACTTGTAAAGACGACTTTTCCTTCTCTATCCTGAGTGTCAGGGTGCAGCAAGTGAGGCTCACAGGCATGGGGAGGCAGACACCAGCCAGGCAGGGAACTCATTGGCAAGGTCCCACAGTGTGAAAGCAAGTTGAGCAGAGCTGGACCAGCATGCTTGATCAGAGTCGGACAAAGCCCAGCATTCACTGGGCACATCCTCAGCACTGATGTGGGTCCAAGGTCAAGCAAGGAAGTCAGTCAGCAGCTCAGGGTCTAGAAATGGAAAAAGAAAATAGGTAATAAAACACAGGGTGTTAGCAATCAATTTTTACATAAAGAAGATCCACTTGTCATTAAACAGGACTGCAATGTTCCACAAAAGGGTTAAGAATATTTTAAAAAATGTTTAAAGTAATGTGCTTAGTGTGAAGGATTCTGATGTACTCACCAAAACAAACAATTAGGAATATTGACTGATTCAAGTTACTGAAAATTAGATAAATATCTTCAATCCTTTAGGTAATTATTTGAATTTAATCCTCTATCAGTAATGATTATCTATTGTACTTGGCAGCTCATTGGAAATTATCGAGGGGGAGGGAGGTCAGCTTTGAACACAAAGAGGTGGCATTCATCTGCCTAATGCAGACATCCATATGAACTAATCACCAAGGCTTTGTCTACAGTCAATGGAAATCTGTCTAGTCAGTGTAGTAGAGACATGGTTCATCTTCTCCAAAGTACATCCACAGAATAGGTAAGAGGAGTTGCACTCAAAAACTGTCTATTTCCCTTCATCAGCTGTAAACCGATCCTTAGGAGAGCAGTTCACATATAGATGAGTACCCTGCAGACCTCTGAGGTCAGAAGAAATGACTATGACATGCTCACATTACAAAAGAATATGACTTATTTCCTGAAAATGGGATTGGCTGGCCAAAGACATAGCCCCTGATCCAAAGCTTACTCAAATCACTGCAAAAGTACATCTCGATAATTTGGATCAGGTGTTCCAAGTGTATAAAAACTGAAACTGTCTAGGGAGATCCTTCCAGGTCAGGCATACAACATATCTGTGGGGTGATATTTAAGCTACAAAACAAGATCTCTCAGAGCATTAAATTCAGAGTTTGTCTCATCTCTTGTATGCAGATGATAATATGTTTTCCCTCAATTCACTCTATTTAGCTGAGAAACAAAAAATATTGACACTTGTGTATGTCATTCTAAGTCACCTATAAAGATGCCTGTCATGGTTTTAGGCCGATTCGGCAACTAAATTCCACACAGCCGCTCTCTCACTTTACTGGAGTAAAGAGAGAAAAATATAATAAAAGGACTGAGGGTTGAGACAAGAACAGAGGGAGCACCCACCAAACACGGTCCCGGGCAAAACAGACTCAGCTTTCTGAAAGCAAAACAATTTATTAACAGTTACTTAAAGAATAAAGACAAGCAAAACCAGTTACTTAAAAGGATAAAAAGAAAATAAAGCCAGATCTTAAAAACAACACCTCTCCATCCCCCTTTTCCTTTTCTTCCTGGCTCTACCTCCTCCCCCCAGCGGCGCAGGGGGACAGGGAATGGGGGAGTGCAGGTCAGTTCATCCATTTTGTTACTGCTGCTCCTCTCTTAAAGGAGAAGGAGTCCTTACACCATCTTTCCCTTGCTCCAGTGGATCCCCTACTCACGAGCAAAATCCACAAACTTCTCCAGCGTGAGTCATACCTGCAGGATGCAATCCTTCTGCAACAGATTGCTCCAGTGCAGGCTTTACCACAGTCTCGGATTCTTGGGGAGTTGTTGCCACTCCCTCAGGCATGGGTCCTCATATAGACTTTAAATGCGTCTCTATGCAGACTTTAAATGCATAAATGCATCTCTGCCTGTGCCCATGCTTCACAATTGTCCTCGGGCTCAGGCATCTCCTTTAAACAAAACACCTCCCCATCGACAGGGGTCATCCCGCGGACTCTAGATTCGTACCGTCCTCAGGCTCAGGCATCTCTTCTTCGATGTGGGTTCTCCATGGGCTGCGAGTGGGTCTCTGCTCGACCAAAGACTGCCATGGCTGCAGGGGGGCCACCTGCCGTCTCGCCACCGGTTGCAGGGGAAACTCAGCTCCGGCACACCTCGTCCCATTCCATCTTCACTGACCTGGTGTTGGTGCAGCCATTTCTCTCAGATCTCAGTCCTTTCTGGGTGAACTCAGCCCGGTGGGCACCCCTGGAGCGGGGCTCTCCCCGAGTTCCCCAAGCGGCTCCGCCACGGCCATCCTCAGCAGGTGGCACTGGCCCAATGCGAGCCCAGCGCCCGGCCGAGCACCGGGGAGCGGGGGCAGTACCCCCCTCCCCTCTCTCTCCTGGGCAAAGGCACACACCTTTCCAGTTCCTTTGTCCCGACATAAATAGGGCAATTCGCAGAGGCGCCAATTGGCTCAAGCCCCAAGGGGGATGGAAGTCCAATCTGGTGGGCAGCTCCTGCCACCAGAACCTCCCCTCCCACATCAAACCATGACAATGCCGTGAAGATAATTTTGCTATATATTATTCTTCAAAAAAAAAAGAACCAGAAAGAGGACTGTACTGAGGAACAGGGCAAACAGTTAAAAGCCAGTAGTCAGGCATATACACTTTTGAAGTTTCATTTTCATACAGTCACTATCCAGATAGTTTTGCTTGCTTCCTTTATATTTCTAAAGCACTTAAACCTGCAAATAGGGCAGTTTAAGCAGGATGGTTGTTACCAAGGCAAATGGCTTGCCCATTTCTTGTCCACTGTAGAGATGGTTAAAGTGTCGGCACACAGCAAAATAATAGTTAGTCTCAGAAACATTACTGTTTGCAGAGGATATAACTGCTGCTGGTCATTGTGTTATTTGTATTTTATATTCATAAAGAGATTTCTTTTTAACAGGTTTTCTTTCAAATTTAATTTAATTTGATGTGGTTGTGGTACTTTTCTTAGACGTAGGTGTTTTTTGGATAATCAAAAAATACTGTGCCACATTGGTATCTAGACATTCTTATCAAGTTGAAGTCTTAGGGTTTGGGAAAAAAGTATGAATCAAATTCAACCAGATAAAAACTACCTGTAGAGCCCTGAACCAGACAGTTTGTTCTGACTGAGTATGAACTGCTAGGCATAGTATACAACACCATCTGTACTGGCACAAAGACAAAAACCCTTTGTGAATGTCAGCTTTGAAAACCTCTCACCAGATACAGAGTTTGAAAAAAAAAGAAAATTTCCTTAGCCCTAGTTTCACGGTAAAGAAGATTCCAAACATTTCTCAGATCTTTCTAAAGAAGACCTATATTAGAATATAAATAACAAACACAAGTGACTTTTTCCTCTTATTCATTCAAACTGCTTCAATTCAGAGCTGAGGAACTTCTGATCTACTTTGGAGTCTATGATATGGTCTCATCTTTGTATCACATTCCTAAATGAATCCTTTTGCCGTCACCAAACCTCATATCAGATGAATTTTTATTGTCCAATCACTGTGTACTCTGCTTCTCTTTCCTTATCTTCTTGAAAGTTTTTCCTTCCTGAAGACTTTTAGCAGATTCTTTGCATTGGATCCTTCCTGTTTCCCAGATGTGAGAAGGCAGGTTGCTCTTGGCTTTACCCTTAATATATTCTAAATACTTCCATATTCCTTTCCAGATAATGCTAAAGGATTGTTGAAATTTCTCTTAAATCTGAGCATTTGATGTAGATTCTTGCCATTTATTACTTAACTCTTCCCTGAGACGTTCACCTTCAAACCATTTAGACATG